>NC_141689.1:99804572-102579229 GCF_964263255.1 Lissotriton vulgaris | reverse complement strand
TCGGCCTGTTACCGGACCTGGTAAATGGGTTTTTGGGATGTAGGGGGGCCAATTTTACTGATTCGGTAATTTTACCGAATCGGTAAATTTACCGATTCGGTAAAATACCGAATCAGTATTTTTACTGATTCTGTAACTTCTAGATGTAGGTGGGACTCTTCTGAGTCCCAAAGGCCTTTCAGATTCGGTATTTTACTAACCCTGGGCGGAGTTGGCGGAGTGGGGCTTCGCGGAGCTACGCGAAGTGGGCGAGAAACTACGCCCACCTCCGCACTCCGCGTAGCCCCACTCCGCAAACACCACTGGCCGCCAGCCCCGCCACCCGCCTCCCTCCCGCCCTCCCTAAATACTTTAAATTGAAGGAATGAAATAATTTAAAACGCACTTACCTTGCCCGCCGCTGCCCGCCGCGTCCCCGGGGCTCGCTATCTTTCGTCTTCCGCCTTCTTTACTAATGCGCATGCGGCCGCGCATGCGCATTTCTACGAGAAAATGCGCATGCGCGGCCGCCCGCGCATGCGCATTAGTAAAGAAGACGGAAGACGGAAGATAGCGAGCCCCGGGGACGCGGCGGGCAGCGGCGGGCAAGGTAAGTGCGTTTTAAATTATTTCATTCCTTTAATTTAAAGTATTTAGGGAGGGCGGGAGGGAGGCGGGTGGCGGCCAGCTACGCTCCGTCTGCGGAGCATGCGTAGTGCCGCCTGGCTACGCCCGCTCCGCAAAATGCGGAGTAGGCGGCACTACGCACACTCCGTGCACGGAGCGTAGCTGGCCGCCCACCCCTATATTTTACCACCCAATCCAATTGGGTGATAAAATACCGAATCCAGGTGTGCATGCCCTTAGGGCATGTCTGTGTGCCACATGGCACACATGCCTGTATTTGGGGTGCTAGAGGGTGTCAAAGTGACACCCCCTGCACCCTTGCTGGAATCGGTATTGCCCATTGATTACTATGGGCTTCAATGCCCATAGGAATCAAGGGGCATTACCGAATCGGTATTTACAGAATCGGTAAATACCGAATCTTAACGATTCGGTATTTACCGATTCTGTAATACCTACATCCCCCCCCTCTATTTTACCACTTCTTAAATACCGAATCGGTAAAATTCGGTATTTAAGAAGTGGTAAAATAAAATTACCTACATCTAGGCCATGGCTCCTTAGTGCATACAAATTAGCAGCACATATACGCACATCCTACTTTTTTATGACTAAATAAGCAGTAGCATACAACTTTTAATGCACTCTTCATACTCACATACAAATTGGTAAATTTGGTTTTTGCAATGTCTCTCAATTGTATTTATTAAAAACCTGGCATAGCCTGCGCTGAAACATCATTATGCTTAAGGTCATAATGCTCCTTTGTGTACATTTTACCACAAGTAGACTTATTGCAAATTACAATTAAAAGGCACTTTTGGACAGCATATACAATCTGTCTAATTGTTACAAATGACTTATAACAATGTTTAGTATGACAATTGATATAAGGTCTTTCATATTTAAGGAGGTCTAAATGCAGATTGCAACTGTGTTGTACGACTATACTGACAAAGTCAACAAGTATTTACAATGCAATGGTTTCGCCTTTGGAAAAGTTGGAGCTATTGGCATTGTAAATGACAAAATTTGTATTTATGTGTTGGTTTTGAAAACAGATAAATAAATGGCATTGTCATTTACAATGCCATTAGCTTAATCTCTCGCAAATGTGAGACCTATTGCATTTCATTTCGCTGCCTGTGCAAGAAAAGTGTGGGGTGCAGGACGAGATACAACAGGATGCATGAATCCGGTGGGGTGGTGAGCACTGGTCAGGGCTGAGGTGCATTGACGGAGCTGTGTGCAGTGGTGAACACTGGTCAGGGCTGAGGTGCACTGACGGAGCTGTGTGCAGTGGTGAGCACTGGTCAAGGCTGAGGTGCACTGACAGCGCTCTCTGTTTTAAACACAGTTCACTACCTGAAATACATGGCTACAAAAGACGACTTATGCTTTTCCCAAAAGGTGGTATTGACAGCCCGGGGGTTGAAACATTACAGCCACCTGCTGCTGATAAGTATCACGTGACCACGGGCCACCAGGATGCAGTGCCAAGTGAAAGATGTTTGTTTACCAGTACTGTGCATCTGGGAGTTATGGTCCTGCTGACTTCGGTTTGACCAATGGAGCCACTGAAAGAAATGCGTTGCTCTAACGCCTGATGCGTTGTACTTGGCAGGGCTGATGCATGCGGTAGGGTCAGCTCTAGGTAGATACGCCCCTGCCCCTACTCGCATTGTTCTGTAGCACCTCCTGCTTCGACGCAGGTACCTGTTCACTGCATATGATGGGAATTTAAGCGCTTCGCCGCCCTCGTCAGCTTTACATTAAACACTATGTTAATTCTACAGTAAAGGTTGGGTCGGGCTGTCACGTCCTTAACAGGGAGTACATGTCATCAGTGCTGGGTTACCACACACTGTATGTCCAGTACTTCCCACTCCGGAAGCCCTGCTTTGAAACGGGATATAGCGCTTGAAGCCCCATCGCAAGATACAAAGGTTATGCCATTGAACGCAGCATGTGACGATGACAAGGCGCTATAAAGGAAGACAAGGCGTCGCTGACACACGTTCTGGTGTATGGCAGCTCCACGGAGAAGAGAACAGACTCTCCCCCCCGCCCCCCCCCCCTTACAAGATGTATGTGCACTGTGGGGTTTCCAGGGCCGCTGCAGCCGTGAGCCCAGACACTCATTAAAACCCACAAGGCGTTTTCATGCAAATCAGGAGGCCTGGGCCACAGAACAGAGAGCTATCATTTTAGGGCCCGTTTTTAGGAGGCCGGCGTCACCCCACCCCGCTGTCTATTTTAGGCTTGAAAAATAAAAATAAAAGTGAAATCATACAGATTGGAGACACACACAAATACAACCCCCCCCCCCCCCCACCCCCCCCCCCCCACACACACACACAAAGGCCCTCTGCTTCAGGAACAAAACCGTAGCCTTTACTATTGAAAGGGGAAGGTTTTGTGTGTTGCAACCGGAAGAGCCGTGTGTCAAGCAGGGCCCTTCTAGGAGGCACAGGCCCGTGTGGCAGAGAGAGAGGGAGAAAGAGAGAATAAAGTGAAAGGAGGCAAAGAAAAGCGCGGTGACAAGCGACAGGGGAAGAGAGGGGAGGCAGGAAAGAGGAGAGAAAAGAAAGGCTGGGGGGGGGCAACAAAGAGGGAAACGAAGGAGTGGGGAGATAAAAGGGAATAAAGAGAAGGCAAGGATGGAGAGAAATAACTGAAGAGGGTGAGAGAGAAAAAGCGGGCAGATCGCGATTGTAGAGACAGAGGGCAGAGAAGGGGCAGTGATGAATAGAGATACTGCCCGCAGCAGGGAGTGCCGCCTTCTAATCAAGCGGTCTCAGCGAAGACAAAATAGTGGACTCACCCCCGTCCTCAGCAGCCAGGCCTTCACCCACTCCACGGACTCTGACATACACTGGGGCCCCAGGTCCAGCCCAATCTGCGGAGCTCTGATGAGGGGTCTTCCTGCTCGTGCAGAGTATCCTGTGCCCTGTGACATAGGCCCCCTCGGGCCAGGGCGGGGTTCTGCCATCCTACACTCGTCTGCCAAGTCTAAGGCCTCGGGCCATCTCTAGACACGGGCCCGGGTGCAGGCGAAGTCTGCAATAGTGAGTCCAATGCAAGGCAGCCCGGCATGGTTTAAGTGGTACGCCTCCTCTTGGCGCTATTCAAGCGCCCGGTCCGGGGCTGAAAGCGCTTGAATTAAATCTGACTTTTCGGACGACCCCTGAGGCCCGCCTGTTTCTTCACCAGTCCACATACTCATGATGCATTTCACAGTTAACCGTTTCAGGGCCAAGAGTCCAATCGGCTGGCTCCCGAGGCGCTTTACAACAAGGCTGCCACGTTTATTACTCTTTAGTAGATATGTCTATAACTAAAGACACTGAGGGAAGAAAATGACTGAAATGTATCCCAAACTGGCCAGCTCCCTGAAGACCCTAGATTGTTTGCAACATTATATTTGTTAACACTTCCAGTAGACCCTGTGTATGGGAACGGGGGGATTTTTGAATGAGATACCCTTACCCAAAGTCTTATGCAACTGCATTAGCAAACAAGGGTGGCGAGATGGTCATTTAACTCTTTACAGGCAAAATAACATGTATACTTTCACAGGGCGGCCTTTCAACATTGTACATTGCAGGTACCGCTTCTGCGAGCAGCAGAGGCCACGGGGCTCGACGCTTCCCAAACACTGCCCTTACTTTAGGAACAGGCCCATTTTAGACCATAAACTCCACGTGCTGCTGCCGCCTTTGTGCACCCACTCAGCCCCCGCGGAGGACAACAAAACGCAGACACAGGCCGCGCACAATGGAGGCCGTGCGCTGTGTACTGAAACATGCGCAAAACAGCAACTGCAAACAAAGCTGACAAAGCAGGCCATGGGGGCTCAGTGTAGAGGAAGGTGGCCTGCTGCACCGGAGTGGAGAGGCCCCTTCCTCCCCTCCCGGGGCTTTGCAGAAGTGGATACAGAGCAGGAAGGAGTCTATTAGCAGAGCCCGCAGCGGGGGAGTCCCTGTGATGTCCGAGCCAGGGAAAGTGACACCGAGTCTGATTACAAGCCGAGGGCACCGGAAGCACACGTGCAACACCAGGCTGTGACACCTTCGGACAGACGGGGGCATCTGTGCTGCCCATATGTGACCATCTAACGCACTGCCCCAACACAACTGCTGCTCCCAAGGCACCCCTTCACCCATCAGCGTATCTAGAAGGATGCCAGAAGTAAAACAAGTTTACTGTGCAGTAAAAATACAAAATGACCCGACCTGCCTCGGGCCTTCTGTGGGTCCACACTTGGAATGCGGAACATACCGCACACGGACAGCGGGAGGGGGGAGGCGGTCGGGAACGGGTACACGGACAGCGGGGGGCGGGAAGGCAAGGAAAAACAAGCACTCACCTGGACTTCCTCCGGCGGCGGTCGGCCGCGGAATGGCCAAAACAAACCTGGATGACAAAAAAAAATAAACCCCGCCCACGGCCGCATGAAGTTGCGGAGGGAAGAAATCGCGGGAACGCCCACGAATCTGGTCCGGCCATGACGGACAGATCTATGGTCCGATGGCTAGCCTCCATTTATGGAGCTAGCCAATGGAACAGAGGGCGGATTCCCAAGCCACATAGTTATTCTCATTAGGTTTTTGCCTGCGCGAAAAGCTGCGCAGTGCGCAGCTTTCACTTAGGCAAAACCTAAAAACAGGTATCCAGAGTCCCAAAATAATAAACGAGGAGACACACTGTGTAAAGATGGGTTGTGTACACCAACAAAACGTGCCTTCATGGCGTTAGATTGTGAAGAATCATCTTCCACTCTGTAACCATAATTTGTTGCCATTGTCAGATTTTCAGTTACTTTGTGTTGGATGTTGTTCAGTGTCTAACAGAGTGTCAAGACAGAGTAGCCATGAAGAATGCATGGTGCTTGGATAGGAGGTCATTCAAAGAGCAGTGTCTGGGCCGAGAGCTTCAGCAGAGCATGATCCTTAATCTTGAGTCATGTGCAGATGGCAAAGGCCATGATCCACTTTTACACATCACTCACACAAGGCAGCAAATGTCTCTATATCATTGCTTTCTCTTCTTTCTGAACAGTCTCCAGAGTGTGGCATACCTTTGAACTGGTGAACTATTAACCAAGCTTTAAGGAACTCCATTCCTCTTAGGTGACCACCCCACACCATATCATTATGGACACTATCTGCAATCCTGAACTTTAGACCTCTGAATCATTAATAGTAGGCGTCTTGGTCAAATTAGTTCTACACAGCTAGAATACCCAAAATGCATCAGGCTAACACATAAAAGTCCACAACTGGATAAGGTGTCCATAATAACCTGGAGGTTGGTCATTCTTGTGGACTCTGTGAGGGTCATCGCCAACTCCTTGTAGCAGCATATCCTCACCCTAAACCATTGCTAATGAGCTCAGGGGGTCCCATATCTTTCAAAATACACCCTTGTTGCCTCACCTGTTTATCAAGCATCACTACAGAACCAAATCAGGGTCATGTTCCTACCGCAAAAATCTAAGCTTCAATAAAAAACAAGCGCATATGAGCCATTCACGTTAACTCATAATGCCTGATATTTTAATTATGAGTATGAATATTATAACTATAGGTAAGAACACAAAAGTGAAGTAGCCTATAGATAAAAAGTGGTGGAATAAAAGAGTTGATAAGTTTGAACCCCATGCTTTCATAAAGCCTCGATGCCGCATATTGAATCATTGCGGTGTCCAGAACCACTGACTCATAACCTTCCTGCCGGCCAAAGTTAATAACTGTTCTGCACAAAGCTTTGCCGATTCCTTGTCCCCGGTGTTCCTTGCTCACCGACAGCCGCAGTAGCTCCGCTGTGGTCTCTCCATCACGAGCGCTGTATGGCCGGGCGGCCGCCATGCCAACTACTTTCCCATTGGACTCTGCCACCCAAAAACAGGCTCTTCTCTTCTGAATGTAAGATTTTTGTATGTCAAGCATGTCCTCTTTCAGGTTATGTTGGATGTAGGAACTGAAGACATAGTTTGCGCTCCAACGCACAAATGACAGCGTTCCACTCCAGGCAGCTGCCGCACACAGCGTGGCTTGCAGAGCAGAAATGTATGAGCGCTGGAAACCCATCAGGATCGCAAGGTGGACCCCCAACAGGAAAAGCTTGGTTCGTGGAAGGGTCAAGACATACTTTCTGAAAGGGGAGATATACTCTGCAAGTCCATTTGCAAACAATTTCCGCACTGTCATGTGATCAGTGTCCTTGTATACCCGTATATGGTAGTCAGCCATCTTGGAACAGTATGTTGTGCTTAATGAAAGAGAAAAACATACAACAAATTTAATGACAGTTAAAGGCCAGCAGTTAAGAAGACCAACCAATAGCAATGACATCAAAATAATTTAAAAGATGGAAATATTTGTAATACAGTGCATCAAATAATTGTATTCAGGGACATGGGAGAATGGACAGCTGGGAACTGTGACTTGCACCTTAACTTTGAAAAAAGTGGTATTTTTACACCATTAAACAACCTGTTGAAAACATAAACTAAAGTTTCACCCACTTTTCAATCCTCCCATAATGTCTTTAAGTGAGACCTCCCCATACTAAACCATGAAAGTAAATGTAAGAGGAGATATTTCCTGCCCTGTTTACAATGCATATGACTGCAAAAAGCTTGGGATATACTTTTCAAATATATACATTTTTAAATGGTACGGGGATTCTCAGTCTCTACTCAAACTGTTCTAGGGATGATAGAGGCTGACGATGGGTAGGTTCACCTAATGACCTAGAGAAGGAACGAAAAGTGGCCTTTGTTGTTTGTTTCATGCAAGAGATTTAATTTGGCTTCGAAACCTTTATAGATGAATGCTCAGGCTGAGGACTTACTGTGTACCTTATCATTGGTAAAATGTTGTTTAGATGCTGTTTAATTAATTCTCTGTTGCAAGATTGAAATAAATGCCTGCGAAAATATAAACATGGTGCCACATCCTATTTTCCTGTCTCACTAGCGTACTATAAAAAACAGAACAAAAGCACCATGGTGATTTACATTTGCAAGCACTTGAGTATTGCATTAAAACAGTCTTAGGTGTAAAAATACTTAAAAGTTTAACAAAATTAATGAGGAGGGGGGACGTTATAAGTTACTGTGATCCGACACCTCATAAAAGTTTGCCATTATTGCTTCATGTATTGTACAAATGGTTCTAAAAACGTATACTCAAACAAAAAAAACCTAACCAAGATTTAAGGCCAGCCTGTTATAGTTAACATGCACACCACTTATGAAACCAGCATTCAAGGTGAATGGGGTATCATAGCTACCAAGTGATCCAATGTCATACTGACACATGGAGACAGTTCTGGCTTTTCATGCAACAGTACTCTACATGCGGTGCATTGTAGTTTTATTGTTTTGATTAGTATGGGATTAAAACCCCTAGTATGCAAAGACATCCCTGGAGATACCCTGACCCTTGAGGAGAAACCTTTGAGAATGAGCAACCATAAGAACACTGAAGCACCTACTGAGCATCCTTCTTCACTGTAAATTATTATAAGTCAGAGCTGAGCGTTCAAGGCCGCTGCTTTAAAAATGCACAGAGGGAGTTTTCTCCTATTTGATGTATCTTTCTTCTTTCTGTCCTTCTAATCTCCTTTACATCCTGTTATCTCTCTTTAATTCAATCTTTTTTTTCTTCGCAATCTTCTTTCCTTCACTCTCATTTTTTATACCTCACCTATTTTTAGATCTGACATTAGCAAGGACCTTTTGTTTAAAAACAAAACAAAACACATGTATAACATACTTATTTAAAGAGGCCTTCAGCCGTCTGTCTTCATCCATTGGTCTATGGGTGTGTCATTCACCTTTCGCATACGTCCATGTGGGCGTGGGGGGGGAGATGGAAATGGGCTCGGTAACAGTAATAGGCTGAAGACCAGAGTATTTTTTTAAACTGGGTTTTATTTTCAGGGTTCGCCGGGTTCGAAAGGTGAGTCTCTCTCGTGCGAAATCCAGATTGTCCGTGGTGGCGGAGTCTTTTGGTCGAGGTAGCTCCTGTCAGATGTCTTCTCCTCCCACTCCGATACGACGTCTCCGGACCGCAAGGGAAAAGAGACCAACAGAGGGAAGCCGTTATTTTGTTGCCTGATACCGGCTTACCCGAATTGGGACCGAGTGGTTGTGAGGGAGCACCCGTGGTTTGTACAAGACGAACGTGCTTGTGCTCAGGGAGGAGGAGTGGCGTGAGGAACGTGGGATGGGTAAGGAGGGTTGGAGGGTATGGGAAAGAACACGGGAAAGGCACACACAGGGGAATCTACAATATTTACGAAGGGGCGCTCTTTTTCCCCACCCAGGTTGCCCAACGCCGCCGTACCTGAGAAAGCCACACTCCTCCCTCGGGAGTGCGGCACGGCGGTTCACGGGGTCGTTGGCCTCCTAGCTCTCCTCCGCTCTCGTTTCTCTCGTCCTCTACGTTTTTTCCTTGCTTCTCCTTCGGTTACTCTTCTCCGCTTCCTTCTCCGACCTCCGGGGTGATGTCACACTCCGCATACAGGACTTCCTGCCCTTTGACCAATCTGGAGCCTCCGACGTCAGCAAGGGGCGGAGTCTCGTCATGGTCGTCATACACCCAGTTAAAGGCGCCGGGGTCATATTCACTGTCCCGATCCATTAGGCTTTCCCATTCTGCCCTCGAAGAGTCAGTCTGCGGGGAAGGAGGGGAGTTAGGGTCAGGGGTCCACCAGTCCTCAAGGCCTCCCGCCCGACCCTGTTACAGTCCACTACAGCATACAGCATGGAAGAGTGTGACATCCCACTTCAGCCACTTAATAACTTCACTTTGAGTGAGTGCACTCTGCTCTTTCACAAAGTGTCCATTTGCACACAAGCTAGTTGCCTTCAGTGCCTGTGTTTTTTTTTCATTTCTTACTTTGCCGGTGCCTCAGTCTTTAAAGTCTAATGAGATAGCAGGATACTTTATACCAGCTCTCCATGTGAAGCCGGAAGCCCATTTTAGGCTTTATCAGCGCCTGTCTGCTGCTACTGTGCAAATCCTTTTGGAGTAGCCTCTTTATTATTTATCGGATTGTTGCTATCAAAGCATCAGAATGGGAGCTGAGCAGAAGAACTGGAGAGCGTAATCCTGTTGTGTAGTTCCTAAAAATACATAGGATCTGCGTGTTTAGACAACATAAACTAAGGGATTGGTGTCCAGACTGATTCCAGACACCCCCAAAGGATATGTTAGTCTTTCGACCAGCTAGCTCACAGTGCCACTATAAGCCCCATAACCTTACCAAGGAGCAAATAGTTTCTGGCTACTATCAAACATGACAACCCTTGATCCTTCAGGGATTGTGGAAACAGTACAGTATTTTCGCTCAGTCACTCGTGCTCATTAAGTCTCAAAGAGATACACAGAATAAACAATGGGGATGTTTTGAATAAGCATTTATTGAACCAGTGTCATTCTAGAATAAAACATGTTTGCTGCGCCAGCTATTAGACAGAAACAAAAGTATAAGATTACAAGCACCAAAAGTGTAAATAAAAGGTAGAATTATACCATGGTGCTAAAACTGTGAATATATGCAGGCATATAGATGCCTGATAGTAATCAAGCAGTCTCCTACTATGCAAACCCTATCTAAGTGTACCTAGCTTGTAGGTGGGTGTAAAGCCAAGAATCCCCTAGGAAAGAGCCAACTACATGACCTGATGGGAGAGAACAAAGGACCCCATATTGGTCTCGAGTTGAACACCCCGCAAGGGATGTCAGACCATTTCGTGCTGGAGTTTCTGCTTACAGGGACCTCAGCGCCTAGTGTCAGTGTGAAAGCTTCTCCTCTGGTTACCCAGTGGAGTTGTGGTTCTTTTATACCCAAAAGGTACCCTCAGGGGATCTACCTAGATATGTAATGTTTACAATTATGTATAGTGGGCGTGTCGTCCAAGGATGACTATAGCAATGACTTTTGTACAGAGTTATTATACACAATATATGAATCCTGCTGTATACGCCCTGGGCAGGGGATTAAGATATGATAATAAGAATCGTTATGCATAATAAATGATGCAAGTTTTCGAAGAAAAACACACAACATTTATATGGCACATAACTGGGTAAAAGGTCAGCGGTAGAATCGTTATGCAGAGCAGGGCAGGACAAATGTAGCTGAAAGGTTATTCTCTACTTAGGCATAGTTTGGGGCACATACCAATCCCTGTTCTCACATCTGAATCCCAAATATCGATGATACAGAACATTACCACAACAATATTTAGGGTCAAAATATTGAAAGGTAAACACGCAGAGGGACGTAAGAATTTACTGTTCTTAACTCCACATCTACATACCTGTATATCACCAAAGTATGTATATATGTGGAGTTAGTATAGAAAATGTATAGAATTTTACTTTGCGACACTTTGCCCTTCGATTCTATGGTAACAATATTCTGTCCTGTCAATATTTGTGATTGAGTATTCCCAGCCTACACCTGACATCTTTATCCTTCGACTCTTTGCTCCTAGCCTTATCTTAAGAACCAGAAATGCATGTGAAATCCCTTACTGGAGCCTCGTAGATGGAGCTAGCTCAGTAACCAGTCACCCACATAAACAAGCATTGGCATAGCCAATAGGTCTCGCCTTTGGCCATGCAACAGTTGATCTGCATAACTAAATACTTATAAGGTCCCAAAGGCGGGACCTATTGGCTATGCCATGCTTGTTTAAAACGCATT
This sequence comes from Lissotriton vulgaris, assembly GCF_964263255.1. Taxonomy (NCBI): domain Eukaryota; kingdom Metazoa; phylum Chordata; class Amphibia; order Caudata; family Salamandridae; genus Lissotriton; species Lissotriton vulgaris. The sequence continues at coordinate 102,567,895 of NC_141689.1, read as the reverse complement.
TGGTTCCGTTAAGCGCAACTAAAGGCCGTTTCCCAAAGGGAGATTACAGGAAACTGCAGACTTTTTTCTAGGAGTACTGAGGCAACATGGAACAGTAAATAAATTTTCCCTCCGACAGGCTGCATGGGTAGGTTTGTTCACCCACTCTCCGTCGAATACTTCGGACTGCCATTCTGATTGCACATCACTCAAACAATGCTTTACTTGGGTTACGTGTGTGGACACGGAGGGGGGGATGAGACAGACACACACAAACTTCATTTCTACATGTATTATTATGCTCTGTTCTAATGATGTTATTTTATGTGACTTTTATTTTATTTTGTGCTATTACCTATAAAGTTGTGAAATTGTTTTTACTTTCCGTGTCTGAGACATGGTTGCCATGACAATATAAACAATTCCTTCAAGGTGCTGAGCTATGTGAGCAAGGTGGTTTAACCACCGGAACACGTCAGGAGCCTTTCTGTTCAACGAATCCTTAATATTTTCACCCAGTGTGTAAGCCTGAGAGAGAACGAGAGAAAAAGAAAGAAAAATGGGGGGAAAAAAGATAGCTACCATACCATGTAGCCGTGCACCGTGTGACCCCCTCCCCCGCCTGCAGCGAAGGAGCTCCCAGGGTAGCCGAGGCCCTCCTAGGCCCCCGTGTCCAGCTCCACTGTCCCCTGGGGGGAGCCCAGAACTATTCTTGTCCGCCGTGGGAACAGAAAGAGGACGCGCTGCTCCAGGCCGGGATGTGGCTTTTAGCCTTGCCTTGGGTCGTCGCCATGCGGAAACTGAAAGTTCAAGAGTGCAATCTCTCCGATGACGTGGGAGCCGAGGCCTTCACATGTGAAGGCACTTATACTACTATTATTATTATTATTATTTAGCTTATAAAGCGCCTGGTTACTCCAACAGGAGGTTCCCCGCGCCAGAACACTACCAGTCCTTGGCCCCAACCAAACTAGCAACATTAACAATGTCCCAGACTGCCACTCAGCCTGAGGTACTACTTCTGTCCTCCAAACAAACACTGAAACAGCCAGGTTTTACATGTTTTCCTGAACAGAGTTTCGGATTAACACATCCGTAGATCCAGAGGCAGGTCATTCCATGCCTTAGTCGCCTGGAGGCGAAAAGACCTCCCTCCAGCTTGGGCCTTACGTGCCGTGGGCACCATCACTTTGGCTGTGCCCAATGATCTCAGGTTACGAGCAGGATGATATACCGTCATAAGCGGGAGCAAAAATGTAGGCCACTTTTGATGGAAAATCTGGTATCCAAAGCATAGGGTCTTAAAAGTCACTCCAGCTTGTATGGGGAGCCAATGGAGTTTCTTCAAGGCGTCCCCCACTGAAGCTTGCCTAGGAATGCTCAGAATCAGCTTTGCTGCTGCATTCTGAACTTTCTGCATCATATTCAGGTTCTTGACGGTCACCCCTAAATAAAGCATGTTACAATAATCAAGGCGTGAGGTAACAAGAGCCTGTACAATGGTTCGTCTCGCATCAATAGGAAGAAGGTCAAGGATTTTGCGCAGCATTTTGAGAATGCCAAAACAGGCACCAGCTACCGTAGAAATCTGCTCAGAAAAAGATAAATTGTCAACCCGACTCCTAAATTTTTAACCTTAGCTTTCGGAACCGGGATAGGTCCCAATTCCTCCGGCCACCACATCTGAGACCAAAGTGAGGGCTGTTTACCGATGACCAACACCTCAGTCTTCCCCGCATTCAATTGAAGACAACTGCGTTTCATCCAAACAGCTAGTGCACCCAGGCCGCACTTAAATTCAGAAGCCATTCCCGAATCTTCTTGCTCCAGAGTGACAATCAATTGGGTGTCATCAGTATAGGTTACCAATTTCACCCCATGCCTCAGTACAATATCTGCCAGGGGCGAATATAGATATTGAATAAGGTCGGGCTAAGGCCCGAACCCTGCGGCACCCCCCTGAGACAGAGGTCAAGTACTGGATGTAAAGGGATGTTGAATAACCCTGAAATGTTCTGTTCTGCAAAATGTTTGTCAACCACTCCCAGATATTGCCACTGACCCCGGCCTCCCTCAGCCTCTCCAATAACAGGCCGTGGGAGACCGTGTCAAACACCGCACTCAGGTCAAGAAGGATCATTGCGGCTGTTCTACCTTCATCGGCTGCGATTCTCAAGGCTTCCGCAGCCAGAAGCAGGGCTGATTCAGTACTATGAAGTGGCCTAAAGCCGGACTGGGTGTCGTGAAGGACCTGGCTATCTTCCAAAAACCTGGACAGTTGGCGGTTAAGATGTTTCTCCGCCATTTTGGCAACAATGGGGAGCAGGGAGATAGGTCTCAGATTTTCTGGTAGAGCAGGATCTAGGGAAGGTTTCTTCACCAGAGGAATCACCATAGCGTGTTTCCAGTTATGGGGTACCTGCCCCAGGCTGAAGGACAAATCCACTAGTGCTGTAAGAACTGCCCCGATAGCCTTCTTCCTTAATTACTTAAATTTAGGTGGCAAGGGGTCCAGAGGGGACCCAGATATGACCACATCCATCAGTTGCAAGATCTCGCTTTCCACAGGAGGATGAAAGAGAAACCTACTGGTGATAGACTTACAAACGGTGTAGAGGACTCACCAAGCGCAAGAGCAGGCCCAGCTTCGTGCCCCTACCTTGGCCTCTCTGAAGACAGCCCTCTCTTAGCCAAACTGTAATGCATGGATACTAACTTCAATGATTAATTCACTATGCATGCTGGCACTTGCAGTGGCTCACCTCTTATCTGGCCAACTACTAACACTTCAGATTGAAATCCCCAATCTTGACCATATAGCCCCAACAAATGGATGCAGCGCCTAGATGAGCTCTAACATGCAGCGCATGCATAACATCTGAAGTACATCGCTTGAGGTATAAGAACGCAGGCTAAGCTAAAATATGCCCATCCGGAAGCAACACTAAACCAGAGAGGAAGCAAGATTAGACAAGCACAAGCGCGCGCGGCGGCAGGGGGGGGGGGGAGGGGAGGGGGCCTGCGCAATTCATTTGCAGGAGCAAGCGGCTGGCGCCGTGATAATTGCTACCATATGGCTCCACGCGGTCCCGCAAGTGAATCGCCATACGTGCATGCGTTGCCATTGAAGGCAATGGAACGCGTGCACGTATTTGGCTGCAAAGTCAAAGCCATTCCAAAAGTTCTTTTTGCCTATGCAACGCATGCGCGCTCCGTAGCCGAGACCTAAAAATAGCAGTGATGACAGTAATAATTGAAGACCCGTATAGGAAATCTACATGGGATTAAAGGGAAACATATTTTACCATGAAGTGTAAACCACACACTACAATGATCCATCTCTACCACTGAATAGTCTTTACAACTACTTGTCCTAGGGGAAGCGGCATTGGGCTTCCCCTACAGTTGCACAGACTGGAGTTGGAATAGTAAGTTATACCGCTCAAAAGTCCAACGCTTTCCCCTAAAGCAAAGTGGTTGTTTGTTTTAAAGACTTCCATGGTAAAGGAATGCAGTGGTAAAGACGTATCATTGTTAAGACCGTGTTTTAAAGCCATGAGTTGTAATGGCTTGGGTGGTTCTGGGATTAAATTGTGCAGATGGAAATTTGCACTGCTGTGCGTTAACCTTAAAACCAATGTCTGTGTCCTAACTGGAAACTGGTATTGATGTGCACTAACAGAGGAATAGCAATGATGTATGGTTACTGTGAGCTGGCAGTTATGTGTGCTTACTAATAACTGTCAATTATTAGCGTGTCTAGGTAAATTAAATTATGCATGACAACTGGCAACAGGCCATGATGTATGGTAGCTGGGAATGAGTATGATCAGGCACACCTGGACAGTAGTACGGGCACCCACGTACAGGTCAGTTACAAAAGGAAGGGAGATTAAACAAACTATACTGGAGTGGCAGCATGCCGTGGTGTGCGTGCACTGCTCCCCCAGGCTTGGGGTCCAGCTGGAAGGCTCTTACAATGTATCTCATGGGAACTCAGATTGATTCCTATTGCGGCTCGCGGACTGCTGTCACGTCGAGGTAGTGCCCAATGGCTACTACTGAGAAATTACAGCCCAGTAAGGTTGTGTGATACAACAATCTTGCATCGTGGGGACGTCACGTCCTGCTGCCGGAGTTTGTTGTGAGGAGGACAGCTGGCTACTGATTTGCAGCAATCATGGTGCTCGCAGCACTGCCTGCACACCCCGGCTGCTGCCTTGTGGCAATCATGGTGCTCGAAGCACTGCCTGCACGCCCCGGCAGCTGCCTCGTGGCAATCATGGCGCTCGCAGCACTACCTGCACACCCCAGCTGCTGCCTTATGACAATCATGGTGCTCGCAGCACTACCTGTACACCCCGGCTGCTGCCCGTGGCAATCATGGGGCTCACAGCACTGCCTGCACACGGGCCGCCACCTTGTGGCAATCATGGCACTCGCAGCACTGCCTGCACGCATGGGCAGCCGCCTTGTGGCAATCATGGAGCTCGCAGCACTGCCTGCACGCCCCGGCTGCTGCTTCGTGGCAATCATGGCGCTTGCAGCACTACCTGCACACCCTGGCTGCTGCCTCGTGGCAATCATGGCACTCGCAGCACTGCCTGCACGCCCCGGCTGCTGCCTCTTGGCAATCATAGCGCTCGCAGCACCGCCTGCACATGGGCCGCCGCCTCGTGGCAATTATGGTGCTCGCAGCACTGCCTGCACGCATGGGCTCCCGCCTTGTGGCAATCATGGAGCTCGCAGCACTACCTGCACGCCCCGGCTACTGCCTCGTGGCAATCATGGCACTCGCAGCACTACCTGCACACTCCGGCTGCTGCCTCGTGGCAATCATGGCACTCGCAGCACTGCCTGCACGCCCCGGCTGCTGCCTCATTGCAATCATGGTGCTCGCAGCACTGCCTGCACGCATGGGCCGCCGCCTCGTGGCAATCATGGCGCTCGCAGCACTGCCTGCATGCATGGGCTGCCGCCTTGTGGCAATCATGACGCGTGCAGCACTACCTGCTGTGTCCTTTGTTTATCTGACTGCTGGTATTTCACAGTATAACAGACTGTGCCAATTTGAAACTGTTCTGTATTACGTTTTTAGGTCTCGCCTAGCTTTGCAGCGCGAATGCACTGCCAATGCTTTACGAAGCATGCAGTATACACTATAGTGTGGAAGCTTCGTAGAAGCTCCGCCCACTCTCTGGCTCATCTTCTTCATTGGCTTAGCTTATAAATGCTGCCTTCCGATTGGTTTTAAGCTTGTTAGTCCCTACCCATGACAGCCATGTCAGTCATTTGTATCCTTTCATGGCTACTGGCTCCTTCACTGCACAGACTACTTTCTTCCCATCCCTCCCTACCGCCCTCCTGCAGTCCGTGACTTCTTGGGGCCCCCGCCCCCCTCCCGTGCACTCCTGGTCATGCTCGTGCCTTCTTACCCCACTCTTTATGACCTGCATAGGCCAGGCTGACATACGGCATTCTACCACCTACTTATTCTGTGGCGGCTCGTCTACAATGGGAGAGGAACAAAGCCCCACTGCCTGGCGCATATTTTTTTATTTTTCATTTGCCGGCTCTGAGCCAGCTTGTGCATGGAGGGGTGCAGCATGGGAGGTGGGAGGAGGAGTGCTTATGCACTCCCTAAGTACGCCTATGTGTTTGGCAGGCTGTCTCACGCCGACCAAAACACACATGTGCACTTAGGTTTCTCTAGCACGGCTGCACTACAGTAAGGATTATCCTGTCAAATCATACCTCAGAGACACAATGGATTTCCTAGTAAAAGTAGAGGGGACTGAATTCAATCCAGCGTCACAATTACTAGTGACGATGGATGTCATGTCCCTTTATACCCAGATCCTCCAAGGAGAGGCATTGGAAGTAATTGAGCTTTATTTAGAAGCTCGCGAAAGACCACATCGGGTTCCCACCCGTTTTATTCTCAAACTGGCAGAAATAGCACTGCGGAAAAACTATTTTCGATTTAATGAGCAATTCTTTATGCAGACCAAAGGTACTGCTATGGGATGCCCATATGCTCCTGAGATGGCTATACTGTACATGGCTGAATATGAGAAAAAATTCATTGAAAAGGATAATCCTTACTGTAGTCATATCAAGCAGTGGTTACGGTATATCGACGACGTGTGGCTCCTGTGGCAGGGGAGCCACATTGAGTTGATTGAGTTCCACGGATGGCTTAATTCCAAACATCCTGACATCAAATTCTCAATCGACCATAGTGACACTAGAATGACGTTCCTTGATGTGGAAATTACATGTGTAGATGGAAGGTTAATCTCTTCTCTACACAGGAAGCAGACTGATAAAAACACAATGCTGCACCACCAAAGTGCTCACCCCAGAAATCTGAAGGCCAATTTACCTTATGGCCAACTGCTCCGCATCAGGAGAAACTGCACGGAGCTGTCAGAATATGAAAGACATGCTGACACATTCTGTCACGAACTAGAAAACAGAGGATATCCCAAAAAATTGTTGAAAAACTCATTTAAGCGAGCACGCTGTACACCACGCGAATGCTTGCTACAGACTAAATCTAAGGTAGAATTGGACCGATTGGTCTGTGTTACTACATTTGGGCCTGACACTAACAAACTGAGACAGACTGTGCTAAAAAACTGGCACCTACTTGAAAATTTGGATTGTTCTTTCCCTCGTCCGCTTTTTGCGTACCGGAAAAACAAAAGTATTGGACAACAAATTGTACGGGCTGACATTGCATTATCAAAACCCAAGAGTGACCTATTGTCGCAATGGGGACTAAAACCTATTGAGGGACACCACAAGTGTGGTTCCTGTGCGGCATGTGGGACTACTGTAGAAGGGAAGGAATTTCAACATGGGAATACAAAGTGGAAACATTCGAGTTTTTCAAACTGTAAGACACGCAATGTAGTGTATGTAGTCATTTGCCCATGTGCAAAAATCTACATAGGCAAGACAACACAGCAAGTAAACATGCATATAACGCAACATGAATCAAGACTGAAGAACAAGGTGTTAACCGCCCCTATGGTGGAACACTTCATCAAAAATAAACATACTGAAAATGACCTCAAATGGTCAATTTTGTATGTGCTGCAACAGTCTAGACCTATGGACCCTAATAAAATCCTGCTACAAAAGGAGGCGTATTTGATACTTAAATTTAACAGTGCATTAACTGGCCTCAATTCATTATCTGAAATATCCAGACTGTAGATGCAGGATAAAACTACATTCACTAGAATGCTTTCAACAAATATTTTGTAAACTAGGCAACACCAATGCGCAAAGTGAAAATAACGCTGAAACAATGCCAATAGGTTGTTTAACTCAAACGGAATTCACCTTCTTTGCACATTAAACATAACACCTTCCCTCAGTTACCCCACTACAAGATGGCCGCTAAAATGTTGCCCAAACGAAAACCTTAAAATCACGTTCCAACATGGCTGCCGCACCCAGAGACTGAGAGCCAGCCACCGGGTTGCCGCGCGATCAAGTAAGTCCAAAGACTCTATAGTTTAATGCTGCCCCATTTATAACTGTAGTGAGGAGTCAAGTAAAACTATCCCAAAACTCTTTTAGGGAAATGACTGCGACTTATGAGGACTTCACAAGCTGAGCCCGTAATGTGTAATATAAGCGCTTGCCGCTAAAAGAAAATAGAACGAAAACAGCCGAAGCAAGAACTGATTTTAAGCAGGTATGCCGTATAGAGCAGTGAGCGCCTCTCTCTTTCGACTTTTTGCATAAAATGGCCTAAATTAATGTTTTATTAATTTCAGGCTGTAATCAATTCACAAGATCCGAAAATAAAATTGACGAAACCGAAGGGACATAGACTCGATCCCTCAAGGTATGTCAATTATATATGTGCCCCACACTATTCTGCCAGGCTATACAAAAAGGTCATTATATCCGTATTCACTTATAGATACAGAAGTGAAAGGAATCCAGTCAAGAACAATATTCTACCTGCGGACCGGCGACTGCTGGTAAACAGGTAATATGAGTGACGTTGACATAGTACAGTTCGAAGCGAAACACCTACAAGTAAAGCAGCTAAAATAAGTTTTGCTTTATACACTTTCAGATACACTCTATAAAGACAGAGCCCTGATGAGAATCCGTTGAGTAGACATACCGGATTCGAAACGCGTTGGCGTAAAAGAGACTAGACATTAGTTTGTTAATAGACTAAAGGAATTTATTTAGAGTCTATTTTTTGCATAGTTAATCACATTAAGTTGTAGTTTATTAATTCTAGACTGCAATTAACTGTCTATTCTAACTTTGAGTCCATATCGTGACTCTTGTCTTTGTAAGAAAATTAATGTTTTATTGTGTATATATCAAAGCAAGTAATTTTTGTATATACGACTTGTTGTTTGTATGGTTTGAAGATGTTTTGTGTTGTAAATAACTGTCAGTAAGTATAAACCAGAAAAAATGCGAAAAGGTGTCCTTTTCATACATGAAACAGTAAAAAATTGAAAACATCAAATAATAAAAGGGTAATAGCAATATACCCGGATTAACCAGGAAGTCTCACTTGGTTTTTCTCCTCAAAAATAGAGGACTTAGAGTAATTGTGTAGTAGGCATTTTGTTTTTTCTAAGTATAACCAATGTTTATAGCTGTCACTGGGGAATTCACAGATGTGTTCCCCCAGCCTCCAGTGTGCACTGGAGCCAAGTAAAAAATCACATAAACGAGTTTTATAGCAGAGAAAAGCCCACTTTCTAGGAGTGGCAAGCTACAAATGACAAATCCACCTTTACCAAAAGGGAGGGTTTGTCATTGTGAATCCAATGACTATGATGAGGCTGCTCACTGTATGCCAGTATTGCAGCTTCAAGTCACTCATTCCCCCGTGTTAACCTACGGAAAGAGCAGACCTCACAGGTAGTGAAAACACACACGGGTATTCTTCATGACCTAGGCAAGAAGCACAGCACGCATGTGTACCTGCCCTGCCTTTCACCTACCACCTGCTTCACCCTTTAAGACTTAGCCCATGGGTGCTCTATGGGCAGTGAAAGGTCCCCTCAGGATTAACCAGTGGTTTAGAAAGGCCAACCAGAGCATAAGTGCAATTGCGCAGACACAGGCCTGCAACGGCAGACTTGACACGTGCAGAAACACACCACAGGTACAAGTGTACATACACAGGCCAGCAATAGCAGACTTGACACGTGCAGAAATACACCACAGGTACAAGTGTACATACACAGGCCAGCAATAGCAGACTTGACACATGCAGAAACACACCACAGGTGCAAGTGTACATACACAGGCCTGCAATAGCAGACTTGACACATGCAGAAACACACCACAGGTACAAGTGTACATACGCAGGCCTGCAATAGCAGACTTGACACATGTTGAAACACACTACGGGTACAAGTGCGCATACACAGGCCTGCAATAGCAGACTTGACACATGCTGAAACACACTACAGGTACAAGTGTACATACACAGGCCTGCAATAGCAGACTTGACACATGCTGAAACACACTACAGGTACAAGTGTACATACGCAGGCCTGCAATAGCAGACTTGACACATGTTGAAACACACTACAGGTACAAGTGCGCATACACAGGCCTGCAATAGCAGACTTGACACATGCTGAAACACACCACAGGTACAAGTGCGCATACACAGCCCTGTAATGGCAGCCCTGACATGTTTAAAAACACCATGTAAGCACCACTTCCTAACATGTGTAGGAAGGGTATGTGCACTTTCACACAGTATTTACAGTGGGAAAGTGCTCCGAGGCCTAAGGCTATGAAAGGAGAATCGGCAAAATCCAGAAGGAAAAAGCAAAAAGTTTAGGGAAAGATACCTCAAGAAAATCAGGTCTAACGCCAACTAAATCAATCGTAGATCATAATTTCAATCCCAGCGCCCAAAGAGGTTTGTTTATCCCGGGGTCGGAAAGCAGAGTCGCCTGTCCTGCTCTTCGATGCTGAAGGTGCATTAAATGAGTTGTTAGCGTTTGTAATCTTAGGCCCTTGCGTGATATAGTTACTGATGTACGTGTTGTATATGTGCTTGGCTTAGATGTTGCTTGAACCAGGAGGCGTCCTCAGCTATGCCGGCCCAACGTTTCCTCACCAACAGCACGGCACAGGGGGGCACTTACTGTGAACAACGTCTGCAGAATGAATGCATGATTGAAGACAGTCAGTTTTCTCTTGCCCAAATACACTTTGTGGCTCAGAAGCGTGTGCTGCATGTCAAGCCAGATGTCTCATCAGACTAAAAATACATTCACTCCAAAAAGTCTTTGTTAAATGTATGGTTACAAGTTGGAATCCTGGCAGTCCGCTCAGAAGTTCATCCAAGGTCCATGACCTGGGTCCCTCTGAGTTAATAAAGTTAATAATGCTGTGGTTTCAGCTCCAAGAAGCCCCTTCGGCAGCGGGAGTGCACTTTAAACTGCTGTCTAAGTGAGCACGGGTGAAGTAGCTGCTCTCTCGCCAGGACATGCAGTCCCTGTTTATATTTAATGATGAGCAGTTTGAGACAACTCTGAGCCTGTAGGCTGTGTTTTAACTTAGTGTTTTTGCCTTCGTGAACCCACAGAATAAACACGTGCTGCAAAAAAAATGATTATACATTTTAAAGCAAGCTAACTTGTTTATTGGCACTATGTCTCCTGCGGCTGACACCTTCGTCCCCGTCCCGTGTTTGTTTAGTCCTGGACACCCGCAGAGGTCCTGTTGAATATCAGATAACTGCTGTGGACATTGTGAGATACAACCACGGCCATGTGTCTATTCACAACACAAGCAGGGCTCTCCCTCCTAAAGGGGACACTTGTGAGCGGTTTCCGATTACAATCATTCCTGATAAATGCAGCGGTGTGCAGGGAAAGAAGTGAGATATTTAATACTAAATTATTCAAGCTAAGGGTGGCTGATCTTGGCCTGGATCTCACAGCCCAGACGCCCCACCTGAAAAGGAAACTATGTAAACAAACATCTGACAAGATAGTGGTACGCACAGTGTAAAGACAACTTACCTCCGGCGGACAGAATCTTCGCAGGCTGTGGAAGTGAAGCTCGTAGCCGCCTGTGCTCATATGACCCTGGCACTTCCCAGCTCCCCTCCCCCCCCCCTCCCCCTCTTCCTGTATCGATTGTGCGTGCCAGGAGATAATGGCAGCCAATAAACCCACGGCGGAAGTTTCTCGAGCGCTGCCCAGGGATGACATGGCCCAAGGGTCCTACAGTCCCTCGGCTGCGTGGAGATCACGTTTACTTCTGATCTGCACACATTTCGTGTCAATTCCCTCATATCCTGTGTGCTCTGGAGGTACAGACAAGTGTGCAGAGTCTTTGGCTCTGTGCTCGATGCCCCACACTGAAGGCAACATATAGTTCCTCAATAAATGCTTTCTTGGCTCTTGGGCTACCGCAATTCATGTTCTTCCTGGTTACCCTCTCTCTGCATGTTGCTAACACCCCGACTGCGTGCTTTTTGTTGCAGAGCAAACAAAACAGGTGATGGACCGAATGTGGATCAATGTCACACATTCACCCCAGTCAAAAGATCTGGGCCCAAATCCATCGTTTTTTTGCACTCCACACCATCCTTTTGTTGCAGAGCTGCATCCCCCACCAGAGGCAGAAAGTTTACAATGTTCTTAACTGTTAGCATAATTTATAAGCACGCGGCTACTCCATGGAGTGTCCCGGCGCTCAGAATAAGACCCTATAACAGACCAGAGTGTAGTAGCGCGCACTTGTGTATGCACGTCAAGTAGGTCACGTGACGTGCCGCGCCCGCGCAGGGCTACGCGGCTGCGTAAGGGTTTGGCGCGTAAGACGGTTAAGCGGCAGTTGAGGCGCGGCGCTCTTCAGAGGTAGACGTGTTTTAATAAAGACGGTTAGACTCTACCTGATTGCAGCCTCATCATTGCTGGGTATGACAGAGAACATTACAATGGCGACGAGGATGGGATCGACTATCCCTACTCCGCAGTGAACCGACGACAACCAAGCAACCACCCTGAAGAGCGCGGCAGGGCCGAACAACCTTAAGCTCCTCCAGAGTCCAGAACAGCGGGAAGCGAGGAAGACACGTAGAGCAGCGAGCCACGTGGTATCGTCCACCAGCCAAGGAACGAGCTGGATACCTTGGTGAAGAGCGAGGGGGCTGATACAGGTGGTCCCCAGAACCACGCGTACAAAGCAGAACGAGATAGTGCCCCAGGAAGCCCCAAGGGCCAAACGAGCCATCAGCCCGCGATCAAGAGTGAAAGGATGAGCATCCAAACTGGATATGCGACAGCGCCGGTGCAATTCCTGCCCAGGCCAGGAGAGCCACTAATGAAGTGGGACGATTGGAGAGAGTACATCGACAACTTCATTGGCGTGCTAGAGGACGAGAGCGAAGAGACGTTCAAACCATCAAGGAAAAAACGCATCCTGCTGTTGAACCTAGGCCCGGAAGGTTTGAGAGTGTACAAAAGCCTGGTGCCGAAGCAAAGGAACAGCACGGACGATGATGTTTACGCCCACGCAATTGAGGACCTGAATGAACACTTTAGACCGGCGGTGTGTGTGTCTGTGGACAGGTTCAATTTTAATCAAAGGAAACAGCGGCCTGGAGAGACGGTAGAGGAGTACGTGGCGGCGCTAAAACGGCTGGCGGCCGCATGCAAGTACGACAACTGGGAGGAGGAGTTCATAAAGGACCAAGTGATAATGCACACCACGTGCACTTCCGTACAAGACAAGTTGTGGGCCAGTGGAGAAACCACCCTGAAGGATGTAATGGTCATCGTCAAAAGAGCAGAGCTGGCGAGGAGATGTGCGGATGCAACTAAGAAGGAGACGGCGACCGGCACTATGGTGAACAAGATTGATGAAGACGTGACCCGTAAGGACCAATCAACAAAAAAGTCAATGGAAAAGAATGGCGCCAAGTGGAGCAGTAATGGCGGGCCCCCAGGAAGGCACGCGGGCACCAACCGGAAACCATGCTACTGGTGCGGAAACTGGACGCATGAGGCGCACAATAGAAAATGTCCGGCGTTCCGGGCCAAATGCACGTACTGTGGTATGATTGGACACTTCGAGAAGGTGTGCAGAAAGAAAGCCTCCAAGAACACGGTGAGACTCATCAGCCAGGATAGCGACACGCAGTAAGATACACCAGAGGAGGAAGTAGCCACGGTGCTGGGCATATACGATCAGGTACTGGGAGCGGATGTACAAGTCATGAGTGTGAACGGACAAAGATCTATGAAGCCGGTGTTGGAGATGACTATAGGAGGAGTCACGATTAGCGTAATAGCGGACACCGGTTCGCCGTATACCATTGTCCAGAGGGCTGTGTGGGAGGAGAAGTTTGCACCACGACTAGGCCCGGAACTGGAGAGGCTAGATATCCGCCCAGTCACATACAACGGAGACCGCATACCAATGGCGGGATTCCGGCCACTGAAGTTCGAATTCCGAGGCCGATTGGCCTACTGCAAGCTCTACATAGCGGAAAAGGGACCATCCGTGTTGGGGTGGCTGGACCAGGGTGACCTGGGCATCAAGTTGGATCCCGGGGGTGTGGAGCAGATTTTATTAACAGAACATGAAGAGTGGCCTGACCAAGACAGATGGAGGAAGACATTCCCCAAGGTGTTCGGGGGCACGGTGGGGAAGCTTGAGAAGTTTGCACATAGAATCATCCTGAAGGACAAGGCAGTACCCGTGGCCCACCGAGTCAGAAATATCCCCATTGCAGTACGCGAGGCCGTGCGAGAGGAGCTCCAAGAGCTGGAGAAGAAAGGGATCATTCAACCCATCACATGTGCGGAATGGCTATCGCCACTCGTGGTGGTCAAGAAGCCCAATGGGAAGGTCCGGCTGTGCGTGGACCTCAGGGAGCTGAACAAGAATATTGTTGTAGAAAGATTTCCCCTGCCAAGAATAGAAGAGATGCTGGCCAGCACCCGAGGCATCAAATGGTATTCCACCATCGACCTGACCTCCGCCTACCACCAAATTGCCCTGCATCCGGAGAGCCGCCATCTCACGTCGTTTATCACCCCGTTCGGTTGTTACCAGTTCTCCGTATGCCATTCGGGCTAGCGTCTGCAGCGGCAGTGTTCCAAAAATTGATGCACCAGCTGTTCCATAATAACACCGGCGTCCAGTACTTTCAAGACGACATCTTGATAATGGGCCGAGACAAACTGGATCATGACGCAAAGCTGGGAAAGGTGCTGCGGATTTTGGAGGGAAAAGGTCTCACCGCGGAATGGTCAAAGTGCCGCATTGGAATGTCGCCAGTGACATATCTGGGACATGAAATAGGCGTGGAAGGAGTGACCCCCAAGACGGAAAACGTCAAGGCGATCCGTGAAGCACCTCCTCCAATCAGCAAAGAGGAAGTAAGATCATTTCTCGGCATGGCCGAGTACTACGGAAAATGTGTGCAACATTTCGCCTCCAGGACCCATCACGTGAGGCAACTTACGAAGGAAAACACTGAGTTCCGATGGTCAGCAGAGACACAGAGTGAGTTCGATGATGTCAAGAAAGCGATCACAGAAGCCATTCCCCTTCAGGGGTATGACCCCCTAGGCAGAACGGTTCTAACCACGGATGCCAGCGACAAAGGCTTGGGAGCAGTCCTGATGCAGGACAGAGGGCAAGGACAGATGGAAACTATAAGCTTTGCCTCGTGCACGCTGTCGGACACTGAGAAAAGATACAGCGTAATAGAGAAGGAGATGCTGGCAGTAGTGTGGGCCACCGCGAGGTTCAGGCAATTTCTGTGGGGCACACAGTTCCTATTGAGAACAGACCACAAACCCCTGCTCAAGGTGCTGACGTCAATTGGGCACGCCGAAGCCACACCAAGAATATCAAAGATGTCGTTGAAGCTACTAGAGTTCCGGTACGACGTAGAACATGTGCCAGGGAACAGGAATCGTGTAGCAGACTATCTAAGCAGAGCTGCTGCGATGGAATCCAGTGGTGAGAACACGGCAGGAGCAGAGGAATGGGTGGCACTCACAGAGGACCAGGAGGTTTCTATCAGCCTCACAGAATGGGAAAAGGCATATAACGAGGACGCAGCGTTGAAGGAAGTAAAGAAGTTTGTGACGCCACGATGGCCCGAGAAGAAAGCGCTGATAAGGGAACTCAGACCCTACTATGAGGTTAGAGAGGAGCTATCGATAGGAGACAGGGGAGTGTTTGTACACAGGGGCGAGAGAGTGATACCACCCGCCGACCTCGTAGACCGGTTACTGGACACACTCCACGAGGGACACCTTGGGATCTGCAAATTGAGGCTGAGAACCAGGCAAAATTACCGGTGGCCGGGAATGGACTTGAGAGCAGAAAGACATGTCAGGAACTGCACCAGGTGTCAAGGAGCGGATAAGACCTTAAAACTCCTCCGACCTGAGATGGGCAAGTTTGAGATACCAAAGAACCCTTGGGAAGAACTGAGCGTGGATATACTGGGCCCGGTTCTGGACATACAAGGAGTGCAAAAGTACGTGTGTGTCATGGTGGACAGGTACTCGAAATGGCCAGAGATAATGATAAGAGAGACCATGGACACAGACGCAATTATCAAGTTCCTAGCAGACACGTTCGTGAGGGAAGGCATCCCCAAGGTGGTGCTTAGTGACAATGGGCCCCAGTTCAAATCAGAGAAATGGAACAGATTCATGAAAAGGAATGGCATAGGAGCCAAGCACACAGCGATTTACCACCCAGCCGGCAACGGCTTAGTGGAACGTTTCAACAGGGTGGTGATGGTGTCAATCCAAGCTGCCATAGCCGAGGACAAAGACTGGGAGGCAGAGATTTGGCACATGATCTGGGCGTACAGGATAACGCCTACCAGTACAGGATACAGCCCATTCCAAATACTCAGAGGCAGAGAACCTTTCACACAGGACAATCGAGTGTGGAAAGAGAAAACAATCACCAGCGAATGGTCGCCCGCGGTGGTGCGAGCCAACCTTGAGAAAGCCCAAGCAACCTACACTAAACATTATGATCACAGACGGAATGTACGGGACACTGGATTAGAGGAAGGAGAGTGGGTGCGAGTGAGGTTGGCTAATGCGCAGAGAAAAGGAGAGAGCAAGTACAGCAAGCCCATGCAAGTGAAAGAAGTAAGGGGCAGGGCGGCTTTACTGAGTGATGGCAACGTCTGGTCGCAAGACCGCATGGCAAGATGTAACAAAGTTTTGAACTGGAATCAGAGGACCACGGACTGGGAGGAAGAAGGAACAGAGTTGGAAGAGCAGGAGGCTCCGGAAGGAGCACTTGAGGAGGATGGAGAAAGCGCACAAGAACTAGAGACAAGGGAGCATGAGCTGGAGTGGATGGCCCGAGGAAGTCGGAGAGAAGGAGAAGCAGGCGCGGCCGCGCAGAAGTCGGAAGAAAGTAATGAATGTGAGAATAGCAGCACCCCGGTAAGACTGACTCGAAGTGGCAGGGTGGTGGTTAAACCAGCAAAGTACAAAGACTATGAACTGAACTGTGGACAATGAGGAACTGTCTCCATGTTGGGAAAAAGGGGGAGATATGTAGTAGCGCGCACTTGTGTATGCACGTCACGTAGGTCACGTGACGTGCCGCGCCCGCGCAGGGCTACGCGGCTGCGTAAGGGCTTGGCGCGTAAGACCGTTAAGCGGCAGTTGAGGCGCGAAGCTCTTCAGAGGTAGACGTGTTTTAATAAAGACGGTTAGACTCTACCTGATTGCAGCGTCATCATTGCTGGGTATGACAGAGAACATTACACAGAGGAACAACAGAAACTAAGACAAGTCAAGCTGAGATTGAAAAAGCCATGTTTTTAGTTTCTTTCTGAAAGGGAGGAGCTCCTGAACTTGTCTTAAAGAAAGGGGCAGGCTATTCCATAGCCGGGAAGCCACCAGTTGAAAAGATCTGCCACCCACCCGGGAGTGCAGAAACTTGGACGTAGACGTCAACATCTGTGCAGACTTGTAGCTAGCCCCCAAGCCTGACACAAGGACCACGAGCTGCCAGCTGAACTTTGTGCAGTCTGGAGTGGCTGAAAATTCCACCCCTATCTGTTTGAGAGCCTTTCTTTCACACATGCACGACTGTCACCTACATACGTCTAGAAGTGACAGAGAAGCCACCCACTGTGCTGTACTAAAACACGAACACATAACAGTTATCTCAGCACGCAGTTACAATACTTACTAGGGACCAGCTAACCCACTAGGTACAGAAGGAACAACAATATGGGCTTGTTTTTACTTATCGACTTGGAGAAGATGAAAGGCTATGCTGGCCCCATCGTATTCAATCATGTGACACACAGGTGAACTAGGATTCTAGCAGCAGGTGCATTTCCCTCAAAGTATCTCAGCATAAAGACATGACTGGAAGACCTGCTCACACCTGACAGGCGCATCTTCAGATATCTGCAGCAAAGGGGTGGGAGCATTTAATGGGGCGCTGCATGTTTTGGGGTAACAGATAAACATTTGTCCTCAAAGGAATAATTTATATTTTTTTTCAAAAAAATTAATAATGTCAACATACGTGATCAATCATTCATACGAGGCAAGGTAGATACAGTTTCTTATTGTTTTTTATTCTCTTTTCTATTTCCAACAACTTAATTTGTTAGAAAATTGTTCATCAGAATTTCAGCTTGGCAACAAAAAATACTACAACAGTTTATAATTTTTGTGTAGTAAACAACACCTCATGCTAAACACATGGGTCCAACAAAGTACCATGTGAGAGACAATTACGGTGATAGGCGTCGACGTTTCGGTCCCGTATTATCGAGGCGTGAGGAAGTCTAGGATTGCAGCTCCCGTACATTTAGTGTATGAAAGCATCTCGTTTAAATCGATTTGTTTTGTCAACCTATTGGCAGGACATTGTCACAAAGTCTGTTTTGGAAAGTCTTTTTGATCAGTAAATCCTCGCATCCACCGGCTGGTGGTGCTTGATTTAATTGTGCAACTGGTCCTGAGGATGGTCCTGTGGAAGTAATTACTGGAGAAGGACCGAAACGTCGACGCCTATCACCGTCTTGCTGATATTGATATAATTGTCATTAGGCTCCTTGTCTTAACTCATCTCTCCATCACTTCTGAAACACAAGGCTGCACCATATTTACCATATTTACAAGGATATGGTGCAGCCCTGTGTTTCCCCTGCGATGGTGCTAAGTTTAGAAACTTAGCGCCAACACAGGCACCCTTGCACCTCAGTACAAGGGTGTCTGCGTGGAGGGCAGGATTGTTTATGTGTAGGAAGGTGACCCTTTCTACACATAAACAAACCTAGAATGCCATGTCACTTTCATGTTTGCTGTTCTATGCAGCACACATGAATGTGACAAAATGGCATTTTCTAAAAAGGTTTGTTTGTGTACAGGAAGTGACACCTTCCTGTATATAAACAAATCATGGCGTTTTGCTTTTTCCATGTGTGCTGCACAAGGCAGCACACATGGAGAAAGCAAAAACGAGGAGAAATAATGTATTTTTCCTCGTTTCGCCAATTTAAGACTAGGTCTTGTCTTAATTTTGGCGTTGCCTCCTATGTACACAACCCTTAGGGGCCAGCGTCAAATACAATGGGTGTTGCAGTCGAGCACCCACCACAACACCCACTGCACGCCCCTTTCATGCAAACCATAGCGTGAAAGGGGGCCTTATTTACAAGGCAGCGTTAAGCCAAGTTAAGAGGCTTAACGCTGCCTTGTACATAAGGCGCAGCCCCTATCGCCACCACAATGTCTGTTAAAGTGACGTTGTGGTGGCGATAGGGGCTTGTGCATATGCCCTAGAGTTGTTTGCAAAAATCACAGGGGATTGATTCTGTTTAGGTAATCAGAGGCAGGAATCAGAATAGATATTATTAAGTATACAAAGCCTCTGACACCATGGATCACACAGGTTATTTTTTGTTCAAGTCCTATTTATTGACAATGAACGCTCATATATTAGCACATTATTTTGGGATTCAAAAGGGTACACATTGGGTGTGAACAGCTCAGCTTTGAATATCTCCTTATGACAAAAAGTACATTCACTATTTACAACAAATAACTTGTTAGCTACTAGGTAAATCAACGTGAGGAAAACACAGTGACAAAATTACAGTGAAAAAATTAATGAGTTCAAATAACAACAATCCACAAAAAAGAAAAGTGAGTTCGTGTATCAACAAAATCTTATTTACAATTGATATTTCAGGGTCCTACTATGAATCTAAGGGAGATTATATTAGTATCCCAGGGGAATGTTATCAATTTGTCCCTCAAAGGGAAAAGTTAGTTGTCCTGTATCTTGCCAGGGACAGTCATGTATTCAAAAGTATTAGATGCCTAATTGTGAGATGCGTCTCTCACTATATGTCCCAATTATTTAGTTAGATCATATGGCATATGTCTCTCCTGGCACTGGAGTTGAGCCTACGCGTTTCGACCTTGATAAAAATCTTAACAGGATGGGAAGTTTGGGCAGGTCTTCATCAGGGCTCGCAGTAGGTGTTGAGGAACATCATGTTACACCTACGGGAGAATTTTTAAGGAGCATGTTTTAGTGGTTGGGTATGGAATATGGGACCAGTTACAGTGCTTATAAGTAATATTTACAATTATTTGCAAATGTTAATTATTTAGATTGAAGATCACGTACCCAAGTGTGGGAAAATCGGTACTGCATTCAATGAGTACAGTTGAGTAACAGGAGGCGAGGTTTCTCACACGCCGGTGTGGTGAGGCTGTGTGTCCGCAGTCTTTAGTTACTGTGGAGAGAAGCAGGGAAATGGGTTCAGAGCTTCGTGTAGATCAAATAGGTCCTGTGAGCTTCTCTGGGTTCTAAGTTTTGTGCCTATGTCATAATGCATACGAAAAAGTGGCATTTGCCAGTCTCAATTGGTGTTAAGCTAGCATGAGGCATATGCGCTTTGTTATTAATTACAGGGTTACGGTTAGCCATGCTTTGTCTGTGGTGTGCCAGGGCGTCTCGTACCTGGGGGAGTCTGGAGGATTCTTTAGTAGTGCCACGGCGTCGTCGTTGCGGGACAGTTTCTCCGCAAGGTAGAGGAGCAAGGGTGCATCACATTCCCGGCGTCTCCTCTCAAGAGCGTGTTGCTTCTCTCTCCGCTACCGCTGTAGTGAATTTACACAGCGTTCAGAAGGCTTAGGTTCTTACGTCTTGGTCGGGGATGAAAGCGGAGCTCTCATAGGCGTGTTCGCCGGCTTTGGTGTCTCAGCGCTACTGATAGGACGGCGTGATCGCGTCATGTGCACATGCGCTTGTTGCTAGGAGATCAGAGTTGTTTGCATACACATCATGCAGCAGTCTCTGCCCAGCCTGGCTCCAAAGCAAAGCATGTTTAGTCACTGTTTAGCCGGCTTGTGGCACCCGTATTCATACTGTCTGCACGGCTCCCTTTTCTGGTGCCACTGCCTCTCCACATGCTTTCCAGTTTTTCAAGAGCGCCCTTGTATCCTAAGGCATTTGAAAGGCGAGTGGGAACGAAGGGCAGACTTTGTACTGACTGTAGATAGCTCCAGTACTTTGTCCCCAGGGCCAGCGGTTGGCTTATTTCCAGATTATCTGTGCATTCGTTTTGTACCATGAACTCTATGAGCCACAGTGCCCTTTAACCATATGTGTACAGTCTATGTGTGCACAGCAGAGAAAGTCACACCAAATAAAGCCTTGCTTTGGGCCTGATATTTATAGACCATTACAGTGGGTGCTGTATCTGTCCATCATATCGGGGTGTCTCCCAAGCGAGCAATGCTGGCTCTGCATGGTATTGGAGAGGAGGCGAGCAGCCTCGGCAGGGTCACCCAAGGAATGAAGGAAGGACCCTGTAAATCTCTGTAAATCCCCAGGGCAGGAAGGGGGGACTCATCTTGCCGCGCTGTTAATATATTTGGAGGGCGCTTACATTTTTATTCGAGTCAGTCTGATTTGCGCATGGTGATGCTCCAGCTTGTCCACTCAGCCCAAACGTCTGAGTGTTTATTAAGATCGCTCACAGCAAGGACACATGACAGACATCCCTCTCAGGACTCAGTCCAATCACGCAGCACCTGAATTGCTTTCCCCGGCTCTACCGTGCCACACACGCCTGCACACCGCAGGGTTGCATTTCATAGTTTGAAGTAAGGATACCATCCAGGGCAGGAATGTTGCATTACGTCACAGGGACACACAGCAGGAACAAATAGACCGCCTACGCCTATGAGACTGCCTAAATAGCAGCGCTCAGGGGACAGTTGAGGCGCACGAAATGTGTGACTGTGCATTTCAGTGCGGTGATGCGGGTCACCGCACTAAAATGTGTTAGTCTAAAGCCTGTTGTATGGTACTCGGCAGGCCTGGAGACGCCGAACCAGAGGGTAGTTTGAACACCAGGGGCCTCATTTATGAAGGCCTTGCGCCACTAGTGCGTCACTTTTTCCCATGTTAAAAGTGGCGCACCGGCGGCGCAAGGCCTTCATAAATAAGGCCCCAGGATAGCCCAACTTCTAGAGGAGGAACCAGTGGACATTCCTGACGATGGAGGAACCAACAAGTGGCCAACGCTCAACAGAGCCTCGCTGGGTCACCTATGCTCTTAGCCACGCACCTGGAGGAGCGTGGCTAACACAGGGGCGTGATCGTCTTGGGGATTGGGTATGTGGGAGAGTGGTATACGGGCGGTAAGAGCACCGCTAATGGAAACAAACCCTGGAGGGCCGTCTGACCGTTAATAAAGGGTTACAGCTTAAAGGAACCAGCTCTATTTTGCACTGGTATATCCAGAGGAAACTCTCAATGCTAACCTCCAAAGAATTGGGTCTACGAGGACCACAAGGAGTAAATCACTTACAGATGACCGAAAGGAATCACCGCAAGACGCTGCACAAAAGGGCTCGATAAGGCACTTTCTGAGGAAAAAGGATACCTCCAACATTAACTAAGACCAGGGGGGAACCCCTGGCGCTCTACCCCATGGCCTAAGTATGGAACGAGACAGCAGTTTCAAAGAGCTCGGTAGATCACCGCCAGAGCATTCTTGCGGAGAGGGACTAGTCCTGAGCAATGAACCCAGTGGACAGAAGGAAAGGGACGGTGCGGTGCCGCCCGAGGCCTCCCCGACCTAACACAGCCCAAAGGTCCAACCATGTGCCCAACTCCTCCTCAAATCTCAGCTATGAAGGGAGACGTTACACCCACCAAGCCACACAAATCATTTTCAATCAAGGACGTACCAACTTTAACGACAAAAGCATAAATTCATCGGGCCACAGCCTGCGGCCCAGATTCCCAGAACATGGAAACTGAATCAAACCACACAAACACATGGCCACACTCAGCCATCGAGGAACCAGACTCCCCAGTGGGAGGGGATCTAACAGCCTAATTTATCCTGAATATGGGTCAGAAAATTGAAAGAACCCTTGAATTAACCCCAAATCTGCGGATGGCTATAACACCCCCAGAGGGCGTCAATGTAAAAACTGGCAACAAACCCTGCAACGTAAGTATGGACGCAGACTGGGAGAAAGAGTCCCCCATCAGGGATGAGCTATACCACTAACATAGCCCTTCTATGGCAGTCATCAAAAATACAAGTTCAAATAGATCTCCTTCAAGCCATCGCAGCCCGGCTAGTCAACATAAGTTCCAGAGTGGATGAATTAGACAACAAGCTCCACCAGTACATGACTTTTGGTCTGGCGACGGCGCCTGCTGTTGCTCAACCCTCATGGAGAAATGGGCCTCCCTCCCTGAGATCCTAACGAATATAGTAGAAACAGTAAAAGGATGCGGGGAGACATTTAGTACATCCACCACAGATCACATGGTGCTAACAAACCGCAACCACCTGGAGGAAAGACAACAAGTGGGATGGCTAGCGGGCTCGGGCTCCAAAAGGGCCAAAAGGACATTCTAGGGTAATCAAGGGGCACAGAGGAGAAGACGAGGCTCGGGCACTAGACTTGCAGGAACACATCCCCTGTGCAGTTTAAGCACAAGTTAGCACTCCATCGAGGCGAGCAAAAAAGAAGCTGAGGAAACAACGGAAAAAAACGAAGATAAGAGGGAGACAACAGCAGTTGATGAAGAGTGCAACCCCGCCCCGCATGAAAATACCAATCCACCTCAGCCTTACCCAATTTTCATTGCCAAAAGCTGGAGTAAAAAGGAGGCCCAGGCCTGTCATCTTCTGGTTGAAGAGCAAATGCAACCGACCTCCCCGACCTCCTGCACTGGGATGGCCCAAAAACCCTTAACAAGGCCTGACCACCCCAGCGGCCATGATCCAGCAGTCAGACTAAGCTCGGCAGCACACGAGGCAAGCCCCCAAGCAGAGATTCCCACAATAGCCCTAGAACAGATGGATCCGTCCCCACTTCAACTAGAATCTGGACAAGAGTCGGATACCGTGGTCAACCAAGGTCATAGCAAGTGGTCCCAAGCAAGACAGCCTAGGATCAAATTAGGAAGGCAAAGCACAGCGTTAAGGCCGGCAGAGAGACCCCAATCCACGGCCCACCAACAGTGGTCCATGAGGTACTCCTCATTCCTAGGTATCACAGCACTGGACAGCATGACATCTCGAACAGGTGTAATATACTCCGCCTCTTTAAACACCTGCCCACCCTAGATCAAATACAAACAGGCGACATAGAATGGGTGAAATTCCTGAGTACAAAGGGGGACACACATGGCGACTCATCAGTGATGGGATTAAACCACAAAAAAACAAGCCATTGTGAACAACTCCACACAACTTTCAGAGTGGGGCATCGGCGTTCAGATGGTAGCACATACAAAATACCCATATGTCCTGGCACCAGACAACAGGGAAAAAGCAACATGTTACAAACTTGGCTCGAAGAAAAACAGGAAGGTTATTTGTCTTCGGCGCTCTCACTCATTAAAGGTCTGGGAAACCATTGTGGAAGGCCTACAAGCTAAGCTCAGGAAACCCCAGTCACATCCCCCCCAGGCCTAATGGGCAACTAAGAAGAGGCACGACAGGGCTAAACAAAGACATACAGGACAGCAAGCGACTCCTGTGCAAGGCCCTCTGCTGTGGAAAGTCAGCCCAATTTACAACCGATGCCCAGGCTGCTAGCGCAAGACGCCACTTAGTTCCCATTCTGAATAGTTACCAAATAAAGAGACGGGCGCTGGAAGCAGGATCATAAGAACAGAGTTTTATTTCTCATGAGGAGAGCCTGTCATTTCGGACACGAAACACAGTGTCTTTCGGGAGGTGCTCTAACAAGTTCTCTGAGACATCGCCTTTTATACCTTACAAACATTCCTTATTACAATAACAACATTGTGAAACAAGGAAAAGACATCCCCGACCCTCGTGTCAATCCCACCCCCACATGCATCCACAATAGAGGTCCTCAACCTGCTGATAAGAGGAGGGGGCTATCACGCAGCTGAGTGTTCCGCCGATTCTTAGGATGTGTGCGCCTGATCGTATCCCAGGGGGTGGGGAGGCCAGGATCAATAGTTGGGCCCTTTGAAGAGGAGCGACTCCACACAATAGGGGGCAGTAAACTGTATCTCCCGGCTTAGGCGATGGCCTCGGACCTGTGTGGACAATCGGACTCGGTGGAAGGGGTCATCAAAGGAGAGGTATTCATGCCGCGTGGACAATCAAGCGCAGAGGGAGAGTTTACCAACAGAGGGGTATTCATAAAAGGAAAGGAGGTGTTGGTCGGGTGCGAGCGTGACTCCCAAGGACAGAGTCGCACAGAGAGAGAGGTCTTATGACCCGTGCATGAGAGAGCGGGGGCAGTCAGGTACAGCTGGGGGGGTTATGTCAGCTGAGGCGAAGGATGCTTCTTCGAGAGGAAATGGGGGGTTTGCGTGGGTCAAGCAGGAGGGTTGCTTTTCAGAACAGGGTTGCGCAGAGGGAGAGGGTTTTATGGTCTATGCATGTGAGAGGGGGGGGGGTGTTCAAATACGCGCAGGAGGGAAGCCGGGATTCCAATGAGCGGGCAAAAAGGCCATGGTGCCTAAAATGGCTGTCATGTACATATGGGCACGGGCTTTTACTGGCGGAATGATGCGGTCAATGTTTCACGGTATTCATGGTGCTTACAGGGAGGCGAATGGGAAAAGGCAAATGAACGCCGCTTAGGTACATTAATTTTGCTAATTTCCACAGTCGCCGCTTTTACCATAAGCGAGTTCATTTCCTAATTGATGGGTGTACATATAAACATGTGTGGTTGATGAAAATTTGTCAATACTAGCAGATTGCATATAACCATGAGCAGTCGATGTGATTGACAGAATGCAATACATAGAAATTTATATTTGTTGGGTTACTACAAGCCTAGGGTGCAGCTTACTACACGGTATAAATGCTTCTGACTTTCTAAAAAAATGGTATCAATATACAGCTCTAAAGGTGACCGGCAAACATTTGGAAAACAATACCAAGTGGTTGAGGGAGGAATTCAGTCCAATATATCTTCGTCACAGTGTCTTTTTAGCAGTGAGCCATCACTGGTAGGCTCTCGTTCGTATCTTTTTGTTGGCGCTGTTGAGCACCGGCGGTGGAGCTATAGGTCCAGCTCGGATCTATCCTTACGCGTTGCAGGGTGCGGTCAGTCCTCTGCTGTTAGACCACAGTCCTGTTCCCTAACCAATCCTTTTGGTGGTGCCTTATGCTCGGCACCTATATTTCCGTGGCAAACCCCATTTCCACCTAAATGCTGTTCTTCCTTTCGGCAAAAAGTCATGTGGAAGAGAGGGGGTGTTGTTCAATGGTCGATGGAGGAGAGGGCGGAGTGGGGTCATATTTCTTGGGACACACCAAAGGGACCAAGGGAGGAAAAGGGAAACGAGCGGGTAAGCCCATCAATCGGGCCCAAAAAGGGGGGGGGGGCAAAGGCTTCAGGCACACGTGGATTAGCAAACAGGGGGCTTCAAGGCAGCCCTCCAACTTTTCATTTTCCACGTTTGCTGTCTCGTCCCGTATCTTGTTGCTCTGCAGCTCCACCTTTGGTCGAGGTCACATGTGTCTCAAGATCTGCAGCCAGGCTGTACGTCACGTCCGACCCTTCTCCTCCGGTGATCGTATATCTTTGAATGGGTACAAAACAAGCTTTAGAGAACTGACAGGAGAAGACATTTATGCATGTGAATTCCGCCCTCAATCCTACGCACTTGGGTGTTACGTTCATCGGTCACAGTCAGAAGTCTATTACCATGCAGTGTATATGTCGGCATTCCTACTGGGTTCATGCCAAGTTTATTCATCGTCTATTCATGACATATATGGAGAGAAATCAGACTCCTATCAACTGCGCATTTCATCAAACTCAACATTTCGGAACCTTCAGTGGTGACTCGTCTTTCTAACCCGAGCCTTAACAGTCTAACATTTCCCTTCAGAACTAGCTAACCCTTTAAAACAGGGCGGGGGTGCTATCATCGAGGGAGGGGGGGGTAAACAGACTTTCATCGAGGAGCGACAGTTAATCAAGGTCATCAGCTATACTTTGGAGGTAGCTGATATGGAGCAGGGGTCAATGGGAGAAGCGGGGACGCTTTGGGCATTCGCGCTTGAGTACATAAGGGTGGGGCAACCTGGACATTGGGGATCAATCTGGGCATTGGGGATTGTATTTCTAACGAACTGAAGAATAGGAAGCCATTGACATATAGTCCCCCTATAAAAAGGGCCAGATTAGGGGATATCAGTCGTCTTACCTGTCCTTTCTTTCTTAGCCAATTCAAGTTCAATTATTTTGCAGAAAGGAGAGGAAGTAATATGGCAAGTCACAATCGTTTTAGTTTCTGTCAATTTTGCTGAACACCTTTGCTTTCAAAAAAAGGACCCAATTAGACTGGTGCCGACGGGGCACAATATTACCATACAAAAAGGGAGAGGGAACAGGGGGAGCTCTCATGGAGAATGAGAGTCGTCCGCAACCTAAACGAGCCATTCGGTACACGTATGACATGTAGGGAGGTTGGGAGAGAGAGAGACAGGGAGATAGAGAGGGAGAGAGAGAGAGAGAGAGAGACGTGTACGGTAATAGGTCATTTAGTGCGCTTACAACACAGAACGGTAGGGGTCAGGTAACACGGAAACACAAACAGAGGGAAGACATAAATCCATACATTACATACACACAAACTCAGTCAAAGGAAGACAGTACATGTATTACATACAAAAAAAGATTCACGACAAAACATAAAACAGTTATTGGCCAAAAAGATCTCTTTCTGCATGCTGCGCATCTTTAGTATCCTATTTATCTACGTGCTGAGTTCTTTTTACCTTTTCCTCCTTTTCCTCTCGTTTGCTATCTTTGCGAATATTCTCGGTTGCTAATACTTACACCTCGGTCAGTTGGTTAGGAATTAACCTGGTTGGGCTACTGCCCACGGGGACACTCACTCAGTTTCACAAGCGGAGGTTCCTGGCTTCATCCACGCTGTAGCCTATCAGCCCAGCAGCGCACCGGTCTCCCAGCCCACCTCTTGCCGCACCCGCTCCGCGGGTGCCGCTTCGCTGGTGGGCGTTGGTAGAGGCAGCACCTTGGAGGAGCAACTTAGGACACAGGCGGCAAGGCGGTAAGGGGCGCGAGGAACCAGCGGGGCTGCGAGCGTGCGGGGACTTCATTTCCCAGAAGTCCCTGCAAGACCGACGGAGAGCTTCCGGTCCGCTCTCCCTGCTGGCCCGCCCCCCGCCCATCACAGGCTGTTAAAAGTGTTCCTCCCCTACTATCCTGTGGGACACTTACTCAGTTTCACAAGCGGAGGTTCCTGGCTTCATCCACGCTGTAGCCTATCAGCCCAGCAGCGCACCGGTCTCCCAGCCCACCTCTCGACGCACCCGCTCCGCGGGTGCCGCTTCGCTGGTGGGCGTTGGTAGAGGCAGCACCTTGGAGGAGCAACTTAGGACATAGGCGTCAAGGCGGTAAGGGGCGCGAGGAACCAGCGGGGCTGCGAGCGTGCGGGGACTTCATTTCCCAGAAGTCCCTGCAAGACCGATGGAGAGCTTCCGGTCCGCTCTCCCTGCTGGCCCGCCCCCCGCCCATCACAGGCTGTTAAAAGTGTTCCTCCCCTACTATCCTGTGGGACACTTACTCAGTTTCACAAGCGGAGGTTCCTGGCTTCATCCACGCTGTAGCCTATCAGCCCAGCAGCGCACCGGTCTCCCAGCCCACCTCTCGCCGCACCCGCTCCGCGGGTGCCGCTTCGCTGGTGGGCATTGGTAGAGGCAGCACCTTGGAGGAGCAACTTAGGACACAGGCGGCAAGGCGGTAAGGGGCGCGAGGAACCAGCGGGGCTGCGAGCGTGCGGGGACTTCATTTCCCAGAAGTCCCTGCAAGACCGACGGAGAGCTTCCGGTCCGCTCTCCCTGCTGGCCGCCCCCCGCCCATCACAGGCTGTTAAAAGTGTTCCTCCCCTACTATCCTGTGGGACACTTACTCAGTTTCACAAGCGGAGGTTCCTGGCTTCATCCACGCTGTAGCCTATCAGCCCATCAGCGCACCGGTCTCCCAGCCCACATCTCGCCGCACCCGCTCCGCGGGTGCCGCTTCGCTGGTGGGCGTTGGTAGAGGCAGCACCTTGGAGGAGCAACTTAGGACACAGGCGGCAAGGCGGTAAGAGGCGCGAGGAACCAGCGGGGCTGCGAGCGTGCGGGGACTTCATTTCCCAGAAGTCCCTGCAAGACCGACGGAGAGCTTCCGGTCCGCTCTCCCTGCTGGCCCGCCCCCCGCCCATCACAGGCTGTTAAAAGTGTTCCTCCCCTACTATCCTGTGGGACACTTACTCAGTTTCACAAGCGGAGGTTCCTGGCTTCATCCACGCTGTAGCCTATCAGCCCAGCAGCGCACCGGTCTCCCAGCCCACCTCTCGCCGCACCCGCTCCGCGGGTGCCGCTTCGCTGGTGGGCGTTGGTAGAGGCAGCACCTTGAAGGAGCAACTTAGGACACTGGCGGCAAGGCGGTAAGGGGCGCGAGGAACCAGCGGGGCTGCGAGCGTGCGGGGACTTCATTTCCCAGAAGTCCCTGCAAGACCGACGGAGAGCTTCCGGTCCGCTTTCCCTGCTGGCCCGCCCCCCGCCCATCACAGGCTGTTAAAAGTGTTCCTCCCCTACTATCCTGTGGGACACTTACTCAGTTTCACAAGCGGAGGTTCCTGGCTTCATCCACGCTGTAGCCTATCAGCCCAGCAGCGCACCGGTCTCCCAGCCCACCTCTCGCCGCACCCGCTCCGCGGGTGCCGCTTCGCTGGTGGGCGTTGGTAGAGGCAGCACCTTGGAGGAGCAACTTAGGACACAGACGGCAAGGCGGTAAGGGGCGCGAGGAACCAGCGGGGCTGCGAGCGTGCGGGGACTTCATTTCCCAGAAGTCCCTGCAAGACCGACGGAGAGCTTCCGGTCCGCTCTCCCTGCTGGCCCGCCCCCCGCCCTTTCCGCCTCCTACATAATAACATCTCACTCCCGCAGCGCGGGACGCAGCCCGGGCAAAGACTGGGCAAAGACAGGGCCGTTTGAGGCCGTTCGAGGATGGCAGAGGACGGCCCCGGCCCAGTCCCCCAGCATTTTTTTTCTCTCTGTCACATGTAAGGAAGGCAGCCCAGTGACACTCATCTTACTTTTCTACACAGAGTGGCCAGCCACAGGATTCACCGTTAAACTCCTGAGAGGCCCACTTTGAAGCTCCTGACTCAAATCACATATGACCACTATGCGTCCCAAAACTAGAAGCAACACAAAAAAAGCTACGGCCGTGGCACAAGTGACCGGCCCCATAGATCTCTTCATATCCCGGGTCAACGAAACCATCGATAAGAGCATAATCCTGTTGGAAAAAAGAGTCTCCCTGGACCTTATGCACGCAAAACGCTCTTCTCTGGGTTCTCTTGCAACCGCAAGCTCCCCTGCTCACCAGGCCGTCAACAACTGTTCTTTACCCTTACCCCTAACTATTGTCCCCACACTGACCGTCCCGAATGCTGTAGACTTATCTGTGACCCAATCAGACTCCGATTTGTCATACGTTGACCTCGAGGCTACCCCAGACTTAGAAGCATGCCAATCACTAACTGACAAACCAGAGCAGAGTGTAGCTAGTCATCCCACTCTACCTGACACAGAAATGACTTTAGAACCGATAGAAGCAACGAAAGACACCTCCACTTCCACCAAGGCCATGCCCAATATTAAGGAAAAACCCAAAGCAAAAGTCAAGAATCATAACTTGATTTCACCCACCCCTAACTCCGCGGCAGGTATACCCTGCTGGGTGGAAAACATGGTAATAGACCTTAAATCAGACCTCGAAGCCACAATAGCGGCACAAATTAAACCTTTAATATCAAAGCTAGATAGACTTACGTCATTAATTAATTCAAAATGTGGTAGTAGGATAAGCGGGAATGGCCCCGCGCAAATGCATGGGGTAAAAGAAATACTTCCCAAAAAAACACCCTGCACCAAACATGCAACAGGCACATCGATCAAGCCTAATACTCCACCACCTAGCAAGGCATCAGCTATACAGCTTCTAACCCAAAAAGGGAGTAAATCAGATGCTTCCCCAGTCACCCCTATTGCGGTAGGTTCTGCCTCTGCAACTCAGGCAGCCCCGAAAGCTTCTGCAGGTCCAACCAAAACAAAAAACCGACAAGCTAAAGGCACTAATGGGAACATTACTATTCCAGCAGTGTCTCCCCTCCTAGAGAAACCTCAAGAATCTAAGACGAAGCAGTCTCGCCCCAAAATAATCAACTTCCCGCCGGAAGCTTCCCCCTTCGTGGTGGTCTTAACAGCTGTACCACCACTGAAGGAGGGTATAAGAGAAACTTTCGCAGAGCTAAGGAATAAATGTGCCCAGTGGCTCCAACTGCATAAACCCTTACCTGCTTACATCAGGGGTGAGATCTTTTCTGTACGTAGAGGAGACTGGGTGGGCAGGAATACGAAGACCATAGCGGGTGACGTTATTACCATCAAATTTAGGGAGATAGGGGCAGCAAACTATATCTGCAACACACCCAGCAGTGGACCTGCCACCCAAATAAACCCTCTTCCCTTGTGCTATTTCCTACCAACACCCTCACAACAAAATTTTCCCTGTTCCACTTTTCCGGTAAATAGAGGGCTCATACACCCCTCAGAATACATTACGTACCAATGCCAGCAGCCTCCGCATACTCCGCGATTCCCACAAATACCACAACATACAACCTTCCAGTGGCAACCACCCCCTCAACTTCCCCAACCTTTACATCACTTTTCCCAGCAGTGGCAGCAACCACCTCAACCCACACAACACATCACCCACCAATGGCAGCAACCGTGGCAAGGACGGCCCCCCCCCTTTCAATCCATTAGGTCCCAATCACCGAGGCAGAGAACGGGACGAATGGAGAGCACAAGTACAGTGTAGAAATTACAGTGATCCCCCACGTTGGGATGGCTGGAATGGTCTTCCCCTAGCAAACAAGTATAGCGCCCTAGAGTGCGTTGACTGACCATCACAGCTAGAAGAACAGTCTCTAAATAGCACCGACTCACTGGGATCCTCGGATTCTCCTCTAACCCCTCCAGACCGAGAGATTCCTGGTGAATCACAAACAGTCAAAACCTCTAGGGACAATCCAACAACCCTAAGCCTGATCTCCTGGAATATTGCATGGTTAAGGACAAAAGTGGAGGATGGGACAATTAAGTACCACGCGCACAGTCATCAAATAATCTGCTTACAGGAGACGTGGTCACAACAAGAACACCATTTACAGGGGTACAAGACATACTTCTCCCCCGCGACGTCAGGACAGAAGGGTAGACCAAAGGGAGGACTATGCATCTATTTAGCCAATACAATTCAAAACATCAAAACAAAGGTCATCGAACTGGACCATAATTTTCAGATCCTTGGTCTCTCCCTACCGAAAAAAGAGTCAATAGTCATTACTAACTTCTACAATAACCTGGACGAACCAGAGTTTCAGAGAGTCCTAACTCACCTCCACGAAAAACTAACCACTCTTAGAACGAAACAAGGAGAAAGAGGCCCGGAATCTATAATATGGGTAGGCAACTTCAACCTCCACGCCTGTACCCAACCAAAACAAAAATGTCCTGGCATGGTGACAGAGGAAGGTCTTTCTCTTATCCACTTCTCGCATAACAACATGGGCAGATTAATGAACGATCTCCTATCAGATCTGGACCTCCAAGTAGTAAACACCTTGGACCATGGAGGTAACTCGCTAGCACCGACCTACATAGGAAGAGGTTACAGTACCACGGTTGACTTCATAATAATATCAGCAACCTTAGAACCAAGAGCAAAAAACTTCGAAGTCAAACCGAATTCCCAAAGCGATCACGCAATACTAAAATTGGAAGTGACAACAAACCATCAACAATGCCCTCCTATGACAATAGCCAACGCACTGACCCAGGAAAACATAAGCATGGACAAACTAAATGGGTACTCAATAAAGTGGGGGAAGATAAACCCAGAGGAACTCACTAAAAAGCTGATAAAGTCAGTCTACCCCCAAATTAAAATTTGTCTGGACATATCAACAGAAGACGAGGAGCTCCTTAACAACTTCGCCCAAATTATGGATAAATTAAAGGTTCTACTTACAGCAAAACAAAAAGCTGGACTACCCCGACTAAAAGGCTGGTTCAATCAAGAGTGTACCAAGGCTCATACAAAGCTGAAACTAGCCCTAAACAAAGACGAAAGGGATCCTCGTACTATAGCCATCCTAAGAAGCGAATACCACAAAACCAGAAAAAAGAGAAAAGAGGAACTCAAGCAAGCACTTTGGAACGAACTCCATACCAGTGCACAAGACAAAAACCCCCAAGCCTTCTGGAGAATTATAAGAACTCCCTTCTTGGTTGATGACACGCGCCCAAAAATCGAAGTCGCAATAGACGCTGCAGAATGAGTATCTCATTTCACAAAATTTTTTCAAAAATCATCCTCTGATCAAGAAACGGAAGAGGAAAAAGAAATATCTCCACCATACCCTATAGACATAAACTTCGAAATTTCTGAGATCCTTCTGGCACTGAACTCAACCAAAAAAGGAAAAGCTCCAGGCCCAGACGGAGTCCCGGCTGACTTTTTTAAACACAAAACAGAACTTTGGGCACCGATTATAACAAGGGTGTGCACTGCAACGGCAAAAAAAGGAATCTTGGAGTCATGGACAAGGTCTATTATGGTGCCGATATTCAAGAAAGGCAACCGCCAGGACCCTGCTTGCTACCGCCCAATTTCTTTGTTGGATTCACTGGGGAAGATGGCAGGCAGAGTGATCCTAGAAAGACTTCAGGATTGGGTGGAGGAGAGAGGTATACTATCTGACCTACAATTCGGTTTTAGAGAAGGCCTAGGAACCGTGGAACAAGCCCTGAACCTTTCGGTCATTTTTGGAAAATACGTGCAAGCCAAAAAAGAAAAACTTTACATGATCTACGTGGACTTGTCCGCGGCTTTTGATTGCGTCTCCCATACTAAACTATGGTCCCTTTTAGCCCAAATGGGGGTAGATGCGCCACTCTTGAACTTTTTAAGGGAACTCTATTCTAATCCTTCCGCAAGAGTTCGTTTTGGCACAAAGGGGGAACTGACAGCGTCATTTAGAGTGGAGCGTGGGGTCAGACAAGGATGCGTCCTGGCACCCTTCCTTTTCTCCCTCTACACTAACAACTTGGAGGTAGAGCTTTTGAAGGGTGCCCGGGATCTCCTGCAGGCTAAACATCGCCCGATCCCCGCTCTGCTCTACGCGGACGACGCCGTCCTCCTGGCACGAACCCCTTGTGAACTCCAAAAATCTCTCAACAGATACTCTCAGTTCATGAGAACCCTAGACCTTCACATAAACGTGAAAAAGACTTTCGTGATGAAGGCTGGGGTCGGGAGAAAACATCAAAAAACCATTTTCCTTGATACCCAAAAAATAGACTCCACAACTGAATATTGTTACCTGGGAGTCACAATAGATAACAAACTCTCCTGGAAAAAGGCAGTGGAAGCCAGGAAACACTGCTTTAAAAGAGCATTAGCTGCATTGGTGACATTCACACAAAAACTGGGAAAACGTCCGCCCATGGAGCTGCTGACTATATATAAAGCCAAATGCCAATCGACAGCCCTATATGGCGCAGGATTATGGGGTCATATGGATGTTACTTCTCTGCAAATTGCAGAAAATAACTTTTTTAGATTTCTCCTATCAGCCCCTAAGCGAGCTTCGACCTACGCCTGCCACACAGAATTGGGCGTTCCACATATCGAAGATCTTGCGAAAATACAACCGCTACTCCTATGGCGCCGCATCTGGGCTTCAGAAAAAAATGACCTTACAAAGACGATACTGGCAGATGCAATGTCCCTGGACTATGCTCTAAAAATTAAATGGCTAGCCTATATCCGGAACTTCTTCATCGACCTCGGAGTAGAACAATACTACTCAAATCCAGAAAAAATTGGAGAACTCACAAAAAACAACTTAAAAACACGAGCCTTGGGCCATCTGGAAAATCTGAGATTACAATCAGAAGCAGGGAAACAGTCCGTCCAACATGCAATAACGGTCCAATCCACCTTTTTAATTCAGCCCTACTTAACTCTCAATATTGGTACCTTTGACCGCTACCTCCTGATAAGATTCAGACTAAACATATTCCACAAGCTGGTAGCTTTTCCAACCCCAAACGTCTGGGACTCAAATCCACCTCTTTGTCCCTGTGACGGAAAATCAACACAAACTACCCTCCATACCGTCTTGTTCTGTAAATTTTATCAGGAACACCGCAAAGTCTGGTTACTGACTCTCCTAAAAACTTGGGGTCTTAGACAATGTCGACCAGCCATGCTGAGCCTGCAGCTTTTGGACACTGAAGCCACATGCTACCACGTTCTTAACTTTTTGAAATGTATATACAGACACAGAAAAAATCTCTAAAATAACTGTATTGCACAAATCATTCAATCTCTTTTTAACTTCCATGTTACTTGTAAATAGATTGTAATGCAGATTTTTACTATGTACTGCTTTTATGGATCTCTAAAAAATCCGAATAAAGTTCATTATTATTATTATTATTATTATTATTATTATTACTGCCCACGGTTGGATCTTGAACCACTTTTTTTTTTTTGCTTCTTCTTTTGGCGAGAAGTTCTCCAGGCTGAGGCAACGGAGGGCATTAATCGGGAGAACAGTCGGACAGCTTAGTTATATCTATAAGGGTGCGAGAAGGAGGTGGTACACGTTTTTAAACATTAACAACATTCCTAGTCTTCCAGACGGGTGGTGATTAGGTAAACCTTACCCCGGAACTTTCCTTGTCCTTTCCCTATCTAGTCAAACGTCATAGTTGCACTATCTGGCATGCTGGTTCGAGTCAAATTCTGTCATACAGTACTAACCCGTCAAGTTTCTATGTCAGTCCATCCTCCCAGTCGCTACGTTCTAAGGAGGAACAGTCATATCTAAGTCTACGTCTTTCAAGGCTCGTCAGCATAAGTACTATGCTCAGATCCCCTTTTTCCCCTTCTGTCAGTCGTTCGGTCATCGCTCTTCCATACTTCAGCCGATGTTCCGGCGCGACCTGCAGAAGGGAGGAGAAAGAAGGGGGGGGGGGGCAGCATTCAAAACACATCAGCGCGCAATAATCCGAAAATGTTTTTACCTACCACATACTCGACCCATCTCCACGGGGTGCATTCTCTACCATCTCGGCGTTTAAGCCGAGAGGGACCAGTATTGTTAGATAGATAATCATCGATGGTCTGCGTATCTACATGAATCACTTGATCGTGGCCTTTTAGGTCATGTGCAAGGGTGGTGGTCAGGTGGCATTTCTTCGGTATCGTTTAAGGGCGTCTAAAACACTTTTCCGGCTGCCTGTGACACATAATGTAGCTGCTAAGTATCAGGCCTTTTTAACCTTCAACCTTAATCATGCTGCATGTATTTTACTTATATCGGTGACAGTAGCCATACATTTCGAAACTCACCAATCCAAACGCTACGATTATATTTGCGTGTTCAAGAAACCCTTTAATAAAAATGTTGGCGCACAAATACGGGCCTACAACCCAATGGGCCGGCTACGGAGCAGACTGGAACTGTGCATAAGAGGAACGAAGTCGGTGGCCATTTATTTCATAATATAAGGTGCAGCAGTGTAATAAAATCGTATCGAAATTCATTGGGAGCAAGCATCATAAATGTCGAAATTCGAACTTCCAACAACCATTGGTTTCAAACTTTACATCATTTCATTGTCCAACTATTCACTCAATACCTATCGTGCATCAATCCATTGAAAAAATTACGTAACTAGTATTCATCTTATGCTGAATTCATTGTTGAAATACATGATCAATACCCATCTCATATCTGTTCATTGTCCCAATAAATAATCAATACACATCTTACATCGCTTTCTTTTCCAAACACATAATCAATATCCATTTTATCTATTTTCATTGTCCAAAAACTGCATACATATCTTGGCACATCAAGGCTGAGCAATCAGGGTGCAACAAGGAGTTGAAAGATTCATTTTGTATCGGCGCCATTTTGGGCGAGGTCAGGCAAGTCCCAGTATAGTCAAATTGTCTCTACTGACTCGTGGTTGGACCAGAACCTTCTTTTGGCAGTTCAAAAAGTTTTTCGTAATAGGGTAACAGACTAGCGATATGAGCCATCAGTCAAAAAGTGGGGAGGGAGGCAACAATCTTTCCTACCGGGTCATTCTGGTGTTCCACCGGAACTGAACAAATCTGTATCTTTGCAGGATTTTTAGTCATTTCCAAACTGAGGCTGGCGCCGGCAGGAGTGCGCCGACGTCGCGTGGCTCCATCGGAGGACGGGGGCGGGGGGCGCCTCGTGGAGAGGTCGGCCCCCCCGGCTCTTTTAGAATCTTCAAGGTCGAGGAGCACAGGGCGTGTGCCAGTCCCGGGCAAGAACCCACCTTTTGATATGGACCCTCTTTGAGCAGGAGCGTTGGGGTGTCGCTGGAAGCCTCCACCTGGGGAGGTGGGGGAGGCTCGTTCGCGCTGCCTCCCCCTTCCAGCGACCCCGCGCCGTTTCTCGGCTCCAGCACTTCGGTATGGCTGTACCAGGCAATGAAGAGAGGGGGGGGGGTCGGAGGCAGCAAGACATCCCCCCCCTCGTGGCCTGCAAGGCACCGTTTTCCTTGGACTTTCCGTTGCGGCCAGACCAGGCGAGACTACCTGCAACTCTCAAGTGTTGCCGCTGAAGGGGCTACCTGCTTTGGCTCCGGTCTTGCTGACGGCCGGAGCAGGCGATAGAGGGGGGGGGGGGTCGGTGGCTGAGGCAAGACATCCCCCCCCCCCGTGGCCACAGGGCAGAAGGAAAGAAGGGAATGGGAAGACCATAACAACCTTCGGGCCGTCCGCCCCACAGCCTCCCCTTCCGATGGCGGCCAGCCAAGCCCTGCTCTACACGCGCTGAGGCCCCGCTTTCCGGATGGGCGTAACCGCGAACCCGTTGCACTTCGGGAGCTTCCGGAATGGGGGTAGGTATCTGCTGATTTATATCTATTTCATGTTACCGTTATTTGGGCGTGGCGGGATGGACATGTTTGAAGCAGTGGGAGGGTGGAACCTAGTTACCTCGTGGCTGCTTCGGTGTCAAGTTTGGCCTTTCTCGCCATTTTTCTTTTCCTTATTGCAGGCTGTTTCTAAGGGTTTTTTAGTGAGGTCGAAAATTCATCAGTTGCCTACTGACTTAGTTCGATTTCTCTTATACATTTTTTTTCCAAGCTTTTTCTTTCTTTTTGTGTTTCATGCTAAAGTTTCTGTTAACAGGATACGGTGATCACTTCGTATTTTACAGATGTCCTTTTTACTAGGGGTATCCTCTGGTTGAGCCAGATGATCTACCTCCGATAAATGGTCCGGGTGGAACTAGATTATCAATCAGTGGGGAGTGGGTAGGCCTGACGAATCATAAAGGGGCATAACCTACCCTTCTCTATCTGCAAAGACTAGATAGAATATTTCTACTCCACGTTATTTGCAAACAGAAAATACCTCAAACGAACAATTCCTTGGACAACAATGTCCAGTCAATCAATCAATCAGTGGGGAGAAAAACAGGCATGACGCATTACAACGGGGACAAATGTCTGCATTACCTGCCCTTCGCTATCTGCAAAGGGAGACAGAATATTCCTATTCTTCTCTGTTTGTAGACAGGGAAGATCTCAAAGAGCAACAATCGATATAAATCGATATCAAACAATCAGTGGGGAGAAAGGTAGGCATGACAAATCATAAAGGGGCATTACCTACCCTTCTCTATCTGCAAAGAGAGACGAACGTTCCTATTCGCCGCTGTTTGTAAACAGAGAATGTCTCAGAGAGCAACAATCGATCTAACTCGATAACAAAACAATCAGTGGGGAGAAAGGTAGGCATGACGAATCATAAAGGGGCATTACCTACCCTTCTCTATCTGCAAAGAGAGACGAACGTTCCTATTCGCCGCTGTTTGCAAACAGAGAATGTCTCATTCTCAAGAAGAGAACCAATATTTCAAGTAGCAACCAAAGCTAAATGAACCAATAAACAAACAATATCAGTATTTAAATACCGATTCCAATACAATCAATCAATCAATCAGATGGATAAAACCATCCTACCAATCAGGCGTAAAAACGCCCTACTTAATCTTACCCGGACCGGACCATGTGGACAGTTCTTCGTCTTCCTCCTCCAGCGCCCGATCGTTCTCTTACTCCATGCAGCATTCCTGTGGGATTTCAGTCAGGACAATAGGTCACTCGAGAGAGAGGTCCGTTCAGAATCGGTG
The DNA here is from genome assembly GCF_964263255.1 of Lissotriton vulgaris. Classification (NCBI taxonomy): domain Eukaryota; kingdom Metazoa; phylum Chordata; class Amphibia; order Caudata; family Salamandridae; genus Lissotriton; species Lissotriton vulgaris. Next base: position 102,529,045 of record NC_141689.1, on the reverse strand, counting down.
AAGTTCATTCAATCGGCAGCCGGACGAGGGCCCTCTCAAGGCAGGTATACTCCAATCATTTAGATGTTCACCTCATCGTCTGGATCTCTCTTACTGGACCCTATGTCACTGATGGACCCCGCGTTGGGACGCCAATTGTGGAAAGTCAGCCCAATTTACAACCGATGCCCAGGCTGCTAGCGCAAGACGCCACTTAGTTCCCATTCTGAATAGTTACCAAATAAAGAGACGGGCGCTGGGAGCAGGATCATAAGAACAGAGTTTTATTTCTCATGAGGAGAGCCTGTCATTTCGGACACGAAACACAGTGTCTTTCGGGAGGTGCTCTAACAAGTTCTCTGAGACATCGCCTTTTATACCTTACAAACATTCCTTATTACAATAACGACATTGTGAAACAAGGAAAAGACATCCCCGACCCTCGTGTCAATCCCACCCCCACATGCATCCACAATAGAGGTCCTCAACCTGCTGATAAGAGGAGGGGGCTATCACGCAGCTGAGTGTTCCGCCGATTCTTAGGATGTGTGCGCCTGATCGTATCCCAGGGGGTGGGGAGGCCAGGATCAATAGTGGGCCCTTCGAAGAGGAGCGACTCCACACAATAGGGGGCAGTAAACTGTATATCCCGGCTTAGGCGATGGCCTCGGACCTGTGTGGACAATCGGACTCGGTGGAAGGGGTCATCAAAGGAGAGGTATTCATGCCGCATGGACAATCAAGCGCAGAGGGAGAGTTTACCAACAGAGGGGTATTCATAAAAGGAAAGGAGGTGTTGGTCAGGCGCGAGCGTGACTCCCAAGGACAGAGTCGCACAGAGAGAGAGGTCTTATGACCCGTGCATGAGAGAGCGGGGGCAGTCAGGTACAGCTGGGGGGGTTATGTCAGCTGAGGCGAAGGATGCTTCTTCGAGAGGAAATGGGGGGTTTGCGTGGGTCAAGCAGGAGGGTTGCTTTTCAGAACAGGGTTGCGCAGAGGGAGATGGTTTTATGGTCTATGATGTGAGAGGGGGGGGGGTGTTCAAATACGCGCAGGAGGGAAGCCGGGGATTCCAATGAGCGGGCAAAAATGCCATGGTGCCTAAAATGGCTGTCATGTACATATGGGCACGGGCTTTTACTGGCGGAATGATGCGGTCAATGTTTCACGGTATTCATGGTGCTTACAGGGAGGGGAATGGGAAAAGGCAAATGAACGCCGCTTAGGTACATTAATTTTGCTAATTTCCACACTGTATTGACCGGGCTTTTGGCTCTATTTCTGAGTGATGGTGACTTTAGCTTGCTACCATCCTAGATCCCTATTCTTAGCTTGTTTTGGCCCTTTTCAGGCCTCTTTTCAGACCTAGAAGCGTAAACTAGAGGATAGCCGCTTTATATGATGGTGGATCCCTTATTCCTGACTCTAATCCATCTATTGCCTATTGGCTTTGACATAATTATGTGTCCTTTCATCATTCTACCTATAGTAGAGGGTGGATCCTGTGGTTCTGACTTTATATTACCTATTGGTAGGGTTTGTGTATAGAGCTAAGTGTCTATTTCATCCTTTTTGGGCCTACAAGGCCCAGAACCAGAGAGACTCCCCTTTGCTTTCTGCCTCTGCAGACTGAGATGTTTGTAGGTCAAGTGTGATGTTTTAGTTATGAGGTGTTGTTCGCTCTTTGCAAACTAGAGAGAACCGGCCGGAGCTGAATCTTATCAAGAAGTGTCCCTGGGGCTCAAGTCTCTAGACGAAACAAGCAGCTGATCACTGTGAGAGCGTCTGGAGCAGGGAGCCTGGTACATGGATTTGGTGGGAGGAGGCTATTGGCTGGAACTTTCCACTAGGGGAGAGCATTCCATATTAGCGAAGTGCAGAGAGGCAGAGTGTTCAGTTGGTTTTTGGAATGGTAGAGTTCAGATGGTTGCTGGAGCTGGAGAGAGCAGTCAGATGGATCTTGGAGCGGTCAGACGAATCTTGGAATGGAGTTGGAACTGTCAGCTGGAACTGCCAGTTTGTCAGAATGTATTGAAGCAGTTGCCAGTCAGATGGAAGAGTTGGAACTGCCAGTTGGAGCGTTTGGAGCAGTTGAGCCAGTGGAGTGAAGCCGTGGTGACAGAGGGAGAGAGAGCCCTGATTCCACCAGAGAGAGAGTAACATTCCTTTCTTATAGGGTGAGTATTCTAAACTAGTTCTCTGAGACATCGCCTTTTATACCTTACAAACATTCCTTATTACAATAACGACATTGTGAAACAAGGAAAAGACATCCCCGACCCTCGTGTCAATCCCACCCCCACATGCATCCACAATAGAGGTCCTCAACCTGCTGATAAGAGGAGGGGGCTATCAAGCAGCTGAGTGTTCCGCCGATTCTTAGGATGTGTGCGCCTGATCGTATCCCAGGGGGTGGGGAGGCCAGGATCAATAGTGGGCCCTTCGAAGAGGAGCGACTCCACACAATAGGGGGCAGTAAACTGTATCTCCCGGCTTAGGCGATGGCCTCGGACCTGTGTGGACAATCGGACTCGGTGGAAGGGGTCATCAAAGGAGAGGTATTCATGCCGCATGGACAATCAAGCGCAGAGGGAGAGTTTACCAACAGAGGGGTATTCATAAAAGGAAAGGAGGTGTTGGTCAGGCGCGAGCGTGACTCCCAAGGACAGAGTCGCACAGAGAGAGAGGTCTTATGACCCGTGCATGAGAGAGCGGGGGCAGTCAGGTACAGCTGGGGGGGTTATGTCAGCTGAGGCGAAGGATGCTTCTTCGAGAGGAAATGGGGGGTTTGCGTGGGTCAAGCAGGAGGGTTGCTTTTCAGAACAGGGTTGCGCAGAGGGAGATGGTTTTATGGTCTATGATGTGAGAGGGGGGGGTGTTCAAATACGCGCAGGAGGGAAGCCGGGGATTCCAATGAGCGGGCAAAAATGCCATGGTGCCTAAAATGGCTGTCATGTACATATGGGCACGGGCTTTTACTGGCGGAATGATGCGGTCAATGTTTCACGGTATTCATGGTGCTTACAGGGAGGGGAATGGGAAAAGGCAAATGAACGCCGCTTAGGTACATTAATTTTGCTAATTTCCACACTGTATTGACCGGGTTTTTGGCTCTATTTCTGAGTGATGGTGACTTTAGCTTGCTACCATCCTAGATCCCTATTCTTAGCTTGTTTTGGCCCTTTTCAGGCCTCTTTTCAGACCTAGAAGCGTAAACTAGAGGATAGCCGCTTTATATGATGGTGGATCCCTTATTCCTGACTCTAATCCATCTATTGCCTATTGGCTTTGACATAATTATGTGTCCTTTCATCATTCTACCTATAGTAGAGGGTGGATCCTGTGGTTCTGACTTTATATTACCTATTGGTAGGGTTTGTGTATAGAGCTAAGTGTCTATTTCATCCTTTTTGGGCCTACAAGGCCCAGAACCAGAGAGACTCCCCTTTGCTTTCTGCCTCTGCAGACTGAGATGTTTGTAGGTCAAGTGTGATGTTTTAGTTATGAGGTGTTGTTCGCTCTTTGCAAACTAGAGAGAACCGGCCGGAGCTGAATCTTATCAAGAAGTGTCCCTGGGGCTCAAGTCTCTAGACGAAACAAGCAGCTGATCACTGTGAGAGCGTCTGGAGCAGGGAGCCTGGTACATGGATTTGGTGGGAGGAGGCTATTGGCTGGAACTTTCCACTAGGGGAGAGCATTCCATATTAGCGAAGTGCAGAGAGGCAGAGTGTTCAGTTGGTTTTTGGAATGGTAGAGTTCAGATGGTTGCTGGAGCTGGAGAGAGCAGTCAGATGGATCTTGGAGCGGTCAGACGAATCTTGGAATGGAGTTGGAACTGTCAGCTGGAACTGCCAGTTTGTCAGAATGTATTGAAGCAGTTGCCAGTCAGATGGAAGAGTTGGAACTGCCAGTTGGAGCGTTTGGAGCAGTTGAGCCAGTGGAGTGAAGCCGTGGTGACAGAGGGAGAGAGAGCCCTGATTCCACCAGAGAGAGAGTAACATTCCTTTCTTATAGGGTGAGTATTCTAAACTAGTTTGCTTTACACTTATACATTAATCTTGTCCTCTATTTCCTAATCTATATATTCCCTACTGTATTGTTACACTGATTAATCCGTTTTCTTTCAGCGGTGTGCAGTCTGTTATAATCCATTTCCCTTTTTAGCTATCTACAGTTCCTGTCAGCTATATGTGGATGTGTTAGTAATAAAGCTTTCTTGTTTTCCATTATAATAAAGAGACCCCGCAGATCTGTGTATGTGTCTATTCCCCTTTACTTTTCAGGCTATGTCCAGATTGCTAGTTATTGTGATGTTATAATTTGCTATTGTGTAATAAAGGGACCCCAGTTCTTAGTGAACCATTGTGTAATGGTTATTTGTTTGAAACAGTTAACCTTTCTTCTAGCCAGATGCTGTTATGTGGACGGATGCGTTTCCCGTCCGGGTAAGTGGTAACTGAGCAAGGGAGCAGGGAGCACTTGAATCAGAGAATAACCTTTGCATATCGTAATTTGGCCATTCTTGTGTGAAAGGATCAAACTGTATATGAGATATTACCAATAGTATATAATGAAAACTTCCCAACAGAGAGAGAGAGAGAGTTAAAGGTATTAATAGGACTGTGATCGTCGTTGTGTAACGGCGTTAGTGAGAGCATCGTAAACGTACTGTGTGTATACCCACAGAATTGTGGCTTGAGTAATACCCACAGGATAGTGGCTTGAGTAAATATCCACAGGATAGTGGACATACCCACAGGATAGTAGCTTGAGAAAATACCCACAGGATATTGGCCATGCCCACAGGATAGTGGCTTGAGAAAATACCCACAGGATAGTGGCTTGAGTAAATATCCACAGGATAGTGGACATACCCACAGGATAGTGGCTTGAGAAAATACCCACAGGATAGTGGCTTGAGTAAAAATCCACAGGATAGTGGGCATACACACAGGATAGTGGCTTGAGAAAATACCCACAGGATAGTGGCTTGAGTAAATATCCACAGGATAGTGGACATACCCACAGGATAGTGTCTTGAGTAAATACCCACAGGATAGTGGCTTGAGTGAGCACTGATTGTGGTCAGTGTGTAATGGTAAGTAATCGGAACTGCCCCCTTCATTATGAGTAGGAGGGTAGCCTAGTCTGGGCCTGAGTTGCCGCGAGACTATAAGGTATGAGTGTGGTGTGGAATATGGAATTCCTTAGTAAACAGTGAGTATTCCTAGTATTTCTATAGATTTATCTGTGTTTTTGATGATATGAGCTTGTATATTGCTAATTCCCCATCCTCAGGTAGGTACCCAGGTGCCTTGGTAAGTAGGTCCTCAGGAGGGAGGTGGTTACGTTTCGGCTGGGTTGGTGGTGTCTTGGTGAGCTGATTCTATCTAGTCCGAAAATCCGGTCATTACACCCTTGCTTACCGGAGGGAACATCGGCTGCCTCATTGAGGGCAGTACTAAGGAAGAAAATATGGGAACACAAAAATGCCACCAGGGAAAGGGAATGGCTCAAAGTGTTCTCCCTGCTAACACAGAAGAATCCAGCGCAGCTGTGGAAATACATAAACCAACTGAGCAGCAGAGGAATCTCAAGAAGGAACGGAGTAGCAGAAAAGGACTGGCTGATCTACGTTAAACAGCTTTATACAACTCTCCCCGCATACAATAACAGCTCAGATGGGGCCAGCGGAGTTGATGGCCCAGACTGGCAATCAGACATCACGTCAGAAGCCACAAAAGCCAACCATTGCAACCGGTCTGAAGGTAATAGATTGCCAGACAGTGTAGCAACAGCCCAGCTAAACCCTCAAATGGTCATTAAGACCATCAAGAACATGAAGAAGGACGGGGCCCCTGGGCCAAACGGGATCCCAGCGCCAGTTTTCAAAAAAGCCCCCGACTTTTGGGTTGCAATATTAACTCCCCTACACAATTGCACTTTCCAGACAGCAACAACGCCTGATGCTTGGAGGGGTTCCACCTTGGTCCCTATCTTTAAAAAAGGGGACTGCCTAAAGCCATCAAATTAAATGCTCATTTCCCTACTCGACCTTCAAGTTCGGGTATTTGTATAGCGCACTGCTCACCCAGAGGGTCTCAAGGCGATTGGGTAGGGGGTTCATTATTTGTCTAATAGCCAGGTTTTAAGTTCTTTTCTGAAGGAGATGTGGTTCTGAGTAAGGCAGAGGTGAGTGGGGAGTGAGTTCCAGGTCTTGGCAGCAAGGAAGGAGAAGGATCTGCCCCCCATGGTGGATTTTCGGATGCGCGGGACGGCGGCGAGGGCTTGATTGGATGATCTTAGTTGGCGGGTGGGTTTGTAGAAGGACAGTCGAGTGTTGAGGCATTCGGGTCCTAGATTGTAGAGGGCTTTGTGTGCGTGGGTGAGAAGGCAGAATGTAATTCTTTTGTTGACGGGAAGCCAGTGGAGGTCTTTTAGGTGTCCGGTGATGTGATCTTGGCGAGGGATGTCTAATATGAGTCTCGCTGATGCGTTTTGGATGCGTTGGAGTTTTTTCTGTAATTTTGCTGTGATTCCGGCGTATAGTGTGTTGCCATAGTCCAGTCGACTCGTGACCAGTGCATGGGTGACAGTCTTTCTTGTCTCGAGGGGGATCCAACGGAAGATCTTTTTGAGAATGCGAAGTACGTTGAAGCAGGATGATGAGACTGCGTTGACTTGTTTGGACATCGAGAGAGAGGAGTCTAGGATGAAGCCAAGGTTACGTGCATGGTCTGTGGGTGCGGGTGCTGTGCCCAGAGCGGAAGGCCACCAGGAGTCGTCCCAGGCAGAGGGGGAAGATCCTAGGATGAGCACCTCCGTTTTGTCAGAGTTGAGTTTTAGACGGCTATGTTTCATCCATTCGGCTACTTCTTTCATGCCTTCGTGGAGATTGGTTTTGGCAGTGTTAGGGTCTTTGGTGAGGGAAAGGATTAACTGGGTGTCGTCGGCGTAAGAGATGATGTTAAGGTTGTGTTGACGCGCGATGGAGGCGAGTGGACTCATGTACACGTTGAAGAGGGTGGGACTGAGTGAAGATCCTTGTGGAACTCCACAGATGACTTCAGTGGCCTCAGAGTTGAATGGGGGAAGTCAGACTATTTGAGTTCTCCCAGCGAGGAATGAGGTGATCCATTCCAAGGCTTTTCCTTGTATTCCGATGTTGCTGAGGCGCTGTATAAGGGTGCTGTGGCAGACTGTGTCGAAAGCGGCGGAGAGGTCGAGTAGAATGAGGGCCACAGCTTCACCGTTGTCAAGTAGTGTTCGGATGTCGTCTGTTTGTGGTAAATAAAGATTTACCTGCTGAATTTCTATGCGGTAAAGTTCAATAAAATAACTCAATCGAAAAATGAGAGGCAGAGTCCGTGGCATCTGAGTTTATAAGGGTTTTATTCCATAAAATGGAATTGGTTCGAACCAGGTATCATGTTCCATCACCACGAAGGTTCAGGAAGGGATAGACAATGCTTTATTAACAGAGTACAATATATATGGTAAATGCATATAATGGTGATGGATACAGAAGGCGTAACAGCTGAGAGAAACGAGATAAGAACACATGTGCGTAACAGAAGGCGTGCACGAGGGCGTACACGGAGGTGTGTGCTAGAAACGTCATAGAGAAGTGTCACAGGTGGGTGGATCCATAGAAGAATCCTGCAGTGTCAGCAGAAATGTTGGGCTAGATGCGCGCGCAGGCAACATGACGTGTGATTGACGTGGAACTGGCGGGTAAAGGGGACTTGACATTTAGCATTATATGTGGAGACAGAAGTCTGGCGTGTCAGAACAACCTAATCCCAAATCATATCTGGTATCTTGTGTTTGAGGAACTGTATTATCTAGAAGGAAAGGTCTCTCGGGCAGAGGCTATTCTATACTGACTGCTAGTGCATGCATATGCGACTACGTGTCTATGTGTAATGCGAGGGGGCCATGGGCCTACCATGGTAACGGGAGCAATGAATTACTTGCACAGAGACAGAAAGTCCGGGCCCTTTGCTCTGCAGCTGGGGGGATGTTTACCTAAACCACTAGACAGGAATGTATTTTCAAGGAGCGGAGCAGATAACTTGAAGGCAAAATACAGTTTTGGCAGGCAAGCAGGCCGAGCCGGGCACCGCTCGCCGCGCAGGGAGTAAGGCAAGGGTCATGGATACAGATCCAGGCTGCAGCTTTCAGAGGCAGAAGGCAGAAAAGGCTCGATGGCAGAAATCAGGGCCTAGCTCGCCAGAGCCAGGAAAACGTGAAAAGTGCACCATGTAAAGACGGTGGCAAGGCATACTTAGGAACTGAATTATCGATCCATTCATGGTGGATCTGAAAGAGGACATGTTAACGTTGGACGCAAATGTATTTGCGTCTTCATAGCTGGTTGTGGAGGGAAGATACATGTACTTGAAGCACGTACATGTAGCCGTTGGGGTCTACGTTAGGGGACACAATTGACCATTAAAATTCATATTACCTCATTCCCTCCTTGTCCCCTACGGACCCTTCATGATATATCAATCTTCATTAGTCCATCTATTTGTTCATATAACATTATTTGCTCTTCCTTTTTCAGACGGGATTTAGAACGTGAACTTGAATGGGGAATACATGATGTGGCACACAAGCCGCAAATCGCTGGCCCACACTGCAGACATAGACAACAACTGAATACTACGAGAAGGGCTATTCCTAGGAAGGATAGGACTTTCCATCCCCAGGCTGATAACACGCTCCAGAACCAACCGGACCAAGTCCAGGTGCCTGGATTCTGGTGTATCTGACTTGCAATCTTGTGGAGACGGGTTATGGCTCTATATACAGAAGGTGCGTTTTCTGGAATGAAAACACAGCAACTCGATCCGATGACTCTACAAGCTCCGCCCCTATCGGCCAGGATGACGTCAAGGACAAGACGATTTTGAAGAACAACAATCCGCATAGCAGACTGCTCCTCTGTTAAGTTGCCTAGGGCAGAAGTAGTTTCATTCACTACTGCTTCAAGGGTTCTGGTCAACCTACGTATCAATTTACTATTATAGGCAGCACCAAAATAGGGAAAGAAACCTTTATTGAAATCCACGTATTGCTCCCATGCTGTTTCAGTATAATCAACAATCGGGAGATCTCTCTTGGGTCTATCGTGTACTAGATGGGAGTCCCTATGATAATCAGGTGGGGCTAGGAAAACAGGTGGCAGAAGGAATGCAATGTAACAAGTACCATCCCAATCTAGGGGTAATCGTATATAAGCTGTATGACCACAAATGAAATAGGAATGACGGGAAGCTTTGAATGTAGACTTGCCTTTATCACTGAATTCGATAACAGTTGTACATTCACTATGACCTAGGTGTACTGAACCATTCTTCCTGACACATAATTCACCTTTGACTGGTAATACTGACATAGCGGGCAAGACTGGTTCGGCTTCGGACTCAACATTCAGAATCATGAGGTTAAGTGTAAAATTACCTAATCCATATACTTTGTTTTCTAGATCGGTCCCTGTCCTTTGGGGAAGACCCTCCTTATCAGGGAAACATACTTTATGCAAAACTGTGTTCAGGTTTCCCCATACCCAGTTGCCCTGGTAAACTACGGAATCAGAATTTAGAGAATTAATTAAACTAAACCATGCACCACAGGAACCATTGTGTGTGAACGGGTACGGAAAGAGGGGCAGAACTCCCTTGTACTTCTGATAGGGAGGGAGTCGGCCACATATCCAACAATTGGTAGAATTGCTGGTCTGATGGGAATGATGTAACATACTAATAAATGTATTGTTGCGCAGCGCAAGTCGGTAAGATAACTCGTGAGGGGGTAATTCACTGAAAGTGTGCTCGACATTGTCATTTGAAGGAGAATGTGCACGTGTGAAAATAGGATAGTATATGTGAAGCAATATATTTGCAGCAATAATCATAAGACTCAGAAAAAACATAATCAATAATGTCACAATGCAGTGACTACGGAGGGAATTACAATATTCACGTTTCTTGAGCTGTTTCTGTCTATCTCTCTCTCTATTGGGGTCTAACGGGTACATGTCAGAAACTTGTCTAACCGATTCACCTAGGGGAGGACTTAAACAATTAAACTGTCTGACTTGCTAGACCTCAACTTTGATTTATACTCCTGAGAAGGAGTTTTCTCTACCAGGGGGAGTTTAGTATCAGTCTCTGGAAGAGGGCAGGGCTGGGAGTCAGAATCTGGCGAATCTGGCGGCAGTCCATGACATTTCTTAACGTGACTCGAGTGAAGTCAGCCCTTACGGCCCTCCACTTTCAGTGCTGTCCTTGTAGTCAAGTTTTGGCTCCTGCCAACGGGGCTCCAGCGGACTCCTCCTGTCGAAGTTCCGTACGAAAACATATTCTCCAGGAACGATCTCGTGTGGCTTCACCTCGGTGTTGTCGGGAAAGGCTGCAGCAACCTGTGAACGACATGATTGTAGTGCAGACATCAAGGAGGCAAGGTAATCTGTCAGCATATTACAGTCAATATCTGTGATTTTTCTCGGCAGAGGCGTCCCCCACATATTCGGTGGCCTGCCAAAGACCGGGGATAGCCCTGTTCTTGAATGAGCTACCATTCTCATGAAAAAGAGTGCAACGGGTAAAGCTACTATCCAGTCTACGCCCTTCTCCCTACATATTTTAGCGAGACGAATTTTCAGGGTCTGATTGTGACGTTCCACGAGACCTGCTGCCTCGGGATGACGGACACAGTGGAATTTCCATTGGTAGCCTAGCAGGAGTGATACCTGCTTCATAAGCTCGGACGAGAATGGCTGACCGTTATCTGAGTACACGATACGGGGCAAACCATACCGTGGGAAGAATTCACGTACCAGCTGCTTGGCAGTGGTCGGAGCAGTGTAATCTGGGACTGGATATGCTTCTGTCCATCGGGAAAGTGCACATACAACTAAGAGGACATACTTAAATCCTCGACAACGTTCCATCTGGATATAATCCATTTGGAGGACTTCAAAAGGGTAATCGGGAGGATGGAATCCACCTTGCTCTACGGGAATGCCTTTACCTGGGTTGAACTGACAACAGATCATGCAAGTACGCACTTTCTGTTTTGCTGCTGCTCGTAAATGTTTATTGAACCAAAGATTTTGAATACTGTCTAACATGGCTTTTTCTCCTAAATGTGCTGGACTATGTACTGTGTTAATGATAACTTGGACCATAGAGTCGGGGAGAAACCATGTAGATTTTCCCTTCGTCATCCATCCCTGTTCTGTCTGGATCCCTCCTAGTTCAGTCCATTTCTTTATTTCGTCTGGTGTAGCATGTGTCTGTATGTCAATTACATCTAGGGCGGGATCCTTAACTGTCATGCAATGTGTAGATGTCGGGACTATTGTCTTGGTCATGTCAGTTGTGTGAGTATGAGTCTGAGCTGTATGTTTGGCTGTTCGGTCTGCCAGGTCGTTACCCTGGGAAATGGTATCTGTGACTTTCGTATGTGCCTTACACTTCATGATGGCTATGGCTGTAGGCAAATGTATTGCTTCTAACAGAGCTTGAATGAGGGGTCCGTGCTGGATTTTGGCACCGCGAGAAGTTAAAAAACCTCTCTCTTGCCAGAGGACTCCGAAGTCGTGTACAACTCCGAAGGCATAACAGGAATCTGTGTATATGTTAACTTTCTTATTCTTGGCTTGAATACAGGCTTGAGTCAGAGCGATGAGCTCTGCTGCTTGAGCTGACAGGGTGTCAATACGATGTGTTTCTATGACTTCAGTTTCTGTCGTTACTGCATATGCGGCCACTAACTCTCCTGTACTTGTTCTCATACATGAACCATCCACATAAAGTGTTACGTTTGGATCTGGTAATGCGGTGTCTGTCAAGTCTTGTCTGGGTTTCGTCGTAATGGTAATGACTTCAACACAATCATGTGCCAAAGGGTCTGTCTCACTTAGTGGCAAAAGTGTAGCCGGGTTCAATGTATTGCAACGTCTGATTTCTATGTGTGGCTGAAACAATGTCAATTCATAACCTGTCAATCGTGCTATAGTCAAGTGCTGAGTCTGTGTACGGTTTAAAAGAACTTCCACGGAATGTGGAACTTGTACTGTCAATTGATGACCTAACACTATGGCATCGCTTTGTCTGATTGCTAGAGCTGTTGCTGCTACAGATTTCAAGCACGCAGGCAGAGCCTGGGCTACTGGATCTAATGTACTAGAAAAATAAGCACACGGTTTGTGTGAACCTGCTTGATCTTGGGTGAGTACTGATAATGCAGTACCTTCGCGTTCTGTGACAAAAAGTGTAAAAGGCTTACTGTAACATGGTGTCGCTAAAACAGGTGCTTGACATAAGGCTTTCTTTAAGTCTACAAAAGCTTGTGTATGTTCCTGAGTCCAAGGGAGGGCAGTCGATGACGCTGCCTCCTGTGTTGTCAACTGTATGAGTGGCTTGGCTAGAAATGCATACTGAGGGATCCATTGTCTACAGTAAGAAGTGAGGCCTATGAAGGCCCGTACCTCCTTTTGTGTCTTGGGTTGTGACATATTTACAATTAACTGGATGCGGTCAGGTGTTAGCTGTCTCCCCCATTTGGACAGCAAGTGCCCAAGGTACACCACTTGCTGAACACAGAATTGTAGCTTCGAAGGAGACACCTTGTGTCCCTTGTCAGCCAGGAAATACAAGACTGTCAGTGATGCTTGTTCACATTCAGGTTCACTTCGGGCGGTGATCAATAGATCATCGACATACTGAAGTAGGGCAGTATTAGCAGGCATGTGGATACTGTCAAGTTGTTTTTTCAATGCTTGGCTATAGATGCTGGGGCTTTCTGTGAATCCTTGAGGTGCGCGTGCAAATTTGAAGCTTCGGTCATTTAAACAGAATCCGAACAGATATTGGCTATCCGGATCAATGGGGACACTAAAGAAGGCGTTCTTCAGATCAATTACAGTAAAGAACGTTGCCTCAGAATCAATAGCTGTCAACAGTGAGGAGATATCTGGGACCACAGGGTACTGTGGTACAATGCATTTATTTAATTCGCGTAAATCGATAACTAATCGATAAACTGGAGGTGCATTTGGATCAGTGCGTTTAAGAATCGGAATGATAGGGGAATTACAAACATTGGAGTCGGTTTCTACAACTACTCCTTGTGCAATGAGCTCGTCAATGATTTTCAGTAAAGCCACTACAGCATCTGGTGGTAACTTGTATTGTCGGATTCGTGGTAAAACAACACCTTGCTTGAGTGTAACTCGATATGGTGTAATGTGCATACAACCTACATCAGTGGGGCCTTGTGCCCATAAATGTGCAGGAACATTCTGTAATCTGGGATCAATATCTCTCAACACATAGTGACCCTTAAAGTCACGCAGAAACAATCTCACTCCTTCCGGAGAACAACATATCACAGCTCCTAGAGCTTTCAGTGTCTTGATACCTAATAAGTTTTCTGGACATGATTTAGTGAGCAACAAATCCGTAGTGCGAGACAACGGACCAACTGCAAGGGGAACTGGTTTTGAAACTTCATTAACAATAGGCTTTCCTGAAAATCCAAGGGAAACATTCTGTGAGCCTGAGAGGGGTGCCCCTGGAACCTCGTCGTGACTGATTGTCGTCCTGCTTGCCCCTGTATCAATCAAAAACTTTCTATCTTTCCCTAATACCTGACTATGTACATAAGGACCCTCTTGATCTACAGGAACCTCAATAAGAGGCAAGCCAACCTCCCTCTCTAGGCTGTTTCATGTGTATCGCTGATAATCGGGATAGTCAGTTTGCGCATACTGGTACATCTGCTGGGTCGTATGTTGTGTTGCGGCAATGGGTTGTGGCTGTGGTACCGCTACGGTCTGTACTGTCTGTTGTGGAGCATGCATAGGCTGTACATTCTGTGGTACGTGTTGTTGGGCCTGGTCCTGTCTAGGTTGACGTGGTCTCTCTTTCGTTTTACCTGTAGATATATTGTGTTTCAGAACTGCACAATCGTTGACATAGTGACCTGGCTGTTTACAATAGTTGCATGTCCCTTTAACAGGAGCTGCTGAATTATTGGACTGTGTCATGCCCTTTTTCTGACCGTCAGCTGGAACTGACTGGGCAACTAACATTTTCATTTTCGTGTCTTTCATACGTCTTTGTTCGTGATCATGTTCTTCCCTGATTCTGTTCTGGTGGTACTGTAACATCTGTAACATTTGTGAAGGCGTGTTTGCTTGCCATGTGCTCTCGACTTTCAATACACGATTCTTAACTTGGGGCAGGGATTTCTCGACTAATTTGGATACAAAAAGATGCGGGTATGACTCGCTACTTGGTTTCAGGCCACTATTAATAATAAAACATTTCTCAAATCGGGAATAAAAATCACTAGTGTCTTCATCGGGTTTCTGTTTGCAGGCTGAGATTGCATCCCAGTCCTCCTTTTTAGTTGCTAATAAACGTGGAAAACCTGTACTAACAATCCTGGTAATGCTTTAGTTTTATCCCCGAGCCCTAGGCCTGGGGTTCGAGTCATTTCTTCGTTTTCTAATGCAGCCCAATCAATCTTTTGCTCTCCCACCTCCCATTCTTTTTCCTTGAGTTTCTCGTAAGTACCGGCAGGCAATAATACTTTCAATATTTTCATAATGTCGGGATAGGTATAGTCTCCCATGAGTAACATGCCTTTTATTTCACGGTGGAAACCTGCAGGGTCTTTATCATGGCTAGGCACTATTTTCTTCATTTCCAATAATTCCATTTTAGTTATAGGCGTGTATACATACACACGGGTAAGGGTATCATCGGCATTCTTGACTGGATGTACTTCTCGTAAGGGATTCTGTCTGTCTATGTAGAACGTTTTCCTTTCTGGGAGTGGAGCTGAAACAAACTGTGGGTTCAGGAAAGCACTATATCTGTGTCGATGTTCTAAAACAACTTTAATTAAATCGGTACCTAGGCCTCTCCATTTATTCATTAGTAACTCTATTAGTACATCAGGTAACGGACCTGGATCAGAATGTTGGCTTTTATACAACAAAAGGAGGTGTTGTATCATGTACATACCAGCCAGTCGCTGTTCGTCTGGGGAAAGGTTAAAAAATGTTTGCGCTATTGCGTCATCATTATATCTGTCGGAATTGTCAGCCCATTGTACTGCTGACCTAGCTAATACTTGTTCATCCATGGAATTGAGTACATGGTACCCCATTCGTTCTTGAAGTATTTTATCGGTAGCCTGAAATAGATGTTCAGGCGTTCTTGGGTTTGACATAGCAGAGTGAAAAAGTCTCTTGCTTTCTTGGCGTAACGTTTTATTAAAGGATCTTCCCTTACCTACATATGCTATTCTTCCTGTATCATCTGCCTCATCCTCCTGTGAGGATTCGTTCTTGTCAGTATCTACTTCACTTTCAGCTTTCTCCTTTTCATGAAATACTGTTATTTCTTTACGGATTTTTCTGTACATGGCCTCTATGCATTTCTGTTTATCATGTTTTCCGTCTGCAATATTCTGACCCCATGTAGTTAGTACCTCCATTTCTTCTTTATTTACACCAGGCCGGTCTCGTTCTCTTATGAAACAGTTGATGAGGAATTTTAAAATCATACTTTGAGTGTCTACTTTCTGATGTGCCATGGCCTCTTGAATACATTCCTGACCCTCCCCGGTCTGAACAAAACGATATATCCTCTCTAGATAATCTGGCATTCCTGGGAATAGAACTAAAAAATTTGCAGCACGTCTTAAACGTATCGAGGCTAATATCATGCAACCGTCTTCGCCTGGTACTGGATCATATCTACAGTCTGTAAGAAACTCTCTAAGTTTTTCAATTGTGGTTGGTTTCGGAGTACGTTGCATTGCTAGTTCTCTAACAGTTAATCGCTGTACTGGTGGCGGGGTACGGAAACCTCCTGATGCACCTCCGGAGGCGGAGGCTTGAGCATAACCTGGCTGTAGGGTCGGTACCTGCTGTAACTGGGTTGGAACCTGACCTGTGCCAGGCCCAAAGGGATTAAGAGGATTAATAGGGAGTGCAGGAAGTGGTGGAGGAGGGGTATGCTGTTGCGGACCTGGGGGCAGACGGTCAGCGGGTGGTACAGGTGCAGGTGGGACATTGGTATATTCGGGAGCTACATCGTCTAAATAGGAAGAAAGGAAAATATCTTCTGCGGTCCTGTGACGTAATTTAGTCGGAACCAATGGAGGGGGCAGATTTTTGGGTGTTTCCGGGGTCGCTTTAGGCAGGCCCTCGGCCAGGACTGGATACAATCCTGTCATAATAGCATTACTACGTCTTTTGTGTTGTTCTATTCTGACTCTCTGTCCTTCTTCTAGTAGTTCCTTCTCTTTGGCCTTTTCGGAATCCTCTTTACTTCTCTCTGCTTTTCTGAGTGCTTTCTCTGTCCGTCTATGCGTTTCTGTATGCCATAATTCAATGGCATCTTTCTGTGACTGTCTGGCTTTCTTTTTCCATAACCCTTCCTCTACTCTCATGATGCACTCGGCATCCCATGTCCCTGTAGCGGGCCATTTCAGATTCTCTGCTAAATCTTTGGTGTAGTCCACCCACAAGTCGAGATATAATACGGCATCTAGGCCGTGCTTGTGGTACATAAAATATCCGGGAGTGTCCCTGGGTGGGATGGGAACAGCTTCCTCGAGTATCCCTTTCCTAGTTCCTATCTGACGTAGCTTAGAGAACAGTGGCATTGTGAACCTTGATGCTTGATACTTGATACTTACTCGGACTTGGACACAACTGATACAATAAACACAGTAATGAAGATCAAACAATCACTCATACCACGACATTAAAACACATTTAAAACATTTCAGAACGAACAATAACTAGATAACTGGATACTGGATATACTGCTAAACAGTACAGATACACTTCTAAAACAGTGCAGACCGGGTCTGTGTACCCAAACCCGTCTTGACCGGACACAAATTAATGCACCCGTCTTGATGCAACCCCAGCAACGGTACTCACCGGGAAGCACGGAGCGGAAGGCCTCGGAAACTCGACACTGGACAGGACCGGACTGGACTCGACTCGACTCGTGACGTAGGTACTGGTGGGCCTCTGAACACCTCGGACCTTGCTCTCTTGGCTGGGCTCTGGTCGGGATCCTCCGCACTCCTCACCGCCTCGTCTGGGTGTCGATCGCAATCACAGTCACCTCCGTTGGCCTGAGGGAGATACAGGAAATCCTGCGGGTACGCGTAAACGTCCGTCACGGCTGTGGCAGGGGCCTAGGCCTGCAACGCACCGCCGGCGCGTAAGGAGGGGGAGGGGTCCCTATTCGGGCGCCAAATTATGTGGTAAATAAAGATTTACCTGCTGAATTTCTATGCGGTAAAGTTCAATAAAATAACTCAATCGAAAAATGAGAGGCAGAGTCCGTGGCATCTGAGTTTATAAGGGTTTTATTCCATAAAATGGAATTGGTTCGAACCAGGTATCATGTTCCATCACCACGAAGGTTCAGGAAGGGATAGACAATGCTTTATTAACAGAGTACAATATATATAGTAAATGCATATAATGGTGATGGATACAGAAGGCGTAACAGCTGAGAGAAACGAGATAAGAACACATGTGCGTAACAGAAGGCGTGCACGAGGGCGTACACGGAGGTGTGTGCTAGAAACGTCATAGAGAAGTGTCACAGGTGGGTGGATCCATAGAAGAATCCTGCAGTGTCAGCAGAAATGTTGGGCTAGATGCGCGCGCAGGCAACATGACGTGTGATTGACGTGGAACTGGCGGGTAAAAGGGACTTGACATTTAGCATTATATGTGGAGACAGAAGTCTGGCGTGTCAGAACAACCTAATCCCAAATCATATCTGGTATCTTGTGTTTGAGGAACTGTATTATCTAGAAGGAAAGGTCTCTCGGGCAGAGGCTATTCTATACTGACTGCTAGTGCATGCATATGCGACTACGTGTCTATGTGTAATGCGAGGGGGCCATGGGCCTACCATGGTAACGGGAGCAATGAATTACTTGCACAGAGACAGAAAGTCCGGGCCCTTTGCTCTGCAGCTGGGGGGATGTTTACCTAAACCACTAGACAGGAATGTATTTTCGAGGAGCGGAGCAGATAACTTGAAGGCAAAATACAGTTTTGGCAGGCAAGCAGGCCGAGCCGGGCACCGCTCGCCGCGCAGGGAGTAAGGCAAGGGTCATGGATACAGATCCAGGCTGCAGCTTTCAGAGGCAGAAGGCAGAAAAGGCTCGATGGCAGAAATCAGGGCCTAGCTCGCCAGAGCCAGGAAAACGTGAAAAGTGCACCATGTAAAGATGGTGGCAAGGCATACTTAGGAACTGAATTATCGATCCATTCATGGTGGATCTGAAAGAGGACATGTTAACGTTGGACGCAAATGTATTTGCGTCTTCATAGCTGGTTGTGGAGGGAAGATACATGTACTTGAAGCACGTACATGTAGCCGTTGGGGTCTACGTTAGGGGACACAATTGACCATTAAAATTCATATTACCTCATGTTGCTGCAATGAGGGCGGTTTCGGTGCTGTGTTTGGCTCGGAATCCGGATTGAGATGGATCGAGGGAGTTGTTGGATTCAAGGAAGCTGGTTGTTGACAGCTTTCTCGATGACTTTGTCTGGGAATGGGAGGAGGGATATGGGTTGGTAGTTTTTAAGTTCAGAGGGGTCTGCTGTGGGTTTCTTCAGAAGGGCGCTGAGTTCGGCGTGTTTCCAGCTTTCTGTAAAGGTGGCAGAGTTGAACGAGCAGTTGATGACATCACGGAGATGGGGTGCGATGATGGAGTTCGCTTTGTTGAAGATGTGGTGGGGGCAGGGGTCGGTTGGCGAGCCAGAGTGGATGGAGTTCATTAGGCGGATGGTGTCTTCAGTGGTGATTGGGTTCCAGGTGGTGAGGTTGTTAGTTGGCAGAGTAGGATCTGAGGGGGGTGGGCGGGTTGAAAGCTGGGAGTATTCTCGAAGCTGTTGTGGATGTCGGCAATTTTGTTGTAGAAGAAGGAGGATAGCGCATTGCAGAGGTCTTGGGAGGGAGTGATGTTGTTAGATGCTGCTGTGGGGTTGGTGAATTCTTTGACGATGTTGAAAAGTTCCTTGCTGTTGTGATTGTTGTTGTCAAGACAATACTTGAATGCTGATTTCTTAGCGAATCGAATCAGTTGGTGGTGTTTGCGGGTGGCAGCCTTGAGGATGGACATGTTGTCGGTGGTTGGGTATTTTTTCCATGTTTCTTCAAGGTTGCCTCATAGCTTCTTAGATTTTTTAAGGTCATCATTGAACCAGGGAGCCTTTTTGCAGTCTGATTTGATCTGGTGTTTTTTCAGGGGTGCTAATTCATCAGCACTGTGGGTGATCCATTGCTTGAGATTGGTGGCCGCTTGGTTTGGGTCCAATGAGAGGGTGGGAGGGTTTTGGTTGAGTGATGTGAGGAGTTGGTCGGAGGTGATTTTGCTCCAGTTTCTCCGAGGAATAGGTTGTGGGCGGTTGTGGGTCAGGGTGGTTTTGTAGCTGAAGTGAACACAGCTGTGGTCCGTCCAATGGAGAGCTGTGGTGCGATCGAAGGAGATGTGCTTGCTGGAGGTGAAGATAGGGTCGAGCGTGTGTCCGGCAACATGGGTGGGGGTGTCAACAAGTTGTTTGAGTCCGAGATTGTCCAGGTTGTCCAGAAGGGTGGTGGTGTTGCTGTCGTGTTTGTTTTCAAGGTGATAGTTGAAGTCTCCTAGAAGAATGTAGTTGTCGGAGGCGAGGGCATGTGGGCAGACGAAGTCGGTGATGTCATAGCTGAATTGACTTCCGGTACCTGGAGGCCTTTAGATGAGGGTGCCTCTAAGAGTGGTTCTAGGGTCGGTGTGGATCTGAAAGTGGAGATATTTGGCGGTTGCAAGATTATCCTCGGAGCTGGTCGTGATTTTGATGGTGTTCTTGTGGATGATGGCGATGCCTCCTCCTGTTTGATTGGTGCGGTCTTTACGGGTGATCTTGTAAGCGTCCGGTATGGCTATGGCGATGTCGGGTGCAGATGATGTTATCATAACTTGACGGTGATCGGGTTAGCGTTAAGCTTTGCTACACGTATTTCCCTTATCTTGACTATGGTTGTCGGAAGCCATTTTGTATGTATCCGCGGCCATTTTATATGAATGCGTTGCCTCGTGGTCAGCATGCCCTTTTGTCCTTCCTCTGTACCACTGACCACTCGAGTTTGCCCAGCAACAGGCTATTTTTAGTATTGGTCAAGCTCACACATGCGCAGTTAAGTCTGAACAGTCATCACTTAGGAATGTTCCCCAAACTGACCAGTGGTATTATAACTCCTCCCATGAGTTGGCTTTGTTCCAAAAATGACCATATATGTACCTAAACCTCTGTAACTGTGTTCCGCCTACATTTTTATTACTGTAAAACTGTATAAAAGAAGGACTTGCACCGATGTTCGGTGTCATACTTCTTGCATTGCCCAAGGGTGCTGTAGGAATGTACCACCACCCCATGGGGTCTTAATAAACTTGTCTTTTGCATTTTCTAGTTTCCGTGCCAACATCTGTTATGGTGTAGAGGGTATTCTACGGAGTATGTAGGCCTGGAGAACCCAATACCACAAATTGGCGACCACGAAGGGACTCATCGGCGACTCGGATGCCCGAAGGAGAGGTCGTGACGAAGGATTGGAAACTCGCCATGGACGCGTACGCTGCCACTGAGTGACCCGAGTCTTGGCACCCACGGTGTTTTCTTCCTTTCCTTCTGATCTGACCTTCCAGGTGGCGCCGGTCCTCGACTGAGATCCTGTTCGTTCGAGTTGTCGTACAGTGCCGGTTTGGCTGATTTGATCAAAGACCTTGGCAGTTGGAACCTGGATATCTGAGAATTTGGTAAGCTTGTGATTGGTAAGATAGTCTACGGACGCTTACTGTGGCTCTTTGAATATGTTTTGAGTTAGCTAACATTTGATTCTATGATTTGAACTATATGTGCAGGGCGCTTCACATAGGCGGGCATGTAGAGATATTTCTCTAAATTTGTTTTTGTTTGAACGGCACATTTGTGTGGAGTATATTAAGTGCCATTTTTGTGGTATCACGTTTCCGTGATACTTTTGGACATGCCTGTTTTAAGCACACTTCGAGGAATGTGCTGTCTTGGAAATGGTACCACTTATCGATTAAATGAATCCCCAGAGGGGACTCCCAATCGGGAGATGTATGTCAAATTTGGTATTCCCCCTATATTATACAGTAAATTATGGAATAAGTACAGCAGATCTGATCCCGAGTTGCAATGGCCACTACATGGGTCGTTTGATTTACGAAAGGTTCAGTATGTGGAGCAATGTTTGTTTCAGCGCAGGTCAAGGCAGGATATGTTTGATTGTGTACGAATGTGGGAGAAAGCAGTGCATGAACGAATGAAGTGGGAAATAGCCTTGGCGGAAAAAGAGCAGCGTAAGGCTGCTCGAGATAAGGCTTTACAGCTGGAGGAGAAGGAGTTGCAGGAGAAGAAAGAGAGGGAGGCACAGGAACGTAATTTGCAAACAAGTGGTCAATTTCCTATTCGGCGTCCGCTTCACCCTGTCCTTACTAATGAAGTTGATGATTTTTCATTGTTAGATCGGAGCCGGCCTCCGTACGTTTTGCCTACGGCCCCGGACGAGGACTCGGGTGGAGATAATCGAGAGAGTAAGTGTATGAGGTTAAGTGCTAGTGTAACTGCGGAGTTGCGCAGTTTTGCTCGCAAGCTTAATTTGATCAAAATAACTTTATTAGAGATTAAAGATGAGATGAGTAAGTGGTCGGAGCGAGGACAGTTGTATTTTTTAAACGCTTTTGGAGATGAAGTTGTAGAACGATTTAGGAAACATTCGCCCGATTTAGGGCCTAAGGATATATCAGTTCATCGTGAGAATATGAGTAAAGGTTTATTTGTTATTGCAGATGCGGATTAATTTTTCCGACGGTTGGTCCAGCTACGGGATGAGGCGTCCAGATTGCGGGAAGCACGAAAAGCATCAGACGTGCCTGCGCCGGGATCGACGGAGCAATCCAAAGAGTGTTCTATCTTTGGAGCAGATAAGCGTTCTACAGTTCATGTTATGCCTATGCGTGAAGCTGCACCTTTGTATGTCCCCCCCAAAGGGCAAGGTACAAGTGATGATAAATTGTCCGGGGATGCAAAGGGTTATTTTGTATATAATTGGGCATATACACCTTGGAATAGAGCAGATGTTATGGCATTGAAAAATGCTTTACCTGATCCTCGTAAAAATCCGTCAGCTTTCTATGAAGGAGTGGAAGGGGCTATTTCTTCATGCGTTATGACGCTAGTTGATATCGATCTTTTCTTTGGGTTAATATTGCCCCCTGATATGTGGAGAGCGATTCGTAAGTTTGATGATCAAGCGATTTTGGGAGCGGATTGGAAAGTTTTAGCCCAAGCTGATTTAGATAGGGAGCCTGCATGTAAGCCTTGTCAATTAATTCTAGATCTCCCAACAGCTATTTTGAATAAATTAAAAATGCTTGTTCCCCCTAAAAAGATTGATTGGACTATGTTAGCCTCTTGCAAACAGAAACAGGATGAGTCGGTGTCTGATTTCTTCTCACGTTTTGAAGAAGCGTTTCATGATTACAGTGGGCAATTATTAACGGATGACACGGGTAGGCATTTGTTTGTCGACAAGTATGTGGCTAATCTCCTGCCGGAGATTGCGAAACGTTTGAAAACTAGTGAAAGTTACTGGACCACGGCGACCCCTGCATCCTTGTTGACTATGGCTAAGTATTATGAGCGACAGGAATTAGAGGCCAAAGAAAGTACTGATAAGAAAGCGAAGGAGTTAAAGACGAAGGTGATGTTGGCTCAGGTTCGTGCTACTTAACCAAGAGGGAATGATAGAGGCAGGCGAGAAGGGTATGGTACGTCTTCTGGTCGTACCGACATTGCTGAGGATCAATGTGCATACTGTAAAGAGTTTGGACATTGGGCTTCAGATTGTCCGGTGCTTCGTGAACAACGTAATCAGCGTGGTCGAGGAAGTGGAAGGACACGGAATAGTTATTCGGGAGCGAGAAGTGGAGCAAGTGATCGTGGTAGGTTTGAGGCGAGGGGTCGTGGTCAGGATGATCATAATACTTTTGATCGACGGAATCAGTACCAGATATCGGAGGGTGAGAATGTGGAGTCTCAGGACTATGTACATGCATAGGATTCCGTAGGATGGGGTGTGGAATCGGTTGAAGTGCCAGTAGATCAAAGAGGTCCATATGTATCAGCGGGTGTTTTGGGTTCTACTGATCAGTTTTTGGGTGATACAGGAGCTACTCGTAGTGCTCTGTCTAAAAACGTGGTTCCAAGGGCTCCCCTGTCTGGCGAAACGATTACATCTATAGGGTTCGATGGAACACCCTCTCTTAGCCCATTGTCACAACCTCTTACGTTTTACATTGACAGATTCTTTGGCCCGTGCCCATTTTTATTGTCGCCGAATACTCCAGACAATATTATGGGCATAGATTTGCTTAAATATTTCCGAGCAACAAAACGCTGCGCTCCTGAAGGAGTGCAGGTTATTTTGAATGACAATTATCCGGATGTAGGAAGACTATGCACTATGCAAGAAATTGAAGCGTTAGCCTCTCTCCCACACACGTTATGGGCTACGTCGGACACGGATGTGGGACAGATGCTCATTCCACCTATTTGAATAACTGTTAAGGAGGGTGTGTCTTTGCCACGTGTACCACAATACAAAATCTCTAGGGAAGGTGAAATTGCCTTGACTCACATTGTTCAGGATTTGATTAATGCAGGAGTAGTGGAGGAAGTTCCCTACAATGTTTGTAACGGCCCGATTCTTCCGATCTTAAAGAAAGATACTGATGACAAAGTCTATCGATTTATTATTGATTTGAGGGAAATCAACAAAATTGTAGTGCCCCAGTACCCGGTGGTGTCTGATATCACCACCTTACTTACTTTGGTTCCACCCACTGCCACCACGTTTTCTGTAATAGATCTCAAAAACGCCTTCTTTTCCATTCCCATACATTCCGATAGCAGATATCTATTTGGCTTCACATTAAATAATAAATCGTATAGGTTTTGTCGAGTTCCTCAAGGCTATACAGAAAGTCCTAGCATCTATAGCCAGGCTTTAAAAAGACAGCTTGATGCTTTTGATTTTCAGTCTGGAGTAGCTCTCATCCAGTATGTTGATGATATTTTACTTGCTGCAGACACGTATGCACAGTGTGAGGAGAGTACTCTTGCTTTGCTCTCTTTCCTTGCTCAGAATAATCACAAAGTGTCTAGGAAAAAACTGCAATACTGTAGACCAAAGGTGAGCTATCTCGGAGGGACGTGCATTAACATCTGATTGAATTCAAGCAATTTTAGATACACCAGTCCCCCGTACTCAGAGAGATGTGCGTGCCTTCATAGGTTTAACGTCCTTTTGTAGACAGTGGATAATGGGGTTTTCGCACATTATAAAACCTTTGTTAGCATTATTGTCCAAAACTACACCAATGCCTCTTGAATGGACAGATGAATGTCAGACTGCTTTTGAACAATTGAGACAAGCCCAGTGTTAGGTACACCAGATTACACGAAGATTTTCATGTTGTATGTACATGAGAAAGATGGGTGTGCATTGTCATTGTTAGTGCAGACACACGGGGATAAGCAGAGGCCCTGCGCATACTTTTCGGCAATACTTGACCCTGTGGCACGAGGATTACCTGGGTGCTTTCGAGCAGTTGCAGCAACAGCCGTGGCTATACGGCAGAGTGAGGGAATAGTTTTGTCACACAAGTTGCTAGTGTTAGTTCCCCATGCGGTAGATGCACTGTTAAATCAAACAAAGACCCAGTATCTTACGAGTGCACGACTAACAGGATATGAGCTCACACTGTTGGCGCCCCACATCACACTAAAGAGATGTGCTACCCTGAACCCTGCTACTTTATAGCCGTATCCGGTTGCTGAGGGCCAAGAGGAAGAACACCATGATTGTGTTTTCCTGACTGAAGAACAAACAAAGGGTCGTGTCGACATACCGGATACGCCACTTCCAGATGTGGATGGGGAACTGTGGGTTGATGGATCATGTTTAAGGCTGCCAGATGGCACAACTTCTGCAGCATATGCGATCACGACACTTAAGACAGTGGTAGAAGCAGTACGAATACCACAGAAATCGGCCCAAGCAGCGGAACTAATAGCCTTGACAAGAGCCTCCGAATTGAGTGCTGGCTTATGTGTGAACATTTACACAGACAGTCGGTACGCCTTCGGAGTAGCGCATGATTTTGGCCTACTCTGGAGAGAGCGTGGGTTTTTGACTTCGCATGGAGTACATATCATGCACTGAGAACTAGTGCGTGATCTTTTGAATGCGTTACTTTGTCCAAAGAAAGTGGCGATAATCAAATGCAGTGCACATAAAAAGGTCACTGACAAAGTGGGACAAGGAAACGCTTTTGCAGATAGCATAGCGAGAGAAACTGCTATGTTACGAAATGCCTCGCCAATGTATGTAGTGAAATCACAGGCTGAGCAATGGCATGATGCTAGAGAGGAGATACTAGACATTCAGAAATCAGCGTCTGAAGCAGAACTTGCAACCTGGGCAGCAGAGGGAGTGCTGGATGATGAGGGTTGTTGGCGAAGTAAAGATATGGAAAAATGGAAATTGCCTGCAGCTTACTTGCAAGCGATGGTCCAAATGACACATGGATTGGCACATGTTGGAGCTCTTGCAATTACTCGATTGCTAATGCGAGTTTGGGAGCATCCTGAGATTGCCAATACGGCCAAAAGAGTAGTACAGACCTGTCTGATATGTTTGCAGCACAATCCTGCGAAGGGGACGCATACTCCGAAAGGAGGGTTTGTTCCACATACTGCACCGTTTGAAGTACTGCAAATGGATTACATTCAGCTTGAGCATTGCAATAACCTTAAGTATGTCTTAGTGGTGGTGTGTGTTTTCAGTAAATGGATTGAGGCCTTCCCCACGAAGGATAATACAGCGCTGACAACAGCTAAGGTTTTGCTCAAAGAGTACTTCCCTCACTACGGTGTTTGTAAATTTTTGTGGAGCGATAATGGTCCTCATTTTGCTGGGAAAATCGTCGAATATGTGATGAAGGGATTGGGAATTCAGCAGAAATTTCATGCTGTATTCCATCCACAGTCAGCAGGTCTTGTTGAACGATATAATGCTACTCTGAAATTAAAGCTAGCAAAGATTGTGGCATCTACGTCTTTGAAATGGCCGGATGCTCTGCCTCTGGCATTGCTATCTATCAGATCAGTGCCCCATTCCCAAACTGGCCTCACACCTTATGAAGTGGTGTTTGGAAGGCCTATGAATATATGGGGAGTTCCTAAGCCTCGGTTGTTACATGATGTGCCTTGTATAATGATGAACGATTATTTGGCACGATTAACAAATGATTTACTTTCCATTCATCAACAGGTTCGAGAAGCGCTCCCCGACAATTCCATTGGAGAGGCTCACAATCTTCGCCCTGGCGACCATGTGATGGTCAGGTCCTTTGAGAGAACAAGCAGCTTGGAGCCGAGGTGGCGTGGCCCGAGCAGGTGTTGCTCGCAACTCGAACGGCTGTGCGAGTCACCAACAGGAAGCGGTGGGTGCACTCCACTCACTGCCGCCGTGTCTCTCCGGATCTGGTGAACACAACTGTGCTGTCTGATTATCGAGACATCTTGGATGAGGAGAAGAGCCCAGCTGTAACGTCTACTGAATCGGAGGGAGCCTTCCCGGACCACACTGTTTCTGGAAAAGAGAGATACAACTTACGAGCACGATAAGCAGTTGTTTTGTGCGAGACTGGTTGAGTTACCGCTCCAGGTTTGTGAAACGGAAGCCAGGAATATCAAGGGGGGGGATCTGTTCTGCCAAGTGTAGCGACACCCGTCTTGAATCTCGGAGAAGAAACCAACGGCTACCTCGGAGCTCAGCACTCATATTTTTATTTTTTAGTTGTTTTTGAGACATTTTTGAACTTTTGAACTATGGCATCTTCTGCAATACGAAACAAGAGAATTCTTGGTGCAGTACTATTTGTTTTGACAATTGTTGTGATAGCTGTGATAGCTTGGGTAGTAGAACTCTTGGTGCCAGTAAGAGAACATTTATTGCCAACTACCCCGATTCCATCTGAACATTTTCATTTTACTCTGCCTTATCATGAAGAACGACATAGACAGACTTATTTGAATAACAGTTTTATTCAGATTCTGCATCACACCCACAATATGACTAATACTTCGAACTGCTGGGTATGTGGGATGTTGCCTGGACATCAAAAGAAAGGGGGCAAACCACTTATCCCACTCCGTTTTCCCATAATGGTTCCTGTAATGCCTGGTACACACTTTTATTCACTTTGCGATGGGCAACGAAAGGTGGGCTGCTTTTTCGACTCAATAAAATCTGCTTCAACGATCGAGATGGTTATCCACAAGCTGAAGGAACTAAGTTCGAATGGGAGGAGTACCGCCCGACAACGTGTCAGCACCACGAATTTATAGTAATCAGAGGAATATAAATATGTCCAGTTTACATGTGATTACTGTTATTGATACAAAAGCTGATCTTTGTGTTCGTAATAAAGGTACAATCCCAGTAGGAAGAAGTGAATGCAACACCACTCTCACCTTTGACACACCAAATGGCATTACATTTGTGGCCTCCCGAAATACGTACTTCATATGTGGAAATAAAGGTTATCACCGTCTCCCTATAGGATGGTTAGGAACATGTTATATATCTTTTGTATTACCCCCTGTGTTTATTGCCCCACCTATGTATCATAATAATTACGTTTTGTATCATGATTTTATATTGAATAGAGTGAAGAGAACACTAGTTCTTGAAGATATTGACCAGACAGACACTGCGTTACAACAATATGTTGATTTTACTTTATGCCTCTTTTCATTTGTTGGAGCTGCTTTGAATAGTCGAAAAATAAGACGGCTGACACGTGTTGTAGAAGCTGTTGCTAATGAGACAGCTTTTGCTTTAGGAAACTTAACAGAGGAACTTCAGATTACTAGAATTGTAACGCTCCAAAACCGCATGGTGTTAGATGTAGTATTAGCTGATCGTGGAGGAGCATGCCGTATTATCGGAAGTAGTTGTTGTGTATACATGCCAGATAATTCACCTTCTGTGTATGATGCAATATCTAAATTACATAAAATTGCTGCTGAGATACATCCTGATAATGGTACGTGGACATTCTCGGGGTGGTTTTGGTCATAACTTAGTACATGGGTTTGGAAGTTGCTGACGATTCTATGTGTAATAATTGGGATATTATTCTTTCTTTGCCTCTGTATCCAGTGCGGCCCTGCGTTATGTTCTATGTGTCTATCTGCTTGTATTCCATCCAAACGAGCTATTGCTAAGAATGAACAAATGATTCATAGAGAAGTAGTACAAATTATGTCTATTGATATTGAAGATGAGTACCCTGATTACGTCCACTATGAGGTAGCTTCAGCTAAACGCTAAAAGGGTCGTCTGTTGTAATTTGACAGTGATCGGGTTAGCGTTAAGCTTTGCTACAGGTATTTCCCTTATCTTGACTATGGTTGTCGGAAGCCATTTTGTATGTATCGGCGGCCATTTTATATGAATGCGTTGCCTCGTGGTCAGCATGCCCTTTTGTCCTTCCTCTGTACCACTGACCACTCGAGTTTGCCCAGCAACAGGCTATTTTTAGTATTGGTCAAGCTCACACATGCGCAGTTAAGTCTGAACAGTCATCACTTAGGAATGTTCCCCAAACTGACCAGTGGTGTTATAACTCTTCCCATGAGTTGGCTGTGTTCCAAAAATGACCATATATGTACCTAAACCTCTGTAACTGTGTTCCGCCTACATTTTTATTACTGTAAAACTGTATAAAAGAAGGACTTGCACCGATGTTCGGTGTGATACTTCTTGCATTGCCGAAGGGTGCTGTAGGAATGTACCACCACCCCATGGGGTCTTAATAAACTTGTCTTTTGCATTTTCTAGTTTCCGTGCCAACATCTGTTATGGTGTAGAGGGTATTCTACGGAGTATGTAGGCCTTGAGAACCCAATACCACAATGTGTTCATCCATGTTTCTGTAAGGAAGGCGATGTCCGGTGACGCAGTGTCGAGGATATCCCAGAGTTCCGTTGCGTGTCTGTGGACCGAGCGGGTGTTGAGCAAGATGCACTTCAGGCGGTTAGGGGCGGAGCTGTGGGTGTAGGGCTTGGATTTGGTGAGGGTCATGGAGCAGTTGAACTTGCAGGAGAGGCAGGCGAAAGGTCCGTGGGAACGACCTGGGGCGGCTTCGCAACACTGTGGTGCTCGTCCGGGGTTGAGGGCGAGGAGAGTTGCGGCGTCATATGTGAGTCTAGTGGGTTGGGAGTGGCGGGACCAGGGGGACAGGCGCTAAGCCCGCCTGCTACTAAAGGACCTGGAGGAGAGGGTGGAGGAGAATAGTATTATGCCTCCTTACCAAACTGGCTTCAGGTCACAGGCATCAACAATGGATAATGTATTGGCACTGACCTATCTATCTGCCCAGGCTACCCCGATGAACCACCCCCACTCTTCTGTTGCTTTGTGGATTACACTACAGCATTCAACAACGTTGTTCGCAGAAAATTATGGTGGAAGTTAGAAAACTGGGGAATTCCTCCAAACCTATTGAAGGCAATAAGATCGCTCTATGAGGACACCTGGGTAAGAGTCAAAACCAGCACCAGCACAGTGTCCTCGGAAATATTTACAGAAAATGGGCTGAAGCAAGGGTGTGTGCTGGCACCCATTCTGTTTAACCTATACACAGCAGATCTGGGGGATGCCCTGAAAGGAGCCTGCCTAGTAGCACCAAAACTAGGTAACTTGAGGATGCCGGTGCTGCAATAGACCGACGATACAGCCATAATGGACCACACAAAGGTTGGCCTACAAAGAGCCCTAACCGCATTAAATCATTTCAACAGAATCAATAACCTGACAGTAAACCAAGGAAAGACCAAGGTCGTCATCTTCGAACCTACCACCAGATAAAGAAAGTGCAATGGCAAATGAGCAACTTGCATATCAATACAGCAAAGTCATATAACTACCTGGGGGTCTGGCTGACGGAACGAGCAAACGCGAAGGCCCACTTGAAACACCAGAGTACTAAGGCCAACATGGTGATACATCTCCTCAAGCAATTAATCCACCACCTGATCAGCCCGACTGCCGGCCCAAAACTGAAAGTTCTAAAAGCGAAACTTCTACCAACAATCAGTTATGGCCACCTTGCTTTCCCCGGGTCACAGCATGCTAGCTTTAATTCAATACAATCCTAAGCTTATAAAAGGGTGCTCCAAATTCCGAGGTCAGCAAGGAACTGTCACGTTTAAGCCCCGATTCGTAGACTACATTTCCCAGAATGCCTGGAAATTGGTCCTTTGTTTGTGTTGAGGGATATTCTATATTTGTTTTCTCCTTTCTTTCTTCCGGTGCTTGTCACTTTTGTTGCCTGCCTACCTTGAACTCTGAGGAATTCCAGACGTCTCTTGAGATCCTTGACCTACCCTGGGGATTACGGAACTGTTCAGAAATTATTTCCGAGTGAAGCCGTGTTGCAGGCTGTCCCGCTGCACGGCGTGTTTTCACCTTTGACCTGGAGCCGCGCTGGAGAATCGAAGCCGTGGCAGAGAAGCCGAGTCGGCGTTTCATGGAACCAGGGTATGTGAGCGCCGAAAAAGCGTCCTAACGCTATTAAGGAAAATTGAACCCAGCGTTCACTGGAATTGTTACGGAAGCGGCCGCTTCCGTGAAAACTTGTAGACTGTTGGAAATGAACGGAGAATTCACTAATTGTTTTGTGAGAAGAGCGGAAGCTAAACAAAACGTTTAATTTTGGTGAAGTGATTCCCGGAGATCACAGACAGGCTAATTGAACTTGAGACTTTAGTGAGATGGCGTATTAACTGCAAAGAGACGAACTTGAGACTAGAGGTCCGCTTTCTCATTGGAGCAACATACAGTTGGAGATTTATTATTTATTCTTTTCCTTTATTTCTCTTTCATCACATTCTTGTTGGATGATTGTGGCAGTCTATAGTAGTGAGTATCACTGGGGTCTCTTTTCCTCACATTCTGTTGTTTGTCCATTGGGGAGGGGAGGTGTATTTACACGTGTCTTTTCTTGTGTATTTCTGCAGACTATATACAAGCGAGCACAGACAGATCCTTCACACGTCTTCGCCAGCTGTAGATGGTCTTTGGCTGCCAGCCTGTTTATTTTACTTTCTCCATTTTTTCCCCTTCCCTGGGGGGGTCTCCCTGACTGAGTTTGTATATGTGTAGAGCTCGGTGGGGGGGACTGTTCCAAGGGAAGAAGGAAGTAGGCAACTTCATCGCTCCTGCTGCATCTGGATGTCCAGGTTAGTCATCCTGCCTTAGACGTGACAGGAACGCAAGGCTAAGGCTGGAATTAGGCTTGGCAAGGCCCGATTTGATGTGCTAGGGGGACTTTATAAAACTTTATCTCAGGATTTTAAGCGCCCCAGCAAATTCATAAAAACACCAACTGGGATTTATCTTTGAAGAGCCACGCACGCTCTGGCACATCGCCCTGCACAAAGCAATAAAGGCACTGAATATAGTGGAAGAGAGCATATCAAGGCCGGAAATTCCAAAGATCACCTGGAAAAGAGCTATAGCTATAAATAAACAAGTGGGTGAAATTTCATTCGATCTCAGTTCCAAATCCCTCCGCTCAAGTCCACACCTAGACCCGCTGAAGAGCTCCTAGATGGTAGGCAAAGCCCAGGTTTACCTAAGTGACACTCTCACTCTATCAACCCGAAGTAAAACACTGTCCATGAGGTTAATAATCACGCTAGGAATTGCGGATCTCAATCCGGCATGGGCCCGTAGGGGAGATGCCACAAATTGCAGACTTTGTTCATATAATAAGGAATCGCAGCTGCACCTCTTATGCTGCTGCCCGAATCTCAGGGACGATCAAAGAAGACTATTGCGCCCAATCTGTAACATCTATGGAATAAAATCCTGTAGCGAAGCGTCAGCAATGTGCTTTTCCAAGTCTAGCACAATGACCCTAGCAAGACTGGGGAAATTGATCTACAGCATCAGGCTCGCCTTAAAAAAAGGCAAATGAACGAAACAAAACTCTAGAGCAATGTATTACAAACCCAAGGAACGACGGCGAGCTGGCCTTGTAAGTGCATTGACGCTTCTCCGTACTTCTAGCATCCCCCCAGGACTGAGCCATACAGGAATACGTACCCATGGCCAATGGACATCTGCCACAGTTGCACAATGTCATCCATCCCATAGAACAATGTGGGCTTTCAGATTTCCATAAAGCCCTTCCTCCACATCCACAAACCCTGGGGAAGGCTGATTGTGGCGGAACTGGGGAGGGGCGGCAAACTTCTTTTATAAGAAAACATTTTTTAAATGTTTTTTTTTTGTAGTCACGGTTTTAGCTGTAACATTGTAACATGATGACTGTTTTACTTTAATGATTTTAATTAATTGTACAGTGAACAATAAATACAAATACACTGGTATATCTTTCTTGAGCACCATTCCCCTAAACCCTTGCACTCCTATCATCATACACACTAGGGGAACTGGTGGAGTATATACAAGTATATTGGGAAGAAATCAATTCATTACCTGCGCTTTCCTTATCTCAAGGGTACAGGTGGGAGGCATCCTGTGGACCAAACCTGTGAAAAGAATAGAAACACATCTTGGTCTGCTGCCGCTGCCCTTGCTGCCTGCTAACTTTCTGGTGTTGGGGGGAGGGGGGGCGGTGCATTAGGTCGCAGGGAGCAACAAAACCTAAAGGAGGAGGGGACCTACCCCAGCGCTTACAGACCCACGCCATCTCCAGCGGGGCGGGTCATCTTGGTCGGCTGCCGCTGCCCTTGCTGGCTGTTAACTTTCTGGTTGGGGGTGAAGGACTGGGTTTTTCTAAGACCCAGCGGTGCCAGGGACAACACCTGAAACCTTCGTGGGTTACCTGTTCCGGCGTACAAATGACAGAGACACGGGACACTTTCTTCGGCGTCAAAGATTCGAGGTTTATTTACTGCAGGGAACACAGAAGTCACAAGAAGTACATAGCATGTAGGTTCAAGGAGACTGCTTCGAATTGTATCTGTGGATCGCTCCTTTTATACAGTTTTTCGTCATACAACAACATGGCAAACAAAAGGTTACAACCCGGTTCCCACAGTAAATTTCATAGGGGGTCGCTTTCATGTATTCAAGGCCCGGAACATAATTACAGTAGCATCGCCGGTTCTCAACTGTAAAAGTACATCTTCTCACCATTAGTGCATTCCATTCCGGCAGTAAACAAATTAAGGAAGAGTCAGAAACAGGTGCAAAGGAAGACGAGGATATCAAACAGATTGAAAAGAGTGTAAGGGGGTACTATCGGAAACACGATTGCAGGGATCAAAGGAGACGTGCCTAATGAATGCACAACTGAGACAATAGACCGGCACGGCAAGATGAGCCTCAAGCGGGGCCATCTGCCTTGAAGTGTCATCCCCCTCGTCATAAAAGACACCCTCAAAGGAACACGTGTCATCCGCAAGAGTTTGGGAATCCCAGGGTCACGAAGCGGACAGTGTCCGATCGCTGGCTACTTGAGGGCAAGAAACAAAATGGATGCCGTATCTAAAATGGAACCCGTGGGTTCAGATGAAGAAACCCACGAAACAGACGAACGGTTTAGGTTAGCACAGCGAAAACGCGTACACCCACTAAACTCGTCATTTGCGGTTCATAGATACCAGACTCGACCATATTCGAGCGAGTCGAAAACACCAGACGCTCCTTTTGTCCTCATGTAGACAAGCACTAGTCGGAATCAGAATCGATCTCGATATTCATCAGACCATCCAGATGTTGCTGCAGCATTATTCTATCCATCAGTGCTTCCTTGGTAACAGGTCTTATACACGTCGTAGCACAGAGGCCACATAAGGCGGGACCACACTGCACACAAAGACAACACGTGAACAGAAATGCTACAACAACCCCAATGATCATCAGAATTTTCCAACCCCACGTCGACATCAGGCCCCAAAACCACCCTAGTAGCGTCCAATCCCCTACGTCCACGTGTATGGACTCGGAGATCTTATGCAACTTCGAGATGGCTTGATAGACAGTTGGAGCGTTATCAGGAATGAAAATGCAGCAACTCGAATGGATCACCTTACATACTCCACCTCTATCTGCAAGGACAACGTCTAAAACCATACGATTTTGTAACGTCATAAGCCTGTCAGCCTGAAGCTCTGCTGTGATGTTACCAAGGGCGCTTGCAGTGATATTAGTGGTCG
Source organism: Lissotriton vulgaris (assembly GCF_964263255.1). Classification (NCBI taxonomy): domain Eukaryota; kingdom Metazoa; phylum Chordata; class Amphibia; order Caudata; family Salamandridae; genus Lissotriton; species Lissotriton vulgaris. Next base: position 102,494,661 of record NC_141689.1, on the reverse strand, counting down.
ATTCCACCACTCGAGTCAACTGTCTCAGGTTCCTACTATTGATCATAGGTCCCCAAAACGGCAAGAAACCCTTAAAGAAGTCTCCTGCTTCTTGACCGGCAGTGTCCTCTTCGTTAATCACGCCTCTCACAATTCTGGTCTTGTGATAATCCGACCCAACAGTAAAGGTCGGCGGCAACAGATTCGCAATATAACATGTGCCTGAGAAGTCACGAGGCAACCATGTATATGCGCGGTCGTAACAAACAAAGTAAGTACCCTTGGCAGTCAGAAGAACAGGGGAAGAGGCCGTCGGCAAAACATACGTTTTGGTACAGGCACTCCTCCCGAGCTGAGCTCGCGGGCTTCGGCCAAGGCCCTTCAGACAGAAATTACCGAGATGGGGTACGATCCAGATCGGAGACGAACTTTTAAGCTGCCGATCACCCACTGACATGCTATATTCAGCCTCACTCAGATCTCTGTATGCTCGCACCTCTTCCTCTGGGATAAGCGATGCGTCAAAGATATCCCTATCTAAATCGGCAATCGCTCTTGCCAAAGGCTTGTGGTACGGGCCTGGACCATGATCTGCAGTGCGTGGCTCTCGATGGGGGTAGGAATCTAGTGCGCTACGAAACATGGTTTGGAATGCTCGAGCTGAACCCTGGGAACTGTAAGGAAGGACCAAGTACGGAATTCCCCTATCCGTGGTATGTGGCATTAACCCACATACCCAACAGTTGGTAGTGTTCATTACCAACTGATGTTGATGAAGGAGCTGAACGAAGGAATTATTCATGAATTCCGCACGTCTAACCTGCTCGTGTTGGGGTAAGATGTGAAAGGAATGAGGAGAAACAGTGGAAGTAGGTTTTGGTTCTGAGGAAGGGGTAGGTGAAGCAGAAGGCAATAATGATTGTATCGTATAGTATACTCCACCCACCAGTAACAAGGAAACAGTTAGGAACAGTAGGAACACCTGAAACATAAAGCATTTGGTACGTACAACCCTATGCAGTTCGAATCTTTGCGCTTGAGTCTTCTCCACTTCCGACAACTTTGAGAATGCCATCCTCTAAAACCGTCCGCAACGTTCTTGACGCACTTCGTTCCGTGTAGTAATTGTCAATCCCCAGGAGTTCCTAGGAATCGACGGCCTCCGACCTAGTGTCAGGACCTACTAAACAGAAGGAAGTACCCGCACGGCCCTACGGTCAACCCGGATGTAAGGTTCTTTTAACCAAACAATATATACAAAATCTCCTAGCTGTGGAAAAAAAACACACTTGGAAAAGAACTCAGAATATAAACAGAAACCACAATTATTCAAAATGTTCAAGATGATAGTGGGGGTAACGTGGATTTCAAAAAGGAAAAGCAAAAATAATTTATTTGTCTCTGGTATTGGAACGAAGAAAATATCTACTTCTTCCAGGACGAGTCTGCTCTTCAAACAATTGATCGGATTGTGGAACAGAGTCCTGTTGGTCAGACGATAGTTCAGATCTTGAATTCTCCAATGGCAAAGATTCAACAAAGTTGTCTGGCTGCACTGAAGTATCTCCCACAGGCTGAGCGTCACTGAACGGCACAAAGTTCGGCAAAGCTTCTGTTTCTGATGCGGCAATGCCAGTCCTCACCCACGAGTCCGCTGGTAAAGGTATTGGTACCTTTTTGGTGTGGGTGGCATGCACCCAATGCTTGCGGCCCTCCAAACGAACAGCGGTTCTCGTGGCGAGTAGCACTTGGAAGGGTCCAACAAACCTCGGCTCGAGGTTTCGCTTCCGGCCAAAATTTCTGGTTACCACCCAGTCTCCGGGTTGGAGCTGGTGGCCTGGACCCTCCGTCTGCGCCGGCAGTGCTTCAAAGACCTGTTGATGAATTAACCTCAGTTTAGCAGTCAGATCATGAAGGTAATCAATTAGCATTGGATGTTCAAGATTTGTGAATGAACTGGGTCTAGGAACCCCCCAAATGTTTGCAGGACGGCCGAACACAATCTCATATGGGCTAAGCCCTACTCGAGAGTGCACAGTCGCCCTAGTCGACAAAAGAGCCAGAGGCAAAGCGTCGGGCCACGACAGACCAGTCGTAGCCTGAATCTTTGCGAGCTTTAATTTGAGAGTACCATTGTACCCTTCAACCAAACCTGCCGACTGGGGATGATTGGCGCTGTGGAATTTTTGTGTAATTCCAAGGCCCTTACACACACTCTTCATCACACTTCCCACAAACTCACTTCCGTTATCAGGCCATACAATCCGTGGCATTCCATACCGAGGAAAATACTCCTTCAGTAGGACTTTCGCTGTGGACAGGGCAGTATTGTCTTTGAGAGGGTAGGCTTCGATCCATCGGGAGAATGCGCAAACCACAACTAAAACGTACTTCAGGTTATTACATCGCTCCATATGGATAAAGTCTAGCTGGATAACTTCAAAGGGACATGTAGGAGGAGCAAAATGGCCAGGGGGTGTAGGAGTGCCCTTGCCAGGATTGTACATCATACATACCATGCAATTCTTGACCAATCTGTCAGCACATTTAGCAATACCATCATTCTTCCATACAGGGGAAAGCAACTTGCAAATACCTTTCGCGCTAATATGTGACAAACCGTGTGCCATGGTCACAACAGCTAGCACATATGCATCCGGCAACATCCATCTTTGATTCTCCGACAAATCAATCCAACATCCATTCGCATCCAACTTTCCTCTGCTCTCCTTCCACTTGGTCTTTTCAGTTTCGGTGGCCTCATTCTGAATCACTTTCACACTTTCAACAGTATCCTCACACATACCAGTGTCTGCAGGCCACCTTACCGAACTCGTCACATACATTCTAGTTGCAAGGTTTCTCGCAGTCTCCTTAGCGATCTCGTCAGCAAACGCATTGCCACGACCAACATCATCCGTCACCTTACGGTGCGCACTGCATTTAATAATCGCCACCTGCTTGGGCAATGTGAGTGCGTCTAAAAGTTTGTTCACAAGCTGTCCATGCTGGATCTTCGTGCCATGCGATGTCATAAAACCTCTCTCTCGCCACAATCGACCAAAACTATGAGCGACGCCAAAGGCATACTGGCTGTCGGTAAACACATTCATCCGCTTCCCTTTCGACAAAACACATGCTCTCGTTAATGCAATTAATTCTGCCGCCTGGGCAGAATTCTGATTCAATCTCGCAGTTTCTACAACCGTACTCAATGTTACCACAGCATACGCAGTCGTCACATCACCATTTGGCAACTTAAAACACGAACCATCCACATACAAAGTACCATCGGGATCTTCCAATGGAGTATTTTTTAGGTCAACACGACCCTTCGTTTCCTCCTCAGTTCACAAATAACAATCATGTGGTGGTACCTCGTCTGATTCCATATTGGTTGGTAACAACGTCGCCGGATTTAGAACATTGCAGCGCTTTATTTGGATGTGACTTGCCAAAAGCGTCAACTCGTAACCGGACAACCTTGCGCTCGTCAAGGGTTGGGTTTTCGTACGATTCAAGAGAGTGTCAACTGCATGCGGAACCATCACCGTAAGCATATTATCCATGACCAATCCCGCAGATTGTCGGATGGACACCGCAGCTGCCGCTGTCGCTCTTAGACAACTCGGCAATGCTCTAGCTACTGGGTCCAAGGTCGAGGAAAAATATGCACATGGACGCTGCTTACCGCCAAATTGCTGCGTCAAAACACTCAACGCACAACCTTCCCTCTCGTGAACGTATAGTGTGAACGGCTTACTGTAGTCAGGAGTACCTAACACAGGGGCCGAACACAACGCATCACGCAGTTCAGAAAAACTTTTCTGACATTCTTCCGTCCATGGCAAAGGAGTTGGAACATCCTTGCACGTGAGGGCTACCAATGGTTTCGCTAGCAATGAAAAATTTGGAATCCATTGCCTGCAGTATGACGTGATACCTAGAAAGGCACGCACATCTCTCTGAGTTGTTGGCACAGTCATTCGAGCGATCGCTGCAATTCTCTCTGGGGTCAACCTTCTCCCCTCCTTTGACAATAAGTGACCTAGATATTATTGCCTAGGTATTATTGCAGTTTAGAAGGTGACACCTTGTGATGTAAGTCACAAAGATGTTGTAACAGAGACACCGTAGCAGTTTTGCAAATCTCTCGTGTGTCCGCAGCCACCAATAAGTCATCAACATATTGGATCAAAGCCGCACCAGCCGGTAACACAAACGCGTCAAGTTGGCTCTTCAGGGCTTGGCTGTATATCGATGGACTCTCACAGTAGCCCTGAGGAGCGCGTTTAAACCTAAAGCTGCGACCACCTAACGAGAAACCGAATAGGTCCCTGCTTTCCTCAGCAATCGGAATGCTAAAGAAAGCATTCTTCAGATCGATCACTGAGAATCAAGAAGCAGATGCTGGAATCAGAGTCAGTAAAGCCATAATGTCAGGCACCACAGGAAACTGAGGAATCACAATTTTGTTCACCTCCCGTAAATCAATGAAAAATGATAAACAGGAGGCTTAGATGGATCAGTGTGTTTCAGAATAGGTAACACAGGACTATTGCACACGTTTCCCCGAGTCTCCTCGACAACATCTTTCTCGATCAAATCATAGATGATCGCTAACAATGCTCGCTCTCCATCAAGGGAGATACGATACTGGGGAATACGTGGTAATCGCACATTTGATTTCAATTGGACAACATAAGGGGAGATGTCAAGCAGGCCCACGTCGTTGGGACCTGTTGCCCACAAAGATGCAGGAAGAGAACTCAATTCCGGTGGGAGCTTATCAGATGACAAGTACATGGGAGAGATTACTCTCTGACCCAATCTAAGCTCCACTCCCGCAGGAGAACAATACAAAGTCGCATACAATCGTTTCAGCAAATCCAGGCCCAAAAGATTTTCACCACAACCAGTAGTCAAAATCAAAGGAGCTTTCAGCTCACGAGGCCCAATTGTATGGGGCAAAGGGTGAGAAACCGGATTGCTAACAGGGGCGCCAGAGAATCCAACGGAAACATTTGTTAAGCCAGACAAAGGTGCGCCAGGGAGTTTCGAATGCATGATGGAACCTTTCGCTGCACCAGTGTCCAACAGAAAAGGCTCAACTACGCCCGATGTGGCAACTGCGACGTAAGGCCCTCTCTGATCAACCGGAACTGATACTACTCCCTCTCTTTGTCTGTGGCTGTCCTAGTAGTTACCGTCATCAATACCCTGTTCGATATAAAAATCGTCCACATGGTACTGTGCGGATCTACCTGATGATGAACCACGCTGATCAAAACAATTATTGGAATCAGAAGAATTGTTAGAACGCTCATTTTGATTCTGAGCAACACCACGACCTCTACCTCACGAAGCCTGTTGAGGACCACTACGACCTCCTCTAGATGAATTATTATTATTTCGATCGCGCAAAACCGGACAATCAAATTTCAAATGACCCTCACCTCTACAATAGGCACATTGATTGTATCCAAGCATAGATCTCTGCGAAGAAGAGTCATTCCGTGATTGCGACCTATCCCGCTGTTGAGAATCATTCTGATTTGAGCGCAAGGGATACGCTTGCTGTAACAGAACTTTCGTTTTGAGGTCTTTCGTATTTTTATCTGCACGATCATTTTCCTCCTTCTCTCTATTTTCATAATATTGAGCCATAGCCAATATCTGAGCAGAGGTAGAAACAGCCCACGCACTTTCTGAATTTTTTAATTTGTTGCTAAGTTCAGGCAACAAATTCGATACAAATTTATCCACAAACAACCTCTGACCTCCCTCAGTGCTCATATCTTGACCACTGTGATCGATGAATGCCTCCTCAAATCTCGTAAAGAAATCGGAGACACTCTCGTCCTTCTTTTGCTTACACGCAGACAATTTATCCCAATTAACTTTCATTGCTGGCATAAGTGTCTTCATAAGGGTAATTATTCTTTGGGGAAGATCAGTAATGAGCTGTTCGGGCTTAGCCCCACCAACTTGTCGTACGTCAGCCGCCACAAGAGCAGCCCAATCACCGCCTAACTCGGCTGCGTGATTCTCCTGACGAATTTTCGCCCAAACCGGTTGCGGTACGACATTGCCGAACAACATGTCGATGTCGGCAAGATTCATTATCGTAGCATCCACTAATTGGGACAACTCTTTATAGTACCCTGCAGGATTTTTGCGAGGGTCAGGCAAAGTTTGCTTAACCTGCAAAACTTCCGATCGTTTCCATGGTAGGTGTATCCACACTCTCTGGAAGTGTGGCAGGATAGCAGGATTAGCAGTCGCATCACCTGGCATATACACTGGGGGAACTTCACGCATGGGATACTGACCAGGCGTCGCCATCCATTCCTCATGTTCATCTTTAAACAATGCACGAGGCATCACAGTGGGACGAAAAGATAGAAGATGCTCGACAGCACGTCGAACATTGCTACCCACAATCATACCACTCGAAAACTGAAGCTGAAGGTCAGTTACAGCGGCCAGTACCTCGTCTACCGCATCAACTGATATCTCGTCGCGTAAGAATTTGCACATTTCTTCAAACACGAATCTCTGTGTTGGCTCATTAAATTGAGAGAAAGTCTCAACAACTATGCGTGGAGGATTCTTAAGGGGATACCTAATCCAATTTTTCACCATTTTAAATAGCGTATCACGTTCCCTACCACCAGGAAGCTGACTTCGTCTTTGGGGAGCATCAGAATCAGCAGACCCAAGAATCGGTTCAAGAGGAGAGTAAAAGTTAGCAACAATATTAGGAATACGTCGCCGAACAGACGGGGAAGAGGAGAGAAGTAAAGGGGTAACAACAGGAGGACCAAAGACAGAAGGAGCAGGAGCAGTAGGAGTAGCCACAAGAGTAGAAGTAGCGGGAAGAACAGCTTGAGAAGGTATAGACGGTGGAGCAGTGGGGACAGTAGCAGGTAGAGGAATAGGGACAGAAGAATTCGCAAGAACAGGACCAGCGACAGGCTGATTATCAGCTGCCGGCACAACAGGTTGAGGAACAGGGGGAACCACTGGAGCTGTAGTATCCTGCGCATATGGAGGTGGCGACTTCAGTAGATAGGACAACAAAGGGTCCTCTACTGCTTCCTCTCCCTTCTTATCAGTACCCGTCGGCAAAGCGGGATAACATTTATCCCCAGTCATACGTTGTAATCTATCAAAAATTTCCTTTTCCTTCTCTTCTTTGTCTCACTGAAACTGCTCTGCATTTCTCATCGTTGTAACGATACCTTCTCTCTTATTACGTTTAAGCTGTTTGATTTCTTTTTGCTTGGCTTCTTTACGCCATAACCGAAAGGAATCAAACATGGCCGGCCTTGCTTTTCTTTGGAACAATTTAGCTTCGAGATTATCTAAAATCGGGGTCTCAAAACTACCATGAGGTGGCCAACTAAGGACACCGTCATCTTTAGTGTAACGAACCCAATAATCGTTGAATGTGATAGGACCCATACCATGGCGACTATATAATTCATAAATTGAAGTTCCAACCGGAGGTATCGGACATGAGTCCTCCAATCGGGAATCCGCACCACAACCTCTAAAGCAACTGAACAAAGTACTACGGCCAGGCATCGTGCACACTAACCGAGTTTCACAATCGTCAAGGGTTATTGGATTACAATGTCCCCGCAAAAGTGCAAAACCCTCGGTTTTTGGCGACTGCAGTCGTCAAATAGAACAACTAAGAACAAAATACAAAGGACCACAAATGCAATGGAACCATGCAACGACTAAGCACCCACAACAACTAAGGATTCTGGGGAGCGACCCAACAAATACTTAACTCAAAGAACAATGGCGTCACCAGGAAGGCCTGTCAATCGTCTCGCTGTACCAAGGTCTACGCCAGGCGCCAAAACAGGTCGACAGTCAGGGCATCAGTCCGTCGTAGCCGTCAGGAGGCGGGGATCTTCGCGGGAAAAGTCTTCGGGCCACTTATTTGGACAACAAGATCGATGAAGCGGGGTGCACCTTCCCTCGGAGATTTCACACGAAGTTCCTCACGATCGTCGGGCTTTGGACCGGTACCGCTAATGCCGCCCCACGATGGGCGCCAACTGAAGGACTGGGTTTTTCTAAGACCCAGCGGTGCCAGGGACAACACCTGAAACCTTCGTGGGTTACCTGTTCCGGCGTACAAATGACAGAGACAAGGGACACTTCCTTCGGCGTCAAAGATTCGAGGTTTATTTACTGCAGGGAACACAGAAGTCACAAGAAGTACATAGCATGTAGGTTCAAGGAGACTGCTTCGAATTGTATCTGTGGATCGCTCCTTTTATACAGTTTTTCGTCATACAACAACATGGCAAACAAAAGGTTACAACCCGGTTCCCACAGTAAATTTCATAGGGGGTCGCTTTCATGTATTCAAGGCCCGGAACATAATTACAGTAGCATCGCCGGTTCTCAACTGTAAAAGTACATCTTCTCACCATTAGTGCATTCCATTCCGGCAGTAAACAAATTAAGGAAGAGTCAGAAACAGGTGCAAAGGAAGACGAGGATAGCATACAGATTGAAAAGAGTGTAAGGGGGTACTATCGGAAACACGATTGCAGGGATCAAAGGAGACGTGCCTAATGAATGCACAACTGAGACAATAGACCGGCACGGCAAGATGAGCCTCAAGCGGGGCCATCTGCCTTGAAGTGTCATTCCCCTCGTCATAAAAGACAGGATTGGTGTCACTACAACGCATGCTTTTACATCGCATGCCTTTACAACGCGGTTTTTACCTTGCAGTCCATTACAACGCATAATGCTTTTAGGCGCTGGATAGTGAATTATTTAATTTACTATTCCAACTCCAGTCCCCGTGGATAGCAGGGAAGGTGTTGGATAGTAAATTAAATATATTCCCTATCCTAGAGCGCCCCCCAGCGCAATGCGTTGTAATGGTTTGCGTTGTAATGGTTGCGATGTAATGGTAGTGCGTTGTAAAAAATGCGTTGTAAGTGATGTTCCCCAAAAGACACCCTCAAAGGAACACGTGTCTTCCGCAAGAGTTTGGGAATCCCAGGGTCACGAAGCGGACAGTGTCCGATCGCTGGCTACTTGAGGGCAAGAAACAAAATGGATGCCGTATCTAAAATGGAACCCGTGGGTTCAGATGAAGAAACCCACGAATCAGACGAACGGTTTAGGTTAGCACAGCGAAAACGCGTACACCCACTAAACTCGTCATTTGCGGTTCATAGATACCAGACTCGACCATATTCGAGCAAGTCGAAAACACCACTTACAATTGTCACGGAACCTCAGGGGGGGGGCGTTAGGTCGCAGGGAGCAACAAAACCCAAAGGAGGAGGGAACTTACTCCAGCGCTGACAGACCCACGCCATCTCCGGCGGGGCGGGTCATCTTGGTCTACTGCCGCTGCTTTTAATGCCTGCTAACTCTTTGGTGGGACTCAAAATCTCAAGGTGCAACAAAATCAAAAGGTGGAGGGGAGTGTTTGAGGCTGGGCCCAATCTCTGAGGCCTTTGTTGTGAAGCCTCTACTGCCCTCAACATAAAGTGAAGTTGCTGAAGTCGCAAGCCACTCCTTGGAAATTGGCCCTACAACTGAGAGAAACTACTAATAGTTTCAAATGTATGATTCTAATTATTGGGCTCCCTTCAGGGCCAGGTCCCTTGTTTGTGTAGGCTCGCTGTCTGCCTTTTTATTCCCCAGTACTGAGGCCTTCTGCTGTGATCATGGGCATCAAAAAAGCTAGTGATTACGGTACAGTTCCATCCCCGCTGGTAAAACCTACCTCAATTAAGCGGATGATAGAACGGGCTGTTAGTGCCATCAGGAATGAAATTGCCCGAACAGAACGAAGGCTTTCCATAAACTCGGGTGGTACTAGCAAGGTTTTACCTGGGCTATCCACTTTCATTCCTCAAGATATGTCCATAGTTTCACCCCGGAACAGTGCTGCTCCTCTTACTATCCAAGGTCCTATATAGAACGGTGTGTGGCCACTCCTTCCACTGTTACCCCTCCCCTTCTTCCTCCAACACTCTGAAAAGTATGTTTCTGCTTAGCACACTTTCAAAGAGATCTAAACTTGGTAAGGCTCGCAAGCAGATGGTTAGCCCCCTTTTATCCACTCCTGGGGCCTCATTTATGAGGCTGTGCGTCACTTTTATGCCACCGGTGCGTCACTTTTTATGACGCACCAGTGGCGTAAAAAATGCGCCTTGTTGCGCCATATTTACAAAGTGACGCATCTAGGTAGATGCGTCACTTTGTAAACCCTTGCCCTACATTATACCTGTACCAGGTATAATGGCCCTTATTTATGAGGCCTTGCGTCAGTTTTGCGCCGCCGGTGCGTCACTTTTTGTGACGCACCAGTGGCGTACAAAATGCGCCTTGTTGCGCCATATTTAAAAAGTGACGCATCTAGGTAGATGCGTCACTTTTTAAACCCCTGCGCCACATTATACCTGCGTCAGGTATAATGTATGCAGAGGGGGCGTTCCCCCGCAAAAAGCCTCGTAATAGTGACGCAGTGAAATCTATGAGATTTCACTGCGTCACTTTTAGGACGCTGTTGCGTCAAAATCTTGCGCCTGCCTCACAGCAGGCGTAAGACGGACGCAAACCCTTTCACATGGGGCTTTCCCCATGTGAAAGGACGCATTGCTGGAGTTGCGTCACTTTTGTGACACACTCCAGCAATGCGTCACTTTTGCGCTTACAGATGCATCAGAAATACTGACGTATCTGTAAGTCCTTGCGACATGATGCGTCATACATTAAATATGACGCATCATTGGTGTCGCAAGGAGTGCGTAGTGAAAAGTGACGCATCGCTGTTTTCACGCAGCGATGCACCACTTTTCAAAAATGAGGCCCAATGTATGCAAGGGAGGCGTATTGACGCAAGAAAGGGTTGTAGAAGTGACGCAGTGAAATCTAGGAGATTTCACTGCGTCACTTCTAGGATGCAAATATCTTACGCCTGCCTCACAGCAGGCTTAAGACTGATGCTGGCTCTTTCACATGGGGCTTGCCCCATGTGAAAGGACGCATTGCTGGAGTTGCATCACTTTTGTGACACACTCCAGCAATGTGTCACTTTTGCGCTTACAGATACGTCAGAAATACTGACGTATCTGTAACTCCTTGCGACATGATGCGTCATATTATAAATATGACGCATCTATCATGTCGCAAGGAGGGCACACTGAGAAGTGACGCATCGCTGCTTTCACGCGCCACTTCTCATAAATGAGGCCCCTGAGACTTTACAAGTGTCTGAGCCTGAGCCTGTGACTGTGTCAACATAAAGCTCAGGAGCTCCAGCTTTAGCCTCATTCTCACAGGAAAACACGTCGCATCTTATCAATTCCATCAACAATCTTGTCGTTAGTCATTTACAAACTTTCTCAGAGAAACTGTGCTCAATGATTAACACTGTTCTTTCACCTCTGGTTACCCAACCGGACACTATTGAGACCACTATGGCTGCACTTGGCACCGGCTTCCCAGGCCCAGCCAAAGGAATTACACCTTACACTTCCATCAGGCACCGAACTGCCAATAAAAGCCTCGATGAACCGTCGGTAAAGCACATTTCGCCATCTCAGGCCCAGTTAGTTTTCAGCAACCCACCAGTCCACACAGATCATCCAGGCAACAAAAATACTTGAACCAAGCAGAAAGTAGTTAAATTGCCTACTATCACGCAGGATAAGGAAGATAGAGCTGTACCGGTAGAGCCGCAGTTTCAGACTCATTTACCCTTCATTAATGCCCTCCAGCTGCGTGCCCGTACGTGGCCGTACCGATAGGGGTTGCCTCATTAAGCCCAGACCAGCGCGAAACTTATCAGCGACTCTTTAATAAAACTTTAGATTGGCTGGTACCATATAGAGGTTTGCCGTTTTAGCATGCCAAGGACAACCTGCACGTAGGAAGATCGCCCGGAAGCCCAGAGAAACTGTGTTGTGATTAATTTTAGTTTTCCAGCCCTGACACACCTTCTGCTCTTTAAAGCTAGACCAAGTAATCTGACAAGAACCTCCATTTCCCTGGTCCCATTAGTTTTTTTAGAGACCTCTTGCCCATCTTTAGCACAGCCCATGTAATTTATCTTTAAATCGTAATGCACAGACCACAAGTCTAACCACCTCCCATGGGACTGTCAACACACATTCAGATAATGACCGGTTACTCACCGGTAATATTCATTACTCCGAGTCGTAGCCCTCCCCGTCCCAGTCCTAACTACATGAGCATAGCTCCTCCCACCAGAAACTCCCAAGCAACTTGAAACCCATCCCTTCCCTCCAGGCCACACCCATACCCTGAGGCATAAATAACCCTGTGACCTGCCAATCAACAACCTGTACCCAACAAGCACAAGAAGCCGAAACAGGGAGGGAGGGATGGGAACCTGGACTGGGACGGGGAGGGCTACGACTCGGAGTAATGAATATTACCGGTGAGTAACCGGTCATTACCTCCTCGTCAGCCCTCCCCGTCCCAGTCCTAACTACATGAGCAGATACCAAAGCAAAATCGGCTTCACTCAGTAGCAAAAAACAGACTTTATTAAAGCACAGAAAGTCACACCATCGGAGTAGAACGCAACACAGCGTCCCCAAACCCAGCAGAATCAGTCCCCCCAACCACCAAACGATAATGGGACATAAAGGTGTGCGGAGAACTCCAGGTAGCAGCCCTGCAGATTTCAGCCATGGAAGCCCCCTGAAAACAAGCCCAGGAAGCCGCCACCCCCCGAGTCGACCTTCCCTGAACAGACCCCGGAGCCAACACACCACAGGCCTCATACGCAGCACCCACAGCCCATCGTAGCCAACGACTGAGGGTAGCCCCAGAAGGCTTAAGACCCTGACCAGCCAGGCCAAAGGTCACAAAAAGGGATTCCACCTTACGAAACGGCCCAGTACGCAACAAATAGATCTCAAGAGCCCTCCGAACGTCCAAACAGTGCAGCCGCACCTCAACCTCTGAAAGAGGATCAGGACATAAAACAGGCAAAACCAGATCCGCAGAGCAGTGAAAAGAGGAAGGGACCTTGGGAACAAAGGAAGGATCAGGCCGCAGTACCACCCGATCAGGAAAGAAACGTAAAAAAGGGGCCGAACGAAGCAAGGAGCCCAACTCCCCAATCCGCCTAGCCGACGTAATAGCCACCAGGAACAGCACCTTGATCGTCAGAAACCTCAAAGACACCTCCAGTAGAGACTCAAAGGGAGCCCCCTGCAAAGCCCCCAAAACCAGAGGCAGATCCCAACTAGGAGCAAAGGACGGAATGACAGGCTTCTGAAGGAAGCAACTCCGCAACAAACGGGACACCAGGGGAACCACCGGGTCACAGACCGAACCCCGAAAGGCCCGAACAGCAGCCCACTGAGCCCTCAGGGAGGACACAGCCAGACCCAAGTCAAAGCCGTCCTTCAAAAAGTCCAAGACCAGTACCGGATCCACCTCCAATGCAGACCACCCACGCGCCGTACACCAAGACTGAAAAGAAACCCAATGCCGGGCATAGGATTTGAGAGTCGAAGGGCGCCTGGACCTCTGAATAAATTCCGCCACAGAAGGAGAACACCCCAACGCCACAAGGTTCATCCTCTCAACAGCCAACCCGCCAGTCTCAGGCGGACCAGACACTCCAGAGACAGAGGGGGAAATGACAAGGGACAAGGGACCACCGGCAACCTCCAGCAAGGCCCCACAGCCAACTTCAACAACAGAGGGAACCAAGGCCGCCTGGACCAAACCGGAGCCACCAGGATCACCGAAGCCCGATCCAATTTGACCTTCAGCAGAACACGCGGCAGCAGGGCAATAGGGGGAAATGCATACATCAGGCCCCCCTCCCACCGGAAGGACAGGGCATCCACCCTCCAAACCTCGGCAGAGCGAACCAGAGAACAAAACGTCCCCCTCAAGGCGTTCCCCGGGGCCGCAAACAGGTCCACCACCGGGACCCCGAACCGGGCCATCAGGCAACGAAAGACTTCCTGAGACAGGCACATGTCCGACAGGGAGGGAAACACCCTGCTCAGGCGATCCGCCTCCGAGTTCAAAATCCCAGGCAGATGTAAAGCCCTCAGAGACAACAAGTGAGACTCCGCCCACAGGCCTATACTTTGAGCCAACAAATTGAGGGAAGCCACCCTCGCGCTCCCCTGGCGGTTGATATAACACACCACCACCGTGTTGTCCGACCGCACCATCACATCCCTCTGGAGGACCCAAGGCAGAAAATGAGACAACGCCAACTGAACCGCCTTCAATTCCCGCCAATTTGAGGACATCTCCGCCTCCGGCACAGACCAAAGACCCTGCACAGATTCCTGACCCAAGACCGCACCCCAACCCAGTTCGCTGGCGTCGGTCGTCAGGACCAACCTCACTTGGGACACAAAGGGCGAGCCCTGTAAGAGGTTCCGATCCACCAGCCACCAGGACAACTCCCGGGCGATGGACACACTCCCCGGAACCAACAGCTCGTAATTCAGAGAGGCCGGATCCCAATGCTCCAGAAGATGATTCACAAGGGGGTATAAGTGTAAGCGGGCCCAAGGAACAATCATCACAGTTGCTGACATCAGCCCCTGAACACGCAACCACTGGCGAGCCGTGGAAGACCGAGCCCCCAACACCTTCTTCAGTTCGTGCACAAGAGTCAGTCTGCGGGGCTCCGACAGGAAGACCTTCCCCAACCTGGTGTTGAACACCCCCCCAATGAACAACAGTTCCTGAGTGGGGTGAAGATGGGATTTCTCCAAGTTCAGAATCCACCCGAACCGTTGAAGGAGACTGCAAACCTCCCGGGAATGTGACTGAGCCTGAAGGAAAGAAGAGGAAGAAATCAACCAATCGTCTAAGTAAGGGAAAACCTGTATACCCTTAGCATGCAACAAACCCACCAAGGGCGCCAACACTTTAGTAAACACCCTCGGAGAGGCAGACAGGCCAAAGGGCAATACCTGGAACTGGTAGTGATCCACCCCTACACAGAAACGCAGGAACCTCTGTGAATCTGCGTGCACTGGCACATGAAAATAGGCGTCACGTAGATCGAGAGAAGCCAGGAAATCTCCCACCGACTGGAAGGGAAGAATCAACTGCAGAGTCACCATTTTGAAGGACCGATGAGGGATACACAAGTTCACCGCCTTCAGATCCAGGACCGGACAGAAGTCCCCATTTGGCTTTTGGATCAAAAACAGGATTGAGTAAACCCCCCGACCCTGTTGACTCACAGGCACCCTCACCACAGCATCCTTTGACACCAAGTCCTGAACTCCGTCCAATAGAGCACGACATCTTGCCAGAGACCTGGGAACAGGGGTAGCTTTGAACACATCCACCGGAGGAGTCCCAAATTCTATTCTGTAGCCCAGTCGTACCACCTGTAGAACCCACAGATCCCGAACGAACTCCTCCCAGACAGGTAAAAAAGAGGTGAGGCGACCCCCAACCGGCACCTCCAAGGAATCCATCACATAGTCACGACTTGGAGGGACCTGCAGAAGAGGAAGCACCTTGTTGACCCCGGGACTTGTGGAAGGAAGGGACACCCCGGCCACGTCCCCTACCACGAAAGGGCTGAGCAGCCATCTTAGATTGAAATGCCTGCCCAAAAGCCCGCTTATAACCCGCAAACTTCCCTTTCTGAGAAGAGCGGACCAGAGCCAACAATTTTTTGTCCTCAGCTGTCTTTGTAATCAAAGCTTCCAACGGCTCCCCAAACAGCTTAGAGCCCGTGAAGGGAATCTTCATCACGGCCGCCTTCTGAGCAGCTTCCGCCTTCCAAGACTTAAGCCACAACTGCCTCCTAGCAGCAACCGAGGCACCAGCAGCCGCCACCGCAGCACTAAGGGAGTCGAAGGACAAGTCAGCCATGAAACGCAACTGCTGTTCCAACATGGAGAAAGACTCAGAGGGATCCTCCTCCTGCATGAGCTGCGCAGAAATACCCTGACAGTCCTTAAGAAGCGACTGAACAAGATAGCTGGTGTAAGCAGCAGACCGAACAGCCAGATTGGAGGCTGCAAAGGACCGCTTCAAGGCCCCCTCGACACGCTTGTCCCCAGGATCAGAAGGCACCGCATCTTCAGACACCACCAGGCTCTGAGACGCCATACCAGCCAGCAGAGAATCCACTTTCACCACAGCCAGAAACTCCTCCGCGAAGCCCTGCAAGGGATACCTCTTAGCCAGAAACCGGGGAAAGGCATGCCTGTCAACATCCTTCCACTCCCCCTCCAGCACTTTCCTCACAGACGTATGAATGGGGAGGCTTTCCGGATCTTTCTTCAGGTAATTGGCGAAGAAGTCTTCAGACTCTCCACCCTCCACAGGATCAGGGAATCCAAGACTGTCTCGAACATGCTTCATAACACAGCGAAGGTCAAACCCTTGGACAAAACGACCCTTCACCTCCTCATCAGAGTCAACGTCCGGATCTACCTCAGCCGAGGCATCCAATTTCTGTCTCTTAGGCCCCTTGGGATCATGAGCCACAAAGGCCGCCGCCACAGCAGCCTCAATCATTTTTTGAATATTCGCCATGGAGGAGCAGTGGAAGAACCAGCGACCACCTCCCCATCCTCACAGCCGAGCTCACGCACGTCTGCACCTCTACCCTCCATGTCGTAAACAGGAGAACAGAAATCCAGACCCCAAGATATACCCAGACCAATCAAAGCAAAAATCCCCAAGGGCCAACCAGGGAAAGCCACCTAGACCGGGAGCCAATCCCTACACAGGACCGAAGGCCGGCCTTCAAACCGCCCTATCAGAGAAGACTACCAAACTACAAAAGGAAAAGACTGAACAGGGCCCAACTGTAAGGACACGAAGAAACCCAGAAGACCCCGTCCCAGGAACCAGTGAACCCAGAGGTAAGAACTCCCCAACGCCCCAGCAGAACTGCAGGAGAGCAGAGCCACCAAACCCCACATGACCCTCACAGACAACAGATACAGGCCAAGGACAGGGAAAAACACCCTAGGGCCCCTCCACAGCAGAGCAGCAAGAGGCCAAGACATGAAAACAAGCCCCATGCAAATCCCTCCAGCCAAAAACGGCAATAAAGCAAATTGGACCGCCAGTAGAGGGAGCTCCAACAACAGAAACGCGGGGAAGAGAACACTAACCCAGGAAAAAATATCAAAGTCGGACTGAACCTAAACATCGGGCCCCCACGGACCAAACAAAGGCAATCCCCCCCCCCCCCCTCCCCGCAACCCCAGACTCCACCAAGAATTGCAGGAAGCACTAATAAAAAGGGGGAAAACACAGCTCCCCTGGCGGTTGATATAACACACCACCACCGTGTTGTCCGACCGCACCATCACATCCCTCTGGAGGACCCAAGGCAGAAAATGAGACAACGCCAACTGAACCGCCTTCAATTCCCGCCAATTTGAGGACATCTCCGCCTCCGGCACAGACCAAAGACCCTGCACAGATTCCTGACCCAAGACCGCACCCCAACCCAGTTCGCTGGCGTCGGTCGTCAGGACCAACCTCACTTGGGACACAAAGGGCGAGCCCTGTAAGAGGTTCCGATCCACCAGCCACCAGGACAACTCCCGGGCGATGGACACACTCCCCGGAACCAACAGCTCGTAATTCAGAGAGGCCGGATCCCAATGCTCCAGAAGATGATTCACAAGGGGGTATAAGTGTAAGCGGGCCCAAGGAACAATCATCACAGTTGCTGACATCAGCCCCTGAACACGCAACCACTGGCGAGCCGTGGAAGACCGAGCCCCCAACACCTTCTTCAGTTTGTGCACAAGAGTCAGTCTGCGGGGCTCCGACAGGAAGACCTTCCCCAACCTGGTGTTGAACACCCCCCCAATGAACAACAGTTCCTGAGTGGGGTGAAGATGGGATTTCTCCAAGTTCAGAATCCACCCGAACCGTTGAAGGAGACTGCAAACCTCCCGGGAATGTGACTGAGCCTGAAGGAAAGAAGAGGAAGAAATCAACCAATCGTCCAAGTAAGGGAAAACCTGTATACCCTTAGCATGCAACAAACCCACCAAGGGCGCCAACACTTTAGTAAACACCCTCGGAGAGGCAGACAGGCCAAAGGGCAATACCTGGAACTGGTAGTGATCCACCCCTACACAGAAACGCAGGAACCTCTGTGAATCTGCGTGCACTGGCACATGAAAATAGGCGTCCCGTAGATCGAGAGAAGCCAGGAAATCTCCCACCGACAGGAAGGGAAGAATCAACTGCAGAGTCACCATTTTGAAGGACCGATGAGGGATACACAAGTTCACCGCCTTCAGATCCAGGACCGGACAGAAGTCCCCATTTGGCTTTTGGATCAAAAACAGGATTGAGTAAACCCCCCGACCCTGTTGACTCACAGGCACCCTCACCACAGCACCCTTTGACACCAAGTCCCGAACTCCGTCCAATAGAGCACGACATCTTGCCAGAGACCTGGGAACAGGGGTAGCTTTGAACACATCCACCGGAGGAGTCCCAAATTCTATTCTGTAGCCCAGTCGTACCACCTGTAGAACCCACAGATCCCGAACGAACTCCTCCCAGACAGGTAAAAAAGAGGTGAGGCGACCCCCAACCGGCACCTCCAAGGAATCCATCACATAGTCACGACTTGGAGGGACCTGCAGAAGAGGAAGCACCTTGTTGACCCCGGGACTTGTGGAAGGAAGGGACACCCCGGCCACGTCCCCTACCACGAAAGGGCTGAGCAGCCATCTCAGATTGAAATGCCTGCCCAAAAGCCCGCTTATAACCCGCAAACTTCCCTTTCTGAGAAGAGCGGACCGGAGCCAACAATTTTTTGTCCTCAGCTGTCTTTTTAATCAAAGCTTCCAACGGCTCCCCAAACAGCTTAGAGCCCGTGAAGGGAATCTTCATCACGGCCGCCTTCTGAGCAGCTTCCGCCTTCCAAGACTTAAGCCACAACTGCCTCCTAGCAGCAACCGAGGCACCAGCAGCCGCCGCCGCAGCACTAAGGGAGTCGAAGGACAAGTCAGCCATGAAACGCAACTGCTGTTCCAACATGGAGAAAGACTCAGAGGGATCCTCCTCCTGCATGAGCTGCGCAGAAATACCCTGACAGTCCTTAAGAAGCGACTGAACAAGATAGCTGGTGTAAGCAGCAGACCGAACAGCCAGATTGGAGGCTGCAAAGGACCGCTTCAAGGCCCCCTCGACACGCTTGTCCCCAGGATCAGAAGGCACCGCATCTTCAGACACCACCAGGCTCTGAGACGCCATACCAGCCAGCAGAGAATCCACTTTCACCACAGCCGGAAACTCCTCCGCGAAGCCCTGCAAGGGATACCTCTTAGCCAGAAACCGGGGAAAGGCATGCCTGTCAACATCCTTCCACTCCCCCTCCAGCACTTTCCTCACAGACGTATGAATGGGGAGGCTTTCCGGATCTTTCTTCAGGTAATTGGCGAAGAAGTCTTCAGACTCTCCACCCTCCACAGGATCAGGGAATCCCAGACTGTCTCGAACATGCTTCATAACACAGCGAAGGTCAGCCCCTTGGACAAAACGACCCTTCACCTCCTCATCAGAGTCAACGTCCGGATCTACCTCAGCCGAGGCATCCAATTTCTGTCTCTTAGGCCCCTTGGGATCATGAGCCACAAAGGCCGCCGCCACAGCAGCCTCAATCATTTTTTGAATATTCGCCATGGAAGGAGCAGTGGAAGAACCAGCGACCACCTCCCCATCCTCACAGCCGAGCTCACGCACGTCTGCACCTCTACCCTCCATGTCGTAAACAGGAGAACAGAAATCCAGACCCCAAGATATACCCAGACCAATCAAAGCAAAAATCCCCAAGGGCCAACCAGGGAAAGCCACCTAGACCGGGAGCCAATCCCTACACAGGACCGAAGGCCGGCCTTCAAACCGCCCTATCAGAGAAGACTACCAAACTACAAAAGGAAAAGACTGAACAGGGCCCAACTGTAAGGACACGAAGAAACCCAGAAGACCCCGTCCCAGGAACCAGTGAACCCAGAGGTAAGAACTCCCCAACGCCCCAGCAGAACTGCAGGAGAGCAGAGCCACCAAACCCCACATGACCCTCACAGACAACAGATACAGGCCAAGGACAGGGAAAAACACCCTAGGGCCCCTCCACAGCAGAGCAGCAAGAGGCCAAGACATGAAAACAAGCCCCATGCAAATCCCTCCAGCCAAAAACGGCAATAAAGCAAATTGGACCGCCAGTAGAGGGAGCTCCAACAACAGAAACGCGGGGAAGAGAACACTAACCCAGGAAAAAATATCAAAGTCGGACTGAACCTAAACATCGGGCCCCCACGGACCAAACAAAGGCAATCCCCCCCCCCCCTCCCCGCAACCCCAGACACCACCAAGGATTGCAGGAAGCACTAATAAAAAGGGGGAAAACACAGCTCGAAGAAACGAGCACCGAGAGTATGTAAAGACAGAGAAGCCAATCCGGCACGCCCTTGGCGCGCTGAAAAAGCCAGCCACACCCCCCCCCTCCCTCCCCGGGTGTACCGGCTAGAGCAGGGAACGAACCCGGAAGAGGGGAGGCTGCAGCAGGGAGTCACCACCCCACAGCAGGCAGTCCGGACCCCCAACCCCACGGTCCCGCTACAGCAGGGACTCAAAGCAAATGCCCACAAGGTAAAAGAAAAACAGGCACAATAGGGGTTAAAAACGGGCGCTTAGCATCCCGTCTCACACTTACCAGATAGGAGGCCAATTCCAGTGCCCCCCTCGACGAAGACTGCTCGGAAGTGATTCAGCAGAAAAAACAGGTTGTTGATTGGCAGGTCACAGGGTTATATATGCCTCAGGGTATGGGTGTGGCCTGGAGGGAAGGGATGGGTTTCAAGTTGCTTGGGAGTTTCTGGTGGGAGGAGCTATGCTCATGTAGTTAGGACTGGGACGGGGAGGGCTGACGAGGAGGAATTTGTTAGCAGGCAGGTATGGCTAGTTTACTACCTTGCAATGCTCTGGGTGTAGCTCAGGTTCCACTGCACGCATCTTCTGTTTCGTGCTCTGTACCCCCATCTAACAGACTTCATGCACTCTCTAACTTGGATTGACTTACTACTGGTCCTAAAGCGGTTTTATCTTCTGTTACTGCCTGCATTATACCCATGATTGGTAAATTGCTAGTAATACCTACTGTTCACCCCTATATAAGGTCAACAACAGATGCATCTCTTACTCTGCCCATGCAATATAGAACTCTTTCTGTCCTTAGCTGGAATGTGGCAGGCCTAAAAGGGAAGATTAATAATAAGGACTGGAGGGCATTTGTTTCCAATTATGATTTATTTCTATTGCAGGAGACCTGGCTCACTGTTGCTCCGTATTTTGAGGGTTATACTTGTTATTCAAGCCCTGCTATCCTTTCTCCGCGCTGTCTTGCATGTGAAGGATTAGCCATTTGGGTTAGCCCCAGTCTTCAGCTGAGGTATCACAGGTTCCTCTGGTTCCTATTTATTTTTAGTGCTAATAATTTGCCTCCCAAAGACTAATATGGTTTTTATCTGATACATTTCTAGATCAATGATCTTGTTAATGCTAGTTGTACACACTATAATAGCCTGTTTAATTTTATATCTCATTTACAAGCTAAGGTTGGTAATCACACTTTTTTAGTACATTTATTCCTCTGCTGACTTTAATGCAAAGCTTAGAGGGGGCCTCAGGACACAAGGCATTCATATGGAAGGCCGCCCCATTATGCAGGATACTAGGGGCACAGCTTTTCAAGTATCTCACTGCTCACGGTCTGGATAAGTTACTTGATACCTTAGGGGGTGCAAGGAACACGTTGATATATTTAGAGGGGGGAGAGCATCCCTTTCAGACTATATGCTCATAAGCCCCGAATTTATACATTGGTTTTCAAAAGCAGAGATCCTGCCCACAGACTGGGGTGATCACAATACCTTGAGCGCTACTATGTTTTAACCGCTCAAGGGATTAGCCCATAATAGTAATCTAGCCTCCGTTATGCAACATTCTTGGGATGGCTTAAGACTAATTTGGCGCTAGAAAAAGCCCAAAGACTTATTTGCAGTCACCCCTAAATATATTCTTTTACTGTCTAGCGGAGAATGAACAAGACTCAATGGCCTCACACTATAATAGGCTAATATGCACTATCAGGGAGTACATGCTCAAGCCATTCCGTACATTGAATATGGATCCATGATAGTTCGATGGGGCCTGTTTGCAGGCAAATAGGAAGCTTGGGAGAGTACTAAACGCATGCCCAAGGTTAGGAGTGAAGTCTCCCTGGCACGCTCTCAGTATAAAATCGCGCTCATAAATAAGAAGAGGGAAATATACAAACAAGATTGGGAACATGATTCCCAAGGAAAGGATAGCAAATCCTTTTGGGTCTAAGTAAAGCAAATCAGAGCTAGGAATTCCACTTCTACCTCTCCCCTGCAAAACAACATCTTAGGCGTGAATTGGCTCAATCACTTCGCTTCTATCTACCTCATCAAGGACACACCAAATATGTTAGCTTTCCTCCACAATAGATTGTAGAATTCCCCTCCACTTTTATTAACAGTCCAGCAAGTGCAGTTGGCTATCCAACATAGCAAAGGCGGGAAAGCATCAGGCCCAGATGGGGTACCGGTGGATTTGTTGAAACCTATGCCCGAAATATAGAGTCCTCTTATTACTAATACAGTTGAAATCTGTCTATCAGTTACTATTCCCCCCTCATGGACTACCGCAATAATTGTACCTATATTTAAAAAGGGGGACCGTATGTCGCCTAAGTGCTATCAGCCTATTTCTCTCATCGATCGTACTATTAAAATCATTGGAAGTGTCATTTATGACCGCTTTGTTAAATGGGCAGCTGATAAGGATATACTCTCCCCCTTTCAATTTGGTTTTCAGCTGAAATTAGGGACTAATGAACAGAGTTTTAATTTGGCGTTGACTATTTCTAAATACACTACGGCCAGGCACTCCCCTACGTACTTTTCATTTATGGACTTATTCCCTGCCGAATTTCGTTGCAAAAGCATGCGTGGTAAAAGCATATCAGACGTAATGGCATGCGTTATTATAGTATTGCAGAGTAATGGTACTATCGTGATGATGGTATGCGGAGTGAAGGTATGCAGAAAGAAAGTTCCCTTGTGAAGGTGGTTTACCGTGTCTCTAGTCAGTGTGTGAGCCAGGAAGCCTCTGCCTCCTCTGTCCTTCTAAGCAAGATGTAATGTATATATACCCATAGGTCACCCCAGGGATCCTACCTTGCTGTGTTACTGTGTCGGCCTAAAGGATGACGTTGGGCCTGAACTTTATCCAGAGATTTTATACAGGAGATAGTAGAAACCTCATGCATAATGTATGTGATTCGAACTAGTGAAAAACCAGCATGCAGAAAAACTAGTGAATGCAGTGTCTTATCTAGGTAAGAGGTCAGTCCCTAAGAACCGTTATGTATGTAATGTAGGGCACAATATAGGTGAAAGGTTGCAATGTTACTTGCACCAATATAGGCTACCTATATGGAATATAACATCCACTCCTCTTCCAACTGGACGACATATGTAACTTATTACTGTACTACTAGCCTAACTAGATGTAGGTACGTTCAAAGTTCATAAAACATTTGTTAAGTTAAAATGATTAAAAACTTCTAAAAAAGTTCTAAAAATAATGTTTATAGAAAAATGTTCGCTTGTCATAGCTCTAAAGTATTTGTAATTATAGTCCGAAACACCATAAGCATTAGAAAGCCGTGTATACCCAAAAACATGTTTTTGAGTTCCAAATTTGAGCTTGTTCAAAAAAGGGCAAATTTCTTCCAGCACACGCCAAGCCAAATGAGTCAATTGTTTATGTGTCCAGGCTGGTAGACCCAACGTTTTCGTTGCTTGCTTCCACAGTAGACGATCCCTGTAGCACCTCGCAGAGTACGTCAATTGAGATCAGTTGATGTTCCACGCTGTCCGCAGCTGGTGCTGGGGCAGCTTGTGTGCAATCCAAAGCCTGGGTGTCAGTGGAGGAGCCGGTGTCCATACCAATAGCTGCAGTTTCTACCTGCGGTGGCTCAAGGATTGCCACCATCAACATTGGAATACACTGAGGATACTGCAGAATATGGGCCATTATTGGGTCCAGTAGAGCATTCACGTCCAGTTGCGCACATGATGGGAGTATCAAACAAAGGTCTAACACGCATTCTTCCCTGCAAAACAGGCATCAGAGGACAGGTAAGATGCAGTCCATCCAGACTGGTTAAAATGACCAGATCCAAGATGCACTTAGTTCTCTTAGGCAAGGCGTGCCTAGATGTTGTATCAGGCGGTCACGGTATTTAAACTCTAGGAGTTCTTTTTCCATCTCCTTGGTGACTGGGACGTCCATTGCGTAGCACGTGGGAAACAATCGGGATACCTTCTATTAGAAACAGGATTAGAGGAAGTCCTTCAAAGTTGCTCCCGAATAGGGAGTATATGAAGTTTGTTGTAACTCAAAGTACCATCTGAAAGGTACCTAGAAGTCCAGAACCTATGTTCTTAAATAGGTGGACTATGCCTGTCATATCAGACATGTTAAAGATAAGATTTCACATTTCTGCAAAATGGAAAGAGCTGTTTGTATGGATAAGCGCCTGTATCTATGCCGAAGACCTTGTGATCTGGAGATCAAAAGTCTATTGAGTGGAGGTTAAGGGAACATGACTTTCATCCTGCTTAGAGTATCAAACAATATTAAAAAAACATTCAGTGAAGGCCATAACGGCACCTCCATGACTGTATGTGCTGATGGGAACAATGCTTGCATACAACAAGTAACCCTGGAGCTCACGGTTCCCAGATATGCAATGCCCGGGAGCATTCCACAGCAGCCTTGACTGTTCAGCATCAAGTAACTCCCATTTGAAAGTAGCCCGAATGCTGGAGTAATCACTGCAGCTGGGGCACCCCTCAAATGACAGGGCAAATTTGCCACAGAACTATTACAATCCCCGTGTAGCATTATATCCTGACATATGAGTGATCCACTTAAAGCGTTCTCGCAGTTGTACCGCTTAGAAACACTTTGCGATCCCCACTCTGGCATCGAAATCTGTGTGGTTTTTCCCATGATTCCTTAATGTATTCCTTACCCATTTTTTCATATCTGCCTGCCTGCGTTTGTTCAAGGCAGTACTGAAACTGAAAAGTAGTGACCGGCCATTCTGTGAACGGTGATTCTGCCACTGTAAATGCTAATCTATCCAGTTTTTTGATATGCAGCATTGTATTTTTTGATCCCCTTTGTGCCAATTCTATCTGTTTATCTGTTAGATTGAATTCAGAAAACAGAGACGTGCTGTTCATAAAACGCCAAGGCACCTAGCCTGCACACAAAGAGTGCAGTGTCCAGCTTAACTGTGTGCATATCATGGCATAATCTTAGCAAGCAAAAGGGGAAGGTAAATACATAAAGGAACCACAAAATCAATTAAATATTAAAAACTCTGTTTCATTTAATAAGTATTCATATTAAAACCAAACATCATAAACAATAATATGACATAAAATTAGACAAAAACTAGAAAAAGCGAATTATACAATTTCAATACAATATAATCACATAGTATTAAAAAACAAAGTAGTGGCAATCAATGCTTTCCGACGCGCGTTTCGGCGTTACAAGAGACGCCTTCTTCAGGAGCCACGATTTCTGTCTGAAATGAATAGTTAAAAATATAAAAACAAAATCAATTACATAGTTAAAAAAATAATTTTTCACTAACAATGTATCATATACAACATAATTAATTCAAATCAACTAAAACAGTTTATACTTCAAATTCAAAACAAGTTCCTGAGTAGCACTCCTTCCCTACTTGCTATAGCAATAAAATAATTGCCAAACAAGGTACAAAGCTAATATTTATATATTTGAGCCTATCAGGTAGTTCCTAGAAAGCGTGTTACATATTACATAAATTTATCTGGGTAAAGCTCTACATGAGCCCCCTCGCAGACATCGCACGCCAGCACAACCTCAACATCATCTCCTACGCCGACGACACCCAGCTGATTCTCTCCCTCACCAACGACCCCGCCACCGCCAGAGCCAACCTTCACAAAGGGATGAAAGAGGTAGCCGAATGGATGAAGAACAGCCGCCTGAAACTGAACTCGGACAAGACGGAAGTCCTCATCCTGGGATCCTCACCCTCCGCCTGGTACGACTCCTGGTAGCCCCCGCCCTAGGCAGCGCACTCAAACCAACAGACCACGGACGCAACCTGGGCTTCATCCTGGACTCCTCCCTCTCCATGACCAGACAAGTCAACGCCGTCTCCTCGTCGTTCTTCAACATCCTGCGCATGCTACGTAAGATCTTCCGGTGGATCCCCACCGAGACCAGGAAGACGGTCACCCAGGCCCTCGTCACCAGCCATCTGGACTACGGCAACTCCCTCTACGCCGGAACCACCGCCAAACTCCCGAAGAGACTCCAGCGGATCCAGAACGCCTAAGCACGACTCATCCTGGACATCCCCCGTCGCAGCCACATCTCCGGACACCTGAGAGACCTGCACTGGCTCCCGGTCAACAAGAGAATCACCTTCCGACTCCTCACCCACGCACACAAAGCCCTACACAACCAAGGCCCAGGATACCTCAACAGCCGCCTCAACTTCTACGCTCCCAAACGCCAGCTTCGATCGACCGGCCACGCCCTCACCGCCGTCCCCCGCATCCGAAGAGCCACCACAGGGGGACGGTCCTTCTCCTACCTCGCCGCCAAGACATGGAACTCCCTCCCGACCCACCTCCGCCTGACCCAGGACCACCTTGCCTTCAGGAGGCAACTCAAGACCTGGCTGTTCGAGCAGTAGCGGACCCCCCTCCCCTAGCACCTTGAGACCCTCTGGGTGAGTAGTGCGCTATATAAATGCTTTGATTGATTGATCGATTGAGTATTTGAAAAAATCATCTCTTATTTTTTTTGTATCCATCTATTGTGCATCCAGCTACTATCCATCATATGTATTTACTCCTTCTCCCGTTCATGAGCCGAGTATTTATCTAGCGGTTACGACTACTTGGAGCAGGGAATTAATTATTTAGAACAAGAGTCCATTTGGAAATTCATTTATGGCCTCCATTTAACAACAATGGCTCTTTGAGTATCAATTCATAATAAATGTGTTTTGGATGTGCCCTAAAATATGTTCTGGATGTGCCTCATAGATCATAGATCATAGAGAACACCATGCCAGTATGCCCTCGGCTGGATCCTGCCCAAATATACTGCATTGTTCTGTTTTTAGATAGGGGGTAGTGTCCGCACTCAGACCAAATGATAAAATTGATCACTACGAGGAGTTGATGGTTATTCAGATTTTGTTATAGGTGGATCCTCCCTTTTATACCTTGTGTATATCCTTTTTCTTTCCTCTTGAGTCCCTGTGTCATGTGCATTCTTTGTACAATTAAGACAAATGTAAATGTAAATGTGTTTCGATTTATATAGCGCACTTTAACCCATGGGCCTCAAGGTGCTTGCTTAGGGAACCCGTCCTGGTATTCCCCTGTGAGATACCCCGGCCGGGTATCCACAAGGTGAAAGCCAGGCATCCCGCCACGAGGGGCCGTAGTGGAGATTAAGCAAGCTATTGCCCAGAGTCGCAGAGTGTGACCCCGTGAGTCGAGTAGGCACCAGAGCGAGAATTGTCGACTCTGTGGAATTTTTGAGCCCGAGACCCGCCGAGGCGGTGAATCAAACCCTGGTCCACGGCCGATCTCAGCTTCTGGGTCTGCCGCCTCTAACCACTGAGCCACGCTTCTCCACAACACACCACTAGTGAGAGTGTGTGATTGACCTGCCTGAATTGAGGCATTTCAGACCCCCAGTTCTTTTTGTTGTTTAGATTTCAGTAATTGGGGATGTGAACTTGGGCTGGTCTTAAACATGTCACTATGACCCTTCCTCTCCCTGTTTTGTTACGATAAAGTTAAGTAGCCAAAAGCAGTTTGATCGATTGTTGGTATTGCATCAGGATTTGTGGAAATCGCGTAATTTTCTCTTGTTGAGTCATGTTAATGTAGACATCAGTATTTGGTCGAATTGAAATTTGTCTTTCATTTTGATTCTAAATTTGAACTTCAGGTTCAAGGGGAACGAGTTCCATAGCATTACTGCATAATCCATCAGTCCGTACAGGGGACTCATCAAACATGATGAGTCTTTCCGTTTGAACTTCTTGAATTGTAGCAAGAGGAGGGCATCTGCTACTTTGGAGTCTATGTAGCCTACTACTCAGTATCGGCCACATGGTGTGGCTTGAGTAGGTCGATTGAGACAAATCTTTTATCCATTTTTCCAGCAAGAGGCGGTAGAAATACAGTTCTTGTTCCTTTAACTGCTAGGACCTGTACAGGCTTTCTGTATGATGGCCCAAATTCTTTCTTGTACGCTATTGTCTCTCTGACCAGATCCCCGACATTTGGGATCCAGACAGCTCTTGCATTAACTGATTTGACTTCCCCAGTGGAGGTCTGCTTAAGATGAACTTTGTTGTGTCCTAGATTCATTTAGATCCTGTAAAACAGCCAAGCGATCATGGATGTCAAAAGGCTTTTAATCCGCAACTGCGCCTTCACAATCAAGATCAGGTACCCACATTATTGAATCAAATAGGACCTCATATGGAGTGAGTCCCCCTAGATAACTTCTTGGCATGTTATTTAATGCTCGCTGCACTCCATACAGATGTTTTGCCCAGCGCGCACCCGTGCCTAACACTCTAGCTCTTAAAGACTGCTTTATGTCTTGGTTTTTCCTCTCCACAACCGAATTTCCCTCTGGATGGTACGGACAGGAGTACCGCAATGCTACACCCAATCTGTGTATGTCCCTATAAAGACTCGCAAATCTTTTATAACAGTTTGAGCGTCAGGGCCACACCCATAGGAATCTTGAGCAGGAATCATCTGCAACCATGATATACCTGTAGGCCCCAACTCTTTGTAAGGGGCCGCAGTGGTCCAAGTAAACACATGCTAATGGTTTGTCAGATATTAATAATGGTATCTGTGCTGGATGTGTTATGGTGGAACCTTTCATCTGCTGGCAGATGTTGCATTTCAAGACTTGTATCAAACTCAGATTATGCATTTCTCAAATTGCGATTTTTTGAGAATCACAATTTGAGAATCGCAAAACCCAATGTAAATAAAAGTTTGCTAATATTTAGCATTTCCCAAATATTTGCAGAAAATTCATGCGAATACCTAAATTACGATTCCTTAATTGCGAAATCGCAAATAAGGAATCGCAAATCTGCTAATCAGAAATTCAGGTGCAGCTTGATGACATCACAACCAGGAAGTGTGACTGCCCATACTGCACCTGCTTCTCAGAAGCAGAGTCAGAGGCTGGGAGGAGAGCTGAGGCACTAGTGCACTGCTACTGATTGAGGAGACATGGACAAACAGGATCAGCAGCAGATAGGAGAATGCCAGGAAGAGAAAACAAACGTTTAGTGAAAGAGAGCAGGAGGTGCTCATACAAGAGATGGCGGTGAGCCATTAGCTCCTCTTTGGCAAACAATCCCTGCATGTGCCCGAGGCACGCAAATGAAAAATCTGGGCAGATATCCAGGAAAAGGTCAACGCCATTGGTGTTACCCACCGCAGCGTAGAAGACATCAGGAAATGCTGGTACAACATGCGCCAGAGGTCTAAAGAAAAGGTGGCTGTAAGGCTGGCTAAGGCAAGAAAGACCGGTGGTGGGACGTCCACTGCCACTGATTCCATGCCTTTGGAGGAGTTGGTTGAGGGCACCCTGCTGACGGAGAGTGTGAGTGGCGTTGCTGACCTTGACAGCTCCGACCCCCAAAACCCCAGACAAGGTAAGAAGCATGTCATCACACCCCTGATACATCACCACATCACCCACACACCCAGGAAAGACCCAGGCACCAAACAGGAATGCAACACCAGTGCATGCACACAAGCACACACAGCAATGCATTATGGAAGATGTAGCCACATGCACCAAAAAGTGGAGATGTGACACCCACTGTGTATCAAGAATGGCAAAATACACCCAGATAGGACCCATGTAACTCCAAACTGTTACATTTATTGCATGACCAATGCAAGGCCGGACACCAAATGAATGTGTGCATTAATATTCACAGCACCACCAGAAACGCAGGAACATATGGCAAGAGGGGAGGATGCATCCCACAGCGGAGAAAAGTCAGGCAAGGGGAGGAGGAGGAAGGCAGCCCAATGATCCCAGTTAAACGCAAACGGCGCCTCGCAGTACCACCACTACCACCACTGGAGGTAGATCCACTGGGCATAGGTGTAGAGGAACAGCAAGTCCAGGGCCAGTGTGCCTCACTCCACACAGCACAGTTCCCTGCATGTCCCACTCCAGGAATGTAATCCAGGTGCAGGACACGGCCGTCCACAAGCTCAAGTGACGCAGGCGAGGACACGGTCTTTGGAGGGCTTGAGAGCAATATGCTGGAGGTACAGCGCCTGCAGGCAAAGACAATGAAATCAATGCAGCGCCAAATGAGGGCGGGCTTCATGGGCCTGATAGGTGCCCTAGATGCACTGTGCACTGAGATTCGGGAAGACCGTGCAGCCAAGCACAGGGAGAGACAGCGCCTCCACACTCTCCTGGAAATTTTACTAGGGCTGTAAACCGGCTGTTCTCTGCCACATCAGTGCTGGCACAGGCGTCGTAGTGCGCTTCTGGGTAGAACTACCGATGCCTCAGGAGAGGGCAGTGGGAGCCCTGAGCAAGGGGCTACGAGCTGTGCACACTGACCGTGAAGAGCCCTGAGTGGCACATGGCAATGGGTGAGTTAACCCATTGCACACTGACTCATTTTTATGAAGAAGTATTGCACTGTGTGTTCAACATGTGCGAGACCTTTCGACTAACATAGTGTGCACGTCAGGCTGTGTGATGGTAACTTTCCTGCACAGGAAATAAAAACACAGTTTTGCACAAATCTGTAGCCTTGTGTCATCATTGCTCACCTGGAAATAGTTCTGTGTGATCTCATCTCGCCTCTGGTGCCCGGCAGCCACACCAATACCACGGGCTGTCCTGAATCTTGGAGCTGGCCCCTGATCATCTGATGAGTCTGAATCTGTGAGCTCCACTGGGGTGCCTTTCCTGGTGGCGATGTTGTGTAGCATGGCACATGCAACCACGATTTTGCAACAGGTCTCGGGGCTGTACTGTAGTGCTCCTCCATTCTTATCCAGGCAGCAGAAATGACTCTTGAGTATTCCAAATGTCCTCTCAATGGAACAGCGGGTGGCTCTGTGGGCACTGTTGTACTTCCGTTCCCCAGCGGTGGCTGGATTCAGGTACAAAGTCAGGATGAAGTCACAGACAGCATACACGCAGTAAACTGCAGGGTGAGAAGAATCAGGTTACATACTGTCCTGCCACTGCTGTGCTTTACTGGTGTATCCTTGTGACCAATGCATTTACCTAGTAGGTAGCCCTCACCAAACTCCCCATTTGTGAGTCGTCTGTGAATATCACTGTGGGGAAAGATGAATGAGTCGTGGGTGCTGCCTGGGTGTTTCGCAACTATGTCAGTGATGATATGTCTGGCATTGCAGACTACCTGTATGTTCAGGGAATGGAAGGAGTTGCGATTCCTGAACACATAATCATTCTGTAAGAGGGGAAATAGCGACATGGGTCCCATCTATGCAGCCAATTACGTGGGGGAATTGTGCTATCTGGTAGAACTCCTGCTTGGTGTGGTCTAGTGCCTGTGCTGTGCTGGGGAATTGGATGTGTTCATGCAGCCTCTGTACCACTGCATTAAGGAACGCGTGGCAGAAGCACACTGCGAGACCTCTCCTGCTGTGGCTGTCACCCCCTGAAAACTCCCTGATGCCAGTTAGTGCAGTGAGCACAAGACCTGTACATAGATGAGGATGGTGTGTGTCCTGCATGTGGGGTGTTCAACTATGGATTTGAGCTCCGCTATTAGGTCCAGGATGCTGTCTTGATCCAGCCTGTAGTTCACATGGATCTCCTCCACAGTCCGCTGGAACAGAGTAATGCGCGCTCTGAAGATCCTGTGCTGGCGTCTCTAATTCACAGGGTCCTGGCTATCACATACAGCCAAGCCATTGTGGAAAAGGCCTGTTGCATTGTGTGCCTCTTTAAATAGATTGCACCTGGTTGCACCTGGTTACCAACTGCTCAGACTTGGTGGTAATTGCGATTACCAAAATTGCTAATTTTTAGAAATCGCAATTTGCAATTTTTTCCAGCATTTAATTTTGCGATTTCGCAATTTGAGAACTCCTTAATTGGGATTTTTGCAATTGGCGTGTCACAGATTGCGAGTTCGCAAATATATTTACAGAATCATTGCCTCGCATAATAGCTAATCGCTAATTTTGCGATTAGTAATTTGCGCTCACGACGGCTCTCATACATAAGGATTCTCTGTTTTGCTATTGCATACAGCATTTTTTTGCGATTCGCAGTGTTTGCGATCGCAAAACAGCTTCATACATATGGCCCTTAGTCTTTAGTCTACTTTGTTAATCCAGGCCACCAATAGTGTGACATTGATCCACATTCTGTCCATCACCTGTTTTGTTTGCAAATTCCGCCCTAAGTGCGCTGGGGATGCCCAGACGTGGGTCCCAGGCACTCCACACCACTGGAGTCAAGCTAGCCGGGCTGATGAGAGGTGTTACCTCGAAACCGGTCCGGTCCTCGGATGCTTGATTCCGTTCTGGGAAGGACATGGCTTTTGTAGTTCGGACTGGACTGTTCCCATGAGGCTCAGGGTCAGAGCTGATTTGCATATCGCCATTGTCTAACCCAGGGTGGTGTGGAGTGCAAAAAAACGATGGATTTGGGCCCAGATCTTTGGACTGGGGTGAATGTGTGACATTGATCCACATTCTGTCCATCACCTGTTTTGTTTGCAAATTCCGCCCTAAGTGCGCTGGGGATGCCCAGACGTGGGTCCCAGGCACTCCACACCACTGGAGTCAAGCTAGCCGGGCTGATGAGAGGTGTTACCTCGAAACCGGTCCGGTCCTCGGAGGCTTGATTCCGTTCTGGGAAGGACATGGCTTTTGTAGTTCGGACTGGACTGTTCCCATGAGGCTCAGGGTCAGAGCTGATTTGCATATTGCCATTGTCTAACCCAGGGTGGTGTGGAGTGCAAAAAAACGATGGATTTGGGCCCAGATCTTTGGACTGGGGTGAATGTGTGACATTGATCCACATTCTGTCCATCACCTGTTTTGTTTGCAAATTCCGCCCTAAGTGCGCTGGGGATGCCCAGACGTGGGTCCCAGGCACTCCACACCACTGGAGTCAAGCTAACCGGGCTGATGAGAGGTGTTACCTCGAAACCGGTCCGGTCCTCGGATGCTTGATTCCGTTCTGGGAAGGACATGGCTTTTGTAGTTCGGACTGGACTGTTCCCATGAGGCTCAGGGTCAGAGCTGATTTGCATATCGCAATTGTCTAACCCAGGGTGGTGTGGAGTGCAAAAAAACGATGGATTTGGGCCCAGATCTTTGGACTGGGGTGAATGTGTGACATTGATCCACATTCTGTCCATCACCTGTTTTGTTTGCAAATTCCGCCCTAAGTGCGCTGGGGATGCCCAGACGTGGGTCCCAGGCACTCCACACCACTGGAGTCAAGCTAGCCGGGCTGATGAGAGGTGTTACCTCGAAACCGGTCCGGTCCTCGGATGCTTGATTCCGTTCTGGGAAGGACATGGCTTTTGTAGTTCGGACTGGACTGTTCCCATGAGGCTCAGGGTCAGAGCTGATTTGCATATCGCCATTGTCTAACCCAGGGTGGTGTGGAGTGCAAAAAAACTATGGATTTGGGCCCAGATCTTTGGACTGGGGTGAATGTGTGACATTGATCCACATTCTGTCCATCACCTGTTTTGTTTGCAAATTCCGCCCTAAGTGCGCTGGGGATGCCCAGACGTGGGTCCCAGGCACTCCACACCACTGGAGTCAAGCTAGCCGGGCTGATGAGAGGTGTTACCTCGAAACCGGTCCGGTCCTCGGAGGCTTGATTCCGTTCTGGGAAGGACATGGCTTTTGTAGTTCGGACTGGACTGTTACCATGAGGCTCAGGGTCAGAGCTGATTTGCATATCGCCATTGTCTAACCCAGGGTGGTGTGGAGTGCAAAAAAACGATGGATTTGGGCCCAGATCTTTGGACTGGGGTGAATGTATGACATTGATCCACATTCTGTCCATCACCTGTTTTGTTTGCAAATTCCGCCCTAAGTGCGCTGGGGATGCCCAGACGTGGGTCCCAGGCACTCCACACCACTGGAGTCAAGCTAACCGGGCTGATGAGAGGTGTTACCTCGAAACCAGTCCGGTCCTCGGATGCTTGATTCCGTTCTGGGAAGGACATGGCTTTTGTAGTTCGGACTGGACTGTTCCCATGAGGCTCAGGGTCAGAGCTGATTTGCATATCGCAATTGTCTAACCCAGGGTGGTGTGGAGTGCAAAAAAACGATGGATTTGGGCCCAGATCTTTGGACTGGGGTGAATGTGTGACATTGATCCACATTCTGTCCATCACCTGTTTTGTTTGCAAATTCCGCCCTAAGTGCGCTGGGGATGCCCAGACGTGGGTCCCAGGCACTCCACACCACTGGAGTCAAGCTAGCCGGGCTGATGAGAGGTGTTACCTCGAAACCGGTCCGGTCCTCGGATGCTTGATTCCGTTCTGGGAAGGACATGGCTTTTGTAGTTCGGACTGGACTGTTCCTATGAGGCTCAGGGTCAGAGCTGATTTGCATATCGCCATTGTCTAACCCAGGGTGGTGTGGAGTGCAAAAAAACGATGGATTTGGGCCCAGATCTTTGGACTGGGGTGAATGTGTGACATTGATCCTGTTAGAACCGGCTGTCTCTAGTTGGCAGAGGTATGCACTTCTGACAAATAGGGACACACCTTTTCTAGTCAGGGCAAGGGGATCACACCCTTTGATAACCCCTGCTCACCCCTTGGTAGCTTGGCAGAGCAGACAGGCTTATCTCAGAGGCTGTGTGTTAAGCATTTATGACCACATACAGTAATAAAGTGAATACACTACAAATGGACACGACACAGTAGTATTATAAAAATAAGGATTTTTATATAAGGCTTAGCACAAGACCAAATAACGACAAAAATATACCACAGTCTTAATAAATACTCTTGGAAGGAAAAATAATAGTTCAAGTGTAGTTTCTTCTTAGCACAAAGTCTTTAGTATCAAAAAGCACCTCTTCTTCTTTAAAACAAAGTTCTTGGCAACAATGTAACCCACACGGGAGTCACACGACGTCGAGGCAAAGTTAATCCAAAGGGTTCGGCGTCGACCGCGAGGAGCGCTACGTCGAGCCCGGAGTCGAGCAGACCCCCACAACACAGTACCTTGGAAAAGCGAAGCACACGATGATCAGCGGCGTCGAGATGTCCGGCGTCGCGTCTTCGGCGTCGATCCGGCCTCGGAGTCTGGGCGACCTGCAGCGGCGTCGATCGATGTCGGGCAGGAGCAGCGCTCACGAGGTGAAGCAGGATACGGAGTCGTCGTTGATGTCGATGAAGTTGCAAGAGTGAGCAGCGCTCACGGCGTCGAGAGGACTCGAAGTCGATGCGATCAGCAGCGGTGCAGACACGGGGTCACTTGGAGCTGGAGCCGAACTCGCTACTCACTGGCGTTGCTGCTGGCGTCGATCGGGCCCGGCGGCCGGCGTCGAGGAAGCGGGACACTGGAGCCGTTACTCACGATGTCGGGCTGGATTCGGCGGCGTCCGTCGGCGTCGAGATTGCTGGTTTCTTTCAGAGGTGCTGGATTCACAGGTTCCAGTAAATAGCACTTTAAGCAAATGATGAAGTCCTTTAGCCCTGTGACTTCAGCAGGAGACTGGCACTCTTCCAGTCCTTGGAGATTTTCTTAGCAAAGTCTGAGAGTACACACACAGTTCCTCTCTCCTGGTTCCTTGGCAAAAATAAAGAAGCACATGCAGGATTCCCCCCAGCAAACAGCACACTGGCAGAAGGGGTAGGCAAGTCCTTGGATCAGCAGGCTTCTTGTCCTTGGTTTCAGGGTTCCTTGTCAGAAGTGATCTAAATTCTTGGTTTAGGGGTCCTTCTCTTATACCCCTTTTTGGCTTTGATCTCTTTGTCCATGCAGGGGAATTTCCCAACATCCTGGGTCTGTTGTGGGTGTAGCCAGGCAGAGGCACCTGGCCTATTCACTGTGCAGGGCAGAGTCCTCAGCCGCCCAGTAGGAGGTGGAGCCAGCATTGTCACTGGCAGGAGCAGAGCTATCAGCCTCCCGGCAGGAGGTGGGGCCAGGATCGTCCCTGGCAGGCACAGAGCCATCAGTCGCCTGGCAGGAGGTGGAGCCAGCCTTGTATCAGGCAGGGCAGGCTATCAGAAGCTACTCTCCCCCTACTCTCAATGCAAATGTCCCACTCATCCCACACTGACTCAGCAGATCTCTGGAGCCACCCAGCTCCTGTCACACACACACCAAACCAGCAGAAACCAGAAATAGTTAGACAAGAAAATAGCCACTTTCTAAAAGTGCTATTTTCAAACCCAGAGTCCAAAAACCATCCACACAAATGGATGCGTGATTAAACCCCGAGTTCAGGGATACCAAACTCGACATTGCACCATGCTCCCCGAGCCAGCTAGGATTATAGCATGAATAATCCTGGCAGCCCATTCTAACTAATGGAGAGCAGGTTACCTCGCAATAGTGAAAAACGAATATGGCTGTAATTCACTATTAGGACATGCCAACTTGGTCAGGCTTGTCCTACCTTATACTTACAATGCACCCTGCCCGTGGGCCTACCATAGGGGTGACTAACATGAAGTTAAGGGAAGGTTTTAGGGACTGGCAAGTAGGTATACCTGCGCAGTCAGCGTGACAGTACTAGACTGCACGTGGGTCTGGCAATGGCAGACCCTCAGACATACTTTTACTAGGCCGCTCTTGTGGGTGGCACAACATGTGCTGCAAGCCCACGAGCAGCATTTGAATTTACAAGCCCTGGCACTCCTGGTGCACTAGACTAGGGACTGACAGTAAACCAAATAAGCCAAACATGGAATTCAATCAATACATCAATTTAACATAGGGAGCACTTGCACTGTGGCACTGATCAGCAGTGGCACAGTGCCCAAAGCATTATCCAGCAAAAACATCGTAAAACAGTGGAGGCAAACAGAAAAAATGGAGGAGAGACTCAAGCCAATGATGCCAGGTCTAACACGTGTCCCCTCCAGCTGAAATGTGGGGAGAACTACCCTTGACCTAGGGAGTCCTCTTCACTAAGGCGGAAAAATCTGGACAGACCATCAGCATTGGCGTGATCTGTACCAGGGCGGTGTTCCACCGTAAAGTCCATCCCCTGTAGGGGAATGGACCACCTCAACAGTTTTGGATTCTCACCCCTCATCTGCATCAACCATCTGAGGGGCCTGTGGTCTGTCTGAACCCGGAAGTGAGTCCCAAACAGGTAGGGTCTTAGCTTCTTCAGCGCCCAGACCACAGCAAATGCTTCTCGCTCTATCGCACTCCACCTTGTTTTCCTGGGAAGTAACCTCCGGCTGATGAAGGCTACAGGCAAGTCTCGGCCCTCTTCATTTACCTGAGCTAGAACAGCCCCCACGCCATGCTCTGAAGCGTCCGTCTGGACAACAAATTCTTTAGAAAAGTCGGGTGCCTGGAGTATAGGTGCTGTGCACATTGCAGTTTTCAGGGTGTCAAAGGCCGTTTGACAGGCATCAGTCCAGATCACATTACGTGGCTGCTTCCTGGAAGTCAGCGAAGTCAAGGGGTGCACAATGTTACCATAATCCTTGACAAACCTCCTGTAGTAACCCGTGAGACCTAAGAAGGCTCTCACCTGAGTTTGGGTTTTGGGCGGCGCCCAAGCCAGGATGGTATCAATCTTGGGTTGCAGGAGGGCAACCTTGCCGCTCCCTACTTGGTGCCCCAAGTACACCACAGAACCCTGCCCAATCTGGCACTTACTGGCTTTGATTGTGAGGCCTGCTCTGCGCAGGGCCAACAACACTTCCTGGAGGTGGCGCAAGTGTTCCTCCCAGCTGGCGCTGAACACTGCGATGTCGTCCAGGTAGGAGGCACTGAAATCCTCCAGTCCAGCCAAGACCTGGTTGACCAACCTCTGGAAGGTGGCAGGGGCATTCTTCATCCCAAAGGGCATCACCCGGAACTGGTAGAGCCCATCTGGTGTGGAGAAGGCTGACCTCTCCTTTGCCCCATCAGTTAAGGCGATCTGCCAGTACCCAGACGTCAGATCAAACGTGCTAAGGTACCAGGCAGCCCCCAACCGATCTATGAGCTCATCAGCTCTGGGGATGGGGTGTGCGTCAGTCTTCGTGACTGAATTGAGTCCTCGGTAATTCACACAGAACCGAAGTTCTGGTGAAGCACCAGGCGCTGCAGCCTTCGGGACCAAGACCACTGGGCTGGCCCAAGGACTGCTAGAGGACTCAACCACCCCTAACGCAAACATTTTGGAGACCTCCTCCTTAATGTATGCTCTGACCTTGTCAGTCACCCTGTAAGCCTTGTGCTTCACAGGAGGGCTGTCTCCGGTGTCAACATCATGGACACACCAATGAGTGACACCCGGAACCAAGGAAAACAGATCAGGGAATTGTCCCAACAGTTGGCGACAATCCTGCTTCTGCTCAAGGGTCAGTGTGTCAGAGAGGACCACACCATCCACTGACCCATCTTGCTCTTTAGCACACAGGAGGTCAGGAAGAGGCTCACTCTCCTCCTCCATTCCAGCATCTGTAGCTAGGAGCATGCCCACTTCGGACCTTTCTAAGTGGGGCTTCAAACGGTTGACATGCAGGACATGCAGGACCCGCAAGGGGTTCCTGGGAGATTTCAAGTCCACCAGGTAGGTGACATCGCTCTTCTTCTCCACAACCTTAAACGGTCCAGTCCACCTGTCCTTGAGCGCACAAGGTTCCACAGGGGACATGACCCACACTTCCTGACCAGGCTGAAGCTCTACCAGAGTGGCATTCCAGTCGTACCAACGC
This sequence comes from Lissotriton vulgaris, assembly GCF_964263255.1. NCBI lineage: Eukaryota > Metazoa > Chordata > Amphibia > Caudata > Salamandridae > Lissotriton > Lissotriton vulgaris. Next base: position 102,455,561 of record NC_141689.1, on the reverse strand, counting down.
TTCATCTCCTCCTGGCTGGCCTCCAGATTTGCCTGAGCAAGATCTCTGAAGCGCCTAGTCTGGTTCCTGAAGGCCAGCATGTAACTGTATACATCCTGGGGAGGTTTCCTGGGAGATTGCGCCCAGCCTTCTTTGACCAGACTCAAAGGTCCTCTTACCGGGTGACCATACAAAAGCTCAAAGGGGCTGAACCCTAGAGACTTCTGCGGCACCTCACGGTAAGCAAACAACAGGCATGGCAAGAGGATGTCCCATTTCCGCCTCATGGTTCTTCAAGACCCATGATCATGCCTTTAAGGGTCCGGTTGAATCTCTCAACCAGCCCATTTCCTTGAGGGTGGTAAGGAGTGGTGAACTTGTAGGTTACCCCACACTCCTTCCACAGAGACTTCATATAGTTTGAAATGAAGTTGGTGCCCCGGTCTGACACCACCTCTCTGGGGAACCCCATCCGGGAGAAAACACCCATCAGTGCCCGTCCCACCACGGGGGCCGTCACTGTTCGGAGAGGGATGGCTTCCGGGTACCGTGTGGCATGGTCCACCAAGACCAGGATAAACCTGTTGCCCAGGGCTGTCTTGGGGTCCAGGGGCCCAACAATGTCAATGCCCACCCGGTCAAAGGGGGTACTGACCACTGGAAAAGGTTGGAGGGGAGCCTTCTGCTTCCTTCCGCTTTTCCCACTTGCCTGGCAAGTGTGACAAGTCTTACAGTGGATGTCTACATCCCTTCGCATCTGGGGCCAATAAAAATGGGTGACGAGCCTGTCATAGGTCTTCTCCTGCCCCAGATGTCCAGCTAAAGGAACGTCATGAGCCAAACCCAGTAGGAAGGCTCTAAAGCGCTGGGGTACCACCAGCACACGGGCTGACCCAGGCTCAGCAGCCTTAGGCTCGCTATACAGGAGGTCGTTCTCCCAGTACACAAAATGTGACCCTGACTGATCACCTGAGGTCTGGGCTGAGGCCTGCTGCCTCATACCCACAAGAGAAGGGCACACCTTTTGTTCTGCACAAAATTCTTCCCTGGAGGGACCACCATCCTGCTGCCAATGGGTCAGCTCGGGCAGGTCTCCCAGTTCAGCAACTTGTTCCCCTGTGGGCTCCAGGGCATCCCCCTCAGGGTCTACCTCCTCCTGGACCACGGGAACTACGGGGGCCGGTTTCCCGCGCCTCCTGCCTCTTCTCTTCACAGCTGGGTCCTGGGCCGTACTTTCAGGCTCCGGGACCCCATCAACACCCTTACTTGCTGTCATGGATCGAGTGGTTGCACACACCCACTCTGGCACACCCAACATTTTCAAATGTGTCTCCCTCTCCACCTTAGCCCAAGGGGAGTCTTCTAAATCATTGCCCAGGAGACAATCAACAGGCATGGCGGGCCTCCCAGCAACCTGAAGAGTACCTGAAACTCCCCCCCATTCAAAGGAAACTTGAGCTACCTCACACTCTTTCTGGGAGTTGTCAGCAGCTATCACGGGGTAGAATGCGTGGGGAACCACCTGCTCTCTGGACACTAAGTGACACTTGACAGCTGTCACACTCGCTCCGGTGTCTCTGAGAGCTTCCACTCTATGGCCATTAATGGTCACCCACTGCCTATATTTACTAGTGTTACTAGGCAGAGGGGGTGGAGGGACCATTTGCATGTCTCCTAGCGAGACCAGGGACATCTCTGCGGGACCCCTCCCACCAGGGACAACCATCTCCTCCCCTCCCAGGGCTACACTCGCCAACTGACGGGGGGGTGCACGCGGCGGTGCATTCGAATTCTTCATGGGACACTGGGGATCATAATACCGGTGTCCCACCTGCCCACAAACGTAGCAGGTTAGGGGGCCCCTAGGAACAGGTTTACCCGTTGGGGCCCGTGGCTTCTTCTCAGGGGGAGGCTGGGAACCTTTCCCTTGGTTCCCTTGGGGATTACTTTGGGGCCCTTTCTGGGACTCCTTCTGTTTACCCTTGTCCCCCCCACTCTTCTGCTGGGGACCCTGCCCACCTTTGGCTGAGTCTCCCACTGGACCCTTGTGGACCCTGGTACTGACCCAGCGGTCCGCCTCCTCAGCAAGTTTTCTAGGGTTAGATATCTTGCTATCAATAAGGTGCTGGCGCAGCTCTGGAAAACAGTTATTAGACAAATGCTCCCAAGCAAACAAATCATAAAGAGCTTCATAACTTTCCACTTTGCTGCCCTTTACCCAACCATCCATGGCTCTGCAAAAAAAAGACACATATTCAACCCACGTCGTACCAGGCAACTTCTTGCATTCTCTAAAAGCTTGTCTGTACTTTTCTGGGGTTAGGCCATACCTCAACATTAAAGCATCTTTCATATGAGCATAAGACATCCTATCCTCAACAGGCATGTCTAACAGGGTATCTCTCCCCTCATTTACAAAGCGACCCCACAACCCCGCTCCCCAATCCTTCTCAGGGACCCGGTGGGCCAACAATGCTAACTCATATGCTTTAAACCACTGGCCAATATCTTCATTCCTATGATAATCTTTTATCACATCTTTGGGAAAATAAAACCTACTTTCTGCAGGCCCAGATGGGATGCTGCCACCAGAGGGATTCAATTCTAACTTCTTAGCTTGAATGTCCAACTCCCTCAACTTGGTATCACGCTCCAAAGCTAACTTCTCTCTTTCAAAATCCAACCTTTTGGTCTCCAAATCAGCTTCTCTCCTACCTCTTGCATTTTCTAACTCCAACTGCCCATTTATCTTTAGCCTTGCCATTTCCATGTTGTATGCACGCTCTTTCGCCCTTTCTTCTCTTTCTTCAGGGGAAAGACCTTTGGAGGAAACACTGCTACCGGGAGAGGACACAGGCCCATTCACTGGCGCCTCCTCATCCCCTTCCCCTGGCGGTAGCACCACCGCATCAGAGGGATCTCTGTACTCCAACCAGGCCTCCAAAGCTTTGAGATATTCCTCCTTCAATGTGATGCCTTTGGTAGGAACTTTAAACTGCTTGCAAAAGGATTTCAGCTTCTTCAAGCCGTAGTCGTTTATCTTCGCTCTATCAAATTCCTCCACAACAACAACAGGGGTAGTGACTCCGGTGTCACTCATGGTCAAAACTGGCAGTGTTCAAAAAATCAAGCTTCAGAAAAGCGGAGAACCAAAAATAGAATCCTTCCAAATTAGATTGTGTCTGCGCTATGGTCTGCTTTCACTATGTGGCGCACACTAATCACTGCACATGGGGCATAAATGCAAGGTTCAAATCCTCACCGCTGCGACCAATGTTAGAACCGGCTGTCTTTAGTTGGCAGAGGTATGCACTTCTGACAAATAGGGACACACCTTTTCTAGTCAGGGCAAGGGGATCACACCCTTTGATAACCCCTGCTCACCCCCTTGGTAGCTTGGCAGAGCAGACAGGCTTATCTCAGAGGCTGTGTGTTAAGCATTTATGACCACATACAGTAATAAAGTGAATACACTACAAATGGACACGACACAGTAGTATTATAAAAATAAGGATTTTTATATAAGGCTTAGCACAAGACCAAATAACGACAAAAATATACCACAGTCTTAATAAATACTCTTGGAAGGAAAAATAATAGTTCAAGTGTAGTTTCTTCTTAGCACAAAGTCTTTAGTATCAAAAAGCAACTCTTCTTCTTTAAAACAAGGTTCTTGGCAACAATGTAACCCACACAGGAGTCACACGACGTCGAGGCAAAGTTAATCCAAAGGGTTCGGCGTCGACCGCGAGGAGCGCTACGTCGAGCCCGGAGTCGAGCAGACCCCCACAACACAGTACCTTGGAAAAGCGAAGCACACGATGATCAGCGGCGTCGAGATGTCCGGCGTCGCGTCTTCGGCGTCGATCCGGCCTCGGTCTGGGCGACCTGCAGCGGCATCGATCGATGTCGGGCAGGAGAAGCGCTCACGAGGTGAAGCAGGATACGGCGTTGTCGTCGATGTCGATGAAGTTGCAAGAGTGAGCAGCACTCACGGCGTCGAGAGGACTCGAAGTCGATGCGATCAGCAGCGGTGCAGACACGGGGTCACTTGGAGCTGGAGCCGAACTCGCTACTCACTGGCGTTGCTGCTGGCGTCGTTCGGGCCCGGCGGCCGGCGTCGAGGAAGCGGGACACTGGAGCCGTTACTCACGATGTCGGGCTGGATTCGGCGGTGTCCGTCGGCGTCGAGATTGCTGGTTTCTTTCAGAGGTGCTGGATTCACAGGTTCCAGCAAATAGCACTTTAAGCAAATGATGAAGTCCTTTAGCCCTGCGACTTCAACAGGAGACTGGCACTCTTCCAGTCCTTGGAGATTTTCTTAGCAAAGTCTGAGAGTACACACACAGTTCCTCTCTCCTGGTTCCTTGGCAAAAATAAAGAAGAACATGCAGGATTCCCCCCAGCAAACAGCACACTGGCAGAAGGGGTAGGCAAGTCCTTGGATCAGCAGGCTTCTTGTCCTTGGTTTCAGGTTTCCTCGTCAGAAGTGATCTAAATTCTTGGTTTAGGGGTCCTTCTCTTATACCCCTTTTTGGCTTTGATCCCTTTGTCCATGCAGGGGAATTTCCCAACATCCTGGGTCTGTTGTGGGTGTAGCCAGGCAGAGGCACCTGGCCTATTCACTGTGCAGGGCAGAGTCCTCAGCCGCCCAGTAGGAGGTGGAGCCAGCATTGTCACTGGCAGGAGCAGAGCTATCAGCCTCCCGGCAGGAGGTGGGGCCAGGATCGTCCCTGGCAGGCACAGAGCCATCAGTCGCCTGGCAGGAGGTGGAGCCAGCCTTGTATCAGGCAGGGCAGGCTATCAGAAGCTACTCTCCCCCTACTCTCAATGCAAATGTCCCACTCATCCCACACTGACTCAGCAGATCTCTGGAGCCACCCAGCTCCTGTCACACACACACCAAACCAGCAGAAACCAGAAATAGTTAGACAAGAAAATAGCCACTTTCTAAAAGTGCTATTTTCAAACCCAGAGTCCAAAAACCATCCACACAAATGGATGCGTGATTAAACCCCGAGTTCAGGGATACCAAACTCGACATTGCACCATGCTCCCCAAGCCAGCTAGGATTATAGCATGAATAATCCTGGCAGCCCATTCTAACTAATGGAGAGCAGGTTACCTCGCAATAGTGAAAAACGAATATGGCTGTAATTCACTATTAGGACATGCCAACTTGGTCAGGCTTGTCCTACCTTATACTTACAATGCACCCTGCCCGTGGGCCTACCATAGGGGTGACTAACATGAAGTTAAGGGAAGGTTTTAGGGACTGGCAAGTAGGTATACCTGCGCAGTCAGCATGACAGTACTAGACTGCACGTGGGTCTGGCAATGGCAGACCCTCAGACATACTTTTACTAGGCCGCTCTTGTGGGTGGCACAACATGTGCTGCAAGCCCACGAGCAGCATTTGAATTTACAAGCCCTGGCACTCCTGGTGCACTAGACTAGGGACTGACAGTAAACCAAATAAGCCAAACATGGAATTCAATCAATACATCAATTTAACATAGGAAGCACTTGCACTGTGGCACTGATCAGCAGTGGCACAGTGCCCAAAGCATTATCCAGCAAAAACATCGTAAAACAGTGGAGGCAAACAGAAAAAATGGAGGAGAGACTCAAGCCAATGATGCCAGGTCTAACAGATCCACATTCTGTCCATCACCTGTTTTGTTTGCAAATTCCGCCCTAAGTGCGCTGGGGATGCCCAGACGTGGGTCCCAGGCACTCCACACCACTGGAGTCAAGCTAGCCGGGCTGATGAGAGGTGTTACCTCGAAACCGGTCCGGTCCTCGGATGCTTGATTCCATTCTGGGAAGGACATGGCTTTTGTAGTTCGGACTGGACTTTTCCCATGAGGCTCAGGGTCAGAGCTGATTTGCATATCGCCATTGTCTAACCCAGGGTGGTGTGGAGTGCAAAGGAACGATGGATTTGGGCCCAGATCTTTGGACTGGGGTGAATGTGTGACATTGATCCACATTCTGTCCATCACCTGTTTTGTTTGCAAATTCCGCCCTAAGTGCGCTGGGGATGCCCAGACGTGGGTCCCAGGCACTCCACACCACTGGAGTCAAGCTAGCCGGGCTGATGAGAGGTGTTACCGCGAAACCGGTCCGGTCCTCGGATGCTTGATTCCATTATGGGAAGGACATGGCTTTTGTAGTTCGGACTGGACTGTTCCCATGAGGCTCAGGGTCAGAGCTGATTTGCATATCGCCATTGTCTAACCCAGGGTGGTGTGGAGTGCAAAAAAAACGATGGATTTGGGCCCAGATCTTTGGACTGGGGTGAATGTGTGACATTGATCCACATTCTGTCCATCACCTGTTTTGTTCACCAATAGCATTGTAGCATTGTTTCAATAAAGAAACAGTTGCCATAACTTCTGCATGTGCAGAACCTATCCTTTTGTGTGCTGCTAGAATTAAACCTAGCCTACAATCCATGTTTGGAATTACTCTGTCCCCCACTCCAGGAATCTGGGCAAATGGAATGTTATTGGTAACTAAATTGTAGGAGTACTTGAGTGGAAATCTTTTTAGTACTGCTTTGCTGTTTTTGCGTGAAGCAATGAAAGCCACCATAATATCTCCGTCTATTCTCATTTTAGAACGAGTGATTGTAGCAACGGAAGCTGAGCGTACAGCTCCCTTTGCGGCTTCATCAGGCAATGAATCCCTTCAACGTGAACACCATCACGCTTATGACTCAGTGTATGTATCATGTGAGCCTCAGTTTTCAACTCCACTACCTGTTCCCATAGAATTCTGTGCTTAATCATGCCACCTTTTGCTTCTTTGACCCGTTTTGAATCCAGTCCTTCAAATATTCATTATATGACTGCACACAGTAAAACGAATCGCACACAATTAGTGTGGGGAATTCTCAATCCGTATTCACCAGTTCCAGTATCAAGGCTTTTAACTCTCCCAGCTGAGCTGTGCAGTCTCCTAGAGATAGAGTTATTGTGCAACTTGGGTGGAACTTTCCATACCACATGCTACCTTTAACTATTGCGCATGCCACGCTATATTGTTTGCTTACTTCCTATGGCAGGTTGAGCAGATCCATCAGTGTAAATTATATATTCATACTGATCTAGAGGCATTATTTCATTTGGTAGAGGATATTGTTGTTCGTATCGCAGGAATGCTTGTGTCTTTAAATTTGGAGCGTACCTGTATTCTACATCTGTTGCAGAGAGAGAATTAGCCCATTGTATCCATCTGGGTTGTAATGCTATAGCGTTAGAAACGCTTACTTTTGTCGCAGCGTCTAAGGCTGGAACCAGAGTCACTACTATTATTAGTTTTCCCTGACCCAGTGCGCTTTCTCTCACTATGTAATCAATGCATAGAAAATTGAATCAGTAACAACAAACACAGGAATATCTTTTGATGAATATATTTCTCATTTATACTTCAAAATTCATAGGGTACAGTCAACACTGAAGTTGATTTCAATACATACAAATGAAAAAGGTACATCACAGTTTAACCTATAATTCATAAGTAAAAAAATCCATTCCTAATAAAATCATGCAAGTGACAGATATCTTCATAAATAAAACAGTCACTTAAAGTACATCAATACATGGGGAAATGGACAATACAGTCGACGTTTCGTCTTCTATCGTGTGAATCCCTCAGACCATCTTCAGGACAACAGAATCTGCATTTAGCAATGACCCCTAAGAGAACACAATGCATATCATTACACTTGTGTCAATACTTTACAAAATAGTGTTAAAATTAAAGATAACCCGTGTAACAACTAAAAGTGTAACAAGACTTTTTCTGCTGGAAGATCATTGTTCTCCCACTCAAGTTTTTTACTCATAGCCAAAAAGGGCTCATCATGCTTATTTAAAGAAAGAGATTCATCACATTCTTTCATTCTTTCATAGACAGGTTAGTTCAAGTATGCTTACTGTCAAAGAACTGGTCAATCTATTGGACCTTGGCAGTATTGCGTGGGCTTCAAGGACACTCACTGGTGTTCCTGGCCGTATTCTAAAACCAAATAGATTTATTACTCTACCATACTGCTTTCTTGCTTTCTTACTGTATGATCTATTAGTAGGCAATTTTTGGTTTACCTGATATCTTTATTGCCAGAGCAATAATATCGTAATCTTCATGGAGTATTTATTCTGAATGTATCCTCCTTGATCCTTTGATATTTATATATACTGCAGTCAATCTAGAAGGGTGACAACATGCTGCTTACTTCATGATGAACAACGCTTTCATATATATATTTCAACAGCATATTGCTTATCTCATATGGCTATTTAAAGTTATCAACTTAGGTACCGGCGATGCCAGAATTAAAATGCTCGGCATCAGTGCTTAACTGGAATAAATTGTTATCTCTGGTGACATTTAGTTTGTGGTAATCAGGCCAGCTTACCAGTCCATATAAAAAGTTACTGTTTTTACGACTGGGTTAATGCACCTCCAAATTAGTGCTATCTAATCATAGTAGCAGGAACAACGCTACATTAACCATATCCATCAGTCTTATCCGACATGGTGCAGTGTTTTTAGCGTTATCTCCTTAACGCAACAGAAAAGCATAATCATACTTCAAACTCGTATTTTCTTATGTATGCCGAAATTTAACCAACCTAATGCTTCAGCGTGCATGCAACAGGATCTACTTTACTAAATCGAAGGGCTCCTTAAGCGAAAGCTACTGCGCAATCGTTCTGACGCCCTGTCCGGCAACAGGCAGATAAACACACAATATCCACGGAGGACCGTGCTTCACTTACGTTTTTAGTGTGGCAAAGAAACGGTGGGCGATAGTCCCTCTCAATGGAAGTACACGGACAAGACTGTACCGCGGAGGAGTTCTTTTAAATTCTACAATACGGAAGATAATCTTTGTGTAACCGGAATTGGAAACATTCCATCTTACAAACACGGCGGCCATCTTAAAATGTCTTGTTATTGAGATTTTTCCATTAAATCTCAAACAGTATATCATTTCCGCAATAGGGTGATTTCTTATTATTGTAAACCCCTGTTATTCACACAAGTATAGAGGCGATCATTAACCTACCTTATTTCATTATTTACGCAAGGACTGCTTATTCAGTATGTTTATCTCAATAATTGATCTAACTATATCATCTTTAGCATAGTACTCAATTTTACAGTATCTTCTGTTAAAATCATGATGTTCAAAAAGACGTCTGTATGTTGCATATAAAGCAATCTATATGACATTTAAACGATTTTCTGCCTTGGAGACTTGCAATGCTCATATTGTGATGGTATTGATTCGAACAGAAGCAGCACTTCTAAATGATCCAATAAGACAGTACTAGTGAACCATAGTGTGTCAATTAAATTCACAGTTACTGTGTCATATAGTATTGATACAAGAAATGTTTCAAACCTCTCGCTTTTTGTTTTACAAAAGTGCTCACAATCTGAAATGGGTAGTTGTTATTGATCTGTCTTAGCGCTCACAGTATCGCATAGTATCTAAAGCGCTCTCAATAAAAGGTGCATTTTTTTCGACCAGAAGGATGCATTTGTTCAACCATATTATATCAAAGCATTCTGTATTTTAATATTTCCACTGATATTCAAACATTATTCTATATTTAATCAAATCATATGTGCTTTTCAGATGTCATAGACAATTATACTGAATATCATATCAGCCGTTGGAATAACAGTCTATAGTTCCTTCTTGGTACATATTCTTTGATGAGATCACTGTTACCTCTCTACACTATACATGCCAACGTATGCCATTCAGTGGCTGAGTTCAAAACTATCTACAAGGCACATCCAGCGATTCTCCTTTAGTGTAAGGATTTTATCTGCATTGGTTTGTCTTATTGAAGGTTTAACCACTTCGATAACCCACCATGTCATGTCCTTCTCTGTGTGTTTGCTCACATTGTTGAATTCATTTACATAGGTTCATTATTTACAGATATTGCATGTTATTAATTCTAATTTGAAGAAGAATCACTTTTTCTGAATAAAATCCCTTGTAGGCATTTTGTACCTAATATTGTTGATATTGCCCAAGCCTCCAAGGGTGTATTGGGTCTTCCCACCTTTTTACTGCATTATTTCGCGCTGACAAGTGTCTGCTGAGGGTCACTTTGATAAGTGGTGTTGCTGTAGTAGAAATAATTCCTCAAGTTTATTCAACCTCTTAGGCTTCTTAAACAATCTATGTCTGAAGCTGAGACTTTATCTTACACAGATGAATATGTGCTTAGAATAGCAGCGGGCCCTCGCTCTTAGGCAATAGGGAACCAAGTCAAGTCAAGTCAAAATTTGTATAGCGCACTACTCACCCGGAGGGTCTCAAGGCGCTTGAGGGGGGGGGGGGGTTGTTACTTATCAAATAGCCAAGTTTTGAGTTGTTTTCTGAAGGAGAGGTGGTTCTGTGTAAGGCGGAGGTGGGCGGGGAGAGAGTTCCAGGTTTTGGCCGCCAGGTAGGAGAAAGATCTTCCTCCCATGGTGGTTTTACGGATACGTGGAATCGTGGCGAGGGCTTGATTGGATGATCGTAGTTGGCGGGTGGGGGTGTAAAAGGTCAGGCGCGTGTTGAGGTATTTGGGTCCTAGGTCGTAGAGGGCTTTGTGTGCGTGTGTGAGAAAACGGAACGTTATAGTCTGATCTGAACCAACTAGAAAGACTGAAGAAAAAAGTAGGCAGAACAGTTTTACATGCTGAGTTTTTGACTGATTGCCGGAACGCTAATATTATACAAACTGGCTTACAAATAAAGAACATCCCAATCATCTTCATCGATGATGATTTTAAAATAGGATTGAGTTTTGCGGCAAAGAAATGCTCATGCACCTGGGTGGTGCTGAGCATAGAAACTGCGCTCAAAAACATCAAACTGCTGACTAAGGAGATTGAGATCTTGGAAAATAAAATCAATGATGATGCTAATATCACGGATACTAAGACTAGAAAAAGTGGCCCTGACAATCAAAGACTTTGAGGAGTTTTACTTGCATAAAAAACAGACAAACTGCATAAGGATATTCATAGATATAGTAAAGAAAGAACTTACCCATATCTTATTTATTTATTTATTTATTAATGAGATTTTTAGAGCGCGAACCAAGGCCCTTGGGCGTCTCGGCACTGTAGTATCTGTAAAAATCAACCAAGGAGGGGAAGAGAGGGTCTACTGATTAAAAAGCCAAGTCTTAAGTTGTTTACGGAATGACCAGAGTGAGTGTCTTGACTTAATCGAGGGAGGCAAAGTGTTCCAAAGTCTGGGTGCTGAGACAAGAAATCTTCTGTCTCCCCATGAGACAGATTTGCTGCGTGGGACCACCAAATCATTCAGACTGGAAGAGCGTAAGGTTCTGGACGGGCAATAGGGGCTCAGATTTTGAGTGAAAAAAGAAGGTCCCATATTATGCATGGCCTTGAATACTATGCATAAAACTTTGAATTTTATTCTGTTCCTTATGGGTAGCCAATGTAGTTCTTTGATGGTTGCAGAAACAGAATGAAATTTGGGGATTCTGCCCAAGAGCCTAGCTGCTGAATTCTGGATTAATTGCATTTTGTTCAAGACTCCTTCTTGAGCATTCAAGAACAGGGCATTGCAATAGTCCAGGGTCGACAATACCAAAGAGGTGACCAATGTTTTGCCGGCAGAATCTGGGAGAAAAGGAAGGATTTTCTTAATTAATCTCAGTTTGTAGAAGGCAGCAGAAGTGATCTGGTTAGCATGAGGGAGAAAAGTAAGGCGGTCGTCAAAAACGACTCCGAGGTTCCTCACCTTGCTGACGGGCTTAGGGGGAAGGCCCAATGACGCGGGCCACCAACAAGAGGACCATTCCGGTGTCAAATGACCAAATATGACTACTTCCGTCTTGTCGGAATTTAATTTTAGGCAATTGGAAGCCATCCAGTTTCCAATTGCCACCATGCCTTGATTGAGGTCAGCTGCTTTTTTGTGTCCATCGTTCTTAATGGCAAGGACCAACTGTGTGTCGTCGGCATAGGAGGTCAGGCTCATCCCGTGGGCACGAATGGTATTGGCCAGGTCCGACACATAAATGTTAAAAAGTGTCGGACTAAGGGATGAGCCTTGAGGAACTCCACATGGCAGCGACAGAGTAGGGGAATGGAATGATCCCAGTGTAACCCTCTGTGTTCTATTGGCCAGAAAGGACGCCAACAGTTTCTTGGCGTTATGTTGGACACCAATGTTTTCGACACGGCCGATCAAGGTGACATGATCGACCGTGTCGAAAGCAGCCGACAAGTCAAGCAGTATTAAGACTGCGGTCCCCCCAGCATCCCGGATAGCTCTTATATCATCCGCAGCTTTGAACAGAGCCGTCTCCGTCCCATGATATTGGCGAAAACCAAACTGGGAATCGTCGAGGAGATGGTGTTCCTCTATAAAGGCTGACAGTTGTAAGTTCATGGCCTTTTCGGCTATTTTTGCCAGGATTGGAAGATTGGCAATTGGTCGGTAGCTCTTTAAGTCGTCCATGTCAAGATGAGTTTTTTTTAGCAGGGGTTTGATGAGAGTTTGTTTTAGAATGGTTGGGTAAATACCTGAAGTAAACATAGAATTGCAAATGGAAGTGATGACAGGCAGCCCCACTTCAGAAAGACTTTTATCAGCCACAGGGCCCAAACCAAGGTCCCAACCAGATACAACGCAAAAGGACGACTTTTTCAGATACTGGTTCAGACAATGATAGCGAACAGATAACTGAAAATACCTATAGACAGGCGTATGATCAACAACCGTCAACATCCAGGCAGTCTTTTTTAGGGCAGGACAAGAGAGGACCCGATCAACCCCAGAGATCACGAGGTACAAAGCGAGGATGGTTTCGGAACCAATACACACCGCGTCAAAAACAGACCCAAAACCGGTATTACGAATGGTAAATCCAGCACAAACCATTCCAATTTTCAATCTGTCACAACATCAACTGGCTGAAGGAGAAATAGCAGTTCTCTCAGCCGGTCTCTCATTTGTACCGACCAATAGAAATGATCATTTTCAGACTATAATAGAGCTGTACAAGTTTTTTCATTTGATAAGACTAAGGAATTTCTTTGCTAACAAATCTTCAGTATGTGAGAAAGATATTACCGGACTACACAATCGTTCTACATTTTTTCCAACTAATAACTTGATAGCAAAGGAAGTTGAGACATTTGAAAATGCGATTATCACAGAAATTGATCATCTATTTAGGAAAACGAGTTTTGTCAAAAACAATCTGACAAAGGAAGAGCAACAAGCCCTAAGACACCTACAGTCCCTACCCAATACCATAATAAAACCTGCAGATAAGGGTGGGGGGATTGCACTTTGGGATCATGAGGCATATAGGACTGAAATTTTCCATCAAATGTCAGCTGAATCCCACAACAAAAAGCTACCTGGAAATCCAACTAGTCGGTTGGAAAAATCAATTGCGACTCTCAGCCGACATGGTCTGGAAGGTGGCTAGTTGTTTGAAAAAGAGGCTGCTTTTCTAATAAACAAATAACCTACAGTACCACGTTCTACCCAAGGTACATAAGAATGCCACAGTTCCACCAGGTAGACCGATTGTGTCAGGGTGTAATTCCATACTGAAACCCCTGGCACAATATGCTGACTTCTTTATTAGACCATTTGTGATTTAGTCAGAGACATACATAGGAGATACCACGGCAGTTATCAAAGTGGTAGAAAATCACAGTTTTGACCCTACATTGAGCTCCTAGTGTCGGTGGACATAGAGAGCCTCTACACTAATATTCCGCGCGGGAAGTCTTGGAGATTATAGAACAACTTTTGGTTGATTGACCAAGACCTCATAATGTTCCTACTGAGTTTAGAGTGGACTGTATTAAAATTTCTTCCTATGTGAAAAAACCTTCTACCAACAACTCAAGGGTGTTGCAATGGGGGTTGTGTATGCCCCAGATGTCTACAATATTTTTAATCCTCTATCAGCCAACATTTCATGAGGTATATAGACAATGTCTCGAGTGGCTGAATACTAGAAATCCCAATTTAAAATTCACCCTGGAAAGTAACAACAAGAACATGAATTTCTTGGACATCTCGATAGGAGTAGGAAATGAAAATACCCTATATACTACTCTTTCACTAACCCAACATCGAGAAACACTTTGCTTAAGTACAGTAGCCATCACCTACAGGCATTGAGGGATGGGCTCCCATTTGGAAAGCTTCTCCGTTTACGGAGAAATTGTTCCAAAAGGGAGGACTACTTCTATCAGGCCAAGTTACTTAAGGAAAAGCTACATGAAAGAGGGTACCCCAATAAACTTTTTAAAAAATCTTTAAAGAGGGCCTGGTATAACAACCGGGAGGCTTTACATGAAGTAAAACAAATAACAACTCAACCCTATCTGATATGTGTTACAACATTTGGAACGGCCACTAACCACATCAAGAAAATAATAAATAAACATTGGACTTTATTGGCCATGCTACCAGAATTGGTTGATAAACCACTGTTTGCATTCAAATGAGGGCCGAACTTGAAAGATCGGCTTGTCCATGCTTATCAGTCGCAGGAAACAAGTGCAGTAGATAACATGAGACAGCTGATGCCTGTAACAGGACATTATAAATGCAATAGCTGTGCGGCCTGTTCAACTAACAGCAACAAGAAATTCTTTGAACTTAATGGCCGTAAAAATGTCATCAAGCATTTTTCTAACTGTAATACCACTAATGTGGTATTCTGCATTAAATGTCCTTGCAGCCTATCATATATAGGTAAAACGACCCAGATGATTAAAAAGTGCATTCTACAACACCAATCGAGGATTCAATGTAGAGTTGAGAATGCCCCACTCGTAGAACATTCCAGCCAGTCCAAACACACAAACAAGGACATGACATGGTGGGTTATCGAAGTGGTTAAACCTACAATAAGACAAACCAATGTAGATAAAATCCTTATCCTGGATATGCCTGGTAGATAGTATTAAACATGGTTTGAACTCAGCCACTGAATGCTGTGAAGAAGTGTGGCTCAATGGTTAGAGAGGCAGACCATGATGCAGAGGTCTAGCCCGGGACCAGGGTTCAATTCTTGCCTCGGCGGGTCTTGGGCTCAACTTCCTCGGACCTAATCATTCTCGCCTCGGTGACTATTGTAATCAAGGGTCCCACTCTGCTACTCTGGGCAATAGCTTACATAATCTCCACAGCGGCCCCAACAACGCTAGGATGCCTGGCTTCACCTTGGGGGTGCCCAGGAGTGGGCACTTCACAGAGAATGGCCAGCAAGGGTTCCTCAGCGGTATTCGTACAAGCGCTCAGATGCCCATGGGTGATTCGTACGCTATACAAGTACCACACATTTACATTTACATTTACAACGACATACATTCGCATGTATAGTGTAGAGAGGTAACAGTGATGTCATCAAAGAACTGTTATTCTAACTGCTGATATGATATTCAGTATAATTGACTATGACATCTAAAATGCACATATGATATGATTAAATAAAGAATATTGTTTGAATTTCAGTGGACATATTAAAAAACAGAATGCTTTGATACGTTATGGTTGAAAAAATGCATCCTTTTATTGAGAGCGCTTTAGATACTATGCGATACTGTGAGCGCTGAGACAGATCAACAACAACTGCACATATCAGATTGTGAGCGCTTTTGTAAAACAAAAAGCGAGAGGTTCGAAAAATTTCTTGTATCAATACTATATGACACAGTAACTGTGAATTTAATTGACACACTATGGTTCACTAGTACTGTCTTATTGGATCATTTAGAAGTGCTGCTTCTGTTCGAAATAATACCATCACCATATGCGCATTGCAAGTCTCCAAGGCAGACAATTGTTTAAATATCCATATAGATTGCCTTTATAAGCAACAAAAAACGTCTTTTTGAACATCAAGATTTTAACATAAGATGCTGTTAAATGGAGTAGTATGCTAAAGATGATATAGCTAGATCGATTATCGAGATGAACATAATGAATAAGCAGTCCTTGCGTAAATAGGAAAATATGGTAGGTTCATGATCGCCTCTATACTTGTGTAAATAACAGGGGTTTACAATAATAAAAAATCACCCTATTGCAGAAATGATATACTGTTTGAGATTTAAATGATAAATCTCAATAACAAGACATTTTAAGATGGCCGCCGTGTTAGTAAGATGGAATGTTTCTGCTTGCGGTTACACAAAGATTGTCTTCCGGGGGGCGTGGCTAAGCAGCATGCCGTGCTAGACGTGTGGCCCGGGAGCTCCCGGCCGACGAGACCAAAATCTGACGAAAAATTCTACCACGACACACCAAATTACAGGAAAACGTGTGGCGGACAGCCCGGAGGCACTTGTGCGGGACGGCAGGAGGATTTGAGTGGACCATGAGCCGGGAAAGCAGAGTTTCATCCGACGGCGGGGTGGCGATCCAGCGAAGCAGTATGGCGGCCCAGCGGTGAGAGCCGTGCCCAGGAGGCGGAGGAGTGCGCCGCGGATCCTGTGCTCCTGCACCGGTGAAGACGCTGACCGGCAGCACAAGGAGAACGGGTGACCACATCTGATAACGGCCAGCCCTGGCTGTGCGGGTTGCCAGAGCCTGGACACCCCCCGGACATCCCAGCACAAGATGGCGGAAAGCCTGGGAGGTCGGGACGGGCGCCACGGAGGACGCTGGAGGCGTTGAGGGGGAGCGCGCCACAAGAAAACGGAGAGCGATTCTCCTGCTGCAGCCACCAGTGGGACAGCGAGGGCGCAGGGAAGAGCCTCCGAGCCACGAAGACATTCCATGGTGAGCCGGTACACGCTCACCCTTCCCTAAGATGGCATATTGACCCGGCGGCTGAGACGGCCGGACCACGGAGGTGGCACCCAGCGAGACGGTTCTCTAATACGGCCTGAGGAATACGCAGTGAGGCCACCGGGAGAACCACGAGAGAAGGTGAGGAGTCCCCCTGCTGCCCGGTGCTACCTGCACCATATCGCCTTAGAGGTTGTAAGTTGTGTAGGGGTTAGCGCCTGCACAGAACCACTTCAACCCGGGGGGGGGCCAGCAAGGACAAGGGGGACCCCCGCAGTGCCGGATGGTGAGGCGACAGGCTGCCGACCCCCCACGGGCACACCGCTACTGGAGAAGCAGGGGTGGCGGAGTAGGGAGACGGGCACCGGTGCCATGTTCGCGCCGCAAGGAGAAGACAGAGGTGAGGTCTGGCGCGGCCTGGTAAGAGCGACGCTAGGACCAGAGGGGCGCAGAGCTGCAGGTGGCAGAGAGGGTAGGCGGATACCCAGCCCTCCACGTCCAGAGATGTAGAGGCCACCGAGGAGGGGATAGCCCATGAACCACAACCTGTGCCCGGACCACTGGATATAGAACAGACTCCCCCCGCCCCCCAAGTGAAGTGAACCTTGCCCCGCTAGTCGGGTGAGAGGCCCTGGACACTAGCCAATCCACAGGAGGGCTGTACCCGGGATCACACAACAGCGGAGCAGCCACACATCGCTGCACCCCCCCCCACGCGTCCTCAAGAGTCAGAGGCCGGAGTAAAGTCATCTGGTAGTCGGGACCCGCACTCGTGGGGAAAGTGGGGGTCGCGGAAACCACCACTGAAGGGCGGCGCAAGCCAACATCACCTCACGGCGGGCGCCGGTGGGTCAGGGAGACCGGTGGTGAACGAACCGAGCTGCACCAACGGATGCCCTACACAGGGCGCGCTTGGGGGACGGCAACAATCGCTTGGTAGCGCAAAGGACTGCTCTGTGGGAGGAGACGAGAACAATACCGGGCCCCCACGGGTACAGGTGGGACCAGAGAGGCACTACCTCCATAACTCCGCCAGCATTGTAGGTCGTACATTGCCATACCCTTGTGTTACTGATCCACCGCGGCAATTATGGGGAAAAAAGATCCGCCACCCAGACCACCGAAACAGGGCCCGATGGACAATTTTGCCGCGCCACGGCAGGCCAGGGGGAACCCGGACACATCCTCTGAAGGGCCCGTAGACACTGGGACATTACTCGCAGCGATTTAGGCATCGAGAACGGACATTCAAGAATCACGGGCGGCACTAGAAGTCAAAATTGGCGAGGTGGGATCTGAGGTCACTCTCCTGCGCCAGGATTTCAGGAACCTCTCGGCCAGAGTGACGGAGACGGAATCACGCATCGGGGAAGCGGAGGTCTCGATCACCACGATCCGGAAAGACATGGCAGAGCTCCAAGCCTCCCACAGACAGCTAATGTGGAAGGTGGATGATGCCGAAAACAGGGCACGCCGCAACAACCTGCGATTTGTAGGATTTAGAGAAGGAATTGAGGGGAACAACATGTCGGCGCTCCTACACACATGGCTCAAGGAAAACTTACCGGACGCGCAATTCTCGACGTGCTTCGTGATTGAGAGAGCACACAGAGCATTATTGGCGAAACCGCCAGAGGGGGCGAGACCCAGGCCGGTGATCGCACGTTTCCTCAACTTTGCAGATAGAGACTTGATCTTGAGGGAAGCGAGGAAACTAGGAGACATCAGGCTGGAAAACACCAATATCATGATCTTCCCGGATTATAGCCAGGAGGTTCAGAAGCAGAGGCGCTCATTTGACTCGGTAAAGGCTAAACTCAGATCCATGAACATTACCTACATGCTGCTCTTCCCTGCAAAACTCAAAGTCATCTATAAGGACAAAGCAATCTTCTTTAGCCACCCGGAGGACGCTTGGCAGTGGCTAGAGGGGAGGCCGATCTTAAATAGTAGGGTAACAGCAGGTCGCGAGGAACTGGAAAAAGCCGTGAGAGAAAAGTCACAATGGGGCCTGCCTAAACAGCAAAGGAGGAAATCCAGAAGGACATACTCTCGCACCACAGGAACCCCGTACCGAGCCCGCACATCTGTGGGGGGGAGGAGAGGGAGGTCGGAGTCTCCGGGCGCCTCCGGTACAGCTGACCTACGACATCGTGGGTCTCGAAAACAGGCCTGCTCGGAAGGCGACGATGAAGAGGATGTGGAACTCAGAGACTCGGAAGCCGAGGATGACGAGCTGGACAATCATCAAAATTCTGTCCACCCCCTAGTGACTGTGATTCGCAACATGGAGCAGGAGAATTCCGACAAAATCAGCGGGGCAGAAACGTCTACACAAGCCTCGCATTCCTGAACACTGTTGAAGTGGACTAATGGGAACGTCGGCCAGGGAGACCGGCGACACGCAAGTTAACGCTACCCCTTTATTTCTCTTATTCTTATTTTCTTTGGGGTATCTGTTGATAGTCATAAGTTTTTCTTGAGTTTCAGATCTTGACCAAAGTTACGTCTGGGTGCTTAGCCCGGTTGATTTGTTATACTACATCCTGCCGAGGCGGGATCTGTGAGACATAACTGAATAGAGGGAGGGAGAGGGTGGGCGACAGACCGACCCCTACTGAAAGCTCGGTCCTCTGTGGGGATGAGTCTGGAAGGGGAGGGAGGTGGGGAGGGGGGAGTCACAGGGGGGAAGCATTTTACAAGTTGGGGTTGGGGAGGGAGGCGGGGGGGCAGCCACAATCATACGAGCTAAAGCACCACTGTTGGCACATTTCTCGGACATCTACAGAACATGAGAGTCATTCCACGCCATGGCAGGTACACTAACTGAACCAAGACAGGAAGGCAGGGGGGTATCAATCCTCGCATGGAATGTAAACGGCCTGGGGTCCAGAATAAAGAGGGGACTGGTGAACGCATATATCAAGAGGGTGGCGCCGGACTTTGTGCTACTGCAAGAGACGCACATTTATAGCGAGAGGGAGGTACGCAGTCCTGGCACACGCAGGGTACACGACAGATTCCAGAGGAGTAGCTGTGCTGATCAATAAATCGTTCCCGTTCAACACAACACGTACATGGTGCGACCCACAAGGCACATACACAGGAGTGCAGGGGGTATGGAGGAGACAAACATACACAGTGATTTCGGTATATGCACCACCGAAACTGCAGGCGCGCACACTCAAGGCTATCGCATCCATCCTCCTAGAGACGGCGGACACGATACAAATTGTGGGAGGGGACTTTAACGACGTAATGTCCGAGGAGCTAGATCGCACAGGGCCAACACGGAGGAGAGGGGCACAAACAGCGTTGTTGCAACACATGGATACCCTGGGTCTCACAGACATTTGGAGATGGCGACACCCTACACAAGAGGCATACTCCTTCTACTCTGGGGCACATAGAGTATTCTCCAGACTAGACTACATATTTATAGCTAGGCGATACCTCACGGTGGGCGACGAGGAGGCTTATAAAGCGAGGGGAATCTCGGATCACTCGCCATTATATGCGAAGCTAGGGGCAGACAGGGGGAAGAGAGGCTCAGAGTGGTGAGGAAAATGAAATTTTACATGGCCAATGTGTCCCCTGCTTGTACCCCAATGTTTAGTATACTTGCATGTCATCCATGCATTTTCCCTCTCATGTCTGTAATAATGATGCCTCTGCATTTCCGTCCCACATTAGGATGTCAGTTAATGTCAGTTACCAAGTCTCCCATGAAAGAAACGTTAATTCTGCACTGAGGCCTATGTTGCTATGTGTTTGTACTGTGCACGTTTAATATATCGAGATGAACCCATTTTGTGGCTCAGCCTGAGCCAGGACCCGAATTAAGGTTTCATGCCTCCAGACACTCTGAGGGCTGCAGCTACGTATCCCTGACCTTTGCATACTTTTGTCTAAGCCGAGAGGGGCCCAGCCCGGGGTGCCAAGACAGTATTTTGCACACAGTTATCTGCTTGCTCTACAGAATCACATTCTTGCCTGGTGAAGAAGGTAAACAGAACCCGTCTGCAGAGATAGGGCCTAGCCTTTCTGTCTCCGTTTAAGTGATTTGCAGAGCTCACGTTCATAGAAAACTCAAAGCCCCCACGCAAATAAACGAAGAAATATATGCCCACACCGGCTCTTGGTGATGAGCAACCTTTGCTTGAGCGACCTTTGCTTCAGATAATACATCCCCGGACCTAAGATATCAGATAATACCAGACGTGCAGGTCGTCCTGACACTGAAGGCCTCTCTACTAGACCGAAAGTCAGCTCCCCCCAGTTACACGTTAGTTGCACGTCATGACCAAGTTGCTCACACAAGTAGGGCAAAGGTTCCAGCTGGCCATGCAGACCGCCTCCATGTATCCACCCACCTATGACTCACCTATGACTACTCAAGTGAACGCCCACATGTACGCCCTCATACACGCCCACATGCTCTTATCTTTTTCTTTCTCTTGCTCTGCCTGGAGCGCTCCTCCTCTATACAATTGAATGTATAAATATTGTACTCTGTGAATAAAGTTTAGAAGACCCTTCCTGAACCTTAGCGGTGATGGAACCGATTCTCCCTTAACTCGAGTTATTGAAATAAAGCCCTTTTGAATCGGACACCACGGACTCTGCCTCTCATTTAATGACCCTTTGTTTAAGTATAGAAATTATGACAGGGTAATACTTTATTTACCACATAAATCTGGCGCCCGAACAGGCACAAATCCCCTTCCCCACGCACCGGAGATGTAGGTCCAGCCCTTGCCCCCTTCTACAGCCGCGACGGACTTCAAAGTGTACACGTCAGCGGGACTTCCTGCTTACTCCCTCAGGCCCACGGAGGAGACGGACTGCAACCAGGCATCCACACGAGGCGGTGAGGATTGCGGATCATCCCAACCAGAGGCCACCCGTGAGAGAGCAAGGTCCGAGATTTCCGAAGGTCCACCTGTTCCGTGGCGCATGCGCAGTATCAAGTTTCCGAGGCCTTCAAGTTCTGCTTCCCGGTGAGTACCGCTATTGGGAACGCATAAAGTTCAAGACGGGTTCATTTATATGAACTCGGTAAAGACGTGTCCGTTCATACGAACACGGTAAAGACGGGTCGACGGTAAACGTGGGCACGGTAAAGACGTGTCTCTTTACGAGACCGGTATGGTTGTGCTGTATTCCAGTGCATAAAGTTAACTGTTTTCAAGTCCATGTATCAAGTTAATCTGTATCTGTTTTAATGTTTTAGTGTTTTAGTGTGAATGATTGTTTCAGTCAGTCTATTTTTGTGTTTATTGTGTTGTTCATTACGTTGGTTTCAACATGCCGCTGTTTTCAAAGTTACGTCAGATAGGGACCAGAAAAGGAATACTAGAAGAGTCAGTTAACATCCCGCCTAGAGACACACCTGGTCATTATATGTATAATAAGCACGAGCTAGATGCCGTATTGTTTTTAGACTTATGGGTAGATTACACGAAGGATTTAGAGGAAAAGTACAGATGGCCTGCCTCAGGAACATGGGATTCTGAATGCATTATGAAAGTAGAGGAAGCGCTATGGAAAAAGAAAGCAAGACCCTCTCAGAAAGAAGCCATTGAGTTATGGCGCAAAGAGTCACAAAGGAGAACAGAGAAAGAATTCCACCAAGCAGAGAGAAGTAAGCAAGCAGCGGAAAAAGCCAAAGAAAAAGAATTGCGGGAAGAGGGGGAACGGGTCAAGGCAGAACAGGCTGATAGAGAAAGAAATGCTGTTGTTGCTGGTATTTATCCCGTCCTCTCAGAAGAACTAGCTAGAGTGACCCCCTCAGAAACACCCCATAGGTCGCGAATGCCACCACCTGTACCCTTTAGAGTACGTAGAAAAAAGCCGACAGCCTCAGAGGCTTTTATTTCCTCCTATCTAGAAGAGTCCGCACCGGACTATGTAAACGCAGATTTCCCTCCGCCCCCATCAGCAGATCAGCTCCAACAGTTCCAGCAGACAGTGAAAGACGACGTAGGGCCAGGGGCCGTAGGGGGAGGGGGGCCAACGCCAACGTCAACGCCATATAAGTTTACTGTAGATGTAGCAATCTCACGCTGTATATATGATCCAGAACCAGGAAAGGGCTCAATGCTCGTGATTTCACTAAGACTAAGACAAGCCGTCGACTATTTGGTCACACTACCAGACATGAAAGAACACCTAGATAAAATATATAATTTCATCTGGTCGGGGGAGGGACCCGAGTGTATAGAAGAGGCCATGGAACACAGAAAGGTAGGGGTTAAGAACTACATCCTACGTTTTATGATTAACTGCCTGATCAGGGAACAAGACCAAGGAGACGGAGATGTAAAGCATGGTCTGATAGAATGGAGTGATAACCTAGATGCCGGTCGGCATGATAAACAGGGACAGACAGATAGCATGTACAAGAAAATACGAAAGGAAATATTAGCGATACACAGAGCAGGGTCTGACGAGAAGGGTGAGTCATCATCGGAAGAGGAAAACGAAGCGAAGGACAAGATAAATTATGTAGGCAAGGCACGACAGTTTGACAGGCCCAAGTGCCTCGACTACCGTAAACAGGGATCGGCTATAAAAGAAAGATATTCCCTTGAAAATCTATTCCAAGCTACTGAAAAGGTACTGAAATGACAGATAGAAAGCGAGCGATCCCACACCCCACACGAAAAGGAATTGGCCCGGTCAGCCACCCAATGGGTGTCCAATTCTAATATATATAGCAATGATATAGTGGCTCAGACTTTCTTGAGCCTTCCGCCGAACGAACAGCGTTTGGCCGGTATTTACATGGTCCAACATTTAATAACGTTGTATGAAAGTCAATATTCTGATCCCGGTCCATTGTATAAATTACTGGACGACATACTTCTAGAAAGATGGACAGGCCTGGGTACTGACTTAATTAATGTGATCCTGGATCAACGACATAAGTACTTAAATTCTCTGACCACATGCATGCTTCCCGCCCCACACCACAACAGAAATCACCTATACATAGACAGACAGAACCCCCTACGAGAGGTACATCCCGTCAAAAAATGCAACCGGTGAGCTTCAACGAGTGTATGTTTACACCCCTTTGACGAAATTAGAAATACTGGAAATGAAAAAGATGTTGCCTTGCCATGATAAAGACCCGGGGGGTTTCACCGAGAATTAAAAGACATTCTCCGCATCGGAGATTATACATATGCTGACATTCTGAAACTATTGAAAGTACTGTTGCCTGCAGGTATTTATGAAAAGTTTAAGGAAAAAGACTGGGAGGTGGGAGAGAAAAAGTTAAGTTGGGCAGAATTGGAAACAGAGGATAAAGCAAGGCTTCCAGGGGTTGGTCTTGGGGACAAAGCTAGAGAACTACCTGAACTCCTAATACAGGTTTTGCCGAGACTATTGATTACTAAAAAGGAAGACTGGGATGCTATTTCAGCCTGTAAACAGAAATCAGACGAGGACACAAGTGATTTCTATTCTAGATTCGAGAAATGTTTTGCCATTAATAGTGGCCTTAAGCCCAGTAGCGAATCGTATCCACATTTTTTCGTGAGCAAATTAGTAGAGAATTCCTTACCCCAGATTAAGAATAGAGTACTGAAGGTTGAGAGTACTTGGCAAGCAAACAGCCCTTCCCAAATGTTGCAAATGTTACAATATCACCAGAACAGGATTAGAGAACAGCAGGATCAGGAAAAGAGACGCATGAAAGAGACAAACATGAAGGTGCTGGTTGCCCAAACAGTACCGGCAAACACGAACAAAAATGGCAAAAATAGCACGATACCTGTCAAGGGGAACTGTAATTATTGCAAGCAACCAGGTCACTATGTAAATGAATGTGCTGTCCTGAAACACAATATAGCTACAGGCAGAACCAAAGAATGACCACACCCTCCTAGGCAGAATAGCACCCCACAGAACACACAACAGACAGTAGCGAATTTTCCACCCCCACCACCGCCTGTTCATGCCACACAGCAGATGTATCAGTACACACAGTCAGACTATCCAGAATACCAATCGTACTCATGAAACAGCCTTGAGAGGGAAGTTGGCTTGCCCCTTATTGAGGTTCCTGTAGATCAAGAGGGTCCCTATGTACATAGTCGTGTATTGGGACAGGACAGAAAATTTCTGATTGACACAGGGGCGAGCAGAACTACCATCAGCCATGACGAGGTTCCAGGGGCACCCCTCTCGGGCTCACAGAATGTTTCCCTGGGATTTTCAGGAAAGCCTATTGTTAATGAAGTATCGAAACCAGTCTCCCTGGGGGTTGGTCCACTGTCATGTACCACAGACTTGCTACTTACTAAATCATGTCCAGAAAACTTACTTGATATAAAGACATTAAAAGAACTAGGAGCAGTTATCTGTTGTTCTCCGGAGGGAGTGCGACTGTTTTTACGTGATTTTAAGGGACATTATGTGTTGAAAGAATTTGATCGCAGACTCCAGAATGTACCACAGCACCTATGGGCACAAGGTCCGACTGACGTAGGTTACATGAACATAACACCACACCGTGTCACACTCAAAGCAGGAGTAGTACTACCACGTATACGACAATACAAGTTACCACCTGATGCCGTAGTGGCCTTATTGAAAATTATTGACGAACTCATTAGACAAGGGGTGGTAGTGGAGACTGACTCGAATGTGTGTAACTCACCTGTCATTCCTATCCTTAAACGAACAGACCCTAATGCACCACCAGTTTACAGACTAGTTGTTGACCTTCGAGAATTGAATAAATGCGTAGTCCCAAAATACCCAGTGGTCCCAGACATTTCTTCATTACTGACTGCTATTGATTCTGAAGCAACGTTCTTTACAGTCATTGACTTGAAGAATGCTTTCTTTAGCGTTCCAATTCATCCAGACAGCCAGTATCTCTTCGGATTCAGTTTAAATGGACGCAGCTCTAAATTTACGAGAGCTCCCCAAGGTTTTACAGAGAGTCCTAGCATTTACAGCCAAGCATTGAAAAGACAGCTGGACAGTATTACTATGCCTACCAACACTGCACTGCTCCAGTACGTAGACGACATCCTAATTACAGCACGATCAGAAACTGACTGCAAAAATGCATCACTGACAGTTTTACACTTTCTGGCAGACAAGGGGCACAAAGTGTCCCCTTCAAAGTTACAATTCTGTGCACAGCAAGTGGTGTACCTTGGACACTTGCTGTCCAAGAGGGGTAGACAGCTGACACAAGAACGTATTCAGTTAATTGCTAACCTTTCACAGCCAAAGACACAAAAGGAAGTACGGGCCTTCATTGGCCTCACTTCATACTGTAGGACGTGGATTCCCCAGTATGCCTATCTAGCCAAACCATTTAGAAAAGGGGGGTGGTGATGAACAGAGTGTCTGAGTTAAACAGACCACTCTTACCCAGTCCAAAGATCAGGGCTTGATCCATCACCGTTATTTATCTCACTGCCCCATCCCAGCTCAGAACCTGGCTATATGCAAATCAGTCTGTCCCTGGCCCAGTGCATCATGGGAACAGGGCAGACTAAACTACCAAGCCAATTCTTCACCAGAAAGGAGACAAGCTACCGGGGACCGGTTTCTGGCATTTCAGCCTTCTTCGGCCCGGCTTGCTTGAATCCTGATGGAGCAGTGAGAAAGGGACTCATGTCTGAGTATACCCTGCCACACCTATAGTGGCCAAAAACGATTTAGAAAAGGGGGGTGGTGATGAACAGAGTGTCTGAGTTAAACAGACCACTCTTACCCAGTCCAAAGATCAGGGCTTGATCCATCACCGTTATTTATCTCACTGCCCCATCCCAGCTCAGAACCTGGCTATATGCAAATCAGTCTGTCCCTGGCCCAGTGCATCATGGGAACAGGGCAGACTAAACTACCAAGCCAATTCTTCACCAGAAAGGAGACAAGCTACCGGGGACCGGTTTCTGGCATTTCAGCCTTCTTCGGCCCGGCTTGCTTGAATCCTGATGGAGCAGTGAGAAAGGGACTCATGTCTGAGTATACCCTGCCACACCTATAGTGGCCAAAAACGATTTAGAAAAGGGGGGTGGTGATGAACAGAGTGTCTGAGTTAAACAGACCACTCTTACCCAGTCCAAAGATCAGGGCTTGATTCATCACCGTTATTTATCTCACTGCCCCATCCCAGCTCAGAACCTGGCTATATGCAAATCAGTCTGTCCCTGGCCCAGTGCATCATGGGAACAGGGCAGACTAAACTACCAAGCCAATTCTTCACCAGAAAGGAGACAAGCTACCGGGGACCGGTTTCTGGCATTTCAGCCTTCTTCGGCCCGGCTTGCTTGAATCCTGATGGAGCAGTGAGAAAGGGACTCATGTCTGAGTATACCCTGCCACACCTATAGTGGCCAAAAACGATTTAGAAAAGGGGGGTGGTGATGAACAGAGTGTCTGAGTTAAACAGACCACTCTTACCCAGTCCAAAGATCAGGGCTTGATCCATCACCGTTATTTATCTCACTGCCCCATCCCAGCTCAGAACCTGGCTATATGCAAATCAGTCTGTCCCTGGCCCAGTGCATCATGGGAACAGGGCAGACTAAACTACCAAGCCAATTCTTCACCAGAAAGGAGACAAGCTACCGGGGACCGGTTTCTGGCATTTCAGCCTTCTTCGGCCTGGCTTGCTTGAATCCTGATGGAGCAGTGAGAAAGGGACTCATGTCTGAGTATACCCTGCCACACCTGTAGTGGCCAAAAACGATTTAGAAAAGGGGGGTGGTGATGAACAGAGTGTCTGAGTTAAACAAACCACTCTTACCCAGTCCAAAGATCAGGGCTTGATCCATCACCGTTATTTATCTCACTGCCCCATCCCAGCTCAGAACCTGGCTATATGCAAATCAGTCTGTCCCTGGCCCAGTGCATCATGGGAACAGGGCAGACTAAACTACCAAGCCAATTCTTCACCAGAAAGGAGACAAGCTACCGGGGACCGGTTTCTGGCATTTCAGCCTTCTTCGGCCCGGCTTGCTTGAATCCTGATGGAGCAGTGAGAAAGGGACTCATGTCTGAGTATACCCTGCCACACCTATAGTGGCCAAAAACGATTTAGAAAAGGGGGGTGGTGATGAACAGAGTGTCTGAGTTAAACAGACCACTCTTACCCAGTCCAAAGATCAGGGCTTGATCCATCACCGTTATTTATCTCACTGCCCCATCCCAGCTCAGAACCTGGCTATATGCAAATCAGTCTGTCCCTGGCCCAGTGCATCATGGGAACAGGGCAGACTAAACTACCAAGCCAATTCTTCACCAGAAAGGAGACAAGCTACCGGGGACCGGTTTCTGGCATTTCATCTAGCCCTGATCTCTTGACTGGGTGAGAGTATTCTGTTTAATTCAGAGACTCTGTCCCTCACCACCCCTTGTTGTAAATATTTTTGTCCACCCTAAGCGTGGAAGGGTATACTCAGATGTGAGTCCCTTGCTCATTGCACCATCAGGATTCAAGCAAGCCGGGCCGAAGACGGCTGAAATGCCAGAAACCGGTCCCCGGTAGCTTGTTTCCTTCCCAGTGTAAGAATTGGCTTTTGTAGTTTGGTTTGCCCTGTTCCCATCATGCACTGGGACAGGAACAGACTAATTTGCATACAGCCAGGTTCTGAAACTGGGATGGTGCAGTGAGCTAAAAAACGGTGTTGGATCTAGCCCTGATCTCTTGACTGGGTGAGAGTATTCTGTTTAATTCAGAGACTCTGTCCCTCACCACCCCTTGTTGTAAATATCTAGCCAAACCACTCATACAGTTGACAACACAGGAGGCAGCGTCTTCGACTGTCCTCCCTTGGACACAAGAACATACCTTGGCATTTGAAGAATTAAAAAGAGCCTTATGTCAAGCACCAGTTTTAGCGACTCCTAGGCCCACGGAGGAGACGGACTGCGACCAGGCATCCACACGACTCCTAGTTACAGCCTTTATGCTTTTCGTGACTGAACGGGATGGAACAGCATTATCTGTCCTCACACAAGATCAAGCAGGAAAACACAAGCCTTGTGCTTATTTTTCTAGTACACTCGACCCAGTGGCCCAGGCTCTGCCTGCGTGCCTGAAATCAGTTGCAGCAACCGCCCTAGCCATAAGACAAAGTGACTCCATAGTGCTGGGACACCCCCTGACAGTCCAGGTACCGCATGCAGTGGAAGTTCTCTTGAACAGGACACAGACACAACACTTGACTGTAGCGAGACTGACAGGATATGAACTGACGTTATTTCAGCCACACATAGAAATAAGACGATGTAACATTCTGAACCCTGCTACACTTTTGCCCTCAAGGACAGTAGACACCGCACCACATGACTGTGTGGAAATAATGAATACAGTGACGAAACCAAGACAAGACCTGACAGACATTGCACTCACAGATCCTGACCTAACACTCTATGTAGATGGTTCATGCATGAGAACGAGTGCAGGAGAGTTAGTGGCAGCATATGCCGTGACCACTGCTACTGAAGTCATAGAGACACAAAGAATAGACATACTGTCAGCACAAGCAGCAGAGCTCATCGCTCTGACACAAGCCTGCATAAGAGCTAAGCACTTGAAAGTGAACATTTATACAGATTCACAATATGCATTCGGCGTAGTTCATGACTTCGGAGTCCTGTGGAGGGAGAGAGGTTTCTTGACCTCCCATGGGGCCAAAATTCAGCATGGCCCTCTTATTCAGGCTCTGTTAGAAGCAATACATTTACCTGCAGACATAGCTATCCTGAAATGCAAAGCACACACCAAAGTTACAGACACCATTTCCCAGGGTAATGACCTGGCAGACCGAACTGCTAAACTTACAGCCCAGACACCAATAGACACAACAAAGACAGAGGTAGCATTACTGACAAAAAGTATGACAGTCAGGGATCCTTCTCAAGATGTACTCGACATACAGACACATGCCACTTCAGAATAAAGAAATGGACTGAACAAGGAGGGGTCGAGACTGACCAAGGTTGGATGACTAAGGGAAAAGCTACATGGTTTCTTCCAGACTCCATGGTACAAGTGATAATAAACACAGCACATAGTCCAGCACACTTGGGAGAGAAGGCAATGTTAGACAGCTTACAGAATATCTGGTTTAACAAGCACTTGCGTGCAGCAGCGAAACAGAAAGTTAGAACTTGTATGATCTGTTGCCAGTTCAATCCAGGTAAAGGCATCCCGGTGGAACAAGGCGGATTTCATCCTCCTGACCACCCTTTTGAGGTCCTCCAGCTGGATTATATCCAAATGGACAGATGTAGAGGTTGCAAGTATGTCCTGGTAGTTGTGTGTGCACTATCTAGATGGACAGAAGCATATCCAGTCCCAGATTATACTGCTGTGACAACCGCCAGGCAATTGGTGCGAGAATTCTTCCCCAGATACGGATTGCCCCGTGTCGTGTACTCAGACAATGGTCAGCCTTTTACTTCTGAATTAATGAAACAAGTGACCCTTCTGTTAGGATATAATTAGAAGTTTCATTGTGTACGACACCCTGAAGCAGCAGGCCTTGTCGAAAGACATAATCAGACAATAAAGACGAAACTAGCAAAGATCTGTGCAGAAAAAGGCGTGGATTGGATGGTAGCCTTGCCGGTTGCCCTCTTTTACATGCGTATGGTAGCCCATTCCAGAACAGGCCTATCTCCGTATGAAGTGGTTTTCGGTAGACCGCCGAATATGTGGGGTACGCATATGACTAAGAAAATACCTGATGTTGACAATAACATGCTGACAGATTACCTGGCTTCCTTGATGTCTGCACTACTCTCTTGTCGTTCACAGGTTGCCGCCGCCTTCCCTGACAACACACAAGTCAAGGAGCACGCCATAGTCCCCGGCGATTTCGTGTTTATCAGGAACTTTGATCGATCAAGCCCCCTTGAACCGCGTTGGAAGACGCCGAAATTAGTGTTACTGACCACGAGGACAGCGATCAAGGTCGAAGGAAGAAAAGGATGGCTCCATGCCCACCATTGTAAAAAGTACTTTGGAGATTCTGGAACTTTGATAAAGACAAAAGACAGTACAGACTTTGAGCCCCCTTTGCTAGAAAAGACTCCACAGCAAGAGTACAGGTCCAAATTACGATCTAGAAAGTCAGACAGCGTTTAATTGTTTAAGTCCACTAGGTGGTGAATCGGTTAGGCAAGTTTCTGACATGTATAGGATCATAGACCATAACAGTAAAAAGAGCAAAATGAAAGAAAAATACTGCAAGATATTACGTAGTAGATGTATAGTAACTCTTAATTTTCCATCTCTTTTGTGCATCACTATAATCTGTATCAGCTTAATACTACATGTTTTCTTTCCTCCTATTGCCTCGCATATACACTTTTCCATAAATGACACTGTAGAGCATACATTTAGTGATCTGCCACCCCATGAACTGTCATATCGACTAGCCCTGCGCAACAATACTTTTATTCGAATGTTGCACCGTTCTCATCAGACCAGCAATGCGACAGATTGCTGGGTATGTGGCCAACTTCCACCTTATCAAAAGACGAAGGGAGTTCTGCCCTTCTTCCCTTTTCCGTTCTCCCACAATGGTTCGTGCGGAGCATGGTTTGCTTTAATGTCATCACTAGACAGAAAGTCCACAGTTTACAAGGGTGACTGGATATGGGCAAACTTGAATAAAGTAATGAATGAGGCATGTTTTCCAGACGAAGACGGTCTACCCCAAAGGAAGGGGACCGATCTAGAAAATGAAGAGTACGAGCAAGGAAATGCTTCCCTCAGCTTTATAATGTTGAATGTTCAGCCCATGCGAAATGCAGGTCCACCGTTTATTTCAGTCTTACCAGTAAAAGGTGATTTGTGTGTTAGAAAGAAAGGATCAGTACATATGGGACACAGCGAGTGTAATGCTGTAGTCGAGTTTAATGATAAAGGAAAGTATTCTTTCAAAGCATCTCGCCATACCTATTTCATTTGTGGTCAGACAGCCTATGTACATCTGCCCTTAGACTGGAGTGGGACGTGTTATATAGCGTTCCTGCTGCCACCCGTCTTTCTAGCCTCATCCCATTATCATCGAGATTCACGACTAGAGCATGTTAGAAACAGGAGAGAGACCGATTCCTCCGAGATTGATCAGACTGAGACAGCCTGGGAGCAATATACAGATTTCAATAGAGGATTCTTTTTCTTCATAGGTCCCGTCCAAAACAGTAAACTCATACGCAGGTTAACAAGAACTCTGGAAGCAGTTGTGAATGAGACTGCATCTGCCCTGGCTAACTTGACCCAGGAACAGTCTGCCATGAGACTTGTTGTTCTTCAGAACCGTCTTGTTCTTGACGTCATCCTGGCAGATAGGGGCGGGGCTTGTAGAGTGAGCGGCTCCAGTTGTTGCGTTTTCATTCCGAATAACGCGCCATCTGTGTAAGCAGCAATAACAAGGCTCCACAAAATTGCTCATGACATACATCAAGACCCAGGCACATGGACTTGGTCCAGTTGGCTCTGGAGTGTAATATCAGCATGGGGATGGAAAGTGTTGTCGTTCCTAGGAATGATACTGCTTATGATATTCGGCTGCTGTCTCTGTCTGCAGTGTGGCCCGGCGATTTGCTGCCTGTGTGCCACTGCCTGTGTTCCCCATCCACGTATACAAAAGATCAAAGACGAACAAATGATGCTGTATGATCAGATATACGGTATCATGAATATAGATGTATCCTGAAGGGTACAGTAGGGGACAAGGAGGGAATGAGGAAAATGAAATTTTACATGGCCAATGTGTCCCCTGCTTGTACCCCAACGTTTAGTATACTTGCATGTCATCTATGCATTTTCCCTCTCATGTCTGTAATAATGATGCCTCTGCATTTCCGTCCCACATTAGGATGTCAGTTAATGTCAGTTACCAAGTCTCCCATGAAAGAAACGTTAATTCTGCACTGAGGCCTATGTTGCTATGTGTTTGCACTGTGCACGTTTAATATATCGAGATGAACCCATTTTGTGGCTCAGCCTGAGCCAGGACCCGAATTAAGGTTTCATGCCTCCAGACACTCTGAGGGCTGCAGCTACGTATCCCTGACCTTTGCATACTTTTGTCTAAGCCGAGAGGGGCCCAGCCCGGGGTGCCAAGACAGTATTTTGCACACAGTTATCTGCTTGCTCTACAGAATCACATTCTTGCCTGGTGAAGAAGGTAAACAGAACCCATCTGCAGAGATAGGGCCTAGCCTTTCTGTCTCCGTTTAAGTGATTTGCAGAGCTCACGTCCATAGAAAACTCAAAGCCCCCACGCAAATGAACGAAGAAATATATGCCCACACCGGCTCTTGGTGATGAGCAACCTTTGCTTGAGCGACCTTTGCTTCAGATAATACATCCCCGGACGTAAGATATCAGATAATACCAGACGTGCAGGTCGTCCTGACACTGAAGGCCTCTCTACTAGACCGAAAGTCAGCTCCCCCCAGTTACACGTTAGTTGCACGTCATGACCAAGTTGCTCACACAAGTAGGGCAAAGGTTCCAGCTGGCCATGCAGACCCCCTCCATGTATCCACCCACCTATGACTCACCTATGACTACTCAAGTGAACGCCCACATGTACGCCCTCATGCACGGCCACATGCTCTTATCTTTTTCTTTCTCTTGCTCTGCCTGGAGCGCTCCTCCTCTATACAATTGAATGTATAAATATTGTACTCTGTGAATAAAGTTTAGAAGACCCTTCCTGAACCTTAGTGGTGATGGAACCGATTCTCCCTTAACTCGAGGTATTGAAATAAAGCCCTTTTGAATCGGATACCACGGACTCTGCCTCTCATTTAATGACCCTTTGTTTAAGTATAGAAATTATGACAGGGTAATACTTTATTTACCACAGTGGCGCCTGGCACCCTGGGACCTCCAGAAGCCAGAGATCATAAGGGGGCTTAGGGCTGACATTACGGTGTATGTGGCAGAGAACGAAGGTTAGGTCAGTTCCGGGACGACCTTTTGGGAGGCAATGAAACCGGTTCTGCGGGACAGAGCACAGAGTAGACTGAGGGATGAGCGGAGGAGGCAACACGCAGAAACAGCCGAACTAGAAACCACAATACTACATTTGGAGGAGGAATATCAGACACACAAAGAGGAGGGTATCTAAAGGCAATTGCTAGACAAACAGCGGGAGTACAGGGAGATAGTCTCTAATGAGGCTCGGACACAATCACTGCCAACTCTCCACCGATTGTACGACGTGGGTGACAAATCGGGCAGTCTCCTAGCATGGTTAAGCAGGAAAGAAGGGGCAGCTAGGTGGGTAGAACAGATCAGACGGGAGGATGGTGACCTGGTGAACACTGAACAGGAGATAGCCGTTACCTTTGCGTCTCATTACGAAAGCTTCTACAAGGCAAGAGAACTCGGGACCGACGTTGAGGCATTACAATACATGGGAGAGGTAGATTTGCCTACACTGGCAGCCGAAACTAGCACGGCGCTGGAAGCGGAGATCACACTCGATGAGATTTCGGAGGCCATAAACAAACTTAAAACAGGGAAGACACCGGGGCCGAACGGGTTCCCTGCGGAATTCTTTAAACGCACTTCAGATCTGTTGACGCGACACCTCAAGGCCGTATACGCTGATTCTTATCAGGAGGGACGCCTCCCATCAGACCTTACATTGGCCACCATAGTCCCGATTTACAAGCAGGGCAAGCCCAAGGACGAGTGTGCCTCGTACCGCCCCATTTCCCTCCTTAACATGGAGGTGAAGATTTTGGCAACGGTCCTGGCGGCGCGCCTGAGATCGGTGATTCCTGATCTCATACACACGGACCAATCTGGATTCCTACCTGATAGAGCAACTAAGCTCAACCTTAGACGCACACACAATTGGCTTCAAGAAGTCAAAGACAGGGAGGAACCCCACTGGTTCTTATCCTTGGACGCAGAAAAAGCGTTTGATGCAGTACACTGGCCCTTTCTTATGGTGGCGCTTCAACGGTTCGGACTAGGCCCAAAATTCCAGGGTTGGATAAGGTTATTGTATACAGCCCCAAAGCCCGTGTGCGGGTGAATGGCCGGCTCTCCCGAGAGTTTCAGGTGTCCAGGGGAAAGAGGCCGGGGTGCCCACTGTCCCCTCTCTTATTCACGTTAACGATTGAAGTCCTGGCGGCCAGGATTAGACAAAACCCGGACATTACTGGCTTCTCTTGGGACACGCTAGGGGTAACGCAAGAAAAAATATCATTATATGCCGATGATGTGCTATTATACATAACCGAACCCGAGAGATCGATCCCAGAGCTGTTCAGGGAGCTGGAAGGCTTTGGAGCAAGGGCGGGCCACACCATTAATTGGAATAATTCAGTCCTTTACGACCCACAGGGGGCCGACAAGTGGGGGATCTTACCTGAACAATTGCTCACCACCGCAGAGGGGTTTCAATACTTGGGGGTATATGTAAGCGTGGGCGGAAAATCCGTTCCGCTCGCGGATTTTGCGGATTTTCGGGAAATCCGCAATCCGCGAGATTTGCGGATTTCCCGCAAAATCCGCAAATTCGCACGCAGCGGATTTTTTTGGCGGCGCGCGGCGTTGGTGATACAATTTTTGCGGCGCGCGGCGTTTATCATCGTTTGCCGAGTTGTTTTTTTCGATAGTTTGCGAGTGCTGCGCCATTTTGGATCTTGCTGTGTGATCCCGCGGGAATTGGCGAGCGCGATTACGTCATCGCGGCTTGCCAGCGAGAGTTTGTCAACGCGAGTACGGCGAGATCACGTCTCGCGGTACTTCGCAAATTGCGAGATTTGAGATGCGGCGCGCGAAAATATAAATTTGCAATTCTGCACAAGAAATCCACCAGCAAGCAGCATAAACCTTCTAGAAATGATGATTTTTATGTGAATAACTCCTTAGTTTGACATTTGCCTGCACTTTTTTAGCGAGGAGTCCATTTTGGGGAGGGGGGCAGGGGGGTGGGAGGAAGGAAGTGCCCCATAGTCTTCAACTTCCTGTTCCTGTTCAGCAGGCTCCTCCCAGTGCTTTGTCCATCTCCTGGTCACTTTTCATTCGGATGTGGACCTGGAAGGATTACCTTTTGTGGATGCTGCTGGATCTTTGGATTTGAGGCCTTTTTGACTTTCTTTGGATCACTGTTGGATTAGAAATTTTACAAGTAAGTTTGTTTGGGGCATTACAGTTGCTGCAACTAAAATTTTGGGATTTTCGATTTTTGGGCTGTTTTGGGGCCTTTTCCCAGGGGTACTCAGTGGTGGGTGGACTGATTCTTTCTGTGGGTTGTCTTGAATTTAAACATCATGGAGGCCATAGATGAATTGGGATTGTGCTGATTTTTGTGTGTTTTTCGATTTTTTTTTTTTGTAAAATTTTGTGTTTTTCGATTTTTGACCTGTTGTTGGGGCCTTGACCAGGGGTAGTGAGTGGTGCATGGGGCCTAGTCTTTCTGTGGGCTGTCTTGAATTTAAACATCATGGATGGAATGGGATTGTGCTGATTTTGCAGTGTTTTTCGATTTTTGGGGGTGTTCATGGGGAGGGACATGCCATGTGGCTGGTGGCCATTTTGAGTGCAGCTACAGGCACTTGCCATGTGCTGGCAGGCAAGTGGCCATTTTGAATGCAGGCTTTGTTGTTAGGCCTCCAACCATTTTCCCTACTTTTCAACCTTTATTTATGCCAGGGGTAGTGAGTCTTGCATGGGCCTAGTATTTCTGTGGGTTGTCTTGAATTTAAACATCATGGAGGCCATAGATGAATTGGGATTGTGCTGATTTTTCTGTGTTTTTCGATTTTTTTTTTTTGTAAAATTTTGTGTTTTTCGATTTTTGACCTGTTGTTGGGGCCTTGACCAGGGGTAGTGAGTGGTGCATGGGGCCTAGTCTTTCTGTGGGCTGTCTTGAATTTAAACATCATGGATGGAATGGGATTGTGCTGATTTTGCAGTGTTTTTCGATTTTTGGGGGTGTTCATGGGGAGGGACATGCCATGTGGCTGGTGGCCATTTTGAGTGCAGCTACAGGCACTTGCCATGTGCTGGCAGGCAAGTGGCCATTTTGAATGCAGGCTTTGTTGTTAGGCCTCCAACCATTTTCCCTACTTTTCAACCTTTATTTATGCCAGGGGTAGTGAGTCTTGCATGGGCCTAGTATTTCTGTGGGTTGTCTTGAATTTAAACATCATGGAGGCCATAGATGAATTGGGATTGTGCTGATTTTTCTGTGTTTTTCGATTTTTTTTTTTTGTAAAATTTTGTGTTTTTCGATTTTTGACCTGTTGTTGGGGCCTTGACCAGGGGTAGTGAGTGGTGCATGGGGCCTAGTCTTTCTGTGGGCTGTCTTGAATTTAAACATCATGGATGGAATGGGATTGTGCTGATTTTGCAGTGTTTTTCGATTTTTGGGGGTGTTCATGGGGAGGGACATGCCATGTGGCTGGTGGCCATTTTGAGTGCAGCTACAGGCACTTGCCATGTGCTGGCAGGCAAGTGGCCATTTTGAATGCAGGCTTTGTTGTTAGGCCTCCAACCATTTCCCCTACTTTTCAACCTTTATTTATGCCAGGGGTAGTGAGTCTTGCATGGGCCTAGTATTTCTGTGGGTTGTCTTGAATTTAAACATCATGGAGGCCATAGATGAATTGGGATTGTGCTGATTTTTCTGTGTTTTTCGATTTTTTTTTTTTGTAAAATTTTGTGTTTTTCGATTTTTGACCTGTTGTTGGGGCCTTGACCAGGGGTAGTGAGTGGTGCATGGGGCCTAGTCTTTCTGTGGGCTGTCTTGAATTTAAACATCATGGATGGAATGGGATTGTGCTGATTTTGCAGTGTTTTTCGATTTTTGGGGGTGTTCATGGGGAGGGACATGCCATGTGGCTGGTGGCCATTTTGAGTGCAGCTACAGGCACTTGCCATGTGCTGGCAGGCAAGTGGCCATTTTGAATGCAGGCTTTGTTGTTAGGCCTCCAACCATTTTCCCTACTTTTCAACCTTTATTTATGCCAGGGGTAGTGAGTCTTGCATGGGCCTAGTATTTCTGTGGGTTGTCTTGAATTTAAACATCATGGAGGCCATAGATGAATTGGGATTGTGCTGATTTTTCTGTGTTTTTCGATTTTTTTTTTTTGTAAAATTTTGTGTTTTTCGATTTTTGACCTGTTGTTGGGGCCTTGACCAGGGGTAGTGAGTGGTGCATGGGGCCTAGTCTTTCTGTGGGCTGTCTTGAATTTAAACATCATGGATGGAATGGGATTGTGCTGATTTTGCAGTGTTTTTCGATTTTTGGGGGTGTTCATGGGGAGGGACATGCCATGTGGCTGGTGGCCATTTTGAGTGCAGCTACAGGCACTTGCCATGTGCTGGCAGGCAAGTGGCCATTTTGAATGCAGGCTTTGTTGTTAGGCCTCCAACCATTTCCCCTACTTTTCAACCTTTATTTATGCCAGGGGTAGTGAGTCTTGCATGGGCCTAGTATTTCTGTGGGTTGTCTTGAATTTAAACATCATGGAGGCCATAGATGAATTGGGATTGTGCTGATTTTTCTGTGTTTTTCGATTTTTTTTTTTTGTAAAATTTTGTGTTTTTCGATTTTTGACCTGTTGTTGGGGCCTTGACCAGGGGTAGTGAGTGGTGCATGGGGCCTAGTCTTTCTGTGGGCTGTCTTGAATTTAAACATCATGGATGGAATGGGATTGTGCTGATTTTGCAGTGTTTTTCGATTTTTGGGGGTGTTCATGGGGAGGGACATGCCATGTGGCTGGTGGCCATTTTGAGTGCAGCTACAGGCACTTGCCATGTGCTGGCAGGCAAGTGGCCATTTTGAATGCAGGCTTTGTTGTTAGGCCTCCAACCATTTCCCCTACTTTTCAACCTTTATTTATGCCAGGGGTAGTGAGTCTTGCATGGGCCTAGTATTTCTGTGGGTTGTCTTGAATTTAAACATCATGGAGGCCATAGATGAATTGGGATTGTGCTGATTTTTCTGTGTTTTTCGATTTTTTTTTTTTGTAAAATTTTGTGTTTTTCGATTTTTGACCTGTTGTTGGGGCCTTGACCAGGGGTAGTGAGTGGTGCATGGGGCCTAGTCTTTCTGTGGGCTGTCTTGAATTTAAACATCATGGATGGAATGGGATTGTGCTGATTTTGCAGTGTTTTTCGATTTTTGGGGGTGTTCATGGGGAGGGACATGCCATGTGGCTGGTGGCCATTTTGAGTGCAGCTACAGGCACTGGCCATGTGCTGGCAGGCAAGTGGCCATTTTGAATGCAGGCTTTGTTGTTAGGCCTCCAACCATTTTGCCTACTTTTCAACCTTTATTTATGCCCAGGGGTAGTGAGTCTTGCATGGGCCTAGTCTTTCTGTGGGTTGTCTTGAATTTAAACATTATGGAGGGCATGGATGGATTGGGATTGTGCTGATTTTGCAGTGTTTTTCGATTTTTTTGTGCTCTATAACTGAACTGATGTTCCTCTGTCTTCCATTTTTTTTAGGTGCACAAGACTCAAGAGAACCACCAGTGCCAGGAAGAAGTCCTGCAGCGGTGTGTGTGTGCAGCATAACGTCACGCGACGTCACGTCTGGCCTCAGACAACTCTACAATTCGTGCAACTGCGGCCTGCTGTCTGACCTGCTCTGAAGAAGATGGCCCCAAAGAAACTTCTCCGTAGCTCCTCTAGCAAGAAAGTTGCTAGTAAGGAGCAGAAGAAGCAAGTTACCAAGGAGGCTGGTGTGCCACCCACCACTTTTTTTGGGAGCAAAAAAAAAAGTACGCCTGCAGCAGCAGGATCTGCTGGGGACCAACCTGAGAGCAGCACCCCTGCTCCATTGGGTTCAGTGCCTCCACCACCACGCCAACTTAAGTCAAAGCCCTTGAGTGCTTCAGAGGCAGTCAGTGTACTTCTCCAATCACCATCGACCAGTGATGTTGGCTCATCGCAAGAAAGTAGCAGCAATGTCCCTGAATCAACACAGGTTGTTGTAACTCATCTGACAAGTGTTGAACAACCACAGCCGCAACAACAACACCATGTGCAAGTACACGCCCAAGTACATGTGGAAGGAGAGGCAGCAAAAGGAGATGCGCAAGCAAAGGTGCATGGACGTTCACAAGTGCCCACAATAGTTGTTCCTCCCGAAGTAGGGGCACATTTGGAAATCGACAATGAAGCTGAGGTATCATTGGAAGCCACTCCTCCTGATGATCATTCATTGTCTTCCACATCCCTAGCAAGGAAAAGATCAAGGGGGGTGTCTACATCTTCTTCAAGCCCACCTCGTTCTGGTGCAAGTGATCTGTCTTGGGAACCAGGACAACTGCGGTCTGACAGTGAGGCAGAGGCACACCATGATCTGCCACCGGTACCTAAGCGTAAAAGGAAGGTCGTCCAAAAACTCAAACCTATGGAGTGTGATGAGG
This sequence comes from Lissotriton vulgaris, assembly GCF_964263255.1. Lineage (NCBI taxonomy): Eukaryota > Metazoa > Chordata > Amphibia > Caudata > Salamandridae > Lissotriton > Lissotriton vulgaris. The sequence continues at coordinate 102,415,355 of NC_141689.1, read as the reverse complement.
CTCAACAAGAAGTGACAGATACTGCTGGTGATGAAGCCTCTCACGATGACGACGAGGCAGTCATCACAAAGGTCACTGCAGCCCCACCGGGCATGCAGCAAAGAGACATTTTGACCCTATCCCGAGAAGCTGCTGAGCGTGATGATGATGTCGGCGAGGAGGCAATGGAAATGGAATCATTAGATTTGGAGTTAAGTAGTACACCAAAACCTACCGCTTCCATATTTCTTCCTCGCAAGAAGGTACCCACCTCGTCCTCGACCTCAATTCGTGGTGGTGAAAGTGCAAAACGTACTGAAGTTCGGCAATCCACATCCTCCACTTCATCTGTCATTAGCAGCAGGACCACCACCACCAGTATCGACGCCTCCTCCGGCGGCGGCCCCCGAAGACATTTCAAGTCTCCAGTTTGGGACTTCTTTAGTGTTTGCCCAAAAAAGGCAAACGTAGCCATTTGTAGCCTTTGTAAGCTTCGATATAGTCGTGGTAAGCTTGGTTCTAACTATGGTACCGGAGGCCAGAGAGGTCATCTTGAGAGAAGGCACCCTCTCGAATGGTTTCCGCACCTAGAGGCGGTCAAGAAAGCCGGAATTGCACGTAATGAAAACGTTGATTTGTCATCTGCTGATGACGAGGAGGTAGAAGAAGACGATCCAAACACTTCACTTACACCCAGTTCCCATGTCAGCAGCACACCCCATGGGAGCCACACTAAGAGTGTGGGAGAGAGTGAGACATCAATGCGGAAAAGTTCATCAGCGAGCGTAACTGGGTCGAAGAGATCATCATCCCGTAAATCATTGGTCCAGGGCAACATTAAAAAGATGTTGTTTACAGAAGCGCAATATGAACGCAACCACCCAATGACCCGTCTGTATAACACTAAGCTGGCTAAAATGCTAGCTCTGGACCTTCTCCCTTTTTCTTTTGTCGAAGGGGTTGGTTTTCTAGAATTAGTGGCAGTGCTCTGCCCTAAATGGAAGGTTCCTAGCCGGTTCTATTTTGCCCGAGTTGCGGTTCCAGCACTACATGAAGATGTTCTGAAGGCGATTGGGGCAGCTTTGCAGAAGAGTGCTGTTCACACTATACATCTGACAACAGACATGTGGACCAGTGGCGCAGGCGCTGATTACATGTGCATCACTGCACACTGGGTCTCTTTTTCAGGGGCTAAAGCAAAGCTAAACTCAGGTGTTGACACTAACACTGTTTTTAAAGGTGCTCGGAAACATGCAACACTAGCCATGTTTGGTTTGGAGAAACGTCACACAGCAGAAAACATTTTGGATGTCTTTAACACAAAGGTCCTTAACTGTCTGTCCCCACTAAAACGCAAGGTTGGTTATGTTTCCACGGACAATGGCTCCAATATAGTTAAGGCCATGAGGGACGGTTACTATTTCAGAGTGCCGTGTTTGGCGCACTGTATAAACCTGGTTGTCCAAAAATTCTTGGGTAATAAAGACAGTGCAGCGTGCAGTGTATTGGAGAACTGCCGAAAAATTTGCAAGCATTTCAGGCATTCTTTTAAGGCCCGCAAGCAGCTGAGGAGCATGCTATATCAATGTCAAATGCCAGTGAAAGCACTCATCCAGGAGGTGGTAACACGTTGGAACTCAACCTTCTACATGCTTGAGCGTCTGTATGAGCAGTATACGCAACTCGATCAATATTTCTTGAAAGAGGGTATAGAGGAGCTGAGGATGGGTGGGCCGCAATGGAACATAGTTGAAAGCCTAACACGCATGCTTCGTCCTTTTGAGGTCTTCACGCGTGCAGTCAGCAAGGAGGACTCTAATTTGGGAAAAGCTATCCCATTGTTGTACATGCTGGAGGACCAACTGAAGGAGGTGTGTTCTGTGTTTCGAAAAGATGACAAAAAGAAAGGCTCTTCTTTGCTTCTGGCTGAGCAATTATTAGAGCTCCTACAAGGTGATGAACGTCTTCAAAAGATCCACTCAGAACAGCATTACATTTGTGCTACTATTCTGGATCCACGCTACAAAAAGGCGCTGGCAGGCAGAGCATTCTTTGCTTTTGCTGATGAAGATGTTACAAAGTACAAACGTTGGCTAGCCTTGTCAGCCAAGAAGTTTGAAACAGAACGGCTGGAAATTGAAGGAAATGGCAGTACATCAGCAGGCCATCCCCAGTCAAAACAATCCACTTCTGCACCTGTGGCTGTGGCACAAGTGACCTCTCAGCCGTTAAAGACACCGGCAACCGCATCATCTGCACGAAAGACAGCAGAAACATTGGAGGCTGAAGAGGATTGGCTAGCTCTGCGTGGGTTTGGTTCTCAAAAGGCCAGAGGCACAGCAAGAGCTACGCAAAGTGGAGGAACCTTGGAGGAGGACCTTGAGTCGATGGTGAAGGACTATCTGAATGACTCCACAGAGGTCTATGTTAATTCTGACCCATTGGCGTATTGGCATGGGAAAAAAGAATTGTGGCCACAGCTCACCAACCTGGCTTTAAACTACTTGTCTTGCCCACTCGCAAGTGTGTCTTCTGAACGGGTTTTCAGTGCGGCTGGTGGGATTGTAACTCCCAAACGGAGCCGCCTCTCGCCCAAAAATGTGGAGAGGTTAACAATGATCAAGATGAATCAGCACCTCATACCACCAGATATAAGAGTACGAGAGAGCGTGCCGGATGAAGAGGAGGTGGCCAGCACCATAGATGAGGGAATTTCTACTCTGTCAGGTGGCACTGACCTCACCCGGGCTGAATTCGCAGAGTATGATGACGAAGCCTTATTCTTATTCCTGGACCGTGATTCCGACTTCGAGCCCTGAAAATGAGACAACGAATCAATAACTTTCTTTTTCATCCTTATTCACTTTTATTCCTGTGTGTCTGTCTTTCTTTGTTGTGCACAGTTAATATAATTCAAACTTTAATCAGATTATCACAAAGACAAGCCCATCAGCAGAACTGTCTTCACTTGTTTGCTAATTTATTTGAAGGTGCCGCAGTCTGCATTCCTCAGGTTCACAAGTTCAGAAGAACATGCTCCTCTATCCTCCTCCTCCAGACTCCTATTTCCATCAAAGCAGAGGGCTGGTTTACGCCCAATGAAGAAAGACTCAGCACTTGTGGGGGTGTTGTTCTACCTCTTTGCAGGTGAGTTGACGGGTCTGGGGCCATTGCTGGGAAGCACTAAAAGTGGTTTGTGCCAAATCCGAGGCGGAAATTTTTTTGTGTTTTTGATGACTTGCTTGCCTTTGAGGTGCTCTTAGGGGGGGTTCCGTCTGTTTGTGGGTGAGTTTCATGGTCTGAGAGCATTGCTGGGACACTCTAATCTTGATTGCATTTGCTTTTCAGGAAATCCGTCGTGCCAACCCCGACTTATGGCCTAGCTACGCAGCGCGTTTGGACCGAAGGCCCAGAAATATTGCAAGTATGAGATTTTGCTTTTGGCCTGTTTGGGGGTGTTATGCTTCTTGGCGGGTGGGTTGCCGGGTCTTGGGGCATTCCTGGGAAGGTCTAATACCGGGTAGAAGTGGTTGGGACAAAATCCAGGCCGATTTTTTTTTGGGCTATTTCAGACATTTTGCTCTATGTAGCGTTTTCGGGGGCCTGTTTGGGGGGCTTGCTGGTGTTTGCGGGTGAGTTTCGTGGTCTGGGAGCACTGCTGGGACACTCTAATCTTGATTGCATTTGCTTTTCAGGAAATCCGTCGTGCCAACCCCGACTTATGGCCTAGCTACGCAGCGCGTTTGGACCGAAGGCCCAGAAATATTGCAAGTATGAGATTTTGCTTTTGGCCTGTTTGGGGGTGTTATGCTTCTTGGCGGGTGGGTTGCCGGGTCTTGGGGCATTCCTGGGAAGGTCTAATACCGGGTAGAAGTGGTTGGGACAAAATCCAGGCCGATTTTTTTTTGGGCTATTTCAGACATTTTGCTCTATGTAGCGTTTTCGGGGGCCTGTTTGGGGGGCTTGCTGGTGTTTGCGGGTGAGTTTCGTGGTCTGGGAGCACTGCTGGGACACTCTAATCTTGATTGCATTTGCTTTTCAGGAAATCCGTCGTGCCAACCCCGACTTATGGCCTAGCTACGCAGCGCGTTTGGACCGAAGGCCCAGAAATATTGCAAGTATGAGATTTTGCTTTTGGCCTGTTTGGGGGTGTTATGCTTCTTGGCGGGTGGGTTGCCGGGTCTTGGGGCATTCCTGGGAAGGTCTAATACCGGGTAGAAGTGGTTGGGACAAAATCCAGGCCGATTTTTTTTTGGGCTATTTCAGACATTTTGCTCTATGTAGCGTTTTCGGGGGCCTGTTTGGGGGGCTTGCTGGTGTTTGCGGGTGAGTTTCGTGGTCTGGGAGCACTGCTGGGACACTCTAATCTTGATTGCATTTGCTTTTCAGGAAATCCGTTGTGCCAACCCCGACTTATGGCCTAGCTACGCAGCGCGTTTGGACCGAAGGCCCAGAAATATTGCAAGTATGAGATTTTGCTTTTGGCCTGTTTGGGGGTGTTATGCTTCTTGGCGGGTGGGTTGCCGGGTCTTGGGGCATTCCTGGGAAGGTCTAATACCGGGTAGAAGTGGTTGGGACAAAATCCAGGCCGATTTTTTTTTGGGCTATTTCAGACATTTTGCTCTATGTAGCGTTTTCGGGGGCCTGTTTGGGGGGCTTGCTGGTGTTTGCGGGTGAGTTTCGTGGTCTGGGAGCACTGCTGGCTATATATACTTTACTTTGCAAGAGGTTTGAAGCAAATCCATGGTGGCTGAGGGGACTTAGGGCCTAGCTGCAGAGCGCGCGCGGAGTGATTTGGGAAATTTGTGAAAAAGTGACTAAGTCCCCATTTTTGTACTTTTGCTCTTTGGCTGTTTGGGGGTCTTCTACTCGTTTTCTCCTGGGTTGACGGCTCTGGGGCCATTGCTGGGAAGCTCTAATACCGGATAAAAGTGTTTTGGACCAAATCCCAGGCGGAATTTTTTTTGTGTTTTTGATGACTTGCTTGCCTTTGAGGTGCTCTTAGGGGGGGTTCCGTCTGTTTGCGGGTGAGTTTCGTGGTCTGGGAGCACTGCTGGGACACTCTAATCTTGATTGCATTTGCTTTTCAGGAAATCCGTCGTGCCAACCCCGACTTATGGCCTAGCTACGCAGCGCGTTTGGACCGAAGGCCCAGAAATATTGCAAGTATGAGATTTTTCTTTTGGCCTGTTTGGGGGTGTTATGCTTCTTGGCGGGTGGGTTGCCGGGTCTTGGGGCATTCCTGGGAAGGTCTAATACCGGGTAGAAGTGGTTGGGACAAAATCCGCGCGGAAAAGCCTTTAGTTTTGGCACTTTTTGTAACTTAGGGTTCGTTAGGGTTAGCCCTAGCACCAGGATTGCATGTGTATCGGGGTGTTCTAGATTTTTCAAACTGAGTTCTGGGGTCTTAGAGCACTCGTGAGAATGTGTAATTTTGGTTGCAAGTCATTTGAAGAAAATCCATGGTGGGAAAGGGGGGATTTGGCATAGTTAAAGAAAGCCTTTGCCACTATTCTTAACTTAGGGTTCGTTAGGGTTAGCAGTATTTCTATTGCATGTGTTTGAGTGGGGGGGATTTCGAGTCTTGGAGCGATGCTGGCTATGGCTACTTTTGCTTGGTTGCTTGCAAGTGGTTTGAATACAATCCACGGGGGGTAATGGGTAATTAGGGTACTTCGGCCTACTTTTACTTTCAAAGTAAGTTTTGTCTCCAGTTTTCTGCTAGGCCTCGTTTTTTGGGTGGGAGCACTGCTAGGAAGATCTATTTTTGTTCTAAAACACAGTTTACAGTACACCTAGCTTGAGGGGCAAGATCCGCTACATTAATTTGCCCATACTTACTTATCCTTCAAAAGGTGACTCAGAGTACGCACTTTCAAAAACATTGTACTGTCTGTCTACTAGGAAAAACAAATTGTGACTTTTTGCACTCCACAGCCTACATACCTTATATTTATTTATCAGTGGTGTTGTAATATTATATCACTTCCTGTTTTTCGTTGAATAATTACAGGCCGGGTTTCAGTCTCTGCAATGGGGAAAAAAGGATGGAGTCAGGCTTCACAGTAGCGAGCCACAATTCAGCATCAGGCAGGCAGTGGACAGGGTGTCTTCTGGTGACCAACATCGGTGGACGAAGCGTCGGCTGCAATGGAGGAGTGCCGCTAATAGGAGGATTTTTTTTCTGCGGGCAACTTACTTACCACTTCCAACAGGACCACTACAACCACACATAGATACAGTATCCCTTGCCTTTTTCTCTGACTGTGACTGCATTTCTTTGCTCTCTCTCGGCTTCTACATTGATCCCTTAACACATCACTTAGTCCACTCCACTATCTGCACCACACATAGTCATTTGTAAGTGCTCCTACGTAATTCGCAAGTCGCAGCACGCCCCAGGCCGTAGAGGACTGGGATGGCCCCAATGATGAAGCATGTCACCAAGGGGCAACCCTGGTGAGTGAGGGGACACCTAGAAAAAAAGCAATTTCTCCTTTTCTATCTACTATACCTTCTGTCAGGTTACGCAGCCCCTAAGCGCCTACCGTACTATGAAACTACATTTCCCATGAGTAGGCGGGAGACTTGCAGACTATTTAGTGAGACTATATGAGAGTACCCTTGTATGTTAGGACATCACTTCACTGATGCCTGTCTTGTCTTCTCTTACAGGTATCCTTTCCCTGCTGACCCTACCTTTACCCATCCCACATTTTTTATTTTAGTTTGTTATTTTTCTCCCTCGCCTAATGCCTCGAACACCCTGTGTTTACACTTCTGGGTGTTGGTGACATTTGGAGGTGGAACCATATTTGCATCGACTGGATCACGGGGAGTAAACGTGACACCTTCCAGACCAACCCCATTGAGTGTTGTTGTGAATGGATTTATAGTGACCAGCAAGGCTCTCGGGTATCTGGCTACAGAGACCTTATGTTGAATATAGTTATCAATAATTCCACACAGGCCCTGTACTGTCGCATTCTTTCTTTCCACAGTTGTCGATGATATATTCTTACTCTGCTTGACAAAGAACCATTGCTAATGTGAAAGAACTTCAACCGAATTAGTAGTTATACTTTACCATTTGTTAGGCTACAATGTGGCACTGCTCTACTGTACTTCTGTCACCTGCTATATTCTCAGTTGTACCGTTGAATTGCTCAGGAGGACAAACCAGATTTCATTTTCTTTTTTTTCATAGGCATGCAACTGCCACTGTGGCACACCACTACTACCACCGCTATGAGGAAATTTTATCCGACCAAGATTGCCAACGTTATTCGGTGTTTCCCGTGGAGCCAGCCCTGGGCCTAGCCCTACTTTCAAACACAAATTACAGGTAAGATAAGCGTTTGGTGGTTTGGGGGTATAATGGAGTATTAGTACGAGAGACGAGAGCCTGAAGGTAGTACTACTAAAGTCCTAGGACTCTTGGATTCACTTCACTTAGTCTGTGAGAGGCACTTAGTGTTGAAAACATTTGGGCATTTACACTTAAAGGAAGAAAATGGAACTAAACTTTCAGGAAAACAGTCAACGTTAAACCCCCACCCACCAGGCAAGCAGTAAAAAACAGGTATGCTCAGATAAAGTTTGAAAAAGTATATTTATATCCCTAACAAAATAATCTCCCGCAAGACCCTCCCTAACCCCAACGATTGTCCTTCAAAAGTCCCCAAAAACCCAACTCCCAATTCCCACCCCCCAAAAGTCTCTAAAAAAGGGGCAAGGGACACTAGGGGTGGATGCTGTTCACTTTTTGGGCCAGGGCATCATGCTCCTCGCGGAGCAAGGCGAGCTCCTGCTGAAGGCGGGACACCATCAGGGTGGTGCGGCGCAGGCGTGCCTTCACTGCCTTGCAGGTGCAAGGCCTGTGAGAAGCAGCTGTTGGCCTTGCTGCTCGGCGGTGGCGTTTGCCTTTGGCAGCCCGGCTCAGTCTCGGTGGACCACTGTGCTGGGTCACGGTGGCAGCCGGTGAGGCCACGGAGGACGACGTTGTCGTTGTTGTCGACCGCACACTTTCCACGTCCTCCAGGGCCACCAGCCGCCGATATTCCGCAACAGTGGCCTCGATTCTCCGTTGCCGGGCCGCTCTAGCCAGCTCCTTCCTCCTTGTTCGTTTGGAAGGAGAACCTATATGAAGAAAGAAAGACATAGTCTGTAACCAATGCTCTTTAAGATTAACTCAATCATTCAGCAGAAATGTGTGCTGCAGTACAACTAGCAACTTGCAAGCGCATTACATAACTATTGAGGCCAGTATCTATCTAACCTCACACTTCTTCATCCTTGCTCTAACATTAGTGGGAGTTTAAGGAACAAATTCTATGAGCACTGTGGACTTCCATTGGAGTCGACTATGAAAGTACACCAGTCTTATTCTTCTTCTTGTCTCTTGTTTTGGAAAATTGGTACGTTATTTTCTGCAAGCCGGCATAATGCCAGCGCGGTAAACTTGCACCCGAGAAAAAGAGACGCACGCCATGAGGAGTGACCTAGACTTGCGTTGCCGTTGCGTTACTGTACCCGTCCAGTACATGCAGGTGGTGAATCTCTTACTTTTCTATTACGGGTGGCACTGAGAATACTCTGTTACAACTCAAGGGCTACTGCTTAATTAATTTAACTTTCACCCTACAGTGGAAATGAGTACTAGAAATGGAAAATTGAAGAAGATAAATAATCTGATTATCTATCACTTCACATGGGATGTTTTTGCTTATATATGGGATGACTTTAGGTGCTTTGCTTTTTATTGAGTGACAGGCAGTGATACATCCACACATGAATGACTGAGTACTACTAAACTTATTAAGAGAGGTAGGGAGTGGCCACCATAATAACCGGATCTATGCAGTGCTTGCAATACAAACTACTGCTACTATTTATGGTAGTATTTGGACAAAATTAAAAGTTCTTTTCCTTGCCTTTCCTACACTGGAACGGACGTGCGGGTGCAGTGTTAGTGTTACATGCTCTTCAAAGTTACACTTACTTCATCCACTGACCGTCTACTCTCTCTAGATCATGGGTACTCACAAACTTTCTCTCAGGGGCTACATTTACAGTGTAGTTTGGGGCCGAGGGCCGCACTGGTGGGGGCGGAGTCAGAGGGGGCGGGGCTAAAGCAAAACGATAACTTGTGACCATGAGGTTGCACACAGGTCCCTGCAGCAGATGCCCTCATCCACTGAGCCACCAGACCCAGCATTTACATACATCTCTCTCCCTCCTGCTGTCCCTCCTGCCCTCCCTCCATCTCTCTCTCCCTCCTGCCCTCCCTCTCCCTCTGTCATCTCACTGTGTGTGTGTCTATCTGTGTCAGCCTTCAGCCCGGGTTGAGACCGCTTCCTCAACGCGCACACACAGACAACAACACCAAAGTACTTAACAGGTCTTTAAAAGACCATTAACATATTATTGAGGCTTTGTTTGTTTTAGCGCCCCTGCTTCTCCACCCTGACAATCACTGCTTGCCCGGCCCCACAGAGCAGAGGCTTAGTTCTATTTCACCTCTTTGTGGCCTTGCATCTCCACTCTGCTCTGTGGGGGCCGGGGGAGCAGTGATTGTCAGAGTGGAGATGCAGGGGCGCTAACAGGTGAAATACAAAAAAGCCTCTGCTCTGTGGGGGCCGGGGGAGCAGTGATTGTCTGCAAGGTCAGCGCACCGCCAACGAAGGCTTGCCGGGCCACCACCGGCCCGCGGGCCGTACTAGGAGTACCCCTGCTCTAGATACACATATGCTATCTAAGAGTCAGATAGTAGCATGATCCAGGTATATGGACACATACAGTTTCTGTGTCACCCACCCAGGCTGTTGTCCTTCCACCCATCATTGCTTCATCATTCACCCAGCCATGCATCTCATATTCTTGCCTTCCCAGCTAGTCTTCAATCTCAATAAGTAAGGAATATATAAGAGCTTACCTCTGGCCGCCACCACCACCGTCTCAACTCTCACAGCTGCCGCCGCCGCCTCCTCCCCTGAAGCATCGCCCGATTCGCCCTCCGCCTCGGTGTCGAGCACCACCACCTCCACACTGGCCCCGCCACCAGATGTTCCACCTACAAAGTACATTTAAGAATGTTAGAATAAAGCAGTCACTAGTATTTGGTCTAGGAATGAAGACATGTGAAAACAATGTAATTTGTGACTGTCGTTAAAGTTAAAAAAAAAATGTCCCTTTTTCCAGGGAAGGTTGTCTTGCTGCACTTTTTGGCACAACTGATGAAGGCTGTTTTTTTAACACGCACCATTTTTCTCCACACAGACAGAAGATGGACTTCTAACAACAAGATCAAGTTGAAACCAGGTGAGAGCTCGGCTCGACCACAAGAAATGTCTTCAATTAATCGTCAGCACTAACCACTTTTCCATTATCAGTTAAACGTTTAGTTTTATTATGACTTCATTTTAATAAATGTGTTTACTTTTAATAAAGCTTTTAAACTTAAATACAATCTGTGTTTTTTGGTCCAGACTAGAGTGACTGAGCGAAAGGTTTTGCAATTTTTGCAAGCATGAGTCCAGATAGAACACTTCAAAAGACATTATGGACAATCCCAGAGGACTGCACTAAGTTGATAGAGCTATTGCTGACTAGAATCATGGGAGTTTCGCCAACCGTGCAATCTTAGTTAGCTACACAGACAGACTAATAAGAATAATCTAGTAATACCACAGGGAGTCATAGTAGAGGCAGGATAAGAATTTAGATACAGTCTACAAGAAGAGCAAAGACAATTTTGAAAAAAGTCAAATGAGGAACGCTAGGAAAAATAGGTACTAGTCTAAAATGAAAACTTACTGGGGCCAGCAGAGGAGCCCTCGCCTGCCCGATCCTGGCCCTGTTGATGAACAGCATCCGCCGCCTGCTGCTCCTGTGTCCTCCTCTCGCCCCTGGGGGGAGCTGACGTACAACATGAAAGAAAGAACAGAAAACATGGATGATTGTTGCTTGTCAATGTCAACCAAATCAAACATTTCAAAAGAACAATAACAAAATATTTCTGCGAAATTATATTGATTATGGTTACTTTTCATTTATATGCGGACCTGTGACTTCGAAAGTCACGTAACTCACTAAACAAAGTACTGAAACGTTCACCTAGGACTGGCAGGCAGCAGTCCGCAGGCAAGACGCAAAGTGACAGACAAACTCCATTGTGATTTCAGTCAGATCAGTGACAACACTAACAGTTGCCTGCTACATTACCAGTCATTTAAATATTCAAACTATCAATCCACCGCCACTATTTTTCTTATTGTCAGGGTTACAAAGGAAGGGGCAGATTTAAGCCCTTGCGGCTCTTTTGCGCCGTTCTTGCGTGACTTTTGTGACGCAGCAGCTAAACAAAAAAGGGCGCCATGGTGCGGCGTATAATATTATAACAACGTGACGCATTTGGGAGATGCATCCCGTTATAAAGCCCTGCGCCATCAGGGGGCGTTCCGGCGCAAGGGAGGGCATTCCTGCGCTGGAACACATCCTAATAGTGGCTGAGGGAAATCTACAAAATATCAATCAGTCACCTTTAGGACAATGATGCGTCACACAAACCCTGCACCTGCTTGAAGCAGACGTACGGCTTGACCCAGCATTGGGGAGATAGGGTACCCCAGAGCATTGATGGAGCTGCGCCATCGTTGCGACGCAACTCCAGCAGTAAAGCTTCGGTGACGTTTTGGGCCCATGGGGCGCCGCCGCCGCATTGCAAATACGGCGCACCATGTTTGGTGGTGGTAGCGGGCCGCACAATTAATGGCGCATCCCTGCTACTTTGCAGGGATGCGACGGTAATTGCAATTCTGCCCCTTAGGGGCATACTTACTTACGCGTTCTGGCGCATCTCCAGAGATGCGCCAGATCAAATGCGTCACGCAAAACTACCCTTGCGACACGGCAGATGTGCCTCATTTACAATGCGGCGCGCCCTGGCGCAAGGGTAGGCACTTGCGTGACGCATCTCGTCACGTAAGAGCGGCGCATCGCTGGAGTCACGTCGCCAACGCAATGCAACTCCAGTAATGCTCAGGGCCACCCAATACTTTACATGCTGTGTCAGTCCTTTCGCCTGCTTCGAGCAGACATAAGGAATTGAATTGACGTAGCAGCGGCGCAGAAGTGCCTGCGTTAAATCTTGTAGATTTCACGCAGGCAATTTTGCGAGGCGCACAGCCGCTGGACCGCCCACCCTGCGTACTAGGAACGCACCCATTGTGGTGCAGGCCCATGGCTTTATAACGTGACGCATCTCCCTAGATGCGTCATGCTGTAAATGACTTGCAGGGATGCGGCACGTTTACGCCGCTGTTGCGTCACGCAAGGCAACGTAAACGTGGCGCAAGGGGCTTGTAAATGTAATCTGCCCCCTAGTGTCTAGCATTACGCAGTTCTGTTAAGTACACTCATACATAATAGTTACTCAGGCCAATGAGACCACGAAATAGAAAACAAATAAGCATAGTAGCAACCCCACTGAGAAGGAGAGCAGTGCACCTGAAATGCACAGAAGATTTTGAAATATAATTTAACTACAATGTAATCGTCATCAGCGGCATTATTGGCTTGCTCCATGTAAAAAACAAATATTTGCAATACAACAACACAGAGCAGGAGAAAACATCATAGTAGTGAGTGATTAAATGCCAATGGCTACTACTACTCACCAAGGCCGGGGATCTCCAAGCCGAGCTGGTCCAGCAGGTCGCGCTCGCGGTCCAGGAGGTCCGTCCAGCGATGGGTGACCTGGCTGTAGGTGCGCTGGACCCCGTAGAGGTGGGATATGGCCCAGCACACCTTCTCCCACCGCTTCCGGCGCTCCCGCATGTTATAGCCGCCGGCCGCGATCCTGCCGCCTCCCGCGATGGTCCTGGGCAGGCGGCGCTGGACAAAGTACACCAGCGCGCCCACTTCCTCCGGGCTGAATATCTCCCGGCGCGTCACCTGCTCCCCCCTCGATCTCACGCCTGCTGTCCTGCCACTGGGTCCAGCACTACTCCCCGCCGCCGCTGCGGCCCTCAAGTGCCTGGGCAGCTTCACGGCGCCTGGCTTGACCATGGTCTGGGCAGGTAAGGTAGGAAGAAGTAGAAAATTAAGAAAGAATAGGATAGGGAAGAAGAAAAGAAAAGAGTTTACAAAAGTAGTTTAAAAGTAAAGAAAAATAGCAGAAAAGACAAAAATATACAGCTAGGAAAAGAGAGGGATAGATAAGAAGCAAAATCGTAAAAAAAAAACTGAAAACAAGCAAAGGATGGGAAAGATATCAAGAGGATTAAACACCATGCCCAGACACAGGAAATGAATGAAAAACAAGATGGCCGGCGCCCGTTTCCGAGCGCGAAAGTCAGTTCGCGCGAGATTTTCCTCGCGATCTCGTGCGAACCTCTAGATTTCCCGCGCGATCTCGTGCGAACCTCTACTCGCAATGCGCTTACTGCGCGAGATTATACATAGCGGGCGGAAACGGAAATACGTCACGCAAACAAAATGGCCGCGCCCGTACTCGACCTTGGGGTAAATTCGCGTGTTGCGCTGCAAGCGGCTCGCGAATACTGCAAAAAAACTCGCGAAACAACAAGCCGCAAAAAAATAAAATGCTCATTCGCACGAATTGGCGGCTTCCGCGGTCGGTTTCGCACGACGCCGCGCCCCGCGAATAGCGCGAAAAAAACCGCAAAACGATTTCAGCAAAAGCAAAAGCAATGAGCAGGTGCAAAAGGTCAACCTCATGATTTGTAACGATTCTTTGTATTGCTTCCTGAGGGGGCCCTCCAGAATTCGGTTGCCTGCTTGCAACTATTGTGTGACCCTGCTCTGACCTTAACTGTATGCCACAAAGGTCCTGATTTACAGCTAAAGGAGCAGACAAGCAGGTGCCAGGCTGGAACTTTAAATTCTTTCAGTGACACATTAATTAGCCCCTAATTCATTATTGTCAGTTGGGGCAGGGCAGGTGTTGTAACTAATTTTGCAACAATGAAAGCACTTAGCAAGTGCAAAAGATCACTAATCAGGGCGCACTAAGGAAGCAGGTGCCAGCTAAAAAAATATTCTGTGACACATTAATCAGCCCCAAATTAATTCAGGTCACTTGAGGCAGGGAAGGTGTGCTTTGCTTTGCCGAAAATAATGTACACTGGACAACCAGAGGGTGTGGTGATGAAACAGAGGGTGGCATGGGTGGGCCAGAGGGTGGCATGAGTAGTCAGAGAGTGGCAGTGGTGACAGAGAGTGGCAGTGATGAAGAAGAGTGTCCCAAACAGGCTGGACATGTAGAAACAACAAGTTCGCAAAACTTGCGACCCGACAGGTAAGTTCGCAAATTGCGAAATTGTAAAAACCCTCGCGAACTGGCAGAAACACGGGCGAACACAAAAAAAAAAAAAAATCCGCAAATTCGCGGGAATTCGCGGATTTTGCGGATTGCGAATCCGCAAATCCGCAAAATTCGCGAACGCGAGATCCGCAAAATTCGCCCATGCTTAGGTATATGTCACCCTGGACGGGGCGCTTTCATTCAGCAGAAATGTAGAGCGAGTTATGTCCAACGCAATGGAAGACATGAACAGATGGAGACAACTGCCGCTCACCCTACTAGGCAGGGCAGCAATGTATAAAATGATCACCCTCCCAAAATTCCTCTATGCACTCCAGAATGAGTACTACCCACTCCTGGCACTCCCCAAAATACATGCAGACCTACATTCGTTCCTGTGGCTGGGGAAACAACCTCGAATCGCCCTCCAGACACTCCAACGGCACAAATACAGCAGGGGGATCTCACTACCTAATATAGAGGCGTATTACTGGTTGGAACACCTGACACCCATAAATGATTGGATTCACACCGCGGCCGAAACACCAGACATATGCGCTGGAGCGGCACAAGCTGTCACCTCATAACATACTCTATTACCTGTACGGGGGAAAGGTGCGGAGATCGCTCCTACCGGAAACAACGATCCCACTGCGGGCCTGGACACGAGCTACGAGACGTATGGGATGGGAGGGGAGACCGACACGACAGACGCCGTTATGGCAATGCCAATGGCTGTCGGAACTTAAAAAACTGAAGGGATTCCAAAGGTGGGACGATATAGGCATTTCGCATATTGGGGATGTGATATGCAAGGGAGAATTGAAATTGTTCACCATGCTACAGGTAGAATTTGGATTGCATCGCTCACAACTCTTTAAACACACCCAGCTGGCACATGCATGGAGGGCACAAAATATCACACTCACGGACATACCGGAATACGCTCCACTAGAAGGTAGACTCCTTCAGGAACAAATGGTACATCAGGCGGTCTCCCTCACATACAAGACACTAACCAACAACATGCTAGGCGACTTAAGGAAACTGAGAGGGATCCGGGACGCAGACGTGGGGGAGATGGAAGACCTAGATTGGGAGATAGTCCTGATGCACCCCCGGGAGGTTGCGATCAAGTCTAGGCTGCGGCTCATTCAGTTGACTGTACTACACCGGACATATTTCGATAGAGTACGTCTCCTCAAGGCTGGGAGAATAACAGATCCCACGTGTCTCAGATGCCGGCAGCAGCAAGGGGACTTTTATCACACTATATGGTCTTGCGACAAAATACAAGTATACTGGGCTCACATCTTCACGGAATTAGGGGAAGTCCTGGGTGTGGAATTAGTGCGGGACCCCAAGCTGGCGTTGTTGGGCATGACAAATGAGGAGGACCTGCCACGCCCACTACTCATTTTCCTAGTACTAGCACTAGTGGTGGCCAAGAGGGACATCGCAAAACACTGGGGAGCCGCGGAGACACCAGAGGTAGAGGAATGGAGGAGGGGTTTGGATCTATACATGATGGCGGAAAGAGTGACATACAAGGCTAGAGGCTGCCCCAGGAAGTTCAGGAAAGTGTGGGCAAAATGGAGACAATACCATGGACTTGAGGGAGGTCAGTGAAGTGGGGTAGGCTGTGTACCGGGGGCAACAATCAGGAGTGGGACTGAACACGACCCTGTAATGACATAGATAGGGGAGGTGAGCAACGCCAAGAGGATACCAACGTGAGGAGTAATGTAATGTTCTGTAGAGTGCTGTCGGGAGGGTGGAATCGGAGCAGTGTGAGACCCTGATTATGGGGATGAGGAATCCTTTTTAAGGTGCTACGAAAGGTATGATGTGGCGATTTACATGTTGGGGAATGATTTCTTGGTTTTACAAAACACAGTTGGGGGGGAGGGTGGGGATAAAAGTATAAAATGCAGGGATTTTGACGTGACAGGGAAAGCCCGAAGGGAAGACTACATCGAATGTTTTGGTGACTGATCAAGAATGCGCCGCCCGACCTCCGGGATGTGGGCTTAAGGGCCGTGATACAGGTTTTAATCCATGTATAGACTCGGGGGTTGATAGGGAAACGATGTTACAGGGCTGATGATACCCGTGTGCTTCCTGCTACAAAAATAAAGGTTTTAAAAAAAAAAAGATTGTCTTCCAGATTGTAGAATTTAAAAGGACTCCTCCGCAGTACAGTCTTGTCCGTGTACTTCCATTAAGAGGAACTATCGCCCGCCGTTTCTTTGCCACACTAAAAACGTAAGTGAAGCACGGTCCTCAGTGAATATTGTGTGTTTATCTGCCTGTTGCCGGACAGGGCATCAGAGCAATTGCGCAGTAGCTTTTGCTTAAAGATCCCTTCAATTTAGTAAAGTATATCCTGTTGCACGCACGCTGAAGCATTACGTTGGTTAAATTTCGGCTTACGTAAGAAAATACGAGTTTGAAGTATGATTATGCTTTTCTGTTGCATTAAGGAGATTGTCATATATCTAATTCTTTTCTATTTACTGTGTTAAGTTAGCATGAGCTTATTAAATGTTTAAACGCCATTTTTCCTTTTGCTTCATTTTGCACACGACACATAATTGTTGTTTTAGCTTTCAAATCAGAAGAGCTTCGTGATTTACTTGAGAAATAATATGTTATTGCTCTGATATCAGTTTTGCTTGGTACACTGTCTGCACAGTGAGTGCTGAAGGCTCCAAGGATAACTCGACACAGTGTTGTTGTGAGGTCTGATCTTCACACCTCCATAGACATAACACACATGCTGCTGCCAAAATCTGGCTGTAAGCGGGTTTTATATTGTTGTGCTGAACACACACGTAACACACTTGATGTTGCTTCGCATGCAGAGAGCTGGTGGAAGATGATGTGATCCTCTGCCACTGAGATTTTGAGGTATGGGCCCGCCCTGCTAAAACCCAAATGAGACCTTCATAGATATAAAAATACTATGCTAAATAGGGAGGGTGAGAATTAGGTATTGTTAATTCCTATTCATTACAGCATCTTAGTATGCTGTCACCATTCGCCTTTTATGGACTAGTAACTATGCTGATAACTTTGTTGCTTATAATATGTTTGCTTGTATTATATAAGATACTGCGTTTGAGAACCCTGCATTAGTAAATAAATATTTCAAATATGCACGTGTCCTCATTAACTCCACGTTCTGGTTGGAAATGATTTTATAGCGAAAGAGTGTTCATGTGTTCCACGATACCTGAGGCAATCTAAGTTCATGTTCTGGTTTATCTAAACATTGGGAGTTTGTTATGACCTATGAGACACTGTAGCTAGCTCGGTAAGGGGATTTTGGGTACTGAGGTGAGTTTTGGGCCATCCTAATTCACTGAGGTTCCGAATCTCTATGCACAGTTCTGTAGGAGAACGGAATTCCCGCTACATGGCGCCCATACGTTGTTGGCCTTATATCATGACACTCGAGTAGTATATCATTCAATTCTTAACCCCTTCACTGTCGTTTCTGGAAAACAGTGGTGTCGGAACAAACCTACCTATTTTTGAAATAGGTCTTTTCAAGCTTGAATCTTTCTAAAACGGTTTCCTTGAATTACTACCCAGTTGTGCTACAAAGTTTGCTTTGTTTTTCGTGTTTCCTGTGCTGTCATGGCTGTCGTGGACATTCCGCAGCATAGTCGCATTGCGGTGCGAGATCATTCGCGGATGTACAATGTGCCTTTAGAAGGCTTGGCTTTGATCATGGTGGTGAGTGCGGATGCTGCTTACCCTTACGAACTGTTTTATTCGTGGGTAACATTTCCGGCGGTGGACGCGAATTCTAATGTGTTCCACACGTACACTCCCACGGCTATACCTAATGAGTATACTCCGTACAGGGCACAGGAAGTTCCTATTGACGTTTGGCAGCATCGAGTTTGGTTTGGTGGCACCCTACCCCATACTTTGACCGCTTCGAGGTTAGGTCCTTTGTCCATTCCAGGCGCTAGTTGGCCTGTTTTGGCTGGATTTACTCCTCATCCTCTACACGGCAATTGTAACGTGGCTGAACTTCGACGACTACATGTATTCGCAATTGCCATGATTAGAGCCTTAGTGCATTACATGGGCTGAAATCTTCCGGGTGGAGTCCCGGGGGGTGCGGCGCTTCTGGCCGGACAGGGTGGTTTGAAACTCAGTCCCGTCATGGTCAATGCCATAATGGGCAAGAAGCCCCAGGATAAGGATGATTTTCCTTTCTGGCTTGCCGAGAAATTTGACCAGCTGGAAGCTGTATTTCCTAATACGACTCCTGGTGAAAAACACCGGATTCTTGCGCTTAGTTTGCCGAAAGATTTGGCCCCTGAGCTTGTTGACTGTGAGACCTGGGGTAAGACTTTTGCAGCGGTCTATGCAAGGTGCTACGGCACCCCGTCCATGAAAGTGCTGCCTACGGTCCTTAAACGTGTTCAAGATGATCACGGACCGGAGTCTGCGGTTGAATTGGGCATGTGCCTGTGTGGCGCCTTTGATGTGGTTTGCGATCTCATCCTTGCTAATGTCAAGGGGGATGCAGTGAACTTTCAGGTTGCAAACGCTTTGGCGGCGCTTCCCGATGCCGAGAAACCCCGACAGTTAGCGAAGATTATTGTGGCGGCCTATAAAACCGTGGGTCGCAATAGTAAGGATCTTAAGCCTTTTTCTGTTAAGGAGAAAAAGCAGCCCCAGGGACAAGCTTCGGAAACAGAGGTTCAGCCCAAGTCCAAGAAACAGAATTGGCCTAAAAAACAGAAACAGGGAAAGCAACAGCAACAACAACAAACACAGGTTTCTCGTCCTGCGTCACCGTTACCTGTGCAATCTGAACGCGTTTATGACTTGCGCGATCCCGCGATGATTAAACCTCCTGATCGTTTTCAGGCTTCTGAACAACGCTCTCCTCGTTCCTTTCAGGACTCATCGGCCCCGACTACCGGTGGTGGAGGGGGCGGCAGGGGTCGGGGTGGCCAACAAGGACGTGACCAGCCCCGCCTGAAAAACGGTGCAGACAGGCAAGAAGGCTCGACACCGAAGAGACCGCAGTTTGCAAAGAAGAAAGTCGTGGCCTTAACAGCGCATCGATATGCCACAGATAGTGAGAACGCGGCTTCGGAATCTGACGTGGCTCTGACCTTACTGGACAGCGCGGCGGAGATTACCATAGTGAGAGAGGCCCTGCAGCCACTACTGAAGGTGACAGCGACTGAAACTTATGTTGTGATCGAAACAGCTGATACAAGAGTTGCTCCCCCTTATAGACTTTTTGAAATTGTCCTGTTGATCGAAGGTGACATACAGCGAACCATTAAAGGGGTATTTTGGGAAAATCTATCATCTACATATGACATTTTGCTTTCGGAGGCTGACTGGCCCCCAACTTTTGTTCTCGCAGCTCCGCGAGGGGAGGAGGTAATCCTCCCCAGTTTCTCGAACACAGTCTCGAAAGAGGATGCGCTGCATTTTGCAGAAGAGTGGGCTCTGGCGCTGGCTGTGTACCGCAATCAATGTGGTTGGGATAAATTGTCCCCGTGCCACGAGATTCCTTTACGGTCTCAGCCGCAACCTCAACCTCAATATCCCATACGGCGTGAAGCAAAGGCTTCCGTCGCGGCTATTTTTGAACAATTGGAATATCAAGGTGTAATTGAAACATGTGTGTCACCGATGAATAACCCTCTTTTTACTGTAAACAAGCCTGACGGTTCGTATCATTTGGTATTGGATTACCGGCATTTAAACTCACATTGTTACAACTGTGCAGTACAGAATACTCACGGCTCTGCCCTAGTGAATAGTCTTGTGCGTAAGCGGTTTAAGACCACGCTTGACATTTCCAATGGTTTTTATGCCCATCGATTGGATGGTCTAAGTTGCCAATGGACCTCCTTTACTTGCGGCGGTGTCCATAAAACAATTTAGGCGTTTGCCTATGGGCTATCAGAATAGTCCTGGAAGTTTTACTGCCCGGATAGTCTCTCTTTTGGAGAGAATCGACCCGGATGCTTGTTCGTATGTGGATGACATATATCTCACAGACGACGAACGTTGGGAGCATCTGTGTCTAGTCAACTGAATAATTAGTACCTTTGCTAACTTGGGTTACAAATTTAACTTTGCAAAATCGCACATTGCAGAGTACACAGTGTTGTTTCTGGGCTACGAGCTCAACAATGAGGGAAAATGTTTGGCTCCTAACTTCCTGGAGAAATGTGCACAACTGCGCTCTCCGAAAACACTGAAAAAATTACAATATTTACTGGGCTTCTTAAATTTCGGGAGAACATACATTCCGGAATATGCCCAGTGTATCAAGCCTTTGTATGCTTTGATACAACCATCTTTTTCCAAATCATGCTGGCTGCCTGAGCATTCAGCTATTCTGCAGTCTTTGCAAGCTGATCTGCTCGCTTCTAAATTCTTACTGACTCGTGATAATCAGACCAACCTGGTGATAAGAATTATCCCTGGGACGGTGGGTTTCACGTACCTGACTTTTAATGAAGGAGACACAGTACCTATTGCATACAAGTCACACTTGTACACTTCGGCTCAATTGCGCTTTTCCACTGTGGAGAAAGTTTTGACGGCTGTGCAGATGGCAATTCTTAAGGAACGTGCTCTGTCACAGGGAAAGCGCATGTTGGTTGTTACCCCGTGTCCTGCCTTGGAGGCAGTCCCCAAATTCCAAAGCTTTGCACCCTTGGTGGATTCAATGGGCTGCATCCTTTACATCCCAGGATGTCACGTTTATTTTTGATGCCTCATTACGGTCGCAGGAGTACTTACAGTATGAATTTGTTCATCCGGCTCCTTTAGCAATGCGACCCTTGGAGGATTTCCATTGCATCATTTACACTGATGGTTCGGCGCAGGTTGCGCATGGCTCTAAACATGCCTACGTTTCCGCATGCGCCATTGTGGTCGGTGCCATGGTGAACGATGAGTTCAAATTCAAGTGTCGTGCACATGCAGACACTAGGGGACTGCACCGCACAATTAGCAGAACTTCGTGCTCTGATGCTTGCATTGGAGTACGCTGATCCTAGTGTGACAACACTTATCGTAAGTGATTCTTACTACTGTGTCCAGTCTTACAATGAGAACTTGCTCTTTTGGATTCAGAATGACTATTGTGATTCCAAGGTTGGTACAATAAAACATAAGATGATCTGGGTCCGAGTGGCTGAGCTTAAAGAGCAGTTGCCACTTGTGTTTGTGATTCATACTCTCGGCCATCAGCGTGTTGGAGTTCACACTGTCGGTAACTCGCTTGCTGATGAAGCGGCGAAATCTGCAGTATCAAAAATATTTAGTTGCAGCAGTTACACGGTCCAAAAGTAAAATAGATGATGACATCTTGGTGGCTGTAGCTGCCACTGAGAAGGGAAGTAAATATCCTACGGGGTTCCCTTCAAACTAAACATACCACTTAAGTCCCGATAAGGTTCCTTATGTGAAAATTCCTGATGTTGGGGAACGGTTGATTCCCAACTTGGATCGCAGGGCTACATTAATTACAGCGGCGCATGAAGGTGCGGTGTCTGCTCATGCGGGCGTCTCAGCCACTGTAACTCAGCTACAACAACAGTTCTGGTGGCGGGAACTGTACAAACAGACGCGTGATTATGTCCTTCAATGTGACATTTGCCAGCAGATTAAGCCTTCGACTGCTGCACGTCCGCCACAGACACAGTTTACATATCTAATAAACCACTGGGTTGCGTTTATTTAGATCACTGCAGTCCTTTTTCTTCTGATACTGCATATAAGTACATCTTAGTAGCAGTTGATTCATGCATACGCTTTGTTTGGGTATGGCCCCATCACAGCGCTGATTCACGGACTGTCATAAGAGATTTGCATGTCTTTGTAGGGATTTTTGCCTGCGGTACCTTCCATTCGGATCAGGGTCCGGCTTTCGCCTCTAAGGCGTATAAGGATGCTATGATTTCGTTGGGGGTCCAAGTCAAGTTTTCGTCTCCATACAGGCCTGAGGGTAATAGTGTAGTGGAACGAATGTACCGTGACTTAAAACAATCTTTGACAGCACGAGTTATAGGCACTGGTAGAAACTGGCTGGCCCATCTCAATGGCGTGCAGCGTGCTCTAAATAATCTCCCTAGAAGATCTCTGGGTGGGCGGACCCCGTACGAAATGCTCTTTGGTATCAAGATGTATGTCCCTGACCTCGACGGTCTAGACTGCGTGGCCCAAGCCACGGACTTTGACGTAGATGAACATTGCAATGTTTTACAGGATCTACAAAAGACCAGAGACAGTCTTACAAAGGAACATTTGCCCTCCACATCGGATGATGCGTTGCAGATCCCGGTAGTTGGCTGGCTACCCAAAGTTGGAGAACTGGTTCGAGAGAAGATCGATAACAAGAAAGAATTTGGTCCTTCCTATCGAGCACAGGTTCCCGTTCTTGGAGTGAAGGGGACAAGAACAGTCATTTTACCACCACTTCCAGGTCGTAAGGAAAACAGGTTTATCTCTTTTGACAATGTCAAGATACACAGGGAGGCCGATTCTTCATAGTATGACACCGGCAGTCTCCTGTCCTTCGATTGTGAGAAATTCTGTTTTGGCAACTACTTCTAATGCTGAGCCAGAAGTGGCCCTCGAGATGCCTGCTATTTCCAATCCTTTATTAAACACTTTTCCCGTTAATAACATTGATGACCTAGATTACGCCTATCCAGCTGATTTATCTATGCCTGATTGTTTGGCCACAGAATCCAGGTTCTCCTTTGACTCTGTTTCAGTGACTTCGAAAAAACCCTCACGTTGTGCAATTTATGCCTCTTTATTTAGAAAACATTTTTTGATTCCCCCTTGGACATATATTTGGCTGGTACTTTTTTCAGTTTACCTTTTTATGTCAATTGGTTTTGTGTTTCATTTTTTCCGTCTCATCGATGGACACTATGTCGAGGAAAAAACTTGCATTCGGCATCTAAATGGAACTTTGGTCCCACATTCCTCATCACATACAGAACACAGACTGAAGAGAGACTTAAATTTTGTTAACATCACTGCTTGG
The DNA here is from genome assembly GCF_964263255.1 of Lissotriton vulgaris. Taxonomy (NCBI): domain Eukaryota; kingdom Metazoa; phylum Chordata; class Amphibia; order Caudata; family Salamandridae; genus Lissotriton; species Lissotriton vulgaris. The sequence continues at coordinate 102,391,992 of NC_141689.1, read as the reverse complement.
CCTGTTTTTGATGGGATTGTGTGGGATGCAGTTAAATTTCAAATCCATGGCCCTACTGAAGTGGTTAATGTCCCTAATTTGCTCAGAGTGAACATGGGGGATGTGGTGAAACAAAACATACGTTCTGATGATTGGGATATTCAGGCCGTAGAGTCATTATTCTCTGATTTGAAATATTATGCTGCCTTTGATGCTGAAGATTTATATTTAGTCTGCTAGTTATGGTGAATTATTTTGCTTTCAACATTATGGTAATAATTTTCTGCATAAAACAAGTTCCAGAAGGGGTACTGTAAATTACACACAGTGGGTACATCGCCCAGCACCATTGCAAGGCAGCTCCAGTACATTTTTGAAATAGTACACTTATTTTACCGACTTTAATCAATCAAATCCTGGGTCCTTTTTATTTTAAAATGACACAAAAGTCCATGTCCAAAGTTAGACTTACCGATACTAAATTACTGTATTCGAAGTCCTTTCTAGACAAGTTAGCTATAGAGGGCTACGAGCTATGGAAGGAAACCATTGACCTTAAATCGGTTTGGGGTACTAAAAATTGGCAGGTACAAGGCACTGAGGATTTGCACCGTGCATGTCTCATCCCAAATCATATGTTGTTTTTAAATTCTACTATTTCCCAGACAACATGCTTTGGATTGGCTACTTCTACAAAATTAAATACACCTACTATACGCGAATTGGAAGAATATTCCGGTTGGAATAATTTTACAAAGTTTTCCATTTGTGAATTGCAAACACTATTGCACAATACATCCTTTAATGTATCCAGTTTGGGTCCGAAGGGTTGGCTGATGTGGCATAGAAGCTCTGACTCTTGCCAACGTCGCTTTCTAGGTTTGACTGAAGGTTTTACACAAGTCAGGCCTGATCCCCGTTTTGATACTGATCATTCTGTCACCACTTACTCAGTTGGCAAATTATGTCAGAATTGGCTACAACATTATACGTTAGCTGCAGTTAAATTACATCTATCCAAGTTGACTGATAATGTAGATTTAAATGATTTCATAAAAGGTCCGGCTAGTGGTAGATCTAAACGGTGGATTTATGCAGTTTACAGTGAAATCTGGAAACTATTACATATTGCTAAGCGCCTTAGAGCTATTGATCAAGCTAATTTGGAAAAGGTGCTTTCAGTTGTCGATAACAGTATTAACATGCTTTCTTCCCGCATCTACACGTTGAATAATATTGTATCGTCTGTTGTTGATATAGTAAATGATGAAGTGTCTGTGTTATACCATGGTCAAAATCAATTGCGTTCTATAATGTAATTTGCGTGGACCCTGCAGACGCTTAAAGCAGGCAGAGTACCCTGGAATTACATGAATGTGTCCTCCCTCTTTGCCCCTTTTAATTTGACTGACAAACAGCGCCTGCTTTCAATGCGTGATGCATCCTTTTCCATGTTACACATTGAGAGGTTGGAATCTTTACCGTTCTCTGTAGCTGAGGCCACTGCTGCAATGTGGCTTATCCACGGATTGATCACATTACCATTTGCCTTATACAAGTTTACTAATTGTATGCAATATATTGCGATAGGGAGATATGAACCATTAGGCAGCTCATTCTTCCATGAGGCATGGTCTCTTCCATTTACTTATAGGTGCCTGAAAGAGGAGAAATACGTGTATCTTAACGGGGAGGAATGCACAGAGTCCCCGGACCATTCATTGATATGCAGACACATCCAGTTACATGGTTCTTGTAATCAGGGCCGGCCTAATGTAGCCTGTGTTTTGAAAGGAACTCCGGTTCCCGCAATCGTTCCCACTTTCACATTACTGGCGAACAGTAGTTATTTACTGTTGAATAACGAAGAGTGTTGTGGGTTAATTAAAGGTATCGCTTATGTGGTAACTGTATCAGAACGTGTTGTCTGTTGCAAAAACGTTCTGTATCCCCTTACGCATGGGAATTCAGATGTTTCCATCTCGCCGCGCATCCCAACATTGAAGGCAGAGTTCAATGGTCCGAGTACAATAAGAGCCCTTTTGTCTCAAAAAGAGGTGACCCTGAGTTCAGCCCGTGAAACATTCGTCCTTCACATAGCTAACACGCGCACAGAGGTACAGGCGCTTTTAAATGCTGATTTGCCGTTACATTAGAGCGAGCTGGTTCATCAAATCTTTAATGCCTCCTCCACTTCTGGCCTTGCTCACTTTTTTAAATTAGTTAGCAGTGATCTCGTGACTTCATTCGAAAAAATATTTGGAGTCATCCCTGCCTTCTTTCATTCTTTGTTTTAAAGTCTGTTTGGTGGCTTCCCTGTTTTGCTAGCTTTGGCTGAAGGGGTTTTGGTGATATTTTATTTTATTAAACATGGATGCCAGTCCTGCGTTAGAAGCCGCAGAGCCCTTCCTGCCACTGTTTCGCAACCGGATGCTTGATTACTATGGCACACTGCCGCTTGCGACTTTAAGCACGGCATTTGGATTATCGTTTTGATTTTCTTATTTCACATGTATCCAGCCTATGTTTCATTGCCTGAGCTGCGATTTCGCCTGGGCCCTTGATTTGTGTCTCTGCTTGACGGTGTCTCCTGACGTCGATTTTAATCATCTGATGAGCCCCGTAGTTGCTCACGAGTTGGTTTGTTCTGGCGAAAGGATTATGGCCTTGGCAGCGATGCATGGACTAATGGGTCATTGGGACATACTCGCAGCGGCGCATGAGTTCTTGGCACAGAGCTTTCTTGAGAACCCACCGAGTTGTTCTCTGATGATGCTAGAGGATCCAGTGCTGGAGGAGCACGTATGTTCTTTCCCACTACTTAATTGGATGGCTGAACTGTTTTCGGATGATGACAGTGATTTCATGTTGGAGGCTGTTGCTGCATATTTTGCAGATTCAGTCCTATCCTGAGAAGCCTTGGAGACTTTTCTAATTTAAGCACGTACCTGATTGTATTTTTTGGAAGTTGTCTTTTTTCTTAAGAACAATTCTTTTTATACGCCCCAGGCCTATTGACTTGTATGAAAGGGGCCTTGTGTTGAAAAGTTTAGACCATTTCATTTGGCCGGTGTAGGCCATCATATCTGCTTTTGAAAATTAGTTTAGCTCATTATTATTGAACTCTGCTTTCATGTTATGCCCCTATTCTGGTCTTACCTTACCTTGATTTTTGACCGTGCTTGGATCATTGGGGGGGTGTCATATAGCTAATTATTTTCTATATACTGTGTTAAGTTAGCATGAGCTTAATAAATGTTTAAAGCCATTTTTCCTTTTGCTTCATTTTGCACACGACACATAATTGTTGTTTTAGCTTTCAACCCAGAAGAGCTTTGTGATTTACTTGAGAAATAATATGTTATTGCTCTGATATCAGTTTTGCTTGGTACACTGTCTGCACAGTGAGTGCTGAAGGCTCCAAGGATAACTCAACACAGTGTTGTTGTGAGGTCTGATCTTCGCACCTCCATAGACATAACACACATGCTGCTGCCAAAATCTGGCTCTAAGTGGGTTTTATATTGTTGTGCTGAACACACTTGATGTTGCTTCGCATGCAGAGAGCTGGTGGAAGATGATGTGATCCTCTGCCACTGAGATTTTGAGGTATCGGCCCGCCCTGCTAAAACCCAAATGAGACCTTCATAGATATAAAAATACTATGCTAAATAGGGAGGGTGAGAATTAGGTATTGTTAATTCCTATTCATTACAGCATCTTAGTATGCTGTCACCATTCGCCTTTTATGGGCTAGTAACTATGCTGATAACTTTGTTGCTTATAATATGCTTGCTTGTATTATATAAGATACTGCGTTTGAGAACCCTGCACTAGTAAATAAATATTTCAAATATGCACGTGTCCTCATTTACTCCACGATCTGGTTTGAAATTATTATATAGCGAAAGAGTGTTCATGTGTTCCACGATACCTGAGGTTATCTAAGTTCATGTTCTGGTTTGTCTAAACATTGGGAGTTTGTTATGACCAATGAGACACTGTAGCTAGCTCGGTAAGGGGATTTTGGGTACTGAGGTGAGATTTGGGCCATCCTAACTCACTGAGGTTCCGAATCTCTATGCACAGTTCTGTAGGAGAACGGAATTCCTGCTACAAGATAACGGTAAAAACACTCAACCGTGTCGGATAAGACTGATGGATATGGTTAATGTAGTGTGGTTCTTGCTACTAAGGGGTCCATTAGGATGTCGGGCGGTGGCACCGCCGCGGTGGTGGCGGGCGGAAAAACTCACGAGCGAGCAGCGGAACTCACGTCCGCCACATTAGGATAGGTAAAGATAGGTAATTTCACGTCCGCCGCGGAGCGACGCGCACCGCCATCCAAGTGCGCCCGCCACCGCGGCGGCGAGAGCCAATCGAGACTCTCCGCCGTGCCGAATGACGTCCGCCCCGCTCAACAAATTAGGAGGGCTCAAACAAGCAGACGCACCGAGGAGACACCGCCCAGCCTGAGCAGGCGGAAACTCGACAGAGGAGCAATATAGCCGATACCCAGTCCTGACCGCCATGAACCCAGCCCTCCATATGCATCCGGTGATGTTCCTCCTACAACACTATCGTCAGATGGGCCGTCGCGGACGCCGCCGCAGGTACGCCAATACGCATATGCAACACACAACACACAGGCCGACACAGGGTCCAATCACCACACAGGAACCCTGCTGGGGGAAACAACACATCTACAAGGGCACCGACACATCACCCACCTCACAACAAGGCACCCCTCAGCATCTGGGACACACAATGACTGCCAACCAGCAGCAACGTCCCGGTCCTGGTCACCTCACCGCCGTGGTCAACACATGCGCACTATGCAGTAGGCAGGCCAATCCAAGGCATGGGTAGGGCACAAACATCACAGGGACACACAACCCCCAACCACACAGCAACACACCCAATCAACCCACAGGCCAGGTGCCCATCCCGTGCACTTCCATGCACACCAACAAGCACTGCAACAACAAGCACAATACACACTCCCTGCACCACACAACACACAACCAGGGAGACAGCCACTGCAGGAGTGGCAGACAAGTAACACACAACACCACTGCCACACACACTCAAGGGTCACAATCCTTGCCAGCACACACACACACACACACAAACACACACCCTGGGTGTAGCCACAAACACAACACGCACACAGGGATGCCTCAACCGATGCCTGCACAAGAACAACACACAAACAATACAGGAACACATACTGAACTCCAACAGAAACACACATACCCTGTCAGACAAACTGGGGAAAATCAATGGCAGAACACACACAACAGGAGTACACAACAACATCACTCAGGAACAAATCACACACACCATAACACAAATCACACAAGAAGTGCATCTAGACCAATACACATGGCCACATCAAACCCATCACAGATGCACATGAAACCTCACATAACAAACACCACAAGACATCAGGGGATTCACATCAGGAATGCCAAGGGCACATACGCACAGCACCGCATGCACGACAAGCATTGTCTGCAGAATAGGCATGATTGACACAACTGCACCACACACCACAAATCAGCACTGCAGAAATGCAACACCACACCCAGGAACTGAAGCAAGACCACACCCTACATCCACACATCCAACACAACAACTACACATGCACCACTCTCGGATACAAGAGCACAGCCACCTCCACCAGAGCACTGGCCAGCACACAGCTGAAGTGCACATGACCACTACAGAATGACCAATAGCACAAGGACATCACACATAAATCATTGGGGCAATGTCTAGAGTGGAACAACACTTATGGCCCAAGAACTGCACCACAAAGTACAAGCCCACACATGAAGTGATGGGTAGGCACACACACATGGAAACCAAGGGGAAAGCTGACATCTAAGTCAAACAGCCTGCATGTCAGTAGCAGACATGTAAGGGGTGTACCACACCCAAATAGAGGGACGTAACACACACAATGGGCAGGCACAAGTGGCACACATAGGGGATGGATTAAAACCACACACACCATGCCATAAAGGAATGCCCAAACCACCATGTGCCTGCAATGCATGACGAACACAAACACAATGCCAGTGTGGAGCAGTAGGGCCACACAGTTCATACAAAAGCACCCAAGACACATTGAGGATCAATCAAACACAACACTGATGTGCAACTCACACACTTTGTACACTCCAAAATGATAAACACAACAAGGAGGAGTCGCACACAACACCATGGACACACCAACACACAGCACAGTGCACTACAAACAGCTCACACAAGTGCATACAATTCTCTACCCAGGGCAAGACAAAACAAACAACATGCATACAACTCCTGGGTGACACGTGTGTCTCACACAACACAGGGGCGCACACACATCCACTACTAACTCACACCCTTCACACTGCACACCTCTGCTACACCCAACACCACGCATCTCATGTAGGCCATGGCACCAGGACCAAGGCCCAACACAAGATGACCATACACATACAAGCTGAGCACACAGAAAACAATCCACACACATACTTCATTACATATCCCAGCCAGCTTCGATACATTTGCACAGCATCACACCCTGTGCTGGCATTGTCCCACAACCAGACATGTGAACAGTGTAGGCAACAACTGCAAATCACTAACAAGATGACTGCATGCGAGGTAAAATAGCCATCACAGATCACACAATTTACAGGCTCAGAATGGACTTAAGACCCAGTCACCCCTGCCCAAAATTATGATGGCTGCAAAGAGCCTTGCAATGTTGAAGCGATACATGGAGCATGGTGCACAGGCTATCATATGCGATCAGAAACAGAACTGAAATCAGAAAGGACACCGACAAAACACACACCAGAAGCAAATGTATTTATTCACATATTGCACAGATGCAGCGGTGCAACAATAGTAGACAACAGCAAGGCTCAAAATGATGCAAAAATGCTATATACCATGCACAGGTGAAACATAAACAGGAAGGCCAGTTTCATTGGCAGGGGAGAGGCCAACACAGCAGAGCAACAGGGCCAGTGTCCATGGCAAGGGAGAGGCCAACACAGCAGAGCAACAGGGCCAGTGTCCAAGGCACAAGTGGTAGGCCAACACAGCAGAGCAACAGGGCCAGTGTCCAAGGCACATGTGAGAGCACAACACAGCAGAGCAACAGGGCCAGTGTCCATGGCAGGGGAGAGGCCAACACAGCAGAGCAACAGGGCCAGTGTCCAAGGCACAGGTGAGAGCACGACACAGCAGAACAACAGGGCCAGTGTCCAAGGCACAGGTGAGAGGCCAACACAGCAGAGCAACAGGGCCAGTGTTTATGGCAGGGGAGAGGCCAACACAGCAGAGCCAAAGGGCCAGTGTCCATGGCAGGGGAGAGGCCAACACAGCAGAGCAACAGGACCAGTGTCCATGGCAGGGGAGAGGCCAACACAGCAGAGCAACAGGACCAGTGTCCAAGGCACAGGTGAGAGCACGACACAGCAGAGCAACAGGGCCAGTGTCCAAGGCACAGGTGAGAGCATAACACAGCAGAGCAACAGGGCCAGTGTCCAAGGCACAGGTGAGAGGCCAACACAGCAGAGCAACAGGGCCAGTGTCCATGGCAGGGGAGAGGCCAACACAGCAGAGCAACAGGGCCAGTGTCCATGGCAGGGGAGAGGCAAACATTCTGTGCATTGAAGGGTGGCCCTGCTCTTCAGTGGGGATGGTGTCTGTGGGCGGGAGTTATGTTATGTTATGTTATGTTATTATCGCTTGTATAGCGCGCAGATGCCGCAGCCAAGAGGCGTCCCGGCGCTTTCCGGAGATGGTAAACACAACACAGCAAGAGTAGACCAAATAAGAAAGCTAAACTGAAGAAAATAGGAAGGTTTTCAGAGCCTTCCTAAAAGGGAGCAACTCGGAAATGGAACGGAGAGTGGCAGGTAAAGAATTCCAGAGTGCTGCCGCCAACACTGAGAAAGAGCGGCCACCCATTCTGGCTCTTTTAAAGCGTGGCACTATGGCAAGATTTGCACCTGAGGAACGAAGGGCTCTGGAATTCTGTTGAATTGTCTGCGATAGAATAGGAGGGGAGGCAGACTTAAGAATTTTAAAAGTTAGGCAGAGAGCTTTAAACTTAATTCTTTGCCCCACAGGTAGCCAATGGAGGTCTTGGATAGTGCGGCGAGCAGACACAAATTTTAGAAGGCCAACCAACATCCTGGCCGCCGCGTTTTGCACCCTCTGAAGGCGAGCCAATTCTGCCTGGTTCACACCCAAAAACAAGGAGCTGGCGTAGTCCAATCTGGTAAGAACCAGAGCTTGGACTATGATCTGTCTGATATCCGCATCAAAAAACTTGAAGATGGGTCGGAGGCACCGCAGAGCACCAAAACAGGTACCAGCTACACGCTTAGTGTGGGATGTGAAGGAGAGTTTATCGTCAAGCCACACCCCGAGATTTCTGACTTCGGCCACGGGGATGGGAGCAGGGCCCAATTCAGATGGCCACCATTGATCTCCCCAGAGTCCGCTTTCCCTACCAAAAATAATGACCTCGGTCTTAGAGGCATTAAGTTGGAGTCGGTTGTTAGCCATCCAGCCTGCCACAGCTTTAAGGGCTGACTGAAAGGTAGGGGCATCCATGTTGGAATCACCATTGAGTGCTACCGCCAGCTGTGTGTCATCGGCGTATGACACCATGGTGAGACCGAAGCTATGGGCTACCTCCGCCAGTGGCTGAACATATAAATTGAAAAGGGTAGGGCCGAGGGCCGATCCCTGCGGGACGCCCTGATGGATGGAACGAGAGGCCGAAACAAAGGGGGGAGTGGATACTTTAAAGGTTCGATCCACAAGGAAGGATCGGAACCATTCCAGAGCTAACTCTCCAACTCCGGCCTCCATGAGACGGTGTAGGAGGATCTGATGGGAGACCGTATCGTGCGTGGGTTGTGTCTGTTGTGGGCTCCTTGTGCTGTATCTTTTTGTTGACGCAGGTGAACCGGGGGCACTGTCACCTGATGTGGCCACTGACTGGGGGGTGGACAAAGGCACCAGAGCTGCAATGGGTGCATGTGCCTGCTGAAGGGCTGACGTCACTGTGGATGACAACGGCAGGACTGTACGGTGTAGCCCATCCACGTCAGAGTGTATGCCCTCCATGTATGCAATCACCTGGCCTAATTTCTTGTCATGGTCACTGAAGGCATTGACCAGGGCAGTCTGGCCCACACAAAGCTGGCGCAGGAGCTCTACACACTCTGCAGTGAGGGCAGTAGGGGGGACAGGTGCAGGGGCAGCGGTGCCAGGTGTGATGTGACCCGTCCCCTCTTAGTGACACGGATACGGGCAGCACCAGAAGAAGTGGATGGGAGGCTGGGCACTGGCCGCTGGGTGGTAGATGATGATGCAGATTCCCCATCCCCTGTGCCTGCCAGCATGGATGCATCCCCGTTGGCATCAGATGAAGTGCTACTCTGTGTCTCAGCCACAGATTCCTCCAGCATACTTCTGTCTCCCTCAGATGCACTGGTGGGCTCTGTGTCACTGGCCTCCACTGCAGCTGTAGTGCTACTCTCGGCACCACTGGGTTCGGGCTCATGTTCCCCCGTGGTCTCTTGCGAATCTGCATGAGAGAGAGATACAGGGTTGTGTAAGTGTCATCATCTGGTCACACAAATTCAAGACAATGCACTACAGTAGAGGCCCAAATCTACATGGTAACCACCCCCCCTGCAATCACTGTGCAGCAACACACAACATAGATCACAACAGTGCCTGTAACGCTGAATATCTGCCATGAGTGAGCCATTTTGATGCCACACAGCACTACACCCTGCCCGTAGATGAAGTGTGCCACACACACAACTTGGCCTGCCCACACCTTGGGACATGATGAGGGTACAACACTTGTTACCACTAACAGATCTTCAGGGAACAGGAGGGGACAACACACACACCTATTAGGACATCACAGTCCCCAATGCCACGTAGGCCATGGCAAGCACCATGTGGTAATCTGGGGCACATGATTTGCAGATGTTGGGGCACCAACGATCATGGTGCAGGCAAATTCGGCATACATAAATTCATACTCAGCAAGTGGACACTGCTGGTCACCCCATGACAGATCACCCACACCATCCCAACGCTGAATGACCATGTGGATCCCAACTCTTCTAGCAATGGGAAAGTACAGCAGGGAGGATCTGCTCAGTAAGGCCAGGGTGGCACAGTACTTGATACATACACACATCACAGCAGCCACTCACATGACACAGCACGGCACAGCAACACACGCACATCGCATGGCTCAATGCTACCACTGGCCCTGTACACATGCATCCACTCCAAGCCTAAGTCACGCTCCCAAGAAACTCACCAGCCCTGCCTTGATTGCCATGCTCCTTCAGACGTGCATCCAGGTCTGGATGAGTCACTAGAGTCATGCTGCGGCGTGCCAAATGCCCTGTGCGTGGTAGCATCCCCAATGTCATCTCTGCCACGGTTTTTGCAAGCCGACTGATGTTGTCCCACCTCTTGTGGCAGTGGGTGCGTCGGCGGTTGGATACCCCCAGGGCTCGCACCTTTGCCGCAATGGCCCTCCACATGGCCTTAAGCTGGTTTACCTTGAGCTGCATGTATGAGAGTAAAGAAGTGTCAATCACCAGTACCACAATGTCAGGTACCAACATCAATCAATACAGTACCAAGACCCAGAATAAGGACCCATTGTAGCCTCCCTCCCTCACAAACTGGGGGACCCCTCCCAATGGGAATTAGCATGGCCCACACAGATGTGATTGCATGCACACATTGGGGCATAGAGGGTCCAGGATAATCTCACATATGCAAGATGCATTAACATGAAATGCATCAACAGAAGTGTGTAAGTCTGCAATGACACAGGGCACAGATGTGGCATGTGTAATATTCAGTGGGAAGGAAGTAGTGCAAAGAACATGTAGGTCTGGTGGTGTTTTACTAACGTGTGGGCAGCCACTGGTCCGACTCTCTGGGTCACACTGAATCAGACAACAGGGGCACACAGAAATACTCAGACAAGAAATTACTGTCCTGGCACCTACATGGCAAACATTCTGTGGCTCTGTATAGCTGGCAATGTGACACTCCCCATTCACACATACAGGAGCAGGCATGGCAAAGAGTGACATTGTGACACACACACTCCCTCGCCCTGGAGACAGCTTGTCTGTCAGTGTTTGACACAACCCCACACCCTCAGGCATATACTGCTGCAGCACAACTACATGTCTGACACCCCCCTGCCCGACAGCTACCTTCATGGTGACTTACCATGACATTGGGACCACCAAACAGCCTTGGGTACTGTGCCAGCACCTCGTCCACAAGGAACTCTAGCTCCTCGCTGGTGAATGTACTGGCACGGATCTTCTCTGTCCTTGCCATCCCTGTGGACATGGAACACCTGTGGCAGAAGTGAGTGGGCAGGGGTCCCAGGCAGCAGGCTCAGGAGGCAGCAGTAGGAGAGGGTCCCAGGCAGCAGGCTCAGGAGGCAGCAGCAGGAGAGTCCCAGGCAGCAGGCTCAGGAGGCAGCAGCAGGAGAGGGTCCCAGGCAGGAGGCTCTGTGAGCAGTGGAAATGTGAGGTTCACTCTCAAACACTTATAGCCCCCTTGGGTCATCTGTAAGGTGCAAAGCAGCACCAATTGGTTGTCAAGGTCTGCCTCTTTCAAAATCATCCAATGACCGCCTACGCGCTGGCGGAGCACACCTTCCGCGATTTTCAAATGTGCATCATGCCATCGCGTTCATCGCTCCCATTGGCTGTGGGCAATGCTCCATGGCGGTGATGCATCGCGGGTGCCCGGGGTGCGCTACCGCGATGGTGCATCATTCAAAATCATCCAATGACCGCCAACGCGCTGGTGGAGCACACCTTCCGCGATTTTCAAATGTGCATCATGCCACCGCGACCATCGCTCCCATTGGCTGTGGGCAATGCTCCATGGCGGTGATGCACCGCTGGTGCCCGGGGTGCACTACCGCGATGGTGCATCATTCAAAATCATCCAATGACCTCCTACGCGCTGGCGGAGCATGCCCACCGCCATGTACACATGTTCATATGCCAATGGCCACCGCACTTGTGAAGGGGGTAGTGCTGGTGTCACTCCGCCGGGGACAGACGGTAGGTCCAGCAAATCATGCGGTGGAGCATGCTCACCGCCATGTACACATGTCCATATGCCAATGGCCTCCGCACTTGTGAAGGGGGTGGTGCTGGTGTCACTCCGCCGGGGACAGGCAGTAGGTTCCGCGATTTTCATGACCATGAATGGCTATGTCAATCCTGAAGACTGTATCAGTACACAGCAGCAACATGGTGAAGGGCACATCATTGTACACACAATGCCATACTTCCATGTCAAGAAAAAGGAAGTAGGTGGTGCACTGCACAAGTTAATTAAGCTTCTGAAAGTTTTTACAAAGTTCTGGGTGCTCTTCAAGGGTGGTGTTTTCCGTCAAAACACCAAAGAATCATAAAGTAGGTAGTGTACGCAGGGACTGCAGATACATCCCCTAGTGAGGCACTCCATGGGTGATCAACAACATGATTCACAAAGTCGATGAAGTTTTGTTGGTTTATTCAATATTGTTCATCAAATGTTTTTAAACTGATATTAACGGCATATCAATCAAAGCATCATTATTCCATTGGACGGGTATATGAACTTCTCCAATGCATTTCGGGCGGGAATGCCCTTTGTCACGGAATTCGATTCCAAAGCGGTTATCAATTACAATAGACTTCCATCGGAACAACTTAATATCAGTTTAAAAACATTTGATGAACAATATTGAATAAACCAACAAAACTTCATCGACTTTGTGAATCATGTTGTTGATCACCCATGGAGTGCCTCACTAGGGGATGTATCTGCAGTCCCTGCGTACACTACCTACTTTATACTTCCATGTCATCCACAGGTGGACGCACGTTCAGTGTGACACACTTTGGTCTGTGGTCCCTGCCATGTTACTAATGCATGTCATGGCTGATGATGCTTGACACTCTTGAGGTGGTGTTCATGATGTGGTACACATCCATTTGTTGTGGGTCAGTGATGACCTTGACAAGGCTTGTGTCACTGCATTGTATCGTATCAGACTGGTGCTTTCACAGCAGGTCATGCACACAAGTGAACGTTTTCCTGATACTGTGATCATTGTGAAGATGGATGTGTGCAGAGTTAAGATGATGCATTGAGGTGTGACAGGTACAGCAGATGGGTGTGATACAGACATGGTAATTTTCCAAACATTGGCCGATGTTGTTGCACCTTGACTGCACATGTGAATTGTGATCTCCAGTATGTGCGCTTTCACATTCTCTGATGTGTTTGTGGCACTTGTGTATTGACAGTGGAGAGGTGTGACCTCTGTGTGTATCAAAAGGCCAGCCATGTAACCTGGTGTGCCATGCATCTCTCAGGCAGTCGATGTTTTTGCATTACATCACTGATGGTATGTGCAGTGGCCATCTCATGATGGTGGTCACTGACATTTTCTTTTTTACTTCTCAACTAGGAGGAGGCCAAATCTCCGATGTCACCTGACAGTGCTTGAGGACAAGGAGAATATTGCAATAATTTGGAAATTCCACCTGGATAGACCAACACTGAAGATTCTGTGTGATCTTTTGGAGCCCCACCTGCAGCCTCGCCGTCACTATCCAACACCCACATACAAGGTGATGGCAGCACTCCACTTTTTTTGCGACAGGTTCCTTCCAGGAGACCATGGCTAGCACTGGAGGGATGTCACAGCCCATGTTCGGCATGGTGCTGAGGGATGTTCTTGCTGCCATGATGCTGTATCAGAATCGCTACATCCATTTCCCTAGGGGAGGAGAATTGGCTGCCGTGAAGGGTGACTTTTATCCCCTTGGGCGCATCCCACATGTTGTTGGTGCCATCGATTGCACCCATGTAGGTCTGGTGGCACCACAGGCGACGGAGCACATATATAGGAACCGCAAACATTATCATTCCATCAATGTGCAGGTGGTGTGCCTTGCGGACATGACCATTTCTCATGTGTGTGCAAAGTATCCTGGCTCAGCGCATGATTCGTACATCATGAGGAACAGCATGGTGCCCCGGATGATGGAGAATCTGCATCCCGAGCGTGATTGGATTGTGGGTGAGTATGCCTACTGATATGGTGTGTTGTGTGTCACCTGCTGCACTCTGACTGTGCAACATTGCAATGGGTGTTTGTCATTGACAGGTGACTCAGCATATCCCAGTAGGCCATGGCTGTTGAGCCCCCTCAGGAATCCCAGGACCCCAGCTTACATCCGCTACAATGACGCCCATGGCAGGACCCGACGGGTAATCGAACTGACTTTTGGCCTGCTGAAGTCTAGATTCTGCTGCCTTGACAGGACAGGAGGTGCACTGGCATACTCGCCGGGGAAGGTATGCAAGATAGTTTTGGCATGCTGTATGCTGCACAACCTGGCCATCCACAGGGGGATCCCCCTGCTCCTGGACGATGGTGAGGATTCAAGGCCACCACCTGCTCAAGGACCTGAGTCTAGTGATGCGGACAGTGGAGAGGATGAAGGAGTAGACCTGCGCCAGCAGCTCATCGAACGCTACTTCACTTGAAGGTGGGTGACGAGGTACAACATGTACATTGTGTGGTGTGGTTGCTGTTGTTGTAAAGGGCTATGCGCGGATGTAACAGACAGGCACACATTCAGTCACCTGTGTGTGGTAAAAGTGACATTGACGTGTGTCTAGTATGCCTGTAGTGTCTTGTGTATGTTTTGTGTAGTGTTCTGCCTGTGATGGCACAATGAGACCAGTGACTGTTGTTGTTCTGTTGTGTCTCCCTAGCTTCAACAGACAAATCCTGCACTACATACTGTACATCATTTGAACACATCATGGACATTGTCTACATTGTAAATATTGCACTAAAAACGATACAGCACAAAATCTGGTGCATCAGGTATTTTATTTTGGCAGTGGACATGTGATTTGTGCGGGAATATTTACATGACAGTGGGGAATGAGTAGTGAGTTGACAGTCCTGTTCGCTGAGATGCAAGAGTAGAGTCCACATGGATGTGGTGACCCAGTCCAACAGACAAGTGGCATTGCCAAGGAAATGTGGGTAAAGACAGTCCAAACAGTCAATGCAGTAGGGAAGAGGGTTGTCATCACGGCTGGCTCCGTGACTGGCGTGTGGCAGGTGCTTTGCCTCCGGAAACTCCCAGGCTCTTCTTTGGACGCCCCCTAGGTCTTTTGGGTGGTGGGGGGCCAGCTGAATGGCCAGCGGCGTCAGGGGACTCGTCCCTCTCTGTTGGGGCAGGGGAGGATGGTGCACTGTCATCCTGCGGCACAACAGGAGGAGACGGAGGTGGTGGTTGGGCCACAGGCCAATCCCTCTGCAACGCCACTTGCTGGCCCATGAGGTCCACCATCTGTCCAAGGCGGTTGTCGATGGACCTCATCAGCAGGATGAGCTCCCTTAACAGTTCATCCGACCAGCCACTTTGTCTCTGGACCTCTTGGTAGGCCTCCACTACTCTGGTGAAGTGGTCCAGGTATGGTCCCCACTCCTCCTGAGGTCTGGTGGTGGCCCTGGCCCTCCCACCTGCTCTTCTGCCACAGACCTCTTGCCTCACCACTGTGGGTCCACGCACTCTCTCCTTGCCCTCCACAGTAGTTGCTGTGGGCTGGTCATCCCCTGGGACAGGGAGGGTGCTGCAGGTGGTACTGGTGGTACTAGTGGTAGTGGCGGTGGCGGTGGTTACAGTGGTGGCTGCGGTGGAGGCAGAAGCCGTGACAGCAGGCGTCTGCTGCGCTGTTGTTGCAGCAGACGTGGTGGTGGGGAGGATGGGGGCCTCTGACCTCTGGGTCTGTGGCACACCAGATGGGCCGGGCTGGAGCTCATCGTCTATACTGTCCTGGGAGTCCACATCTGAGAGTCCATGTGCCGGGGGTGGATATTGGCTCTGCTGGTCGTTGGTGCGGTCCTCAGCAGTGAGTTCTTCATCACCTGTGGAGTAGATGGGGAATGGTCAGTGTTGGGCACTGTGCAAGTATTGTGTCAGCTGCGTATGAACGACTGTCTGTACACTACACAAATATGAAGTAACCAGTAGTACAATTCATGGCAACACTGTGTATAATTTCATGGTACAGAGGAACATCATTTACTCATGCATGTTGGATGTCAATGCATTGCATGCAATTGTTGCTGCGTTTCGGGATGCAGGTCTCCCACACACACATCAGGAAGAGTTAAGATAGCTACCTACCGGTTAAATGAGGGTGAACAGTGCAATGGCTGACACATGCTCCTGGGTGGGGAGGCATGTATCCTGCTCAGCTGTGGGATAGGGGGCATGCTGGGAGTGGTGACTCAGGGCCTCCCACCCCCAAACTGTGCTCCATTACAAGATGGATACCGACCTGTAAGTCTGTTTGTTGAACTGTGCAATGGCTGACACATGCTCCTGGGTGGGGAGGCCTGTATCCTGCTCAGCTGTGGGACAGGGGGCATGGTGGGAGTGGTAGTGCAGGCCTCCCTCCATCAGACAGACATTACAAGAAAGATTAATACCTACCTGTTAGGTGAAGGGAACAGTGCAATGGCTAAAACATGCTTCTGGGTCAGAAGGCCTGTATCCAGCTCAGCTGTGGAACAGGGAGCATGGTGGGAGTGGTAGTGCAGGCCTCCCTCCCCCATTCAGGCCTCCTAAGCAAGATGGCTAGCTACCTGTTGTGTGAGGGTGGACAGTGTAATGGTGTTTATGTATAGCAAGGAAGTACTTCTCAGTGTGATGTTTGGCATTTGTTTGTACTTACCAGCCTCTGCTCCCCCCGGCTACTCCTGTGAGACTCTCAGGTAGCAGTATGGCAAGCACCTTCTCCTCCCATGGTGTGAATGTTTTTGGTGGGATGGGAGGGCCACTGCCAGTCACGTTAGCCAGCGTCCAGTTCTTACTCCTCCGCTCCTTGACTACCCTCTTGAGATCATGCCACCGCTTCATGATCTCCTTCTTAGATCTTGGGGTGGTCCCTACTGCATTCATCCTTTGGACTATCCTTTCCCACATTTGTGTCCTCGTGGCTAATGGAGTCTGTTGGACCAGGCTACCAAACAGTTGTGGCTCTACTCTTACAATCTCATTGACCATGACTGTCAACTCACTCTCGGTGAATTTGGGCATTTTTTTTGTTGTCATGGTGTGTGGTGGTTGAGGTGTTTGTGGGTGCATGGGTGTGGGTGCAGGGGTATGGTGTTGAGGTGTGAGGTGTGTTGTGTGCTGTGGGATTATTTGTGCTGGTGTAAAGGTGGTGGTGATGGTGGTGGTGGATGTGTGTGTGTGCTGTGCTCTTTTGCCTCTCCTGTTAGATGTGGGGTATGGCCTTCTATTCTGGAGTGTTGCAAAGGATTGTGGTTTGTGTAGGGGGTGGCTTTATACTCAGCTGTGTGGGTGTGTCCAAGTGGATTTTGGGTGTCAGGTGTGTTGTGGGAGTTGCCCAGGGTTTTAATTTTAATTTTAGCTTTATTTGTTTTATTTGTATGTGGGTTATGTATTTGGGGGTCATGGCTGATTTTATTTGTGCATCATTTGGCATCACTGCGGTGTTTTGGCTTCATCCGCCATATTTGTCATGTCCCGTCCGCTGCGGCGTTTATGCTGCAGGTCTTCCGCTATTTTTCCCATTCACTCCTGTGTGAGACCGCGGCGGTCGGTAACAGCGGTTCCGACCGCGACACCCTCGGGGTTATCATAATTTCCCGTGCGGTGTGTCCGCTGTCCTTGCGGCGGGTTGTAGCTTTTCCGCAGCTTTTCCAACCGCCGCGGTCGATTTTGGCCATCACCACCCACGTTGGACGGCTTTGCTAGGCCCGCTACTGCTGCGGTCGGTCTTTAGTGGCAGTTGATCCTAATGTGGCCGCCGGTGTTTCCGTGGTGCAGGCGGGCGGTTGGTTTCCGCCTCCATGGCGGTCGGGGTGGTTTTTCGCCCGCTATCCTAATGACCCCCTAAGTTTAAATTGTACTAGTTTGGAGGTGCATTAACCCAGTCGTAAAAACAGTAACTTTTTATACGGACCGGTAAGCTGGTCTGATTAACACAAACTAAATGTCACCAGAGATAGCAATTTATTCCAGTTAAGCATTGGTTCCGAGTATTTTAATTCTGAAATGGCCGATACCGACATTGATAACTTTAAATAGCTTTATGAGATAAGCAAAATGCCTTTTAAATATATATATGAAAGCGTTGTTCACCCATGAAGTAAGCAGCATGTTGTCACCCTTCTAGATTGACTGCAGTACATATAAATATCAAAGAATCAAGGAGGACGCATTCAGAATAGATACTCCATGAAGATTACAATAATATTGCTCTGGCAATAAAGATATCAGGTAAACCAAAAATTGCCTACTAATAGATCATACCGTAAGAAAGCAAGAAAGGAGTACGGTAATAAATCTATTTGGTTTTAGAATACGGCCAGGAACAACAGTGAGTGTCCTTGAAGTCCACGCAATACTGCCAAGGTCCAATAGATTGACCGGTTCTTTGAAAGTAAGCATACTTGAACTAACCTGTCCATGAAAGAATGAAAGAATGTGATGAATCTCTTTCTTTAAATAAGGATGATGAGCCCATTTTGGGTATGAGTAAAAAACTTGAGTGGGAGAACAATGATCTTCCAGCAGAAAAAGTCTTGTTACACATGAATTTGTTACACAGGTTATCTTTAATTTTAACACTATTTTGTAAAGTATTGACACAAGTGTAATGATATGCATTGTGTTCTCTTAGGGGTCATTGATAAATGCACATTCTGTTTATGGTCTGAGGGATTCAGTCGATAGAAGACCGAAACGTCGACAGTATTGTCTATTTCCCCATGTATTGATGTACTTTAAGTGACTGTTTTATTTATGAAGATATCTGTCACTTGTATGATTTTATTAGAAATTGATTTTTTTACTCGTGAATTATAGGTTAAACTATGATGTACCTTTTTCATTTGTATACATTGAAATGAACTTCAGTGTTGATTGTACCCTATGAATTTTGAAGTATAAATAAGAAATATATTCATCAAAAGATATTCCCGTGTTTCTTGTTACTGATTCAATTTTCTGTGCATTGATTGCTCGCACGACTGAATTCATTGACATAGGTTCACAATTTACAGATATTGAAACTTATTAATTCTAATTTGAAGAAGAATCCCTTTTTCTGAATAAAATCCCTTGTAGGCTCTTTGGGCCATATGTAGGTAATTTACATTTTCCGATTCTAAAATACCGAATTTTACCGATTCGGTATTTTAGAATCGGTAAATGCTATGTAGGAAAAAAATCGGTAAATTTTACCAAATCGGTAAAATTCGGTAATTACAAATTCGGTAATTAAAGATTTGGTAATTTCCATTCATTCCTATGGGCCTGGTAAATATCGAATTGGTAATAGGGGGAAGACTTACAAGGGTGGCAGGGTGTCACATTGACAACCTGTTGCACCCCTGAATAGTTCATGGATGCACATGTGGCACACATACATGCCCTAAGGGCTTGTATGTGTGCCACATGGCCCTTTTGGAAAAGCACAAATGTGCTTTTTCAAAGGTTTTCAATATTTACCACCAACTTGTAGTTGGTGGTAAATACCGAATTCTTAAATAAAAAATGCACTCACTTGAGTGCTCCCTACATTAAGGATTTGGTAATTTACCGAATCGGTATTTAAGAAATTTGGTAATTTACTGGTTCCTTAAATTACCGTTCGGTAAATTACCAAATCCTTAAACCTGCCTCCTACACCTCAACTGCCCAATACCGGTCAGTAACGGCAGAAATTCTGTAATTTGGGCTGTTACCTACTGGTATTGGGCTACCTACATCTGAGGCCCTTTGTACCTAATATTGTTGATATTGCCCAAGCCTCCAATGGTGTATTGGGTCTTCCCACCTTCTTACTGCCTTTCTCTCACTAGAGCAGTCTGTACTGATTTCTCAATCTTTTCTGTAGATGCGAAGAGCATCTCAGCATTTGTGCACAAATGTTATTTCTATGCAATTGGTACTGTTTAACCTTCATTATATGTTATATAGGTGTACCCAGATTGACCCGCATATATACGGATCACCAGGTTGCGTCCGTTTACGCGTTTCTGTAAGTGTTTGGAAGCTATCATGTCAGCTTGTAAGTAAAGAAGTTTATCTGTGTGTTCCTGTGTCCATTGTCTTACGGAAAAATCAGGTTTTATTAGGTCGTAGAAAGGTTTTACTCTTTATGCATAATCCAAAATGCATGTTCTACTAAAATGTAAGAATCCCAGTATTGATTGTAAATTTTTCAATGATTTTGGAGGTTGGAGCAGCGCTCATTTTCCCCAAAAATTGGCTGCCAGGCTTTTCCCTTCACTTGAAAGCTCATATCCTAATAACAGAATACATTTTTGTAAAGTTGAATTTGTCGCCCTTAGATGCGAATCCGAAAATTATGGTATTCACTCTGTTCAAGTGGTCCTCAAGGTCATCGTCTGTTCGATAAATATCATCCACATAAGACCATGCCTCTTCATCCAAATGTTGAAGTAACTCAGTTACTCTGGCCGAAAACAACCCTGGGCTGTTCTTATACCCTTGAGGGAGTCAACAATATTGCCTCTGAAATCCTTGCGCTGAGAATGCTGTTGGATACCTGCTTTCAGGCGCTATATTTTGGCAGAAAAATCCATTTGAGATACCAAGTGTTGTTTTATATTTTTCCGCACATTGTTATTCATTAATGCAGCACTGTGTGCATTTTGAACTTTGAGTCTTTAAATGTCTGTAATCTAAAACTAAACAATATGAATTGTCAGTTTCATGACCAGAAACAAAGGATTATTCATTAATGAGGTGCAATTTTTGATCACCCCGTGGTATTCAAGTTGATCTAAGATCTCCCTGACCTGTGTTTTAGCTTCTTGCTTTATTGGATACCGCCTCTGTGCAATTGGAGTATTTTTTAAAGGAATTATGTGGTGGGTTGAATCCTCATCTCATCCAACATGGTTTTTGTACATTAATGACGCTTGGGCTACTGCTCACTCCTGCGCATATGTGTGTTTTAGGTACCTGGGAATATGGGTCTGAGAATGCCGGTAGAATTACCGTTTCCCCTTTAGGGCAACCCATGACGAATGCTGGCGGCCAATCTTGTTCAGCTAGAAAAATGCCATAGCCAAACCTCAGGTTCTCCCAAAAGAGACCTCTCACTGTTCTACAATTGTCCCCTCCATCAGGTGTTTCTACCGTGATATAATCATTCAAGTCCACTATCACCAGAAATTCCATCAGGGTCTTGCGAGCTATTGTTACCTCTGCCGCACTGTCTAGCATCGTCAGAGCTCATTCCCCGTTCGGTAGTCGAGTTCTCAGAATTCTGGGCATGTCAAATCTTTAGACCTGCAACCTTCTTCTTTTTGAACTGTGGCTTTTGCTTTGGTTTCTTTTCTTTTATTGAAGTGTAATCTTGAGCGTGCTGCTTGTCTGTGGACTTTGTATGCTCTTCCTGTCTGTCTGACCGTCCTTCCCTCTCTGAGTTTTTGGATAAACCCTGGAAGGAACGAGAGGAGCGTGTATCAGTTTCCTGATACTTGTCAGGTTTCCTAATATTGTCCCTAATCTTTAGGTTACACCTCTTCACAGAGGGCTCCTGTAGAGGAGATCTACCTCTGGATTGAGAGCTGTTTCCTTTAAAGTTTTTTTGTTTTTTATTGTCCCCCTTCTTCTTAGTTGAAGCAGGTATCTGCTTGGAAGTGTCCTTTTCAGGATTGCCCGTCAGTTGTGGTTTTAAAGCTTTCCCACCCAAACTGTCTCTGCCTAATTCTGCATATGCAGCTTCAATTATTTTTGGTAGTTTGCGTTCCTGTTCTAAAGGACTGAACTCTCTTAGGCATTGGTGGATAGCCACTGAAGCTTCTTCCTCTTTATAATTAGCTAATATTATGGCTGATACCTGGGCATAGTTACCTAGTAACTTCATCCCTAAGTTCAGAGCAGGCTCTGCTCTGTACTCGTTTTGCATTTGTCTCAATGCATCTGGTATCACTGCTAAGGATGGAATACCATGAGTTCTGGTACTAATTGGCAGCAAAGACTTTACTCCAAGTGTTACAATCTTCTATTTGTGGTGTTATCCCCATGGGCAAGCAGATTGTTAGCATTCTGTGTTTTTCATACGAGATAGTATTCAGAAATACTGCCTCTAGCTGTGTTAATTTCTGAACTACCCAGAATGGCATTTGTTCACGTTTTGTGGACATTTTACCCATCACCGCGTGTAATGATTGTGATGTGATTTTAGTTGTTGTACTCTGAGCTTGAGTTCCATTTGTTGCAACTATTGCTGGTTGGACTGTAAGTGTCCTCATGATGAATTGTGTCAAGTTTCTGTAGATTTTTATCAATTCTTTGTGTTGTGTGAGTAAGTCTCCTGGTAGCATTGTTTCAATGTCAGGATGTGGTGTGTAGGCCACTAATATTGGATCAAGAAAACCTAGCTGGCAAATGAGACACTTCCAGAATGGGATATGTCTCAAGGAAGACAAGTTGGGCAAGGGGAAAAAAACTTTTTTTCTTTAGTCCCCTCACTCACCGGAGTTTCCTCACGGTGACATGCTTCATCATAGGGGCTTCCCAACCCGCTGCGGGTTGAGGCGTGCTACGACTAACGGTATTGCGTAGGAGCACTTTCAATTGTAGACTATGTGTCGTGTCATGTGAAAAAGGGGAAGTGAGTGGAGTGGTGTGGGTTAAAAATTTCCTACTAGTGAGCTAAACAAACAAACTTTATTCATGCGCCTAGCGGATACATTAAAAGTGGGGTGGTTTACTAGGTGGGCTGGTTCTATTATGAAAAAACAGGACCCTAGTAAAAAAGTCAACTAGTTTCGAGCTGTATCCCTCAGCTCTTCTTCAGGACTTCACAGGGTCCCGCGGGAATGTATAGGTCTCGTTTGAGTCTTCAATAATCGTACGTGATACGATAATGGAAAGTTGCTGACATCAAATTACCATTTGGCTGTACTTTCCATATATTCAAGCAGTACGGGTAGGTATAAACACAAAGGCGATAATAGTCCTGCTCCAAAGAATGCTCTGTTCGAGTTGGTCAGAGGCGCCGTGTAGCGTTAGTCCGGATATATTTCATAGGTTAAGCATTTTTTTATCCTGCTCAACAGTTTGCTCTGTTATGGTTAATCAGCGGCGCCGTGTAGCGTTAATCCGGATGTGCTTCATAAGATAGAGAAAGCTTTTATCTGTATGTAGCAGAGTTAAACGGACCGGATTCGATGTATTCCCGGCGGCATCTAGTATTACGGCAAACACAACTATGATCCACATGGCATCTTGATGTTTTTCTAGTCGGCCTTTTAAATAGATGATCGGTCAACTTCATGTGTGTAAACAGTGATTATACACTAGCCCTACAGTGAAGGGTCATCTTAATGAATTCGAATATTTCCCTTTTAAGGATTTACAATAAACAGCATTACGATGGTACAGTCCTGAGGAAGACACACCCTGGTGTCGAAACGCGTAGACAGGAAACCATCCAATAGTTTTTATATTCAATAAGTGTTGTGTGTATGGGAGAAAAATGCATATGCTCTAATGCCGAAATGTTTTATCAATTGTCTATTATCATGTATCGATTTTACCAAACATTATATTTTGTATGAGGAATTAAATTGTATTCTATGTGTAAAAACAGTAGTCGATTATTTTTTGTGTGGTGTTTACCACCTTTCATGTGCTAGTAGGTATTGGGAATTTGCCTGGGTGTTTTACTCACATATAGTGCTTCCAAGAAACCTCATGTATAATGTATGAGATTCGAACTAGGGTAAAACCCGCATTCTGAATGCAGTGTCGTATTAGGTAAAAGGTCAGTCACTAAGAACCGTTATGTATGTAATGTAGGGAAGAATATAGGTGAAGGGTTGCAATGTTACCTGCACCTATATAGGATACCTATGTGAAATATGACAATCTACAACACTTGGAAACACACAACAGCATGTATCTGCACAACAACAAGCTGATGAACACCCTTCGCCCCAAACTAATAATTAAACTTCATATGGTGTCAAAGTAAATATTCATACAGTAGTCCCAAAACAACCCACAGGCGGATAATTTAAACTTCCCAGCCTGTTGTGTAGGTCTAATCATTCAGCACACCATTTCCATTAACAAACTGCATTTCCAGAACAACAGAAGTGAACCTACACGGAAATGAATTAACCTGCCACATGTATTACAAATGTATATGACACATGTCAATACATAAGAATCACCAAACAAACTCTTCCCCAACCTAATGAACCTCACAGTTAGTGGAAATAAAGCAATTTTTTCACAAAGGCCTATATATTATTATTGACTCAATGAAAGCCAAATTATCCCACTGATTAACTGAATGTCAAATGTTAACTTTGCAATTCGAAAAATGTCAGGCAGGCAATGTTTTGACATCCCCTGGCTCCAGGACACTATGTCCCTCTTACAACACAATGTCATTTCTAAAACTAATGTCCTTGAAGATAGAACCACTACTCTTTCTCTAATAACCAAGGGTCATTGGGTTGTCTTCCAATGTCTCTAGACCTTTCCTAATCAAATATCAGCTTACTACCCTCCTTCACTATGTCAATGTAGACTATGTAGCCAGCCACTCCTCTTTAACACACAGGTCTTAAATCTGAGACATCAGTGATTGTGAAAAAGTCATCCTTTTTACCCTGACGACCCTAATTTCTTTTAATTGTGACTGATAACAGTGATAACTGACCAGGCCCTCAGTTCAGCTAACAAGGCCCAGGGCCAGTGCTCTGACTAAAAAGGTGTATGGTATTTAGGTGTAATTACAATTATCACTGACAACCTACCTGTAACTCCCTAACACATGGTGGGGCATGTAGGGTTAGATGCCCAGCAGCTCTGAGGCACTTAAGAGTACAGTGCTGCGTTGCCTGCTGTCATTTTAAAAGTCAAGCTGCTTTTGAATTGATGTACATGCAAATTCGACTTTGGATTTTAAGGTACTTCTACAGTATTAAATTACCTTATTTTGAGATATAGGTCGCCCCTAAGGTCTATCGTAGGTGCCTCCTTTGTAGGGTACCATGTAAAAATAAGCAGAGGCATTTGAAAATATGTTTTATATGCCCGGGTTAGGGAAAAACATTTTTTCCCGATAGTAGCATATTAGCCCCATAGGCTAACCTCTCCAGCTCAGGCAATCACCGTCACTGCCCCAATTCAGGAAGGACCTCAAGACCTGGCTCTTCGACTGAACCACAGTGCCTAGATGGATCGGCAGTAAGTGCCTTGAGTCCCTTACAGATGGGTAGCCACGCCTCACAAGCATTTGATTGATTGAACATTGGAATACTGTAATACAGTGTAACTATTGACAGGCGTGAGCTAAAATATTATTTCAAATACTTAAAAGATTGTTAATGATAAATCCAACAAATTGCCACTGTTGAATTTATTACAACTAATACCGTAAAGAGGTTATTGAACTTTCCTTTCTTGCAGCCCCAACCCAGCCTTTTACCAGCCCTTAACAAACTTAGCCATACTACTTTGATGAGGTGATAAGTGTACTGCATAGAGACATAGGTTATCTGGTGGATGGAGCTCTGCAGCGGCAAGGAGTAGGCCAGGAAGGGGGCTGGGTACACAAACTGGGGTTTCAAAGAGAACAGGACAGTACGAAATACCAGCCAGGCCAACCCCCTCTTTATTTGCAGGAGGTCTGGAAAGAGAGTGTTGAGTTTCTGAAGTATCTTCTCTTTGTTTTGCATCTGCATTGTGCCCTGTTTTTTTGCTACTGTCTGTTTATTTTGCCTCAGCAACACTGGAATCCAGGGAAAGGCCCTGGAATGGATCATCTCGTTACTCTCCGGAAGAACCCAGAGAGTCCGCCTCCCCCTTCTGCTCCGAGGCCACCGAGATCATCTGCGGCGTCCCTCAAGGATTCTCACTCAGCCCAACACTCTTTAATATCTACATGAGCCCCCTCGCCACTATCGCATGAAAACACAACATCAACATCATCTCCTACGCCGACAACACCCAGCTGATACTATCCCTCACCAAGGACCCAGCAACCGCCAAAACCAACTTCCAAGAAGGGATGAAAGAAGTAGCAGACTGGATGAAGCACAGCCGTCTCAAACTCAACTCATCCTCGGACAATTCCCATCTGCCTGGGATAACTCCTGGTGGCCATCGGCGCTGGGAACCGCACCGACACCCACGGACCACGCACGCAACCTGGGCTTTATCCTGGACTCCTCCCTCACTATGACCAAACAAGTCAACGCCGTCTCATCCTCATGCTTCAACACCCTGAGAATGCTTCGAAAGATCTTCCGGTGGATCCCCACAGAAACCAGAAGAACAGTCACCCAGGCCCTCGTCATCAGCCGACTGGACTACTGGAATGCCCTATACGCAGGAACCACCGCCAAACTTCAGACGAGGCTCTAGCGCATACAAAACGCTACCACACGACTCATCCTCGACATCCCTCGCCACAGCCACATAACCACCCACCTGAGAAACCTCCACTGGCTCCCCGTCAACAAAAGGATCACGTTCAGAATGCTAACCCATGCACACAAAGCGCTCCACAACATGGGCCCCAACTACCTCTACAGCCGACTCTCGTTCTACACCCACACCCGCCAGCTTTGCTCCACCAGCCTCGTCCTCGCCATCGTCCCACAAATACGCAGAACCACCTCCGGAGGAAGATCATTCTCTTACCTGGCAGCGAAGACCTGGAACTCCCTGCCCACTCACCTACGACTGACCCGTGACCATCTATATCTTCAGGAAGCACCTCAAGACCTGGCTCTTCAAGCAGTAGCAGCACCCCCCCACAGCGCCTTGAGACCCTCACGGGTGAGTAGTGCGCTTTATAAATGCTCTGATTGATTGACAGTAGGTTGGCTTAGCCAGCTCTTACTCCCAAGGAGAGAAATACTCCATCTTACATTTAAAAGTACAATGCTTTGTGGGATAAGAATATGCCACACTTTGGAGGAAGCTGTCATGCTTTTGGGTGACCCCCAGCACCTAATTGGCCAGAAGAACCCCCCCTACTTGTTGCCCCAGAATATTGGATACATATGTGAGAGCTGCATAGTAACTCAGAAATACTGCTTGTAACTTCAAGCATAAGAAGGACTGCCCTGCTGCCAAAGGGTTGCACTTTGTAGGACTGTTCCTGCTTCATTCTTGGAACTACAGCTCTGAGGACTTTGCCTTGCTTCAAAAAAGGTTAAGGAGTGTTCTCCCTGAAAGCAACAGGTTAACAAAGCTCATCTGCACCATCTTCCTCAAGAAGCCGCCAGCCTAGAGTGCATCCAGTGGACCTTTAAAGATGTGGCCACGTGCTCTGTATTGGTGTTTTGGACACTCTGAACCCTCAAGAGGAACTTCAGGAAGAAGTTCCTGTAGTTTCTAGAAGTTTGGAACAACGTTTGGAAAAAGCTGCATAAGGTAACCGACCTGTTGACTCTTTGCAGGCCGCCAACGTCGTACCATGACTCAGCCTAGATTTCAGCTTTGTCCTGCTGAAAGCTCCAGAGGCCAAGACTTTTAGGATTTCACCAAGGCCTCAAACTGAGTCAAGCCACCATTGTCGACTCGAATCCTGACCTGAAGAGGAGCCTCGCTCAATGTCGATAAAATCCTCCAGAAAAATTTCTAGTATGAAGGTAACATTTTGACCGGAGCCTTCTGCTTAGTGTATTTGACCAGAACTCCATTGCGGTCAGCCCTTAAACTTTGACTTTTTCCCAGCTAGGCACGCCCAGATATCACAAGTCGGCCCTATATATTTGTAAGTACTAGAAAGTGTTTATTCTTTCAAAATGCATATATCCAGTACCCTATAACGATTTTTGTTGTTTTGGTGTCATTCTAATCATAAAAATAATATTTTAAATGCTTCACACACCTGCCTCCTAAGTTAAGCCTGTCTACTTTTAGCCAGCTACCAATGGTTGGGCCAGGGGCTAATGCATTAAGACCATGACTAGACCTTATATTGCGTTGGTGGCCTAATTGCTAATGGTAGGTGTATACTTACTCCTACCAATAATCCACCTTCCAACAGTGATGCTTACTCACAAATGAGTAGGACAGATAGGCTCCCAAACACCCCAATCTCTTCTTCCAATGCTGACTAACTCACGCATAGAGGAGAGCTCCTATTTATCTAGTGCTGCGCAGTGGTACTGCTATGTCCCCAATCCACCCAATCACCACATCCTCTTCTTCCAATGCCAACTGACTCACCTCAGATTGTAAAGTTCCCATTTGCCTGGTGCTGCAGATTGTCACAAGACCTATGTTCATCACCTTGACCGCAACGCTAGCAGGAAACACAGTTCCTTCATGGATTTTGCAGAATGCATTTAACTGCACTCTAAGAGACTGCATGCTCTCCTCAGACTTGGTAAACCCTTATGCATTCACCAGGTTTCTTGCTTGTCACACCCCTCTAGCAATGGAGGCATAGCTTGTACCTCACAACATCACTCAATGGGCTTGTCGCTGATGTATGAATGTAGCAAAAGTGATACTTGAATTAAAATGCATTGATGTGCAAATGTTGCAGTACATAAACACCAAGCAGGCACACATGAATCTACAAAGACATGGACTAGTCTGCACCACAGTCCCCTTAATTGTGAAATCATAGTGTGCAGTCACCAATGCCTCTCCTTATGTCACTGTTCCTATTGAATGTATTGGTGCCGAAGCTGCATAGGCCAGATAAGCTCTTTATTTCAAGTTGGGCCCTTAGGACACAGCAACAGCAGGGCGGTCTAGACCCGGCTCAATCCACCATCCGACTACCACTATCTCCCAGCATCCACTCCACACACACAGCAACAGTCTGCTCATTCTCACCATTCCAATCTCAGCATTCCAGACACCAGCTCAGACATACAGAGAATGAGAACAACATTTACAAGTTGGAAAAAACATTTAGGCAGAAAGGTTGTTATCTTAAAAACTTTATTTCTGCAGTGTAGATAACAAAAATTCAATGTGTTGATTTAGTGTTTTTGTCTTTATTTACATACCACCTGCAACAATAGTATTGTATCTCTTCCTAGCAGTGGTTATTACAAATTAAGTTTTTTTAACTGCTACTTCCTCGAACATGGCTCCTTAGCGCATACAAAAGTGTAGCACAAATAAATACAGCCTACTTTTTTATATTACCAAATAAGCAGTAGCATACAACTTTTAATGCACTCTTCAAACTCACATACAAGTTGGTAAATTTGGTATTTTCAATGGTTTCTCAATTGTATTTATTAGAAACCTGGCGTAGCCCGCGCTAAAACATCATTATGCTTAAGGCCACAATGCACCTTTGTTGTACATTTTACCACAAGTAGACTTATTGCAAATTACAATTAAAAGGCACTTTTGGACAGCATATACAATCTGTCTAATTGTTACAAATGACTTACAAAAACGTTTAGTAAGACAATTGATATAAGGTCTTTCATATTTAAGGAGGTCTAATTGCAGATTGCAACTTTGTTGTACGTCTATACTGACCAAAGGTCAAAAACGGGTTTCCAGAGTCCCCAAAAAATAAACGAGGAGACACACTGTGTAAAGATGGGCTGTGTACACGAACAAAACTTGCCTGCATGGTGTGGGATTGTGAAGAATCCTCTTCCAATCCTTAACCATACTTTGTTGCCATTGTCAGATGTTCAGTTACTTTGTGTTGGATGTTGTTCAGTGTCTAACAGAGTGTCAAGACAGAGTAGTCATGAAGAATGCATGGTGCTTGGATAGGAGGTCATTCAAAGAGCAGTGTCTGGGCCGAGAGCTTCAGCAGAGCATGATCCTTAATCTTGAGTCATGCGCAGAGGGCAAAGGCCATGATCCACTTTTACACATCACTTACACATGCAAATGTCTCTGTTCCATTGCTTTCTCTTCTTTCTGAACTGTCTCCATAGTGTGGCATACCTTTGCACAGGTGAACTCTTAACCATGCTTTAAGGAGGTGACCACCTCACTCCATATCATTACAGACACTATCTGCAATCCTGACCTTTACACCTCTGAATTATTATTTTCAGGCGTCTTGGTCTACTTAGTTCTACACAGCTAGAACACCCAGAATGCATTAGGCTAACACATAAAAGTCCACAGCTGGATACGGTGTCCATAATGACCTGGAGGGTGTGGGTCATCCTAGTGGACTCTGTGAGGGTCATCGCCAACTCCTTGTAGTAGCATATCTTCACCCTAAACCATTGCTAATGAGCTCAGGGGGTCCCATATCTTTCAAAATACACGCTTGTTGCTTCACCTGTTTATCAAAAACAACAATTGATAGACAGAATGCAGAACAATGTCATACATTCACCCCAGTACAGAGATCTGGGCCTAAATCCATCGTTTTTTTGCACTCCACACCACCCCAGTTCAGACAAGGCCATATGCAAATCAGCCTTGACCCTGTTCCTCATGGGAACAGTCCAGCCCGAACTGCCAAGCCATGTCTTTCCTGGACCGGAGTCAAGCATCTTAGGACAGGTTTCTGGCTATCAGCAGCCGTCTTCAGCCAGGATAGCTTGACTCCAGTGGTGTGGAGAGCATGGGACTCACGTCTGAGCATACCCATCCCACTCGGGGGTGACAAATGCAAAAACAACAATTGATGGACAGAATGCAGAACAATGTCATACATTCACCCCAGTACAGAGATCTGGGCCTAAATCCATCGTTTTTTTGCACTCCACACCACCCCAGTTCAGACATGGCCATATGCAAATCAGCCTTGACCCTGTGCATTCAGGGGAACAGTCCAGCCCGAACTGCCAAGCCATGTCTTTTCTGGACTGGAATCAAGCATCCTAGGAACGGTTTCTGGATACCAGCCGTCTTCAGCCAGGATAGCATGACTCCAGTGGTATGGAGAGCATGTGTCTCACGTCTGAGCATACCCATCCCACTCGGCGTGACAAATGCAAAAACAACAATTGATGGACAGAATGCAGAACAATGTCATACATTCACCCCAGTACAGAGATCTGGGCCTAAATCCATCGTTTTTTTGCACTCCACACCACGCCAGTTCAGACATGGCCATTTGCAAATCAGCCTTGACCCTGTGCATCATGGGAACAGTCCAGCCCTAACTGCCAAGCCATGTCTTTCCTGGGCCGGAATCAAGCATCCTAGGACCGGTTTCTGGCTACCATTTGTCTTCAGCCAGGATAGCTTGACTCCAGTGGTGTGGAAAGCATGGGACTCACGTCTGAGCATACCCATCCCACTCGGGGTGACAAATGCAAAAACAACAATTGATGGACATAATGCAGAACAATGTAATACATTCACCCCAGTACAGAGATCTGGGCCTAAATCCGTCGTTTTATTGCACTCCACACCACCCCAGTTCAGACATGGCCATATGCAAATCAGCCTTGAC
Organism: Lissotriton vulgaris; assembly: GCF_964263255.1. Taxonomy (NCBI): domain Eukaryota; kingdom Metazoa; phylum Chordata; class Amphibia; order Caudata; family Salamandridae; genus Lissotriton; species Lissotriton vulgaris. Next base: position 102,360,453 of record NC_141689.1, on the reverse strand, counting down.
CCTGTGCCTAATGGGAACAGTCCAGCCCGAACTGCCAAGCCATGTCTTTCCTAGACCGGAATCAAGCATCCTAGGACCAGTTTCTGGCTATCATCCGTCTTTAGCCAGGATAGTTTGACTCCAGTGGTGTGGAGAGCATGGGACTCACGTCTGAGCATACCCATCCCACTCGGGGTGACAAATGCAAAAACAACAATTGATGGACAGAATGCAGAACAATTTCATACATTCACCCCAGTACAGAGATCTGGGCCTAAATCCATCGTTTTTTTGCACTCCACACAATCCCAGTTCAGACATGGCCATATGCAAATCAGCCTTGACCCTGTGCATCATGGGAACAGTCCAGCCCGAACTGCCAAGCCATGTTTTTCCTGGACCAGAATCAAGCATCCTGTTGTTTTTGCATCATGGGCCCGGCCCTGTCTTGGATTGTATCCTTCCTTCAACACCGCTCCTAATCGGTACAACTGTCCACCTTCTCCGCTCCCCAAATCTCACTTTCCTGCGGTGTTCCTCAGGGTTCTGCCTTGTCCCCTCTTTTGTTCAATCTATATATGCAGCCCCTTCTTGCCTCTCTTCGTCACTCCTCTGTTATCATCTTTAACTATGCAGATGATCTGCAACTCATCTTTCCCATCGACCCCTCCCCTCTCTCTTGCTCTAACTTCCAATCAATAATGCTCACCATCTATGAGTGGATGAACTTCAGCCAGCTGAAGCTCAACCCTAGCAAGACTGAGTTGGTTCTGATCGGTGGGCTTTCGCACCCTTGGACTCCTAACTTCTGGCCCCCAGCCCTTGGTTCCCCCCCCCTGTCCAGTCAACTCCGTGAAGAGCCTAGGAGTCATCATTTCTAGTGACCTTTCGATGCGGCCCCACATCAATGCTGTTACCTCGGCCTGCTTCTATCACCTTCGCAGAATCGGGAAGATCCAAGACCACACTCAGAGGCACCCTCCTCTACAGACCACCAGGACCCCGCGCAAAATTCAGTGAAGACATCACGGACTTCATCACTCCACACGCGCTCCCCTCCAAAGATTACATCCTTCTGGGAGACCTCAACTTTCACCTTGAAAAGGACAACGACCGCAACACCACCCCCCTTTTGGACAACCTCGCCAACCTCGGACTTAAACAACTGGTCACCTCCCCCACCCACATCGCAGGTCACACACTCGACCCCATTTTCACCTCCAGCAATCATGTCTCCTTCAGCCACACTACGGATCTCCTTTGGACTGACCACAGCTGCGTTCACTTCACCTACAACAAGCCGAAACCCACCAACCACCTCCAACCAACTCTGCAAAGAAACTGGAACAAAATCACCATCGACCAGATCTCCTCATCGCTCCTTCTAAACACCCCAGCCCACTCTTCTAACCCAGACCAAGCCGCCGCCAACTTCACCCTATGGTTATCCAACACCGCCGACATCCTAGCACCACTGAAAAAACGTCAAAGCAAACCTGGCAGCAAGAAAGCCTCATGGTTCAACGATGATCTTAAGAAGTCCAAGAAACTCTGCCGCTCCCTTGAAAAGGCCTGGAAAAAAGACCCAACCACTAGCACCAAGGACGCCTTCAAAAACGCCACCCGCACACACCACCAACTAATCCGAAAGGCCAAGAAAACAGCATTCAAGGATCGACTAGACAACAACGCCCACAACAGCAAGGAACTTTTCAACATCGTCAAGGAATTTACCAACCCCTCGGCCAACTCCAACGACATCACCCCCTCTCAAGCCCTCTGCGACTCCCTGGCTTTATTCTTCCACAACAAAATTGCAGACATCCACAACAGCTTCGACAACCAACCCGGAGACCAACCCACCCAACCATATGCTGAACATTCTCCCCCCTTGAACACCCTCAACGACTGGAACCCAATCTCCACTGAGAACACCATCCGCCTGATGAACTCCATCCACTCAGGATCCCCCACAGACCCATGTCCTCACCACATCTTCAACAAAGCAGACTCCGTCATAGCACCGCACCTCCGAGACGTCAACAACTGCTCCTTCAACTCCGCCACCTTTCCGGAAAGCTGGAAACACGCTGAACTCACCGCCCTTCTGAAAAAACCCACAGCGGACCCCACCGAACTCAAAAATTACCGCCCCATATCGCTCCTTCCTTTCCCGGCCAAAGTCATCGAGAAAGCTGTCAACAACCAACTCGCCGCTTTCCTCGAAGCCAACAAATCCCTCGACTCCTCACAATCTGGCTTCCGAGCAAAACACAGCACTGAGACCGCCCTCATCGCAGCAACAGACGACATCCGAACTCTACTGGACAATGGAGACACAGTCGCCCTCATCCTCCTCGACCTCCCTGCAGCCTTCGACACAGTCTGCCACAGCACCCTTTTACAACGCCTCAGAAACATCGGAATACAAGGAAAAGCACTTGAATGGATCACCTCGTTCCTCACCGGAAGAACCCAGAGAGTCCGCCTTCCACCATTCAAGTCCGAGGCCACTGAAGTCATCTGCGGCGTACCACAAGGATCCTCACTCAGTCCCACCCTCTTCAACGTATACATGAGCCCCCTTGCGGCCATCGCTCGCCAACACAATCTCAACATCATCTCCTACGCGGATGACACTCAACTGATCCTTTCTCTCACCAATGACCCCAGCACCGCCAAAACCAACCTACACGAAGGAATGAAAGAAGTTGCCGAATGGATGAAACACAGCCGTCTGAAACTGAACTCAGATAAAACAGAAGTCCTCATCTTAGGTACATCCCCCTCTGCATGGGACGACTCTTGGTGGCCAGAAGCCCTTGGAAAAGCACCCATCCCGACAGACCACGCACGGAACCTAGGCGTTATCCTGGATTCTTCACTTTCAATGAACAGACAAGTCAGCGCCGTATCCTCATCCTGCTTCAACATTCTTCGCATGCTCAAAAAAACATTTCGCTGGATCCCCACCGAAACCAGAAAAACAGTCACCCATGCTCTGGTCACGAGCCGACTGGACTACGGAAACACCCTCTACGCAGGTACTACCGCTAAAATCCAGAAGAAACTCCAACGAATCCAAAACGCCTCAGCCAGGATCATATTAGACATCCCGCGTAACGAACACATCTCTGGCCACCTGAAAGACCTCCACTGGCTGCCCGTCGATAAGAGGATCACTTTCCGACTGCTGACCCACGCACACAAATCACTCTACGACATCGGACCAGAATGCCTCAACTCACGACTGTCCTTCTACACCCCCTCCCGCCAACTACTTTCTTCCAGCCAAGCCCTCGCCACTGTACCCCGCATCAACAAGACCACCATGGGAGGAAGATCCTTCTCATACCTGGCAGCTAAAACTTGGAACTCACTCCCCACTTACCTTCGCCTTACCCAGAACCACCTAGCATTCAGAAAGCAACTTAAAACATGGATATTTGACAAGTAATCCTCCTCCCCTCCCTAAGCGCCTTGAGACCCTCTGGGTATGTAGTGCGCTATATAAATTCTTTGACTTGACTTGACTTGACTATCATCAGAGGCTCTTACCCTTGTCATCATGGCCCTGGTCACCTCACGTATAGACTATGCCAACTGTCTATACGTGGGGATTCCCGCATACCACCTCCAACCAGGCAGCCAGACTCATTTTTCAACAGCCCAAACACCAACATGTTACACCGATGTTGAAAAAACTACACTGGCTCCCGGTTGCGCACCGCTGCATCTTCGAAATGGGATGAACTGTCCTCAAATCTCTATCTGCCTCCGCCCCTGCCTTTATTTCTCTCAGCCTGCACCCTCACGTCCCCTCCCGACACCTTAGATCTTCTGCCCACAACCTCTTAATCACTCCCAGGTTTAAACGTAAAAAACACAGTGGTGCTTGTTTTTCTTTTCTCGCCCCGTCTACCTGGAACTCTTTTCCCCTCTCAATTCGGCTCACACCTGACTATACTACTTTCCGCAAACTCTTGAAAACTTACCTGTTCCATCTTGCTCATGACTAGCTGCTTCTACTCCCCGCGTCCTCCTTCCACTTGTCTTTGAGCGCCAAGAAACCAATTGGTGAACGTGCGTGGTACCAAATACCTTTAACATAACATAACATAACAGGGTCAAGGCTGATTTGCATATGGCCATGTCTGAATTGGGGTGGTGTGGAGTGCAAAAAAATGATGGATTTAGGCCCGGATCTCTGTACTGGGGTGAATGTATGACATTGTTCTGCATTCTGTCCATCAACTGTTGTTTTTGCGTTTGTCACCCCGAGTCAGATGGGTATGCTCAGATGTGAATCTCATGCTCTCCACACCACTGGAGTCAAGCTATCCTGGCTGAAGACGGCTGATAGCCAGAAACCGGTCCTAGGATACTTGATTCCGGTCCAGGAAAGACATGGCTTGGAAGTTCGGGCTGAACTGTTCCCATGAGGCACAGGGTCAAGGCTGATTTGCATATGGCCATGTCTGAACTGGGGTGGTGTGGTGTGCAAAGAAATGATGGATTTAGGCCCAGATCTCTGTACTTGGGTGAATGTATGACATTGTTCTGCATTCTGTCCATCAACTGATGTTTTTGCATTTGTCACCCCGAGTGGAATGGGTATGCTCAGACGTGAGTCCCATGCTCTCCACACCACTGGAGTCAAGCTATCCTGGCTGAAGATGGCTGCTGATAGCCAGAAACCCGTCCTAGGATACTTGATTCCGGTCCAGGAAAGACAGGGCTTAGCAGTACTGGCTGGACTGTTCCCATGAGGCACAGGGTCAAGGCTGATTTGCATATGGCCATGTCTGAACTGGGGTGGTGTGGAGTGCAAAAAATGATGGATTTAGGCCCAGATCTCTGTACTGGGGTGAATAAATAACATTGTTCTGCATTCTGTCCATCAACTGTTGTTTTTGTATTTGTCACCCCGAGTGGGATGGGTATGCTCAGACGTGAGACCCATGCTCTACACACCACTGGAGTCAAGGTATCCTAGCTGAAGACGGCTGATAGCCAGAAACCGGTCCTAGGATACTTGACTCCGGTCCAGGAAAGACACAGCTTCGCAGTTCGGGCTGGTCTGTTCCCATGAGGCACAGGGTCAAGGCTGATTTGCCTATGGCCATGTCTGAACTGGGGTGGTGTGGTGTGCAAACAAACGATGGACTTAGGCCCAGATCTCTGTACTGGGGTGAATGTATGACATTGTTCTGCATTCTGTCCATCAACTGTTGTTTTTGCATTCGTCACCCCGAGTGGAATGGGTATGCTCAGACATGAGTTCCATGCTCTCCACACCACTGGAGTCAAGCTATCCTGGCTGAAGACGGCGGATAGCCAGAAAACGGTCCTAGGATACTTGATTCCGGTCCAGGAAAGACACAGCGTGGCAGTTCGGGCTGGACTGTTCCCATGAGGCACAGGGTCAAGGCCGTTTTGCATATGGCCATGTCTTAACTGGGGTGGTGTGGAGTGCAAAAAAACGATGGATTTAGGTCCAGATCTCTGTACTGGGGTGAATGTATGAGATTGTTCTGCATTCTGTCAATCAACTGTTGTTTTTGCATTTGTCACCTCGAGTGGGATTGGTATGCTCAGACGTGAGTCCCATGCTCTCCACACCACTGGAGTCAAGCTATCCTGGCTAAAGACGGCTGATAGCCAGAAACCGGTCCTAGGATACTTGATTCCGGTCCAGGAAAGACATGGCTTGGCAGTTCGGACTGGACTGTTCCCATGAGGCACTGGGTCAAGGCAGATTTGCATATGGCCATGTCTGAACTGGATTGGTGTGTGGTGCAAATAAAACGATGGATTTAGGCCCAGATCTCTGTACTGGGGTGAATGTATGACATTGTTCTGCATTCTGTCCATCAACTGTTGTTTTTGCATTTGTCACCCCGATTGGGATGGGTATGCTCAGACGTGAGTCCCATGCTCTCCACACCACTGGAGTCAAGCTATCCTGGCTGAAGCCGGTTGATAGCCATAAACCGGTCCTAGGATACTTGATTCCGGTCCAGGAAAGACACAGCTTTGCAGTTCGGGCTGGTCTGTTCCCATGAGGCACAGGGTCAAGGCTGATTTGCCTATGGCCATGTCTGAACTGGGGTGGTGTGGTGTGCTAACAAACGATGGACTTAGGACCAGATCTCTGTACTGGGGTGAATGTATGACATTGTTCTGCATTCTGTCCATCAACTGTTGTTTTTGCATTCGTCACCCCGAGTGGAATGGGTATGCTCAGACATGAGTCCCATGCTCTCCACACCACTGGAGTCAAGCTATCCTGGCTGAAGACGGCGGATAGCCAGAAAACGGTCCTAGGATACTTGATTCCGGTCCAGGAAAGACACAGCGTGGCAGTTTGGGCTGGACTGTTCCCATGAGGCACAGGGTCAAGGCCGTTTTGCATATGGCCATGTCTTAACTGGGGTGGTGTGGAGTGCAATAAAACGATGGATTTAGGTCCAGATCTCTGTACTGGGGTGAATGTATGAGATTGTTCTGCATTCTGTCAATCAACTGTTGTTTTTGCATTTGTCACCTCGAGTGGGATTGGTATGCTCAGACGTGAGTCCCATGCTCTCCACACCACTGGAGTCAAGCTATCCTGGCTGAAGCCGGTTGATAGCCATAAACCGGTCCTAGGATACTTGATTCCGGTCCAGGAAAGACATGGCTTGGCAGTTCGGGCTGAACTGTTCCCATGAGGCACAGGGTCAAGGCTGATTTGCATATGGCCATGTCTGAACTGGGGTGGTGTGGTGTGCAAAAAAATGATGGATTTAGGCCCAGATCCCTGTACTTGGGTGAATGTATGACATTGTTCTGCATTCTGTCCATCAACTGATGTTTTTGCATTTGTCACCCCGAGTGGAATGGGTATGCTCAGACGTGAGTCCCATGCTCTCCACACCACTGGAGTCAAGCTATCCTGGCTGAAGACGGCTGCTGATAGCCAGAAACCCGTCCTAGGATACTTGATTCCGGTCCAGGAAAGACAGGGCTTAGCAGTACTGGCTGGACTGTTCCCATGAGGCACGGGGTCAAGGCTGATTTGCATATGGCCATGTCTGAACTGGGGTGGTGTGGAGTGCAAAAAATGATGGATTTAGGCCCAGATCTCTGTACTGGGGTGAATGTATAACATTGTTCTGCATTCTGTCCATCAACTGTTGTTTTTGCATTTGTCACCCCGAGTGGGATGGGTATGCTCAGACGTGAGACCCATGCTCTCCACACCACTGGAGTCAAGGTATCCTAGCTGAAGACGGCTGATAGCCAGAAACCGGTCCTAGGATACCTGACTCCGGTCCAGGAAAGACACAGCTTCGCAGTTCGGGCTGGTCTGTTCCCATGAGGCACAGGGTCAAGGCTGATTTGCATATGGCCATGTCTGAACTGGGGTGGTGTGGAGTGCAAAAAATGATGGATTTAGGCCCAGATCTCTGTACTGGGGTGAATGTATAACATTGTTCTGCATTCTGTCCATCAACTGTTGTTTTTGCATTTGTCACCCCGGGTGGGATGGGTATGCTCAGACATGAGTCCCATGCTCTCCACACCACTGGAGTCAAGCTATCCTGGCTGAAGACGGCGGATAGCCAGAAAACGGTCCTAGGATACTTGATTCCGGTCCAGGAAAGACACAGCGTGGCAGTTCGGGCTGGACTGTTCCCATGAGGCACTGGGTCAAGGCTGATTTGCATATGGCCATGTCTGAACTGGGGTGGTGTGGAGTGCAAAACAATTATGGATTTAGGCCCAGATCTCTGTACTGGGGTGAATGTATGACATTGTTCTGCATTCTGTCCATCAACTGTTGTTTTTGCATTTGTCACCTGTTTATCAAGCATCACTAAAGAACCAAATCAGGGACATGTTACTACAACAAAATTCTAAGATGTAATAAAAATCAAGCGCATGGGAGCCATTTGGGTTGACACATAATGCCGGATATTTTAATTATGAGTATGAATATTATAACTATAGGTAAGAACACATAAGTGGAGTAACCTATCGATAAAAAATGGTGGAATAAAAGAGTTTATGAGTATGAACCCAAAGCTTTCATAAAGCTTCCATGCTGCATATTGAATCATTGCGGTATCTAAAACCACTGACTCATAACCTTCCTGTCGGCCGAAGTTAACAACTGTTCTGCACAAAGCTTTGCCGATTCCTTGTCCCCGGTGTTCCTTGCTCACCGACAGCCGCAGTAGCACCACTGTGGTCTCTCCATCACGAGCGCTGTATGGCCGGGCGGCCACCATGCCAACAACTTTCCCATTAGACTCTGCCACCCAAAAACAAGCTCTTCTCCTCTGTATGTAATATTTTTGCATGTCAAGCATGTCCTCTTTCAGGATACGTTGGATGTAGTTACTGAAGATATAGTTTGCGCCCCACCACACAAATGACAGCGTTCCACATAAGGCAGCAGTCGCACATAATGTGGCTAGCAGACCAGAAATGTATGAGCGCTGGAAGCCCATCAGGATCGCAATGTGGACCCCCAACAGGAAAACCTTGGTTCTTGGAAGGGTCAAGGCATACTTTCTGAAAGGGGGAATGTACTCTTTAAGTCCGGTTGAAAACAATTTCCGCACAGTCAGGTGATCGGTGTCCTTGTATACTCGTATGTGGTAGTCAGCCATCTTGTAACAGTATGTTGTGCTTAATGAAAGAGAAAAAGATACAACAAAATTATGACAGTTAAAGGCTTCAGTTAAGAAGACCAAGCAATAGTAATGTCATCAAAAGGCTTTAGGAGATGGAATTATTTGTGATATAGTGCATCAAATAATTGTATTCAGGCACATGGGAGGATGGACCGCTGGGAGCCATGAGTTTACTGTCCTTTTCTCCTATTTGATGTATCTTTCTTCTTTCAATCCTTCTAATCTCATTTACATCCTGATATCTTTCTTTATGGCAATCTTTAGTTTTTTTCTTCACATTCTTCTTTCCTTCACTCTAATGTTTTCTACCTCTTACCTATTTTTAGATCTGGCAATAGTAAAGACATTTTGTTTAAAAAAATATATATATTTATGTATAATATACTTATTTAAAGGGGCTTTCAGCTGTCTGTCTTCATCCATTGGTCTGCGAGTGTGTCATTCACATTTTGCCTGACATCCCACTTTAGCCACTGAATAGCTTCACTTTGAGTAAGTGTATTCCACTCTTTCACAAGGAGCCCATCTGCACACAAGCTAGTTCCATTCGTGCCTGTTTATTTTTTATTTCTTACTTCGGTGTTGCTTTTGTCTTTAAAGTCGAATGAGAAAGCAGGATACTTTATAACAGTCCTCCCTTTTAAGCCAATGGCACATTCAAGCTTTATCAATTACGGAGGGATCTATACAAGTTAAGTCGGCGGAGTGAGACATTAGCTGTCATGGCTTAACACCTCACTCCGCCACTTCAGAAACGCAGGGCTGCACCATATTTACCAGGATATGGTGCAGCCTTGCATTTCCCCCTGCGCTGGCTCCACGCTTAGCAGTGTAGTACCAACATAGGTGCCCTTGCACCATAGTGCAAGGGTGTCTGCGAGCAGGGGAGGATTGTTCATGTGCAGGAAGGTGTCCCTTCCTGCACATAAACAATCCTAAAATGCTAGTTTGTCACTTTTATGTGTGCTGCTTCATGTAGCACACATGAAAGTCACAAAATAGCATTTTTTACAGATTGTTTATGTACAGGCAGGGGGACCTTCCTGTAGATAAACAATCCATGGCATTTTGCTTTGCCATGTGTGCCCGCACAAGGTAGCACACATGGAAAAAGCGTGAGAGGAGAAATAATGCATTTCTCCTCATTTCGCAAAGTTAGGACCAGTTTTTACCTGGCCTCAATTTTGGAGCTGCCTCCTATGTATGCTGCCCTTGTACATAGGGGGCAGCATTAAAATCAATGGGTGTTACGGTGGAAAGCCCACCGCTACATCCACTGCTCACACCTTTCATGCTAACCATAGCATGAAAGGGGACCTTATTTACAAGGCAGAGAGTAAGGACGCGGGGAAACTCAATATACCCTTCAAGTAAGCATGGGCGAATTTTGCGAATTCGCGATCCGTGAATTTGCGGATTTGCGAATTCGCGATCCGCAAAATTCGCGAATTTGTGCGAAATTGCGGATTCTTTTTTTTGCGTGTTCGCGGGGTTTTTTGCGTGTTCGCGGAGTTTTTTGCGTCTTCGCTGGGCTTTTTGCGTCTTCGCGAGCCGCTTGCATAGCGAAACTACCCATGCAGTCGTTTATGGGAGAGGGAGAGAGAGATAGATAGATAGATAGATAGATATATAGAAAGAGAGAGAAAGAGAGGGAAAGAGAGAGAGAACGAGAGAAAGAAAGAGAGGCCGGATCTCTGAAGGGCCAGATTCCTGAGTTGCCATCCTCTCCCTTCTTCCTGTTTTTTATATCTGTAAGTGCTTCCTGATGAGGTTTAATTCCTTGGACAGGTGCCTCGTTGCCTACTTGTAACTATTCTCTGACCCTGCTTCAAGGGTCAGAGCAGGGTCAGAGAATAGTTGCAAGTAGGCAACGAGGCGCCAGGAAGCAATTAGCAGCAGGTGTCCAAGTTGAGGTTAATTTGTTTGTAACCCTTTTGTAAAAGGTTACAAAGAAATTAGGTTCAACTTTTGCACCTGCTGCTGTAACCCTTGCTTGGCTGAAAATTCGTCTTTGCTGATTCGCGGATTTTACCGCGATTTCGCGAGATTCGCGGATCGCAAAATCGCGGAAAATCCACAAATTCGCCCGCGAAACGGATTTTACGCCCACCCTTACCTTCGAGGCTTGGACAGTTCCAACAATGTCAAGTCAGGGTTCCTACAAGGGATTTTGTTTGAGAAATATGACTTCAATTATATTATACTGTAATTACTTGGTGGTTCAGTCTAATCAGATCTTGAGCCAAAATTCAAAAATCAAATAGTTCAATAAATTTAACAGAAAAAACAGAAAGAAACAACATGGGAATATCTTATTGTAAATATACAAAGGAGTTTTATATAGACCAAATTGAAAAGGGTACAATCAAGAAGAATTAATTCAGCAATCAATCATGAAAGAGGTTTGTGCAAATTGTCTTTCGTGGCGTTTGTCCATCAGACCATCTTCAGGACGATAAGTATTGCGTATAACAAAGCCCCTTATTTCAAGATCAAGGCAGATTTGACTCTACTTGAAATGTCACTATCCTGCTGGGCCGATTTTAATCACCGGATCAGTGATAGCTCCGACATTGAAGTCGTGGAGCTAATCTGATTCTCCTGGAGATTGAATTAACCCTGCTGGGTCTAATTAAAAAATCCGGATCTTGAAATAAGGGTCTTTGTTATACTCAATACTTATCACCCTGAAGATGGTCTGACGGACAAATGCCACGGAAGACCGAAACTTCAACTCTACCATCTATTTCCCAAATATTCAATGTACTCAATTGACTGTTATTTGCAGTGTGAAACATGTCACTGTTTTGATTGTGTTGGAATAGATGTTTTTATTCATGATTTGTAGAACAATTTGCACAAACCTCTTTCATGATTGATTGCTGAATTAATTCTTATTGATTGTACCCTTTTCAATTTGGTCTATATAAAACTCCTTTGTATATTTACAATAAGATATTCCCGTGTTGGTTTCTTTCTGTTTTTTCTGTTACATTTATTGAAGGTTTTGATTTTTGAATGTTGCCTCAAGATCTGATTAGACTGAACCACCAAGTAATTACATTATAATATAATTGAAGTCATATTTCTCAAACAAAATCCCTTGTAGGCACCCTGACTTGACATTATTTACAAGGCAGCGTTAAGCCACGTAAGCTTTCAGCTTTCAGCTCTGGGGCCCACTGGAGGGCTGTTATCGGTCCATTAATTATTTAAAAGGCACACAACTACTGGAGGTGAATAATGGGCATGAATTGGAAACTACAAGTTCTGGCATGAAATGAAATGAAATGAAAATAAATTTATAACGCGCAGAACTTAGCCCAATGGGCATCAAGGCGCCTAACATAATATATTGCATAACCATACACTGATTAATCATAGGCTTTCTCAAAATACCAGGTCTTGAGAGCTTTCTTGAAGAGGGGCAGGGAGGAAAGAGCCTTAAGCTTGCAGGGGAGAGCATTCCACAGTCGAGGGGCCACTGATGCAAAGGCTCTACCTCCCCATCTTGTCTTTTTAGTGCGGGGGATAACAAGGAGATTCAGTTGAGATGATCTGAGACATCTGCTGGGTATATAATTAGAAAGCAGAGATCCCAGTCCATCAGTCAGTCCTGCTGTAAGGGCCTTATGGACTAGGCAAGTAATTTTAAAAGAAATACGTTGCTCAATGGGTAACCAATGAAGATTCTTCCTGGCTAACGTAGCGGAGGCGGAGCAAGGGAGGTCCGGAACAAATCTTGCTGCTGCATTCTGTGTTACTTGCAGGCGATGTACCAATCCCTTGTTAATCTCAGTGTATAGCGCATTGCAATAATCTAATCGAGATCCAACCAATGCCACCACTGTTTGTTTTCTTGCCTGCGGGGATAGGTAGTGGGCAATTCTGCGAAGGATTTTTAGAACTCCCCAGCAGGTAGCTACAGTTCTATTGATCTGTAGGCTTCGATGTCAAAGATGACCCCCAGGTTTCTAGCCGACTGTGAGGGGGTCAGGCAGGTTCCCAGTGAAGCCTGCCACCATTCACTCGACCAGGCGTCCCTGTCCTTTCCGAATATCAGCACCTCGGTCTTGTCGCCATTCAGCTTCAAGGAATTGACCGTCATCCAATCGGCCACTGATTGCATGCAACTCCTGAAGCTGAACGCTGTGGTGCTGACAGACCGTGACAGGGACACCATGATCTGAGTGTCGTCTGCATACGACACTACCTCCATCCCCAAAGATCTTACTAGTCTAGCAAGTGGGGCCACATATATGTTGAATAGGGTCGGACTTAAAGCCGACCCTTGTGGCACCCCACATTGCAACGACTTTACAGGGGAGAGGTATTTGCCCATTTGAACCCTCTGCTCCCTAAGCTCCAGGAAGGAAGATAGAAGGTTAAGGGCGGGCCCCTCCACCCCCAGCTCCCTCAGTCGAGATGTTAAGACTGAGGGAGAAAGGGTGTCGAATGCAGCGGTCAGATCCAATAAGACCAACATTGTGGTCTGTCCTTTGTCTACCTTCATCCTGATGTTGTTGGTCACAACAGTGAGTGCAGACTCAGTTCTGTGTAGTTTCCTGAACCCATGTTGAGTCTGATCAAGGAATCCAGAAGAGTCCAGGAAGGTAGACAGATGATGGTTCAGGTGCATCTCGAGCATTTTGGCTGGGGCAGGTAGTAGAGAAATCGGTCTAAAGTTTTTTAGCACCGCAGGATCCAAGGAGGGTTTCTTAAGTAATGGCCTGACAATGGCCCTCTTCCAGGCCGAGGGGAATACCCCGTGCTCTAAAGCACTATTCATGACCTCCAGGATATGGGGAAGGAAGGTGTCCCTGCATTCCTTCAGAGTTTTAAGTGGACATGGGTCCAAGGGAGAGGAGGACTTCGTCTTATTCAACAGGAGGTTAAGATTTTCAAGAGTGACAGGAGGGAAATTGGTAAGGGTCTTATCAGGATCCTTTGACCATGTTTCTAAAATAGACAAATCAGTGGCTATATGTGTTCCCAGAAGCTTCCTCTGTCCTTCCAATTGCTTGGAGATGTCTACAATTTTCGTATAAAAGAAGCTTGAGATGTTGTCACAAAGCTCCTGGGAGCCTATTATAGGATCAGGTGCCTGCAATGAACAGTGGGAATCTACAATTTTGAAGAGTTCCCTAGATGATGTCAAGGATGTGGTAATGTTGGAGAAGTGGTCTTGTTTGGTTTTAATGACTAAGGCCTTATATATCTTTAGTGAACTTTTGTACAGCTCTCTATCCTTAGTGTCCCATGTCCTCCTCCACTTTCTTTCCTGTCTTCTACATCCTTGTCTCATCAACCTAAGTTGCTCTCCAAACCACGGGGCAGAAGGTTTACGCCTCGCAGCATACCTAGGGATGGCAGGAGCTAAGATATCCAAAGTCCCAGAGATGCAGTTGGCTAGATCCGAAGCAGCCTTCTCTGGGTCTGGAGTCAGGGAAAGAGTTCCAAAAAACGGGGCAAGGGAGTCATTGGAGATATTTTTGTAATTTTGCCTACATTCTCTTGTAGAATGCTCTTTCATAGAAAGCTCTGTACTAGAGGTGGTAAGTACAATAGGTACTGCTAGATGGTCAGTCCACACTGGCTGTTCCGGTGGGCCAGTCATAATCCTGGAGTCATTAGAGAAAATTGCATCCAGAGTGTGGCCTGCTCTATGTGTGGGTTCCCTGACCAACTGTGTGAAACCGCAGGCATCTAGAGGATCAATCAGAGATATAGTATCTTTGGAAGTGATGTCCTCTAGAAGAAAGTTAAGGTCCCCTAGTATAGTGAAATGCAGTTTGCCTGCATAAGGTTCTAATAGTCTAAACAGGTCACTGCTGAACTGTGATCTCAGCCCAGGGGGCCTATACATCAGAATCCCTGAAAATGACGAGGATGGTGATGATGAAATGCAGAAGTGAAGGGCTTCAAAGGGGTCTGATAGTTTTGACAAAGCATTAGTTCTGCAGGTGATATGAGACCGGTGTAGGATAGCTAGGCCTCCACCTCTACGCTTACCTCTGTCTAATCTCTGTAAAGCATAGTTCTCTGGGATGGCTAGGAGGAGGATGCATTGAAATTGACTCTACCGAGAATGGCACACCGGAGGCCAATTGATTAATTAATGTAGCACGCAGGGAACTGCGGGTATGTACAAAATAGATGTGCGTTTTTAACCTGCCTCTGATGAAAGAGCATGAATGCTCTGAAACCTGTTAGGCTAATGGACATTCAAAGCGGAGCTATAATCCTGCTTCTTTTCAAATAAAAGACTGTAAACCTACCGGCTGGAGCAGCGCATCTCTAATGCAGGGACATCTTTGTTTGAATATTAACACGTGCTGGGTCCAGCTGTGGTAGGTCGCACCGCCTTTGAAAATTGTGAAGGGATCGTCAGATCTGAACTTATTGGGACATGGACGGCGCAGCTGGTGGTTAAATGTCACTGACCATGTCATGAGTGATATAATATGTGATGTCATCAGCAGCGCATTGCGGGGGCCTGAGTTATAGATAGTTCAACTAATTATAACAACCAAATTAATCTGGTTTTGTACAAGTGTCCAACTAACTATAACGTCCCTAAAACCTGTGTTTTTTCAGTGAAATTCTAAGGTTTTCTAAATGCTAATTTCTAACTATAACGTCCCTGAAACCTATGTTTTTTCAGTGAATTTCAACGTTTTTAAAAAATCTAATTTCTTACTATAAAGTCCCTGAAACCTATGTTTCTTTCAGTGAATTTCAAAGGTTTTTTAAATACCAATTTCTAACGATAACGTCCCTAAAACCTATGTTTTTTCAGTGAATTTCTAAGGTTTTTTTAAATGATACTTTCTATCTATAAAATCCCAAAAACCTGGATTTTTTTCAGTGAATTTCTAAGGTTTTTTTAAATGCTAATATCTAACTACACCTAGATAGGTAAGACATGTGCAGAAAGAGAAAGAAAGGCGCAGAAAAAAGCACGAGAAGTGCAGAAAGAAGCAAGAGAAGTGATGAAAGAGGCAAGAGAGGTGCAGAAATAAGTAAGAGAAGTGCGGAAACAAACAAGAGAGGCACAGAAAGAAGCAAGAGAGTTGCAAAAAGAAGAGAGTGAGGTGCATAAAGAGGAAGAAAGGCTCAGAAAGAGGCAAGTGAAGTGCAGAAAGAGGCATGAAAGGTCCAGAAAGAAGAAGGAAGGTATAGAAAGAGGCAAGAAAAATGCAGGAACAGGAAGAAATGTGCTGAAAGAAGCAAGAGAAGCGTAGAAAAAAGCAAGAGAGGTGCAGAAAGAAGCAAGAGAGGTGCAGAACAAAGAGAGTAAGGTGCAGAAAGAGGCACGAGAGGTGCAGAAAGAGGCAAGAGAAGTGAAGAAAGAGACACGAGGGGTGCAGAAAGAGGCAAGAGTGGAGTAGAAAGCCAAGAGAGGTACAGATAAAGGCAAGAGAGGTGAAGTAAGAGGGATGAGAGGTATAGAAAGAGGAGAGAAGTGTACAGAAAGAGGCAAGAGAGGTATAGAAAAAGACAAGACTGGTGCAGAAAGAGGCAAGAGAGGTACAGAAAGAGACAAGACTGGTACAGAAGAGTAGGGCCAGACTGGGAACAGAAACCAGACCAGGCACACCGCTCAGCCGCCCCCGCCTGGGGCGAGGGGGAGTACAGCCGAGCAGTTTGCAAGGGCCATTTTTGTCCGATTTTGTTACAGGGGGCTGATATTTCTGACCCCCGGTAAGAAAAACAGCCCCCAAGGGGCCCAAAACTGGCCCTCACCCTAGCTGCCCACCGGGGAAATGCCCAGTGCCCTCTATTGCCAGTGCAACCCTGAGAAAGAGGGAAGAGAGGTACAGAAAGAGACAAGAGAGGTACAGAAAGAGGCAAGAGAGGTACATATAGAGGCAGGAGGGGTGCAGAAAAATGCAAGAGAGGTGCAAAAAGAGGCAAGAGAGGAGCAGAAAGAAGCGAGTGAGCTGCAGAAAGAGGCAAGATAGGTGCAGAAAGACACAAGAGAGGTGCAGAAAGAGGCAAGAGAGGAGCAGAAAGAGGTAAGTGAGCTGATAAATGGGTAGGAGAAGAGCAAAAAGAGTCAAGAGAGGTGCAACAAGAGGCAAGAGAGGTGCAGAAAGAGGAATACATGTTCAGAAAGAGGCAAAAGAGGTACAGAAAGAGGCAGGGAGGTGCAGAAAGAAGAGAGTGAGCTGCAGAAAGAGGCAAGAGAGGTACAGAAAGAGGCAGGAGAGGTACAGAAAGAAGAGAGTGAGTCAGAAAGAACCAATAGAAGCGCAGAAAGAGGCATGAGAGGTGTAGAAAGAGGCAAGAGAGGTGCAGAAAACAGGAAAAGAGGTGCAGAAAGAGGCAAGAGAGGTGCAGAAAGAAGAGAGTGAGCTGCAGAAAAGGGGAAGAGAGGTACAGAAAGAGTCAAGAGAGGAGCCAAAAGAAGAGAGTGAGCTGCAGGAAGAGGGAAGATATGTGCAGAAAGAAGAGAGTGAGCTAAAGAAAAAGGCAAAAGAGGTGCAGAAAGAAAAGAGTTACCTGCAGAAAGAAGCAAGATAATTGCAGACAGAGGCAAAAGAGGTACAGAAAGGGGAAAGAGAGGTGCAGAAAGAGGCAATAGAGGTGCAGAAAGAGGCAAAAGAGGTACAGAAAGAGGCGAGACAGGTGTAGAAAGAGGCAATAGTGGTGCAGAAAGAGGCAAGAGATGTGCAGAAAGAGGCAAGAGAGGTGCAGAAAGAGGCAAGAGTGGTGCAGAAAGAGGCAAGAGATGTGCAGAAAGAGGCAAGAGAGGTGCAGAAAGGGGCAAGAGAGCTGCATAAAGAGACAGGAGAGGTGTAGAAAGAAGAGAGTGAGCTGCAGAAAGAAGCAAGATAATGGCAGACAGATGAAAGAGAGGTTCATAAAGAGGCAATTGAGGTACAGAAAGAGGCAGGAGAGGGGCAGAAAGATACAAGAGAGGTATAGAAATAGGCAAGAGTGGTACAGAAGAAGGCAAGAGATGTGCAGAAAGGAGAAGAGAGGTACAGATACAAGAGCGTGAGCTGCAGAATGAAGGGAGGAGAGATGGAGAAAGGTGCAAGAGTGGTGCAGAAAGAAGAGAGTGAGCTGCAGAGAAAGGCAAGAGAGGTGCAGAAAGAAGAGAGGGAGCTGCAGAAAGGAGCAAGAGAAGTGCAGACAGAGGTAAGAGAGGTGCATAAAGAGGCAACAGACGTGCAGAAAGAGGCAAGAGAGGTGCTGAAAGAAGTAGGCCTTGGCCGTAAATTCTGTTCCGCTCGTGGAATTTGGGTAATTTTGTGTTCCGCGGAGAACGCGAAATTGGACAAAATTCTGCATTCCGCGGCTTTGCGAATTTGTTTGCTTGTTTGCGTTCTCAAAATGCGTGTTCGCAAGATATTTAACCCCCGAGCACGCAAACAGCAATTGCCAACAGTAAAAAGCATCGCAAACAAGCAATGTTCGCGGAATTTCTGCGTGTTCACTGAGATTTTTTACCGTTTCGAGGAGATTTGAGTAACGCGATTACGCAAATTCCACCCACCCAAAGAAGAGAGGTGCTGAAGGAGGCAAGAGAGGTGCAGAAAGAGGCAAGAGTGGAGCAGAAAGAGGCAAGAGATATGCAAGAAAGAGGCAGGAGAGGTGCATAAAGAGGCAACAGATGTGCAGAAAGAGGCAAGGTAGGTGCAGAAATAAGCGAGAGATGCAGAAAGAGGCAATAGAGGTGCAAAACGAAGAGAGTGAGCTGCAGGAAGATGGAAGAGAGGTGCAGAAAGAAGCAAGAGAGGTGCAGAAAGAAGAGAGTGAGCTGCCTAAAGAGGCAAGAAAGATGCAGAAAGTGGCAAGAGAAGTGCAGATAGAGGCAAGAGAGGTTCAGAAAGAGGCAAGAGATATGCAGAAAGAGGCAGGAGAGGTGCATAAAGAGGCAACAGGTGTGCAGAAAGAGGCAAGTTAGGTGCCGAAATAAGAGAGAGATGCAGAAAGAGGCAAGCGAGACACAGAAAGAAGAGAGTGAGCTGCAGAAAGACGGAAGAGAGGTGCAGAAAGAAGCATGAGAGGTGCTGAAAGAAGAGAGCAAGCTGCCTAAAGAGGCAAGAGAGATGCAGAAAGAGGCAATATAGGTGCAGATAGAGGCAATAGAAGTTCAGAAAGAGGCAAGAGAGGTGCAGAAAGAAGTAAGAGGTATAGAAAGAGGCAAGAGAGGAGCAAAAAGAGGATGAAAGGTGCAGAAAGAGGCAAGTGAGGTGCAGAAAGAGGCAAGAGACGAATGAGGCAAGAGAGGTACAGAAAGATGCAAGAGAGGTACTGAAAGAGGAACAAAGGTGCAGAAAGAGGCAAGAGAGGTGCATAAACAGGAAGAAAGGTACAGAAAGAAGCAAAAGAAGTGCAGAAAGAGACAAGAGAGGTGCAGAAAGAGACAAGGGAAGTGCATAAAGATGAGAATGAACTGCAGAAAGAAGCAAGAGAGGTGCAGAAAGATACAAGGGAAGTGCATAAAGATGAGAATGTGCTGCAGAAAGAGGCAAGAGAAGTGCAGAAAGAAGAGATTGAGCTGCAGAAAGAAGCAAGAGAGGTTCAGAAAGAGGCACGAGAAGTGCAGAATGAGGCAAGAGAGGTACAGATAGAGGCAAGATAGGTGCTGGAAGAGGCAAGAGAAGAGAAATGCAGAAAGAGGCATGAGAAGTGCAGAAAGAGGCAAGATATTTGCAGAGAGAAGCAAGAGAGGTATATATATATATATATATATATATATATATATATATATATCGCTGCACGCTCGCTCGTACTCCAGAAAGCAGACGGCACTCAGAGCTCGATGTTTCTTTTAGTTTATTGACAGACCCCCGTCACCCCAACCAAAAGACAAACGCGTTTCGCCGTGAAACGGCTTCCTCAGTGTCAATTGTGAATGATAAAAAATCGCCATTTAAACTCCAACTCTAACCACAATAGAAAGAGGACTAAGCCCAACATTACTTGAAAAAATAGCGGCAGACATATTGTAAGGTGCAAATGCTTACTGCTTTTCTATGCAACTTGGGAGAAATGGCGATCAATAAAGTGCTCGTGCATTAAAAAAAACAAGAGGGCAAACAGCTTCCCTCGTAATGAATTTAAACATTCTTAGGCTCACAAACAAATTAAAGAGAAAACATTTTCGACCATTGGAATCATAATATGTACAGTAATACATTGAATCATTATAAATGTATATGTATGGTGGTACTTTTGAATTTGACAATAAATATCATAGCGTGTCCCCCGCGAGATGATAAATTGGGGGCAGACACTTAATTCATTGAAGGGAAATATAGTTGTGATTTAACCTTCTTTTGCACAATCATATATCCAAGTGCATTCTGTACTTGTGGTCTTTCTCTTACATGTTGTGTAATACAGGTGAGTGAGTCCTAAAGTTGTTCTAATGCCCTGAATGGGCCTATTTGTTTTCTGTTTTTGTACATCTAGCCCTGTATGGGCAAGTGACTCCCTGATAGAAGTATATTGGTGACATATAAACTTTATGCAGGGGTTGTGGAGGCAAAAGATGTTAACATATATATTCTATATATTCTATATATTCTACAGAAGTTGCATAAATTACTTGAAACAAAGATTCCCCGTCTGATCAATCCAAGTGAACCCAAAGTTCCTCATCGTTATTAAGACCTGTCGGTTTCTCCGTTTGGAGGTCTATGATGTATTTGGATTCCATAGCCCTGAGGGTTCTGATCTTGTCACCACCTCTCTCCTGTCTCCCTAGTTGGTCTATTAAATAGAATGACAAGAGATCTCTGTTGCTGTTATGGTGGGTCTCGAAATGGCGTGCCACCGGATAGTTCTTATCCCTGTTTGTGATGGCACGCATGTGCTCCAAGATACGTTTCTTCGCTGGATTGATGGTACTACCAACGTATCTCTTGGAGCACGGACAAACCAGTATGTATACAACGAATTCCGAGTTGCAATTCAGGAATTTCGTGATGTTCCTGGTTGGTCGTGGGTCTTTCGGTCTGCCCTCATACTTGATCTTCTTTTGGCTATACTTGCACGCTTTGCAATGCATGCAAGGATAAAAACCTTGTATGGGTTTGGATCTTGGAGCTACAGGGGGCTCAGTGTAGTGACTCCTGGTCAAATGGTCACCGAGTGACTGACAACGTCTATATGTGATCAAAAAAAAAAAAAAAAATATATATATATATATATATATATATATATATATATATATATATATATATATATATATATATATATATATATATATATATATATATATATATATATATATATATATATATATATATATTCAATCTCCTCTCACTCTTACAAGGAAGGAATCAGCACTCAGGTTGTAGTTTGGAAGTGTTTAATCTACAAAGGACGCAAATCACGCATTTTGGCTAGTCCGAACCTTGATCACGATACAAGACTTAATTATAGCTTCCTTATTTAAATGTAGAAATGGCTCCAGTTGGCAACATTAATAAATGACAACATATGATGACATTAAACCAAAAAACTGTCAGCCATATTGGCCTGGTCACAATGCAAAAATGCAGGAATTCATACAATAAAAAAAGAAAACAAGTGTTAATATGAACACTTTGCAATTTCAGCATATCTTGCCCTGTGACCACTGTACCTATATGTTCGTCAACGTGACATGTTCATTATAAACATGCTTACGATTGAAAACATCAACATAAACAATGGACTACACTTTACTTTAAAATGAAGGGCTATCAGCCATTTTGGTCTGGGCATGTTTCATATTATAGACGTTCTTACACGAAAGAAAATAAATAAAAATGGGTGTTAATATGCACACACTATCCCTAAATAAAGTTCTAGTGATTACAGTTTTATTCCATTCACAGCTCATTTGAGATGTCAAGAGTGATGTCTTGAGTAATGTCACTGACCATGTCATGAATGATGTAATGTCTGAGGTCATGAGCAGTGCATTGCGGGGGCATAAGTTATAGTTAGCTTAGGTAACTATAACTGCTGAATTTCAATGATATCTAAGTGTAACTATAACGTCCCTATAATGTTGGTTTTTCTCAGAAAATTTCTAGTTTTTTTAATGTTAAGTAAGATGGCTATCACAAAGGATGGTGGGGTAAGGATGCAGGGCCTGGCCTGGCATTGTGTCACCCCCACCCAAGCTTGCTGCTCATGCCTCCCCTCCTCCTTGCCACCCATTGTCCAAGTCCATGCCCCTGCTCCCTCATTACAGCCCTGTGTGACACATGTTCTTCCACTGGCCTTCTCGCCTTCTCTGAACAGTTAGCTTGCTGCTCCATCCACTTTCAACTACCCTCTGTGGTCTGAATCCATGCACTAGCCTCCTCCCTCCTGTCATGAATGGTCTGATGTGCTGCCACTGCCCTCCACTTAGCATGATGTCCAAGTCCACTCCTCCTGCCAATCATTGCTCTCCTGCTTAGCCTCTGTGCTTAGCTTGCTGCCCCTACTTTCCTTCCCCCTGCCCTCAGATGTCTGTGTGCGTGCCCCTGATCCATCCTTTTTGCCCACCATGTTCCGTGGACCTGCCCTCCTATCTACTCTAAGTTTCCTATTGAGCTACCACTCCCCTCCTAGCATTGTCAGATGACTGTAACCTCTCCCTGCCACCTCCGCCCTGCCTGTCCATGTTCCATGCCCATATCCCCTTCCTCCTGTCCTCTGTAGTCCATTTTACTGCCACATCCTTCTGCCCTCCCTGGTCTGTTGTGCTGCAACTGCTCCTCCTGCCTGCCCGCGTGGTCTGCTGTGAGGCTCCTTTCCCTGAACTCTCTTGTCGGTGCCCAGCTCCTACCCATCCCTTCTAACCTTCATGATCCTTTGTGCATGCCAGCACCCTCCTTCTTGCTTATCATGGCCAAATTGTGCTGCCACTAACCCTCTTGTTTGCCATGTATGGTCTTCTGTGCTGCCACAGCCCCTCCCAACTTCCCTGTGTGGCCAGGTAACTGCCCCTGACCCCTCCCACCGTCCCTCCATGGTCTGTGCGTATGCCATTGTAGTTTCACTGTTGCCCTCCATGGACTGTTGTGCTTCTAGTGCCCATCCTCCCTGACCTCCATGGTCAGCTTGCTGATCCTGCCCTGCCCCCTTGCCCCCTGCCCTCCATTTTCATGTGCAGACCCCTATTCCCTCCCTCTTGGCTTGTCTGTTTCATTATCATGCCCCTGATCTCTCCCTCTTGCCCTTTACGGTCAATTTTGGTGCAGCTTTATCTCCTGTCTGTCCAGTATGGTCAGCTTGCTGCCTGTGCCTCTTTCCCCTCTGTTCTCTGTTGTCCATGTGCATGTTCCTGTCCCCTCCCTATTGCTTTACTTGGTTTGCTGTGCTGCACCGCCGTCCCGCATGCCCTGTGTGGTGTATTGTGCTGCTGCAAACCCTGAAGGCTGCCCTGTAAGTTCAGTTAGATGTACCTGTCCATGTCTACCCTGTCCTCTGTTATCCAAGTCCATGTCCCTACCCCAATTGCTCGGGCCTACCATGATCCAATGTACCATACTTGCTAACATTTTGAACTTGGTAAGAGGGAGATTTTGAAGAACAAAACTAGGGCATTGGTTTTTCCCTTTGACTTGCATAGAAAAAGAGGAGATTGTAGACAAGAGACAGATAAAATAAAGCCCCTTTGGGCCTAATAACATTGGGCAATTCCTGCCTGAATCGTCTCTGTTGGCATGTATTGTTGTACTACCACTGCCTCTTCCTTCTGCCCTCAATGGACTATTATATCGCCACAGCCTCTCTTGCCTGTCATCCATTGTTGGTTTGTTGCCCATGCCCCCCTTTCCACTGCCCTCCATATTGTGCTGCCACTGCCCTTTGTGCCTGCCCAGTGTGGTCAAATTGTTGCCGCTGTTCCCTCCTACCTGCCTTCAATTTCCGAGTCTATACCCCTGACCTCTGCCTCCCAACAATATCCTAATGAACGACTAGATTGCTAACATTCTATATTTATTACAAAAGTGTGGCATGCCTAATGTGATCTTGATGTATTCACAACTGTAATACCTAAAGCATTTCCTTTAGAAATTATAGAAATGTGAGAGTCTTATTTGCATGGAAATTATGGTTAGTGCTTTAAAAAACTAAAATGAGGACATATTTTCTGAGTTCTCAAATAGCGACAAAGAACTTTAAAATTATTAGTCAAGTCAATATTAGCTTTATTTGGTTAAAAATTAAAACCATCAAAGCACAATACAAATATCATAGAATTAAAATATACATTACATACTACTATAAAGTGTAAAAACACATTCCAGCTTAACATATGTTGTAATTAAGAAGACCATGTAAATCACATTACACCATCATTAAGAAAAACACTTGGAGTTCAAATAAATAATTAAAAAAAAAAAATTCACCCATTGAGTCTTCCTTATAAAATCCCGTAATTCCTTGACTAAATCGTCACACCAAAGAATTTCCTCTTCCAAGAAATCACTATAAGTGCAAAGGTGGAGGATGGGTACCGCAATTTCTACACCATGTTTCTTCGTCTAATGGCCACCATGATGTAACTGGCTACCCCAAAACACACCAATGGGGACTCCAGGGATTGCAAGTACACCAAGGCTGGCCTAACTTGCTCAAAGCTACCGCCCTTTAATAATGGCAATATAAATTTCTTACGTAGTGGAGCGTAAAAGTCGCAGAAAAGAAACATATGTAAAGTATTCTGCTCTGAAAAAGTATCACAGGGGCAGGGCCCCAAAACCCCCATCGTTATATTTTTTTTATCCAGTTGACCACTTGATTAAATGCTATGCTTAGGGGAGAGAATGTGGTGTTACTTCCAGAGCTGCAGACTTTGCAACTGGGGAACCATGTTGGAGTTTCTGCTTCAGCTCAACATCTGTGATTCTGGTCAAATCACTTAATCTCCCCAGGCCTACAACCAAAATGAGTTTGTCCTTGTATGATGTAACCAATGCTCATGTAAAGCACTCCAATATCTGACCAGCCTGCACTCACTCAACTCACCGCGCAGCTCCACCTGTTCTGCGCCAGTGCTCCCAGCCAGCTTCTGCCGCTGTGCCTAGGGTTCGAGGCCCGCTATAGCCATTTGGTCATTCAAATTTTTTGTTATTTTTCCTTTGTGACTCCAACTGTTTAAATTGTGCTGTGCTCGTCATTTGGTCGTCTCTCATTTCGTTATTGTGCTATTGTGATCCCAAGTGTTTAATTGTGCCGTGTCTTGCCTCTCAATTGACCCCGTTGTAGCATTACTCTCTGGCCCCCACTGTCCCCCCTTTTGCCTAATGTACTCCCTCTCCGCCTCCACCCATCCCCACCCCTCTCCCCCTCCATTGGCCTCCCCGCTCCCGCCTCCCAGCTGCACCTCCCCATATATGGCTGCCACTGCGCGGCACTAAGAGCGACCCCAACCATGCCTCCAGGCAGGTCGCTCCACTCACCGCACAGCTCCACCTGTCCTGCACCAGTGCTCCCTGCCAGCTTCTGCCAGGGTTTGCGGCCCGCTGTAGGCATTTGGTCTTTCTCATTTTATTGTATTTTTCCTTTGTGACTCCAACTGTTTAAATTGTGCTGCGCTCGTCATTTGGTCGGCCCTCATTTCCTTATTGTACTATTGTGGTCCCAAGTGTTTAATTGTGCTGTGTCTTGCTTCTCAGTTGACCTTGTTGTAGCGTTACTCTCTGGCCCCTACTGTTCCCCCCTTTTGTCTTCTGTACTCCCTCGCCGCCTCCACCAATCCCCGGTTCCCGCCACTGCATCCCCTGCGGCCCGCCCCCCTCGCCCTCCACTGGCCTCCCCGCTCCTGCCTCCCAGCTGCATCTCCCTCCCACCTCCCTCGAAGGCTTGCCTAAGGCAAGCCCGTCTGTGCCTGTCCGCGCCTGGACCGCGACCAGCACCAAAGCCCCTGACCCCCATGAAAGCCATGCCGCCCGACTCCACTACGATGCCAGCACCCTCCACACACTCAACCCCGGAGGAGAACACACCTGCTACCGGTCCACCCGATGCGCACCCAAGGGCCCTTCACCTGTCGGATCTGCAGCTTCACCATCATCCGGGCCACCAAACCGCCAACAAAAGAAGCCAATTACCTCAGATGCATCCTCCTCAACACCGCTCCGCCCGCAAACACGCCCTTGAACTCTGGGACCTCCTCGACTCTACCTCCCCAGATGCCGCCTTACTGACGGAGACCTGACTGAACTCCTCCTTGGCACCAGACACACCATAGCCATCCCGGAAGGTTACAAGATCACCCGCAAGGTCCACACCAATGGCGCCGGACGAGGAATCGCCATTCCCACATGAACACTCCCAGAGTCTCGATCAACACCGACGACACCCTCAGCACCTCCGTACACATGCACTTCCACTTCAGACAATGGATCAACAACTGTGCCAACACCCTCGCCCCGCTCAAGGCACCCTCCAACAGCCACACCAGCAAGAAGGCTACCTGGTTCACCGAAGACCTCTAAGCCTCCAAACGAACATGCCGAAAACTGGAGAAGAACTGGCTCAGCGAATGAACTCTGGACAGCCACGCTGCCCACAAGAACGCCACTCGCAAACACCATCAACTCATCAGAACCACCAAGAGGGCTTCATTTAAAGACTGCCTAGATAACAACGCACACAGCAGCAAAGAACTCTCCAGCATCGTGAAGGAGAGCTCTCCAACAACAGCTCCAACAACAACAACATCCTGCCTTCACAAGACCTATGTGACTCACTCATCTATGACATCTATGACAGCTTCAACACCGCGACTCCCCGACACCTGCAGCCCCCACGACCACCACCCGCATCAACCGCCTGCTCTCCTAGACCAACATCAGTGAGAAAGACACCAGCGTGATCATGAACACCATCCACTCTGGACCCATGCCCTCACCACATCTTCAACAAAGAATGCACCGCCATCGCACCTCATCTCCGGAAAATAATCAAAATCTCCTTTGAGACAGCAACCTTCCTGGAAAGTTGAAAGCACGCCGAGATCAACGCGTTACTCAAGAAACCCAAGGCGGACCCCAAGGACCTCAAAAACCTCCGACCCATCTCCCTGCTTAATTTCCCAGCGAAGGACACCGAGAAAATAGTCAACAAACAACAGACCCGCTACCTCGAGGAAAACAGCATTCTGGACCCGTCCCAGTCTGGGTTCCGCAGCAATCACAGCACTGAAACCGCCCTCATTGCCGCCACCGATGACATCAGGCCCCTACTTGACAATGGAGAACCAGCGGCCCTCATCCTCCTGGACCTGTCAGTCGCCTTCGACGCGGTCTGCCACTGCACACTACGAACACGCCTCACGATGCCGGGATCAATCAATCAATCAATCAATGACACTTATAAAGCGCGCTACATACCCGTAGGGTCTCAAGGCGCTGGGATCCAAGAGAAGGCCCTGGACTGGAACACCTCATTCCTATCCGGCAGCACACAGAGCATCCGCCTCCCCCCCTTCTGCTTGAATGCCACCGAGATCATCTGCGGCGTACCCCAGGGCTCTTCCCTTAGCCCGACGTTGTTCAACATCTACATGGCACCTCTCGCCCACGTCACCCGACAGCACGACCTCAACACCATCTCCTACGCCGACGACACCCAGCTGATCCTCTCCCTCACCAAAGATACTCACACCACAAAGACCAACCTCCACGAAGAAATGAAGGCCGTCGCCGAATAGGTAAAGAACAGCCGGCTGAAGCTGAACTCAGACAAAACAGAAGTCCTCATACTCGGTCCCACCCCTTTGGCCTGGGACGACCACACTGGGAACAGCCCGACACACACCGACCACGCAAGCAACCTAGGGGTCATTCTCGACTCCACCCTCTCCATGACTAACCAGGTCAAGTACTGTCTCCTCATCCTGCTTCAACACTCTCTGAATGCTCCGCATGATCTTCAAATGGATCCCCATTGAAACTAGAAGAACAGTCACCCAGACCCCGGTCACCAGCAGATTGGATTACGAAAACGCTCTCTATGCAGGAACGTCGGCCAAACTCCTGAGATGACTGCAATGTATCCAGAATGCCTAGCCAGGTCTGATCCTCGACATACCCCGCGGCAGCCACATCACACCCAACCTGAGAAACCTACACTGGCTCCCAATCAACAAGAGGATAACCTTCAAGCTCTTCATCCACGCACACAAAGCTCTCACCAACACCAGCCCACCAGCCCACCATCCCTCAACAGACGACACAGCTTCTACACCCCCTCTCACCATCTCCGCTCCACTGGTACCGCCCTCCCCACAGACCCCCACATCCGAAGAATGACCACCGGGGCAGATCCTTCTCCCCCCTCGCCGCCAAGACCTGGAACACCCTCCCCACCAACCTACGGCAGACCCAAGACCTACTGGCCTTCAGAAGACTCCTCAAGAGCTGGCTCTTCAATCAGTAACAGCACCCCCCCCCCACCCCATTGCGCCTTGAGACCCTCACGGGTATGTAGTGCGCTTTATAAGTGTCCTGATTGATTGATTGAAAGATAAAAATTATTCACACTTCTGGCATTGGGCTACACCTGGGCTACATCTTGGTGATATTTGTGCTACATTTGGGCTCCTTTTTTTCTGGTGGCCATCTGGGGAGACTTCAATTACATTAATTAAACTTTATTCAATCTGATTTATAAGCATAGATCATAAAAGTTTACATAAAAATTGTAAATCCTCTTTCTTAATACAATACAGTGAGAATTAATTAAAACCAGTAGGTAAAAACAGGTGTTACAAAGCCCGGTTCAGAGCAACTTCAGGTTAACAGAATAGTAAAGATCAGTGTTTCGCAAGATCAATCTCATGTACTTCGTGAAAAATATGCAATAAGGGGTCCAAGTAAGATGCAATGCTCAAATACCTGCCCAGTTTGCACTATATAAAACTGCAAAAAAAACCAAAAAATAAAAAGTGTTTTGCACACTTTTGTCATTTGGCAATATGTGGGCTACATCTGAGGGATATCGGTGCTATATTTGTGCTCTTTTTTCTCTGTTGGCCATCTTGGGAAACTTATTTGTTATTCAGTTTCCTAATTTCCTAATTCTATGTAAGGACCTGAGGCCAGGATTATGCATTTCTTTCTTCACTCTTTATTAACAGCAAATTTAAAGAAACATAATAAAACACATCAAAACTACAACTCCCATGAACACCGGGAGTAACCATGGTCACCAACAGTCCAATCAAGTCACATTCCGACAGTCCATATATTATAATCAGCAGCGTAGTTCTTCTTTCATCAGAGGGACAATTCATGAGGTGAAAGTAATTTTAACAATAAATGAGCCAAACAAGCCAGGATCTACAAAGACAAATCCAACATCTGTAGATATGAAGTTTTTGCTGCCAACATAGTCAGATCCAAGAACGAAAGTAAGACCTGCCTAGTGAGCACCAATTCTATCCTGCCTGAAGTCGCCTTCTTTTAATGTTCAACAATGAAACTGAGTTACCACTACCCAGTGACACTAGCAGTAGTACCTGTGGCCTAACAGGAGTATTCAATGGGTTTTACTGACCCATGGTCAGTACAGCTTCCACAGCATATCTCTGCCCCTTGTCAGAATAATGCACCAACCCCAGGTTGCACCACTGTCCACCCAAAAAAGAAATCGAAACAAAAGGGCCCGCAATTAGGCCATTCCAAAGTAAGAAAACTAAAGTGGAGATAAGAGGCTTGATAATACGCCCTGGAGAATTCCAATAGAAGCCCATGTTCTGCTGTGAACATGGGCTTCTATTGGAATTCTCAAGGGTGTATTATTAAGCCCATCATTGCCGATTTAGGGACAGTTTTCTGCCGCTGAAGCGGCGATAATTTTAACTCAGTTTCTAGATGATATGCCCCTCAGTGCGTCGGTCGTTTTTTCCAGCCATTAAATCACAAGGAACCCCATATTCCATGTGGATTTGCCACATACATTTACCACCTGCTGTAAGTAGGTTGAACATTTATAGGGGGACCTGTGCATAGGGTAAGGGGTACGAAAGGGTGTGGGTGTTTGCGGGGGGTGATGCATTGTATGATTTTTCTGGTTAAAAAAAAGTGGGTCAAGATCTTGCACATCAAGTAAATCCAGATCCGGAAAACCTAAATACTAATAATCAGTCAGAGAGAAATTAAGGCGCAAACATCCCTTAATTTTGACAGTTTGCCATATATTTAACTGAAGCCAGGTAGTCGTCAGGAAGGGAACCTAGCCAAACAGCCAGTTTACTTTACAATTGAATGTCATTGTAATGATAAGAAGTGTGTCCCTTTTAATGTCTGAAAAGTCTTTGACTACTTCCAGAAGGACGTTTGATGTCACACTTTTCTTTTGGCGCTCCCTATTTATCATTAACATGGTACATTGTCAGGAAAATAATAAATAGCCTGTGAACACTGATTTGGAAGAAAGAAAGCAAAAGACTTTGTGATATCTAGCCAGCATCTGCATTACAAATATGTGCAGATTTCACCGCAGTGACAATGTGGCTCTGTAAAGATGGCATGTGCTGCGGGATGGTGACAATGTCCGACCTCAGTCAAAGTAATTGTAAAGATGCACTGCAGTAAGTGTACTGTACACAGTCATGAGCGCATTGCAGAACTGCCGGCAATACCTGGCAATCCGGAGACTCGGAGTCGGACACGGGACAGGTGTTCTTCTCTGATGATCGTTGTTGGCCGCGTAATATTCTCAATCTCACAGTCACACTGCAGACACGATGACGATGCACAGTCAGTGACACCACCGCTGACGCGTCAGAGCGGCATCAGGTGTGCAGTTCCGCACTGCGCACAGCGCGCGGGGGCTGTCCCTGGGCCGTCATGTCATACGGTTATTGGTAGTGGGCTAAGATTCACGGCCCTGGGACCCCGTCGCTGGGCAAAGTGAAACTAACAACAAGATTGTGAACAACGCTGCCATTGCTAGCCGGGGTCGGAGCCGGAGGCCGGCAAATCCTGCCGGGGGGCCGCCACTGCCTTTGGCGGCCCTGTGCAGGTGCACACTTTGCACATGCCTAGGGCCGGCCCTGACCCAGGGCACACCAAGGAAAAAGTGCATCAGGTATCAGGCAAAAATTGTGGGGGGGTACTGCTACAGAAACTCAATTTCTTACAGTGGGCATAACTCTTATATATGGAAGTGCATAATTATATAAGGCCATGGTCATATGTCAACTTTTTTTTTTTTGCTTACCTGCATAGTAAAAGCAGTGTGCTAGTTGATTTGTTTGTAGTTCGTGGGTTGTAAGCTGTAGATTACACTTGAGGGTTTGACTATTTTCTAGGCTACGTTGCTGGGATACTGGTGGTACAGTTACCTAGGAAATATCCAAGTTTCCAACTGTCTATGGAAGTGTATATGGTCTTGGGTGCTTCTAATACTAGCTTCTAGTGTGTTCCAGAGCTTGACGGTTTGAACTGAGAAAGCAGTGTCACCTACGGATTTCTAATGTAAAGTGGTATAATAAGTGGGGCAGGTCTGGAGTGCAGTTTGTATTGCTTGAATTTAACTTGTAGGTGTAGTAGTCCTTTTAATGTAACTCAATGCACTTTGCCTGAGCAAAAGTACATGCATTTCGTGATCGGACACAAAGGAAACTTGGGACAGCGCTAAATATTTGACAGCTGGTTTTTGCAGTGTGAATATTAGTAAATCTGCTGAATATTAGTAAATGTAATAGAAAGATGTATGTGTGATTTGGGAATAGGGATATGAGTAGTAGCATGCTTTTTCCTTGCAAACTACATGAAGTTGTCTCAATACTTATCTTCATGAAGTTAAGCGAGTAATTAAAAATCATCTGAACAAAGACCACAAAATAGGTTTTGCCAGAAAAAGCATTTCCAGAAAATCATATTTAACTGGAGAAATCTGCAAAAAGTTTTTATGTCAGAAAATTCTTCCTAAAAAAATTCTTACAGAACTTTTCATTCACAGTTTAAGTTTTGGAACAAAGAGAAAATTCACAGAATTGCAAAATAGATCCCTCTTGCAAAACTTTGCTTTCAGTTCCTTGTTGAGAATTATTATCTTGAGAGATGAGTTCTAGAAGGCTATGCTTTCACTTGAACAGAGCATCAGCGATGAGGGCAATCAACAAAAGTGTTGGAGGCCATTCAGTGATGTTCCATCTACATTTGGCATGCAGACAGATCCCTGTAGCACATACCACCATTTCCTGAGTTTGTGCATCTAATCAGGTAAAGCACCACAGCATTACCTGATTCATGTTTTGGGGAACTTTGTGATTTTGGCAAATAGTGAAGTCTTGCATCTTCCTTTAAGCTTGTTTCCTCGAGGATCTGAAGCTCTTTCTAACAATACGTGATTTTTCCGGTTGGACAAGTAATGACACCAGGCGTAATATGTTTTGCATTGTTGTAATTATCTTGCCTTCAACAAAGATGTATGCTTTTTTTATTTTTTATAATAGGATGATTTTGAGTCTTAAAGTATATACAGCGACATGCATTCACAGTGCAATCTACGCATGCGCTATTTTGACAGTTTGGAAGTGTAAAATGTTATTCCCTGATAATGAGATATCCGAAGTTCCTGATAGGGCTAGAAACCCTGTCAAATGTCCCATCAGGAATTATGAGGGCTGCAGCGTTAGTGAGAACATATCATGCTTTAGCGGGTCCAAGGTCCGTGGCTGAAAGCAGCTGAAATCTCCAGAAAATCTGTAGGGAAATCCTGGAAATTACTTGCGGTGTTAGACATGGAATTATCAATCCCCTTAGTTATTTCTTATTCTTTAGAGGATTCTCAGTGTTCAACCCAGAATCTCTATTTATTTTTTCACTCTAAGAATTAACAAGACCATTTGTGTCGTTAATTCTGGAGGTGTCGACTTTACACCCCCTCATCCAGGGACCTCGTATTGAGGTCCTTAATGGTGGTGATGTTTGTACGCCCACACATTATATGTTTGCTTGCACCAGTGTGAAGGAGACAGGCAATCTGCTGGTTCTAAATTCATTTGCACGCAGGTTGCACAATATTTTAGATTAGCCGGAAAAATTACTGTATACCAACAGTATTGGAATTTGAGAGATTTGTGCACATTGTTTGTCAAAAAAAGGCCTAATTGCGTCTTATTTCTAAACTGTGCTAATTTGTGTGTTCAGAAGTAAACTGCTAAAAACATCACTTAAACAACACGTCTATAGATCAAGTTGCACGCTGCTATTATTTACTTTCTTTTCCTCAGTTTACTTTGTAAAGAGGTAAATAATTCTCTCCAATCTCCCTTCCTCTGCGTTTGATTTTTTTTTAATGGGCCATTAGGACTCTGCCACCTGCAAATGAGCGCTAGATGACTTTTAAGTGAGCCGTCAACTTTGTGTTTGTTTTCACGGTATACTTAAAAGGCAGGATCCATTAAGTTGATTTGTGTTTCTTTTGAACTGTTTGGACTCAGAGCAGATTTTGGTGTTGCCATAGAACTTTCAGAATGACAGAGTCCGGGGTGTGACAGGAGACATGCCGTGCGAGCTGAAGCTTTCTTCTCGCCAAACACAATAGCGACAAGCAGGCATTCATATCTAGAAACTAAAAGCAACATTTAACACTCCTTTTCTGCATTGCTACAACATTATCAGATCCTTCCGATCCGATCCTCGTCTGGCGGCCCCTGGGGGTTGGCGGCCCTGTGCAGGTGCACAGTTTGCACATGCCTAGGGCCGGCCCTGGCCCTCACATTCTTTGGAGCAAGATAAGGCCCCCCCGCAGCTCCTTCCTGCAGGTGTGGACAATCAGCTTTCTCAGGTCATTGCGCAGGCTTTGGCCCCCCTGCAGGTCAGCGTTGACATGTTATCTGCCCATGTATTCAAGGGCACTGGGATACTGGGAGACAGGAGTGCTGGGCTTAGTGGGGTGCCTCCGTCTCGCCCACATAAGGCTCCTAAGTGCGACGCGGGGCACCTTGAGGGCTTCAGCCGGTTGACTGAAGTCTTACTTCAAGGAAGCACCCTACCGGGAGGAAGAGTTGCCCCAGATTGCCAGCGATGAGGTCACCATGGATTTTGACCCCGAACATGGGAGAGGACGAGTTTGAGGATGATGAGGGCTCCTCAGAGGAGACACAGGATTTGTGGCAGTTTTGGTGTCCACAATCCTCCTACTCTGAGGCTGGGGACGTAGAGGGTGCCCCTTCTGACATGTTTGACCCTACGGGTATTTTCAGGCTGCTGTCAACAGAATGGGTCACGGACAAGAAAGTGGCCGACTCTGTGGGTAATAAGTTTAGACAACCACTTTCTCAGGAGGTGAGGGCCCGCCTCAGATCAGAATGCCCCTGTCCTTCTCTTCCTGACAAAGTCACAGCCACACCAGAGATAGACCTGAAGTTGTGCACCTTCTTTAGTAAGAAAAGCAGGGTGTCCCACGTTTCTGGATTCACAAATCCTATTATTCAAAATAGGACAGATCAGCTTGTGTGTGAGCTTGGGATAATCTAGTTTGGACTTGGCAGCGATATGCACTTGTTATTTGATATAATTATTCGTACATAGACAATCATAGACCCTTGGAAAACATTATAAGAAAACACATTAGAGAAGACATAATTTAAAAAACATAACATAAAATACTTTTACTGTAGGGAGGCTTTAAATAAAAATTAATATGCATACAATTTAAGTTCTGGTAGAAAAAAGTATTTTATTCTTTTGATACAGGTTTAAATATATTGCGGTGTTAAAAACAGTAGTAAAAACATTTGAATGAATGAACACAATATTACATATATAAAAAAACTATTTTAGTACATAACATCAAGAATCGAAGACCTAAATCTTCGATTCTTGATGTCATGTACTAAAATTGAATATGTAAAAAGTATTTTATGTTCTGTTTTTTAAATTATGTCTTCTCTAATGTGTTTTCTTATAATGTTTTCCAAGGGTCTATAATTGTCTATGTACGAATAATTATATCAAATAACAAGTGCATATCGCTGCCAAGTCCAAACTAGATTATCCCAAGCTCACACACATGCTGATCTGTCCTATTTTGAATAATAGGATTTGTGAATCCAGAAACGTGGGAAACCCTGCTTTTCTTACACTTACTCCCCCTTGTCTCAGACAACTACCTAAAGGGGGCCTCCTTAATAATTTTTTCTCACCTTCTTTAGTATACATATAGGATCCCAGGAAGGAAATAGATAGGTCATAGACGGCCTGTCAAGACAAGCTCCTTGATGTGGTTGGACCGCTGTCTAAAATTATAGAGCTGGTGGAGCGGTCTGGGGAATCAGGTTAGCCCCTTCCTACGGACGATGTGGCGGGATGGACGCAGAGAGCGATGTGTCTTTTGGGCAACGCTAACTGTGCACTCTTTGTGGGGCGTCGCCGCTCTCTTCCACTGAAGATAGATCCTAGGTTAGGGGAGCTCTCTTCTTCGGAGGCTCGTCCTGTGGCCCAAGGCGCACTTTTCGGTGATCCTTTCGTCAAGTAGCTGGGAAGGTTTATTTTGATGTTCTCAGCTCTTGACAAGGTGCAGGAGTTGATGAAGAAAATCTTTCCTGGAAAGGTTTTTGGAGGGACCGGAAGAGGCAGGGGTCACCCTTCCGGCTGCCTGTCCCACCAAGGCCCTAACAGAGCCCAGGCAAGAAGAAAAAACAGCTGGCAGGATGGCCGACAATGAACGTTCTTCCCCTCCCGTGGTGACAAAGGCAAGAACTACCTGGGCCGCGGAGATGCCCACAACAACTCCGGTGGATATAGTGGTAAGTACCAGTCTGTTATCTCCTAGTTGATTAGGAGGGAGAATAATCATGTTTTCTCGCAGATGGGCAGAGATTTCCTCAGACCCTTGGGTTTTGGAAACGGTAAGGGGGTTTCACATAGAGTTTTACGGAACGCGGTACAATCAGTCAGACCTCATCCTCTGTTTTTTCCGCTCAGGACAACTCCCTTATAGATCAGGATGTCCAGGACCTTCTGGACAAATGGGCAGTTTCCCAGTTGCATCCCAGGGGGGTTGTAAGCAATCTGTTCTTGGTGGAGAAAAAGGAAAAGGGCTTCCGCCCAGTCATCAATCTCAGGTCTTTCAACGAGTGACTAGTTTATCGCCACTTCAAGATGGAGGGGATTCAACTCCTGCGAGACCTTTTACTGCAGGACAACTGGCTGCCGCATCTAGACCTCAAAGATGCTTAGCTTTCAGTCCCCATCTTTCCCCCTCACTGCTGATTTCTCCAATTCAAGTGGAGGGGGCAAATCTTCGAATTTCGGACCCTGACATTCGGCCTTTCATCAGCACCCTTGTGCTTTACCAAGCTCCTCAAGCCAGTAGTGGAACACCTACGCACCCTGGGTATCAGATTGATTTTCTACTTAGATGACATCTTGCTGATGGATCAGTCTTGAGAATGCCTGATTCCTCACCTGAATACCACCATATCTCTGCTGCAGAGTTTGGGGTTCACAATCAACCAGGAGAAGTCGGACTTGGTTTCGCTGCAGAGAATGATTTTCCTGGGCTTCCGAATCAACATGAAAGCGGCGACCTTCAATCTTCCAGATCAGAAAATCGCCAAGATCAAGAAGGATCTATGGAAGGTGCTCAGACAGGACAGCATATATCTACGGCAGTTGGCCAGGATTGTTGGTTTGTTGTCATCTTCGATACAAGCCATCTTTCCAGGTCCGCTGCACTACAGAGCACTGCAGAGGTTAAAAGCATCCCATCTCTGGAGAGGTCTCACTTGCTCAAAGCTGGTGGCTCTGACGCAAGAAACCAGGGTGGAGAGAGCTGGAGAGCTGGAAGCACGCCGAACTCAGCGCTCTACTAAAGAAACCAACAGCGGACCCCACCGAACTCAAGAATTACCGCCCCATCTCGCTCCTCCCGTTTCCAGCCAAAGTCATCGAGAAGACCGTCAACAAACAGCTGGCCGCCTTCCTCGAGACAAATGGATCCCTCGACCCCTCACAGTCTGGCTTCCGAGCCAACCACAGCACCGAGACCGCCCTCATCGCTGCCACCGACGACATCCGAGCCCTGATTGACAACGGAGAAACAGCGGCCCTCATCCTCCTAGACCTCTCCGCGGCATTCGACACTGTCTGCCACCGCACCCTAGTGCAGCGCCTCAGCAACGTCGGAATCCAGGAGAAGGCACTGGAATGGATCATCTCCTTCCTCGACGGAAGAACACAGAGAGTCCGTCTACCACCGTACAAGTCAGAGGCCACCGAAGTCATCTGCAGCGTCCCTCAAGGATCCTCGCTGAGCCCCACCCTCTTCAACGTCTACATGAGCCCCCTCGCGGCCATCGCACGCCAACACAACCTCAACATCATATCCTACGCCAACGACACCCAGCTGATCCTCTCCCTGACCAACGACCCCGCCTCCGCCAGAGCCAACCTTCACGAAGGGATGAAAGATGTAGCCGAGTGGATGACGACCAGCCGCCTGAAACTGAACTCAGACAAGACGGAAGTCCTCATCCTGGGCTCCTCGCCCTCCGCCTGGGACGACTCCTGGTGGCCCCCCGCCCTTGGCACCGCACCCAAACCGACAGAGCACGGACGCAACCTGGGCTTCATCCTGGACTCCTCCCTCTCCATGACCAGACAAGTCAACGCCGTCTCCTCGTCATGCTTCAACATCCTGCGCATGCTACGAAAGATCTTCCGGTGGATCCCCACCGAGACCAGGAAGACGGTTACCCAGGCCCTCGTCACCCGCCGACTGGACTACGGCAACGCCCTCTACGCCGGAACCACCGCCAAGCTCCAGAAGAAACTCCAGCGGATCCAGAACACCTCAGCCAGACTCATCCTCGACATCCCACGAAACAGCCACATCTCCGGACATCTGAGAGACCTGCATTGGCTCCCCGTCAACAAAAGAATCACCTTCCGTCTCCTCACCCACGCACACAAAGCCCTACACGATCAAGGCCCGAGCTACCTCAACAACCGCATCAACTTCTACGCTCCCAAACGCCACCTCCGATCAGCCAGTCACGCCCTCGCCGCCGTCCCCCGCATCCGAAGAACGACAACAGGAGGAAGGTCCTTCTCCTACCTAGCCGCCAAGACCTGGAACTCCCTCCCTCCCGACCTGCGCCTGACCCAAGACCACCTCTCCTTCAGGAAGAAGCTCAAGACCTGGCTGTTCGAGCAGTAGCAGCACCCCCCCCCCCCCCAACCCCCCCCAAGCGCCTTGAGACCCTCCGGGTAAGTAGTGCGCTCTATAAATGTCTTTGATTGATTGATTGATTGATTGGAGCTTCAGTGGTGGATCGACCACATGGAGGCCTGGAACGGTTGGACGATCTTTGGGTCTCAGCCGAACCTCGTGATCGAATCGGATGCCAGCTGCCTGGGCTGGGGTGCAAAGTGTGGGCCAATCACTATGGGAGGCAGATGGACAGAGGAGGAGCTGTCTCTCCATATCAACTGCCTGGAGCTGCTGGCAGGTTCCTTTGCCATTCGGTCCCTGATTAGGGACAGAGTTTCATGCTGTGTGCTCCTTCGGATAGACAACACAATGGCGGTTCAGTACATAAACCGGTTGGGGGGTATACGTTCCAGAGCCCTGACAGAGCTGGCCAAGGACTTCTGGCACTATTGCCTCCACCGTCAGATCTTGGTGACAGCGGAGTATCTACCCGGGATGCAGAACTCGGTGGCGGACTGGAACTCTAGACTCTTCAAGGATGCCAGCGACTCGATCAGGTGCTTTTCCAAGTGCTAACAGGTGGACTTGTTCGCATCCAGATGGAATGCCCAGTTGCCCCGTTACTTCGGCTGGAGACTGGATCTGGGGGCGGAAGCAGTAGACGCCTCCCTTCAGGATTGGTCGACAATTCTGGCGTATGCCTTTCCTCCCTTCCTCTTCATACAGAGGGTGGCGGCGCAGGACTGGCGCCAAAAAGCTTTGATTATCTTGATCACACCAATATGACGGTCTCAAGCGTGGTTCCCATCTCTTCTAGAGCTAGCTTGGGACGCACCTTTAATCGTAGGATCAGATCCTGGTGGACCCTCTAGGCCAACCTCACTCTTTGGTTCTCCAGGGCCCTCTTCATCTAATAGCATGGAGGATTTCAGGCGACACTGGCAGTACATCAGACTTTCGGAAAAGGCTGAATTCCTTATCCAGCAAGCCCAGGCCTCAGGGACCATTAAGAGGTATAGATCGGCCTGGAGGAGATGGGTGCGTTTGTGTGTGGAGAGACCCTGAATGCCATGGATGCCAGCGTTACACATATAGTGAACATCCTGGCAGAACTCTTTCCATAAAGATTAGCCTATTGTACCAGCAATTCCTTCAGATCTGCAATTTCAGCAGTTCATTCGCCGGTGGATAACATTCCCGTGGGGAGCCCTCCTGGCTGTGTAAGTTACTCAAGGGCGTTAGGATTTCTAGTCCCCTGGAACCCCGTTACGCTAGCCTCTGGGATGTCAATCTAGTTCTACGCCTGTTCTTATCATGGCAAGACAACCAGTATCTGTCCAGGAAGGAGATTTCAGCCAAAGCTTGCCATGCTTCTCTGTACCATCTCCTGTAAGAGATCATCGGACGTGAGGGCCTTGGACCGCTAAGCTAGGGTCCTTACCCTAGAGGAGGTTACATTCAACATCTCACGGAGAACAAAAATGAGTATCAGGTCGGTATCATATCCAGCTTTCCCTGAGTCCCCGAAATTGTGTGTGGTCAGATGCCTAAAGGCCTATGAGGACAGGACTTTGGAGATTCGGCCTCCGGGAGAACGGCAACTTCTGATTGCAATTAAGAAGTCATTCAAGGCTGTGTCATCCCCTACCATTGCATTAAATGGATAATGACAGAGGCCAGCATTGATACTAGCGAGATTGGGGCTCACTCTGCTAGAGAGGCTATGGCTTCCAAGGCCGTCCAGGTGGGGGGCAGATTGGAGGATATCATGAATGTGGCGGATTTGTCATCTGATTCTACTTTTAAAAAGTTTTATTTCAAGTCAATCCATGATGCAGCTGCTCTGGTGGTAAGTAAGCTTTAAAAATGCATAATCCTTGCCTCCGGTCCTGACATAGAAGGAAAAATGTCCTAGTTTACACGAAGGAAAGTTTCAATCCTATTTAGGACACAGAGGCGAGGATTATCCCCCCAGGCATACTCTTTGGTTGCCTCCCGCCCTTGGGGTGTAGTTTCTGACCGTTACTACAGCTTTAAAGGGCTATTTGAGATTTTCTGATTGTCAGGGAGTGATGTACTTATATTCTTGCTGCAGATATATTTCTTTGCTTCACACTAGTAATGTATTAATAATGCTATTGTCAACTGTTTACTGTAAGGTTCTTTTATACTCGCTATGTATTCCAGAATGCTGATATTCTTCTGTATTCATTATAAACCAGTGATTAGGTGCATATGCGATTCTCTCTGTATTAAAATGTTTCGGCTCTTCCCTGAGATCCATTTAGGGGAATGTTATTCACATTTTACACTTTCGTCCTGGGATCGGAATCCAAAGCGGATTAAATACCAAAGGGCTTAACTTTCTTCAGCGCAGAAAGAGGAAGAACTATGCTGCTGATTATAATATATGGACTATCAGAATGTGGCTTGATTGGACTGTTGGTGACCATGGTTACTCCCGGTGTTCATGGGAGTTGTAGTTTTAATGTTTTTTGCTTTTTTAAATGTTACTGTTAATTAAGAGTGAAGAAAGAAATGCGTAATAATCGCCTCTGTGTCCTTAATAGAATTGAAACTTTACTTTGTGTAAAGTAGGACATCTTTCTTTAACTGTCTCCTTAGTGGAAAATGCTTTCAGTTTTTTACTTTGATTCCATCAAGAAGGCTTTCAGATGTTTCACACATTTGCCATAAATTCATAATGTTACCACTCTAGTTGCTCATTAGATCACCGTAGTAAAGCTACCGCTCACCAGGGACTTAACTGGAAGTCTACTGCTTGTATTGAAAGTGATTGTTTCAGTCTGCATGTCAGAATTTTCTAATGGAATGGAAGAGGATTTGAGATCTCACTTTAAACATGCCCTAATGTTTCTTTCTGCAGCACTAACCATAATTTCTATGGCAAAATGAACATCCTCATTTTGTTCGTTTTTAAATTAAGTGCATATGCGATTCTCTCTGTAAAGCGGATTAAATACCAAAGGGCTTAACTTTCTTCAGCGCAGAAAGAGGAAGAACTATGCTGCTGATTATAATATATGGACTATCAGAATGTGGCTTGATTGGACTGTTGGTGACCATGGTTACTCCCGGTGTTCATGGGAGTTGTAGTTTTAATGTTTTTTGCTTTTTTAAATGTTACTGTTAATTAAGAGTGAAGAAAGAAATGCGTAATAATCGCCTCTGTGTCCTTAATAGAATTGAAACTTTACTTTGTGTAAAGTAGGACATCTTTCTTTAACTGTCTCCTTAGTGGAAAATGCTTTCAGTTTTTTACTTTGATTCCATCAAGAAGGCTTTCAGATGTTTCACACATTTGCCATAAATTCATAATGTTACCACTCTAGTTGCTCATTAGATCACCGTAGTAAAGCTACCGCTCACCAGGGACTTAACTGGAAGTCTACTGCTTGTATTGAAAGTGATTGTTTCAGTCTGCATGTCAGAATTTTCTAATGGAATGGAAGAGGATTTG
The DNA here is from genome assembly GCF_964263255.1 of Lissotriton vulgaris. Taxonomy (NCBI): domain Eukaryota; kingdom Metazoa; phylum Chordata; class Amphibia; order Caudata; family Salamandridae; genus Lissotriton; species Lissotriton vulgaris. The sequence goes on along the minus strand of NC_141689.1, from coordinate 102,319,182 downwards.
AGATCTCACTTTAAACATGCCCTAATGTTTCTTTCTGCAGCACTAACCATAATTTCTATGGCAAAATGAACATCCTCATTTTGTTCGTTTTTAAATTAAGTGCCATAATTTTTTCATAAGCTAGACTGTTAGCGCTCTAGTTGTTCTTTAGAACACTCTGGGAAGCTGCAGTAGAACAAAAAAAGGAATCAACTGACAGGCTGCTCCTGTTGAAATATAACAAGAAGATATTTAAGATCTCACTTAAAACATGCCGTAATTTTTCTTTCTACAGCACTAACCATCATTTCAATGACAAAATTAACTCCCTCATTTTGTTCCTTTTTAAATTAAATGTTTTAAGTGTTATCAGTTTATTCCAATCAAGATGGCTTCACTCTAGTTGTCCTTTAGAACATTCTGGGAAGCTGCAGTGGAACACAAAGGAATCATCTGACAGTCTCTGCCCTTGTTGGATGTATATGTTTTACTGAGAATGTCAGACTTAATTCTCACATGACTGAGAAAGATAATGTGAATTTACAGAAAATACGCTCTCATTTTAGCTTCTGGAGCACCTTCCAAACCTCTATGGGACAAGCATGAGAAAATAGTTTTCTCTCAAACAAGATTCATGATATCCAGGCAGAAGGTTTTTCAAAGGGCCAATTCACCATAGAACACACCACAATTACTAAAATTAGTATGGTACCATCAACAAATGAATTCTTATGTAACTAAAATCTGTTATCACCCCTTATAGTTTTTAGGTTTCGCCTGGGGCACGGAGCGTAAGCTCCGCCCCCAGGAGAAATCTCTAGATTTCAGTAAGGACACTTGAATACGCCCCTCTGTTCCATTGGCTAGCTCCATAAATGGAGGCTAGCCATTGGAACAGAGATCTGTCCGTCAAGTCCGGACCAGATTCGGGGGCGTTCCAGCAATTTTTTCCCTCTCCACCCACTTCTGTTCGTCATCACAGCGGTGGGTGTGTGTTATTTTTTTTTTTCGAGTGGGCCTGTTTTGTTCCTTTTCAAAGTGCCTGTTGTTGGAGTTGGCTGCAAGATTCGACTTCCCACGAGGCGATCAGGTAAGGAGCATTTTGTTTATAAATGTGTTTTCACTTTTCACCCGCTGTCCGTGCGCCGTTCCCGCCCCCCCACCCCTCCCGCTGTCCTGTGCCCGTTCCCGCCCCCCCGCCCTTAATCATAGGAAACATAGCTATGTTATTGTTATTTTTTTAGAAGCGTTATGGTTCAGACTCAAAGCATATTTATTCTCATTTTGCTTCTGCACAACGTCATTGCCAATAAACTGCAGTTTTATTGGAAAACGAGTGCGCTGCAAAACCCCCGCTGTCAAAGCGTTCTCCTTTATATATATGCCCCCACAAGTACATCAACTGGCTATAGGACACCGAACACTCAGTTCTTTTGTGACACTATACACGCTTATTTCAGTGTTTCCCTGGTATGAGATTCGTTTTAATTGTGAACGATTTCGAATCACGATGAAATAGTAGTTCAAGTGGATTCGAATGTCGCCACAAGTCGGTCCACTGATATAAACCTATAGACAGATATTCGCCGTGCCTCTGTCGCTTCCGAGTTCTATCCGTCGATGGAGAGGCTGGGGAATAACACTATCTGCAGTGACCCCAAGGTTGCGGGGTGAATCCCAGTGGGGCCTAGTCTGTCGATCATCCTTCTCGTGTCCCCTAAGCGATTTCGAGTGGATTAGGCAGTGACACCTTTGGTTTACAGTGTAAAGAAACAGGAATGCAAAGAACTGGTTATGATGACGATGGTTAACGCGCTGCCGATTGCCTTTGTGGCGTCCACCAGTTTATTTAGTCCATTTTATGATTATTTCTCCCTTTTTCTCTTGTGATATTACATTCGTCTATTACGTGCGTCATTGCAGAAGTCCACCGAAATACGCAAGTGCGCCACATTTCGATGGTGGTGGTGGTTTTGGGGAGGGGGGGGGGGGCTTGGGAGGTGGTTGGATGCGAACAGTATAACTTGAGACAAATGCTGTCACCCCGAGCTTTGGAAAGTATTTTCTTTAGGGTGAATCCGGGTCCGTGGCACTTGTGTCCAGTGCGTGAAAGAGCAGGTAGCCACTATCACAGAGGACCGGTTTGCTACTGAAAAGTGCAGCTACGCTTTTGTTAAAGGTAACCCCACCGCCTTCTGATAAATGTTGGTACCTTCCAAATGAACGAAATGTAGGTAGTCAGTCCCTGTCATATAAAGCACCGTCTATGTCACAATTTCGGATCTGAGGAGGGGTCTGGCGAAGGGATCCTTTGTTTCTATCGCCCCCAGAGAAGAGTGCAGATGACCGCGGCCTGTGGCTCGTGCTGACGCCTACTAAGTGGCATGAAACGGACAGACAGGCAATAGCGCGCTTCTTCTATTTTCGATGAACGGCACCCCAAGAAGAAAAACATTCTTCTGGGCTTCTATAACCTTTTCGTTATTTGCTGCGACGTAGCAGCAAATATTAGAGTGCTCCATAATTATAACATTTTATTTTCATTTCTGTGTTGGCCTTTAAGTTTCAAATCCACCTACGCCAAATACTCAAGCCTTGTACGCATACTGGAATTTTATTTTTCTCACTTTGCTAATTAATGTAGATTGCGGTGTCATTTACTGGGATAAAAACAACAATTATATACACCTGTTCCTATCAGTTTTTGTTTGTGGCTATATGGACCCATCCGGGATGAAGCCTACATTTCTCGTTCTCGTCTATATACTCTCCCCTCAGGGGCATTTTCTCTAGTCCTGACTGTATTTGTTATTGTTAATTAGCACCTGTGTGGAGCAGAACGTTAATTCCAAGCTGCATTGGTGCCCTTGGGTATGATGTCGCAGGAGAGGTTTTCTGTGTGTCTGGCTGCCAGGGCACACCACTGTCCAGCGAGTACTAGATTTTGACCTCCCCTGGGGCTACACTATTTAAAGTTCGGGCCCCGAAGCATCTGTCTCGGTGTGACATTGTTAGCGATGCTCAGATCCCATTCTGGGACTGCCAGGACCCCAGGGACTGGTATGAAAAATGGCCGGGCTCTGCGGTTCCCTGGCCTGTGACTGGTATTCTGCGGATGACACAGTGAGTAGATGAGGACGGCTGCTGGGAGGGCCTGGCGCAGGCGCGCCCTTGGAAGGGTAGAAAATAGCGGGGGCCTGGTGGGGAGGTACACTCCGCACTGCAGGCCACGGGGGGGGAAGATTACCAGTAACACTGGCGCTGCATGTCAAACTGTGTCTTCGAAGGTACCCTCTGCATTGCAGGCCCCAGGGGTGGAGTTTACCAGTAACACTGGCGCTGCATGTCAAACTGTAACTGTTTAAAGTATTTTACTGTTGATTTTATTCACTATACCACAAACAGTGGCACAGTTGTGACAGGCTTTTGCAATGAATATTGAAGTACATGCGAACTGAAGTGAGTTGAAACTATTGATTATTGTGCAATTATGATAAGGCAGCACTACAATCATATCCTTCCAGTTACCGCCATAGAAGTAATAAAGAACTGATGGCTGTCTGAAGGTTTCATTTTTAGGTTTCGCCTGGCCGAAGGCTGCGCACTTGTGCGCTGCTTTTCGGCGCAGGTGATTAGGTTTCGCCAGGGCGAAGGCTGCGCACTTGTGCGCAGCTTTTCGGCGCAGGTGAAATCTTTTGTTTACCATATGTGCTTCAGGAACGTCCCCCGGCTCCCATTGGCTAGCTCCATAAATGGAGGCTAGCCAATGGGAGCCGGATCTGTCCGTCAAGGCCGGACCAGATTCGGGGGCGTTCCCGCGATTTTTTCCCTCTCCACCCACTTCTGATCGTCATCGAGGCAGTGGGTGTGTGTTATTTTTTTTTTGAGTTGGCCTGTTTTCTTCATTTTACAAGTGTTTGTTGTTGGAGTTGGCTGCAAGATTCGAGTTTCCACGAGGCAATCAGGTAAGGAGCATTTTGTTTATAAATGTGTTTTCACTTTGTAAGTTTCCGTATTTTGTCCTGTGCCCGTTCCCGGCCCCCCCTGCCGCTGTCCTGTGCCCGTTCCCGCCACCCCCGCCCTTAATCATAGGAAACATATCTTAGCTATGTTATTGTTATTTTTTTAGAAGCGTTATGGTTCAGACTCAAAGCTTATTTATTCTCATTTTGCTTCTGCACAACGTCATTGCCAATAAAAGCACTTGAGGTTAACTGCGCTGCATACCTGGAAGTTATAGTCTCGCACTGTTAATGCTTCAAGCTGATTTGGATACAAGCTGTGCTAATGGCATTGGGAACGGCAGCCGCCCACGCTCTGCACAGCAGAGGGGGCGCGCTCAGGCCTGGCTGCTGTAACTGCGCGCGCCTCTGTGCTTAACTCGCACCTGGGAGTACATCTTTGTGTCCGTATGCATGTGTGCATGTGCACGTATGTGTTTGTATCTGCGTGTTTGTGTGTAGGCACGTGTGACGATACTCATGGTTATGTGTGTGTGTCTGTGTGGTCGCCTGCTTGCATCGGTGTGTATTTGTGTACGTGTGCGTGCTGAATGTCTGCATGCCCACATCTGACAATATATGTTTGTGTTCATGTATGTGTGTCTGTGTGTGTATGTGTTGGCATCTGCATGTTTATGTTTGTTTGCACGTGTCGTGTGAGGAAGCTCTCATGTTTATGTGTGTGCGCGCACGCCATATGCATACGTGTGTGTGATGCATTTGCGCACGGCAGCATCTGTCAACACGCTTGTTTTCATACATATGTGTTTGTGCGTGTTTATGTTTGTATTCACGTGTGAGGATCCTCTCACGTTTAAACATTGGAATCTCACAGAGGTAAGAGCATGTGTATTTGGATTGATTATACTGGCAGGGCAGTGTTCCTGAAAGAAATTGATTCACTTTTTGGAACTTTGATAGGTTACATCATTGGCATCACTGAGTTCCTACGTTCAGTGGGACCCTCTAAGATAGGATGGGTTCATTAAAAAGCAACCGTTCACACTGGTTTAGACACTGGGTGTATTAAAATAGTGTTAGACAAACGTTCACCATCATTGCACGCTCAACATACAGCATGCTTACAAGTAACAGCATTATATTTTCCACAGGTTCTTATTGTATATTGATCTACAGCAGCATGAATCATATCTTGGCATGACACAATAGGGGTCCTATTAGACCTCTAATATTAACACAATAGTTTGGAAAATTGAGGGCTGTGTGGGCTGAGAGAGCTGTGTGGGCTGAGAGAGCTGTTGGCAATGTAAATAACAATGCCATTTATTTATAAGTAAAAAAAAAAAAGAAATGTCATGAGCAATGCCAATAGCTCTAACTTTTCCAAAGGCGAAACCATTGCATTGTAAATGCTTGTTCTTTTGGTGACCCTCAAAACCTTCTATTCACTACAATACATTTCAATGGGGTGCTATTGTGTGTTTTGGGCCCAAGATGGCTGTCAGTAATTCCAGGATGAAGTGCTGACAGCCAATCAAATCTCACAATGAGATGTGTGGTTAGGCTCCACCCAGATATCTATATTTTTTTATTTCTAAGAAACTACTAAATGGATTGACACCATTTTAAAAAAAAGGCTCTTTTTGAACCAAGACCTTCATTTTTGTCAAATTCGGGTGTAATTCTGTTCAGCAGTTCGGGCTGTAGCTATGTCTAAAGTTCCTATGGAAATAAAAATGGGGAAAACGTGTTTTTAGACACCCCTTTTTTCTCAGCCCCCACTTGACAAATCATCCCGAAACTTTCAAGATAGGAGCTGGCCGCAGTGAGCCATCTTTTTTGAAACTTTTGCGAAGATTCGTTATTGGCAAAACAAAAATACTTTTCCTATGGAAACTAGGTTCTATAACTACCTATTGGCGACCGCCAGTAGGTAATATATATATATATATATATATATGTATGTATATAAATGTTAGGGTGAGGACGTTTTTAAGGTATATGTGGGATTTTTGCTGAGATGGGATTTTTTAGGGTTTAAGGTGGGAATGCGTTTTTAGGGTGGGCATGGGATATTGAGTGGTAATGGATTTTTGGGGTGTAAGGAGAGGTAGAGTCGTTAAGAGTTTTTGGGTGGAAAGGGAAGTTTTAAGTTTAGCGTGCAGATGGAATTTGGAGTAGTAAGGGATATTTTAGGGTTTAGGGTGATGGAGCAAGGTTTTTTATGAAAGAAACTTGCTCGGATGCAATCCTCTCAGATAACGTGTAATACTGTAACCAACATGTTTGTAAAAACTAATATTGCATTACATTCTTTTTTGTACACAATCTAGGGGAAGCTTGCATATTTGTATTACTGACCATTAACTTAAGTGACTTAAAATTGCTGCCGAAAACACTGGAATTTTCTGCGCACACGTCTACTGCATCCACGTAGTATGACGTCCTTTGCTTTGGAGGGAAAACTTTACAGCTGCACAGTAGCTATTAAAATGGGCACTTGAAACTCACATGTTAATGCACATGCTATGCTTAAACTAAACCTTGTATATTTTATTAAATTGCTAATGCGAAAAGATTAAATAAGTTAATGGGATTAGAGTAGGAATAAGTGGTATATAGTGCATTCATTTATTTCCGTATTCTAACATGTCTTTCTTTGACTATATTATTAGTTCGTAATTGGGCCTGGAGGGTGACTGAAATCCTTATCCCACCGGACTTGGGCACACATGCGCATCCCAACCCATCTGTAACTATGATGAAACAGTTGAAACTCAGCCAAGGTCGCTTTACCAAGAAGTGCTTGGGAACATTACCTCTCGACCAGAAGAGGGGAAGAAAGAAGTCAAAATTTGTATATATTGTATTTAATCCTAATGTGAAATGTGGGTGGGAATAAAGCTTGGGAAAGTAAAATTAAGGGGGGAAATATTGAACAATGAACTAAAGAAAAGGCATTACATTAGTATGCTGTGATGACCTCTCCCTATCTCCCTCTACAATCAGAAGTAGGGGTTTTCATGAATATTGGAACATTGGGGTGTGGTACATACACATAGTATAACTAAGGTAGGTTTAGTCAGTTAGATGTCACCGATCCGACGCAGACTGTCAGACCCATCTCCAATGTAGATGGCGGCAGAGGCCACAAAGGTCAGAGACGCTGTTCGAGCACTCTGATAGAAGATCCGAGAGAGAGAGAGGAGAGACGGACACATTGCTGAAGAAGAATCCGATCTTCCAGCAGGTGAACAGGGAAGAAATTCTGAAGAAGGGGAACAATTGAAGAGAGTAGTGCCAGAAAGGAGTGCGACGCTGGCGCTGCATCTAGAAGAAGTCACCTATCCTGTCCTGAACCTGCCCTAATATATTGGCTCCTAACTACTCGGGAGTCCCCTTTACAGCTCCTTGGCCAGGGATTGGTCCTTACACCATTCTAAGTAAATATAATTCAGTGTAGTTTGTCCTTGTACTGCCCTCTGATTCCACCCATCCCAGGTACTGTCATCATGAAATTGTAACTGAGACTTATTGTCCTATTTTTGATTATTTTCCTTGAGAAATCGGTCTATGACATGTTTTGGTATTTGACTCACAAAAGTATTGATTAGATAAAACTTAAAACTCTCTCGTGTAGTCATTTAAAAAAAGGGTTAATGTCATTTTTACCTATTCTACTAACTACCTGATCTATTGAGTAGAGGAAATTAAACCTAAGGTGATAGGGTTGGTAAGAATTTGTAAAGGTAAAATTCATCACGCAACAACATTTGATTCCAGTGGAAATTACTGGCTTATGTGTGAATGTTTTGGGCCCAGGTGAGTATGGTAACTTATGAGTAACCCAAGGTGGTAAACCCAACTGGATCAGTTTTACTTGGTAACAGAGGTATGGTTAGGTTTTATTTAGTCAGGTAAATATTGCATATTGAATCATTGATTTATGTATTAACCAAAACCCATATGTATTGTTTTATGTTGTCTGGAAATTCCCAGGAATATTGAATAGCAGGTGGTAAATGGAAGCCATACTGCAGTGAGGATACTTGCCTTGATGAAGAAAGTGTGAAAAGTTATGAGGAACTTGAAGCACTGAGTTAGGGATTATTTTCTTGTATAAAAATGAGAGTGAATGGTAGCAAAGGAGTTTGCTGGCAAAACTTTGATCTTACATAACTTAGAAAGGGTAATATTGAAGGAGTAGCAGGTCTTTTGATGCTCGAGTGAAGAGTAAGCAGAAGAGGTTTTATGCGTAGTGTGTGAAGGGTAAGCAGAAAAGTTTTACTCGCAGTGGAAGAAATTGACTTAAATCAGGCACAGTAGTGAATGTTTCTACGTTAGTAATTAGTGAAAGGTGTATGTAAAATTGTAAGAAATTAAGTTTTGCATTACCTTGTAAAAAGGAGGGGTCAGTTGCGGGTGCTGCACTGACGTTACTGAGAGCCGCGCTGGGATTGGTCGGCACAGCGGTCATGTAGCTGATGCGAAATTGTAAAGGAGGGGTCAGTAATGAGAAGCAAAACTGACGTAACTAAAAGCTGCGCAAGCATTGGTTAAACTAATAAGCAAAATAGAAGTTGATTGGTCACCAGAATAAAAGGCGTTCTGGTATTGGAGAAGCATTAGAGTAAAAGCAAACATCTAAATAGTCATCAAAATAGAGGTCCGATAATAATAGAATGTGGGATTTGTAGGTGAAGACATGATCCAACTATAATAGGGACTCGCCCAGAGAAAAGATTTTTAGAGAAAAGAGAAAAATTTCATTTATGCAGAAAATGTAAAACTATTTCAAAAAGGATAAAACCATCAAAACTAAAGAAGGAATTCTTATCCCTCCCCCGAAAACGCCTGCATCATACATGATGATGGAAAGAGGCGACCACACCTGTGTATGGCTAGAAAATTGGATAGAATATACAAAAGATGATGGAGTTTGGAACATTTATTGGGAGAATTTTACATAATTTACAAACTCACATGAATGAGTTAGAACTAGGGGTGGGCGGAATTTGTGTAATCGCGTTACGCAAATCTCTGCTAAACGGTAAAAAATCTCCACGAACACGCAGAAATTCAGCAAACACGCATAATTGCTTGTTCGCAATGCTTTTTTCCTGTTTTGCAATCGCTGTTTTCGTGCTCGGTGGGAAATATCTCGTGAACACGAATTTTGAGAACGCGAACAAGCAAAGAATTTTGCGAAGTCACGGAACGCAGACTTTTGGGCAATTTCGCGTTCTCCGCAACCAACCAAAACCGTTTGTATATTCTGCTATGGGATGGTCTCGAAATTTCTTCTGTAACTAAGAGCTATTTCGTAAATGTAATTTCGTTATTCATTCAGTTAGCATTTGAAATATGATATTATGTGCTTACGATGAAATCATTGCTTTTAAAATGCTAATTTTTTCGTGTACAACCATTTCAAAATGCATTTTGTATGTATCTTGGGTGGGGTTGAAAACACATACTCTAGAGTATGTTTTAGTGCTTGAACTAAGTTGAACATGATAAAAGTGGATTGGGTGTTGTATAGCATTCTAGGACCCTACTGTAATTTTCCAGATTCATGCCCTGATATAGGTATAAATCACCATATCCTTATCTAGGCATAGAAATCATAATCATATTCAGACATAGCTCATGCAGTCCAAATACGGCAGAACTACTTTCACTAGTTCCGAAAATCCACAATGATTTCTTGGAAAACTCGGCTTCAGCAGCTAGGGACTTCCCCTTGCTTGAATACTGACTTGTCAAAGAACTCATGGAGTTTTCAAAGAACTGAGACTCTTTGATGATGTTATTAAGTCCACCTTTATGTCAAACTCAGCAGTTTCAAGGTATAAATATGCCCACACTCGCCATAGCAAACACACAGTGGTTTGGAGCAGTTCGACTATCTACTTGCCCGAAGCGTCCTGCTACAGCAAGTGCCGAAGGAAGTCAACCCTCCAGCAGACGCACTGAGAGAGATGCTGTCTTTTCTGTTGCTGAGAAATCCAGCTCCACTGTTTCCAAGTTACCCTTGCTGGTTGTTGGGAAATCGAGTCCTGAGCCTGACCTTCTACATTCTAAACCAAGGTACGGAGCTGATTAGACCCTTAGAGAAATCTTGGATATATTCTTGGCAAAGAATACTACATTTACGCTACACCTCACTTACGCCTTCCCTCGTACTAGGCTTAGGTTAGGTACATCGGGATAGGCGTATTTTAGACACACCAGTTGAGTACTTTTTAGCCTTTGTTATTTATATATGTATTTAACTGTGGTCTAGGAGCCATACAATGCTCTTACAGTATTATTTTATGTACTCTTTTTACTGTACGCATTATTCTTTGCAACCAGTATTACAATTGTAGCAGTTCATTTCTTCTGCTTGAGAAAGAAAACTGTTCAATAAATACCTTTTATTGAAAACGCCCGTCTATCTATTTCTCTGCACCTCTGGTGAAACAAAGCATGCACGAATGACTGAGTAAAATATCTATCTATTGTTTCCACGACTCTGAAGATCAGTTTTATCTTGGGGAAACAAAGTTGTCATGTTTATGCGGTTGTCAGAAACTAAATCCCTTCTTGTGAAGTCGAGAAAGTTTCTAGTGACCTCTGAGCTAGCTGGCACTCACAAATAAGTTTAATATATTCAATAGAGACCTAGTAGACATAAGTCCTACGTCAAATCTATAGGATATATTATTCCAATGCGCAGAGCCTATTGGGAATATAGGAACTACACTAAAATATGTCTACTATGAATGTCTTTTACAGGTGCTCAAGCAATACAGTGGGTTTGAGAATATTGGAGACAAAGACATTACACATTTCGTGTATCGGTTTGTGTCTGGATTAAGGTTGGACATATCACAAAGGATTAAGCAGCACAGGTTATGCTGGCTCAGCAAAGCCCATAGATGAAATCCTCAAGTACGTACAAACTGTGGAGATGTAATCGATTATAGATGAAAGAATTTAGAAGAAAAATTAATGTGGGCCCAAGTTAAATTAGCAGAACAGCAAGAACTCCAGTTAAACAATCAGGCAGAAAACCAAGGTCAAGGGCAAGGCCAAGGCGAAAATAGTGGGGGTAAACCAAGAGGGAGATTAAACAGAGAAGAGGCAAGGAAAAAGTTTCCCTGTCACGGGTGCAGAAAATTGGGGCATTGGTAAAACGAGTGTAAACTTATACAGAATAATAAAACCCAAAATCAAACTTTAAATCCATAGACGCAGAATTAGGTGTTAATGAGTCAACCGCAAGAGGGTTCTACATCTACAGAGTCAATTGCCACCTGCCCCTATGCCAAATTTTATGAGTCAAGCCAAGTACAGTGTGGACGCCGGATTCCAGGAAGGAAGTGGTAAGAAAAATGTTGTAACACCAGAGTTTCTTTTGCAGGATTCCTACTTCAACAATGATATACAATGACGGTGCCTTAGAGGGGAGGAAGAGGAGTGCGTACTTGGCGCATCCTTGCCGGTAGATCAGTCAGGTTGAGGAAATATAAATTTTTGGTCATGTTATGTTCCCTAGCGCGTACCCCACCGACTCCATGTACCAGCTTAAAGTGCATGTAACTTCCCTCCTGTGCCAGCTATGAAGACGCAAATACATTTGCGTCCAACGTTAACTTGTCCTCTTTCAGATCCACCATGAATGGATTAAATGGTCCGTTCCTAAGTATGCTATGCCACCGTCTTTTTGTAGTGTACTTTACATGTTTTTCTGCTCTGGCAAAGTAGGCCCTGAATTTCTGCCATCGAGCCTCTTTTCTGGCTTTTGACTCTGACAGCCTCTGCCCAGGCTGCCTCTGTACCCGTGAACTCTGACTTACTTCCAGCGCGGCCCCTCGCGCTCAGCTCAGCCTGCTTTCTGCCAAGACTGACTATAACCTTCGAGTTATCTGTTCTGCTCCTCGAAAATGCATTCCTGCCTACTAGCTTCAGTAAACATCCTCCCCAGCTGCAGAGCCAAAGGGCCGACCCGTCCCAGTGCAAGTAATTCATAGCCTCTGTTACCATGCTTCCATGGAAGGCCCCGTGCCCCCACGCTTCTCATGCAGACACTTAGGCGCTTATACACGCATCCACAGTTAGCATAGAATAGCTTCTGCCCTGGAGACCTTTCCGCCCAGATAATATGGTTCCTAAACATCAGATATCAGATATGATAGAAGTACAAGTTGATCTGACATGCCAGACTTCTGTCTCTTTCCGTCAGTGTAAATGTCAAGTCCCCTGCACCCCTCCAATCACACGTCATGCAGCTGCGCGCGCATCCAAGCTTCCGATTTCTGCTGACATTGCCACATTTCTGCTTGGTGCCACCCACATGCGTCACCTATCAGTGACGTTTCTAGCACACACCTCCAGTTCACGCCTCTCGATTACGTACTAGTACCACGTGTATACTGTTATCTTGTCTTCTCTCAACTGTTACGCCTCCTGCACTGTTGCATATGATATGAATTAAGTATATAAGCTATGTATTGTCAATAAAATGTAGCGCGCTCTCTATCCCTTCTGACACCCCTGTGGTGGTCAGAATCCGATATCCTGGTCATGACCATTCCTTTTTGAGGAATAAAACCCTTAGAAACTCTAACACCACGGACTCTGGTTTTTTCTTTCCGATCTGAGTTATTATTGATTAAGTACTTACCTGCATAGAAATTAAGAGAGTAAATTAATTATTTACGTCATTTTGGCGCCCGAATAGGGACCCCTCCCCCACCTCACGCGCCGGTTGGCGCATTGCAAGCTCTGTCCCCTGCCATCAGTTAGATGGAACCAACGCGTACCGGCAGGATTTCCTGCATCTCCCTCTGACCCACGGAGGTGACGAAGACTGCGATCAGTGCCCAGACGAGGCGGTGAGGAGTGCGGAGGATCCCGACCAGAGCCTAGCCGAAAGAAGCAAGGTCCGAGGTGTCAAGAGGCCCACCAGTTTTCCGAAGTTTTCCGAAGTTTCCCGAAGTCGAGCCGAGTCGAGTCCAGTCCGGTCGAGTTTTCCGAGGCCTTCTGTTTCCGTGCTTCCCGGTGAGTACCATTGCTGGGACGTATCTAGACGGGTTTGGGTACACAAGTCCGGTCTGCACTGTTTTTAGGCAGTGTATCTGTACTGTTTAGCAGTATATCTAGTATTCTGACTTTCTGCACTGTTACACCAGTGTATCTGTACTGTTGAGCAGTACATCCGGTATAGAGGGTAGTCATCTATGTCTCAAATGTTTTCTTGTGTGATTAATGTCGTGGTATGAATGTGACCGTTTAATGTGCATTATTGTGTTTCTTGTATAAACTAGCTGTAACCAGTACTAAGGAGTAAGGACTGAGTATTCAGTAATAAGTAAACAAGATGCCGTTTTTCAACAAGTTAAAGCAGATAGGAACTAGGAAAGGGATACTGGAGGAAGAAATTCCTATTCCCCCTAGGGACACTCCAGGTAACTTTATGTATCATAAACATGGCATAGATGCCATATTGTATCTAGACTTATGGGCCGATTATACCAAGCATCTAGACGAAAGACACAGATGGCCCACTACCGGAACATGGGATGCCGAGTGCATCATGAAGGTAGAAGAAGTATTATGGAAAAAGAAAGCTAGACAATCACAGAAAGACGCCATAGAATTTTGGCGTAAGGAATCACATAAGCGTGCTGAGAAAGCACTCCGTAGAGAAGACAGATTTAAAGAATCAGAAAAAGCCCAAGAAAACGAATTAGTTACTGAAGGGATCCGAGTAAAAACAGAACAAATAGACCGTGCCCGAAATAATCTCATAAATGGTATGTATCTCGCGGCCGAGGGTACACCTGAGGCCCTATCAGAAATACCGAAAAACTTACCGCCACCATTAGTTCCAACTAAAGTAATGCATAAGACTACTAAAGACATATTCCTAAATTCTTATCTAGAGGATGTAGCACCGGCTTACACCAATCTGCCTGTTCGTGCCTTGCCTAATGACGGGGACGGGGGTGGCACCCCGCCCCCGGATCATGTCCCGCCAGTACCGCGACAGACCTCCCCCGCTCCGCCAGCTCCGCCACTTCCCGTACCCAAAACTGACCTACCGAAACCACATCTACCTGATCCTACCAAACGACAAACTCAAGTTCAGATACAGACTCCACAGGGAGATAATGCCCAAGCGTCCGCCTCAGGAGGTGCGACCGCGGGTCTTCGGACCCCGCCATTAACACACAGATTCAATCTCAGGGATATGCAGAGTCCTCTCACGTTCAGGTCACCCCGCCTTGACGCATTAAAGGAAAACATTTCAGTTTGCAGATATGATCCAGTACCCGGGAAAAATGATCTAATGATATTGGCATCACTACGGTTAAGATCTGCTACTGATATCTTGCTATGCTATGTAGGAATGAAGGACCGTCTAGATAGAATATATGAGTTTGTTCAGACAGGGAAAGACCCTGACAGTATCAAGGATGCCATGGAGAAACAGAAAGTTGACATTCAAGCACAAATACTACGATTTTTCATAAATTGTCTAATAAGAGAACGAGACAGGCCTGGAACAGATCAAAGTGAACTAGATGCCCTGAACAAGTGGGGTCAAAATATAGCCGAAGGAAAACATGACAAGGGGGCTTGCATAGCCAGTATGTACAAGAAAATTAGAAAAGCAGTGATAACGGTACACCAGAAAGGGAATGACAAAGCTTCCTCCGAGGAGGAAGAAGAGTTTGAAGAACCAGAAAGGACTCCAGATACTATAGCGTATGTAGGTAAGGGAACTTACCTTAGGAAAGGCATCCGTCCAGAAAGCAAGAGAGTTTTTCTCTCTGCTTTAACAAACCCGAATTCTTCTGAACACCAGTTCCAGGAAACTGATAAAAGACTACGAGAAAGAATGGGGTACCATGTACTCAATTCGATGGATGAACAAGAACTGGCCCGATCAGCCATCTTATGGGCCGAAAATCCGGACATATATAATGATGATACCTTAGCACAGACGTTTCTAAACCTTTCCCCAGACGAACAGAAATTAGCAGGTGTATACATGATTCAGCACCTACTTACGAAATACCGAAATAAACATTCTGATCCAGGTCCCTTACACGAAACATTAGAAGCACTACTCATGGATAGATGGAGAGGTTTCAGTACCAAGTTAATACAAATAATTCTAGAACAACGACATAAATATAACACCTTCATAAGTTCTGAATATGTTCCCGCCCCGCCTCCAGAAAGGAAAATGTACCACATGCAATGCGGTAGTGGCATTGAAAGCCAGAACCCCTTACGAGAAGTACACCCAGTTATGGGTGCGGATCACGCCCTGAAACGTGTATATGTGCACACGCCACTGACTAAGTTAGAACTGTTAGAAATGAAGAAACTAGTTCCGTGTCATGATAAAGACCCTGCAGGTTTTCACAGAGAGCTTAAAGACATGTTGTTAATGGGGGATTACACGTATGATGATATTATGAAAATGTTAAAAGTACTGTTGCCCACGGGCATTTACGAGAAATTAAAGGAAAAAGAATGGGAGGTGGGGGACACAAAGATTGCATGGGCAGAAATAGAAGACGAAGAAAGCAAACGGGTCCCAGGGGTAGGCCTTGGGGACAAGACTAAAGCATTACCCGGATTAATAGTACAGGTTCTGCCAAGATTATTGACAACTAGAAAGGAAGATTGGGACGCCATCTCGTCCTGTAAACAGAAACATGATGAAGATACTAGTGACTTCTATTCAAGATTCGAGAAATGTTTCATTATAAATAGTGGCCTACAACCGAGCAGCGAATCGTATCCACACCTTTTTGTATCAAAACTAGTCGAGAACTCGCTACCATTAGTTAAAAATAGAGTGTACAAAGTTGAAAGTACTTGGCAGGCAAATACGCCATCCCAGATGTTACAAATGTTACAATATCATCAGAACAGAATTAGAGAAGAACAAGATCAGGAACAGAAACGTATGAAAGACACCAAGATGAAAATGTTAGTAGCTCAGACGGTCCCAGCCGACGGCCAGAGAAAAGGTGGGACCCAGACAAGTCACACTACAGCTCCCGTTAAAGGGACATGTAATTACTGTAAACAGCCAGGTCACTACGTACATGAATGCCCCGTCCTGAAACATAACATTTCAACGGGTAAAACTAAAGAAAGACCGCATCCGCCTAGACAAGATCAGGTCCAGCAACAGACCTCACAAAATGTACAGCCAATGCAGAATACACAGCCTATGCATGCTCCATCTCATACAGCACAGACAGTAGCCGGACCACAGCCCATTGCCGCGACTCAGCAAGTTTCGCAACAGATGTACCAGTATGCCCAATCTGCATACCCAGATTACCCCCGATATACATGAAACAGCCTAGAGAGGGAAGGTGGTTTGCTTCTTATCGAAATTCCTGTAGATCAAGAAGGTCCTTATGTACACAGTCACGTATTAGGAAAAGACAGAAAGTTTTTAATTGACACAGGGGCAAGCCGCACCACAATCAGTCATAATGAAGTCCCAGGGGCACCCCTCTCAGGCTCGCAGAATGTTTCCCTTGGATTTTCAGGACAGCCTATTGTAAATGAAGTATCGGAACCAGTACCCTTGGCTGTGGGTCCATTATCACGAGTTACAGATTTGCTACTTACGAACTCATGCCCAGAAAATCTGTTAGGAATTAAAACTCTGAAGGCTCTAGGAGCTATAATATGCTGTTCCCCGGAGGGAGTTAGACTCTTTCTACGGGATTTCAAGGGTCATTATGTTTTACGAGAATTTGATGTCAGATTGAAAAATGTACCAGATCACCTATGGGCAAAAGGCCCAGCTGACGTAGGTTGTATGCATATCACTCCATACCGTGTTTCACTCAAGCCAGGAGTTGTTCTACCCAGAATCAGACAATACAAGTTACCACCCGATGCTGTAGTGGCTTTACTGAAAATCATTGAAGAGCTTATTGCCCAGGGAGTGGTCGTAGAGACCGACTCCAATATCTGTAATTCACCTATCATCCCAATTCTTAAACGTACTGACCCCAATGCACCGCCAGTATATCGGCTGGTGATTGATCTTCGAGAATTGAACAAATGCATTGTACCACAGTACCCTGTGGTCCCCGATATCTCTTCCCTATTGACTGCTATTGATTCAGAAGCAACGTTCTTTACTGTAATTGATCTCAAGAACGCTTTCTTCAGTGTACCTATTGATCCGGAGAGCCAATATCTCTTCGGATTCAGTTTAAATGGACGAAGTTTCAAATTTTCCCGCGCACCTCAAGGATTCACAGAAAGCCCCAGCATCTATAGTCAAGCACTGAAAAGACAACTAGATTGTATTCAAATGCCAGTTAACACCGCTTTACTGCAATACGTCGATGATCTACTGATCACCGCACGAAGTGAGCCCGAATGTGAACAAGCTTCACTGACAGTTTTACATTTTCTGGCAGACAAGGGACACAAGGTGTCTCCTTCGAAGCTGCAATTCTGTGTTCAGCAAGTTGTATACTTGGGTCACTTGCTGTCCAAAGTGGGGAGACAGCTCACTCCCGATCGCATTCAGTTAATTGTAAATATGCCACGACCCCAGACACAGAAGGAAGTGCGGGCCTTCATAGGCCTCACCTCGTACTGCAGACAATGGATTCCTCAATATGCATTTCTAGCTAAACCACTCATCCAGTTAACGACGCAGGAGGCAGCAACTTCGATTGCCCTTCCTTGGACTCAGGAACATACACAAGCCTTTGAGGAATTAAAGAAAGCATTATGTCGAGCACCAGTTTTAGCGACACCATGTTACAGCAAACCGTTTACACTTTTTGTTACAGAACGTGATGGTACAGCATTGTCTGTCCTCACTCAAGACCAAGCAGGTTCACATAAGCCTTGCGCTTATTTTTCAAGTACATTGGATTCAGTAGCCCAGGCACTCCCTGCATGCTTAAAGTCAGTAGCTGCAACAGCATTAGCAATAAGACAGAGCGATTCAATTGTTTTAGGCCATCAGTTAACAGTACAAGTTCCACACTCTGTAGAGGTTCTGTTAAACAGAACCCAGACTCAACACTTGACTATAGCACGACTCACAGGTTACGAATTAACGCTATTCCAGCCACACATAGAAATCAGACGCTGCAGCATCTTGAACCCAGCAACACTGTTACCTACAATTATGACAGATCCAGCCCCGCATGATTGTATAGAGATCATTAATGCAGTAACAAAGCCCCGACGAGACTTAACAGATGTTCCATTGACAAATCCAGACCTGACACTTTATGTGGATGGTTCATGCATGCGAACAAGTACAGGAGAATTAGTGGCCGCATATGCCGTGACCACTGAAACCGAAGTTAAAGAAACACATCGTATTGATACACTGTCTGCTCAAGCGGCAGAGCTCATCGCTCTGACCCGAGCCTGTATTCTAGCCAAGAACAGAAATGTCAACATATACACTGATTCCCGTTATGCGTTCGGAGTTGTACACGACTTCGGCATGCTATGGCAAGAACGAGGTTTTCTGACCTCTCACGGTGCCAAGATCCAACACGGTCCCCTCATTCAAGCACTGTTAGAAGCAATACATCTGCCTTCAGGCATATCTGTCATGAAGTGTAAAGCACATACTAAAGTCACAGATTCTGTTTCCCAGGGTAACGACCTGGCAGACCAGACAGCAAAACGTACAGCATTAACTAACACTCAGGCAATTGATACGACAAAGACTATAGGACCGACAAATTGTATGACAGTCAGGGATCCCGCACTAGATGTTATTGACATTCAGACACACGCTACCCCAGAAGAAATAAAGAAATGGATTGAACTAGGAGGGATCCAAACAGATCAAGGTTGGGTGACGAAGGGAAAATCTACATGGTTTCTCCCTGACTCTATGGTTCAAGTCATGATAAATACAGCACATAGCCCAGCACACCTAGGAGAGAAAGCGATGTTAGACAGTTTACAAAATCTTTGGAACAATAAACACTTACGAGCAGCAGCGAAACAGAAAGTGCGTACTTGCATGATCTGTTGTCAGTTCAATCCAGGTAAAAGCGTCCCTGTAGAGCAAGGTGGATTTCATCCTCCCGATCACCCTTTTGAAGTCCTCCAGATGGATTATATCCAGATGGACCGTTGTCGAGGATTTAAATATGTTCTCGTAGTTGTCTGTGCTCTGTCCCGCTGGACCGAAGCATACCCAGTCCCAGATTACACTGCTCCGACCACTGCCAAGGAGCTGGTTCGTGAATTTTTCCCACGATACGGCTTGCCTCGTGTCGTGTACTCAGATAACGGTCAGCCATTCTCATCTGCATTAATGAAAGAAGTTTCTTTATTATTGGGATACCAGTGGAAATTCCATTGTGTCCGACATCCTGAAGCCGCAGGCCTTGTAGAAAGACATAACCAGACACTAAAGATCCGCCTTGCCAAAATATGTCAGGAGAAAGGGGTCGACTGGATAGTCGCCCTGCCAGTGGCACTATTCTACATGAGAATGGTTGCCCATTCGAGATCAGGGCTATCCCCGTACGAGGTGGTCTTTGGCAGACCACCGAATATGTGGGGGACGCCCATTCCGAAAAAGATTACTGATGTTGATTGTAACATGTTGACAGATTACCTTGCCTCCATGATGTCTGCACTCCAATCATGTCGTTCACAGGTTGCCGCAGCCTTCCCTGACAACACTGATGTAAAGCCACATGATGTTCGTCCTGGCGACCTCGTCCTAGTGCGCAACTTTGATAGAAAGAGTCCGTTGGAGCCCCGCTGGAAATCACCGAAGACCGTCCTTCTCACCACGAGGACCGCCGTGAAGATCGAAGGGAGAAAGGGGTGGGTTCACACGAGTCATGTGAAAAAATTCTTTGGACTGAAACCTGATCGAGACTCGTCCACCCCCACCAAAGACTGTGTTGAGCCAAAAGACTTTACAGAATCTGAACGAGAAAAAACTCCCCAAGAGGAGTATCGCATGAAACTCCGATCTAGCAAGTCAGACAGTTTAATTGTTTAAGTCCTCCCCTAGGTGAATCGGTTAAATAGTTTCTGACATGTATCCCCTAGATCGAGATAGAGAGAGAGAATATAAGAAACGTACATATTGTAAATCACTTCGTAGTCACTGTATAGTGACACTATTAATCATGTTTATTCTGAGTATTTTAATTATTGTTGCTAGCATCCTTTTACCTATATACTACCCTATTTTCAAGCGTGAACAATCTGTCTACAATGTCTCTGCTGAACACACTTTTAGCAAGTTACCTCCACATGAACTCTCCTATAGACTTGCGCTGCGCAACAATACATTCATTAGTATGCTACATCATTCCCACCAAACTAATAATGCTACAGACTGCTGGATATGTGGCCGACTCCCTCCATACCAGAATTACAAGGGAGCTCTGCCCCTCTTTCCGTACCCGTTCACTCATAATGGCTCCTGCGGCGCATGGTTTAAAATAATTAATTCCTTAGATCCTGATATTGCTGTTTTCGATGGGGGCTGGGTTTGGGGAAACGTGAACTTAGTCCTGCTCGATGTTTGTTACCCAGATAAGGAGGGACTCCCCACTAGAATAGGAACTGATCTAGAAAATGAAGTGTATGGATTAGGTAACTATACAATTAGCCTTATGATTCTTACTGTTGAATCCGAAGCCGCACCTGTTATACCTACTATGTCAGTATTGCCAGTTACTGGTGAATTATGTATCAGGAAGAAAGGTTCAGTACACTTAGGTCATAGTAAATGCACTACTGTGGTCGAATTCAGCGATCATGGAAAATCGTCCTTTAAAGCTATTAGTCATTCTTACTTTGTTTGTGGTCATACCGCATACATACGTCTACCTCCAGATTGGGATGGTACCTGTTACATTGCATTCCTTCTGCCCCCTGTTTTCCTAGCTCCCCCTGATTACCATAGAAATACCAATCTAGTAAAAAATAGACCCAGAAGAGATATTCCACTTGTCGACTACACAGAAACGGCATGGGAACAGTACACCGATTTTAATAAAGGATTCTTTTTCTTTTTAGGACCTGTTCAGAATAGTAAATTAATACGTAGATTAACTAGAACACTTGAAGCAGTAGTGAATGAAACTGCCTCCGCCTTAGGTAACTTAACAGAAGAGCAGTCCGCCATGCGGGTTGTTGTCCTTCAGAACCGTCTTGTTATTGACGTCATCTTGGCAGATAGAGGCGGAGCCTGTAAGGTCATCGGGTCAAGTTGCTGTGTTTTCATACCACAAAACGCACCATCTGTATATCAAGCTATCACACGTCTCCATAAAATTGCAAATCAGATACATCAGGATCCAGGCACCTGGACTTGGTCCGGTTGGTTCTGGACAACGTTAACAGCTTGGGGGTGGAAGATCCTATCCTTCCTAGGCATTGGCCTAGTCCTAGTATTCAGTTGCTGCCTGTGCCTGCAGTGTGGGCCAGCGATTTGTGGACTGTGTGCCACCTCTTGTATTGAACATTCCAGTTTTCTCTCAAAACGTAAACGAAAGAAAGAAGAACAAATGATGTTACAAGAACAAACTGATCGATTCATGAGGATCGAGATTTCATGAAGGGTCCGTAGGGAACAAGGAGGGAATGAGGAAATATAAATTTTTGGTCATGTTATGTTCCCTAGCGCGTACCCCACCGACTCCATGTACCAGCTTAAAGTGCATGTAACTTCCCTCCTGTGCCAGCTATGAAGACGCAAATACATTTGCGTCCAACGTTAACTTGTCCTCTTTCAGATCCACCATGAATGGATTAAATGGTCCGTTCCTAAGTATGCTATGCCACCGTCTTTTTGTAGTGTACTTTACATGTTTTTCTGCTCTGGCAAAGTAGGCCCTGAATTTCTGCCATCGAGCCTCTTTTCTGGCTTTTGACTCTGACAGCCTCTGCCCAGGCTGCCTCTGTACCCGTGAACTCTGACTTACTTCCAGCGCGGCCCCTCGCGCTCAGCTCAGCCTGCTTTCTGCCAAGACTGACTATAACCTTCGAGTTATCTGTTCTGCTCCTCGAAAATGCATTCCTGCCTACTAGCTTCAGTAAACATCCTCCCCAGCTGCAGAGCCAAAGGGCCGACCCGTCCCAGTGCAAGTAATTCATAGCCTCTGTTACCATGCTTCCATGGAAGGCCCCGTGCCCCCACGCTTCTCATGCAGACACTTAGGCGCTTATACACGCATCCACAGTTAGCATAGAATAGCTTCTGCCCTGGAGACCTTTCCGCCCAGATAATATGGTTCCTAAACATCAGATATCAGATATGATAGAAGTACAAGTTGATCTGACATGCCAGACTTCTGTCTCTTTCCGTCAGTGTAAATGTCAAGTCCCCTGCACCCCTCCAATCACACGTCATGCAGCTGCGCGCGCATCCAAGCTTCCGATTTCTGCTGACATTGCCACATTTCTGCTTGGTGCCACCCACATGCGTCACCTATCAGTGACGTTTCTAGCACACACCTCCAGTTCACGCCTCTCGATTACGTACTAGTACCACGTGTATACTGTTATCTTGTCTTCTCTCAACTGTTACGCCTCCTGCACTGTTGCATATGATATGAATTAAGTATATAAGCTATGTATTGTCAATAAAATGTAGCGCGCTCTCTATCCCTTCTGACACCCCTGTGGTGGTCAGAATCCGATATCCTGGTCATGACCATTCCTTTTTGAGGAATAAAACCCTTAGAAACTCTAACACCACGGACTCTGGTTTTTTCTTTCCGATCTGAGTTATTATTGATTAAGTACTTACCTGCATAGAAATTAAGAGAGTAAATTAATTATTTACGTCAAGGTCCATATATAGATGGTAAGGTTGAAGGGAATGACATCACCTTCTTGTTGGATGCTGGTGCTTCCCTTTTTACTGTGAGAACAGCAGACATCCTAAACCTACCCTTCTCGGGAAAAGTGATCCAATTAGTGGGCGTTTCTAATAAACAAATTAGTGCCCCAATTACAAAACCAATGGAGGTACGTATTGGCAATTTTAAAGAGATACATACGTTTGTGGTGTGTGACTCAAGTCCTGTAAATTTATTAGGAAGAGATTTATTGTTCAAAATGAATTGCACAATATTTTGCACACCAGATGGTGTTGCAATTCAGACTCCCCAGTGAAGACGGAGTTTACAAAATCATGTTAGCCAAGCAGGGAACAGAAGTAAATGAAATGTTTACCATGATGACAGAAGATGAGCTACCAGATGAGGTCAAAACTACTGTAAATCCTCCATTATGGGATTTTACAGGAAAGGAAGTAGGATCAATGGCAAATATAGATCCAGTAAAAGTAAATGTGAAAGAAGGTGCAGTTTATCCAAAAACCCGACAATACAAAATGAGTCTGGAATTTACAACTGGTGCTGCAGCAGAAATTGATTGATTGGTTGAGCAAGGCATTCTGAAAAAAATAATGATTAGTCCTTGTAACTCACCCATACTTGGCATACAGAAACCTAACCGGAAATATAGGGTGGTTCAAGATCTGAGAAGGATTAATAAGATTGTCATACCATGTTGCCCTGTACCGTAACCTGCACTGGCTCCCCATCAGAAAGAGAATCACGTTCCGGCTCCTCACCCACGCACACAAAGCTCTCCACAACCAAGGCCCAAGATACCTCAACGACCGCCTGACCTTCTACTCTCCCACCCACCAGCTTCGATTGACCAGCCACGCCCGCGCCGCCGTCCCTCGCATCCGAAGAGCCACATCGGGAGGAAGATCCTTCTCCTACCTGGCTGCCAAGACGGGAACTCCCTCCCCATCCACCTCCGCCTGACCCAAGACCACCTCGCCTTCAGGAAGCAACTCAAGACCTGGCTGTTCGAGCAGTAGCGGACCCCCCTCCCCCCAAGCGCCTTGAGACCCTCCGGGTGAGTAGCGCGTTATACAAACGCTTTGATTGATTGATTGATAGGGCCAAATGCAGTGGTAATTGTATACCAGATACCATGGACAGCAGGATGGTTAACTGTAATTGATTTATGCCATGCCTTTTTCCCAGCCAGTTTTTATTTTCCTTCAAATTTGAAGAGCGGGTTTACGTTTGGAATCGTGTTCCTCAAGGGTACACTGAAAGTCCTTCAATCTTTAACCACATTTCTAAAAGAATTCTTGAATATCTGGTGTTGTTCAGACAATCAGTTTTGGTACAATATATTGACAGTGAAGTCAAGTCAAATAATTTATATAGCGCGCTACATACCCAGAGGGTCTCAAGGCGCTTGAAGAAGGGTGGGAAATTACTTGTCGAATATCCAAGTTTTAAGTTGCTTTCTGACTGCTAGGTGGTTCTGAGTGAGGCGAAGGTGAGTGGGGAGTGAGTTCCAGGTTTTAGCTGCCAGGTAGGAGAAGGATCTTCCTCCCATGGTGGTTTTGTTGATGCGAGGTACAGTAGCAAGGGCTTGGTTGGAGGATCGTAGCTGGTGGGAAGGGGTGTAGAAGGAAAGTCGTGTGTTGAGGCATTCGGGTCCAAGTTCGTAGAGTGCTTTGTGTGCGTGGGTTAGGAGGCGGAATGTAATCCTCTTATTGACGGGGAGCCAGTGGAGGTTTTTCAGGTGACCAGAGATGTGGTCTTTACGCGGGATGTCTAGTATGAGTCTGGCTGAAGCGTTCTGCATGCGTTGGAGTTTTTTCTGGAGTTTTGCGGTGGTACCGGCGTATAGGGTGTTTCCGTAGTCCAGGCGGCTCGTGACCAGTGCGTGGGTGACCGTTTCTCTAGTTTCGGTGGGGATCCAGTGAAATGTTTTTTTGAGCATGCGAAGAATGTTGAAGCAAGATGATGAAACGGCGTTGACTTGTCTGTTCATTGAGAGTGAGGAGTCCAGGATGACGCCCAGGTTTCGAGCGTGGTCCGTCGGGATGGGTGCTTTTCCAAGGGCCTCTGGCCACCAAGAGTCATCCCAGGCGGAGGGGGAGGTACCTAAGATAAGGACTTCTGTTTTGTCTGAGTTCAGTTTCAGACGGCTGTGCTTCATCCACTCGGCTACTTCTTTCATTCCTTTATGTAGGTTGGTTTTGGCGGTGTTCGGGTCATTGGTGAGTGAGAGGATCAGTTGAGTGTCATCAGCGTAGGAGATGATGTTGAGGTTGTGTTGGCGTGCGATGGCCGCGAGGGGGCTCATGTATACGTTGAAGAGGGTGGGGCTTAGTGAAGATCCTTGTGGCACGCTGCAAATGACTCCAGAGGCCTCTGATTTGAATGGTGGGAGGCGGACTCTCTGAGTTCTTCCGGTGAGGAACGAGGTGATCCATTCCAGTGCTTTTCCTTGGATTCCGATGTTTCTGAGGCGTTGTAATAGGGTGCTATGACAGACTGTGTCGAAGGCTGCGGAGAGGTCGAGGAGGATGAGGGCGACTGTGTCTCCATTGTCCAGTAGAGTTCGAATGTCGTCTGTTGCTGCGATGAGGGCGGTCTCAGTGCTGTGTTTGGCTCGGAAGCCGGACTGTGAGGAGTCGAGGGATTTGTTGGTTTCGAGGAAGGCGGCAAGCTGGTTGATGACAGCTTTCTCGATGACTTTGGCCGGGAATGGAAGGAGCAAGATGGGGCGGTAGTTTTTGAGTTCGGTGGGGTCAGCTGTGGGTTTTTTCAGAAGGGCGCTGAGTTCTGCGTGTTTCCAGCTTTCCGGGAAGGTGGCGGAGTTGAGGGAGCAGTTGATGACGTCTCGGAGATGTGGTGCTATGATGGAGTCTGCTTTGTTGAAGATGTGGTGAGGGCATGGGTCTGTGGGGGATACTGAGTGGATGGAGTTCATCAGGCGGATGGTGTCCTCAGTGGAGATTGGGTTCCAGTCATTAAGGATGTTCAGGGGGGGTGAAGGTACTGCAGAAGGTTGGATGGGTTGGTCTCCGGGTTGGTTGTCGAAGCTGTTGTGGATGTCTGCGATTTTGTTGTGGAACAATGAAGCTAGGGAGTCGCAAAGGGCTTAAGAGGGGGTGATGTCGTTGGAGTTGGCTGAGGGGTTGGTAAATTCTTTGACGATGTTGAATAATTCCTTGCTGTTGTGGGCGTTGTTATCTAGTCGGTCTTTGAATGCGGCTTTCTTGGCAGATCGGATTAGTTGTTGGTGTATGCGGGTGGCGTTTTTGAAGGCGTCCCTGTTGCTGGTGTTTGGGTCTTTTTTCCAGGCCTTCTCGAGGGAGCGACAGAGTTTCTTGGATTTCTTAAGATCATCGTTGAACCAGGAGGCGTTTTTGCTGCCTAGTCTGATTAGACGTTTTTTCAACGGTGCTAGGTTGTCGGCGCTGTTGGTTAGCCATTGGGTGAGGTTAATGGCTGCTTGGTTGGGGTTTGAGGAGTGGGCAGGGGAGTTTTGAAGAAGCGATGAGGAGATCTGGTCGATGGTGATTTTGTTCCAGTTTCTTCGCAGAGTAGGTTGAGGATGGTTGTGGGTTGTGGTTTTTTTGTAGATAAAGTGAACCAATGGAGAGCTGTGGTGTGACTGAAGGAGACATGTTTGCTGGAGGTGAAGATAGGGTCAAGTGTGTGACCTGCATTGTGGGTAGGGGTATTGACAAGTTGTTTGAGTCCGAGGTTGGCGAGATTGTCCAGAAGGGTGGTGGCGTTGCTGTCATTGCTCTTTTCCAGGTGAAAATTGAGGTCTCCCAATAGAATGTATTCCTCGGATGGGAGGGCGTGTGGGGTGATAAAGTCAGTGATGTCGTCACTGAATTGTGCACGGGGTCCTGGAGGCCGGTAGAGGAGGGTGCCTCTGAGTGTGGTCTTGGGGTCGGTGTGGATCTGGAAGTGAAGGTGTTCGGCGCTGGTAAGGTTGGCGTCTGAGCTGGTTGAGATGCGGATGGAATTCTTATGGACGATAGCGATGCCTCCTCCTGTTTGTTTGGTGCGGTCCTTACGGATAATCTTGTAACCGTCCGGGATGGCAATGGTGATATCTGGGGCTGATGAGGCGTTCATCCATGTTTCTGTTAGGAAGGCGACGTCCGGAGAGATGGTGTCTAGTGGATTCCAAAGGTCGATGGCGTGTCTGTGGATCGAGCGGGTGTTGAGCAGGATGCATTGTAGGTGGTTGGTGTCAGATATCTGTTTTGTGTTCGTGGATGAGGAGTTGTTCTTGGTGGCGTCGAACTTGCAGGAGTTGCAAGAGAAGGGTCCATGGGTGTGTCCAGGAGCGGCTTGGGCGCAGTTGGGGAGTCGGCCGGGGTTAAGGGCTAAGAGGGTGGTGGCATCGTATGTATTGCGGGAGGGGTGGGTGGTACGGGGGCCAGGGGGTCTGGCGCTGGGCGCGGTCTAGGCGCGGACGGGCGTAGATGGGCTTACCTTTGGCGCACCTTCGGCGCAACTGGGGCGCGACCGCTGCGCGTGAACGCTGTGCGCTAAAGCATCTGTCATAAGTGGGTGGGGAGGGGGGAGGGGCGAGGGAGGAGCAGCTGGGAGGCGGGTGCGTGGTGGAGGGGGCGGGCTCAGGGCAAAACAACAACAACACAGAAAATGGTGGCTACAACGCGAGTGCAGACCGGGTTGGGGGAAAGTGATGAGGTTATTAACACAAGCAATCAGAATGAATGAACAAATGCAGGCACAGTCGAGCTAACAAACAGGCACGTCAATAATGAGATGATGCCAATGCAAACCATACAACAATGCTACAGGCACGTTCAAGCGCTTAATGAGGACAGCAGCGCAATGCAAGCAATACTACAATGCTACAAGCACGTTCAAGCGCTTAATGAGGACAGCAGCGCAATGCAAGCAATACTACAATGCTACAAGCACGTTCAAGCGCTGAATGAGGTCAGCAGCGCAATGCAGACGATACCAGGCAGCTTTAGGCAGGAGTCAGCGAGGGCAGAAGGGAGCGACCGTTCCTAACGAAGTCAGGGCGGTCACAGCGCTTCGGTGGTCAGGGGAAGCATTGCCTCTTAGTGGGAGGGAGGGGCAGCTGGGAGGCGGGTGCGTGGTGGAGGGAGCGGGCTCAGGGCAAAACAACAACAACACAGAAAATGGTGGCTACAACGCGAGTGCAGACCGGGTTGGGGGAAAGTGATGAGGTTATTAACACAAGCAATCAGAATGAATGAACAAATGCAGGCACAGTCGAGCTAACAAACAGGCACGTCAATAATGAGATGATGCTAACGCAAACCATACAACAATGCTACAGGCACGTTCAAGCGCTTAATGAGGACAGCAGCGCAATGCAAGCAATACTACAATGCTACAAGCACGTTCAAGCGCTTAATGAGGACAGCAGCGCAATGCAAGCAATACTACAATGCTACAAGCACGTTCAAGCGCTGAATGAGGTCAGCAGCGCAATGCAGATGATACCAGGCAGCTTTAGGCAGGAGTCAGTGAGGGCAGAAGGGAGCGACCGTTCCTAACGAAGTCAGGGCGGTCACCTTTTGGTTGCGTCAAAAACCCAAAGTGACTGTGTTACTGACTCAATTGCTCTACTAAATCATCTAGCTGAAGGGGGACATAAAGTGTCACCAGAGAAATTACAGTTTTGCAAACATTCAGTCAAATATTTGGGCCACCAAATAGAACGAGGAGTTGGGAAAGTGACCACAGAAAGAATAAAAATGATAAGACAAATGCGATTACCACAAACCCAAAATGAAATAAGGATGTTTCTTGGAGTTGGAGGTTATTGCAGACAGTGGATTGTGGGATTTTAATTACTGGCCAAACCTTTGATACAAATGACTAAGAAACGAGGTAAAGATCCAGGTGAGTGGGACGGTGAAAGCATGACAGCTTTCGTGAAGTTACTAAACTGTTTGTGTGAAGCACTTGCCCTTGATATGCCAAACTACTCAAAAGAATTTGTGTTATTTAGCTACGAGAGAGATAATTGTGCACTCTCAGTCCTAACCCAGAGACATGGTCTGATATGAAGTTATGTGACATATTTTTCTGCTACTTTAGATTTGTGGCATATGCATTGCCAGGTTGGATAAAAGCTGTGGCTGCAACATGCATGAGTCTAAAACAAAGCGAATCAATTGTAATGGGACACCTTGTAAAAGTGTACGTCTCACATTCAGTTGAAATTCTTTTGACAAGAACACAAACTCAGTACCTTACTCCTAGTCGATTGACAAAATATGAGTGAGTTATACTAAGAGCTGAGAATGTAATGATAGTAAGGTGCACTGCCCAGCTACCTTGCTGCCAGACCCATATCAAGAAGAAGTGAAAGATGAAGTTGATCATGAATGTCTTAACACCACTGAACTTAGTATCAAGCCCCGTCCAGACATACAGGAAGAACCCTTGAAAAATGCAGAACATGAGCTCTTTGTAGATGGCTCTTGTATGCGCCATGAAGAAGGAGGAATAAGTGCTGCTTACGCCGTGTGTACATTGGCTGGAATAGTCAAAGCATCCTATTTACCAGGAGTCAAGTCTGCACAAGTAGACACATTCATAGCTTTAATTAAAGCTTGTAAAATTGGGAAAAATTGAAAAGTAACCATTTACACTGATAGTCAGTATGGTTACGGGGTTGTGCATGACAGCTCTGGATGCCCCATTAAAAAATTTAATTTTGTAAAAGAATTAATTGAAGCAATTCAATTACCAAAAGAAGTGGCACTGGTCAAGTGCACTGCTCACCAATCAGGAAATGATCATGTGACAGCCAGTAATCGATATAATATTAACCAGGTTGCCCAACATTGTGCTAAATACAAAATAGCAGTAAACAAGAAAATTGAAACATGCGGAATCAGCTGCTAACTTATGCTATTTGGGGGTATAGGAACATGGGAGGAAGTTTGGCGAGCACTTACACAGCTAGGCTCGTTTTCTGATTACTCTTGACTTTTAAATGTATTTTTCTTCGTTTTACCTTGTTTTTAAATATCCCGCTCGCATACTTGCACAGTAAATTGGTTCCTCACTGCTACTTTGGCGGGCCGGTCCCTCGCGCTCAGGATTTGGTGAGCGCCATCTTGGGTGGGTGCAGGAAACGCGGGACACTCCCGCGCTCTAGCAGTCAGGAGGACTGGCTAGGGCTCTACTTAAACCGAGCACGATGACGCGCAGCATGTGCGTGCAGCGTGTTCGCCGCAGCCACGCCGGAGTCACGCCAGAGTCCAGCCCGTCTGCGCCCGTCCGCGCTGAGGACAGGCTGGATGGCTGGACTACTCGTCACGAAAAGGTAGGTTCCAATTCCTGTAAATACTCCTTACAGGATGTACTACGGCTCAAACCCACACCAGCCCCCTGCTTCCATCGGTACATCCCCGAAGACTTCCCAATACCCCTGGGGTGTGGTTGCTTTCAGGTAGACTCGGGGGGTCCCAACCTATCCTCCCCTCCCACTCCTCCGGAGCTTTGCTCTCCACCGGGACTCAATGGGTTGAGCGAATATTGCTTTCTTCTTAACGCTCGCTCACTCATTAAAAACAATATTGTTTTTAAGGAGCTCGTTTTAGATAGGAAACCCTCTTGGGTTTTTATCACTGAAACCTGGGCTAAAGACTCTTCAGGCCCTGATCTTGTGGAAGCGGTCCCTGAGGGCTACTGCTTAACACGACAGGACAGAATAGGCCGTGTTGGTGGTGGCCTGGCTATCCTGTACCAAGACAGGTTTCATTGCCACACTATACCTCTCTCCGACCCTAAGGATGTGTTCCAAGTACTATATTTTTCCCTGTCCGACTCTTCCAATCCCGCGTTCAATGGGATTCTGCTCTACCGTCCCCCCGGCCCTAGAGCAGATTTTGGGCTGAAATTGCTGCAGGTCCTGGAACCCTATTTTGGCCGACAAAATCTCACTATTCAAGGTGACTTCAATTTTCACCTAGAGTTGCTGGAGGCCCATGACACTATTTCCTTACTGGAAGGTATGTCAGCCTGTGGACTCACCCAATTGGTGAATGGTCCCACCCACCGAGCGGGGCACACGCTCGATGGAATTTTTTCTAACGATCAGAGGCTGACAGTTACCAACCCCTTCCATCTCTCATGGTCGGACCATCTGGCCGTTCCCTTTAATATGACCCATCCGATCCAGGACTCTATCAGAAGGGTCCCGAGTACAATGGAAGTACGAAGGAACTTCAAAAACATCAGGGAAGACTCTTTCCATCCGTGGATATCTAGTCTGTCCACTACTCAGGAGACGGACGCTTCTTCAGCGGTCCTACAATATGAAAAGACCATCTCGGAGGCCCTGGATGAACTGGCTCCAGCTAGGTCTTGCTATTCAGCCAGGAAAAGACCTTCAGCTCCCTGGTTCTCAGAACAACTAAGGCTCCGTAGACAAGAAGGAGACAGGAGCGCCTATGGCACTCTAGCTGGGATCCTAAGGATAGAGAAGCTCATAAGATCCTGCTAAAAAGATACAAACTGGAAGTGATTAAGACCAAGCAAGAATATTTCACGGCCCTCACATCCTCACTTTCGTCTCCTAGAGAGCTCTTCAGGATTGTTGACTCTCTTACTTCTCTCCAGACCCCAGACCCTGTGGTTGCTTCTCAGGAACTTTGTAACAAGATAGCCTCCTTCTTTCAGTCCAAAATTGCGGACATTTACATTGCCCTGGAGTCTCAAAGATCCTCTACTGCGGTGCCTTTGGTGCCCGCTGTCTTAGAGCCTAATGGTGCAGAACCTTCTCGACTTGTGGGTCTGGAATCCTTTCCCCCTCTCTCTTGCCAGGATCTTGAGATCCTGCTCAACAAAACTAAATCTGGCTCTCCGCTAAATGTCTGTCCGCTAAAGATCCTTAAGCAGTGCAGAGAATCCCTCCTTCCCCCTTTGGTTGACATCATGAACAGGGCGATGAAGGAGGGCATTTTTCCCCAGCAGTGGAAAAATGCTGTGGTAAAACCTCTGCTCAAGAAGCCCTCTCTTGACCCTGGGGTATTAAAAAACTTTCGCCCCATCTCACTGCTCCCGGCTCCCGCGAAGATGTTAGAAGTCCATCTAAATAAACATCTTGCTGCATTTGTGGAGAGCTCGGGCTGTTTGGATCTTTCCCAGCATGGATTCAGGAGGGAACATAGCACCGAGTCTGCCCTCACCATAGTGCTCGATAACATCCGCACACGGGTTGATGGGGGACAGACCTCCCTCCTGATCCTCTTAGACCTCACGGCTGCCTTCGATACCCTATCCCCCTCGGTATTAACATCTCGACTGAGGGAGATTGGGGTCCGGGGGGCGGCCCTGGGACTCCTTTCCTCTTTTCTCGATCATAGAGAGCAAAGGGTGATGCTGGGTCCGTTTCTATCTCCATCCCTGTCTGTGCAATGTGGGGTCCCTCAAGGGTCAGCGCTTAGTCCTACCCTTTTTAACATTTATGTGACCCCCCTTGCCAGACTCATTAGATCTTTCGGGATGGAGGTAGTCTCCTATGTGGATGACACCCAGATCCTCGTCTCTCTCTCCCAGTCAGTTAAGTCGACTGCCGCCAACTTTAGATCTTGCATGGAGGCAGTCGGCCAATGGATGATTCACAATTCATTAAAACTGAATGGGGAGAAGACCGAGGTGATGGTGTTTGGAGGAAAGGAAGAGATCTGGTCTGCTGAGTGGTGGCCGGACTCACTGGGTGCCTGCCCCGATCCTACCTCCTCAGCTAAAAATCTGGGGGTTATGATCGATCCTACCCTTAGTATGTGCCAACAGGTCAACAGGACTGTATCGACCTGTTGGGGGATCATCCATATACTAAGAAAAATCAGGCACTATCTGTCCCTTCAGGCAAGAAAGCAACTGGCCGTCGCACTTCTGGGCTCTCGTCTGGACTATTGCAATGCGCTGTATGCTGGACTGAATAAAAGTCAGCTACAGCGCTTGCAGGTGGTCCAGAACGCAGCAGCGAGATTTGTTCTCGACTTACCACGACGTGCCTCTGCCACCGATGCCCGGAAGCAGCTCCACTGGCTTCCCGTCGGGGACCGTATCTTCTTTAAGTCCATGTGTATGGTGTATAAAGCCTTAGCTAAAACCAGCCCTACTGGCATTGGATCTATCCTGTCTCACTACAATCCTGGCAGGAACCTCCGTTCCTCATATAAACTTCTTCTTTCCGTGCCTTGTGTCCGGAAGACCAGATGGGGGGGTAAGGCCTTTTCCAATCTGGCCCCAAAATGGTGGAATGCTCTCCCTCTTGAAGTAAGGTCCCGCCCCACTCTCCAAGCTTTTAGATCTGCCTTAAAGACCCACCTCTTTGTACGTGCATACCTGTAGTGGTGCTCTGCAAACTTTTGATCTTTTTTGATAGGCGCCTTGACACCTTCGGGTTTAGTTTGCGCGATACAAATTGCATAATAAATAAATAAATAAATAAAAGATCTACAAGATGAAGTAGACATAAAGGAAAAGGAGGAGTGGGAGAAAATGGGTTGTAAGAGAAGGGTTGAAGATGGTGTGTGGGTTTATCTGGATGGAAGACCAGTAATGCCAGACTGCATGCTTGCACCCATAGATAGAATGTATCATGGTGACACCCACATAGGCAGAGATGCTATGATTAGACTTTTCAAACAAAATTGGTTCAATGCATGGTTCAGGAATGTTGCAGAGAGTCTTTGCCAGAGGTGCTTAACATGTCAGCAAATGAATCCAAGCAAGAAAACAGTAGTCAGCACAGGAAGAATTGGAAATTCAGCGTCCATTTATGAGACTTCAAATTGATTTCATTTAGTAACCGGTTTGTCGAGGACTGAAATATGTACTTGTCATAGTTTGTTTATTTTCGAAGTGGGTGGAAGCATACCCGACCAGAAGGAATGACAGATTGACAGTGGCCAAACTCCTATTGAGGGAACTCATTCCTCGATTCGGTTTTCCAGTAATTATTGAATCAGACAGAGGGTCTCATTCTAGTAATGAAATAATTTGATTGATTTGTGAAGTATTTAAAATTGAACAAAAGCTACACTGTGCATACCTCCCAGAGGCCTCTGGAGTGGCAGAACAATTGAATGGCACAATTAAGTCAAGACTGGGAAAGGTGTGTGCATCCACCCCACTGGAGTGGCCTGATGCTTCACCTCTTGTCCTGATGGGGCTTAGAAGTATTCCGATAAAAATACTATTCTGAGTCTCCATTAAATACTCATGGGAAGGGCAATGAGGCATGTATGCATACCAGGACACAAGCTGTTGAATGCATGTGATGATTTGGTACTGGAGTATTGCAAAGAGTTGGCTGACCAAGTGCGTTCTATATCTCACCAGGTTGGGGAAGACGCAGTTGCCAGGCAGCCGAACCAAGCGCATGATCTGAATCCCGATGACTGGGTAGTTGTGAAAAATCACACTTGAGAATCGTGCCTAGTACCAAGGTGGGAAATACCACATCAGGTTATATTGATTACAACAACAGCTGTAAAATATGCAGGCCAGCCTAATTGGATTCATGCAAGCCATACAAAAATAGTAGCAGCACCTGATGTAGTAGATCCTCAACTAACTCAAACAGTTGTGGCTGTTGACGGTTGTACAGCTGAAGGATCATGAGTAACAGATCCTGAAGTAGCTGATCAAGAACAACCTAGCACTAGTCAGGATGACTGGATCCCAGAAGTGGACATACCTGAAGTGATTGTGAGAACAAGAAATCAAACCTGATTCGGACAAGATGAGTGTGAGGACGATTTAGAAATAGAAGAACATGCTCAGATAAGAAAAAATACAGTTGTAAAAGAACAATCTACTCAGACGGAAGAATATAAAAGTCCCATCCATAAGTCTGAGGAGGGACAGATAGGTCTTAGGGAACAAGTCCAGGCAGAAGAAAATCAAGAAACTGAAAGACCTAAGCAGAATCAGTTAGGAAAAGAAAAACAAGTTCAGGAAGAAGAAAAACTTCTTTTTAAAGGCAGAAACATGTTAACCATTTATTAAGGATGAATGTGTACTTATAATACAGTCATCATCCTTCACCTTGTTTTTAAGTGTATCCAATTGCAAAACGAATTAAAAAAAAACGTTGACAGAATTTGGATGTTTTAAATTCACTTTTCCACACTTCACTGTCACTATCTCAGAACCCGCTCCGCAGTAACCTGGTGTTGAAGCACACTAGGGTGGCATTCGGCCACTCCTGGTGGGGCCCAATGATGAAGCATGTCACCGACCAGGTCGGTGAGTGAGGGCCTTCAAAAAAACCTAAGTAGGTTACTTCCATAGTCAATATTCTTGAATGTGTCGACTTAACTGCATGTTTACTCTTCTAAAAAATTCCTTTGCGAAAACACTCCTCTGCTGATTGTTACAATATGTATATGTAGCATATTTTAGTACTTATTATAACATGGTTAGTACTGACAATAGCCATCCCATATTTAATGGTTACAAACCAACAGAATAGCATTAATACATGTGAAAGAGTGGCTAACATTAATCAGGACAGAGCAGATTCAGATACATCAGATAAGTTAGGTTTACATCACACTGTGAATAAAAATGAAACTGATTTAAATGTTTTTGCAAATCTATTAGTGCACTATGTAGAAACCATGGAAGTTAGTGATTTCTATGTGTGAATGAAATTGCCAACATCAGTAGCAGACGGTGTAACATATCATCATTTACCATTAACATATGGTATTTCCTGTAGTGTATTAGTTAGTTTATTTTATCAAACTGGAAAGTTACAATATTATTATTCTAAAATGGATGTGAGTTTTTCTGAAGTTTCTCTGCGAAAAATCATGAACCCAGTTCTTAGTAGTAGAGACTCACAATTTATGGGTGAATATTTACACACAATGAAAACAATAGATAAAGCTGAAGCACATAAGCATATTTTAACATGTAAGTTGCATGAAGAAGAAAAGATATTTTTGAATTTAGTTGAGCAAATGAGACAGGATTTCCAAAGAAAGACCTCTGAACCAAACCCTCAAATACCTAAATGGGCTGAGAAAGAAGAATTAATTGTGACTTACACGACTCATGCTGCTATGTCCCTGGACTTTGAAAAGAAAGGGACAATCTGTATCCAAAGATTAAAGACAGAGTATAACAATATATTTATTGGTTCTAGTGAAAGTGAACACAATTCCTTAGTAATTGGGGGATGAGGACTAAAACAGGGAACAGATCCAGTATTTCCTTGAATTTAATATGTATGTGGAAACAAAGCTTATTTTAAGATCCCTGATAATTGGTACGAGAGTTGCTATTTCGGAATAGTATATTATTTTTCAGCCTACTTCAGCCACTGGCTGACTTCACTATGAGTACAGCATGCTGCTCTTTCACACTGAACACATGCACACACAAAGGGGCCGATTCCGATCTCGCTCAGAAGGTCGCCGAATGCGATCCGGCCAGAAAAAGTATGAGCCGTATGCGTGTTTTCTGACCGACTCGTACAGTTGTATGAGCAAGCAAGTATGATGTGAGGAATGCAAAATCGCCGACTGACTCATTTCTGGGTCCGAACCGCTCCGTATGTCTCGTCCGTAAGCAAACCGTGCCCTGCAATGGAGGCGATTTCCGACCGAGCCAGTATGATGCACGATTCGGACAGCCGGATCGAGTCAGAGCCTCCAACACGTGATTGCTCTGGGAAGCAGACTTCGGGGGTCCGCGCCAGACCCCCTTAACCCGTAGCCTTATGAGTCAATCACAGGGGGGGGACCAAGGTTCCCCCAACACATGCATGTATGGTGCAGGGGGAACAGACGCGTCCCCACTACAGGGGGTGCCCTTGTGCACAACATACCTTTTTTGCCAATGGGAGCCTATGTATGCTTCGTACAGCAGGCTCCTATTGACTTCAATGGGGCTCCGAGCGACCGGTGTGCATCAGCGCTTGTTCGCATCGTACTCAGGTGCTCGGAGCCCTGGAGCCCGAGTCGGTCGGAAAGCCCTTCAGATCCAAGTCGGACAGAGCATTCCCCGGCGAGATCGGAATCGGCTCCTAAGTAGTTTAGGTTCAGTGCCTGGGAGTAATGTGTGTTTTTTTTTAGACCCAAAACATTTTTGCTGATAGACAATGTTTTTTTTTTAGATTGAGAAACACTCTGTAGGTTCCCGAACAATTAAGTTTTACAAAAACCATGACAAAACAAGCATTGCCAGAAGGATGGGGGACAACATTAGACCTACTGCAGATGCCAGTGCTTGCTTTTGTATGTAATTGTTATTTCTTGCAATCTCTGTAATCATTTCCTTGCTATACATTAAACAACCTTCACACACCAAAATGTGTACAATGCTGTTTCTTAATTTCAGTATTATTTTGGCTTCTTTCTCCTTCAAATCCCATATCAGAGTTAAGAAGGGCCATACAACCCTACTTAATCTGTGTAGTGTTACCTCCGTTGAAGTGGATATAGTAGGGGCTTCGCTACCCCTGATGACAGCCTAGCACAAAGCATTTTGTCCTTCATCCAGATGCTGAGGTGGTAATTGTGTTAAAGTAATCAGTGGGGAATGCATTATTTTATGTCACCTAAGCAAAACATGTTAATGCGAACATTGTTGTTGGCTGTGCAGCTCAACCAAGTTTCTCAGGTCCATACATGATGTGCTTCTTAAGTCCAGGTTTTTCTTTTGAATATTAGGACTTTTAGTCTTGTTTATTACATTATAAAACAGTACTGCAAGTTTCAGAATCTATGGAAAAAACATACTAGGCTGAAGCAGCACATTATGCATGGACTTGGGAAAGCCTGTAGCTACTTTCTTTTGCAGTTTAATATATCATAAACCGGGGGAGGAGCTTTGCGCGCAACCAAGATGGTCGCGTGAGCACAGGGCTCCCAAGACCCACGTAACCTCCCGAATATATCCTGTCACTGATCCTGTTCGCTGTTGACGTCTTCGTGTGGATGAACCACAGGAGAAGCGAAAACTGAAATGTATTTCCCGATCGGACCACGGAGACCAGAGTTGTGGCGCTGGAAATTTTGAGGCCTTCGCCTCTTGGATCCCCGGCGCCCGAGTTGGCACGGTGCCCAGGGCGCAGTTGAACAACGACGGCCTAAGGCAGCTGAGGCAGTCGGTCTTGTTCCACTTTCACTTTGTTTTTGTCATCTGGGTTGGATCCCGGGCCTTAGTACGCCTCAATCGCTTCGAAAGCTTGTATCCTGAGCGGTACTTGGGCGTGCCGAACAATATTTGGAGTTTTGGCCTTGGACTGCACCATAAATTGTCTTTTTGTCCATTTTTGTTCCTTCGCCTGAGGGCCATTTTGGACTTTCGCTTTCTCGACTCCATGCTGCTCTAGCATCTTGGTCGACATCCCTTACAGTTGGGTGCTGTCTACCGCTTTCTGGTTGGCCTGCTTGTGTCCCCCCCTGCTCTTGATTTGGATAATACCTGGGATTATCACGAAATGGCGTATAAATCGGAGGGGGACAAACAGAGGTTGAAAACCACCAGACGGGGTGGCTCTACCCAAACCAACGTGATGAATCGCTACGCTCAGGTTAAGGTTAAGTGGACCTAGCCGATCGCTGGAGGAAGCGGGGGGTTCATCGACTCCGGCAAAGGAACCGACTTTGCAGGATGTGATGGCCGCCATCGATGGTATCAAGTCTTCCCTCGGAAAGCAAATGGAGAACCTTGCTCATAAGTTGGATACAGTGGCGATCGACGTTAATTTGATCCATACGGACCTTACAAAAACCAACGAAAAGGTCAAATCTTTGGACATTAAAACGTCCTGCTTAACTGCTGATGTTGTCGACCTGCAGACCGAGGCCCGTAACCTGAAATTCTCCAATGACTTTGCTATCCATTGCCTAGAGGAATTTGAAGGGAGGGCATAATTGGTGTTACGGAACAGGCGGAGGAACAGGCGGCTGACCTTTTTGTTGAGGACCTTATCATTAAACATCTAGCCCCCAAGGGACTGAGCAAGTTTTTTACTGTGGAACGGGCCCATAGGATCCCGGGTGGCAGACCGAGGGGGGGAGCCCCGCCGAGGCCTATGATAGCACGGATATTCAATTTTTGGACAGAGATGTTATCCTACAGGCTTCGAGGGCGGGTGGACCCTTAAAGTTTGAGAACTCTTCGATCAGCTTCTAACCGGACTTCACACAGGCGGTCCAGAAACAGAGGCTAGGTTTTCTGGGAGTAAAAAGAAGACTACGAGATATGGGACTCAAATATGCCATGCTTTTCCCGGCCAAGCTGAGAATCGAATACAACGAACGGGTTCACTTCTTTGATAAGCCAGAGGTGGTAGCCGACTGGTTGGACACTCTGCCGGCCCGACAGGAACCAGAGAGTCAGCCTGGTGGAGCAGAGGGAGGACTTGGGATGCAGGAATGAGTGCAATTTGTCCGGTTTCTGGGGACATTTGTGGGATTGCTACTGTGATGGATCCAATTAATGATATGCATCTGACTGTGGTTTGAACGGGGGGTTGCGGGAATATCGGTGGGTCTTTCTCCTCCTCAGCTTTACTTCTCGTAGTTTAGTTTAGATGTGGAGGTGACAGGCACACTGCCAGTTGTGGTGGCTCCTTAGTCGTATGCAGGGGTGCAGGGTGGGGGGGTGTTGTAATGGGTCATTTTAGTGGGGGTGTGGGGGGTGGTTTTTTTTCTGGTCACTGTTTTTGCAAGGCGCTCTATTGCTGGACTTTCTTATTGATGTGCTTGGGGCTGGATCCTCTTTCTCTTTCATGATGGGGGGTAAGGGGTTGAGATTGATGAGTAGGAATGTGTCAGGCGACGTCTTCCTCAGGGTCTGTCGTGAAGTTATAAGGGCCCACCTCTCGATACCTCCAATTCCGAATGTAATTACTACACAGAATCTTGGAGTGATCAAGCGAGGGGAAAAGGGAATTGGGAAGGGAACTGCGGGGAAGGAGATCTGAAAGGGAAAAGTTAGTGACAAAATATTCTGCAATTCCAAATTGACTATGACTTTTGTAACAAGACTGAGGATATTCCAAACACAAGCCTTTACAACAACTCTCTAAGAATCCGATAAGCTTCTTGCTCAGTTATTTTCAAGAACCAGACTCTTTATTCATTATACTGTTAATTTTCTTTTTTCTTGTGAATTGCGACAGATTCTCCCTCAAAGAAATAACATCACACTTCAGTAAATAAACTCCTTTACCAAAGTTTTGTAAGGTAACCTAAATAAATATCACATAAACATCATCCGCAAATATAACCACTAGGCCACTTCGCCTGGATTTACAAGGAAAGGATTGCGCCTAGACAATGTGCAATAGAAACAGAGATTACGTGGTTACAGATAAGTTTAGCGCTCCCCTGAAATGCTTTCAACAACCCTTGCCAGCAATGGATTGCAATTCTCTACTTTGAAGAATAAAGCATGAAAAGATTCACATATTCTGTGTTTGAAATCATCTAAAATGAATTGGCAACTTTAATTATCACTTTAGAAACAAGAAAGCTTCTTTTAAAACAGTTTGCGCCAAGAACTAGGATCTCTTATTCCCTACCTGTAGAGTACGACCTACTCTACTACTTTGAGGACCAAGACAGCTTCTTGGAATACTTCAAAACGGCTCTTCTGCACTGGAACGCTGGAAACTGAGCAAGCTGAAGAACTGCCACGCCCCCTACAACGAACACCGAAAGCCTCCGGTGAAATCCCAATGCGAGGCGCTGGATCTGAAGGAAACAGGAAAGGGAGCAGAAAGAGAACACAGCCACTCCCTAGGAATCGTCCAGAATAGTGAGCGCTGAAGACAGGGCGCGGTCGCGTAAGTCAGCGTGCCTCCGGTGCTCACGCATGCGACCCGGCAACCAAAGCTCACGCATTAGGCGTAACATGCCAAACCTCACGCATTAAGCGTAACATGCCAAATCTCACGCATTAGGCGGAACAGCAGCAAACAACAGTTAAAGGTGAAACGTACAAGCTGGCCTAAAGCACAACAACCACCAACGCCCTCCCAAGGAAGACTGATGCATTTTCCCACATGGGAAACCCCGAATGCTGAGTGGGACGGGCCCTAGACCACAAGCCACCCTAGCCCTGACAGTACTCCCCCCTCCCAAGAGTGGTCTAGGGCCCGGCTTTAGAGGGTGAAGGAGGTGGAAGCGGCGCAGCAAGCGAGGGGCATGGACATTATCAGCCGGCTCCCAGGAGTCATTTTCAGCACCATACCCCTTCCAAGAAACAAGATACCACAACTTTGAGCCCCGACGTTTAGAATCCAAAATGTTCTGCACCTCATATTCCCAACTACCATGAACCAAAACTGGTGCTGGACGGGGGGCCAGGGTCTGATCAGCAGGTTTAAGAAGGGAAGTATGAAACACTGGATGAATGCGTAGAGACCTGGGCAACAACAGCTTGAATGTGACAGGGTTCACCTGACGTAGAACTGGGTAAGGACCAATGAACTTAGGATAAAACATACTCTTGTGTTTAAAGTTCAAGTTTTTTGTCGACAGCCAAACTTTGTCCCCAGGGGCGTACTCTGGACCAGAACGATGTTTTTTATCATACTGCTCTTTATATTTCTGCTTGCTCTGTAACAAGCGACCTTGAATACGACGATGGATAGTTTGCATAAGTTGCACAGAGTCTCTGACTGCTGGCACACCATCCCCATCATTGGGCAGAGTCAGTGGAATGGTGTTCGGCACGTAACCATAAAGCGCCTCAAAGGGAGATGATCCGGTTGATGAATGAGGCGATGTATTGTATGCAAATTCAGCAATCCAAAGCAAATCTAACCAGGACTTCTTAGAGTCTGTAACATAACATCTCAAATATTGCTTCAAAGTCTGATTCAATCTCTCAGTTTGTCCATCAGTTTGAGGGTGATAACTGGTGGACATATTGGAAGTGATCTGTAGATTTTTACACCATTGTTGCCAGAACTTGGAGGAGAACTGAGAACCACGATCTGAGAGCAAAACTGAAGGCAGTCCATGTAAGCGAACCACATGTTGCAAGAATAACTGAGCTAATTGACCAGCAGAAGGTAACTGTTTGCAGGCAATGAAATGTGCATATTTGGTTAAACTGTCCACAACTACTAGAATCACAGTATACTGATTGATTGATGGCAAGTCAGTAATGAAGTCCAATGAGATGTGCTTCCATGGTTCAGTTGGAGTTGGTAGAACCTGTAGATATCCTTTTGGTTTAGTGTGATCAGATTTACATCTTGCGCAGACTTCACAATTATTAGCCATCTTCATTACATCTTTTTGTAGCGTTGGCCACCAAAACATTCTTTGTATTTTCTCCACAGTTTTTTTAGGACCAGGATGTCCAGCCATAGGATGTGAATGTAACCAGTTGAACACAGTTTCCTGTAATTGCAAAGAGGGCAGATATACTTGCTTTCTGTGAAAAGGTATCCCTTCTTTGATAGTTTGGTCAATGTTGGGTTTCAGCCATGATTTCCACTGAGACAAAGGAAAACTTTCATGAATATTCTCCAGGAATTGATCCGCCGAGAGTACACTGATTACCTTGCCAGGATCGATAATAGGTTGAGGGGTACCTTCAAAGCGAATCAAAGAAGAGTCTTTTCTGGACAAAGCATCAGCTTTCTTGTTGTCTTGACCTGGACGAAAAGTTATTACAAAATCATATTCAGCAAAGAACATCATCCACCTGAGTTGTCGCGGTGTTAACATTCTGGCTGAACTCATGAACTGGAGATTTCTATGATCAGTGTAAACTGTTACTGTAAATTTTGCTCCCATAATGTAATGTCTCCATTCTTTGAAAGCTTCCAGTATAGCTAGTAGTTCTTTTTCAGCTATAACATAGTTTTGTTCTGCAGGATTTAGTTTTCGAGACATATAGGCAACCGGATGCATTTGACCAGTAGTATGATGCCTTTGAGAAAGGATGGCTGCAATGGCTACATCTGAGGCGTCAGCTTCTATGATAAAAGGTTTTTCTACGTTGGGATGCATGAGAACAGGTGCTTCAGTAAATGCCTTTTTTAGTTTCTGGAATGCATTTTCAGCATCTGAGGACCATTCAAATTTTACCTTCTTTCTCAGCAAACGTGTGATGGGAGCTACCACAGCAGAAAAGTGATCAATGAAGCGGCGGTAAAAATTCGCAAAGCCCAAAAAACATTGAATGTCTCGAACTGATGTTGGAGTAGGCCAATCTGCAACAGCTTTAATCTTCCTGTCAGTCATTTTCATTCCAGTTGGAGTGAGGAGAACTCCCAAAAATTCAACCTCTCGGACATGAAAATCGCATTTAGATAGTTTACAATACAAGTTATGAGACTGAAGAGTGCTCAAAACCTTTTTGACGTGGCCTTCATGTTCAACTTCGGAATCGGAATAGATCAAAATATCGTCTATGTAGACAATGACAAAGAGATCCAAAAATTCCTTCAAGGCGTCATTTAAAAGAAACTGGAAAGCTGCTGGTGCATTGCACAGCCCGAATGGCATGACCAAATACTCAAATAGTCCATATCTAGTTTTGAAAGCAGTCTTCCATTCATCTCCTTGCCTAATACGAACCAAATGATAGGCCCCTCTAAGGTCCAATTTAGTGTAAATTTTAGCCTTTTTGACTTGGTCCAACAGAACAGGGATGAGAGGCAATGGATATTTATTTTTGACAGTGATTTTATTCAACGCCCTATAGTTGATGCAAGTCCTTAATTCCCCATTTGCTTTTGGAATGAAGAACAACGGAGAAGCTGCTGGTGACTTGGAGGGACGGATGAATCCATTCTCTAAATATTGGTCAAGATACTGTCTTAAATGCTGGTTCTCTTTTTCAGACAGAGCGTAGATACGGCAATTTGGAACACTAGAACCTGGTACTAGATCAATTTGACAGTCATAGCTTCGATGGGGGGGAAGGAGTGCCGCCTTAACCTCACTGAAGACTTCTGTGTAATCCTTGTATTTTTCTGGCAAAAGTGTTTCCTTTTCTTCTGCTGTGGCCAATTGACTTAGAGTTGGTTTTGGAATGTTTAAACAGGAAACATGGCAAAAGTCAGACAGGAAAATCAGTTCTCTCTTCCGCCAATCTATGGTTGGGTTATGTAAACAAAGCCAAGGCATTCCCAGAATAAAACCATATTGAGG
Source organism: Lissotriton vulgaris (assembly GCF_964263255.1). NCBI lineage: Eukaryota > Metazoa > Chordata > Amphibia > Caudata > Salamandridae > Lissotriton > Lissotriton vulgaris. Next base: position 102,275,226 of record NC_141689.1, on the reverse strand, counting down.
TGCTTGGATAACGTCAAATTGAAGCTCTTCCCTATGTATTTGTTGCTTAGCATCTTCACAGAACATAACAACCTTAGAAGTTTGCATGGTTACTGGTCCACCAGCTAGTACTTTGCCATCCACTGCTTGGACAATTTCTGGAGTTTCCTTTTGTTCACAGATGATTCCTAGGCGTTGGGCAGTTTCTAAATCTACAAAATTACCCGTAGCTCCAGAATCTACTAAAACCTCCATCTGACATGTTTCACGAATTAACCTGATTTGCACGGCTAATCTGAAATGTGCTTTGTAGTTAGAGACACATGAGTTCACAGAAGGGAAGGCAATGGTTCCCAAGAGATCTCCCTTCAAACATCTTGGGCCAATTAGTTTTCTGGCTTTTGGTCTGCTTTTTCCAGAGCCGCTGACTTACTAGGATTAGGAAACCTTCCTTTAGGCTTAGTCAAACAGTCCTTCACAAAATGGCCTTTTCGACCACAATAAAGGCATTGCCCATTCTTTCTACGATTGTCTTTTTCTTCTTTTGACAAAGGTTGCCTTAAAGTTCCAATTTCCATTGGTTCTGTACTAGTTTCAGAGTTTCCAAATTGAGGTCTAGATTTGCCTTCAGATCTCCAATTAGGTTTGTCTGTTCTCTTTTTATCAGATCTTCGTTCAGAGAGTCTGTGATCTAAACGCAGAGTTAGGTTAATCAGTTCAGAACAAATAGTTGGTTGAGGATCAATTTGCGCCAAAACATCCTTTAGATCATCTTTTAATCCTTGATAAAAGAGAGCTGCTCTTTTTTCCTCTGGCCAAGAAGTTTCGGCGATCAATCTATTAAAGTGAGATAAATATGAAACCAGGTCTCTACTACCTTGTTTTAGCTGAAGTAATTCTCGATCTGCAGATAAAGTTACAGTTCGTCGATCGAAAACTTTTTCAAATTCTTCCACAAATCTTTTCCAGTTATATAACAGAGTGTCATCTTGTCTGACCAAAGGAACGGCCCAGTTTGCGGCATCTCCGGTCAAATAAGAAATTAAAAATGCAATTCTTGACTGTGGGGTTGGAAAGGCCGCTGGTCTACAAGCAAAATGCAATTCAATCTGGGTCAAAAAGATTTGCACCTTGGAGGAGTCCCCAGAAAAACGTTCAGGGGCTGCCAAAGGAATCTGAGGGGGCACTGTAACGGCTATGTTCGTAGAACCCCTACTAGCCCCGGTTTCTTGAAACTCTTCAGGAAGAGGAGTACTCTGCAATTGAATATTGTCTACCTTAGCTGCTAACAAAGCAGTTGCATTCATAGTTTCCTTTAAGTCAGCTTGCATACGCATGATCGCTGACATTATGTCATTGATGGTAGTCATTATGACTTCACGTACAGACCAGGAGGAAAATAATTCGTGGGCTCACTATTCTGTCAGGCGACGTCTTCCTCAGGGTCTGTCGTGAAGTTATAAGGGCCCACCTCTCGATACCTCCAATTCCGAATGTAATTACTACACAGAATCTTGGAGTGATCAAGCGAGGGGAAAAGGGAATTGGGAAGGGAACTGCGGGGAAGGAGATCTGAAAGGGAAAAGTTAGTGACAAAATATTCTGCAATTCCAAATTGACTATGACTTTTGTAACAAGACTGAGGATATTCCAAACACAAGCCTTTACAACAACTCTCTAAGAATCCGATAAGCTTCTTGCTCAGTTATTTTCAAGAACCAGACTCTTTATTCATTATACTGTTAATTTTCTTTTTTCTTGTGAATTGCGACAGATTCTCCCTCAAAGAAATAACATCACACTTCAGTAAATAAACTCCTTTACCAAAGTTTTGTAAGGTAACCTAAATAAATATCACATAAACATCATCCGCAAATATAACCACTAGGCCACTTCGCCTGGATTTACAAGGAAAGGATTGCGCCTAGACAATGTGCAATAGAAACAGAGATTACGTGGTTACAGGTAAGTTTAGCGCTCCCCTGAAATGCTTTCAACAACCCTTGCCAGCAATGGATTGCAATTCTCTACTTTGAAGAATAAAGCATGAAAAGATTCACATATTCTGTGTTTGAAATCATCTAAAATGAATTGGCAACTTTAATTATCACTTTAGAAACAAGAAAGCTTCTTTTAAAACAGTTTGCGCCAAGAACTAGGATCTCTTATTCCCTACCTGTAGAGTACGACCTACTCTACTACTTTGAGGACCAAGACAGCTTCTTGGAATACTTCAAAACGGCTCTTCTGCACTGGAACGCTGGAAACTGAGCAAGCTGAAGAACTGCCACGCCCCCTACAACGAACACCGAAAGCCTCCGGTGAAATCCCAATGCGAGGCGCTGGATCTGAAGGAAACAGGAAAGGGAGCAGAAAGAGAACACAGCCACTCCCTAGGAATCGTCCAGAATAGTGAGCGCTGAAGACAGGGCGCGGTCGCGTAAGTCAGCGTGCCTCCGGTGCTCACGCATGCGACCCGGCAACCAAAGCTCACGCATTAGGCGTAACATGCCAAACCTCACGCATTAAGCGTAACATGCCAAATCTCACGCATTAGGCGGAACAGCAGCAAACAACAGTTAAAGGTGAAACGTACAAGCTGGCCTAAAGCACAACAACCACCAACGCCCTCCCAAGGAAGACTGATGCATTTTCCCACATGGGAAACCCCGAATGCTGAGTGGGACGGGCCCTAGACCACAAGCCACCCTAGCCCTGACAGAATGTTAACGGGCTGGGGATAAGATTAAGCGTGGGGTAGTACTGCAGCTTCTGAAACGTCACTCCCCTGACATTGTTCTACTGCAGGAGACCCACTTGGTAGGGAACACATGTCATGCCAGGAACAGGAAGGGGTATCGTCTAGTTGCCCATGCCGGGTTCTCCACTGGATCCAGGGGTGTTGGAATTCCTATTAAGAACTCTTTCCCACTTGAAATAGACTCCACGGTCCTTGATGATAGGGGACGCTATGCTGCTATTTCGGGACGGTGGGAGGGCCGCACGCTTTCCCTGGTCTCTGTTTATGTCCCTCCTGGCCTACAATCCACTACCTTTGCTAATTTGGGACAGGTTTTGCTCGATCTCCCCGGGGGGTCTCTGATACTTGATGGGGATTTCAACGCTGTGGTTTCCGGATTTTCTCGATAGACACCCCCCTAGGGATCTACCGAGGGGGCTTGGATGGCTGCCTGACTTCATGGACACTCTGGGCCTGGTGGACTGCTGGAGATTGCTTCACTCTGATCAGCAGCAGTATACGTTTCACTCGGGCGCCCATGGTAGCCTCTCTAGGATTGATTATGTGTTGGTGCCGGCTGCACAGGCATTTTGTATTAAAGAGATCAGGCATATGGCCCGGGGTATTTCCGATCACTCCCTGCTGTGGCTTCAGTTGGAATTAACATCGGGTGCCGAGGGACGGGTAGCCCCGATTAACCCTTGGTATCTTTCCAATCCCAAGACCCGCAGTGAACTTATATAGGCTTTGGATCACTATTTGCGGGAGAATGAAGGTTCGGTTTCCTCCGCGGTCTCCTTATGGGAAGCGTTTAAAGCTGTTATTAGGGGTCAAGCTCTATCATTGATTGCTGGAGTCAAGAAGCAGAAAGAAGTGGTAAATATAGAGACTGAGATCGCTGACTTGGAACTAGCACTAGAATGGGAGGTGAACCGTTCTGGATTGCATGATCTGCAACTGAAGCAGCTGGAATATAAGATGTTGGTGACGGAGGCTGCGAAAGCTCTTAGTCGGGAACAACAAGGGCGTCTTTATGATGTTGGAGACAAGGCAGGCAAGTTGATAGCATGGTTAAATAGAAAGGAAAGAGCGAGTCGTGTGGTACCAGAGATTGTGACAGTGAGTGGAGCTATTGTGACAGACCCACAAGAGATAGTGGCGTGTTTTGCGGATCATTTTCATACTGTGTACTCTTCCGTCTCTGATAGGCCGGAGGAGGACTCGTGCTTATTGTTACGAGATATTGCCCTACCGTGTCTCTCTGTGGAAGACAGGGAACTTATGGATGGTACAATTACTGTCGATGAGGTGGTGTTAGTTATGCGTTCCCTACGTTCCGGTAAAGCGATGGGTCCCAATGGTCTGCCGATAGAATTGTACAAGCTCCGGCCTGACATGATTGCTCCATATTTAAGGGACATGTTCCTAGAGTCCCGGGACTGTGGTTTTCTCCCCCGTGACCAGAGGTTAGCGACGATAGTTGTAATACACAAGGAAGGGAAACTGAGGAATAGGTGTGCCTCATACAGACCGATTTCTCTGTTAAATGCCGAGCCTAAAATTCTTGCCAAGCTACTGGCTAATAGATTGATCAAAACCATTAGTGCTCTAATCCATCCGGATCAGTCTGGTTTTATCTCGCATAGAAACACAGCTTTGAACCTTCGGCGTCTGCACGGAGTTCTCGCGAGGGCCGCGACTTTGCGTGAGCCGGCCATTTTGGCATCTTTGGATGCCACTATGGCGTTCGATACTGTGGAATGGCCGTATTTGTGGGCGGTGCTGGCTAAATTCGGGTTTGGATTGGATTTTATTGGTTGGGTTTGGCTTCTTTATGCGGACCCCCTCGCACAGATTGTGGTTAATGGTCGTGTTTCGGCTCAGTTTTGTCTCGGTCGGGGTACCCGTCAGGGTTGCCCACTCTCTCCCCTTTTGTTGGCACTGGCCCTGGAGCCCCTCGCTGCCTGGATCCGTTGGGAGCCCTCCATGAGGGGTATTTACTGGTCTCCGGAGTACGAAGATCGCATCTCCCTATATGCAGATGACATTCTGCTTTACTTGACTTCCCCTAGGAAGTCTTTGATAGTTTTGTGTGACGTTTTGACTTCCTTCTGTAAAAACTCAGGCCTGATTATCAACTGGGCTAAATCCTATCATTACGTCCTCTGTGGTGATACTCCAGTTTTGCCGCGTAACTGTCCCATTCAGATAGCGCAGGAGGGGTTTAAATATCTTGGTATTTATGTTTCGTTGGACCCCCGGGTTCGATATGAGCAAAACCTTCTCCATCCCTTGAATCGGTTGAAGCGAGCTGTTGCGAGCTGGCAGAAGCTTCCGCTTTCCTTGCTTGGGCGAGCGGCTCTTTTTAAGAAGATGTCTCATTTTTTGTATGCCCTTCAGAATACGCTTGACATAGTTCCTGCTAGTTACTTTCGGATAGTTGAGGGTTTACAGAGGAAACTGTTGTGGGATGGCAGGCCCCGTATCGCGATTGCCAAATTGACACTCCCGTGGTACGACGGGGGTATTGCTCTTCCCGACATCAAAAGGTACTATTGGGCATCGCAGTTAGGGGCCATCAACCATGGTATGTATGGCCCCGAGTTAAACCCTGGTTTCACCATGGATCGGTGGTTACTTCCCGGGGGCAACTATTACAGGGCGCTATATTCTAAATCGGTGGTGAGGTCTTTGTCAGATCCGACGAGGGCAGCCGTTCGGCTCTGGCAGGATGCCACTAGTGCGCTAGGCTGGAAAGATCGCTTGACCTTGGCGACCCCGCTTTTCCGATCTGATAGGTTTGGCAAATTGTGGAACACTAGGGGGTTCAACAAGTGGGATCTTATTGGCATTAACAAGGTGGGAGACCTCTGGGTCAAGGGACAGGTAAAGTCGTTTGCGACCCTGCAGGTTGAGTTTGAATTGGGTGGGTCTGAGTATTTCCGCTATGCTCAGGTTCGTCATGCATTGACTTCGGTCTTCCCGGTTGGGGAGGAGATACCGGAATCTACCCCACTGGAGGACCGAGTGTTGGATGGTCATATACCGGACAGTACCATCTCCCTTTATAAAAAAATTGATTAATCACAGGGCAGACCTACCATTGAAATTGCGTGATCAGTGGACCCGTGATGGCCTTGAACTTGATGATGAGGACTGGCAGTCGGCGATCTCCTCCCCCAAGGAGGTCGCGATTCCGGCACGACTCAGATTAGTTTAACTCAAAATACTACACAGAGTATATGTCACGGGTCCCCGTCTGGTTGGCATGGGCTTTTGTGAAGAGGGTCTGTGCCAACGGGGTTGCGGGCAGCTGGGTACATTTCTCCAAATTATCTGGGAATTCAGGGAAGTTGCTGTTTATTGGAGGAAGGTTCACGAGGTTATTTCGGAAGTCACGGGGTGGCTCTCTTGCCGGAAGCCAGGCGCTGCTAAATGTCTGGGAGCCCACTGACCATAACGTTGCTAAAACTCAATGGGGGACCCTAGGGGCTATGATTGCCAAACGTAATATCGCACAATTATGGGGATCCCAGAGGCCCCCTACCCTCGAGGTGTGGATGGAAAACATGGATTGGTGCATGTTTAGGGAAAAAACAGTATACCTGGCCCGGGGTCGTCCCCGGAAGTGGCACAAAATATGGGGTCCTTGGAACCGATATAGAGGTGACATATGTGTACCACCAGCGACGCCTGCCCTTGATGTCCTGCTTTCCCCCTGACCCCGCATTACTTCCTGATTGCTTTAAGGTTTTGTTTTTTTGGTATAACAATTTTTATTGCAAAAGGCATAGCATACAAAGCTGGTTAGTGCCTATAACCCTGGGGCCGGCAGCGAGTAGTAATCATAGAAAATGCAGAATTGTACACAGCCTGCTTGCCGACAACCCGGAGGTTCGGCGGCGATCACAGATCATGACGTAATGCTAAAACCTGGAATACAATCAGAAGACAATATAGTTAAGCATTTGTTTTTTTGTTTTTTCTTCTTCCAAACAAACTACAGTCACATAATTCACACATACAGAAAATAAAAAGAGCAGAGTCTTAAATTAGTCACTATTGGTGTAGCAAGTAGGGATCAACATCGCCATACAGACACATCAGCAAATTAACGCAGGAGTCGTCCCTCAGGTCCAGCACGTGACATAGCTAATTCAGCAGAGAGTCACACAGTTCACCCCTGTACGGGTTCCAGTGGCCCCACTTCCTGTCCCACACCTTAGGGCAACCCCGTACCTTGTATACAGTCTTTTCTGCAACCATGCATCGGTCCATTTCAGCCACCCACCCCACCACCAGAGGCCTGTCGTGGGAGCCCCATTTCATTGCGATAGAGCGTTTAGCCAGCAGGAACCCCAGAGCTGCCCATTGCGGTTCCTGAACATTGAGGTCATTGGCCTCCCAAATGTCTAGAATACATGGCCTAGGCGACCGTGTCAGTGGCTTGCCCAAAGAGTCGCCCATCTTCTGGAGAACACAGCCCCAAAACTGTTGCACCCGCGGGCAGTCCCACAGAATGTGAAAAAAGGTGCCAGGTAAGTTACAGCCTCGAAGGCACAGCGGGTCAGGGCGCCACCCAATTTTCACCAAAGTGAGAGCGGACATGTATGCCCTATGCAGGACCTTCAACTGAATCAGCCGAAACCTATTGCAGATAGCCGCTTGCCTAGAGGACATGAGAGCCGAACGCCAGTCTTCCTCATCTAGGGGGCCCAGGTCTGCCTCCCATTTGGTCCACAGTGACAGGAAGGAGTTAGGGAGATTATTGCACAGTTTGCGATAGGTGTAGGAGATAGCTTTCTCGGGGAGCGGTTCGAGTAACAATCTATCCTCTAGGGGGGAAATGGGAGGGATCGAGGAGAGATCTGGAATGGCGGTCCCCGACGGCATGCGAAATTTGCAGATAGCGAAAAAATTCGGTGGAAGCTAGGGAATATTTAGTCTGGAGGGCGCCAAAGGACAGGATGGAGCCCTTGTGAACAATGTCTCCCACCTCAGAAATCCCTATCATGTCCCACTTGTCAAATCCCTGGGAGAAGCAAAGGGAGCCTAGGTGTTGCGACAACCACAGGGGGGTGGCTGCAGTGAGCGTGTCTGCCCATCCCAAACTCTTGTTGGCTCTGTGCCACAACGCAACTGTATGGGCCATAGGGCCGACATACCTGTGTTTCGCAAGTTTACTATAACGGGCCCCCAGAAAGTCCTCCCGACCGGTTTGAATCCTATCAAGGAGGAATGCCGGATTGAGGGGTGAGCCATGTATCTAGTGGTTAACAGCCACTAACTGTGACGCCCAGTAGTAGAGGCGGAGATTAGGCAGAGCAATGCCCCCATCATACCAGCCTTGGTAGAGTTTAGAAAGGGCAATGCGGGCGGCCCCACCATCCCATAGTAGAAGACGAAGTTCACTTTCAACCATACGAAAGTAAGAGTCAGGGATCAAGAAGGGGCAGTTCTGCAGGGCGTATAGGAAGCGCGGGAGAGCTAGCATTTTGAACAGAGCTGCCCTGCCTTGAAGGGACAGCGGGAGGGACCGCCAATGAGCAACGTCGCTGCGAAGCCTACGCAGGGGGGCCTAAAAGTTTACGGTCATGAAATACCTTCGAGTCAGGAGTGATATAAATGCCAAGGTATTGAAAGCCGTCTGTGACCACCGCAATGGAGAACCCTCGGGGCAACCGGGGAGGGGGGCCATGCAACATATACAATGTGGATTTAGTCCAATTAATCGAATAGCCCGAGTACTTCCAAAGTTGGTGAGGACATGAAATAAGCTATTAATGGAAGACCGGGGAGAAGACACGTAAATCAAGATGTCATCGGCATAGAGGGATATTTTATCCTGCAGCTCGCCATTCCACTGGAGACCTCTGATAGAAACGTCTGTGCGGACCCAATGAGCGAGGGGCTCGAGAGTAAGGGCAAAGAGCAACGGGGATAGAGGGCAGCCCTGCCGGGTGCCCCTATGGAGGCGAAATTGGCGCGAAGTGTGGTCGTTGACTCTGACCTGGACGAAGAGGTCCGTGTACAAGAGCCGTATCCAGCCTATAAATTGGGGCCCAAAGCCAAAACGGGCCAGGACCTCGAAGAGGTAGGGCCATTCAATCGAATCAAACGCCATCATAGCGTCGAGGGACAGAATGGCCGCGTCCTGCTGGATAATGGACTGACGGCTGATGACGTTATTGACTCTGCGCAGATTTAATGCCGTATTATGACCTGGAAGAAAACCGGACTGGTCATCATGTATGAGGGAGGGAAGTACAAGAAGCAAACGGTTAGCCAACAACTTGGCCAATACCTTCGCCTCTGCACTGATCAAGGAGATCGGCCGATAAGAGCCACAGCTATCAGGTGGTTTGGCCGGCTTGAGGATTACCGCAATAGAGGCTAGTCGCTGAGCTAACGGGAGTACACCATTGTCACGGCTGCGTAAAAACATATTCCTCAAATGAGGAATAATTTCTCTGGCCATGCCATTAAGGAATTCAACCGGGACCCCATCCGGGCCCATAGCTTTACCTGAATTGACGGCGAAAGGCGCCGTATTAAGTTCCTCCACCGCGATGTCAGCATCAAGCGCCGCCCGATCAGCATCAGATATAACCGGAAGACGCATCTCCGCTAGGAGTTGCCTAGACTCTTCAGGTGTGTAGCAAGGACCCGTGGTGTAAACACTCTCCAGGTGGTCGGCAAAGGCCTCTGCGATATCTTGCGGGTCAACAACCGTGACTCCGTCCGGTCTAGGAATGGAGGATACCCATCTGGAACCCTGTTCTCGTCGCTCCAACCACGCAAGCATTTTGCCCGCAGTATCCCCGAATTCGTAAACCCGATGGCGCGAGTGAAGCAGGCGGGCCTGAGCCCTCTCCCGAGATAGTTCCTGGTACGCCTGTTGTTGAGTGCGGAGACGGGCGGCGGTGTCGTCAGTAGGAGCGGTGTTGTGTGCCGTTTCGAGACTGACGAGGTCTGATTCAGCCTGGAGAATATGTTCATTATGTTTACGTAAGAAACCCGTTTTCAGTATGAGCGCCTCGCCTTTTATTACCGCCAGATACGCCTCCCAAAGCGTCACTGTTGAGGCAACTGAGCCCACATTTTCAGCGAAGTAAAATTTAGTGCGTTCAAGGAGCGCGTCTTTAATATCAGGGATCTGCATGAGCCAGGGGCTAATAGCAATAAAGCCCCGAGTGTAAGGGCGATGGTAGGTCAGGTCGACACTAAGGGGTGAGTGATTGGAAATGCCTCGTGGCAGACCTTGTGGCCGAACAAAGAAGCTGAGTTCGGCTGTGAGACAGAATACATAATCAATGCGGGACATGCTTTTGTGGGGATTTGAGTAGTGCGTAAAATACGGTGCCATTGGATAATAGTGTCGCCATATGTCGACCAGCCCCATGACCTGCGCAAAGTCGGAAAGGTCTGATTGCGACCGATGAGAGATGCACTTAGGACTGCGGTCCAGGTCATCGCACATCGTGGTATTAAAGTCGCCCCCAATCAATAGCGTACCAACAGGGAGATTCAACATACGCATCCCTAGCTCTCGAAGGGAGTCTTGCACAAGTGTCGGCGGAATATCGACGGAGATCAAATTCAGCGGGCGGCCCTCCCAAGAAGCCTCGACAAGCGCAATACGGCCTAGGGGGTCAGCCCATGTCCTGGAATGAGTAAGCGCCAGATTTTTCTTAATTAGGATCCCAGAGCCACGGGAGCCAGAAGTGAATCCCGCATGAACTAGCAGTCTATATCCCCCCGCTGAAGAGCCCTACAAGTGTTTCCCACAAGGTGTGTTTCCTGCAGTAGGACGATGTCGGGGGAGTGGCGTCGAAGGTACTGAAGGACCACACTCCTCTTAACCTTGTGCCCCAGCCCGTTAACATTCCAGGACATGACCGTGAGGGTCCTAGGTCGGGGGTGAGTCATAGCCATGAACTAAAGGGACCAACGGGAAGGACAAGTGGAAGTAGGGTGGGCAAAAGCACCAGGGAGATAAAGCGGGACAGCCCCGGAAAAGAAGAAGACCACAGGGCACCAGGGGGTCAAACAGCCTATGGGGTGAACAGCTGGTCAGCGTGGAACCTATAGTGGACCAAGGGTCAGGACCAATGTGACAAAAGGGGACTCTGCAAAAAAAGAAAGAGATCAAGAAAAACAAAAACCAATGCAACAACAACACCATTACAGACTCAGAACCCACCGCCCCCCCCATTCATCTCCCCTCCCTGCTTCCCTGCCCGCGGACTTAAAACTATCCACACCTCAACTCGGCAGAGTGCCTGTCGCCCTCCCAACCATGATGGGGGTACTTGGTAAGCCGGTAGGGACCCCCGCCTGGTACTAGTAGTGAAGCGACCTTCAAATATAGAAACAATAAAATGTCTAGCAAGTCCCAGTGCCATATTCACATATCAAAAAGAGTGTACCTGGCAAGCAGTCAGTGCGGCCCCAGCCGGGGCCGAAGCACACCATCGGGGATCAGGAGCAAACATGGTGCGGAGAGCCCCCACGCAGAGCGGTCCCAGCAAGTAACCCTATGTGAAGTTCAGGGCTGCTGAGTGGTAGCCAAAGTCAATGTAGAACAGTCTCCTAGGAGCAAAGGGACCTCAGTCCCCATCTTCATTGAGACCGGTAAAGAGTTCTTGGCTACCTGGCATTTGATCAGTGCGTGCTTGGGTGTCCTGGTCATCACTGGCGTTGCGGTGTTTCGGAGAGCGCCCAGCCCGGCACCAACCCTCCAGCCAGTCCCACACTTCCTCCGGTGACATAAAAAACCATACTCTGCCATCATGCTTCACCCGCAGCTTCCCCGGGAAAAGCATGGAATATTTAATCTGTTTATCCCGCAGAGCTTTCTTGGCCTCCAGGAAGCTACGGCGCCTTGCCTGGACCTTCATGGTAAAGTCCGGGAACAGCGAGATGCGGGCATCGTCCAGGAGGAGGGGCGGCCCCGCCCGGGCAGCTTGGAGGATGGCGTCGCAATCACAGAAATTGAAGACCCTCGCGATAATGGGTCGGGGGGGAGCACCTGGCTTAGGTCTACCCCCAGGGACCCTGTGAGCTCTCTCAATGGAGAAGTAGTTCGAGAGCTTCTTCGGACGGAGGTGGGTCATAATCAACTGTTCTACAAAGAGGTCCGCCGCCGACTCCTTCATTTGTTCTGGTACGCCCAATATTCGGATGTTGTTGCGTCGCGCCCTCCCTTCATAATCATCCAGTAGCTCGCTCATCTGGTGTTGCTGCTTCTGGAGTTGTTCCACCTGCCGCTGGAGGGTAGAAGTATCCTCAATCAGGGCCGCTGTTTTAACTTCCACGTCTTTCACCTTGGAGTCCATTTTCCGGAGGTCAGCCCGCAACAGAGTCACCTCTATATTGACGGAGTCAATCCGCGTTTCCAGGGAGGATCTGACGCCCGCTATGGCCTGCATAACATCTTCCAGGGTAGGGGCTTTCACTCCAGGTGAGGGGGACGTGAGGCTAGGGGTCCCAGGGGAGGCTTCGGCCTTGTCGCCACCCTTAGTGTTCCAGGAGTTTTTGTTGAGTTGCCTCTGATTGGAGTGCCTGGTCCCTTTATTCGACGCCATGAGTCCCAAAGGTGCTGGAGAGGCGGCGTAGATGAGGCAAACGGGAGGCAGAAGGCAGTGGTAGGAGTGACTAACAGAGTAAGGGCCGGCGAACCCCCTCGGCACGGCAGCTCAAACCTATAGGCAGGGGAGATCCAGGGAGCGGCAGTCAATAGCGTACTCAGCAGGCGGCAGCAACGTCCGTGGGTGCAAAGTGGCACGTCGGCACAGAGGTCGTTCGTGAGGACCAAGCAGGCGTCAGGAAACACCACCAGGCAATAACGTCCCCAGGGCCACAACGCCCGTAGTGAGCACCACAGCAGAGGGGCGGATCTGGGCCAGCAACAGTTCCTCGGGGCATACAGGAGAGTCAGGCCACGACCAGGGCTGCAGGTGGCAGGCAGTCAGCAGCGGCCGTGTTGCGTGTCACAAGCCGTGTGGGACAGTGTGTGGGCCCTCCGACTGCGTCAGTTCCTCAGCACTCCCAGCCCCGTGATGAAGACTAGTGCCCCCCAAACACGTAGTCTGCCGTAGGGCCTCGGCAACCAGGGTCACACCATAGCCAGGAGCGGTCGCAGCCGGGCGGAGTAGTGAAGGCCGGGGTATGGTGGCTCAGGGGTTAGAGGTGGCAGACCCGGAAGCTGAGATCGGCCCTGGACCAGGGTTCAATTCCCCGCCTCGGCGGGTCTTGGGCTCAAAAATTCTACAGACTCGATAATTCTCACTCCGGTGCCTTCTCAACTCACGGGTTCACACTCTGCGACTCTGGGCAATAGCTTGCTTAATCTCCACAACGGCCCCTCGCGGCGGGATGCCTGGCTTTCACCTTGTGGATACCCTGCCGGGGTTATCTCACAGGGGAATACCAGGACGGGTTCCCTAAGCAAGCGCCGGGAAACCCTTTGTGGGTAGCTGTGTGCTATATAAGCTCAAATACATTTACATTTATGGTGCCAGAACAGGGAGAAAGTCCCCCTTCGAAGCTGTATAAGCAATCCCAGAGGTCTGTAGCGGTAAAAGCGCGGCAGACAGAAAGGGATAAGAAGCACTGGCACGTGTAGGGCAAGATCACAATCAGGCACCCCAGTGTATGGGCGGGCTCCATAGAATAGACAGGTGTCCCCAGTCACTGCGGCGTACCCACAATCCACGTACCTCTTCAGATGGAAGGGGGGTCGCTGGGGTGTGATGTCCCCGCCTCCGCCGTGCAGGAGAGTAGGCCTCAGCGGGACAGATCCGGCAGGCACCGTAGGCCGTAAACGAGCCCAGGAGCGGTGCCGCAGTCCGCCGCGGCCAGCACAGTGCGGCAGAGTTAAGGCTCAGGCGAGAGGCGGGTGGGGAAGTCCACAAAGTCCCAGTAGCCGCAGGCCCAGAAGCCGGGGTGTTGCGTGGGCGGCCGCCGATAGTGAGGCAGGCACTCCGAGTCCAGTCAGGGCAGTTGAGAGCAAGCCAGAAACTAGCCAGGCAGCCGCCGGTTACCAGGAAAGGATCCCGCAGGGCTCCTGTGCGTGGTATGAGGGTCGGCCTCCACGGGTCTCACATCAGAGAGGCAGTAGCAGCGGGTACGTGCAGTCGCGGAGTCAGAGCTCCGACATGGGGGCCATCTTGTCTGCGGCCGGACCTCCGTCTCCAGGCACAGCCGGTACCAGGGTAAGCACGATTGCAAGCTGGGCACTGGGGTCTGCAGTGGGGCCCCCCGAGTTTCGGGGGGATCCCTGGTCAAAAAAACGGAGATAATGTTGCGGATTTACAGGCAGATGGTGCGACCATCCCAGCCAGCTGTTAGCCACGCCCCTGCTTTAAGGTTTTTTATGCTCCCTCCTCTCCTCCCCCCGTCAATGTGTCGATTATTCCATTGTTGATATGATGTTCCGCCTATGCACAGTCTATGCACTTCATGTAATTTGTTGCTGCCTTGCTTGTTTTTTCTAATAAAAAGAAATATAAAAAAATTCATTTAAAAAAATCATTTGTTTGTTTTAGGCACAGGAAGATTAAGTGATTCGCCCCGAATACCAAGATGTTCAGTCAACTCCAAGACTCGAAACATTTTCCCCAGTCCCATTGTCAGCAGCACAGGTCATAAAATTACTTCATTTCTATGTCTGTTTCTGCAACCAAACCATCAAAAAACGGAATCATGGTTCCTCACTGATAAATAGTGATGTGAATTTATAGTGCTACAAGAACCCATTGTGCGATTGAAATCACTGTCAATATTAAAGTAATTATTTACAAATTGTAAAACCCAAAGTATAAGATTGGCAACAGCACAATGTACAAAGAGATATAGCGCACAGTTTAACTAATATTTTACGTCAGTCTTGTGTCATTACCTTGTTGCAAATGAAACCTGGTGCAATGTCTTGTGATGGAATTTACTTTCAGATAGATAAAGGTGATTAGGCACGGCGCACTGCGATGGTGCTTGGAAAAGTTGGCTAGAAAGGTTGAAGAAGTGGTGGTAATTTCAAGGTGCTCCTACAGGTGACATAACTGTTCAGGTGCGTCCTAAAGGGTTGAGGGGTTGAGTGCGCTACTGGGGTGTAGGCGCATCCCTGTGGTGGGCACACTTATGTGGTACTGTGTGTGGCGAGACAACACAGTGAATTCCAAAAGAAGTTCAAATAAAGTTCCAATGATTGATAGTTTCAAAATTTAATTAAAGTTTTCATTGATGCGTTTCATATTTCTTTCATATGAGTTGACAAACAATCAATTTTATCATCGTCAGACATTGAGGGTAGCTCCAATGCATTTCGGACAGATGTCCTTTGTCAAGGAGCACTGCAACAAAGAGTATACAAAAGGTCCAAATCAATAAATGCAATTTGAAGATGGATACAGCAACATGATTAAAAGGGTGACATTGGTGTCTTCACGAGTCAACCTCATGCGCCCTTTAACGAAAGAGGAAGTAATGGGAAAACGATAAAGTCTCACCCGAAAATGAAGGCTTGAAAGGAGTGTAATTAGTAAGGATGAGAAAATTTGAAGGCGGTTTAGAGGGGTAGACCAGGGTGATAAGTGAGGATGGTGAAAATAGTGTGTTTAGGGAGTGAAAAGATGTGAAGCGGGTGGGAGCTCCAGAGGAAAGTGCCTAACGGTAAAGCCAGCGGCTCGAAAAAAACGAGACTTACGTAAACGGCTTGAAAATTCACAGCGGTCCTAAAAAGAAAGTAGGATCGCAGCTTACTAAGGTTAGGGAAACAAAAAGACGAATAAAGGCTAGTACAGCGGAGAGATTAGTAAGGGACTTACTGAGTCTGGCGGTTAGGCGTAGTTGGAAGATCAGGTTCCCGTGATGAGAAACTCCGCGGAGTGAACGCGGAGTTTGAGTGAAAGGTGGGAGGGTAATGGAAGTTGAAAAGGGACTGAAAACGGAGAGGAAAATGAAGCGGCCATCTTTAAAGGGAGGGTTAAGTGGAAGTGAACCAAGTGAACCAGAAAAAGAATGAAAGAATACCAATTAAGTGCAAACAGCAAAACGGAGTGACAATGCATCAGGAAATGCCCACTGTTGGCATTTATAAATAGCAGCTTAACCACATCGCTGCTGGGGTTTTTTTTTCCCCTGTGCTGGAAATTGCTATTCTCCTATATTCATGACGAGCTCAGCTCGTCATCAGCACAGCTCAACTGTGCCTCATGACGAGCTGAGCTCGTCATGAGCATGGAAGGGGTTAATTCAGTTCGGTCATTGAGACCAAAAGGTTTCTGTGATTGTAACCTGTACATCCATGCAGTTTCTCTTTGCAGAAGGGTTTTGTTATTGTCTCTTCCTTCAGTTTTGGGAACAATCTCCAGAACCATGTATTTGAGTTGGGCCACGTTATGGTTGGCCTCATTGAAATGGATAGCTATATTGGACTTGGTGTTTTCAGTCCTTATGTTGGACTTGTGTTCGTTCAACCTTGTTTTGATTTTCCTGCTGGTTTTGCCCACATAGGTTTCATCTTTAGAATTGAGGTCTATTAGAGCAAGTTCCAAGTTCTCTTGAGAGTCCTTCCAGATGAAGAGCAGGTCGTCGATATAACGTACATAGAGTTTAAGATTGTCCATCCAAGTTTTGTTCTTGTAGATATGGTTGAGTTCAAAATTGCCCATGTATAGGTTAGCGTAGGTGGGAGCCGCACAATTACCCATAGCCATTCCGGACATTTGTAGGTACCATTTTTCCTCATGTTTGAAATAACTATGATATAGAGTGTATATCATCAGTTCAAGAATGAATGGTTTCAAAGGATCGCTAATTTCAGATGAAAGTAAGGCCTGTTCCACAGCGTTAATCCCCCCTTCATGGGGGATGGAGGTATATAAGCTTCTTACATCGGCTGTGTATAGGATTAGTTTCTCATTTTCAAGGGATTGTACAGTGGATAGTTTGTTCAATAACTCTGTCGTATCTTTAATGTAGCTGGGTAGACTTGAGACCATGGGTTGCAAGTAACGATCTATAAATTTGCCTGTGGGTTCGTGTATTGAACCTCTGGTCGAAACGATTGGACGGAACGGAGGGTCCATCAGATTTTTATGTATTTTAGGCAGCATGGTTATAGATGGGCTTCGAGGATGTTCTGTGATTAGGTATCTCTTTGTTCTATCGTCAATGACTCCATCTGTTGCAGCTTTATCAACAATGGTCAGTAGTTCCGTTTTGTACTCATTAGTAGGATTACCCTCTAGTGGTAGATAAACATTAGGGTCCGTAACGTGTTCTGTTGTTCTCTGGTTGTATAGTTCTGTGTTAAGGATGACGAGGGCGCCTCCTTTGTCAGCTGTAAGGCATCTGATGCAAGGATTCCGTGCAATGTTTTTTAGGGTATCCATGTCTTTGTTGGTAATGTTCTTATGAGTCTTTTTGCGGAAATTGATTTTAGAGATATCCTGCTTCACAAGGGTCTCAAAAGTGTCAATGCTTTTGTGGCTAACAGGTGGTACAAAGGTACTAGAGGGTCGTAGGATCAGGTTTTGAATCTGTGGGAGGATCTAGGATATTCTCAAAGAAATGTTTGAGTCTTAGTTTCCTTGTGAGTTTAAACGTGCTCACGTCCAGTTCAAGTAAGTTAGTGTCGCTGGTGGGAACGAATGACATGCCCTTTTGGAGGATCTTAGTTTCATGGTCAGTGAGGTGGATATCCGAGATGTTGATTACTAGCGATGTTTCCTGGTTTTCTTGTTGGCCTTCTGGGGTTGATTGGTATCTACGTTGTTTTTTGACAGCCCTTTTGCCCCGTCTGGGTCTGCGGTTTTGTCTGGGCCTTCCTCTAAAAAAGACTCGGTGGTGGTCAAATCAATGTTGTGGGTTGATGGTGTTTCAGTAGAAGGAGGGGTAGATGTTGATGCTCCTGGGGTGGTTCTCTTGGGTGGACGGTTGGTGCTATCACTCCCAGAGGATGAGGTGTCTGTGTTGGGGTTGAAAGGTTTGTTCCTGCGGCGTTGGGCGTAAACATCCGCCCACGTGTACACCTCTCCTAGTTTGTAGTCCAAGGTGTCCCGACGAAATTTGCGTATCTTACGCTCGTTTATTTCCTTTGTATGCTTATCTAGTTGTATGTTGATTTCTTCAAGTGTGGCGGTCAATTCTTCAGAGGTGCTAAGTTCCTTTAGTTCATTTTCAATGGTGGTGATTTCATGAGTTAGTTCAGTTAGGATACCAGACAATTCCTCCACAATTAATAAGATAAGGTCCAGACTGCACTTGTTGAGGATGGCATTCCATCTCTCAATGAATGTTTTGGAGTTCTTACAAAGGGATGGTTTCAAGGCAATCCGTAGGCCACGGGGAATGCGGAGTACCTTGTGGTACTTTATCAAGGTGTTCGCGTGTAGTTTTTGGTTAATGCGGCGTCTTGATAGATATAAGAGTTGCTTGATGCATTGTTCCTTTGTTCTGCTGGTTGCGATCTGTGTTAAGTCTTCATTGATAAGGGCGTATATTCTCTCTGTTGCATAAGCTAGAGTTTCTGCTCGGGCTTCTGTCGATTTGGAGATTTCTTCGTACTGCATGATAAGAAGGTGCGTGCTGCCAGCCCCGAGAATAGTAGGGGTTACGATAGATAAAGGTGATTAGGCACGGCGCACTGCGATTGTGCTTGGAAAAGTTGGCTAGAAAGGTTGAAGAAGTGGTGGTAATTTCAAGGTGCTCCTACAGGTGACGTAACTGTTCAGGTGCGTCCTAAAGGGTTGAGGGGTTGAGTGCGCTACTGGGGTGTAGGCGCATCCCTGTGGTGGGCACACTTATGTGGTACTGTGTGTGGCGAGACAACACAGTGAATTCCAAAAGAAGTTCAAATAAAGTTCCAATGATTGATAGTTTCAAAATTTAATTAAAGACGGAAACGGAGAGGAAAATGAAGCGGCCATCTTTAAAGGGAGGGTTAAGTGGAAGTGAACCAAGTGAACCAGAAAAAGAATGAAAGAATACCAATTAAGTGCAAACAGCAAAACGGAGTGACAATGCATCAGGAAATGCCCACTGTTGGCATTTATAAATAGCAGCTTAATTCAGTTCGGTCATTGAGACCAAAAGGTTTCTGTGATTGTAACCTGTACATCCATGCAGTTTCTCTTTGCAGAAGGGTTTTGTTATTGTCTCTTCCTTCAGTTTTGGGAACAATCTCCAGAACCATGTATTTGAAAAACCGCAGACCCAGACGGGGCAAAAGGGCTGGCAAAAAACAACGTAGATACCAATCAACCCCAGAAGGCCAACAAGAAAACCAGGAAACATCGCTAGTAATCAACATCTCGGATGTCCACCTCACCGACCATGAAACTAAGATCCTCCAAAAGGGCATGTCATTCGTTCCCACCAGCGACACTAACTTACTTGAACTGGACGTGAGCACGTTTAAACTCACAAGGAAACTAAGACTCAAACATTTCTTTGAGAATATCCTAGATCCTCCCACAGATTCAAAACCTGATCAACTCATGGGTTTACGACCCTCTAGTACCTTTGAACCACCTGTTAGCCACAAAAGCATTGACACTTTTGAGACCCTTGTGAAGCAGGATATCTCTAAAATCAATTTCCGCAAAAAGACTCATAAGAACATTACCAACAAAGACATGGATACCCTAAAAAACATTGCACGGAATCCTCGCATCAGATGCCTGAAAGCTGACAAAGGAGGCGCCCTCGTCATCCTTAACACAGAACTATACAACCAGAGAACAACAGAACACGTTACGGACCCTAATGTTTATCTACCACTAGAGGGTAATCCTACTAATGAGTACAAAACGGAACTACTGACCATTGTTGATAAAGCTGCAACAGATGGAGTCATTGACGATAGAACAAAGAGATACCTAATCACAGAACATCCTCGAAGCCCATCTATAACCATGCTGCCTAAAATACATAAAAATCTGATGGACCCTCCGTTCCGTCCAATCGTTTCGACCAGAGGTTCAATACACAAACCCACAGGCAAATTTATAGATCGTTACTTGCAACCCATGGTCTCAAGTCTACCCAGCTACATTAAAGATACGACAGAGTTATTGAACAAACTTTCCACTGTACAATCCCTTGAAAATGAGAAACTAATCCTATGAACAGCCGATGTAAGAAGCTTATATACCTCCATCCCCCATGAAGGGGGGATTAACGCTGTGGAACAGGCCTTACTTTCATCTGAAATTAGCGATCCTTTGAAACCATTCATTCTTGAACTGATGATATACACTCTATATCATAGTTATTTCAAACATGATTAAAAATGGTACCTACAAATGTCCGGAATGGCTATGGGTAATTGTGCGGCTCCCACCTACGCTAACCTATACATGGGCAATTTTGAACTCAACCATATCTACAAGAACAAAACTTGGATGGACAATCTTAAACTCTATGTACGTTATATCGACGACCTGCTCTTCATCTGGAAGGACTCTCAAGAGAACTTGGAACTTGCTCTAATAGACCTCAATTCTAAAGATGAAACCTATGTGGGCAAAACCAGCAGGAAAATCAAAACAAGGTTGAACGAACACAAGTCCAACATAAGGACTAAAAACACAAGTCCAATATAGCTATCCATTTCAATGAGGCCAACCATAACGTGGCCCAACTCAAATACATGGTTCTGGAGATTGTTTCCAAAACTGAAGGAAGAGACAATAACAAAACCCTTCTGCAAAGAGAAACTGCATGGATGTACAGGTTACAATCACAGAAACCTTTTGGTCTCAATGACCGAACTGAATTAAGCTGCTATTTATAAATGCCAACAGTGGGCATTTCCTGATGCATTGTCACTCCGTTTTGCTGTTTGCACTTAATTGGTATTCTTTCATTCTTTTTCTGGTTCACTTGGTTCACTTCCACTTAACCCTCCCTTTAAAGATGGCCGCTTCATTTTCCTCTCCGTTTTCAGTCCCTTTTCAACTTCCATTACCCTCCCACCTTTCACTCAAACTCCGCGTTCACTCCGCGGAGTTTCTCATCACGGGAACCTGATCTTCCAACTACGCCTAACCGCCAGACTCAGTAAGTCCCTTACTAATCTCTCCGCTGTACTAGCCTTTATTCGTCTTTTTGTTTCCCTAACCTTAGTAAGCTGCGATCCTACTTTCTTTTTAGGACCGCTGTGAATTTTCAAGCCGTTTACGTAAGTCTCGTTTTTTTCGAGCCGCTGGCTTTACCGTTAGGCACTTTCCTCTGGAGCTCCCACCCGCTTCACATCTTTTCACTCCCTAAACACACTTTTTTCACCATCCTCACTTATCACCCTGGTCTACCCCTCTAAACCGCCTTCAAATTTTCTCATCCTTACTAATTACACTCCTTTCAAGCCTTCATTTTCGGGTGAGACTTTATCGTTTTCCCATTACTTCCTCTTTTGTTAAAGGGCGCATGAGGTTGACTCGTAAAGACACCAATGTCACCCTTTTAATCATGTTGCTGTATCCATCTTCAAATTGCATTTATTGATTTGGACCTTTTGTATACTCTTTGTTGCAGTGCTCCTTGACAAAGGACATCTGTCCGAAATGCATTGGAGCTACCCTCAATGTCTGACGATGATAAAATTGATTGTTTGTCAACTCATATGAAAGAAATATGAAACGCATCAATGAAAACTTTAATTACATTTTGAAACTATCAATCATTGGAACTTTATTTGAACTTCTTTTGGAATTCACTGTGTTGTCTCGCCACACACAGTACCACATAAGTGTGCCCACCACAGGGATGCGCCTACACCCCAGTAGCGCACTCAACCCCTCAACCCTTTAGGACGCACCTGAACAGTTACGTCACCTGTAGGAGCACCTTGAAATTACCACCACTTCGTCAACCTTTCTAGCCAACTTTTCCAAGCACCATCGCAGTGCGCCGTGCCTAATCACCTTTATCTATCGTAACCCCTACTGTTCTCGGGGCTGGCAGCACGCACCTTCTTATCATGCAGTACGAAGAAATCTCCAAATCGACAGAAGCCCGAGCAGAAACTCTAGCTTATGCAACAGAGAGAATATACGCCCTTATCAATGAAGACTTAACACAGACCGCAACCAGCAGAACAAAGGAACAATGCATCAAGCAACTCTTATATCTATCAAGACGCAGCATTAACCAAAAACTACACGCGAACACCTTGATAAAGTACCACAAGGTACTCCGCATTCCCCGTGGCCTACGGATTGCCTTGAAACTATCCCTTTGTAAGAACTCCAAAACATTCATTGAGAGATGGAATGCCATCCTCAACAAGTGCAGTCTGGACCTTATCTTATTAATTGTGGAGGAATTGTCTGGTATCCTAACTGAACTAACTCATGAAATCACCACCATTGAAAATGAACTAAAGGAACTTAGCACCTCTGAAGAATTGACCGCCACACTTGAAGAAATCAACATACAACTAGATAAGCATACAAAGGAAATAAACGAGCGTAAGATACGCAAATTTCGTCGGGACACCTTGGACTACAAACTAGGAGAGGTGTACACGTGGGCGGATGTTTACGCCCAACGCCGCAGGAACAAACCTTTCAACCCCAACACAGACACCTCATCCTCTGGGAGTGATAGCACCAACCGTCCACCCAAGAGAACCACCCCAGGAGCATCAACATCTACCCCTCCTTCTACTGAAACACCATCAACCCACAACATTGATTTGACCACCACCGAGTCTTTTTTAGAGGAAGGCCCAGACAAAACCGCAGACCCAGACGGGGCAAAAGGGCTGGCAAAAAACAACGTAGATACCAATCAACCCCAGAAGGCCAACAAGAAAACCAGGAAACATCGCTAGTAATCAACATCTCGGATGTCCACCTCACCGACCATGAAACTAAGATCCTCCAAAAGGGCATGTCATTCGTTCCCACCAGCGACACTAACTTACTTGAACTGGACGTGAGCACGTTTAAACTCACAAGGAAACTAAGACTCAAACATTTCTTTGAGAATATCCTAGATCCTCCCACAGATTCAAAACCTGATCAACTCATGGGTTTACGACCCTCTAGTACCTTTGTACCACCTGTTAGCCACAAAAGCATTGACACTTTTGAGACCCTTGTGAAGCAGGATATCTCTAAAATCAATTTCCGCAAAAAGACTCATAAGAACATTACCAACAAAGACATGGATACCCTAAAAAACATTGCACGGAATCCTCGCATCAGATGCCTGAAAGCTGACAAAGGAGGCGCCCTCGTCATCCTTAACACAGAACTATACAACCAGAGAACAACAGAACACGTTACGGACCCTAATGTTTATCTACCACTAGAGGGTAATCCTACTAATGAGTACACAACGGAACTACTGACCATTGTTGATAAAGCTGCAACAGATGGAGTCATTGACGATAGAACAAAGAGATACCTAGTCACAGAACATCCTCGAAGCCCATCTATAACCATGCTGCCTAAAATACATAAAAATCTGATGGACCCTCCGTTCCGTCCAATCGTTTCGACCAGAGGTTCAATACACGAACCCACAGGCAAATTTATAGATCGTTACTTGCAACCCATGGTCTCAAGTCTACCCAGCTACATTAAAGATACAACAGAGTTATTGAACAAACTATCCACTGTACAATCCCTTGAAAATGAGAAACTAATCCTATGCACAGCCGATGTAAGAAGCTTATACACCTCCATCCCCCATGAAGGGGGGATTAACGCTGTGGAACAGGCCTTACTTTCATCTGAAATTAGCGATCCTTTGAAACCATTCATTCTTGAACTGATGATATACACTCTATATCATAGTTATTTCAAACATGAGGAAAAATGGTACCTACAAATGTCCGGAATGGCTATGGGTAATTGTGCGGCTCCCACCTACGCTAACCTAAACATGGGCAATTTTGAACTCAACCATATCTACAAGAACAAAACTTGGATGGACAATCTTAAACTCTATGTACGTTATATCGACGACCTGCTCTTCATCTGGAAGGACTCTCAAGAGAACTTGGAACTTGCTCTAATAGACCTCAATTCTAAAGATGAAACCTATGTGGGCAAAACCAGCAGGAAAATCAAAACAAGGTTGAACGAACACAAGTCCAACATAAGGACTAAAAACACCAAGTCCAATATAGCTATCCATTTCAATGAGGCCAACCATAACGTGGCCCAACTCAAATACATGGTTCTGGAGATTGTTCCCAAAACTGAAGGAAGAGACAATAACAAAACCCTTCTGCAAAGAGAAACTGCATGGATGTACAGGTTACAATCACAGAAACCTTTTGGTCTCAATGACCGAACTGAATTAAGCTGCTATTTATAAATGCCAACAGTGGGCATTTCCTGATGCATTGTCACTCCGTTTTGCTGTTTGCACTTAATTGGTATTCTTTCATTCTTTTTCTGGTTCACTTGGTTCACTTCCACTTAACCCTCCCTTTAAAGATGGCCGCTTCATTTTCCTCTCCGTTTTCAGTCCCTTTTCAACTTCCATTACCCTCCCACCTTTCACTCAAACTCCGCGTTCACTCCGCGGAGTTTCTCATCACGGGAACCTGATCTTCCAACTACGCCTAACCGCCAGACTCAGTAAGTCCCTTACTAATCTCTCCGCTGTACTAGCCTTTATTCGTCTTTTTGTTTCCCTAACCTTAGTAAGCTGCGATCCTACTTTCTTTTTAGGACCGCTGTGAATTTTCAAGCCGTTTACGTAAGTCTTGTTTTTTTCGAGCCGCTGGCTTTACCGTTAGGCACTTTCCTCTGGAGCTCCCACCCGCTTCACATCTTTTCACTCCCTAAACACACTATTTTCACCATCCTCACTTATCACCCTGGTCTACCCCTCTAAACCGCCTTCAAATTTTCTCATCCTTACTAATTACACTCCTTTCAAGCCTTCTTTTTCGGGTGAGACTTTATCGTTTTCCCATTACTTCCTCTTTCGTTAAAGGGCGCATGAGGTTGACTCGTGAAGACACCAATGTCACCCTTTTAATCATGTTGCTGTATCCATCTTCAAATTGCATTTATTGATTTGGACCTTTTGTATACTCTTTGTTGCAGTGCTCCTTGACAAAGGACATCTGTCCGAAATGCATTGGAGCTACCCTCAATGTCTGACGATGATAAAATTGATTGTTTGTCAACTCATATGAAAGAAATATGAAACGCATCAATGAAAACTTTAATTAAATTTTGAAACTATCAATCATTGGAATTTACTTTCAAACACAACTCATGACTAGGATTAAGAAGTTGCCTAAAGTCACACAAATTAGCACATAGCACCCTACTTTGTGTCATTGGTATAACATGGGTGGTACATGGGTGTTTTCCCTTACAATAACCCCTTGGGTTTTGTCACAATACCATATATACCACTGTAGACAGGCACTTGGGCTAAAAAAAAATGGGAAGATTTTTTAAAGAATACTTTTTTGTAGTACATGACAGCATAAAGTATGGGGTTCTGTTCTCTCATTTTTGCAAAAAGTTAGCAAATCTATCCCTCAGTGTTTAATATAAAACAAGGTGGTAAAAATATATATCTATATTATTTTTAGTAACACACAGTCTGTACATAATACAAAGGTTTTCTATGTTTCCATTAAAAAAACGTATTCAAGAACTCAGCTAATACCACTCTCACATTATCTCTCAAAACAAATTAATCTCTGGCGATATTCTATATGGTTAAACTGTATGGGCCCGATTCACAGAATGCACTTACTCATTTCGGTATTCACAGAAAGCACTTACTCATTTCGGTATTCACAGAAGTTAGTAGTCCTAACTTTAGGACTCCTAAATGCCTTCTGTGAATACCGAAAGTCTTAAAATTAGGATTTTTCTCAGTTTAGTAGTAGTAAAGTTAGGACTCCAAACTTTAGGACTCCTAAATGCCTTCTGTGAATACCGAAAGTCTTAAAATTAAGATTTTTCTCAGTTTAGTAGTAGTAAAGTTAGGACTCCTAACTTTAGGGCTCCTAAATGCCTTCTGTGAATACCGAAAGTCTTAAAATTAGGATTTTTCTCAATTTAGTAGTAGTAAAGTTAGGACTCCTAACTTTAGGACTCCTAAATGCCTTCTGTGAATACCGAAAGCCTTAAAATTAGGATTTTTCTCAATTTAGAAGTAGTAAAGTTAGGACTCCTAACTTTAGGACTCTTAAACTGAGAATAATTTACTACTAAATTTGAGAAAAATCCTAATTTTAAGACTTTCGGTATTCACAGAAGGCATTTAGGAGTCCTAAAGTTAGGACTACTAATTTCTGTAAATACCGAAATGAGTAAGTGCCTTCTGTGAATACCGAAATGAGTAAGTGCATTCTGTGAATACCGAAATGAGTAAGTGCATTCTGGGAATACCAAAATAGTAGTAAGTTTAGGATTGAGTCTTAAATTCATTCTGTGAATCGGGCCCACTATTCATAGACCACTCCACAGATGGCAAGGTTGGGATTGTGCAGCCATGTCTATCCTCACATGTTTCTCTAAAATCCAGGAATGAGCGAAGCTACACTTTTGTGTGTGACAGTTTCAGCAATATTGACAAATCAAAACACTTCAGACATTGACCAGCGTGCACCTGCTCACTGCTATCCATCAATTTCAAATTAATGGGTATGTATCCTATTTCTCCTTTGTTTTTTCTTCAACATAACACAGGGGCATACCAACAAAACTTATTGGGATTATATGTTTGATCCTGACGTAAGCAATTAAAAAACTCCCCATATAGTACCCATGGCAAACACACACTGTTCCAATTATGGCACTCCACCAAGGAATGTGATACACCTTTGCAAACGCTCTTTGGCACCTCTTTAGTAGTATACAGCTCTGTATCAATACACCTACTATTCAATATAACATACTCAAACCTACAGATTTGCAAGGTCATAATACTGGCAAGACGGCACTAGGAAAATCTCTTTTGACATAACCTATCTTTGCATTCTATCAAGATAGAGACTTAGTGCCTGATTTAGACCTTGGCAGGGCTACTGTCCTCCTGCCACAGAATGTTCCAGCTACTCCGTCGAACTGACAACGTTTCTTCCGCAGTATTTAGACATGGCATCAACAGACATTTGCCCGCAGCTTCAGAGGTCTTTTTTGCTGGTTAATTGAACTCCATTGCTGTCAGGCCGAGGGATTTGCACTGAGCTGATTTCAATTTTCCTGTTGTGCTGGTGAAGGCCTGACGGCGGATTCCTAATGGACTGAGTCCATGGTGGTGTGGAAACAGTTAAGTACTACCCATTTTTGCCTCACTACACATACATGTTGTGAATGGGTCAAAATGTATATGTAGGTTATGTGTAATACCCTTTTGTTAACAAATAGCATAGTACACCAACAACATGCACACAACATTGAATGTACACCCACAGGCACCACAAGCACAACACCCCTAACCACCCACACCAAATAAATATTTATAAGTGTCAATGTAGGTGTGTAGATTTTGCCACAATAATTTGGAAGATGAGCACTTGTGTATTACACATAAAAAATGTTTATGTAGGAGCAATATAAAAATGCTCCAGCCTAAAGCAAATGTTAACAAATGATTCAAATAAGACAAGTGACACAGAAGCCTATCTTAACAAATGATTCAAATAAGACAAGTGACACAGAAGCCTATCTTAGATTCCGACGTAAACACAGTTGCTTAGGTTTGTGGTTAAGTAGCAGCAGCACAGGTAGGAACTAGACACTGGGTTAGAAGATGGAAACAGAAGTGGGAAACCGAAAAAACATAGGTTTTCACCTTTTTCTCCTATTCTGCCAATTCGAGTGTGGAGGGTTCCCCACCACCGTTGCCATGATAGAAAGGCATGTCGTAATCGGCACAGCAGTAATGTTGGCAGGACTCTCTCCAACAACTGCTTTTACCTATGACAACATTGACAAAGGAGGAAGATTCTGACGGAGACTGTGGTACTCCCATGGTCCTTCCTCTATCGACTGGCCAACATCTAAATACAGTGGGCGGACCGGCAAGACAGGGGGCGGGAAAAACATTTGAAAAAAAACAGGCACACCAGATCCGGCAACATCTAAATCAGGCCCTAAACTTAGACCCCAATTCAAAGCTGTGTTTTAAATACTGATCCTTGCACAAATGGATGTTTGCAGATAGATTTAAATCTTGAGTTGTGCATCAGTTACCACAATTTTCTGCTGACAGACATTAGAAGAAAATTCTATCAGGATCAAATGTACTGAATATTAGACCCTAACTTTTCAACTAAATCAGTTGAGCCTGTTATACCCCTTAATTGGTCAGATCACAATGCTGCTCCTATTCTCTTAAAACTGCGGAGTCTATTGTGGGTCCTAAAATCCTCTCAAGATGATGGTCCACATTTTATTCCGCTGTTTTTTGTATTCCTCTTCAAGAGTCTAAAACAGACTGCGGAGGGACTGTGGACACTCTCTCTAGAATCTCTCTAGAATTATTGATAGCTGGGCCCGGACCACATTAGACTCAGTACTCCCACTAAAAATGGTAACTACATTTAAATCTCTCCTCCTGGATCCCTGGTTCAATGATTTTGTACTCACTTTAAAGAAAAACTGCAAACGCTAGGAACGTGCCTGGTGCAAATATTATGTTTAGGAGGATGAGGTACAGTGTAAGCTAGCCATGACAGATTACTATAAGGTATGTCAGGTGGCTTGTGCTGCTTACTATTCTGACAAAATTGCCAGTGTCCAAACTCTTCTTAGAAACATTGTAGCAGGGTTTCCGTTCTCCTACAGAACTGTGCGCAGAGATCTAGAACCTGGGTGAATTAGGGTGACCCAAAACTCACCTTAGTATCAGAAATCCCCTTACCGAGCTAGCTACAGTGTCTCATTGGTCATAACAAACTCCCAATGACTTAGACAAACCAGAACATTAACTTAGGGTACCTCAGGTATCGTGGAACACATGAACACTCTTTCGCTCTATAATAATTTCAAACCACACTGAAGGACTGGGTTTTTCTAAGACCCAGCGGTGCCAGGGACAACACCTGAAACCTTCGTGGGTTACCTGTTCCGGCGTACAAATGACAGAGACACGGACACTTCCTTCGGCGTCAAAGATTCAAGGTTTATTTACTGCAGGGAACACAGAAGTCACAAGAAGTACATAGCATGTAGGTTCATGAAGACTGCTTCGAATTGTATCTGTGGATTGCTCCTTTTATACAGTTTTTCGTCATACGACAACATGGCAAACAAAAGGTTACAACCCGGTTCCCACAGTAAATTTCATAGGGGGTCGCTTTCATGTATTCAGGGCCCCGGAACATAATTACAGTAGCATTGCCGGTTCCCAACTGTAAAAGTACTTCTTCTCACCATTAGTGCATTCCATTCCGGCAGTAAACGAATCAAGGAAGAGTCAAAAACAGGTGCAGAGGAAGACGAGGACAGTCAACAGATTAAAAAGAGTGTAAGGGGGTGCTATCAGAAACACGATTGCAGGGATCAAAGGAGACGTGCCTAATGAATGCACAACTGAGACAATAAACCGGCACGGCAAGATGAGCCTCGAGCGGGGCCATCTGCCTTGCAGTATCATCCCCCTCGTCATAAAGACACCCTCAAAGGAACACGTGTCTTCCGCAAGAGCTTGGGAATCCCAGGGTCACGAAGCGGACAGTGTCCGTTCGCTGGCTACTTGAGGGCAAGAAACAAAATGGATGCCGTATCTAAAATGGAACCCGTGGGTTCAGATGAAGAAACCCACGAAACAGACGAACGGTTTAGGTTAGCACAGCGAAAATGCGTACACCCACTAAACTCGTCATTTACGGTTCATAAATACCAGACTCGACCATATTCGAGCGAGTCAAAAACACCACTTACAATTGTCACGGAACCTCAGACGCTCCTTTTGCCCTCATGTAGGCAAGCACTATTCGGAACCAGAATCGATCTCGATATTCATCAGACCATCCAGATGTTGCTGCAACATTATTCTATCCATCAGTGCTTCCTTGGTAACAGGTGGCCGTCTTATACACGTCGTAGCACAGAGGCCACATAAGGCAGGACCACACTGCACACAAAGACAACACGTGAACAGAAATGCTACAACAACCCCAATGATCATCAGAATTTTCCAACCCCACGTCGACATCAGGACCCAAAACCACCCTATTAGCGTCCAATCCCCTACGTCCACGTGTATGGACTCGGAGATCTTATGCAACTTCGAGATGGCTTGATAGACAGTTGGAGCGTTGTCAGGAAGTGAAAATGCAGCAACTCGAATGGATCACCTTACATACTCCACCTCTATGTGCAAGGACAACGTCTAAAACCATACGATTTTGTAACGTCATAAGCCTGTCAGCCTGAAGCTCTGCTGTGATGTTACCAAGGGCGCTCGCAGTGATATTAGCGGTCGATTCCACCACTCGAGTCAACTGTCTCAGGTTCCTACTATTGATCATAGGTCCCCAAAACGGCAAGAAACCCTTAAAGAAGTCTCCTGCTTCTTGACCGGCAGTGTCCTCTTTGCTAATCACGCCTCTCACAACTCTGGTCTTGTGATAATCCGACCCAACAGTAAAGGTCGGCGGCAACAGATTCGCAATATAACATGTGCCTGAGAAGTCACGAGGCAACCATGTATATGCGCGGTCGTAACAAACAAAGTAAGTACCCTTGGCAGTCAGAAGAACAGGGGAAGAGGCCGTCGGCAAAACATACATTTCGGTACAGGCGCTCCTCCCGAGCTGAGCTCGCGGGCTTCGGCCAAGGCCTTTCAGACAGAAATTACCGAGATGGGGTACGATCCAGATCGGAGACGAGCTCTTAAGCTGCCGATCACCCACTGACATGCTATACTCAGCCTCACTCAGATCTCTGTATGCTCGCACCTCTTCCTCTGGGATAAGCGATGCCTCAAAGATATCCCTATCTAAATCGGCAATCGCTCTTGCCAAAGGCTTGTGGTACGAGCCAGGACCATGATCTGCAGTGCGTGGCTCTCGATGGGGGTAGGAATCTAGTGCGCTACAAAACATTGTTTGGAATGCTCGAGCTGAACCCTGGGAATTATAAGGAAGAACCAAGTACGGAATTCCCCTATCAGTGGTATGTGGCATTAACCCACACACCCAACAATTGGTAGTGTTCATCACCAACTGATGTTGATGAAGGAGCTGAACGAAGGAATTGTTCATGAATTCCGCACGTCTAACCTGCTCGTGTTGTGGTAAGATGTGAAAGGAATGAGGAGAAACAGTGGAAGTAGGTTTGGGTTCAGAGGAAGGGGTAGGTGAAGCCGAAGGCAATAATGATTGTATCGCATAGTATACTCCACCCACCAGTAACGAGGAAACAGTTAGGAACAGTAGGAACACCTGAAACATAAAACATTTGGTCCGTACAACCCTATGCAGTTCGAATCTTTGTGCTTGAGTCTTCTCCACTTCCAACAACTTTGAGAATGCCATCCCCTAAAACCATCCGCAACGTTCTTGACGCACTTCGTTCTGTGTAGCAATGGTCAATCCCCAGGAGTTCCTAGGAATCAACGGCCTCCGACCTAGTGTCAGGACCTACTAAACAGAAGGAAGTACCCGCACGGCCCTACGGTCAACCCGGATGTAAGGTTCTTTTAATCAAACAATATATACAAAATCTCCTAGCTGTGGAAAAACACACATATGTGGAAAAGAACTCAGGAATTTGATACAATACCACAATTGTTCAAAAATGTTCAGAGTGATAATGGGGGCAACGTGAATTTCAAAAGGAAAAAAGCAAAAATAATTTTTATTAGTCTCTAGTATTGGAACGAAGAAAATATCTGCTTCTTCCAGGACGAGTCTGCTCTTCAAACAATGGATCGGATTGTGGAACAGAGTCCTGTCGATCAGACGATAGTTCAGATCTTGAATTCTCCAATGGCAAAGGTTCAACAACGTTGTCTGGCTGCTCTGAAGTATCTCCCACAGGCTGAGCGTCACTGAACGGCACAAAGTTCGGCAAGGCTTCCGTTTCTGTTGCAGCGATGCCAGTCCTCACCCACGAGTCCGCTGGTAAAGGTATTGGTACCTTTTTGGTGTGGGTGGTGTGCACCCAATGCTTACGGCCCTCCAAACGAACAGCGGTCCTCGTGGCAAGCAACACTTGGAAGGGTCCAATAAACCTCGGCTCGAGATTTCGCTTTCGGCCAAAGTTTCTGGTAACCACCCAGTCTCCGGGTTGGAGCTGGTGGCCTGGACCCTCCGTCTGCGCCGGCAGTGCTTCAAAGACCTGTTGATGAATTAACCTCAGTTTAGCAGTCAGATCATGAAGGTAATCAATTAGCATTGGATATTCAAGACTTGTGAATGCACTGGGTCTAGGAACCCCCCATATATTTGCAGGACGGCCGAACACAATCTCATATGGGCTAAGCCCTACTCGAGAGTGTACAGTCGCCCTAGTGGACAAAAGAGCCAGAGGCAAAGCGTCGGGCCACGAGAGACCAGTCGTAGCCTGAATCTTTGCGAGTTTTAGTTTCAGAGTACCATTGTACCCCTCAACCAAACCTGCTGACTGGGGAATTTTTGTGTAATTCCAAGGCCCTTATACACACACTGCCCACAAACTCACTTCCGTTATCAGACCATACAATCCACGGCATTCCATACCGAGGGAAATATTCCTTCAGCAGGACTTTCGCTGTGGACAGGGCAGTGTTGTCTTTAAGAGGATAGGCCTCAATCCATCGGGAGAATGCGCAAACCACAACTAAAATGTATTTTAAGTTATTACATCGCTCCATATGGATGAAGTCCAATTGTATTACCTCAAAGGGACATGTAGGAGGGGCGAAATGGCCAGGGGGTGTAGGAGTGCCCTTGCCAGGATTGTACATCATACATATCATGCAATTCTTGACCAATCTCTCAGCACACTTAGCGATATCATCATTCTTCCATACAGGGGACAACAACTTGCAGATACCTTTCGCACTAATATGTGACAGACCGTGTGCCATGGTCACGACAGCTAGCACATATGCATCCGGCAACATCCATCTTTGATTTTCCGACAAATCAATCCAACATCCATTCGCATCCAACTTTCCTGTGCTCTCCTTCCACTTGGTCTTTTCAGTTTCGGTGGCCTCATTCTGAATCGTTTTCACACTTTCGACAGTCTCCTCACACATACCAGTTTCTGCAGGCCACCTTACCGAACTCGTCACATACATTCTAGTTGCAAGGTTTCTCGCAGTCTCCTTAGCAATCTCATCAGCAAACGCATTGCCACGACCAACATCATCCGTCACCTTACGGTGCGCACTGCATTTAATAATCGCCACCTGCTTAGGCAATGTGAGTGCGTCTAAAAGATCATTCACAAGCTGTCCATGCTGGATCTTCGTACCATGCAATGTCATAAAACCTCTCTCTCGCCACAATCGTCCAAAGCTATGAGCAACACCAAACGCATACTGGCTGTCGGTAAACACATTCACCCGTTTCCCTTTCGACAAAACACACGCTCTTGTCAAGGCAATTAGTTCTGCCGCCTGAGCAGAATTCTGATTCAATCTTGCAGTTTCCACAACCGTACTCAACGTTACCACAGCATACGCAGTCGTCACATCACCATTCGGCAACTTAAAACATGAACCATCCACATACAAAGTACCATCGGGGTCTTCCAATGGAGTGTTTTTAGGTCAACACGACCCTTCGTTTCTTCCTCAGTTCGCAAATAACAATCATGTGGTAATACCTCGTCTGATTCCATATTGATTGGCAACAACGTCGCCGGATTTAGAACATTGCAGCGCTTTATTTGAATATGACTTGCCATAAGCGTCAACTCATAACCAGACAACCTTGCGCTTGTCAAGTGTTGGGTTTTCGTACGATTTAAGAGAGTGTCAACTGCATGCGGAACCATCACTGTAAGCATATTATCCATGACCAATCCTGCAGATTGTCGGATGGACACCGCAGCTGCCGTTGTTGCTCTCAGACAACTCGGCAATGCTCTAGCTACTGGGTCCAAGGTCGAGGAAAAATATGCACATGGACGCTGCTTACCGCCAAATTGCTGCGTCAAAACACTCAACGCGCAACCTTCCCTCTCGTGAACGTATAGTGTAAACGGCTTACTGTAGTCAGGAGTACCTAACACAGGGGCCGAACACAACGCATCACGCAGTTCAGAATAACTTTTCTGACACTCGTCCGTCCATAGCAAAGGAGATGGAACATCCTTGCACGTGAGGGCTACCAATGGTTTAGCTAGCAATGAAAAATTTGGAATCCATTGCCTGCAGTATGACGTGATACCTAGAAAGGCACGCACATCTCTGGGGTCAACCTTCTTCCCTCCTTTGACAATAAGTGACCTAGATAGGTTACTTCTTGACAACAATATTGCAGTTTAGAAGGTGACACCTTATGATGTAAGTCACAGAGATGTTGCAACAAAGACACTGTAGCAGTTTTGCAAATTTCTCGTGTGTCTGCAGCCACCAATAAGTCATCAACATGTTGGATCAAGGCCGCACCAGCCGGTAACACAAACGCATCCAGTTGACTCTTCAGGGCTTGGCTATATATCGATGGACTCTCACAATAGCCCTGAGGAGCACGTTTAAACCTAAAGCTGTGACCACCTAACGAGAAACCGAATAGGTCCCTACTTTCCTCAGCAATCGGAATGCTAAAGAAAGCATTCTTTAGATCGATCACTGAGAACCAAGAAGCAGATGCTGGAATCAGAGTCAGTAAGGCCGTAATGTCAGGCACCACAGGGAACTGAGGAACCACAATTTTGTTCACCTCCCGTAAATCAATGACAAAACGATAAACAGGAGGTTTAGATGGATCAGTGCGTTTCAGAATAGGTAACACAGGACTATTACACACGTTTCCCCGAGTCTCCTCGATAACATCTTTCTCGATCAAATCATAGATGATCGCTAACAACGCTCGCTCACCATCAAGGGAGATACGATACTGGGGAATACGTGGTAATCGCACATTCGATTTCAATTGGACAACATAAGGGGAGATGTCAAGCAGGCCCACGTCATAAGGACCTGTTGCCCACAAAGATGCAGGAAGAGAACTCAATTCCGGTGGGAGCTTATCAATGGACAAGTACATAGGAGAGATCACTCTCTCACCCAATGTAAGCTTTACCCCCGCAGGAGAACAATACAAAGTCGCATACAAACGTTTCAGCAAATCCAGGCCCAAAAGATTTTTACCACAACCAGTAGTCAAAATCAAAGGAGCTTTCAGCTCACGAGGCCCAATTGTAAGGGGCAAAGGGCGAGAAACCAGATTGCTAACAGGGGCGCCAGAGAATCCAACGGAAACATTTGTTAAGCCAGACAAAGGTGCGCCAGGGAGTTTCGAATGCATGATGGAACTTTTTGCTGCACCAGTGTCCAATAGAAAAGGCTCAACTACGCCTGATGTGGCAACTGCGATGTAAGGCCCTCTCTGATCAACCGGAACTGATACTACTCCCTCTCCTTGTCTATGGCTGTCCTAGTAATTACCATCATCAGTACCCTGATCGACGTAATAATCGTCCACATTGTACTGTGCGGATCTACCTGACGATGACCCACGCTGATCAAAACAATTATTGGAATCAGAGGAATTATTAGAACGCTCATTTTGATTCTGTGTAACACCACGACCTCTACCTCGTGAAGCCTGTTGGGGACCACTACGACCTCCTCTAGATGAATTGCCATTATTCCGATCACGCAGAACCGGACAATCAAATTTCAAATGACCCTCACCTCTACAATAGGCACACTGATTGTACCCAAGCATAGATCTCTGCGAAGAAGAGTCATTTCGCGACTGCGACCTAGCGGGCTGCGATTGCGATCTATTCCGCTGTTGAGAATCATTTTGATT
The DNA here is from genome assembly GCF_964263255.1 of Lissotriton vulgaris. Lineage (NCBI taxonomy): Eukaryota > Metazoa > Chordata > Amphibia > Caudata > Salamandridae > Lissotriton > Lissotriton vulgaris. The sequence continues at coordinate 102,239,584 of NC_141689.1, read as the reverse complement.
TAAGCGCGGAGGATACGCTTGTTGCAACAGACCTTTTGTTTTAAGTTCTTTCGGTCACGGTCATTTTCCTCCTTCTCTCTATTTTCATAATATTGGGCCGTGGCCAATATCTGAGCAGAAGTAGAAACAGCCCACGCACTTTCTGAATTTTTCAATTTGTTGCTAAGTTCAGGCAACAAATTCGATACAAATTTATCCACAAACAACCTCTGACCTCCCTCAGTGCCCATATCCTGACCACTATGATCGATGAATGCCTCCTCAAATCTTGTAAAGAAATCGGAGACGCTCTTGTCCTTCTTCTGCTTACAGGCAGACAGTTTATCCCAGTTAACTTTCATTGCTGGCATACGTGTCTTCATAAGGGTAATTATTCTTTGGGGAAGATCAGCAATGAGCTGTTCAGGCTTAGCCCCACCAACTTGTCGTACATCAGCCGCTGTAAGCGCAGCCCAATCACCACCCAATTCAGCTGCATGATCTTCTTGACGAATTTTCGCCCAAACTGGTTGCGGTACGACATTGCCGAACAACATATCGATGTCGGCAAGATTCATTATCGTAGCATCCACTAGTTGGGACAATTCTTTATAGTACCCTGCAGGATTTTTGCGAGGGTCAGGCAAAGTTTGCTTAACCTGCAAAACATCCGATCGTTTCCATGGTAGGTGTATCCACACTCTCTGGAAATGTGGCAGAATAATAGGATTAGCCTGTGCATCACCTGGCCTCCACACTGGTGGAACTTCACGCATGGGATACTGACCAGGCGTCGACATCCATTCCTCATGTTCGTCTCTAAACAGTGCACGAGGCATCAAAGTGGGACGAAAAGATAGAAGATGCTCGACAGCACGTCGAACATTGCTACCCACAATCATACCACTCGAAAACTGAAGCTGAAGTTCAGTTAAAGCGGCCAGTACATCATCTGCCGCATCAACTGATATCTCATCGCGTAAGAGTTTGCACATTTCTTCAAACACGAATCTTTGTGTTGGTTCATTGAATTGAGAGAAAGTGTCAACAACTACACGTGGAGGATTCTTAAGAGGATATCTAATCCAATTTTTTGCCATTTTAAATAGCGTATCACGTTCTCTACCACCAGGAAGCTGACTTCGTCTTTGCGGAGCATCAGAATCAGCAGACCCAAGAATCGGTCCAAGAGGAGAATAAAAGTTGGCAACAATATTAGGAATACGTCGCCGAACAGACGGGGAAGAGGAGAGAAGTAAAGGGGTAACAATAGGAGGACCAAATACAGGAGGAGCAGGAGCAGTAGGAGTAGCCACATGAGTGGAAGTAGCGGGAACAGTAGCTTGAGAAGGTATAGACGATGGAGCAGTAGGGACAGTAGCAGGTAGAGGAATAGGGACAAAAGGATTTGCAGGAACAGGACCAGCGGCAGGCTGATTAACAGCCGCCGGAACAGCAGGTTGAGGAACAGGAGGAACCACGGGAGCTGTGGTATCCTGTGCATATGGAGGTGGCGACTTCAGTAGATAGGACAACAAAGGGTCCTCTACTGCTTCTTCTCCCTTCTTATCCGTACTCGTCGGTAAAACAGGATAACATTTATCCACTGTCATACGTTGTAATCTATCAAAAATTTCCTTTTCCTTCTCTTCCTTGTCTCGCTGAAACTGCTCTGCATTTCTCATCGTTGTAACGATACCTTCTCTCTTATTACGTTTAAGCTGTTTGATTTCTTTTTGCTTGGCTTCTTTACGCCACAACCGAAAGGAATCAAACATGGCCGGCCTTGCTTTTCTTTGGAACAATTTAGCTTCAAGATTATCTAACATCGGGGTCTCAAAACTACCATGAGGTGGCCAACTAAGGACACCGTCATCTTTAGTATACCGGACCCAACAATCATTGAATGTGATAGGACCCACACCATGTCGACTATATAATTCATATATTGGAGTTCCAACCGGAGGTATCGGACATGAGTCCTCCAATCGGGAATCCGCACCACAACCTCTAAAGCAACTAAACAAAGTACTACGGCCAGGCATCATGCACACTAACCGAGTTTCAAAAACGTCAAGGGTTATTGGATTACAACGTCCCCGCAAAAGTGCAAAAACCCTCGGTTTTTGGCGACTGCAGCCGTCAAATACAACAACTAAGAACAAAATACGAAGGACCACAAATGCAATGGAACCATGCAACAACTAAGCACCCACAACAACTAAGGATTCTGGGGACCGACCCACAAATACTTAACTCAGAGATCAATGGCGTCACCAGGAAGGCCCGTCAATCGTCTCGCTATACCAAGGTCTACGCCAGGCGCCAAAACAGGTCGACGTCAGGGCAGCAGTCCGTCGCAGCCGTCAGGAGGCGGGGATCTTCGCGGGAAAAGTCTTCGGGCCACTTGTTTCGACAACAGGATCGATGAAGCGGGGTGCACCTTCCCTCGGAGATTTCACTCACGATCGTCGGGCTTTGGACCGGTACCGCTGATGCCGCCCCACGTTGGGCGCCAACTGAAGGACTGGGTTTTTCTAACACCCAGCGGTGCCAGGGACAACACCTGAAACCTTGGTGGGTTACCTGTTCCGGCGTACAAATGACAGAGACACGGGACACTTCCTTCGGCGTCAAAGATTCAAGGTTTATTTACTGCAGGGAACACAGAAGTCACAAGAAGTACATAGCATGTAGGTTCATGGAGACTGCTTCGAATTGTATCTGTGGATCGCTCCTTTTATACAGTTTTTCGTCATACGACAACATGGCAAACAAAAGGTTACAACCCGGTTCCCACAGTAAATTTCATAGGGGGTCGCTTTCATGTATTCAGGGCCCCGGAACATAATTACAGTAGAATTGCCGGTTCCCAACTGTAAAAGTACATCTTCTCACCATTAGTGCATTCCATTCCGGCAGTAAACGAATCAAGGAAGAGTCAAAAACAGGTGCAGAGGAAGACGAGGACAGTCAACAGATTGAAAAGAGTGTAAGGGGGTGCTATCAGAAACACGATTGCAGGGATCAAAGGAGACGTGCCTAATGAATGCACAACTGAGACAATAAACCGGCACGGCAAGATGAGCCTCGAGCGGGGCCATCTGCCTTGCAGTATCATCCCCCTCATCATAAAGACACCCTCAAAGGAACACGTGTCTTCCGCAAGAGCTTGGGAATCCCAGGGTCACGAAGCGGACAGTGCCCGTTCGCTGGCTACTTGAGGGCAAGAAACAAAATGGATGCCGTATCTAAAATGGAACCCGTGGGTTCAGATGAAGAAACCCACGAAACAGACGAACGGTTTAGGTTAGCACAGCGAAAACGCGTACACCCACTAAACTCGTCATTTGCGGTTCATAGATACCAGACTCGACCATATTCGGGTGAGTCGAAAACATCACGGAACCTCAACAACGGGGAGTAAAAGAACACACGTGCAAGTTTGAAATATTTATTTTTCAATGCAAGGTTCTCAAACGCAGTATCTTATATAATACCAACATACATATTATAAAAATCAGAGTTATCAGCATAGTCACTAGTCCATAGTAAGCGAACGGTGACAGCATATTATAATGCAAAAATCTATAGAAATCTGTATCACCTATATTTCGCGCACCCTATTTAGCATACTATATTATATCTAAGAAGGTCTCATTTGGGTTTTAGCAGAGCGGGCCCATACCTCTAAATGTCAGCAGAAGAAGATCACATCATCAGCTACCAACTCTCTGCATGCGAAGCACCATCAAGGGATATATGACGTTACAACGCGTTATTTTACAACGCAGACCGTTACAACGCAATTTTTACAACGCAGGTACCATTACAATGCATGCCATTACAACGCATGTCATTACATAGCAGATACTATTACAACGCATGCCATTACATCGTAAGTATAGGTAAATATATATTTTTATTAAAAATGTAATAAAGTTAATTTAATTAATTTAAAAATTGTAAATAATATTATTTAATTTTAATAAATTAAATAAATAAAAAAAAGTAATTAATTTAATTTAATTTAAGTAATGTAATTCAATTAATTTTATAATTGTAAATATTGTAATTAATTTAATTACAATTAATTAAATTAATTAAATTAATTTAATTTATTTAAAGTCGTAATACCCCTGTACCCCAAAAACCAAACCCAGCCCTAAAACCTAAAAATACCCCTGTACCCCAAAAACCAAACCCAGCCCTGAACCCTAAAAATACCCCTGTACCCCAAAAACCAAACCCAAACCTAAAACCTAAAAATACCCCTGTACCCCAAAAACCAAACCCAGCCCTAAAACCTAAAAATACCCCTGTACCCCAAAAACCAAACCCAGCCCTAAAACCTAAAAATACCCCTGTACCCCAAAAACCAAACCCAACCCTAAAACCTAAAAATACCCCTGTACCCCAAAAACCAAACCCAACCCTAAAACCTAAAAATACCCCTGTACCCCAAAAACCAAACCCAGCCCTAAAACCTAAAAATACCCCTGTACCCCAAAAACCAAACCCAACCCTAAAACCTAAAAATACCCCTGTACCCCAAAAACCAAACCCAGCCCTAAAACCTAAAAATATCCCTGTACCCCAAAAACCAAACCCAGCCCTAAAACCTAAAAATACCCCTGTACCCCAAAAACCAAACCCAGCCCTAAAACCTAAAAATACCCCTGTACCCCAAAAACCAAACCCAGCCCTAAAACCTAAAAATACCCCTGTACCCCAAAAACCAAACCCAGCCCTAAAACCTAAAAATACCCCTGTACCCCAAAAACCAAACCCAGCCCTAAAACCTAAAAATACCCCTGTACCCCAAAAACCAAACCCAGCCCTAAAACCTAAAAATACCCCTGTACCCCAAAAACCAAACCCAGCCCTAAAACCTAAAAAATACCCCTGTACCCCAAAAACCAAACCCAACCCTAAAACCTAAAAATACCCCTGTACCCCAAAAACCAAACCCAGCCCTAAAACCTAAAAATACCCCTGTACCCCAAAACCAAACCCAACCCTAAAACCTAAAAATACCCCTGTACCCCAAAAACCAAACCCAGCCCTAAAACCTAAAAATACCCTTGTACCCCAAAAACCAAACCCAGCCCTAAAACCTAAAAATACCCCAAAATTACTTAAAATAATATATATAAATAATTTTATAAAAATACATAAATTAATATTTTAATTTATTTTTAATATTAATTAAATTAATAAAATAATGTAAAATAAAAATAATATACTTACCTATACTTACGATGTAATGGCATGCGTTGTAATAGTATCTGCTATGAAATGACATGCGTTGTAATGGCATGCATTGTAATGGTATTTGCGTTGTAAAAGTTGCGATGTAATGGTAGTGCGTTGTAAAAGTTGCATTGTAACGGTGCAATACCACCATCAAGTGTGTTTTTGCATTCTCAGTAACTCTATCTTAAACCCGCGTAGAGCCCAATGTTGGCAGCAACATTATTTGTGTTATGTGATGTCTAATGTGGTGCGAGGATCAGGCCTCCCAGCAACCTTGTGTTAGGTTATTCTTAGAGGCTATAGTTCTCAGTGTGCAGACAGTGTACCAAGTGTACCAAGCACGACTGATATCAGAGCAATAACATATTATTCTCAAATAAATCACATCTTTCGTCTAGGTTAAAAGCTACAATAATAATTATGTGCCGTGTGCAAACTGAAGCCAAAGGAAAATATGTTGTTTAAACATTTAATAAACTCATGCTAACTTAACACAATATATAGAAAAGCATTAACTATATGACACCCCCCCAATGATCCGAGGACGGTCAAGAAACAAGCCAATAATATAATAAAGGCATAACATGAAAGCAGAGTTCAATAATATTGAGCCAAGCTAAATGTATGTATATGTATATAAAAATTATCAATACAAAAATATGTATGAATGCCTATAGTGGCCAAACAAAAATGTAAAAAATCTCGAACTTGAGGCCTAATATAAAATCACAGGCCTAGAACATATGAAGTAGATTGTCCGTAAGAAAAAATGGCACCATTCAGAATTACTAAAAAGTCACGTGCCAGTATAGTGAAAGTCTCCAAAGCCACTCATGGGTGGATAGAATATGCAAAATAGGTAGCCACAGCTTCCAACATGAAATCACTGTCATCATCCGAAAACAGTTCAGCCATCCAATTAAGCAATGGGAATGAACATACGTGCTCCTCCAACACCGGACCCTCTAGCAACATCAGAGGACAACTCGGTGGGTTCTCAAGAACGCTATGTGCCAGAAACTCATGCGCCGCTGCGGGGATGTCCCACTGACCCATTAGTCCATGCATCGCTGCCAAGGCCATAATCCTTTCGCCAGAACAAACCAACTCGTGAGCAACTACGGGGCCCATCAGGTGATTAAAATCGACTTCAGGAGATAACGGCAAGCAGAGACACAAATCAATGGCCCAGTCAAAATTGCAGCTCAGGCAATGAAACACAGGCTGGACACATGTGAAATAGGAAAATCGAAACGATAATCCAAATGCCGTGCTTAAGGTCGCAAGCGGCAGGGTGCCATAGTAATCAAGCTTCCGGTTGCGAAACAGTGTCAGAAGGGGCTGAGCGGCTTCTTGCGCAGGACGGGCATCCATGTTTTAGGAAGCAGAATAATATCAAAACGCCTGCAGCTAAAGCCAGCAAAACAGGGAATCCGCCAAACAAGCTCGAAAATATTGAATGGAAGAAAGCGGGGATAACACCAAAAATCTTTTCAAATGTAGTCACGAGACCACTGCTGACCAATTTAAAAAAATGAGCTAACCCAGACGTGGAGGAGGCATTAAAGATTTGATGAACTAATTCGCAGAAATGAAACGGCAAGTCAGTATTTAAAAGTGCCTGCACCTCTGTGCGTGTGTTAGCTATGTGAAGGACGTAAGTTTCACGGGCCGAGCTCAGGGCCACTTCTTTTTGAGACAAAAGAGCCCTGATTCGGCTCATACCATTGAACTCCGCTTTCAAGGTTGGGATGCGCGGCCAGATGGAAACATCTGAATTCCCATGCGTGGGTAGATATAACACGTTCTTGCAACACACCACACGTTCTGATACAGTAACCACATAGGCGATACCGACCATTAACCCACAACACTCCTCGTTATTCAAAAGTAAATAACTACCGTTTGTCAATAAAGTAAATGTGGGAACTATTGCAGGAACCGGTGTGCCTTTTAAAACACAGGCTAAATTAGGCCAGTCCTGATTACAAGAACCATGCAACTGGATGTGTCTGCATATCAGCGAACGGTCAGGCAACTGTGTGCATTCTTCACCATTCAGATTCACTTCCTTTCCATCCTTCAGGCATCTGTACGTGTATGGTAAAGACCATGCCTCATGTAGGAAAGCACTGCCTAGTGGTTCATATCGCCCTATTGCAATATATCGCATACAAATAGCAAATTTATATAAAGCAAAAGGTAAAGTAATAACACCATGGATAAGCCATGTAGCAGCAGCTGCCTCAGCTACAGAAAAGGGCAAAGATTCTAACTTTTCAATGTGCAACATAGAAAATGATGCATCTCGCATGGAAAGCATGCGCTGCTTGTCAGTCAAATTAAACGGGGCAAATAGGGATGACACGTTCATGTAACTCCAAGGAACGCGACCAGCTTTCAGAGTCTGTAGTGTCCATGCAAACTGCATCACAGAACGCAAATTGATTTTGTCCATGGTACAATACAGATACTTCATCATTTACAATGTCAACCACAGAAGAGACAATATTGTTCAACGTGTAAATTCGGAAAGAAAGCATGTTAATACTGTTATCGACAACTGCAAGCACTTTTTCCAAATTTGCTTGGTCAATCGCCCTTAGGCGTTTAGCAGCCTCAATTTGTGAATATTTCCAAATTTCATTGTAAACCGCATGAATCCACCGTTTAGACCTACCATTAGCCGGGCCTTTTATAAAATCATTTAAATCCACATTATCATTCAACTGAGACAGATGTAGTTTAACTGCAGCTAACGTGGAATGTTGTAACCAATTCTGACACAATTTCCCCACAGAGTAAGTAGTGACAGTATAATCAGTTTCAAAACGTGGATCAGGTCTGACTTGTGTGAACCCTTCAGCCAAACCCAAAAAACGACGTTGGCAAGAATCAGCACTTCTTTGCCACATCAGCCAACCCTTTGGATCCAAACTGGATATATTAAAGGACGAATTGTGCAATAGAGCTTGTAACTCACGAATGGACAATTCAGCATAATAACCCCATCCTGAATATTCTTCCAATTCGGGGATAATTGGTGTATTTAATTTTTTAGAAGTAACCAATCCAAAGCATGTTGTTTGGAAAATGGATGAATTTAGAAACAACATGTGATTCGGGATGAGACATGCACGGTGCAAAGCCTCAGTGCCTTGTACCTGCCAATCTTTGGTACCCCAAACCGATTTAAGGTCAATTGTTCCTTTCCAAAACTCGTAGCCATCTACAGCTAATCTGTCTAGAAAGGACTTCGAATACAGCATTTTTGTATCAGTAAGTCTATCTTTGGACATGGACTTTTGTGTCATTTTGAAATGAAATGACTCAGGATTTGATTGATTAAAATCTGTAAAATAAGAATATTTTTTCAGAAATGTACTGGAGCTGCCTCCCAATGGAGCAGGGCAATGTTCCCACTGTGTGTAATTTACAGCAACCCTCCTGGAATTTGTCTTATGTAAAAAATGATTACCATAATGTTGAAAACAAAACAAATCACCATAATTAATAGAATCTAAATATAAATCCTCAGCATCAAAGGCAGCATAGTATTTCAAATCAGAGAATAATGCTTCTACGGCCTGAATATCCCAATCATCAGAACGTATATTTTGTTTAATCACATCCCCCATGTTTACTCTACGCACATTCGGAACATTAATCACTTCAGTGGGCCCATGTATTTGAAATCTAACCGCATCCCATCAAGGACAGGCCAAGCAGTAATGTTGACTGTATTCAAGTTTCGTTTCAGTCTGTGTGCTGAATGTGAAGAGGAAAGAGGGGCCAATGTTCCATTAAGGTACCGAATTCCTGTTCTTTCTTTAACATAGTGACCATCGATCAGGCGGAAAAAATAAAACACAAAACCAATTGACATAAAAAGGTAAAATGAAAATAGAATCAACCAAATGTATGTCCAAGGGGGAATTAAAAAATGTTTTTTAAATAAGGTGGCATATTTTGCAATAGTTGAGGGTTTCTTTGAAAGTTCAGAAACAGAGTCAAAAGAGAATCTTGACTGGTCGGCCAAACGAGTCTGCAAATCTGGCATAGATAAGTCAGCAGGATAGGTGTAGTTCAGCTCATCAATGTTAGTAATAGGAATAGTACTTAATAAAGGACTGGATATGGCAGGCATCTCGAGGGACACCTCCTGTTCTGCACCAGAAGTAGTTGAAGGTTTAATCTGCTGGCAAATGTCACATTGAAGGACATAATCGCGCGTCTGTTTGTACAGTCCCCGCCACCAGAACCTCTGTTGTAGCTGAGTTACAGTGGCCGAGACGCCCGCATGCGCAGACGCCACACCTTCATGAGCCGCTGCAATCAAAGAAGCCCTGCGATCCGAGTTGGGAATTAAACGTTTGCCAACTTCAGGAATTTTCACATAAGGAACCTTATCGGGACTTAAGTGGTATGTGTATTTAGAAGGGAACCCCGCAGGATATTTACTTCCCTTCTCAGTAGCAGCAACCGCTGCCAAGATGTCATCATCTATCTTACTTTTGGACCTCGTGACTGCTTCAACTAAGTATTTTGATACTGCTGACTTCGCTGCTTCATCAGCAAGCGAATTTCCGAAAGCGTGGACCCCCACGCGTTGATGGCCAAGAGTATGAATTACAAACACGAGTGGCAACTTCTCTTTGAGTTCTGCCACTCGGACCCAGATCATTTTATGTTTTATAGTGCTACCTTTGGAATCACGAAATTCATTCTGAATCCAAAAGAACAAGTTCTCATTGTAAGACTGGACACAGTAGTAAGAGTCACTTACGACCAAAGTCGTCACACTCGAATCTGCGTACTCCAATGCAAGCATCAGAGCACGAAGCTCAGCCAATTGCGCGGTGCAGTCCCCAAGCGTCTGCGTGTGCACGACACTGGACTTGAACTCATCGTTCACCATGGCACCGACCACAATGGCGCAAGCGGAAACGTAGGCATGTTTAGAGCCACGCGCAACCTGCGCCGAACCATCAGTGTAAATGATGCAATGGAAATCCTCCAACGGCCGCATTGCTAAAGGAGCAGGATGAACAAACTCATACTGTAAGAACTCCTGCGACCGTAAAGTGGCGTCAAAAATAAACGTGACATCCTGGGATGACAAGGATGCAGCCCATTGAATCCACCGAGGGTGCAAAGCTTTAGAATTTGGTACACTGGCTTTCGTAACTGCCTCCAAGGCAGGACACGGGGTAACAACCAACATGCGTTTTCCCTGTGACAGGGCACGTTCCTTGAGAATTGCCATCTGCACAGCCGTCAAAACTTTCTCCACAGTGGAAAATCGCAATTCAGCCGAAGTGTACAAGTGTGACTTGTAAGCCATAGGTACTGTATCTCCTTCATTAAAAGTTAGGTACGTGAAACCTACCGTCCCCGGGACAATTCTGATCACCAGGTTGGTCTGGTTATCACGAGTCTGTAAGTATTCAGAAGGGAGCAAATCAGCTTGCAATGACTGCAGAATAGCTGAATGCTCAGGCAGCTAGCATGATTTGGAAAAAGATGGTTGTATCAAAGCATACAAAGGCTTGATACGCTGGGCATATTCCGGAATGTATGTCCTCCCGAAATTCAAAAAGCCCAGTAAAGATTGTAATTTTTTCAGTGTTGTCGGAGAGCGCAACTGTGCGCACTTCTCCAGGAAGTGAGGAGCCAAGCCTTTTCCTTCATTAGTTAGTTCATAGCCTAGAAACAACACTGTGTATTCTGCAATGTGCGACTTTGCAAAATTAAACTTGTAACCCATGTCTGCAAAGTTACAAATAATACTGTTCACTCGACACAGATGCTCCCAAAGTTCGTCGTCTGTGAGATAGATATCATCCACATAGGAACAAGCATCAGGGTCGATCCTCTCCAACAGAGAGACAATGCGTGCGGAAAATACGCCAGGACTATTCTTATAGCCCATTGGGAGACGCCGAAACATTTTTGGACCCCGCCGCATGTAAAAGAAGTCCATTGGGAACTTAGACTGTCCAATGAATGGGCATAAAAACCATTGGAAATGTCAAGCGTGGTTTTGAACCGCTTACGCACAAGACTATTTACAAGGGCAGAGCCGTGAGTATTCTGTACAGCACAGTTACGGCAATGCGAGTTTAAATGCCGGTAATCCAAAACCAAACGGTAAGAGCCGTCCGGTTTGTTTACAGTAAAAAGGGGGTTATTCATCGGTGACACACACGTTTCAATTACACCTTGATATTCCAATTGTTCAAGGATCGCTGCGACTGAAGCTTTGGCTTCACGTCGTATGGGATATTGAGGTTGAGGCTGCGGCTGAGACCGTAAAGGAATCTCGTGGTGCGGGCACAATTTATCCCAGCCACACTGATTATGGTACACAGCCGGAGCAAGCGCCAGAGCCCACTCTTCTGCAAAGTGCAATGCTTCCACTCTCGAAACTGTGTTTGCGAAACTGGGGAGGATTACCTCCTCCCCTCGTGGAGCTGCGAGCACAAAAGGTGGGGGCCAGTCAGCCTCCGAAAGCAAAATGTCATATGTAGACGAAAGATTTTCCCAAAATACCCCTTTAACGATACGCTGTATGTCACCTTCAATTAACAGGACAATTTCAAAAAGTCTATCAGGGGGAGCAACTCTTGTATCTGCTGTTTCAATCACAACATAAGTTTCAGTCGCTGTCACCTTCAGTAGTGGACGGAGGGCCTCTCTCACTATGGTAATCTCCGTCGCGCTGTCCAGCAAGGTCAGAGCCCAAGTCAGATTCCGAAGCCTCGTTCTCACAATCTGGGGCATATCGATGCGCTGTCAAGGCTGCGACTTTCTACTTGGCAAACTGCGGTCTCTGAGGTGTAGAGCCCTCCTGTTTGTCTGCACCGTTGCGCGGGCGGGGCTGACCATGTCCTTGCTGGCCACCCTGGCCCCTGCCGCCCCCTCCACCACCGGTTGACGGAGCTGATGAGTCCTGAAAGGAACGAGGAGAGCGTTGGTCAGAAGCCTGAAAACGTTCAGGCGATTTAATCATCGCGCGGTCGCGCAAATCATAAACTCGTTCCGACTGCGCAGGCAACGGAGACGCAGGGCGCGAAACCTGTGTTTGTTGTTGTTGTTGTTGCTTACCCTGATTCTGTTTTTTAGGCCAATTTTGTTTTTTGGACTTGGGCTGAGCGTTCGCCTCCGAAGACTGTCCCTGGGGCTGCTTTTTCTCCTTATCAGAAAAAGTCTTAAGACCCTTGGCATTGCGGCCAACCATTTTATAAGCCGCCACAATTATCCTTGCTAACTGACGGGGTTTGTCCGCGTCGGGAATCAACGCCAAGGCGTTAGCCACCTGGAAGTTCACTGCATCCCCCTTGACATTCGCAAGGTTCAGATCGCAAACCACCTCAAAGGAGCCACACAGGTGCATACCCAACTCAACCGCTGACTCCGGTCCGTGATCATCTTGAACACGTTTAAGGACCGCAGACAGGTTGGACATAGACGGGGAGCCACAGCACCTCGAATAGACCGCTGCAAAAGTCTTACCCCATGTTTCACAGTCAACAAGCTCAGGGGCCAAATCTTTCGGCAAACTAAGCGTAAGAATCCGGTGTTTCTCACCAGGATTCGTATTAGGAAACACAGCCTCCAGCTGGTCGAATTTCTCGGAAAGTCATCCTTATCCTGGGGCTTCTTGCCCATTACGGAATTCACCATGACAGGACTGATTTTCAAACCAGCCTGACCTGCTTGAAGCTGCGCACCCCTAGGGGCTGCGCCTTGAACATTACGACTCGTGTAATGAACAAGTGCCCTAATCACTTCAACCGCGACCTCGTGAAGACGTCTCAGGTCACCCACGTTACAAGTGGCGCGATTAGGGTGAGGAGTAAATCCAGCCAAAGCGGGCCAAGGTGTGCCCGGAATGGACAAAGGACCTAACCTCGGAGCGGTTAAAGCGTGTGGTAGGGCGCCACCAAACCAAACTCCATGCTGCCAAACATCAGTAGGTACTTCCTGTGCTCTGTACGGAGCATATGCAGCAGGTACAGCTGACGTAGTGTATGAGTGGAACACACCAGAATTCGCGTCCACTGGCGGAAATGTCACCCACGAATAAAACAGTTCGTAAGGGTAAGCATGTTCCGCACTCACCACCAGAACCACAGCCAAGCCTTCCAAAGGGACATCATAAGCCCGTAAATGGTCCCGCACCGCAATGCGACTATGCAGCGGCATGTCCACGGCTTGTGCCATGACTGCACAGGAACGTGAAAAAACAAAGATTACTTTGTACACAACTGGGTAGTAATTCAAGGAAACCGTTTTTAGATAGATTCAAGCTTGAAAAGACCTATTTCAAAAATAGGTAGGTTTTTCCGACACCGCCGTTTTCCGGAAACGGGAATGAAGGGGTTAAGGTTTGCATGATATACTACTCGAGTGTCATGATATAAGGCCGACAACCGTTGGGCGCCATGTAGCAGGGTTTCCGTTCTCCCACAGAACTGTGCACAGAGATCTAGAACCTGGGTGAATTAGGGTGACCCAAAACTCACCTTAGTATCAGAAATCCCCTTACCGAGCTAGCTACAGTGTCTCATTGGTCATAACAAACTCCCAATGACTTAGACAAACCAGAACATGAACTTAGGGTACCTCAGGTATCGTGGAACACATGAACACTCTTTCGCTCTATAATCATTTCAAACCACAACGGGGAGTAAAAGAACACACGTGCAAGTTTGAAATATTTATTTTTCAATGCAAGGTTCTCAAACGCAGTATCTTATATATTACCAACATACATATTATAAAAATCAGAGTTATCAGCATAGTCACTAGTCCATAGTAAGCGAACGGTGATAGCATATTATAATGCAAAAATCTATAGAAATCTGTATCACCTATATTTCGCGCACCCTATTTAGCATACTATATTATATCTAAGAAGGTCTCATTTGGGTTTTAGCAGGGCGGGCCCATACCTCTAAATGTCAGCAGAAGAAGATCACATTATCAGCTACCAACTCTCTGCATGCGAAGCACCATCAAGTGTGTTTTTGCATTCTCAGTAACTCTATCTTAAACCCGCGTAGAGCCCAATGTTGGCAGCAACATTATTTGTGTTATGTCTAATGTGGTGCGAGGATCAGGCCTCCCAGCAACCTTGTGTTAGGTTATTCTTAGAGGCTATAGTTCTCAGTGTGCAGACAGTGTACCAAGTGTACCAAGCACGACTGATATCAGAGCAATAACATATTATTCTCAAATAAATCACATCTTTCGTCTAGGTTGAAAGCTACAATAATAATTATGTGCCGTGTGCAAACTGAAGCTGAAGGAAAATATGTCGTTTAAACATTTAATAAACTCATGCTAACTTAACACATATATAGAAAAGCATTAACTATATGACAACATCAAATTGTGAAGCCCATGCGGGATCCTGCTACTGCACCACCACTTCCTTCTCTTTAGAGAAACACTGCAATTATCTTGCTGATTTTTGTTTGCAAAAAGATGGCAGGTATTTTTGCTTCTTTTAATGCCCCTCCAGTTTTGTATGCATCTACAAACTCACCTATTATTTCTGAATCCGTTTTGGCGTCTTTTCTTCCCATTGATAACATGAACTTTGTGGCTCTCATGGATGCCATTAAGTTGGGCACTCCACTAGATCCCTGGCACCGGGAACCCCGAGAATGGTGAGTCTGACGCTCTCTCAAGTTCTGGTAAACTTACTCTGTACCTCTTTGTATAATGGCATGGTTCCACTGGTGCGAAATACGCAATGTTGTTACCACTGTTCAAGAAACCTAACCTTCAGGGCCCAGACTCATTCTGTCCTCGCTCCTTTTTGCAAGACTGTTCTTTTCAAGCCATTTAAAAACCCCATGAATCTTCGGTTCATTTTCTACCATGTAGAGTTCCACAGAGATCTTTTTTGAGCCCTACCTTGTTGATATCTATATCTGTCTTTTGGCTGACACAGTGGAAGCACATGGGCTGACGCTATTCCCATATGCGTTTGTCACACAAATTAAGGTGTCTCTTTCTGCTAAGGATGGCCTTAGATCGCCTTACCTCAACCTTTGCCTTGTAGAAGTAGAGAGCTGGATGTGGAGCAATTGTCTAAGACTAAAAGGTAACAAGACCAAAGTTTACTAACTGGCCATCAACCCCATCAATGGGGCCCCACTGCTGGCCAAATGAACAGGGGTCTGGCTCCAATCCCAGTCAAATAATCAAAGGTCGCCACTTCTTGCTGGATGATTAGCTCACTATGGACCAGCAAATAATTAAGATAGTTGTCTGGTGTTTTGGCATTCTTATATATTTGAGAGAAATACTTTAGCTTTTATCTGCCTCCACTCAAAGGACGACTGAACAAGCCTTGATCATCTCTAGACTTTTAATGGCAATGTTCTTTATCTTGGTTGGTGCAGAAACAGAATATTGAGTACAAAAAATTAAGTTGCACAAATATCGAATCATTAATTTTGTCGGTCAGAAATATCGATAGCAAGAATATAATGGTCAAGAATATTGACTTAAGGTAAGTAATATTGATTTTAAAAATATCAAAGTGCTTATTATCGTTTGCCAAAACGTAGTTGTTAAAAATCTTGTTTTTTATTATTGTTATGTATTTTAGTATATATTTTATATGTATTTGATGTATTTTTTTGTATAACAATTGTTATATTTTTAGTACTTATTAAAAATATGTATTTGGATTTTGCGCTTTTAGTTCCATAGTAGGTTGTGGGTTTATAGGTGAATAGGGTGGGAAGTAATTTAATTATATTAAATGCATTAATCTTTTTTTATTGAATTTTGCATTTTTAGTTCCGTAGCAGGTTGTGGGTTCATAGGGGAATAGGTTGGGAAATAATTTCATTACATTAAATGTATTGAATAATTTTTTTATCTATTAAAATTTGTTTAAGGGAGGTGTTATAGGTTTAAAGGGTAGGAAGTAATTTATTTTTAATTAATGAATTAATAATTGGTTGTTAATACATTTTAATACATTAATTGGTAATTATTTATGGTAATTGAGTAATTAATTTTAGGTGTGTGTTTTGGTTTTTATAGGAGCAAAGGGTGGGAAGTAATTTGTGTTTAATTAATTATATATAGTTGTTTATGAATGTTAAATATTTGATATTTATTTTGGATAGTCGTTTAGTTTTTGTGTTTTGTTTTCACTTTTAATGGGGTAAAGGGTGGGTATTAAATACATTTTAATTATGTAATTATTAGCTGTTAATGGTAATAGTTTTAATTTTAAAATAAGTTTAATTGTTGATATTATAGTGTAAAACTTTGTGTAGTCAATAATGTTTATTCGTTTTTATTAATAATATTTTATAATTCATTATTAATTATGTTAATTATCTAAATACATTTAATTAAACATGTTTAAGTGTTTTAGTTATTGGTGTGGTGTTATAGGGTAGGAAATAAAATAAATACATTTATGTTTTAATTATGTTTTGTTTGTAAATAGTTTCTAGTCTAAAAGAACGATTTCTTATTTTATTTTATACTACCAGCCCGTCCCGACGTTGTCCGGGTATGAATTGCTGTCGGCCAGTAGTATATTGTTTTGTAGGATTTCGTTTTGATAGCATTTCTTATCTGGGACAGGCCTGTGAAACGCTCCAATTCACAGTGCACTGCTGAGGCACTTAAGAGTGCGCGTTCAGTAGTGTGTGAACTCGAGTTTCCCTACTTTATTTTTCCTTGCAATATTATATAGCGCGAACTAGGCAACATGGCATGAGCACAATTTACATTACAGAAGAACACATTCATATGTGGTATGGCACGGGGAGACAAAGCGATTTGCCTGGAATCACAGGATGTTGAGCTGATGCCGAGATTCAAACGTAGCTCCCCAGGTCTAAAGTTCGCAATTCTAGAACTTGTGGCGGGAGGTGTGTCTAAAAGTGTATGTCGGTGCTGGCTATCAATGAGAGAGACTGTGCATTTTTCAAATCGGTGGTGAAAAAATATGAGCATGTTGCTGGAGATGTGGGCCACCGTGCCACCAATGTACTTACCGAGGGAGGGTAAACACCCATTATTCGGCAACTTTCTTCCGCATACCATCACTCCGCATACTTTCATTACGAAAGTACCATGACTCCACAATGCCATCATAACGCATGACATTACATTTTATATGCTTTTACCACGCATACATTTACAACAAAATTCGTTGTAAAAACATGAATGGTAAAAGCATGTTTTTTAAAAAATGTTTGGATAAGGTAAGAATGGGTAAAGGGGTATATGTTTTGGGGTACTGAGGTATATGTTTTGGGGTGTTTGGGTATTTTAAGGGTTCATATATAGTTTAGGGTTATGGGGTACAGCGGTAGTTTTAGGGTTTAGGGATAGGTATGGGTTTTGGGGTTCAGGGGTATTTTTAGGGTTCAGGGCTAGGTTTGGATTTTGAGGTATCGGGGTATTTTTAGGGTTCAGGGGTAGGTTTGGGTTTTGGGGTACAGGGGTATTTCATGGTTCAGGGGTAGGTTTGGGTTTTGAGGTACTGGGGTATTTCATGGTTCAGGGATAGGTTTGGGTTTTGGGGTACAGGGTTATTTTTATGGTTCAGGGCTAGGTTTGGGTTTTCGGGTACAGGGGTATTTTTAGGGTTCAGGGGTAGGTTTTGGTTTTGGGGTACAGGGGTATTTTAAGGGTTCAGGGCTAGGTTTGGGTTTTGGGGTACAGGGGTATTTTAGGGTTCAGGGGTAGGTTTGGGGTACAGGGGTATTTTTAGGGTTCAGGGCTAGGTTTGGGTTTTGAGGTACAGGGGTATTTTTAGGGTTCAGGGCTATGTTTGGGTTTTGGGGTACAGGGGTATTTTAGGGTTCAGGGGTAGGTTTGGGTTTTGGGGTACAGGGGTATTTTAAGGGTTCAGGGCTAGGTTTGGGTTTGGGGGTACAGGGGTATTTTAGGGTTCAGGGGTAGGTTTGGGTTTTGGGGTACAGGGGTATTTTTAGGGTTCAGGGCTAGGTTTGGGCTTTGGGGTACAGGGACATTTTTAGGGTTCAGGGGTAGGTTTGGGTTTTGGGGTACATGGGTATTTTAGGGTTCAGGGCTAGGTTTGGGTTTTGGGGTACAGGGGTATTTTAGGGTTCAGGGCTAGGTTTGGGTTTTGGGTTACAGGGGTATTTTAGGGTTCAGGGGTAGGTTTGGGTTTTGGGGTACAGGGGTATTTTTAGGGTTCAGGGCTAGGTTTGGGTTTTGAGGTACAGGGGTATTTTTAGGGTTCAGGGGTAGGTTTGGGTTTTGGGGTACAGGGGTATTTTTAGGGTTTAGGGATAGATTTGGGTTTTGGGGTACAGGGTATATTTATTGAGTTAAGAGGGGTTAGTGTTTAAGGGTGTTGGGGTATTTTAAGGAGTAAGGGTGGGTTATGATTATGGGGTGCAAGGGTATTTAAAGTGAGCATGGTGGATACCTGGAGCTGGAATGTACAGATCCTGGGAAGAAAAAACAATGAAATATTGGGCACAACGCTCGCTTTTTTTTCTGTAATCCCGCGCCCCGCACACGCCCACGCCCCCAGCACACGCCCACAGCACACACTATGAGACATGGCATGAAGGGCAGAACATACGCCCCCAGCGTTTGTCATGCCCCCAGCACACACCCACAGCACAATGCAGACATGCCCACAAGGGACTACTTTGCTGGCACGGTTCTTTTACCTTTTAAATGTATGTGGTGGGCGTCTGCATAGCCTATGTCCTTCTGCTGCAACTGCCCTTTCCAAAGCTGTATTGGGTGTTGTGATTGGTGCTGTGGTTCTTGAGATTACCCGCCTCAAAGGTTTGGGCTCTCTCTTTATTATATTAGTATAGAAGATAGAATAGATAATATTTGTAGGTTTTTGTTATATGTAATTAGTATTATAATATGTGTTCTTTGAATATGATAATTTGTATTATTTTTGTGTTTATTAATTTTTAATATTTATTTGAATTTCTAATATATATTTGTTTTAACTGTTTGAGTGTAAATAGTATTTTCCCTATTGTTGCATTCACTGGAGTGAGAATAGTAATTTTTACCCCTCTGCTATCCAGCTCTTTCCCTAATGTTGTACTCTCTGGAGTTGGAATAGTAATTTTTACTTCTCTGCTATCCAGCACTTTCCCTACCGTTGCACTCAGTGGAGTGGGAATAGTAATTTGTACCCCTCCGGTATCCAACACTTACCCTACTGTTGCTCTTACTGGAGTAGGAATAGTAATTTTCACTCCTCCGCTATCCAACATTTTCCCTACTGTTGCACTAACTGGAGTGGGAATAGTAATTTTTACCCCTCAGCTATTCAACACTTTCTCTACTATTGCACTCACTGGAGTGACAATAGTAATTTGTACCCCTCTGCTATCCAACACTTTCCCTACGGTTGTACTTACTGGTGTTGTAATCTAATCTAGGCCCCTAGTGTAATTTTTCCGATTCATGCCCTTATAGGTATAATTTATCATATCCTTATATAGGCATAGAAATCACTACCCTATTTGGTCTAAGCGATACAGCCCAAATAGGCCATGGCTACTTCCACTAGATTCCAAGAATTAACGCTGATTTCTTGGAAAAACCCACCTTCAGCAGCTAGGAACTTCCCCCTGCTTGAATATTAAGTTCTCGAAGAACTCCTGGCTTTTTCCAAGAATTTAGCCTTTGAGTGACGATATTAAGGCCAAACATGCATCAAACTTGGCACCTTCAAAGTATAAATATGCCCAGGTTTGCCCAGTCAAACACCGGTGTTTTGGAGCAGATCGACTATCTACTTGCCCAAAGCCCTGCAGCAGCAAGTGCCGAAGGAAGCCGACCCTCCAGCTGACGCACTGAGAAAGACGCTGTCTTTTCTCTTACTGAGAAATCCAGCTCCAGTGTTTCCGGCTTACCCTTGCGGGTATCAGGGAAATTGAGCCCTGAGAGAGAGATACAAGACCTCCTTCATTCTAAAACCAAGGTACGGAGCTGATTAAACCTCTTAGAGAATTCTTGGAATAGATTCCTGGCAGAGAACTACTAAACTTAGGCAACTCGTCACTTACTTCTTCCCTCGTACTAGACTTAGGTTAGGTACACCGGGGTAGGCGTATTTTAGAAGCACCAGTTGAGTACGTTTAGTCATTATTTATTACTATATGTATTTTATACATTTTATGCACTTTTATGGCTTAGAAACCATATCATGCTTTTACAGTACTACTTAATAATACTGTTTGTATTATATGCCTTGTACTTTATAACCAGTATTAGAACATTGGAATGTTGGGAGCTCCATTGAAAACAATGGAGTGCTCTGGGCTTATAATGGCTGGTATAAGCCTGGAGCTCCAACATTCCAATGTTTCTTTGTTCACAGCTCTGGCTTTGAACAAAGGCTTCAGGGAGCCTGAGGGGATTCCAATCCCTTCACACTTCCAAAAGGCTTTGTTTTTTTTGCTAGAACATTCTGTCCTCTAGTGACAGAATGTTCTAATAGCCTTATAGCCCTTCGTAGATGGGCTATACCGCTATTAAAGTCCCTCTCCCTTGTTAAAGGCCCTCGCCTTCGGCTCGGGGCCTTTAACGCTGGAGAGGGCCTTTAATAGCTGGTATAGCCCTCTACGGCGGGCTATAAGGCTATATTACGATTGTAGCACTCCATTTCTTATGCTTGAGAAAGAAGATTGTTCAATAAATACTTTTATTGAAGACACCTCACTTACTTCTTCCCTCGTACTAGGCTTAGGTTAGGTACATCGGGGAAGGCGTATTTTAGACACACCAGTTGAGTACTTTTAACCTTTGTTATTTATATATGTATTTAACTGTGGTCTAGGAGCCATACATTGCTCTTACAGTATTATTTTATCCTACTCTTTTTACTGTACGCATTATTCTTTGCAACCAGTATTACGATTGTAGCAGTTCATTTCTTCTGCTTGAGAAAGAAAACTGTTGAATAAATACCTTTTATTGAAAACGCCCATCTCTCCATTTCTCTGCATCTCTGGTGAAACGAAGCATGCACGATTGACTGAGTAAAATCGTTATCTATTGTTTCCGCGACTCTAGAGATTTGATTTCTTATTCTTGAGAAACAAAGTTGTCATGTTTATGCGGTTGTCAGATACTAATCCCTTCTTGAGAATTCGAGAAAGTTTCTAGTGAGCTAGCTGGCACTCACTATTAAGTTTAATATATTCGGTCGAGACCTGGTAGACCTCAGTCCTACGTCTAAACTATAGTATATATTATTCCAATGCGCATAGTGTATTGGGAATATAGGAACTACACTACATGGCGCCCAACGTTTGGTAAGGCGATAATTTAACGCTAGATACTAGAGTAACTCAGTCGTGCTTTTCACACAATCCCCTTTTTCCAGTAAAATACTCCTATAGACGTCTGGAGTGGGTTAAAGGATAATATCCGCCAAAACTGAGTGGGGCGAAAATCCTATGTATTAGTTTTTGGTTTATTCAACGTTGAAGGATACAGTGTTCCAAAATATTGTGCACCTAATCTTTGTTTCCTTGAAACTTGTTCTGCAAAATTTTCAGTCAGTAAAATAATAATGTCTGATGATGAGGTAGGTGCACCAGCAGCTCAAGCTGTCTTTGATGGCACAAACCTTCTACAAAATGAGCCGGATGCTGTAATCATCCCGGCAAATGTAAGAAAAAACATAACTATAAAACTTATAGAAAGTGGGGTATCAACAAGAGGTGGTAAAGTAATCTTTGTTATAGAGGCACATGAATATCAGCAAACAGAGGTATTCCATTCATGGATTATGTTTCCTGCAGCAAATGCAGTAACACACGAGTTCCACTACTACAAATTAGAGGAACCTCCAGTGGAATACGTTCCTTTCGAGGACGTTGAAATTCCATTAACTTACCAGGAGCATCAGCTCTGGTTTAAAGGCGCCCTACAACATCAAAATCACATTACCAGGCTCGGTCCACTTGGTAGACGAGGAGCAACATGGCGCAGGTACTAGCCAGCTACACACCTCATCCTGACGTTAACGGAATGACAGGTCTAAAACTGTTAGCTCAGCTGAAACAGGTAATTACAATACACAGACAATTGGTTCAATATGTCATGCGGACTTTAACAGTCCAACCAGCTATAAAAATTCCACAGTACACTCATCAGGGGAACACAAATAAAATAACACCACAGACTATACAATCAGTCCTTGGTAAATTACCCGCAAAGAGGGAACAAATTCCGTTCTGGTTAGCTCAAAAAATTACTCAGATAGAGGCAGTATTCCCTGATAGTACACCTCATGAGAAACACAGAGTTCTGACAATCTGTTTACCAATGGGGATAGCACCACATGTGGAGGACTGTGACACTTGGGGTACAGTCTTTGCTTCAATCTACACAAAAACACATGGTGTTCCGTCTATGGCAGTAGTACCAGACGTTCTGAGGCAGATTCAAAATGAATACGGTACAGAACCAGCCTTAAATCTAGGTATGAAATTACTGAAAGATTTCAAACAGGTCTCAGCTATATTATTAGCTAACATAAAAGGTAAAGCAGCATCCGTGGCGATCCGCCAAAAGTTAAAAGAAACAGATATAACAGATCAACCATATGAGCTTGCTAGAATTATTGAAAAATCTTATGAAGAATTAAGAAGAGATAGTTTGGGTGGGAAACCAGTAAAACCTGAATTAACAGAAAATCCTGAAAAGGTGTTTATTAAACATAATCTCACTGCTACTAAAAAGAAGTGGGAAAACACTAAACAGACTCTTCCTAGAGAGAAACGTTCTCAGTCCAGAGGAAGATCTCCCCCAAGGGGAGGTGTGTCTCCCCAACGGGATCCCACTGAAACAAGCATTTACAATGCAATGGTCTCGGCATCATTAAAGGAAGAGCTATTGGCATTGCTCATGACATTTCTTTTTTTTTCTTTAAATCATAAACAAATGACATTGTCATTTACATTGCCAATACACAGCGCTCTGCACTCAACAGCACACAGCGCTCTGCACTCAACAGCACACACCGCTCTGCACCTGCACTTACTGCTCTGCACACTCACTCTGCATTCTGCGCTCACTCCTCTGCGCTCGCAACTCTGCATTCTGCGCTCACTCCTCTGCGCTCGCAACTCTGCATTCTGCGCTCACAACTCTGCGCTCGCAACTCTGCATTCTGCGCTCACAACTCTGCGCTCGCAACTCTGCATTCTGCGCTCACAACTCTGCGCTCACAACTCTGCGCTCACAACTCTGCGCTCACAACTCTGCGCTCACAACTCTGCGCTCACTCCTCTGCGCTCGCAACTCTGTATTCTGCGCTCACTCCTCTGCGCTCGCAACTCTGCATTCTGCGCTCACAACTCTGCGCTCGCAACTCTGCATTCTGCGCTCACAACTCTGCGCTCGCAACTCTGCATTCTGCGCTCACAACTCTGCGCTCGCAACTCTGCATTCTGCGCTCACAACTCTGCGCTCGCAACTCTGCATTCTGAGCTCACAACTCTGCGCTCGCAACTCTGCATTTTGAGCTCACAACTCTGCGCTCGCAACTCTGCATTCTGCGCTCACAACTCTGCGCTCGCAACTCTGCATTCTGCGCTCACAACTCTGCGCTCACAACTCTGCGCTCACAACTCTGCGCTCACAACTCTGCGCTCACAACTCTGCGCTCACAACTCTGCGCTCACAACTCTGCACTCTGCACTCACTACTCTGCACTCTGCACTCACTACTTTGCACTCACTACTCTGCACTCACTACTTTGCACTCACTACTCTTCACTCACTACTCACTACTCTTCACTTTGCACTCACTACTTTGCACTCACTACTCTGCACTCACTACTCACTACTCTTCACTTTGCACTCACTACTTTGCACTCACTACTTTGCACTCACTACTCTGCACTCACATCCTCACTACTCTTCACTTTGCACTCACTACTTTGCACTCACTACTTTGCACTCACTACTCTGCACTCACTACTCTGCACTCACTACTCTGCACTCCCTACTCTGCACTCTGCACTCACTACTCTGCACTCACTACTCTGCACTCACTACTCTGCACTCTGCACTCACTACTCTGCACTCTGCACTCACTACTCTGCACTCACTACTCTGCACTCACTACTCTGCACTCACTACTCTGCACTCACTACTCTGCACTCACTACTCTGCACTCACTACTCTGCACTCTGCACTCACTACTCTGCACTCTGCACTCACTACTCTGCACTCTGCACTCACTACTCTGCACTCTGCACTCACTACTCTGCACTCACTATTCTGCACTCACTACTTTGCACTCACTACTCTGCACTCACTACTCTGCACTCACTACTCTGCACTCACTACTCTGCACTCACTACTTTGCACTCACTACTTTGCACTCACTACTTTGCACTCTGCACTCACTACTCTGCACTCTGCACTCACTACTCTGCACTCACTACTCTGCACTCACTACTCTGCACTCACTACTCTGCACTCACTACTCTGCACTCACTACTCTGCACTCACTACTCTGCACTCTGCACTCACTACTCTGCACTCACTACTCTGCACTCACTACTTTGCACTCTGCACTCACTACTCTGCACTCACTACTCTGCACTCACTACTATGCACTCACTACTCTGCACTCACTACTCTGCACTCACTACTCTGCACTCACTACTCTGCACTCACTACTCTGCACTCTGCACTCACTACTCTGCACTCTGCACTCACTACTTTGCACTCTGCACTCACTACTTTGCACTCTGCACTCACTACTTTGCACTCTGCACTCACTACTTTGCACTCTGCACTCACTACTTTGCACTCTGCACTCACTACTTTGCACTCTGCACTCACTACTCTGCACTCACTACTCTGCACTCTGCACTCACTACTTTGCACTCTGCACTCACTACTTTGCACTCTGCACTCACTACTCTGCACTCTGCACTCACTACTCTGCACTCACTACTCTGCACTCACTACTCTGCACTCACTACTCTGCACTCACTACTCTGCACTCACTACTCTGCACTCTGCACTCACTACTCTGCACTCACTACTCTGCACTCTGCACTCACTACTCTGCACTCTGTACTCACTACTCTGCACCCTGCACTCACTACTCTGCACTCTCTGCACTCACTACTCTGCACTCACTACTCTGCACTCACTACTCTGCACTCACTACTCTGCACTCTCTGCACTCACTACTCTGCACTCTCTGCACTCACTACTCTGCACTCTGCACTCACTACTCTGCACTCTGCACTCACTACTCTGCACCCTGCACTCACTACTCTGCACCCTGCACTCACTACTCTGCACTGTGCACTCACTACTCTGCACTCTGCACTCACTACTCTGCACTCTGCACTCACTACTCTGCACTCTGCACTCACTACTCTGCACTCACTACTCTGCACTCACTACTCTGCACTCACTACTTTGCACTCACTACTTTGCACTCTCTGCACTCACTACTCTGCACTCTCTGCACTCACTACTCTGCACTCACTACTCTGCACTCACTACTCTGCACTCAATACTCTGCACTCACTACTCTGGACTCTGCACTCACTACTCTGCACTCACTACTCTGCACTCACTACTCTGCACTCACTACTCTGCACTCTGCACTCACTACTCTGCACTCACTACTCTGCACTCACTACTTTGCACTCACTACTCTGCACTCACTACTCTGCACTCACTACTCTGCACTCACTACTCTGCACTCACTACTCTGCACTCACTACTTTGCACTCACTACTTTGCACTCTGCACTCACTACTTTGCACTCTGCACTCACTACTCTGCACTCTGCACTCACTACTCTGCACTCACTACTCTGCACTCACTACTCTGCACTCACTACTCTGCACTCACTACTCTGCACTCTGCACTCACTACTCTGCACTCTGCACTCTGCACTCACTACTCTGCATCCATTTCTGTAGATAAACATCCATTTCCCTACTAGTAATACTCCAAAAGCAAGCCACCCTCAGAAACCCTTTGTTCTTGTTTTTCCTGTGGGCCCAAATTTGCACTCTGCACTCACTACTTTGCACTCTGCACTCACTACTCTGCACTCTGCACTCACTACTCTGCACTCACTACTCTGCACTCACTACTCTGCACTCACTACTCTGCACTCTGCACTCACTACTCTGCACTCTGCACTCACTACTCTGCACTCTGCACTCACTACTCTGCACTCACTACTCTGCACTCTGCACTCACTACTCTGCACTCTGCACTCACTACTCTGCACTCACTACTCTGCACTCTGCACTCACTACTCTGCACTCACTACTCTGCACTCTGCACTCACTACTCTGCACTCTGCACTCTGCACTCACTACTCTGCACTCTCTACTCTGCACTCACTACTCTGCCCTCACTACTCTGCACTCTGCACTCACTACTCTGCACTCACTACTCTGCACTCACTACTCTGCACTCACTACTCTGCACTCACTACTCTGCACTCTGCACTCACTACTCTGCACCCTGCACTCACTACTCTGCACCCTGCACTCGCTACTCTGCACCCTGCACTCACTACTCTGCACTCTGCACTCACTACTCTGCACTCACTACTCTGCACTCTGCACTCACTACTCTGCACTCACTACCTACTCTGCACTCACTACTCTGCACTCTGCACTCACTACTCTGCACTCTCTACTCTGCACTCACTACTCTGCACTCTGCACTCACTACTCTGCACTCACTACTCTGCACTCACTACTCTGCACTCACTACTCTGCACTCACTACTCTGCACTCACTACTCTGCACTCTGCACTCACTACTCTGCACCCTGCACTCACTACTCTGCACCCTGCACTCACTACTCTGCACCCTGCACTCACTACTCTGCACCCTGCACTCACTACTCTGCACTCTGCACTCACTACTCTGCACTCACTACTCTGCACTCTGCACTCACTACTCTGCACTCACTACCTACTCTGCACTCACTACTCTGCACTCTGCACTCACTACTCTGCACTCTGCACTCACTACTCTGCACTCTGCACTCACTACTCTGCACCCTGCACTCACTACTCTGCACTCTGCACTCACTACTCTGCACTCACTACTCTGCACTCACTACTCTGCACTCACTACTCTGCACTCACTACTAGGCACTCACTACTAGGCACTCACTACTAGGCACTCACTACTAGGCACTCACTATTCTGCACTCTGCACTCACTACTCTGCACTCTGCACTCACTACTCTGCACTCACTACTCTGCACTCACTACTCTGCACTCACTACTCTGCACTCACTACCTACTCTGCACTCTGCACTCACTACTCTGCACTCTGCACTCACTACTCTGCACTCTGCACTCACTACTCTGCACCCTGCACTCACTACTCTGCACTCTGCACTCACTACTCTGCACTCACTACTCTGCACTCACTACTCTGCACTCACTACTCTGCACTCACTACTCTGCACTCACTACTAGGCACTCACTACTAGGCACTCACTACTAGGCACTCACTACTAGGCACTCACTATTCTGCACTCTGCACTCACTACTCTGCACTCACTACTCTGCACTCTGCACTCACTACTCTGCACTCACTACTCTGCACTCACTACTCTGCACTCACTACTCTGCACTCACTACTCTGCACTCACTACTCTGCACTCTGCACTCGCTACTCTGCACTCGCTACTCTGCACTCACTACTCTGCTCTCTGCACTCACTACTCTGCTCTCTGCACTCACTACTCTCCACTCTGCACTCACTACTCTCCACTCTGCACTCACTACTCTGCACTCACTACTCTGCACTCACTACTCTGCACTCACTACTCTGCACTCTGCACTCACTACTCTGCACCCTGCACTCACTACTCTGCACTCTGCACTCACTACTCTGCACTCACTACTCTGCACTCACTACTCTGCACTCACTACTCTGCACTCACTACTCTGCACTCAATACTAGGCACTCACTACTAGGCACTCACTATTCTGCACTCTGCACTCACTACTCTGCACTCACTACTCTGCACTCTGCACTCACTACTCTGCACTCACTACTCTGCACTCACTACTCTGCACTCACTACTCTGCACTCACTACTCTGCACTCACTACTCTGCACTCTGCACTCGCTACTCTGCACTCGCTACTCTGCACTCGCTACTCTGCACTCGCTACTCTGCACTCGCTACTCTGCACTCACTACTCTGCTCTCTGCACTCACTACTCTGCTCTCTGCACTCACTACTCTCCACTCTGCACTCACTACTCTCCACTCTGCACTCACTACTCTGCACTCACTACTCTGCACTCACTACTCTGCACTCACTACTCTGCACTCTGCACTCACTACTCTGCACCCTGCACTCACTACTCTGCACTCTGCACTCACTACTCTGCACTCACTACTCTGCACTCACTACTCTGCACTCACTACTCTGCACTCACTACTAGGCACTCACTACTAGGCACTCACTACTAGGCACTCACTATTCTGCACTCTGCACTCACTATTCTGCACTCTGCACTCACTACTCTGCACTCTGCACTCACTACTCTGCACTCACTACTCTGCACTCTGCACTCACTACTCTGCACTCACTACTCTGCACTCACTACTAGGCACTCACTACTAGGCACTCACTATTCTGCACTCTGCACTCACTACTCTGCACTCTGCACTCACTACTCTGCACTCTGCACTCACTACTCTGCACTCACTACTCTGCACTCTGCACTCACTACTCTGCACTCACTACTCTGCACTCTGCACTCACTACT
This sequence comes from Lissotriton vulgaris, assembly GCF_964263255.1. NCBI lineage: Eukaryota > Metazoa > Chordata > Amphibia > Caudata > Salamandridae > Lissotriton > Lissotriton vulgaris. The sequence continues at coordinate 102,210,545 of NC_141689.1, read as the reverse complement.
CTGCACTCACTACTCTGCACTCGCTACTCTGCACTCGCTACTCTGCACTCACTACTCTGCACTCACTACTCTGCACTCTGCACTCACTACTCTGCACTCTGCACTCACTACTCTGCACTCACTACTCTGCACTCACTACTCTACACACTCACTACTCTACACACTCACTACTCTACACACTCACTACTCTGCACACTCACTACTCTGCACACTCACTACTCTGCACACTCACTACTCTGCACTCACTACTCTGCACTCTGCACAATCACTCTGCACACTCACTCTGCACTCACTACTTCGCACTCTGCGCACTCTGCACTCACACTCACCTTCTGCCTCACAGAGGGATGAAGTGAGCGCCGTTCTACTGGGCAGACCTGGGGTCGGGCGGGAGGGTCACCAGGGGCGCGCACGGCTTATAGAGCTATACCGATCAACACAATATTCTCCGGAGTGCCATCCATCTACCGCAGTAGCAGAAATTAGTTTGAAAGCATTGTCGAAGAATGCCAAAAAGCGCCTCATTTAGAAGCGATGAACAGAATTCAATTTTTAGAGCTCCCATGATGTGAAAACAATTTACAATGTACTGTGAACAAACTATTTACGAAGATAAAATATTAGTGAGATAGGTAGTAATCCTTATGCATATTGCCAGATAAGCAGGTGCACCAATGGTCCTCTACACTGGAAAGTCATTTTGAGGATGTAAACACTTCTCAGAAGACAATCTCCTTGACTACAGCGGACCTGCAACAGTGTGCAAAATGTCATGACATTTTGTGTTTACGTACTCTGCTGTATAGATATTTATTGCCCTAATTCTTTTTCAGTATTAGAGGATATCTTTGAAAATACAAGCCTATTATGAAAGTGGATAGAAATGATTATCATCATCGTGGCTAACACAAAGGTGCAGTGAGGAAAGTGAGTGGCAGATATCGCCACCTCATGGTAACTGAGTATAGTGGGTCCAGTGGTAGCTTGCACAGCCACGTTCTTTCACTCCGTGTCCAGACTTTGACACTGTGGAATGGGGTTCAAGTCCCAGCGTCGGCTCTCCCAGAGATTACAAAAAAACATGCTGATCGAAAGAAATAAAATTAAACAATACCGATTGGCGTGACGAGGATAAATCCATGTGCAGTGCACTGCCCCCTTGCCTTGTAGACACCGCAGCCCAAGAAAACATGATTGACTGAGCAAAACGGTGGTCTAATTGTCCATAGCCAAAGTATATAACAAGCTGAGGATCAACAAACGTGAAAACAGCGTGGTGGGCGCGCACGTGACGCAGCGTGGGCGTGCACATCAGCTGAAGGATCGCCGGAGAAGACACGAGTTTGCCTGCTGCCATGACTGACCAACTGCAGAGGGAAAGAGCCCGGTGAGTGTGGGTAGAGGGGGGCGGCAGAGAGGGAGTGGGCAGAGAGGGATGGGGTGTGTGTGTGTGTGTGTGTGTGTGTGCGTGCGTGTGTGCGTGTGTCTGTTTCTGTGTGTGTCTGTGTGTGCACGGCCATGCCTGCCTGTGTGTGTGCGCGTTCACGGACCCTGGTCGGCGTGTTCACAGCTCTAGGTCCCTTCAGAGCGAACTCCATAACAATAGGTCTCGATGCCGAGACCTAAAAAGGTATGACCTTAGGAATAGGGATAATTTGAAAAAACCTGACAGATATCAAGATAATGATACACGTCCCTCTTGATCTTTTCAGACTTCCTCGCAGAAATCAGAAAGAAGAGGACAGTCAGAAGACAAGGAAGAACGCGTCAAGTCCAAAGACAAAGAACCCCGTTCACCAAAGTAAAAGCTCAATTTCCTAAAAAGAAGGTACCAAGCATAAAAATCAGACATGCCGAGGATCTTGAGGACACAACTCAAGAACGGGGAGTGGGCTCAAACAATGCTAGACAGCGCAGCAGAAGTGACCATAGTTTGCAGGATCCTGAAGGACCATCTGGAGTCAGTGGACTTGAATGAATGTATTCAGGTTGAAACTGCCGACACCAGGGTTAGTGTACCCCACAAGTTATATGAAGTAGAGTAGTGGAGTGGTGTGGCTCACTGGTTAGAGGCGGCAGACCCGGGAGCAGAGAACGTCCCGGGACCAGGGTTCAATTCCCGACGCGGCAGGGTCGTGGACCAGGGTCAGCGGACTCGATAATTCTCGCCTCGGTGCCTAATATAACCAGGGATCACACTCGGCAACTCTGGGCATTAGCCTGCCTCATCTCTACAACGGCCCCTCACATTCGCCGGGGATGCCTGGTTTCACCTTGGAGATACCCAGTAGGGACCATCTCACAGGGATAGCCAGGACGTGTTCCCCAGCGGTCTGCAGCGCCATGATGCCTCAGGGCAGCAGTGCACTTTTCAAGACCACATACATTACATTACATTACAAGTAACACTCCGGATGGAGGGGGACATAACTAGAAAAATAAGAGCACTCTTTTTGGAGAATCTCTCTAACGGCTATGACATTCTTCTAGCTGAACAAGACTGGCCACCTGAATTTGTCAGGGAGTGCCCACATGGCGAAAAGATAATTATGCCGGCCTTCTCATATCATATTAAAATTCATAAAAAATACACTTATGCCAGAAAATGGGCAGTGGCCCAGGCTTCAGCATTATAAAAAAATCATGTGGGATGGGATTCTCCTTGCCATAAAATCCAGTTAAAAGATCAACCTGCTGCACAAAGGCAGTACCCAGTTAAGCAAGAAGCTAAACAACAAGTCAGGGAGATTTTAAATCAACTTCAATGCCAAGGGGTGATTGAAACATGCACCTCGTCAATGAACAATCCTTTGTTTCCTGTGTCCAAAACAGACAATTCATACCGTCTAGTATTGGATTACAGACACTTAAACTCTTGTTGCAAAACATTTGCAGTACAAAATGCACACAGTGCAGCACTGATGAACAACATCGTGCGCAAAAAATATAAAACCACATTAGATATTTCAAATGGGTTTTTCTGTCAAAACATTGCACCTGAAAGCAGACATCTGACCACTTTCTCAATTATGGGGACACAGAAACAATTTTACCGTCTCCCCCAAGGATTCATGAATAGTCCAGGGTTATTTTCAGCCAGGGTAAAAGAGTTACTACAAACGTACAATGATGAGGCATTATCTTATGTCGATGACATCTATCTTACAGATGACAACTTGGACAGACACTTGGAAAGAGTGAACACCATAATACTTGGGTTCGCCTCTGAAGGGTATAAATTCAGTTTTAAGAAATCACGAATTGCCCACCTCAATGTCCTATTTCTAGGATACGAGTTATCAAGTGAAGGCAAGAGCCTGTCAGCAAACTTTCTAGAAAAATGTGCGCTGCTCCAAACTCCAAGAACACTGAAAAACTTACAGTCCATTCTAGATTTCCTGAATTTTGGAAGAACTTATGTTCTAAATTACGCAGAAAGGGTTAAACCTCTCTACGAACTAATCAAACCTGATTTCAAACCAACTAGTTGGACTCAAACACACTAAGAAATTCTGCGTTCAGTCCAAACAGACATGTTAGCAAAAACACAGTTACAGACACGCGAAAACTTGCGCAATCTTGTGATCCGAATGATCCCAGGGAGATGCGAATTCACGTACCTGACCTTTAATGAGAGAGAAACAGTACCAATAGCATACAAATGCATAATGATCGTTACACCTGTAGCTGCCTTAGAGGCAGTGACAAAAGCAAGCATCCCAAATGCTAAAGCTTTACATCCGAGATGGATACAATGGGTTAACTCTCTTGCTGCAATAGACGTTGAATACGTTTTTGGCCCCGGCTTGAAAACACAAGACTTTCTCCAATACGAACATGAATGTCCTCTACCGACCGAAATTCTGCCTCTTGAACATTACCGATGTATAATATATACAGACGGTACACAGACAAAATATCGATTTTTAAATATCGATATACAAAAATATCGAAGTTTAAATATCGATGGGACAAAATATCGAAGGTAAGTAATATCGACAGTCTCAATATCGATATTAGTATGATATCAGTAATATCGAAGTTTTAAATATCGATGTCAATAATATCGAAATAAATAACTTCGATGTTACTAATATCAATTTTTAAATAAATTTAGTGTATATTATATTGTATGTATTATATTTTATTATTTATTTTTAATGTAATTTAATTAAATATTGTCTTTTACTACTGTAGCGGGTTGTGGGTTTATAGGGGAATAGGGTGGGAAGTAATTTAATTATGTTACATTAATTATTAATTAGTAGGAATTATTAATTAATTAATTGAGAATTTTTTTTAAATTAATTTTAATTAATTGATTAATTGATAAATATGTTCTGTAGCGGTTTATGGGTTTATAGGGGAATAGGGTGGGAAGTAATCTAATAATAATTAATTAATTAATATATGTTTGTACATATTTTGATTAATAATTAATTGGTAAATAATTTATATTAATTAGTTAATTAATTAATATGATTTTGAACATATTTATAATTATTAATTAGTTGGTAATTATTTAATATTAATTATTTAATTACATTAATTATATTAATTCTTTTTATATATAATTTTTTGTTATTCTTAATTAATTAATTGGGAAAAATAATATTAATTATTAAATTAAATTAATTACAGCTAATGTGCTAATATATTTACTTTATTGTTATTGTTAATTAATAATTAATTGGTAATTAAATAATATTAATTAATTTTGGGTAAAGGAGTATTTTTAGGGTTCAGGGTCAGTTTTCAGTTTTTGGGTAAAGGGGTATTTTTTGGGTTCAGGGTCAGTTTTCAGTTTTTGGGTAAAGGGGTATTTTTAGGGTTCTGGGTCAGTTTTCAGTTTTTGGGTAAAGGGGTATTTTTAGGGTTCAGGGTCAGTTTTCAGTTCATGGGTAAAGGGGTATTTTTAGGGTTCAGGGTCAGTTTTGGGTTTTTGGGGTACAGGCGTACAGGGTAAAAACAAAAAAATATTACATTAAATCAAATAAATAACATACAAAAAAAATTTACATTAAATTATTAAGTGTTTTATTTATTTTAAATGTATATGTATTAGTTTTAATTTTGTTTTAATATTTTTATTTAATATTTGTAAAATTATATGTATTTTAAAATTATTTTTACATTATTATTAATACATTTAAAAAAACGATATTTTTGATTCCGATATTTTTGTACTACGATATTATTTTTTCGATATTTTTGTACTTACCTTTATGAAGATAGGATTCCGATATTTTTGATGTCGATATTTTTGCTCCGATATTTTTGTATTTCGATATTCTGTCTGTCGATATTATGTCAGACATTCATACAGACGGATCAGCACAACCCGCAATTGGGGGTAAACAAGCCTATAGTGCTGCGTGCACGATCGTTAAAGGTCACTGGCGCGAATGCAAATTCAGACCTATGGTCACAAAAACTCAATCACTCAGAGACTGTACAGCTCAGCGAGCTGAACTACAGGATTTCAAGGTGGCACTTGAAAATACCGATCGCGAATTCTCTACACTCATAGTGTGCGACTCGTATTTCTGTGTTGAATCTTACAATGAAAATTTGCAGAACTGGGTAAAAAACGGATTAAAAAACACGAAAGGTGGCACAATTAAGCATAAAATGCTTTGGGAACAAGTAGTTCTTTTTCAGAAAGAACTACAAAAGACTCACGTGATACATACACTGTGTCATCGGCGTGATGGCGTTCACGTTGCAGGGAATTCATTGGCTGATGAAGCCGCAAAGGCAGCTGTGCAAACGGCTTCCTTAGCTACAATCGCTCGTGCGGAAAAAGTTATTGATGGTGAAACGTTACTAGCAGTAAAAGCCTCAATGGAAGGCAATCATGCAGTGTTACCTCTAAACTGTCCACTCTGTAATACATACATAATTGATGCAAACTCCATTCCTTTTGCTCAAATCCCTGGAGTGGGGGACAGAGTAATTCCAAACAGGAAGCGGAGAGCTTACTTGGTTCAAGAAGCACATATGGGAGAGGGTCTGAGACATCAAGGGATCTTGAAATGTCTAATAGAATTAGAAAAGATGTACTGGTGGCCGGGACTGGGAGTTGATGTGTACAATTTCGCAATTTATTGCCCTAACTGCAACAGAGATCGCAGCAGCGAAAGCCACCAGATACCTGACTACAGAGTAGCCAGCCCAGTCCAGACACATTGCTAGACAGCATTCTGCTATGTACCCGCAGGCCTCCCTACAGACAAATGCGGTCCCACAACTACTAGGACAAGATTTATTTGGTTATGGCCCCAGCGCTCTGCGGACGCCAGAACTGTTATAAAGGATTTGCGAGTCTTTATCGGCACATACGCAATCGGCACACTACATTCTGACCAGGGTCCTGCGTTTAGCTCTTGAGCTTACAAGGAGGCTATGGTTAGCTTGGGCATTGCATTGCGGTATTCTAGTCCCTCCCATCCTGAGGGTAATGCGGTAGTGGAAAGAAAAAACCGTGACATAAAGCAATCCATAACAGCTAAGGTATTAGGTTCGGGTAATGGGTGGGCCAACCATTTAATAAGTGCCCACCGTAGACCTAACAATCTGCCAAGAAATTCTCTGGGGGGAATCACTCCTTATGAATTACTGTTTGGTACTAAATGATAATCGAAGACCTCAATTGTCAAACGTCAGTGGTGGAACAAAAACCCGTTGATGTCAAAGATCGTTTGGCTGTTTTACAGGACTTAAATGAAAGAAGAAGACGTCTGAGTAACACAACACAAAAGCCAACAGCCACTGAAGAAAAACCACCTGTCCCAGTAAGACCTGTCTGGATTTCAAAGATTGGGGATCTAGTCAGGGAAAAGATAGCGGTGAAGAAGGAATTTGGGCCTTCTTACAGAAAAGCAGTACCTGTCTTAGCAATCCAAGGAACAAGATCAGTAGTACTACTGCCCCTTGATGGTAAAAAGGAGAACCGAGTCATGTCCATCGACCTGGTATAACCATAACATGTGGCCAATAATAAGTAGTAGGCCCAATGGACTCCCAAGATGTAGCAGAAGACCAAATCTTGCTACTATCCAAGAGGTTCAAACTGAAAGACTTATCACGTTTGATAAACCTGCAGTAAGAAAAGAAGGACTATGCAACAAAGCCATGGAACTCGTGCCTCTTGAGACCCAAATAACAGTGATGTAGCCTCTGACCATACCAATATGACAAAGGAAGAAGCAACTCCAAAGATTAATACCAATCCTGATGCAATTCCAACAATTGACAGAACTGCATCTGGCTATTTCATCAACTTTGATACATTTTCTGAGGATCCCAGTGAACCTGAAGAAAGGCCAGCAAAGAAAACGCTCAAAGAAAAAACAACAGAACTCTTTCATCAACTTGAGAAAGTATATCTGGTTTCACCATGGATTGAATTTTGGATTGGTTTAGGTGTATTTTTTCTCCTACTCTGGCTGATTTTAGTTTTAAGCTTGGGACAAATGATAGATGGAAACTACAGTACAATGGACACAGCAAGTCAGAAAATCAACTTGGTCCTAAAACCTCACAAGTCATCCCATCGTGAAAAGAGAGACCTGTCGTCTGTGAACATCACAGCCGTTCCTATACCTGGTGGTATAGCATGGGATAGAACTGATTATGACATTTTTGGCCCGGCGGAGCTGCTAAAGATTCCACACCAGTTCAAGGTTTCTTTAAGTGACTTTGTATCACCCAGCACATTTTCTGATGATTGGGACTTTGAGACTATCAATAATATGATGTCAGATTTAGAAATGTCTGCAAAATTGACTGAACATGACTATTTACAAGGGTCATCAGATTATGAACAAATGTATTGCTTTAATCACTATGGTCACCACTATTTGCACAAATCTGCAAGTCCTAGGAATGTTTTTATTAATAATCAATGGGAACATTGTCCCACGCCACCAAAAGGCAGCTCAAAAACATTCCATGAAAAGTTTTCGTACTTCTCAGGGTTTAATGTTACAAATCCAGAAACGTTTTATTTCAAAAATATAAATAAGACAGGAATGAAAACAATGTTGACCAACACTAAACAAATGTATTCAGCAAACTTTTATGCTCAGCTGTCTACATTAGGTTTTGACTCCTGGAAAGACAACATTGAGACAAAAACTGTCTGGGGCACGAAAGAATGGCAGGTACAAGGTTTTGAGGCCGTGTTCAGAGCCTGCATTATACCAGAACAAATAATGTTTTTAAACGATACTGTTCAACAGACTTCTTGTCTTGGCCTAGCTAAAATAAAAGATTTAAATAAACCGTCTTTACCTAAACCCACTTCTGAAAGTAATGATCCTAAAGAAAAGGAGGTAGACGTACCATATATTTTAGCAAAAAACAGAACTAATCCTGATTGGAAAAAATGGTTAATCTGGCCCACAGACACTAATAACTGTCATGATAGATTCCTGAACAAAACACAGGGGTTACAACTGAACAGGCCAGATCCAAGATACTCCCAGAGACAACATCCAGGGATAGTAACCACATATAGTGTAGGAAAACTATGCCTTGAGTGGCTAAAGACATTCACACTTCCGGAAATCAAACAACACTTATCTTTACTTAAAGAAAGCAATGATTTGCAAGATTTCCTAATGGGGCCTCGCAGACCACGGCAAAAACATTTCATATACACCTGTATATACGGTGCGTACAACAAAGCTTGGAAAATAACTGCAGAAAGAATACGAGAAATTGATCGTATTAATTTAGAGAAAGCTATCTCTGTAGTGGTTACCGACTCTGTCCTCCAGAATATATTCTTTGGACAGCATTGTATCCTCTGCAATTGATATAATGGAACAGGACTTGCTAATGTTACAACATGGCCAGTCTCAATTACGTTCTATAATGCAGTTAGGCTGGACGTTGCAAAATCTTCGTTCAGGCTATGTGCCATGGCGTCTAATCAACACAACGTCATTGTTTGCTGTATTTAACCTTACAGATAAACAAATCTCTTTAGCACAAAGAAGAGCAGACTATACGGTGCTGAGCATTGGAAAAACTGGAAAGATTACCAGTGACAGTTTCTGAGAAGCTTGTCATTGAATGGATAATTTATGCCACCATCATGATATCAGTGACGATTTTCCAATGTCAGTATTGTCTACAGCATATGCCCGCGGGCCTGTATGAAAGGTTGGGTAAAGAATACATTAAGTCAACATGGACTTTAGCTTACATACACAAATGTTGGAACAAGAGAAAAGAGGTATTCCTTAGTGGACAAAATTGTAAAAACTCACTAAGTGGTAAACTTTTGTGCAAAGGTATTAATTTACACGGAGCCTGCGACGGTTTCTCAAATAACCTCTCTTGCCACCTGCACGGTACTCCCTCCACCGTGATAGAGCCCATTTTCGGGCAACTATCCAACGGCAGTTACGTTATGTTGAATGATCACAGCTGCTGTGGCATGATGCCAGGAAAACGTTATCTCGTCAGTGTGTCGTACATGGTCACTTGTTGTATTCAAGTAGTGTATCCAACTCAAAAGAGACAGTGAGACTACATTATGGCCTTCACTGAATATCTCTTCTATATGAATTGATACTTTAAGCAGCATAAAAGCCATTCTTTTGGAAAGATCTAAGCCACTGACCTCGTCTAGAGAAACGTATGATCTGCAAGTTGCGAGGACATCTGCAGAGATACATGCATTATTATCAACGAACTGCCCAGTACATTTCGCAGAAATGTTAAGTCAAATCTTAAACATGTCTGAAACCAATGGCATCGCACATGTATTTAAGACGATTTTTTCGGGACAGTTACCACCATTTTAAGCAGTCCTTGGCATTTTTCCAAATTTCGTGCACTCTATGTTAGGCGGCCTGCCTCTCATCTTAGTACTCGTAGCAGGATTTTTATTTTTATTCTTTCTGCTCCGATATGGCAAGTCAAGTAACCGACGATACCCAGACCAACATGGAAGGGGCCCTCCTTGCCATGAGGTATCGTGAAAGGATTTCACAGATTCTTGGCTTGGCTCGTTTAAGAGATCTAAACACAACCTAGTTTCTATCATTCAGACCAATGTGGCAAGATTGCATCTTACCTGTTCTACGATGCCTGCTTTGCAGAGAGGAATACGTGTTGGACATCTATCTTACACTTCCATCAGTCCTGCCATCGGATGTCGACACCTTGCTAGGTCCTGTAACGGCTCATGCATTGTGTTGTCCTCAACGGCTACCAATCCTGATGACGGCATTCATTGAGGTCTCACCAGTAAGTCTAACTGAGGGTGAGATCCGGGAATCAACAGGCACACAGGTACTATCTAATTTGAACACTGTAAATGTAAATGTACATGTATTTATATAGCGCAAATCACCGACCCGGTATCTAAGCGCTTGCTTAGGGAACCCGTCCTGGTATTCCCCTGTGAGATAACCCCGGCAGGGTATCCACAAGGTGAAAGCCAGGCATCCCACCGCGAGGGGCCGTTGTGGAGATTAAGCAAGCTATTGCCCAGAGTCGCAGAGTGTGAACCCGTGAATCGAGAAGGCACCGGAGCGAGAATTGTCGAGTCCGTGGACATTTTAGTTCTCAAGACCCGCCGAGCCGGGAATTTAACCCTGGTCCCGGGCTGACCTCTGCTTCCAGGTCTGTCTCCTCTAACCAGTGAGCCACACTTCTCCACACTGCTAATGCGGCACCTGGCGCTGACGTCAATGCTTCTCATTTGTGCACTTTTGATCTGCTTGATCAAGTGGTTCCACTTTCACCTACTGTGGTAGACGATTTCTTTGCCAGCCTTGATGATCTGATGTTTTCTCCTGACACAGAGAATAACTTTTGATTCATGCACACAGCGTTCCCTGAACTCTTGAATTGTTTTCTCTCTCCAAAAACATGGAATTTTTTTGGCACAGACTAATCTGCTTAAAGTAGAACTATTCTTAGAGATCAAGAAATTCTTTTCTGAACACTGCCTAGAGAACATATTTGGCCTTGTCCTCATATAACAATTATAATAATATGTTATGTCAAGAAATGGTCTCGACTTTCTGTATTTAAGAGCCATTTTCATAAATGTAAAATCATGATTCATTCGGTTTGCATATTTAGATACCATACTATATGCTTAGAATGCCAACACTTCCTTAAAATGCATACTGTAGAAATGCTCAATATTTTCTCATGTACAACCATTTCAAAGTGCAATTTTTGTATTTTTGGGGTGGGATTGTAAACACTAGCTTTAGATATGTTCAGTGCTTATTAGTTTAGCTTAATTGAACTAAAGATCGTGGAGTGGGTGTTGTAATCGAATCTAGGCCCCCAGTGTAATTTTCCTAATTCATGCCCTTATATAGGTATAATTTATCATATCCTTATATAGCACTACCCTATTTGGTCTAAGCCATACAGCCCAAATACGGCAAGGCTACTTCCAATAGGTTCCGAGAATTAACAATGATTTCTTGGGAAAACCCACCTTCAGCGGCTAGGAACTACCCCCTGCTTGAATATTAAATTCTCCAAGACTCCAGACGTTTTCCAAGAATTTAGCCTTTGAGTGACGATATTAAGTCCAAACATGCGTCAAACTCGGCACCTTCAAAGTATAAATATGCCCAGGTTTGCCCAGTCAAACACACAGTGGTTTGGAGCAGATCGACTATCTAATTGCCCGACGCCGTGCAGCAGCAAATGCCGAAGGAAGCCGACCCTCCAGCTGATGCACTGAGAGAGACGCTGTCTTTTCTCTTGCCGAGAAATCCAGCTCCAGTGTTTCCGGCTTACCCTTGCGGGTATCAGGGAAATTGAGTCCTGAGAGAGAGATACAAGACCTCCTTCATTCTAAAACTAAGGTACGGAGCTGATTAGACCTCTTAGAGAATTCTTGGAATAGATTCCTGGCAGAGAACTACTAAATTTAGGCAACTCCTCACTTACTTCTTCCCTCGTACTAGACTTAGGTTAGGTACACCTGGGTAGGCGTATTTTAGAAGCACCAGTTGAGTACGTTTTAGTAATTATTTATTACTGTATGTATTTTATACATTTTATGCACTTTTATGGCTTAGAAACCATATCATGCGTTTACAGTACTACTTTATAATATGGTTTGTATTATATGCCTTGTACTTTATAACCAGTATTACGATTGTAGCAGTTCATTTCTTATGCTTGAGAAAGAAGATTGTTCAATAAATACTTTTATTGAAAAAGCCCGTCTCTCTATTTCTCTGCATCTCTGGTGAAATGAAGCATGCACGATTGACTGCGTAAAATAGTTATCTATTGTTTCCGCGACTCTAGAGATGATTTCTTATTCTTGGGAAACAAAGTTGTCATGTTTATGCGGTTGTCAGAAACTAATCCCTTCTTGTGAATTCGAGAAAGTTTCTAGTGACCTCTGAGCTAGCTGGCACTCACTATTAAGTTTAATATATTCCATAGAGACTTAGTAGACCTCAGTCCTACGTCTAAACTACAGTATATATTATTTTAATGTGCAGAGCCTATTGGGAATACAGGAGCTACACTACACTGGAGTGGGAATAGTAATTTTTACCCCTCCGCTATCCAACACTTTCCCTACTTATGTACTCACTGGGGTGGGACTACTTTTGTGTACCCCTTCGTTATTCAACACTTATCCTACTGTTGCATTCAGTAGAGTGGGAATACTAATTTGTACCCCTCCGCTATCCAACATTTTCCCTACTATTGCACTGTTTGGAGTGGGAATAGTAATTGTTGCCCCTTCGCTATACAACACTTTCCCTACTGTTGCTCTCACTGGAGTGGGAATAGTAAATTTTACCCCTCTGCTATCTAACACTTTCTCTACTGTTGCACTTAATGTAGTTGGAATACTAAATGTTACCCCTCCGCTATCCAGCACTTTCCCTACTGTTGCACTCACTGGAGTGGGATTAGTATTTTTTTTACTTCTCTGCTATCCAACATTTATCCTGCTGTAGCACTCAGTGGAGTGGAAATAGTCATTTTTACCCCGCCACTATCCAAAACTTTCCCTAATGTTGCTCCTACAGGAGAGGGAATAGAAATATTTACCCCCCGGCTAGACAACACTTTCCCCTACTGTTGCACTCACTGGAGATGGAATAGTACATTTTATTATTTTGCTATCCAACACTTTTCCTATTGTTGCACTGATTGTATTGGGCAATTTAAGTTTAAATATTTGTTCATAGTTTAATGTTTTGATTTAGTCTAGAATTTTTTTTTATATTTTAAATTATTGATATATATTATTTTTATATAATTTGAAAGTTTTAAAATAAATTAAAGATAATAGTTTATCCCCCCCCAGCAAAATCCGCCATCCAGGAAAACCGAAAAGAGTTTTCCTGCCCCACCAAGAAGAAAATATGTCATTCTGTGGGAGCACCATATATTCTCCCACCATATTTGTGCAATCAAGACCCTTAATTCAATTTATTTATTTTATTTATTTAGAAGTTTTCTATAGCGCTAACAAGACCCGAAGGTATCAGAGCGCTTCACAGTAGTGGGCATGAAAAAGAGAACAACATGAAACAAACCCAATAAAAGCAATCGGCGACAGACAATTTGGAAAGAAGAAAAGTTCGGACAGCAGGGCTTCTCAGTACTGGATTCAACAATACCACATGGATTCTGAGACGTTTGCAGCTCCAAGTTATCCATAACCAAGGGAGCGGATCAGGCACAAGGATTTAAGTTGGCTCTTGAATTCTGAATAGGACGGTAGAGTTCTGATGTGCGGGGGGATGGCGTTCCATATTTTGGGGGCATTTCCTGAGAAAGAGCAGTCCGCAGTTCTCTTCCTTCTGGTTTTTGGTAGGATGAGCAGTAGGGAATTAGAGCTTCTCAAATTTCTGGCTTGGCCTGCTTTTTTGAGCTTGTTAGCCAGGTATTCCGGTTTGCCGGTGTGGAGGGCCTTGTGGGTTAGGCAGGCCGTTCTGAAGGTACTTCGCATTTCCACAGGGAGCCATTCGAGTTCTTTAAGAGCCGGGGAGATGCGATCATATTTTTTGCAGCCTGTGATCATTCTTGCTGCCGCGTGAAGTGTTGTTTTTAGTGGAGCCAGGTGGGATTTGGGGATGCCTGTTAGGATTGAGTTCCCATAGTCCAGTCTTGATAGAACTAGAGATTGCGTGGCTAGTTTGAGGTCCTTGTTGGGAATGTGAGGTTTAATTTTGTTCAAAAGTCTGAGGTTGAAGAATGCACTTTTCGCCGAGTTCTTAATGTGATTTGTCAGGGTTAGTTTAGGGTCTAAGGTGAAGCCCAGGGATTTAACGGAGTCGGCTAGCGTGAGGTTACCCTTGAGAGCATCGATCGACTTTAGCCACTCGGTGATTTGAGGGTTATCTTCTTTGTTTGAGATGAGGAGTGTTTCTGTCTTATCGGGGTTGAGTTTCAGGTGATTCTTTGTCAGCCAGTCTTGAACTTCATTTAGGATATCGTTGAGTCTCTGGATGTCTTTAAGAGAGGAGATTTCCAGGTAAATCTGCGTGTCGTCCGCGTAGAGGTGGAAGTTGATGTTGGCGTTCCTGAGTAACTTAGCGAGTGGCTCCATGTAGATGTTAAAGAGCTGGGGGGAGAGCACCGATCCTTGAGGGACACCCTTGTTGACTTGCTGGGTATCGGAGGTGAAGTTCTTGATTTTTATTAGTTGCGAACGGTTGTGTAAAAAGGAGGAAAACCACTTGAGAACTACCTCGCCAAGGCCGGCTCTTTCTTGGAGAGTCGTGATGAGGAGCTTGTGGTCCACCGTGTCGAACGCTGCTGAGAGATCAAGGAGTATGAGGAGGCAGCACTTGTCAGCGTCAAGAGATCCATGGATGTCATCTATGATGTTCAACATCGCGGTTTCAGTGCTGCGGCCTTGTCTGAAGCCAGATTGGAGGGGGTCCAGGAGATTGATGTTGTCCAGGTGTTGCGTCAGTTGCAGGAGTACACAGCGTTCAAGTGTTTTCGAGAGTAAAGGGAGGTTAGATATTGGTCTGAAATTGTTCAGGTCAGTTGAGTCGAGACCGGGTTTTTTCAGGAGGGGAGTGACTTGTCCCATTTTTAGACAATCGGGGACCACACCGCTTTGTAAGGAGCTGTTTATGATTCTTCCCCAGATAGGCGCTAAGGTAAGCTTCATTTGTTTGATTAAAGATGGGGGGATGGGGTCTGAGATGTGTGCTGAAGGTTTGGAGGTCGAGATCAGCGCGATTATCTCAGTTTCCTGGACGGGGCGAAAGCTTAGCCAGGGGGAGGGAAAGGAGTCGGATGGGAGTGCCACTGGGGAGGTCGAGTAGCTCTTCTGGAGGTGTGGGTTGTTGATGTCTAGAGATAGTTCGATTTTTTGGACTTTGACGTTGAAGAAGTTGGCAAAGTTGTCACAGAGTTCTTTGGAAGCCTGTAGGGTTGAGGGCAGGGGCTTTGTTGTTTGTTGTCTGATTATGTTGTAGAGTTCTTTGGGTCTGTTTTTGGATTTGACCAATGCCTCACGGAAGAAGCTGGATTTCTTGTTTTTGATATGGTTGTTGTACTTCCTACGGGCTGATTTTAGTTGAAGGCGGAGAATGGCGGTTGGGTTGTTTCTCCACTTTCTTTCTTTGGTTCTCAGGTTTCTTCTTTCTGCGTTGAGGTCCGCAGTGAACCAGGTTCTGGATGGAGTAGCTCGGCTTCTTTTGAGTTTAAGAGGAGCTAGATTGTCAAGTATGGCGACTACCCCCGAGTTATAGTGGTCGACGAGGTCGTTGGTCGAGAGGTGCATAGTGTTATTTGAAAGAAGAGCGCTTAGTTGACCTTCCAAGATGTCTTGGGGTACTTGGGAGAGGTTTCTCGACCATTTAGGCGGGTCTTGCGGAGGTTTAAGCGAGAAGATGGGGTGATTGATGTGGAATAAGATCATGTGGTGATCTGACCAGTCAACTGGTAGTATGTGGTTGACCGTGATAGAATTCTTTTGGGCAATGATGGCGTCCAGTGTGTCCAGTACGCTTGCCCCATCTGGGACAAATGCACCCCATCCTCACGAAAAAGATGCCCCTCAGTGCATTGTATGTTAGAGTGGTATAGAACCTTTATTCCAATGCCCTCACAGTAAAGTCTCATGGCTCTATTAAGCTTTCGTCTCGCCTTCTCCAAAGCTGCATGATTCCTTGCTCCTGTCTAGTGCAGCTGTGTTATGAATTCAGCCCAGATCACCGTGGTGCCCTCCAAGTTAAGGCCAGATAAGTCAACAAGATCATTCTCACCAAGGTGGATGACAAGCAAATTTGGAGGCCCCCCCCTAAAACACATCAGCGACAACATGGGAAACAAACTCACCCAACGCATTCCCCTTTTCCCTGCCATACGACCTCATGGCTAACACTTGTAAGTCCAAGTGATCTCCCACAAATCTGTTTCTCAGTGTAAACAGCAGCCCACTTTACGAAGGAGTGTCCTACTATCCATGTTGTCTTTTTCGAACTTACAAGCCCGGGAATCTGACCTAGGTAGAAAAACAAACATTACCAAGGAAACAAGGGATGCACTGAAAATAACTTACAAACATATTTTTCGCAATACTTGGATTGCCATCTCCAACTCTACGTATGTCTGACCAAGACCACCCCAATCTCGCAGTCTCCGTTGCTGCCCAAATACGGACGGAGTGTTTGCCAAAACGTAGCAGATTTTCCCCCAAGCTAATGAGCACCTTCCTCATCACAGTCAACAGCTGAGCAATGAAAGTCTGCCGCCCCTGCGCATGGCAAAGAATGCTTCCTAGTGTAAAAAACTAGAAGCTTATAAAACCTCCCATTCCCCCACAGGACAGCACGGCCCCACCCCGCTCCTCTTCAAGAAAACCCATTTACCCCTGCCCAATTGATCAGTCTTGGAGGCAATCAACCAGATTCTCAACCTGTGCTCTCCTATAAAAACTTCATCACTGCTTATGCCCGCCCTATGGTGCAAACCTAGTAACTCAGATGCGCTGAATGCCCCAAAAAACAACCATACAAAACATAACCGAAACTTGCAACACTCAAACTCATTGTAACAGCAAGAAGGCAACTGTAACAACATCCTTTGCAACAAATCAAATGTCACCGGCTGACGTAACGGCTTGCTACCAGCCTGTTCCCTACTTAAGCATCTAAGAACTCTTTTCACCAACACCCCTCCCACCTGGTCCCTCCCCCACCTTAACTGTCCATAAAAATAAATCCCAGCTAATTTGTCAGAAATAGTAGTGTGGGAAAAACATTTATCTATCAGGTGTAACACAAAACCCAATAAAAACTGTTCATCATCCACCAACCTCTCCTGCGCAGCAAACGTGTTACCATAGCTTAATAACTCTTTCCAGGCTTGCTGATAGCTTCTTCTCATAATGGCTGCTACGGATTTCTCTATCAATTTGACTATTCTCATTCCCCTCACGCCCAGAAACACTGTGGGATCTGAATCTTGTTGGGTTCTGCCCCAGGAACCAGCTTGCGAAATGTCGCCCACTGAAAACGAGACAGAGCGTCCGCTATACAATTATTGACTCCTGGAATATGTCTCGCTTTAAAAACAACATTAAGCTGCAGACATTTGAGCATAAAGGCGCGTTGCAACCTCAGAACTCTCAAATCTCTGGCCTTTTGTTTATTGATCAATTCAACCACAGCTAGATTGTCTACATTAAACCGTACTGGTCTATTCTGGAATTGCCCTCCCCAGACATACAATGCCACGAGTAGAGGAAAGAACGCTAAGAAGGCGATACTGCGACCTTGTTGTAGCCAATGCACTGACCAACTTTTAGTGCACCAACGCCCCTCCCAGAATATGCCAAAACCTTTTGCACCAGACGCATCCGAGTATATCTGAATTTGCCAGATCATGTCTTCATCCATAAAAAAACAAAGATACGTACAGATCGACCCTAGTAGCTGCTGAAATACGCACTCTGTGGTGAGGGAGATAGGCCCCTGACATGGACATTCCCAGCCCTGACCACCCTACACGCAAAGTTGAGGTAGCCCAACAACTTTTGCACCTTCCTGAGCTCCAATTTATGATCCTCAATCACAGATGACAAAAATGCTTAAATCTCCTGCACTTTCTCCACTGGTAATCTTGCTACCATCTCCATAGTGTCAATGTCAATTCCCAAGAAAGTAAGTTTTGTACTAGGACCTTCAATTTTGTCCGGTGCTAACCGCACACCAAGCTCCTGAGCCATTATCTGGAAAGAATGCAAAGCCTTTTGACATTGTCTTGTGTTCTGAACTCCAATGAACATGAAGTCATCTAAATGATAACAAATGAGGTCATGCCCACTAATGTAAGGAAAACGCCACTGCAAAAAAATGCTGAAGGTTTCAAAAAGTGCACATGATTCAGAACACACCATAGGAAAAACGTTATCAACATAAAATTCCCCCTGAAAGTGCATGCCTAACAGCTCAAAGTCAGAAGGATGAATGGGTAACAGTCAAAAAGCAGACTGTATATCACTTTTAGCCAATTGTGCCGCTCTCCCCGCTGACCTGACCAACCTCAGCACATCATCCACAAAGGCGTAAGAAACGCTAGAATCCGCTGATGATATGAAGTCATTAACAGAGGTGCCCTCAGACCATGACAGGTGAAGTCATAATCGGAACGGCCCAGCTTTCTTTTTAGGTACCACCCACAGAGGAGAGACAATCAAACTGTGCATTGGGCAAGGAACAAATAGACCAGCAACTCCGCCTGCTTCTACCTCTGACAGTAACTTCTGTTGAACATCCTTTGGAAACTCCTTAGCTGGCTTCAGATTGTCAGACCACCTGCTCTGACGTAAGACCCTGGTAGCCTATCTTAAACCCGTCTTTGAAACCCCAAAATAATCTGGTGGCAGCCTCAGTGTCTGGATAGGCTTCCAGCCAGTTAGCCAAGATCTGCAACCGAATTGGGGTATGAGCCCTTTGGTACAAATTGGAAAGCCTGACCTCTTCCCCTCTGCCCCCTTCCGTGATCACCCCATCTCTAACCTGTGAAGCATTGTGTGGGGGGATGCTTGCCACCACATTGGGAGCACTAATGCTTATACTTGCAGAATTGCCTACTGCAAAAACCTCTGTTGAAGTTCCAACAGGCCCCGAAAACAGTTCTCTGACTCCTGCCACTAAACCCCGCCCCAGGCTGGGTGGAACGATACTGAAAGGGCCCACTTGCAGTATAAGTGGTAGCAGGTGACTGAGAAGACGCCATCCATTGTAACCACAACTCTAAGTCCACATCACCCCAGGGTCTGTCATTAAACACGCTCATGCGAGCTCTAAACTTCTCATCATATGACAACCAAGCATAACCCCCAAAATAACTCTGAGCTTTCCTTATGATGTCCATGTACTTAAACATCGCTACCGCTCTATCCTGATGTTTTTCACAATAAATGCTAAATGGATTGGCAGTTCGGGCTGGACTGTTCCCATGAGGCACAGGGTCAAGGCTGATTTGCATATAGCCATGTCTGAACTGGGGTGGTGTGGTGAGCAAAATAACGATGGATTAAACCCAGATCTGTGACTGGGGGTGAATGTTTTGCCATTGTGCAACAATCCGTCCATCATCTTGTGTGTTTTGCTGTTCACCCTATGTGGAAAGGGTATGCCCAGATGTGGGTCCCGTGCTCACTACGCCACTGGAGTCAAGCTATTCTGGCTGAAGACGGCTGATAGCCAGAAACCGGTTCTAAGATGCTTGATTCCAGTCCAGGGAAAACATGGCTTGGCAGTTCGGGCTGGACTGTTCCCATGAGGCGCAGGGTCAAGACTGATTTGCATTTAGCCATGTCTGAACTGGGGTGGCTTGGTGAGCAAAATAACAATGGATTAAACCCATATCTGTGACTGGGGGTGAATGCTTTGCCATTGTGCAACATCCCGTCCATCATCTTGTGTGTTTTGCTGTTCACCATATGTGGGTAGGGTATGCCCAGACGTGGGTCCCATGCTCACTACGCCACTGGAGTCAAGCTATCCTGGCTGAAGACGGTTGAAAGCCAGAAACCGGTCCTAGGATGCTTGATTCCGGTCCAGGGAATACATGGCTTGGCAGTTCGGGTTGGACTGTTCCCATGAGGTGCAGGGTCAAGACTGATTTGCATGTAGCCATGTCTGAACTGGGGAGGCTTGGTGAGCAAAATAACGATGGATTAAACTCAGATCTGTGACTGGGGGTGAATGTTTTGCCATTGTGCAACATTCCGTCCATCATCTTGTGTGTTTTGCTGTTCACCCTATGTGGGAAGTGTATGCCCAGACGTGGGTCCTGTGCTCACTACGCTACTGGAGTCAAGCTATTCTGGCTGAAGACAGCTGATAGCCAAAAACTGGTCCTAGGATGCTTGATTCCGGTACAGGGAAGACATGGCTTGGCAGTTCGGGCTGGACTGTTCCCATAAGGCAAAGGGTCAAGACTGATTTGCATATAGCCATGTCTGAACTGGGGTGGCTTGGTGAGAAAAATAACGATGGATCAAACCCAGATCTCTGACTGGGGGTGAATGTTTTGCCATTGTGCAACATTCCATCCATCATCTTGTGTGTTGAGCTTAAATAAGAAAGGCGGATGTCCAGTTCTCAATAGTTTTGGGGACTCTAGGGCGTCTGGCCAATTCCCATTCTTCCTCCTTTGAGCCTTCTTTGGCCCGAATATCCTGATGTAACGACTTAAAAACATCCACAAATTCATGACGCCAAATTCTGCTCTTGGTCTTCTCTGATAAATGAGTGCCTAATGGCATACCAATCCCCATGTAAGGTAATTTCTTGTGGATATTTTTATCTTCCTCTGCTGTCTCTTTGTCCTCTTTTCCCTCTTCCTTGGCCACGTGAACACCTTTGTCCGGGTCGCTCCCCACCCATACCTTCTGAAAATTACCTTGATGCACAGCCCCATCAGGAACCTTGTCCAAAGCTTTCTCCCCCCAACTCCAATGAACCTGGTTGATTTCTGCGGTTGAACCCCCTGTTGCCACACTGACCACCATCCTGCCTTACCTTTTGGCAACTGAGCTGCTCTCTTTTGGAAGTCCTGAGGATCATCCTGTTGGTGACCAATAGATGTAGATTCCTGTAACAGTGCTCGGTCCGCACTTGACTTCTGAAAGAGACTAAGAACACTGTTTTGCGCCAAGGCACCCCTCGTAACCCCAATGAATTAAAAAACGTCTCCCCTTCGTCCGACACAATCCCCTTATCTCAATTCACCTTCTTCCAAGTCATCGCTGTCTGCATCCAATACCAATGGTTCACCACATCCACCATAATTTGCCCCATTTCCCCCCGGTATTTCTCCATCACCAACCCCTCCACCATAAAAATGCCAATGAATATCTTTTGTAGCAGTTGTTTTGCCAGTATTCGAAGGGAAATCTGCTCCAGATCTCCCTCCCTCTATGAACCCCCCTGACGGAGCTGCACGTGCTCTGTCCGCAACTTTCTTTTGCCAGCCGCTTTCCTCTTTGAGACTGGCACCTTGCTTCTCAAGCCGCTCAGACCTGACTGTTCCATATCGCCTGATGCTCCCAATCCCGCCACCATGAACCTCTCTGGGCGTACCACCATTACCCACCCATACCCACTGACCTCCTTTGTGCTCCTGCGCAACCTTCTGAAATGGCCCTCCCAAGCGCAAACCCTGATGACCCTCCACCATTGCTGGGCTGGCCAACTGCTGAGCCGATTGCAAAAGAGAGGGTACCCCACTCACACCAGGGAACAGGGCACAATGACAGCAAGTCAGAGGGAAATCCCTGGAGTGCGCTAATGGACTTCACGTACCATTACAATTACACTTATACATTTAAATAGCAGACACCTGTAGTTTACTGTGCTATAGGGGAAACATAATAATAATTTCCACAGAGAAATAAAGTCGTTCACAATCTATTTTTAATAAAAACCATACATCTGAACAATAAAAATGCAAGACAGTTAAAATTTCAAAGAAATGTTCTTTGAAAAGTAAAAATACTTGAAATCAATATCTCATATACAAAATTTGACAATACAGTAATTAAAATTTCAGGACAAAGAAATACATACATGACATCTCTGCAATTCATAAACAAAAAATGAAAAACACACTGTAAAGTAACTAAGCCCTAATGTGACTGTGGCTCCTAGATGTTTTTGCCACTACTGATCTATAGATCCAAAGGCCTATGATTACATTGACTTTCGTAGACAGCTGTGACAATAGTACATGTACATCCAGTGTTTACTAGGCCCTAATTGGATTCTTTATATCTGAGAAATGCGTCAACGCGTTTCGGTGCAGTACATTTGATTCTGTGGCACCTTCTTCAGGACTTCTTGGTAGGGGTTTCTTGTCTCAAGAGAGTTTCGGATTTTACTTTCTCTGTAAGTGTTTAGGGAGAAAAGTAATGTATCAATATCTGTTCTTTTGGATTACAGACTGTTCATAGTTCAAGTCATCTATATTGTCTGTTGCTTAGATAGTTGCTATGGTCTCTCATTGACCTATATGGTACAGCGACAGACATCTAGGTGGTGCCTCTGATCTCTCAATGACATATATGATACACATTTCAAAGGTATACAGGGTTTTCTATTGGGTGTATCAAAACATTTCATACGTTATTATAATGCTCTTGTTAATGCCCTTATATAATCTTATCACCTTATTCCCTCCGAATCCATTTCAATGTGGAAACCATTGCAATAAGGGTTGCTAGTGCATAGGGGGAAATTTAAGTGACTGATACACTTTTCTCACATTCTTACATAGGGAATATTCTCACCACCACTGAATATGGTAGGGGATCCGACTGGGGCCTGGGTAGCGTGGATTTCTGCAGTCTCATGCTACTCTGCCCTGATGGAAAACATATTTAGATAATAAAGGACATAGTTATTAGTCAGTGATATATGGCTTTAGTCCTATGTTAAATAGGAGTTAGATTGGTATTTTAATTACCTTCCTCTTTTTGAAGCAACTCCTCGTATAGGGGTATCTTTTACCGTTTACTCAGTCTTTTTTTTGCTGTATAGGCTCGTGTATCTATTTGAACAAAATATGTTCTTGATTACATTTCTGTTTCTAATTTAAGGTCAGTCACGTAGTTTTATTACGCAAGTGTCTTACCTTATAATGTTATAAAACCTTCTTCGAACGGGCATAGGATAACAGGGATCCTCCCGGGAACTGGATATGTTCTTGTGGAACCAAAGTAGGTATTAATAGATGTTTTTTAGCACTGGCCTAATTTGACTAATGTCTTTTCTACTATGCACTATTATATAAGGGATTCACCCTTTATCTGGACATTATTTACGTCAAGTCTTTTATCCTACTTTGTATTTAGCGCTAATCCCTTATTCGAGTGTGGCTCTTTACTCTGCTAAGTGTTTGGCATTGCAAACAAATATCATAGAAATTTGAGTTAAGATTATGACGATAATGATTCAATTCTACGTTTAGTCCGTTCCCCCTACCCCTTAAAATATTTACAAGAGTAGGTCACTCCTTTCTGCAAGTTACGTTTTAGCTCAGAAGATTGTGTGTAACAAAAAAACCTTTTGGGCTCCCTAATTCTATCTCTAGTCATACCCCAGTATTTCTAGTAGCGCTAGTTAAGACTGCCTCCCGGAGCTTCTCTTAGGCTCTTACCTCGGTTTTTTAGGCGCCGCGTCTCTGCCTCGTTCGATTCACTCTCTGGAGTGTTTGTAGAATGCGCCTCTATATACGCGTGCTCACCGGTGATTAATTATTGACAGCTGGCTAGTTCGTCTCCGTAAGGGGCGTATCGTGTGTATGCAGTCGCGCCATGTTCGAACGGCGCCCGTATAGTTATATGTTGCCTAAATTTCGTTCTTGTGGCCAGTTGTTTACATATATATGACATTAGCTCGGCAATAATGCGACAAGATCGAGATTATTACATATCTTTTTTGTTTATACTAAAACCTCGCCGTTTCATCACAGTCCAAGTAGGCGTGATAACGGAGCGCCATGTTAGAACGGTGTCTTGCTGGTGAAGATTTCTCTGTATTTTACAATACTATCTGTGAATCGCCTGTATTCATAACTGCTTGTTTGTATATGCCGGACTCATAATATCCCCTAACACTTTCGTCTATTAGTTTATTTATTTAACTATTGACGCTGAAAATGAGGGGAGGTTCGTTCTTTCCATTTTTTATTGTCTCTATTCCCTCGACCAATGTGCTCTGACTGCATTGGTTTTTGTGTTTGAAAAGGCATGTTCTATCTTCTATCTTCACTTTATACCTTTATAAAAAAGACATGTTTTTGCATGATCCCTATATTCCCTAATCTGGTCAGCTCAGAGCTGACCAGATTAGGGAATAGCACCACCAGGCGCAAACAACAGGAGCAGTGGTACATGATCAAATTTAATACGATTAAGAAAGGCCTGAACTCGAGGGAAGAATGGGAAGCGCTCATCTAATGTAAGACATCAGCATTCCCATTTATTTCCCCTCACAGGGATCTAGCCCTCACACATATGCCCAGGTCCTCTAGAATCAAATGATATAAACTTGGATCTAGCCCGTACATATATGCCTAGGTTCTCTAGAATCAAATGATATAAATTTCGAACCTACACAATGGACTGTCAAACTATAGACACCTGTTCATGTCATATCCACTAATAGATATAGATATATACAGTGATCATGCAAAAAAATGTCTTTTTTATAAAGGTATAAAGTGAAGATAGAAGATAGAACATGCCTTTTCAAACACAAAAACCAATGCAGTCAGAGCACATTGGTCGAGGGAATAGAGACAATAAAAAATGGAAAGAACGAACCTCCCCTCATTTTCAGCGTCAATAGTTAAATAAATAAACTAATAGACGAAAGTGTTAGGGGATATTATGAGTCCGGCATATACAAACAAGCAGATATGAATACCGGCGATTCACAGATAGTATCGTAAAATACAGAGAAATCTTCGCCAGCAAGACACCGTTCTAACATGGCGCTCCGTTATCACGCCTACTTGGACTGTGATGAAACGGCGAGGTTTTAGTATAAACAAAAAAGATATGTAATAATCTCGATCTTGTCGCATTATTGCCGAGCTAATGTCATATATATGTAAACAACTGGCCACAAGAACGAAATTTAGGCAACATATAACTATACGGGCGCCGTTCCAACATGGCGCGACCGCATACACACGATACGCCCCTTACGGAGACGAACTAGCCAGCTGTCAATAATTAATCACCGGTGAGCACGCGTAAATAGAGGCGCATTCTACAAACACTCCAGAGAGTGAATCGAACGAGGCAGAAACGCGGCGCCTAAAAAACCGAGGTAAGAGCCTAAGAGAAGCTCCGGGAGGCAGTCTTAACTAGCGCTACTAGAAATACTGGGGTATGACTAGAGATAGAATTAGGGAGCCCAAAAGGTTTTTTTGTTACACACAATCTTCTGAGCTAAAACGTAACTTGCAGAAAGGAGTGACCTACTCTTGTAAATATTTTAAGGGGTAGGGGGAACGGACTAAACGTAGAATTGAATCATTATCGTCATAATCTTAACTCAAATTTCTATGATATTTGTTTGCAATGCCAAACACTTAGCAGAGTAAAGAGCCACACTCGAATAAGGGATTAGCGCTAAATACAAAGTAGGATAAAAGACTTGACGTAAATAATGTCCAGATAAAGGGTGAATCCCTTATATAATAGTGCATAGTAGAAAAGACATTAGTCAAATTAGGCCAGTGCTAAAAAACATCTATTAATACCTACTTTGGTTCCACTAGAACATATCCAGTTCCCGGGAGGATCCCTGTTATCCTATGCCCGTTCGAAGAAGGTTTTATAACATTATAAGGTAACACACTTGCGTAATAAAACTACATGACTGACCTTAAATTAGAAACAGAAATGTAATCAAGAACATATTTTGTTCAAATAGATACACGAGCCTATACAGCAAAAAAAAGACTGAGTAAACGGAAAAAGATACCCCTATACGAGGAGTTGCTTCAAAAAGAGGAAGGTAATTAAAATACCAATCTAACTCCTATTTAACATAGGTCTAAAGCCATATATCACTGACTAGTAACTATGTCCTTTATTATCTAAATATGTTTTCCATCAGGGCAGAGTAGCAGGAGACTGCAGAAATCCACGCTACCCAGGCCCCAGTCGGATCCCCTACCATATTCAGTGGTGGTGAGAATATTCCTTATGTAAGAATGTGAGAAAAGTGTATCAGTCACTTAAATTTCCCCCTATGGACTAGCAACCCTTATTGCAATGGTTTCCACATTGAAATGGATTCGGGGGGAATAAGGTGATAAGATTATATAAGGGCATTAACAAGAGCATTATAATAACGTATGAAATGTTTTGTTACACCCAATAGAAAACCCTGTATACCTTTTAAATGTGTATAATATATGTCATTGAGAGATCAGAGGCACCACCTAGATGTCTGTCGCTGTACCATATAGGTCAATGAGAGACCATAGCAACTATCTAAGCAACAGACAATATAGATGACTTGAACTATGAACAGTCTGTAATCCAAAAGAACAGATATTGATACATTACTTTTCTCCCTAAACACTTACAGAGAAAGTAAAATCCGAAACTCTCTTGAGACAAGAAACCCCTACCAAGAAGTCCTGAAGAAGGTGCCACAGAATCAAATGTACTGCACCGAAACGCGTCGACGCATTTCTCAGATATAAAGAATCCAATTAGGGCCTAGTAAACACTGGATGTACATGTACTATTGTCACAGCTGTCTACGAAAGTCAATGTAATCATAGGCCTTTGGATTTATAGATCAGTAGTGGCAAAAAGATCTAGGAGCCACAGTCACATTAGGGGTTAGTTACTTTACAGTGTGTTTTTCATTTTTTGTTTATGAATTGCAGAGATGTCATGTATGTATTTCTTTGTCCTGAAATTTTAATTACTGTATTGTCAAATTTTGTATATGAGATATTGATTTCAAGTATTTTTACTTTTCAAAGAACATTTCTTTGAAATTTTAACTGTCTTGCATTTTTATTGTTCAGATGTATGGTTTTTATTAAAAATAGATTGTGAACGACTTTATTTCTCTGTGGAAATTATTATTATGTTTCCCCTATAGCACAGTAAACTACAGGTGTCTGCTATTTAAATGTATAAGTGTAATTGTAATGGTACGTGAAGTCCATTAGCGCACTCCAGGGATTTCCCTCTGACCAACTGCTGAGCCTCCTGACCTATGCCAGCCTCATGGGAAACCAGGGGCCCTGCGTCCTGTAAGCTCTGTGTCCAAATGGGCAGCTGCAATGCCTCTGCACCTCCCTGCACTCTTGCCTGCATCAAAACGTCCTGTCCTGCCATGAGGGCACTTGGGGCCAAGCGGACTCTCCCTTGTATCAACATACCCATCGGCCCCACGGAAGGGGTCTCCGTGGGCAAAGCTGGGGGTAAACACATGACAACGTTGGGGAAGGGCTCAAAACATAATTCTGCCCATTTACTGTGAGCAGCTGAGCTCCCCATGCCATACAAATCCAGCATTTGCTGTGGCCCGGGAATTGGCTTGTTCCTGCAGCTGACATTGCGAAACAACTACTGCCTCGGCACTCTTCGCCCAGTTCCCCCTCCTGCTACTCATGTCCCTGCCAGCAGACCGACCCAGGGCGCCGCCCGCAGCCTCCCGGCCTGGCCTAGGGGCCGCCCCCTCCTCCCGCCCACTTTATGCACCGCACGCCCACAGAGAGATGGGCTGCCGCACATACCTGCACAATCTCTGGGGCCGCCTCCGGGGAGTCGATAGGCTCCTCTCGCCCAACAGTCATGACCTTCGCAGACACCACCGGCATGGCCGCCGAGCACTCCTCCTCCGCGGGCTGCGGGGACATGCAGGCAGCCACCGCCTGGGTGACTCCATGCGCTGACTTTCTCTTTGAGCGCGCACGCCCAACCCATGCCTCGCCACGGCCTCCCGCACCTCTGCAGTCGTAGCCATTTCCACTAACCAGCAATAAGGTGAGTGACGCAGGACAAGGGCAGCCAAAAACAACAAAACTTAATTCCCCTCCTCCCGCCCCCCTTGGGCACAATGATTTTCCCGCTCGCCAAACTTCTATTAATAACCTTCCCCTCGTGTGCCTCCTGCCTCCCTAATTGCCCCTGCCTTACACCTGGGTGGCCGCTCCCTTGTGCGAAACTACCCAAGGGGAGACCGGCTCGCGCGCAGTTCCCCCTGGGTCCCCACATGTTCTGCATCTTGAAGGAGTACTTGCATTCGTTGCAAAGGTATATAAAAACATCAACTCTTTGGCAGTTCTCTAGGCCTGGTGGCTTCCAGCATCAATGTAGCTCAGCCACCTCATATTTGATATTTTTTGATATTTGATATTTATGGAGATAAACGTTGCTAATAGCACGTTATCTCTGCTATAAAATCCAGCGATGCTTGGCCATAAAAAAAATGTCGCTAAGCTTCTTTAGCGATAAATATCACTAGTTGTTGATAATATGCCCCTTAGTTTTAAAGTGCTTTGCATTAAAATCTGAAAAACTTTTTTAGTAGTTAAATAGCTTAATTTGATTTTTAAATGCTTTTATCAGGAGCCTATAAACATTGTCAAATCCACTATAACATGTTTCTTGCAATCGCATGGGGATTAAACAATGTGTTTAAAATGTATAATTTTCTTGCATTGGTTTTAAGGATAGCTCATCCTATTGTTTAAAGGGTCTGTCCCAACCTATTGATCAGGGGCGACTCTTGTGCCTGGGGATGGGGGCTCCTTTCTCCCTGTTCATAGTAACTGCTAAGAGCAATAACCATCCACAACAATGTCTAACAAAACAATATGGGCCTCGGTTCCGAGATGCATTTACCTTAAGAAAGGTTCAGGAAGTTTCCAGAGGCAAGATTACCAGCAAACAATTTTGGGGGGGTTCCTTAATTTGCAGACTATGATGGGCTGATTAAGTGCCAGCCCTGGCCTTCAATACTCGGCGGTCCTATGGAATCATCCACAGACGATTCCTGCGGTTGATTACTTGGTCATGAAATCTATGTCTGTCTCTCCCCCGTTAGTCTGTGTGTTATTCTATCGCCCCCCCAGTCGATGCCCGCCTTTTCTCTTTCAGTCAATGAGATTCTCACCAATTTGGTCATAAATAACTCACGCATTGTGGTTTTAGGCGATTTCAATTATTGGCCTAGTGACCCATCGGAGGACCCTCATTCTAAGGAGTTCTCTGATTTACTCACTCAGCTTAATCTAACTCAATTGGTCCATATTCCGACCCGTAAGCTCGGTCATACTTTGGACCAAATTTGGTCGGCCAATTTAGATATTTCTTTACTCTTGGTCCTCCCCTGCCTGTGGTCTGATCATTATTTTGTTTCCTTTTCTCTGTCACTTTATCCCATGAGTAGAACTCCCTTACCTACCAACATTAAGGTTAGAAATTGGGGGGCGAGTATGTATGTATGTATGTATGTTCTTGTATAGCGCTCGACTAGGGCTAGGGCTAGGGCATCTTGGTGCTTGCATTGGGAACCCGTCCTGGCTTTTCCCTGTGAGATAACCTGTACTGGGCATCTCCAAGGTGAAAGCTAGGCATCCCGCCACGGGGGGGCCGTTGTGGAGATTAAGCAAGCTTAATGCCCAGAGTTGCATAGTGTGAACCCGTGATTAGAGTGGGCACCGGAGCGAGAATTATCGAGTCCGTGGACAATTGGTCTCAAGACCCTGCCGCGTCGGGAATTGAACCCTGGTCCCGGGTCTGACCTCTGCTTCAGGGTATGCCTCCTCTAACTAGTGAGCCACACTTCTCCATTCTCTCTGCTTATTGCTTTCCACCACTTGTTCATCTAATGTTGACTATTCAGACTCCTCCTTGCACGACCAGGCTTTAGCCGTTAATTCCTGGCTTACTTCATCTTGCGATGACTTGGTCCCCTGGAAGTCAATTCGGCTTAAACGCTGTCATGACACTCAAAGATGGTTTTCCCCCTCTTTACAAGCTAAAAAACTTCAGCTCAGACAGGCAGAACGTAAATGGCTTAGGCGCTATGATCCTCTCGATAAAATTGTTTATTTTACAATTTTGAGGGAATATAAACATGATATTCTTACTGCTAAAACCCAATATTTTTCTGCAAAGATTCTATCCTCCTCTAATAAGCCCAAGGAAATCTTTTCCATCTTGACCAGCCTCTCTAAACTGGATCGAGTCACTGCTAAACCTCTCCCTTCCCAAGATCTCTGTGACTCTCTCCATGATTATTTCTTTACTAAAATCCCCACTATTAAACTTCGTATTTCCTTTCCCTAGACCTCTTTTGATCCTCCCATACCCTCTCCCAGCACACACTCTTTCACTGGCTTTCCACCCATCTCGACCGAGAATTTTCTAGGTTTGGTGGGGTCTACGAAATCTGGCTCCCCCACTGATAGCTGTCCTCCACACATTCTTCGCGAGTTTTTCTCGGCCTGTCTTACCCTTCTCAATAAATCTTGGGTTCTGGGCACTGTCCCTAATCTTTTTAAATCAGCAAAGATTGTTCCTGTTTTGAAAAAGGTAGGCGCCGATCCGACTATTGCATCTCATTTTTGACCCATCTCTCTGCTCCCCTTTTTAGGCAAAGTTCTAGAGAGATATGCCACTCATTACCTTAGCTCTTTTATTAAGGCTTCTGATTACTTTGATCCTTACCAAGCTGGTTTCCGTCCTACTCACTCGACAGAATCAGTCATCCTTTCAGTTTTGGATGAGCTTAGAGTTAGTGCTGATCATGGATCTACTCAGGCCCTTATCCTTCTTGATTTGTCGGCTGCCTTTGACACGTCGACCATCTTCTATTGGGCGACCGTGTCAGGCTTGCTGGCATCTCAGAGGTGGCCTTGTGTTGGATCTCCTCCTTTCTGGAAAACCGTCACCAGGCGGTTCAACTTTCCTCTTTTTCTTCTTCCCCTCGGGCGGGAACCTGTGGTGTTCCTCAAGGTTCTGCCCTTTCCCCTCTTCTTTTTAATCTATATATTTTCCCTCTTATTTTTGCTTTATGTCAAGGAAGGTCATAGTGTTTAATTACGCTGATGACCTTCAACTTATTTCTACGTTTTCTACTTCCTCTGACTCTATCTCATTTTCAGAACACTATGATTTTTATTCAGGACTGGATGTGCTCAAACCACCTTAAACTAAATCCCGATAAGACGTAATTAGTCCTTTTCGGAGATTCATCCAATCCCTGGTCTTCTAATTTTTGGCCCCTCTCTCTTGGCCCTGCCCGCTCTCCAGTGAAGGAGTCTGGGCATAAAAATTTGTGACGACCTTTCTATGCACACTCAGATTAGTATGGTCGCCTCATCCTGTTTTCTGTGTCTCCGTACCATTCGAAAGTTTGCCCGGTTCTTTACCATTGATGCTCTTAGATTTATTCTCCTTGCTCTTGTAATCTCTCGGGTTGACTATGCTAATTCCCTCTATATCGGTATCCCTGCCTATGAACTATGCCGAATACAGCTCATTCATAATCAGGCAGCTAGTCTGATTTATAGTTGGTCTAGATACCATCATGCTCTCCCACTTCTGAGGCAACTGCACTGGTTACCGGTCACCCATCGATGTTTATTTAAATTAGGGTGTCTCATTTTAAATTCACTAGCAGGTTTAGCTCCTTGTTATGTAGCATCGAGGCTTATAACCTACATCCCTTCCAGAAACTTACGTTCCTCCTCCAAGAACCTTTTGGTTGTTCCTCGCTTTGTCAGGAAAAAACATGGGGGTCTGAGCTTTTCTTTCCCGGCCCCTCGATTTTGGAACTCTCTTCCTGACTATCTCTGGTCCTCCCAATCTTACATGGAGTTTCGCAAACATCTGAAGACCTGGCTTTTTACTAAAGCTTTTGAGGCCTAAATTGTCGCCCTGTTCTGCTGTCGGTCTGATTAGCGCCATGAAACCTTTCTGGTATACGAGCGCTTTACAAATTTCCCCAACTTCAGCTTCATGCCCCGCAGCCGAGACGCGTCATGCTGGCTAAACTGCAATAAAAAGATTATGCACTGAACTATTTTCTGTTTGGAGCACATTGTTTGGAGGTCTGTACCTGAGTTCATGGAGACAGAGGTTCCTAAGTTTCAGGATTTTTGCTCTATATATATATTTATGATGGAAGATCGGCAAAAACACATTGAGGTTGAGGGGCACACAGCAAGTGAAAGGCAGAGGAGGCGAAACAAATCTCGTACAGAGAGGAAGAAACGCCAGTGGTTTCACGAAAAAGAGAAGAGGAAGGGGGACTCCACAAGTGAAATAGAATCTAACACATTTTCCACCACAACAACTTTACACGACATAGTTGCATTTGCAAAGACTGAACAAAATAAAGACAAAACTCAAGAAAAAGATAAAAATGATAAAGAAAAAGAAAAAAATGAGAATAAAGAATTAAAAACCTTAAAAAATAATGATGTTGAAAATACGGTGATTAACCTGACAGAATTGGATTTCAATGCTGCGGAAACCCAGCTTCTTGCTCTGGGAATTTCTTTTTGTCCAAAGAATGGGTTTTAATATGTACAAACGATAATTGATACTTTTAAGTTTATCCGGAAATTGTAACTTTTGAAATAGCACACACTTAATAAAAAGAGTAAGTTAGCTGCTACTATTCTTGAAGAATCTCAAGTGAGCAAGAATTTTTCCATATCAGATACTATGGCTCTGAAAACTGCACACTCGCTTGTTAATGATAATACAGATTCCATAGCCAACACTCAGGAAGTTTTTAGGTCTATGGGAATAAACAGTGGCAGCACTGGTAACAATCCCTTTTGTCCCAAGTCCACGTTTGTCCCAGTTATGCCTAGGGACACTATTGACATTTTTAATGATCGTGTAATTGAGGATTTAAAAGAACTAAATCGGGCTATTGCCAGGAAGGATAAACATAGAAGCTATAGAGATAAACAGTACTCTACCCTGATTCGGAAGATTAACTCTCAGGGTAACATCATTGTTAACAAAGCAGACAAAGGCGGCAACGCCGTCTTGTGGCCACGCAATATGTACGTTAAGGAAGCTGAGAGACAATTGGGTGATTCAGCTTGCTACAGAAAAGCCTCCTTTAATGAATTGAATAAAGTAAAACAATTGGTGCATACAAATTTAGCACAATGGAAAAGAGAAGGTTTGATAAGTAAAAAAGAGTTTGAGTTTTTGAAGAAGGATTTTCCCATCACTCCTACGCTTTACTTATTACCTAAAATCCATAAAGGTACTTCACCTATACCTGGGCGTCCTATTATCTCAGCCCAAAATGGACTTTTGGAACCTATATCTAAATATGTGGATTTTTTTCTCCATGATTTTATGGAGGCTCTTCCTACTTATTTAAGAGTCACTGGTGATTTTTTAACTAATTTGATAGATGTTATCTGGAAACCTAATTATATGTTTTTAGTAATGGATATCTCCTCTCTTTACACCTCAATTAATCATAGTGATGGTTTAACAGCTATTGAATATTTTTTGTCTAAAAGGGACATTAAGTATTTTGAACACAGCAAAATGCTGATCACTATGATTGATCTATGTCTCAAAATAAATTTCTTTTTGTTTAACAATGAAGTCTACCAACAATTGCGTGGTGTGGCGATGGGGGCATGCTTCTCACCCAGTTACGCGTGTTTACACGTGGGCTGGTGGGAGAGGCATGTTCTTGGTGGGCTCCATGATTGTTTGGGGGACTCTGAGACTGGCATTGTTAACATGTGGCGCTTTATTGACGACATGTTTATAATTTGGCAATGCTGCAAATCTTCTGCTGAAGAATTTGTGAGTAATATCAACATCAACTCATTGAATCTGGAATTCACAGCTAATATTAACAATGTGACTGTAGACTTCTTGGATGTAGAGGTTTACATTATGGACAATAACATCAAGACTAGGATGCATAGAAAATCCACGGCTGGAAATTCTATTTTACATGCCCAAAGTAATCATCCTCGCCATCTAATCAAGAGTATTCCTTATGGGAAATCTTTAAGAATTAAGCGCATATGCAATAACGAGATTGACCTTGTTACTTGTCTTGATGGTTCCTTTCAAAGATTTTTACGTAGGGGATATAACAAAGATGCACTTGCTAGTTCCCTTAAAAAAGTGATATCTAATCAGATTGAGTCTACTCTCAATTTTGGGGTTACAATTAATGACACACCTGAGTCTGTGCCCACTAAAACCGATAAATCTACTATTAGGTTAATTACTAGTTTTAATAACCAAGAAAGGAAGATCAGACAGATATTAAAATCCAATTGGCCTATTTTAAAAATGGATATTACATTAGTGCCCCTATTAGTGGATATGCCGGGCATTACTTTTCGCAGAGCACCCTCCATGAGGGATGTTCTGGTAAAAACTAGTCCGGAGATTAGCCTTAAACCCAATTGGCTATCCAATAGAACGGGGTTCCGTAAATGTAGCTCTTGCAGGGCCTGTAAATTTGGAGCCAATACTACTGAATATCTTGAAGGATTCACTAATACTACGATTAAAATCAACAGTCTCTACACCTGCAAAACTGATCATGCGGTTTATGTTTGAAAGTGCACTTGTGAGTTGCTATATGTTGGTAGCACTAAATTACAAGTGTATAACCGTATTTTACAGCATCTTTGGGCCACAGTGAATTCTGACCCCAACTACCCGGTGGCCCGTCATTTTAAATTAGTTCATAACAACAATTTGAATGATTTACAATATTTTGTTATTGATGCTGTTCCTCTGTCCAAGAGAGGGGGTGATATAAGGAAGAAATTCCGACAACTTGAAAGTCATTACATAGTCCTCCCTAACACTAAGGTTCCTAACGGTTTGAATATAGGAGATCTTCATAATTTTTTGTAAATATTTTAGCATGTCTCATTTTTTGCACAGTATCTTAATGGTTTTACCTATATTTATGGTTTTAATTATTTTTATATTGTGCTGATGATGATTTATTGCTAAATTATTGGGCTTACATAGTAAGTTGTATATGATTCATGAAATGATCCTGGATATTCTTGATGAAATGTTACTTTTTCTTGATCATCATATTGGATTCAATTTAAATTTCTTTTTCATTTTGTTTCTGAAATTTATGAACTTTTGCACATGTTCTTATTGTATATGCATTTTTTGCTGAAATTGAGATATTAGCCGGTTTTATGCACTTTATTGCACTTTGCACTTTTCACTAATGAATTTGGTTTGGCTGTTGATAATTTGTTACTTTTAGAAATGATCATGCTCTGGTCCATTTTATGGGCTATAATTATTGCACTAGTTTTTACACACTTTTATATTATGTGGTTTTTAACTTCCTTACTGGATTGTGTCTGTTTGACCTCCTGGTATAAGAATATTAACGAATATGTTTTCACTATTGTATTAGCTGGCTGTGACTTTAGGCACTTGCCCTGTATTTTTCATTCATTCTTTTCATCATTCTTATCATTGTATATATAGAGGCAGTTCAGGAATTATCATGGTTTTAAACTTTTTCCTTTACTATGAATTCTCTCTTAAACAGTGATGTTATGAATATACTATCTTAGAATTTTTATAAGTTTTAATGATTTGTAAAACTTAGCCGGCCGATTATGATGCACTAGTATTTTTACTATGTCCTTATTTTATGGGAGGAGTCAAGGGTAGGGACTGGCAGTATTTAACCACATGTATCTCTGGGATTGTCATGTGATCAAGTCTGGGTTCCCCGGACGAAACGCGTCATGTTGCCGTTCCCATCGATGGAATAAAGCACTTCATTTTGACTACGAAACCCTCGTTGTGGTCCGTACCTGTTTTTGTGTTGGAGCCGTTGCCTGGTTGCTTGCACCGCAGGATTGTGGAATCATATATATATATATATATATATATATATATATATATATATATATATATATATATATAAAACAACAAGAAAGCCATTCGAAGTGAAGCCACATGAAGGTAAGTTTCAGCTCACATTTTTTAATGCACAGCCTGCCAGCAGGAACCATCAAGGATTAGCAGAGTTCAATAGATGTACGCCAGACGCGTTTCAGGGGAAAACCTTTCTTCAGTGGAGTGTATTGCAGAATGACTGGAAGCGCTGTAGAGAGCACACCAATTAATTTCAACACCTGCCCTCATTGGCGTGGCCATCCTCATGGCCTTATGGGTGATGTAGTCCTCTCATTTGTTAGCCCAGTGGGTGCGTTATCACAGTCTCTTCGTGGTAATGATGCAAATGTCAAAAGCAGGTCCTGCCCCACTTTATGGCTGACAACAGAAGTTATTGAGCTGGTTCCCTCCCTGTAAGGGCGCCAGTTCACCTTCGTCAAGATTACAGCCGCACCCACGTGATGCCGCCATTGACCCGCAAAACCGCGGTGGGCTCCTCTTAGCGACCGGGTAAGGGCCACCTTTAAATCCACAACAACAGGAAACCCATTCGAAGTGAAGCCACACAAAGGAAGTGCTTGATTAAAAGAGTGCACTCGCAGCAGCGCTTTCAGTCTCAGAATCGCTCTTTCATGATTGTTCGTGATTTGTCTTGAGACCAAAAATAACACCATAGAAAGTTCTTTGTTCAGAAAATCCACGGCTGGCAACAGTCTACTCCATGCTGACAGTTGCCATCCACATAACCTTATACAGAGCATACCCTTTGGGGAGCTGTTGCGGGCTCGCAGAAATTGCAGCACAACCAATAATTTTGAAATCGAAAAAACAATCATGAAAGAGCGATTCTTAGCACGTGGCTACAGTGCTAAAACTGTGAAAAAAGCCATTAATAAAGTAGATGCTCTTAACCACCAGGAACTTCTGTTTCCCACTGGAAATGAATCCACAATTAAGTCCAAAGAAACTGTTAGGTTTATCACCACCTACAGTACACATGCATGGGAAGTCAGAAGGAGCCTTAAAAAGTTTTGGGAAGTCCTAAAAACTGACAATGACTTCAAGGAGTATATAGGAGATTATCCATCCCTCACT
This sequence comes from Lissotriton vulgaris, assembly GCF_964263255.1. Classification (NCBI taxonomy): domain Eukaryota; kingdom Metazoa; phylum Chordata; class Amphibia; order Caudata; family Salamandridae; genus Lissotriton; species Lissotriton vulgaris. The sequence goes on along the minus strand of NC_141689.1, from coordinate 102,173,515 downwards.
TTTCGAAAACCCAAGTCATTAAGAGACCAATTATGTAGTAACATGATCCCCAATCCCAGAAAGGACAATGCAGTTAAAGGCTTTTTTACCTGTAATCAATGTAAGGCCTGCAAATACAGTAACAGTATAAAATCTGTGAAATTCAGCAACAATGAAGCTCCGTGGGTTATACAAAAACATCTGAATTGCAATACGGAATATGTGGTGTACATTCTCAAATGTCCATGTTCAAAATATTACATAGGGAGCACCATCCACCAAGGCAAGAAAAGAGTGTTAGAGCACTTGAGGGCTATCAACAAAAAAGATAAAACCTACCCAGTAGCCCGTCATTTTCAAGAGAACCACAATAGTAATGCCAATCTTATCAAATTTGCAGCCATTGATTGTGTTTCCCCTAATGTGAGAGGTGGCAATAGATTGCTAGAACTCAGGAAACTGGAGTCCAAATTCATTATTAGATTTAACACCATGGTGCCCCATGGCTTAAATATGGATGAGGAATTATCAGTACATTTATACTAAACTGTCAATGTATGCTTGAGTCAAATTGGTCATGTATCCTGCTGCCTATTTCCAGTTTTCTGTTTTTAGAATTTTGTGTGCTTTCTTCAGTAACCACTGTTGCGGTATGAAGATTTTAATAGACATTTTGTCTTATCTTTTTTTAAGGTAACAGATGCTTTGGGAAGAGGTGACGAATTGGCTACCCTTTGAACATTTGCCCACTGGGGCAGCACTCCGACAATCCCCTTAATTATATTCATGCCCACTTGGGCGTTAACTTTCAGTGCTGACCGGGATGTACGAGTCCTTCCTAATATCTTATGTTCCATGAATACTGTATTTGGACACTTGCATAGTCAATCAAGTATTAGCTGACTCCACTTGCAAATCCTGCCACTTTCGAGGTGGAATAATGTAAATTGCTCGTAGCTCCAGTGTTTAAATACACATACGCATTGGTCTTTAGAGATGATGGGTTCGAATCTCAGGACGGACGAATAGGTTTGAAATGTTTTGTTTTCCATAATTGCAAGAAATATCACATTTGTTCATGTACAAGGACGTTAAGAATAAGAAAGTGTTTTGTTAAACCTGCTACTCAAATACCAGGAGATAGCAAAGTAATTTCAATTGTGACTTAGTATGAATGAAACTATGCTAGTCAGTCACCTGTTGCCCTTATACCTTGTGCAGCAATCCGACAGTACATCTGAATTATGCCCACTTGGGCGTTCACATTTTAAAATTACGAGTCCATTCTGATGATACATGTCCCTTGAACACTGTATCTGATTACTTGCAAGGTTAGCTAAGAAACAGCCGACTTTACTCGTATATACTGCCACTTTCGGGGTGGAGTAATACAAATTACACATAGCACCAGTGTTTAAATACACTTATGTATTCGTTTTGTCTTTTGAGATGACGGGTTCGAATCTCAGGACGGTTAATAATGTTTGAAATGTTTTAATTTTAATTTTGAAGTCCACAATTGCAAGTAATATCAGATTTATTTATGTACATGGACGAAAAGTATAAGAAGTGACCCAAAACCATTATAAAATGATGTGTTTTGCCAAACCCGCTACTCGTAAATCATGAAATAACATCCTATTATTCAATTGGGACGTGATAGAAATGTTTAAACTATGCTAGTCAGTCACCTTTCCCTTTAAAATACCTTTTAAAATTAACTTGAAACACTCATATGATGAAATAATATGAAGTAGTATTTTGTTTATGTTGATTGTATCACGTGACACGTTATTTTACTTTATTAACAATGATGAAATGCACCAAGTTTGCCCGTGACGAAGGAGTGATCCTACTCCGAAACGCGTAGGACGTTGTGTCTGCAATAAACCTACACTGGAATAGAGGCCACGGCTCCTGTGTGATTCCTTTTCAACTATCTTTGGAAGGATTGCGCTGGGTTGTACGTGTGGAATATATATATATATATATATATATATATATATATATATATATATATATATATATATATATATATATATAAATATATACCCACAACGATCGTTTATACCATTCATAACACAAACGATGCCAGGGTCACAAACATTCCTTTTCAGCGTGTTTATTTCGTTTCAAGTCAAGTCACTCGATGCATTTCGGAGGAAGCCTCCTTCTTCACGAGTATGAGCGCATAGTAAATCAACAGTGTTTATACATTTTTTTGTGTGTCAAAACAGACTTGATTTGTCATCATGACCATTCTGTGTTACAATGTGAGCCATTAAATTAACAACATCAATGCATTCACAACATCATGCAAGGTGTCAATCAAATATTCGGTTACAGTTGTAAACCTGCGTTTTAAATTAAGGCGCGCTATTGCAGACAACCTTCCTTGTGCCTCATTGTAATCTTGGCATGTGCTAGCGAGAGTTCCTGACCTCAGCTACTGGTACTTTTACGCGCTTGCTATTACCAAATTAAATTACAAGTCCTAGTGCTTAAATAGTTCAAAATACACATCAAAGCATGGGCTCGATACATAGACAATATTTTCTGTGTCTGGGAGGTCAGTGCAGAGGAAGCCAAGGAATTTGTTAATATATTTAACGCAAACACTTTGAACCTGATGTCCACTAGCCATGTTGAAAATGAAATTATTGAATTCCTAGACCTTACAGTCAAGATCAAGGACAATAAACTGACAACAGCTCTCTTTAGAAATGCATAATGTTGTGAATGCAATGATGTTGTGCGCTTGTACTCGTGAACAAGGATACTTCCTCCGAAACGCGTCAAGTGACTTGGCTTGAAAAGAAATAAACACGCTGAAAAGGAATGTTTGTGGCCCTGGCATCATTTGTGTTATAAACTGTATAAACGATCGCTGTATAGATTTGGGATTCACGACCCCGCCAAGGCCCACCGCTGAAATCAAGTTGTGGATCTAATTGATGAGATAACCCCTGCCCGCACTTTGTCTACATGCTCGGAAGGAATCGAGGCAGTTCCCACCGTGTAAGATGATTGCAAAGGGTGAGACGGATGTGGATTGAATGGTTTGCAAAACTCCTGAGACTGGTGAGTGAGCGACGCTTCTTCTTCTTCAGCGCACTAACCAAGATTCACATTAGTGGCCTCGTCCAGGAATTAAAAGAGGAGTGAGGCAGCTAGCAGGATGTTTGAAAAAGACACAGACAAAAAGGGTGGCGGCGTGGCAGCTATCATCCACAAAAAACACCAGTTCACAGCACTCTCAATCACTCAAATCACCCAGACGGAAACACTTATTATCAAAATGGAAACTCACCTTTCCTCGTTGGCATGCGTTGTCGCATATCGCCCCCCACTGCACATGCCATCTTACCCACTGGAGTTTGCCGACTTAATTGGCCATCTGGTCATCAATCACACCAGAGTGCTGATCGTGGGTGATTTTAACTACTGGCCAGGCGACACAAATGAAACCCCCCTCTCCCGAGATTTTACGGATCTTTTGACCAACCTCAATTGCACTCAACATATCCACACCCCCACGCATGACAAAGGTCATATCCTAGACCAAGTTTGGTCTTTTAACCTAGACATCACCCAACTTGATGTCCTCCCCTGTACCTGGTCAGACCACTGCCTAATTAGATGCACACTTGCTGGGTTGGCTGTACCCCCCACGACTAGACCAAGCAGCATGAAGGCTAGGAATTGGGGCCAAGCCAGCATGGAGTCCTTCAAAACTATCCTCATCACCACTGCCCCGCCAATCCAAGACATCTCTCTTACTACTCAGGCGGAAAACCTAGCTACCTGGCTTGAACAAGCTAGCAACAAAGTTGCCCCCCAAAAACACATAAAAGCACGCAGGCCTCACGATGCTCAAAAATGGTTCTCCCCCGCCCTGAAGCTTCAAAAACTTAACCTCAGACAGGCTGAACGAAAGTGGCGTAGGAAATACGACCCCGAGCTAAAAACCTGTTATCTGTCTCTCTTCAAAGATTATAAAGCCGCTGTATTAAAATGTAAAACCGAGTTCATTACAAGTAAAATCTTAAACTCGGCTAACAAAGCCAGAGAGCTCTTTTCGATAGTCGACGAATTGACAGGGATGGAGAGAGTGTCAGCACAACCTGTGCACTCTCAAGATCTATGCAACAGGCTAAACAAGTACTTTTTCGAAAAAATTGATACTATAAAATCCAGTATCCCCTTGTCCAGCACCCCCAATCTTTCTGCCTTACCCGGCGTAATTCACCCCCCTTCACTGGATCATTTCCCCTCTATAAATTCGGACTCATTCTCCAAACTGACGAACAGGGTCAAATCTGGCTCCCCTCTCGACAGTGGTCCCCCCCACATACTTCGCGAAGCCTTCAGTGCGTGCCCTGATCCCCCCATTTCCCTGCTCAACACCTCCCTTAGCAGTGGAACAGTCCCTGACTCGTTTAAAAGTGCTGAGATCCTCCCCATCCTCAAGAAACCTGGGGCGGACCCTCAAGTGCTTAGCAACTATCGTCCCATATCTCTTCTACCCTATCTCAGTAAAGTACTGGAAACACATGTGACGGAATGTTTGAGTTCTTTTATCGAGGAGTCTCATTATTTCGACCCCCACCAAGCTGGCTTTAGGCCGGCCCACTCGACTGAGGCAGTCCTTGTAACGGTCATGGATGAGCTACGCAAGGGGGCGGACCTTAACTCCCCCCAGGCCCTGATCCTCCTTGATCTTTCAGCTGCATTTGACACGGTCGATCATAACATCTTGATCGACCGTGTCCACAGCGCTGGGGTTGGAGGACAGGCCCTGAGGTGGATACAATCCTTCCTGACAAACAGATCTCAATCTGTCAGACTGGGCAATTTCTGCTCAAAAAAAGGGCGGCTCTCCTGCGGAGTCCCACAGGGCTCCTCACTATCCCCCCTCTTATTCAACTTATACATGCAACCCCTAATATCATCCCTGAGGGAAATGGGAGTCCAGGTCTACAACTATGCAGATGATCTGCAACTCTTATTTAACATTCAACCCACAAGACTCTCTGAAATCAATTTACAGTCGACTATGACTTACATCAGCTCTTGGATGAACACCAACCAATTGAAGCTTAACCCTGACAAGACAGAGTTGGTCTTGACACTCATGCCCTCTAACCCCTGGAATCCCAGCTTCTGGCCTCCCGCTCTGGGCCCCCCGCCCACCCCAGTTCCCTCTGCAAAAAGCCTAGGCGTAAAAATCAGTAGTGATCTGTCAATGACCCCACAGATTAGTTCTGTGGTATCCGCCTGCTTTCTCATGTTACGGAAAATAAAAAAAATAAAAAGATTCTTATCCACTGAAGCCCTCACCCTGGTCGTTCTAGCACTCATTGTCTCTCGGCTGGATTATGCCAACGCACTGTATGCTGGCATCCCAGCCTACCAGACACACAGACTGCAATTGATACAGAATCAGGCGGCCAGACTGATCTTCCAACTCCCGGCCCGCCACCACACTAAACCTCTGTTAAAAAAATTGCATTGGCTCCCCGTGGAACAGCGAAGCATCTTCAAAATCTGCTGTATCACACATAGAGCCCTCTCTGACAAAGGCCCTAGGTTCCTCTCAAATCGGATCAAAAAATACACCCCCTCTCGTACCCTCCGCTCCGCTGGACAACACTTACTTACCACTCCCAGATTTAAGCGCCTAAAATATGGCGGTACTCGCTTCTCTACGCTTTCCCCTCAAATATGGAATTCCCTCCCTTTCTCAATTCGTTCTACTGCCTCGCATCTCCATTTCAGAAAGTTGCTTAAAACGTGGCTGTTCCAGCAAGCCTACTCCTCCTGAGCCTCCACCCCATAGAGCCCTTTCCCAGAAGCGCCAAGAAACCAATCCGGTGTACGTTGCGCTATATAAATATTTTAACATTAACATTAACATTAACATTGAATGGTGAACGAGGTGAGACCCCTGATTCCAGTGATAGTGGGATCATGAAAAAAGCAATGTGGAACAAGCTATGGAAACTACTGAAAGTAGAACAAAATAAATAGTGGGAAGCAACCACCCTTCAAAAATATTTCGAAGCTGGCCGAATCCCAAGGGGCCTCAGGATTTTCACTACACCGACATTCAACGAGCCTTACCCCGACCTTGTGGAGAAATGGGCTAATCATAGTCATCAATGTTCCACTATCATGCTACAATTACTAGTGAAATACGCAAAGAAAGAATGTGACAGACTCGCCATTGACATTGATGAAATCACTTCTAAATTAAAATCAGCTTGCGGAAATGATGAGTTTGACAATGACATGGCTGGAATGGAACAAAAGCTGGAAAAAATAGAAAAAGAGGTTTGGGAGAAAAAACAAAGAAAATACCTGCGTGATTTAGTGGACTATGAAAAAAGCCAAGTGCTAACCTTCGCCAAAAGATACGACCACTTACGCACCAACCCCACAGCCATCGAAGTACAAAGAAAGTCAGGCTCAAGCGCAGGACCCAGTACAGCCAATTTGGGTGAACCAGCAACAAGTGTCTCCAATGGAGGCAGAACCACGGAGACCAGCAGCAACAGTCTGGCCAGGAGCCCAGTCACAACGGGACCAAAAGCATTCATTTTAAAGGAATTCTCCATGATGGCCCATGGCAGGATGACGACCCAGGACAAACCAGGCCCATGGGGACCATGAGGACGTAGAAGAGGAGGCAGAGGAGATGGAAGATCAAACGGCTCAGCGAGAGAAAAAAATTACAAGTCGAGTGGGAACAAGGGGACAGAAAAAACTATCAAAATGAAACACACAAAGACTGTAGTAAACCTTTCAAAAAGGGAACTCAGTGACAGCAAAACAGAGGTATTGTCCTATGTTCTTTCTTTTCGTTCTTCAGCGAACTTTGATTATATTCAGGGCCGCATTGACTTGTTTCAATTTACCAGGAAACTTAGGTTAAAAGAATGGTTTGCTACTAAAGTGAAAGAACACATGCCCACAACCCTTGAAATGCCCACTGAGATATAGATATGTGACATTGAGTTACTACATATGCTCCATGATCTTGAGGGAGATCCAGTGATGAACCAAGATCCCATTTTGAACCTTATCAATGAAAGTGTCAGACTTGATCTTAACCATGACAGTGTCTTCAGGCCCAAATCAATATTATTACCACAAATCGCCAACAAAGCAATTGATGTCTTCGAGAAAGGGGTAGTCAAGAATTAGACAAACTGTCTAAACACAAGAATTACAACAAAAGCAACTTATCCAAGGCCCAAATGACAGCTATACAAGCCTATAAAGAAGATGACTATATTGAGATAAAAAAATCGGACAAGGGGGGCAACATTGTTCTTTTGTCAAGGGATAGGTATATTAATGAGGGTCATATACAATTGAATGATAACAGTATGAATGAAAAAAGCACTAAAAGCAACTACGAGGCAGCCAATAATAAAGACCAAGAGCAGTTAGAAGAATGGAGAGAGAGGGGTTTACTGGAAACCAGAAGAATTCAATTTCTTAAAATGTAAATATCTGAACTTACCAGCCCTTTACCTCCTCCCAAAACTCCATAGAAAGAGGACAAATCCACTGGAAAGACCAATTGTGTCCTCCATGGGGAGCTACCTCGAGAAAACCTCTAGGTATGTTGACTTTTATTTACAGCCGTTAGTACAAAACCTCCCCTCGTATCTGAAAGACTTAGGAGATTTTTTACGACTAATTGACAGAATTGACTTGTACCCTGGCTGTTTACCTATGAGTCTAGACGTAAACAGCCTTTACACCAACATCCCGCACGAGATGGGCATCAAGGCATGCATACACTTCCTTGGAGCAAGGTCACTGTATTTTTTATTCCACACCGAAAGGATTTTAGACATGATTTACACTTGCCTCACACTTTTTTCTTTTTGATCGGCCCATCCCTCAGTACTGCGATGGGCACTTGCTTCACCCACAGCTTTGCAGGTCTTTACCTGGTCTGGTGGGAGCAGCAAGTGGTCAGAAACTTAGACCAGTACAAAATACACGTCAAAGCCTGGGCTCGATACATAGACAATATTTTCTGTGTCTGGGATGGCATTGCTGAGGAAGCCAAGGAATTTGTTAATACCCTTAAAGCAAACACTTTGAACCTGACGTTTACTAGCCATGTTGACAATGAAATGATTAAATTCCTAGACCTTGCAGTCACGATCAAGGACAATAAACTGACAGCAGCTTTCTTTAGAAAAGAGACTGCTGGAAATAGCCTGCTACATGTGCACAGTTGTCACCCAGGCGGTCTCATTAGGAGCACTCCCCTGGATGAGCTTCTGCGAGCTTAGCGCATTTGCAGCACTCTAAGAAGACTACCATAAAGAGGGCTTGATAATGTGTGAGAGATTTAAAGACAGAGGGTACACCTCCAAGTGCATTGAAAAGTCTCTTCTAGAAGTGGACAAAAGAGATAGAAGTGACTTACTTACAGAGAAGAAAAAAGTGACCAAAGAACCAGGAACGATTGAAGCTGTTCGGGTCATAAGCAGTTACAACAGACAATCCTGGGAGGTCAGAGAAGCCCTTAGCAAATACTAGGAGGTCTTGAAAACCGACAGTGACCTAGCTAACTGTATAGAGGACCTTACACAAATAACGTAGTGTAAGGTCAAGTCCCTGAAAGACATGGTATGCAGAACACTTATCACACCTGAGGCAAGGAAAAGGAGTGTACAAGGGTTCTTTACATATGGCAGGTGTAAGGCTTGTAAGTACAGTGCTAACGTGAAAGGAATTAATTGTCTCCCCATTGCAAACCATTTAAAATCTTGAAACACTATTCATGCAACACAGAATTTGTTGTGTATCCCCTCAGATGCCCCTGCAACAAATACTACATTGGTAGTACCATACATAAACCAAATAACATGTGATGGAGCATCTGAGGGCAATAAAGAACCATGACAAACACTATCCTGCCGCAAGACACTTTGCAGCCCACCATAATGGGAACAACACCCTACTCTCATTCTGTGTCCTGGACAATGTCTCAACGAGCGAAAGAGGGGGCGATAGAATCGAAGAATTGAGACGATTAGAATCAGAAATGATTATAAAATACCAAACGATGCAACTTTTAACTAAGCACTGTCAGTACATCTGGGCTGAGGGTGTCTTAACTTCCCCCTTCATTTTATTAGAAAATGACTAATGCTGTGTAGCTATTAAAACATTTGATATTTACGTATATTTTTTAATCCTCAACACTCTTGAAAATATTGTTGTAGTGTATGTAAATAGTGATTAATTAGTTATATGGTTTCTCACCTTTATTATGTTATCATTTTACAGGTTCATGGTGAGTTGCATACGGAGAGTTGAATTCCAGGCTCATTTATTTTGTCCGTCTATGATTTTGGAGATACAAGTGAGCAAGTTAAATGACACTGAACACCATTTATTTATTTTATTTATTTATTTATAAAGCGCCAGAATCGACCCCCGAAGGGGTATCTCTGCTCTCTAGACGGGACACCAGAAGGAGAAAAACCTAGCCGCTAGTGAACAGAGGTAACCAGAGTATGAAAGTTGACATTTACTCACTGAGGTTGGACTTGATTGCCCACTGGGCGTTGGACTTTGCTGCCCATTGCGCGTAAGAAGGCTGAATGGTGTCCATCAGCTGCATTCTGAACTAATTGGAAATGGAATTATATTTGAACTAATTGGAAATGGAATTATATTTTCTCTTGATAGAAGCAATAGAGCCCACTTGGGCTGCACCTTAATGAAGCACTAGCACTTGCAATTTAATTTGGTAATGGCAAACGCGTAAAAGTACTGGTAGCTGAGGTCTGGAACTCTGGCTAGCACATGCCAAGATTACAATGAGGCAAAGGAAGGGTGTCCGCAATAGCGCGCCTTAATTTAAAACACAGGTTTACAACTGTAACTGAATATTTGATTGACATATTGCATGATGTTGTGAATGCAATGATGTTGTTAATTTATTGGCTCACATTGTAACACAAAATGATCACGATGACAAATCAAGTCTGTTTTCTAGCCCGGAGAAACGTTCATAAAACCTTGAATCTGTTTTCAATATCTATGATGTGGAGGTGTGCCACACAAAAAAATGTATAAACACTGTTGATTTACTATGCATTCGTACTTGTGAACAAGGAGGCTTCCTCTGAAACGCTTCGAGTGACTCGGCTTGAAAAGAAATAAACACGCTGAAAAGGAATGTTTGTGGCCACCAAGGCTCACCGCTGCAAGCGGCGCGGTTTTCTTCGCGAAAACAAGTTGTGGATATATATATATTTATATATATATGTATATCACGAAGAAATGATCACACACCTAAAACGGGAGGAGGATACCATTAAGAGGCGAAAAGCATACAAATTTCAGAGAGACCATTTGGACTACGAACACGGTCAAATTTTTACCTTCGCGGAGAAATATGACAATCTCAAAGCCAATCAGAAGGTATCTGCAAGTTCCACCATTGCTAAGCAGGCACAGTAGCTGCTGAAGCCTTGTCTATATCAGATGCTAGCTCCAATATTGACAGTGAATCTGACAATGACTTACAGAGGTCCCAGAGGTTGGGGTTTCGAAAGTTTACCCTGGCACAGGAGCTGGAAGTGGTCCAACAAGATCGAAAACAGAACCTGCGCTCTGTTGTCCGAAATGTCAGCACAAGCAAAGTACCAGTAACAAATGCACCGCAAGGAGGCGCTGCAGCAAGCAACGATGGCGCAAACAGCAAAATCAAAATGCAGCGGAGACAGTGGAAACGCAAGTAAATCCCCGGCAAGAAGAAGCGCAAACAGTTGTTAATTAGACGAATGTGCCACTTACACCAAAGGAAACCACATTACTACCTTTAGGCTTGTCCTTCAGTGCCAGGAGCAATTTTGATTATGCTGGTACAAAAATCGACCTTTTTAAATAGGTGTGCAAACTCAAACTTCGAAAGTACCACTGCTTGCACAGAACAGTAAAGACAATACCAGCTATTATGCCAACCATGACGTCTCCCCCAATGCCAGTATCTGACTCTAACTTACAACAGGAACTGCTAGATATGCAGGATGAAACGGTTCCAACTCCGTCTAGCCCCGGCCGGGGTTCAGCTATTTTGATGGTTCCCACCACTTTCAAACCAAAATCTAAATTTTGCCCTCTCATGCTTAAAGACAATATAGACATGTTCCATGAGAAAGTGTCTCTAGAACTCAGGGCATTATACCTGAAACAAACAAGGATTTCCAAGAGACAACACTACTGTGACTTTGAGTACCACAGATTATTCAAAAAACTAAAAGATAATGATAATATCATCATTCGACAGGCCGATAAAGGGGGCAACGTGGTGCTTTGGCCGAGAAAAATGTATATGGACGAAGCACTTGGCCAACTGAATGATCGGGACTGTTACAAGAGGACTACTTTGGTCAATGTGCAGCAGGCCACAAATGAAATCTATTCTAAATTGATGGCATGGATAAGCATGGGCCTGATCACAATGGAGTAATTTAAGTATATGAATAAAGAACATCAAGTTACACCGGTCATATACTTCGTCCCCAAGATCCACAAAAACAAATATCAAGCCTCCAGGTCGCCCCATCATTTCTGCCTGCATAAGCATTTTAGAGAATGTCAGCAAATATGTAGACTTTTTTCTCCAAGACTATGTTAGAAATCTACCTTCCTTTGTCTTAGACACAGGCGACCTACTTAGGAAACTGGTTGATTTCACATGACAACCTGGCTATTTGTTGATTTCTCTTGATGTCACCTCCATATATTCGAGTATACATCATAGGGATGGTTTAAAAGCCGTGCAATATTATCTGAGCACGAGACCCTCTTGTTTTAACAATCATACCAAAATGATTTTATCAATGATTAATCTGTGTCTCAAGAACAATTCTTTTCTGTTCGCCAATCAGCTGTTCCAGCAGGTCAGGGGAGTGGCTATGGGGGCCAGTTTCTCCCCCAGTTATGCATGTTTGCATATGGGATATTGGGAGGAACAGGTCCTCATATCCAACTTCTCATACATCATGAGCTACAAAGTGAAAAAATGGATGAGATACATTGATGACCTTTTTATAATTTGGGACGGTTTGCAATGTGAGGCTGAACAGTTTATTGATGATTTGAATGATAACAGCTTGAATCTTGCATTTTCTAGTCACATAAGTGCTACCTCTATCTGTTTCTTAGATGTTGAAATATATTTTCACAATGGAAAATTGGAAACAAAACTTTTTCGGAAACCTACTGCAGGAAATACTGTATTGCATGCTACCAGTCACCATCCTGCCCATCTTATACGTAGCATCCCATATGGACAGATGCTCCGCATCAGGAGAATATGCAGTACAGACACAGATTGCAGAGAGGCACAATTGGCTTGTAAGGCTAGGTTCCTGAGAAGAGGTTACAAAACTGAAATCATTGATAAAGCCATGACCAGAGCCAACTCTCAGGACAGATGTCAGCTACTAGCCAACAACACACAAAGAAAGAGGAACCTAGACAGTGTTGAACACAGTGAGACCAGGCTCATCTTCACCTATAGCAGCCAGCACCAAACCATCCAGACCATTGTGAAACGTAATTGGGTCACTGATTACCAGTGACCCAGTTGTGGGGAAATCGGTGACATGCACTCCTAGTATAGTATATAAAAGAGCCAGAACGATGCAGAGGCCTGTAAGAGGGGAGTCAGTATAACAGAATATATGACCTCTTTCAGTGACAGGCCAGTGAGCATTAAACACAAGTTGACGTGCAGGACGGGGTACGCAGTATATGTACCTGTGGTCTGCGTTACGTGGGAAGTACCAGACCACAGGTGTACAAACGAATACTCCAACATCTCAGGGAATAACCAACGGTGACACTGCGCACCCCAACGCACGTCACTTTGAGGAAACACATAACAAGAATTCTGCTGAACTCAGGTACTATGTAATTGACACAGTCCCCCCACAGAGGAGGGGTGGGCACCGAGAGTCTTTACTGTGCAAATTGGAGACTAGGCACATTATTGTCCTTGATACTAAGAGTCCAAACGGTCTTAACGCGAGTGAGGACTGTTTTACATGTTTATGAGTCGTAATTATTAATTTGCCTTTTCACATTGTACATATAACGTAGCTGCTTCAACATTTGTTTGTCCATTATTGTCAATTTTAACTTACTTTTATGATCTATTACATTTGTCACTTTTATATTTTTTTCACTGGTATTATCGGGTTCCACTAATTTTCATGCCAATATTTATTTGCGATATTTGCACACCTAATTTTTGCACACTAACATGTTGACTGATCAAAGCCCACTTGGGCTGTATTACTCAGTGGTCCTTTACCTATTTAAGTGAACACACAGGTTACATGTGACCAGAGAACGAATTCCATTTGCACAGTCAAAGAAATTAGTATGTAGATCCTTGTTATTTATTGTTTTTAACAGGATTTTACTCAGTTACTGTTAGCAATGTGTTTATTAAGTAATGTGTGCCTATGGGTTTTAACAGCAATGTCTATGAATATTTATATTTTAACATATTTATTTATTTATATGTTTTATATTTATTCTCAATTGCTGCTAGTGAAATTATCATTCACCTCAACCCTAAGTTTACCTGATTTACCAAATTGTTAGAATCAGTATTTCAAGATGTGCAAATTTCTTCAGTTTGTACAAAGCAAGACAGTATGTCTTCCATGTTAACTACTGTGGCATGTTGCATTTTCAATATAAATGAGCACTCCGCCCCTTGAGCTTTGTCATGTGATCGTAGCCTCTTCAGGCCGAAACGCGTTATGGCGGTTTGGTGTAAGAGCACAATAAATTAATCACGCACCAGTTTTGGGTTCGCCTCGTCTTTTGATGCCAAATATCTTGAAGATGTCCTTCTGCCACATATATGTATATATATAGATATATATACATAAAAATACCCTTTCAGGCATAGAGTGACAAATAAATTATACAAAGAAGAAGCGGAGCACCCTGGGCTGGGTAGTTCTCAAGTTTAGGTCGAAAGCAGCTCCTGTATGGAGCACTCTCAACACCTGCGGCAGTCTAGATCTGCTCACCTCAAATGTCTGCTTTTCTATCAATGTTTTTAAGCGTAGGATTAGCACAGTGCTATCCACGCCGAGATAGAAATGGACAAGGTCTTTTGCCATTTCTACAGCAAAGTTTTTCAGCATAGGACTAGCACAGTGCTGTCCTTGCCGAGAAGTAAAATGACAAAAGCCATTTATCACTCCAGGCACAATATTACAGCTTTGAATTGGTAAAATACCATCCAAGCCAACCTGAAATGAATAAAAGCAACCCCTAGCACAGTGTTTCAATCTAATTAGAGTTCTTCAGAGAGGTATAGATTTGTTCAGACACAAGGGAGCACCCATTAGAAATCAAAAATTACCCTTTCAGGCATAGCGTGACGAATAAATTATACAAAAAAAAAGGAGGACCCTGGGTAGTTCTCAAGTTTAGGTGGAAAGCAGCTCCTGTATGGAGCACTCTCAACACCAGAGACACTCTAGATCTGCTCACCTCAAATGTCTGCTTTTCTATAAACGTTTTTAAGCGTAGGATTAGCACAGTGCTATCCACGCCAAGATAGAAATGGACAAAGTCTTTTGCCATTTCTACAGCAAAGTTTTTTAGCATAGGACTAGCATAGTAGTATCCTTGCCGAGCTGTAAAATGACAAAAGCCATTTATAACTCCTGGCACAAAATTACAGCTTTGAATTGGTAAAATATCATCCAAGCCAATCTGAAATGAATAAAAGCAACCCCTGACACAGTGTTTCGCTCTAATTAAAGCTTTTCAGAGAGGTATAGCTTTGTCCAGACACAAGGGAGCACCCAGTATAAGTCAAAAAAATACCATTTCAAGCATACAGTGACGAATAAATTATACAAAAAAGAAGCAGAGAACCCTGGGTAGTTCTCAAGTTTAGGTGGAAAGCAGCTCCTGTATTGAGCACCCTCAACACCAGCGACACTCTAGATCTGCTCACCTCAAATGTCTGCTTTTATATCAAAGTTTTTAAGTGTAGGATTAGCACAGTGCTATCCACGCCGAGATAGAAATGGACAAAGTCTTTTGACATTTCTACAGCAAAGTTTTTAAGCATAGGACTAGCACAGTGCTGTCTTTGTCGAGCTGTAAAATGACAAAAGCCATGTATCACTCCAGGCACAATATTACAACTTTGAATTGGCAAAATACCAATTCCAAGCCCACCTGAAATGAATAAAAGCAACCCCCGACCAGTGTCCTCTGGTTTGGTTAGTCTCTCACTTGAGGAGCATGGACACTGGACCATAATCCGTTCCTCGGTCCCCCCTCTCTTGTTTTGGTATAGTCAGCAAGGCCAGCCACTATTCAGTAATCCACCTTATGCACAACATGTTATGCTGACAATGTGTACCACACAGTTCAGGATCTCTGGTCGTACGTCCCCACAACAGTATCTTTGCCATGCTGAAGTATGGCACCAGTAGTTAAACTGAAGTTATACTGTAGTGTGCCTTTGAAGTTGGAAGTGGTTCACGGGGTTTCCATTTGAACCACAGATGTCTCCCCAATATTAAGTTATGTCTGCCATGAGGCTGTGGAATGCCGATTTTATTCTGTTAGTGGACCAAGCTGCAGCTTCATGCGGCCAAGTGTCAAAACCCTTCCCTCCAATCTATTCAACCAGGCCTTCAAATGGCAGAGGTCTGTCATACCAGGTGCATGCCAAATGTTTTATAGCTGTCGCTGGGGAATTCAGAGATGTGCTCCTCCAGCCTCCAGTGTGGACTGGAGCCAAGCAAAAAGCACACAAAGAGTTTTAGAGTAGAGAAATGCCCACTTTCTAGAAGTGCCATTTCTAAGCTTAAAATGACAAATCCACCTTTACCACAAGGAAGGGTTTGTCATTGTGAATCCAATGATAGAAAACATCATAAACCTCCTCTGTTGCAATCCACTATTGCAGCTTGAAGTAATTTCAACCAATGCCCCTGTGAAGAGCAGACCCCATGGGTAGGGAAAACAGACATGGGTATTCTGTACTAATTTGGCAGGGAACATGCATGTGTACCTGCCATGCCTTTCACCTACCACTCACCTCACCCCTTAATACTTACCCCAGGGGTGCTCTAGGGGTAGTGAAAGGTCCCCTCAGAATTAGCCAGCGGTTTAGAAAGGCCAGCCAGGTCATAAGACCAGTAGTGCACACACAGGCCTGCAATGGCAGGCTTGACACGTTTTAAAACACCATGTAAGTACAACTTCCTAACATCTGTAGGAAGGGTATATGCACTTTCACACTGTATTTACAATGGGAAAGTGCTAAGAGGCCTAAGGGTACAAAAATAGAACCAGCAAACCCCAGAGGTAAAAAGCAAAACATTTAGGGAAACATACCTTAAGAATATCAGGTCTAACACCAACTAACTCGTAATTGTAAACTCAGAGCCAAAGGGGGTTTGTTAATGCAAGGGTCGGAATCAGAGTTGCCTGTCCTGCTCTTAGATGCTGAAGGTGTATTAAATTAGTTTTTAGCGTTTGTAATCTTAGGCCCTTGCGTGATATGGGGGCTCATTATGATAGCGGAAGGACCGCCACCCATCGCATGGTAATTTACCCACGTCCAAATTAGAATGGCGGTGGGTACCCCAGAGGGAGGAAAGTCAGTCCGCCACTTTTCCGCCAGAGGCATTCGCACTGATTGCCTGGCGGACTGGGCAGGGCCACTAATATGGTGGCTGTGCCTAGCAGGCACCACCTGCCATATTAGGATGTGGGTTTCAGGATGCCTTTCCAGGGCAGTGGGATAGGGTTTGGGGGCCCGTTGCTGGCCCCACTTGTGGAGGGGGTGGCTGCACTGGGGGGTACCCATGATACCCCCTACATTTCCATGCACCAAGTGGCAGGCACTGGATGGTGCTGCAGCCAACAGCACCACCCCCAAAGTTAAAGGCCCAGGATGCGCCTGGGAACATCCTAATAGCAGTGGTGGGACAAAGTCTGCCCGACATCATAATGAGCCCCATAGTTACTTATGTACATTTTGTATATGTGGTTTGCTTACATGTTGCTTGAACCAGGAGGCATCCTCAGCTATGCCGGGCCAACATTCTCTCTCCAACAGCGCAGCGCAGGGGGCCACATACTGCCCTGTGAACGTCTGCAGAATGAATGCATGATTGAGGACAGTCAATGTTCTCTTGCCCAAATACACTTTGTGGCTCAGAAGTGTGGGTGCATGTCCACTCAGAAGTCTCATCAGACTAATAATGCATTCACTCCAAAAGACTTTGATAAAGTTATGGTTACTAGTTAGAATCCTGGCAGTCCGCTCAGAAGTTCATCCAAAGTCCATGACCTGGGTCCCTCTGAGTTAATAAAGTTAATAATGCTTTGGTTTCAGCTCCAAGAAGCCCCTTCGGCAGCGGGAGTGCACTTTAAACTGCTGTCTAAGTGAGCACGGGTGAATTAACTGCTCTCTCGCCAGGACATTCAGTCCATGTTTAGATTTATTGATGAAAAGTTTGAAACAACTCTGAGCTGTCCAGGCTGCCACAAATGGAAGCAGTGCCAGATGCAGGCAGAAGAGACATAGCAATCAAAGACGGAGAAGCAAAGGCAAAAATAAAGGTCTACGCGGATGAAAAGAGAGGTAGTACGACAACGGCAACAGAGGAAATCAGACAGCCCATTCTCGACAGACCCACTGACAGTGACGGAAGTAAAAGGACCAATGATAACTGCAGCGGCAGGTCGATACCACATCACGAGAAATAGTTCGCATTTCAGAGGTTTGAAAACAGAAGAAGAACCACTGACCACAACCACTACAACGACAAGGGAAGAAGAGAATGAATCAGACAGCGAAAATGACAAAAGACCGAGAAGAGTGTGCAAGAGACCACAGAGACTTAGTGAAGAGATGTGATGTGATCAGCTCTCTGCATATCTCTCTCTCTCTCTCTCTCTCTCTCTCTCTATCTATCAGCATCGGAAATAATTTGTTTGCAACAAAGGGGGAGATGTTGTGACCTGATAAGCTGGGCACCAGGACCCACGGGGACACAGACTCTGGGGAGAGACACCGGACACCACATCCGGTCAAGGGGGCAAGGGGCAGAGCACTGGTCGCAGGGGCAAGGAAGGACGCATCCACACGAGCTTGTGAGCGACAATAATAAAGGTACCTGAAAATCATCACAGCGTGTCCTGTCATCTGTGGGGGGACCCTGCAGAACACCACATCCTGTAGGCTGTGTTTTATACCCATACAAACAAAATACGTGTTAATTGTCACAATGTCTCCTGCGTCTGACACCTTCAGCCCCGCCCCGTGTGTATTTTTTTCAGTCCTTGGCACCCGCCTGGGTCCTTTTGTGATTGATTGAGCTTTTATTCGATATGCAAGATATCTTGTAAGCGTACACAAAATACAGCCATTTACAAAACTACAAAAGACATTATTTAAAAAAGCTATTATTAAATGCACATTTAAAAAGGATAAAGGGACATGTGATGCCAGAATAAATTAACTAAAAGTGAATTAAACCGCTATTGACAGTCTCTTGCATCGAATCAACCAAAACTGTTTTAAAAATTTGGCTATACCACAAACAATAGGGGGGGAAGTGTCCGTCATTAGGATGCGCAGGGCTACTAGATAACTACGTATGCCCATATTGCGGCAAAGGGGTTTAAGCCAGAAACTCCTGGGTTTTGCATAGTCCGGACATTCAAATAGGATATGCGTAATGGACTCTATCCTAGTAGGACAACATGCACAAAAAGGGGACGTGTGAGCACCTGATTTCCACTTAGACACCAGAGCCCCAACTGGAAGGGAGCCCACTCTAAATTTAAAATACAGAGCTCGATCGACTGGAAGAGTAATTAGGTCCAGATAAGGCTCATAGACTACTGCATCTTTTACTGTTAAAAAGGCAGCTGTGGATTTACAATGTTCAGAGTTTGTAACTAGCTGTTCCGCAACCCAATTCCAGTAATGTCTCTTCAGAACCTCTTTTGGTGGAGCCGATCTTGATAGCCAACAGTCCCCCAGTCCAATTTCCTCCAAGAGTTTTTTGGTGTCTCTCAGCCATCTAATTTTTGTCCAACCTCCCAAGCTCATTATCTCCGCCAACCCTTCAGCGTACGATTTTAACTCTTCACCCCTCCAGATACGTGTCCATAACAAGAGTGGGCGAAGCCGGGCTTGGTCTTTAATGTTCTTACAACCTGTGTCCAGCAGCACAGGTACTGTTGGAGTGCTCGGAGGGATGGCGATTAAAGATTTCAGGAGCTTGCTCTCAGCTGTTGCCAAGGAGTCCGGACAGCAATGCCCCCACAGTTCGGCCCCGTACAAGGCTGATGTTACTACCTTAGCCTTGTAGATGTCAATTTACTGGGGTAAGCGACCGCCTTGGTGATGCCCGGAATTCCCTCAGGAGGGCACCTCCTACTCTCTTGTGGTTGAGGACCATCTTAGCAATGTGAGGTGACCAGTTCATGCTATCCGTGATCCGAATTCCGAGGTAGTCAAATTCGGACACTTTCTCCAAGGCAACAGAATTGAGAATAGGAGGGCGGCCCAGTTTCCTTGGTGGATTTAGGACTAAAAACTTAGTTTTGGCCACATTGATTACTAGGCCCTTTGCAACACAGAAGCTCTGGAAACGGGTTAACAGTTTCTGGAGGCCTTGCGGAGTCTTAGAGATCAAGAGCGTGTCATCCGCAAAAAGCAGGGTGGGGATCCGCACTCCTCCGAGGCAGGGGGCGTCGGCTGGTTCTTGCTGGAGATATTCCACCACCCCATTCACATATAATGAGAAAAGGGTGGGCGCCAGAACGCATCCCTGTCTCACACCCCTAGACACTGGTATTTTCTCTGTTAGCTCTCCATTTCTCCCCCAGCGGACCTGAGCAAAGGTGTGGGCGTGAAGGCTAATAAGGAGGGACAAGATGTAAGGAGGCAATCCCAGCCCATAAAGCACCCTCCATAGCTCCTCCCGGGGGACTAGGTCAAAGGCAGTCCTCAGGTCTATAAAAGCCAGGTATAGACTGCCCTTGCCTAGCTCCACCACCTTCCACCCAAGAAGTGCCAACCTAAACGCCTGCTCTATCGTCCCCATTCCTGCCCGAAAGCCTGCCTGGAAGTCTGATAATATTTTATTTTCCTCCACCCAATGGAGAATCCTACCAAGTATAGCTTTTCCTGCTATCTTTTGGGTGGAGTCTATCAGGCTTATGGGGCGGTAGTTCCCCGGGATTTCTCTGCATCCTTTTTTATAAATCGGGACCACCACCGCCCCCTTCCAGGAATCGGGCACTGGCCCTCCCATCATAATGTCATTAAGGAGAGCTGCAATAACCCTTCCCCACGCCACTGGATATGCCCGCATAAGGTCCCCCGGCAGACCATCTGGACCTGCTGCCTTGCGGGGGGCTACCCACCCAATTACCTTTTCGATCTCTAAAGGTGTAAAGAGATTATAGGTATGGGGCTCGGATACCAGTGGGGAGGTCACCCTAACATTTAGTTCTCCATCTGCCGGGAGGTATAAAGCCCCAAAGTGTTTTACCCAGCTTTGTGGGGGAATATTACAGGGTCTCATAGTTTCCTCAGGCCTGTTCCGGGAACCTACAAGGTTCCAGAAGCCCCTTGAATCTTTACTTTTGCTGGCATGGAGTAGGTCCTCCCAAAATTTCTCTTCCCACTCCATCCTAGCAATTTTAAGGGATCTATTGTAGGCCTTCCTTGCTTCCAGTATATCGCTATGGGATTTGTGCTTCACTGCCTCTACAAGAGTTGTTTTGTGTGCCCTACATGTTTGTGTGTACCAACCATTACCTTGTTTTTTACCTCGTTTATTTCCTGCCTTGCTAGAAGGGATGGTAAACACGTTTGTCAAAGCCTCTACTAGAGAGACAAAGACCCCACTCACCCTACCCACCCCTTCCGAGACCGACCCCAGATCTGACACTGCTTGATTTAAGAGGGTTGAGATTTCTCCCACCCTTTCCTCTGAGAGGACCAATTTAGCCCATTTTAGGCTCCTTCCACAGAGAGAGACTACAGACTCATCCGGGGGAGCTACTACGGGGTTAATGGGACCCTTTTTAGGAAGACACCACCACTGGGCCATGGTTAAGGAAAGTGGGTTGTGGTCACTTTCAATTGTCGGGACCACAACCATATCCCTCACTTGGCTCCAGAGACATACATCTAATAAGATGTAGTCTATTCTAGAGGTGTGTCCTGGTCTGTTATATCTATGAGCCCCCCCCCTATCCGAAGTTGTCCTTCCATTCACTGCCCTTAGGTTTAATTCAAGGCTTAGGGAGTATAGCTGTAACGCCACCTCTGACCATCTCATAAAACAGGGATCCCTATCCTAGTGTCCTCCTCGTCCTGGTCTAGGGCAACGTCCGAGCCCAAGGGCTCGAACGTACAGTTCATGTCACCCGCGACCAGGATACATGACTTGTGTGGAGTTGTAATCAAAAGGGTCTCTAGGAGAGATAGTACAGAGGACTTCCTCCCGCCCTTAGTCCCTCTGGCGTAGACATTATAGACATTTAGTAATATTCTACCCCTTGGGTCTCTTAAAATAATATTTTGGATATCCGGACAACCTGTCTGTGCCTCCTCTATTCTGCAGTCTAAGGATGCTGCTACCCATATGAGCAGGCCACCCGAGGGGCGTCCTCTCCCTGTTTCCGAGGTTAGCGCAGGCACAGAGTAGGAGGAGAATCCCACCCTATGTACCGACTCCAAACTCCAAGTCTCTTGGAAGATGCATAAGGAGTGCTCATCAACCAGGGCATTCCAGTCTGGGAGGGCCAACTTTCTTGCGATCCCTGCGACATTCCAGCTGAAAACCTTAAAGACTAGGTCCGTCACAGCTGATGTGTCGCTGGTCGCGAGAACACTACTGTCCGCAGGCCTCACAGAAGGAACTTGCAAATGACAATCTAGAGGAATGGGCAGAGAGGCTACCAACCCACTGGCGCTTGCAGATGAGGGTGAGGCTGTTCGGAGTGGTGATACTACCATTGGGTCTATTCTATTAACATTTGCAGTATCTGCAACTGCAACTGTGGTTTCCCTCGTGTCGCCCTCCTCCAGTCAATAACTCCCTGGCACCCAAGGGGGGTTCAGCCCATTGCCCCCAAGGCCCCCAGCCCAGCGTGTGTCCCAGTTTTGACAAAAACCAAGAACACTAGGACCCTCCCATGGCGACATAGCAATTTGCCTTGGGTAAAAAAAGGTTAAGTCCACTACTTTAACCCCTACTGAATCCATGTTTTTTATAGGACTACAGATGGTGCTCACTACTCTGGGATCTTGGAAGTTTATTATTATACAGTCCCCCTCCTGTATTTTTTTCCCCTGCCCTACCCACCCTACTCTGCGAACACTTAGGATAAGCCCATCCACGCCAGTCGGAATTGGCTTATTTGACTTTAGCCAGTGAATGCACTTATTCTTAAGAGATTGGTGGTTCTCCAACTGACCTTCTTTCAGAGGGGGAACATTTACTAATACGGCGACAAAAGGTTGACAATCTGGTGGGAGGTTTACAGGGGGGATCCGCCGTGTGAGATTTCGAGGGGCCACTGTAGTGACAGCTGGGGCTATAGATTGGGGAGCAGTTTTGGCGACCATTCCTGTCGCTGCTCCCTTGACTTTATCTTGTATACCAGGTGTTTGGCTAGCTTTTACTTTACCTCTGCTTGCCTGGGGCTGCACTTGTGGAAGTGGCTTAGGTGTAGTTTTGGCAACCTCTATAGGTGTTGACGTTCCCTTGGGTTGGGGCCCTGCTGTAGGTGGGGAAGGAATTTTAGGTGCTAGGGCTTGCACTCTGCTAGCTTCAGCCTTATTTGGCCTGTTTGGAGGATTAGAATCTACCTGTGGTGGTAAGGAAGCTACTGGGGGCGCACTCCGCGTTGGTCCCATGTCCTGATTGTCGCTCACTCTTTTTAGCTGTTTAAATGTAGTTTTAAGTGAGTAGAACCCATCGAGGGTTGATTGCTCTAGTTTATCTATTCTAGCCCCCAGGCCCTTAACCTGAGTCAGCAAGGGCATCAAGAGGCTATTTACCCTCTCCAAAATGGTATCAATGGTCATGGGATCGATAAATTTGGGGACATTATCAGTACTATTACTAGTGGGTGGGCAGGTATTTATACCCATGTGTGAGACCACAGCATCCCCCTCCTCCTCAGCCTTATCCTCTGGGAACAGGCCTTTTGCGTCTTTCCCGCCTTGGCCAAAAGACTTTCTTGTTCGTTTGTAGAGCGCGGCCTGTCTCACCAGCCTGCCCTTAGTATGGTTACCTGCCTTTTTGCTTTTAGCCCTTTTGTTCTGCCTACTTGCGTCAGTTACAGAAGGCACCCCATCTGGGATTACTATGGTGGGGGTGGGTGATATTGGCAATGGTGACTGAGTTGTAGTTTTGTTTAAGGGCGAATGGGGTGCAGGTGGAGATGATGTGCTTGGGCCACCCTCTTCCTCAATGCCACTAGGAAGAAGTGCGGCCAGATGTTCCAACCTGTCTATGTTTTGCCCTATTTCTAGCAACTGGGGGGGTCTATAGAGCAGCCCGGGACACCAACAGGGGGGGCAGATTGGTCCCGCTCACAAGCCGGTGTCAAGGCCTGTGCAACGGCCCCCAAAGATGAGCGTCTGGAAGGGAGATAGACCTCTGATAGACGGCGTTCGGACATAGCAATCTCCTTTTCTATGACTGCCGCCACTCTAGTGATAAAGCGGTACATAGTTCCGATCACTGGGCTCCCACCAGCAACTCCCCTTTCGCCCTCACTCCTGAGCAATTTGCCAGAACGGGTTGACATGGTTAAGGGTAAACTCTAGGGAGTCACACACGGCCCACCTGTGCTCCGCGCTGGATGTAAGAGACGTGGCCCAGCCCAGCCTCTGTCAGCCCCTGACTGCCACAGACTGCCCGCCCTTTGCTCGGGCTTCGCTCGGCGTCCCGCACGCGTCCCGCTGTGCGTCAAGAAGGTCGTTAAAGTAGGTGGTTGTGGGCGGGGGGCGTGTCTCCCAGGAGGCGCGGCCGTGCGCACCTGGGCTGATGCAGGGACTCCTGGGCTCTGTAGTCCAGGTGATGTTTCGCCCTCCTCCTTGCCGCCTCCTGACTCCAGTGAAGTCCTTGGTGCCTGGCCCCTCGCAGCAGCCTGCGATGCGGCACCCGCGAAGCGGGTGCGGCGAGCAGTGGCAGAAGCAGCGGTGCAGCGGTGTCCAAGGGTCACAGGTCAGCAACAACGATCCGTGGCTCCTTCACCTCTCCCTCAACAGAGTTTGAGCGGTCCTTTTGTATACTCAGATAGCTGCTGTGAGATTCAACCACGGTCGTGTTTCTATTCTATTTGATAGGAACTGGTTAAAAACACAAGCAGCGCTCTCTACTCCTAAAATAGACACTTGAGAGCTGTTTCCGATGACAATCATTAATGCAGCTGTGTGCAGGTAAAGGAGTGAGACGTTTAACACTAAATTATTAAAGCAGAGGGTGGCTAATCTTGGCCTGAATCTCACAGCCCAGACGCCCCACCTGGAATGTAAATAAACCTCTGACAATGTAAACAGAGTGTAAAGACAACTTACCTCCGCCGGCGGACAGAATCTTCGCAGAGCCGTGGAAGTAGTGAAGCCAGCAGCTGCCTGTCCACATTGGCCCTGGTTCTTCCCAGCTCCCCCTCCAGCCTCCTCTTCCGGTATCGAGTGTGCTTGCCAGCAGATAATGGCAGCCAAAAAACCCTTGGCAGAGGTTTTACGTGCACTGCACAATAATAACAAGGCCCAAAGGTCCTACAGTCCCCCGGCTGCGTGGAGATCATGTTTACTTCGGATCTGCACACATTTTGTGCCAACTTCCTCAAATCCTGTATGCTTTCGAGCTACAGACAAGTATGCACAGAGTATGTGGCTGGCTGAATGCTCCATGCCCCATACCGAAGAGAACATATAGTTGTGAGAAGTTGGCCTGGTATATGCTGTCCACTAATTAAAGTGTGGACTTTGCACCAGTCCAAACGACCCTTATGATGCATGAGGTTATAGATATCCTTTGGAAAGCTTTCCTAGTGGTAGCTGTGGAGAGCAGCCTTAAGGCTTAATCTGGAAGGAATGTAAAGAAGCTTGTTTGTTAGAGGTAAAGCTGTTTCATATGCGTCAATCGAGTAGGAGTTATTTACAGTTACCCATTTCATGTTTAACAATGATATATCTTATGATCTCATGCTTAACAATGATATTTCTTTATGATCTCAGTATTCATAATCATTAACATGTCTGTTTAGTATTAGCGCTGCATTTGAATGTAGCAATGCTTGTTGGTTTTCAAATGGATTCCCGCGCTCAGTATTTCAGAGACAGTCTGTGGTGTTGCGCTCTAGTCTTTGTATGCACTCACCCAGGGCATGCCGGGAAGTGTGGGCAGCCATTTGAGATGGCGCGGGTAAATGTATTGTTAAGTCGTGTTCCCGGCGCTCGGGAATAAAAATCTACAAATTCACCACCTATCCGGCTGCTTAGTGTTTATTTATGCGGCGGAACCTCTACAAATTTGGCGACGAGGCTCAGGATAGCGCTGCTACTGTCCGTTCAGCGGCGCTCGTTTACGAACCCACGAGGCACCGTGATAATCCCCAAGTGCAGGAGAGGAGGCGACCACCACAGTGGGGAGTGCAGGAGAGAGGCCACAGAGAGCGTACATCCACATTGGGCTCCCCCCGCCGGGAAAGTGTTCACAGTCCCACAAGGGGCAGGCAGGCAAGCCCACCACCAGGACAGCACACAGGGCAGCTCAAGAGCCACCGCGCAGGAGGGCAGTGAGCCAAGCGCACCATCCTGGAGAAGACAACCCCAGCAGCAGAGTGCAGATCTACTCAGGGACACTCCATTCCACCAGGACGAGTGAAGGAGCCGGTATCACCCACATAAACCGTAAGTCGCCACGGGAGCCGCAACTGCGCAACCTTGCACACATCAGCACAGGTCCTACTTGCATAAGGGTGACCCAACAAGCATCAAACAACAAACCCCTCAGGGAGCGTAGAGCTGGATGACCAAAGAGCTAACCGCGGAGGGGATAGCCACCCTTTCCCTGTGCAAGCAAGTGGAGCTGAGGAGAGGCAAGCCCCAGGGAGCCCGCCAGGAGTGGCAGCACAACCAGCCCCACAGCCATGCAACGCAAGCAACATGTGTGCACAGTCGTCCTCCCTCACCAACTTAGTCCCCCTTCTTGCCCAAAAGGGGCGAGCCGGCAATGCCGTGGAAAGACTGGAAGCGCTATTTCTTGAATTACTTATCCGCGCTAGAAGAGGAGGGGGAATGGACCTTTTCCACCTCAAGGAGAAAGAAAATATTTCTACACAACCAAGGCCCAGAAGGCATCAGAGTGTATGACGACCTGGTAAAGAAGACCAGACTCCCTAACAACATGGATGAATTCCAACACCCGCTAGAGGATCTCGACTCCCATTATCTCCCAGTAGTATGCACCGCAATTGACAGATGCAATTTCTTCCAAAGGAAACAGAGCAGCGGGGAATCGATCGATGAGTACGTAGCCGCACTACAGAAGCTAGGTGTGGCGTGCAAGTTTGGCACGCTACACGGCGAACTCACCAGAGATCAGATCATAATGCAAAAGGCAAACACAGCAATCCAAGAAAAGTTATGTGTCAACGGAGATGCACCCCTCAAGGAAGTGGTAGCACTCGCGAAGAAAGCCGAGTTGTCCAAAAGATGCACAGAAGGAGCGAGAAGAGAGAGCATCAACAGGACCCCCGTGTGCAAGAATTCAGAGAAAAACAAACAAGAAGGGATACAACAACAAACACCATCAGGCACCAAGTATCAGAAGAAATACCCCCCACGATTCACAAAAGCCCAAAGACCGCAAGGAGAAGGCAGAAATACCTCAACAGATGTGGTAGCCAGACACACTCAAGCACCGACAAAGGATGCCCAGCCTTCAGAGCCAAGTGCTCCTACTGCGGAATAATGGGGCACTATGAAAAGGTATGCCGGCGCAAACTCAGAAGAACTGAAGTGAAGTACGTCACTCAGGGATTGGATGGAGACGACGAAGTCCCCGATGAGGAAGAAGAAGATGAAGTCTTGTGCATAGATGACCTGGTTCTATGAATAGACTTCCTAAGATGCAAGAAGCTGGCATTACAGATGACGAACGGAGGAGTGCACGTGGACATAGTGGCGGATTCAGGCTCCCTGTACACCATAATTCAACGAACAGTATGGGAGCGAGACTTTGAATCCAGAGTGGGCGCGAACCTGGTTCTCACAGACATACATCCAGTCGCATTCACAGGCGAACCTATACCAATGGTAGGTTATCGTCCACTGATGTTCGAGTTCAAAGGGCGTACTGCAGAAGGAAAATTATATGTTGCAGAGAAGGGACCTTCGGTACTAGGGTGGAAGGACCAAGGAGCTCTCGGAATCCAGCTCAACCCTGGAGGGACAACCTAAGTGTTAATGACAGACACCGTCCAGAATTACAAAGAAAACGTATGGAAGAAGGAATACCCGGAAGTCTTCAAGGGGACGATAGGTCGATTAGCAAAATTCACTCACAAAATCTGCCTCAAGGCCGAAGCTAAGCCTATAAGCCACAAGGTTCGCAACATCCCCTTCAGAAGCAGAGAGGCCGTGCAGGAAGAACTACATCAGCTGGAGGGCAATGGAATTATCGTGGCCATTGAAAGCGCTGAGTGGCTCGCACCACTGGTAGTCGCACAGAAACCTAATTGAAAGGTACGCCTCTGTGTGGACCTGAGAGAACTTAACAAGAACATAGTGGTGGACAAGTTTCCACTACCCCGGATAAACGAGATGTTAGCGAAGACAAAGGGAGTCAAATGGTTCTCCACGGTGGATCTCACTTCGGCATACCACCAAATTGCCCTATACCCCTTGTGCAATCACCTGACATCGTTTATCACACCATTCGGGTGCTACAAGTTGATAAGGATGCCGTTCGGCTTAGCATCAGCAGCCACAGTATTTCAAAAACTCATGCACCGGTTGTTCCAGAAGGTGGATGGAGTGCAGTACTTTCAGGACGACATCCTCATCATGGGGAAATCAAAATGTGATCACAATGCGAAGCTGAACCCAGTCCTGACTATCCTAGCACAAAATGGACTCACTGTAGAGTGGGAGAAATGCAAGTTTGGAGTAGGATCAGTGACGTACCTGGGTCACGAGATTAGCGAAAGAGGGATAGAACCGAACCGAGCCAACATAGCGGCCATCAAAGAAGCGCCCACACCCAAGCAAAAGGAGGACATCTGCTCCTTCCTGGGGATGGCGGAGTTCTACAGCAGATTCGTTCCTCACTTCGCATCCAAAGCACACCACTTGTGACAACTCCTGAAGGAGAAGAATACTTTCAAATGGCCGGAAGAAGAGCAAACTGAATTTTATCTTCTAAAACTGGACATATGCGCAGCCGTTCCTCTCAATGGGTTTGATCAGGCAGCCCTGTCTAACCACAGACGCTAGCGACAAGGGACTAGGCGCTGTGCTTACGCAAAGGAGGAGAAGTCACCACAATCAGTTTCGCTTTAAGGTCACTAGCACCCAACGAGGAAAAATTCAATGATTGAAAAAGAAATGTTGGCCACAGTCTGGGCCATGGAGAGGTTCCAACAGTTCTTATGGGGTTCGAAATTCTTGCTCCGCACGGATCGCAAACCACTGGTGAATGTCCTGACCTCCTGCGGACATGCACACACGACACCCCGCATAGCAAAGATGACCCTGGGCTACTTGATTATGAGTATGAGGTGGAGTACCTTCCTGGCACCAGGAATAAAGCGGCTGACTTCCTAAGCCGAGCAGCAGCAATGGAACCAGCAGCGAATCAAGAACCCTCAGATGGGAAGACTACATGGTTGCGCTCACGCAAGACCACAAGGGGGTGAAAAGTATGCAGGAATGGGAGGAAGCGTATGCCTGTGATGACACACTGAAGGCGGCGAAGAAATGTGTGACACAAGGATGGATGGACAAAAAGCATCTTGACAGCAATAGGAGGAAATTCTGGGAAGTCCGAAAAGAATTGTCCATCGGAGACAACCCCGTGTGTATTCTAAGAGGAGACAAAGTGGTCCCCCCCCCACAACCATTAGTAAATCATCTTCTGACCATTTTACATGACGGACATTTAGGAATAGTGAAAACCAAGGCAAGGACAAAAAAGGTGTATTGGTGGCCTGCCATGGACAGTCAAGTGGAAAGACACATCAGGATGTGTGAACATTGCAGGAAAGCCGACAAGGCACAAGTCCTGCTAAGCCCACCACTAGGAAAGTTCTCGTGTCCCCCTAGTCCAAAGGAAGTGCTCTCGGTAGACATCCTGGGCCCCATTCTGGATATCAATGGAGTGCCCAAATATGCAATGGTACTTGTGGACAGGTACTCCGTAGGAACACGTAGATGTTCTGCCAGAGCCACCATCAGAGCCTTACACTGGCTACCGATGCAAGCAAGTATCCAGTTTAAGTGTCTTTGTATGGCGTTTAAAATCCTAAAAGGTACCAGCCCTGAGCTACTCCGCCCTCTTCTAATCCCATACATTCCCCAACGTAGCTTGTGCTCCTTGGGTCAACATCTGGTAAGTATACCAAGGATTAAACTATGCCGTGCTGGGGGCCGTTCATTTCTGCTCTTGGCGGCTAAATTGTGGAATTCTTTGCCAGTCTTCATGCGTGGTATAGAGGACGTACTGACATTCCGGAAAGCCATTAAGACCTTCCTTTTTCCACTGACTTATGGATTTTGTCTCCTCTGCCTGCATCTGCTATCTTGTACAATTAGACGGACAGCACCGGGACGCCCCTTAGCTGGGGCAGCTGTGTGCTTAACAAAATTATAACATAACATAACATAACTCCAAGTGGCCGTAAGTAGAGGTATGTGAAGTGGCCGACTCAGAGGCGGTGTTATCCTTCCTCACCTCCACATTCTTAAGAGAAGGAATCCCAAAGGTGGTGACCTGTGACAATGGACCGCAGTTTACTTCAGAGAAATGGAATGCATTCTTGGACCGCAATGGGATCGAAGTTAAGCACACCCCAGTGTACCACCCGGCAGGAAACGGACTAGCAGAGAGGTTCAATCGAGTAAACATGGAGTCGGTACAGGCAGCGATGAGTGCAGGACAAGACTGGGAGAAGGAACTCAAAAGAATGATATGGGCTTATCGCATTACCCCAGCAAACACGGGGTACAGCCCTTTAAAAATATTACGTGGATATGATCCTTTCACGAGAGATAATATAGCATGAAAACAACTCATCATCCAAAGCAATTGGTCCCCGGCTGTGGTGCGCCGCAATATCGACAAGGCGCAATCCGTATACACTGAATATTACAACAAAAGACACAACGTCAAGGATGTAATCCTGGAGAAGGGCAAATGGGTAAGAGTGAAACAGGCAGTACTGAAGAAGAAAGGAGGCATCAAGTTTAGCCCACCGTTACAAGTGGTGGAGCCATGCACCAGATCAGCCCTACTGAGTGACGCGAAAATATGGTCGCAAGATAGAATGGCAAGATGCAACCGAATCATGAAGTGGGAAGACCCTGCGGAAATGAGCCCGCTTACCACAGAAGAAAGCAATCCACCAGAAGCTGCGCCAACACCTGAGAGAGCAGCTCAAGGTACAGCTACTCCCAACCGAGGAAGTGAAGATCCCGACACCCTGGAGGGGAAAGATGGTGTGGAAGTAGCCGGTCAGTCAACACCATGGAGCCCAGGTGCCAAAGGGAGAGAGAGAGTGCAGCAGGTGAACGCGACGGACGAGAGAAGATTCCCAGTTGCTGACCAAAGGGTGGACATTACCTCGACATGTTCCCGTACCAGGTTGGGTAGGCGAGTCAAGATGCCGAAAAGATTTGAGGACTTTGACATGGAAGTCAAATAAGACTGTTATGTACATTTGTTCCCTTGTCCCCCCTCTCCACCAGCTCTTTTCCCATCAGCATAAGGGGGGAGATATGTGGTGTTGCGCTCTAGTCTTTGTATGCACTCACCCAGGGCATGCCGGGAAGTGTGGGCGGCCATTTGAGATGCCGCGGGTAAATGTATTGTTAAGTCGTGTCCCGGCGCTCAGGAATTAAAATCTACGAATTCACCACCTATCCGGCTGCTTAGTGTTTATTTATGCGGTGGAACCTCTACACACTCTCACATGCTTGAAACCGCCAGGTTAAATCCACGTGAAGCGTGCTGTGCACTGGAAACGTCACGTCAGACTGGAACTATTTAAATGAAATGAAATGAATGAAGCTTATATAGCGCATGACTTACCCTGGGGCATCTCCGCGCTTGCTTAGGGAACCCGTCCTGGTATTCCCCTGTGAGATAACCCTGGCAAGATATCCACAAGGTGAAAGCCAGGCATCCCACCGCCGAAGCTATTGCCCAGAGTCACAGAGTGCGAACCCGTGAGTCGAGAAGGCACCAGAGCGAGAATGCGGCCCCCGGGGGAAGCGAAGGTCGCAGACCAGTCTTCCCCCGGGGTTTTCGCGCAATACGGAAGGACAAGGTGGAGGGCGGGACTACAGGGGTTAAAGGAAGGGGTGGGATGGGGGAGGGCATATAAGGTGTCAGGAGAGGAAGATCCGGCCTCTTCCTGACACCTGAGCACCACCGGGAGGGTGTTTGTTAATTTTGTGGTAGCCGTAGGGTAGTTTGGAATGGGGGGGCCGATTTGTCGATCGGCTTTGTGGCTGGCCTTAGCGATTTTAGCCCTGCGGCTATGTGGAGATGCCCCTGGGGATTTTTGCGGCGTGACCCGGGTTTTCCACCCCGAGGAGACTGCGGAGCTTGGGCTGGCCGAGTGGAGAGGCAGCTTCGGGCACGGCCCCTGGCCTGGGGGTCTACCCGAGTAGTAAGTGGTGCGCGTGCGGGGGAGTGGCCGGGTGCGGAGGCGGGGGTCGGGACTGCGGCCTTCCTGCTACTGTGCGCGCCGGTGGGGGCTGGTAGTGAGGGGTTTTCCTGGCGGGGAGCGGGCGGGGGCCCTGCGCCGCGTGTGCCTGGTTCGGCTTTCACTAGGCTTTCCCTGAGTTTTTCCCGGGTTTTGGGTGCTCTGCCTTTGCTCGGTGGGGGACGGGTGGGGGGTGGCGCGCGACCGGTGCGAGGCCGATGGGGGCCCCGCAGCGGGGGCGGGGGGGGGTGTGCGTGCTTGCGTCGCCGGCGGCCTCTGGGGGGTGATTCCTGCTGGGTGCCTGGGGGGCGGGAACGGCCCCAATTTGGCTGGGGGGTGGGGGTTTGGTACGGAGCTGCCCCTTGCCTTTAGTAGCATTCCTTCCTTCGGCAGACAGGCGGGCCTGAGTTTGTGGCGGGCATTTCTCGGCGAGGGGCGGGGGCGGGTGGTGGGGGGAGGGGGGGCCGGGACCGGGCCCCTTGGTGAGTTGGTAGGCGGCACTGTGTAGGGTAGCGGGGTCACGTGTGAGGGACGGCCATGACGGCTCGAGGCCCGGTGGTGTTGGGGCTCACCTGGTTCTGGCGACCAGGTGGAGGAGGCGAACTGAGGATGGCGGTCCGGCTCGGCAGCGGGTGTGACACCAGTGGGGCGCACTACGGCTTCCTAACGCTGGTCCGAAGCAGTAGGGGGGTCCGCGGCGGCCTGCCCTCCGTCGTGGGATTCGCGCAGCGTCCAATGCAACGTTTTTCTTTGTCCAAGCAATGTTTACTTATGTATGGTGTGACCTGTTCGGTTTGTGCGGTGTGAGAGTCGGTGTGTTTGGTGTGATAGCAGTGCTGGGGGTCGGTGGGTGTGATGGTGTAAGGAGTTGTGGGCTCTGTGGGAGTTGTGTGGTGGGGATGTTGGGTCGATTGGAAGTTTGTGTGAGCGGGGCTGGGGGCCGTTGGGTCGTTTCAGGGAGAAAAATGGTGGCTGGGCGGTTTCTTTATGGTGGCGGGGGTCATGGGCGGCCGTGGTAGGATCCGCGGGCACAGCCGAGATGGGATGGCGCCCAGGAGCAGAGGGGCGTTGTGCTGGAGCACCTTTAGGTACACGTTGTGGCTGGGGCCTGGGGATAAGGTATGATCCGGGGGGGACCATGGCGCTTCTGCTGCAGGGCGCTGCAGGAGTGGGGGTGCCCTGGGGGATGCCAGGACGGCTGCTGGATGGAGTACTGACGGGACCCGGGTGGGTGGCGAGCTTCACAGTGGATAGTGCAACAGCAGGGTTGACGGGGATGGCCGGTCGGCTCCCATGTGGTCCTTTGGTGATATGGCATTTGGTTGCTCGGGTTGGTAGTGGCTCTGGGATGGATGTTTCTACCCCGGAGAGTCCTCCGCGGGATACAACGCTGCCCTACCCATTACGGGCGGGCAGGCGTGGCGGCGTCACGTGGGCGCCAGAGTGGACTGGAGAAGGTGGAGGCGGGGCCTGGATGCTCCTGGGGTGTTGGCCAGGTTTGGGTGTACCACGTAGGTGGAGGACTGCTGCCCATCTTGATTTAGCGGATGCACAAAAGGGGGGGGGGGGGTGGTCCCGGGGGGCTGCTCACGCACGGGCGGGGGGATGATTGTACGGGATTATGCTGGGGGTTCGGAGGTTTTCGTTTTCAGGACTTGGGGATTTGGCAGTTGTGCTTTCCTACCTGCTGACGTATTCTGAAATATTTCTATAGTTCCTTTGTTGTTGAGATCAACTCTGACGTCCCACGGCTTTCCTTTCGACTCAGTGCAGTCTAGCCAGATTATGTGAGAATTACCTTTTCGGGAAGTCTCTACCTTTGCAGTGCGATAAGAAAAGTAAACGCAAGGGTCCTGGTTAGGAGGATAAGAACCAACCTGCGAGGATTTTGACCTCTATAATGGCCTGGCCTTTCACCTTTGTCTTTCATAACACAGCAGCTGGGACATAAGACCAAAATATAATGGCGTCTTTGTTGGTCATTCCGATTCTGTTCTCCGACATGTTTCTTTTGGGGTTGCTGCCCCACCTTCCGGTGGCAGTATATCCATGTACGCTCACGACTCGAAAAGCGTGCATTCGGTTTCCAGTTAAGTCTCTATGCTGAGTAAGGGGTTGGGTGGGAGTACTGGACCAGAATGAGGTGCAGTGTGAATAGAGTCCAGATATCCCAGAGGTGTAAAGGAGGTTAGAGCCAGGCGTAACCTTACACTCTAAAGCGGTAGCTTGGTCCGGCAGTAGGGCAGTACCACAGGGCCGTGTGAGCATGTGTCGTGCGCACTCAGTCAGCAAACTGTTTCGGATACAGAATGAACTCCAGGCCGATTGTTTATATCAAAATATAGTTGCTTTCTTTCTAGACCCAACAGGGGTCAACAATATGCTGTTCGCAATCTGGGAGGTCTCGGATGAGTTCTTTGCGGTGAGCCAATTAACTCTGTACAGACGATAGGTACGGGGGCTGGAGTAGGCAGCACACTTCTATCCACAATTTGGCATTGGGCTCAATGGTTTTCCTTATATGAACGCAGTTGATTGCTTTGTGTATTATTTTGATAATTCCAGAACTGGCTCCAGGGTTGCATATCTAGGGTCTGTGGAAGTTGGTCTGTACGAATTGTAAGTGTGCATTGTACCTGATTTCGGGAGTCTTGCCGGGTCTGCTCTCTGTTTGCCGCAGGCAGCGATTTTCGTACCTGCTTCCTTATGTTATGTGAATGAGCCGTAAGGGGGCCGGGGGATCACCAGGTATTTTATTGGGGACGACTTCTTCTTTTCTACCAGGGGGTCAGGAGGTAAGTCAGGAGCCAGGTTTGTCGCCTGGAGGAGGGGGGGGTGGTTTCTCCCAGCAGGTGGGTAGTGAGGAATCCACACATGACATGTGGTAATTCTAGAAATGACATCATATAGGAATACAACAGGGTGATCGCCACAGGAGGTGCACTAGCGGGGTGTGGACGTTTAGGGGCGGGTTCCCCGGTGATTAGGTGGTGGTCGGTAGGAGACTGGGGCGAAGGACATTGGAAGGTGTTGGTGCCGTTACGTTTGCCATACGGCGCAGGGGATGTACGGTTGCCTTGATTTGGGGACACATGCAGGGGGATGGTTGCTGGGATGGGTCAAGCTGGCAATGTCCTGAGGTGCTTGGCTGGGGAGGTGTTTCCAAGGAACGGAACATGGGGCGTCCTGGTCGGGCGCAGTTTTGTGCTTGGGGGAGACAGTTTGGTTGGCTGAGGATTTGGAGGTCCAAGACATGACGCTTGGGGTGATGGGGGCGGTCCGGTGTGACTTGGTGGTGGGGGCCTTTGGTCAAAGGGAGCCGCCTGTCATGGTCCAAGAATGGTGGGGACTGTTGCTCATTACGTGGGGGTGATGGTACGGGCGGTGGATGGTCGTCCACGGGCGCCTAGCTTGGCCAGGATTGGCCGGAGACCATTTTGGGTACGGAATGCAGGAACGGATTGGTGAATGGTCATTCACTGAGTGTGGTGGGAGCCACAGTAACTTGGCCGACGCATGGGGAGATGGGGGATGAGGTGTGCATGGCCGTGCAGGATTTCGGCTATTACCAAGGATCGATTTGGTTTGATCGGGGGATTCCTTTTGGACCGCGAGCGGTCTACGGATGCTATTGTTTGCCGAGGGAGGCAGAGGAGGGGGGTGTATGGGGTGGATGGTCGTTCACCTCGGAAATGGTGAGGGGGCACCTTGGGTGCCTAAGGTATGGCCCGGGCCAGTGGTGGTTTTTGTGAGCCAAGGACGCGTGGTGGACGGTCGTCCACCGCGAAGGGGGGAAATGTACGACTCACGTAGGTGTACAGGATGATGTGAGGGCAACAGGCGGGGTTTTTTATGCTCACCTTTGTGCGCAGTTGTTCATTGGCATCACTTGGGCATCTGATGTCTGCGTCATCGCTCTGGACTGTTTCTTTGTCTTCTTGAGCTCTTGGGGCTACTCATTCTGTGCAGAGGGGATGCACTTACGTACGGGGGAGGAACATATGATTGCAGGTTCCTCGGCTTTGGGTGGGGCTCCTTTTATGGGCCAGGGCGGTCAGAATAGTTCATTGGCTGCCGTAGGGGTAATGGATGGGGGCGCCTGGGGGTGGATGGTCGTTCGCCCCGGAAAGGGGGGCACCTTGGATGGACGATGAGTGGTCCGGAGCGGTCGCTTGTCCTGCTGGACATGAGTTCGGGTGGTGGGAGGAGGCCTGGTGGTGGTTGGCCGTTCGCCACGGGGGGGGAAGACAGTTTTCGGTTCCCAGGATTGGGGCCAGACATGTGGCTGGTCTATTTGAGGGTTGGTCCAGGTGGTGGATGGCTGTTCACTGAGTTGTGGGGGGGTGCCGTTTCCGGCTGGGGTAGGTCCTAGGCGGGGTTAGCTTGCCCGACACACAGGCGCAGGTGGGAGTGATGGAATATCACTGCATTGCGACCAACATTCAGGAGGGGTTTTTTGTCCTGGGGACGTTCCTGCCTTGCAGGGGACGGATGTTGGGTGGATGGTCGTTCACCGGGTGTTGCTGTGGGAGGCTGCCTTTCGGCGTGGGAAGGACGGGCGCGTGGGCCCCTTCTGGAAAGGGCACCTTTCGTGATTCATGTTGGCAACGAGAGGGGTGCTTTGCTGCAGGACGCAGGGGGAGGTGGTGGATGGTCATCCACTGGGAGGCTGTTGGGTCGCTGGCAGGAGGCGAAAGGTGCGCAGGACAGGGGGGGGTGGGGCAGGTAACCGCCCTCCGGGGGTTCCCTGGGTGGCGGTACTTTGGAGGGGTGGGGAGTCACATACGGGCAGATCCACCCCTCGGGTGGGGGGAAAACGGTACACAGGTGACTGATAGTGGGGCATGGGAGGCAATGAGCAATAAAGGCAAAGTCAACAGAGGATGCTTGGAGGGCAAGTGAAGGTGAGAATGGGGAAAGGAAGGAGGTTATCGAGTGAATGGGTGAAGAGTCAAACAGGTGAGATGGTTTTGGAAAGGCAGAAAGGAGAATGCGTGGGTATGGGATGGAAATGTATATTTCATGCATTGAGATACTGTTAATAAGTCTAAATGATTATGGAAATGTATATTTCATGCATTGATGTACTGTTAATAAGTCTAAATGATTGCAACCTTGTCCTAATAAATGGCCTTTTACGCTTCAAGTAACAGCGTGGAGTGTAGTTATTGCGCGATGCGGCCCCCGGGGGAAGCGAAGGTCGCAGACCAGTCTTCCCCCGGGGTTTTCGCGCAATACGGAAGGACAAGGTGGAGGGCGGGACTACAGGGGTTAAAGAAAGGGGTGGGATGGGGGAGGGCATATAAGGTGTCAGGAGAGGAAGATCCGGCCTCTTCCTGACACCTGAGCACCACCGGGAGGATGTTTGTTAATTTTGTCCACCCGCCCACCCTGCAGGTTTTGGGGAAGGACCGGGGGTGTTTCAAGGGTTGGGGCGCCAGTTTAGGGCAGGTTGCAGAGCAGAGGCGGTACGGTACTTTGGAGGGGTGGGGAGTCACATACGGGCAGATCCACCCCTCGGGTGGGGGGAAAACGGTACACAGGTGACTGATAGTGGGGCATGGGAGGCAATGAGCAATAAAGGCAAAGTCAACAGAGGATGCTTGGAGGGCAAGTGAAGGTGAGAATGGGGAAAGGAAGGAGGTTATCGAGTGAATGGGTGAAGAGTCAAACAGGTGAGATGGTTTTGGAAAGGCAGAAAGGAGAATGCGTGGGTATGGGATGGAAATGTATATTTCATGCATTGAGATACTGTTAATAAGTCTAAATGATTATGGAAATGTATATTTCATGCATTGATGTACTGTTAATAAGTCTAAATGATTGCAACCTTGTCCTAATAAATGGCCTTTTACGCTTCAAGTAACAGCGTGGAGTGTAGTTATTGCGCGATTAACGAGTCCGTGGAATTTTTGAGCCCAAGACCCGCCGAGGCGGGGAATTGAACCCTGGTCCAGGGCCGAACTCAAGCTCCAGGTCTGCCGCCTCTAACCCCTGAGCCACACTTCTCCACACACGATCGCTCGACGGTGCTTCTTGTTTTTTAAAAGTGTCACGCTAGTGCCTCGGACCCGCTACCCACTGCTTAACTGAACTCAAGACCCAGCAACCGGACCCGCTTCCTTGTCTCCCTCCTGATCTCCAGGTGCCTCTGGCTTCTCCCCAGAGTTCTTCCTCTGGTCTCTTCTTGCTCCGGCGGACCCTTCAATAGCTTCTGGGCGATTCTTCAAAAGAGAAAGCAGATGAGCATCGTGTTACAAGGCAACCCGGTCACATTTGGTAAACCGCTCTCTTCCTTTTAATTGTTAACCCGGTAAGAACATTTTGAACTTATTTAACAGGATTTGCTCAGTTCGCGCTCAAGAAGGACATTTTTGTTTACTTAAAATACATTGCTGAAAAGACAACGACTATTAAAGCCGGACGTATTTTAAGACAATCATTGCATAGAAAAGCATTTCTGGTTAGTTTTGAAAAGTGCTGAGAGACAGTAATCGGATTAAAAGATCTCATGAGTAGAGACAAATCAGTGGCTAATGTTTTAGAGCCATTTTGAGAAGTATAAAGGTTTGCTTTAGTCAAAGGGGTCCTGTTATTGTGCTGAAACAATAATTGAAAAAACACTCGCTCTGTGTATTTTTTCTCTTTTTTTGTTTTTTTTGTTTTTTAGAACCCTTTTTGGGAAAAGTTTCTCAGAGATTAAAGGTATGAATATTTATTCAGATCATAACCAAGACTAACCAAACTAACTAGTTTATTTAAAGAGACGCATATTCATATTTATAAATGCTGATATGCTTTCTTGTCATTTTTTAAGGTAACCAAAAGTCAATATAGAGAATCTGAGACACATTTATACTTAAGAAGTAAATGCATGGGCTTCCTGGATAGTGGTATGTTGTCAATCAAAGTTGATTAGCATATATATAAGTTTAGGATTTCAAAAGGAGACTTAATATACAGTGCTTTCTCTGGGGTCTCTTTCAGAGTTGTAATTCGTATGCAGATTGAATATTCAAGGAAGATCCAGAGCCACTGCAAACTGAGAGACAACAACTCAACTCCCACCAGACAAGAGTCCAGCGTTTTTTCTTGTTTCTCATTCCAATTCCCCTTTTCCCCAGGGACGAATCAGAGTGGAAAGAGTCACTGTTCCTTGCTACGCTGATTGGTTCAAGGTGGAATTCGTAACATACAGCATCAAGAAGGAAACAACTGGAACACTGGTGAGTGACTTCCAAACATTGTTTTACCAGGACATCACCTTCTATATTGACTAAATGAAAGGAGAACCACACAGTAGTTATATAAAATTATTTATCTATTAATATAACAACCTCTAGAATCCTCTACAAGAGGAGCACAATACGATATCAATAGAACAGTTGTAAGTAGCACAATACACAGTGGGCTCCAGGGGGAGACAAACCGTATACTAAAATAGTGATATAACAACCACAACTCTAGTCAAGAGCAGGTAGAATCGTACAATTCTATGGGAAAGTCGTGGTTGCAACTTTACAGTTTAAGGACCCTTCTAGGGCACTTTGAGGAAACCCTTTAGAATTTAGGAGGTTGGAGAACCACCCCACTCGTGGATGCCATTGTACCTTAGTTACCTATCCCAGAGGAGACGGGTGCATAGGTCTGGATTGGTGTCGGAAACCGCTGTTGTTCTCAATAGAAGGCTGCGAAGAAGTACTGCTGCCATGAAGGTGAAGAGGGTCTGGTAGAATCCAAGTATGGATTCTGAAAGAAAGGAACCTGAAAGCAGATGGGACAGAGTCTATGTCACTTCAGGGTGACCAGGGAGTCGGTAGATGAATGCCCACCGATGTTGCTTGCTTCAGGTGTGAAGAAGGGATACTTGACTCTGCAGCTACTAGGACCAGGAGACGTTGAGGATGACCAGGAGGCTGTCCCACGAAGGATGGCGATTGTTGATGGGTTGGTAAACGGATAAAGCACCAGGACCTCCTTCGCTGGAGCATCTGTGCGCATAATAAATATGCTTAACATAACTTAATATAACATAACAACAAGCCTTAACAAAAGCAACCCTCGCAGGAAGGCCAAGCAGGTTACGGTATGGACCAGCTAGGTCCAGTGGACTCACCAAGCAATGAGGAGTCAGGGCACGTCTTGAGCAACCAGGAAAGCCCAACAGAAATCAAGATAACCCTCAGGAGGCCGAATGACCATGAGTAGCATGGGGACATCGAGCAAGATCACAAAGTAACAGCCCACGGCTCACTCGGTGCGAGGAGACCAGAGTTCTTTGGGGCAAATACTCCTCGGGGTCAGGACTACACGGAGTCTAATGCACAAGCCTCGGAATTGCAAACAAGCATATGCAACTTCAAATAGACGCAGTACACAGGGGTTCGGGTTATGCAGTACCCACAAGGGATACTGGCCTCTAACTTGCTGAGAGGGCAGGTCAATATCAGGGACCTTCCAAAAACCCACCTACTGTGTTGCTGTAATTTTCAGAGTCCGCAGGAGCTTGGGAGCAGCAGACCATTCAGGTACGTTGAGGTGCCTGGTAGTGCATTGGAGTGACTCCTTCACTCCAAGGGAGATTCTTCAGTTGTCCTTAGTGCACCTCAGGTCCTGCACAAAGCCTCAATGGAGCAAAGGCATAAAAAAAGCTTTGGATAGAGATGGAGACAAAGTCGGGCCCAGTCAAAGTCCAGCGAAGTCTGGGGGGGGCGCTAGTGAACCCGAAGCAAGATGGCCACACTTTAGCGCTGCTCTGCTGGTCGAGACAACAATCTGACTAATATCCTTTATATCTGGCGGCATCCACGGCTGTAATTAGAATATCCTGACTTCTGAGGCACAGAGGAACGCTTTGAGGTTATCGATTTGGCTGTTCAGTTCCCTAAAACGTATTTCTGCAACGTTTCATCGATTGGTGCAAGATGGCGGCCCCTGAGTGCACTGGCTGTTGACCTCCACTGCCGGGATTCTCTCTCGCCCTGGTGCTGCATCCCACATCTGAGACGTCTGCCTTGAACACTGAGCCTGCCTGACAGCGGTTCGATTGGTGGCGTGCTGAGGATCGCTTGAATTCTTGTCTCGCTCATATGTCCGGTGGGACGGACGGCTGCCATTTCAGGAGCCGCCGAATTGAGGTGAGGTGCCTGATTTAAGGCCCCCTTCCCACTCTGGCTACTGCCCCGATGAGAAGTGAATTGGGACAATTATATGCTGTGGACTAACAGGCCCCATTTCCACGTATAGCAATAGTTACCCATAACTTGCTCTCATGCTGCTGTCCCATGCGCCGCCCTGATCTCTCCCGCATTTAAGACATACCCTGCATCATTGCCTGTGCTGTGGTGACACAGCACACTTGCTATTTTCAGCACCATTTACCGGGCTGAAGGCGGATCGCTACGGGGACTGGCACCGCTGAGTCTCCGGATCTGCGCCGGAGCGTGGAACTGCTAAGAAGATTAGAGGCGGAATTGTTCATGGAGGTACTGATTACTGAACTTTGCAATTAGCTAACATTCTGCGCACATTTGTCCCCGATTTCTGCATTTGGGCCTTCCTAATTCTGCAAACTCTATCTCTGCGGCCTGGCATGGGGACTGGGGAGTGTGCAGCAAACCTGGTGTCATGATGGTAGTTCTCCCACCTGGTCTTGTCTTCATAACCCTAATAGCCCTGGGATTAACAGTCTGCAGCAATTGCTGGAGTGTGGGGGGCCATTGCACATCCTAGTTCTGCCTAATATTATACTCTTTGCGGCATGAGATCCATGCCATTGTGACCACATGCGTGTTGATGTGCGAAGTTGATAGCTGTGCCCACTGAGGTCTGTTGTACATTTCCTGGATCTGCTGCGCTGTTTGCTGCTGGTCTAATTATTGTGGAGGTGCTTTATCTGGATTTGCTGCAAGGCTAATACATACGGCTGAGCAGTGGTCACGTCTCTGTGCTTAACTGCTGAGCGTTCACTGCTGTAAAACTAACGACTATGTTATACTATGCTCGAAAGGATCTGCAGGTCTTGGCGGCTTGAGTCTAATCATTGCCCTGTTTGGTGTAGAGAATAACATTGAAAACCTACATCTGTCTTCATAGACATCTCTTTGATGTACTACAGGTGGTGGGGTAAAAGCTAATAATCAATCCTCTGCTAGGCCCTGGTTTTCTGCCCTTCTGTTTCTGCTCAGGCGTCTCGCCATCTGACTGTCAATATCTGCTTTGGACCACAGCCATAATGGGAGGACAGACAAGCAGTAGAGCAAGTTGCAATTTGAGACCAAAAAGCACACTAAAGCCTAAACCCCTAACGCTTCAGACACGGACCAGGATCATGAAGTGGGATCAAATACAAAGCTACAGTGCCTGATGTTGTGCATGCAACAAAGCCTCCAGTCCATAGACGCAAAGATTGATCACCTCAACCTTCGTATGGATACCATGGCAGAAAAAATAGATAAGCATGGTACGCAGATATCGAAGGCTGAGCAGCGCCTCTTGACTATGGAAGATCGCAAGGAGGCTGTCAGCTCATACTGTACCAGCGTGGAGAAGCTGCTGGAGGTGATAAGGGCAAAGAATGAAGACATCGAGGCTCGTTCTCGCAGGAACAATCTTCGCATAACGGGCATTTCAGAATCCACCAACACTCGGCCCATGGAATGCTTTGTCGAGACGCTGCTTGTGTCTCTGCTGGGAGCGGACCATTTTTTCAAAGTGCTCATATTGGAAAGGGCCCACCGTTCTTTGGCTGCCCGCCCTGTACCTGGGGTTCCACCCCGACCCATCATAGGCAGACTTTTGAATTATTGTGTTTGGGACACAGAGCTTTGTTTGACTAGAGAAAAGGGGTGTCTGGACTATCAGGGGAGGAAAGTGGAACTATTTCCAGATTTGACCGTAGCTGTTGAACAGGCACGTCGAGAAATTCAAGCTGTCATATAGAAACTGCATTCCATACATATCCGATATGCAATGCTATACCCTGCCCATCTGCGGGTCCAACAAGCGGGGAAAGCGGGCATTTTCACGACACCCAAAGAAGCACTTCTCTATATATTCGGTGGATTGAGCGGCAGGAGTTGATGCATGAGAGAGGTGCAGATTCTGACTCTGAGGGCTGAACACGTCAGACTCATAATGTTTGCTGTATTTAATTGCATTGTCCCTACTGGCTCACTGTGATATCTCAAATACTAGGGCTAGTTATTGCTGGTACATCATGTGGTTCTTAGTTTGCTTCT
Organism: Lissotriton vulgaris; assembly: GCF_964263255.1. NCBI lineage: Eukaryota > Metazoa > Chordata > Amphibia > Caudata > Salamandridae > Lissotriton > Lissotriton vulgaris. The sequence goes on along the minus strand of NC_141689.1, from coordinate 102,130,274 downwards.
TCTATGTCAAATGTAAAATGCTCAGACTCCTGATATTGCAAGTTGCTCTCTCTATAATGTTGGCTCTCTGATGGCATTATTTACTAGGGCCTGTCAAATGTTCATGTGCTGATGACTGGTTAGACTAACTCTTTTCGTCTTGACCCACCCTGTTAATTTGGGGGGCTGATGGCTACGAGCAACCCACAGTATGGGTATTTACCTGCAAGGCTCTTTCTTTCGTTCAGATGCTCTCGGTGCCTTTGTAATGTTGTTTTATGTTTTTTTTCTTATTGTATTTTGAAGGGCTTACAGATGTAACTGTATACTTGCTGTCTTGCTTTGAAACAGGGTAATTAATCACAGCATGGTTCTAATGCTGAAGTGGGTGGGAGGAACTCTATTACATTGTAAGAGTGTTGGTCACTTCACATTGGCAGAGCAGGGTTTACACTAAACTCATTTTTTAGGCAGTGGCATGGATACACTCAACAACACCAATAGACATGGCTGATCCCAAAACATCTACAATATCGTGGTTCATTTGGCATGTACGATGGCTTAACAACCCTAAAAAAGTGTGGCAGGTGCTTTCATACCTGGATCGTCACCAAATCCAGATCACCTTAACAAACGGGCGGTCTCAACCATGGCTACCAGGTGGGCGGGTGTGTGAGTGGCTGCATCCTACTCCTCCTATGAGCGGGGGGTTTTGATTCTTATAAAGAAGGGCATCCCTTTTTTGCCAATACATGTAGAGGAGGACGAGGAGGGGCGTTACAGAATAGTGTACGGAACATTATACGGTACAAAGTTGGTTACCGTGAACCTCTATGGTCCCAATGTTGATGACCCTTTATTTTATAACACGCTATGGGGCAAGCTTTATAAACTCCCTTCCTCAGCCCTTATCTGTGGGGGCGATTTTAATGTTATTCTAGATCCTGTATTGGACAGAGTGCCGACAGTGGACCCCTCCCCAAGAAAGCCACTGTGTCTGTGCGTGACGGTCTGGTGACTCTGGGGCTTACAGACCTTTGGCGATTGAGACATCCAGGCTCCCAGGAGGGTAAATGCCATTCATATGCGTGCCAGGCATGGTCACGCATAGACTACTGGGTGGTTATGCAAGATGTCGGTGCATGGACTGAACAGATTAAACATCTACCTCCAACATTAACAGACCACTTCCCGGGATTCCTCAGCATGACACTACCTCCCAATTCCAATGGCGACTGCAACCGTCTTCCCTCTTAGACCAGGTTTTTTGTGAAGGTGTCAGTGAAGCTATCACTGACTATTTCTTACATAACACTGGGTCGGATCAAACTGTGGAGACGCTCTGGGCGCAACTTTTAAAGTGACCATTCGGGGGCATGTATAGGTTTACAAGCCGGAGTGCTGAAATAGTTGTGTCGCACTATGGCTCCACTCGAGCGAGAATTGTGTGATCTTGAGCGCGGATACGAGCAAACAGTAGATCCTGCTATGTTGGCACTTATCAAAGCTAAAATCACAGAGTATAATGATGTGGCGGATCAGGGAATTAGAGATACGTTGCACCAGGTCACTGCTCAATATTATGGCGAAGCTGTCCGGCCGGGCAGAGCACTGGCTAGCCGCAATATTGAACCCTACCATAAAACTTGCCTAATCAAAGCAGTCATTGTAGAAGATATCACGCATTATGATACAGCCAATATACTCAGAACCTTTGCAAGTTACTACGTGGGGATGTATGCGCATCGCCAAGCCTCGGATGAGGGTGAACTCGTACAATATTTGGACAGTGTTGCGCTGGTGTGGCTCTCGCGGGGACAGCAGGAGTTCCTAATGCATCCTGTTACGCTAGATGAAATACGGTACGCTATTGTCGCGCTACTTAACGGAAAATCGGCTGGTACTGATGGGTTGCCAGCAGAATGTTTTAAAGAGTATAATGATCTGCTCGCCCCTTTTCTTCTCCAGATATATAAAGAAGCATACAAGACTCAATTTTTTCAATTTCAAAGTGCTTTATTCGGTTTGTAAAGAAAATACAACCATATAGCAACAAACATAAAAATTTACACAATACTAAAGCAAGTTACCATGATTATAAAAACATAATGCATCAAGATAGATCTCATAGTAAAAACCCTATACAGTTAATTCTGTATCTAATATACATTTGGCAGCATTTATAGAACATAAACCTTAAGCCATTTGACAAATGCATTTAACTGTAATATTGACAATTATACGACCTTTAGTTATGTGCAAATATGCAGTTAAAGTGCTACGTTTCGTCGCTATGTGCAATTTAGCAAATCAAGAGAAAGGTTCGGCAACATCCTTCCTAAAGTGCAAAATGCAATTAGCAGCACTTAATCTAACTATATACAGAAAAAATAAAAATAGATAAAAATAGATAAAACAAAGTGCAAGTGCTATGCCATTCCAACAGTGCATATTATACAATAGCAGCAATTAATCCAACATACATGTATGTGCAAATTAGCATAATAAAGTGCATGATGTCAACAACAGCTTATTTTAAAGTGCACAGTACATTTAGCAGCTAGGAAATTCATATAATTATTGATTTTCTTGCAAAAATACATTTTATAATATAAGTGGCCACATAAAAGCATACATCTGGGGTCGCTAAATTAAACACTCGTTTCATTGCTGTTTGTAAATGATGCGTATTATATTTTAAAAAGATGGGTTTCAAATAATATTTCCTAAAAGAGATATAAAAAGTACAAGATAATATAAAGTGACACGTGCTCTGTTTTGATTTACCATCACATGGGCACAAACAAGTTCCAGGTTTTTTGGGCACAGGAAAGGCCACCAGGTGATGCACAATTCCTAGGCGGAGACGGGTTAACACAAATCGGTGGGAAGGGATGCTAACTGTTACAAAATAAGATTGAAAACCTGCGTTGATGTTATATTGCTGGTAAAAATTGAATGTACTCTGTTTTTCATATTTTTCCATTCTAGCCTCTGCTGTATATTTTAAAAACGAGACCTTCAACTCCCGTTTTGATAATATAGGATCCATTATTAAATCGTTATAAATATCCAAACCATACAATGTTTTATACCAATGATGTATGTGATTCAGCCAAGGAATATTCGATCGGCGATCAAGTTTAATACAGTCATTTATTACGTCCTGCGTAAATTTTGTCTCCTCCTTTGCCCAAATTGAACACCATAAGAACATTGGACGGAGGGTAATTAGATCATTAACATGATACAGATCTAATTCTTTATGTATTAACTCAGTTGAGGCCGAAGCTGGGGCATTGATTAGTCTTTTTAAAAACACATTCTCCTTCCCCTGAACAGATTTGGCACTCTGTGCATCATACCCCCAAACTCCGGCCCCATATATGGCTGAAGAAATGCATCTGGCATTGAAAAGGGTTAGCATTTCATGAATTCTACGATCCCCTAATTTAGCGGCAAATCGAAAAATACAGTTAGTATTCCTGGTCATTTTAAAAAGAACACTTTTTTGTTCATTTGTCCATCTCCCATCTCCTGAAAAGGTGATGCCTAGATGACAAAAACTGTTAACAGATTCTAGTCTCCCCCCTTCTAAAAAAAAAAGGCTTGTGTTTTCTTGGTTTCTTACCACACACCAAAGTAACCGTCTTCCCTTTATTGATTTTCCATTTCCTATTTTCAATAAATATGTGGAATTGATTAATTAAAAGTTGCAGTCCATTGTGAGTCCTAGAGAGGAGGACCGCGTCGTCCGCGTATGAAAGGACTGGGATAGGGTTACCATTTATGATGGGAGCATCTGCATTAGTCTTTCTTAAAATTGTGTCAACATGGTTAATAAAAAGAGAGAATAATAGGGGGGGCGAGTACACATCCTTGGCGGATGCCTCTCTTAACTTTAAAGAAAGGGGTGCACTCGCCATCTGGTCCATACCTAACTTTGCTTGATAGATTATTATACAAGCGGGCAAGCAGATGGATGATTTCAGTGGGGGCGCCCATTGCCAATAGTGTGGGCCAGAGCAGTGCGTGTTCCACCAGATTGAACGCGGAACTCAAGTCGGCAAAGCATAGGTAAAGATTACCAGATTTAGCTTTAGTATACTTGCCGACTATGAGTTCCAGGTTCACGCACTGCTCCATTGTACCTATTCCCCTACGGAACCCATACTGCACTGGGGACAAGATGTTTCTCTCCTCAGCCCAGACTTCCAATCTCACTAGTAGGGCTCGACTAAGGATTTTAACTGTCGAGTCCAGAAGTGAGATTGGACGATAATTCCGTGCCTCCGACCTAGATCCTTTTTTGTAGAGGGGTATAATGATTGATTGGCCCCATGTTGATGGTAAATTATCTTCCACCGCAGCATTAAAATAACGGGTTAAAATTGGGGCCCATAGTAATATTTCATGTTTATAAAAGTCCATGGGTACCCCATCGGGCCCAGGAGCTTTACCCCCCTTACTGTTTTTAATTGCCTCTGTCACTTCATCTAAGGTTAAAAACAACTGCATTTTCTGCCATTTAAAACAAAAAATAGACCCATCTAGATTAAAATCAGAGTTAAAAATCTCTGGAAAATGTGCAATCCATGCACGACAGCTGACATGGGAACTGACCTCAGGAATATAATCATTCTTTAAGAATGGGCCATTTATAGTTTCCCAGAAAAGTTTGTGGTTTTTAGTTGCTACGGCCATATCAAGTTTATTCCAGGCATCGTTCTGCAACTCCCTTTTCCTAGTTCCTAGTTGCCAGGGCCAATTTATAATTAATTCGTTCTTCTCTCACTCTTTTTTTATCTCTGGGTTTAACATCAAGTACACTTTTTAGGGTTTTGGCACAATGTTTGTCAAACCACACAGTTTTATTTCTTTTAGGCCTTCTATTTCTTTTTAACAAAGAATTTTCAACTGTGCATGTGATTTTCATGAAATTAGAGAGAACGACAGACGCTATCACGTTAGGTGCAAGGCAGTATTCAACCTCTCTGGTACATTTACAGATCATATCCTTCGTTACTTTGTTAGGATCAATTTTAATCCATTTAATTCTCGTGCCCTTTGATCTCACAGCAGTAATCCCATAGGCAGATCTGCCGTGCACAACCGTTTTTGGGCCCCAGCCCATTAACTCCACTGAAATGCTGTTGTGATCACTCACAGGCTGCTCTATTACCCAAACATTGGAGAAAACAAAACCATTAGACACCAAAATATGGTCGACATTTGTATGGGCATCTCTCCCCCTAAATGTTGGGCACTTTTCATTATTTTTGTTTTTTGTACATTCAAGCAATTCCAAATTGAATTTAGCTATTAAATTATTCAGTGCGCTGCCGTAATTGCTGTGCGGAAAATGGTTAACGTAAACGATGTCACCCCCTGCATGATCTTCGTGGTGACCACAAATCCCCTTCCGAGTTTGTCTACAGGCTTGAATGTTAAAATCGCCTGTCCACAATATTGCAAAATTTTTCTTTGAAGGAACAATTGCAGCTTCAATAGCACGTTCAACATCGGGGACAATCTTATCTCGTTTGGGGCCCACAATATTATTATAAAAGTTTACAACAATTAAGTCCCTGCCATGGCTGTGTGTTAGTCGCAATACAGATGCATGCTGGCATACTACTGTATGTCCCCCATCATTGAATTCCATTAATTTAGTTGAAACCAAAGTCATTAGACCTCCCTTAGCTCTACCAGACTTGGTTGCTACTGCTGCCACACTATAAGAGGTATAGCCTTCAACTTCTATTTGTTCTATATGCCATGTCTCTTGTAAGCATATGATATCATAACCACATGTGATAAAATTATCCCAGAATGGCGTGCCTAATTTCGAAGCAATTCCCGCTATATTCCAAGTACTAATGACAAGGGAGTCAGCATAACTGTCTCCTATACCTTTAGAGTGGTTAGACAAAAATGAAGCTTCTGGACTTACTGTCATAATATCGTTAACATTAACATCTTTTACATTTATATCATTTTCTATATCATTATCTGTAACATTGTCTGTACATAGCACATTATTTGGCAAAATTAACTGTGGCTCAATTATAGCTTTTACGCAGCTTTCGTCCCCCAACTCTTTTTCCAAAGTTAATGTGTCACCTGATACAACGCTTTCAGAATGCGGGGTCATGGATAAAGCATTCAGTCAGTCATTCTCCTCTAGTGAGTTGAACAATTGAAATCTATTAGAGGTTGGGACCAAAAAGTTGTCATATATGTTGGGAAGTAAAGGGGGACAGATAGGAACAACATTAGGATACTTGATATGGGCCGCTCTTGGATGCTGGAAGTTATGTGTAGTGATTTGTCTTCCAGACTGGTTCATATAAAAATAGTCAAGTGGGAACAGCGTGATGTTATATTCGTGATTCGATGGCATAGGCGCATGTAAGATCGAATCTCTCGCCCATTCCGTTGTCCTAAAATTTATGACTATACAGTCCCCATCTATCTCCTTTTTATTTGGTCCCACCCAACCTACGTAGTTATAATCTCATCTGCCCCTCGTATTATGAAACCACAGTTTTGCATACACGACTCAATGTTTGCCGCTGACCTTACGTGAGGCACTCATGGTTACGCTAATAAAAACTGTTAAACCGCCGGATAGATGTGATTCTTATCGACCTTTATCATTAATAAATACAGATGTTAAAATTTTAGCGAAGGTATTAGCAACCTGATTGAAGTTACTCCTTCCCGTTATGGTCCTCCCTGATCAATCCGGGTTCATCCCAACCAGTTCTACGGCTCATAATTTGAGAACACTCTTTGCTGTAATGAATGTGCTTGAGCCCACCTTGCCGGTAGTTGCAGTGCTCTTAGATTCTGCAGCGGCTTTTGATTCTATCTCCAGGTCATATATGTTTGCAATTCTGCACCGCATGGGTGTGCCATTCATTTTTACTAACTGGATCAAGCTACTTTATACTAACCCACTAGCATGTGTGAGGGTTAATAGTCAACTATTGGAGATTTTCACTGTTCAGCGTGGAACACGACAGGGGTGTCCATTATCACCCTTGCTATTTGCACTCATACTCAAACCACTGGCTTGTATTTTGAGGCAAAGCAATGCACAGGCAGCACTACGTTTTTATCAATGCCCCTTGGCTGTTTCCATGTATGCTGACGACATGGTGTTGTATGTTCGGGACCCCACTACGCACCTTGCACAACTTATCAGGGAATATATACGGTTTGAATGGTTCTCTGGACCTGGAATAAATTGATCCAAATCGATCATACTATCCCTCCCGGATAACACACACGACATCGACCTAGATTATCCCTTAACATGGTGTACTGACACTGTGAAATACTTAGGAATATGGCTCCACAGGGACCCGCAAGCGGTCTTACAATCCAATTATGGCAGGGCTATCAAGCATCTTGACGGGCAAGTAAATCACTGAATTTAAATTACTCTTGTCCTTTGCAGATCGTATAGCACTCATGAAGATGATAATCCTTGCAAGCTTTCTATATTTATTTTAAAATATCCCATTACATTTAACACTACATTTTTTCTATAAGCTCCATTCCCTCTTGATCATGTTAGCATGGGGAGGTAAAAAACCTTGTCTCAAATGGGAAACACTTACTCTTCTTCACGAGCAAGGGGGATTCACAGCGCCAGACTTTCATCTCTACTACCTTCGTGCGCAGACCCATTACGCGTATTATTGGCAACAGGATTCAGCTTCTATTTCCCTTGTGGCGGTGGAGGTGAGTGCGGTACACCCTATACCACTGAAAGCCATGATAGTCAACAAGCACACTGTATTTGAGAGAGGGGAATTTGACACTGTACAAACTACATCCAGGGCCTGGCAAGAGTTAGGGAAACGGGCGCAGGAACTGCCATTGTATTCTCCCGGCATGCCATTATTATACCATTTAGAACTTTTTGTTACAAAAGAAATTGGTACGTTAAGGACCCTTCATGACATGACTCTGATAACAATGGAGGATGTGTTTCTTGGGGGTCAATTTATAGCGTCTGAAACTATAACTGCCGGGGAAAATGCCACTGCCATGCAACTGTTAGTCTTCACTAGACTGCGCTCTGCCATGCATGCGCTTTATCCACAGGTCCCTGTAGAGCCGCAGACACTTGAAGCGTTGCAACTTATATACACTGCCACATCCAGAACCCGTCTGGTTAGGAGACTATATCATGCGTCACAGAGGGATGCGGCTGCAATTGATATGACAGCTTTGGCTAAATGGAATGACATGCTCCCTGAACCGCTTTCTAAAAATGAATGGTTTGACTGTTGCCGTCTGACTGGACAGTTAACAGCGAATGGAAACCTGCGATCTCTCCAACCAGAGCTGTGTCGCGCAGCCTGGTGGAGAACATTCACAGGCTCCCAGGCCCTGAGAGAGCGCCAAACAAGCCTACTCCGACCAACCTGAGCGCTTCGCTCATGCTGGGTAATAGTTTTACCAACATGAGAGCAGCCTCTGGATTGGTGCAGGAGAGCCCAAGGGTCTGAGAGCTTGTGCACCAGCAAATGAACTGCAGAGACAGGGTCGGAGCAGAGCACTGAGCAGCCTCTGGATCGGTGCAGGAGAGCTCAAGGTTCTGAGAGCTTGTGCACCAGTCCACGGACTGCAGAGACAGGGTCGGAGCAGAGCACTGAGACGAGTTGGGCGCCAGCACGTAAGTACCCTTAGTATTTTTACACATGCTGCCCTACCACTTTCCTTTGACAGCAACTGCTACTGTTTTCACATGAAAAATTGTCAGACTGTATGGTAAGTACCTTTGAATGTAGCGCTGGGAGAAGGGTATAAGGGCAGCCTTCAGTCAATAAGCGGAAGCCTGTGGACTATATGTGTCTTGAAATAATTTACTCAATTGCCCTGATGGCAGTAGCAGGTGTCGCTATAATAAAGTAAGAGGGTGGGGATAATGTGGGGAGGGCTTGGAGTTGGGTTTTAAAAATAAAATAAAAGGACTGCTCTACTACCGCTGCAGGCCACCAAGTTGGTACTCTAGTCCCATAAGTGGATGGGCTATACTGCACAGATTGCCACCCAATCCAGCTGCTGCTCCCAACCTATACTTGCAAAAAACACAGTTGATGGACAGAATGTAGAACAATGTCATACATTCACCCCAGTACAAGGATCTGGGCCAAAATCCATCGTTTTTTTGCACTCCACACCACCCTGGGTTAGACACTGGCTATATACAAATCAGCTCTGACCCTGTGTCCCATGGGAACAGTCCAGTCCGAACTACCAAGCCATGTCTTTCCCAGACCGGAATCAAGCATCCAAGGACCGGTTTCTGGCTATCAGCCTTCATCAGCCTGGATAGCTTGACTCCAGTGGTGTGGAGAGCCTGGGACCCACGTCTGAGTATACCCAGCACACTCGGGGTGAAAATTGCAAAAAACACAGTTGATGGACAGAATGTAGAACAATGTCATACATTCACCCCAGTACAAGGATCTGGGCCTAAATCCATCGTTTTTTTGCACTCCACACCACCCTGGGTTAGACACTGGCTATATACAAATCAGCTCTGACCCTGTGCCCCATGGGAACAGTCCAGTCCGAACTACCAAGCCATGTCTTTCCCAGACCGGAATCAAGCATCCAAGGACCGGTTTCTGGCTATCAGCCTTCATCAGCCTGGATAGCTTGACTCCAGTGGTGTGGAGAGCCTGGGACCCACGTCTGAGGTTTTAAAAATAAAATAAAAGGACTGCTCTACTACCGCTGCAGGCCGCCAAGTTGCTACTTTAGTCCCAGAAGTGGATGGGCTTTACTGCACAGATTGCCACCCAATCCAGCTGCTGCTCCAAACCTATACTTAGCATGAGAGCAGCGTATGGATTGGCCTCAGCAGGTTGGTTTAATGCTCGCTCTGGCACAGGGAGCCTGCAACTTTCTCCAACCCTTCTTCACAACACAGCTGGGTTGGAGAAACCTTAATGTGCATGACTGTTTGGTCAGCCTAAGACGGTCGGGCGAACTGACATGCGCATATATAAGTGCCAACCACTCCTCCCTACTGCTGACATGATGCTCGTCAGCAAGGCCCTGCCTTCAACCTAACATCTGCTGGCAATAAGGACAGAAAAATAAAATGATAATAAAATGGTTTTATTCTCATTACATTTTTTAATGGGGCAGCGACCCTTCACCATAGCAGAGGAGCCACCCCTGCCTGACAGAGACTGTGCCTGCCAAATTTAGAAATGACCACCAAGGCAGAGGTCATTTCTAAAGCTTTATCAGAAACCACTGTCACTGCTGATCCTGTCAATTCTTTTTTTAAGTTTGATGCCCTGCCCCTTCAAAATAAAGGAGCAGTCCATCAAACTTATATTTTTTTAATTTCAAAAAGATAATTCTGAGGTAGGATTTCATTTTTGAAAGAAGAAAAAAAATTGACTCCCTCACCATTGCTGTCATCTCCTATGATGAGGGGGGTACTTTTAGGTCGAAAGCATGCACTTTTAATAAATAAAACAAGTTTGTTCCCTTCTGCTGCTTACCATAGTTTGACTCCATTGTCGCTCTTCTTTGCTATCTCCTAAATGGTTCCCGCAGCCAATACCTCACTTCCGTTCAAGCCTGAAAAACACCGGCCAAGTACGGTTTCCTTATGGTGTGATTCTTTATATGATGTTTAGGAGAACTTTTTTTTTTATTGTTTCCTCGCTGTATGTGTCAAAGCTAAGGTGACAGAAGGCTCAGCCTGTGACTCTTGTGCATGCTGCACTTCTCCTCCCCACCTCCTCTTATGCTGCTCGTCCCTTCTGCCACTTAGCATGCCACCATTTCCTGCTCAGTGGGTTGTGACAGTAGTGGGTCTCCCCCGCCCCCGTTGGCTCCATTATTGCAGCTTGTGTTATGTGTGTGTGGGATAAAGCCACAGAGGCACTAAGTTCAGCCCATAACTAGAAGGAAACCTCAGTAGCAAATCAAACAATTTCACCAGCTCACAGCTGACACAGTGTTTTTGCTCATTTTGGGCATTTTAAAAATGATCTTTGGTGGCAGTCATCTGAAGACACCGAATTCACTTTCCTTTGTCAGGCATGCTTTTAGGTCCAAGAGATAGGGTGAATATTTGCCACCTGGGCTCCAGCCACAAAGCAGATGTGCATTGTTGGGCCACACCAAACCATTATAGAAGAAAACTTCCAGCAGTTGTTTGATTTGGCAAATCAAGGAGTTCAGAAGACACCAAATCCGCAACAAAACCTGAAAGTATTAGTCAATTCAATTCAGCTTTATTCGGTTAAATAGTAGAACCATAAAAGATTTCTGAAAAACAATTGTCTCATAAAAAATCAGATAGCCAATACCATTAAGAAATAGGTGTACATAGAGAAAATGTTCTTAAAAACACTTCTAAAAATTAGTTGACATAATAAATCAGTTATACATTACATAGGATAGATTACAATCTGTTATCTCTTTTGAGTTTCAATGGCGATCAATATGGATTACTATAAAAATGTACAAATATTAATATAAAGGCAGCTTTTGGTAGTTTGCCATGAAACATATAAATATTTATTATAAATTGTATTGGTCTATACGGATGTACCATGTTACAACGCATACCGTTACAACTACCTACTATTACAACGTGACCATTACAACGCATACCATTACAACGCATAGCGCTTTGAGGTGCTGGATAGTGGTAAGTATAATTTACTATTCTAACTCCAGTCCCCGTGGACCCTAGGGAAGGTGTTGGATAGTAAATTATACTTATTCCCTATCCTAGAGCGCCCCCCAGCGCAATGCGTTGTAATGGTATGCGTTGTAAAAGTCGCGTTGTAATGGTAGTGTGTTGTAACGAATGCGTTGTAACAGGTGTATACCGGTCTATACTAGATCCTGTATTCTTACGTACACTAGGGCCTCAAGGTGTGAATTATCTTTTCTTCTTTTAACCTCCATTTGTATGAAGACGACTACTACATTGCAGACTTTCTCATTTTCTAAACTGCAGATAAAGTTAAAAGGAGATTTGTAAAAATACTGTTTATTGTCAAGCTATTAAGGTCGTAAAATACTCTTCCATATATCTCTACAGAAATTACAAAAGAGAATAAAATGTAAAATGTAAAATTGACTGAGGTGACTTTCCATCACAGGGGTAATTTGGAAGATTTGGGTTCCATTTGCCCAAAATAGGAAATGCTGTTAGGTAGTAGAAATCAACCATTCTCAGCCTATTAAGGTAAAACCTGTGTTGTAAATTTGTTATCCACAGTAAGGTTTGCTACATACCTATCACAAAATGTCCTTCACAGTATGTCATAATCATCTGTTTTGAGCTTGCCCCTATTTCTCTTAATGATCCTCTTGCTACCATAACCCCTGTTTTTAGATCATTTTTAATATGATATTGGCTATCCATGGGGTCTTTAAAATCAGCATTCTCAACACATTTTTTTTAGAAGTTTTTCAATACACTGCAGCTATGGGATCTTTTTACTATGTTTGAGAGCAAGACAGTCCATTATGATTTCTTGGGTAAATTTGGTTCCATCTTTGCTCCAGGTACCAAGCCAAACAGTGAGAGCTGCTATACTAATATAATCATTAATGTAGGAGACTGACAATTCCTTATGAACAACATATGAAGAAGTTGACTTAGGGACTATGTTGTGATGCTCTCTCATGTAACTGTGTGTTTAAAGTTTATCTTGGTGTGTACCTTTAAAGATAGTTCTATGAGGTATCTGGCTTTGGAATGTAAGTATCCTGCCAACAGGATCCTGTGTCTCTGTCTTCTAGGAAGCTGTTAGCAGAGCTGGTCCTACTGGCTCTGTTATCCATGTAGCCAATAAATTAACCAGATTTCATCTTAATGTCTGTGCCTGGTTACTACAAATTTATGGCGACTTAGGGGCTAGGTGTGTGTATCACGGATAAAGAGGAAACTTGCTTGAAACACACTTCCGTGAATTAGCAGGTGTGTAAAAAAAATAGAGACTGGTGTGTGTATCACCGGTGTATAACAGATATGGTGGGAACAAACTTGAATGATTTAGTCTAGTGTGTGTATCACCGATTTACAGATGCGTTGTTATGGTAACACACAGATTGCAGCATAAAGGTCCTTGACTTCATTGAAATCTCTGTGATATAAATTGAAGGCTTCCCAATCCCTCAATATGGCCACCAAATGTAACTAGAGCCATAAGAGCATGCAGGAAGGGCCAGAGTAAACGGGGTGGGCTGAGTTCCAGTAGGAAAAGAATTGTATCTCCACTGAAAGAAGCTGCTATATCTGAGGTGAACGGGGAACAAACAGAGAAGGAGATATTAGGTGATGATTTGATTAACAAGCTAGCTAGTATGATTGACCTAAAGATCAATTCAATAATTAAACCTTTGGTATCCAAAATTGATCGTCTAACAGCAGAGGTAAACAGACTAGGGGGATTGCTAAACAAGACAGTGGCGGAGGGGGATATTATACCAACTTTAGTTACAATCAAGGCTGTACCATCGATAAACACCCTTAGTGATGGGATAGGGAGTAATAGTGATGATGTGAGATCAATTCCGCTTCCTACCCAGCAGGTAGCAGATAAAGGTATTAGGGTATCAGCCAAGAAAGATATACCACCAAACTCCATAGTGAATAGTGTAGATCAAGGCCCTGTTCAACTGAATGTGGAGGCCTCTCCTCTTGTTTTGGTTTTGGCAAATGTGCCTCCGTTAAAATCAGGTCAAACAGAATCCACTTCTTCGCTGATTAGTAAAGCTTACCATTGGTTATGTAATAACATGTTGATGTCTTCGAGAGGGAAACAACAGCTAGCAGGGGAGATCACTATGGCAAGAAGGGTGGACTAGATAGGGACTACCGCAAAAAAACTAAAGGGGGATTGTGTAGTCCTGCATTTTTTAAGTCCAGAAGTACTCCCTGAGCTTCTAAGGCATATATTTCCCCCCCAACGTAGGAGTGCTGAGATTGTCCCGCTGACTTTGGATTTTTTCTATAGGAGAAGTAACACAGTGAATCCTAATATTTTAAAAACAAAATGGAACTTGGTGACAAATAACTGGGGTAGGGTTCCACAGTCAAGTGAGTGGGGTATTAGTGTTGAAAATAGATTTGCAGCATTGTCAGACCTGAACGATTGCGACTGACTTGAGAGGACAGGTAGTGTTAGACTTAATGTCTTTGCTGAGAAAAATTCAATCTACACCCCTAATGCGGAGGACTTTGGTTTTTCTAAAGCTACTTGTATTCTCCAAGGAAGTCTAACAAATGATACAAACTCGTTGGTTAGTAGTAAAAAGATCGAACCCTCTAAGTTACCCTCCAAATTTCCTGTCAATCTTGAGTCTGGTATGTGTGCTGCTGTTCCTCTATTGGGTTCTAATACCGAGAATACCTTTTTGCAAGCAGACGGCTCTGATGGAGAAGTAAGTGTAACGAATCCTGTATCGATGGACCTGGATGGCACTGTGGACATTGTGGGGAAACTCTTTTCATGGAACATTGCAGGCTTGGGATCCAAATTGGATTCTGGAGACTGGCTTCGATTTGTCAATTCTTTTGATATATGTATATTTCAGGAGACTTGGTCATGTGAACCACTTTTTGCTCAAGGATACCTGAACTACTTTGTGCCAGCCCTTAAAGGCCCAAGGGGAAGACCAATGGGTGGTCTAACCATTTGGGTTTGACAGTCATTAAAACTGGATGTCAAAGTAATAGAAACTGGGCATAGAGACATTCTACTAATTACAATCAATTCTGATGTTTTGGGTTTAATAGACATCTACAATGTATATAAGAGGAGTTAAGTGGGTGGGAGATCAGAGGTCCTGGTGGCCTTGGGTTCCTTACTTGATGTTTTCTCCGGGGACCACCCGACTGTAATTGCAGGTGACTTTAACCAAACTTTTGAACCTCTAGTGACAGATGAAGATTTCCTTGGGGATGACGAGGACTGCCACTAGGGGGTCCTGAAATTAGAGTTGAAACTAGTTGTGCGCTGGACTGAAGATGTGATTAGCATGAATGCTCTTTGTTTAGAGAAAGGCTTAAGAGCATTAAATGGTAGGACGCAAAGTGACAAAAGTGGTTCCATGACATTTGACAACGGGAGGCATAAGAGCAGAATAGACTATGTTCTTTGTAGTCTGAATTTATGGCCTTTGCTAAGTGACATGGAGATTGTGTGGAGGAGTGAGAGTGATCACAATCCTCTGTGTATTAAGCATAAATGGTGGTCGTTACCACATAGGCAAATCTGTTTTAGTGCCCTTGTTCCACCTCAAATTGTTCCTAGTAATAATATGCGTAGGCTGAAATGGACAAACGTTGTAACTAACCAACAGGCAATTGATGATATCAAAATTAAGGTTGAAAAAGCTATAATAGCTATGGAGCAGCTCAATCACTCCAGGCATGTGCAGAGGGGTGTGACCGAAATTCATGATACTCTTTTTAAAGTTATAAAACACCACTTCTTAAAGCGGGTTAAGGGCAACGGTGAGAGAGTACCCAAGAACGCAAACTGGTATAATGCCCATTGTAGGGTCGCCCGAAATGCTTTGGGTGCTGCTCTAAAGAGTAGGGTTCCTATGGCTATTCAATCTGCTAGAAAGAAGTATAAAGTCAGTATAGCGAGTGCAAAGAAAGCCTGGGATGAGCGACACTGGTCTGAATTAAAAAGAGCCAGTGACAAGAAAGACACTAGATTATTCTGGAGCATTGTTAAATGGGGTGGTGAGGGATAACCCGAAACCCCAAATAATAATGTTCCGGAAGAAGAGTGGATACATTTTTTTAGCAGGCAGTATGCGGATTCAAATCAGTTTGCATGTAGGGCGGATATAAATTACACCCACTTTAAAGATAATTTCTTCTGTCCACAAGAGATCCTGGGGGCTTTGAGTACTGCAAATAGTGGCCGTGCACCAGGTATGGACGGTGTTCCTGCCGATGTCTTTATTAATGATAAGGAGCGGTGGTGCAGATACACCAGTCTCCTTATTAACAGTATTGCAAGGGGTGCTGAGGTACCGGCATCTTGGCGGGGTGCTGTAATCATACCAGTGTTCAAGAAATGCGATTGCTCCAATCCCGGCAATTATAGGCCGATCAGCCTTATTGACACTATAGAAAAAACAATAGGTCGTGTGATTGTGAACAGGCTCTTGGATTGGGCTGAGGACAATGATGCTTTGTCACTATTCCAAGCGGGTTTCCGCAGGTCGACAAGTACTCTGGCCCAGGTTTTCCGCTTTAATTTACTGCAATGGAAGACTGTGGTGCTGGGCGGAGGCAGCCTGTACGCGGCTTTTGTCGACCTGCGGGCTGCCTTCGACCTAGTCCCGCGGTTGAAGCTGTGGTCTGTCCTCAGGAACCTGGGTGTCCCTGATGATTTACTGACTCTAATAATGAGGCTCCATGAATCAACATTCCCTAGAATACAATGGGGGGGTCAGGGCATGGAGACAGCAGACTTCCCAGTAGAGCGGGGAGTCCGGCAAGGTTGCTCAATGGCCCCTACTCTTTTTACACTGTTTATAAACGGTGTCATATCACCCATGGTATCGGCAGAATTGGATGCCCCTTCATTAGCCAACATTAAAATCCCAATACTAATGTTCGCTGACGATACGCTTATCTTATCAAAAACTCCAAGCGGTCTGCAGCGAGCATTAGCTATTTTTGATTCATTTTGCAGCGAACATGGTCTGGAGGTTAATGTGACAAAAACGAAACTAATGATTTTTAACCCCCATCCGAGTTTTAAATCCAAAATTATTATGAATGGACGACCCTTAGAAGTGGTGAATACTTTCACTTATTTAGGAATTCACATCTCAAACAAGAATTCTTGGAGTAATCATATAGATATAGCTTCTTTGAGGCAGAGGCAATTATCAGCTGCCATTAGTTCCGAGCACAGAAAGTCTCTGACGAAACCTGTTAAGCCTGCTTTGCAAGGATACGAGGCTAAAGCTCTTGGCTCTGCACTATAAGGTGCCGAGTTATGGGGCTTTGAGAAGGTGGCTGCCTTACAAATTTCGGAAAACAAGTTTTTCCGTTCGATAACTGGTGTTCCGAAAAGCACTCCATTACTGCCCCTCAGGTATGACCTGGGTAGAAAACCGGTAACTGACCTGGTCAGACTTCGACCTATCTTGTATTGGAGGAGGCTCTGGACCACGCCTGAGCTTTCACATTATGCTGAGGGGTTTTTAGATATTATTAGAGTGGATATATTTTCATAAAAATAGGTGGCTTAACTCCCTGAAAGTAACTCTGAATGACCTCGGAATGGGTCTGCTTTGGTCAGATCCAGCTGGATCAGTCTTTCCTACTAAAAGAGTCTTAAAAGAAATCAATTGGGAAAAGGTAGCTTCCCGGGGCTGGTCCAGCACTAGTTTAGGTTCTATGACTGAAGGATTTTTAGAGGCTAAACTGTATCCTTCCTTGGAACCTTATTGGGACTGTATAACAAGGCCCTGTGACCGTAAACTCCTATTCCAATTGAGAGTAGGTTCATTGCCTCTTCGATCTTTGACTGCTAAATGGGAAGGTGGCGTAAATGTTAGCTGTCCTGTTTGTGGCTCCGCTAATGAAACTAAGGGTCATTTTCTGTTTGCTTGCGCTGCTTATCAGGATCCCAGACGCGTATGGTTAAAACCGATGTGTAAGAATCTAGGGACTACCAGTAGTTTAACTGCTTTGCGTATTCTATGCACTACTAGTGGAGAAGTGTGGCTCACCGGTTAGAGGAGGCAGACCCGGACGCATAGGTCAGACCTGGGACCAGGGTTCAATTCCCGACGCGGCAGGGTCTTGAGCTCAAAATGTCCACGGACTCGATAATTCTCGCCTCGGTGCCTACTCGAATCATGGGTTCACACTCTGCAACTCTGGGCAATAGCTTGCTTAATCTCCACTATGGCCCCACCACAATGGGAAGCCTGGCTTTCAACTTGGGGATGCCCAGTAGGGGGTTATCTCGCAGGGAAAAGCCAGGACGGGTTCCCAAAGCAAGCGCCTTGAGACCTTACGGTGAAAGGCGCTATATAAGAACGTATGTTTTACGATTTTTACTAGTGAGATGTGGATATTGATAGCAACTGCCAAATATCTTGGATGGGCATGGTCGATCAGACAGAGACTGCTAGTCTCTTGACTATTCTCTGTCTGATATACTCTGTGGTTAAACCGGACAGAGACTGCTAGTCATTTGACTATTCTCTGTCTAGGTGAACCACCTGTTTACACCCATCCACGATATTTTCTTTTTAGGAAATTGTAATACCTAACTCTTTTAAAAAAAATTTAACAGTTCATTTTTAATATGATATTTTTAAGTCTTGAATTGAAAAATGAGTCATGAATTGTAAATAATATGCTTTTTTATCTGTTTTTTTACTGTAATTGATTGTTAATTGATTTGTATTTTTTAATTGTTTCTGCTTTTATGGGTGAATTCTCGAATAAAGCATATTTGACTTTGTTAACTTTGACTTTGTGGTAACACACAGATTGCAGCATAAAGGTCCTTGACTTCATTGAAATCTCTGCGATATAAATTGAAGGCTTCCCAATCCCTCAATATGGCCACCAAATGTAGCGTAGCCTTGCGCGATGAGCTTTACAGAAGCAATGTATCAAGACGTCACGTTACATGAGAGAAGAAAGAGTCTAGAGGACAATGGAGTTGTGCGGCTGCCGAGATATAGAATAGCTAGAAGAGCCACAACAATTTCAAATGTAAATCTTGATAAGGACAAGTCAGTCGCTCAGCTTTAAAACCAACAGAGAGTAAGGTCTAGCGCTCAATAAACACCTTGCTCAGTCATTGTGTGCACAAACAAACACCTTACTTGGTAGTCCAGCGATATCCATAATATCAAAGATAGAGTAAATGGTAATTCTTAGATGAATGAAGTCAGGATTCAGCAGAAACACAGCGCAGGTTCTTCCATGTAGCCAGGAATCGTTGCCATAAATTTGTAGTAACCAGGCACAGACATTAAGATGAAATCTGGTTAATTTATTGGCTACATGGATAACAGAGCCAGTAGAACCAGCTCTGCTAACAGCTTCCCAGAAGACAGAGACACAGGATCCTGTTGTCAGGATCCTCAGATTCCAAAGCCAGATACCTCATAGAACTATCTTTAAAGGTACACACCAAGATAAACTTTAAACACACAGTTACATGAGAGAGCATCACAACATACTGCTAATAACCTCCTTAGAAATATGTTTTCCTGGTTCTGAAATGCAGTATGATTAGCCATCCCCCTTAATGCTGTTGCTTGATTTGCGAATCTTGGAGTTCGGAAGACACCAAGTCCGCAACAAAATCTGACAACTACAGTCCTAAGCATCAGGCAGCTTGAGAAAATTTACTTTCAGCATTTTTGCTGCTACTTGGATGGAAGGTAAGATGAACTTGTGTGTGACAACCGAGCCAGAGGGGTGCAAATGCCTATAGTCATCGGGAGTTATCTGCAAAAGCAGCTGCATTCCTTAGTGCTACCTCTTGCAAAGGTCCCAGCTGGCTCTGTGGCAAGAACAGTTCACACATCTAGAGAGCATATCAGCCAGTGGTGTGTCCTGCACAGTCTCTACGGTCGACTCCTCCATCTGTTTATCATGTACAGTCTGTGAGAGAGCCAACTCCTACTTTGTGTGGTGTACAGTCTGTGTTAGAGCAGCCTCTGACTCTGTGTCATGTACACTCTGTAAAAGTGGTGTCTCTACCTGTTTGTCATGTATAGTCTGTGAGAGTGAAGCCTCTGACTGTGTCATGTATAGTCTGTAGCAGTGCAGCTCTAACTCGTGTCATGTAGAGTCTGTGAGAGTGCCGCCTCCAAATGTGTGTAGTATACAGCCAGCGAGAGAGCAGCCTTAGACTCTGGTTGATCATGTATATTGCATTGGCCTAGCAGTACCTGCCCTACATCAGTGAGTCGATGTGCCATCCACTGGGTATGAATGACAGATGTATACAGGGATTGCACTTAGCAATCTTTCATCCACTGATCCCTATAAACGGAGCATTGCATGAGTACATATGCACTCGGTAATCCCAAGGATATATTTGGGACCATTGCGATGGTACCTACACAGCTCAGAGGAGCGTTCAGCCTGATGTTCACTTGTAGAGTTTTGGCATGCGGACAGACACAAATGTCATCACTGTGCATCCACAAGCTATAGGCATTACACGTTTGGAGTGTTTACCACATAGATGATGCACGGCACACCAGGCTAAGTTGTGGAATTGGCCAATTGTGGTAATGCAACCGAATATAATATTTTCTAGAACGGAGTCCTGACTGTGTGGGACTCAAGGATTTGAGGTGATAGTGGATCAATTTGAAGTACATGACCTGATAGTTCGGGTTAAGGTACTCAGAAGAATTCCCAGACATGACTGTTTCCTGAGCAGTGGATGGATATCCCCTGGTAAGTCTAGGATGATTGTGCAACTAGACTGATAGCATTCAGCAAATTCTGACTGATGACTGGGTTTTAGGTTTCTGTTCTCCCTTGTTAAAATTTTCTGCAGGTAATAAGTCAGACGACCATTGTCCTGAAGAGACCCAGAGATTTGACAAGGGTCAAAACGTCAACATAAGTTTTCATCTGGTCATTTTGAGCAATGATTGTGTTGTAAGTAGATTAGTTAGACAGCAGGACACGTCTTCAGGTTATTAAGATAGATTTATTAAGTTACAAGATAAGACAGCAGAGCAGTAAACCTCACAGCTGACCAGACCATCAACTGCCAAGGTTGGAATCCTCACAAACCAGATAGAACACTCTTAGGTACTATGGGAGATTGGTAAGATAGGAACACTAAGAAAGGACTACTGACACCAGGCTTATAGCCCACAGTACTGAGACAGTTTGTCCTCAACAGAAATGAAATTTATAAGGGAACTCAGTGGCCCGAACTACAACCAGAGGCCCACAACCCGAGGAAAAGACCCAGAACCTAGACACCTGGTCCAGAACTTGATTTTGGACTGTAAGAAAACTGGTTCCAAATGTATCTTCGGGAACATTCTTCCAGAACTTTTTGAGCCTTGGAGGCACATGTTGAACTGTACTATCTTCAACAATGAGCGGGAAGCCGCAATGGACAAACACTGATTGGAGAAAGTAAACTGTCAATTCCCGTTTTTGCTGGCCACAATGACGGTTTGTAGAGAGTAGACTAGCTCTTCATGTTTTGTCAAATCGAAGAGGAGAAGGTGGTCATCATGATCTTCATCATCATTCTCATCTCTAAAAACTTACTGTAACCTCTTTGAGATAAATTGTGGTGAAATCGTGCATTGGCAATACAGTCATGTCGCTCAACTTGATGTCCAAGAGTATTTACCTTAAGACGTTGAAGTGCACATGACAATGAGACATCAAACTGAATACAGCAATAGTTTTATTTGAATTACCCAATAGCATTACTTCCAAGGATAGTGACTGTAATTTCAGAATTAGTGGAGTACAATACTGTGGAAAATATTACTAATACAAGGTTAACGCTATGACAGGGAAAAGCTAAAAAGCAACGAGGCAGATCTAAGAAAAAAATATGACAGAGTTTTTGTCACATGCCACCATTCAGAAAGACTATGTATTTTGTGAAAAGAAATGTTATTGGTCAATTTGGAAAGTGGCGAATAGTATTGAAATATTGACCTGGTGGAATTATAACAAGTGTAACGTGAACCTAATTAGTACCAGGACATAGAATATTGTGTTAGTACCAGGACAGAGAACATCAAAATAAAAATAAAAATGTCTGAGGAATGGAAGGGGGCAAAGGCCCCAGAGTCAGAACCGGAGAGGACATAGTACCTCCCAGGACCAGCAGAACTAAAAGGGAACGAAGGATATGTTGCAGAACCAGGACCGGGGTTGACAAACCTCTCAGAATCAGTACTGAGTAAGAAAAGAACGTCTCAGGACCGGAAGGGGACAAAGGTCCCAGAATCTGTACCGGGAGAGGATTATGGATGTCCCAGGACCGGAAGGGGACAAAGGTCCCAGAATCTGTACCGGGAGAGGACTATGGACGTCCCAGGACCGGAAGGGGACAAAGGTCCCAGAATCTGTACCATGAAGAGAGAGCTCACAAAGGGGACAAAGGTTCCAGAAGAAGAAAAAAAGTGAACAAAGATTCCAACCTATCCAGAGAGGGACAATGGATGTCCCACAACCTATACCGGGAGTGGACAAAGGGTGTCCCAGGACCGGGAGAGTTCACGACCGAGATT
This sequence comes from Lissotriton vulgaris, assembly GCF_964263255.1. NCBI lineage: Eukaryota > Metazoa > Chordata > Amphibia > Caudata > Salamandridae > Lissotriton > Lissotriton vulgaris. The sequence continues at coordinate 102,107,996 of NC_141689.1, read as the reverse complement.
CATGACGGACAACAGTTCCAGTACCACGTCAGGAAAAGTTGTGACAAGGTGGTTCTCTGAACCGGGATAAATGTTTCCACGTTTTGAACCAGGCTTATAGCCCACAGTACTGAGACTGTTTGTCCACAAAAGAAATAAAATGTATAAGGGAACTTAGTGGCCCGAACTACAACCAGAGCCCACAACCCGAGGAAAAGACCCAGAACCTAGACACCTGGTCCAGAACTTGATTTTGGACTGTAAGAAAACTGGCTCCAAATTTATCTTCGGGAACATTCTTCCAGAATTTTTTGAGCCTTGGAGGCACTTGTTGAACTGTTCTATCTTCAACAATGAGCGGGAAGCCGCGATGGACAAACACTGATTGGAGAAAGTAAACTGTCTATTCCCGTTTTTGCTGGCCACAATGACGGTTTGCAGAGAGTAGACTGGCTCTTTTTGTTTTGTCAAATCGAAGGGGAGAAGGTGGTCATCATGATCTTCTTCATCATTCTCATCTTGATCCTGATTCTCTTCCTTCGTTATCTGGAAGTCCACGAGGTCGCTGACCTCCTATATGTTATATGTTTTCATCTTCGTGTTTTCCGTGCTTTAACTCTTACAATGTGTTTGAGTCTTTTATTTTTGTTTTATTTGTAAAGGGAGAAGATATGTTGTATATTTATACTTCATTCAATATGGCTTCTTGGTGTCAGTAGTCCTTTCTTAGTGTTCCTATCTTACCAATCTCCGGAAATTCTAAGACGTCATCAGTGAGGAGATGGCAGGGCAGAGGAAGGATCTCTCTACTCACCAACTGTAAAGTGAAGATCCTAGACGCACATAGCTTCTCTTTTAGACAGTCACTCCACATCTGCTTCAAAAATGGTTCCCCTCACATTCTAGCTTGTGTCACAGTCAGAGCTTGTCTCGGATGCACATACCAATTAGCGCAATTGTTTTTTCAATACCTCAACCATACACTTGCTTTAAGTTAACAATTTTCCAGTTATAAATGCCCAAAACACAATATGAAACAGCTTTTCTGACCTGTAAGATTGAGGTGTGTCTTCAACAGCAGCTGTGTTTAATACTTGGCAAATTGTCTTGAGTCAAAGTAGCTCGACGTTGGGAAGGTTGTGACCAATATGTTGTCAATAGGTTTGGTTATCTTCATTTACTCACGTTAACTTAGTTTTTGGCAGCAGCTGGGGTTAATAGTTTCTTTTCATCTGATATTAAGCTTAACCGTTTCATTACTACTTGTTTCTTGCTGCAATTGGGTGACACATTGTCATGTTGATATTCTTTTTTTCTTTTTTTTACTTGCGGCTAATTTCTTCAGGCTTTCTCACATTTCAAAGATTTTTAGTTGCTTTCCTGTTGTTTCTGGCCGCAGTTAGGTGGGTTCTTTGTTGTGAGGTCTTGCTCGTGCTGCGCTATTCTTCTTGGTCTTCCTTCTGGTCTGCTCCTCTGGTCTGCTCAGCGCAGTATGTCGCCAAAATGTTGTAAGAAGATTAGGTAGACAGCAGGACACGTCTTCAGGTTATTAAGATAGATTTATTAAGTTACAAGATAAGACAGCAGAGCAGTAAACCTCACATCTGACCAGACCATCAACTGCCAAGGTTCGAATCCTCACATACCAGATAGAACACTCTTAGGTACTATGGGATATTGGTAAGATAGGAACACTAAGAAAGGACTACTGACACCAAGTAGCCATATTGAAGGAAGTATAAATATACAACAGATTGCCTCACATGCTGTAATAGGATATACACATGTAGTCTCTTTGTAAAATACACAAACCAGTGAATCTGTATATATTGTCCAATGTCTATAGTTTTTGAAATATTTATTTATTTATAAAGTTTTATATAGCGCGGACATGAACCTAGAGGATATCAGAGCCCTTTACATTTCACCATTCGGAAACATTAGATGGTTAAGGGGGTAATATACATGCATTCAATATTTGACATTCAATACAAAAAGAGGTAGACAGTGGTAGATAAGATAACATATGTTGCTAAGAGTAATGTATGATTTAAAATTTTAGGTTGTGAATTTGTTCATTAGAAGCATTTTCAGTTCTTTTTTGAAGGAGGAGGAAGAAGGGGTTCTGTGTACATCTGGTGGCAAGGAGTTCCAAATCTTCGGTGCAATACCAGAGAAGGCATTGCAGCACGATCTCTTTTTGCGGAAAGATTGTGGTTTCAGTAGTAGTCAGCTCGCGCTTTGCAAATGTCTGCAACCTCCAGACAGCTCTAGCTTTTGTGCTAAGTAACTGAGGGTCTTGAAATGAAGGGTTTTATGGGTCATGCAGGTGATATTTAGTTGTGTTCTTGTGTCACATGGTCCCCAATTCAGTACTTTTAAGGTAAGAGAAATCTGGTTAATTCTTTTTGTTCCAGAGACTAGCTTGGCCGCAGCATTAAGAGATGCCCTCAGCGGGGAAAGCTTGAATTTGGGAAGTTCGCATAGAGTGGTGCTTCAGTAGTCCAATCTTGGCAACACTAGGGCTTGTACCGCCAATTTTAAGTAGGACTCTGGGAGGAAGGGTTTAAGTTTCCTTAGGATACTCATCTGATGATTAGCTCCTTTTGTGTTATTACTGATGTGCACCTGCATATTCAAGTGTTTGTCTAAGGTGATTCCCAAGGATTTAGCGGAATCAATGATATGGGGAGAGCAGTCAAAGGTAGTTAGATGCTTCAGCCAGAGGTCTATCTTGGGTGTGTGGTGGGGAGGGCGTAGATGAGGAAGAACTCCTTTTTTTGGGTGTTGAGCATGAGGTGGCTACCAGTGAGCCAACTTTGAGTATTATGCAGAATAGCGTTGAGGGAGATGAAGTCTTCTGGGAAAGAGATTTTCATGTATAATTTTGTGTTGTCTGCATACAGTTGAGATAGAATGTTCGCAGAGTTCAACGCATTTGCCAGGGGTTCCATGAGTAGATTGAAAAGAATGGGTGATAGTGCTGAGCCCTGTGGAACCCCTAGTTCATATATGTTTGTCACACTTGAGCACAAGGCGTCTGCACTTATGTGATCTGTTTTGATTATTATTTGTATATCAAAAAGTCTATGGGTGAATACAAATATGTAAAAAAATTTATATATATTACATAGGCAACCTTGTGTCAGTCTGTATATAGAGTAATCTATAATTGTTTGTATCCATGTTCATATAAAACAACAACAGAGTGTGTAGGTATCACCTGTTGGGTTGGAGTAGTAACATTGAATGGAGGGCTTCCCCGGATTGACACTAGAGGTTTGCCAGCACATCTTTTGAAAAAGAGTCCCACGGTGGACACTGTTTTGTATATAAAGTGCATTGACCCCAGTCCACGTGGGCGGAAAAAGGGTTGTGAGAATATATACATCTCTGCCTATTTGTCATGTATAGTCTGTGACAGTGCAGCCTCTGACTCTGTGTCATGGTCTGTGAGAGTGCAGCCTCTAACTCTGTGTCATGTATAGTCTGCAAGAGTGCCGCCACCAACTACGTGTTGTGTACAGTCTGTGAGATAGCAGTCACTGACTCAGCACAATGTACAGTCTGTGAGAGAGCAGTCTCTGACTCAGCGCCATGTAGTCTGTGAAAGTGCTGCCTCCAACTGTGTGTAGTATACAGTCTATGAGAGAGCAGTCTCTGACACAGCGCCATGTACAGTCTGTGAAAGTGCTGCCTCCAACTGTGTGTAGTATACAGTCTAAGAAAGAGCAGCCCCTGACTCTGTGTCATATAGTCTGTGAGAGTGCTGCCTTCAACTGTGTGTAGTGTACAGTCTGTGAGAGAGCAGCCTCTAAATCTGTGTCATGTACAGTCTGTGAGAGGGCTTTCTCTGCCCGTTTGTCATGTATAGTCTGTGAAAGTGCCGCCTCCAACTGTGTGTAGAATACAGTCTGTGAGAGTGTAGCCTCTGACTGTATCATGTTAGATGTAGTCTGTTAAAGTGCTGCCACTAACTGTGTGTGGCATACAGTCTGTGAGAGTGCACTCTCTGACTCGGTGTCATGTGTGAGTCATGAGAGTCTATGCCTCTTTCTGTAAATCATTTTTATAAGAACTGTTGCATCGATGCAATGAAACAGTGATGCAACAGTTTCACTGCACCCTCCTTGCAATTCAATGAATGCTGCATATTTAATGTACGGTGTTCCATGTTGCAAGGAATGGCAGATCTGTCTGGAATCCTGATGTATTTGTCGACACAAAAGTCACACATTGATGGAGTTGTATTGCAAGCATGACACAACTCTAGCAATGCATCGGGTAGGCCTGTGCCTATGGCACTGCATCAACCTTACGCCTGCCATAAGGCAGGCGTAAGGTTCTGACGCAGTGGTGTCCTTGAAGTGTCGCAGTGAAATCTCATAGATTTTCCTGCAACACTTCTAGGACCCTTCTTTATGGGAAAGCCCACCCTGCATACATTATACCTGATGCAGGAATAATGTGGCACAGGCCTTTACAATGTGATGCATCTGCTTAGATTTGTCACCTTGTAAATCCTGAGCAATGTGGCGCAACTGCCGCTGCGTCATGAAAAGCGACACAAACACAGTGCAAAAACGTATCAAGGCGTTGATAAATAAGGCTCTTAGGCTCTACATTGCGTTCTTTTTTCCCACCCGCCCCTGCACCCTAGGCCCAGGCCGCGCTTAGGTTTATTTTTTGGAATTAAATTAGGCCAACTTGGAGAACAGGGTGGCAAAAGAGCAATGAGGTATACCGGGTTTGGGAGAAACAAGGTTCAAGTTGTCTCATCTTCATAAGATTCTGGGCAAAATTACCATGTCCTTGTTTACTGTAACTGGTGCTTATGTAAAGCGGCCAAAAACTTTTGGGTTGAGTTTGCGCTATATAAACCTGCAAAAACATTTGATTAAAATTACAATTTAGTCATTAAAGTGCTCAAATTCCTTTGTGGTGAATTCACGCTAGATAAATGTGTCCAAAATGTTAAAAATATTACATTTGTGAACAAGCAGGACTATAGGCATCTTTAGTCTGGCATGGGCCCAAGCTATAGCTGACTTACCTTCCCCACACCACTAGTGATTTGGTTCTGCGATGTCTCCAAAAATTACCATAATAAATGGCATCTTACACAATATATTGAAAAGGTACACTGCCTGTTCCGAGTCTATGATTTTTTGTTCTGCAGATGCGGAATGCTTGCATAGGTTGAGGCAGTAGGAATTATTAAACAATTAACTAATTTCCAACACACTGTCAAATTAGCTAAAGGTTCAGTTTCCGAACAGTAAAGAACAAGTTACTTACGTTTGGTAACAATATGTCTGTAAGAAACATTAGTTAGTTATAGATTCCTTACCTTACAATTATCCCAGGCATCAGATTGGATCCAGAGGGTTTTTCGTCAGCAGAACCTCTGCGTGTTGTAAGGTGGCGTCGGTGTTGCCGGGATGACGTCGTGGTAGCTACTTAGACGCCACCCTCACGTGCTGATGTCAGTTCTGTGCATGACTTTCCACGCCAGAAACAAAGAGCCATGCAAGATACTGACCACTGGTGCACAAAACTAGGGCCCTGAAAGGATGTCCTTATCCCTTGAAATCAGTTTGCAGAATGGGGAGGTTGGGTGGGGCGGTAGGGAATCTATAACTAACTAATGTTTCTGACAGATATATCCTTACAGAAGGTAAGTAACTTGTTCATCTGAAAGAAAGTCCTGGAGAACAGAATGGCCAAAGAAGCTGTCTCTTTTAGAAAAAAAGGGGGCCTTGCCTAAAAGGATAAACCCTAGCAAGGAAACTTGTCTCTCCAGACTTGACTGTCCAAGCAGTAGTGTTTGGTAAAAGTGTGCAGCGATGCCCACGTAGCTGCTTGCAGATATCATTCAGAGGAACTCCTCTCCCCAAAGCAGTAGTGGTTGATGTCACCCAGGTGGAATGGGTGCATAACCCCACTGGAGGCTCCTTTTTAGCCAAAGAATAGCATGCTTTTATACACAAAACAACCCATCTAGAAATGGTTCACTTGTGCACGGCCCAACCTTGGCACCCACGTAGCCAACAAAGAGTTGGTCATCCACCCGAACTGTTTTGTGCGTGCCATATAGAAAGAAAGTGCACATTTTGGATCCAGACGGTGGAGCCACTTTTCTTCTTTCGATGTGTGCGGAGGCGGAAAGAAGGTGGGCAAAGTGGTAGTCTGCCCGGGGTGCCGCTCACAGCAGTCAACAGCCCACGCCTGGAAGCAGCCTGAGAAGGGAGAAGCAGGACTCCCGGGACCACGCGAAGCCGGGCCAAGGGCTGGCCCGTCTGTGCCCATCAGGGGACGGAAGAGGCCGGGCTGGGCCATCTCCCTTGGCGTCTTGTTTAAGGATTACCGTACCACGGAAGTAAGGTAACGTGTTAACTATACAAAGCTAAGGTGACATATTTATCCTTTCCCAGGACCTTTAACATATTGAGTGAAGTTCCCACTGTTGAAATGAGCAAACGGAAGGGGGTAGTTGGCACATTAGATGACTTTATTATAAGGGCGGAATCAGTGCTCATACACGAGATACAGGCAACCGAGAGACGTTCATCCTTAGATCTTGCCCCGCCCCAATCACGTTTGTCAACTGGGGCACTCTGGACCTAATCTCTGTAGAAAATCTGAGACCTTCCCCTCTGCCTTTGAGCCCGGATATAGTAGTCACAAACATCCCATCTACATCCTCTCTGGCCAACTAGGACCTAAGTGCCCCCGCTAGCAACACACGAGGAAAGATAATCAGAGGGCGGACATCGGCTGCTTTAGTACCTGGAGGAAAGAAAAACGCACCAAAATCAAACCAGTTAAAACCCAGGTAGAAAAAATAACAGATTCCAATACAGATGTTCCGTGCAGCAACGATAGAGGGAGTGGCAACGGAACAGCTGAGGCAAGGTCGACTAACTCTATCTCCACTCAGACTGAAGACCTTCCGGCCAATGGCCCCAACACAACTGATATGGGCATTGAAATTTTGACCTAATGGGGATTTTTGTAAAGAAACTTGACTTACTATGGAAGGAAATGTCTAAGACAAATAATGTGGCAGCTAATATAAACAGGGATGGGGGTGGGGAAAATGCTTTGCAACCAGTGTTGATTGGTCAAACAAGTGGCCAAACAATTTGTGATAAGAACCCGCATTCTCAAAGCACAGCTGACTCCATGGTGCCATCCCAAGGTGTCTCTGGCGAACTACGCAGGAATGGGGGGGCATCATCGGCAAAAAGTGACACCCATACTAACAGAAGCAGCAGGCTAATAACAGGGAACATTGGTAAGAATATTTACGAGGGAGGCAATAACCAAAGTAGGTCATCTAAGCAGGGCTCAAGGCCAGCCAATGGCAGTAATGATGTAAATAGAGCGTTTATTGAGTCTAGCCCCACTAATAATTTGGATGTTTTACATCTCCCACCCGCCTCCGCCCCATATGTGCTTGTTCTACCAGGTGTCCCAGCGCTTAGAGAGGGACAGAGGGAGTCCTGGTCTGATCTGCAAAATAAGTCGGTAGACTGGCTCCACAAACATAAAAATTTTAACCCACATAGAAGGGAGGATATAATCATGGCCAGGAGAGTAGGGTGGGTTGGACCTTCAAACAAATGCATAGATGGGGACTGCCTTGTTCTAAATTTTAGAAGACCCCAGCAGGTCCGCCAGCTCTTATCTGTCACTGACGAAACATTTAACCCCCGACTAACATCAGCACACTCCCTCTGGGCTACTTTTATAAGCCACCTTTAACCCCAAATAGAGGCACCAGAGTAGTTATGCCCCTATCAAATAATTACCATGTCTTTTCTAGTTTGGATCTGCAAGATTGACCATTAGACATGATATCCAATGTAGATGCTAGTGACACACCAAAGCAAGCCCGTCTGCGCCCGTCCACGCCTGGCCCGCGCCCAGCGCCAGGACGCCTGGCCCTCGATGAAACCAGCCAACACGACGGACCTACGATGCCACCACGCACTCAAACCCGACCGGAATCCCGCCTGCTACTGAGCCACCCCGAAACGCACCCACGGACCCCTCAGCTGCCACGCCTGCAAGTTCACCTAACTCCGGTCCTGGACCGCACCTGCAAAGCCGAGCACCAGCAACAACCACCTCAAGTGCATCCTCCTCAACACCCGCTCCGTCCACAAACACGCCGTCGAACTCTGGAACCTGCTCGACACAACATCACCTGACGTCGCCTTCCTCAAGGAAACCTGGATGCACGCCTCCTCAGCCCCCGACATCGCCATAGCCATCCCGGACGGATACAATATCACCCGGAGGGATCGCCATCGTCTACAGGAACACAATCTGCATCACGACCAACTCCGACGACACCCTCTCCGCCGCCGAGCACCTCCACTTCCAGATACACACCGACCCCAAGACAAACCTCAGAGGCACCCTCATCTACAAACCCCCGGGACCACGCACCCAGTTCAGCAAAGACATTGTGGACTTCATCAGCCCACACGCCCTTCCCTCCGCTGACTACATCCTCCTAGGGGACCTCAACTTCCATCTGGAGAACAACAAGGACTGCAACACCACCGCCCTACTGGTCAACCTCGCCAACCTCGGACTCAAGCAACTGGTTAACACTCCCACCCACTACGCCGGCCACACGCTTGACCCCGTCTTCTCCTCCAGCAAGCACATCTCCTTCAGCCACTCCACCGGACTTCATTGGACGGATCACAGCTGTGTCCACTTCAGCTTCAAAAGAACCACAACCCACTACCAGCCGCCACAGGTTCCTCAAAGGGGCTGGAGCAAGGTCACCGCCGACCAACTCACCACCTCCCTCAGCCTGAACCCTCCCGCCAGCGCAACGGACCCCAACGAAGCAGCCCGCACCTTCACACAGTGGCTCACCAACTGCGCCGACGACCTCGCACCACTGAAGAACCCTCCCAGCAGACCCGGCAGCAAAAAAGCCTCCTGGTTCACCGACTAACTCAAAACATCCAAGAAAAACTGCTGCACCCTCGAGAAAGCCTGGCGCCACGACCAGACCACAGGAAACATGATGGCCCTCAAGAACGCCACCTGCAAACACCACCAGCTGATCCGCACCACCAAAAGGACAACATTCAAAGAACGACTAGACAACAACACCCACAAATGCAAGGAACTCTTAAGCATCGTCAAAGAGTTCTCCAACCCCAACGCCAGAAACAACAACATCACACCCTCGCAAGACCTCTGCGACTCACTCGCCACCTTCTTCCACCGCAAGATCGCCAACATACACAACAGCTTCGGCGCACAGACCACGCACCCAACCACCGAACCAACGCCCCCCACCACCACCCTATGCAACTGGACCCCGGTCAGCACCGAAGACACCACCCGCACAATGAACACCATCCATTCTGGATCACAAACCAATGCCTGCCCCCACCACGTTTTCAACAAAGCCGACTCCATCATCGCACCCCAACTCCGGGACATCATCAACATCTCCTTCAACACCGCCACCTTCCCAGAGAGCTGGAAGCACGCCGAGGTCAGCGCCCTCCTGAAGAAACCAACAGCGGACCCCACCGACCTCAAGAACTTCCACCCCATATAGCTCCTCCCTTTTCCTGCCAAAGTCATCGAGAAGATCGTCAACAGACAGCTCGCCGCCTTCCTCAAAACAAACGTATCCCTCGACCCTTCGCAGTCCGGCTTTTGAGCCAACCACAGCACCGAGAACGCACTCATCGCAGCCAACGACGACATCAGATCCCTGCTCGACAACGGGGAAACAGCAGCCCTCATCCTCCTGGACCTATCTGCGGCGTTCGACACTGTCTGCCATCGCACCCTAGTTCAGCGCCTCAGCAACATCGGAATCCAAGGGAAGACTCTGGAGTGGATCATCTCGTTCCTCGCCGGAAGAACCCAGAGAGTCCTCCTCCCCTGTTCAGATCCGAGACCACCGAAGTCATCTGCGGCGTACCACAAGGATCCTCACTCAGCCCCACCCTCTTCAACGTCTACATGAGCCCCCTCGCAGCCATCTCACGCTAACACAACCTCAACATCATCTCCTGCGCCGATGACACCTATCTGATCCTCTCCCTCACCAACGACCCCGCCACCACCAGAGCCAGCCTTCACGAAGGGATGAAAGACGTCGCCGAGTGGATGAAGAACAGCCATTCCTGGTGGCCCCCTGCCCTGGGCATCACCCCCAAGCCAAAGGACCATGCATGAAACCTGGGCTTCATCGTGGACTCCTCCCTCTCAATGACCAGACAAGTCAACGGCATATCATCATCGTGCTTCAACAACCTGCGCATGCTCCGCAAGATCTTCCGATGGATCCCCACCGAAACCAGGAAGACAGTCACCCAAGCACTAGTCACCAGCCGACTGGACTACGGGAACACCCTCTACGCGGGAACCACTGCCAAACTACAGAAAAGACTCCAGCGCATACAGAACGCCTCCGCACGACTCATCCTGGACATCCCTCGCCACAGCCACATCTCCACCCACCTGAGAGACCTGCACTGGCTCCCCGTCAACAAGAGGATCACGTTTAGACTCCTCACCCATGCACACAAGGCTCTCCACGACATGGGCCCAAAGTACCTCAACAGCCGCCTCACTTTTTACACACCCACCCGCCAGCTACGATCGGCCAGCCTCGCCCTCTCCACCATACCACGCATTCGCAGAGCCACCGCTGGAGGAAGATCCTTCTCCTACCTGGCGGCCAAGACATGGAATTCCCTCCCCATCTACCTACGGCTGACCCAGGACCACCTCTCCTTCAGGAAGCACCTCAAAACCTGGCTTTTCGAACAGTAACGGACCCCTCCCCCAGTGCCTTGAGACCCTTCGGGTGAGTAGCGCGCTATACAAATCAGTGATTGATTGATTGATAACCGCGCCCAAGGGAGGTTAGACATAGTAAAAAGTGGCAATGGAGCTAGTCTGAGTGTATTGAGCTGGAACGTGGCAGGCCTCCGATCAAAACTTGATAATATAGACTGGGTAAATTTGATAAGGGAATATGACATTGTCATGTTCCAGGAAACCTTGGCCACTTAAGATCTATATATTGAGGGGTTTCACTGTTTTAGTGTGCTATCCCAAACACCTAGGATGGGAAGACCATCGGGAGGACTGTTTATGGGGATTAACGTGGCTGCTGGGGGAAGTTTTAAGGCAATCCCAACTTATAGTGATAACCAAAGAATGTACAAAGTTCCCCAGAAGGTAATGGTTAGAGGAGTATCTCTCTCACTGAAAGTTGTGTATAGTAGTGTCAGGGAATACAGGTAATCCCTTATCGGAACTTAGGATGCCTCACACAACTAAAAAGCTGGACGACTGTTGTCATCCTACCTGATGGTTGTTTTGTATCATCATTGGCCTCCTGCTCCAGCGACAGGCTGGCGGTGCAATGCCTGACAGGTAGCACGGAGTGCTACTCTTTAGTGGAGTTCTTTTGTTCCTGGCCAATAGATGCGTGTGTGTGAGGGGCCTGGGGGGTGAAGTAGTGAGCGTGAAGGAATGGTTAAAAAAGGTAAGTATAGTCCACTTCAGGCTACTTTATTCATGTGACTAACTGCCTTATTAAAATAGTGAAGGGAGGGGTACCGAAGCTCAAAAATCAGGTGGTTTGGCTTCGTTCAACCCTCGCCTATGGTGTGGTCAACATGTTTCATGCCGTGTCGGCAATTCTTCAGGACCTAAGTGTGCTCATCAACTGGTAAGGAAAATCTATCAGAATCGAAAGATGTTTCACATACAACCTGCGTGGTGGATGTACCAAGGCAGGAAGGAGTCCTGCGTGGGTTCCCGCCCTGAGGGGGAAAAAGAGAAAAGACTAATCATTCTCCGCAGCCTCATATGTAATATGTAGGTCAGGACTTAGCGCAAAGAAAGGGACAGACCCTTTTCCCAGTGTTTGGCATGCTCAGTTGGCTCACAACTACGAACAGTGAGAGAGAGAGAAAGAGGTACAACACGCGTGTCATGAATAGACATGCGTCAGTGAAAAAATATTAAATAAAATAAAATTATTGACTATACATTATGAACTACACCCATTGCTTGTTACTCATTTGTGTGCCAAATGCAAGGGGTTGTGCAGTTATTGAGAGGGAAGCCATAAGCGCTTGAATAGTGGGTAGGGATTAATAGAACACCAGGGTGTAATGATAATGATAAAATCTTACCCCTAATCCCTGGTGGATGGTCCGCACAGACTGTCCTTGTGGGGTCTTAGCTGTTAGGTAATTACCTGGGTGTAAAAGAGGGGGAGGGAGGGATAGATGGGCAAAGTTACATTGTCCCGGTAATTTAGGACATCAAGGGTTGCGGTAGAGGTAGGCTGAGCTAGCCATCGAGCAGTATGGAGCCCAGTCACGGACCCCAAGGAACCCCAGGGGACGTCATCTGAACCAGGCAGCCGCGGAGGCAATAACTCCGCGGGCACCAGACGGCCCTCGGACAGCACCGCCGCCTGGAGCCGATCGCAATCCAACCACCAATGGGGACACTGCTCCCGTAAGGTGATCGCCGCGATGCTCCATAGGAGGTAACGAGTATGCCCAAAGTCCGGCGGCGCCCTGCGGGAAAGCACTCCGGCAGAGCCAGGACAAGAGTAGTCCTGCGAGGGCTTACCGGGGCACCGAGAACCAAACAACACACAGCTACGTTGGGAGATCCGACGAACGGAAGATACCGCAGGCTAGCCCCATTCACCCTGTCTCCCCACCTTACCTGAAAAGCTCGAGGCACATGCTGATAGGCACCTACCCCGGCGGCGAAACGGGATCGCAGGACAGCCGGTAACTGAGCAAGAGTCTCAGTAGCATTTGAATGCGGCCATCCGCGTTCGCCGTGGGTGGGCGTGGCCGAGGGAGCGTTGCTAGGTAACGCGGCCAAGTGTGGTGTGTCAGGCAGGGAGGGGAAAGGCAATGCTATCAGAAGCGCCCTAGTTAAGCGCTATCTTGGGGTGGGGTTGCCCCTGTGATGGCAAATGGAGGTGTTGAGTCATTCAAGTGGGGTTTGAGGATACTACCGGTAAGAGAACCCGGTAAACCTGGTAAACCATTAGGCAGAGTCAAGTTATGTATTGGAGGATCTTAAAGGGTATTGAGGAAATACACGGGCTCTACTGTCACTAATGATGCTGGGGGGGGCGGGTGAACATTATGGAGCTCGACCTCTCTGTTTGGATTCGAGGATTCGCTGGAGGGAAAAAGGAAGGGAGGATTGTGAAGAAGGTTTCTTAACAGTCCTTGAAGGTGGAGATGAGATGCCTAAGTCATGGTGCATCAAGGGGAGCAAGCGAATGCACTATGTCAGAACAACAAAATGCCATGGGGGGTGGATCACAGATATGTGTTGGTCCCATATGTCACAAGTAAAGGGATACTGTGTTGCTTATACTGTTACTAAGGCCATCCAAGCGTGGTTTATCTGGCTAGCATATTCCAGGGGACAGAGTCATTAAGCCCCTGTGTGTCTGTCTGTAGACGATGCACCCAACGCTGTTCGATTCTATATAGCGCTTGTTGGTTGATTGATGGATGACATTCAGAGACAGTCCATTGTATGCTCTCAGCGGGGTGGCTTTGTTGTTTGCAATGTTCGTATAGACGAGTGTGTGTCTTCTTGCAGCGAATGTTGCTGTTGTGTTCCATAATGCGCAGTTTTACAATGCGCATCGTCATTCCGATGTAGTTTAACTTGCATGGACAAGTCAGCATGTAGATGCATTTAGAACTATTGCAGTTTGTATGTTTGTTAAGATGCCAGGTAAAGTCATTAGACAGCACTATGGTTTTCCCTTGTGTTGACTGGGGACATACGACACATGAGCCGCATCGGTAGTGGCCCGTAACTGGGGGCAAATCCCAGAGGGTGTTCTGAGGACGAGTGTTCGTCTTCTTAGGACGAGTATGGATCAGAGTGTCCTTGAGATTGGATGTTCTTTTAAAGGCAAATCGGGGCCGGGGGATGTCCAAGCCTGCCGAGTTCAAGATACCCAAGTGGGAGTTCACTGTTTTTTTGATGAACGTAGAGTTTTTAGTGTAAGAGGTAACGCATGTGATGGTGTCCTCTGTCTCCTTGGTGTGGATTTCCAGGAGTGAGTCTCTGTTATTGTTGAGCGCTCTCTTCACTGATTGTTTAAGTAGTCTTGTCGGATATCCCCTGTCCTGGAGTTTGTGTTCTAAGGTAGTGGCTTCTTGTTTGTAGTCCGTTACCAAGGTGCAGTTTCTGCGGAGCCTCAAAAATTGTCCGAACGGCAGGTTGTCCTTCAAGGCTTTAGTGTGGTGGCTATTATACAAAAGGAGGCTATTTCTGTCGGTTTCTTTTTTGTAGAGGGTAGTAGTGATTTCTGTTGGGGTCAACTGGATCGTCAGATCCAAGAAGGGTAAAGAATGTTCGGAAATGGTACCCGTGAATTTCAAAAAAGGATCCTGAAGGTTAATCCATGCGCAGAAGGCCTCGCAGCTGGGTCGGTCACCTTTCCAGAAAACCAAAATATTGTCGATGTAGCGACGCCATAGGGTGAGGTTTTCGAGGAACGGGTTGCGGTCAGACGGGTAGATGTAGTGTTTCTCGAAGGTGGCCATGTATATACAGGCCAAGCTCAGTGCGAAAGCAGAACCCATCGAAGTTCCGCGAATCTGATGGTAAAGCTGTGACTCATATTCGAAAAAATTCTCCGTTAGAGCTATGTTGGCTAGTTCCATAATGAAGGAGATCGGGGTTGGGAATGACCACTCTTCCAGCCTCAATGTGGACTCAACGGCCTCCAGGGTTGCCTGTTGCGGGATGTTCGTATATAAGGCCTCCACGTCTAAGGTTAAGAGGATGTCAACGTCTTCTCTACCGTCCACTTCGTTGATCAAGCGGAGGACGTCTCTGGTGTGTTGGAGATATGATGGGATTTTCTTCACCAGGGGTTGTAGAAAAACATCACAAAATTGGGACAATGGCTCCAGGAGTGATCCTATTCCGGAGACGATGGGTCTCCCGGGGACAGGGGTAGTACCCTTATGAATTTTAGGCAGGGTATAGAAGTAGGGCGTGACTGGTTCCATGGTGATGAGGAAGTCTGCTTCCTTTTTGGTAATCCCAACTTATAGCTCAGACTATCAGGCTGTACTGTTTAAAAGAGGGATTCACTTTTATTTGATAAATTTCTATATTAACGATTATCAGTCAGTTCCAAACGAGAGTTTTATAAAGCTTTTTGATTTTATCTCAGACTTGGATAATCAATCCAATAACGGGGACCTTTTGGGTATATTAGTGGGGGGAGATTTTAATTCTAAAATTAATGATATAAAACCTAACTAGAGAACAGCCTATTTTGCACAATCCACAGGTAGAGGCAGAGAACTAGAACGGTAATTAAATAGCATAATTTGTCCAATGTTATGGACTTGGTCGTAGGGTCAACTACAACCAATCGCCCAACTTACAAGGGAAGGTGGTGTAGATCTACAATTGATTACATTTTTGTATGACCTCTGATCGAAAAACAGCTGGTCTCTGACGAAGTTGTACCATCTGACTTTGGAGACCACAACCCCATTAAGATAATGATATACTCAGCCCAACGGCCGATCTTTCAAATCGAATGCGGGGCTACAAACTTAGCAGTATCAACTGATAATTTAAGATTGTGCTGGAAGGGGGCCGATAGCTCTGAAACTTTCAGGAAATTGGCAAAGGACAATATGCCTCTCATTGTTTCTTGCCTTTCATTAGAGTCACCACCAGTGCAGATAATCGAGGACTTTGGGAAGATCTGTCAGACGATTAAAGCCATCCTCTCTAAACCATCCCCTAAGGTGGCACCCATTCGTAGATGGTTTAACCACGATTGCTCCCAAGCAAACAGGAACTTACACAGGGCATTAGCTACCTCTCCGAGGTGTATAACAGGAGTCAAACAGGCCAGAAAGGAATATATGGAGGTTATCAGACGTAGGAAGAATGAAATCCTGAGGGAACGATGGGACAAATTGTCAGAGGCTGCTAGTTTGAAAAATGGTAACATCTTCTGGGCGGAGGTCAGTGAAGTCCGTTCTATAGGACAGTCTCTGACGCCGATCAGCTGCAACATCGCTAGCGATGCATGGGTTGATCATTTTTCAGCTATTTATTCCCCTCCATCTCCATGCAAATCAACCTTCAACCCCGGTAACCCAGTACCTAAAGGAAAATGCATCTCAGAAGTAGTGGAAGCGATTAATCAGAGTTTAGGCATTAAAGCGCTGGGCACCTGACGGGCTCCCTATCGATCTAATCAAGTGGAACCCGGCTTTCTGGGCCCCGCTGCTCTTGAATATTTTTAATAATCTGACTTTGGTAAAAATACCTGAGACTTGGGCAAGAAGTATAATAGTCCCGATCTTCAAGAAGGGAGATAGATCTCTTCCGTGCAACTATTTATTTATTTATTTATTTATTGACATTTGTAGAGCGCGGCGAATACCCAGACCTATCTCCCTAATAGATAATATCCTTAAAATCCTAGGAAGAGTCCTGTATAACAAAATTGTGGATTGGACAGAAGCAAACGACATCCTGGACCCATGCCAGTTGGGCTTTATGGGCAAGGTAGGAACCACGGAACAATGCCTCAACCTAAACCTAATCATTGGTAAATATGCTATTGCAAAGAGGTCCCCTGTCTACATGGCTTTTATGGATTGGTCCACAGCTTTTGACCTAGTGAATAGGTCAAAGCTGTGGGCAATCCTTTTGGCTGGTGGATTGGACGAAACATTGGTAAATTTTTTAGAATATTTGCATAGAGACCTCAAGGCCCAAGTAAGGATTGGGTCGGGAGGAGAGGTTTCGGGGCCTATTTATATTGGCAGGGGGGTCAGACAAGGATGCGTGTTGGCCCCCCTACTTTTCATCATATATATCAATGGGCTCAATACGTCTCTGAAATCGGCTACTCAAGATGTCCCATATATTAATAAAGAGCCCATCCCTGTGCTGCTTTACGCAGACGATGTGGTTCTTATAGGCCGTACTCCAAATTCATTGCGTCTTCTTGTCCAAAATTGTAATAATTATATGAGAAAGTTAGACCTGCGGGTAAATTTTAAGAAATCCTTTTTGATGAGTAGTGGCCCGGGGAAGCGTGATATAGGCCCAATCACAATAGATGGCCAAAAATTGACTTCAGTAAGATCTTTTGTTTATCTAGGATTGGCCTTTGCTGCAAACGGCTCCTGGAGTGAGCATTTAGCTCACGCCAGGAGCAAGTTCTCAAAGGCCACCAATTCAATATTACGTTTACCTCGTCCTAAGACCACGGGCGCTCTTTTAGCAGTACAGAAAATATATAAACTTCAGTGCACCCCGGTGGCCACATACTGGGGAACGGTCAACTGCTCAGTAATCCAGCAGGAAGAAAATAGGTTTTGCAGAAAATTACTGAGCGCCCCAATTTCTACCCCCCAATACATTTGTCACAAAGAGCTCAATATTAACTTTATAACTGATTTTATTCGGGCACGTCCGGCACTTATGTGGGTATCAGTGTGGAAGAACGAAGCAGAATCCTTGACAAAGCTGATTATTAAGGACTGTTTACATTGTGACAAGGGCCTAGAAATCCCATGGCTAAGCTGTGTGAGGAGTAGCTTGCGCAGTATAAATAGAGAAAACATCTTCCGGGACCCCATATTAGCAGCCTTAGTTGCAAAAAAGGAACTGCAGAATGCTTTGTACTCCCTATATAATAACGAGCGGGAGTTGGTAGAGTCCAGGGAATCAACTGTGCGTAACTACTTGGCTATTGAACAGTATTTATATCCGCTTCACATGTATCTGACTTTACCGATGAGCCGCTGGGAAACGAGCCTATTGTTTCGACTAAGAGCTGGTACAATTCAATTCGCACTTTGCTTTCCACTTGGTTATAGCCCAAACCTTAATTTTAACTTGTGTTCTTGTGATGGGAGGAGTGAGCAAACTATTATGCACTTTATATTTTTCTGTAAACATTACATCAAATACTCTAAACAGATTTTATATCCATATTTTAACAAAAGAAGACCTATCACCCTGGAGGTAGCGTACCGATCAATACTAGATTTAGATGATGTTAACCTAATCTTCCGCACTGGCACTTTTCTCAAAACCGCAACAAGGGCGCGGAGATCCATGATGGACCCCTGACACTGTATGATATAATTAGTGAATTGTTTTTAATAATTGTATATGTCAACATGATGGTTAGTTTTGCACAAGGCACTTTGGATATCTGTATATTGAATTTTAATCTTTTGTATTAACTATTGTGATGAATTTGTGTTTCTTGTGCTTTTATGGGTACTATTGTATCCGAATAAAGTTGAACTGAACTGAACTGAACTGATAGTCTGCCCGATGTGGAAGGCAGTGACAACCTTGGGCAGGAAGGATGGACGAGTCCTAAGGACAACTTTCTCCGGATGTATAGAGAGAAAAGGAGGCTTAGAAGAAAGCACCTGGAGCTCACTCACTCGTCTGGCAGATGTGATGGTCACCAGGAACGCAGTTTTGAGAGTCAAGAGCCCTAAAGGACAGTTGTGAAGCAGCTCAAAGGGAGTGCACATTAAATAAGTTAAAACGAGGTTCAAGTCCCACTGAGGCATAACAAAGGGAATAGGAGGAAGAGATGAGTTATGCATTTCAAGAAGCAACTTACAACTAGGGACTTGAAAAGGGAAGGCTGATCTGGCCTTACTCCACATCTATGAGACCAAGCAAAGCCAAGCAGGGTGGCTTTGCGTCATCTCACAGATATGATTAAGAGGCTTGCGCTGCCGGAGCATCCGAAACGTGACATTCCGGTGGTGCAGGCCTCTTGTAAATGAAGGCTCGTGTATTTAAGGATGTTTCTCAAACAGGAAAACTGCTACCGCAAAACACCCTCTGAGCTAGTCATGTAGTCCTGCATTCATTTTGAGGACATGGGAGCCTGGCACAGTTGAGAGTCTGTCATTAACTAAAAACACAAGGAGAAAACCTTAAATACAGAGTAGCACTCGTATCAACAAAGGCAAAAGGCAGCAACAGGAATCATCATGTGTGTAGTTGACTGAAGTAGTGCTCTAAATTTGAAAATATGTGTGCAAGTGCTTAGATACAACTAGGGGAAAAGCTAAGTGGTATGGTGAGGCGTTAAGGGGCAGAGAAGGAAAGAGGTTAAACATTCATTTATTTTCCGCCCTATGCTTTTACCAGCTTACATCTCAACACCCTTACATTCTCTGCAGTGGTTACTGCAGAGTATGTAAGTGCGTCAAGGGGTATGCGCTGAAGTGATTACTGCAGAGCGAGTAAGTGTGCTAAGGGGTATGCACTGCAGTTATTACTGTAGAGCATGTAAGGGCGGCAAGGGGTATGCACTAGGGTGATTACTGCATAGTATGTAAGGGCGCCAAGGGGTATGCACTGGAGTGATTTGTCAATAGGGCTGGAAGAGGGAGCAGCCAGCTATGTTTTAAAACCACTACAGATTTAACATTAATCTGCAGTGTTTTTTAAACATGGAGAGACTGCACTCTCTTCTAGCCCTGTTTAGAAACCACTGACTGCACTGCAGTGCATACCCCTCGGCACCCTTACATACTTCGCAGAAATTACGTAAGCACTGTAGGATTTGCATTGCAGAGTGATATGCAGTGGTTTCTAAAGTTTAGAAACCACAGCATACCACTCGCCGGCAGAGCTCTTGCATTCTCTGCACCAATCACTGCAGAGTATATAAGCATGTCGAGGAGGAAGCACTGCAGTGATTTTTAAACATAGAGGGACTGCTCTGCAGTGCGTACTCCTCGGTGCTCTTACATACTCTGTAGTGATTACAGCAGACTATCTATGAGCACCCAGGACTTTGGACTGCAGTGATATGCAATGGTTCTAAAGTTTAGAAACCACTGCACACCACTTACTAGCCATGCCCTAACATATTTTGCAGTAATCACTTCAGAGTATGTGACGGCGCAGAGTGGTATTTGGTTGTGCTCTTTCCCAGCATTATATGCACACAGATTCAAAGAAACACTGTCTGTCTCACTATCCTCCATTCCCAATTAGGAAACATGAACATAAAATAAATACAAGCAACACTACAAATAGGTTTGGGCCCCAAAACAAGCTTCCTCTTTTCTTGCTGCCTGTGAGTTAAGGTATTGTTGGATCTGTGTGCTTTGTATTTATAGTATTACTGCGCTGTGGTTAAACTGAATGATTACTCTGGCGCTGTGTTCTCTAGTGCAGTGTTTCCCCAAATATATTGGTTGTTCTATTTTCTTAGCAGCAAATGCATCCTTGCATCAATTCCACAGAATTATGAGGAATTTGTAATGTAATTCTGCTGAATCGAACTCTACCAATTCCGCCAACCCCTATAATAAACTGCTCACATGCACCATCATCTGAGAGTGAACAATGACTAGTGTGCTGGCTTCCTTTTTATCATTCAACATGAACAATGCACCATGCACAGCCCACCTTCCTCTCAGAGGGACCTATGAGGGGTGCACAGACCACCTTCCTCTCAGAGGGAACTGTGAAGAGTGCACAGCCCACCTACCTCTCAGATGGTTCTGTGAAAAGTGCACAAAGCACCTTACTCTCAGAGGGACCTATGAGGGGTGCACAGACCACCTTCCTCTCAAAGGGAACTGTGAAGAGTGCACAGCCCACCTTTCCCTCAGAGGGAACAACCCACCTTACTCTCAGAGGGAACTGTGAAGAGTGCACAGCCCACCTATCCCTCAGAGGGATCTGTGAAAAGTGCACAAAGCGCCTTACTCTTAGAGGGAACTATGAAGAGTGTACAGCCCACCGTCCTCTCAGAGGGAACTGTGAAGAGTGCACAGATCACCTTCGTCTTTGAGGGAACTGTGAAAAGTGCACAGCCCTCCTTCCTTCTTCGTGGGAGCAGGACAACTGCACAGAGCACCTTCATATCAGAAGTAACTGTAAATGGTACACAGCCCACCTTCCTCTCAGAGGGAATTATGAACAGTACACAGACCGCCTCCCTCTCAAAGGGAGCTATGAAGAGTGCACAGAGCACCTTGCTCTCTGAGGGAACTGTAAAGAGTGCACAGCCCACCTTCCCCTCAGAGGGAACTATGAAGAGTGCACAGACCACCTTCATCTCAGATGGAACTGTGAAGAGTGCACAGCCCACCTTCATCTCAGATGGAACTATGAAGAGTGCACAGAGCACCTTGCTCTCTGAGGGAACTATGAAGTGTCCTCTCAAAGGGAACTGTGAAGCATGCACATGTTATATTCCATATAGGTACTCTAATATAGGCTCAGGTAACATTGTAACCCTTCACCTATAATCTTCCCTACATTACGTACATAAATGTTCTTAGAGAACGACCTTTTACTAGATACGAGACTGCATTCGGAATGTGGGATTTTCCCAGGTAAAAACCCTCATACATTATGCATGAGTATTAAGCACAGCAGGGCTAAATTCCCTTGTATATTATCTATGTACAAAGTTCATTCTCAACGTCATCCTAAGTTCGACAAAGTAATACAGCAAGGTAGAACCCACGGGGAGAGCTATGGGTATATATACATTACATCTTGCTAAGATAGATAGAGGAGACCAGGACTTCCCTGCAACACACTCACGCGAGACGCTGAGTTCCCTGCATGCAGACACTCCAGCTGGCAGTGGTCTAAAATCCCTTGGGTGTCCAACCAGAGACCAAGATAGGGTCCTGCAGTCTCTCAATTCAGGTATTGGGGCTGACTTTATCCTAGAGAGATTCTTGGCTTAACACCTACACACATGCTAGGTACACATAGGGACATCTGTTAGGGAGGCATCTTAGTACTACGCATTTTTTTTATTATCATGTATTTTATATACTTGTATGTATTCATGATTACGTCAAGACGGTAGAGCTTTACTATCTGTTTACTTTCATAGTGCTTCTGACCCTTTATATCTGCTACTGTCCACCGGTTGTTGCAGCTCATCTATTTTGCATCAGAATAACAACTGTTCAATAAATACTTATTGAAAACTCCCAGCCTGTTTATTCTGTGTATCTCTCTAAGCCAGGATAAACATGAGTGACTGAACGAAAAGTGGTATATTGTTTCCTCAGTCCTGAGGGATCAGGGTTGTCATGTTCGATGTTGCCAATAACTATTCTCTTCTTGGTAAGAGGAGATTCTAGTGACACTGTGAGCTAGCTGGTACAAAAGGCCAACATACCCGGTGGGGGTGTTCAGACACCAATCCTACAGTGTATGCTGTCTGAACGTGCAGATCCTGTTTTTATAGGAACTACATGGCATGGCACCTTCAACATTGGGTGGGTACTTATTTAACAGTAGAATCTGAGTACTTCAGTCGTGCTAGTCTCAGAGACCCCTACTCACAACTCCCCAGAGACATCAGGAGTGGGTGGGCACAAACTTCACCACAGCTGATTAGGCAAAAATTCTATTTATTGGCTGTTGGTTAATCAAGCATGAAGGACAAATTGTTCCTAAAATTGTGCACAACTCCTTATCTTTTTTCCCCTGAAAAGCTCTTCCTTTTGTTCAACAATGACTGAGGAAGGGGATAGAGTTGTGAAAGAACTAAATCTCTCAGCAGATGAGGAAGATGCAGATACAATTCACATTGCAGAACATGTTAGGAATGCCATCACAATAAGACTAGGTGCACACGGTCTAACATCCAGGGGTGGACCGGTAGCTTTCGTGGTTGAGGAACACGGATTGTATAGAACAGAGGTATTCTGTACATGGGTTACAATCCCAGTTGCAAAGGCAAGAACAAAAACATTTCATTTCTACACAGAAAGAGGAATACCGGAGAAATATTGTCCATGTGAGGACATTGAAGTTCCACTAACTTAGCAGGAACATTTATACTGGTTTCAAGGCATCCTCCCTCATACAATAAATAAAGTAAGACTTGGTCCTCTCAGAAGAGAAGAAGCAACAAGGCCAGTGTTAACGGCCTACACACCACATCCTGACATTGAAACAATGCCAGGGGAGAATTACTTATACTTCACAAAGAATTGATAAAGCTTTAAGGAAACAGGAGGACTCTTACGGTCCAGCCAGCTACAGCTACAACAAACACAAATACAGTTTAAAATACAGCAACTAAATCACACCACAAAACTTACACGCAGTCATGTGTAATATGCCCGTAAAACGTGAACAAATACCATTCTGGTTAGCTCAGAAAATAACACAGCTAGAAGAAGTATTCCCAAATACCATCCCTTATGGAAAACACAGAATGCTAATCTGCTTGCCCATGGGGTTAACACCACAGATAGAGGATTGTACCTCCTGGGGAACAGTTTTCACTGCCATATATACCAGAATACATGGTGTCCAGTTATTAGCAGTAAAACCAGATGTATTAACAAATACAAAATTAGTACGGAGCAGAACCTACTCTGAACTTGGGGATAAAATTACTAGGTAATTTTGCCCAGGTATCAGCTATAATATTAGCAAATATTAAAGGAGAGGCAGTACCTTACAACAGGAACATGAATTACCTAAAATAATTGAGACTGCGTATGCAGAATTAGGCAGAGACAGTTTGGGTGGAACAGCATTAAAACCACAACTGATGGGTAGTCCCAAAAAAGGACACCTTTAAGCAGGTACTTGCTTCTTCAAGGAAGAAGTGGGACAACAACAAAAACAAAAGAATAAAGAAAATAGATCTCAATCCAGACGTAGATCACCTCCACAGGAACCTTCCGAAAGTAGGTATAACCTTAGGAATAGGGACAATTAAGAAAACCTCTCATTCCTTTCAGGGTTCGATTAAAAACTTGGAGAGGGAAGGATGCTCAAACATCAAACAAACAAGAAGAGCGTACAAAATCCAAAGATAAGCTGCACCCTGAAGACTATACTTCCAAAAAAGAGGATAAATCTATACCAAAACCTTAGTTCAAAAGAAGAAGGTTGGAGGTCTAAAGATCAGACATGCTCAGAATTCTGAGGACTCAATTACAGACTGGGAAATGAGTTCTGGCGATACTAGACAGTACGGCAGAAGTAACAATAGCTTGCCAGAACCTGATGGAATTTCTGATGACAGCAGACTTGAGTGATTACATCACGGTGGAAACATCTGATACTAGGGTAAGCATCCTGCGTAAGGTATATAAAATAACACTCCAAATCGAGGTGGACAAGCCCAGGCAAATTAGAGGTCTCTTTTGGGAGAACCTGACGTTTGGTTATGTTACCCTATTAGCTGAACAAAATTGGTTGCCAGCATTTGTCATGGACTGCCATAGGGGAGAATCAGTAATCTTACCATTCTTTTCCGACCCTGTTCCCAAATATCTCAAATACACATATGCACGGGAGAGGGTGGTAGCCCTAGCCCCAGCATTACATAAAACTATGTTCGATGGAGTGAGGATTCAACGCACCACATAATTCCATTAAAAAATACCCTGACTCCACAGAGGCAGTATCCAATAAAACAAGAAGCTAAGAAACAGGTCAGGGAGATCTTAGATCAACTTGAATACCAAGTGGTGGTTGAAATGTGCACCTCTCAAATGAATAATCTTTTGTTTGCAGTAATGAAACCTGACAACTCATATTATCTAGTTTTAGATTACAGACATTTAAAAACTTGCACAAAGACATTTGCAGTACAATATGCACACAGTGCCGCACTAATGAATAACATTGTGCGGAAAAAATACAAAACAACACTAGATATCTCAAATGGATTTTATTGCCAAAATATAGAGCCTGAAAGCAGGTATTGAACCATATTTTCCGTGTTAGGCTACCAGTGTCAATTTTGCCGACTCCCCCAGGAATATAAGAACAGCCCGGGGTTGTTTTCGGGGAGATAAACTGAATTACTTCAGAATCTGGATGAAAAGGCATTGTCCTATGTGGATGATACTTAACTAATGCACGATGAGCCGGAGGAACACAGGAACAGAGTAAATACCATAATATTGGGATTTGACTCTGAGGGCTACAAATTTAATTTAAAATTAATCAAAGATAGACCACCTCAATGTCATAGATCTGAGCTTTCAAGTGAAGGAAAAAGCGTATCAGAGAACTTACAATCAATCCTGGGATTCCTGAACTTTGGCAGAACATACATTTTGGATTACGCAGAAAGGGTTAAACCTTTCTACGATTTGATAAAACCTGACTTCTCAGTTAGACAATGGACACAGGAACACAGATATTTTTCGTTCCCTACAAGATGATATGATAGCTTCAAAACACTAACCGCATAAATGTATGCAACCTGGTGAGCCATATAGTTGTGGGTCAATCAGGGTACACCTACCTAAAATATAATTGAGGTGAAACAGTACTAATAGTATACAAATCACATTTATACACAAATGCTGAGATGCTCTTTGCATCCACATTAAAAATTCTGACAGCTGAAATTAGAGAAAGAGCACTGGCTTAGGGAAAACGAAAAATTGTCGTATCCCCAGTACCGGCTTAGAGGCTGCGACAAAGGCAAGAGTTTCAAATGCTAATGCCTTAGATCCGAGATGGATACAATAGGCTAATTCTGTCAGTGCAACAGATGTGGAATACAGATAGGACCCAAGTCTAAAAACACAAGCATTTTTGCAATAAGAACAGGAATCTCTTATCCCTAATGAAATATTGCCTCTAGATCAGAATGAATATATTATTTACACTGATGGATCTTGGATCTCCTCAGCCAGCCATAGAAAGTAAAAAGCAATACAGCGACGCATGCGCTATTGTTAAAGGACGCATGCAGGATGAAAAGTTTCATCAGAATGATACAAAAACCCAGTCTCTAGTAGACTGCACTGGGCAGCTGGCAGAATTGAAAGCACTGTTACTGGCACCATTAATTGCGTGTGATTTTTACTGTGTACAGCCATACAATGAGCATTTGCACCACTGGGGACAAAATGGGTTCAAAGATGCAAAAGGTGGCACAAATAAGCACAGAACGCTATGGGAATAGGTAGTGGAGTTGAAAAATGAACTACCAAGGGCTCACGTAATACACACACTGAGTCATCAACGTGTTGGCGTTCATGTTGAAAAGAATTCATTGGCTGACGAAGCCGCGAAGGGGGCTGTATGCACGGCTTCCGTAGCGGCAATCACTTGTTCAAAAACAAGAATAGACAATGAGATTATGGTTGCAATTATTGGTACACGCAATAGATTGGCACACTGAAAAGGTTTCCACTCAAGTACTCCTACAAGTTACATGCCAACAATGTTCCATTTGCTCAGATTCCTGGAGTGGGGGATAGAGTAATACCAAATATGGATCGTAGGATTGGTTTAATTCTAGCAGCACACAAGGGTATAGGTTCTGTACATGCAGGAGTTACGGAGACTGTTTCCCTCTGAAATAACGCTACTGGTAGCCGGGATTAACAAAGCAGACTAAATATTATGTATTGAAATGCGACATCTGTCAGCAGATAAAAGGTTCCACCATAACACATTTAGCGCAGACACCATTGCTAATATCACACAAACCACTCATGCGTGTTTATTTGGACCACTGCAGCCTCTTACAAACAGATAGGGCTTACAGGTATAGCATGGTTGCAGTGGATTTCTGCTCTAGATTCCTATGGGTGTGGCCCCAGCGCTCGGCTGATGCTCGAACTTTTATAAACGATTTGCGAGTCTTTATAGGGACATACGCAACTGGCAGATTACATTCTGACCGTGGCCCCGCGTTTAGCTCTAGGGCTTACAAGGAAGCCATGAGAGTTTTGGGTGTAGCATTGCACTACTCCTCTCCGTACCATCCCGAGGGAAATTACGGTAGTGGAAAGGAAAAACCGGAACTTAAAGCAGTCTTTAACAGCTCGAGTATTAGGCTTGGGTGAGAATTGGGTAAAACATTTGTATGGAGTGTAACAAGCATTGAATAATATGCCAAGAAGATTTCTAGGGGGTGTCACTCATATGAGGTCCTATTTGGGACAAGAAAGTGGGCACCCGATTGTGACGGCACAGTGGTGGAAGAAAACCTTTTGACATCAGAAGTTAAACAAATCTAGAGCGCTACAACGCAATGTCCAAGTAAAAAGGGCCGCCACTGGGGAAGTCAAGTCAGTCACTGCAATTCCTGTCTGGATCCATAAAGTAGGGGATCTGGTCTGAGAGAAAATAGCAGACAAAAAAGAATTTGGGCCATCATACAGAAAGCCTGTACCTGTCCTTGGAGAAACAAGAACTGTACTTCTGCCGCCTCTTGCCGGAAAAAAGGAGAAAAGATTTGTCTCAATCGACCTAATCAAATCACACTATGTCACCGATACTGAATAGTAGGCCTTGTGGACTCCTGAGTAACCAACACCCTCCTCTTGCTACCATACAAGAAGTTCAAACAGAAAGACTCATCACCTTTGACGAGACCCCTGCACGGAATGATGGACTATGCAATAATGCCATGGAATTCTTTCCTCTCGAAACTAAAGTTCATAATCAGAATCAAAATCAAAATGAAAGACAAATTTCAATTCGACCAAAGACAGATATCTACATCAACATGCATCAACATCTAGAGCAAGCTACAGTTTCCACAGGACCTGCGGAAATACCGAAAATTGATAAAACAGCTTCTGGCTACTTCATAGACTTTGATACGTTTTCTTTGGATCCAAGTGAACCTGAAACAATGCCAGCCAAAAAAACATGCAATCAGCAAATTAAAGACTTTTTGAACTTTCTCAAAAAGACTTACCTGGTAACACCTTGGATAGAACTATGGGTAATTACCGGGATACTTTTCTCTCTTTTCTGTATAGGCTTAGTAATTGTTTTTACCTTCGACAAAGCTCTGTAGCTCAAAAAGTTAATCTGATTCTGAAACCTCACCTATAATCACATCAAGAACAAAGAGACTTGTCATCAGCGAACATTACAGCAGTTCTTTACCCGATGGCATAGTATGGGATAAGGTTGATTATGACATATTTGATCGGACCAAACTTTTAAAAATTCTACATTTATTTAAAATATCATTTAGTGACATCATTACCTCCAGTACTTTTTCCGATGATTGGGATTATGAAACTGTGAATAATACGTTGTCTGATCTAGAAACATCTGCGATTTCTAATAGTGAAATGTTGGAGGACACATCAGATTTTGAAACAATGTATTGCTATCAATATTATGGTCATCACTTTCTGCATAAATCTGCAAATCCCAGAAATATTTTCACCTACCACCAATGGGAACATTGCCCAACAACACCGAAAAGCAGTTCAAAGACATTTACACAAAAATGTCCATATTTTTCAGAGTTTAACACGTCAGACCCAGCCTCATATTATTATAGAGGTACAAAAACAATGTTCACAAGGAAATCATTTATCACGAACCATAAACAATCTGCAACTCAAATAGTTTCTCTGATTCAATCCTTGTCAATTATTCATTTGTTCATTTATGACCCTCCAGTGAGTCACAGTGTAATATAATGCATTTGAGTTACGAGCAAAAAGCCCAACAGACCTTGAATTATTGATATACCTTACTTCAGCCGAAGAAGGTAAGTTTATTCCGCAGTTTTAGTTTGTATTTCCTTCGACAAGACCTTAAAATATTTGCATTTAGTTGCACATTTGTAGTGGTAGTGTGAACCCCAGTTACATGACCATAAACTATTTTGGTGAAAACTGTGTGATAGAAAGTGAAAAACTGGAAAAAGGTTATTGGTGAGAATCAAAAGGATGAGCTCTAAATAATAAATAATAATAGTTCAGGCTCTTTCTTTTGTTATGGTGTTGACGGTGTTTCAATCCTCTTGAGATACAGGGGTCTCTTCAGGACTGTGTTATCTGTGGACTAGACGTAAAATAGTATAGGATTAGGTACTAGGAAATACAAAATATAAGGAATTGGGCTAATTACAGTATGTACTTTAGCTTACCAGTACAACGCTGACAGTAATTCTTAACGGTCCAGGAGATGGGAATTCAGTTGGATGCAGCACAGGATCTTGGGATAATCAGACCTGAAATCAGTGAAAGCCTTATTATATTGCTATTCTGGATTAACCTTAGTGTACAAAAATTGTGAAGGTCGAGTCGAACTTACTATTTATATGATTCTTCAGGGATGGATGGAAGTTCCAGGGTAGATACCCTCAATTTTACTTCCAGTGACTTTATTCACACAATAAGGATGACCCACGCTAAAAAAATAAATAGATTGCGGGCATTAGGTACTGTGACCATCCGTTTCTATAATGCAGTGCCAATAGTCTTGGGCGCCTTACTTACTTGGATATCACCGCAACCTGCACTCCAGCGTGATGTCTCTCTGTGTACGCTGCCCATGCCGTGTGGTAGTTTAAAGACACGCCGGCTGGAAACGGAACTCGCCAGTAGCACGTTGCTAGGGAACAGATCTTCTTCTTGCTGTGGCGGCCATCTTAAAGTGATCTCATATTACAGGGGGATACGCTGAAAGTGACAACAGGATGTGGGAGCACACCGCTGAACTCTCAGGCAAGGTTCGCCCCTGGCATTCTGGGAAATGCATTCTCTTGTAGATCGCTCTGACATTTTCGAGTGTTTCGCTAAGGTTGGCGCAGATAGTGCTGATCTCTAGACACATGTTTCTGGTTTATTAACCGTCATCAGTAGAGAATACAGTCTTGTATTTCGGGGTTTGCTGAGTAGGCTGCCAAACATTATATCAGGTCCGGTACCTCTCACAGGCGCGCAGGTGCTTCATCTACGAGCTCGGCAGCTCAATGACTCATGGGAGTACTTTAAATAGACAACAGGATGTGGGAACACACCGCTGACCTCTCAGGCAAGGTTTGCCCCTGGCATTCAGGGAAATGCAGTCTCTTGTAGCTCGCTCCGATATTTTTGAGTGTTTCGCCTAGGTAGGCGCAGATAGTGCTGATCTCTAGACACATGTTTCTGGTTTATTAACCGTCATCACTAGAGAATACAGTCTTGCATTTTGGGGTTTGCTGAGTAGGCTGCCAAACATTATATCAGGTCCGGAACCTCTCACTGGCGCACAGGTGCTTCATCCATGAGCTCGTCAGCTCAATGACTGACAGGAGTACTTTAAATAGACAACAGGATGTGGGAGCACACCGCTGACCTCTCAGGCAAGATTCGCCACTGGTATTCTGGGAAATGCAGTCTCTTGTAGCTCGCTTTGATATTTTTGAGTGTTTCGCCAAGGTTGGCGCAGATAGTGCTGTTCTCTAGACACGTGTTTCTGGTTTATTTACCGTCATGAGTAGAGAATACAGTCTTGTATTTTGGGTTTGCTGAGTAGGCTGCCAAACATTATATCAGGTCCAGTACTTCTCACTGGAGCGCAGGTGCTTCATCCACGAGCTCGTCAGCTCAATGACTCACAGGAGAAGTTTAAAAAGACAACAGGATGTGGGAGCAAAACGCTGACCTCTCAGGAAAGGTTCGCCCCTGGCATTCTGGGAAATGCATTCTCTTGTAGCTCGCTCCAATATTTTCGAGTGTTTCGCCAAGGTTGGCGCATATAGTGCTGATCTCTAGACACGTGTTTCTGGTTTATTAACCGTCATCAGTAGAGAATACAGTCTTGTATTTTGGGGTTTGCTGAGTAGGCTGCCAAACATTATATCAGGTCCGGTACCTCTCACTGGCACGCAGGTGCTTCATCCACGAGCTCGTCAGCTCAATGACTCATGGGAGTACTTTAAATAGACAGCAGGATGTGGGAGCAAATCGCTGACCTCTCAGGCAAGGTTCGCCCCCAGCATTCTGGGAAATGCATTCTCTTGTAACTCACTCCCATATTTTCGAGTGTTTCGCCAATGTTGGCGCAGATAGTGCTGATCTCTAGACATGTGTTTCTGGTTTATTAACCGTCATCTGTAGAGAATACAGTCTTGTTTTTTGGGGTTTGCTGAGTAGGCTCCCAAACATATCAGGTCTGATACCTCTCACTGGCGCACAGGTGCTTCATCCACGAGCTTTTCTGCTCAATGACTCACAAGAGTACTTTAAGTAGACAACAGGATGAGGGAGCACACCGCTGACCTCTCAGGCAAGGTTCGCCTATGGCATTCTGGGAAAGGCAGTCTTTTGTAGCTAGCTCCGATATCTTTGAGTGTTTTGCCAAGGTTTGCGCAGATAGTGCTGACCTCTAGACACGTGTTTCTGGTTTATTAATTGTCATCAGTAGAGAATACAGTCTTGTATTTTGGGGTTTGCGGAGTAGGCTGCCAAACATTATATCAGGTCCAGTACCTCTCACTGGTGCGCAGGACCTTCATTCACTAGCTCGTCAGCTCAATGACTCATGGGAGTACTTTAAATAGACAACAGGATGTGGGAGCACACCGCTGACCTCTCAGGCAAGGTTCGCCCCTGGCATTCTGGGAAATGCAGTCTCTTGTAGCTCGCTCCGATATGTTTGAGTGTTTCGCTAAGGTAGGGGCAGATAGTGCTGATCACTAGACACGTGTTTCTGGTTTATTAACTGTCATCAGTAGAGAATGCAGTCTTGTATTTTGGGGTATGCTGGGTAGGCTTCCAAACATTATATCATGTCCGAAACCTGTCAGTGGAGCGCAGGTGCTTAATCCACGAGCTCGTCAGCTCAATGACTCACGGGAGTACTTTAAATAGACAACAGGATGTAGGAGCACACCGCTGACCTCTCAGGCAAGGTTCGCCCCTGGCATTCTGGGAAATGGAGTCTCTTGTAGCGCGCTCCGATATTTTCGAGTGTTTCCCGATGGTTGGCGCAGATAGTGCTTATCTCTAAACATGTGTTTCAGGATTATTAACTGTCATCAGTAGAGAATACAGTCTTTTATTTTGGGTTTGCTGAGCAGACTGCCAAACATTATATCAGGTCCGGAACCTCTCACTGGCACGCAGGTGCTCCATCCACAAGCTCGTCAGCTCAATGACTCACAGGACTACTTTAAATAGACAACAGGATGTAGGAGCACGCCGCTGACCTTTCAGGAATGGTTCACCCCTGGCATTCTGGGAAATGGAGTCTCTTGAAGCTCGCTCCGATATTTTCGAGTGTTTCGCCAAGGTTGGCACAGATAGTGCTGATCTCTAGACATGTGTTTCTGGTTTATTAACCGTCATCAGTAGAGAATACAGTCTTGTATTTTGGGGTTTGCTGAGTAGGCTGCCAAACATTATATCAGGTCCGGTACCTCTCACTGGCACGCAGGTGCTTCATCCACGAGCTCGTCAGCTCAATGACTCATGGGAGTACTTTAAATAGACAGCAGGATGTGGGAGCCGGTTGAGCTGACGAGCTCGTGGAGAGGCACCTGCGTGCCTTGAGAGGTACTGTAACCTGAGAATACTTTGGCAGCCTGCTCAGCAACCCCAAATATTTGATGCCTGATCTCTACTGAAGAACGGATAATGATCCAGAAACACATGTATAGAGATGGCAGTAGAGCTGTGTAATAGCTCAAGACATTCCTGCAAGCACACACGCTTGGTGAACTGTATTGACCACAATGATCAGAGGCGACCCTCTGGGAGGTGAAGCTGTGAGATACCACATTGGTTTCCTTTTTAAAAGGCTCCCTCGAGCCGGTTGAGCTGACGAGCTCGTGGAGAGGCATCTGCGCGCCTTGAGAGATACTGTGACCTGAGAATACTTTGGCAGTCTGCTCAGCAAACCCCAAATATTTGATGCCTAATCTCTACTGACGACGGATAATGATCCAGAAACACGTGTATAGAGATGGCCAGTACAACTTTGTAACTACGCGAGACATTCTTGCAAGCACACACGCTTGGTGAACTGCATTGACCACAATGCTCAGGGGCGACTCGCTGGGAGGTGAAGCAGTGTGATCCCACATTGTTTTCCTGATAAGCTGAAAGCGATCCAGTAACGGACTATGTGTCTATAAATCCAAAGTTAATATGACGGTATTTTGGATGTACCATAATTTGTGGCACCAATTTTGGTGTAATCGATCTGCCACTGTCAATGTGAGTGAGCTTGTGATGATATGGCAATGGTGGCCATTTTGGATAGGTCTTCAACACTAATCAGTACTGTTACGCTAACAATTCTTCCTATTGTATAATCTGCTACTTGTACTCCCTTGGAAACTCCAGTACATTATACAATTATGTGCCAATATATACAGTGAACATTTTATACATAAAATTTAAATATAAATATGCATTCTGTATAACACGCATTTTCAGAGTTCTATAGCTGTTAGTACAAGTTATACATAATGGAGCCGTGCCACTTAATTATCATGCACTCCCAGAATCTTCTATTGTCGATATCGCCACACATAGGTTATCAACGTGGCCAAGGAATACAGTAATATAGTGGTATGCCTTTCTCAACGTTTTTTTGAGCATTTACTGGTTACAAGATGAAACCGTACAATTTAAACAAGTATATGACGCTTTTACAGAGTTCTTCTGCTGTTGGTACAGACACAAATAGGTAGGGGATGATCCTTTATTGGCATGCCTTTCTTAATATTCGTTTTGGTTAGCCCATCTGCACATTAACAGATTACCAATACTATGCATTGATTAGCATTAAGGGCTTAACTTAGGTGAAGCATAAACAGTGTTAAACAATTCCTATTGGGTAGACAGGGTCCTGACTCGCTCAGGAATAGTTCTCTCGTCTATCAGATATGTGCTAGTGTAAACTGATGAATCTACGCCATTCTTCAAGACTGTTCAAACCATTACGGATGGACCCACATTTATTGATCCACTTGCTTTCTAATGATTTCAAGATAAGTGACATGTCTCCATCCCTGGGCGGTATATGTGCTTTCTCAATCACTTGCCATTTTAAGTCATTGGCAGAATGTCCTTTTTCTTTGTAATGGTCTACTTGCGGAGCATTCTCTATTTGACAACGGATTTGACTCCAGTATTGGCCAATGCGTGCTTTCACAGGTTGTGTCATCTGGCCTATGTACATCAGTTCACAGGGACACCAAATGCAATAGATGACATTTGGCGTGGAGCAGTTCGTCAGGTCACGTAGTTGTAGCTTAGTGTTACCGTTTGTGAAATGTTTAGTCTCCACAGTAAAGCCCACACTTATAATGTCCTGTAAGTGGTGGAAGTGACCAAAGATCATGTAGCTTGCATTTGTTTTGGATCACACTGGTATCCGAATGGACCAAATGGTCTCTGATATTTTTGCCTTTTTTGAAGGAAAACATTGGTAATTTGCGACAGGAGTTCTGAGTATTCAGTGTAGGCCAATGCCTCTTGATAATTTTCTGTACCGGAGTACTCAGTGGGCAGAAGGTGGTAACACACACATTTCGTTTGGTACTTTCTTTCACAGACTTGTTCAGTAAAACCTCTTGGTGGCTAAACCATGCCCTCTTCATTGAGGCTTTTACCAATCTCTTCGGATATCCTCTCTCTCGTATTCTGTTACTTGATATATATATTTGCTTCTCTGAAGAAGTTCTCTTTTTCTGTACAATTTCGCTGTATTCTTAAAAATTGGACATATGGTTTTCTATCCTTCAGAGTCCTGGGATGGAAGCTGTTGTATTGTAACAGCGTATTTCTGTCTGTCGGTTTCCGATACAGTGTCACATTCAGATGGTTGTTGCAGCATCTTATTTTTGGGTCCAGGAATGGGATCATTTCTTTGTTTTTGTGATATGTAAAAGTCAATGCTGATTGGCATGTCTGTAAATATGTGATGAAAGAATGAAGATTTTCTTCAGGGCCAGCCCAGATGAAGAAAATGTTGTCAATATAACGTTTCCAACACCTTATATTTCTCAGGAAAGGGTTGTTCATGTTGTTAATATATTTCTCTTTAAGGTCCCCCACATGGAGATTCGCTAGGTTCGGTGCGAAAATAGCTCCCATTGAGGTTCCCGAACATTGTTGGTAATAATTAGAGTTAAATCTAAAATAGTTCTTAGTGAGCACTATTTCAAACAGATCAGTTATAAACTTGGTGGGAACCTCAACTGCTGCTGGCCGGCTGTCCAAGATGTTTTTGATGACATTGATGCTGTCTATTTGTGGGATATTAGTATATATCAAATCAATATCCATGGTGACCATAATCTCTTCCATAGGATTGTATTCCATACCCTCTACCAGATTTATCATATATGTGCTGTCTCTGATGTATGTTGGTAGGACAGGGGCATATGCTTTAATAAAACTATTGATGTAGTGTCCCAGGGGTTCCATGACTGATCCACATCCGGACAAGATGGGTCTTCCGGGTGGATTATGGGTATCTTTATGTACCCTAGGTAAGGTATACAGGACCGGAGTCCTCTGGCATCCTTTGTTTAAATAATCAAATTCTTGTCTGGTCAGGAATCCTTCATCCAGGTCACTCTTCAAGTTCTGGACATCCGCTAAGGGGTCTCGAGACAACTTTTTATAGTGTTCGGTGTTATTTACTTGCCTCAGTATCTCAGCTTCATATTTCATTCTTTCTTGTATTACGATCCCACCCTCTTTATTGGCCGGTTTTAGGATAATATTTTCATTATTTTTCAGGGAGATTAAGGCTTCACGTTCACATTTTGTGATGTTATATGGGGTGAATGTTTTCAGTTCTTTAAGTTTCATGAAATCCTCCAGTATGCCTTTCTCAAAAGCCACGATATCAGGGGGCATCATGCTTTTGGTTGGTATATAGGTGGATTTAGCTCACATAAATGATCTGAGAGTCGACGGAATTACTTCATCTTTGTCAAAGAATATTCTCAATCTTAAAGTCCTAAACAATGTATGTAGTTCAGTCTGTAATTTGAAGAAATCTGTAGTTTCTGACAGGACATATGATAGGCCTTTTTCCAGAAGTGATAGTTCATTACTTTACATTATATGTGTGGACCGATTAAAAACCGGAATAATACCCTCTGCATCCAGGTTGTTGGTATACTTGACTGGTTCCACAGAATTATTCATGTTTGTTGAGGAATCCCAACTCTGCTTTCGGATCTTCTCCCTTGGGCCCTTGGTACTTCCATATCTGAGTGCCCTATATCATCAGGACCCATATTCAGTGGTGGTATTTCTTCTTCCATCATTGTAGTTAGCCTTCCGGGCCACATGTGTAGTATTGGCGACGCGTTTGTCTTTCTCCTGCAAACTGGTTCCATACTCTCTTTTGGTTCCAGTTGGTCATATTATTATAGGGTTGCACCAACACCAGCACAAAAACATATGTTGACAAACACCAAACAGATTTATTCTGCTTCCTTTATTGCCCAGTTGTCTGAACAAGGTTTTGACTTATAGAAAGATGCTATAGACTTAAAATCTGTCTGGGGTACTAGAAATGTACTAGAGGGGTACTAGGGATGGGCAGGTCCATGGAACAGAGGCATTGTTTAGAGCATGCCTCATTCCTCAGCAAATCATGTTTTTGAATGACACCATGCAACAAACGTCCTGCCTTGGAATAGCCAAGCACAAAGGCTTGAATGCACCTTGGATGCCCACATCATCACACACTGGGGGTAACATAACATCACAAAAAGGTATTTCGTTAGATGAGATTATGCAATAGAATAGATCAGACCCCGATTGGAAGGGATGGTTGATTTGGCCATCAGAAACTAATAGATGTCAGAAAAAATTCAAGGGTAAAACCAAAAGGTTTACTATGCACAGGCCAGATCCACCCTATGTACAAAGAGAACATCCACGGGCAGTGACATGGGAAGATATGCTTCGATTGGCTAAAAACCTCAACACTGCCACAGGTGAAACAACACTTATCCTTACTTACAAAGGATGTGAATCTACTGGATTTTTTATTGGGTCCTAGAAAGCCATGCCAGAAATGTTTCTATTATGCTGTCTATAAGGAAATCTGGAAAATATCCCTACAAGTGGCTGCGCAGAGATTACGTGAAATAGATCGTATAAACCTAGAAAAAGCTCTAGCCGTGGTTGACAATGGTTTAACTACGCTAACCTCCAGGGTATATTCACTGGGCAACATTGTATCTTCTGCAATAGATAAATTAAAACAGGATTTGTCCATATTACAACACGGGCAATCTCAATTGCGTTCTATTATGTTGTTAAGCTGGACGCTGCAATCTTTGTGCGCAGGCTATGTGCTTTGGCGTTTCATGAACACTACATCTCTGTTTTCTTCATACATTCTTACAGAAAAACAGATAGAAATGCCACAAATGGGAGCAAAATATTCAATGCTGCATATTGAAAAACTGGATAGATTAGTCTTTACAGGGGCAGAATAACCGTCCACAGAATGGTTAATCCAGGGCCACTACTTTCCAATTTCAATATGGCCTTGAACAAAAGCAGGCAGGCTGATATGAAGAAATGGGTAGGGAATTCATTAAGGAACCTTGGGAATTACCGTACAGATTTTGATGCTATGTACTAGACCAAGCAGATGAAGTCCTCCCTCATAAGATCAATATCCATTCAGTGCTGGCAGCTTAGATTGGGCACGCTTCTGTGAATCCTGCAGACTGCAATCTCCTTAATTCAGCTGACAGAAAGTTGGAAAGTGAGCTTAAGTCTTTAAGAGTTGGTACTTACACTGCTTATATAGCATTATCTTGGGGCGAGGACTTTGATGGTTTAGCAGCTGACATGCAAGAAAGTGAAGACTGCTCACATCTTATTGTACATATTGAATAGCAAACAAGATTCTCATCAGATATTTCTTGTGTATATTCAGATAAGCAACTGTAGCATCAGGATCCTCTATCGTATCCGGAAGAAATTTATGGATCAAGGACCGAGAAACTGTGAGAAGGAGGTTCTGACCAACTAATCGCCTGGATTGTTTGCTTTTTTGATCACCTGGTTTTTGAGCTTTTACTGTGGGAGAGCCTCAAAGCCTGTGACGCACCCATGGTAAACTCATTGTAAAATGGACTGCATGTGTTGACTGTCAGTGTCTGCCTTTTAAGATAAGGCCACTGTAACATAGCAAGGGTAAGAGGCTCTTGGCTGCCTACACGTGAATGTGTGTGCACATGTGTGACGGCTACATGTGGAAGACTCCTGTCGTGCACAGCCTAGGAATTTCACAGAGGTAGCCGTGGGCAGAGAAAACTCTGCAAGGTTGGGTATTGACCTGGGATAGGCCATATAATGTTGATGTATACAGCTATGGGAAAGTCAGTGTGCTTTACAGTCTGGTCAACAGAGTCTCCATTTTACACTATGGGGAAGACTGCCTTAGAATGCAGCTCCTCTCAGCCTTGGATCCACAGACACCATAGTCATACCAATGTACAGTGTAACCTTTCTGAAGAGAGCAATCCTGTAATATTCACAGTCATAACTGTACAGCTTATGGGTGTTTCTCTGGCTCAGCTCAGGATCAGAGCCCAGGCCTGTTGTCACCCTGCGGGCTGGGTTAATTAGTTTTCCCTCCAGCAGCAGGAACAAAGGCTTCCATCCACAAAGGGAGCAATTAACCTTGATGAGGTCAGCTACTGAAGAGGAAGGGTTGGGTGGGACTGGTCCGTATCAATCAGTCAGCTGTCATCCTGTGCCAGGAAGAGAGCCGGCCTAACCCCACTGAACAAAGGGATGGGGCCTAGACTCTTGAGCTAAACCAGCAGGAGGGCTCCTTTGAAGTTTGGCTGAGGCAAGCCCTGGTAGTGATGTCAGCGAGGGCTGGAGCTGAGACCCCCAAAGCACATGTGGCAAGAGACTCCTAAGTGATGACACCTTGAGGTTCCCAGAAGGTTGTGTAGATAGGTTGGGACAGGAGCGGAGAAGTGATGTTTCACATCAAGATAGGCCAGCAGTGCATCCCTGTCAGAACCTCCCGCCCTTAAAGGTCCTGCGCAAGGGGGAGAGTGCTCTAATGGTTTGTGCAAACACCCTGGGACTGCTATATTGATGAAGGACCCTGCCTCTGATTGACCCCAGGACCAGTGGGGCACTCCCCCGGGACCATGGACGCTGGTTCCCTTACACCCTCTGAAGACTACTTGGAGGAAATACTGGGCATCTGTACAAGGAGGACAGGCGCAGATGAAAACAAAGTGGAAAACTGGTGCAAGGTGCTAGTGAAACCAGCCCCCTGCAGAGTTTGTCAACTTTGGAATCCAGGAGGACTGAAGAAAGTGCTCCCAGTGTCTAGGACTCACCACCATGAGCAAAAGAGACAATGATCACCCAAATTGGACCAACTTTACCCGAGTTATGGCCGTTTGAAGCTGGGCAACCTTTGACCTTTTCCAAGCTGACAGTGAAGCACGTAAGGCTCCACCGCCATCATTAATCATGCCTCCAGGGTGGGCCAGGGCCCAGACACTGCCCTCAAGAAGCAGAAAACTATGGGGAACCGATGTTGCGCTTTCACCGCACCATAATGGGAAGGGGCCCAGAAACCCATCCCTGGGTCATGTAAAGATGTAGTGAGGCAGCACTGCCCCACTCTACCAAGTAGACAGGTTGGGGCTCAGGACCCCATCCCTGTGCCCCGATGCAGATTATGGAAGGGGTGGATAGTTCCTCCATACTCGCCAGCGTGTCCGGCCCTCCCCGTGTCTGTGGGGCGCTGAGGATCCAGCCACCATGACAAAATGCTGCTACTGGCTCCCACGGCAGAACGCAAGAGTGCTGACACTGCGGAGCCGGCCGGGGACATTGGAGGTGGGATCTTTGAGTTGCCCCCCAAAGTGGCCAATGCACGTGGGCTGCCCAGGCAGGACCAGGCACCCTGAGAAAAAGCATGGTCGCTTTGAAAAAAAAGAAAAGCCAAATTAAAAAATCGAAGCGGATGTTAAAACATTTATAAAGTGCTTGAGGAGTGCCTCATAATGCCCTGCAAGGCCTGGCTGCATCCCTTTACAAAAATCACTGGTTTTCTTTGGGGTTGTGGTAACCCCAGGAGGATGGGGTTACCACCAGATTATTACTAAAGTGCTGGGGGAGCCGCAGGAGCAGCACAGCCTCCTCCCTAAAGAAAAACCAGCATCCTCACCCTACATTGTGTCAGACTCTGCGATGATTACCCCTCAAGGGTTTCCTCAGATATTCAAGCAGTCAGCAGGCTGGAGTTTCTGTTCTACACCTGGGAGTGCTGATCGGAAAGACTATGGTTGCAGTTCTTGTGACCTGAAGTGGTACAACTTGAATTTCTATGTTGGCAGAGACCCTCTAGGAGTGAAAGGTGGTAATTGCAGATTATTGTTTTTACAAAAGTGATGCCTTTTAGGGACTATGTTAAAAGTGCAGTATTTTAGGTGGAATGTGATTCAAAGTGTATGCTGCAAACACACTTTTAGGGGTGAAAGTCTATAATTGCATAGGATTGTAATTATAAATGCGATGTTATACAGGGGCTATGTTTGAAATGCGTGATTTATGCTAAATCACAAATCACTCGAACATGCATATACATTATTCTTGCATTCTTGCAAATGCTTTATTTGAAGAATGAGACGGACAGCCACTCATGATCAAAGTTTGCATGCTTTACTGCCACAATTAAGTGACCTCAGTAGGAGTATAAAAAAGGAAGTCAAAGCAAAAAGAATGAAGGAGACTAAATGATGTCTACATGTAAAAAGAAGTTATGTTTTAGAAGTGGATTTTTGTGTCCATGCGAAGGTAAATGTCCCACTATTGGACAGATAAGTAAAGGCTATGGAAAGAGAACCAATGTGTGACGTTTGTAAAGCAGAGAAAAAAGCATGTGCGTCACTGCGTGAATACAAAATGGCTGAAAGAATCTTCCAGAAGCAACGTTCGACACACTCCCACAAGGTCAAGAGTTGACATCAATTGAAGCAAGTTGAACTTGAACTAAGTCATCTTAATCATTGTCAAACAGTTCTCCTGCCTTAAAATCTGGTGAAAGTGAGGAAGATGGTTGTGCCATGTTGACATTTACCTCAGAAAAATGTGCGCATGTCGGACTGGCTGCATGTGAGGAAAAATGTAAAAGAACATTTGACATGCCAAAGCAGCAAAGTCTAACAAACTTTGTCCAAAGATTACATTGAAAATAAATGGTTGGTTGATACCTTTCATCATTGACAGTGGTCGATAAACATAACACATGGAGAGAAATACCTCCATTGTCCTGACTTGCGCCATCGAAAACCAAAGTGTTCACATGGGCTGCATCAACACCCATAAAAAGTCAAAGTTCATTTTATCGACAAAGAAAAATGAGAAAATGAAGGTGCAAGCACCCATCCATGAGCTTTAAGGTACAGCGTCAAGCTCAGTTTCAGTACCGCTGCTTATATGGGACTGTTCTCTATAACATGAATCCTCACCACTAAATAGTAAGTTAATTTCCTTGGTTGTTTCATAGCTTAAGAAAGTTTAAGACCATGAAAGTAAAGTTGCATGTTAATGAAGAAGTCTGTCCTGTTGCTCAGAGACAAGGACAAATTGCTTTTCATTCCAAATTAGCTGTTGGGAAGAACTTGAGTAGTTACTTAAGGATGCATTATTGAACGTTCAACTGGTTCAATGCCAGACGTTTCTCTCATAGTGGTAGTGGCCAAAAAAGACTGTGAAGTACCTATACGAAAATGCGTTGACAAGCGTCAAGCAAACAAGGCAACTGAATGAGAACGGCATCCAGGTCCACACCTTGCAGACATGAGAACACAATTAAATGGTGCAAAGGTCTTCTCTCACCTTGGTTTAAATAAAGGTTATCATCAGTTGGAACTTGAAGAAGATTGCAGGTATATTACAATCTTTTCTATTATAGCAATGACATATAGATTTTCAGACCTCCACAGGAGCATGACAAAGCTCTCACATAAATATGTCATTTACTTACTGATGCTGGTTTGACATTGAATGCAGATAAATGCCAGTTGAAGTTTAAACTGCGGCTGAAATTGTAGTGGCTCTGCGCATTGGAATAACATAAACGATAGTTTTGACGTAGGACTGAGGTCGACTAGGTCTCTATTGAATATGTTAGACTTAATTGTGTGTGCCAGCTAGCTCAGAGGTCACTAGAAACTTTCTCGAGTAAACAAGAAGGTGTTAACTTCCCTGAATAGACAAGAAGGGATTAGCTTCTGACAAACATATAACATGACAACTTTGCTCCCTCCGGAATAAGGAGTATATCTCCAGAGTCGCGGAAACAAAAGATAGCTATTTTACTCAGTCTCTAGACTAGAAATGCAGAGAAATAGAGAGACAGGAGTTTTCAATAAAAGGGTTATTTATTGAGCAGTCTTCTTTCTCATGCAAGAGAAATGAATTGCCACAATTGCAATACTTGTCATAAAGTAAAGTGCGTACAGTAAAAGGAGTATTATGAAATAATACTGTAAAAGCATTTATATGGTTTCTAAGCCATAGGATACTTAGGATGGATAAAATACATACAATGATAAAATTATGACTAAACGTACTCAACTGGTGTTTCTAAGATACGCCTACCCCGGTGTACCTAACCTAAGCCTAGTACGTGGGAAGGAGTAGATGAGTTACCGTTTTTTGCCAAGAATCTGAAACAAGAATTCTCTATGGGTCTAATCAGCTCCGTACCTTAGGTATAGAATGAAGGAGGCCTTGTATCTCTCTGTCAGGACTCAATCTCCCAGCAACCCGCAAGGGTGACCGGAAAACACTGGAGCTGGATTTCTCGGCAAGAGAAAAAACAGCGTCTCTCTCAGTGCGTCAGCAGGGAGGGTCGGCTTCCTTCGGCACTCGCATCAGCAGGGCATCGGGCAAGTAGAAGCCGATCTGCTCCAAACCACTGTGTGTTGCTTAAGGCAGATGCAAGTATATTTATACCTGGAAGGTGCCGAGTTTAACGTAAGGTTGGACATAAGACGTCACTAAGAACTGGTAGTTCTTTCAGAACTCCAAGAGTTCTTAGGACAAATCAAAACAGAAGCAGGGGGAATTCCCGGGCTGCTGGAGGCTTGGTTTGTTTAAGAACGCGTTGTGCTTTCTAGGAGTCTATGGGAGTAGCCTTGCCGTATTTGGACTGCATTGGCTATGACTTAATATGAATATGATTCTTATGCCTTTATAAGGATATGATTTGTTATAACCACATAAGGGCATAAATCGGGAATGTCTTAATTAGGGTCCTAGATACATTCACAACAAAATGACCTACTTCAAGCCAAAGCTTCATACAGAGGTTATTGTTGACGGAAGCCCAGTTGGGTTAGGCGCTATCCTTGCACACCTAAACTGCTCGAAGGCATATTGTGGCATATGCCAATAGAAATGTGTCCCAGACAGAATGTGCTTACTCAGAACCTAAGAAAGAAAGTTTAGTTATGGTATGGGTTTGTAAACATTTCCATGTACGGAAAGCCTTTTAAGCTGGTAACTGACCATCAAGCTTTACTGACTATTTTTGGCAATCCAATAGCCAAGATGCCCCCTCGCGGGAACTACAATTACAAGAGTTCAATTATACCATTGTATATCATCCAGGGAAGGATCAAAACCCTGCAGCCTACTTTTCCAGATTGCGTATGGTCCATCCAAGAAAACTGAAGCCTACATTAATTTCATTGTAAACAAGCATTAAAAATGCAATAGGTCTCGCCTTTTATTAAGTTAAAGCCCTTTGCTTTGCTATACAATACCATTAGCAAAGTAAATGGGCTTTAACTTAATCAAAGGCGAGACCTATTGCCTTTTCAGGGCTTGTTTTCTTCATGGTTAAGCAAGCACTCCATAGGAGTGCATGTGTTTTCCAGCAGTCTCTCTCATGTGCTTCTCTTCGCCCCTCCACCACTCCATGTTGCTCTCGTCAGTGTGATTCTCCTCCACAGCCCTGTGTTGTTTGCCCATGTGTTCTTCTCCACCGGCATTGCTTTTATGCCTGTGTGCTACTCCCCGATTCACATTGCATTCTCTCTTGTCCATGTGCTGCTGTTTTCCTGCACTCCACCTTGCAGTCTTTCGTTCATGTTATGTACTTCTCCCACAGCCGCTGTGTTGTTTTCGACCCCGCCATCTGTGATGCTTCCCTCACCTGCGCGCTCTTTGTTGCTTCCACCTTTGTTCTTCTTGTTCCTTCCTCCCATCCACTTTTTTTTTAAAGAATGCTTTTGCACTAGCTTTTGTTCATTTGCCAATCCAACTTGGATCAGTAAATAGTAATGTT
The DNA here is from genome assembly GCF_964263255.1 of Lissotriton vulgaris. Lineage (NCBI taxonomy): Eukaryota > Metazoa > Chordata > Amphibia > Caudata > Salamandridae > Lissotriton > Lissotriton vulgaris. Next base: position 102,063,887 of record NC_141689.1, on the reverse strand, counting down.
AAAAAAGCACAAGAGCATTTGGTTGGCGCATGCGTGCGTTGCGCAGGTGCCTCAAAAACACACAGCTGTAGCAGCCGCATCATAGCACCTTTGAATGTTTTTTTTTTACACTTTACTTTAACTGCACAGCATCGCTAAATACCATTTGCAAAGCCAATAGGTCCCAAAGGCTTTGCCAATTCTTTTTGATAATATTGGCAAACCCATAACTTAACTGCCTCTATGGAGGCCTAATATTAATTTAGTATTTAAATGGGGCTTTGTGTCACAGACTTGTGATTCCAAAGGACTGCAGACCACTCCGAAAATTGCCATACAGTTGTACATGTTTAATAAAACTTCAGAGAACTTACTAGGACAAATTAAGTCTTAACACGAGGTTTGCTGGTTGCACACAAATCTGAACAGCAGGTTAGATCAACCCACTGAGCTATTTACTTTTGTCATTTGAAAGGAAACCATGCGCAACAGCTTCCAAATATTCGATTTTCAATGTCACTGAGACCTTAGGCAGAACTGATGTGTTAGTTTAGAGAAAGTAGGTAAGTTTAAACCAGTTTTTTTTTCACATTAAAAGGATTTTTGAAAATATTGTTTTCATCCCTGCGACGTTTCCTTCGTCCATGTATTTCTGTGTGCGCCAGTCCAGGTTTTTCTTTTAATTCAGGGACTTGTAGTCATGTTTATTCCATTAGAAAACCAGCAATTCAAGCCAGAGAATTCAAAAATTTAAAACCTAGACTTGAGTAGCTCTTCGTGCATAAACCTGGGAACTTGGCATCTATGTGGTTGCAGTCCCATTGCTAAGCACCAGTGTTCATTCTAAACAGGAGATGTGCAGCATTGTCTATTAGTTACCAGACCTCATGTGAGCCAAGGAATCAGAAATGGCTGCGATCATGGTCAGTAGTGTACACATACACACAGGGGTTATCAGTCACCCATCTTCATCCATTGACCTGTTTAAATGCCATTCATGTTTTCCTTCTGCCCACCACAGTAGTATACAGGATAGTGCAGTGGGTCAGACCACTTCATCCATCGGCTATCTTGCTCTATGACAGCATGTGTTGTTCTTTCCATTGTAAATTAAGTTCTATGAGTACCAGAAGACAAAAAGAAAAACCTGGACTGGACGAGGGTACTTTAGCCTCAAGGGAGAAGGGCGGATGAGTGACATTTCCCCTTCAACAAAAGATCCTCCTAACCCACAGACCATTCCACTTGAGTCCTAAGAACCTGAAATCCATGTTGCATTTTGCCATTGTGAAATTTTGATTCAGTGTGGGTTGCCATATGGGCGGGTGCTCATTTTTCTCTGCCTAAATCACACATTTTTATTTTATATTACAGGAAATCCAGCAGAGGCACGGGCTTGCAAATTCAATGTCTTCGTATCTGATAAAACCGGTTCAGAGAATCCCCAAGTACCAACTCCTGCTGAAGGTAGGACATGCCCTCGCTGCCAGCACATCACATCTCTACCCTCACCCTAGAGCTCTCAAGTTTCCAAGGTCCACACACGAGTAGGTCACCCACCCCAGATATGTTTTCCACTCTCGGACCTGTATGTAGTCTTGTTTATCACAATAAAAATTATAACTACAAGTCCCAGAATGCAAAGGAAAAGCTTGACCTAAATGAGCTACTGAAGCAGTGATATGGGAAACGAACAGCGATTGACTAAAGGCTTATTGTAAAAACGTGCAAAAGCTGATGAGTTTCGTGCTTTTGAACGATTAGCGATGAAACTAACCGGAATTGCAGAACAGTTGACATGGGGGCAAACAGCGCAATAGCTCCCACATTCCAACCCTAAATGAATCCTCCGGGCACAACGGTTTACTTTTGTTATCACAATAGACCTAACACGGTCTCCTCAAATGGCTTATGTCGTGTTCACCTTCTGCCAGTCCGGGGTTTCACCCCGTGGCCTTTGTACCCTGGGATATATAGGCCTGTTGCACCCTGGGATATGTAGGCCACTTGCACCTGGGGATATGTAGGCCCATGCTCTTTATGAAAGGAAACATAAAGACTCCAGGGTGCATCTTTCCGAGCGCTGTTGGCTGAACACCAGCAGAGGATGAAGGCTTCGTGCACGGCACAAGGACACTTATATCTGGTAGTTTGCTGTAAAGTTCGTACTTTGCACCTCAGGCGTTACCTGCGTCTTACATGGGAGCGGTTCAAGTGGAGCTCATTGCCATCGCGCCAAGGGCACTTTTACTCTGGGTCATATATATTATCAAACACCGGTGTTAAAATTATCGCCGATTTATCGGCAGGAAACTGCCTATAAAACGGCGATAATGGGCTTGATAATACGCTCTTGTTAATTCCCATAGAAGCCCATGTTCTGGTGTTAACATGGGCTTCTATGGGAATTAACAAGAGTGTATTATCAAGCCCATTGTCGCCATTTTATCGGCAGTTTCCTGCCGATAAAACGGCGATAATTTTAACACCGGTCCTTGATAATATGCCTCAGTATTTGTTAAGAGAACACTAGACGTTGAGTATGCCACAAAGTTTCGGGTGGCCAGTCAGACTTTCCCCTTCAGACTTTTCTCAGCCTCTCTCTTAGAGAAGTGGTAGCAGCCCAGCTGGACATATGACACGGCGCATTTAGTTTAACTTATTTTATAAGACTGCTGTTTGCTCAACATAGGTATATTTTAGTTTTTCTAAGACCATCCTGTAAGTGTGAGGCAACTCGACTGAGTGGTCGCTCCTGCATGCGGAGGGTGGGGGTTAAGGTGGGGAGAGTTACAGCAGAAGTGGTGCATTGCATTGCTGACTAGTCCTTCAGGCCCATGAATGATGTACTACTTTAGTCCAGATTTTTTCCCCTTTGAATTCTGGTACTTGAAGTCCTTTTTATTGCGGGTTAAACAAGACTACAAGTGAAAGAAAAAATCTGTACTGGATCCGCACATCATGCATGGACTTTGAAAACTTAACAGGACTGGTGTCGGTAGACTTGAGGGACCCTAACCACGTTTTCAGCTGGCCACACAACACGTCATTAAGGCGATTTTGACCTCGTTATGACTTTCCGCACATCAATAGTGTGCATTCTGGGTTTTGTTGCCCCTTACTTCCCAAGTCAAGACATTCTTAATTCCACCATTGGCGGAAAATAGCCATCCTGGCTGTAAGCCACACCCACGGCATGTTGCCATTTGTTTTTAGCCATTCTGACCGTACTTGGTCTTTTTGCTTCATGCAACAGTCTGGGATGGCGGGCTCTCTCCAGTCCATGGTCAATGTTCTCAATGTTATGCTTTTAATCTGTATTTGTCTGATTGTTTTGATGGAAGCACACCAAGACTACAACGCCCTGAATGCATTTCTTGTGAAAGCTCAGGAACAGAAAAGTGTATGGGGGAAATGGAGTAAGGCGTTAGTTGCCCAACCTGAAAGAGTGAACATGGTAGTGGAGGTAAGTACATAAACCCCAGGTAAATCCAGATTACAAAATGCTGCATGACTGCTGTTCTGCGTTCCTTGATTTGAAAAACACGAATTTGCTGAAGTGAGGGCATCGTTACCAATGAGAAATGCAGAGCAGCAGCTCTAATTTCCCAGAGCGTCCCGACTGTCACGCACCAGCGTGCATTAGGAGCTCGCAGTGTGACCCTGGAGCAGAAGGCGCTCTGGTGGCAATCGAGGTTACAGTACAGTGCCGTCTTTGTTCCTTCCACAGGAGCTTCTAACCTGCTACGAAGAAGAAAACGGTGAAATCAAAGATGGGCTGGAAGTCCTGCTGAGCGTACCGAAGAAAGTCAACGATGCCATGCACGTTAGCATGCTGGTTGGTACGGGGGCGCAGGGAGGGAGGGGGAATGATCTACTCCTGTCTTACAATCGGTGCTTGCAATGACAGTGGAGAACTGAGCGCGGAACTGCAGTTCGCATAATAACTTCAGCAGCACGTATGTTAACAGACTGAGCTATGTATTGTCTCATAATATGTTAAAGCCGCCTTTCTAGCTAGTTTGAGATTTGAACATTGCATGCGTGTGCGAATGTATGTATGCGAGTGAGCATTAGCAGTTGTAGCATCTTTCTTTGTAAGTGACTGTGGCAGGTAACCGATTCTCTCAGCACTTGTGATCAGATTAGTAATCATTCCACAATGTTCTGCATATTTTCGTATATCGCAATGCAAATTTGTCATTGGTATGTTAACGTGAACCACGGCTTACAAGCTTCTTTTCCTGTGTAGCTCATTTGAACGCAAAAGTGCCCAGAGGCAGTTTCCAACAAGCACGGTCCCGAAAGTGAAAGAGGACCACGCTGCAGCTGGAGCATGGGGATCTCTTATCTTTATGGGGCCATGTGTTTCTATGGCCCCATAAAGATAAGAAAGTGCTTTGCGACAGACACAAAGCAGGCCACCGAGTCTGGCTCGGAGGCCAAAGGGCATCTATAGAAAACCCTAATTTCCAATGGCAGGCCACCGTTTAGCATAAACGGTTATGCCAGCCAATGGAAATAAGGGGCGGGGCTTTAAGCCCTTTTCTGAAACTCCTCATTAGCAATAAATCTCGCTGAGCGAGCTACGCATGTGTGCAGCAACGCTAGGCGAGACCTAAAAACAAATAGGCTAGCTGCTACATCGTTAGCCCAGTTTATCACTGCCACGAGCCATGATAGTCACATGCTAAAGGTGAAGGACAAATCAATCGTGGAACCGACCTCTCGCCTGTGATGGTGAATAGCAAAAGTACAAAAAACATTAAAAATGAACTGTCTTTCACACATGAAGGTGTTATACTGCAAGGGTCACAAAGCCTTATTCTGGTGAGTCTACGGCAGAAAATATGTGTAGTAGCTCACTAAGGACACTGTGTTGTTGCCACCAAATAGCTCTCAGAGACCGGGTTTTTTTTTCCATATTTAATGAGAGGATTGAAAAGGAAGTCAAGGCCAGTCATCTATGCATCAGCTTTCCTACAAATGTTACTCAAAAGACTCTACATGTCAGAACTCCCTAAGAATGCATGAGAGAGAATAGCCATCAATTTCTGTGGTCCACTCATTAATGGACATCATCTGATGGTAATTGTGGATGAGCTCTCACGTTTTCCATGAATAGGTCTCTCATCCACAACTCACAAGCGAGTCATTGAGAAACTAGATGGCATCTTTGTGAGATGAGGCATTCCATTGATTTTAAAGTCTGATAATGGTCTGCCTTTTAGCAGTTGCGAATTCAAGGATTTCCTGGAGCATCTGAACATATAGCATCAGAAGAGCACACCGTTATGGCCACGGGCCAACAGGTTCATTGAGCATTTTATGAGTAAGCTAAAGAAAGTAGTACAGTGTGCAACTCTTGAGAGACTCAGTATGAAAACGCCATTGAATTCCACCCTACGAGCCTATCATTCAACACCTAACTCGACCACAGGAGTAAGTCCTGCGACTTTGATGTCTGGAAGAGCAAGGACAACCAAATTACCTTACTGGTCCAACATAAGAGAAGGAAATTAGAGCACAACTTGTATAAAGGACCTGGTTAACAAGCAGAAAATTAAAGCCTACACAGACAAGAGGCATCATGCAAAGAACATTGAGTTTAAGAGCAGAGATCTAGTGATTGCCCAACAAATGCGAAGGAGGATGGTGCTCCATATGATGCTGAACCTTTCCATGTAGTGTCCACCAAGGGACACATGGTGACCAGCGTCCTGGAAAGTCTGTTACCAGAGACTCTTCTCATTTTTGGCATCTGATTCCTGGGTCTTCTGATCGAGACGATGAAGGAAAGACTGTCCCTAAAAACCCAAGAGACTGCTATTACCTCTTCACCAAAAATCTCTTACACTGAAGATGACAGGTCCCAGTAACCAGATCAGGTAGAGTAATTGAAGCGCTAAGAAGGTAGATTGAAGAGATGTAATTGTAAATACAAAAGACTCGTGTTTTGTTGGTGCAACAACGGAGCGGCTTTTCTACACACGAGTGCACCGCCACCACCGGAGAACGTGAATCGAGGCTGGAAGCACACCTCGACGTTGTTTTACTCCGGACCAAACATCGCAGGGATTGCAGCCAACCGGCAGACCCACGAAGCGGTAAGCCGTCTTTACAATTGGCAATCCCAATTTGATTGTTTGAGTTGAGCGTTTTTGACAGGTGGCTTAGCGAGAGCCGGCAGTAGACTCACAGCAGGGCAATTCGTTGGATCCTGGGACCAGGCTCCAATTGAGATACAAGACAACTGATTGCGACATGTTTAATATGTCAGAGCGCAGAGACGCAGCTGGGGGCATGTTCAAAAACAAAAACCCGGACATTTCCAAATCAGCACGCACCACCAACGTGACCACCCCTAATGCCCTGACAACGCAGTTCCAGAAATTGGAAAAACTATATGAACGCGAATTGCGCAAATGGTGGGAGGGCACATCTTTGCAGGGTTACATCGAGGTACAGAGAGTACCTAGAGGTTTGAGAATCTTTACCGTCCCTGCATACGAAAACCCAGACCCCCTCCTACTAGAAGCCTGGGCGGCCCACATTGCCAGTTCATGTAAAGGCATGCTGGAGATCTTAATCCAGTTTGCTTGGAGTGATCGCGACAAAGTGGTTAAAGAAATTGAAGAATTGGAATCTGTCATAGCACAAAATACTGACAAAGAGGAGCAAGAAACGTTGAGGGCTAACATGAAAAAGAGACTCCAAAAATATGAAACGAAAATTAAACAACGGAAACAAGAAAAGTTTGACCGAGATGAGCGGGACTATGCCATGGGAAGGGTCCTGACTTTCTCAAAGAAATACGATCAGCCACGTAAGGAGGTGGCAAGAAAAAGACAAATGCCCAAATCAAACGTCGTAACTAGAGTGGAAACATCAGACTCCGACGTGAATGCCAGTGAATTGTCAGGCGATGAAACATCTGGCTTGGCATCTACATCTGAGGCAGTGGCTGAACAGACCCCTTTTCAACAGGAGTTCACGGTCATCCAAGAGAGTTGGCTAAGGGACGGCAAGAACAAGCCACCAGAAGAGGCCGACAAACCCGACGGGGAGGTTGGAAAGGAAAAGGGAAGAGGCAGAGGCACCAACCAGACCAAACCTACCGCCAGGGTTACCAGGAGTCAAAGAAGAGGAAGATGGTGAGTCCGTCAGAGCAACTCACCATCGTTAATCTCTCTGAAAGACACCTCACGCCAACTGAAGAGTCCGTGTTAAAGCTAGGACTCACTTTTTGTCCGAATAGAAACATGGAGTATACGCAAACGCGTATTGATTTGTACAAATTTATTCGGAAAGTCAAACTTCACAAGTTTCACAAAACTAAGCCCACAGCGAAAGAAGTTCAACAATTGAGATTGAATCGTAATGTAACGGACCTCCTCACAGTTAATGACCTGACAGCCTGTGAAGTATTACACAATCTGAGAAGAGAAGGCGACATGGAAGCCAGTCTGATAGAAAATACACTCACACAAAGACTGGCCAATGTCAACATAGATCAAGTTGCACCGAAGAGTGATTTTAAGTTGGCCTCCAAATTTGTGCCCCAATTACCAGTGGATCCTATTGACGTCTTTTCTGATGTGGTCACCAGGGATCTGATGTCTCTAAGAAATACCGAAAGCAACCAGAAGACGCAATTCAATACCACTAAGGAGCAACAACATGCCATTAACTCACTCATGGAGGACAAGACCATTGTATGCAAACCCTCAGATAAGGGAGGCAACATTGTGATCATGTCAAGGCCAAAATATATCGCAGAAGCCATGCGCCAACTTCAGGATACTTCGTGTTATGCTGTGATTAAAAAACAAGAATATCTCAACAGCATCAACGATCTTCATACCTTACTGAAGAAGTGGTATGATAAACAAATGCTAACGCTGGAGGAGTATCTGTTTCTAAAAACCACGAATCCTGTATTACCTTGCTTCTACCACCTACCTAAGGTTCACAAGGACATCAAAGAACCTCCAGGTAGACCAATTATTTCGTCAATAGGAGGATTGACTGAAAATCTGTCTAAATTCCTGGATCACCACTTGTTCAATTTCGTACTGTCCCTCAGATCATACATCAGAGACACTACTGATTTCATTGAAAAGGTGGAACAGTTGGAGTGGCAATCATCTTATATCTTGATTACCTTAGATATAACAAGTTTATATACTTGTATTGACCACGAACAGGGGTTACAGGCAGTGGAATATTTCCTTAACAAAAAAGAACTTAAATTTGCAATGCATAACAAGATGCTTTTGGAATTTATTTCATTCTGCCTGCGTAATAACATCTTTCTCTTCCAGGATACTATGTACCGCCAACTCTCTGGTACGGCCATGGGTTCCTGCTTCGCCCCCAGGTACGTGAATCTTTTCATCGGCTGGTGGGAGGAGCAGGTAGCCTGGGCCCCCAGACTGGCCACTTGGAACACCAAGGTGGTCAACTGGAGCAGATACATAGACGATCTGTTCCTGGTGTGGAATGGTACGGTTGAGGAAGCTAACCAATATATCCAACTGCTCAATGAAAATGAATACCATCTGAGATTTACCAGTGAAATCAGCAGGGACAGGGTCAACTATCTAGACCTAGAAGTCAGTGTGAGTGAGGGACGTATCTGCACGCAACTTTACCGCAAGCCTACGGCCGGCAATAGCGTTTTACACGCTTCTAGCGGCCATCCTCGTAAACTGATCAATAACATCCCGTACGGGGAGTTTTTGCGGTTAAAGCGTAATTGCAGCCATAACACTCACTTCGAGAAAGCAGCTGGTGAATGCATGGAACGTTTCCTAACTAGAGGTTACAGCTTTTCCCTTTTGCAAGACACCCTAAATAGGGTCAGAAAAATATCACGTGCTAGTCTTTTTGCCAAGAAGCAAGGCCCTGATACTGAAGGTAAATTTCGCATCATAACACCATATGCTGCCGACTCATTTAAATTGCGATCTATTCTGTCCAAACACTGGTACATCTTAAAATCGGATCAGATCGTAGGGCCTGATATTCCCAACACCCCACTGATCACATTCAGAAAGGCCAGATCCCTTAGAGATCAAATGGTTCATAGCTACTTACCACCTATGAAAAAATCACTAGGAACCCTGAAAGACGCCAAAGGCTTTTTTCCTTGTGGAAAATGTAAAGCCTGTGCTTCAAGCAGAAGGACTTTAACATACCAAGTCCCGGGTAAAAAGGATGGTAGGAGAATAACAAAGTTCATGTCATGTCAGTCTGACTTTGTTGTCTATTGCCTAATGTGTCCCTGTCAGTTACGGTATGTTGGGAGTACCATCAATCCTGTTAAGTTGAGAATATTGGAACACATGCGGGCCATTGTGAATAAGGACTTTACTTATCCAGTGGCCCGTCATTTCTCCTTAAAACATAACAGTGATAGAAACCTTCTCAGGTATTTTTGCCTGGACCAAGTCGAAGAAAATCCTAGAGGAGGCAATAGATTGCTTGCACTCAGGAGACTTGAGTCCCGGTACATCATCGACCTTTAGACGAAAGCACCTGGAGGCTTAAATATGGGAGAAGAACTGGCCTCTCATTTAGGTTGAAAACATGTGTAGTATTGTGCAATGATTTCCTGTCAAGTTAAGTACTGAGTTTCCAACATCGACTTGACAATCTGTTTATTCGTGCTAAGACTTACTGGAACTGATCTGAGTGTTTTTTGCTTTTGTTCTTTGTTTCTGTTGTGTGATGGATGCTTTCATCACCACTGAGATTGCACTGGAGGATTTGCTTGAATAGTTAACCACATTGTATGTTCTGCAGTCCACTCAGGGGCTGCAATTGCCGATCCACGGCAAGATTTATCCGACCTGATCACATTGCAAACACGGTGTTCATGTCGTAGGTTGGTTAGTTTCCAACATTTTGTTATTGTCTTAGCCTTGTGATATACTATATGTTAATAGTATTAGGGCTTTTCTTTATGACAATAAGGTAGCCGATACACGGCATTATTTTGTTTGTGGTTTTCTCATTAGCAATGCAGTATAATACATGTCAAATCAGTACATTCTAAGATGGCGCCCCTTGCTGCGAAAAAGTATCAGTCCTTTGTTTGTTTTCATATGATTTTGTAAACATTCATAATGGCGCTGCGCCCGTCTTGTAAGATGAAACCATTGAGAAAGGGAGGGCACTCCCGAAACGCGTCTGTCTTTAATAAACCTGCCCTGTGAAACGAGCTGTGCCGTGCTTGTGAGTGCTTTTCTTTCCTGTAACCCGGCTGGGCATTTTCAGGATCTTTGGAGCTTCGACATTGTCGCGCTTGGCAGTAGCGCAAGACACAAAAGCACCACTAACCTTTTCCTGAGGCCAAGCAGAGACGATATCTGATGCTAGGTCCCCTATTTCCTCAAAGCACGAACCCCTGCAGAGAATAGTATATACTCCGCCTGACTTCGTGCCCCAAAGAAAATAAGGGAAGGAGGATGAAAGGGTATTCACAAAACTTCTCTCCGGGACGTGGGAAACACTCTGGGCTGGGTTCCTTGTACTTGTAACGCTGTAGGTAGGATGACAAAAGAAACCATTACTCGGGGGCTCAAACAAACCTCCTATTCTTGTTAGTGTGCAAAAGTCTCTATTCCACTCACCAACTAATCCTCTATTCCCCTCTTCAGATAAGTTCCAAGGAATACCCAGTAAGTATCTCTTATTTGTCAGGATACAACCAAGTCCCATAAATGTCTTTACACCATCTGAAATTCACCAGGATACAAAATCACTTTGAAGAAAGGAACCTTCTTCGATTCTTTTCCCTCGTGCTGTTTCAGTCACAACACGGAGACTAATAGTTCCACAAGATGCAGTTAAACAAATGTCCAGGTCAAAAGGGTTCGACTTCACGTCTCTCCGAACATTTACTTCAAAAGAAAGAAGGAAGCAGGCGGTAATTAATCAGCTTCCGCACTTGCTCGCTCAACACCCTCTTCTACTAACTAGAAACATGAAAACTTACACGCGTCTGAGCCCAGTCGCGCTACAGTTTAAATGCTTCACTTTTCCTCGCAGTTAGTTAGAAGCGTCCTTGACACTTCACACGATTCCCGCGGCTATTCTAAGAAACTAAATAGACACAGATCGAAATGTCACAGGGATGAAAGGTCTTTAACAACCAAAGGCGAGCCCGCACTTTGGACAGGAATATTACGTGAAACTGTCTGAAATACCCTCCGGCACCGCAATTCTCGATCTTCACTTTCACCAGACGTCCTCGAGGCTTGAATTCTTCCCGCTGGTATCCGGCGGGGAACACCATCCGCCCTTCCTCGAAGCTCCACTAGAAACAATTGACAAGCACCTTCTCCTTGGAGGGGAAGGGCTTATGTCCCACGAGGAAACCCCAGGGCAGTCTGGGACATGTAGTTGGGAGTATTCTACCCGTTTTGACAGCATAACAGGAATTTCGTCCTCGGGATTTCAGAATCGCCACAGAACCCCCTCTCGAGGACAGCCGTCCCGGCGGTCGACCTGGCTTCCCAGGATGTCTCTCATGGAATTGAACGACCAACTCTGGACAATTTAGATTGGCCAAAGGCTCCCAGGTCCTCTCCTCAGGGCCGTAACCCTTCCATCCCACCAAGTACTGAATCCTACCCCTAACCATACGGGAGTCAAGGATAGCTTGCACCTCATATTCCTCCACCCCATCAATGTCCATAGGGAGTGGCCGATCCAGAATTCTAGCACTAGCGGGACAAGGAAGGAGGAGGGAAACATGAAATACAGGGTGAATTTTCCAGGAATCAGGGAGGGACAATTTCATTGCCATAGGGTTAATAACCTCCACTATGCTGTAGGGCCCCACATACTTAGGTTTCAGCTTGTTCTCCCCTCTCAAATGTATGTGCCTAGTGGAAAGCCACACCCTGTCTCCCACCCCATAATCAGGTGCTGGCGATCTCCTCCTATCTGCAAAGCGTTTCTGGGAAGACTGAGCACTCGCCAGGCTATTCCGTGCCGCAATCAGCACAGCTTTGAGATGGGCATGGTGTTCGTGAATGCTGGGGACTGGGGAAAGGACTGGCACCTCAAAAGGGAGGGCATTAGGATGATAACCATACAAACAAAAAAAAGGAGAACAGCCCAAGGTGGAGTGAATGGCATTATTGTAGGCAAACTCAGCCATCCAAATTAACATAGTCCAATCCATATTGTTTTGCAGAGCAAAGCAGCGAAGATACTGCTCCAACGTCTGGTTCAGACGCTCCGTTTTGCCATCAGTCTGAGGATGGTAGGAGGAAGAGAGTCGAGCATCGACGTCCATGGTCTTACAAAGAGCCTTCCAAAATCGGGAAGTAAATTGAGATCCTCGATCCGTGATGAGCACATAAGGAATGCCATGTGCTCGAACGATATGCTGCAGAAACACCTGTGCCAGTTCAACTGAAGTGGGAAGACTCTTCAACGGAATGAAATGACCCATCTTTGTCAAATGGTCAACGACCACTAGGATCACGGTCTTGTCATTACAGGGTGGCATTTCCACGATGAAGTCCATTGACAATGTGTGCCAGGGCTTGGGAGGAACAGGCAGAGGTCTCAGAAGTCCCATGGGTTTGACATGGACAGATTTCCCTTGCATACAAACAGCACAGTCTTTGATATACTGCCTCACATCATTCCGAAGGTTGGACCACCAGAATTCACGCTCCACCCCAGCAATGGTCTTGTAGATCCCCAAATGGCCTCCAAGGGGGGAGTCGTGTATCCATCCCAAGACTTGCAGTTGCAAGACCTCCGTAGGGACATAGATAGCAGACCCATGGTAGGCAAGATCGTCTTTTTCCTTTCGATGTTCAGGATCTTCTTGTATCCATTCTTGTACGTCCGACACAGCAAGAGCTACTCGCACATCTTCCAAAAAGTCTTGTGTAGCTACCAAGGCAATGGAGGGTAGTCGACCACTTGTTTCTTTCAGGATTAGCGGGGGTTCATCAGCGTACTCTGCACCTTGGTCTTCGGTTTCCCCAATGCGAGACAGGGCGTCCGCTTTACCGTTCTGTGGCCCAGGTCGATATTTGATTACGAAATCGTAATCTGAGAAGAATAACGTCCATCTCAATTGCCGAGGTGTAAGTGCCTTCGCTGTTTTCAGGAATAGAAGATTTCGATGATCTGTGTAGATTTCAACCGTGTGAACCGCTCCCAATAGGTAGTGACGCCATTCCTCACATGCCCTTTTTATTGCAAGGAGTTCCTTATCTGAAATGGAATAGTTCACCTCACAAGGAGTGAGTTTCTTGGAGAAAAAGGCAACAGGATGCAATTGACCCGTGTCAGGATGACGTTGTGATAGAATACCCCCTATCGCATACTGCGAGGCATCCGTTTCCAGCACAAAAGGTATTTGGGGATCCGGATGGCGAAGGATGGGTGCTCGTGTAAATTGATCTTTCAAGTACTGGAATGAGGTAGCTGCCTCCTGGTCCCATACAAACGGAGTATTTTTTCTCAACAAACGAGAGATTGGGTGGATTATTTTTGAGAAATCTTTAATAAACCGTCTGTAATAATTGGCAAAGCCAAGGAAACTCTGAACTGACTTAACATTTTTTGGCGTACTCCATCCGATGATAGCCTCGATCTTACTAGAATCCATTTGAAATCCTTTTGCATTGATGACATATCCAAGGAATGCAACCTCTGTGACATGAAACAGGCATTTTTCAAGTTTCGCATACAAGGAATTCTGTTGCAGTTTACTGAGTACGATCTTCACATGTTCCACATGCTCAGGAAGAGTCGAGGAGTAGATCAAAATATCATCAATATATACGATACAAAATGTCTCCAGGCATCCTCTCAACACTTCATCCATGAAATACTGGAAGGCAGCAGGGGCGTTACAAAGCCCAAAGGGCATCACTCTATATTCGAACAACCCAAATTTTGTTCGAAAAGCAGTCTTCCACTCATCTCCCTTCTGGACTCTGACCAAATGGTACGCCCCTCTTAGATCGAGTTTGGTAAAGAAGCGAGCACCCTTCAATTGATCCAATAGCACCGGTATAAGAGGGAGCGGATATCGATTCTTTATGGTCATTCTATTGATGGATCTATAATCGATACATGGTCGTAACTCGTCGCAGTCCTTCTTCGGGATGAAAAACATAGGGGATGAGGCAGGAGATGTCGAATGCCGAATGAATCCTGTAGTCAAATTCTCATCTAGGTAGTTCCTCAAATACCGCGTCTCCTTTTCAGTCAGGGCGTATACTCTACTACACGGGATGTCTGCTCCCGGAATGAGATCAATACGGCAATCGTATACACGATGTGGAGGTAATTCCGTTGCCTTATGTTTATCGAACAAGGATCGATAAGAATTGTATTCTTCAGGAAGGACCGTGGCGCAACAATAATGTCCTCTGGTACACTCGGTTGCTAAACACACAGAAGGCGTGATGTTATTCTTTTCCTGGTCAGGCAAAACTTGTCTACAATTCTCTTTACAAAAGTCCGATGACAGAGAGATGGTACGAGCCGCCCAACTGACCTTAGGATCGTGAAGGGTCAACCATGGCATTCCTAGAATGAGCCGGAATTGAGGAGCATCAATCAGATCAAATTGTATATATTCCTGGTGGTTCTGATTCGTCTGCATCAATAACGCACGAGTATGATAGGACACAGGACCTGATGACAGGACAGTCCCGTCTACTGCTTTCACTAGCTCCGGTTTGTCCTTCTTCTCGCAGAGGATTCCTATCTTCATCGCGTATTCCTGATCGATGTAGTTGCCGGTAGCACCAGAATCAAGCAACGCATCAATCTCCATGGCTTCCCGAGAATTGACCCACAGGGTAACTTTCAGATTCATATGAGCTACGGCTGGATGCAAGGTGTTCGCTAGCATTGGTGAGATCGTTTGTATTTTACAACCCAAGGCAGAGACCTCTTCCTGTTTTGGGTTTTCTAGTTTTCCGCCGGTCGTCCTGATTGTATCATCGCCTGGTTAGGTGGTCCTTGGGATCTTCCTGGCAAGGCATTTCTCGCTCTACAATCCTTTATGAAATGGCCTCCCTTGCCACAATACAAACATTGTTTCAGTCTTCTTCTCTTCTCCTTCTCTTCCTTAGAGAGGGGTCCCCGTATACCTCCGATCTGCATAGGCTCTACCCCCTCAGACATTTTTGGATGTTCTTCTATAGTACTCTTGAACCGGGGATAGAAGAAACGTCCTTCTCCTCTGTTCCGATCACCCCTTCTCTCCAGGAGTCGGTGGTCTAATTGGACTGTCAGGTCGATAAGTTCCTCACAGGTGGAAGGGAGCTGTACCACCTGGGCTAACACATCTTTGAGTTCCCCTCTTAGTCCTTGATAAAAGATGGAGATTCTTTTTGCCGTGGGCCACTCTGTCTCGACCACTAGTCGATTAAACAATGTGATATAGGACAGCAAGTCTTGAGACCCTTGTCGCAACGTTAAAAGTTCTCTATCCAAGGACAACATATGTAACTTCCGATCAAAAAGTCTACGTAGCTCTAAACAAAAGTCCTCAAAATTATGTAACACCGGATCATTTCTCTCCACCAAGGGAATAGTCCAACTAGATGCATTGCCTCCCATATACGACATCATAAACGCCGTTTTTGCAGCATCATCTTGGAACACCCCCGGTTTACACAGAAAGTGTAACCTACTCTGATTCAAGAAGGTCTCGAATTTACGGGGATCCCCGTAGAACCGTTCAGGGGGTGCTAGAGGAATACCAGTGCTTTGTATTACATGAACAGTGGGTACAGTGTCAGGAGGTGAGGAAGTGTCTGGGGAGGACAGAGAGAACCCCCCCCCTTCAGCTCCCTGGGTGACAGCAGACGCTGGGGGTTGCAATGTAGCTGGCTTTATGTAAGATGCCCCTCCCGTGTTCTTACGTGCTAACCCTGCCACTTCCTTCCGAAGTACCCCCACTTCCTTATATAACACCTGATTCTCGGTTCTAGAAGTAGCGACCTCTTGCTGAAGAGCCGCAAGGCTCTCCACCACAGAATTCAACACACTTTCGACATTCATCGTCTAGGCCGGGCTTGTATACGTGGGCTTGTCAATCTGTCGCGCTTGGCAGTAGCGCAAGACACAAAAGCACCACTAACCTTTTCCTGAGGCCAAGCAGAGACGATATCTGATGCTAGGTCCCCTATTTCCTCAAAGCACGAACCCCTGCAGAGAATAGTATATACTCCGCCTGACTTCGTGCCCCAAAGAAAATAAGGGAAGGAGGATGAAAGGGTATTCACAAAACTTCTCTCCGGGACGTGGGAAACACTCTGGGCTGGGTTCCTTGTACTTGTAACGCTGTAGGTAGGATGACAAAAGAAACCATTACTCGGGGGCTCAAACAAACCTCCTATTCTTGTTAGTGTGCAAAAGTCTCTATTCCACTCACCAACTAATCCTCTATTCCCCTCTTCAGATAAGTTCCAAGGAATACCCAGTAAGTATCTCTTATTTGTCAGGATACAACCAAGTCCCATAAATGTCTTTACACCATCTGAAATTCACCAGGATACAAAATCACTTTGAAGAAAGGAACCTTCTTCGATTCTTTTCCCTCGTGCTGTTTCAGTCACAACACGGAGACTAATAGTTCCACAAGATGCAGTTAAACAAATGTCCAGGTCAAAAGGGTTCGACTTCACGTCTCTCCGAACATTTACTTCAAAAGAAAGAAGGAAGCAGGCGGTAATTAATCAGCTTCCGCACTTGCTCGCTCAACACCCTCTTCTACTAACTAGAAACATGAAAACTTACACGCGTCTGAGCCCAGTCGCGCTACAGTTTAAATGCTTCACTTTTCCTCGCAGTTAGTTAGAAGCGTCCTTGACACTTCACACGATTCCCGCGGCTATTCTAAGAAACTAAATAGACACAGATCGAAATGTCACAGGGATGAAAGGTCTTTAACAACCAAAGGCGAGCCCGCACTTTGGACAGGAATATTACGTGAAACTGTCTGAAATACCCTCCGGCACCGCAATTCTCGATCTTCACTTTCACCAGACGTCCTCGAGGCTTGAATTCTTCCCGCTGGTATCCGGCGGGGAACACCATCCGCCCTTCCTCGAAGCTCCACTAGAAACAATTGACAAGCACCTTCTCCTTGGAGGGGAAGGGCTTATGTCCCACGAGGAAACCCCAGGGCAGTCTGGGACATGTAGTTGGGAGTATTCTACCCGTTTTGACAGCATAACAGGAATTTCGTCCTCGGGATTTCAGAATCGCCACAGACATATATATGTATATACTGATTTGTAAAAAAAATTATTATTATTTAACAGATGGGAAGATATAGTGTCTACAGAGTTATGTTATGTTATGTTATGTTATGTTACGAGCATTTATTATGCGCACAGCTGCTCCAGCAAAGGAGCCTCCCAGTGCCTGACAAGGAAGCAACATAACACAACTTAAAAGAGTGGGCTGATAAAGAGGAGAAGACTAAGGGAACAGGAAAGTTTTGTTGTGTATCAAGAGGGAGAGAGAGGACCAGATAGCTAGCCCGTATCCCCGTATTATATATAATTTAATCAAAAAGAGGCTAGCTGAGGTGAGGGGGAAGGGGGTCGTTTAAACAGTATTCTAGTTTAAAGGTATTCGTGACTCAGTTTTGTTTTGTCAAGCGGTTGTGGCACCTGGTAGGTGTGCTCATGAAGCCCTCACCCACCAACCTAGTTGGTGGCATGCTACATCATCGGGCCCACCCAGTGACACCTAACGTGTCCCGGGTGTGCTACGACGCCTGGTGACAGCGGAGCAGGTATATCACTGTGTGTGCGGTGACGAATGTTTTGAATGTGAGTTTAAAACGGCTTGGCGGGGGTCCCAGTACCCGAAGGTAGGACAGACTTTAATACCTGGGCCTCCGTCAGCGGTTAAAAATAAGGCAGGTGGACGTTAGAGGCGAGTTACGACCTCCCACGTCCTTGGTACGTCAACATGTTTCAGCCAGTGCCTTATGGATATGCTGGCTTTCTTCAGGACAATTAAAAAGTGTGTGTAATTAAAACTAGTGGACGTGTGATACAGACTATGTGTCTACACACCCTAAAGTGTATCTATGTGCGAGAGGGGGGATTCCCTTCTCAAGACCACCTGTACAGATAACAAGTAGGACAAAGACAAAACATACAGGGAAAGAAAGAGTCACTTGAAGGATATGCATGAGAACTCATGACAGCCGACTTTATAGCGAGGAAGTGCGGGCTATAAGCGGCTAAGGTGTAATGGTATTGGTGGTACCATTATTGTGAGAATCGCACTAGAACATCGTAGGTGGGGTGGTTAAAACAGCGGTATTCACAGTAGTAGTGAAAAAGGTGAGAGGGTGAGAAAGCGTAAGTGGTTTTCTTACGCTAGTTTTAAGGATTGATTCTTCAAGGTTATTGAAGAGGCAAAGTAGTTGATCCTATATGGGAGAAAAAGGGGTATGTCCACTGAGATTTAGGAGACCTGTAGGGAGAAAATTGACAACGCTTACCTATGGTAGGGGTGGTTGTTCGATCATACTCACAGGATTACTGACCAGAGCTTGCTGTGGACCTGTAGTGCCTTCTTCGCAGAACCGGTGAGTAGTGGCCGGTGCTTCTGGGTTTTTTCTACTGTGGTTGGTTGATTGAAGGCGTGTACCTGTATAGTGATAGAGATGGTAGATAGACTCGGACTGCCGAGTCATGATGCTACTCAGGTGAGTACTGCCGAGCCTGGCGAGCATACTCTGAGCATGCGCATAGCTCTCTCACCTGAGTAGCATGATGACTCGGCAGTCCGAGTCTATCTACCATCTCTATCACTATACAGGTACACGCCTTCAATCAACCAACCACAGTATAAAACCCAGAAGCACCGGCCACTACTCACCGGTTCTGCGAAGAAGGCACTACAGGTCCACAGCAAGCTCTGGTCAGTAATCCTGTGAGTATGATCGAACAACCACCCCTACCATAGGTAAGCGTTGTCAATTTTCTCCCTACAGGTCTCCTAAATCTCAGTGGACATACCCCTTTTTCTCCCATATAGGATCAACTACTTTGCCTCTTCAATAACCTTGAAGAATCAATCCTTAAAACTAGCGTAAGAAAACCACTTACGCTTTCTCACCCTCTCACCTTTTTCACTACTACTGTGAATACCGCTGTTTTAACCACCCCACCTACGATGTTCTAGTGCGATTCTCACAATAATGGTACCACCAATACCATTACACCTTAGCCGCTTATAGCCCGCACTTCCTCGCTATAAAGTCGGCTGTCATGAGTTCTCATGCATATCCTTCAAGTGACTCTTTCTTTCCCTGTATGTTTTGTCTTTGTCCTACTTGTTATCTGTACAGGTGGTCTTGAGAAGGGAATCCCCCCTCTCGCACATAGATACACTTTAGGGCGTGTAGACACATGGTCTGTATCACACGTCCACTAGTTTTAATTACACACACTTTTTAATTGTCCTGAAGAAAGCCAGCATATCCATAAGGCACTGGCTGAAACATGTTGACGTACCAAGGACGTGGGAGGTCGCACTCGCCTCTAACGTCCACCTGCCTTATTTTTAACCGCTGACGGAGGCCCAGGTATTAAAGTCTGTCCTACCTTCGGGTACTGGGACCCCCGCCAAGCCGTTTTAAACTCACATTCAAAACATTCTTCACCGCACACACAGTGATATACCTGCTCCGCTGTCACCAGGCGTCGTAGCACACCCGGGACACGTTAGGTGTCACTGGGTGGGCCCGATGATGAAGCATGCCACCAACTAGGTTGGTGGGTGAGGGCTTCATGAGCACACCTACCAGGTGCCACAACCGCTTGACAAAACAAAACTGAGTCACGAATACCTTTAAACTAGAATACTGTTTAAACGACCCCCTTCCCCCTCACCTCAGCTAGCATCTTTTTGATTAAATTATAACAGGAAAGTTTTAACAGCCCTACGGAATAAAAACAGATCAGCAAGGGTACGTATTTCGAGTGGTAGAGCATTCCACAGGGCAGCAGCATGTACACGAAAAGAACGTCCCCCAGCCCTACTACGCTTGAACCGTGGAACTACTGCTAGTTCAAGGTCCGATGAGCGTAGTGAACGACCAGGGATGTAGGGAGACAACAGGTTCTGGAGAATCAGGGCAGGGGAACCTTTAAGGATCTTGTGGGACATACAAAGCACTTTAAACTGGATCCTCTGCCTAATCGGTAGCCAGTGAAGAGAGCGCAAGGTGTTAGAGACAGAGCAGAACCTGGGTAAGCCTACAACTGCTCTGGCGGCTGCATTTTGTACACGTTGAAGACGAGTGAGTTCGGCCTGATTTATCCCTATCAAAAGGGAGCTGGCATAATCAAGCCGAGACATCACTGTCGCCTGTACCACTAGCTGTCTAGTCGAGGCGTCAAAGAATTTAAGTACAGGTCTCATGCTACGCAGGATGCCAAAGCAGCAGGCCGCAGTGCGTTTGGTGTGGCAGACAAAGCTAAGGGTGGGATCTAACCACACCCCTAAGTTTTTTATCTCCGAGACCGGGGTAGGAGTGGGGCCTAGCTCTGAGGGCCACCATACATCGCCCCGGAGTTCCGCTTGTTTGCCGAAGTTAAATGACGGAGCCCTTTAGCTCCAAATGGACTCCGTAGAGCTGTGATGATGGTGTAATAGATGAATTCAATAAAAGCTTTTGTTTTAGAAAGTTGAGTTTGGAGTTACACACCGACGAATAAAGAGGTTTTATATTAAGCTCTGTGTATGGCATAGTCATTGGTGGGCATGCAGGCTTGGATGGACATTACATTGCCCATATATATTTCACTGTTTATTTCTGCAGCACACAGTCAAGCAGAGTCATGTTTGAGTATTTCCCTTTACATTGTTCTTGCTGAAACTTTCCAGCTTGGTCACAATAAAGTACCTTTTCCATGGACCATCCACTAGCTCACTGTGCCCAATTCATTCATAATACCTTGCTATTGTTCGTGCAACTAGTTTGGTCTGTCATCTTCGGATGAAATTAGCAAACAGTCGGCAGAACCAATATTTATGTAGTGGGATAGTGCTTAGGTGGTAAGGCAATATGAAGTTTAAGACAATAGTGCTCTGATTTGCTGAAAATATAACACTTTTTATCATACAATGATGATCTGGAAGTTTTATTGATTTAATGTGTGAAAATGGTGTATTTAAACCCACGATTTTGGGAGTGAGCCAGAAGCTTTCTTGAATGCTTAGATGCTTCTCGGGATACTGTCCATTTCTCCAGTGATTTTGTTGCTTTCTTGGGACTTCGAAAATGTCTTAATTTACACTACTCTGTAATGATTTATTTGTTGATTGCCTTCATGGTATCTGCATTTTTTGCACTTATCTCTGTGCCGCAGCTTTAAAAATGTTGTAATAAATCCTTTACATTTATTCCAATGATCAATAACCGAATTATTGGATGGGCCTTTACTTAACGGATTGTATTTTAATGTGCTGGGAGGTGCATTACCATGTGGATACATTGCCTCTTGAATTTGAGGGTCTCAGATTCATCAAACTGTGATGCAATCGGTAGCAGTAATATTTTGGGGTCTCCCAGTGTTCACAAAGGGGCTGGGCATGTGTAACGACCGGATTTTCAGACCAGATATCACCAGCTCACCAAAACACCACCAATCCAGCCGAAACGTAACCATCTCCCTCCCCAGAGCCTACTTACCTCGGTACCTGGGTACCTACCTGGGGATGGGGAATTAGCAATATACAAGCTCATATCATCAAAAACACCACTAAATCTATAGGATTACTAGGAATACTCACTGATTACTAAGGAATTCCATGTCACATCCTATGATCTCACCTTATAGTCTCACGGCAACTCAGGCCCAGACTATGCTACCCTCCTCCTCATAGTGAAGGGGGCAATTCTGATCACTTACCATTACACACTGACCTCAATCCGTGCTCACGCAAGCCACAATCCTGTGGGTATACACACCGTATCCTCCCGATGCTCTCTCAAGCCGCAATCCTGCGGGTATACACACCGTATCCCCCCGGTGCTCTCACTAACGCCGCTACACAACGGCGATCACTGTCCTATTGATACCTTCAACTCTCTCTCTCTCTCTCTGTTGGGAAGTTTCTCTATATGTCTAATATCTACTGGGGATGTAATATTATATTTTATGTGGTAGATAGACAGTTCAATCCTCTCACACAAGAATGGCCAAATCACAATATGCAAAGGTTATTCTCTGATTTAGGCGCTCCCTGCTCCCTTGCTCAGTTACCACTTACCCGGACGGGGAACACATCCGTCCTCATAACAGCATCTGACTAGAAGAAAGGTTAGTCTTATCTTGAATAATAACACTTGCACAGCTGTTCACTAAGAACTGGGGTCCCTTCATTACACAATAGCAAATTATAACATCACAATAACTAGCAATCTAGGCATAGCCTGAAAGGTAAAGGGGAAGGGGAATAGACACATCTAAGGAATACATAGATCTGCGGGGTCTCTTTATTACAATGGAAAGCTTTATTACTAACACATCCACATATAGCTGACAGGAACTGTAGATAGCTAAAAAGGGAAATAATGGATTATAACAGGACTGCACACCGCTGAAAGAAAAGGGATTAATCAGTGTAACAATACAGTAGGGAATATAGCCTAGGAAATAAAGGAAAGTGAATGATTAAGTGTAAAGCAAACTAGTTTAGAATACCTCACCCTATAAGAAAGGAATGTTTCTCTCTCTCTGGTGGAATCAGGGCTCTCTCCCACTGTCACCACGGCTTCACTCCACTGGCTCAACTGCTCCAAAAGCTGCAACTGGCAGCTCCAACTCTTCCATCTGACTGGCAACTGCTTCAATACATTCTGACAAACTGGCAGCTCCAGCTGACAGTTCCAACTCCAAGGATCATCTCTGACTGCTCTCGTCAGCTCCAAAAACCATCTGACTTCTACCATTCCAAGATTCATCTGACCGCTCCAAGATCCATCTGAACACTCTGCCTCTCTGCACTTCGCTAATCTAGAATGCTCTCTCCTCATGGAAATTTCCAACAGAAACTACCTCCCACCGAATTCCTGTGCCAGCTCCAAGGCTCTCCGCGCAACCGTAGTGGCCATCTGCATGTTACATCTGGACCCAAGAGACAAACACATTTCTTCGATAAGAACCAGTCTCCGCTGGATTTTCTCTAGCACACAACAGGCTTAACTATAAACATTACCTTTACCCTGCAAGCTCCTCAGTCAGCAGAGGCAGAAAGCAAAATGGAGTCTCTCTGGTTCTGGGCCTTGTAGGCCCGAAAAGGATGAAATAGACACATAGCTCTATCAAAGTACATACACAAACCCCACCAATAGGTAATATAAAGTCAGAACTACAGGATCCACCCTCTACTATAGGTCTTCAGGCCAGAAAATGATGAAAGGACACATAATTATGTCAAAGGCAATAGATGGATTAGAGTCAGAAATAAGGGATCTATCATCATATAAAGCGGCTATCCTCTAGTTTATGCTTCAGGTCTGAAAAGAGGCCTGAAAAGGACCAAAACAAGCTAAGAATAGGGATCTAGGATGGTAGCAAGCTAAAGTCACCATCACTCAGAAATAGAACCAAAAACCCAGTCTATACAGCATGACTTGTCACAGAGCGAGTGCAATGTTGGTGAGTTCATGGCATGGAGGATTCAGTTACTTAGCAGCTTTGGAGGGCCACACTTTGGCGTTAAAGACCAATAAAACTATGTTGCAGAAATCTCAGAATAAATAAGTGTGACAGTTGACAGGATGAACCAACAATGAGTGTGTGTGTGATTATGAAAAATAATCTAAACAAATAGGGAATGATCTCCACCGAAAAAGGACAGAAATTCCAGTATTGATCCTCAGAAAAATAATAAGGGATGAAAAGTATGAAGCCAGAAGCGAACATTTGCACACATACAAGGAAAGTACCAGTAATACTTCATATTGGCCATTGATGTAAAATTTTCCTCAGTACAGTGACACACAGTGAAGTCCGGTAGCTGCCAAAACTGTAGTGTTTCTCTGGTATGTAATGTTAAAAAGGGCTTATAGAGCGCACAGCTACTCAACAGAGTGTCCCGGCGCTAAGACAGGCGATACGGGGACCAGAAAGGAGGACTCCGCTTCCGGGGTAGCAGCCATTATGCTGTTTCTTGAAGCAAGAAGTTTTTCAGTTGTTTCCTGAAAGCTAGTATGATCGTGGCATGCCTAAGCGGAAGTGGCAGCTTGTTCCTCTGCAGTAAATCGGCTCCATACAAAATATGTTAAAACGTTGACCAATAAGTCAACATCATTTAACAGTCAGAACATATAACAGAGTTCAAGGTCTGAGGTGAGGATAAACTAACTTGGGTCACATCAATTTGCAGGCACGGAGACCGAATAGGGAATACATGTTTGTGGACTAAAAATGACTTCTACACAATGCTCTAGCACAGGTGATTGTCCAGCTTCAAGAGAACATATGCAGAGGAATCTCACTAGAGAGATTTTCCATATGACTGGCTACGTCCTCCAGAAAACAGTCACTAGCTCAGGGGTTACTGACGACTGCCGTCTTCCAAGGGTAAAGAGAGCAGCAGCACCGCCACTCTCTCTCAAATAGCTGTGGAAGCCTTCATTCCTACTGTCATTGGTTTGTCACCCAAAGTAGGTGGGGAGAATGACGTCCAGGCCATTGCCAATGTCAAGGCTCACCTCAAAAGCCATACACCCCAATTGGGGTACGAGTCATATAGAACAACCTCTCATGGACAAAGAGAGCCTCAAGATGCAGCACAAAGTTCAGGCTACTCAATGTCTGTTTTCACATCCTTCAACTCAATGTTGCTGTAGAACAAGGGCAAATGGTCTCTGACCGTTGCTCATCCCTGGTTGACTTTTCTGCCAATCTCATTGGTTTGCTTCTTATTTGATGGCTCTTCTTCCTTTGCTTCCATCTGTCCCTCCACTGGAGCACAGCTTCTCTAACATCCTTTTGACTGGGTGACTTTCATTATTCGGCAACTGGCATCACAGAACTACTTTTATTTCTTTAAGCACTTAATTGGAGTGCATGTTTTCTTGCTCTTTACCCATGTGCGGATTCCCCTCTCACGTACTCGCCGCCTCTACTCTGTGTTGTTTTCCTTGCCTTCTGCTTAATCCGCTCTTCCTGCATTGCTGCTTTTTTAGGTCGGGCCTAAAGCGGTAGCATGCATGCGCTCCTTGCTTTATGAGGCATTCAGTATTCAGTATGGCATGGAAGCTCCACCCATCTTTTTAATTGGATTCGGTCCTAAATGCTGCCTTCCGATTGGTTTGAGGCTTGTTAGTCCCTCCTCATGACAGCCATGTCATCATTTGTATCCTTCCATGGCTACTGGCCCATTTACTTCGAAAACTATTTTCTTCCTGTGCCTCCCCCCTCCCGCAGTCCGTGACTTCTTCACCCCCACGCCTGCCGCACTACCGTTCGTGCCTCTGTCGTAATTGGCATGGCTGCGTTAGCGATTAGCTGAAACTACACGTTGTCCTCTTTAACTTGGCTGAATACGAGAACGCCATTTTGAATACTGCAGCGGCCATCTTAGATCACAAGCGGCCTCGTGGCCGGCGTGCCCTTTAGTCCATTGTCCGTTTCACTGACCACTTCAGTCTGCCCAGCAACAGGCTATTTTTAGTACTGGTCAAGCTTGCACATGCGCAGTCCCAACTGACCAGTAAGCCTTTAGGAATGTGCGCCAAACTGACCAGCGGAGTTGTGCCCCCTCCAATGAGCTGGCGGTGTTCCAAAACATGACCATATATGTCTCTAAAATGTGTTCTCACTTGTGCCGCCTATCTTTTATTGCCCCAAAACTGTATATAAATCGGGGTCACACCGGTGTTCGGTGTGATACCTCTTGCATTACCGAAGGGTGCTGTTTGAGTGTACCACCACCCCATGGGGTCTTAATAAACTTGTTCTTTGCCTTTTACAGTTTCCGTGCCAACAGTTCTTGAGTGTAAGTGGGTTATCTTCGGAGCATGTAGGCCTTGGGAATCCTGATTACTTCAAATTGGCAACCACGAAGGGACTCATCGGCGACTCGGATGCCCGAAGGAGAGGTCGTGACGAAGGCTTGGAAACTCGCCATGGACGCGCGCTGCCACGAGTGACCCGAGTCTTGGCTGCCACGGTGTTTCTTCCTTTCCTTCCGATCTGACCTTCCAGGTGGCGCCGGTCTCCGACTGTGTTTTCGAGTGTCTGCGTTGCTGAGAAAGTGCCGTTTGGCTGATTTGGCTTACAAGACCTTGGCAGTTGGAATCTGGACATTTGAGAATTTGGGTAAGATTTGTGGTCGGTAAGGTAGTCTTTGGACGCTTACTGAAGTTCTATGATTTGTGATCGGTAAGGTAGTCCTCGGACGCTTGCCGAAGTCCTACGATCTACGTTTTGATTTGAGTTAGCTAACATTGTGACTTTGTGATCTTTGAACTTATATGTGTAGTGCACTTCACATAGGCAGGCATGTAGAGATGTTTCTCTAACTTTGTTTTTTTCCTCTGAGCGGCACAGTTGTGTGAAGTACTGTAAGTGCCATTTTGTACGGTGTCACGCTTTCGTGATACTTTTTGAACATGCCTGTTTTCAGCACACTCCGAGGGATGTGCTGTCTTGGAGAGGGTACCACAATTAGGTTAGCGGAAGCACAGCCGGCTCCCCCAGAGGGAACACCAAATCGTGAGATGTACATCAAACTAGGCCTTCCCCCTATTATGTACAGCAAATTATGGCATAAGTATACAAAGGCCGATCCTGAATTGCAATGGCCTCTACATGGGTCGTTCGATTTACCAAAAGTACAGTTTGTGGAGCAATGTTTGTTCCAACGCAGGTCTAGACAAAACATGTTTGACTGTGTGCGAATGTGGGAGAAAGCGGTGCGCGAGCGAATGAAGCGTGAAGTTGCCTTGGCGGACAAAGAGCAGCGCAAGGCTGCTCGGGATAAGGCTTTACAGCTTGAGGAAAAGGAGGCTCAGGAGAAGAAAGAGAGGGAGGAACGGGAACGTAAATTGCAAACGACTGGTCAATTTCCTATTCGCCGACCGCTTTATCCTGTCCTTAATAATGACATTGATGATTTTTCATTGTTAGATCGGTCACCGCCTCCGTACGTTTCACCGACAGCACCAGCTGCAGATTCGGAGGACGATGGACAGGATAAGTCGGAACAGAAGGGGGTATCTGCTCTCAGGTTTACTGCGGAGAGGTCCGCACATTTACGTAGTTGGGCTCGTAAAGTGAATAAGAAGTGTGTCTCTCAGGATCAGTTGCTTGCGGAGAAAAGGGCGTGGTCGGATCTTGAATTAATGTATTTTTTATCTAGTTTGGCAGATGAAGTTGTTGCCGCGTATCGTGAACTTTCAGACACGTTAGAACCTAAATCGTTGTCAGTGTATTGTGAGAATTTGGTTAAAGGTGTATTTGATCTTGCAGATGTTGACGACCTATTCACGCAACTGATCCGGCTACGAGACGAAACGACGAGATTGCGGGAGGAGCGGAAAAGGAGGCAAAAGGAGTCCGAATTGGAGAATAACGGGCAGATTAAGGAGTGTTCTCTCCGTGGTTCAGATAAGAGTTCTGCGTTGCATGTTATGCCTATGCGTGAAGCCGCGCCCTTGTATGTTCCACCTAAAGGGGAAGGTACAGATGATGATAAATTATCAAAAGATGCGAAAGGGTATTTTGTATATAACTGGGTATACACGCCTTGGAATAGAGCAGATGTTATGGCATTGAAAAATTCTTTACCTGATCTTCGGAAAAATCCGGCGGCATTTTATGAAGGGGTGGAAGGGGCTATTTCGTCTTGTGTGATGACTCTTGTGGATATAGATTTGTTCTTTGGGCTAATTTTACCACCTGATATGTGGAGGCAAATTCGTAAAAATAATGATGAAACAATATTGGGGGGCACATGGAAAGAAATAAATGCTGCCGATTTAGATAGGGAACCGGCATGTAAGCCTTGTCAGTTAATTCTAGATCTTCCGGCGGCTATCTTGATTAAATTAAAGACGCTTGTTCCCTCTAAAAAGATTGATTGGACCATGCTAACGTCGTGCAAGCAGAAACCCGATGAAACGGTCTCAGATTTCTTTACACGTTTTGAGGAGGCGTGATTACAGTGGTCAATCTTTAACAGACGATACGGGTCGGCATCTGTTTGTAGATAAGTATGTGGCTAATCTCCTACCGGAGATTGCAAAACGATTGAAGTCGAGTGAAAGTTCCTGGGCCACGGCGACCCCTGCGTCCTTGTTAACTATGGCTCAGTATTATGAGCGGCAGGAATTGGAGGCTAAAGAAAGTGTTGAGAAAAAGGCGAAGGAATTGAAAACGAAGGTGATGTTGGCGCAGGTTCGGGGAACACAGGGTAGAGGGAATGATAGAGGTAGACGGGGTGGAGGAAATACGTCGTATGGTCGTACGGACATTGCGGAGGATCAGTGTGCTTATTGTAAGGAGTTTGGGCATTGGGCCGAAGATTGTCCGGTACTTCGTGAGCAGCGTAGTCAGCGTGATCGAGGAGGTGGTAGGTCGAGAGGAGGTTATACAGGAGTGAGAGGTGGCGGTAGTGATCGTGGAAGGGTTGAGGAGAGGGGCTGTGGCCAGGATGAACGAAACACGTTTGATAGACGGAATCAATATCAGATTTCGGAGGGTGAAAATGTGGAGCATCAGGATTATGTCCATGCATAGGACTGCGTAGGATGGGGTAAGGAATCAGTTGAAGTGCCGGTAGATCAGCAGGGTCCATATGTAACAGCGGGTATTCTGGGTTCTACTGATCAATTTCTAGTCGCCACAGGAGCTACACGAAGCGCTTTGTCGAAAAACTTGGTTCCGAGGGCTCCCCTGTCTGGCGAAATGATTACATGTGTAGGGTTCGATGGCACACCCTCCCCCAGCCCATTGTCAAAGCCCCTTGCACTATGTCTTGACAAATATTTCAGTTTTGGTCAATTCTTGTTATCGCCCCATACACCAGATAATATCTTGGGTATTGATTTGCTTAAATATTTTCGAGCAACGATACGTTGCGCCCCTGAGGGAGTGCGGGTTATCCTGAATGACAATTATCCTGACCCCGATAGGTTTTACGCCATCTTAGATGTTCCAGCTTTGGCCTCTCTACCGCATACGTTATGGGCGACCTCAGATACGGATGTGGGAGAGATGCGTATTCCACCAATACACATTACTGTTAAGGAGGGGGCTCCTCTACCACGAGTGCCTCAGTATAAGATCTCGAGAGAAGGTGAAATTGCGTTGACACATATTGTTCGGGATTTACTTTCTGCAGGGGTTGTGGAGGAGGTCCCTTATAATGTTTGCAACAGTCCTATTCTTCCGATTCTTAAGAGAGATACTGACGACAAAGTCTATCGCTTTATTATTGACTTGCGAGAGATCAACAAAATTGTCATTCCTCAATACCCGGTGGTGTCTGATATTACGACCTTGCTTACATTGGTCCCACCCACGGCCACTACGTTTAGCGTAATTGATTTAAAGAATGCGTTCTTTTCCATCCCTGTTCATCCTGATAGCAGATACCTGTTTGGCTTTACGCTAAATAATAAATCGTATAGATTTTGTCGTGTTCCCCAAGGTTATACTGAAAGTCCTAGCATCTACAGCCAGGCTTTGAAAAGGCAGTTGGATTCCTTTAAATTGCAGTCTGGCGTTGCTCTCATCCAGTACGTGGATGACCTTCTGCTTGCTGCTGACTCTTATGCACAATGTGAACAAAGTACACTTGCGTTGCTTTCCTTTTTGGCACAGAACAATCATAAGGTTTCGAAGAAAAAGCTTCAATACTGTAGACCTCAGGTGACCTACCTCGGTCATCTGTTGTCTAAGGAGGGGCGTGCATTAACATCTGATCGAATTCAAGCAATTTTAGACACACCAGTCCCCCGCACGCAGAGAGATGTACGTGCCTTCATAGGGTTGACGTCTTTCTGTAGACAATGGATCATGGGGTTTTCACATATCATAAAACCTTTGCTAGCGCTACTGTCCAAAGCTACACCAATGCCCCTTGAGTGGACAGATGAATGTCAGAAGGCTTTTGAACAGTTGAGGCAGGCCCTTTGTTCCGCACCCGTGTTAGGCACACCAGACTACACGAAACTTTTCACATTGTACGTGCACGAGAATGATGGGTGCGCGTTGTCAGTGTTAGTGCAATTACACGGGGATAAGCAGAGACCATGTGCATACTTCTCTGCCATTCTGGATCCTGTAGCACGAGGGTTGCCTGGGTGTTTTCGAGCGGTAGCAGCAACAGCAGTGGCCATACGACAGAGTGAGGGAATAGTGTTATCCCACAAACTGTTGGTGTT
Organism: Lissotriton vulgaris; assembly: GCF_964263255.1. Taxonomy (NCBI): domain Eukaryota; kingdom Metazoa; phylum Chordata; class Amphibia; order Caudata; family Salamandridae; genus Lissotriton; species Lissotriton vulgaris. Next base: position 102,033,472 of record NC_141689.1, on the reverse strand, counting down.
AGTTCCTCACGCAGTAGATGCCCTGCTAAACCAAACAAAGACCCAATACCTTACGAGTGCACGGCTAACAGGATATGAGCTGACACTTTTGGTGCCACATATTACACTGAAAAGATGCGCTACTTTGAACCCTGCCACTTTATTGCCCTATCCGGCCGAGGAGGGTCAGGAAGAAAAACATCATGATTGTGTTTTCCTGACCGAGGAACAGACAAAGGGTCGTGTCGACTTACAGGATGTCCCACTTCCAGATGTGGATGGGGAACTGTGGGTTGGTGGATCGTGTGTAAGGCTGCCAGATGGTACGACTTCCGCAGCCTATGCGATCACAACACTTAAGACAGTGGTAGAAACAGCTAGGATACCACAAAAGTCGGCTCAGGCAGCAGAGCTGATAGCCTTAACAAGAGCCTGCGAATTGAGTACTGGTCTATGTGTGAACATATACACGGACAGCCGGTACGCCTTCGGAGTGGCACATGACTTCGGGCTACTCTGGAGAGAACGTGGGTTTTTGACATCACATGGAGAGCACATTATGCACGGAGAGCTAGTGCGTGATCTCCTAAATGCGCTGCTTGGCCCAAAGAAAGTAGCGATAGTGAAGTGCAGTGCCCACAAAAAGATCACGGATAAAGTGGGCCAAGGAAATGCCTTTGCAGACAGCATAGCAAGACAAACGGCTATGTCCCGAACTAGCTCCCCCATGTACGTGATACAATCGCAGGCTGAGCGATGGAGTGATGCTAGAGCAGAAATATTGGATATTCAAAAATCAGCTACTGAATCTGAACTTGCGGCATGGGCAGCAGATGGGGTACTAGATGACGAGGGTTGTTGGAGAAGCAAAGACATTGAGAAGTGGAAATTGCCTGCGGCCTACTTGCAGGCGATGGTCCAGATGACACATGGACTGGCGCATGTCGGAGCTCTTGCAATCACTCGGCTTTTAACACGAGTTTGGGAACATCCTGAGATTGCTAATACTGCGAAGAGAGTAGTGCAGACCTGCCTGGTTTGTTTACAGCACAATCCCGGAAAGGGGACCCATACTCCGAAAGGAGGGTTCGTTCCACCTTCTGCACCATTTGAGGTACTCCAAATGGATTACATCCAACTCGAGCGCTGCAACAACCTGAAGTACGTCCTAGTGGTGGTATGTGCTTTTAGCAAATGGGTTGAGGCCTTCCCCACGAAAGACAAAACGGCTTTGACAACAGCTAAGGTGTTGCTTAAGGAATTCTTTCCTCGCTTTGGAGTTTGTAAATTTCTGTGGAGTGATAATGGGCCTCATTTTGTTGGAAAGATTGTGGAATATGTACTGAAGGGGTTAGGGATTCAGCAGAAGTTCCACGCTGTATTCCACCCTCAGTCAGCAGGTCTGGTCGAGCGGTACAATGCTACGTTGAAGCTTAAACTGGCCAAAATTGTGGCGTCTACATCGTTGAAGTGGCCAGACGCTTTGCCGCTAGCACTACTCTCTCTTAGATCAGTACCCCATTCACGAACTGGCCTTACACCCTACGAGGTGGTGTTTGGGCGCCCCATGAATATCTGGGGGGTGCCAAAGCCGCGATTAATACATGATGTGCCTTGTGTTATGATGAACGATTATTTGGCACGATTAACAAATGATTTGCTTTCTATTCATCAACAGGTTCGAGAAGCGCTCCCTGACAACTCTACTGGAGAGGGCCATGATCTCCGCCCTGGTGACCACGTGATGATTCGGTCGTTTGAGAGAGCAAGCAGTCTGGAGCCCAGGTGGAAGGGCCCCGAACAGGTCCTCCTTGCAACCCGAACCGCTGTACGAGTGACCAACAGAAAGCGGTGGGTGCATTCGACACACTGCCGCCGTGTCTCTCCGGATCTGGTGACTCCTGCTGTGCTGACTGACTACAAAGAGATCTTGGAGAAGGAAAAGAGCCCAGCTGTGACGTCGGCCGAAGTAGAGGGAGCCTTCCCGGACTACGCTGTTGCCGGACGAGAGCACTACAACTTGCGCCCTCGATAAGAAGATTTTTGTTTTTATGACTGGTTGGTTACCGCTCCAGGTTTGTGAAACGGAAACCGGGAATTCCAAGGGGGGGGATCAGTTCTGCCAGTGTAGCGACACCCGTCTTGGCCCGGAGAAGAAAACAACGGCTACCTCGGAGTTCAGCACCGCATTTTTCCTTTTTTTTTTTGTAGGTATACACGCACGTGTATCTGAGACTTTGTGAACAATTTGTGCTATTTGAGATTTTGCACGAACATTTCTGAACTATGGCATCAACGACATCACGAGATAAAAAAGTATTGGGTGCCTTTCTTTTTGTCCTGACTATTGTGGTGATAGCTGTTGTAGCCTGGGTAGTCGAACTTGTGGTGCCTGTACGTGAACATTTGCTGCCGACTACCCCGGCTCCGTCTGAACATTTTCATTTTACATTACCCTTTCATGAAGAACGACATAGGCAAACGTATCTAAATAACAGCTTCATTCAGATTCTTCACCACACACATAACATGACCAATACCTCAAATTGTTGGGTGTGTGGGATGTTGCCAGGACACCAAAAGAGAGGGGGCACCCCACTTATTCCACTCCCGTTTTCACATAATGGATCATGCAACGCCTGGTACACCCTCCTCTTTACTTTGAAATGGCCAACCAAAGGGGGCGTGCTTTTCCGTTTGAATAAAGTATGTTCCCATGACAAGGATGGGTTTCCACGGGCTGAGGGTACTCGATTTGAATGGGAAGAGTACAGGCCCGATAACGTGTCTGCCCCACGTGTGTACAGCAACCAGAGGAATATTAATGTATCCAGCGCACATGTCATTAATGTCATTGCCACAAAAGCCGATTTATGTATCAGAAATAAGGGTTCGATTGCAGTGGGGAAAAGCGAATGTAATACTACTCTCACTTTTGATAGCCCGAATGGCATCTCATTTGTTGCATCACGGAATACGTATTTTATTTGTGGAACGAAGGGTTACCATCAGCTTCCATTGGGGTGGTTGGGCACGTGCTACGTATCGTTTGTGTTACCTCCTGTATTCATCGCCCCACCAATGTATCACAATGATTACACTTTATACCACGATTTCGTCTTGAATAGGGTTAAGCGAACTGTTGTTCTGGATGACATCGACCAGACCGACACTGCTTTGCAACAGTATGTGGACTTTAATTTGGGACTATTCTCCTTTGTGGGGGCTGCACTGAACAGCCGGAAAATAAGACAACTGACACGTGTTGTTGAGGCTGTAGCGAATGACACTGCCATTGCCCTGGGAAACATCACCGAGGAACTACAGATTTCTAGAATCGTTACGCTCCAAAACAGGATGGTGTTGGACGTAGTTTTGGCTGATCATGGGGGGGCATGTAGAATTATCGGAAGCAGCTGTTGTGTATACATTCCAGACAATTCTCCATCTGTTTATGATGCGATATCTAAGCTCCACAAGATCGCAGCTGAGATACATCCGGACAATGGAACTTGGACACTTTCAGGATGGTTCTGGTCCATGCTTGCTACCTGGGGCTGGAAACTGTTGACAATTCTATGTATAATCGTGGGAGCAATGTTTTTTATATGCCTATGTATTCAATGTGGCCCAGCCTTATGTTCTATGTGCCTATCAGTTTGCGTACCATCACGACGAGCTCTTGCCCATGACAAAGTGATGCTTCATAAAGAGGTAACTCAAATAATGTTAATTGACATCGAGGACGAACATCCTGATTATGTTCACTCTGAGGTAGATTCAGCTAAACGCTAAAAGGGTCGTCTGTCGTAATTGGCATGGCCGCGTTAGCGATTAGCTGAAACTACACGTTGTCCTCTTTAACTTGGCTGAATACGAGAACGCCATTTTGAATACTGCAGCGGCCATCTTAGATCACAAGCGGCCTCGTGGCTGGCGTGCCCTTTAGTCCATTGTCCGTTTCACTGACCACTTCAGTCTGCCCAGCAACAGGCTATTTTTAGTACTGGTCAAGCTTGCACATGCGCAGTCCCAACTGACCAGTAAGCCTTTAGGAATGTGCGCCAAACTGACCAGCGGAGTTGTGCCCCCTCCAATGAGCTGGCGGTGTTCCAAAACATGACCATATATGTCTCTAAAATGTGTTCTCACTTGTGCCGCCTATCTTTTATTGCCCCAAAACTGTATATAAATCGGGGTCACACCGGTGTTCGGTGTGATACCTCTTGCATTACCGAAGGGTGCTGTTTGAGTGTACCACCACCCCATGGGGTCTTAATAAACTTGTTCTTTGCCTTTTACAGTTTCCGTGCCAACAGTTCTTGAGTGTAAGTGGGTTATCTTCGGAGCATGTAGGCCTTGGGAATCCTGATTACTTCACCTCCTTGCCTGTCCGCACTCCTTTTTCCAATGCAATAGGTCTCGCGTATATGAGACTCCTATTGTGCTTGTTTTCTTTTGTCTCAGCTTTCCTATTCTGAGCACTGCTGCTATCATGGAGGCCATCTGTGTTGACTTTGTTGCAGCCCCCCTCCCGCCGTAGATTGTGTTGCCTTTAGTCCTACACCTGTTGTCAACGTTAACTTTTTTCTTGCTCCCTCTCATTGTCTGTGCTATTTTCTCGCCCCCTCCTGTTGTCCATCTTAACTTTTTTCCCGCCCCTCCCGTTGTCCGTGTTAACTTTTTTCCGGCCCCCTCTTGTCTGTGTTAACTTTGTTCCCACACCCCCCCATTCTTCATATTAGGTTGTTGCGTGCTTATCTAGGTTCCTGATCGATACTGTGACCTTATGCCCCTATTCGGCTATAAATCCATTTATTCCCTATATTGGCATAACCGTTCAAGTGCGATTTTCTGAAAAGTCATCTCTGGCCTCACACGAACAGAGCCACATTCCAGCATGACTCTCTGCTACTTCCTTTGCGACCAATTAGTGCAATGACAGAGCAGCAGTCACTATCTGATATTCCTAGATAACACTCCGAGTTCTTCAACAAGATAAAAACTTAGCAAACCTGGAAATCCCCGCTTGCTATGTTTTGATTAGTAATGGAACTCTAATGAGCAACTGATAACTGTCACTTCCTAGTGACATCTTTAATTGACGTCTTATGTCCAGCAAACTTGCGTCAAACCCGGCACCTGTCAGGTATAAATATTACCAACGTTGCCTTAAGCAATGAGAGAGATACGAGCTGTGAGTTCGTTGCCTGTTGCTGATGCCAGCTGCCTGCATGACCCTGTGTTGGTAAAAACTAGCACTCTGTCGCTGCAGCCTGCTATCCTGTGGTGGTGAAGCTGCTGATTACCATTATCGCCGCTACAGCGCGACCTATGGTACAGTACGCTTGAGGAGCCGAGCAGCCGTCCTCTGCGAAGACATCCAGCCGATTCCAGCTGCCCGCGGACGCTGTCACCCCTCCTTCCTCGACGCGCTGAGAGAAGCCGCTGCATTTCTCGTGCAGAGAAATCCAGTCCCGGCGCTTCCGGTTTACCCTCGCAGGTGACTGGGATATCGAGAGAGACCCCTGAAGGAGATACCAATCCTCCATCATTCTATTCAGAGGTATGGTGTTGACTAAACCCTTAGACGAGAATTCTTGAAACAAACCTTGGCAAAACCTACTTAACTTAAAGCTACTTACTTACTCCCCTTCCACGTGTTAGGCTTAGGTCAGGCACACTGGGGTAGGCTTAGTTAGAAGCACCAGTTGAGTATGTTAGCTTAATGTATATATGACTGTATATATGTTTTATTACTTTTAAACCATTGTATGGCTAAGAAACCATATCAATGCTTTTACAGTTCTATTTCGCAATACTTATCTTACTGTACGTACTTTTTATAATAACAATTATTGCAATTGTGGCAATACATTTCTCTTGTACGAGAAGAAAGACTGTTCAATAAATGTTAACCCTTTATTGATACACGCCCGTCTCTCTATTCTCTACATCTCGTGAAAGTAAACTGCACTAGACTGACTGAGCGAAATCTATGTCTATTGTTTCACACGACCCTAGAGATCGACTCTTGATCTGAGGAGCAAAGTTGTCATGTTGCACGGTTGTTGGAAAACTGAATCCCTTCTTGTCTGTGCCAAGGAAGCTGATCACTTCCTATGCAGAGAAGAAAGTTTCCAGTGACCTCTGAGCTAGTTGGTAACACAACCCAATTAAGTTTAGCATAGTCAGTGGAGGCCTGGAATATAAGCAGTTCCACGTCGATACTACTGTTTATGTTATTCCAATGCGCAGGGCCTAGTGGGAAACTAGGAACTACACTACATGGCGCCCTAACGTTTGGTAAGGCGATAAACTAACGCAAGACTTATAGAGTAACTCAGTTGTGCATATTTCACACCCCTTTCTCCCGTAAATACTCCAATAGACGTCTGGAGTGGGTGAAAGGTTAAAATCCGCCCGACCTTAGTAGGAAGAGATTCCTATGTAAAGCTCTGGTTTATTCAACGTTGAAGGATACAGTGTTCCAAAATATTGTGCACCTAATCTTTGTCTCCTTGGAGACCTACTCTGCAAAGCCTGCATTTTTTAAATGTCAGACAATGAAGAAGAAAGGGAAGCAGCTAGGCTGGCTTCCATACTAATAGAGGAGGACTCGAGTCTCCTACAGGCAGACCCAGAGGCTATTATCATCCCGGTCCACTTAAGAAGATCTATAACTTTAAAACTTATAGAGAACGGACTGACACCACAAGGTGGTACCGTAATTTTCGTGATAGAGGCTCACGAGTATCGGCAGACAGAGGTATTCTATTCATGGATAAACTTTCCAGCGGTAAACGCTATAACAAAAGAGTTTCACTATTATAAAATAGAGGAACCTCCGGGAGAGTACGGTCCTTTCGAGGAGATTGAAATCCCACTTAAATTTCAAGAGCACCTGCTCTGGTTTAATGGCGCCCTAAAACACAATGATCATATAACCAGGCTCGGTCCACTAGGTAGACCAGGAGCCACGTGGCCGGTTCTAGCCAGCTAAACACCACATCCTGACATTGCAAAAATGTCTAGAGAAGAGCTGTTAGTACAGCTAAACACATTAATAAAAATACATAGGCAATTAGTCCAATATGTAATGCGGACTGCAACAGTCCAGCCAGCTGTTAATACACCACAGCTGACCCCTCATCAGGGGAACACAAATAAAATTACACCACAGAACATACAGTCATGTCTTGGTAAAACACCCGTAAAACAGGAACAAATTCCTTTCTGGTTAGCACAGAAAATCACTCAAATAGAGGCAGTATTTCCTGATACTACCCCTATTGAGAAACACAGAATCTTGACCATCTGCCTTCCTATGGGAATCGCACCACACGTGGAGGACTGTGACACTTGGGGTACAGTCTTTGCTTCCATTTACACAAAAACACACGGTGTTCCGTCTATGGCGGTAATACCAGAAGTGGTAAAACAGATTCAAAATGAATTCGGTCCAGAGCCCGCTTTGAATCTAGGTATGAAATTACTGAAAGATTTCAAGCAGGTCACGGCTATATTATTAGCCAACATAAAGGGAGAAGCAGCATCTGTGGCGATCCGCCAGAAGTTGAGGGAAACAGATATAAAAGATCCTGTTGAGCTAGCAAAAATCATAGAAAAATGCTATGAAGAATTAGGTAGAGACAGCTTGGGTGGGAAACCAGTTAAGCCCCAACTGCTCAAAAATCCTGAAAAATTATTTATTAAAAATAATTCAAATACTCCTAAAAAGAGCTGGGATGGAAATAAACAATCCACTCCCAAGGAAAAAGTTTTCCAGTCCAGAGGAAGGTCTCCTCGACGGAGGGAAAGAACTCCGACTCGAGAACGCCAGTCTCCCCAACGGGAGCCCTCTGAGAAAAGATATAACCTTAGAAATAGGGATAATATAAAAAAACCTGATAGATATCAAAGTATTGATACACGTCCCTCTCGATCTCTTCCACAGAATTCGGAAAGAAGAGGACGGTCAGACCCAGGAGAGCACACCAAGTCCAAAGACAAGGAACCTGCTCAAAATAAGAAATCTCAATTTCAGAAAAAGAAGGTAGCCAGTATTAGAGTAATCAACCATGCCGAGAATACTGAGGACACAGTTGAAAAACGGAGAGTGGGCATTGACAATGTTGGACAGTGCAGCAGAAATCAGTATAGCGCGCAAGATCTTGATGAGTCATCTGGAGACAGTGGACACGAATGAATACATTCAGGTTGAAACTGCCGACGCCAGACTTAGCGAGCCCCATAAAATATACGAAAAACATTGCGTATAGAGGGTGATAAGACTAGGAAAATTAAGGGTCTATTTTGGGATAAGCTCTCAAAAGGCTATGATATTCTGTTAGCTGAAAAAGATTGGCCCCCGGAGTTTGTCAGGGAGTGCCCTCGTGGCGAAGAAGTGATTATGCCTGCCTTCTCGAATCACATACTGATTCACAAAAAATACACATATGCAAGGAAATGGGCAGTAGCCCAGGCACCTGCATTGTATAAAAATCATGTAGGATGGGATGAGGATTCACCGCCTCACAAAATCCAACTAAAAAGTGAACCAACTGCCCAACGGCAGTATCCCATAAAGCAAGAAGCTAAAAAACAAGTCAGGGAGATCTTAGATCAACTTGAGTACCAGGGGGTGATTGAAACATGCACCTCTCAAATGAACAATCCTTTGTTTCCTGTCTCCAAGCCAGACAATTCATATCGTCTAGTTTTGGACTACAGACATCTTAATACATGTTGCAAAACTTTTGCAGTACAAAACTCGCATAGTGCAGCCCTAATGAATAACATAGTTAGGAAAAAATATAAAACGACATTAGACATTTCTAATGGTTTCTTTTGTCATAACATTGCACCAGAAAGCAGATATTTGACCGCTTTCTCCGCATTTGGGTCACAGAAAAAATTCTGTCGACTCCCACAGGGGTTCAAGAACAGCCCAGGACTATTCTCAGCTAGGGTAACAGAGTTACTACAAATCTATGATGATGAAGCATTGTCTTACGTAGATGATATTTATCTCACAGACGACGACTTGGATACTCACTTGAAAAGAGTGAACACCATTATACTTGGGTTCGCAGCAGAGGGTTACAAATTCAACTTTAAAAAGTCCCGAATTGCCCATCTGACAGTACTGTTCTTAGGGTACGAATTATCAAGTGAAGGGAAAAGCCTAGCGGACAACTTCTTAGAGAAGTGCGCTGTACTCCAAGCTCCAAAAACGCTGAAGAATTTACAATCAATACTAGGTTTTCTGAATTTCGGAAGAACTTACATTCTAAATTACGCAGAGAGGGTTAAACCTCTCTATGAACTAATTAAACCTGATTTAAAACAAATCAATTGGACTCAAAAACACACAGAAATTTTGAGATCATTGCAAACAGACATGTTAGCAAAAACAAAATTAGATACACGTGACAACACGATCGATCTTGTAATCCGAGTCATCCCAGGAAGATGCGGATTCACGTACCTAACCTCTAATGAGGGAGAAAAGGTACCAATTTCAATTAAATCTCACTTGTACACACAAGCAGAAAAAACATTCAGTCACACAGAAAGAACTGTGAACGCAGTGCAAATCGCATTAGCAAATGAACGAGAACTAGCACACGGCAAACGGATTAATATCCTTACAGCGGAATCCGCCTTCGAGGCGCTATTCAGCCCAGTAAACCTGCCTACAGTGTCATTGGATCCGAAATGGATACAGTGCATAGATTCTCTAGGAGCGGAAGACGTGAAATACTATTTCGCCCCGCAATTTGAAGAACTGAATGATTTAGAATATGAAGAAGAATATCCTTTGCCAATCGAAATCCTGCCTCTCCCACAATACGCCTGTATAATCTATACAGATAGCTTTGTACAGCATTTCAACGTAGAGAGCAAATCCTACAATGCAGCATGTGCGATTATTAAAGGTCGTTGGCTGTGCGGTAAATTCAGACCGAAAGTAACAAAAACTGAATCTGTAAGAAACTGTTCGGTTCAAAGAACTGAAATCAGATCTTTAAAGATGGCGCTCGAAAATGCAGAACGCGAATTCCCGACACTTATAGTGTGCGATTCTCATTTTTGCGTCAACTCTTACAATAACAAACTGCAGAGTTGGATCGAAAACGACTACAAAGATGACACAGGTGCCACAATAATGCATAAATTGCTCTGGAACGAGGTAGCTCTTTTAAGTAAAGAACTACAAAAGACTCACGTGATTCACGCACAGAGTCTTCAACGTGATGGCGTTCACGTTGCAGGGAATTCATTGGCTAATACAGCCCCCGCGGAAGCAACTAAACCGGCTTCCGTAGCCACAAGAAAGCGTACAGATAAATACATAGACGGGGAAACCATGCTGGCAGTAAAAACGACCATAAAAGGCGACTGTGCAGCACTACCCGTAAACTATCCACTCAATTATGCATACATAATCGATGCAAACTCCGTTCCTTTTGCTCGAATCCCTGGAGTGGGGGACAGAGTAATTCCAAACATGAACAGGAGAATATTTTTAATAGCAGACGCACACATGGGTTTGGGTCTAAGGCACAGAGAAATCAAGGAATCACTGACTGAATTACAATCAGTATTCTGGTGGCCGGGAATGAGTGTAGAACACCAAATATATGCAAACAACTGTGAAAACTGTAATAGGGATCGCAGTAAGGAACCTTGCTACCGGCTACCAGTCAGAAAGAGCGTAACGCTGCCTACACCCCATCCTGCGTCCTATTAACAGTTAAGATGAAAAGCACTTAAAAAATGTGGCCCCAGCGCTCGGCTGACGCTAGAACGGTTATAAAAGATTTGCAAGTCTTTATCGGCACATACGCAATTACCACGTTCCATTCTGACCAGGGTCCTGCTTTCAGCTCTCGAGCCTATAAGGAGGCCATGGCTAGCATGGGAATTGGGTTGCGGTATTCTTGTCCGTCATACCCCGGAAGGGAATAGTGTGGTAGAAAGAAAAAACCGGGACATAAAGCAATCTATAACAGCGAAGGTATTAGGTTCAGGCGCTGGGTGGGTCAAACATTTAATAAGTGTCCAGACTAGTCTTAACAACATGCCAAGAAATTCTCTAAAAGGTTTCAGCCCATACGAACTATTGTTCGGAATTAGAATGAACGTTCAGGACCTCGATAGTCAGATGTCAGTGGTACAAGAAGAAACAACGCAGTTTGATGTAAAAGACCGTTTGGCTGTTTTACAGGAACTGAATGAAACAAGAAAACCATTAAGCAACATAAAGTTAAAGCAACAGCCAAGTACCACTGACGAGGCACCACCCGCAACAGCCCCAGCAAGGCCTGTCTGGATTCCAAAGATTGGGGATCTAGTCAGAGAAAAGATCGCGGTTAAGAAGGAATTTGGGCCTTCTTACAGAAAAGCAGTACCTGTCTTGGCAGTCACCGGAACAAGATCAGTTGTGCTACCGCCCCTTGCTGGTAAAAAGGAGAACAGAGTCGTGTCTATCGATCTGGTAAAACCACAAGCATGTGGCCTATAATCAACAGTAGGCCCAGTGGACTCCCAAGAAACAACAGAATACCCAAACTTGCAACAATCCAAGAGGTTCAAACTGAAAGACTAATCACATTCGATCAGCCTGCAGTGCACAATGAAGGACTATGCAATAATGCCATGGAACTCGTGCCTCTTGAAACACAGATTGAAACAGTTCGTCAAGAAACAACACCAGTCTACAATGATGTGGCATCAGAAAGTGCTACCGAGAGACAGATTGAAAGAACAATCCCATCAATTGACAGAACTGCCTCTGGTTATTTCATCAACTTCGACAACTTCTCTGAAGATTTAAACGACCCCGAAGTGATGCCAGAAACAAAAAAGTCTTTTAAAGAAAAAGCAATGGAACTCTTTCAACAACTGAAGGAAATCTACCTCATTTCCCCTTGGCTAGAGTTCTGGTTCGGTCTAGGTGTATTTTTCCTCCTGCTTTGGCTCATCATGGTACTGTGTTTGGGAAAATTCATTGAAGGAAAATATATTACAATGGACACAGCAAGTCAGAACATCAACCTAGTCCTGAAACCACACAGATCATCCCACGTGAAGAAAAGAGAACTGTCAACAGTAAATGTCACAGCAATTCCAATACCTGGTGGGGTAGTATGGGAGAAAACAGACTATGAGATCTATGGTCCGGTCGAAATCCTGAAGTATCCTCATCAACTAAAGGTTTCCTTAAGTGACTTTGTGACACCAAGTACATTCTCTGATGATTGGGACTTTAACAGTATTAATGACATGATGTCTGATTTAGTAATGTCAGCTAGATTCACAGATCATGATTATTTACAAGGTTCATCTAGTTATGAGCAGTTATTCTGTTATACCCACTATGGGGATCATTACTTGCATGAATCTGCACAGCCTAGAAATGTTTTTATGTATAATCAATGGGAACATTGTGCTACACCACCTAAAAGCAGTTCTAATGCATTTTTTGAGAAATTCAAATACTTCTCAGGGTTTAACACCAGTGATGCAGAAACGTTTTATTACAAACTGTTAGATAAAACAGGAATGAAAACAATGCTGACAAATTCTAAATTGATATATTCAGAAGCATTTTATGACAAAATGATGACATTTGGTTTTGATTATTGGAAAAATAATATTGAAACGAAAACAATTTGGGGTACAAAAGATTGGCAGGTGCAAGGCATTGAAGCACTTTTTAGAACCTGCATGATACCTGAACAAATGTTATTTTTAAATGACACAATACACCAAACATCTTGTCTTGGCCTAGCTAAGAACAAAGACCTTAAAACACCGTCTATACCAAAGCCAATACCTGAAAATGCAACAGCTGATATTGAGTTAGACGTGTCACAAATTTTACATTTCAACAGAACACATCCTGATTGGAAAAAGTGGTTAATCTGGCCTACAGACACAAATAGCTGTCAAGATAGGTTCCTGAATAAAACACAGGGTTTAAAAATGACCAGATTAGGCTCGAGATATTCCCAGAGACAACATCCAGGGATTATAACAACATACAGTGTAGGGAAACTCTGCCTAGAATGGCTAACTACATCCACACTGGCTGAAATTAAGCAACACTTGTCTTTGCTAAAAGATGGTGCTGATTTGCGCGATTTCATTCTTGGACCACGCAAACAGCGTCAAAAGCGTTTCATAGCGACCAGCATCTATGCTGCCTACAACGAGGCTTGGAAAGTAAAGCAAATTGAAACTGCTGAAAAAATACGAGAAATTGATCGTATTAATTTGGAGAAATCACTTTCTGTAGTAGACAATGGGTTAATGACTCTGTCTTCCAGAATATATTCTTTGGACAATATTGTATCCTCTGCCTTTGATGTGATAGACAGAGATTTGCTAATGTTACAACATGGCCAGTCTCAATTACGCTCTATTATAGAACTAGGCTGGACGCTGCAAAATCTTCGTTCAGGCTATGTGCCTTGGCGTTTAATCAACACAACGTCATTATTTTCCAGTTTTAACCTTACTGATAAACAGATCAGTTTGGCACAGAAAGGAGCAGACTATACAATCCTGAGCATCGAAAAACTCGAGAGATTACCATTGACAATGTCAGAGAGTCCTGTCATTGAATGGATAATACACGGAATTATCACAATTCCGATAACAACTTTCCAATTTCATAAATGCCTCGAGTACATACCTGCTGGCCAGTATGAACAATTGGGTAAGGGATATGTAAAATCCGAATGGAAATTACCATACACTCATTCTTGCTATAGTGACAGCGACAAAAATGTATTTCTTAGTGGTGACAACTGTAAACACTCACTAAGCGGTATACTTTTGTGTCAGGGTATTAATTTACACGGAGCATGTGATGGAAATTCAAACAACCTTTCATGCCACCAGCTAGTCACACCTGCAACTCAGATAGAGCCCTTCTTTATGCAACTCGCAAACGGGAGTTACATTCTTAGAACGGATCACAGGTGTTGTGGCCTCGCGCCCGGAAAAAGTTATCTAGTACAAGTAACGTCCATGGTCAAATGTTGTATGCAAGCATTGTTTCCGAGCGGGCCTCCAGACATAGTGACTCCCCTCTGGCCTCGTCTGAATCTCTATTCTATACGAATTGATACATTAAGCAAAATGAAATCTGTGCTTTTACAGACAACAGTGCCTATAACGTCATCTAAAGAGACGTATGATCTTCTAGTCGCAAGGACGGCTACTGAAGTCCATGACCTTTTATCAACAAATTGCCCCGTGCATTTCGTAGAAATGTTCAGCCAACTCCTTAACATGTCTAGTGCAACAAGCATCCCAGGCATATTTAAGACAGTCTTTACGGGACTGCTAACACCCTTCCAGGCAATTTTGGGAATCTTTCCTAATTTTGTGCACTCCATCTTTGGCGGCATACCACTATTTTTGGGACTTATCGCAGGGATTCTATTTTTGATCATCCTGCTACGTTATGGCAAGCCTCGGCTCAGACATAGCTCCCATGGGAATGGAAGAGACAATCCTAGCAATGCGCTACAGGGACAGGATAACTAACGTCCTCGGATTGGCCAGGCTGAGAGATCTAAACATGACCTGGTTCCTTTCATTCAGACCGATATGGCAAAATTGCATTTTACCTGTGCTACGGTGTATGCTTTGCGGCGATGAATGCGTGTTGGACATCTGTCTTTCACTTCCATCAGCAGTACCAATGGACGTCGATACTTTGCTCAGTCCAATAACGGCTCACGCATTGTGTTGTCCCCAGCGGCTACCAATCCTGATGACGGCATTCGTGGAGACTCCTGTACTACAGCCAAGTGGTAACAGTGGAGCGAGTGACAAAAGCAACATCATCCAGGTACAACGTTCTGTGAGCATTGCTGGTCCTACCTTCGATGACAGCAATCATTCTCACACCTGCCAAGTTACAGCGCTATCTAATTTGGTTGAACTATCACCTGATTTTGTAGACCAATTCTTTGCGAGCCTGTCTGATACGATGTTCTCACCCATAGAGAAACAATAACTTTTGAAAAGCTTTCCGACACACAGCGTTCCCATGAACTCTGAATTCGGCCTTCAGTTTTGATCAACAAAAACTGCCAGGAGCTTTGGAAATCTATTTTCTTTGAATTGGACAATTATTTAAAAAAAAAAAAAAAAAAAATATTGACCCTCTCTTTTTGGCACGAACAATTCTTTGCTTAACGTAAAAACTATTCTTAGAGAACAGAAGCTTCACACTTCTATTTCTAAACACATCTAGAGACATAACAACATAACATCAGCCTCTAGCACACGTTATTACAATGCATTTTTATGTGATGATTTATCTCGCATTTCTTCTGTCAGAGATACTTCATGTGTAATTATTTTTGCATAATCGTTCATTGATTTCATATGCAATACCTTTTGAATGATTACTATGCTTTAAAAAACGTACAGTACCTAAATTCCATGTATTACAAGTACGCCTATTTCGAATGCATTTATGTATTTTGGGGTGGGCAATGTTACACATACATCTAATTGCTTTAGTTTTAGTAATTTTGATGGACATGAAAACGTGGAGTGGGTGTTGCGTGCTTATCTAGGTTCCTGATCGATACTGTGACCTTATGCCCCTATTCGGCTATAAATCCATTTATTCCCTATATTGGCATAACCGTTCAAGTGCGATTTTCTGAAAAGTCATCTCTGGCCTCACACGAACAGAGCCACATTCCAGCATGACTCTCTGCTACTTCCTTTGCGACCAATTAGTGCAATGACAGAGCAGCAGTCACTATCTGATATTCCTAGATAACACTCCGAGTTCTTCAACAAGATAAAAACTTAGCAAACCTGGAAATCCCCGCTTGCTATGTTTTGATTAGTAATGGAACTCTAATGAGCAACTGATAACTGTCACTTCCTAGTGACATCTTTAATTGACGTCTTATGTCCAGCAAACTTGCGTCAAACCCGGCACCTGTCAGGTATAAATATTACCAACGTTGCCTTAAGCAATGAGAGAGATACGAGCTGTGAGTTCGTTGCCTGTTGCTGATGCCAGCTGCCTGCATGACCCTGTGTTGGTAAAAACTAGCACTCTGTCGCTGCAGCCTGCTATCCTGTGGTGGTGAAGCTGCTGATTACCATTATCGCCGCTACAGCGCGACCTATGGTACAGTACGCTTGAGGAGCCGAGCAGCCGTCCTCTGCGAAGACATCCAGCCGATTCCAGCTGCCCGCGGACGCTGTCACCCCTCCTTCCTCGACGCGCTGAGAGAAGCCGCTGCATTTCTCGTGCAGAGAAATCCAGTCCCGGCGCTTCCGGTTTACCCTCGCAGGTGACTGGGATATCGAGAGAGACCCCTGAAGGAGATACCAATCCTCCATCATTCTATTCAGAGGTATGGTGTTGACTAAACCCTTAGACGAGAATTCTTGAAACAAACCTTGGCAAAACTAACTTAACTTAAAGCTACTTACTTACTCCCCTTCCACGTGTTAGGCTTAGGTCAGGCACACTGGGGTAGGCTTAGTTAGAAGCACCAGTTGAGTATGTTAGCCTAATGTATATATGACTGTATATATGTTTTATTACTTTTAAACCATTGTATGGCTAAGAAACCATATCAATGCTTTTACAGTTCTATTTCGCAATACTTATCTTACTGTACGTACTTTTTATAATAACAATTATTGCAATTGTGGCAATACATTTCTCTTGTACGAGAAGAAAGACTGTTCAATAAATGTTAACCCTTTATTGATACACGCCCGTCTCTCTATTCTCTACATCTCGTGAAAGTAAACTGCACTAGACTGACTGAGCGAAATCTATGTCTATTGTTTCACACGACCCTAGAGATCGACTCTTGATCTGAGGAGCAAAGTTGTCATGTTGCACGGTTGTTGGAAAACTGAATCCCTTCTTGTCTGTGCCAAGGAAGCTGATCACTTCCTATGCAGAGAAGAAAGTTTCCAGTGACCTCTGAGCTAGTTGGTAACACAACCCAATTAAGTTTAAGCATAATTCAGGCCCCACTTACCTAAGAAATAAATTTGTAAAATACTGTCCAAATCGCGCACTAAGATCCTCCAATGCCAATCTTTTGACCATTCCTAGTTTCAGACTCAAAACCCGCGGGGGTAAATCCCTAGCGGTATTGGGTGCCAAAGCATGGAATGCCCTACCCCCTCTATTAAGAGCACTGGACAAGGAGTCTGAGTTCCGCAAGCAATTGAAAACCTGGATTTACAATCTTCCAGACACAATGGCCAGAGCGCTAGTGTGATCCCGGTTATGGTCTCCTTAAGCAGTAAGGCAACCTTTTCATCTGGTTGTCCTCATATTGGCGCCGAGATGCTCCTTGGAGCGATTGCTAGCGCGTTATAAATGGACTCTACATCTACATCTACATAGTCAGTGGAGGCCTGGAATATAAGCAGTTCCACGTCGATACTACTGTTTATGTTATTCCAATGCGCAGGGCCTAGTGGGAAACTAGGAACTACACTACAAAGTCCTAGGCTGTTCGCTTCAATGGGGCTGCCAAATTCCTGCTAGCTCGAGCAGCTGGCTACCAGGAAGACGCAGAAGCCATGCTGCAGGGCAAAAGCGAGAGCGACCCTCTAAACATCAACATTTACGGCATCAGCACACTTCATCAGGTAACATCATGACCTCAAAAATCAAGGGACAATCCACCAGATTCAAAATCATTCCCTGAGCCACCATTTTCCTGTTCTCCTGCACATAATGATGCATTATAAAGTTAGCTAGAACCATCCCCGCTCCTGTTATGTTCTCTGGTATTTACTGTATTGCAGGCAAACGTTTTAATTTCATGGTCGAAATTGACATGGCCAGTCCCCTGCGCTCCCCATTTATTTACCAACACTTGTGAGTGCAGTAGAGGCACAGGTAACAGAAATTACGTGCTTCATCGATCTTTCGAACTGGGGATACTTTTTGATTATAATTTTTATCCTTTTGTTATTTTGATGCACGCAATTTGTCCTGAGAAGTGCATTGTACCATTTTGCAGGAAAATATAAATATACCAAGCTTTTTCTTATTTTACTCTTTTAACAAAAATACCCTTGATGTGTATGTGCAGAGGAATCCACAACCATTTTCCTGTCCCTGCAGGCTCAGTCTCTGCATGGGTTGCTCGCCTGCCGAGTTAAGCTGCCACGCATCATGCTATTGATAAAAAGAAAAAAATTCTAAAAGTGTCTACAGAAAGCTTTTATCTAAGAACAATAGTTGTACCTATTATTTTCTTTTGATCCTTGAATATTTTTGAGTTCGGAACACCGAATCCCCGGAGGCCAGAGCGTTAATGTTTTCTTAAGCACCTCAACTTGCTCATGCTTTTCTATTCTTTTCTGAAGACGTCTGGACACCATTGATGATATCCCAGCAGCAAGTGTGCACACAATTTAAATTCAATACAGTCTCTAAAACAGTGTAGTGAAACTTTTATTTCCTTGGTATTGTAATATAACTACCATTGTTTTACCATTCGTGCCCTGTGACAAGGCCTTCTGTTCTCTGCCCGGTTACAAATAAAGCTAGATGGTGGAAAAAAGCAAGCATGATTTCAGGGAAGTATGGTTCTCCATCACTCTTTCATTGTTCAGTTGTAAGTTCCAATGGGATATCCAAGGCTACAGGCAGGAGCATAGGTATTATGCAACAGGAGATGACTTCATTATGTGGGAGGGTCGACTATATTATGCAGCAAGAAAAGCAAACAATTCCTCAGATTTCTTTGTATTACTTAGTTATTGTATTATTTTTGCACATGTTAACACTTTCTGGGTAAAACATTCACCTAAGTTGTACCAGTTTAACACACAAGTACATTAACAAGCTACGGTAAGGTGAGCAGTAAACCTTTGTGAAGGGTCTTCCATTGTGCGGAACCACTACGTTTGCACTAGATACGAAACATTTCATCTCATAATCTGCAGATGATGGTTTATGCGGCAAATGCAGCAAATCTATAATTGTGCGGAGAAACACCCTGGCTGCAGAATTCCTATAGGTAATGAGCGGAGGCATTCTCATTAATATGGAGAAAATAGCCCACGGGTAAGCCTGCAACCTCAATTAAATTTTTGGGTTTTCTATTTGCTGGTGCTATTTGTATTCCTAAATCAGACTACATGACCCAGTGTATAGTAATAGTATAGATAATCAAACCCTGGAGGCACATCTCCAAGGATAGTGTGCTGCATGGATAAAAGCTTTTAAGGTCCCAAAGGCGAGACCTAATGGCTATGCCAATGCTTGTTTTATAAACCTTACCCCTCTCCTTAGGTCCTATGTTGATCACCCACCCCTCCCTGCACACTGTTGCTCTCTGATCAGTGTCGATTTGCTCTTCCACACCCTGCTCATCAATTACGATATTTAATTTACTGCTCTAAGACGGACAGTTGCAATTTTAGGATTAATAATTAACATTTTTAAAATGTCTGCTGAGCATCAAATGCATGTGCGCCCATACACATCATCTTCGTATTTTTGCCAACAGATTTTTTTTCTTTATTTTTCCTAATTCTGGTTAGTATTGACAAAAAATAATTTCATTGGCCACCATTGCATCATGAAGCAAAAGAGCACATGGATCGTTACACATGCTGACATATACAGCATCACGCTAAGGCGGGCCATTTCTTTCTCTCTTTTTTTCTTTTCAGCATAAGCAACTAGACTTTCTTTTTGTTCCGATGATGCGAGTCAGCATCAGCAAAAAGCACTGACAAAGCTAAAAGATTCAGCTTAAGCCTTTCAAAGACATACTTATTTGCGTTGCCAATGCTTGTTCTATATGTGCAGTCAGAAATGGACTAAAATATTATTCTTATTACTTCTTTTGACTAGTACAGAAAAAGTTACGGTAACATTTTGTAAAACCGTGACTATTTCCACGTTCCATTTGATTTTGTGTCTATTCTTTGTTGACACACTTTTCACTACTGTAGTGACAAGTATATGTACACGATAGCTTTTGACATAGAGAAAGGGCTGTTTCATTCTATGCAAAGAACCTTAAACATAAGCAACCAATCCACATGAATTCTTATTGCCAGATAATATTAATCTGATGACAGCTGTCCCCCCACGACCTCCTGCCCCCTAGCAGGACTTTAGCTACCGTAGCACCAGGATACCAGTCTGGTCACAGTCCGCTTTAGAAATACAGCATACAAATACTTACATATTTTCCATTGACATTCTCCAAGATGACATTCTCCAAGACACCTGGTCAACAACACGTCATGTGCAAAAAAAAAAGTTTGACTTTTTCACCATGAAGACTGCATTTCATTGCTGGCCGATTCTGATAAACATACTGTGAGCATTACATCCTGACTGGTCAGGCATCCTGCTGCTGAGTCCCTACATCAATGGAATACCAAAGAACAATCATAGTTTTCAAGTAAGATCAAGGCAATAGAGATATTTTGACAGGCTGTCAAGAGCACACACTATTACTTTTTAGTATACTTATCAGACAAGCCAACGTAGACATGCAAATGGGTCTTTCATAATGACATCTGTTTTAACAGCATCACACCATCTGGGCTGCACTTATTGCTTTTAGGAATTTCAATAACTCAATCAAATTTCTGTAGGCTGATCTTTCCCGCTCGACTTCCTAATGCCTTCTTTCCTCATAATCTTGATGCAATCATCTTTAACCATCAGATCTGCATTGGTTTCTTTGTAACTTCTCTTACAGACTTGTAGTAAAGATACACCATTAACCCTCAATCTGTTTCTAGCCTTCTGAAGATGTTGTCACTTTGAATAAGTGACAACTACCAGATAAGTGTTGAGTATCGTGGTAACGTAACCTCCCTTTTCTACTGTTTATAGAGCTACCAATGGATTTACAAACACCAAAATCACCAAAAAAATCAATGCCTGAAATACCCTTTTCTGTTTCCTGACTTACATGGCTTCTTTCCCTCTTTAGTACTCTGCCCATTGACTTGCGTGCAGTCCATGCAAAGCTTGCGGCTATTCAAACATACAAATTGCACCTTATTTTTCCCCCATTTCCCTTTGGATTATCAGTGTTACGACTGATCTTGCTCATGTTCTCAATTCACCCCCATTGCTAAAATCGCTTATGAATGGACCAAGGACTTATCCATGTGAATCCCCGCTTGTAGATGTAGCTGAAAGAGAATTCAATTAAACAATCTATTAGCTAGTTCTTCTCTTTTTAGCTACCTAACTTGCATCCCATACAAGTTCGGGTTTTCCAAGGGGACTTCCTTTTTGAGCCGCAGTCATACAAAGAAGTAGATTAATGATTCAAGATCTGGTATATTTACAATTAGAATCACACACCTGGATGTTCTTTGATGAAATAAATGAAGAAGCTAGAATCTGATTTGAATGAACAAAATTCCTCTAAAACTTTATTTCTCATCTAGGCGTAGTCAACTACTTACAAGTGATAGTAATCGTATATATCAATCTTTTTATTACCCTGTCGATTGAGGACAAAACAAACCTTTACATAGTGCACAAGAGGACATACCAGTTAGGATCCATTTACCACAAGGTTTTTATACTTGAAGTCAGAACAATGCGGGGCTCGTGGCATAAAATGGGTTGTGTTATCACTACTCTATGAATTGGATCAGATCTTCACCTGGAATGAGTGCCACCTGGCTAGTATATTGAGAACGCAGTTACTGGTACAGTTTGCCTGTCCACCATATTGCCCATCAATTTTTCGACACAATGTCATATCTATACTTGGAAATTGTAAAGTTGACAAGTTTTCCATAAAGTGGGGGGATATCATCATCCAAATATTTTTTGAACCCCACACTCTCATACATCTTCTTTGCTTCATACTGCACCATTAATGTGTTCAACACCACACATCTGAAGTTGAGCTGTCGAGCAAAGTCTAGGACTGTCCTGGATAGAGCCTTGGCAATCCCTAAGCCACGAAAGTCTGCTCTCACCGACATTCGCTTCAGCTGTAGCTCAGCCTCTTCGCCTTCTGCAGGCTTGGCTGCCACAATACCTATGATGCGGTCTTCAACTTCTGCAACCCAGAAGCAAGCGTTCTTATTCTGCATGTATGTCCTTTGTATATCCAGCAAGTCTCCTGTTAAGCACTTATCAATGTAGAGAGACCAAATGTAGCCGACCAACTGCCTGCCTGCGGCTAGCAGTAGTGTGATTGCCAGAATAGGGAGGAGGAGGGATCTGGAGCTCAGCAGCAGGACGATGAATAAGCATGTGAGCACAAAAATCACCCAGAGCTGCTTTAGCACATGTAGAAACACTGAAGGGATATATTCATTCATCCCGGAGGCAAACATGGTCCGTACTGCTTCATAGTCACTGTCGTCATACTTTCTGATCTTGTAGTTCAACATTGTGCCTAGAAAAAAACAAAACAGCAATCATATATAAGCAACCCTTATAAGATTCACCATTGTGGAAAGGTCCAGTTACGTGGGAACTCAGTTGGATTCACCTGACCTTCTACAGTCAGTGAATTTGTTAGCGGTTGGGGAGAGGGACCCCTTACTAGCAAAACAAGCATTTGCAATGCAATAGGTCTCGTATTAGGAAAGTTTGAGCTATTGGTATTGTAAATGACACATTTTTTATTTAGGTATTGTTTTTGAAAATAGCGAAATTAATAGCTTTGTCATTTACCATGCCAATAGTTATAACTTTCGCAAATGTGACACCTATAGCATTTGTAATGCAATATGTGTTGTATTTACGTGACTTACATGTATTGATATTACAAATAAAAATGGTTTTTAATTTTTTTAAATAATTAATACTTAAATAAAAGTTATTGTAATTTATAATGGCAATAGCTTAAACTTTTGTAAATAACATTTGTGAAGGTTATAAGTGACACATAGAGCAAATGGGTTTGCTTAGATTAAACCGCACATCACAGAGTTAAGCCAATTATAATATAAGCAAAAGTAAATAAGGAAAAGCAACTGTGGCTGGGGTGCTCCTAAGGTGTATGACACCTACCCACCAAAGTGTCAATCAGTCCTAGGATTCAAATGAACCCAGGTCAAGCATATGTATGTACAACACCTGAGCACACCGTATTATTATTTCAAAATCAAGTAATGTAAGTATTTTTCAAAAACAGTCAATGAAGTCTCAGCGTCCTGTATATTCTAAATCCAAAAAGTCTCAAAGGAGAATCCGAACAAATCTTCTTAGGTTGAGATCTGGTTTTAGTATCCACAGTTCATAAGAGGAAAGACAGCAGCCGACGCGCGTTTCGCCCGCAGGGCTTTTTCAAGGCTGCAAGCAAGATATTTATACATATCCATCAGATAGTGATAACTTTCAATCTGATTGATTCAGGAGGATTACACGCTTTATAGGATGGATCTGAATCCCAAGATTGAATGGTGACTTTGGAAGAGGACAAGCTTTTATTTGTTGGGGCCACAACTATCATATTGATGGTAAGGCGGAATGTTCTAAAAACTTTGCCATTTTTACTTCTTTTCAAAATCAAGTAATGTAAGTATTTTTCAAAAACAGTCAATGAAGTCTTAGCGTCCTGAACTAGTTGTTGTTGAATGGTTGCACAGATTGATGCTCTGGTGGAGCTCAGTGATGTTGTGGTGCCACAGAGGGATGCTGTGGTGGTGCTGAGTCATGCTGTATGCTATGCTATGTTTTGCTATCCTATGTTTTGTTATGCTATGCTATGCTGTTTTGTTATACTATGCTATGTTTTGTTATGCTATGCTATGCTATGTTTTGCTATGCTATGTTATGCTATGCTTTGTTATGTTATGCTATGCTATGTTTTGTTTTCGTTTTTTTTTGTGTCCTCATTAGCCATATAGCCGATCCAAATGTGCTCCAAGCCGCAATAACACGAGGCCCGACCCCCCCTGTAGCACCAAGGAGCCTAGTACTAAGCTCCCGGTACCCAAAGAGTCAGCCCCGATGTCACCAGCAGAGCTTGGATGGAGATTCTCCCTTCGGGCCGGTTCGGCCAGTTGTCCATTGACTGTACGGTACCTCCATTTGGACAGGGATATTTTAGGCCTAATCATCGGACCCGGGGAAAGAAAAAAAAACCCCGGGTTGGCTAACTATCCCTTCTCCAATTGATCAAAAGGTCCCAAAATCTCAAAGATCGAGGGCTACATGTTCTAGATAGGTCGACCTTCGATGCTGCATATAGTGAAGACAGCCACTCTACATGCGTTGGAGGATTTGTGTTGACCCAGTTTTTGCAGATTTCTCTTCTTGCTAGTAAGATGGCATAGAATAAAAACTCTCTCTCTAAACCTTTGATGTTATTATTCAGGCCGAAGATGATTAAAGGCCATGACCAGGGGATAGATAATCTGAGGATAGATTCAAGTGTTATCCTGACTTCTTGCCAAAAAGTGGCAATGTTCGGGCACTCACAGAACATATGAAGGTCTGAGGCTGCTGGAAAGAAGCATTTGCAGCAACACTTCCCGGGTTGGAATTTCGAAAGCCGTTTGGGAGAATAATACGCTCTGTGCAGAGTGAAGAAGTGATTACGCCTCAGCCATGCCGGCTTAATGATTTTGTAGAGGAGGGTAAAAGAATCCTCCCATATGTCCTCCATATTTAGTTCACCCTCTGCACCCCAAAGTTTTTCCGGGAGGTTGAAGTCACGCTCTCCATCTTCTATAATGCGCCAGTAGAAGAGTGCGACCTCTTTTCTTCCCGCAGGTCTCTCAACTAAGATGTTTTCTAGAGGGCTATGTTCTCCCATCATTGCTTTCTTCTTGGTTTGAATCCGAAGCCAGCTGCCTAGTTGTAAGTTTACTATCCAAGCAATGTTCTAAAAACTTTGCCATTTTTACTTCTTTTCAAAATCAAGTAATGTAAGTATTTTTCAAAAACAGTCAATGAAGTCTCAGCGTCCTGAACCAGTTGTTGTTGAATGGTTGCACAGATTGATGCTGTGGTGGAGCTCAGTGATGTTGTAGTGCCACAGAGTGATGCTGTGGTGGTGCTGAGTGATGCTGTATGCTATGTTTTGCTATCCTATGTTTTGTTATGCTATGCTATGCTGTTTTGTTATACTATGCTATGTTTTGTTATGCTATGCTATGTTTTGCTATGCTATGTTATGCTATGCTTTGTTATGCTATGCTATGTTTTGTTGTGTTTTATTATGCTATGCTTTGTTTTGCTATGCTATGTTTTGTTATGCTATGCTATGTTTTGTTGTGTTGGTATGCTATGCTGTGTTTTGCTATGCTATTATCTTTTGTTATGTTTAGTTCAGCCATGCTATGTTTTGTTTTGTTAAGCTATGCTGTTTTGTTATGTTTTGTTAGGCTATGTTTTGTTATGTTATGCTATGCTATGTTTTGTTTTGCTATCCGAAGCTTTGTCCGGCTGGACAACAACGCACACAACAGCAAGGAACTCTTCAACATCGTGAAAGAGCTATCCAACCCCAGCGCAGGAAACAACGACATCACCCCATCGCAAGACCTCTGCAACTCCCTCGCTTCATACTTCCACAACAAGATCGCGGACATACACAACAGCTTCAACAACCAACCAACGCACACCATGACCGAACAACCACCCCCCACCACCACCCTCCACGCCTGGACCCCGATCAGCACCGAAGACACCATCCGCACGATGAACTCCATCCACTCCGGATCACCAACCGACCCCTGCCCTCACCACGTCTTCAACAAGGCCGACGCTGTCATCGCACCCCACCTGCGAGACATCATCAACACATCCTTTGACACCGCCACCTTCCCTGAGAGCTGGAAGCACGCCGAACTCAGCGCTCTTCTCAAAAAACAAAGAGCGGACCCCACCGAACTCAAGAACTACCGCCCCATCTCGCTCCTCCCGTTTCCAGCCAAAGTCATCGAGAAGACCGTCAACAAGCAGATGGCCGCCTTCCTCGAGACGAATGGATCCCTCGACCCCTCACAGTCCGGCTTCCGAGCCAATCACAGCACCGAGACCGCCCTCATCGCCGCCACCGATGACATCCGAGCCCTGATGGACAACGGAGAAACAGCGGCCCTCATCCTCCTAGACCTCTCCGCGGCATTCGACACTGTCTGCCACCGCACCCTAGTACAGCGCCTCAGCAACGTCGGAATCCAGGACAAGGCGCTGGAATGGATCATCTCCTTCCTCGACGGAAGAACTCAGAGAGTCCGCCTACCACCGTACAAGTCAGAGGCCTCCGAAGTCATCTGCGGCGTCCCTCAAGGATCCTCTCTGAGCCCCACCCTCTTCAACGTCTACATGAGCCCCCTCGCGGCCATCGCACGCCAACACAACCTCAGCATAATCTCCTACGCCGACGACACCCAGCTGATCCTCTCCCTGACCAACGACCCCGCCACCGCCAGAGCCAACCTACACGAAGGGATGAAAGAGGTAGCCGAGTGGATGACGACCAGCCGCCTGAAACTGAACTCTGACAAGACGGAGGTCCTCATCCTGGGCTCTTCACCCTCCGCCTGGGACGACCCCTGGTGGCCTCCCGCCCTGGGCACCGCACCCAAACCGACAGACCATGCACGCAACCTGGGCTTCATCCTGGACTCCTCCCTCTCCATGACCAGGCAAGTCAACAACGTCTCCTCGGCGTGCTTCAACATCCTACGCATGCTACGGAAGATCTTCTGGTGGATCCCCACCGAGACCAGGAAGACCGTCACCCAGGCCCTCGTCACCAGCCGACTGGACTACGGCAACGCCCTCTACGCCGGTACCACCGCCAAGCTCCAGAAGAGACTCCAGCGGATCCAGAACGCCTCAGCCAGACTCATCCTCGACATCCCACGAACCAGCCACATCTCCGGACATCTGAGAGACCTTCACTGGCTCCCCGTCAACAAAAGAATCACCTTCCGCCTCCTCACCCACGCACACAAAGCCCTACACGACCAAGGCCCGAGCTACCTCAACAGCCGGATCAACTTCTACGCTCCCAAACGCCACCTCCGATCAGCCAACCACGCCCTCGCCGCCGTCCCCCGCATCCGAAGAGCGACTACAGGAGGAAGGTCCTTCTCCTACCTGGCCGCCAAGACCTGGAACTCCCTCCCGGCCGACCTGCGCCTGACCCAAGACCACCTCTCCTTCAGGAAGAAGCTGAAGACCTGGCTGTTCGAGCAGTAACGGCACCCCCCCTCCCCCAGCGCCTTCAGACCCTACGGGTATGTAGCGCGCTCTATAAGTGTCACTGATTGATTGATTGATTGGTTATGCTATGCTATGTTTAGTTTTGCTATCCTATGCTTTGTTTTGTTACGCTATGCTATGTTTTGTTGTGTTTTATTATGCTATGCTATGTTTTGTTGTGTTTTGCTAGGCTATGCTTTGTTATGCTATGCTATGTTTTGTTATGCTATGCTATGTTTTGCTCTGCTATGCATTGTTCTGCTATGCTTTGTTCTGCTATGTTTTGTTATGCTATGTTTTGTTATGCTATGCTATGCTTTGTTGTGTTTTATTATGCTATGCTTTGTTTTGCTACACTATGTTTTGTTATGCTATGCTATGTTTTGCTGTGTTTGGTATGCTATGCTGTGTTTTGATATGCTATTATATGTTTTGTTATGTTTTGTTAAGCCATGCTATGTTTTGTTGTGTTGTGTTTTGTTATGCTATGCTACGTTTTGTTGTGTTTTGCTAGGCTATACTTTGTTATGAGATGTTTTGTTATGCTATGCTTTGTTGTGCTATGCTTTGTTTTGGTATGCTAGGTTTTGTTATGCTATGCTTTGTTATGCTATGGTATGTTTTGTTGTGTTTTGTTATGCTATGCTTTGTTATGCTATGCTATGTTTTCCTATCCTATGCTTTGTTTTGTTATGCTATGCTATGTTTTGTTATGCTATGCTATGTTTTGTTATGCTATGCTGGTGAGGGTGAGTGAGGGTGGGTGGGTGAGGGTGGGTGACTGAGTGAGGGTGGGTGGGTGAGTGAGGGTGGGTGAGTGAGTGAGTGAGTGAGTGGGTGAGGGTGAGTGAGTGAGGGTGAGTGTGTTAGAGCGAGGGTGAGGGTGAGAGGGTTGTGAGGTTGTGTATCCTATGCTTTTTTTGTTATGCCATGCTATGTTTTGTTATGCTATGCTGATGAGGGTGTATGAGGGTGAGTGAGTGAGGGTGAGTGAGGGGTGTGAGGGTGAGGGCGGGGGTGTGAGGGTGAGGGCGAGGGTGTGATGGTGTGTGAGGGTGAGAGGGTTGGGAGGGTGAGGGGGTGTGAGGGTGAGGTTGTGAGGGTGAGTGAGGGTGTGTGAGGGTGAGTGAGGGTGAGTGTGTGTGCGGTGAGGGGGGTTGAGGGTGTGAGGGTAAGGGTGTGTGAGGGTGTGAGAGGGGGTGAGGTTAAGTGAGGGTGGGTGAGGGTGAGCGGGGGTGAAGGTGAGCGGTTTGGGTATTTACACAAAAATCAATAAAAATATGTTGAAATTAACAAAACAAAAGCATAATATTGCACAACTAAAATTTCTAATTTTGGAAAGTATCAAAAAGATTGAAGGCAGAGACAACACCAAATATTTACTTCAAAGAGAAAACTCATGGATATACAGACTGTGTACTCAGAAACCATTAGGACTTAATGAAAGGACCGAATTTTCATGTTACTTGTAAATTTGCTTTAGTGCCTTTACTTGGCACTCCTGTGTTCATCTACACTGTTTATTTACACTGTGATACACCCACCCCACAACATGTACGATATGATCATGATATAGCTCATCGCACTAAGTTACTCCTTCATTTTTTCCTTTTACACCAAACCAAGGTTCGCGACTGCTATCAGACACCCAAAACTTTATAGTACTTTAGTTTATTAGTATCTATCGTTCAATAACACTTTATTAATAGTTATAAGCTGCAGACTGATTCCGGACTAGTGGTCTAACACGAGCTGGTTACACCATAGTCTTTTTTCAATTACTAGCGATCACGTGATCGTGATCGTTTTTGAAAGCACAAACACAACGGCAACACTGTTGCCGAAGACGCAAGGAATCACAATGAACCCGCGTTCGCGGTAATTCAGACCCAAGTTCTTTAAACTACAGGTTAGTGTACCAAAAGCTAAGTTACCTTTGCTTAGCATTCAACGGTTACACCCAGTTAGCAATAAGCTAATTCATTCCCTCTTTTTTCTATCCATGTCTAGCGGTTCAGCATAGAACACATAAAGACAGGCATGTAAGTTATTTCTCCGTATTTTTTCTATTTGCTACATAACATTGTAACACGACAAACAAACGATTATGTCTGGGTTAGAACTATTACTTTTTCAAACAGTAGTTATTTTATGTCATACGAACACATGCTTTATGTTCAGAAATAAGTGGTATTTATATGTTTTCCTCTACAGTGTTATTCCCTGATGAAGGACTCGAAGAGTAGCCCGAAATGCATTGGATATTATATACAATAATGATGCCTTATTGATGAAAATGTGAGATTACACGAAGGAATTTAACATGTTATAATGAATTTTTGTTGAAAGAAGAAAATGTTTACAAATAAACCAAGCAACAACACAAACTAAAATGTGTGGAATCCTCTGATTATTCAAGAGGAGAAAAAAGTGTTCCCAATGGGATAGTCCCTGTGACCGACTGGAATCACGTGTTCTATAGTTTCTTCAAGGCGTTTTTAGGGGTAATAACGCCACCTACGGTGAACCTAACCAAAACAAACTCACAAAGTGAAACAGCTGTGCATCCACCCAAGTCTTTTCTGTTCGCAATTTCTTAAACCTCATTTGGAAGGATTGCACACACAAAGAATTACCAACAAAGGCAATATGAGCAATTACAAAGAGATATCAAAGACTACCGAGGCTAGGGCCTCAACTTTTGCTTTTAAACCGGATGAGGCAGACAGGATTTATGCTTTAATCAGGGATGAACTTTCACAGGAGTCCAACACACGCACTAAGGAGCAAAATATAAGACAACTAATATATCTGTTCAAAAGGAAGATTAACCAACAAATGCATGCGAGTACACTAATAAAGTATCACAAAAACCAACGCATACCCCGGGGCCTAAGGATTGCCCTCAAACCTTCCCTATGTAAGAACTCAAAAAAGTTTCAAGAAAGATGGTACGAAATACTCAATAAATGTTCTCTCGATCTCATTCTCTTGATAATAGAGGAAATATCAGAAATCTTGGAGGAACTAACGAAAGAAATAGCAGAAACATCAACTGAATTATCTGGCCTCATGACAAAAGATGAATTAACCAAAACATTGGAGGATATACAGATTCAAATGGACAAGCATACTAAAGATCTCAATGAGAGAAAAATTTGCAAATACAAACGAGATACTCTGGATTACCGTTTAGGTGAAGTTTACACCTGGGCAGAGATTTATTCAAGAAAAAGAGCCAACAAATCATATACATCCCAAACTGAAACATCTTCCTCGGATAGTGACTCTACACAGAGAAGGAGACAAACAACACAAACAACCAAACCAAGTGAACAACCCACAACCAGTAATTCACAACCATCCACAAGTATTGACTTAGAACAAAGTACACAACCGACGGTTCTAGTTCAAACCCAACAAAATCATTTTTTGGAACAGGGTCAAGCACAAAAAGGCGACCCAGGCAAGGACAGAACAAAAGAAAAAGAAAAAGAGAAGGAGAAAGAAGCACCAATCACGAGGAGCGCAACAGGCTCCAACAAGGACAAGAAGAAAACACCAAAGACCAATTAGTCATCAACATAAGCAACTATACATTGAATCACCATGAAAAACAACTATTACAAAAAGGCACATCATTTGTACCGACTCACACAACTGACAATCTAGAACTTGAAGTCAGTTTTTTCAAACTGACCCGTAAACTTCGCCTACGACACTTTTTCGATAACATCTTACCTAAACCCACAATACAAGAAGCAGACCAATTACAAGGTTTACGACCCACAAGTTCCTTTCAAGCGCCTGTCAGTCCCAAAACCATAGACATCTTCGAAAAAATGGTGAAACAAGACCTAACCAAAATAAAACATCAACAACATGGAAACAAAAACATCACACAGAAGGATTTAGATACCCTTAAAAAACTATCCACCAATGAAAAAATCATCTGCACAAAAGCAGACAAAGGAGGTGCAAAAGTTATAATGGATCGGGATAAGTATGAACAAAAAGTATTGGAACATGTTAATGACACCAACACATACATGAGATTAGAACAAAACTCCACTATGGAATTTTCACAAAACTTGAAAACGATCATTGAAAAGGCATATGAAATGGGTGTAATAAATGACAGAACAAAGAAATTCTTACTCAAAGACAATCCCAAAAGTTCAACGCTAAACATGGTCCCAAAAATCCACAAAAACTTATTGGACCCACCGCTACGACCGATTGTATCCACCAGGGGCAGCATGCATGAACCTATTGGACAACTATTAGACAAATATTTGCAACCTCTGGTTAAAAATATGGCAACATACATAAAAGACACTACCGAATTCCTATTAAAACTAGAAACGATCAAAATTGAACCAGATGAACAAATAACACTATGTACAGCAGATGTACGTTCATTATACACTAGTATACCCCACTCCATGGGTATAGAGGCAATAGAAAAAGCTCTTATGAGTACAGACTTGAATGTGACCTTTCAAACATTTCTAATGGAGCTAATGCTCTTCTCTTTATACCAAAGCTATTTTAAATACAATGACAAATGGTATCTACAACTGGTTGGCACTGCCATGGGCAATTCGGCAGCGCCGGTATATGCGAATCTCTTTATGAAGTTCTATGAAGAAAAGCACATACTTTCCAAAACACAATGGCGTAAAAACTTAAAACTGTTCATCCGATATATCGATGATATCTTTATAATTTGGTCAAGCTCCAAAGAAGAAATACATAAAGCCTTGACAGAATTTAATGCAATTGATGAAAGAATCCAACTAACTTGGGAAATATCAAATACTACTATTACATTCTTGGATGTCAAAGTCAAACGCACACACAAAGGACTTGAAACTGACCTTCATATAAAGAGCACAGACAGAAACAACACGCTACATTATAGTAGCTTCCATGAACACAATCTCAAGAGGTTTTTACCATTTTCACAAATGGCCAGAATAAAAAGAATCACGTCTGAACCAACTATGATGCAAAAAAGGATAACAGAAATAGAAAACAAGTTCAAACCAAGAGGATACCCAATGCATATCATGGAGGAATCTAAACAAAAGCTCGCACAAATTGACAGAAGGACATTACTACAACCAAAGCAGACTAAAGAGCAAACCAGGATTGTTGCCATATCCAAGTTTTCAACATCAAGCAACAAAAAAAGACTATACTCAAACATTGGCGAATGCTTACTCTAGAACCTGACTTCAATAACTGTTTCAAAGATCCTCCTTTATTTGCATTCACCAGAACGAAAAACATAGGGGAAATGATCCAACCACAGACGGTCACAACAGAAATCTTCAGAGGAACCAAACCATGCCACAACTGTGGACATTGCAACAACATCATAAAAGGCAATACAATTAATCATCCCATGAAAGGACAGGAAATCAAGCTCAGAGTTAATGCAACTTGTGATTCATCCAATGTAATATACGCACTAAAGTGCCCCTGTGGCAAACTATACATTGGAAAGACTGAACGACGCATGAAAGTGAGAATCACAGAACATAAGTCTAACATACGCCTAAAGAACGTGAAATCCACAGTTGCAATGCATTTCATGGAACAAAAGCATAATATTGCACAACTAAAATTTCTGATTTTGGAAAGTATCAAAAAGATTGAAGGCAGAGACAACACCAAATATTTACTTCAAAGAGAAAACTCATGGATATACAGACTGTGTACTCAGAAACCATTTGGACTTAAGGAAAGGACAGAATTTTCATGTTACTTGTAAATTTGCTTTAGTGCCTTTACTGGGCACTCCTGTGTTTATCTACACTGTTTATTTACACTGTGATACACCCACCCCACAACATGTACGATATGATCATGATATAGCTCATCGCACTAAGTTACTCCTTCATCTTTTCCTTTTACACCAAACCGAGGTTCCAGGGGCGTAACAAACACCCCCGCAGTGCGGGGGGGGGGGCCCTCAGCCGTGACTAGGTGAAGGGGGCCCCTCAGCTCCTCTGTGGAGATCAGATCTGTGAGGCTCTGAAGCAGGTGCAGGCTGTCGGCTGTCTGCTAGGAGCCCCTCGCCCCCTCCCTCTGCCTGAAGAGAAACAATGTTTCAACTGACATTGTTTCTCTTCAGTCAGAGCCAGGCCCAGGAGGAAGGGGGTGGGGGCCCCAGAATGAGCTTTCATCCCAGGCAAGGCCTCTGAGACCTGACGTTATTATCTCAGAGCATTTAGACAGGAAGTGGGGGCTGTCTCGGTGCCTCTCCCGGGCTAGTTGTGTGTAAAGTGAACCTTCACTGCTTGGTGCACTACAGCAGACCCGGCTGCCTGCTCTTGCTAAAGGAACATGAAGTTTGGAAGCCACGACCAAGGACGAGAAACTCAACCCCCAACAGACGCCAACTTCTGCTCCAAGCTGTTCTTTTGGTGAGTGACTGAAACACGCTCTGCCCTTATCCTCTCGGTCAACAGTGGTGAACTGCCACATGCTGCTGCCACGAGGTGTTTAGATTTTGTCAGAACTGTTTAGATTTTGTCAGAACTGATGAGCTTTTGTGAGGCCGGGGGATCCCGACTAAGGCCCCACCAAATGGTTTCATGTACAGTGCAGTTAAGGCGCCTTCATTCATACACCAGACCCATTGTCAATGCCAATGCTTGTTTTATTTAAAAATTTGGAACATTTTTTATAATTGTTAAGAGTTCTTGCAAGGATTGAAATGTTGAGACATCAACTGAAAGGTGACAAAAGAAGAAACAGTGAATACATTAATTTAGAAAAAATGAAAGCTGTGGAAGTGCACTAAGGTACTGTGATTGATGGCTACCTTTTGTGGCGGGAAACACGTGACTACGTAAGAATTCGCTGCAGACGGATCTATTGTCTGTTAATCTATTTACTCTCAGTTGGAACAGGCTAGGGTACCATCTCCTTCCAAACTAGAAAACTATCTTTATCAGCCCCAGATGTCAGTTTTGGTATCATATCATGACAGCATTTCAGATACTTCGAAAGTCTTGTGAAATGTAACTTGTCTTTTGCACTGACTGCTTGCTTCAAATGGGGCATCACGGGAAAGCATACTGCAGAACTAACACAAATACCTGCTGTCCCAGTGGCTCTCTCTTTCCAAACGTCAAGCAAAGAGACATCAGGGAATCCTTATTCTTGTTTATTCAATGGATTGATTTATTCCCTTGATGGTTTCAATAAACGTACGTACATCAATAGGACAATACAGTTATCCTGTATCAATGCCTATGAGTTTATGAGCTTATGAGCTTATGATCAACTGGTTTTTATGTAAAGAGCTCTGACACCTTCGGGTAATGTTCGCGCTATATAAAATCACATTAAATAAATAAATAAAGTTAACGGGCTCACAGGATGGGAGGGTGTTTCCAGACCTTAAAATCATGTTTTCTATGCCTGTGGATGATGTGTGTGAGAGACAGTGGGTCCATCTTCGGCGTTCCAGAGTCTTAGTAGAGGTGGGCAGTGGCACACCAACAAATTAAGAGGGAAGACTCCAAGGGGCAGATTTACAAGCCCCCTGCGCCACCAGTACAGCCCCCTGCGCCACCACTGCGTCACTTTTCGTGACGTACTGGTGGCGCAGGTGGTCCTCCATATTTACAAGGAGAGGAAAAGCCACCCTGCGTGACTTTTCCTCTCCTTGTAAATACGACCCATTCACACGCAGAAATTTGCGTTGAAGGGGCGTTCCATGGGTGTAGCTGTGGGTGTTCCCAAGCAACACCCATGGAACAAGACATCTCCAGATTTACGAGAAATCTTAAATCTGGAGATGCGTCTGAATGCTACGCCACCCTAGAGGTAGCGTAGGGAGGCGCAAGAGGAGAAATGTTTTATTTTCTCCTCATTTTTTCCTCTTTCAATGCATGCTGCATTCTACAGCACACATTGAAAGAGGAAAAAGCCTTTTGTGATTGTTTTTGTGCAGGAAGGTGCCCCTTCCTGCACAAAAACAATCTCCCCATGGTGCAGGCATCCTTGCACCATGGTGCCAGGGTGCAAGGGTGCATGTGCCGGCGCATGGCATCTGTTTGTATGCCAGCGCAGGGGAGAGCACAGGAATGCAACATATTCTTGTAAATATGTCGCATTCCTGTGCTCTAAAAGTGCTGGAGCATGGCGCAGCCAAAGGTCTTGCGGTGCCCGCAGCAGCACTTTCTTGTAGATCTGCCCCGAAGGGTCTGGGTTGGCTCTTAGAGCCCTTGCACCAGCCGAGCAATGGAAATGTTACCGTCATTCAAAATATAGTACATTCTCTTCAAAATTAAAATAGTACATTCCTTTGACATGCAACAGGTTTGCCATTAATAGGTTACATTATAGGTTTACATTGAGAGGTAATGAAGAAAGGGGGCTGATTCAAAATATTTGCCTGAGAATACAGTGTGGTTAAGTGGGGAAGTTGAGATTCCTCCTGGGCTTTCTGGTTTCACTTTGTACAAGTCAACCACTAAAGGGATATCTGTCTTTTTTTAACCCCTTGGGTGCGGCCGCGATTCTGCGCCTGTGCGGCACTTCTAATGAGTAGGCGGGTTCATGACGGCCCCCAGCCGTCATCAGCACACGAGCACTGTGATGCATGACGGCCGGGGGCCATCATCAGCATGGAAGGGGTTAACACAACTGTTAGTGGTTTGTTTTTAACTTTGTCAGCTACAGTAGAGCGCAGGTGGCAGACAGAACCACGTGAAAACTTGGCTTGTTTGGTCTCAAGGTTCCATGAGAACCTGGAGCTGACCCAGAGCCCGGCTCGAGCTATAAGTGGCCCGCCCACCTCTAGGTCTAAGTGCTTCAGTGTGTGACGCTCCAACGGTGAGGAGTACCAAGTGCCTAAGTAGCAACTGTGAAAAGAGCTCCTCGACTAGCAGCCTCTCGAGTCTTTACCAGTTGATTTGGAAGGAGCTCTGGTATTAATTGCTCTTCTTCGTATGTGTTAAT
Source organism: Lissotriton vulgaris (assembly GCF_964263255.1). Lineage (NCBI taxonomy): Eukaryota > Metazoa > Chordata > Amphibia > Caudata > Salamandridae > Lissotriton > Lissotriton vulgaris. Next base: position 101,997,309 of record NC_141689.1, on the reverse strand, counting down.
TTCTGTTGTGTTAAAGCGCACAGTAGCGGTCAGCGCAGCATCTTGCATAGCTAAATAAATAATTCTATTGTATTTGTTCTTTTTTTACCTCTTACTCATACCGGCTCAGCTTTGCGTAGATAACAGTGTTGTTTAGGTATTGCATCACCTCAGGTGTAATTCGTATGGCTAATGAATGACCGACCACACGCATGTATGTCTCGTTTTCGGAAAATCTGTCTACCCAGTTAAAGTTGCTTTCTACACCATATTCCCCCAGTTTAACCTTTTTAAACTTGCCTACCATGTGAATGGCACAAAAGGGGCAACTCATTTCCTGACGGTGTTCATTCAAATCTGGATGGAAACCAGGTTTGTTTGTTATGCAATCTGTTATGAGACCCAAACTTTTCCATCTCTTTCTCATAAAAGAATAGCCACTGTAATTGGACACTACAAAGCTCACGTATGACATGGTTTTCTCTGTTTTGTCTTCACTTGCATAATAAGGTACTCGTAGTGGTCGCCGGAAGTAGGAGCAGTGGTACAGCCCTATTTGTTTTAACTTTCCACTATCAATGATTTGAGCGCTAAGAACGAAAGCATTTCCATTTTGAGTAGAGTGAGTTTACTTCCTTATCGCTGGAAAAAGAAACATGCCACTGAGATAAAGTTCTCTCAGAGATGGAACATACGTAATATTAAAAGTCTTCGGTCTTATCTGGGCGATGATTTTTGTCGCCAGCTCTTTAAAAAGAAAGTCAAGCCTCCATTGAGTTCCAACTGAAAGTTGTAAAACATCTGTTCGCCATGCACGACGAATTCCAGTTGGATATGGAAGGTTTGTTGGAAGTGTGCATCCTGAAGTAATGTGTGCCCTCATGTAAAGAAACTGGTGCTATGTAAAGCGCTCTGGTACCTGATTCGGTTCGGGTCTAGTTCGTGCTATATAAAACTCTACAAAAAAAAGAAAAAAATATATGTATGATGGTACTGTATTTTTGTGTTTGCATTTAAATTGCACTTACTACCCCTGAACGAGGCATAGAAATGCTTTGTGACGAGTATAGATAGTCTAGAGGAGAGTAAGTATTTTTAGGTTGCAGGGATATGATTGTAAAGAACGAGAGTGTGAGCTGTGAAATGAGATGTGACAATTGGCATAGATAAAGTAGTAGAAAATGTGTCAGGCAGACATGAACCTTAAGGGGAGATGAGGGTGGACAGTAAGGAGAGGTAAATAACTTTAACTGAAGGTCACTTGTTGATGCAGGCTTTTGGGAATATATTGGGAGGAGTCTTTTCGAGATAGCTTATGATCTGAGAATATAAAACAGTAGAGGGAACCAAGCCTATTTGCATGTTTTTGTAGAGTATTGCTTTGCATTGTGTTATGGGATGATCAGTGAGAAGTTTGGCTCACTGGTTAGAGGAGGCAGACCTGGAAGCAGAGGTCAGCCCGAGACCAGGGTTCAATTCCCGGCTCGGCGGGGTCTTGAGTCCTAAAAAAATGTCCATGGACTCGACAATTCTCGCTCCGGTGCCTACTTGATTCACGGGTTCACACTATGCGACTCTGGCCAATAGCTTGCTTAATCTCCACAACGGCCCCTCACGGCAGGATGCCTGGCTTTCAACTTGCGGATACCCTGCCGGGGTTATCTCACAGGGGAATACCAGGACGGCTTCCCTAAGCAAGCGCTTAGAAACCGCTCGGTGATTTGCGCTATATAAAATTCCTGTACAAAAAAAAAACAAATTCCTGTACATGATGCGCCTCCGATGAGGCAGCAAAATGCTGACAGAGCCAGGGGAATGTTTGCAGCTCCTGGAACAGGATCTGCTGGGACTCATTGGAAGGTAAGTAAGCATTTGCAATGCAATTGGTCTCGCATTTGTGAGAGTTAGAGCTATTGACGTTGTAAAGGACAATGTATTTCTCCTATGCATTTTCTGTTTGGGATTGTGTGTCTTGGAGTGGAATTATCTGGAATGGTATTTTGTGTTGTGGAGTGGTATGTAGTGAAGTTTACTTATGTGGTGTGCTATTAAATATTGTAGCATGATGTGGAATTTTGTGGAGTAGATTGGATGCATGTGGTATGTTGAGAAATTGTGTTGTTGGTTTGAATTATGTAGTTTGTTGTTGAATTATGTGGTATGGAATGGAAATTTGTAGAGTTGAATTGTGACGTGGTGGAAGTGTGCGGTGTCGAGTGAAAATTATGTTGAGTGGTATTATGAGGCATGGTGTGAAGTGTAGTTATGTGGATTGTTGCTACGTGGCATAGACTGGATTTATGTGGACTGTATTTATCCAGTATGAAGTAGAGCTTAATTATGTGGAGGTTAATTATGTGGTGCTAAGTGGTATTATGTGGCGTGTAATTATGTTCTGTGATGAATTGTGTGGGTATGAATTGTGGAATTGTGTGATGTGTGGAATTATGTGGTATATTGTGGTGTATAATTGTGCATAGTGGCATTATGCAGCATGTTGCAGAGTTGTATTTTGTGGAGGGTAGTTATGTGTTTTGGAGTCGAGTGTAAATATGTTGTGTGGAGTGTAATTATGTGATTTGGAGCGGTATTAAGTTGTGTGGAATGTTATTATGTGACGTGGTATTATGTGGTATGGAGAGAAGTGGAAATATGAGTTTTATTGAGATGTTCAAATGTGCTGTGTGTGGTAGATTTAGGTGGCATGGATTTGGACCAACTGTGTACGCTATGGCTTTTATATCATGGGGTATATTGTTGACGATTGTCCATTTTTCTTTGTAAAAATAATATGGGCTGTTTCTTTACCTTCTGGTACATTTCTGAACAAGTTGTTAAGCTAAATTGTATTGTTTAATTGTGTGCCCATGCAGGAAAGAACAAGTGTCTGGCAGATATGCAAAAAAATAATCCTAGGTCTCAGTATGAATTTAAACATTTCTAAGCAGGAATTCCAATCTGAGAATGGGATCCCGAGAACCTGCTCCACTTCTGCTGCCATCCACCAACTACATTGGCTGCCAGTGGCCAGACCTGTGCCTCGCGTTTAAAATCTTGAATTCTTCTTCACCTGGCATTCTAGCCACCTTCATCGCACCCTACATTCCCTCCCTCCGACTCCGTTCTACGGACCAACATTTGGCGGTAGTTCCGAGGGTGAGGAGAGTACAGGGCGGTGGGCGCGCTTTCCGCACTCAGACAGCCAAATTATGGAATTCTCTCCCTTTGCCTATTCGCAGTTTGAAAAACTACTTGGCGTTCCGTAAGGAAATGAAAACGTATCTTTTCCCTTCACCTTAGCTTCTCGTGCCCTTTCCTGTGGTCTCTCTATTTGAGCATCCGGATGCCCCTCTGCTGGGGTAGCTGCGCGTTCTACAATCTATTTAATATAACAATGAGTTACCTGTTTGCTTTACGATAGTTCGTAAAACAAGTAAGTGCTTTGCAAGCCTGTATATGTAGCAAGGGTTTTAAAGGGACTAGTTTCCGTGCATGGTATTGCTTTTGCCAGAGTGGAGAAGCGTGGCTCAGTGGTTAGAGGCGGCAGACCCGGAAGCTGAGATCGACCGTGGACCAGGGTTCGATTCCCCGCCTCGGCGGGTCTCGGGCTCAAAATTCCACGGACTCGACAATTCTCGCTCTGGTGCCTACTCAACTCACGGGGTCACACTCTGCGACTCTGGGCAATAGCTTGCTTAATCTCCACTACGGCCCCTCGCGGCGGGATGCCTGGCTTTCACCTTGTGGACACCCTGCCGTGGTTTCTCACAGGGGAATACCAGGACGGGTTCCCTAAGCAAGCGCCGGGACGCTTACGGGCAGCTGTGCGCTTTACAAGTCCAGCACATTTCACATTTCACACAGTTCACCGAAGGGATAAAAACATCTCCAGATAATAATAGGGTTGACAGGATGGTGCGATAGCAGACTATTGATATGTATGGATCTGGTGAGGACTGCGGGCAGCAAATGCTTGATACGCTATTTGCATAAGAAAATACTATATATTTTTTTCGTTATCCTCCATTAGTTATTAGTAAAGAAGGGGGAAGAGAAGTGTTCACCGACAGCATTCGGTTAGTCTTAGGGAGACAAAGAATGCTGTGGTCTGTGGTAGATGCCGCCCAGAAGTCATAGGTATATGTATCAGGAGCTGCCATTGAAAGGAAGTGGAAATGCGCTTTAGATGATGCGCTTTGTGGAGAAGTGTGGCTCAGGGGTTAGAGGCGGCAGACCCGGAAGCTGAGATCGGCCCTGGACCAGGGTTCAATTCCCCGCCTCGACGGGGCTTGGGCTCAATAATTCCACGGACTCGATAATTCTCGCTCCGGTGCCTACTCGACTCACGGGTTCACACTCTGCGACTCTGGGCAATAGCTTGCTTAATCTCCACAACGGCCCCTCGCGGCGGGATGCCTGGCTTTCACCTTGTGGATACCCTGCCGGGGTTATCTCACAGGGGAATACCAGGACGGGTTCCCTAAGCAAGCGCTTAGATGCCTGCGATGTGGGTGGTTTGCGCTATATAAATACATGTACATTTACATGTTGCCGGTATTGATGGCTGCTGTCCGGTTGCAGACTTTACTGGGCTGACAGTGGGTAGGGAAATGCTACATTGTCGCTGTAGGTTTAATTACATGAATCGCGCATTCTCTCTGGTGTTTGTCCGTGGGGTAGTTGCTGACTGGTGCTACACATGGGATCAGGTTTACCTTTGACAGGAGGTACGGTTTAGTGGGGTACATAGTGTAAATTAATGTTGGCGTGTAGAAACAAAAATCGGACCCTTTGTACATTTAATATTATTGTGTGCATCATGCAGAGGATGAAAAGTAGCAGGAACGTCTTTGATGCTGTAGAGGCTAGCAGCAAGAACTGTTTTGGAGTGGTCAGTTGAAGAGATTGTTTAACATGTTTTAAACTTCCAAAGTGGCATTGAGAAGGATGGCAGTTAGATGGGGACCTGTCATCAGTCTTCCTGTCTTTGCCATTGGTGGTAGACAGGGGAGCAGTGAACGCCAGTACTGGGATCGTAGGGCTATACGAGGGGTCGTTTTAAAGGTGGGCAGAAAGCATAATTGCGTGTTTCGTAGGGGTGAGAGTAGAGTGTAATGGATGCGTTAGTAGCAGGCATGACGGAAGTGGTAGGCGTTTGGATGTGGTTAACTGAGCGGGCTTCGCTTGAAGGTGGGTCATGAAGTAGGAGAATGTGTTTGGTGGGCCGGCTGGATGCAGTGTTATGTAACTTTGCTGGAGGGCGAAGCAGCAGTATTTATTGATGCATGTAAATTGCCCGATGAGAGGGCGGATGTGACCAATGGAGAAACCAGAATCTTTTTTTATGGCTGGGGTGAGCCCCTGCAGTATGGCGGGTCGCTGGCCTGAGAACTCTTGACTGGCGCGGACAATGGGGGGCCCCCTCCATGTACTTTGCAGGGGGGCCCCCTCAAGTTTCGTTACGCCACTGCGAGGTTCCCGACTGCTATCAGACACCCAAAACTTTATAGTACTTAAGTTTATTAGTATCTATCGTTCAATAACACTTTATTAATAGTTATAAGCTGCAGACTGATTCCGGACTAGTGGTCTAACACGAGCTGGTTACACCATAATCTTTTTTCATTTACTAGCGATCACGTGATCGCGATCGTTTTTGAAAGCACAAACACAACGGCAACACTGTTGCCGAAGACGCAAGGAATCACAATGAACCCGCGTTCGCGGTAATTCAGACCCAAGTTCTTCAAACTACAGGTTAGTGTACCAAAAGCTAAGTTACCTTTGCTTAGCATTCAACGGTTACACCCATTTAGCAATAAGCTAATTCATTCCCTCTTTTTTCTATCCATGTCTAGCGGTTCAGCATAGAACACATAAAGACAGGCATGTAAGTCATTTCTCCGTATTTTTTCTATTTGCTACATAACATTGTAGCACGACAAACAAACGATTATGTCTAGGTTAGAACTATTACTTTTTCAAACAGTAGTTATTTTATGTCATACGAACACATGCTTTATGTTCAGAAATAAGTGGTATTTATATGTTTTCCTCTACAGTGTTATTCCCTGATGAAGGGCTCGAAGAGTAGCCCGAAATGCATTGGATATTATATACAATAATGATGCCTTATTGATGAAAATATGAGATTACACGAAGGAATTTAACATGTTATAATGAATTTTTGTTGAAAGAAGAAAATGTTTACAAATAAACCAAGCAACAACACAAACTAAAATGTGTGGAATCCTCTGATTATTCAAGAGGAGAAAAAAGTGTTCCCAAGGGGATGGTCCCAGTGACCCACTGGAATCACGTGTTCTATAGTTTCTTCAAGGCGTTTTTAGGGGTAATAACGCCACCTACGGTGAACCTAACCAAAATAAACTCACAAAGTGAAACAGCTGTGCATCCACCCAAGTCTTTTCTGTTCGAAATTAAAAAAATAAAAAACTGTGACGGTCTGCAGGCTGCCAAGGGATTCACCGTAACTCAAAAGCCTGCCACCGAGGGTCCCCTGTGGACTTTTACTATATGCCTTCTATAAACCGTTTTATGAATTATAAAGCTTGAAGTTATTAATGCATTATTAGATTGACCAGGTTTTAATACCTTCTCACTTGTGGCCAGGTTGATTTACCGTTCATAATTAAAACACAAATGTGGCTGTCAACCTCCAGCTAAAGGGCCCGTCTCAGTGCAAATTACTTATTACTTTGATCAAGGCAGAGTGCTGTAAGTGCTTGGGTTATTGGCCAGTACATGCACAGTATGATCGATCCCGCCGCCATAGGTCTTGGGCTAGTACCGTGGGCCTTAAGCATGGGCAATGTTGTGTGGCTAATGCACGCCCCCTCCTCCCAGTCTCTGGCTGGCCCTCTATGCGTTTGTAACGGTTCTAAAAGTGAACGGGATGGCGATTCCTGAGTGCTGGCAGCCCTATGATGTCAGCAGCTTCACGATCGAGTGCGACATCTGCAAGGACTGGTTCCACTGCAGAAGAAGACCTGGGCGAGCTAGGGGTTCGGGGAGGGCGCCGGGGCTCGTGATAAGACCCAGCGTAACTAACCTCCGCTTACCTGCCGGGATCGACGTTTGAGCAGGTCGCTCTGCATGTGCACACACAATACACAACAGTGCTGTAGTGAATGTTTTGATTGCTGTTTTCGCTTCAAGGTGTTTCTTGTTCACAATGGGGGCTGATTTAAATTTCACATAACTGGATCTGTGCACCTATTTGCCCTCTCATTCTAACTTCTGAGTGCGAGTTGTACCAAAGAGTGAGTTATACTTGAGAATGTGGTCCCACATTACTCTTCTGTGAGTCATGTGATCCCACGACAGACCCGATCCCACCTGCGCAGGTGAGCTGCTGGCACACACTGGATAAAATGAATATCACATTGATTGGCAGAGCAGCTCGTCCACGCTGCTCGAACGCCTCCGTTAGCGAGCTTTAGTTCAGTGACTTACTGTCTTCTTTGAGTTTCTTGTTGCTCAAATTGGTGTGTTCTGATATCTATTTCCCTATTTGTTTCATTGTGAAAGTGTCACTCATAGTCGTTGAAATGTCACTGATAATTACACGGAAATTATGAAAATGCCACACAGCAATCTGAAACCATGCCAGCTATCCCTGTAGCATGGTTACCGGGGAATGTTACCTCGTCCCCATTAAGCCAGTGAATGGAATGTGAATAAAGCAGTTATCGGACAGAACTAGCATATAAATATTTAAAAGGAGTGCATCACTGTTTGGAGTGTTGCATTTCCTGTAGGTTTAGACCTTGAGATTACCCCCTCCCGCGCCCTTTCCTTGTTATCACCACCACAAGTCGTCATCCACTCGAATATCTGGAGTTCACGCTATCAGAACCCTTACACCACCGGGCATCCAGCGCACACCCACAGTGCTGTTCACCCCCCCCCTCACAGCGCTATGCTCAATAGCAGCCCTGGACACCCTGGCATCTTTGGAATAACTGTGTACGCATTGCGTCACTGAACAAACACATGCACACTCAACACTGCACACTTTCAAGGCTGATGCAACGATGTACACAATGTCACCTCTCCCACTGCACACCTGGACAGTCAGTGTACAGAACCGCCTTTAAATAAAACCCATTTGCACCTCGAAAACAAGTCCATCTCCTCCCGCTTCAGCTGGCTCTTGGAAGAGGCACAAAGGAGAAGGGATAAGGAAGGGGTAGGGCAGGAGGCTTTAGCAAGCGCGGCCACACGAAAGCTAAAAGTGAAAGTTTATTTCACTGCACTTGTGACTCCTCTACCCCATAGCCACCGAACCTTACATTTAAGACCATACAGTGGAGTAACTGTTATATTTTAATGGCATTTCCCCATGTGCGTACCGGTAACCACCGGCTCAAATTATGCCCCTCTCCAGGTGCCTGCGTTACGGCCCTGAGTTAACAGAACCCCGAAAGCCGGGAGTGTCGACACAAAAAACACTCAAATGAGTTGTAAAAGAAGAGACGCACGGTAAACAGCGTAAATTTATAGACCTCCTGCAGAGTAAATTGTGCTTGCTTTCTGGACTGCTCCCATGTGTTTGGATAGTGCAGTTGGAAAGAGCATTTGGTAATTTGTTGCAAAAAAAATTATGTTTTAATGCTCTGTGTCCTGTATTTTGATACTAGGCACCTCATAGTTGAATGGTTTTGGCATGGGCCTTTTCAGGATATGAACGTTAATGCATATTAACACACCCAAAACATTTACGCTATGAGAAGCATATATTTTGCAGGAGTGGGAGGGAGATAGGGGGACCATTAAAAGGTAGCGGGTGAAGAGCAAATGAAGGGAGATAACGTTTACTGCAGAAACGTGTTTTGGGAGTTGGGGAGGAGTGCTGTGTCTGCCTGCTGTTACAGTGGCGGCGCTGATCTGCTTCCTGTTAAGAGTTGTCACACCATTTTAATTTAAGCGCGGGGAAGTACCCGAGGATGTGATTACATTCTTCTTAAAGTTGTGCCTTGTTAGAAATGACAAACAGGATGTTCAGTGGTTTTAAGAATGTGCTTTTATATATTTCCCATAAAGTATGAGTTTTTTTTCTTCATTTACCCATGTGCGTACTGGCAGATACTAGCTTAAATTAACCCCCCTGCAGGGGCCTACATTAGCCCCTGTGTTAAGCTGATGAAAGTTAAGTGTATGCCGGCCTAGAGAGTGTACCCTGGTGACACCATGGGTGTAGAAAAGAGTAACACACTTGCAGAAATGTGTCCATTCTGAATGGATTCTAAGTACGTACGTGTATGACATTTAGCTTGGCCACAATGCTTCTTGCTATCGCATGCCTTTTGTTTGCTACATTTTTAGCCAACCTTCAAATGGTACTGTTTTACACAATGTCTTTATTTTTGGTGCGCAGTGTTCCTTCCTTCGACATCATCCACCCTAAGGGAGTTGGTAAAAAGGAAAGGAGAAAGCGGTTCGTAAAGGCGAGGACGGGGCAGTAAAGGCAGCGTAGGCTGAAAAAAAGAGAGAGATGGGGGGGACAGAGTGTGACGGGAGCATGGGGCCGAGAGAAGGAGTGGGTAAGGGAAGAGAAGGTGTTGGAAGGGAAGAAGTAACAGGGAGAGAAGAGCGGATGAAGAGGGGAGAGCATGTGTGTTAGGAGGACAGGGGGAGTGTAAAAGATAAAGCATGTGGGAGATACCTTGGAGGGTAGGACATTGTTGAAGGTGGGAGGAAGCAAGCGAGTACGATGGATGGAAGGCTTGGGCTGTGTGTGAGGGGGTCGTCGAATGACAAGTCAGGGAGATGAGGCAGAGGGAGGAGATGGGAAGGGAAATCCGGAAAGATGGAACTAAACAGGTAGAAATGTGAGAGGACGAAGAGGAGTCCGACAGGTGAAGGAGCAGCGAAAGCGAGTGAAAGTGTGGAGAGCCTGCGTGAGAGGGTGTAGTGTTAGAGAGTATGTTATGTTAATTGAATTTTTGAGCGCACAGCTGCCCCAGCGAAGGGGCGTCCTGGCGCTGTATCTGAAGAAGTAACATAACTAACAAAACAGAAAAAAGGGGTAATTAATAAGGCAGAGGAAAAAGATACGTTTTAACAGCTTTCCTGAAGGCAAAGAGGTCATCTAAAGAGCGAATGTGGACAGGAAGTGCATTCCTCAATTTGGAGGCCAGCACCGTGAACGATCGGCCACCTAATCTGCATTTCTGGAAACGAGGAACAAGTGCCAGGTTTTGGCCGGCAGAACGAAGGCTGCGCGAGGGGGTATACAGAGTCAGGAGGTGCTGGAGAATGGCGGGGGTGTCAGTTTTCAGAATATTAAACGCAAAACAGAGGGTCTTAAACTCTATGCGTCTAATTACTGGCAGCCAATGCAATTTGAAGATTGTGCTGCGGGCTGAGCAGAAACGCGGCAGGCCCACCAGGGCCCTGGCTGCCGCATTCTGCACCCGTTGGAGTCGCAGGACTTCCGCCTGGTTGGCGCCTAAAAACAGTGAGCTAGCGTAATCGAGCCTCGATAATACGCTAGCTTGAATCACCATCTGGGGGCATCGAAAAATTTGAGGATAGGCCTCAAACCACGTAAAATGCCGAAGCACATAGATGCCACCTTCTTAGTATGGAATGAGAAGGTTAATTTGGAATCGAACCAGACGCCAAGATTTTTAAGTTCAGAGGCAGGTTTTGGAGGAGGTCCCAGCTCCTTAGGCCACCAGCTAGCACCCCACAGATCAAGATGTTTCCCCAGTACCATCACCTCGGTTTTGAGGGCGTTGAGCTGTAGACAGTTGGGTGTAAGCCAACTAGCAACAGCCCTCAAACCATCCGCAAAGTTCGACGCCAGTTAGTCTGAATCCCCGTTAAGGGCCATCGCCAACTGGGTATCATCGGCGTATGATACCATTGTGAGACCCCAACTCTTCGCAACCTCCGCCAACGGTTGGACGTAAAGGTTGAAGAGAGTGGGGCTCAACGCCGAACCCTGCGGGACACCTTGGGTGATGGCATGAGGCTTAGATCTGAACGGTGGCACCACCACCTGGAAGTGTGGGAAGAGTAGAAGTGCAGACTTGGAGAGTGGAGGCGTGGGGGGTAGCAGTTTGTGGTACAGAGCAATTTGCGCAGTTAGTTAAGAATTAACAAGCTCTTGGCATTGCTGTGGGGGGGCGTGGCGGGAGCGCATTGCTCCAAATGGTGAGTTGTGACGTGGCTGTTGTTGTTGTGCTGAAACAGTTTCACCAACCAGAGACTTGGAGACCAGAGTTCGAGCCTAGGCGTTGGCTCAACGTTAATCTCCTAAACTACTAATTTAAATACACAAATCACGGGATCGACTAATTAAAAAAATAAAATAAAAAATAACAGCGATCTCGAAGTGTTGGGGTTAGGGGGAGACGAAGTAAACAAGCATTGGCCGTGAAAGAGACAGGCCTTGAAAGTGCGGCCTTGAGACTTGGTAAAAGCTTGCGAGAATGAGAACAAAACAAGGAGAGCGAGGGATAGAGAGGAGGCGGGTCGGGGAGCAGAGTACATGCGAGTCATGGCCTGCGGCCGTGAATAAGTGACGGCGGGGGGGCGGGGCAGCGGAAGCCTTTGATGTGGCAAATGCTGCTGGCAGGGGGAAGGCTCGGGCAAGCTCGTGCACGAGGAGCTTGTCACGTGATTCGCTTCTCATGAACTGTTGAAAATCCGGATCGTAAAAAGTCCGCTTTGTGGATGGACGGCATTAGGTCTCTCTACGAGACCTAATAAAAGAGCGGCCCCCTACCAATGTTTTATAACTTGCATGATTTTAGGAATGGCATTGGTATTGTGCAAGGCCATTTTTAATATTGAAATGTGGCACTTACATAGAGCAACATAGAAAACATGTCTCTGGGTAATGTTCCATTTGAGTGTGCTGGGCAGGCTTGCATACCGTTAATGAGGAATGTCCGCATTCTGTTTGAATACACCTCTTTTTAACACATGCTTTTTCCCAGCAGGGAATTACAACGCGGACATTACAACGACCACGTTGTAACCAAGCATACCACTACCCCGCAAGTCGTAACAACGGCTTGCAGAAGGGGGCGTTGGATGTTGGAATTGTATAATTTACTATTCCAACTCCAGTATGTGCAACAGTAGGGAAGGTGTTGGATTTTAAATCCAACACCTTCTGCCCCTCCGCAAGTCATTGATCCGACTTGCGGAGTAATGGTATGCGTGGTTACAACACAGTTGTTGTAACAACTGCGTTGTGTTATCCTGCGGGGAAGAGTTTTCGAAGTAAACTAGGTTTACCTTCGGCTTAAAAGGGTACATTTGCAACGACGTAGGAGGCGTACGCTTGGGAACTGCCTCTGCATTCAATACCCAACCAGTGTAGATTTCGCCTGCCTCCGGACACTTCAACAAGTGTTCTCTGTACCATTGCCACTGCAACTCAAAGCATTACAGGCAATTTACCCTTTCTGACCCATGTCTTTTTGCATGGTCAGATGCAGCAAGCTATCATAATACAGCTTTGAATATAATAGAGCCCATTGTATTGTGACCCGCTCAAGCCAGCACTTTTTAGAGACTTGACACCCTCTAACCCAGTCTGCGATCTGATTAACATCTCGCTCTCGTCTGGCCTAGTACCTTCGAAATGGAAGCAGGCAGTAGTAATGCCCATTTTGAAGAAACCATCTCTCGACCCTAGTAAGCCAGAGAATTATAGGCCAATCTCGCTGCTCCCGTGGCCAGCCAAAGTCGCGGAGGCGCATGTTAACACCGCCCTCTCTGACCATCTCTCGCGCACCAACGTTCTGGATGATACACAGAACGGCTTTCGAGCTGGCCACAGCACGGAGACAGCACTCCTGTTTATGGTTGAGCATCTGCGGGCGGTGCTCGATGCGGGTCAAACGGAGGCGCTTGTTTTATTAGACCTGAGCGCCGCCTTCGACACCGTCTCGCATGGGATCCTCCTGCACCGTCTTGAGGAGGCAGGCGTGACCGGCACTGCATTGCAGTGGTTCCGATCGTTTCTGGCGGATCGTTCTTTCTGTGTGGCTGCCCCGCCCCACCAGTCCAAATTCCACCCTCTGACGCTTGGGGTCCCGCAGGGGTCCTCGCTGAGTCCCACGTTGTTCAACCTATACGTGAGGCCGCTGGCTGAGGTTGTTAAGCACTGCGGTATGACCATGGTGTCATACGCGGATGATACTCAGCTAGCGGTCACGATCAGCGGGGATTCCGGGGCGGGAGCCCCAAGATTCCGAGATTGACTGCGGGCGGTGGCCAGTTGGATGACGTCCAACTGTCTCCAACTGAATGCCAAAAAGACAGAAATTGTGGTCTTTGGCAAACAGACGGAACTTTGGGGCGACACCTGGTGGCACCCTGAGTTGGGTCCCACCCCTACTCCGGTCTCGGAGATTAAAAATCTGGGGGTTTGGCTGGACCCTACTCTTAGTTTTGTTGGCCATACTAAAAGAACTGCGGCCTCCTGCTTTGGCATTCTGCGCAACTTGAGACCCGCACTCAAATTCTTTGACGCTGCGACCCGTCAACTTGTGGTTCAGGCGACGGTGTTGTCTCGGCTGGACTATGCCAGCTCCCTTTTTATAGGTCTAAATCAGGCCGAGCTCACCCGCCTCCAGCGAGTGCAAAATGCAGCCGCCAGAGCAGTAGTAGGCCTTCCTAGGGCTTGTTCTGTCTTCTGTCTCTCACACCTTGCGTGCCCTCCATTGGCTGCCTATCAGGCAGCGGATTCATTTAAAAGTGTTGTGTATGTCTTTTAAGATCTTAAAGGGTCCCTCCGCCCAGATACTTCACAACCTTCTGTGTCTTTACATTCCTGGGCGCTCTCTTCGCTCTTCGGATCGCGAATTAGCTGCAGTTCCTCGTTTCAAACGCAGCCGTGCCGGAGGACGCTCTTTTCGGGCGCGGGCGGCTGTGTTATGGAACGCCCTTCCATTTGAAATCCGGACCCTTGCCGACCTGCTTTCTTTCCGTAGAGCGGTCAAGACTTTTCTGTTCCCGTAGCATGTTCCTTCTCAATCTTTTATTTTCTCAGTTATGTTGTGTGGCCTCCCTGTCAGGCGCCGGGACGCTCCTTCGCTGGAGCAGCTGCGCGCATTATAAATGCCATTAACATAACATAACATAACATATTGGTGCGTTTAATTCTGGATGAGTTACACTAATTATCTTTTTTAAGTTGGATAGTTGGAGGCACAAATTGCGTACACACTTTTATTCTGTAGCTGCTTAGAGTGTATATTCATAAGATTATCCTTAGCTTTTTCACCTTATTAATAGGTTGGATTAACTACCTCGAAAGAGACGGGAGATTGTGTAGCAATGTAAAGTGTTTAATATGATGCTGAGTGCACAGTAAAACCATTTCAGTCTTGGCATTGTTTTACTAGCATGTTTCCAGCATGTGATGTCCCTGAAACATGCTTCAAACTTTTACAAATCTTCCTCCGAGTCACCCTCTCCTAACAAGATTTCGGTGTTGTGACCATCATTTTAGAATGTATTAGAAATGCAGGTTTCATTACTGAATACTAATACAAAGTCGGTAAACATACTTGTTAAACCAATGTGGGGAAACCATATCAGAACCCATTGTTGAGCCTCTAGAGGGATACATTAAATGCCCCATAGTTACTGAGGTGCTACCATCTTCAAAGAAGGATTGAAACTAATTCAATGCCAACCTATCTCCAAAAAGCAGAAATACTAGTGCTGTCAAATGTGGTGAGTTTTGGTAAATTACTTTTACATTCTTTGCAGTAAGTTCTGCGACCCCATATGAGCTGGTTGTTTTTCTCATATTTATTGACGTTATTGAGGACATAGTTCATTGGCTGTTTTGCCAGAAATGTCAATTTAAGCGACATCAAAGCATACCTGTTAAGTGACTCATGAGTGAAATGAGGAGCAAAACAGTTATGTTTAATTAAAAAATAAAATGTTGACTGCGATGGTACAGTTTGAGGGGTTCCAGCCCGGTAGGAGCACTCTACCTGAGCACTAATGTGTTCACAGGTTATTAAATATTGATTTGAATAGCACACTAACCACCAGAGAGGGTATCCAGGCGCTGGGCTGTCAGCCAGTAAACAGTAGTGCTGGGCTGTCATTCGAATCATGATGGGGCTGTGTACACTTCAGCTGCTGTCCCTTCCTCCTACATGTCCGCCTCAGACCTCGGTCGTGCTCTGCAGGCCAGGACACTGTCGCTGAGCTGCAGGGGCAGAGATCTACTTTCCAAAGCCAGGAACAAGCAAGGACAAGGTTGCGTTGTGTCATGCGAGAAACAGCTTGCGAATTTCACCCGCTCTTCTGATGTCCCTGATCTCTCACAACATGCTCTCATTCTGGGGTCAGGCCGCTTGTGGATCGCGACAAGAAACAACTCTGGTAATGGAGGGCACAGCAAGGAAAAACAAGCATTTGCAATGCAATAGGTCTCGTATTAGGAAAGTTTGAGCTATTGGTATTGTAAATGACACATTTTTAGGTCTCGGGCCTACCGTCACACTGCGAAGCAGTGTGGGCGGAGCCCGAGATTTTTTGACTTCAATGTGGGGCTTTATTCCGCCTTTCTCTTTCATTGGCTAGCTCCATAAATGGAGGCTAGCCATTGGAAGACATTGGCTGTCAATCATTCTTTCCCCTCGGAACGCGAATCGGGGGCGTTTCCGTGACTTTTTTTAAGTCACGCCCTCTCCCCTTCCCATTGGCTGGAATTTTACCTTCCAGCCAATGGGAAGGGGAGAGCACGCAAACACGCCCCCGAATCGCGAAACGACCTGTTGCTGTTCCAGTCCCGCTCCCCCCCTCCCTCCGCCCGCAGCTCTCCTTAGTCCCGCTCCCCCCCTCCCTCCGCAGCTCTCCTTAGTTTCGCTCCCCCCCCTGCCCGCAGCTCGCCTTAGTCCCGTTCCCCCCCCTCCCCCAGCTCTCCTTAGTCCCGCTCCCCCCTCCCTCCGCCCGCAGCTCTCCTTAGTTTCGCTCCCCCCCCTGCCCGCAGCTCGCCTTAGTCCCGTTCCCCCCCTCCCCCCGCCCGCAGCTCTCCTTAGTCCCGCTCCCCCCCTCCCTCCGCAGCTCTCCGGTAGTCTGCTCTTGCAGGTCCAGAGTTTGGTGAGGAAGGCGGGCACATTGCTGGAATACCCGTCCATCGCCAGGGATCCGGAGGGGCTCCTGCATCGTCCTGTCCCGCGGGTCACACTATCTCCATGCCTGTCAAAGTCCCAGCCCGAGTGCGGTAGGTCTATGCGCGCGCGAGAGACAGCAGCCAAGGAGGGTGGGCGAAAGCGGGAAAACCATTGAGGTATCCAGGTCACACTGGCAGCGGCAGCCACCGATTCACCGGAGAGCCCGCTGCTCGCGCTCTTAAAAACTCAGCATAAACGGCGAGCATCATCCCCTGCAGAGAACAATGCACAGAATGTTTCTGTTCTGCTGGTTTTTTATAACTACCGTTACCATGTTGTTGTTCGCCAGTACTCACACCTATCTGCCATGCAGCTACAGAAGGAAAACCTTAAGGTCCAACCGCATCACTTTCAATTCCACTACATTATTAAGAATTGTACTCTCCGGTAGAGAAAATAACACATCAGAAGTCAGGTCCTGTAATCGAATGCTACACTTGAGAGGCTGACCAGCACCGCCTAACTTCAGTCTCGTTACACTTACAAAGTGTAATTATTTTTTATAAAAATAGTGCGCATTAAGATGCGGGCGCAACCTTACATTATACGCATGCGCCAAAAATATCCCAGCCGCTGAATGCTCGTTTGTGGTAAATCACTTCATCTAAAGAGTTAAACCTCCACTCAGGAATCTCTTGCAAGGTTGCCTCCATTGGCCTGCTGCCTGAGATGGTTATGCTTTGATGGCTCACAGGTATGTGAACTTTAGACCTCAACAGCTAATATATGCGTAAATCAGCACTGCGCCGCAGCGCCCAGGTCGCCTTCCCCTTTCCATCAGCGATTTGAAGCGGCCGTGGCAATTAAAAAAAACAGATTCACACGTCACTGTTGTATAGCCCCCACTCCAAATGGGGCTGTCTCCGACACTTCCTACCAGCGTCCTGTTTCTTGTAGCCGGTAACCCTCCTTCTGTGTGTTCGCTATTGGCTGCTCCTGAAAGTGCAACGCGGCGTCTGGAAACACCTGTGCTGCATGAAGCGACCCTCCTCCTCGCCTCTTGTCTCACTCCACGTTTTACCTTGGCCTCCCGTCTCTGTCCACATTTTACCTCTGCCCCCATCCCACCACATTCTACTTATATGTCTTAACTCTTTTTCCCCACTGTTTTTCCTATCCTAGTTCCACTGCCTTCATCTCTTCTTCTTCCAGTCAAATCTAAGTTCGTCCTATTCTGCCCCTAATTACCTATGCCCTACCCACCCTTGCTCCGTGCTTCCTACCATCCACCTTCTCTCCTGCTCCCCACACTCTTGCTCCACCGGCCTCTATGCCCTGATCACTCTTGCTCCTGCCTTCATTTCCTCTGGGCCTCTCTCGCTGTCTCCGGCCCTGTCTCTCGGTTTCTCCAACCCTCTCTCGCTTGCTCTGGGCCTTTCTCGCTTGCTCCGAGCCTCTCTCGGTTTCTCTGACTCTCCCTCGATTTCTCCAAACCTCTCTCTCGCTTACTCCAGCCCTCTCTTGCTCCGGTCCTCTCTCGCTCACTCCGACCCTCTATCGCTTGCTCTTTCTTGCTCCAATGCTCTCACTTGCCGTAAACTAGCTGAATTCCCCTACAAGCTTCTCATCTCTTGCGTGCTTCTTCCAGTTTATTGTAGGAGTTTTGTCACTAGTTACTCTTACCATCTAAAGCACCTCTATAACTCTCAGCGCCCATGTGCTCTCCAAATAAATACATATTTAGAGCCTCTGTTTCTCTTTATGCCACCTGAAAAATTGTTTTGGCTGGACGAGTAACTCTACTGGTCTGATGTAAAGTAACTCCTATGTCTCAATACCTCCCCTGTTCTCTTTCTACCCTATTCTTGTTCCTGTGTACTTACATTGCCTCTCCCCCTACTTCCTAATTGCACCTTCCTAATGCAAGCTCCTCTCCATTCAATCACCCCCCCCCCTTCCTCGTCTCCCCATTCTCACTCCATGTTTTTCCTCTGCCCTCCTCCTCGTCTCCCCATTCTCACTCCACGTTTTACCTCTACCTCCCTCCTCCTTCACCCTCTCAGTTTGTCCTATTCCTCCCCTATTCTCCTATTCCTCTCCTATTTCCTCCGGCCCTGTCTGGGTGGCTCCGGCCCTGTCTCGCTCCAGCACTCACACTCGCCAGGCGCTAGCTGCACTCCCCTGCAAGCTTCTCATCTCTTTCGTGCTTCTTCCACTTTATTGTAGAGTTTTGTCACTGTTACTCTTACCATGTAAAGAACACAATTCTCAGCGCCCACGTGCTCTCTAAGTAAATACATATTCACACCCTCCGTTTCTCTTCATGACACATGAAACTAGCAGTTGCAATGCAATAGGCCTAGCATGTACCCGAGTTTGACCTATTGGCATTAAAAATAACAATGCCTTTTATTTATGTTTTGGTTTTTAAAACATATAAACAGGCTTTCATTTACAATGCCAATAGCTTAAACTTGCATGGTAAAAAAAATGCAATAATTTGCTAGAGTTTAAGCTATTGGCATTGTAAATTACACTGCCTTTTATTTATGCTTTAAAACAAACATTTAAATAAAAACGCATAGTCATTTACAATGCCAATAGCTGAAACTCTCGCAAATGCGAGACCTATTGCATTGTAAATGCTTGTTTATTTAGGTTTTGTTTTTGAAAATAGCGAAATTAATAGCTTTGTCATTTACCATGCCAATAGTTATAACTTTCGCAAATGTCACACCTATAGCATTTGTAATGCAATATGTGTTGTATTTACGTGACTTACATGTATTGATATTGCAAATAACAATGGCTTTTAATTTTTTTAAAATAATTAATACTTAAATAAAAGTTATTGTAATTTATAATGGCAATAGCTTAAACATTTGTAAATAACATTTGTGAAGATTATGTTCAGTGTATTTTATTGTGACGAAAATCCAAGAACATATGTCAAATATTAACATCTTTTTGTTACATTTGTAATAAAGCTTGAAACATTGAGATAACATATTTGAACCAGTTGTTGTTGAATGGTGCCACAGAGTGATGCTGTGGTGGTGCTGAGTGATGCTGTATGCTATGCTATGTTTTGTTTTGCTATCCTATGTTTTGTTTTGTTATGCTATGCTATGCTGTTTTGCTATGCTATGCTATGTTTTGTTATGCTATGCTATGCTATGTTTTGCTATGCTATGCTATGTTATGCTATGCTATGCTTTGTTATGCTATGCTTGTTATGCTATGCTTTGTTATGCTATGCTTTGTTATGCTATGCTTTGTTATGCTATGTTTTGCTCTGCTATGCTTTGTTATGCTATGCTTTGTTGTGTTATGCTATGCTTTGTTTTGCTATGCTATGTTTTGCTCTGCTATGCTTTGTTCTGCTATGCTATGTTTTGTTATGCTATGCTAAGCTTTGTTTTGTTATGCTATGCTTTGTTTTGTTATGCTATGTTGTGTTTTGATATGCTATGCTATGCTTTGTTGTGTTTTGTTATGCTAGGTTTTGTTATGTATGCTATGGTTTGTTTTGTTTTGCTATGTTTTGTTATGCTATGCAATGCTTTGTTGTGTTTTGCTATGTTTTGTTTTGCTATGCTTTGTTATACTGTTCTATGTTTTGTTTTGCTATGGTTTGTTTTGTTATGCTATGGTATGTTATGCTATGGTATGTTTTGTTGTGTTTTGCTATGCTTTGTTATGCTATGCTATGTTTCCCTATCCTATGCTTTGCTTTGTTATGCTATGCTATGTTTTGTTATGCTATGCTGGTGAGGGTGAGTGAGGGTGGGTGGTTGAGGGTGGGTGAGTGAGTGAGGGTGGGTGAGTGAGGGTGGGTGAGTGAGGGTGGGTGAGTGAGGGTGGGTGAGTGAGGGTGGGTGGGTGGGTGAGTGAGGGAGGGTGGGTGAGTGAGGGTGGGTGGGTGAGTGAGTGAGGGTGAGTGAGTGAGGGTGAGGGTGTTAGAGCGAGGGTGAGGGGGTTGTGAGGTTGTGTATCCTATGCTTATTTTGTTATGCCATGCTATGTTTTGTTATGCTATGCTGATGAGGGTGTATGAGGGTGAGTGAGTGAGGGTGAGTGAGGAGGTGTGAGGGTGAGGGTGTGATGGTGTGTGAAGGTGAGAGGGTTGGGAGGGTGAGGGGTGTGAGGGTGAGGGGGTGTGAGGTAGTGTGTGAGGGTGAGTGTGTGTGAGGGGGTGTGAGGGTGAGGGGGGTGAGTGTGTGAGGGTACGGGTGTGTGAGGGTGTGAGAGGGGGTGTGAGGGTGAGGGTGTGAGGTTGAGTGAGGGTGCGTGAGGGTGGGTGAGGGGGGGGTGAGGGTGAGCGGGGGTGAGCGAGGGTGAGCGTGGTGAGGGTGAGCGGGGGTGGGTATGTACACAAAAATCAATAAAATATGTTGAAATAAAAAAAATAAAAAACGGTGACGGTCTGCAGGCTGCCCAGGGATTCACCGTAACTCAAAAGCCTGCCACCAAGGGTCCCCTGTGGGCTTTTACTATATGCCTTACTATATGCCTTCTATAAACCGTTTTATGAATTATAAAGCTTAACCACAGGAGCCGCTACTGCAGACTAGGCCATTAGAAGGAAGCCCTGCAGACAGCCGCCCCCCCAGGAGTGTGTGTGTGGGGGGAGGGGGTCGCCCCCCTGCCTCGGTGTGTAATGAGGTATTGCGGAATCTTTCTCAGCCTCCGTTAGCAGAAAGCTGTACAGACATCAACGTCCCCTGAGGGGCAAGGAGCGTTTGTGTGTGTGTGTGGAGGGGGCAGGGATCACAAACAGTACGTACCATAGCAGTAGTATGGGCGCGTTATCATGGCACGGGCGAGGCTTCTCTGCAGTACTTTACTTGCGTGCACTAATGGAGCCAGTGTGTGTTCACTTCAGGCTTCTCATTGGCTGCAGTCATTAATGATCATGGCAATTTGACCTTAAATGGTCAGTCCCACTTTCGGATCATCTTTAACACAAACCTGTTAGCTGTTTAAATTGAAAGTTTTGCATAGCCCCACGTGTCGGCTTGCTCGCCCCCGAACACTTTAGAAAACCAAAAGGTACACCGTGAGAGTCCAGTTGGCACTGGAACAGGCACTATTTGTTCATCCCTACATTATGTTGAATAGTTTCTTTTCAATCGGGCGTACATTCTAAATGAGGAGGTTGAGTGCAAAGAACTGTGTTGCGGGTTGAGTGCAAAGAACTGTGTTGTGGCGGGGCCCCCCACCCTCATGTTGTCTTCAAATCATTGTTACGGTCCACTACCTCGCTGTGCCACAACACAATGCCTTCGTAAAGCCCTGCGTGTAGCAGATGTCTGGAAGTAACCAAAATGTGGTTACAACTTGCACGTCAAACTGCCTGTGCCGGACATTAGGAGGCGGATGTAGTTTCGAGGATATCATGCAGAAATTTTTTTTGTGTGATTAAAAAGGTAGTAAAGTAGTCTATTTTCATATACACTTTTTTTAGCAGACTGGCAAACCCAAGCTGCCAGGGGGTCGGAAGGCGCCCTGGCAGCTTGGACAGTACTCAACCCGAGCACTCCTGCACGGTAAGGCCGATTTTTTTTTTACAGGCAACAAGTTGTGAAACTCCGCCAGTCAATATCAAAGTTCTTGTAATCAATATCAAAGTTCTTGTAAACAGTGACTTAGCGGCGCAAGGGACTTGTAAATAACCCCCAGTGTCAACTCACCAGGTGCAGCCACACATATGCTACGTGAATATGACAGTTCAGAGCGTTCATGGGTCCCTTTACACAGATTGAAGTTCAAGAGGTAAAACAGGGGGGCGTGTTTAGCGTCTCAGACATGAGCACTGTTTCAGTCTATGGATCGAATTGCCAAATTATGAACTAACGGGTCAGGTGACAGTGCCCCCCCCCCCCTACTAGTTAATAGTGCCGTGAGAATCTGTAAGACTGCAACAATGGCCACTGCAATACAAGAGACAATTTACGGGACGCGATTGGCCGGGAGAAATTGCATTCCTACTCACGTTAGCTGAAAAAATGTCAAAGTTTCTAAATGGCTCACGGTTCATTCCGTGTGAAGCCATGGCTGTGACTACAGGGAAGCAGCGAGTAAGTGTGCAGGGCCAACCAACACACTGACATATCACTCCCGCCAAAAGGAGCTCATAGTCAAGCTGACATTACGTAAACCCCCTCTACCCACACCACAACGCCATATAAAGATGAAGGATGGGTGCCCTACAGCGCTCAGAAAAATTTGACTGTTTAAGTCGAGTTGGAGGGCGCCTTCGTCCCGTTCCAGGTGAAGTGACGCACGGAACCTACCTGCTAGAGAAAGCACATGAGCTGCTGTCACGGAAATCAACAAATACCTGTCCCGCATCCGAGACTGTCCAGCACATTACAAGTAATGACACTGCATGGCAGGACCCTGGTTTGAGTTTGACCCCGGAACAGCAATTGATGACCGAGCCCCTCGCCCACAATGAAGCGCCCCATTGTCAGTTTTCCCCGTCACCCAGTGACAACTCTTACAAGTACTTCGGACCCGTGTGGAGGATTGAACAAAGGTCTAGAGATCATAGGACTGGGCATTTTTGCCTGTATTTAATAAGGGCTTCTCTGAAGCTTAAATCTAACTCGAAGGACTGGCCTTTTCCAGCCTCGTATTACTAAAATAAAAAAACAGGGCACGGCCTGCAGCCGTGAATAAGTGACGGCGGGGCAGCTGAAGCCTTTGATGTGGCAAATGCTGCTGGCAGGGGGAAGCCTGTGGGGAAATGCGAGGCGCAGCCGTGAATAAGTGACGGCGGGGCAGCTGAAGCCTTTGATGTGGTAAATGCTTCTGGCAGGGGGAAGCCTGTGGGAAAATGCAAGCTCGTGCACAAAGGAGCTTGTGGTCACGTGATTTCACGTGATCTGTTGAGAATCCTCATCATAAAAAGTCAGCTTTGTGGATGGATGGCAAAAGGTCTCTCTACGAGACCTAACAAGGCTTCTGCCATCTGCCTCAGTGTCTAAGGTGGGGCCAATCAGAACACACCGCTGGTCACATTGGGGTGGCATTCTGCTGGAAAACAACAACAAGCAAGGAGCTGCCCCGCATTCAAATGCAATGAGGTGCTGGGTCCTCATTGCATTTGTTTGAAAAACCAAGTGATATGCTGGAGCGAGAGGCTGGGTGTAGTAAGCTACTTGGCCACTATTGGGGCTCACCTATGCCCTGTATGTAATGCACTGAACTCTCTAGCCGGATGCAACCAGAGGATATAAATAAAGGTGCTGCGGAAAGCACAGCGTCCTCCACCCACACCGCTACTAGTGTGTGTGTATCATTTGCTGGTGCCAGGGCCTAAGCCTCGTGGCTATTTGCATCAGCCTAGTCCATTTGGCGATGAGGAGTCACCCACGTGGGGGGAGCCGCTTTGCTACCATGGTATCAACCGATTTACTCTGCCCTGCAACTGTGCGGGGGAGGGCTGATGCCTGTGTGAAGAGTGCTCATCGCGGCCTGGTCTGTACCTTCATTCAGCACGTGGTCCTTGAGGAGACGTGCGGACGCTGCATTGATGGGCATGGACTAGGTGACAGAGACAAGAGCATTGCGGCCACAGCAGCACCCCTGCAACCATGCCCGGATTTCCGTTTGCTGTGCCAAATGTGTACCGAAGCTCCTGCTGCTCTTAGCTTGGCCCCAGAGCCTTTTGTGCCAGGGCTGCCATGCATTCTAATCTGTGCAGGTGGAGGGGCTGCTCAGCTCAGGGCAACTGAGCGCCCCACACACAGCCTGCTGGTGTGCTTAACTAATATTGACTGTGAGGTGTCTGCATACCACAAAGGCGACTAAGGGATAAGGGGCAGGGCCTGGTTTTCCCCCTTTGCTGTACTTAACCCGCCTTTCCAGTGCCTGACGGATGCCAATGCTGCGCATTCCCAGGGCCCGACTGGTCTGCTCTCCCAGCAGCACACCCTTGAGAGAGTTCTTCCACCATTCAGTGAACTGACTGATGTTGCCACAGCTATGCCCAGATGGAAACCGTGGGTGGGAAGGCTGAACAATTACTTTCTAGCTACCTCTGAGAATAATGGTGCATTCAAGCGCTCCCTGCTACTCCACTATCCCGGGGAGATCTATAAAATGTTTGAACATCTCCCTAACATGGGAGCAGCAGAGGACTACAAACGGCGGTGTAGGCCCTCTGCTCTCATTTTGACCCGCAGCTAAATCCTGAGTTCGAGAGCTTCAAGCTATGCCAGACCCACCAGCGTGAAGGAGAGTAGATTGACACTTTCTATGCCCACCTTCGTGAGCTGGCCAGCACGTGCGTGGCACATCAGCCCAATGAAATCCAGGAGCAGATTACCTAAGGGTGCAGAAACAAGACCCTATTGGACATGATCCTGTAACAGCCCAACATCCTTTAGGGCAAAATTCTTATCATGGCTAGAGCGTATGGCTTATCGGCCACAAGGGCCACTGAGATGGTGGTGGAGCGAGGAGTGACAAAAAATGTTGTGAACCCCTTGTAATGTCAATTTCTCATAACCATAACATGTATTAATCGAGTGGAATGCAGTACTAACCACCGAAAAGAAAAACACACACAGAAAAGTACACATGGGATACTAATTTGCTTGTGTTTCAAATTGTAATACATTAATCATGTGAATTTGTCATACTAACATAGTGCAATAATGCTTCTAAGTAAACAAAGCTATGCATGTATGCTTATTATAAGTATTCATTGTGGCAAAAACGAAGGAGATTGGTGAGAAAACTATGCATTTTTGTGGCTTAAGGCTAGGTAACCACTAACAGGGTAAACTTAGAGTGTGGGGGGTAAACAGAAGGGCTTTACTTCAAAAACTAACGTTTAATTGTGTTTGTTTCTATAATAGTTCCAGTTATGGCCCTTGCGGCCTAGATAAAAATGGAGGGTTTGCGAGACTCCAAGAGGGTGTAATTCTTCGCATGCGCGATGTACGAGCAGCTTGTGCCTGGGCTACTGGTGTCAAGGTCAGCGTGGCCTGGAAAGCAGAATGGTGCCAAATAGAATGCTCGAATTGTGAGCCTGGGAAATTTTACCAAAGTATCGATAAAAGGACAGGATGAATATGTTAAAAACATGAACAATTATGACCGCATGAGAATTATGGAAGTGACTTTGCAAAAATGTGGACAATGAGGAGATGAAGCGATCTTCACCACCCCTCAAATGGACCAATGAAAAATGAGTGTGGATCCTAAAGTTTCACATTTTAGTTAGTTAGTGAAAAAGGGTATAAAAGAGGCCGTTTGGGAGAGAGAAAAACCTTGCTTTTGAATTATTTTCGCACCACGACATGCTTTCGGACTGATCGATTTTCTGGGTGCAAAAGACTGACATTTTTCCTGACTTTGATGGGGTCAGAGTCCTGATGGGAAGTAGATATCGAGGAAGATAGAGAGGCTGTTTTTGGGAACCTGTGTCGTTTAATCCTGATCTTTCCTCCATGATAAAGAAGACAGGTAATATGTCTTTGAATTTTCTCATTGCTAATAAATTAAAACTAATTGAATTTATTCTATCCTTTACTTGAGTAATCGGAGAAATGTTTAACTGATTTTCTGAATAAAGATTAAAAATGTAAGCATAAGGTCATGCTAGAAGACTTAAAGAGAGATAAAGTTAAATAAAATAGAGAATTAAGCGGGTCTTTTCAATCAACTGTTCTTTACTAGCTGGTCCATCAACCAAATTAGAGGGGTTCCTTAAATGCTGTTTATGAAATTTAAATGCCATGGTGAAATCAATAAAATGCATATGTATATAATGTATAGGAATTAAAATTGTAGATTATTTAGGGTACTCCGCTGTCCAGCAGCTCGTCCTCTAGTTTTCACTGATCTTGGAAGCAGTGTGATTTGTGTGAATGAGTGACTTGCGGTGCTATTGGCCTCACCGACGAGTGAAGTGTGATAGCTCCTGGGTTTTCAGTGATGTTTTAGAGGGTTGTTTGAGAGCAGCGTTGGATCAATAGACATGGCTATGACGCAAACACCCAGTAAGCCGCACATTGGGAAGGTAGAAAATGCGGACGCGGTTTCCACAAGGGAGAAGTCTACCTGACCCAAGATTACTGCATCAGCATAGTCGGGTGCGTAATGCAGGAGTTGTGGTGGTAATGAACATCTGCTGGAGAATTGCCCGGCTCAGTGCTCTAGCTACAGTAAGCCTAATCATTTTGCCATGGTGTGCCGAGGAGGACTAAGGCGTTTACAAGGGAACCCTATAAGTTGAGAGGGACCGAGGGCTTACAACCTATTTTTAGAGACACTGGTACCTTTCAAGAATAAATATAGATGTTAGTGTTACACAGAACTACATTGTGACCTGTGTAGGTTTTCTACAAATGGAAAAATATGTTTATTAAACAAATAATAATATGAAAGAAAAACATCTTATAATGAAAGTGCAGTGGGTAAGGAGGGGGTTGGAAATTATCAGATTTCCAGACCTAAGGAGTTTACATTCATAGTGACTTCACATAAATATGTACAACAGTCACAACTGTTGTTGACTGTTTTGATCCCGGCTAGAATAGGGGGATCATCATCATCATCATCAGGACAGCAAGATATATGCCTGAGTTAGCAAGGAGTAGCCGTCGCTCCTGCCTGAAGAGCAGCGGTCCGAGGAGGGGCCAAGTCCAATCTTACTGACCCCAACCAACTACAACACACTACGGCACGGAATAAGACATATGGGTCAATAACCCTTGCCAGGGGCAGAGGTCAAGGAATACTTGATCCTCTGTTATGTAATTGGTGTTCATTTAATCCTGTCCTTTGGCTGAGTTCACGTTATATTAAACTACACTACAAAAAATATACCCTTCTGTTGGCTCATGTTTCAAGAGTCTGCAAAGGCTGGAACATACTAATGAAAGAAGAATCTTTATACAATAATAAAAACGTCTATATTCCTTCTTATTGTGGCTTTTCTGTAGTTGTTTTGTTTTAACTATCAGTTGTGGAACATTAAAGCAGCTTTAGACCTAATTTTAAACTGCTTTCACCATTCATTTACCTTTTAGAGTAGATATTAATCAGTGAATGAAATTCCGGCGTTGGTGGTTTTCTTCATTTTCTTACCGACCAGAACATTAAAATACTGGAAATGAAGTAAAACAAGTGGAAAACAAAGATAGATCAATAGTTGTTGCCTGTGGGCCACTTTATTTCAACTAACTGACCTGGCCAGATTCTGCTGGCTCCAAACTTTCTTTCAATGCAGAATATTCATCAATAACTGATGTTGATCGGTGTACAGTTCATTGATGTCTGCATCTTATCTGGTGGGAGGAGCAGGAACCCAGGGAATTCGCAGGTGTAATGCTGGCCTGCACTGTTACCTAATTAGGAATTCAAGCAGGGATCCTATCTGAACCTTGGCAAAGTATTAGACAACGCACCTGCTAAATGTTTCCTTTGCTTGGAGAAAAAATGTGCATCTGATTTTCTTGCAGTTTGTACCCAGTGCTGTGAGCTGCCTGACAAGGAATTGCCTTCCGGTTTCCTAGTTCCATGCGTGTTGTATCATCTAGGCCAGGTTTTTACTTTTCATTATGGGCCTTGGAAGTTGGAGTCAATATTTTATAAAGGTGTAACAGGCCTACAAGTCCCATAATGCACAGCTAAAACTCAAGACTGGCTCAGCTCCTCACACACAGAGCTGGGAAAGGTGAGACCTGTGTGCTTCTCGAGCACACTGTGATCTTGCGGCAATAACTTCAGCTCACGTGCCTCGTTTCAAAAGCTGCCTGGGTCGTGCTAAGATTGAATGCTGAGGTTCCTAAGAGTCGATGTGCAGAAATACAATGCAGAGCTCGGGGACGCAACTGCACATAGTTCTTCAGCCATCCGTACAGACTGTTTCTTCTGCAAGGTTTGCCAAGAGTACATAGAGGTAACGCTTACCTGTAATGCCCAAACAACTCCTGCTACTCAGCAGCTGCTCTCGAGCGCCATTCCTTCCCCCGCAGCAGCAGACACCAACACAAACAACGGACTAGTACACAGGAAGCGATCCGAGCCGCCATCTTGGAATGTCTGATTCTAACCCGCCAGACAGGGGGCGGCAGTTAATATCAGTTTTACACCGACTGCTTCAATTTTGCTAAACATATGTTCGATTACATATTTAAAATGTAGCAATTTGATTTTGTTTAGATGGGTGAAACTGATTTAAAGATATTTTATTTTGCTTGTTGAGTATTACATTACGTATATTATCATTCTTCGTTGTATTTACATTCAGTCTACGCAGGGCTTCTATTACCTCAATGTCTACTTCGTGTCAAAACCGTTTCATTCTTCTTTCAATTGCTGCCACTTTTATACCGATTTCGAAAAAATGCAAACCCCGCCCTCGCATGATCAGAGAACCGAGGGTGTGTGTTGTTTACAACCTCTTTTATCGCTTGTTCAATTTTCACTTTTTCTGCTGCTACCCTGGTGTAGTTAATCGGCGTTGTAGGTTGTTAATGAATGTGACTTTAATGTTTGCTTTCTTGTTTGAAATATTTCCAAAACCATGCATTATGGTTGCATCATGTCATGCCCCCCCAAATAGAACAGGAGTAGTATTCGACACGTCTTTATTCTTCTCTGTCCTACTCATAACTAACTTCCCATTCCCGGTTTCCTGCTCCTCCCTTTCCTGCTCCTCCCACGAGTCTATCCCCCAAACACTAGACTGCTGTACACGATACTACATCTCCCCCTTTCTTAACAAAATAGTCATCTTCAACATGTTCGTAGTTTCTTGACCAGCCCACACAGGTCTGCGGGTGTCCGCATGGGTCATAGACACATTGCCGTTCCAGGCTTAGACTCAGTCAGCTCCTCAGGCGCTGGCAAGGTATAGTCTGTTGGGGGCACTGCTTTGTTCGAGCTACTGTCGGCTGCCTCGACAAGAATATCCTTGACTGCGGGAGTGTGCCTTTGAAAGTACGAAGTATTGTGTGTGATCTTCTGGTTCTCAGATTTGTTGCGGGTTTCAATAGTCTTCCGGGTTATCCACTCATTTACAGATTCTGACGCGATCGTGGCTGCTTTGTGTGAGATGACAGTTGGTGGCTCAGCTCGATAGCGGCAATCTGTCTTTCTTGGTAGTTCTCGTTCGACTGACGCTCGATCTCCTTCAGGAGTGGACGGTGTTCTGGTTCTCTTCCGAACATCTGTACGAGATCTTATTTCCTTCTGTCTCCTCCAGTCGGGGGCAGCACTGTCCTCTTGTTCCGAGTCGTGCATACCAGTCAGCAGGGCACTGTCTGACATGGGTGACCCGGTTTGTTCTCTGGACTCATTTGTAATACCAGTCAGCAAGGCACTGTCTGACATGGGTGACCCGGTTTGGTCTCGGGACTCATTTGTTGACCCTGTTTGTCTCGCCCACTCCCACTCGCATTTGGGACTGGTGGACTCTTTGATCATCCGGGCATGTGTACGTTTCTTTCTTATCCACCCATTTTGCCCTCCTTGCTGAGTGGCAGGGTAATTCTTTCTCACCCGATGGGTGCTGTCCCGTATCTCTGGTTTCCTTCTGCCAGCGCGTTGAGTCAGCCTCGCGGACCCCTTCAGGGGTGCCGGCATGTTCTTTACGTCTTGAGATATCCGTGACTGACATGACGTGTTGTATTGTGGGGTGATCAAATGTTTTGAGTCATTGACGTGAGATATGTTGCTCTGGACAGGGAGAATGTTCTCCGATTTGATTGTATATTTTGGTGATTGGTGCCATGAGTATTGTAAGGACCTTGACTCGGTTGATCGAAATGACCGTACAGACATGTTTTCTGAATTGGAGGAGCCTTTTGCTGGTTTCCTCTGAGAACGTTTCTTTAAGAGCGTTTTGACTGATACATTTCTTGAGCTGGTGGTCAGTGAAGACATGCTCCTGGAGTCCGAGTCATCTGTAAGATATATTTGTGAGTGTAGATTTTGAGGTGTCTTTTGTGTTAGGGCTGTGAATGGATTATTTGCTAGCCACGCATTTATTCCTTTGGTTTGGTCGTAGAGCATTTGGTCACCGTCTCTCTCACATGACATTGACTGCCTGTCCCCGGTTTTCTCATTGTCGTGGATGTCTTTAGTGCACATGCCTGTCCCTTTCCGGTGCCTGAGTGGCTTACCACGCCTCATGTGATTTGTTTCTTCTTCTCGTTTGTTATGTGTACTAACGGCAGTGACACTTGTGTAACGTGTCTTCCTGCTTGGTGCTTCTTTAGGAGTGTCTATAACGTTTAATGGGCAGTGGGTTGCTCGAGTGTGTTCGTATGCCGGTGTCCAGAGTTGGCGTGACTTGTCCACTCGTTTGTATTTGGTCCTTTCCACATATCTATTGAGCAGACTGTCATCTGTCTCTTTTGTGTGGTCTGTCTCACTTGAGGCTTCATCCGAATCGTTTGTGGTGTCTGTTGAATGATTCAATGAAGACGTATCAGTGAGACTGTCGTAACCATCCTTCACCGCCTTTCGTATTGTTACTCAGGGTGTTTCACGTCACTTGGTTTCTTCCGTTGTCTTGTCTCTATTCTGCCTTCGCCCTCCCTCTTTCTGGTTTTGTTTGTTTCTTGGGCTTTCTCCTGAGACACGATAGACGTCTCCATTCTTTTATCTTTGTGACTTGCATTCGGGTGCAGTTCTTTTGCCGATTGTCTTGCTTTAACCCGCTCTCCAACATCAGCCCTCCTGATGATTTCTTTTAGCGAGAACTGCCCTTGAAGGATCTTGCGTTTTGTTTCAGGTTTTGAGCAGCCTTCAATCACCCGGAGTCGAACTGCTTCCTCATCTGTAAATGTATTGAAATGGCAGTGGTGCACTAAGCTTTGTAGCCTAGTTATGAAGTTTGGTAATGATTCTCCGGCTTCCTGCCGGGCCGCGTTGAAAGCGATGCGTTCATGGTCCACGTCGTCCTTTGTGTTGAAATGAGCGCGTAGCGTCTCTTTGAGTTTCCCATATGTCCCTGTGTCTTTTGCTGAAAATGTTCTGATTAGGCGTCGGCCTTCGTGACCTACAAGCTGAAGTAGCAACAGTAGACGTTTTCCATCCCTTCGCTCGCCGGTTGTTTCAAGAAAGTCATCCAATGATTTCAGCCACCTGTTCCATTGGGGACTCAAACTCTGATTGTTGGTTTGCGCCACTGGGGGTGGTATTTCAATGCAGGGTTTGGATGTGTGTTTTTCTTCTCTCACCGACATGATGGTGAAATGTACAACAATGTCATGGGACTGTCTTCTTTGCTGACCCCCCTTTCGGCCGATAGTCTTTGGTCGCTTCCTTTGGTTTTGATAAAATTCGCTGCGCTCGGGTGACTCTTGTATGTAGTCTGACCCTGGCGTGACTGTCTTGGTACGCTGTAGTGCGTTAGTCTCGGGACTCCTGAGGTCAGATGGCCACCATTCAGCTGCACCATGCGTGATTCGTGGCTCTGCGAGTTTCTGCTTTCGCTTCTTCTACCTTTAATTATTTGTCTTCAAGTGGTTCTGAAGTTTACTTTGGTACTTGCCTTTGCTCGTGCTTGTTCCGTTCGGGATCCGCATTTGCTTGTGTTTGTTGTACTTCGGGGTTTTGTATTGGCTTGTGCTTGTTGTGTGTCTGGTCACTTTTATTCCTTTCACCCCTTGATGTTTGTACTTGTGTTTATTTTCTTCTTTCCCTTTTGCGTTTACTTGAGTTTATTGATTTTGCTCTCTTGCAGGCGCCCGTGTTTGTTCACTTTATTGTTGCTTTTGATCGTGCTTATTTTCTTATTTTGTCTCTTGCGTTTGCATGTGCTTATTATGTTTGCTATTGCCAGTGCTTGTTTCTGATGTCTGTGTCAATGCTCATTTCCAAACTCTGCTTGCTTGACTTAAAAATCGCCGCTTAGGCATTTGAACAGGGGTGTCTCTATAGGCTGCCTGACTTCAAGAT
The DNA here is from genome assembly GCF_964263255.1 of Lissotriton vulgaris. NCBI lineage: Eukaryota > Metazoa > Chordata > Amphibia > Caudata > Salamandridae > Lissotriton > Lissotriton vulgaris. Next base: position 101,965,273 of record NC_141689.1, on the reverse strand, counting down.
GGCCGCCGTCACTGAAGTCTCAGTTCACACGAGACTTCCTTTCCATTCATTCCAATCAGTGCTGATTCATCCAGGACTCACCGACCGCTGGTCGCAGAGGCAGCAACTCTTCTCCAGGTCCCTTCACCTTTGCAGCGCTGCAGCATCCAGGTGAGGTCGGGGTGGGCTCCCACCTCACTTTTCTTCGGTCACGCGTTCACTCGGCGACTGCATGCCAAGTCTCACGCATCGGGGGTGAGCTCCCGATTTTGGGCGCCAAACAGCGCTCGGCTTCAGGCGGCTCCAGCGCTCAACAGCGCTTGCTAGTCGGTCTTCACACAATCACCTGATCGTGGAGTTGGCTCACTTGCCAGGACTTTAAATCAAATTCATGGGGCAGCATTCAGGCGCGACGTGTAGCGCGTTTCGTTTTCGCGCTTCTGGCACTCGGCGCTGACACAGGCTGCAGGCTCTCTGGTCTCGGGCCGTTCACGGACGGCAGGGGTTTTTGGGCAGATGTGGGTTTCAGCATTATCCCACCCTCGTCGCCATTGTCATGCCCCCCCAAATAGGACAGGAGCCAGGAGTAGTATTCGACACGTCTTTATTCTTCTCTGTCCTACTCATAACTAACTTCCCATTCCCGGTTTCCTGCTCCTCCCTTTCCTGCTCCTCCCACGAGTCTATCCCCAAACACTAGACTGCTGTACACGATACTACACATCAATAGTTCAAAGAAGCTTTAAAGCCAATGGATATGTCCTATTTAGGTCTCGCCTAATACAACGCAAGCGTTGTAATTGGTGTGAGATATATTGTTAGTTTACAGTGGCTTAGAACCACCCTTTCTTACCATTTGTTGGCTTCATTGTCAGTCTCATTTGCTTGCTTCTTATTCGTCAACTTCAGTAGGCTTTCCTTCCTCTTCTAGGGATCTTCACTTAGTGTAGGGACTCACAGTCCTGCCAAGTGTCACGCATCAGGCGTGACACTAGCGCATTTCAGTGTGGTGCTCCGCATCACCGCACTGAAATGCATTGTCACGCATAATGGCAATCTGAGGTGTATGTTTACTGGTGGCTGCATATGTCCGTGTGGCAGCTGGCTGCAGGCACAGCCTGTGGTCTCTGCCTGCGCCGGCGTGCAGCGCTGCTTCCGTGGTCTTGAGGCAGTGATTCCCCAGCTAGCTATGGCCTGCCAGTCCCAGGCTCTCTGCTACAAGGTAACACCCGCGGCCGCGGTGCCACGCGCTTTAGAGTCAGCCTGCCTGACCTCACGTGACGTCTGTTTCTCAATAGCTGGGCTCCACAGGAGTATGTCACATGACATCCTGGCCCTGCTGGCTCCGAGAGCGGGAGTTCTATCTTCAGGAACTTAAGGCGCCAAGGGGGCTACAAATAATTATGAGGCAGCTGCGTTGTTGCTCGACCGGCCACACTCTGCCGAAGGCCATTATCAATCATCAGGGCTGGCCGCAGCAGCATTTCTTCTTTAGTTACAATGCCGGCAGAGGGAATAAGTGCAGTTGACGGGTTAATGAAGAGCCCTGACTGACCTGCCTCACTGTGGTTACAGCGCCGGCCTAGCTGCCAGGACTCCGTGAGGACAGCAGCAGCCTGGACCGAAGTCTAAGGCAGGGGTATCTCACTCGTGACATGAGCCCACTTGCAGTGCGAATCACCGACGTGCCAATCACGCTTCCGGCTGAAAAGGTTCACTGTAAGTAGACAATTGCTTCAGCCACACTTGACATCCTCTTTGTCAGTGTTACCTACCACCAGTGTCACACACTTCTCAAATTGGCCCGCCCCAAGATAGACAGAATGACGTAGGGCGGCATCTTTGTTTTTCTTTTCAGTGCCGCCATCAGCAGACTTTCTATCTGACCCGACCCTTAGAGTGGAAGGGTCATGGTCGAGGGTGTTGGCATGCCTTCCTAATCCCCCAAAATTACTTACCTCCGATTGTTGTAAAAAAACGCTTCGGCTCTTGCCCTCCGATCACATAGTTTCAGTAACGGGGACACAGTGTTTGTCCATTCTCCCAATCCCAGGGCCTTTTTCGGTCGGGAGACCGCACAAGCGTTTAAGTGTGACCTTGACCTGCCCAAGCTGTCAAAAGCCCCAGTCGAGGCTTGGGACATGTGTACTGTAAACCTGGGAGACAACCCAACCCTGCGTGAGGATGTGGCCAGCCAACAGCATCAATTTGGATGGGCATAAATGTGCAGCGCACTCAACTGGCAGATGGCAGCTAAGTTTTTCAGAGATCGAAAAACAGCAGTCATTAATTTAGGTAATGCATATCAATTGCAAAAAACGGAAATACCAAACTTGTGTAACATTTTTTTTCAACAAAATTAATTTCTAATTTACAGAACAAAAGGGTATATACAGGCGGACACTGAGATAAGACAGCTGTTATTTGGTATAGATTACCAGCTGAATTTTATTAAATGCTACTAAAAAATATTACAGGAAGGTATGGTATGGTAGGAAAGGGTGCAGGGCAACTTCACGAATCACGTCAGGTGTGAGTCGTGTATTTAATCCAGTTACGAAACTGCACTTACTAAAAAAAAGATTTTCGTTTTGTACCATCCATTTTCGTAAACAACTGCTCCTTATAAAGTATCACTGAAGGTGTTGCACAGGAGATGTGAAAATCACTTATACCTGATTGAAAAACATAGAAATGTTACTCGTGTGTACTGAAAACTTGGCAGCTATGTTTGCGCCGCGCCGGTCATGGTCGGGTGATGGTCGGGTGACACCTGTCAGTGGTGATGGAGATAGTGTCACTCATAGTCATTGAAATGTCACTCATAATTACACTGAAATTATGAAAATGTCACACATAGCAGTCTGAAACCTTGGCAGCTATGTGGGTGTCATTTCTGAAATGTACATGTTTCCCTCGGCTTTACTGCCTGACTTTGCTCCCTTGAAAGTGTCACTCATAGTGGTTAAAATGTCACTCATAATTACACTGAAATTATAAAAATGTCACACATAGCAATCTGAAACCTTGGCAGCTATGGACTCATTATTTGTGTTCTTTCACTGTTCCATTTTCAGGTGTTATTTATGTCGTTTTGGTTGAGCAGCCTACAAGGGTGCGCTAGAGAGATGGCTCAAGGAAAACAAAGCACCCTGGGCAAATCAGAATGCAAGAGGAGCGAGATATAAAATAGTTTTTGTCCCTTAATTTCTCAAAAAGTATGGGACAGATTCAAACCAAATCACAAAAAGCCCAATGGGCGGACCAAGATCCAGCTTCCTTTCGAATTTGGTAAAATTCCTTCCGTTCAGTAGTTTTTGCTATAGCCCATCTTAAAGAAGTCTATGGAAAAGGCATGGTTATTTTGCATTTGAGACCCCCCCACCCCTTTTTCACGGGCCCCGGTTTGACCAATCACCTTCAAATTTTCAAGGCAGGAGCCAAGGTGGATGAACTTATTTTTGTGAAGGTTTTGTGAAGATTTATCAAACAAGGCCAAAGTTATTAGCGCACTAAAAAACTCTATTCAAATATTCAAATATTGCAAGAGCCTGGCATCATATAGGCACTTTCACTGTGATAGAGCGCGGGCTTACCTGCTCAACATACTCACCTGGGCCCATATAGCTATTTTTACTTTATTGTTATTTTTTACACTTGTATGGCGCGCAGCTACCCAAGAAGGGTTTCCAGCTATATATTAAACAGGTACACCTACTCTCAATCAATTGGGGAGTTTTACCATTTGGATTTTTATACCATTCATCTTACCAATCCAAATCACCGATACCTAAAGTCCTAAGGATCAAGGGAGTTAGAGAGAAATTGGTAGCAAAAATAACATTTAGTATTTCATAAATAACCACAAACTCAGGAAAGTTTTCAAATCTTTATCTAAGTAAAAATCTTTGAAAATGTATAAACATGAAAACTCAAATTAATTTCTTATGTTTTAGACTAATGCAGATTTAAAAACAAACATTTGCAATAACTTGGAGAGAAATTGTCATTAAGCATTTGAACAGAGGGTGGGTAAAAGAAAAGGGAAAAACAGTACAATGACAAACTCACACTTAATAGTTACCTATTCCGGTGTGATGACCAATCCTGGTCATAGGCTGAGACAAAGAAATTAGATCCCAAAGTACAGGTGCCAGCAGAAAAGAACAGGTGCAAGCCAGAATCAGAACCAGGGCAGGATACGGACCAATTTGGATCAGGACAGGACCACCACAGGTTAAGACTCTCACCAGAGTTTAAGTTCAAAACGCCAGCGTTAAAAACCCTCTCTGCAGCTAACAGTCAAATCCCGATTGGGTCATCGACCTCCTTCCCAATAACCCTGATTGGATTATTGAATCTTATGACAGAGTGCTCCGCCAGCAACTCCGCTCTCGATCACCCATTGAGTGTGTTGGGTCAGTGACAGGTCAGCTATTCGGACAAGTCGGACAATCTAACTAACTAACCCTACCCTAGTTATACCATTTTTCAGGTCAGTGTACCATCCCCAAATGTTGCAAATGTGTAAATCCCACAATTTTATTGGACAAGAATGAGGAGTAGCCATCACACCATATTTTTCTAGAGGCAACTTGTCAATCATGTATTCATAACATCCCCTCCCATAACTTTATCAACCCATGTTCTTTTTAGTCCTCCCGGTAATGAAATGTATCAAATTTTATATTTAATAAACAATTTTATCATTTCAACTTCCTCTGTCAAGGTATGAAGTTCATTCTTCTCCGCCTTCCATGTCCGTCTTGGCCATGATTCAAGGCTACAGCTTCTGTAACTTCAGGACTTCTCGCGCAATCGTAGTTTCTCCAAAGTTGGAGTTCAGCAAAGCATTTAGGACCATTCAGTTTATCATGTAAAAATAGAAAAGAACAGTTTTAGAGACACAGAATAAATGAATACACTGTATGCCACTTCTTTTCTACTATACTCCCATTATTTTATTTTATACTATTGCGTTAGAGATTATGCGAAACAGAAGGTTTAGCAAGGCAGCGGTGCAGGCTTGTTGCACGTTAGGACACATAAGGGCCATCTTAGTTCTATTGTGCAGAAACAGAAGTTTTCCCTCCAAGCATATCACATGGGCATGACAGACGCATGCGCAGTAGAAAATCCCACGTAGCAGCAGCCATTTTAGTGCAAGCGGATTATTGTTAGTAAAAGCACATTGACAAGCTTCCCCTAGATACCTATTATGTTGTGTAATGCAATATTAATAATACAAAAGCATGTTAATTAGTACATTAATGTTATTACGAGAAGGTTGAGTATGAGCAAGTCACTTTACGTGTAAAACCTTGCTCCATCAATCCCCTCTTTGATGATATTTATATCATCACTAATTAATGAAACAGATGCCAACTTTACACTTCACCCATTTCAATTTCTTCAAACTTTCTGTTATTATTCCTTTCATTCTTCATATGAAAGTCTTTCACCTTTTTGTATAAATGTCCATTATATTCTTCTAATTCTATTTCATTGATACTTCTTTTCTTTTCTTGTTTATTTACTGCATAGGTCTTCTTATGTTTACGACATTTACTACAAATTATTATTCCTAAAATCATTAGGGCTATTCCCACCATTGGCATCAGTATTTTACATACAAAACTTTTCCCTATATTAGAAAACCAACTACCTCTGGAGAAGAGACCATTAATCTCCTCCATGCACTATCAACCTCCAGTGGTTTAATTTCTTTTTCTAAATATGTAATATTCCTTACATACCTTTTCAGTTCTACATTTTTGTCAACAACACAATGCATGAGCCTTTACAGGACTTAGCAAAGTATCTGTATCCAATGGTACTGCTGATGGTAGTGTAAGACAGACGTCCAACACACATTCTTCTCCGCATAGCATATATCAAAGCACAGGTAGGATGCAATTTTGCCAGATTGGTCTGCATGAAAGAAACCAGGTCATATTCAGATCTCTTAGCCGGGCTAATCCAAGGACTTTAGTTATGCGGTCCCTATAGCGTATAGCTTGGATCGTTTCTTCCATCGCTGCTGGAGTCTTGTCTGCGACTTGGCTTGCCATATCGGAGCAGAAGGATCAAAAATAAAATTCCTGCTACGAGTCCCAAAAGTAGTGGTAGGCCGCCAAAGACAGAATGGACAAAATTGGCAAAAATGCCCAGAACTGTTTTGAAGGGTGTTAACAGTCCCGAAAAAATTGTCTTAAATATATGTGGGATACCACTGGTATCAGACATATTTAGGATTTGGCTTAGCATTTCTACGAAATGCACGGGCAATTTGTTGATAAAAGGGTATGTATCTCTGCCGTTGTCCTTGCAACCAGAAGACCATACGTTTCTTTTGATGACATTAAAGGCACGGTTGTCTGTAAAAGAACAGACTTCATTCTGCTTAAAGTATCAATTCGAATAGAAGAGATATTCAAAGAAGGCCAAATCATCGCCTCCGTCTCTGGAGTGCTGTTTGGATACAATCCTTGCATACAGCAAGTGACCATGGAACTAATGCTTACGAGATAGGCTTTCCTTGGCACCATGCCACAACAGCTGTGGTCCACTATTAGAATATAGTTCCCGTTAGAAAGCCGTCTAATGAATGGCTCTATTTGTGTTGCAGGTGTGCCGTGCTGGTGACATGAAAGGTTATTTGAAGTCCCCTCACAGGCCCCATGCAAATTAATACCGTGGCACAGAAGTATACCGCTTAGTGATTGTTTACAATTGTTACCACTAAGAAATACATTCTGTTTCTTTTCACTATAACATGTGTGTGTGTAAGGCAATTTCCATGATGACTTAATGTACCCTTTACCCAACCTTTCACACTGGCTCGCTGGAATATACTCTTGGCAGTATTTAAATTGGAAAGTTGTTATCGGAATTGTAATTATTCCGTGTATTATCCATTCAATGACAGGTCTTTCTGACATTGTCAATGGTAATCTCTCAAGTTTTTCAATGCTCAGAATCGTATAGGCTGCTCCTTTTTGTGCCAAACTGATTTGTTTATCAGTAAGGTTAAAGATAGAGAATAATGACGTTGTGTTTATCAAACGCCATGGCACGTAGCCTGAACGCAGATTTTGCAACGTCCAGCCGAGCTGTACAATAGAACGTAATTGGGACTGACCGTGTTGTAACATTAGTAAGTCCTGATCTATTATATCGATGGCAGATGATACAATACTGTCCAGTGAATATATTCTGGAGGACAGAGTCATTCACCCATTGTCCACAACAGAAAGTGATTTTTCCAAATTAATACGATCAATTTCTCGTATTTTTTCTGCCGTCTCAATTTGAGTTACTTTCCAAGCTTCGTTGTATGCAGCGTATATACCGGCCGCTATGAAACGTTTTTGACGCTGTTTGCGTGGTCCCATTATAAAATCACGCAAGTCAGCACCGTCTTTAAGTAAAGTCAAGTGTTGCTTAATTTCAGGCAGTGTGGATTTCTGTAGCCACTCAAGGCAAAGTTTCCCTATACTGCATGTTGTTACTATCCCTGGATGTTGTCTCTGGGAGTATCTAGGGTCTGGTCTGGTCATTTTGAACCCCTGTATTTTGTTGAGGAATCTATCTTGACAGTTATTTGTGTCTGTTGGCCAGATCAACCACTTTTTCCAATCAGGATGTGTTCTGTTTTGGTGTAAAATATCGGATACGTCTATCTCAACATCTGTAGTGGCATTACTATCAGGTATTGGCTTTGGAATAGACGGTTTGTTTAAGTCTTTAATCTTAGCTAGGCCAAGACAAGTAGTCTGTTGAATGGTGTCATTCAAGAATATTATGTGTTCTGGGATCATGCAGGCTCTAAATACTGCTTCTAAACCTTGGACCTGCCAATTTTTTGTACCCCAGATGGTTTTCGTCTCAAAGTTGTGTTTCCAGAATTCAAAACCAAATGTAATCATTTTTTCATAAAACGTTTCAGAATAAATCAATTTAGTATTTGTCAACATTGTTTTTATCCCTGTCTTATTTAACAGTTTAAAATAAAATGTTTCTGCATCACTTGTGTTAAACCCTGAGAAGTATGGGAATTTCTCATAAAATGTTTTCGAGCTGCTTTTAGGTGGAGTTGCACAATGTTCCCATTGATTATATTTAAAAACATTTCTAGGTTGAGCAGATTTATGTAAATAGTGTTGTGCAAAGTGATTGTAACAGTACATTTGTTCATAATTCGACGAACCCTGTAAGTAATCATGTTCTGTAAATTTTGCTAACATTACTAAATCTGACCTCATATTATTTATGCTTTCAAAGTCCCAATCATCAGAGAATGTACTTGGTTTTACAAAGTCACTTAATGAAACCTTGAACTGATGTGGATATTTCAAGAGTTCAACCGGGCCATAGATTTCGTAATCCGTTTTGTCCCAAGTTACCCCACCGGGTATTGGAATGGCTGTGACATTCAATGATGATAGTTCTCTTTTCTCAATGTGAGATGACTTGTGCGGCTTTAGGACCAAGTTGATGTTTTGAATTGCTGTGTCCATTGTACTGTATTTTCCCTCAATGAATTTTCCCAAACAAAGTACCATGATGAGCCAAAGCAGGAGGAAAAGTACACCTAACACAATCCAAAATTCAATCCATGGAGAAATCAGATAGGTTTCTTTGAGTTGATGAGAGTTTAGTTAATTTGTCTTTGAAAGTTTTTGTTGTTGGCGTTTCTTCAGGTTCGCTTGGATCTTCAGAAAAGTTATCGAAATTGATGAAGTAGCCAGATGCAATTCTGTCAATTGGTGGAATTGCTTCCGAATTTTCCTTTGCTTTTTCATTTTTTCTTTCATTAGCATAGTCTGAGGCTACATCGTTGTAGACAGGTGTTTCTTGACGAACTGTTGCAATTTGGGTTTCAAGAGGCACAAGTTCCATGGCGTTGTTGCATAGTCCTTTTTTATTCACTGCAGGTTTATCAAATGTGATTAGTCTCTCAGTTTTAACCTCTTGGATTTTAGCAAATTTTGGTATTCTGCTATTTCTTGGGAGTCCACTGGGCCTACTACTTATTATTGGCCACATGATTGTGGTTTTACCAGGTCGATGGATACAACTCGGTTCTCCTTTTTACCAGCAAGGGGCGGTAGTACAACTGATCTTGTTCCGCTGACAGCTAAGACAGGTACTGTTTTTCTGTAAGAAGGCCCAAATTCCTTCTTCACCGCGATCTTCTCTCTGACCCGATCCCCTATCTTTGGAATCCAGACAGGCCTTGCTGGGACAGGTGGTTTATCTTCAGTGGCGGTTGGCTGCTGTTTTAACTTTATGTTGCTCAGGACTTTTCTTGTTTCATTTAAGTCCTGTAAAACAGCCAAACGATCTTTGATATCAAAGCATTTTTTTCTACCACTGAAGTCTGACTATCTAAGTCCTGAATATGCATTCTAGTACCGAACAATAGTTCGTACAGACTGAAACCTTTTAGAGAATTTCTTGGCAGATTATTAAGACTACGTTGGACACTTGTTAAATGTTGGACCCACCCATCACCCGAACCTAATACCCCCGCCGTTATAGATTGCTTTATGTCCAGGTTTTTTCTTTCCACAGTCCCATTTCCCTCAGGATGGAAGGGACAAGAGTACCGCAATGCAATGCCCATGCTGGTCTTGACCTCCTTATAAGCTCGAGAGCTAAAAGCAGGACCCTGGTCAGAATGTAGCATGCCAAATGCGTATGTGCCGATAAAGACTCGCAAATCTTTTATAACAGTTCTGGCGTCAGCCGAGGGCTGGGGCCGCATCCAAATGAATCTCGTGCAGGAATCCACTTCGACCATGATATATTTATAGTTTGTAAGGGACCACAGCGGTCCAGGTAAACACAAGCTAAAGGTCTATCTGAAATTAGAAGGGGCGTCTGTGCTGGTCGTTTCACTGTTGATACTTTCATTCTTTGGCATATTTCGCGTTCTAGAACATATTTCTTAGTTTGTATTCTCATGCGCGGCCACCAATATCTCTGTTTTAATAATGATATTGTGGCGGAAACACCAGCATGTGCAGAAGCGAGCCCTTCGTGTGCCGCTGTAATTAGTCCTAACCTGTGTTCCATGTTTGGAATTGTCAAATAACATAAAGGAGAAATTAGATCTGCCCCGTATTTAATCATATATCGGCTCGTTAGAGTCCAGAATCTTCAAAAGTCACCCATTCTTGACCTCACCAATTAGTCAAGGCCAGATACATTTTAGACAGAAGCATTCTTATAAAAAATATATCATTTTTATTCTGGTTTCCTTCATATATTTTTATATATAACACAATTAAACAAGTTCATTTTTTAGAAAAGTTTCACAATATTAGGGTAAAAAACATATATGTATATACAACCCTTCAACCTTCCAGCATTCACACTTCAACAAATACATACATCGCAGCCAATCATGCTCATACAAAACTCATTCATGCATTCTACTGGATTTTGAGACAAATTGCTCTTAGATCATCCTGATTGTTCATCTCAGCCGTAGGCCGGGGATAGGTGGTAATAAATTCAGGGTAGATGTTTTCAACGCCGACGTGCGTTCCGGTGCCAGGCCCCAAAGTAGGCCATACCTTCGTCAGGGCAACAAAAAGGAAGGGGGGGTTGTGCTTAACAACAAGATTAATACTTCTGGTGTTCAGGCATTCTGGCGTTTCAAATAAAGCTCAGCATATAGTGTGATGTTGGAAAGTGCTGACCCGTCTTTTTCAATAGATGGCACGTTTTTGGCGCTTTTCGGGGGTCCTGAAAGGATGTTTATTTTCAATGAGCCAGACGCGAGGAATCTCGACAGGTTCAAATCGCGTTCTGCCTGCTAAATGGCGTTTCACCGTTTAAATGATCGCAACGCTTTTCGTCTTCTGGGGATCAAAGTGGTCTAGTGTTTAGCAGCTCACACTACGCATCCACGTTCCGTTGGATGGACAGCCCAGGCGGCGGTTTTACCAGGAGGTGCCGTCAAAATCTGCACGAGCGGAGCATATGGGATTTCCTCTTCATTTCGCATCCGGCAACCGGTGGCAATGTTTGGAATTGCCCTATCCCCCACTCCAGGGATTTGAACAAATGGAACATTATTCGCATCAGTTATGTATGAGTACTTTACTGGAAAGCCTTTCGGAAGTGTTTTTCTGTCCTGTTTTACTGACGCACTGACAGCTTGCATTATATCACTGTCTATTTTTGACCGGGTGATAGCAGCTACGGAAGCCGTTTGCACAGCTGCCTTCGCGGCTTCATCAGCCAATGAATTCCCCGCAACGTGAACACCATCACGTTGATGACTCAGTGTATGTATCACATGAGTCTTTTGTAGTTCTTTCTGTAAAAGAACTACTTGTTCCCAAAGCGTTTTATGCTTGATTATGCCACCTTTTGCATCTTTGAAACCATTTTGAACCCAGTTCTGCAAGTATTCATTATAAGACTGAACGCAGTAATATGAATCGCACACTATTAGTGTGGGGAATTTGCGATCAGTATTTTCAAGCGCCATCTTAAATGCTAGTAGTTCAGCTTGCTGCGCTGTACAATCTCCTAGAGATTGCGTTTTAGTGACCAGTGGTCTAAATTTTCCTTTGTGCCAACGACCTTCAACAATCGCGCACGCAGCACTGTAAGCTTGTTTACCCCCAACTGCGGGTTGTGCTGATCCGTCTGTATATATTATACAGCCGTAGTGTTCTAGAGGCAGGATTTCGGTTGGCAGAGGACATTCATATTCATATTGTAGAAATTCTTGTGTTTTTAAATTAGGATCAAATTCGTATACTACGTCTGTTGCAGCAAGAGAATTAACCCATTGGATCCATCTCGGATGTAGTGCTTTAGCATTTGGAATGCTTGCTTTTGTTACCGCTTCTAGGGCTGGTACCGGTGTAAAGATTATTATTCGTTTACCTTGTGCTAGGGCTTTTTCTTTTGCTACAGCAGTCTGAACCGCAGTTAGAATTTTTTCAGTTGAACTGAATTTCATTTCAGCTTTTGTGTACAAATGTGATTTGTAAGCTATTGGTACCGTTTCTCCCTAATTAGAGGTCAGGTACGTGAATCCGCATCTTCCTGGGATGACTCGGATTACAAGGTTGCGTGTGTTGTCGCGAGTTTGTAATTTTGTTTTAGCTAACATGTCTGTTTGCAATTATCTCAAAATTTCTGTGTGTTTCTGAGTCCAATTGATTGGTTTAAAATCAGGTTTTATTAATTCATAGAGAGGTTTAACCCTCTCTACATAATTTAGAATGTAAGTTCTTCGAAAATTCAGGAAACCTAGTTTTGATTGTAAGTTGTTCAGCGTTTTTGGTGCTTGGAGTACAGCGCACTTCTCTAAGAAGTTGTCTGCTAGGCTTTTGCCTTCACTTGATAATTCATATCCTAAAAACAGGACAGTTAGGTGGGCAATTCGTGACTTTTTAAAGTTGAATTTGTAACCCTCTGCTGCGAACCCAAGTATTATGGTGTTCACTCTTTTCAAGTGAGTATCCAGGTCATCATCTGTGAGATAGATGTCATCGACATAAGATAATGCCTCATCATCATATATTTGTAGTAACTCTGTTACCCTTGCTGAGAATAATCCTGGGCTATTCTTGAATCCCTGTGGAAGTCGACAGAAATTTCTGTGACCCCATTATTGAGAAAGCGGTTAAATACCTGCTTTCAGGTGCAATGTTTTGACAAAAGAATCCATTAGAGATGTCTAATGTTGTTTTGTAATGTAATGTAATGTAAGTATGCACTTATATAGCGCGGCTGTCACTCCAAGGAGCATCTTGGCGCTTTTAGCCCGTAGCCTAAGGTGGGAGGCCGGAAACAGTCAAATTCGCACATCTGTCTCATCTATACTGAAACACAACTGTGTCTAAACCAGAGTCATACAGACCGTGTCTGACAGGTTGAAAATCCAGGTTTTCAAAGCCTTACGGAAATTGTTCTCAGCAGAGATCAGGCGCAAATTGGGTGGGAGTTTATTCCAGGCCTTTGCGCCCAGTGTTGCGAGGGATTTTCCTCCTCTTGTTGAGAGTCTATATTTGGGAATCTGTAACAGATTCAGGCTTGCTGATCTGAGGGAGCGTGTTGGTGCATACCGTTTGAACCAGGGGAGAAAGTATTTGGGTCCTTTTTGGTGGAATGCTCTGAAGGTAATCACCAAGATCTTGAACAGTATGCGCTTATGAATGGGTAGCCAGTGTAGGGCCTTGAGAGCAGCCGAGGCAGATGACCTCCTCGGCCATTTTAACACCAGGCGGGCAGCAGCATTTTGGACAATCTGCAACTTATGCAGGACAGAACGATTGAGTCCTGCATATAAACTGTTGCAGTAGTCCAAGCGAGAAGTTACGAGTGCTACTGTCACCGTCTTCCTGGCTGTCAGAGGAAGAAAATCAAAAAACTTTCTAAGTCCTCTGATGATGTTAAAGCAAGACCCTGCCACTGCCCCTGCCTGCTGTTTAAAAGATAGGGCACTATCAAACCTAATCCCTAGGTTTCGGGCCGTGGCGATGGTATCGGGAGGGGATTCCGCATCCGATGGCTACCATAGGCTAGGGGAAAAGGGGTTTTGGGGGCCGAAAGGTATAATTTCGGTCTTCCCGGTGTTACATTTTAGATGGTTCTCACGCATCCAAATGAAGGTTGCGGTAAGGCAGTGTTTTAGATTTTCCTCTGCCTTTCCATTTTCCCTATCTAGAACTAGAATGAGCTGAGTGTCGTCAGCGTATGATATGGTACAGATGTTAAAGGACGAAATCAGTTCAATCAAGGGGGTCATATATAAGTTGAACAGTACCGGGCTCAAGCTAGAGCCCTGCGGTACCCCAGTTTGTGTGACTTTCTCCTCAGAGCAGTGTTCTCCCAACACCGTGACCTGCTTACGATGGTAAAGGAAATTCTTCAGCCAGTCCAACACAGTGCCCGCTATCCCCGCTGCTACCAGACGACTGGTCAGTATTGAGTGGGACACCGTAGCGAAGGCCGCCGATAGATCAAGTAGGACAAGGACTGCCTTCCTCCCTTGATCCATGGCGGTCTTCAGTGTCTCCACAGTGTATAGAAGGGCAGACTCGGTGGAGTGTGAGGCCCTAAATCCTGATTGATTAGGATGCAGGATGTCCTCATCCTCTAAGAACTTGGTCAACTGTTTGGTCGCCACAGTTTCAGTCATTTTAAAAAGCAGCGGGAGCAGGGAGATTGGGCGGAGGTTGGAGAGTGTTGAGGGGTCTGGCAAGGGTTTTTTTTGCAGCGGTTTACTGCCCCCAGTTTCCATTCCGACGGAATCTCGGCAGAGGACAGGGATGAGTTTATGATGTTGTTTATGATGGGGTTGACTGTATCTACTAAAGCCTGTAACAGCATGGGGGGCAAGGGTCAAAAGGGGATCCAGATTTAGTGGACATGATCAATTGACGTGAGTCTTCAGGGCTAATAGGCCGGAAGTCACAGAATTGTGCTATTCCCGGGGCAGTTTCTAGGTCCTCTACTGCCTTGGCAGCGGGCTGTTCAGAAAAATCTTTAGTGAGGTTTAATATTTTCTGCTCAAAAAATCAGCAATCGAGTTACATAAAGTGAGGGAGGGAGGGATCTCTAATAGGAGGAACCTTGGTTTCATAAAATCGTTAACTACTTTAAAAATCTCTTTCTGTTTGTTATTTGAGGAATCAATTGCATTTAAGTAGTATTCCTTTTTAGCAGTTTTAATCTGTGCATGATACTGCTTCCTAGATTCTTTATAATGGCTGAGATCCTCTTCCTTATATAGGCGGCGCCATTTCCTCTCCAATCTTTTAACCTCTACATGTTTCTCTTTTAAGGGGAGCGAGAACCAGGGTGCCGATTTTTTGTTCTGGTGTGGTTTACTGGGATTTGTGTCCTTAGGGGGACCACAAATTTCCTTAATCCAGTGATTGAAGTTTTTATTATCTACTTCCGTGACACCCGTAAGAATGGGTTTCAGTGCCGCAGCTCTCTGCTGCAGATCTGGATCCTTACTTATTTTCTTCCAGTCATGCTTCATACTGGCATCAGGCCTAGAGAGATCTTTTCTGATCCCCTTCCCCTCCATTATGAGGTCAAATGGTATGAACATGTGGTCGGTCCAGGTTAGGGGGCAGGGCGGTTTGACCTGTATAGATGTTAGATTTGTGCAAACGCAGTCCAATAGGTGTCCTGCCTTATGCGTAGGGTCCCGTGTTAGTAGGGTCAGCCCAAGTACGTCTATTAGATCTTTAAAGCAAGACGCATTAGTGTCAGAGTCGGAATCAAGGTGGAGATTTAAATCGCCTAAAACAGTAAAATTGGCAAATTTGAGGGCGAGGTTGCTAATCACCTCAGCTAAACTATCTAGGAAGTTTTTCTGTGGACCAGGAGGTCGGTATATCAATACTCCAGACAGGGTGAAAGTCATGGTCTTTTGTATATGGAGATTGAAACCTAGACTTTCCGCTTCCTTGATATCTGGGAGTTCAAATGTAGTACATTTGATCGAATCGCGATGGATGATGGCAAGCCCCCCCCGCGTTGTATCTGCCTATCCAATCGCTGGATGTGATACCCTTGCGGTAGAGCTAAGACAACATCAGGGGTAGACCAGGCTTTGAGCCACGTCTCTGTAACGAACAAGCAGTCCAAATCATTGTCCGCAATGAGATCATGTACATGCGCTCCATTTTTACACATTGACCTGGCGTTAATGAGTCCACCCCGGAAAATTTTAGAGCCATTGGGCGTAATGGCATGTATCTCCGGGATTAGCTCAGCTTTACAGTGTTTACAGCACGTGGGTCCCCTCCAGGTGTCTGCATGCAGTGTATTTCGGCGGCAACTATCCTGGATCTGCAGTGAGTATAGCATGTCCCTAGAAAGGTGTATGTCGTGAGGGAAATGGCTAAGGGGAGTGTCCCTGGTCCCGGCCGCGGCACGGACGGGCACAGACGGGCTTACCTCTGGCGCACCTCCGGCGCGCCATCGGTGCGCCCGCTGCGCGTGTCCGCTGCGCGTCAGCCCCATGTAAGCTTTAAATAGGAGGCTCCTGATGGTCCTAGTGCAACCACTAGACCGTCACCTCTCCAAGATGACCCCCGGAAATGAGGGTGAAGGACTCCCTCTGTACCGCGCTAGTCCACTCCCTCCACAACAAACAGCACAAGCTGCGGTGGAACGGGGAGATGAGCGGTATTCTACACACAAAAGGTATAGCTTTGCTAATGTGCCAACAATTTTAAAATAATACTGTGCACATCGTTATTATCTACAACAGTACATACGGCGATTTTAAAAGTGAAATAGAACAAGTAAAATCACTGGCGTGCTAGCGTGCTCAAAATGCTTCAGCAGCGCGTCAGCATAACGGAGTTTTCAGTGCGAATGAGTGTTTTGCTTTAGCGCGGCAGGAAATGCTCGCCCTAAATAGGAGGCTCCTGATGGTCCTAGTGCAACCACTAGACCGTCACCTCTCCAAGATGACCCCCGGAAATGAGGGTGAAGGACTCCCTCTGTACCGCGCTAGTCCACTCCCTCCACAACAAACAGCACAAGCTGCGGTGGAACGGGGAGATGAGCGGTATTCTATTTTGTATTTTTTGCGAACGATGTTATTCATTAGTGCTGCACTGTGTGAGTTTTGTACTGCAAATGTCTTGCAACATGAGTTAATGTGTCTGTAGTCCAAGACTAGACGATATGACTTGTCTGGCTTGGAGACAGGAAACAAATGATTGTTCATTTGAGAGGTGCATGTTTCGATCACCCCTTGGTATTCAAGTTGATCTAAGATCTCCCTGACTCGTTTTTTAGCTTCTTGCTTAATTGGGTACTGCCTTTGTGCAGTGGGTTGACATTTTAACTGGATTTTGTGAGGAGGAGAGTCCTCATCCCATCCTACATGATTTTTATATAATGCAGGAGCTTGGGCTACTGCCCATTTTCTTGCATATGTGTATTTTCTATGAATTGGAATATGATTTGAGAAGGCAGGCATAATCATTTCTTCGGCATGAGGGCACTCCCTGACAAACTCTGGTGGCCAGTCTTTCTCCGCTAATAGGATGTCATAGCCTTTTGAAAGGTTATCACAAAACAGACCCCTTACTTTCCTAGTCTTATCTCCTCTACATGCAATGTTATTTCGTTTATTTTATGAGGTTTGCTAACTCTGGTATCTGCAGTTTCCACGTGAATGTATTCATTCGTGTCCACTGTCTTCAGATGATTCATCAGGATCTTGCGAGCTATTGTCACTTCTGCTGCGCTGTCTAGCATTGTCTGGGCCCACTCTCCGTTTTTCAGCTGTGTCCTCAGTATCCTCGGCATGTTTGATTATTTTAATACTGGCTACCTTCTTTCTTGGAAATTGTAATTTTTTACTTTGAGCAGGTTCCTTGTCTTTGGACTTGACGTGCTCTTCCCTGTGTTCTGACCGTCCTCTTCTTTCCGATTTCTGCGAGGAAGTCTGAAAAGATCGATAGGGACGTGTATCAATATCTTATATCTATCAGGCTTTTTCAAACTATCCCTATTTCTAAGGTTGTATCTTTTCTCAGAGGGCTCCCTCTGGGGAGACTTATGTCCTTGGTCCGGAGATCTTTCTCTCCGCCGAGGAGACCTTCCTCCGGACTGGAATCTTTTTTCTTTGGGAGTGGATTGTTTATTTCCATCCCAGCTCTTTTTTTGAGTGTTTAGATTATTTTTAATAAATATCTTTTCAGGATTTTCAGTTAGTTGGGGTTTTACCGGTTTCCCACCCAAACTATCTCTACCTAGTTCTTCATAGGATTTTTCTATGATTCTGGCAAGTTCAATTGGTTGGTCTGCTATATCTGTTTATTTCAATTTCTGGCGGATCGCCACAGATGCTGCTTCTTCTTTTATGTTGGCTAATAATATAGCAGAGACCTGCTTGAAGTCTTTCAGTAATTTCATACCCAGAGTTAAAGCAGGTTCTGGACCGTATTCATTTTGAATCTGTCTTAGTACATCTGGTATTACCACCATGGACGCAACACCATGTGTTTTTGTGTAAATGGAGGCAAAGACTGTGCCCCAAGTGTTACAATC
Organism: Lissotriton vulgaris; assembly: GCF_964263255.1. Lineage (NCBI taxonomy): Eukaryota > Metazoa > Chordata > Amphibia > Caudata > Salamandridae > Lissotriton > Lissotriton vulgaris. Next base: position 101,947,234 of record NC_141689.1, on the reverse strand, counting down.
CTCCACATGTGGTGCGATCCCCATTGGAAGGCAGATAGTCAGAATTCTGTGTTTCTCACTAGGGGTAGTATCCGGAAATACTGCCTCTATTTGAGTTATCTTTTGTGCTAGCCAGAATGGAATTTGTTCCCGTTTTGCAGGTGTTTTACCAAGACATGATTGTATGTTCTGTGGTGTAATTTTGTTTGTGCTTCCCTGATGAGGGGTCAGCAGTGGAATGTTAATAGCTGGTTGGACTATTGAAGTCCGCATTACATATTGGACTAATTGTCTATGTATTTTAATTAGTACTTTTAGCTGGGCTAAAAGTTCCCGGTCTGACATTTTTTCGATGTCTGGATGTGGTGTGTAGCTGGCTAGAACCGGCCACGTTGCTTCTTGTCTACCTAGTGGACCGAGCCTGATGATGTGATTATTATGTTTTAGGGCGCCTTTAAACCAGAGCAGGTGCTCTTGGTATTTTAATGGGATTTCAACCTCCTCGAAAGGAGTGTATTCATCCGGAGGTTTCTCTATTTTGTAATAGTGGAATTCGTGTGTTACAGCGTTTGCTGCTGGAAAGTTTATCCATGAATAGAATACCTCTGTCTGCCGATATTCATGGGCCTCTACCACGAATATGACTGTACCACCTCGTGATGTCAGTCCGTTTTCTATAAGTTTAAGAGTTATAGTTTTTCTTATGTTAACCGGAATGAGTATTGGCATATATTGAAGGGGATTGATTCAATTAAAGACCTCAGAGGCTGGAATCTATAACACTTTTTTTCACAACAGAAGTACCTCTGACACCATGAATGACACTTTCCTTTGCCTCAATAGTCCCTTTTATTGACTTTGGGCTATTCAACAATCAATTTCTGAAATCTTTATAACTTTTTTTGTATGTATATATTGGTATTCACCTTCATTTTCAAAAATTTGTTGGTTTAACTCTCCTTATTTCAAATCGTGCATTACATTTGAGACAAATATACGTTCAACATCTATGTACACATTTCATTGACTGTACAACGTTTATACAATAAATTAAATCATTATACACATAAACAATCATTGATTGGACCAAAGAGCGATATTATTCTCCACTCTGTCCTACTTTTTCTTATAAAAAAAATGACTGACTGGGGTTCAAGCCTTTTTGCCCCTCGGTCACATCTGTTTCTCAAGTCCTATATAGGGTTGGGGGGTTAACTTTATACAATTATGCTATACTAAGGAATAGATCCTGTTAGCTAATAGTTCCTCTGAAGGGAATCTGAATGCACAAAGTCTTCCAAACCACTAGTCGGTGCCAACGCGTTTCGACTGTCTTGTGCTAGGACCAGGAATCTGTGTTTGTATGCAGTCTTCCTCAGGGCTGTGTGCTTTAACTGTAGGACATCATAATACACCTGAAAAGATGTAATGTAGTGATTTAGTATATGTATTTGCTAAAGAGCTAAAATCAGCTGTGTGAATCTGTGTTATCACGTACCTGGGTTAATCTCCATCTTTTGTGGGGAGTTCGATTCTCTCAATGTGGAATTGTTTCTCGTGGTCGGGTGGACGGTGTCTTGTCCTGTGGGGGTGAGAAAGGAGGTGTACAATTAATGCAGTTCTATTCATGCCTTCTCATGTTTGTGTGCTCTTTTGCGCGCGGCGTTGGATTTTGATTATCACTTTGCGCAATACAAATCTTTGGTTTTTCACTATTTTCGCTGTATGCGGGAGGCGGCTTTGAACGTTTGTCAGTAACCCTCGTGTTGGTTGTTTTCTCGCTACTCTATTAAAACATCAGAAAGGCTAGGACTGAAAGATCAAAAACTGATCAAAGAACTAGAAGAAGCCTTTCTAAACAATAGAGCAGTAGAAAACGCCCAAGCATTACTTGCAAAATTAGAGAAAGAAAACCAAACCTTCCAAAAAATCACTGAAGACACTAAAAAACAAAAACTACAAAGAGATATTCTTAATTATTCAGAAAAGAAAACGTACCCATACTTGGAAAAAGACTTCTACAAACAACCACAAAATACAGGAGCATTGAGAACATACGGTGGGAGAAGCCGAAGACAGTTTGTAACATTTTCAGACGCCTCCTCACTGTCAGACAACTCAAGTGAAGCCGAATTGCCTTCAGGCAACAGAAACGACCAATCGCGTCAATTCTATCAACCGGGACCTTTTTTAGACAGAGGCACCAGGACAAGAGGTCGACCACGAGGCAACAGATGGTTCAATCGACGACCCAACCAATTCCTAGGAGAAATAACGACCCGACGGAACATCTACAGATGGTAACCAGTAGTGAAGGTGCAATATTCAACTTGTCAAATTATATACTGTCACCCCACGAAATTACTGTACACAGCTGATTTTAGCTCTTTAGCAAACACTTATACTAAATCACTACATGACATCTTTTCAGGTGTATTATGATGTCCTACAGTTAAAGCACACAGCCCTGAGGAAGATTGCATACAAATACAGATTTCTGGTCCTAGCACAAGATAGTCGAAACGAGTTGGCACCGACTAGTGGTTTGGAAGACTTTGTGCATTCAGATTCCCTTCAGAGGAACTATTAGCTAACAGGATCTATTCCTTAGCATAGCATAATTGTATAAAGTTAACCCCTCAACCCTATATAGGACTTGAGAAACAGATGTGACCGAGGGGCAAAAAGGTTTGAACCCCAGTCAGTCATTTTTTTGATAAGAAAAAGTAGGACAGAGTGGAGAATAATATCGCTCTTTGATCCAATCAATGATTGTTTATGTGTATAATGATTTAATTTATTGTATAAACGTTGTACAGTCAATGAAATGTGTACATAGATGTTGAACGTATATTTGTCTCAAATGTAATGCACGATTTGAAATAAGGAGAGTTGAACCAACACATTTTTGAAAATGAAGATGAATACCAATATATACATACAAAAAAAGTTATTAAGATTTCAGAAATTGATTGTTGAATAGCCCAAAGTCAATAAAAGGGACTATTGAGGCAAAAGAAAGTGTCATTCATGGTGTCAGAGGTACTTCTGTTGTGAAAAAAAGTGTTATAGATTCCAGCCTCTGAGGTCCTTAATTGAATCAATCCCCTTCAATATATGCCAAAACTCTGTGTAGACAACTGTTTACGAGGGAATAATGAGAATTTATTTCAATAACAGAGATTAAGCTCTCTTGACACTGGGTGATTTACCCCCCATTGTAAATACGTTTTATATTGGTATCACCCCATTCTGAACACAATCAGACAATATAATTCCCTCCTTATATCACGTACCCCAAAAAATCTCTCCCAAATGTGTGAACTAAAAACATTAAGTATAAGAGAAGAGGACATAGAAGCCTTACTCAGACGACCGTCGACATTGAATCCAGGAAATACAGCAATTAACTCTATTCAAACAACTGAATTAGAAAAAATAACCCGCCTGAAGAAAAAACAAATTCGAACATCATTACACGGAGAAGTACTATTGGAACACTTGAGGGCAGGAACAACGCCGGTAGGACTCCAGGTGAAAAATATACCAGTTATCTTTACTGAAGATCCCGAATATCTAGAAGGTTTCAACCACATTGGTACAAAGTGCTCTAGAGATTGGATGTTCCACTCTATTAAAACAGCAGAAAGGCTAGGACTGAAAGAACAAGAACTGATCAAAGAACTAGAAGAAGCCTTTCTAAACAATAGAGCAGTAGAAAACGCCCAAGCATTACTTGCAAAATTAGAGAAAGAAAACCAAACCTTCCAAAAAATCACTGAAGACACTAAAAAACAAAAACTACAAAGAGATATTCTTAATTATTCAGAAAAGAAAACGTACCCATACTTGGAAAAAGACTTCTACAAACAACCACAAAATACAGGAGCATTGAGAACATACGGTGGGAGAAGCCGAAGACAGTTTGTAACATTTTCAGATGCCTCCTCACTGTCAGACAACTCAAGTGAAGCCGAATTGCCTTCAGGCAACAGAAACGACCAATCGCGTCAATTCTATCAACCGGGACCTTTTTTAGACAGAGGCACCAGGACCAGAGGTCGACCACGAGGCAACAGATGGTTCAATCGACGACCCAACCAATTCCAAGGAGAAATAACGACCCGACGGAACACCTACAGATGGTAACCAGTAGTGAAGGTGCAATATTCAACTTGTCAAATTATGTACTGTCACCCCACGAAATTAATGTACTAAACAAGGGCTTATCTTTCGTTCCTACGGTTAAACCAGATCTGTGTCAGTCAAAATTGGAGGTAATTCAACTATTTCGAAAAATGCGCCTCAAAATCTATTTTCAAGATCAAGAGACTATGACTTCACGTAATTACTCTGGCCTAAAGAATGCCTCCACATTCTTTCCACAGACAAGTATGATGCCAATAGAACTTTTGACATTCGAAAGGAATGTACTACGTGACATCGATAACCTGGACAAGAAAAAGAAGTACTTCACCAAATGGAACTTACGAAAAGAAGAAAAAATAGCCTTAGAACAACTGAAGGACAACAAAGACCTCATTATAAAACCGGCGGACAAAGGCGGCGGTATTGTGATCTTACCCCGTGAAATGTACGAACAAGAAGTTCAAAAACAACTAGCAGATTAAAGATATTACCGTAAAACAGAGGAAGATTGGAACATGAAGATAAAAGAAAAGTTAGAAAAGTTGAAGGATCTAGGAGAACAAGAAGGATGGCTATCTAAAAAAGAGGGGAGTTACCTTATCAACCAAACACCAAGAACTCCAATCCTGTATGTCCTCCCCAAAATCCATAAAGACCCCAGGAATCCACCGGGACGCCCCATCATTTCGGGAGTGAATTCAATACTAGAACGCCCAGCCAAATACGTCGACAAGTTCTTAAAGCCCCTGGTATGTTCTACAACAAGCTACATCAAAGATACGATGCAAGCAATTATTTCCTGGAACAACAATCATTTGATGAAGAAAACGAAATACTAGTTACTATGGATATAGTAAGCCTGTATTCCAACATCCCCCAAGAAGAAGGTCTGGAGGCCCTTGAATTCTTCCTAGAAAAAAGAGAAAGACCACATAACGTTCCATCTGACTTCTTGCTCAAACTAGCAGAGATATGTTTAAAGTACAATTTTTTCACTTTCAATAACGTCCAGTACCTGCAAGTAATGGGAACCGCGATGGGTTGTCCATTCGCGCCGGAGATGGCCATTATGTACATGGCACTGTATGAGGAACAGTGGATCTACAACAACAACCCTTACGACGGCCATATTAAAATATGGCGTCATTATATTGACGATGTTTTTATGCTTTGGAGAGGAAGTGAGGAGCAACTAAATGAATTCACGAGATAGTTAAACAACAGGAACCTCAATATTAAATTCACTCTATCTTCCAACAAAAAAGAAATCAACTTCTTGGATTTGATGGTAAGGCACACAGATGGACAAATCCATACATCTCTATACACTAAGGAGACAGATAGGAATACGTTCCTACACTTCTCAAGCTTTCGTCAACGTAACCTCAAAGAAAACCTACCCTTAAGTCAGTTTTTCAGACTAAGGAGAAACTGTTCTAAAAAAGAGGATTACTTCACCAACGCCAAAGAACTCTCAAGAAATCTTATGGAGAGGAACTTTCCCAAGAAGCTACTAAAAAGAGCAATGAAAAGAGCTTGGTTCACCCCCCGCGAGGCCCTACTAACCCCAAGAGAAAAGAAAGAAGACACGCCTTTGGTGTGTGTTACCACATTCTCAGGGGCAACAAGCGATATCCAGAAAATTGTCCGTAAGAACTGGAACACGGTGAAAGTCTAAAACCCTTTGAAAATATACCTGTTTTTGCCTTAAAAAAGAATGGTAATATAAAAAACAAGCTGGTGAGAGCTGACACATCGAGACCAAGACAAGATATGTCTCTTAGGTCGATGCTGAGCTTACCCCACATTCAGGGACATAGAAAATGTGGAAACTGCATATCATGTTCCAGCACCGTAGAAGGTACCAAGTTCCAATATGGCAATAAGCACGTACGACATGAAGAATTCACAAATTGCAACACTCATAACGTCATATATTGCATCATATGTCCTTGCGCAAAGGCATACATTGGGAAAACCAGTCAACCCGTAAAAACACGGATCTCCCAACATCGTTTAAGGATCCGGTGCAAAACATCTAATGCACCTATGGTGGCACATTGCATAGAAAAAGGCCATAAACGAGAAGATCTCAAATGGACTGTACTAAAACATATCAAAGGAAGAAACACTGAGAACATCCTGTCAAGAATGGAAGCAAGAACTATCCTGTATCTGGATACAATTGAAAACGGATTAAATGAAATGTCAGAGTTAACAAACTATGGATAACAATATCCTCGTAGTAAATTTGTCTAGGAGGTAAACAGTACTCAAAAAAGCCTCTTTTACCCGAATATACATAGCGGCCAATCGACCAAATCAAAACAACAACAAAGCAGACGTAACTACAATCAATACGCCACATAGCAACCATAGAATGCAATAAACCAAAGGGAAGGCTTGAAACACAAGGAAAGACGCAAACGTGAAAAAGCATCTTAACCGCCCAATCAGAAAGGAGTTTTTTCCTCCCAACCTATCACGAAAGATATACCAACATAGAAAACGTAATAGGCAACAGTGCCCCGAGCGCAGACGATTCAACACCCGGAAATGCCTTTGAGACAGTGAGCCGAGCAGAGAACCACCAGGTATGAAATCCTACCGCGCACAGAATGTAAAGGGGATATACATGATGCCAATTAGATCGAGCAGGGAGACACGCACCAAGAACGGAGTTGCCGCATTTTTAAAGAATCAAGCACCGAGGCGCCGCCCTCGAGCAGCGAGAAAACAACCAACACGAGGGTTACTGACAAACGTTCAAAGCCGCCTCCCGCATACAGCGAAAATAGTGAAAAACCAAAGATTTGTATTGCGCAAACAGTGATAATCAAAATCCAACGCCGCGCGCAAAAGAGCACACAAACATGAGAAGGCATGAATAGAACTGCATTAATTGTACAACTCCGTTCTCACCCCCACAGGACAAGACACCGTCCACCCGACCACGAGAAACAATTCCACATTGAGAGTAAAATTTGAAATGTGTACATAGATGTTGAACGTATATTTGTCTCAAATGTAATGCACGATTTGAAATAAGGAGAGTTGAACCAACAAATTTTTGAAAATGAAGGTGAATACAAATATATACATACAAAAAAAGTTATAAAGATTTCAGAAATTGATTGTTGAATAGCCCAAAGTCAATGAGGCAAAAGAAAGTGTCATTCATGGTGTCAGAGGTACTTCTGTTGTGAAAAAAAGACCGGAATGAGTATAGCATTCGGTTCATTCTGTAGGAGACTCGTGTCCTCCTCTAGGAGTCGAGCTGCTATTCTAGCTGCCTCCCTTTCGTCTTCACTTTCCCCCATTTTACTGGCAGAAACGTTTTTGTTGCAGATCAAGTTTCAAGGAAACAAAGATTAGGTGCACAATATTTTGGAACAATGTATCCTTCAACGTTGACCAAACCAAAAATTATACATAGGAATCTCTTCCCACTAAGTTCAGACGGATTTTAACCTCTTACCCACTCCAGACGTCTTTTGGAGTATTTACGGGAAAAAGGGTCTGTGTGAAAAAGCACGACTGAGTTACTCTAAAGTCTTGCGTTACATTTATCGCCTTACCAAACGTTGGGCGCCATGTAGTGTAGTTCCTATATTCACAATAGGCTCTGCACATTGGAATAATATATAAGTGTAGACGTAGGACTGAGGTCGACTAGGTCTCTACTGATTATATTAAACTTAAGGTTTGCCAGCTATCAGAGGTCAGTAGAAAACTTTCTCGAATAAACGAGAAGGAGTTTAACCTCCCTGGATAGACAAGAAGGGATTAGCTTCTGACAGCCATATAACATGACAACTTTGCTCCCTCAGAATAAGAGTGTATCTCTAGAGTCGTGTGTAATCAATAGACAGCTCTTTAACTCAGTCAATCGTGCGTACTTAGTTTCACCAGAGTGCAGAGAAAAGACAGACGGGCGTTTTCAATAAAAGGTGTAATTTATTGAGCAGTCTTCTTTCTCATGCAATAGAAATGAATTGCCATAATTGCAATACTTAATGTAAAGTAAAGTGCGTACAGTAAAAGGAGTATTATGAAATAATACTGTAAAAGCATTGATATGGTTTCTTAGCCATAAGATACTTTAAAATGGATAAAATATATACATACATATATATATACATTGACTAACGTACTCAACTGGTGCTTCCAAATATGCCTACCCCGGTGTACCTGATACGTGGGAAGGAGTAAGTAAGTAGCAGTTTAAGTTAAGTTGGTTTTGCCAAGAATCTGACTCAAGAATTCTCTTTAAGGGTTTAGTCAGCTACGTACCTGGGTAATAGAATGCAGGAGGTCTGGTATCTCTCTTTCAGGACTCGATATCCCAGCAGCCCGCGAAGGCGGCTGAGAACACCGGAGCTGGATTTCTCGGCAGGAGAAAAGACAGCGTTTCTCTCAGTGCATCAAAAGGGAGGGGCAGCGTCCGTGGGCTCTCGCATCAGCTGGGCTCTCGGACAACTAGATAGATGCTCGGCTCCAAAACCACCACCGTGTGTTTGCTTAAGGCAACGTTGGTATATTTATACCTAAAAGGTGCCGGGTTTGACATAAGGTTGGACATAAGACGTCAATAAAGATGTCACTAAGAACTGGCCGTTCTTACAGTGCTTCACAGGAGTTCTAGGACGAAATCAAAACAAAAGCAAATGGAGATTTCCCAGGTTGCTGGAGGTTTGGTTTGTTTATAGAACTCGTTGTGCTTTCTAGGAGTCCGGGGAAGTAGCCTTGCTTAATGTGACTGCATGGGCTACAACTAAATATGGATATGATTCCTATGCCATTATAGGGATATTATTGATTATAACCGTACAAGGGCATAAAATATAAATATCGATTTAGGTTCCTAGATAAAAACACAATACCACAACCGTTCTTCAAAAAAATGTTTTGCAAGATCATTAAAAAAATGAAAAAAACTGTAGCAAAATATGGTACATATAAATTATACTTATTGTAACAGGATATGTTCAGTGAAAATGCAGATTCCATTATAAAAGTACGGTCTCGCTAGGTGCTCATGAACACTCTCTCACAGTGGATGAGGAGGATTGTGCGCCTGAATCTCATTAATGGAACAATTCATAATCAATTTTTCCAAGCTAATCAACATCTCTAATGTCTTAATTTGTTCAGAATTAAAAGGAAACACTGTTATTCACCTAATTCCGAAGGAACAATCTCGCAGATAGATCATGAGAGCCGAATAGGAAGTACACCCCCTTTGGAGTCTGCTCAGGGGATTGTGCATCTGTCTCCCGTGAGCTAATGAGTGTGAGTATGTAGAAAACGCATGTTCTCCTAATGCACCATAGCTGTGTAGAGGTATTGAACACGTTATAAATCTTTGTATTGAAGAGTGATGTTTTCACCATGGTTTGATCCGTGCAGCTAATAGGATGATTTCTTTATAAAGAGGGGGCAACCCAAGGAACCCTATGGCATCTGGGTCGGAAAACTAGTCTACAAAAGCTGATGCCTAGGAAATAATAACAAATCTATTTCCAGGAAAGATAAAAATGAATTATCTCTTCCTACTAGAATTAAATCTTGTCTAAACCAATCTATATTTCATGTTCATCTGAGGCCAAACTCATGACACAAAAAGAACCTACTGAGTAGCTCTTATTTATTGTTATTATCTTTTGATTACTGTTCTATTTTTTCATAGACAGAAAGACTTTATTTACTACATATACACAACAAATACATATATATACATATATATACATCACATTTATATTCGTCACAACACTGTACACAATATTTACATTGACATACTAACACATATATTTTTTAACCTTTGTATACATTATAGCCCAATTTTTTGAACGAAAGGATGCTTACTAAAATAGAACGAGCATTCCGATACTACAAGATCTACCAAAAAACAAAGCAGGGGCATAGAAGGTATATGATATTTAACCCCTCCCCTGCTGATGACGGAACCGCTCCGTCATCAGCTGCGGTGGCGCTGTGCTGATGACGGAGCGGTTCCGTCAAGGCCCTGCCGCCGTGCCTGCGCGGCACGTTCTATTGAGCAGGCGGGGCCATGACGGAACCGCTCCGTCACGAGCACAGCGCAACGGACGCTGGTGACGGAGCGGTTCCGTCACCAGCATGCGCCCGCCCCTCGGCTGCCCTCCCCCCTTAGCACTGCGGCGGAATAGCCGCCGCAGTGAAGGGGTTAAACCTTTCATATTTGGGCACTCCTCCTTAAACTATTTTTGTAACATACATTTTTGGCGGTGTCTTCTTGAAAAGGTTGATGCGTTTCAGCCCAATAACTACGGGCCTCATCAGGACAAGGGCTATTAAAGGTCCGTCTATAGAATCAAAAACAATAAAAATATATGAAGTATTCCATGGAGTTACAATAGAAACAAAGGGTATATTCTATATATATACGTCTTTTGTATACACATATTTACTAATCTTCCTCAGAGTGGTCTGGCGTGAGAAATAACCAAAAAGCACCCAAACAGAGTGAAGAATAAATCAAGAAGAAAGTGTGTATTATTGGCAAGCTTTAAAAAAAACGTTTTGAAAATAGGGTGATTAAGAATAGACCCCAACCAATAGTGCCGTCTGAGAGGCAAATGTCTGTTTATACCGTAGTTTACATCATCCTTCGCTTGAGGATTTCATTTGATTCCTTCTGTTGGTGATAGCTAAGAAAAAGTAAAGCGCTATCAGTCTTATGCACACAAAAATAAATAAATATATGTGCAGTCCCTAAAGCATATGGCTCGGGTAGATCTCGGGTGAAGCTTACCAGACGAAGCTCTGTAGGTCTACATATTTGTGGTTTGCCGCTTCTACGTGTGTATCGAAATGTTGGCAATTAAACGCCCACGTTTTCTAAAAGGAAATATAAATATATCGTATAACTGGTGGGACAAAAAATGGCGTGCAAAACAAGCGGAGAGGATCTCCCCCAGGATCCTACCGCATTTTTGAAGTTCCAAATTAAACGTGTGGTTCTGGATCCTAATATCCTCTCGCTTTTGTAAAATAGAGTACACAGGCTATCAGGGGGGAGGCAACTCAATTGGATTCATTCTTTCCTCGAAGCCTAAAAGAGGCTCAAAACACTCACCTTCCTACCGCGAGTCCGCATGTAGACAAAACGCCATTCTCTTTCCATCAGCGCTTGATGCAGAAGTTTAATTAGTTCAATCTCGCAAAGTAACAGGGGACTACCCCAAATATCACATGGTGCGGAAGTTAAAATAGATCGATCATGCAAGGTGTAATAAAACTAACAAAGGCCTGCAAAAATGCCCCGATTGAGCAGGGAAAATAAATGTCCACAGGTACAATTCAATAGGGCCGATCGTACTAACCCACTGAATGTAATGTCCCGATGTAATGTAATGTAATGAGCCTCTTTTAGGATTCGAGGAAAGAATGAATCCAATTGAGTTGCCTCCCCCCTGATAGCCTTTGTACTCTATTTTAGAAAAGCAAGAGGATATTAGGATCCAGAACCTCACGTTTAATTTGGAACTTCAAAAATGGGGTAAGATCCTGGGGGAGATCCTCTCCGCTTGTTTTGCACGCCATTTTTTCTCCCGCCAGTTATACGATATATTTATATTTCCTTTTAGCAAACGTGGGCGTATAATTGCCAACATTTCGTTACACACATAGAAGCGGCGAACCACAAATACGTAGACCTACAGAGCTTCGCCTGGTAAGCTTCACCTGAGCTCTACCTGAGCCATATGCTTTAGGGACTGCACATATATTTATTTATTTTTGTGTGCACAAGACTGATAGCGCTTTACTTTTTCTTCGCTGTCGCCAACAGAAGGAATCAAATGCAATCCTCTAGCGCAGGATAATGTAAACTACGGTATAAACAGACATTTGCCTCTCAGACGGCAAGATTGGTTGGGGTGAATTCTTAATCACCCTATTTTCAAAAAGTTTTTTTAAAGCTTGCCAATAATACACACTTTCTTCTTGATTTATTCTTCACTCTGTTTGGATGCTTTTTGGTTATTTCTTACGCCAGACCACTCTGAGGAAGATTTGTAAATATGTGTATATAAAAGACGTATATATTGTAACTTCATGGAATACTTCATATTAGGGAACATGTACATATAAATGTTTTTATTGTTTTTGATTCTATAGTCAGACCTTTAATAGCCCTTGTCCTGATGAGGCCCGTAGTTATTGCGCTGAAATGCATCAACCTTTTCAAGAAGACACCACCAAAAATGTATGTTACAAAAATAGTTTAAAAAGGAGTGTCCAAATATTAAAGGTTTAAATAATATATACCTTCTAGGCCCCTGCTTTGTTTTTGGTAGATTTTGTAGTATAGGAATGCTCGTTCAATTTTAGTAAGGAACAACACAAGTACCAATACTGAGAATTAACTTACAGACTTTTTTAGTGACACCTATATGAATGAAACATAACGGGTCCGTTTTTGTCTAACGTCACTAGTTTATTTATTTATTTAGTTCACTAGTCACTTTTAATTTTTATTTTTGAAGAGAACCGAACAACAAACTTTCGGACTCATTTTGAGGAAAGCATTGTACCCGACCAACCGCGTAGTCATTCGAGCACCGGCATGAACCAGTGAACGCAGCGTGGGTGCAGTGCGAAAAGAGACCGGGCACTACGAGCCCTTGCAGTACTTGAATAAGGTCAGTCTCAACCCCAGTCTTCTTTAAGTACTTCCACAGCCATTCCATCCGACTAATTGGTGGCTTTTGTTCAATTTAGCGTCACCGCCCAGATACAAGTTGAATGAGTCGAGCACATTGTGACAACACCACATTACTTCCCAAGGGACTCCAATTTCCGTAGACATAAGAACTTTTTGGTCCCGAGGAGAGCCCCGCAATCAGGGGGCTCGAAACGCGTCGACCTTGAGTGGCCCTGTGTCAATAATATGGATAGTAGGACTGTGTTAGGATAACAAAAATTGAGTTCCAATTGTATATATTTTTTATAACAGAGTCACAGTAGATCACGAAGTATGATATATAAATTGAACGTTGAAACATTTGTTTTTTGGCAAAAAGCCATATTGCACTTTCCTTGGTATATTTATGCATGTGTGAATGTGAGGTGAATGTGACTAGTCAATGGTATGGAGTGGATGTGTTGTAAATATGTATAGTGAATATATGTTTTCATAATTGATTGTTTTTTGTATATTGTTATATATGCACTTGAAAAAGTTCTTAAAAAAAAATTAAAAGTGACTAGTGAACTAAATAAATAAATAAACTAGTGACGTTAGACAAAAACGGACCCGTTATGTTTCATTCATATAGGTGTCACTAAAAAAGTCTGTAAGTTAATTCTCAGTATTGGTACTTGTGTTGTTCCTTCCTTATATCTGACTTAACCTTGCTGGGTGATAAGTCAAGACCCTGTGTTGTTTATACGTTCAATTTTAGTAAGCATCCTTTCGTTCAAAAAAATTTGCTATAATGTATACAAAGGTTAAAAAATATATGTGTTAGTATGTCAATGTAAATATTGTGTACAGTTTTGTGACGAATATAAATGTGATGTATATATATATATGTATTTGTTGTGTATATGTAGTAAACAAAGTCTTTCTGTCTATGTTATGTTATGTTATGTTAATAACTATTTTTAAAGCGCACGTACACCCATAGGTTTCTTGGCGCTATTTCGGGGAGACAGAAGTACAATTCCTAACAGTAGGATTGCTTGAAGAGCATGTTTTCAGAAGTTTTCTGAAGCCCAGAAGATTGTCACAATTCCTAAGTGGCAGAAGTAGAGAATTCCAGAAAGTGGCCGCTACATAGCAGAAGCTGCTGCCTCCTTGCCTTTTTTTGTTAAACGAAGGGGTGGTGGCTAGGATGAGATGAGCAGATCGTAGATTGCACTGGGGCTTATAGTTGACTATCATATTTCTTATGAATTTAGGACCATTGCCATGTAGTGCTTTAAAAGCAGTGCATCCTGTCTTAAAGACAAATCCTTTGGGCCATCGGCAGCCAGTGTAGTTTCTCCATGCCAGGACTTGCTGACTGCCATTTAGGTTGTTTCCAAATCAGTCTAGCCGCCTTATTCCGGACCATCTGGAGTCGTTTTAAGAGTCCCACTGGAAGGCCAAGATACAGGGCATTCGAAAAGTCCAGTCGAGAGAGTACAATAGCTATTACCACTTGCACAAGTGCCGAGTGGATCAGTAGATGTGCAATTTTCCTAATTTTTCTTAGTTGGAAAAAACTAGAGGATACCACAGCTCCCACCTGTCCTTTAAGTGAAGGGTCAACACTGAGGATCACCCCCAAGCTTTTAAACGAGGTTGGACGCCATAGGAGGAGAGCCTATATCGGTAGGCCAGAAGTGACGGCACCAGCTAAGCTCACTCTTCCCGGGCAGCACTAATTCTGTCTTGCCCGGGTTGAGTTTAAGGTGGTTTAAGTCCATCCAATGCTGTATATGTAACATTGTTGCTTGAAATTCAACAACAGAGTCCGGGGAATTCAAGGGGATTATCAACTGCAGGTCGTCAGCATAATTAGAGATGGTAATTTTACGGTCTTTTAGAGAGTGTAACAAGGGTCGGAGGTAGAGATTGAATAACAGTGGTGAGAGCGATGAACCCCGCGGCACCCCGCAGAAGGAAGATATCCTTGGGGCTGTAAATGTTCCAAGTCTCACCGATTGCGTCCGATTCGTAATAAAGGACGCTATCCATCTGAGGGCGGGACCCCTGAGGCCGGCCTGCTCGACACGGTTCAACAGTATGTTATAATCGACCGTGTCGAACGCGGCCGACAAATCAAGGAGTACCAGAGCCTGATGGGTGCCTTTGTCTGCATTAATTCTTAGGGTATCCTGGACCGCAAGAATCACATACTCCGTAGAGTGTGACGGACGGAATCCCGCTTGGTTCGGTTCTAGATAATCTGAAAGTTCAATAAAATTTGACAGACATCTAGACACGTGGGCCTCAAGTAATTTAGACAGGAAGGGGAGGAGAGAGATAGGCCTGTAGTATGCCAAATCTGAGGGGTCTGCCCCGAGTTTTTTTATAAGTGGGACAATCGTGGCATTTTTGAAGTTGCAAGGGACCTTGCCTTGTGAAAGAGAATCGTTCAGGAATGGGAGAATGGTCATTGGTAGGGCCAAGCAGATTCCTTTCAAGATGTGTGGTGGACATTTGGTGACCCAGTTTTAACCCGGGCAAGAAGCTCCGATAGAGTTTTTGAGTCAATAGGGGGAAGGGCATCAAGGGTTTGAGGATTATTATAGATGTCATCTATAGGTTCTACACTATGTGGACAATGGATGCTCCTCTTTATAGTGGAGACTTTGTCTATGAAGAACTCATTAAGTGAGTTACAGAGTTCCTGAGTGGGGACCTGGATGGGAGCAGCTCTCTCACTGTTACATAGGTCATTTACTATGTTAAAAATGTCCTTTGATTTATTTTGGGAATTTAGTATTTTGGTTGAGAAGTAGTCAGCTTTACTTTTTAAAATAATTTTTAGATAGTTTCTACGGGCTGTGACAAACTCTTCCTTATCTTGCGAGGTATATTTAGCTCTCGATTTCCTTTCCTTCTGGCGTAAATCAAGTTTTAATTTCTTTAGGTCAGAGGTGAACCATTTATGAGCATCCCCACCACGCGTACGAGTGAATTTCACTAGGGGTGCGTGAATGTCTGTGGCTGCTAGTAGCCAGTCCGTAATTTTTCCTTCCATGATATCTACATCCTTGCAGGTTGTAGGTAACGTAGACATCAAGGTGTCTGTGAGGGTGAGAGAGTTTATATCTTTCCATTTTCTGCTTACACCTCCTGCCAAGGGTAGAGGTTTGATATAGCCCTCAATGGTGGTAGTAAATCGGATTAAATGATGGTCCGACCATATACAAGGTGTAATGACAGGGGGCGAGAGTAAAAGATTGGAGGACCATATTTCGTCAAGGCTATGACCTTTTTCATGAGTGGGAGAGTAAATGTGTTGTGCCAAATTTAGATTTTAGAGTAGTTCCTGGAGTTCGGCCGCTTGGGGTCCACCTGCGTCGTTATTAAACCAATAGTTTAGATCTCCGACCAGGAGGGTTTTAGAGAAATTCACAACAAGGGGAGCCAATTGTTCTCCCAGATTGATTGAAAAAATAGAACAGTAATCAAAAGACAATAACAATAAATAAGAGCTACTCAGTAAGTTCTTTTTGTGTCATGAGTTTGGCCTCAGATGAACATGAAATATAGATTGGTTTAGACAAGATTTAATTCTAGTAGGAAGAAATAATTCATTTTTCTCTTTCCTGGAAATAGATTTGTTATTATTTCCTAGGCATCAGCTTTTGTATGCTAATAGGATGATTAGCACCTTCAGCTCTTGATTATTTTGAGTGAATAGTGTCTTTTTTGATAGCTGTGTGCACTGTAGTAGATATTCTGTGAAGCATTTCTTATAAAAGATTCTGCATTTGCAAGCAGTGTATTATAAAGTAAACTTCCTTTGGAGTAAGCACTGTTCACAGTAATCAGTTCTCTACTGATATCAACTTCATTTCTTTATGTAAGTTTGGTGTGTGTCAGGAGTATGATACCGATAAAAGCTGTCTGTAGTAGGGCATTTGTTTTGGAACTGGCATTCACGGTTTCGGTTTTCTCTGATCAGTTGTAAACAGATTTCACACCGTACTTAATGAGGATTTCCTATATATCTGTGGTTGATTGTTAATGTGAACTATACTACCTGTAAAGTCATAGCAATTTATATAGCAATATGCGTGAAAACAAACCTTGTATGATGTTATTGATGATGTCACCAGTGATGTCATCAAAAATGTCATTTGAGATTTCATCGGTGATATCGTAGAACATGTCATGAGTGATGTGCTATGTAAGGTCATAAGCAGCATATGGCAGGAGCTATAGTATTGCTGCTAACTATAACTGGTGACTTTCTGTGTTTTTTAGCTCAAAATGTTAATGCTGTCATTGGCAAATTCACCTAACTGTCTGGCACATGCATCAACATCAGGATTTTAGATGACCAAATAGCACATTTTAAGGAATCGCTTTTTGGTAATCACAAATGCCTATCCATGTAGGAATTACAATACATTTTGCGATTTTTTAACATTAGCTAATAGGGATTCGGTAATTGCGAATCACTATTAGCTAATGTGACTCCATTCAGGCCCATAGGAATGAATGGGAATGCATTCGCAAATTGTGATTACCAAATTGGTAATTGCAAATTGCGAATTTAAGTGCAAGGGTGCCCGGGGGCCTAAGGACCCTCTGATGCACCCCCCCCCCCCAAAAGGTAAATTTGCACATGTGCACTGCATGCCACTTTGAAAAATGCAATTTTGTGCATTTTTCAAAGCATGCGCCAATTACCATCAACTTGAAGTTGATGGTATTTAGCGTTTACTAAATGCACAGTTTGCATTTAGGAAAGGCTACATGCATCACCATTAGGGAATCGCAAATTGTGATTCCCTAAATGCACTTGCAATTTAGGTAATCGCAAAACAATTGCTATATTCATTGAAAAAAAACAAAGGTAGATATATCAATTTCAATCTATATATAGATATATATATGTGTATACACAAAGAAAGGACATATTAGCTAACTAGCCTTGACACTGAAGGAAGATGTTTTTAAGAGGATGTTTATAAGCAAAATGCAGTCCTTCAAAAGAGAGCCAGTACCTGAAGTGGATTGAGCCATTGCTGCTTGCCGCATGTTGTGTGGGTGGAATCAAATGTGAATTAAGAGATAACAATATTCTGAACAGCAGAAGCTTTTCTAGGAATCATTAGTGTATAATATGTACAACCATAAGGCATAACGTATGTAAATACATAATGTCATCTGTTTTAGCTTGACTGATTGCAGACTCAGTCAATACCACAATTAATACTGTAGTCCTCAGCCATTTTACATTCCCAGCATGAAAAGTAAGCAGCAGTACATATTGTTATTCACATAGTAAGCAACAATACATATTGATATTCACTGGCTCCGAGGCCAGCAATGCTATTAGCGCATGTAATTGCACACTCTTTCACCACACTTGTTTTCCCATTCCTCTGAATAGTCATTTGGCTGCTGTGACAGCTGCAGCCGAGGGCCTATATCAGTAATTACAGACTGCATACCGGGGAATTTGGTTGGCTGTCCTATTTAAAGGTTTAGTGTGTATGTTAATGTCGAATATGAATTTCCAGCGGGCTGTATCTCCACATGTTAAAGTTTAATTAATTCATAGTCTGCCAGATTCATCAAAGACCCGTTTTGCGAGTCTGTAATAGCGATTCATAAGGAATCGCTATTACAGACTTGCAAAACGGGATTCATGTAGGAATCGCAATATAAATTGCGATTCCTACACAGTCCTTATTTGCGATGAGCAAATTGCTAATCGCAAATAAGGAATACTCCCCATTCATTCCTATGGGCCTAAAGGCCCATAGGAATGAATGGGGTTTATTCCTTATTTGCGATTAGCAATTTGCTCATCGCAAATAAGGATGCGATTTCAAGGGGGCTAGGGGTGTCCAAAGGACACCCTGTAGCACCCCTGAAAGGTAATCTACATTGTTGTTGCGCACACACATGTCCAAAGTCCAAAAGCATTTTTCTAAGTTTTCGCTATTTACCACGAGGTTTGACCTCGCGGTAAATAGCGGCCCGAAATTGCGATTTCGCAATTTTAATTTGGATGATGAATTGCATTTAAGGAATCTCAAATAGAGATTCCTTAAATGTAATTCCTCGTTAATTAGCGAATTCGCTTTTATCGATTTTTGCATTTGGGATGATGAATCTCAAATGCAATAATTGCGTCGCAAAGGGCCAGATTCTGAGAATCTGGCCCTTTGCGAGCGCAATTCAGCGTCATGAATCTGGCCGAGTGTTCCCATGATGCACCTCTCTGCGGAGCAGCACCATGAACTACCCTCCCACTTCTGTTTATCTAGGAACTGTCCCTCTTTTTGAAAAGAGAATTAAGGGGTAATTAATATCAGTGCAGGGTCCTATCTTTACATTTCAGAAGAGCCCACTCACACTGTTACTTTGAGATTGATGAAATGAACACAATTGAGTTTAATTAACATTTGCTATTTACTGCCTCAAGGTAATTCGTCTTAAAATGTGCTGTACAATTGTTGTCTGAAGGAAAGTGCATTGTTAAACTATGGGAGAGAAATGCCACAAACTCTGCATAAAATTTGGTTGAATTTATTGTAGAACAATAAAATAAATACCAAACAATGTCACTTAATCACAATGAATGAACCATATTATTTGGTAAATAACAGTGCCCCAGAAAGGAAACGGGAGTGGGATAGCGTGATGCTGTGAGGGAAGAGGACAGTGAGGAAATAAAGTTGGTGACAACTTGTGTATTGCGAAATTAATTCAAATTACAATACAGTTTCATGGCTTCAGATCCCTGAGCCGAAAAACAGGGGATCATAACATATCCCAAAAGTATGGACAATTTCTGTTGACACAGAAGTATTCAAATTAGTGCGGGAGTGTCAACTGAACAAAAGATGGAAGTAGCCGTCGACGTTTCGACCCCACGCTACATGTGTAGGCGTGTTTAGTGCCTTACATCGGGGTCTTCATCAGGACAGGGTAAAAGGGGAGCACTACAGTATCTAGAAATATAAAGACAACAATACGGTATACATTTGGGGGCCAACAGTCAATGTCAAGTTACCGTAGTGAGCGGTAAACACATTACTACTAGTATTACCATGGCTATGTTGAGACAAACATTGTTTTGCGACTTGTTCAAATATTACATTATATACACATTTTATAAAAAGGCGAGATCAATCAAAAACTTAATGCAATTAGAACATTTCTAGTATTATGTATGACCCGTAAATGGTAACTTTTAAAAAAACGTATATATGTAGACGAACACAAACACCGGTGTCCTGACTAGGCCAGGGGAAACCAATGGTCCAATGGGAGTATTTTATCCGGCTTAACCTGTATGGGATGCTTAGTTCACGATGACATTAAAGCATCAGTTGGATCGACTAGGATAGCATGAGATGAATAAAACAATCTGAATTAGGTGTAGGAAAAACTAGAGGGCTCCAGTCACTAACAAAAGTGAAATCCAGAGAACGTACCTGCTCGAGTCGAGCAAGTCGCATAGCTGTGTTCACATTAATCTCGTTGGTTCCACACGTAATATCTGTGGGCAGGGGGACGAGTATTAATGGACCGACTACGATTACAATGGTAAATAACCGACATCCTATGGGGAGTGGGGCTTACCTTAACAGCCCGCGAAGGTAGGAAGTATCCTATTTCGTTAATTGGTCATCGGCGGTGCGTCCCAGCGGATCGCATCAAGTATGCCGCATCTGTAAAGTAGTAAAACAGGTGGGGGACCGGTAGTGAAATAAGGCCCCCTCGATAGTATGTGGGGGCGTCTAAGCAGAGGGGATGATCTCACCTTCTTTGTAAATTCACGGGGCTCTGCGTCGTAGCCTTCCTGCGGTTGCAGACTGCAGACTTGTGGGCGTGGCCAGTTAGATGGGTTATAAAGAGAAAGAACGGACGCTGGGTCCGGAGCGTTGCTAGGAGCAACCTAATGCTTAAAGGGCTACTCCGGGAAGGTCGTAGAGACAAAGAAAGGACACCGAGTCCAGTGCGTTACTAGTAGCAACCGAAAGCTCGAAGGGCTACAAAGAGTAACACAGAGTAACTAGCGGCATTGGTTGTAGTATGAGCATATATATGCCCGGGATACAGTTCTGAGTACAGAGTGACATAAGTGGACTGACAGCCAAAATATTCGAACTGATCACAGTGTGATACGTAAAGATTCTCGGATACAACGGCAAAGGCCGCGAAACAAGTTATACATTTGCCCGAGACAAAGCTCTAAGTACAGTGTGACATAGATGGACTATAAGAAGTGGTCACTATATGATAAAAATTCAGATATCCATAAACTTGGTGCAAATTCTGTGTTCGTAAAGAGATGCACCTCTCAGACACGAGGGTGAAGATCTCTTTTGTTAAAACATCTAGCAAAGGAAAACATTCGTTACAACAATCATTGGAAATAAGGTATTGCAATTTCTTTCTCTTATTTGGAAGCAGATGAAATTGTGCTGTAAAGGAAGCAATATAAAAACAAAAACAAGGCTGGCCTATTTCTGTGTAAAAGCAGCCAATATATAAAGTGATTGCATGGGGAGTGAACATTCCTTTGTGCCTTACATAAGGTACCTGTAAGAGGCTGTTGGGCACCATTGTTGCTTATTGATTTTTATAGGTGTTTAACTTGTTTCAATAAAGAATGTACCCCTTGCCTGAAGCGATTTCGGTGACCATATTTACAGTGAATTGATTTGGTATTTCGGATGAGCAGTATTTTGGCGTCAACAATGGCTTCTTTGTACCTTTTCCAGTCTGTTTATAGTGCTATAAGGTTGCATCAGGGCTTAAAAAATCTACTTGGCCACTCACTATGGCGAGCCATTATTAGCCCCCGCTGGCACGATCTAGCAAGAGAGCTCCTCACAAAGAACAGGTGTTTTGAATTTGAATGAGCAATAAAGATGCCTTTAAATCTTGTTTTTATCTCATCACATTTTTAGTGCTTAAAGACAGAGGTCAAATGCAAGTTTATGTCTTCTTACAAATTGCTGCTTATTTTATCATGGAGATTAGTGTTTACAAAATCTTCTGACTTTGAAGTCTGTGAAAGAAAAGTGAAGTGAATTGTCTGACAATCGTGCCGGGGTAGAGGCAGTGTAATATGAAAGGCTGTAAGTAGGATGTACTTTTTTTCACACAAATAACTTGTAGATGAACTGTACAATTGTTTCACAATACATTTCAGTAGTTAAGACATTTTAATTTTGAAGTGTTGATGGAAGGAAAGATTTTATTAGCATGAAAACAAATCAAAACACTTTACTTAGTGATGTCAACCATGGCCAGTGCAGGTCAAAGCTGTGGAGCGGAGTGCGGAAGAGTAGATAGACAACAACGAGGTAACATGAAATTAAAAAGAAAAGAAAACCACTTATCTTGCGCTCGCCTCATCACTAACTCGGCTAGGGTAAAGTAAGTGTTTTTTAAAAAAAACATTTTTTTTACCTTGTCGTCGCCTGTTGATTTCCCTGCCCCACCGCTCTTACCTGCACCGGCCGCGGCTGGGTGATGTGCAAAATATAAATATTTGCTGAAAACACGATTTTTATGCTATGTAGTTTTAACAGCAAAACTGCATGTCAGTGGGCAGGTTTGCGGCCATTTTAATTGAAATGTGCTACCACATCATGCTTTAGTATTATATTTATTAAAAGTGAGAGCTTTTAAATATGAATTGAGAAACATTCCTAGTCCTCCCTGATGACAATGCAATTAGTGAACTAAGAGGCAAGTCAGTGGTATGTGTAGCCTTATTTGGGCCAGGTTTAATCTATTTATACGTTTTTTAATAGTGCTAGCTACCACCAAGGTATTAGAGCGCTCTAGATAAAAAAGAAAAGAAATAGCATAACGTAGCTTTATACATAGGATGCATAAATGAGAAATTGACTATCGTAGCTCTGTGTATGTCTCATAACACATAAATTCAAGATCAAGCTTGAAATAGAGATGAAGAGAGTCAGTAGCGGGAGACGTGTGATTGCAGTATGCGGATTAGTTTAAACCAGCTGAAATTAAAGGAGTGACTAACTTATTAAACAGCTGAAACAGTCAAATAACCAACTGTGACAAACGGTTGAGTCTTGGTGAGAGTGAGCAATTGGAGCATAGTTCGGTTGGCGTGAGTGGTAAGGTATTTGTTGACGAGAAGGAGTTTCAGGTCCCTTTTAAAGCAGGAAAAGTAGGGTTGTAACGGAGTACTGTAGGGAGAGTGTTCCCTATCCTGGGTGAATTTCAAGAAAATGGACTATTGTACAAGGAGCAAAAGCTTAGTCTATTAAATCAAACAAAATAATTATTTGGACAGTAAACATGCTGAATTCACATATTTAAGGTGCTCTCGTATGTTACAATTGAAGAAAAAGGTGACTCAGTGAAATAACATAAACACAGTTTGAGACCTGTTATGAACCAAGCGCATTACAATTAAGTCGAGTATATTATTAAAGTCACTCTACCTGCAGGTCTAGTAACATTTATATGATTTTTTAGGCCTGTTTATGTCTGAATATCATTTCAGAAGCATGTAGTTTTTCGATGTCAATTTGCAGAGCTGAAAACAATAATGGGGCGGGTTTAGTTTCTCTCTAAAATGTAGTTAGGCAAGGTTATCACTGATATTATACATTGTGCTGTGGGTAGATGAGAGGTGTATAACCTATATTTTCATCTTTCTCATAATATTTAGTGAGGTAATTTTAGTTTGTTAGGATGTGAAGATAGAGACAAGAACACTAGAATACCACAG
Organism: Lissotriton vulgaris; assembly: GCF_964263255.1. Taxonomy (NCBI): domain Eukaryota; kingdom Metazoa; phylum Chordata; class Amphibia; order Caudata; family Salamandridae; genus Lissotriton; species Lissotriton vulgaris. The sequence goes on along the minus strand of NC_141689.1, from coordinate 101,923,658 downwards.
CTATCACTCCAGGGGTGATCAACGGGTGGAAGTGGCCAATATTTAGGGTTTTGTAGCAGGTCCTAAGTGAGGTAAGAGTAGGGATTTTCATCACATGCTTGTGCCATGATTAGTAGATGATATTCAACGTGTAATAGCCAGGTTTCATTCTGAATATTCCTCGCAGTACTGCAGGGAGTGTCGCTCATGACATTCCAGACGACGGATGCTGGTCGCCAACTTGTGGGATCCATTGTCCTGGTTCTGTGGAAGACATGTGAGGACTGTGAAGAGAAATAGATCATACCAGCAAAGCTTGATTTATGGTCAATTTACACCCTGACATGGGTCCCAAGTACGTTAGGCACCAATCACTCTATTTTCAATCACCACTGATAAAAGCTTTTGGCTGCCCTAGTCTTTTCCCTTCTTATTTATTTGACCAATAAATGTGTCTACTCAATTCTTGGACAAAGAAAAGCATGTCCAGGGTCTTCAGTATGATACATTGGCTTTGAGGACCAGTAACATCTAATCATCTGGTCCAGATTGCCCTCTTTGGATCTTCTTGAGTTCATGGCAGTCGGGGGAGCTTCAAGATCCCAGTTGCGATAGCACCCTATCAGGCTCAGACACAAAGCCTAGTTAAAGCTTCTAAGAAAGTTTGCAAGTCCAGCATATCCACAAGCATGTGATCTCTAGGATTGGAGCTGTATGGACAACACTGTGGTTCCATAATATTAAAAGGAGTGTAGGAGATGGGTTTCTCCAGATGGATTAATATTTTTCCTCCTTTGGAGAAAAAAAAGCTGCAAAGGCACATTGGTTCACGTTGATGCAAGTGGACATTTTCTCCCACTAGAAAATGTGTGCACATGCATTTATAAAGCACAGGAGTACTGTCATATGTTGATAAAGGTACTCCTGTGATCTTTTCTGAATAGACATTTGTGCAAATATAAGTCTAAATCTATAAGAGTAAATTTACGAACCTTAAATGGCGGCCTTTACAATCCAGACTCAATATCTTTTCACATCTTTACATTGCTGCTATGAAATGCTACAAAGAGAACAGAAAATGTGATCTGCATTTGACAATGTGCATTTAATGAGCCAAAGAACACTATTTTTTTTAAAGTACACAAAAAAATGCACCAAGGAGGAGTTTTCATAATTTTATTGAAATATGCTTGTGTCGCTTGACTAGCAAGGACAGGTGAATGCCAGCATTGCTATATTTTTGGCTACATTGTCAAATAATTAACATATATTTGTAAACCCAATCTTGTCTTTTAACATAGCATCACAGTCAGAAAAGTATTTACAATCCATGTATTCCAAACATGTCCATCTGGCAAGATCAAGAGTTCTTTGTGGCAAGTCACCACTTCCAAAAACGTATTTCATCTGTAATAACTCTTCAGTGTGAAGTACAACAAAGACGTAGAACCGGCTACTAGTAACTAGCTATATAGGATGTACCACAATCTGAATAGTCTTTCGGCGCTTAAAGACAGGAGTCATTAGTACCCATGTATAAGAAACTTGTTTTATCAACCATGAAAGGCTTCATTGACCCTGTTATGGTGTGAACCCGTGTCCTGCAGGTTACACAAGCACAACAAGCAGCAGGCCCCCAACCCCAAGTACTATCTTACTGTGTATGGGTTGCAGAGGCTTTTGCCAAGTTCTTCAATGGTGTTCCCTCTGTGAAAAGTTGCAATATGTTATACAAATGAAAGTGTTGGATATAGCAGAATGGAAGCCTACAGTGCACAGGAATACTGCTTGGTTTCAAGTCCAAGAAAGAGGAGGAAAGCAATAGTGAAAGAAGTCTAGGTGAGAATGCAGGACACTGGGGGCAGGTGAAACATCATGTCTCCGACAGCTTAGTTAAAAAATGTTTGTACATGGAGATCTACTTGTAGTGCATCAAAAATGATGGACTAGAGTACGGTGATCCAGAGGCTTAGATTAATTCAAGTATTCCTTCTATCACCTTGTTGGTAGTTGTAATTGACATCCTAAGTTTAACGGGTATGCCCAAACGTGGGTCCCGTGTTCACCGTGCCATAGGACTTAAGGTATATTTGACTATCAAGGCCCAAGTAGGTTCACACCAGTGCCGGGTTGCTTGTGTTACCGTCTGGGGGGACCTAGTCTGGCAGTTTGGAATGGACTGTTACTATTGGAGCAGGACCAAGGCTGATTTGCTTGTTACGAGGCTTTGTCTAGCGTGACTTTGCTGGTGAAAATGATGGACTGGAATGCGGCCCGAACTAGCGCCAGTGGGTCAGATGAATTCAAGAATTCCTTCCATAACCTTGTAGTTTGCCTCAGTTAAAATAAAAGTGACAATGTGTTTAACCCCCCTACAAAGATCCATGTTCTTTTATTTTCATAGCATGTGTATTTATAGAGTTTAAAACAAGCAACAAGGGATGAAGCACTGCACTTAAGTGGAAGACCTAATATGTACATTATTGGTGAGTCCCATCTGTTCACCGCTATGGGTAAAGTTTGTCAATTACAGGTGAACAAGATGTTCCTTGAAGAGAAGGTTTTTTAGTTATTTTTGAACCAAGGGATGCAGATTGCCCAAGCCGCATCTGGATGGATTCTTAGGCATATAAGGCTTGAACTTCAACTTCTCCTTCTTTCACTTTCTTGCTACTTTCTTGTTTCGCTCCTGGTGATGTTAGACATGCTTCCTGGTACGGTGGAGTGTTGAGGTGGCCTTCTTGAAGGTAATGTAACAGACCTAGCCTGCAGGCAGTAGTGAACCAGAGTAGGCCGTAGCCTTGTGTATGGATACCTCACCCACCAAAACACTTGTATCTTGTTAGGTTGTAGCTTATTGGCTTAGAACGGTTGACTTTAGGCATTGGGCCACCTTGAAGAAGTATAAGCAAACCACTGGGCAGTGTATTATTTAATAAGACTGCACAAAAGGTGTTGGATGACATACTTGAATTAATCTTAGCCACTGGTAATTAGTTTAGGCCTCATTCCAGTCTTTTGTTTTGATCTTGTCTCTGCCACTGCAGAATGGGTTCAGCCTCAAGCGCGTCAGCGTTTATCCCACCCACAAGGAACAGTCCAGGCCACACTGCGAAGTCACGTCCCGTCTGAACGGGAACACAAGTAACTCCAGACTTATTTCAACCTTTTTGTGCAGCATGAGTGAATGTGCCGGGGTAGCCTGTACTCCTGTTCAGAGGGGAAGGGGGACCATCAGTTCATGCTGGGCTCTTGGTATTGGAGCAGCACCCTGGCTGACTCACGTATTACTAGTCCTTGTCTGTAATTGCACAGTTGGCGAAAATAATCGATGGACTGCAATGCAACTCTAAGTAGTGACCAGTTGCTGAGATAAACTTGTGTTTCACTAATCAATCTTCTTCTCAGTTCAGTGTTTTCTAAACACAATTTCTTAGGAACATACTGAAGTAATTTGAAAGCATTTCCTTCATGCAACTATATGTTTCAAGTGGTTTTACAAGACAACAGGTAGCTCAACATATACAAGCTTCAGAGAACAGTGATCTGTGAGTTTGCCCATGTGAAAACATCTATATTTAATTTTAACATGTGAGTACAGGTGGCAATATCCCACTGAGAAAATGGCTGACTTGGGTAGATCGCTGTTATGCCTCTACTATGCCAGTGGGTACACTTGACCAACATTGATAACCTTACAACATTGAGTCCAACCATACAGTTTCCAACCAGTCTTAAAAATTAACTTATCTGAATCCAGGTGACATTTAAACCCTTGTGCCTACATCCCACCATGTCAAAAAGGGAAATGTTGATGGGCTGCAAAAGCATAACTAATATTCACACTGCCCTTCACAAGGGAAAAGCTATGTCAGATTTACCTACAAAAGTGATAATAATTAGAATTTTACTTGAATGTCTGAGCCCCACTGTAGAAAAAGTGTACCTGCCTCCTATTATTGAACAGAAGAAAGCATGGGGGCATCCTGCATAGCCAGAAGCAGGCCTATTTGGGGGCAAGTGCTCTATAGTGGAGTTAGGTGCAGGTCGGATGTTTTGTACGGCGGTATTTATATAAGGTTGATATGTGATATTCTCTAGTTTTAAGCCTTAAGATTTTGCAAATTAAGGTTTTTTGCAGTCTAAGCTGTAACATCTTGTTAAGTGAAGCTTGGCCTCTATCACCAGAGATCCTAAGAAGAACTGAACGACTGCGATTAGATTCTGCATATGCGAGGGGGATAAGCGCATTTTGTGAACTCAGACTCAGTGAGAGCGAATAGCCCTAAGTGTGTGTTTTTGGTACCGGTTTACACACTTCGATTGTCAACTTCAATGACATGGAAGATAAAATAATGTGCTAGGATCATCAGCAGAATGCGTTGTTGGAGTTGCAGGTGGGTGTTCTCTGAGATACACCCCTGGAATCGACGCTGCTGTATCCTTCACGCTCCAATGCCTCCATGTCCGTATGATGCAGATGCTGCCTTCTTTCGTACTATCTCGTCTCACTTCGGATGGCTTTGAGATCTTAGTGTACGGTTCCTCATGTGTCGCAAGCGCAGCAGCAGGTCTTTCGGGATCTTGCCACCTTTAGCCAGGATCTCGCGCAGTCGCTGCTTTGGGGTCTTGCTAATGTAGAAGTCGCAGATGGTGGCATGGTCTTCATAAGACACGTGGCATGACTTGGTGGCCGAGTGGTACCCTTCTGCCTTGGCAGTGACTTCGTAGTCTCCAGGGTTCAAGAGGCGCCAATAGTCTCCATCAAAAGCTGCAAAGAGCAGGTTACATAGTCAGACAATGAAAAATGTTTCACAATGGTCATCATGGATCTATGCATTATTACAGAAAATATGGTCTAAGTTAGAAAGTCATCACCAATAACTGTAAGCAGAGCATAACTACAATCCAAGACCCTCCTACCTTAATGTCTTCAAAGGAACAATCTCTACCTCTTACATGTCACCAGTCCTTTTTCATATGAGATATCTTGTGGTATAACATGTCTCCGCTGCCCCTCAAACAACTGGCGAAGCATCACGACTCCTAGCTGCTCATATTTTTTTTATCATCTGTACGAAACTATCGGTAGTTTCAAAAATTGGGGGCAACTTAGGACAGTGGGAGGGCCATCAGCCATCGGCTGCATTCCATTCCGTGAGACCCTCTTCCACCCCATGTTAATTAAAAAAAAGCCCCTCATAACATCCCAACGTGCCTCAAGTCTCCAAATGTGGTCTCAGACCCTAACCCTGTAGCCTCATCCAATGGATATGGTATCCACTACCTTGACTGACACCTCCATATTTGTACTCTCTGATATCTGCGGATGTTGTCCTGTGAGTGCAGGTGTGTGGCTAACTTCAGTCATCTCCTGCTCTCATTTTATTGATGTCCAGCACAAAGGCATCATGAAAGAGTACATGATAGACCGTGACCCCGTGACCTGTGTTACCCTGTGCCACGTGCTGCACACACTGCATACTTGATTATTATGTTGTATTATACACATAACATTTCTGAATTAAAGTTGGCACATGATTGTACTGAATTATTGCATCATTATTCTGGTCCTAATCATGTTATAATTTATTTGATAATCTTAATTCTTCATGATTCTTTGTCCACTGCAGGACAGCGAGATGGTCATTTACATGAAAACATACCTCGATGCATTTCGGGTACACATACTCCTCATCAAGGGGTCCCTAATAGGGAGGTAGGACACAGCCACAATTTCTGTTTTTATGATGTCCTTTGGTGGGACATCACATCAAGCAAACGGAAGCAGGAGATTCCCTTTTCTCTCCTCATTACATTAAAAAAAATTGTATAAATGTAGCGCCAGAAATGAATAGAATTTAGCAATAAATGCTGCAACTGATCTGATGGTGGAGTGCTGTTCTATTGAAATGACAATTTGCACTTAGAATTGTTGCATATCCTGGGATCCAGGGCCCAGGCATATAGGGGTTGGATTCCTGATCCACGAGTGCAAAGAGGTAGTTCAGTGAGCAAGAAAGTCGAGGTTACTGTAACCCCACATATCCCACTAATCCCAAGGTGGAGAAGTGTGGCTCATCGGTTAGAGCGGCAGACCCTGATGCAGAGGTCTAGCCCGGGACCAGGGTTCAATTTCTGACCTCGGCAGGTCTTGGGCTCAATTTGCACGGACCTGATAATTCTCACCTCGTGCCTATTCTAATCATGGGTCCCACTCTGCAACTCTGGGCAATAGCTTGCTTAATCTCCATAATGGCCCCAACAACGCTTGGATGCTTGGCTTCACCTTGGGGGTGCCCAGGAGTGGGCACTTCACAGGGAAAAGCCAGGAAGGGTTCCACAGTGGTATGCATACAAGCGCCTGAGATACGCCTTCGGGGGTCGATTCTGTGTGCTATACAAATACTACTACATTTACATTTACATTCCTGCAGGCGTGGTACTAGGGCGTTCTAGTTTATGAACTGCAGTCGCATAAAGAGTTTAAGAGACGCAGTGGAAATTTAAACCCAATTTCTTCCTTAGAATAACATATTCAAGTATAGCCCTTTATCAAAGACGCCATATATTTAAAAGTGTTTATTCCAACAGTTCCATACTGTTGCTTATGACATCAGTAATAACCACCCAGAATATAAAGCAACACTTGCTAGCACTGAGAATAAAATGCACAGTTCTAACATGTTTAGAATGTTCCCCTAGCAACCTCCCAACCTAAAGCTGAGGCATAAGATTATGAAAGCATGGAATAGCTAACTTGCCTCTAGAGTATGTTGGTGTCATGTGCACTGCATACCTGTTCACGGCGGATCAGGTGTGTTTATCAGACGTCAGCTGGGAGAGAGTGTGCCTTCAGAGGGGAAACACACAATCAGCTTGGCTCAGATACTCGCACTCTGGATCGACTCTTAGCCTAAGTGTGGTGCTATGGCAGTCTGGTGGGACCACTTGTGATACCCCAGTGTGAAGGCTTCTCCAATTCAGTGGTCTACTCAAGGGGTCTACATAGGATATTGACCTATGACATTTAGCCTGCATTTAAAAATCTAGTTGGGAATATCCTAAATCCGAGGAGCAACCGGTCTGAACCAGTGAGATAAAAATACGTCATCTTTTAGTACATGTTTACCTTTCATCCCTACTGTTCAATCTTGAGAAGTAGCTATTGAGTAGTTTGAGGCAGACTTGTGTCGCTTGAAGTTATAACAAAGCAGTGATTTGACGAAATTACACTTTCACAAGTTCTGCGAAAGGTAATGACATGCTGAGAGTGGACCAAAGGCAGAAGACAAACGTAAGGTTTTGTAAATGGAATCTAACTTGGGGCGGTCACAACACAATATCTTTGATGCTTTCTGGCTATTTGTGCATTAGACATGTAAAAGCTGTCTATGGGTTTTCCTTAGTATCTGGTTTATTTCATAGAAAAATTGTGAAATTGTGAAAAGATAGAAAAAGAAAGAATGCTTCAAAAATAGATAAATCACTGATTGTTTTGTAAAAGCAAGTTGAATTGGAGAAAAAAAAGGAGAAAATGAGAGCAAAAGAATGCATTTTAAGTTTAAGATGAAGGGAGGCGGGAGAGAGAATGCGGGTACAGAACTTAAACTGAGTGAGAGAATGAGGAGAAAACAGGAAAGGTGGTTGAGGTAGTGGAGATTGAGAGACACAAATTAATAAAAGATTTAAATGAAAAGAGGAATAGAATAGAAAATAAAGTAGAAGGGTGAATTGATCAAATAGTCTAATTTTAGGAGTAGGGTATGCTTTCGCAACGGAAGACAATGTTTGTTTTGATTTGCAAAGTTTTTTTCATTGCATCTTATTCTTGGAAATACATGATTATGCCACTCATAAGTGTGGAATAAGAAATAATTACTCACATAGTGTGCCTTTTGAATCAGACCTTGACATTTAGGTATATATCACATCTCAGACAGGAGTAATTCACAAGAGAAAAAGCTTTGTGAACTGGCAACCTATGTACCCAAAATGTGAATATACACTTGGAGCCCATTAAGTTACATGTAATATGTATTCAACCAAGGGCCAGGGGTGGGTGTTTCACGGTAGGGATACCTCGAAAAAAGTGTGCCCACTCACAAATTGTGAGGTTGTGGATATGCACAAACATCTCCTTTACCTGTTTTCATCCTGAAAGAAAGATTTACTCCTATGTGATGCAGGAGTAAATCTATTTCCAGGATACACAAGGGCAGGGGAAATCATACAAATTATAAAGGGCTGTTGGATGAAGGGTTCTCCAGAGTACCAATACAAAAAGGTTAGCAGTTGGAAATGCACTTTTGGTGGGCATGCACACGTGCATCACTGTAGACTATGTCCAATTACACAAATATAACCTCTTACTCTTCTGAGGACAACTGCATTGCCCCAACAATCAGTTACCCAGGAATACTTATGACATTATTTGATAATCCCAGAAATTGTAAATTGCACCAAGAATAGATGTGAAGCTATGCAACGTCGCCGAGTTATACATGTTCAAAGAGAAGGCTCCTATATGAGGAATCTAAATGTATGTATTGCATTGTCGCACTGTGCATTGCTGTGTATGCAGGAGGTGTAGAAATGGGGCCGTGACTTCAGTTTTTGTTCGGTTTAATGCACCTGGCGCTGACTGGGAGGTGTCCAAGCAAGCACAGACGAGGCACTTCTTGAAGGGGTGGGGTATTTTAAAGACACACATGTGTGTCACAGAAGATGAGGGAACGAGAGGCGAAAGACAGGAGATGCATGGATGTAGAAAGGAGACATGGCTTGTGTGTAAGAGGGAACATACGCAGTACAGCATGAGAGGTCTCAGGGAGCCTGCATGTGCTTAGTTAAATACTAGGTCCAACTGCGTGGGGTCCCCAGGACTTGCATGCTTGGAATGGTTTAACATATACATGCCTCAATTTTCACCCAATTTAACATAGAAGAGTGAAATCTTTATTGAATGTATGGAGAGGCTGAGGGTGCCTTTAGGCCATCATACCACCTTCACGATGCCCTGATAGGACCAATACAGAACTTATCTGATATGTAGGTTAAAAGGACATCGTTTAAATATTGCCTCCCAGACATCTAATTTCGATGAGTGGTCACATTTCAGTGAAGACTGTCTTTCTCATGCTCATTTTCACGATAGCTAGCCTGAGGAGAAGGCAGGAAGTTTGATGGGTGCTGACCATACATTTAATTCCAGTCTCTAGAAAAGGGACTATAAACGTAGAGATACTTCTGGGGAAATACTGTTGATGTTTAATTAACTCTAATTAACGAATCACTATGTTAAAAGTCTGATATAATTTGCAATGTTAAAAAAAAACCTGCTTGTTGCTGTATGGGTAGTTTGTTGTAGCGGTAGTTTCTGTTTTTATAAATCCCTGCACTCCTGCTTTGCCACTGCTGTTCTTTCTGGTTATGGTTCTGCATTGGTGGTTTGTTGAGCCTGGTATTTCTGCTTGGTAGAGGTCTACAGTGGTAGTTTATTGAGCCCTTGGTTTTGCTGCCTTCAGCTCTGAGCTCCTGATTTGTCTTACCTGTTCTGATATCATGATTAATGCCATCCACTGAAATAATGGCGTCGGCGACTCCTTTGTCCGTGTCTTTGTCTCGCACCACTCCTTTAATGCCGCGGTGAACCTAGAACACAGGATGAATAAGAGAATTAGGTAATCAAACCTTCTTTATTAGCTTGACTGAAGATGCAGATTTAGCTAAAAGCACAATATGCCTCATTCCTGTCTATTCACTCATCCCCTTCACACTTTATAGGTCTGGGGCAGTCAAAAGAGCTTTTGATTTGGGAAAATACAGTGTTCCTTGGCATCTGTCGCCTTCAGCCATTGCTTTGAGTTAGTGGCAACCACATGTTGGATCACCCTGCGAGGACTGTTATTCACTCACTTGCATGCTACTGGCTCAAACTCCTAGGGAGTTCCTCCATTGCAATGCATGAGGTGCAGTGTTTCAGGAGGAGCAGCAGCTGGTGGGACATGTTTCCAAGGGCATGGTAAGAGGAAGCACCCTTCCGCATTTGGAAGATGCTTCAGTCGCGACCGCAGTCGCTGCACACATTTTTGTAGCACATGGGAAGTCGGATTCTGGTAAGAGAAGACAAGGGGTACGTCCTCTGGGATTTCACTCACTTGACAGTTTCCTATGTCTCATGGGTTTAAGTCACTGGTTTTCATCGTACTTCTAGTACCTGGAAGCCAGGAGTAGAAGTTCAACCTGCAATCAGACCCAATTACATTCAGGAAATTATTGTACTTTTGGACAAAACTAATAGGACGGAATGGCAACGCAAGCCACTGCTTTATGTGATGATACTGGAACTCCAAAGTAGATTTTAATAGAGCTTAACTGGAAAAAAAAAACATATTTCCCCCATGTGTAATTTTAGATGACATAGAGAGTGCATGGGACATGCCAGGGGTTGCTTAACATCAGAGGGTGTTATTTTGATTTAGCTAATCGTTAGCTGTGGAAATTGCACCCAGGGCGGCTCGTTTTTCAAAATTAGTATCAGTAGTACGTACTAGTAGCGACAGGGGCACTGTCATCTTACATCCTGTATTTATCTATGGCGTCCTGATGAAGGCATACAATCCATACTGAGTACTACAGACACGCTGAAACATGTGGACACATTTTAGGTGATTTAAATGTCAGATGAGTTTTTTTCACCTTGTCGATGGGAGATGTTAACATTTTCTGACCCAAACACAATTTTACGCCCGATTTATTTATTTTATTTTATTTATTTACAGATTTATACAGCGCATAGCTGCCCCAGCAACAGGGAGTCCCAGCGCTTCCCACAGGACAGGTGCAAAGGACTGCTCCAACCAAACCAGACCATCCACCGAGATTTAGATCTCGGTGGATGGGTTACTTCGTCACAACGGTGATGGATATCCTGTTCGCCAAGATCTAATCAGGCCCTTAGTTTTATCCCAGGTTGTCATATTTTAGTGCAGAGTTTTTGACTATGTGGGCACTTGCTAGGGTAGGTCAGTAAACAGGAGACAATGGTGACATAAAAACAGGCAAAACAAAACTTATAAAGGGAGGGTGTGCTTTCTCCTGGTTTACACAATTTCTCTTTCTCCCACTGAATTTCTTTTGAATTTGGAATAGGGTTAACAGCCCGACATGAATATATAGTTCACTTATGAAGATGCACACTTTATGCATAGTTTCTCACTTTGCAGAAGGCAAGACAGCTTGCCTTTCAAAGGGGGACGGAGATGGTGGGTGACTGCACCTGCCGGCAGGGAGATGTATGGGGTGTCAACAGGACACCCTTTTCCTCATTCCAAGGGTCACCATCAGTGGGTGCACCGCTTCTTTATGGCGTACAGGCAGTATGGTCCATGTTAGCTCCTTTGCCCCTGCGCCTGCATCTATAATATAGCTGGAGCACAGAGGCAAAGTGTTCTTTCTTTTGAATGGGACAGCATTGCCATGCGTGTGAGGGAACGCAACTGTTGAGATAGTGACCGAGCACATGTAGAGCCGGAGCAATCCGTATTACAAAAGAGGCTGCACAGTTATTGCCAGCCCCTTCTGTAATATCAGAGTTCCCTGGTGGTGCAGAAAGATGGCGCGCCTGCCTCTTGTCACCCCGTAGCACTCAGTGTAATGGGCCATTGGTTTGCGTGTAACTAATACGCTGCATCTAGGGTAGGCAAAAGTTCACGGCTGGCTGGGGGGCAGCACATATGATGTGCTAGGGCGCACTGTCATGGTTTGGCCTGCCGCATCCAATTAAATTTGCGCACAGCGCAGACCAGGTTAGTGCACCCTATCTGTGACAAGGCTCATATGTTTTCCTGTTTTGGAGACTCATGCCACAAGTCCCCTTATAGGCACACTGCATGATTTGTGATGTTGCTCCTCAGCAGAGTACTGAACTCTGCTGAAGATGTAGGTTCATCTTAAAGGATCCTTCTTTCCCCCAATGTTGGCAAGTTCAATAAGCTGCCAAATTCTTGAAAAAAACAAATACAGCTGAAAAATACAAAGTCATTGCAAGGATAACGTAGCCCTCCAGTTACTTGCAGTTAGTGTCGCGGGACCCTGGGGAGACTGGGTTGGGAAAAGAGAAACACTTAGGGGTGAAAAGACTATGCGAAACGGAGACATTCAACTTTGGCAACAATGAAACATGGACACTGGGGAAGAGAAACAAATGTACTGGGACAGTACCCTAACCACTAGCTCTTAACCCACTGCGGTTCCATGTTAAAATATCGATTGCAAAAATATAGTTAAAAAAAATATCGATGTAAAAATATCGATCACAAAAATATCAAATTCCTATACTTAAACAGGTAAGTATAATAATATTGACTCAAAAATATCGATGTAAAAAATATAAATGTAAAAAATAACATTAATTAAAATAAATTAATTAACAATTAATATTATTAACAAAATAAATTAAATGTAATATAGATTTAAACTAATTATAACAAATAAACTTAATTTATTAAATATAAACACAAAAAAATATTTACATATTTACTTAAATATATTGTATTACCTAATATCTTTATTTAATGTATAAACTTTTGTAAATATTTACAAATAAAATAAACACATATATAAATAATTTGAAATAAAATATTCTATATTTAATTAACACATTAAACTATTAAAAAAAATAATACATACATATAATAAAAAAAGTAAAAACATTACTAGTTAAAATAATGCATACATATAATAAAAAAATAAAAGCATTAGTAGTTAAAATGTTGGATAGCGAAGGGGTAAAATGTACTATTCCCACTGCAGTGAGTGCAACAGTAGGGAAAGCGCTAGATAGCGGAGGACTAAAAATTACTATTCCCACTCCAATGAGTGCAACAGTAGGGAAAGCGCTGGATAGCGGAGGGGTAAAATTTACTATTCCCACTCCAATGAGTGCAACAGTAGGGAAAGCGCTGGGATAGAGGAGGGGTAAAATTACTATTCCCACTCCAGTGCGTGCAACAGTAGGGAAAACGCTGGATAGCGGAGGGGTAAAAATTACTATTCCCACTCCAATGAGTGGAGCAGTAGGGGGAGCGGAGGGGTAAAATGTACTATTCCCACTCCAGTGAGTGCAACAGTAGGGAAAGCGCTGGATCCCAAAACAATAAACAATAAAACCATCAACATTTTTATTACATTTAATTTCCAATATTAATATAATCAACATATACATTTAAATATATTATTATTAATAAAGATAATAATAAAAACAAATTACCCATTATTTAACACTATAAAATCTACAACACACACCTAAAATAAATTAGACAATTACAATTAATAATTACTAATTAATTGATGGTAAGTAACTTAAAAGTATTTAATAATTATTCAATACTTTTTTTATTAATTACCACCCTTCACACAATTTACACATATAAATACCACAACACACACCTAAAATGAATTAAGCAATTTACCTAATTATTTATTCATTGACTAATTGAAATTAATTAACAACTAATTAATAAACTATTATTCATTAATAAATTAACACGTTAATTATTCAATACATTTGATGAAATTAAATTACTTCCCACCCTATTCCCCTAAAAACCCACAACCCCCTACGGAACTAAAAACGCAGAATTAAACTTAAAATAAATTAATAACTACTAAAACTATAAAACATATAATAAAATAACAAACAATCCACATTAAAAACACTAAAATACATACAATTATTAATAAATCAATATTTTTGTAAACTATATTTTTGTAAACGATATTTATTACAAAGATATTTATGTAATCGATATTACTTACCTGTCAGCTGATATTCTTGTCAACTATATTTTTGTTTTCGATATTTCTTCTCCACGATATTTTTGCGGCTATATTTCTACTCTGCACCCCCACTGCAATGTGGGGGCATGGACACTCACCTACAGACATGTGCATTGGACACTGAGCACACTGGCAGCAGCACATGGAATTATTGTTACTGGGTCAGGAAGACTCAAGCACTTAGAGAGTCAATTCACGGTCACAGTGAACATACTGATACAATGACCCTCAGACAGGGAATACACACATACTGGGGTAAGGAATTCCTGCTCACTGAAACTAGAAGACAATTATGTTCTAACACAACAACATTTACATTGGGTAAAGATGACATATACTAAGAGACAGGGAAGACACTCATAATGATCCAGTGAAGACACATACACGGGGATGAGGACAATATAAGAAGAAAACCTTTGCTTCTCACTTGGACAAGAGAACACTGTTACTGTGCCCCAGACCAACCCCTGCATTACACAAGGAACACACATAGAGCATCATCATTAACATCGAGGTAAGTCCAGCTTTAACTCTTGCTGCAAGGTATCCTTACACTAACCACTAGCTCTTAACCCTAATGAGTTACCTTTAGTTACCTCTTACTATTCTGGACTGTAGTCCATAACACCTATCACAAATCTCATCCTGACACTGTGTCTAACCCTAATTGTATCTGTCATTCTATCCATAACCTGATCCTTCACAGTATACTTTATCTAATCCTACCCCTAACTCTAGCCCACCAACAACCAATCTGTGTCCGAAAACCTATCCCTTACCTGAACCCTATCTCTAAAACCTTACCCCCACCTTTAATGTGAATCTCATCATGTAATGTAATGTAATGTAAAAAAGATTTATAGAGCGCAACATACACCGGACGGTTTCTTGGCGCTGTTCACTAAATCAAGAGGAGACAAAGGAGGGAGGGAGAGGGAGCTTATGTGTGAGCACAGCGGAAAAGGTGAGTTTTTAGGAGAGACCTGAAGTGAAGGTAAGTGGAGGAGAGTCTAAGTTCCAGTGGGAGAGAGTTCCAGAGTGAGGGGGCCAGAAAAGAGAATCTGAGGCCTCCGTGCTTTTTGCGCCTAAACCTGGACGTCTGAAGGAGAGCGTGGTGGGAAGATCAGGGGGGTCTAGAAGGGACGTACAGGTGCAGAAGCGACGAGATGAAGGAGGGGCCGATGCCGACCAGGGATTTGTGAGTCAAACAGCCTAGTTTGAATTTACAACGCTCTGATACAGGAAGCCAGTGAAGGGCTTTAAGTAGAGGACGGACGTGATGATGTTTTGGTTGGTGATAAATCAGGCGGGCTGCCTGATTCTGTATCAGCTGTAGTCTTTTGATTTGGTATTGTGGGATACCTGCGTACAAGGCGTTGGCATAGTCAACCCGAGAGATGACTAATGCCAGCAATGTCAGGGTGAGAGCTTCAGTGGTCAGAAGATGGGCTATTTTACGAATTTTTCTGAGCTGGTGGAAGCAGGAAGACACTGTAGCACTGACCTGGTGTTGCATGGAAAGATCATGTGAAATATAGACCCCCAAGCTTTTTACCTTGTCAGCAGGGCAAGGGGAGGGGCCAAGTGCTATCCCACCAGTTAGTGACTTAGACCTTCCTCTTCTCATTAACCATGTGAAAACTGGTTCCCCAAGCGATCACCTTCCTGCTAAAATGGTGGCCCCTCTTATTTCCATCTTGGGGCCTCCATTCAGTCAGTTATGAACACCTCGCTGACGAAAGGACAAGTTCCGAGAGAATGGAAGATAGCGGCGGTAAACCCTATCAGGAAGAAGGTGGCCTCCCCTTGGACAGATCTGTCCAACCTTCAGCCTATTTCCCTCCTACCCTACATCGGAAAGATGACGGAGAAGCACGTAAACACCCACCTATCGAACCATCTTGAAGCAGTAGAAGGCCTGGACCCTTCTCAATCTGGGTTCAGGCCAAATCACAGCACCGAATCAGCCCTACTGGAAGTTACTAATAACATCAGGTTGACACTAGATAGTGGGGGCTCCATGATTCTGGTGCTGTTGGATTTGTCTGCTGCTTTCGATACGGTGTCCCATGAAGTGCTTCTCGGTCGTCTGAGGGGTGTAGGGTTGGGAGGGACGGCCCTGTCCTGGGTGGAAAGCTTTCTTTCCTGTCGCTCCCAAGAAGTCAGGCTGGGCTCCCACAAGTCCATCTCCAGGGAGCTCACCAGGGGTGTGCCACAGGGCTCATGTCTTAGCCCCACATTATTCAATGTGTATGTGGCCCCCCTGGCCGACTTAGTAAGGCCATACGGGTTTACCCCGATATCCTACGCTGATGACACCCAGCTGATGTTCCCCTTCAAAACCTTCTCACCTGCCCTACAAAAATCCTTCGCGGAAGGCATGAGGGCTGTGTCACGCTGGATGGCTGAGAATTGCCTGCAATGCAATGTGGGCAAAACAGAGGTGTTACTGTTTGGGGAGGCAGCAACACTCTGGTCTGGGGATTGGTGGCCCACAGAATTAGGACCTGTTCCGGTCCCAAAGCAGACTGTCAAAAACTTGGGGGTGTTATTCGATCAAGCCTTGACTTTTAAACATCATGTCGACCAAGTTGCTGGCACCTGCTTCAGAGCCATTGGACTTTTGAAAAGGGTGTTTCCTTATATACCCGATGGTCACAGGAAAACCCTTGTCCAGGCACTGGTGATCAGTAGATTGGACTACTGTAATGGCCTTCTTTTGTCAACCAATGAAGGCCAATTAAAAAAACTACAAGTAGTCCAAAATACGGCGGCGAGGCTTGTTCTCAACCTTCCATCTAGAACTCCCTCCCGCCCTATACTAGCTAAACTTCACTGGCTGCCAGTGCGGCAACGTACAAAGTTCAAAATTCTGTGCACCATTCATAGGTCTCTGATAGGAAAGGGTCCTAAATATCTGACAAAAGCTTTCCTTCCCTACGTGCCAGGCCGATCACTTCGATCGAGTAATCGGTACCTATTACAGGTCCCTAAAATAAAAAAATCCCGCCAGGGAGGTCGCGCTCTGGCATACGCAGGACCCACCCTTTGGAATGCCCTTCCCCTTCAACTCAAACTCATCACCAACCACTTATCTTTTCGTAAAAACCTCAAAACCCACCTTTTCACCACCATTTAATCAGTTTGTGTTTTACCTTTCTGTTTATGACTAGCCCGGGGTTAAGCACTCTTGTTCCATCTTAAGCGCAGAGATATCCCTTCGGGGATCTATTCAGGCGCTATAGAAGCACATAAATAAATAAATAAATAAAGGGCAGGGGGCCAGAAGGTGGAGTTCCAGGGGTTGGATGGGCCACCAACAAGTACAAGCTCCGTCTTGTCAAGATTGAGTTTGAGATGGTGAGTGCCCATCCAATTGCTGATATGACAGAGGGTAGACTGGAAATCCTGAGCCGCATCCTGCGAGGAGTCAAGATTGAAAATGAGCTGAATGTCATCTGCATAGTTAAATGCAGTGACATTCCTTCCCCGGAGGGAGTGGATCAGGGGGGTGAGGTACAAATTAAAAAGAAGTGGGGACAGAGACGAACCCTGTGGCACACCGCAGGTGAGTTTCATCCTGTCAGCCGAAAAATGGGAAAGTCGGACAGATTGGTGGCGGTTCGTCAGGAATGAACAGACCCAATCAAGGGCCGTCCCTCCGATACCAGCCTCTTTGACACGGTCGACCAAGATGGTGTGGTCGACCGTGTCAAAGGCCGCCGACAGATCCAAAAGAATCAAGGCTTGGCGGGTGTTAGAATCGGCGCCTCTACGGAGTTCCTCCATTACAGAGAGAATGACCGCCTCTGTCGAATGGGCGGGTCTGAACCCGGCCTGCTGGGGGTCCAAGAAGTTGGAGTCCTCAATAAAAGAACTGAGGATACTAGTTACATACGTCTTGAGTACTTTGCTTAGGTAGGGAAGAAGGGAGATGGGACAGAAGTTGCCCATAACCGTTGGGTCGGCAGTGGGTTTCTTTAGAATGGGAACTACCTCTGCGTTCTTAAACTGGCTAGGGACCTCACCAAGCAGAAGAGAACTGTTCAGGAGGGCCAGAGGAGGGGTGGGGCAGGCTGAGAAAGCAGCCCGGAGAATAGCGGGAGGGCAGCAATCTGTGGGGGAGCCAGAGGAAACTTTGTTAAGCAAGGCGATGAAAACGTCTTCTGATAGGGGGGGAACTGAGTCAGAGAGTGAGGGTTGGTGGAGGGAACAGCCTCAGTGAGGGGAGTAGCCAGGGGTGTGGAGGAGATACTGTTTTTGATTTTGCTAATTTTTTCTATGAAGAAGCAGTTGAGGGAATCAGAAAGTGCCTGAGATGGAAGGGGTTTGATGGTCACCCTATCCGGATGTGAGAGTTCTTCTACAATGGCGAAGATGTCTTTAGATTTTTGCGCGGAGTTGAGGATCTTGGTGGAAAAGTAGGTAGTTTTGGCAGCTGAGATTGCTCGTTTATATTCTCCCAGTAATTTTAGAAAAGGTGGTTTCTCTGAGGGATCATAACTTCTACACCAGCGACGCTCGGCTTGGCGGAGATCAAGTTTTAAAGATTTAAAGCTGTCAGAGAACCAGCGATGTGCGTCGTGGGGGCGCTTAGTTCTGATTAGCTTGAGGGGGGCGACATTGTCACTGGCGGATTCTAGCCATTTGACGAGTGCAGCTTCTTGGGAGTCGATAGGACCAGAGCTGGGCAGAACTGAAGATGTTAAAGAGGTAAGGAATAAGTCAAGGTCTGCTTTGTTCCAGTTTCTAGCCAAGAGGCTAGTGCCTCGGCTACGAGGGGGCGGAGGAGGGACCAGGAGGAGGAAAGAGATTAAGTGATGATCTGACCAGTGGCGGGGTGTGATCATGAGTGACTTGATATCAAGATTATAGGTCCACACCTGGTCTTTGATATGGCCCTTGGAGTGAGTGGGTGAGTGAACGTGTTGAAGACCATTGAGCCCAGTTAATAAGTCAGTAAAAGCCAGGGATTGAGGGCTTTCGTGGGCGTCTGACGGCCAGTAGTTGAAGTCACCCAGGACCAAGAGTTTAGAATTATTAATTGTAAGCTGGGAAAGCAAGTCACCAAAGTGAGAAGAAAAATTGGGCATGGATTGGGGGGGACGGTATACCAAGACACAGATTAGGGGGGATACAGAGGAATCAAATCTAATAGCCAGGCAGTCCACCTGGGGAATAGTGAGTAGAGAAAGGGAAGTGAACCTGAGGGGAAGTTTGATAATGGCAGCTACGCCGCCTCCTGGTTTGTCAGCAGGCCGATTGACTTGGAGTATGTAATACCCCGGAGGAATGGCGGCCAAGATGTCGGGGGACGAGTCCTCATTCAGCCAGGTCTCGGTTAGGAGAAGAACGTCAGGTCGGTCTGAGTCCAGGAGGTGGAAGATGTCGAGTTGGTGACTGACTAGTGATCGAGTATTGAGATAAATGATTGCTAATTCCATGTTGGCGGATGTCTGAGCGGGCGGGGGATTGGGAGGTGGGAGAGAGACTGTGGGTTCAGAGGTGAGGTGAGACGGGATGGTCTGTATCTCAGGAAAGGTGCTGCGGGCTTGGTAGATACCTAGATGACGCAGGCGTGAGGAGCTGGTAGTGTCCAATGGCCGGAGTGAGTGTAGAGCAATTAAGTCCCCGGGAGCGTCGGAGGTGATGATTTGGGCAGAATGACATGGCCCGGGCCCCGGTCGGCCGCGGACGGGCGCAGACAGGCTTGCCTTAGGCGCGCCTTCGGCGCGCAAACGGCGTGCCCGCTGCGCTCGTCTGCTGCGCTTCCGGTATGGACACTGGTGGAAGGGTGGAGTTGGGAAGGGGCGTATTATTAGGCGCTCAATGCCAGTACCCCTCTGAATAATCTCATCCCTATCACTGTGCCTAACCCAATCTACAACTTTATCCCTAACTCTAATTCTAACTGTATCCATCATCCGAATCCTAACAGTATTGCTTACCTGTACCGCCATTTCATCTCTAACCATACTCCCATTGCTAACGTAACCCTAGCCATCGCCATTACCTATTGTTATGCTCAATCCTGCCAGTATCCTTAAACCTATTTCTAACCCTTGGTCTTACCATAACCTTAATTCCAATCCAATTCCTTACCCCTTATTATTTTGTACTCAAACTCATGACTCCTAACACAAATGTCATTCATAATATTGTGCCTAACCGTAACCTAGTCCGTCACTCCATTTTAATTCTAATCCAAACCTTAATTGTATCCATCATCGTAACGCTGGCCCTTAGCTTAACTTTATCCCATCCCTCCCTAACCTTAATCCGATCAATAACCTAACGTTAGTTTAATCAATGACCTATCACTACCCTGAAACAAATGCCTACTCTTATCTTAGCCCTACCTCTAACCCTAAACCTAATCCAACCTCTAGCCCTAATACACAACCTTCCACCTGCTGCTCTAACCCAATATGTCACTGTATCCTTAATTCTAACATGAACCTTAACGGTATCCATTATCTTAATACTAACCTTACCCCTTACCCATCCCTTAACTTATTTTTAACTGAACCCTAGATAACATCATCAACCTGTTCTTATTCTTATCCCTAACCCAAACTCTACTCCTAACACTTACCTTAACTCTAATCTTATCTTTAATCCTAATGTACACTCTCACCCCTACCCTACCCGACACTATCTCTTACACATTTTAAAAGATATTTAAAGTTTTCAATTTTTTTTTCCACTTTCCAACTTTTTTTCTGACTTTTGGTTTTCTACGTATGTTTTTTTGTAGCTATTAGTTTTGGTTTCCCCACTTTTTATTTTGAAAAGTAGACAACGCATAGGAAAAACTGTGACAAGGACATGGATTATTGCATTGTGATGGGAAAACACACTCACATTAAGGCTAGGAATACTAATACTTGGAAAGGGAAATACATTGCTACTTATACAAGGTATGCACAGCAGTTTATTTATTTAGGGCCATATTATCAAAAACAGCGCAAACATTATCGCCGCTTTAGCGGCAGGAAACTGCCGCTAAGGCGGCGATAAGGGGCTTGATAATATGCCCTTGAGAATTCCCATAGAAGCCCAGGTTTCATGTCCTTCCCACCAGAACCTGGGCTTCTATGGGAATTCTCTAGGGCATATTATCAAGCCCCTTATCGCTGCCTTAGCGGCAGTTTCCTGCCGCTAAAGCAGCGATAATGTCATCACTGTTCTTGATAATATGGCCCTCAGTGTTTTATACAGCGCAAAGAAGACCCAGAAGTGGGTACCAGAGCACTTCACATATATATATAGCATTTTAGTTTTAAACAGTACAATTGAAACCTATGAGTAGTTGTAGTCTCAATAACAATGTGAAATGAGGAAAAACATTTGTACAATCACTAATACAATTAGAAAGAGACTAGGCTATTAACTCATAACACATTTGTACTTGTTCTGGGTATTCACAATGGTGACAGTAGATGTAACAGTCCTCAAGTAGAATTCTCAGTGCGAGTAAGGACAATCGGGATGCGCCTAGTAATAGAGTGAAGAGCTCCAGCTAGAATCTAGTAATGGATGAGCTTGCAGAGAGAGTTACTCAGCAGACTTGAGTGGGTCGGGTGATTGTCTGAAGGGGCTACTAAAACATGGAACGAGCAGGCTGCTGTGTATTAAGGGTGGAATTTGCGCATTAGGAAGGACTTAGCCTCTTTTTTAGAATGTAGAAGTAGATGAGATTGGAGAGGCGCGACGCGGCGATGCAAGATGGCCGCCCCTTGAGGAGCTCCGCTGTTATGAGCGCTGTTCATTTGGATTGGGACCTTTTCACCGACCAGCTGCCTGGCTCCGACCATGGATTCTAGCATCAGAACTGCCTGGGACTAAACTGTGCAAGTATTGGACCCCTTCCAGATCTGCAATGTGTTTTTTTTTGCGCATTTTTGCTCCCGCGATCCTTCGACCGCCATTTTGACTCTCTCCCCTCAGACGCGCTTGAAGCATGACCTCTACATTGCAACAACACCTCTTTTTTCAGCATTTTCTTTCCCCTTATTGACTTTCATGCATGCTCCTAGCAGAATTTCTTTCTCAGCTGTTTTATTTGATATACAAAGTGACTGTGTAGTTTCATACCGCCATTTTGTGTCTTTTCCTGAGGAGGCATTGCCGTTTCAATTTACTGTTCATGGCAGCTCTCACAGTCTCCTAATCGAATTGCTTTGTTGTTTACTTGGAAATCCTTGTTGCATATTTTGATTGTTTCCTTTGATAAGCTGCTACTTTCTAGGTTTTTTCCTTATTCAGCATGGAGCATTCTCACAAGACACAGACCTCCACGACTGGTGGAAGCAAGGATGCTACTGCTGCGCCTGGCAATCGTCTCGAAAAAGATCCTCCTTCGCCCTCCAAATCGCCTCTTCCTGTTACTTTAGAGGACATTATGGAGGAACTGCATCACATTTGCCCCTTTATGACAGAAACTACAGCTTCTTTACAAGGTATTGAAGATAAATGGGCTTCTCTCGACCTGTGACTTTTGGACGTAGAACAAAAAGTCAGTGACGCCCAGGATGTTGTGGTTACAGTGGAGACTCTTACCAAGGAGGTTGCTCAATTGCGGAAGGCCACGGAAGATTTGGAAAACCGCAACAGGCGCAATAATCTGCGTATTTACGGTATTCTGGAGAAATCTGAAGGCTCTGACCTAATTTCGTTCCTGAAATCTTAGTTACTTCCACTTGTTGCTCTTCCTAAATCTTTGGACTTTAATATCCAAAGAGCTCATAGACTTGGCCCTCTGTCTACCTCTACTGCTTCCAAGCCCAGAGGCATTATTGCATATTTTCTTCTCTACTCTGATCTTATTGCCATCATAAATGCTGCTAAACAACATATGCAACTTTTTTGGTTAGGTCACAGAATTTTTTTCAATCAAGATGCCGCCAAGCGCACAGCCATTTGTCGGAAAGAGTTTCTCGACATAAGACCTGCTGCTTTGCGTTCAATGAATGCTCGATAAGGACTGATTCATCCTTGCTTCTTTAAAGTTACCTACAAGGAAAGATCTTGGAGCTTCGAGGATCCTGCTGAACTTCGGAAGTTTATCCACACTCACAAAGAGGACTCCATGGACCTTGGCAAATCCTGAGATGGATCTTTTCTTCTTACTGTTTGTTTAATTTATTGGATTGCGTTTCTCCCATCCATTTGTTAACCTTTCCCTTTGTTTTTTATCCTCTTTGTTGTCTTTCAGGTCCATCTTTCTCATTGTAATTGGAGATTTCCCTTCCACTTTTCACTTTATCGTATTCTCTTTGTGAACATTATTCCTTACGATCCCGTTTTCCCTCAGTGTTGGTAAGTCTCCTTATATGTCCCACTTCATTATTCGTTTTGGCTCTTTTCTCCTCTCCCGTGTGGTCGCTTCGCTCTTCGCTGCTCCCTTCCCGTTTCAATGTCCTTTTTTTGTCCTCACCACGTGGCTGAGGTCTTTGGACTTCTGGCCATCTTCTTTTTGATCTCCTTTTTGGTGGAGTCCTTTTCTTCACCTCATCCTTTTCCTGCTGTTTTCCTTTTTTTTCGTTCTTTCCCCTTCTTTTTTTCTGTTGCATTTCTCATTCACTCTTTCCTCTTTTTGGTTACCTTGTCTATTCTTCACTTTACTTTTCCACCATGCTTTTAACCTCTGCCTGCCTTCCGGTTTGTTTTCCACTCATTTGAGCTATACCTTTTTAAGTTTTTTCTCTCCAGTTAGTTTGACTCTCTCTGCCTTTTTCCTCCTTCTCTCTGCATACTCTTTCCTTAATTCGCTCACACTCATACTCATTCTCACTTTGCTTCCTGTTTTTCCATTCTTCACTAATACCTTGTTTTTATTCTCTCTGTGCCATTTAATTTCTCTATCTTTTTTGCTCTTGTATTTATGAAAGGATTACATATTATTACATGGAACGTTAAAGGCTTGCGTAATCCTATTAAAAGACAACTGGTGCTATCGCATCACGCTCAATTGAACTGCCAAATTGCATTGTTACAAGAGTTGCACCTAACTCTTGAGGAATTATCTAAGTTACGTAAACACTGGGTTGGTGAGATCTTTTGCTCGCCCTCTATTTACAACAAAAATGGTGTGATTATCTTGTTTCACAAATCTCTTGATGTTATACTACAAAATACATTTTTAGATAATGATGGTAGATGGTTATACCTAGATGTTATTGTTAATAGGCATCAGTTATCTCTCTGTAATGTTTATGGTCCCACGGGTGTTGATCTATCCTTTTGGGACAATCTTTCCACTTTCCTTTCTTCCCATGTAGCTGACCATTTAATCTTGGGTGGGGATTGTAACCAACTCATGGATCCCTTCCTTGATAGAAAATCCCAGACTAGATATATACCGAATAGAATGCAGAAAGGTTTTCTCAGAACCATTGCTAACAGAGGGTTAATTGATACTTGGCGCACCTCTCACCCTGACACTTATGAATATTCTTTCTTCTCCCCAGTTCATAAATCTCACTCACGTATTGACTACCTTTTCCTTACACAATCAGCTTTTCAGTTTATGACCAAGGTAGAGATAGGTTCAATACTTATCTCTGATCATGCTCCTGTGATCCTTGATATGGACTATCCCCTTCGCTCTCCTGCTTCCAAGAGATGGCGCTTTAATAACTCCCTCCTCCTTGACCCTCAATTCTCTGAGCAATTTCTTCTCTTTGCACAAGAGTTCTTTCAAAATAATCTTACCTCTGTTTCTGATTTTCATGTTGTATGGGATTATTTCCAAGCTTCGGCTAGGGGCTTCATTATCGACTTTGTGTCTCGTAAAAAGAAAAAATCTCTCTCTCACTCCCTTTCACTTCTCAGGAGAATTAAGGCTTTGGAACACCAATACTTTACCACTAATGGTCGTGATGTTCTACCCCTTCTTATTCAGGCCAAAATGCAGTATAATAAACTCTCGTCGGATTCCGCTAGCAATATTCTTCTTAAATTTAACGCCAAAATGTATGGCGGTCGCAATAAAGCGGGTAGATCCCTTGCAAATTATTTTAAGATTAAGAAACAAAAATCCACAATTGCTGCCATTAAGGATGATTCTGGTAACCTGCATTTTTCTAATTCTTCTATACTTGACTGCTTTACAACGTTTTATTCTTCTCTCTATACTCCTGAATCTTCCCCATCCTCGGATCTTATTGACTCCTTCTTTCACACTATCCACAAACCTTCACACAATGTTCCTGATATTACTTCACTAGATGCTCCTATCTCTGCTAGTGAATTGATTGAGGCACTGTCTCTTCTATCAAAAGACAAAACGCCTGGACCTGATGGTTTCTCTGTTCGCTTTTTTCTTCATTTTAAGTCTCTTTTGATACCTCATCTTCTCCCGCTGATTAACTCCTTTCTTATTTCCGGTGTATCCCGTGGCTCTTTTACACAAGCAATGTTGTGTCTCATTCCCAAAAAGGATAAGGTTCCCTCTCTGTGCAAGAACTACAGGCCGATTTCCTTAATTAATACGGACTGTAAGATTTATGCTAAACTTCTTGCGCTGCGTATTTATTCGGTAATCCCCAATCTTGTAACCATATATCAATCGGGCTTCGTGAAGGGACGTTCCATTACGGATAACTCACGCACCCTTCTCAACGTCATACACTTAGCTTCTAATTTAGAATCCCTCTTGCAGCCATTACACTAGATGCCGAAAAGGCTTTCGATAGGGTGAGTTGGGATTTTATTTTTGGATCTCTTTGGTGGCACGGTTTTAGTCCCACCATTATTAAATTTATCAAACTCCTATACTCTTCGCCTTTCACTTCAGTCTTGGTTAATGGTTCCCAGTCTCGCTACTTTCCTCTCCTCAGAGGCACGAGGCAAGGCTGTCCCCTATTTCCCCTCCTTTTTATCTTTGCACTTGAGCCCTTCTTAGAATCTATCAAACGATGTGGGGGATATACGGGATTCACTTATCGGGATGTCCATATAAAATTCACTGCTTATGCAGATGACATTCTTCTCTTTATCTCCAACCCGTCCACTTCTCTTCTGGCTTTCTTTTCCTTATTAAATAATTACTCTGGTGTTTCGGGGTATAAATTGAATGTTGACAAATCTGAAATCCTACCTCTTAATACATTCTGTCTCCCATCTATGTTTACTGGTTCTGGCTTTGTATGGGCCTCTTCTCACATTAGATGTCTTGGTATCCTATACTGTAACAACCTTAGAGCACTTATTAAACTTAACCACTCAGAGATTCTTACTAAGCTCACAACCCTCATTGATAGCTGGCCACTCCTTTTTCTTTCATGGTGGGGTAGACTAGCCACGATTAAAATGATGCTTCTCCCTATTATAAACTTCTACCTTTCTATGCTCCCTATCTCCCTTCCTAAAACCTTTTGTCGTCCTATTAATAGTAAACTTATCAAATTCCTTTGAAATAATCTTAAACCTAGACTATCGCTAGCTCGTTTGCAACTCTCTAAAGATTCAGGAGGAGATAATTTCCCACATCTTAGACGTTATCATTCTGCTTTCTCCCTGAAACAAATTTGGACCTTTCTTTCAGACTCCACTACTTCCTCCTCTACAGCTTGGAATACGCTGTAACTGGTGCAATGTTCTCCTTTTTCTTTCCCTTCCGCTCTTAAGATCCTTTCTCCCCAAAAAGATTTTCCTTCCCTACCCTTGCACACTCTAAAGCGTTAGCTCTTACTTCGCTTTCAGCTCATTTTTCCCTCACATCCCGTTCTTTGGATGTTCCCCTCTGGTATAATAAACATTTCAAGATTCATAATCGTGCCCTCTTTTGGAAGGAGTGGATTGATAAAGGGATTATCACTCCTCATAATTTGATTAAGGGAGATGCTTTCCTTTCGTTTTCTGAGATTCAAACCCTCTACAATGTCTCCTCACGTTATTCTTCACATTACAATGCACTTAAGGATGTCCTCACTGCTTACTATTTTCCTGCTACCTCTCTGCCTATTACCTTCTACGCCCCTTCTTCTTCTTCCCCTACTTCCATTGACTTTTCTTCTCAATTTAAAGCAGCCATTATTTACAAACTTTTTTTTTCCTCTCCCACACTCTGGACTAAATCTCCTGTAGAACTTCTTTGGGAAAAAGACCTCTGCATAGTTCTCCCTCAACGCACCTGGGAAATTCTTTGGTCTCACATTCATACCACTTCTCGCTCAGCCAGCACAACATAATCATCTATTTTTTCTATAATAGACTATTTTTCACTCCTAGTTCCCTTCATAGGTTCAAGTTGCTACACTCCCCTAAATGCTGGTCATGTCCTCACGATAATGCTGATATCCTTCACATGTTTTTCCAATGACCCCCCATTGTTGACCTTTGGTCCAAAATTTGGTCTAAATTGAATGATATCCTTATGTCAGACATTCCCTTTCACATTGAACATGTTTTCTTAGGTGATCTGTCTCCTGTCTTTGATCATTATAAAGAATATGGTAATTTTGTCAATCTATTCATTGCTGTCACTTTTCAGATTATTACCTCTAATTGGAAAGACTCTTCGAACATTTCCTTTCTAGCATGGTGGAATTTACTCTGTCATCACCACAGAATGGATAGAGCTTATGCTAATTCCACCCCTCTGCTGACTAAAAGAGACTTATTGTGGTTACCTTTGACAAATTTTTTATCAAGGAAATTGTCTTAACTGTTCATGTTGTTATTCATTCCAATAGCTTATTGTTCTTTTTTATCTTCTATTTTCTTCTTCTTTCCCTTCTCCCATTTCCTTCTTTCCTTTTTTTTCTTTTTTCTTTCTTTCTTTCCCCGTTTCTTTCTTTTTCTTCTTTATCAAAACACTTTTTAAAATGCATCTGTATTAAGTATAGTTTTACTTTATTGGGTTACTTTGTTATATCTTCCTTTTTCATGCTTCTAGTTTTCGCTGTTACCCATTATTATTGAATTTGAACTGCTGTCTTACATTAATGTACTCTTTTAATAAAGCATTTTGAACAAAAAAAAAGAAGTTGATGAGATTGTTCTGATGCTTGGTGGGAGTGAGTTCCATATTCTTAGTGCAGCTCCAGAGAAGGCTCTGTTGTATATTTTTTTCTTACGGAAGAGGGGAGGTTGTGGAAGAAAAGTACTGGCGCTATGTGAGAGTCTGCTTCCTCCAGCAATCGAAATTGTCTGTGCTTGGTACAGTGGAGTTTTGTGATAGATCGCTTTATGAGTGATGCTGGCCATCTTTAGGACTATCCTGGATATACCCATCCTGTTCTCAAGTCTCCTGAGTATTTTGCCATGGTTAACAGTGTTGAAAGCAGACGAGAGGTCAATCCGCACAGACATGTTTCATTACGGTCTAATGCTATTAAAGCTACCATATGTAGAACTGCTGTTTCAGTGCTGTGCCCAGGTCTGAAACCTGATTGGCAGATGTCAAGTAGCTTTAATTCCATAGTGTGTTAGTTAAGCTATTGTTGAATAAATTGTTATGGTCCAAAGAGTTCTCTGTTGGGTTTTTTAGGATGGGGATGGCTATGACAGTTTTTAGGCAGTCCAGGATGGATCCTTGTGAAACAGATGCATTGATTATCTTGGTCCAAATAGGGATGACAGTATGGTTGGTATATGACAAGCAATTAGACATGAGGGGTCTTTGTAGTGGTTGTTCTGTTTTATAGTCGATACGATTTTGGTGATGTCTCTTTGGTCGTAAACTTTGAAGGAGGACAAGTGGGCTTTATTTTTGGACCCTGACAGAGTAGGTTGGGTTGGATGATTGGTTGGAGAATTTCTAGGGGTAGTGGCGTTGTCAGTGGCAATCTTGAGTTCCTTCTCTACAGAAATTCTTTGCTGTTTAAATGTGATTTTGATGTTAAGAGTGCGGATTTGGCCATTTTGTTTGATTGCTGTTTTAATATTCTGATAAGTTTCCTTGGTCTGTTTTTTACTTTGTCAAGTTCTGATCCAAAGAAGTCTTTTTTGTTTAGGAGTTTCTGGACTTTCTTAGCATGTTGCCTCAATTGATGTTCAGTTAGTCTCAGTTTGCGTCTTTCTTCATTGAGAGAACCATTGAACCAAGGTTTTTTTTATTTGTACGGTATCCTTTTGAGTTTAGGAAGGGCTAGGGAGTTAATAATTTTTGTCATCATGGAGTTGTAGTGTTCCGTAAGCTTGTTGACGTCCTCCATATTATTAGGAGGAAGAAGTTCTTTCTTGCATTGAGTTGCGATTATCTCCAACTTTAGGCTTTTAGTGCCATGACCCATTGTCTATGTCTGATTGACTGTGAGGTTGGTTTAGAAGGTGATAATATGATGTGACATGATACTTGGATTGTTTTAATCAATTTTTCTTTGAAAATGATCCAGTCTAGTGTTGCAGGCTTGGAATAGGGATTGATCTGCTAGGAAATCTTTGACAGCATTGACCTGAGGATCATAGGGGTCTTCCCAATGAAGATTGAAGTCCCCTAGGAATATATCATTGGAGTAAGTGGCAGAGTTTATAGTAATGATTTCTATTAGTTGGTCAATGAACAGGGCGTTTTTGCCTGGGGGTGGTAAAATCTGTGTAGTTTACAGAGTTGGTTATCTGTAGATTTGAATGAGATCCCAAGGTATTCACAAGATTCAAGAGGGTGGGAGTGAAGTATAGTAATAGAGATGTCAGCTTGATGGATAAAGGCAATGCCTTCACCCATTTTGTGTGGTCTGTCTAGTCTAACAATGTTGTAGTCAGGAGGCACAAGACGGTCTAACTAAGCATGGGGAAGAAAATTCATTAACCCCTTCCCCACGGATGACAAAGCCAGCTCGTCATGGGCGTTACCTGCGCTGCGCGGATGACGAGCTGGCTTTGTCACGTTACGCGGGATTTTTAAAAATGCCGCGCACAGCGGGAAAAGCCGCCGCGGCGAAGCGGTTAAGCCACTATTCCGTCAGGATAGTTATATCAACTTCTCGGCTCAAAATGAGGTCAGCAATGTCAGAGGCGTGTTTCATTGCTGAGCGGCAGTTGAGTAGAAGGCAGGAGATTAGTTTCAGTGAGTTACCCAGGTTAGTTTCTTGTTTTTTGGGGTTAATGTAACTTTCTGTTTAGGTTGTTAGGTTTACCTTTCTGTTATTTGGCTGTGTTGTTCTCTTTGCATTGATTGGTACTGGTCGAATTATATGTTCATCCACCACGGTGTGGTATTGGGTGACGATTCGTAAGATAGCAACAGGGACTGCGTTTCCAAGTCTTCCAGGCATCAATGGTGTTTGCAGGTTCGGAATTGGTGATTGGACAAAGGCAGGGGAATAGTATTTAGCTTGCTGTGTGCTGAGAGACCATTTTCTGAGAGGTGTAAAATATTCCTAATTTCTGAAATGGCGTTTTGCAAGTTCAGATAAACCCTATTTGTTTGGTTTCTGAGTGTTTCTAGTTCTACTAGGGATGAAGGGAATGGTTGGAATAGAGTGCCGGGAGGTCTGGAAGTAGGAATGATAGACCATTCAACATCCATGTGAGAGGGTCTGGTAGAAGTTCCAACTGACCTTTTTAGATTATTTAAAGGGGATGATATAGAGGTTAGGTTTTAGTGTTCGGATGTCCTGGGCAGTGTTAGATGGAACCGAAAGGAAGGCGTTCTGATTGATTGAAGTATTAGTGTTCAATGGAATTGAGGTGGAGCTGGGTTTATATATTTTTTTTACTTTTTGCTTTCAGGAGCTTGTCACTGTGTGATCCCATTGATATCCATGGTGGATTAAGGGAGGTAGAGCGGGTCCCTGAGATGGAGCTGGGAGCAGTGATGGTAATGGATTCGGGAGGTGATTTGAGAGCTAAGAGAAGGGAGTTGCTGTCCTTTGTTTCAGGAATTCAGGTCATAGGCGTAGGTTGCTGCAGCTACTGAGAGATTATACATTCTATTATATCAGTGACATTTGGGTTGAGAGTCAGATTGCGAGGTCTCATCTTGATGGAGTGCAGGATATGAGTTGTTGTATACAAGAATCAATACAGTTGATTCTGGGACAGGAGATACCCGGGCTTGGACAACACTCGCAATGTGAACTTGACAACAGGTGTGTAGCAGCCTAGTCTAGAAACATGGGGCGGCTTTGAAGCAAAAGCTTTGTATTTCACTGAAAGTGCTGCCCTTAGGGCAGTGCGAGTCTGCGTATGTCCTGAGGGCAGTGCATTCATCATAATAGGGCACATTGTCCCTGTTTACAACTCGGGACGCCTATTTAAAGGTGTGCCATGGTGCAAACAAGGAAAGTGTGCCCTATTTATAATACAAATATAACAGTATAGTAGCTCAACTCTAGGTGAGATTTAAAGGCTCTGCTTATTTAATTTCTGTTACACTCTGGAAAGAAACATATTTGGTCTGCTTGCAACCAAAAACAAATAAAACTTCTTTACAGATCAAGATTCCAGTAGAAAACGTCCCACAGCCATGTTTTATCCTTTCTCTCTCTCAAATGCCTTCCCCCTTGTTCCTCCTGATGATGTCCTGGTCGTGAGCATCTATATAAGTGTTCACTTACCTGCCCTCACAGGGAAGAGATCTGTGAAGTATTGTCAGAACCTGTCTCGACTTTGTCCCCTTGGCAGAGACCCCGCAGTTTACAAGTCTGTCTTAGCACACATGGATTCTGAATTTGAGCCCAAGATATTTGTATTTCATCGCATGAGATAATAATTGCCTATTATGAATTTTTGGGGAATAACATGCACATGTTGATGCTTACTGCACCAACATCCTCCTGTCTTGTAAATACTGTCGCTTTTTCCTTTGCTAAATTCCAACTTGTTTGATGAGCTGAAATTTAAAGAGGGTGCAATCTTTATCGCATCTGGTAATTACTGGGTCTGTTAAATATTGCACCACTTGTTTGGACTGGGATTACAATTTAACAGGCGGCTTGATATCAACAAACGTGTTGGGACGTTAGGGCACAGAGAAATGGAGAATTGAGATAGGGAGACATTTATGCGGGCACTGAGACAGACATACTCACTGGGACAGAAGGACACGATCAGCGACACAGCGCGGGATTGACTGCCGACTTAACTTAAACCCAGTACCCGGTGTCATCATAGCAAGGTGTTAGTGAAAATTGCAAGACACAACATCCTTACTGATGCTTGCATAGTTGGGAGAATCAACCTGCAGCAGACAAGATGCTATGTACCAAGACACTCAGTACCATCCTGGGAATAATACTGCTCTCTTTAAAATTTGCATTACGTAAAATATCTTGGACTGCAGTGCCAAATAGTTGACCTATGTTGAAAGAAATAATACGTTCATGTTGGCCATGAATGTTCTACATGTGCTGAAATGTGCATCGTTGTTAAACTCTAGCACCATACAATGAATTGTCTTTGCTAGGTATTACTATCAGGGAGACAAGGGGAGAGAGAGACAGAGACAGAGAGAGAGATGGAGAGAGAGAGAGAGATAACTACCTGCTCCATGTAGATCAAGAGGGCCTCTCTGTTGTTCTCCCACTCCATAGGAAGCTCGATCTCATGTGGAAATTTGTCACAAGACAGCTCCACCGTGATCTCAAAGCAGTTGGTGTGAAGGTAGCTAAAGTCATTCATACCTGGAGAAGGAAGAACATGGGAAGCAGAAACATAAAACTTCTTCAAATGTATTACTCACACAGTCAAGCAAGTACAGTGCCAATATTTGACAAACTCTATCATGTTTTTACCAATAATCAGATACATAGGTAGAAATGGACTGGCTATCCCAAACATAGAATCCGACTAGCTGTCCACTCCAGCCTTTAAGCGCTCAAGGATCGCTAACACCTGCGCATTGATACTGCTGGGGGAGGTGGAGGAAATTAAATCCTCAATGCCAAATTTTATGCATGTTGGAATGGGTCATTTTCAGAAGTTGCAGCTGATGCTCAAAGCCTCAAAGGAAACAACCATTGGCACAGCTCACTTGTGGTATCACTTGTGGTGAATTGAAAGGAGTAATTTGGCAACATTTGAGATTAATGTGGTGTGCAGTGAGGCAGCATGGGAGTAGATGACACTGGTTTGTGTTTTTTACTGTTTATTTTATATGCTGAGTTAACGGCTATTTCCCGGATACAAAAGGCATGAAACATGAGAACGGTTAAGATGTAATGCCAACTTTGTGCCTATGTTAAGGTATTAGTTGCCCTGCGATTTGACTGGCAACGTATGATATTGTGGCTCCATCTCAGAGTGTCAGCTGGTGTAATTGATGCTGCTCTGCTTCAGCCACCCTTATGCAGAAGCTGCTGCTGGTTACTATATTCACTTGTTGGTACCTTACCTGTAAGAGGGGGAGGACCTCTGAATGTGAATCACAATTCTGCTAATTTCACATTGTTGAGTCCAAGCTTTCCAGCCAGCTCTTTTATGGGATGCTGTTTTTAAGCCCATGCTTACTATTATAAAAGAAAAGCACACCTCCCACAATGCAAAGTGACTTTGACTAACACAGGACAGACTACATGATAAGGTTCTTTACCACCCTCCGTTAACAGAAACTGCAAAAAAAGGCCAAAGAGAATGCTCACTCGGGGACTAAAATCATACTGCATTATGTTTAATAGTGTTCCTTCTTGGAAGTAGGAGTGCAGTTTCAAAGACAGACCGAGGGGAAGTTGCTGTTAACACCCACATATCCATTCCCGCATGCAAAATGGTGCACAATAAAAAAAAATCTTGAGCCTGATCTGTTTTTTGTAGTACATAAAGTAGAACTATGGTAGTGCTACTAACCTAATACAAAATGCATTCACAAGCCTATGTCCAGAGACCTCTGCCTTTCCTATCTTTTCTATAAAGAGATCTGCGCGAAGGGGAAGAGACCTCCGCTCATGTAGATATGCAATTTTGTAGTATATGTGACCCCAACTCCCAACCCCCACTCCAAGAACCCTGTTAGTGTGCCCACTGATCACTCCTTCACCCTAACCACCTCTGGGTTCTCCTGGGACTCCCTAAGACAGTTTTCCAGTTCCCCCCTCTCCCGAGGCCCCACTCCTACCAGCCAGATCCTTTTGCCACTACCACAAAGATGGCGCCCGCTGCGTGACAATGCGGGTTTACGTTCCAGCTTCCTGTTGCCTAACCAGGGAGTATTTTGGGAACAACCACACTGCTGACTCCACACCGGCACCACAGGGCCCTGGGTAGGTCGATAGCCACACTGAGCTTCAACTCGGTAATTCAAACCCCCCCCACCCAGTCTCCCGCCTTACCTTCTCCACTCCGCGGCGATTTTAGGAGAGATAGCTATTTCGACCACAGTCTACGCTGAGCAGGCCGTTTATTGAACGACATCCATTCTTTATTTTTATTTTTCCTTTACATTTGCAGCATCAACAGTACTTTTTTGCTGCGTATGCCTTGTCCGGTCCGATTGGGGCCATTACTTCCAGGAGCCCTGGGTAGGTTTCTCCCTCATTTCCGGATTTTATAATTCCCTCCCTGAGGGACCACACAAACCTAGGTGTGCACTGATGTAAATGTAAATGTAAATGTACAGGAATTTATATAGCGCAAATCACCGAGCGGTTTCTAAGCGCTTGCTTAGGGAACCCGTCCTGGTATTCCCCTATGAGATAACCCCGGCAGGGTATCCGCAAGGTGAAAGCCAGGCATCCCGCCACGAGGGGCCGTTGTGGAGATTAAGCAAGCTATTGCCCAGAGTCGCAGAGTGTGAACCCATGAATCGAGTAGGCACCGGAGCGAGAATTGTCGAGTCCATGGACATTTTAGGACTCAAGACCCCGCCGAGCTGGGAATTGAACCCTGGTCCCGAGCTGACCTCTGCTTCCAGGTCTGCCTCCTCTAACCAGTGACCCACACTTCTCCACGATCCACACTTCTCCACTAATCACTGCTCTGCCACCCCACTTTCCTGACCGGTCACACTCACTATGAGAAGGTGTACTTTACCAGAGACCCTGAGGCTGGTGTATAGGAGACCTGATTCCTAAGCATAATCACATAGCTGGTGTATGGATAATTGATCACACCTCGCCCACCTGTGAGTAGCAATAGATGGACATGCATCACTATCATACCTGATACTGTATTCCTTAGACTAATCAAGCAACTCATATGCTTACATGCCTGCCTATGCTCAGCATGCATCATTACAAAGTATGAGCTCCTGTCATCACTTTAATGTGGTTCTCTGTTACAACTGTATTTTTATATGATCATAAATACATTGTTTTAACCGCATCGCTGTGGCGGTTATTTTTGCGCTACGCAGCTTTTTTCTAAAAGCCGCGTTAGATGACGAGCTCAGCTCGTCATCCGCACACGCCCCCCGTGGCTGATGACGAGCTGAGCTCGTCATCAGCATCGAAGGGGTTAATGTTTTTCCTGCATTCTCTTGTTCCCCCAACTCTAGGTCTACCCCTAGGATGTGTTCTGAATGTCTATGTAAAGTATACTGGGCATATTTTAACCCCTCCCCTGCTGGTGACGGAACCGCTCCATCACCAGCCACGGAAGCGCTGTGCTAATGACGGAGCGGTTCCGTCACGGCCCGCTCGGCGCGCCTGCGCTGCGCGGATTCCGCACCTGCGCTGGACGTTCTGTTTAGGGGGCGGGGCCGTGACAGAACCGCTCCGTCATCAGCACAGTGCACCCGAGGCTCGTGACAGAGCGGTTCCGTCATGAGCACGGGAGCGCCGCGCGGCCCCGCCCCTCACCCCCTTAGCGCTGCAGCGGAATTGCCGCCGCAGCGAAAGGGTTAAATGTCTATTTCAAACACACAGGGCATGGTGCACATGCTCTGTATTTCCCCACCCCTGTGAAGAGTAGAACAAGGTCTTCCTGGTCTTGACGAGATGCCATGTTTGACTAGGAACTGTAACAGGCATGAAACATGTTGACCTTGTTGACTCACATTCATTGCAGCTAAAGAGACCATTATAACAAACACAATAGGATGATGGATGGAGTGCTGAAACTTTTCAGACACTGAACCACAGTCACAGATCTGGGTTGAATCCATCATCATTCTTCTGCTCACTAAGCCATCCCAGTTTGGACCCAGCCATATGTAAATCAGTCTTGACCCTCTGCCTCATGGGAACAGTCCAGCCCAAACTGCCAGGCCAGGTCCTCCCTGGATTGAAATAAATAAGCATCCTGGGGCCGGTTTCTAGGTAACACCCTTCATCAGCCAGGCTAGCTTGAATCCAGTGGCAAAGTGACCAAGGCACCCATGTCTGGGCATACCATGGCAACTAAGGGCAAACACAGCAAACCCAATAATAGATAGACCATTATATCTATTCGATGCTCTAACCACGTTTTTTATTCTTGATAAAAAGGTACTCTAGTATCAAAACATAATTCTTGTTTGGATCCCTTTAGAAATTTTTTATATACTTCACCTTCACCCATTCTACTTACACTTGATCATTCGTGCAATACACATTTGCAAAGAGCCCCCTGGAGGGGTCCGTTGGGCATTGCAGCACCAAAGAAATGCCCGATGATGAAGCATGACAACTCTCAGGCTGTGTGAGGGCCCTTGCTCCTAAAAGGAGCACTTCCAGCTGCTGTTCACCCATCAGACCTAGCTACCCACATAGGACCAGGTCACTCTGTATTTTCATAACTGCAGGGGCCCGTGTGCTGGACCTACGAAAAGCCCCAGTCCCTCTATTCACAAACCTATGGCCAGAGACTTCTGCCTCTCCTATGTTTTCTGTACAGAGAATTCCGAGAAGGTGCAGAAATCTCCGCTCATGTAGATATACAATGTTTCAGTGTATGTGGGTGAGAAAAGGAGGGTTAACTTGAAAATGAAGACCATTTAAAACTTAATGGGATGAGCTTACGGACATTTATTGAGGGGTTTAGGGAGGACATTCCAATACAACCCCCCAAAAGAGTACGATCATTGCTATTCACAAACTACACTTCTAAGGTTACTAGAACCCTAATCGTGTCAGAACAGGCTTAAATGCACAAGTCTAGCCTCGGGGAAGTCAAACATCACACACAGCCACTCTCAGGTAAAGGAACACACTCCAATAAAGATAATGCAGGCAGGGAAAAAAAAATACCACCCCAAGGAATTAATACTGGATGAATTAAAATTTTTCAATATTTAAATTATATACACATATACATTGTTATGTATTTATTTTAAAATGTAATCATCAATTTAACATAACAAAATTAAACTTTAAAACCTTTATTAAAAAATTACAAATATTTTAAATAACCGCAGCACAAAAGTTACCCCATATTGAATTTTAAAAAAACGCTACTAGGTTGTGATTTATTTTAAATGATTGTTAAATATCAATATGTGCATTAATGAATTTTTCAATACACATTTCATTTTATGATTTGTAATCCTTTTATCAGGTCTAGGTTTATCACAAATATTTCAAATTCTTTACATTTATAGTATGCATTATTTTTTTTAAGTCATTTAAGTCATTTTAAAGAATACACTTCACCTCTGTTGTCAAAGTTAGCAGTAGGCATTTTACACTTGTACATCCTGTTACAGGAGGCTCCCACCTCTGATTCGTGGAAGTGGTGACATATACGTTTGCACTAGAGTGTAAATCTACATTTGAAATGGTGAATAGCAAAAAAAGAGTAGAATTACAACCAGGTGTACAAGCAGGCGCGGTTCGTCCATTGGGGTGTGGGGGCGTAGCCCCCCCTGCCCGAAGCCGCCCGCAGCTCCCTCGGCGTTTTTGAGTTAAGACTGTGACAATCATGTCAATGAATCAACATGACGTCAGACCACCCTGCCTGGCGGTCTGGCGTAATGTTGATTGATTGACATGATTGTACAGGCGGCAACACAAGTGCGCATGAGTGGGGATGGAGGGTGAATTTTTACCCGTGCCCACTCATGCGCACTTGTGTTTTTGCGATGTTGCACATGCCTATTAGGAGCCCTAATGGGCGTTCTGCGGGCGAGAAGGTACCTGTGCCCCTGGCGCCAGGATTGGCCAGGGGCGCTGTGAGCCTGTGACGTGTGGGGAGCAGAGCCCAGAGGTGGCGCAGACCGGGACCGGCAGCAAGGTAAGAGCGTGTGTTTTTCTTTTATTTTAAAGTGTTTGGTGCGAGCGTGCGTGTACGCATGAATGTTTGGTGGAGAGTGTTGCGAATGGATGTGTTTGTGTGTATGCGCGTGTGAATACATTTCTTTGAGTGTTGTGTACGTGGGTCGGGGGGGGTCACTGCCGGCCTGAGTGGCCTGGGGCCCGCACTCGAACATCAGTTTGCGCCTCACCACTTTAAAATGTCACCAGCCGCCCCTGTGTACAAGGACATATATATGTGAGTAAATAAATGCATGTATTTCTATCTTTGTGAATTGGGCCCCCTATGCACCCCAACATTTCTGAAAGGTAGACCCCAAAAAGCTTTGCTTGTTAACACAACTATGTGGTGCAGGGGTGAAGCAGCAAATGATATGAAAACAAAATGAGAGACCCTCCTCCTGTGTGTCACTTCCTAACATTCGTGAACAGTGTGTCCCTTATGTCATTTTCCCCACGTCTTAGCACAATCCATTTGCCCTCCATCATCGCTTATATTTTCAGAAGCAGCTGGAAGATCTCCATGATGCACCACACAAAGTCCTGCACTGCCTCATGCCAGGTGCAGCACAGCAACAATGGATCATCTTGAGCCTGTTAAGTCCTAGCACTTTGCAGGTCCATGGAGATGTTCTCATCCAAAAGTAAATAATTCCCACAACGTAGAGCGACCTCGTGCTCAAGTATCATGTTTCAGTGCATGGGTGGCACTACATCCATCCACTCTGTGAGTGAGGATAGTCTTTGTCCGTTTTAAGTTATGGACGGTGCACAACCACCAGTAAATCCCGAACACCAAGCGGATAGCCCTGCATTGACACCAACTCCAACAACATCAAAGAAAACTTCTCCATCATCAAAGAATCAAATATATCACCTCGTCCGCAGCCACAACCAGCAACATCAACCCAGCACCAGAACTATTCACCAACTTCTCTGAATTTTCAGCGACAAAATCACAGCTATATATGACAACTTTGACTTTCAACTTCACCCCCCCAACCTCGCAGCCAGTCTTCCAATCTGGGCCAAAGAATGCACCCTGACCACATGGAAAGCCATCACCACAGACAAGACCTGCCCAATTATGAAGTACATCCAGTCCTGGGCCCCATCTGACCCATACACCCACCATGCCTTTGCCTTCATCGATACATCCACATTCCCAGAAGCCTGGAAGCAGACTGCTGCCAACGCCTTACTGAAGAAGCATTCAGCAGACCCAGCAAAGCTCAAAAACTATCTGGTAGCCTCCTTCCTACCTTACCCAGCCAACGTATTGGAGAAAGCCATCAACAGACACCTGGCTGATGAGAGATGTTACCCCAAAGCCAGTCCTAGGATGCTTGTTTCTGGTCCAGGGAAGACCTGGCTTGGCAATTTGGGTCTGGACTACTCCCATGAGGCACAGGGTCAATTCTGATTTGCATATGGCTGGGTCTGAACTAGGGTGGCGAACTGAGCTAAAGACAATAATGGATTCAACCCAGATCTGTGACTGGGGGTGAGTGTCTGAAATGTTCCAGCGCTCTGTCCATCATCTCCTTCTGTTTGCTTTACCTCACAAACCACATCCTTAACCACCAGCTGCTCAACAACATGCAGTCAGGATTCATACCTAACCACAGTTCGAAGTCAGCACTCATTGCAATGTCAGATGACATTAAGGAGATCCTAAACAGTAGAAGAACTGCGGCTCTCATCCTACTGGACCTCTTGGCGGCTTTCAACATCAGACGATTGCACAGACCAGCATTTAGGGACCGGCCCTCCAATAGATCTGCTCATTCTTGACCAGAAGAACTCAGACAGCCAACCTATCCCATGACTCTTCAGAGGTCCGGGAACTCATCTGTGGAAAACCTCAAAGCTGCGCACTCATCCCTACCTTCTTCAACGCCTACATGACCCCACTGGCTGATGTCATCCACATCGGTGGACAGTCAAAATATTGATTTTAAAATATCGAAGCACATTTATATAGAGTTTTAAATATCGTAGGAACAGAATATCAAAATCAAGAATATCGACAACCAGAATATCGAAGTTAAGGTGAGAAATATCGATGTTGTAAATATCGATGTTAGTAATATCAATAGTCAAATTATCAATGTTAATATTATCAATATGTATATGAGTGTTATGTATTTTAGTATGTATTTTCTATGTATGTGTTCTATATTTTTTGTTAAGTATTGTACTGTTTTTTTTAAATACACGTATACATTTTTTTTAAATTAGTAATTTGTTTCAAGTAAATTTTGCATTTTAGTACAGTAGCAGGTTGTGGGTTTATAGGGGAATAGGGTGGGAAGTAATTTAATTACAGTAAATTAAATATACATTTTTAGAAATTATTAATTAATTTTAATAACATTTTGGGTTTTATTTCTGTGGCGGGTTGTGGGTCTATAGGCGAATGTAATTTTAATTAAGTAATTATTGATTTTTAATTATTGCTATTAATAATTAATGTATTGTTAATTAATTATTCATTGGTTATTAATTATTAATTGATTATTTTATTTGTATTAATTTATTATTGGAGTGGGTTTTGGGGTTATAGGGGAATAGGGTGGGAAGTAAATGTTTTTTAATTATGTAATTAATGAAGAAAAATGGAGTATTGATAATTAATTGTTTTGTTAAATAATTATTAAATGGTTATTAATTTGTATTACACATTATTTATTGGTATTGATAATTATGTTTTTGTTAATTAATTATTCATTTGTTCGTAATGTTTATTACATATTTATTGTTATTGTTGATTAATTAATTTTGATTTAATTATTAATTGGAAATTATTTTTTATTAATTGATTCATTGAAAATTAATTTAATTGTGTGAAATTTTATGTGGAGTGTATTGTGTGTTTATTGGGGAATAGGTTGTGAAGTATTTATTATTATTAAAGTAATTATTATTTTTGATATATTTGTAATTTTTTTTCTTCTAAATTTATTATTAAATCGATACTTTATTACAATATTTATTTCATTTAGTTAAGTATGCTATTTTTAACATCTACGTTGACCAACGTTTTCCCTACTGTTGCACTCACTAGAGTGGGAATAGTAATTTTTACCCCTACGCTATCGAGCACTTTTCCCTACTTAAGCATTCTCTCTAGTGTGAATATTAATTTTTACCCCTTCGCTATCCAGCGCTTACCCTCCTGGTGCACTCTCTGGAGTGGGAATAGTAATTTTTACCCCTACGCTATCCAACTCTTTCCCTACTGTTACACTCACTGGTGTGTGAATAGTAATTTTTACCCCTAGCCTATCTAGCGTTTTCCCTACTGTTGCACTCACTGGCGTGGGAATAGTAATTTTTACACCTACCCTATCCAGCTTTTTCCCTCCTGTTGCGCTCACTGGAGTGGGAAATAGTAATTTTTACCCCCACGCGATTCAACGCTTTCCCTACTGTTGCACTCTCTGGAGTAGGTATAGTAATTTTTACCTGTACGCTATCCAACGCTTTCCCTACTGTTGTACTCTGTGAATTGGGAATATTAATGTTTACCGCTACGCTCTCCAACGCTTTCCCTACTGTTGCACTCTCTGGAGTAGGTATAGTAATTTTTACCTGTAAGCTATCCAACACTTTCCCTACTGTTGCACTCTCTGGAGTGGGAAAAGTAATTTTTACCCCTACGCGATTCAACGCTTTCCCTACTGTTGCACTCTCTAGATTAGATATAGTAATTTTTACCCGTACAATATCCAACGCTTTCCCTACTGTTGCACTTTCTGAAGTGGGAATAGTAATTTTTACCCCTACGCTATCCAACGCTTTTCCTAATGGTTAACTATGTGGAGCAAGTATATATATAAATGTATATGTATATGTTTAATTTATTTTAACATTATATGTAATAGTTACTATTTTTAAAAATGGTTTAATATTTTTAACTATATTTCTTTTAATTATATGTATTATTTACTTAAGTTTACATTATTATCATAACATTAAAAAAACGATATTTTTAACATCAATATTTTTTACAACAATATTTTTTACCTCAATATATCTGCCCCAACATGAGGAACAAAATCACCTCCTGCATATCCGATATTGCCACCTGGGTGAAGATAGACTGCCTCAAACTGAACACTGACAAAACAGAAGAGGTAATCCTCAGTAAGGATGCCTCACCGTGGGACTCCACCTGGTGAACAACGGACCTCAAACCCAAACCCACCCCAGTCCCACAGGCCAGAAACCTCAGGCTCATCATTGACAAAACTGCACATGTCCGCCCAGATCAATTACATCACCGCAACGTGCTGCTACACTCTGAGGATGCTGAGAAAGAACTGCAAGTGGAAGTGGCTAATGAACGACACCAGAAAGACTGACACCTAGGCCCACATCACCAACAGACTAAAGTATGGAAACTTTCAT
This sequence comes from Lissotriton vulgaris, assembly GCF_964263255.1. Lineage (NCBI taxonomy): Eukaryota > Metazoa > Chordata > Amphibia > Caudata > Salamandridae > Lissotriton > Lissotriton vulgaris. Next base: position 101,881,368 of record NC_141689.1, on the reverse strand, counting down.
TATCCAGGAATCACCAAACATCTCCAAAAAGACTGCAAACCATCCATCATGCAGCAGCCAGACTTGTCCTCAAACTCTCATGCAGTATACACATCTCACCACAGTGGATCGAGCTCCACAGGCTCCTGATATACAATCCGTGCAGTTCAAGATCCTCAGACATACGTAGCACTACACAACACATGCTCAGCTTACCCGAAGAGCTGCATACACTTCCACCAACCATCCATGCACCTCCACTCAGCCGGACTTCTTCTAAAACACATCCAACGCATTTACAGAGGCGGAACTGGAGGTCAAGCCTTCTCATACATCACCCCCAAAGCATGGGATGAGCCTCCTAATCTCTTCTTGAATTCTGCATGAAGCTGAAGACATGGCTTTTCTAGTAAGTCCTCTATTTGCTCCTGGAGCTCTTTCAGTAAGTCCGTTCCCCACTCCTGGGGGCTAGCCTCACACACCTGCACAGTTCCAGGATACTCTCACAGGCTACACTGCACTGTACAAATATGTATAATGTAACATTTGCCATGTATGCATGGGCTAATGACGGTAATTTGACAGTAAAAGAGGGGTGAGGTGGGAACAACAGAACTGAGATTGAAAAAACGTTGCAGTTTTATTTTTTTGTGTAAATGAGAGACCCAGAAATGTTTTAATTTTTGTTGCCCCTCAAACACAATGTTCAGAAAGTGCAAATGGAAGTGGTCAATTGCATATCCACGATGGCAACAGAGTTGTGTACATGAAGTGTGATGCTTCCTTGTCTAAATGTGACTTTATTATCACAAAGGATGTGTATGAAACACAGGAGAAGAATATAGCATGACACATTGGTTGAAAGACCCCTAGTTCCAATGTAGCCGTGAAACACTATGAAGGGCTCCCTCCTGCTGCTGGATATTGACATCCAGGGCAATGGGTCACTGTCTTCTAGGTGGAAAGCAAGCACCATGGTGGTAAAAGCTTCATTGAGAAGAACTCACACACAAACTGTGCGATTACTACAGAATCGCCAGCAGAGGAAGATGGGTCATCAGGTGGAATGATACACTCATCCAATCCAAAACAGAGAGTCAAAGCAAAAGGCTGAAGGAGGTGGACAAGAACAGGGAGGACAGTGAGCGAATCTGGAGCAGATAAGCGAAAAGGACAACAAAGCCATCCCGTCCTACAAGAGGCAGACCAAAAGCCCACACTAAGTAGATGTTCAAGTATTGAAGACAAAACATCAACAGGCAGCTAAATCCAATTGTAGGAAGACCTCAAAAATGGTTTACATCTTGACTAAGGACTTTTCATTGCTACACAGTGTTGGGGTTAGCTTCCTATTGTGCTACCTGAACTTGTTTTATTGTATTAGCCTTTATTTGCTGCATTAATCTCTCAATTTGAACGACTATGAAAAGTGAATTTTGTGTTTTACTTACTGCCAGCTACAGTGTGCCAGTCGGCCCCATTGATAATGTTGCCGACTCTTGTAAAATCTTCTGTGTGACAAACTCTTCGGTCTTCCTCCATCATTACGCGGCTAGTGGTGGCATAGGCAGTGGCCAACCAACGGAAAATCGCGTCATCTGCAGTAGGGGTCATCTCCTTAGCCTTCCAGTAGGACCGTGCCATGTCAAAAGGATATGTCACCACTAGCTCTCCGCCATGCATGTTAGCACTCAGGACAAATGGAATCTTCTGCATCCAGTCAATCACAGCTCGTGTTTCCGGAGCAACCTGCCACAGGAAGAGGTATAGCGTCAATGCACATTGAGATAGTAGCTGAATAAAGAAAACACAGGACCTGGACAGAGCAGGGCAGAAGATTGGTTAGATCATGGGTACTCAAAAACATGTTACCAGGGGCCACAAAATATGATCTGTGGTGTGCCCAACGGCCACACTGATGCCAGTGGGATGGGAGTGGTGCTTTGCAGGCTGGGGTAAGTTGGGGGGAAACATCCTTTACAGCGCAACTTTTACTCCGCACTACCATTACGACGCAGCTATTACAACGCAAGTCGTTACAACGACATGCGCTGGAGGGCGATGTAGGATAGGGAATAGTTTAATTTTCTATCCAACACTTTCCCTACTATCCACGAGGACTGGAGTAGGAATAGAAAATTAAACTATTCCACTATCCAGCGCCCAACGACTTGAGTTGTAAAAACTGCGTTGTAATGGCATGCGGAGTAAAAGCATGCATTGTGATGACATACATCCCCATATTTCAACTGTCATTTGTACAAAAAGAAATGTCCTCAAATAGGTACGGTTATCCTGACTGAGGAAAACCAATTTTCCTTTTGCTGTTGCTAAAAAGCAAAAATACAGGGAACTTGCATGGATATATGCAGAATGGCAGCTATAGCACTTCTGCACTAATGGTTTTTTTTCATTATAACTTGGTGCTTAGAGGGAATACAAATGCTGGTCAGGTTGACAAACATTCTTCTGCAATGAACGCAAAAAAAGTGATTTGTGAGTGGAAAGTCCTTCATGTTGATTTACAAAATTAGTGCAGTGAACATATTCACCTGCATTTTTTACTTAACTGCCAGAGAAAATCCATAGTTTTTCTGGATTGTCTGTTGGAGAAAATCACTGGTCAGGGGCAGGAGAGTTGTTATTCCTGAGCCGATGCATAGTTCGAAAGTAGATCAATACCAACAAGAACATTTGTTTGTTGGTATTCACAAATGTACTTGAAGTCCATAGTCAGCCAGGAAAGCAGAATTGATACCCTTTGATGAGCAGATTTATTCCCCTTTCCAGTAATGTGTGGACACTGAAATGTCATGAAAATAGAAGGAAAGTGATTTCTCTGTGAAAGATAGTTAAGACCTCCCTACATACTTCATTCAGTATTGCATTCATTATGGTGCAAGCTTAAGTCTGTTATGCATAGATCTGCATCTTCTGTGGGAATCACATCTACAGTGAAGGTTTGCTGCATTTGTCGTATATAAATGATGTCCACATAAAGATCAAGAGGACAGATGGGTACAGAGAAGTCAGAGATTCTGGGGCTCCCAAAACCTTGTAAAGCAATATGCTGCAGTGCTTAGTGAATATTTTACTCCTTTAAGACTCTGGATTCTACCATTAAACTTTCAGTTCACATGATATGGGAACACCATAGTTCATGCGTCTGAGAATCATGACTGCATTGCCACTGCGTATTTGTGACCCGATGTGTTGCGATAGTGCAGTACACAATAGGTGTATTCTGCTTTATCCTATAGAAAATGGCGGTGGTCTGTCTAATTGGAAGGCAGGAGTTTGCCTGAAATTTCACTGTACTATGATGCTGCCACACATCTAGGTATTTAAGGTCCGAAGGGTTAAAGTGTGCTGATGTATGCACTACTTACCGTTGCATTGGCCATGGTGTAATACTCTGGGATAGGAATGTAATGGTTGGGGAAGGCTTCCGGGGCCAGCTCATTGTCCTCAGCATCCCACAGTGGGGTGTTCAGATCAGCAAAGTTGTGATTTAGATCATAGCCCTGGTAGGTCCAACGGCCGTTTGCCCAGCCTGACAGCTCTGACCCCTAAGGATGTAAAATAAAATAACTTAAGAAACAATAATCCACCTTTCTCCCGCTGCATGCACTGCTTTCACCCGCCCAATCCACTGAATGTATATGGATGAAAAACTACATTTGGTTTCTGCAAAATGCACTCCTTAAAAGAGCACTGGTTATGAACACTCCTTGAGTTTTCCGAGCAGAAGTTGCGCAAATCTGTAACACCCCAGAAGCTCTTCATGACTCTTCGTTTAAGTCCCCTCTGGTACTGTCTGTCTTCACGTCCTTCAAACCTTCATAAACATCTAAGATTCTCAGCCTGGTTGACAAGCCTGAAGCATCCTACTCTCCTGGGCCTTGTTCAACTGCATGCTTCAAACAGTTCCTCTCCACTCAGGTTTTACAACTCTCTCTTGACACTTTGCTTGTCTATTCTCTTACTCCCGGTCCTGTGAAACACTGTAATCACCACTCCCCGAAAAACAATCTCCTGATTCAAGGATGCAGCTGAATTAATGACCTACCTGTTATCAGCTATGGCCTCATCATTTCAGTTACCTGAGCCGTCAAAAACGGTCACCCTCCCCACCCCCAAAACGTCTTCCAACTCTTCTACAGAGCATTGCTCTGCTGCCTGTGCTCTCTTGACATTCAGTTTGGTGAAAGTGGCTACAAATCCAGGTCATTCACCCATACCCCACTTGGCAGGACCAAGGGGGTAGGGTCTCCTTTCAGCACTGATCCAAAAGTTGTGAATGAAGAACAATACTAAACAGAAATGTGCAATGCCCTGCAGAATGCATTTCAGCTGAGCTCAGACTTACTTCATAGCTCATAAATGCCATAAGATCGTCTTTTCAGCACAGTTTACCTACAGACTGCACATTTGTCTTTCACAGCACATTCCAACCAAAAGTTACCAATGTGTCTAGGGGGGAGATACGTGCACCTGGAAGGTAAGAAGGCAATAATTAGCTGTTAATGCACATCAGGGAAGGCTGATGAGCTTATTAACATGCACTCTTTGAAATAAGTGAGCCACACCCCCGACAACGTGTCTCTGTCCTACACGTCTGCCTGCAGGATTGCACTTCCTGAAGATGTCCCTGCTGTCCCGAAATACCTGCAGTGTAATGCACTTTTTACCCCAAACCCAGTTGCCCTTCCTACCAGCACTCAGATACTTCACAATTGTACTATGGTGGCCCCTTCACTCCTGCAGTGCACAGCCTTTCATCCAGCTGAAGATGAAGGCTACTAAAATGAGAATGTCTAAATTAGCTGAATTATGTGATTCCTGTTACATTGTATGATTTCTAGACATTGTTGTTGAATTCTGCTTTTGCCAGTCAATGTGTATTATCATTGCATGTTCAGAGCCAAACTTGACCAGAAAACCTCAGTCACACTGCCCTTGGAATGAGAGCCTCAAGAGCTTTTCATGGATGTGGTGCCTACCAGCTTGTACGCAGTCTCATATCCATCAGGGTTCATAGAGGGGAGCAGGTGAATCCGAGTTTCTGTCACCAGTCGCACAATACGTGGGTTTCCTTTCTTGAACTCTTGGCAAAAGTACTCCATCAGGTTCAGCATCAGCTCCCGACCCACAACCTCATTCCCATGCATTCCTGCCACATAGCGGAACTCTGGCTCACCTGCAGAGTAGACAAAAATATCAGTTTACCAATGGGCAGCCATCATGATACCAATGGGCAGCCATCTTGATACCAATGGCAGCCATCTTGATACCAATGGCGGCCATCTTGATACCAGTGGGCAGCCATCTTGATACTAGTGGGCAACCATCTTGCAAAAAGTGTCCAGGTGCGTGAGGGAAAGGAAAACAGAAACAAATCTGTGAGGAGGGATATGTGACGCATACAATGTGTGGAAAAAAGCACAATGTAGAAAGGATAAAAAAAAATTCTAGAATGAAATAGATAGGTGAGAAAAATACAACCATTTCAAACAGCAAATGTAGCTTAATTGTAGTCAAAATGAGTTGAAAACCAGACGGGTGCGAGTGATGGTAGTAATAACAAACAAATCAGGCAAATGAGAGAAAGTAATTTTACAGTTGAGGAATGAGATGGAAGAAATACAATGTAATGAAATTTAAAATGAAAGAATATACAATGGGGTAACAGTGAAATAAGAAAGATAATGGTGAAGATAACATTGAGAGGAGGAAGTTATTTTAAAGGAAAATTGAAAAAAATTGGAGAAATAAAAACAAAAGGAGGACAAGTAGCTCAACGGAAAATGTATAGTATTGGTACGACTAAGGGCCCGACTATGAGTTTGGCGGTCCATGGTACCACCAAACATGTGGTGGCCACCGTATTACAAGTACTGTCGTTGGACCACCAGTGAACCACTGCTACTGCTGGGATCCTTGATCCAGTGGCAGAGGCGCAGAGGTCTGAGGAAGTAATGTGATGGCGGTGCCGCTGCAGCATATTACAAGTTTCCTCACTGCCCTCCTTTTCATGGCAGTGAGACCACCATTAAAAGGGTGGTGTGAAGGAAACTAATGGGGCCCTTTATAGGCCCCCTGTCTCCTATGTGCATGGGGGTGCATGCAGGGGGCACATGTTGTGCCCCTTGTATCTTTATCCCCCTGTTCCTGCACAGAACAAAATGCACCACATTAGGCATTTCTTTCCACACAAGAATGTGCTGTGGTTGTCTTACGGCAGTGCATGTCTAAGGCACACCTTTGTAGCTTAGATACACAGTGATGTGGGACTGCTGCCGCAGCACCGCCCATCTTGGATTCCAATCATAACTTACATGTTAAATAAATAAGGGGACCAGTTAGGCCAGATGGTGACAATATCTTTATACTGTTACAAGATTAATGGACAGTGGTCGCTCGCAGAGGGAGTGCTGTGGGGTGATGGGGCAGTGCGGGGGAGGCACAGGGTGGGGCGGTAGTGGAGTCGGACGCACAACGGTCAGAAGTAAAGTAAGTAAATAAATAAATAAAACTATTCAACTTGCGCTCTCTGCATTCCAACTCGGTGACGCAGCGAGCGGAAGGTAAACAGTTTTATTTATTTATTTACTTACGTTACTCCTGGCCGTCGTATGTCCGACTCCACTACAGCCTCGACCCTGCCCTACCACCCTGCAGCACTCCCTCTGCGAGCCTCTGCTGTTAATGGACTCTAGCAAGCTAACTTGAAACCCCAAAATTAAAATTGAAAAAGAGAAAGTATGTTGTGAAGAAGAGATGCCTTAACTCACACACAGCTTCAAGAGCACCTGCACTACCTGAAGACAATTTGGGGGAAAGGCCCAACAAAGTTTAGTATGAGTCTTTGAAAAATATAACCGTCCAGTTGCCAATGACTGGTATTGCAAGCAGGACCCTCACCAAGCTCGTGTTCTCCGGGGTTGTCAGATATTTCTATTGCATACATTTTCAGGCCCAGGTAGCTCTTCCCAATGCTGTACACGCGGGTGATGTTTGGACACTCCTCGTTCACCATCTTCATTAACTATACAAAATAAAGAAGCAAACAACATAGAATTGGCTGGAGGAAATATGAAACATCTACTAGAGTAAATAGAATGCAAAAGTACCAACAAGTTGACCTGTAGTGCAAATCCACCAAGTTTTTGGAAAAAGAGAGTATGTTTTCCAGGTTTATGTACGTATTATTTTAAGGTTGAATCCTGTAATCATTGATTCAAATTTCCACTCAAGAAATAGGGTCGATCCGATTTTTAGAAAAAATCTAATTTTATTGATGCAGAATTGAACATGAACAGCCAACACGTGTTTTGCCCTCTGTGGCGAATTGCGCAAGGGCTTTCTCAAGGCTAAATTCAATTTCTTAGTGACATTCTGTTAGATTCGCTAGTGTACATCATAATGGATATATCACACAATAGATTCCTTAAATATTTCAATCTTCAGATATGTCAGAGTGATCAATCTGTGCGGTGGGAGGTAGGTCCGACGGGTTGGGACACTCCTCTTCAGGGCTGGAAGTCGATTCCAAAGCTTAAACTGCAGGAAGTCAGCGTCTCGTCAGCATCACGTCTTGCTTGAGCAAAAGTTCTGCTTGTGGTGATGTGAGACACTTTTACATCACAGAATTCCTATCAAACCACTAGAGACTGGAAAAATCTAGATCATACTCAGCTTGCACAGATTCTTACTGATGCTTTCATGGGTACAGATACCGAAACTGATCCAAATATTGCAGCCACCAGATACACTTCTATTCTGGAAGGGGCATTTTCTACATTAGCTCCACCCAGAATATCCAAACACAATAGGAAGACCCCCTCGGCCCCTTGGTTTACCGAACAACTTAGACTACAACAACAACATTGTCGTAACTTAGAGCGCCATTGGCGCAAACGCTACAACTCATCAGATAAAATAACATATAAAGCTGCACTTCATAACTATAAGCAGAGAATAGCTACAGAAAAAAAACATCTACTACACCACTCAAATAGATCAGGCTAAATGCAGGATGAAGAAATTGTTCGAAGTAGTAAACCATCTCGCTGAACCATCCAACCCCCCCATTGAAACATCTCAAACTCTCTGTAATACATTGGCTGACTTCTTTTCTGAAAAGGTTACATCTATATTTAAGGATTTCACCACAAAATCCAATATCACTGAATCAACTAACATACAAAAAAACTTGAACTCAACAGCTTTAACGGAATTTACTAAGATACATTCACAATACATCCATAAACTAATTTTGTCAATTAAATCTGGCTCCCCATTGGACCCCTGTCACCCTTCTATACTCAACACTATCCCAGACATTATCACTTTACCATTGACACACATTTGTAACATCATGTTTTCAACAGGCTCATACCCAACCATCTGGAAAAAACACCATAATTAAACCACTTCTTAAAAAACCATTGCTTGATCCTCTACTACCTTCCAGCTACCGTCCTATCGCATCTTTGCCGTTCCCAGCTAAAATCTTTGAATCTGTGATGAACAAACAACTGTCTGATTACATTCAAAGCAACGACCTTTTAGATGACACTCAGTTCGGTTTCCGACAAGGTCATGGAAAAGAAACTGCCTTGATTAAGGCTGCAGACGAAATAAGAACCACGATGGATAACGGAGGACAGGCTGTCTTGATTTTGCTGGACTTATCGGCGGCTTTCGACCCGGTCGATCACTCTACTTTGATCGGCCGTGTCGAGGCCATCGGTATTAAACACAAAGCAAGAGATCTTATTACATCTTTCTTGGCTGACCGCAAACAGGCAGTTAAGTTAGGTACATTCACTTCTCCTACCTTCAGCCTCCCTTGTGAAGTTCCGCAGGGTTCCTCGCTAAGTCCGACCCTTTTCAATATCTATGTTTCGGACTTAGCGAGGGTAATAAAAGCATACAACATCAAACTAACTACATATGCCGACGATACCCAGTTGGTATTATCCATACATAAAAACGGTTCCAAGATAGCAGCAAACTTCAAAGATGGCATGAGGGCCATCAGCAGTTGGATGGCTTCCAACTGTCTAAAACTTAACTCATCAAAGACGGAAGTCAGTCTCCCCTATGGTGGCCGGAGGAAATGGGGACTCCACCTCAACCAGTCAGTAAAGTCAGAAACCTGGGAGTAATATTTGATGATAAACTCCTTTTCCATCATCATGTGAACACTGTAGTATCATCATCATTTAACATCTTAAGGAAAATAAAGAAACTTCTCCCATATCTTCCCACAACTACAGGAAAAACACTAATTTCAACACTGGTGTTTTCACGTACTGACTACTGCAATGCCCTCTTCCTCAATGCACAAAAAAAGGTCATCTCCAAACTTCAAATGATACAGAATGCCTCAGCTAGAGTTTTATTGGGCATTCCAAAATTTAGCTCTGTTTCTACACATTTGGACCAACTGCATTGGCTTCCGGTCAGAAGTCGCACGAAATTCAAGGCCCTTTGTATTGTCTACAAGGCAATAAATAATATGGGACCTAAATTTCTTAGGAGTTCACTCAAGCCTTTATCAACCCCCAGAACGCTTCGTTCCAATACTGCTCATCTGCTTCATATACCCAGAACAAGGAAAGTTAACTGGGGAGACAGACGTTTCACCATCGCAGCTGCAAGATTATGGAACTCCCTTCCTTTTAGCATAAAATCCAGTCCAACGCTGATCATCTTCAGAAAGCAACTAAAGACATGGTTGTTTTCTCAATGACCTGATTATTCATAAAACATACAAAATACTGCCTCAGAGATTTACATTACTGGTATCCGAATTAGCTCTCAGCGCCGAGACACCTATGGGTAATTGCAGCGCTTTAAAAATCGCATAAATAAATAAATACAGAGTATATCACAAGTAAAACTGTGGTCAGATTAAAATATGTCAGTGAGGAAGATTGGGGAAATTTAAGTGGCATCGACAACAGTAAGGATGAGGGTTGTGTGTTGAGAGTGGAGATTTTAGTAGTAGGTGGTGTGATGAAAAAGAAACAGATGTGTGAAGTGACTTTAGGAGGAGTTAAGATGAACATTTGAACCGGCTATGGCTCATGGTACAACATAGCAAAAAAACGATGTATTGTAGAGTAAATTTGTGAGTGTTGAGTACATAGCTGGAGACGACTGACATTAGCACATAAAACTTTACAGGAGAAACTATTGAAATGTTGGTATACAGAAAATTATTATTCGAGTCTAAAAACAGGAAGGGAGGGCAAGTTATGTGTGTCCATTGTAGTGTAGTTCCTATATTCCCAATAGGCTCTGCGCAATGGAATAGTATATCCCACAGATTAGACGTAAGACTGAGGTCAACTACGTCTCCATCGAATATACTAACCTTAACTGTGTGTGTTCCAGCTAACTCAGAGGTCACTAGAAACTTTCTCGAATACACAAGAAGGGATTAGTTTCTGACAACCGCATAAACATGACAACTGTGTTTCCCAAGAATAAGCATATATCTCTCAGAGTCGCAGAAACAATAGATAAGTATTTCACTCAGTAAATCTTGCATGCTTCGTTTCTACAGAGTTGCAGAGAAATAGTGAGACAGGCGTTTTCAATAAAAGGGTTTATTGAACAGTCTTCTTTCTCATGCAAGAGAGGTGAACTGCTACAATCGTTATGCAGACTGCAAAGTATAATGCGTACAGCGTAAACACTAATATGAAATAATACTGTAAGAGCATTGTATGGTTTCTAAGCCATATAAAAATGCATACTTAAATAACATTGACTAAAATACTCAACTGGTGCTTCGAAAATACACCTACCCCAATGTACCTAACCTAAATCTAGTACCCGGGAAGAAGTAAGTATTGTATAGCAAAGGTTTCGTTTTTGCCAATAATCTACCAAAGGTTTCTCTAGGTTCTAATCAGCTCCATACCTTGGTTAGAATGAAGGAGGTCTGGTATCTCTGTTCCGGGACTCAATTTCCCAACACCCCGCAAGGGGAGCCAGAAACACTGGAGCTGGATTCTCGGCAGGAGAATGGCAGCTTCCTGATCACTGAGTCAGCTGGAGAGTCAGCTTCCTTCTGCACTTGCTGTTGCGAGTTGCATCGGGCAAGTGGGTCTTCAAACTGTTCCGAACCACTGTATATTTCTAGAGCAAGTGTAGGTGTATTTATACCTAGAGGTTGTTTAGGAATGCCATAGTTTGACGTGGAGTCGGGCATATGAACATCAGGAAAGAACCCCTAGGGAATAGTTGTTCTTTGTAAAGTAACTGAGTTCTCTGACAAATCAATACTTAAGCAAGGGGAAGTTCCCTAACTGCTTAACCTGGTTTTCCAAGAAGTTGTTGTGACGTTTGGCATGAGTGGAAGTAGCCATGCCTGTATTTGGGTAGCATGGGCTATGCCTAAATAAGAGCTTGATTTCTATGCCTATATGAGGGCAATGTGAATTGTACCTATATAAGGTCATGAATCGGGAAAATTCACTCAGAGCTTAAAGCACCATACAACACCCACTCCACTTTCTTATGTATGACATTACTAAGTTCTAAACACATTAAAACATATCTAAACATGATGTGTTAAAACCCACCCAAAATACATAAAAAATGCATTTGTACTGGTTGTACACGAAAAGCATTTGTGCTGTACGCATTTAAAGCAATGTTTCATTCAAAGCATATAGATGACATTTGAAAATGCTATCCAAATAAATCACGAAAAATACATTTATGAAATGGCTCTTAATTACAGAAGAAAAAGTCGAGACCATTTCATGGCAGATTATATAAACTGGTTGATTGTGGACAAGGTCAAATATTGTCTCTTGGAAGTTTTCAAAGAATTCTAGTTCTCTATGAATAGTTCTACTTTAAGCAGATTACCTTGTGCCAAAAAAATGAAAAAATACAAATTTGGAAAAACAAAAGTTTGATCATAGAAAACATAGAGTTCTAAAGTTAGAAACTTTGTTTTGAAAAAATGAAGGTTGAATTCAGAGTCTCTCAGAACACTGTGTGCCAAATTAAAAGTCAGTGTCATTGTTTGGAGAAAACATCATATCTTCTAAGTCTGAAAAGAATTTGTCTACCATTGTAGGTGGATTACCTCGTTAAGACGATTAATTGCACATAGCACATAACATGCTTTGGGCGCATTAGCAATGTTCGAATTGGAAGGTACCTGTGTGCCTCTCTCCTCTCGTACCTCACCGTCAGCATTTTGCATCTGTGAGATCTCAATGAATGCCGTCATCAGAATTGGTAGCCGCTGGGGACAACACAGTGCATGAGCCGTCTCTGGTCCAAGCAAAGTATCAACATCCGTTGGCATGACTGATGGGAATGTCAGATAGATGTTAAGCACGCATTCTTCTCCACAGAGCAGGCATCTTAGACAGGCAAGATGTAATCTTGCTAGATTAGTCTGAATGACATAAACCATGTGGTTCGTATTCATTTCTCTTAAATGAGTTAATCCCAAAATTTGGAATATGCGCTCACTACACTTCATCACCAGTAGAGTATTCTCCACGGTGAACTGGGTATCGTTGGTGACTTGACTTGCCATGTCGAAGCAGTAGGAGCAAAAATAGTATTCCTGCAGCGAGTCCAAAAATGAGTGGCAGTCCGCCAAACACAGAGTGCACGAAGTTTGGAAATATGCCTAAGACTGTTTCAAAAGGTGCTAACAGTTCCGAAAAAACTGTCTTAAATACATGTACAATACTGCTCGTATCAGACATGTTTAAGATACAACTTAACATTTCTGAGAAATGTACAGGGCAGTTTGTAGTTAATAGGGTGTGTATCTCTGCAGAAGTCCTTGCTACTTGCATATCATAGGTCTCCTAGGTCGAGGTCAATGGCACAGTTTTCTTTAAAAGAATGACTTTCATTCTGCTTAAAGTATTAATTCGTATAGAACAGATGTTCAGTGAAGGCCATAAAGGTGACTCCCGGCCTGTCTTGGTTTTTGGAAACAATACTTGCATACAGCAAGTGACCCTGTCTGGCACACTTACGAGATAGGCTAAACCTGGCTACATGGCACAGCGGCTGTGATCATTCAACATAATGTAACTTCCATTAGAAAGTTGCCTAAAAACTGAATCAATCACTGCAGCTGGTGAACCTCGCAGGTGGCAGGATAAATTGTTAGAGGAACAATCCCAGGCCCCGTGTAAATGAATACTCTGACAAAGGAAAGAACCGCTTAGTGGGTTTTCATAATTTTTACCACTAAGAAACACTTCTTTCCCACCACTCCAACATTTGTTTGTGTATGGTAATTCCCAGGATGTCTTGATGTATTCTTTACCCGACCTTTCATATATGCCTGCTGGTATATGTTTGAAGCAATACTGAAAATGGAAAGTTGTAACAGGCAGAGTGATTGTTCCGTGTATTATCCATTTAATGGCTGGTTTTTCAGCGATAGTAAATGGCAATCTTTCTAGTCTTTCAATGCTCAGCACCATATAGTCTGCTCCCCTCTGTGCCAGTTTGATCTGTTTATCAGTGGGATTGGATTCTGAAAACAGTGACGTAGTATTGATTAATCGCCAAGGCACATAGCCTAAACGAAGGTTTTGTAACGTCCAGCCTAATAGCATTATAGAACGTAATTGCGACTGATCATGTTGCAACATGACCAAGTCCTGTTCCATTATGTCCATGGCAGAGGATACTATGCTGTCCATAGAATATATCCTGGACGACAGAGTCGTTAACCCATTGTCAACTACAGAAAGAGATTTCTCTAAATTAATACGATCAATTTCTCATATTCGTTCTGCAGTCTCTGCTTGCGTAATCTTCCATGCTTCATTATAAGCAGCATAGCAACCGTCGTATATAAAACGTTTATGACGTCGTTTAGTAGGTCCTTGTAAGAAGTCCCTCAGATGAGCGGCATCTTTAAGTAAAGATAAGTGTTGTTTTACTTCCTTTAGTGTAGACTTGTGTAGCCATTCAAGGCACAGTTTCCCTACACTGTATGTTGTTACTATTCCTGGATGCTGTCTCTGAACATATCTTGGATCTTGCCTAGTGAATGTGAACACTTGTGTCTTATTCAGGAACCTATCTTGACAGTAGTTTGTGTCCATGGGCCAGATTAACCATTTTTTCCAATCTGGATCTGTTCTGATGTCAAGCAAAATAGTACGTAAGTCGACCTCCCCCTCTGAAGTGTTATTGATATCAGGTATAGGTGTTGGTACGGATGGTTGTTTAACTCCTTGATCTTGCCTAACCCAAGACAAGATGTCTGTTGGACAGTGTCAATTAAAAACATTATTTGCTCTGGGATGATGCAGACTCTAAATAAGGCTTCCAATCCCTGCACCTGCCAGTCTTTTGTGCCCCAGACAGTTTTTATCTCAATGCTGTCTTTCCAAAAGTCAAAATCTAACGAAGACATCGGAGCATAAAAGGCCGCAGAATAAATTTGCTTAGTATTTGTCAACATACTTTTCATTCCTGTCCTATTTACATTTTTAAAGTAAACGATTCTGGATGTGAAACATTAAAACCTGAAAAATATGGAAAATTGCGATAAAATGTTTTTGAGCTACCCTTTGGTGGCGTAGGACAATGTTCCCATTGGCTATATTTAAGTACATATATAGGATTTGCAGATCTTTGCAAGAAATGATGACCATAGTGATGATAACAATACATTTGTTCATAATCTGATGAACCTTCTAAGTATTCATGATTTGTGAATGGTGCAGACATTCCTAAGTCTGATATCATATTAATAATAGTCTTGAAGTCCCAATCATCAGAAAAGGTACTATTAAACAAAATCATTCAAGGAAATCTTGAACTGGTGTGTAATCTTCAACAGCTCTGCCGGACCGAAAATGTCATAATCAGTTCTGTCCCAAGCTATACCACCAGGTATAGGAACGGCTGTGATGTTTACTGATGCAAGTTTCTTTGTTCACGATGAGATGATTTGTGTGGCTTGAGGAGTAAGTTGATGTTCTTACTTGCTGTGTCCTTTTTAACATATCTTCCATTTATCAGCATTCCCAAAGTTATTACAAGAGTCAACCAAAGTAGAAGAAAAAGTACACCCAACGCAATCCAAAGTTCAATCCATGGTAAAACAAGATAAGTCTATTCCAGGTGATGAAAAAGTTCTGTTGCTTGTTCTTTCAAAGTTCTTTTTACTGGCGTCGTCTCAAGTTCACTGGGATCCTCGGAAAAAGTATCAAAGTTAATGAAATAGCCAGAGGCAGTTCTGTCAATTGTAGGGATTGCACCAGGATTCATTGAAATCGCTGGAACCACTTGATCACTTGTTACATTTGTATAGTCAGATGCTATTTCATTGTAGACAGGCATTTCTTGACAAACTGTTATTTGGGTCTCAAGAGGTACAAGGTCCATGGCTTTGTTGCATAGTCCTTCTTTTCGCACTGCAGATTCTTCAAAGGTGATGAGTTTCTCACTTTGAACCTTTTGGATAGTAATCAGATTCGTGCGTCGGCTACATCTTTGGAGTCCATTTGGCCTACTGCTTATGATCGGCCACATGATGTAGTTTGACTAGGTCGATGGACTCGAAACTGTTCTCCTTTATACCAGCAAGGGGCTGCAGTAATACTGCTATTGATCCATGGATTGCTAGGATAGGTACTGGTTGTCTGTAGGAAGGCCCAAATTCCTTCTTGTCCGCAAGCTTTTCTCTGACCAGATCCCCAATTTGTGGAATCCAGACAGGTCTTGCTGGGGCGGTTGGTTTTTCTTCAGTGGTAGTTGGCTTCAGGAACACGTTACTTTGGCTTTTTCTTATTTCATTTAAGTCCTGCAAAACAGCCAAACGGTCTTTGATATCAAAGAGTTTTTGTTTTACCACTGAAATCTGACAATCAAAATCTGAAATAATCATTCTTGTTCAAAAAAGGATTTCATATGGAGTGATACCCCCTAGAGAACTTATTGGCAGATTGTTAAGACTACGTTGGACACTTATTAGATGTTTGACCCACCCATCACTCGAGCCTAATATCCTACCTGTTATAGATTACTTTATGTCACGTTTTTTTCTCTCCACTACCGAATTTCCCTCAGGATGGAATGGACTAGAGTACCGCAATGCAACGCCCAATTTGGCCACGGCCTCCTTGTAAGCTCGAGAGCTAAACGCAGGACCCTGGTGAGAATGTAGCGTGTACGCTGCGTATGTGCAGATAAAGACTTGCAAATCTTTTATAACAGTTCGAGCGCCAGCCGAGCACTGGTGCCACATCCAAATGAACCTTGAGCACGAATCCACTGCGACCATGATATATTTGTAGTTACCATCCCTTTGTAAGGGACCGCAGTGATCCAGGTAAATGTCCACAACCGATGTGTTGGACGACGCGCAGCGGGCGCGTGCAGCGGGCGCGTCAATGGCGCGCCGAAGTCGCGCCAAAGTCCAGCCCGTCTGCGCCCGTCCGCGACCAGACGGGGCCAGGGGCTAGTTCCCCTGCCGCTAAACGTCCCACTGTAACTCTCATATACTCTAGAGACATTCTCCTAAATCTCAGGCCATCTCACTGCCAGTAGAACACACCCTTGTGCTGCCATCAAGCCCCAATGACCTACCCGTACTATAACCTTTCCCTCTCATCCCTCCCTTCTATGCTTAACATAGCTACATTCAACTTTCCACAGCATCAGTTTAAGCACATACAAAAAGACTCCTCCCAAGAAATCACCTTTATCAGTGTGAACTGCAGGTCATTACCCAAACATAAAAGAGACATCTTCGACCTACTCACCTCCTCCCAACCAGCTTCCCTATTTCTCACAGAAACTTGGTTAAATGATAGCTCTGGGCCCGACATTGCATCTGCCCTCCCTGACAACTACACCTACAAAGGAAAAAACCGAGTGGGGAAAGAGGGTGGAGGGATAGCTATCGTTTTTAAAAGAACATACTCCTGCAAATGGGAGGACCTTGACATACCAAACAGCGAAGCCGGCCTGTTTAATCTATAAATATCTCCTAATTATACCCTCTCCGGGGTTCTCATTTACCATCCCCCAGGCCCTGCCAGCCCATGGGCTGCCGCCCTCCCAGAGCATATAGCACCCATACTTATTAACGCCACCAACTTCTTGATCATTGGAGACTTAAACATACATCTTAATGACTCATCCTGTCCCACCAGCACCAATCTATTGCTGGACCTAGCAGCGCTGAATATCACCCTACACAACTCAGGCCCAACCCATAAAGCAGGGAACCTATTGGATCCCACCTTTTCTAATTTAGATACTATAATATGTAGGCCTCCCCTACCTATCCCCTGGGCAGATCATTATATGGTAGATTTTTCCATCACAATCGATAGATCCTCTAAAACCCCAGCAATCCCTAATGAACCAAGGGTAATTAGAAATTGGAAGAACCTGGATTCCAATCAATTTAACTCCTGTCTCGAGAACACCAGGGCCCTTACCAATGTTACCAGCATCGAGGAGGAAGCTGTCATCCACACCTGGCTCACCTCTGCTGTTAACATCTGTTTACCTCAGCGCAAGCAGAAGTACAACCTGCACTGCCCTCCCGCTCCTTGGTTTACAGACCTGTTGAAAAGGGAAAAAAAACTATCTGTAAAAACCTTGAGCGGAAGTGGCGTGTCCACTATGACCCTGGCTCCAAGCAGCTGTATAAAACGGCCTTAGCCAAGTATCACTCACGCTGTAATACAGCCAAAGAAGAATATGTCAATCTGACCATACTAAATGCACAAAATTGCACTAAGGCGCTTTTCAAGGTTGTACAGGAACTCTCGGGTGCCTCCTGCCAGCCCAAAGCCCCATGTCTAGATACAACACAATGAAATACTTTGACAGAATTTTTTATCTCCAAAATTGACACTATCTATACCGACTTTGGAGTCCCAACCTCCTTCCATCCATCCTCTGAGCAGTCGACGCCAGCCATTTCTTGCGAGCCTGAAGTATCTGAGCATTTACATATACACCCCTCTCCCTCGCAGCAGATCTCTGCCTGGAATCTTCTCAACATCACTTCACTCCATGATATCATCCGCAATATTAAATCTGGCTCCCCAATGGACCCCATCCCTCCACAAATTCTACAAACCCTAGATGCTTCTTCCCTTAACCTAATTCTAGAACTGCTCAACACCTCCCTCAGAGAAGCCAAGGTCCCCATTGCATGGAAACATGCCATGATAGTGCCCCTATTGAAAAAGGCAAATGCTGATCCCAACAACCCAGCAAATTTCCGTCCCATCTCACTCCTTCCAGTTTGCTCTAAGATTCTGGAAAAACACATTAATACACAACTGACCAAACATGTCGAATCAAGGAATATTTTACATCAATCTCAATCGGGCTTCAGGTCCGGTTTTTCAACAGAATCGACACTACTGGGGGTTTCGGAGTCCATTCGCTGCCGAGTGGACAAAGGGGAAACAGTGGCACTTATATTGCTAGATTTAAGTGCCGCTTTTGACACGGTTTCCCACTCCATCCTCCTTGACGCTCTTAAATCTTCCAGCATCACTGGCTCAGCCCTTCAGTGGCTCTCCGGTTTTCTCTCTGATCGTACTTTCCAAGTTTTTTCCTCTTCATCTTTCTCCAACATCCACAAATCTGCTAACGGTGTACTCCAGGGCTCCATCCTGAGCCCCTTACTTTTTAATTTGTATGTCAGACCGTTAGCCACTATTGCTGAGCAAGCTGGGCTCACCATTTATTCATATGCTGATGACACTCAGATCATCTACTCACTCTCTATGGGCCATTACTCCACTCCATCATCCCTTTGCACAGATCTTAACAACATTGCCACCTGGATGCATGTCAATAAACTAAAACTGAATGGGGGAAAAGCAGAACTCCTTCTGTTTGGCCACAATACCACCTTATGGGGGCCCCATCAGTGGCCGCCACAAATGGGCACCCTCCCTGTCTCCTCCAAAACAGCACACAACCTTGGCATCATTTTTGACGACCAGTTGTCTATGAAGCAACAAGGTCAAAATTTCCTCCATGTGTATTACTATCATCAAGTGGCTTAGAAATATCATTTGGATGCTACCTCAGGAAACACAGAAAACCGTAGTCCAGGCTTTAATTACATCTAGACTGGACTATGGCAATTGTGGCTATAAATGAAGGAAGAGTATATCCGGGCCAAGACACTTTGTGTACACATGGATTGGTTATCGATAGTCCCCAGAGAATACCACCACGGGAGGGCACTAGAATGTGACTGAATAGTGCGGGCACTGATGATACTGGCGTCACTCACAATGGGTGGCTGACTATAATTGGCCGTGAATTGGGGGGGGAGTTTGGGGGGTATAAAATGCAGATACTAAACTATGTTGTTGACCAGACATCTCTATGAGATGGCCACCTTGACATCTTTGCTGGAACGCACTGGTACGCCGCCCAGCCTCCGGGATGTGGGCTGAATGGCTGTGTGCAATTTTTTGACGAGAATGTGCTTTCAGATGTCAAGAGTAAGAAGGTTGACCTACTTTGATTCTTTGTTTATAACTCTGCAATAAAAACATATTTAAAAAAAAAAATAGACTGGACTATGGCAACGTTCTTTTCCAGGGGGCTTACAAGGAGGTAACTCGTAAACTTCAGACTGTGCAGAACATGGCGGCACGTCTACTCTGTAAGTTACCTTACAAGTCCTCCACATCCACCTCTCTATGAAGCCTTCATTGGCTCCGTATTGAAAGCCGTACTAAGTTCAAGGCCCTCTGCTTCATGCATAGAATCAACACAGGTAGGGCCCTCCTTTATCTCAAAACCTTAGTTAACCAACACTGTCCCCCTCGTACCCTTCGTTCATCTAACCAGCATAGGTTTCAGGTCCCTAAGATTAAAAGAGCCAGAATGGGTGGCCGCTCTTTTTCCTACTTGGCCCCCTCCCTATGGAATGCTCTTCCCTTCTCCCTGCGCATTGAACCCAGTTACCTTAAGTTCCGCAGGGATGTGAAAACATGGTTATTTAACCAATAGGCATCCCTTATCTTGAGTCACTTTCTGCTGGTTCACTCTCCTTATCTGGTTCCTAGCGCCGGGAACCTCTGGGAAGCTGTGCGCTCTACAAACTTAAATATAATAATAATAATAATAATAATAAATGCAAGCTAATGGTTTGTCTGAAATTAATAGGGGCGTCTGTGCAGGACGTTTCACTGTAGACACTTTCATCTTTTGGCAGATTTCACATTCCAAAACATAGTTTCTGGTCTGTTAGCATGGTACTAGACCCCAGTAGCCCTGAACCCATGAAAGAAGATGATGTTGGGCAATTGGTGTTACAAATGTACCCTGAATTTGGTATTTTGTATCAGTTCAACGACAAAACTATCTATTCCATGTGTGCACAAGGTAAGAAATATTTTTATGTATACAAAGGAAACATTGCGTAAGAATTCCAGAAACTACCGGTGCTGGGATATTAAAACCATTGGAATCCTGAGATTGGGTGGCACCCTTGGTGGTGGTACATCCTGCTAAGGGAAAGGTGAGATTGTATGTGGAATTGAGAGATCTAAATAAAAACATATAAGGAGCCAGATTCTTATTGCCCAGAATTAATTGATGGCCATCACAAAAGGGAGTACTTGGTTTTCCACTATTGATTTGACAAAAGTTAACCACCAAATCACAATAGTAACTATGAGACTCGCCACATTCTTCACCCTCGTGGGGTGTAATTTATTCCTCAGAGTACCTTTTGGATTGGCCTCTATGGTCGCTATGATCCAAAGGCTCCTAAATGAAACTTCAAGGTGGTGAAGGACGTGATTTTCATCAAACATGACATATTAGTTATTGGACGAAACAAATCAGAGCATGGCACCAAACTCGAGGAGGTCCTTTGTATTTTAAAAACAAAAAAGATTTTGCTTTAAACTATAGAAAATGTAGGGGTGCCAAAAGTAATGTAACTTGCTTAGGCAATACGATTGGAAGTGATGGTATAAAGCCTGAGAATGTGCTTGAGGAAGCTATAATTGATGCCTCACAGGGGAGAGCAAAGATGATTTGAAAGTCTGGTGACTTGAAGAATATTATGAAAAATTGTTGAACATAGAAAACATATTGCATCAGGCAATTATATAACAACAGGATGAAACTTGCGCGGCCCCAGGAAAGTTAGGATGCATTTTGCAAATTGAAGAAAGGTGTTAGGACGGATCATTCCCAGAGAAGGTCAAGAAGATGCTAAACCATGCAAAGCAGTGTTTAAATCCTGCTATCAATCCAAACTTGGAGTGAAAGACCTAATGTTGAAGGTTGGAGAGTTGGTCTGTGGCAGGGCGAAGAAGGATGAAAGTAAGTATGCACATCATTTGACTGTCAAGAATGTAATTTACAATTCTGCACTGATAAAGTGAGGGCGTGGAATGGCATGTATTGCTTGTATAAGTATAGGGAGGAGAGGAAGAGTACAACCATTGGAAGTTGCAGCAAGAAAATTCTGAATGGTTGTAAGATAAAGCAGTATGTGTCACCTACTGAAGAAATTAGGAAATAGGTTAGGGGTTTCCCCCGAAGCTTTGGTTGAGCGTGCTATGAAGGGAGGAAGTTATGTGAGTTAAAATGAGAATACGAAGACAAGCAAGTTTGGAAGAGTGATTTCAAACCCAGGAATATTGGAAGATTTCGTTTTTCGGGCCTAGTATATTTACTAGGGGAGCATATTATCAAGGGGGTTTATCTCCGCTTTAAATGCCAAGAAAGCGGAGATAAAATTATCTCCCTACTACCTAGCTGTCGCTAACACCAGTTAGCGACAGCTAGTAGGAGATAGCGACCATCTTGGGCCCCACTTTGCATGTCAGTGATATTTATCACTAATGACATGCAAAGTGCCAAGATGTTAGTGACTGGAAACAGTCGCTAACATCGCTATCTCCTATTACCAACTTTTGGAGATATTCGCGCTAAGCGCGAATATCTCCAAAAGCTAACACCTGCCCTGAGCAGTTCTTAGCCATGTTATCCAATGGGAGGTGGATAACATGGCTAAGAGCATTAGCTCAGTAATGCATGAATATCGCAGAGTTTTCAGCGATATTCATGCATTGCGGCCGATTTTTATCGCATTTGCGAAAAACCTTGGTAATACCAAGGTTTATCTGCGATAAAAATCGCCGCAGCTCAGCCGTAAATTTTTGTCTCTAACCAAGCAATAGCGATAATTATCGCTATTGCTTGGTAATATGCCCCTCGATTCTTCCATTAGAATTTGCTCATGCTCATTTGGATTTTTCTTGTAATGTATGTTAGACAATGGTGCAGTCAGCAAGTTTCATAATTATTTATTTGTATACTCAATTGTTTGTTCCTGCATGTAACTTAATATATTTATTTTCCTATTCATGTGTCATTTGTCAGGGGGAAGTTGTGTTTTGTTGGGGTATTCTTCTGTGTATGGACCTCTGGGGCTGCCATAGTCTCTAAGGAGGTCTGGCTCTATTTCAGGTGGTATGTACATGAACGTCCTGTCCTGTGGCAGTTGCAGCCGACAAACCGTAGGAGGCACACTGCTGTACCTTGATTCAGTACTGAATCTACTTGGTAACACCACTACTCAAATGTGTGTAGTGTGTTCATTAGAGGGCAGAGGCTGCTGAAAGAAATGATGATGGTGGTTCAGTCATGGACCAAACAAACTCAAAAGGGCCAATCCAGGATTATTTGCATGCATTGTTTAACACAGTGATTCTTCACCTTAGGCTTCCTTGGACCCCCAGTAAATCACTATTGCAAGCCAAGGACCCTGGCTAAAGTAATTCCAATTTTAACCTCAAAACAATAAAGAAAAAGAACAAGCACACGTCAATCATTCACAAATTATGAAATAGTTAATTTAATTCTTTAGGTACAAAAATCAAAATTTTAATGGGAAAGTTAGAAATTTTGAAAATATGGTTTTATTTCTAAAAGTTAAAGGGATATGCTACACTTCAGCGTATCACTTGCCTTTTTGGCTCCTAATGCATGCTTTCTTTCTGTTGCCGCACACCAGTGATTCAATTGAGGCCAATAATCATCTGTACGAGATTCCATCTGCTGTACTCGCGCTGCTCCCATGACTACATTTTTAGCCTCCAATTTCAAATTAATTCAGATTAACAGAACATTTTTAAATGTTCCATTTAATATTTTTATTTTTTTAGGTTTAAAGTATTTTATTGCATCATTGAAAAGGAGAAACAATACAAACCAACAACTACAGTTGTCTCGATAGGGGTAGTTCGCTACAGGGGTGCGGCCTGCAAACACAGTGCGATAAGTCCAGCCTTTCTCAGTGCTTTATATCAGGCGCACATGCGGGTGAGACAATTCCAAAAACCAACTCTCCCTTACCCAACTCCCCACCTCCCCCCATTACCGAACCCCACCCCCCACCCTCCGTACTGTGCTAAGAACGCCACACTTCTCCAACTTTGCGGTATGTCCACCCCCTTCGCTTCTACTTTCTTCTTGAATATTTCATGTGGGTGGGGCTGCCGGGGATGTCAACCGTAGCAGCCTGAGGTACCTGGGACAGGTAATCTCCCTGAATTCGGATTGCAACAGTGTATGGAATGGCAACCACAACTCCTCAAATGTGTCAACCTCTCCCGCCACCATGAGGGACATCTTTTCCATTCCCAGGACATGCCACAATCGGTGTAACCAACCAACAGCAGTGGGAAGTGTGGTAGTACGCCAGTGAATGAGTATGTTTTGGATTGCCGAGCCTAAAGATTTAGATTTCAGGGGATACATCAGGCGGTTGGGCAGACCTAGCAGAACATAGGCAGGGAAGCTTGGCAATTCAATTTCAAAGCATCGGTCTACCTCCTCCAACACCTCCTCCCAATAGGGACTCAATAAAGGGCATTCCCACAGGACATGAGTAAGTGTGCCAATCTGTCCACAGTCTTGCCAACAGGTCTGTGGAATGTTATGATTCATTTCGTGCAATCTTGCGGGGGTATAATACCAGTAGGTGGAGAGCTTCGTGAACGTTTCAGTGAGCCAAGTGTGGTAAGCGGAGTGTCGTGCGCGGTAGGAAATGTGATCCCAGTCAGTGTGGCTCAGTGGCCTTCCAAGTTCCCATTCCCAGCGCTCCCGTCCGGGATTGTAGATGTGAAATGGAGGGGGCTGCAGGAGCTTATAGAGATCTGAGATGAGCTTGGCGTCTGAGGAACGCGCCACCAGCCATCGCTCATAAGGCGTGAGCTTCCGGTCTGCTAGGTCGCGCACCTGCGGTTGGAGTGCCCAGTGACGCACCTGCATATATCTCATGCGTTCCGTTTCGGGTAGGTTGAACTCTCGACGAAGGTCCTGGAAGGGTATGGCGCCCTCCGGGCCATACATGTGAAACAGTGCGGAGCACCGAGTCGCTCCATGCCGGGGCCAAAGTCTGGGTTCTCCACTATCGGGGTAAACGGAGATGGAAAGGTGGTGAGTTCATGTTTGCTATTCACAGCATCCCACACCTGAAGTGGAACCCGCGTAACGAAGGACGCATAAAGGTTGGGGGGGGCGGTGGGGTCTGCGCAAGAAGGGCACCTCCTGTAGCGTCCTGCCCGCCAACGCCTGATCTTGGAATAACCAATGTTTGTCAGATTCCCACCTGTTCCACTCCACCAGATACCGTAGTTGCGCCGCCTGAAAATATTTGTGCAGGTCCGGAATGCGAGTCCACCGGACTCAGGTGACAACGTGGACAAGGCTCTCTTGAGCCTGGGTTTGCGGCCTTGCCACACAAAGCGTGCGATATCCGTCTGGGCCTGTCTAATCCACCCCTTGGGGGGTTGAAGCGGGAGGGCCCGAAAGAGATATAGGACTTGCGGTAGAAGGGTCATTTTCACCGCGGCTATTCTGCCCAGCAGCGATAGCGTTCCTTTGTCCCAGCGGGTTAATTCTTCCTTGAGTTTCTTGCCTAAGGCTGTGTAATTGGCCGTCACCATGGCAGGAATAGAGGGCGCCAGAAGGATGCCCAGATAGGGCACCAGTTCCCTAGACCAGCTCAGGGGGAAGAGTCTCTGCAGTTCAGTTCTTGTGGTGGTAGATAGCGAGATATCAAGGGGGATCTATGACAGAATTTCGACAGACAGAATTTCGACCTACACAAATATCGGCGTAATTATATCGATTGCAAGAATATCGACGCCCTATGTACAACATGGTAAGTACCAAAATATCGAAAAAATAATATCGATGTTAAAAATATCGTTGTCAAATATATCGTTTTTTTTGGGTTTAAAATAACATGAAAAATACTGTAAATAATACTTATAAATTACTTAAACATATTTAAATATATTTAATAATGGTAAAAAAAATAATAATACATATTTAATAAAAAAAATAATATTAACAAATCATATATAATATATACTTACTTAACAATAATTACTATTCCCACTCCAGTGGGTGCAACAGTAGGGAAAACTGACCCTGAACCCAAAAAATATCCCTTTACCCAAGAACTGAAAACTGACCCTGAACCCTAAAAATACCCCTTTACCCAAAAACCCAAAACTGACCCTGAACCCTAAAATACCCCTTTACCCAAAAACTGAAAACTGACCCTGAACCCAAAAAATACTTCTTTACCCAAGAACTGAAAACTGACCCTGAACCCTAAAAATACCCCTTTACCCAAAAACTGAAAACTGACCCTGAACCCTAAAAATACCCCTTTACCCAAAAACTGAAAACTGACCCTAAACCCTAAAAATACCCCTTTACCCAAAAACTGAAAACTGACCCTGAACCCTAAAAATACCCCTTTACCCAAAAACTGAAAACTGACCCTGAACCCTAAAAATACCCCTTTACCCAAAAAAACAAAACTGACCCTGAACCCTAAAAATACCCCTTTACCCAAAAACCCAAAACTGACCCTGAACCCTAAAAATACTCCTTTACCCAAAATTAATTAATATTACAATTAAATTACTTCCCACCCTATTCCCCTATAAACCCACAACCCGCTCCAGTAGTAAAACATATAATTTAGTTAAAAATATACATAAATTATCAATTAATTATTCAATTATTCAATTAAAATAAATCATTGCCAAATAATATTTAATTGCAAAATAAATTAATCATTAAAAATAATTATTTAATTACAAATAAATTACTTCCCACCCTATTCCCCTATAAACCCACAACCCGCTCCAGTAGTAAAACATATAATTTACTTAAAAATATACATAAATTATAAATTAATTAATCAATTAATCAATTAAAATAATTCCTTGCCAATTAATATTTAATTGCAAAATAAATTAATCATTAAAAAATAATTATTTAATTACAAATAAATTACTTCCCACCCTATTCCCCTAAAAACCCACAACCCGCTCTGGTAGTAAAACATATAATTTACTTTTATATATTTTTTATTTATAAAAACATATTAAACACATATTATAACAATTAATTTTAATACTTAACTAAAATTTCTAACACATATTAGTAAATCGAAATTACTTACATCGATATATATGCTATCGATATAAGTAATTTCGATATTACTTACCTTAGGGCCGATATTCTTGCCATCGATATTCTGGACATCGATATTCTGTCCCTTCGATATTAGCAACTCGATATAAGTGTAAGTCGAAATTAAAGATTCAATATTTTGACTGTGTACCATCAAGGGCCGCTGATTTCCCCAAGTTCACTTTAAAGCCCGCCACCGTGGCAAAGTTCTCCAACTCGGCGATGCAGGCGGGGAGCGACTTTCCAGGATCATCAAGTGTTAAAATCACATCGTCCGCATAGAGACTGAGGGTGTGAACAAATTCCCCCATTCGGATGCTCGTCACTTCAGAGTTCTGACGAATCTTCTGAGCGAATGGCTCCATATAGAGGGCGAAGAGGAGCGGTGACAGTGGGCACTCCTGTCTGGTGCCTCTCTCAATCATGAACTTTCGGGAGCTGCAACCATTCGCTCTCACCACTGCAGATGGGAATCTATAGCAGTTGAATATCCAGTGTTGAAACTTCTCCCCCACACCTAGCTTATACAGGACTTTCTCTAGGTATGGCCAGTGCACCCGGTCAAACGCTTCCTCCGCGTCTATGGAGAGCAACATGCGTTCTCCGGGGATCCTAGAGGCCTTCTCCAGTATATAGACCACCCGTTTGGTATTGTCAATCGTCTGTCTACCGGGAACAAACCCCGCCTGATCCGGGTCAACCAGCCCCGGCAGGTGGAGTGCTAGACGTGCCGCGAGGACCCCGGTGTACAGCTTGAGGTCCACGTTTAGGAGTGAGATCGGGCGGTAGGAACCGCACTCGGTCCGGTTCTTGCCCGGCTTTGGGATCACCGATACTGTCGCATGGAGTAAGTCCGGAGGGATAGCCCCCGGCTCAGAGAACGAATTGAAGAGGCGCGTCAACAGCGGCGCCAGGTCCTGGCAGAATGTTTTATAGAAGAGAGGGGTGTACCCATCAGGTCCCGGGGCCTTCCCAAGTTTGAGTCTGGAAATAGCCGTGATTACCTCTTCAATCCTG
This sequence comes from Lissotriton vulgaris, assembly GCF_964263255.1. NCBI lineage: Eukaryota > Metazoa > Chordata > Amphibia > Caudata > Salamandridae > Lissotriton > Lissotriton vulgaris. Next base: position 101,853,834 of record NC_141689.1, on the reverse strand, counting down.
ATCTCCCTCCCCAAGTGCTGGGTTTGTTCTGAGATGAGGGAAGTGAGATCGACCGACTCCAGATAGTCAGTCTCGGCTTGCACCGAGGGGGGCACACCTGTGTAGAGATCGGCGTAGTACCGACGGAAGCCGTCCGCAATCTGGTCATCCTCAGTGGCTGTTCCCCCGTCGGGAAGCAACAGCTCTTTCACCCGGTGTTTCTGGTGCTGTATGCGAAGCTTATTCCCAAGGAGTCGGCCACACCTATCACCGCCAGTATAGTACTTATGTTTCAGGCGTAACACCGCGTATTCTGCTCTATCCATGTCCAGTGCGGACAGAAGTTTCCGGGCGGCTTTAAGTTGCCTCCAGACTCTGGGGGCCCCTGTTCTTTGGTGCACCTGTTCCGAACTCCCTCACTTTGCTCGTAAGTTCGTCCCGTTTTAGCTGTCGTTCCTTATTCTCCGTTGAGGAAACCGCAATGAAGTCGCCGCGGAGTACCGCCTTCAAGGCGGCCATTTGCGTCGCTCGAGTGGTGTCGTCATTATCGTTGTGTTGTCGGTATTCAGCTATCGAATCGCGTATACGTTTTACTACTGACTGCTTATGTAGCAGGGCGTCCCTGAGACGCCAAACCCCTCGCGAGGGAGAGACAGGGGGCAGTCGAAAAGTGCCCACTACGGGGGCATGATCCGATATGGAAAGTACCCCCACATCAGAGGCCATGGCCAGCTCATAGACTGGACCCGTCACCAGGAGATGATCCAGCCTCGCGTAGGATTTATGGGCGTGTGAATAGTATGAATAGCCCCGAGCCGTAGGGTGGAGGCGTTGCCACAGATCATGTAGATCAAGATCTTCCATGTGGGACCTGATCAGTTGCTAGAATTCCCCGGCCTGTAATTGTCTCTATGTCGACCTGTCTAGGGGTGCGTCAAAGACCATATTCAGGTCTCCCCCAATAATAATATGCCTATCTGGAGTGGTCGCCACCTCCTCCAGGGCCTTGTGTAGAAACTGTTCCTGACGGTCGTTAGGGCTATATATCGAGCCGACAGTGAACACCAGACCTCCTACTTTGACCCTGTAAGCCAGGAGCCTCCCTCTCTGTTCGGCCACTTTATGTTCAATCTCCCCTTTAAACTTCCTAGACACCAGAACTGCAACCCCCACCGTTTTGGAGGTATTGGAGGAGAAGAACTGCGTGGGGAATTTCGGTGTTCGTAGTCTGTGGCAATCTTTGGCTAGGAGGTGGGTCAAATATCTGCCTGGGTATCATCAAGTAGGACCAATACTGCCTTCCGTTTGACTGGGTTATTCAGCCCCTTCACATTTAAGGTTAGAATCTTAAGGGCCATCAATGAGGAGGATAAAGGCAGAGCTTAGCAAGGCGGGCTCGGCCTTGTAGGGGAGGCCTCATGGTCAACAGTGTGTGAAAGTGGCGTGCGGTGAAAGCAAATGGTACTACAGCACAGTACGGTTCCCGTTTCCCTTCCCAGCCCACTCCAAGAACTTCCCCCCCCAAACCCAACTCCACCCCACCACCCCCTCTGCTGTGCAACTCCCCGAACCCCTCAAATCAACTCCCACACCCACCCCCTTCACACCCAACCGTTCAAAGAACTCCAGTGTCCCAGTCCGGTCCTCAACGGACAAGTCTGTGGAAAGTTAAGTAAGTGGACGTCCAGCCACAACCCCTTCCCTCCCGCTGCCCTCCCTCCCAGGAACCCTCGCACCTGTAATGAAGAGGAGTCTACTGTAATCTCCCCCCGGAGTACGTTCAAGCCGTCAAGGCCACTTCACCAGTCGACGTGCTTCTGGACGCCTCCTGAATGGCGCTGTCCATGTCTGCCCGGACTGTGGGTGAGTCGGGCCTCGTGGGTGGAGGTGGGGATCGCCGTCCTCTGATCGATTGCCAGCCGTCCCTTGTGCTGCGCCTACGACGAGGCGTTGGAGTGTCTTCATCCGTTGCGGTAATTCCCAGCACCCCGCAGACGTCCTGGAGGGATCGGAGCTGGTGCAGAGTTCCTATCCACCGGAAGATAAGCCGAAAGGGATGGTCCCAGGAGTACTGCATTTCATGCGCTCGTAAAAAGTCCGTGGCTATTTTGAAGGCTTTGCGTTTTTGTAGCGTTATTGTGGACAAGTCTTGATACAGGGCCATTTGATGGCCTCGGAAACGTAGGGGGTGCTGTCACCGGGCTTCCCGGATGATCCGCTCTTTCAGGTGGAAGTCCGGCAGAAAGGCCAGAATGTCCGGAGGTGGCGCCGAGGCCCGCCGCGGTAGGCCCACCCTGTGAGCTCTGTCAATTCGGATAGGGAATTCTCCAGCTTCGCCCAGTATTTCGCGAAATAGGTCCTTCAGGTAAGCAGCTACATCCTCCCCCTCTTCTCTGGATGGAACGCCACGGACCCGGATGTTATTGCACCTAGACCTGTTTTCAAGGTCTTCGGCGTGGGCCTGGAGGTCGATCTGCTGATCCCTGAGTCTCGGGACCTCCTGCTGCAGGTGCGTGATCTCCTCATCTCGGGAGTGACCAGCTTCCTCTACAGTGTTCACTCTTTCCCCCAAGGAGTCAACCTCTCTTCGGATTTCTCGGATCTCTCCGGTCACCTCCTGCTTCAGCGTCTGGAAGTCCTCCCTTAGTGAGCTAAATAGTGATTCCAAGAAAGATCTGGTTACCGGAGGCTCCCCTCCCTCCGCACCTCGAGAGCTGGTCGGGGGACTCTGGGTTGGTTGACTCCTGTCCTGTCTCGGGGTGCCCCTGCTCAGCATGTCAGTCAAGGTCCGGTCTCCCTTTTTACCCCCTCTGGCGTTCGACATCGTGGAGGTGGGGGCGCGTTGCAAGAGGGGGGCACTGACAAAGTATTGTGCGGTATGATAGTGTATGGGTCAGGACCCACTCAGCAGTCTTCCCGGGAGTGGCGCTCCTCCGTGCAGGGCCTATTGGTCGTTTCCCTGGGTCGCAAAAGCGTCGATTCAAGTAAGGGCTCGGCTGGTCGTCTCCAATTTAGGGTATTTCCAACTGCGTCACAGGGCCGGAATAAGTGGTTCGCCGCCGTGACAATGAAGTAATCCACGTCTTCTCCGGGAGTCAGTCACTACAGAGGTAGGGCATCAACTCCCACTCCTGGCCGATGTTACTGCACCTCTATCGGTTATGGCGAAAGGCGCCAAAGGCCGGAACCCCTTCTGGTCACCGTTCGGCACCGCAATCACCGTGGCGGGCTCAGCTGCGTCCAGGGTCGGTCTGCCTCTTCCAGGGCCCAATGCCAAGTGAGGGGGGGGTGAGAAGGCAGGGGCCCACTCTCGACTCGGGCCTCGTGTCCGTTTGCCTGTTTCACGCCACAGGCCCGGTATAAGAGTCCACCCACAGCGTGGGGCTGGGCGGGGGTCAGTCTCTCGCAGATGTGAAAAGTGGGACCCTTCTGGATTCTTCTCGGCACCTCGTCCACCACCGGCCGGCCGGAACTCAGGGCGGTGGTCCGGGGCAACCTCGGCGATTCAGGCCTCACTGCCTACCTGATCCCCGGCTTGGCGTAGTTGCCGCCTGCCGACTCTGCCCCCGTCGTACTCCGGGTGGCTCGTTTCCCTTCCGCTGGGTGCCTTTGTGTCTGGGGGTCACCGGAGGCCAGCAATAGAAGAGACTGTGGGCCATCGAGTCACGTTACGTCTCCGCAACTCCCCGCCAGACTTCTCCCAGTTCGTGGCTGGCGGTTCTTCGGAGCCTCGTCGTCACTGCGGCCCACTCTCGATTTCAGGACGATGCCGGCGTAGCACCTCCGCTCCAGCAAGGTCTCCGGAGGTTTCGGGTTGCTCCTCTGCACCGTCGACTGCTCTGGGCGTGTAATCCGCTCGATCCGGGGGAGATCGGCGGTACAAGGCGGCGCAGGGTCACCGGGTACTCGGGAGCTCACGGCAAGAGCGTCCTCTCAGCCCGCCATCTTCTATTTTTATTTTTTATGTATAGAAATACTTTACTAATCTGCTAACATTATTTAATTTTCTTAACAGTTGCAGAGGTACTGAGTAGGTCTGTGGATCGCAGGTGAAGAACTGCTGGTTTAATGCAATATCTGCATGAAACTTGAACCTCTGTTGAAACTGACACTAGAGATAGTGGGAATATGGTTTCTTGAGAAGTGGGAAACTGGAGAGATGGAAATAGGCTGCCATTAGGTCTTACAATTTTTGGTTCTCAGAAAAAGATGGCTATGAATTTTCAGACCCTGCCTTTTCTTTTCTGTTGGGTGACAGATGGGAGTCTTGTTAGCAGGTATGCAGGAAACACCACTAAACTCATGAAAAGACCCCATACGATACGGAACTTTGCAGCCAGACTCATCCTCAACTGCCCAAACAGATCCATCTACCCACTACGTCAGGAACCTCTACTGGCTCCCGATCCAGAAAAGATGCCAATTCAAGATGCTCACACATGCTTACAAAACCTTCCATGACCAAGGACCTTCATACATTAACCACCACCTGAACTTCCTCCAAACCTCCAGAGACCTTCGCTCTGCCTCCCTCGCACTCGCACAGACACCTCCCATCCGCCGAAGCTTCAGTGGGAGTCATTCCTTCACCTACTTCGCCACCAAGTCCTGGAACGGCCTCCCCCTCCATCTCCGATCAGCATCCTCTCCGGCGGAATTCAGGAAGACACTCAAGATCTGGCTTTTCGACTGAGCCCAGCATACTAGCGCCTGGATACCCTTGCGAGTAATTAGCTGCGCTCTTCGAATATGGATTGATTGCTTGCTAAAACTGTAATCCAGAGTGCACATGCGGAAAGTAGGAAAAGTGCTTATATTTGAAATTGTATAAGCAAGGTCAAAGTGCAATGTTGGGGGTTGAGATTTAACTATTCTAATTTCAATCCCACAAAAAGTGATGAAAGTGCACATCATGGGGCGCGGGGGGAGTGGAGTCAGATCTACAATTCAAACTCCAAACTCTAATACATAAATAAAATATTTTTTTATTTTTTGAAACATCCAAATCAAAAATATTTAAAATTATAAAAACAAAATGAGTTCAAGTAAAACTTTAAATGTAAAACACTGCTGACTCGATCTCCAAATACCCCATAATAACAATAATAAAACAACATGCACTTCCACTTAGTTACAATTAAGTATGCAGTGGAAGTGGTCCACAACAGGTCACCCCATTTTTTGGCTTAACAAGGGCCCACTCAAGCCCAGAAGCTGAACCTATTAGCTGATTTTTGCTATTAGGTTTTAGGACTGTAGGCATATCATTCTTATTTAGAATTGAGTATTTTTCAGTAGGGATCATTAGAGGTCCTGAGGAGTAAGCAGTAGGGGACTGCTTACGAAAAATGTCATGTCGACCAGGTGGTTAACATATTCTGTTCCACTCCAAGAGCCCCTTTTTACTGTTCCCAGCTAGGGAATCTATTAAATCAATTTTTTCTACTAGCCAGGGAATTTTTAACAATTCTATTTGCACTCACTTATTTAGGTCCCTACACCCCTATCACTTACCACTTCTTCACTATCCTTACATCACACATAGCCTACTATCAAGAATTAAGTGCTCCCGCGTAGTTCGTAGGTCGCAGCACGCCCCGCCCCGTAGAGGGATGGGAAGACCCCCATGATGAAGCATGACACTAAGGGATTCTTACTGTGTGAGGGGTATTTTAAAAACACATAGTGCTCTCCATTTGCCATTTGCAAAGGGAGCCTCTCTCACTACCTTTTCACTGCATAGTTGAAAACATATATATACATTTTTTTTCTCTTTTCACATTGATAGAATCTCTTTGTTTTTGCATACCTGTTTGGAGGGTGATTCTATCACCACCACCTCTGTACTTCCCCAATTGTTTTTGGATTCACCCCACAGCTCCACACTGTATACAAGAAGGAGCCCTCTTCTGAGCTACAACGGAGGCACATAGGGGACTGAATAGCATCCATTTTCCACAGCCGATAACGAGTGTAATGCACACCCGTTGGAGGTACTTGAACTTAATGAGCCTATATCTTGCAGACACCGCAGAGTAACAGGACTAGCCAAGGCTTTGGCCCAGTTGTCATCAGTGAGGGCCGTCAGATCAGCCTCCCATGCTGTTCTAGTTTTAAGGATCGTCGTCCTAGTGTGTGTATTGAGTGCTTGATATATTCGCCTAATTTTGTGGTCCCCAATGTACCCCATCAGTAGGCGCCCCTCTAGGGGATGAAATTCAGGCAAAGCCTCCAGACGGCGTAACTGGAGGGCAAGGGCATGTCTCAGCTGTAGATACCAATGAAACTGTGATTTATGAAGGTCAAAATCCGACTGCAACCCCTGAAATGATTTAAGGGTAGTGCCCCTCATGACATCCCAAAGCATGGAGATCCCGATGAGGTGCCATTTGCGGAAACAGCCGAGTGCTGAAATAGGCTGGAGAAAGGTAACATGCCATAGGGGAGTGGAGCGGGTAAGTCTACCGTTCCAGCCCATGGATCGTTTCGTCCGCAGCCAGATTCGTATGACCGTCTGGCATGCCGGTGGCAAGGTGTCCAGGGACATATTAATATATAGGAGATGTAGCAAGGGGGTGCCGGACAAAGCGATCTGGTCGACTGCGTAGGCCGGGTCCGACTGTGACCCATACCACCACTCGATCACCAAGAGGTGTTAGGTTGAATAATATGCCTGTACATCTGCCACAGCAATGCCCACGCAGTAGGTAGATTGCGTACACATGGATAGGTCCACAGGGCCAGAGAAACCTGTTCAAAAGAGCGTTAATCTGTGTGAACCATGATGGAGGGATGGGGTACAGAAAGTTTTGAAGCCGGTATAGAAGGCGCGGTAGGGACACTATCTTGAAAATAGCGGACCTTCCATAAAGAGACAAAGGTAGTTGTGACCAGATCATTGTCTCATTGCGGACAGCAGGGAGCAATGGGGCAATATTAAGCGTCCAAAAGACTATAGGACACGACAAGATGAATACCCCAAGATATTTGAAGCCAGTATCGTTGATGCGCAGTTCCGAGGCCCAAGCTTGGTTCCACTGGTCTCAGCAGATAGGAAAAAGTGGATGTGGATGGGTTGGTGCACATCCCAGTGGGTTCACCGAAAACCCGAAGAATTTGAAGGATGCGCGGCCCTGAGAACCATGGATCCAACATAAAAAAAGGGCATCATCCGCATAAAGTGCGATTCTATCAGAGTGTTTCTGTGTCTAGTCCATCCCCCGAATCGCCGGGTCCTGACGCACCCATGCTGCCAGTGGCTCTATTGCAAGGGCGAACAGAAGAGAGAACAGAGGACAGTCCTGCCTCGTGCTCCGACGAATGGGAAAGGGAGCAGAGCATTGTGCCGCAGCACGAACCGACACGGTGAGGTCTGTGTACAGTAGCCTCGTATAGCCTATAAACCGAGGGCCCAGATTCACGGCCTCCAATAGTTTGAAAAGGTAAGTCCAGCTCAGGGAGTCGAATGCCTTATCAATATCGGCGAGTAAGACAGCCGCCGGATGTCCTAACCTGGACGCGCTTGCAATGGTATTTTGGACGCGCCTAATGTTATGCCTCGTAGAACGCCGTGGCATAAAGCCCGCCTGGTCAAGGTGTATGAGGTCGTGGATGCAAGATCTAAGGCGGTCCGCCAAGACCTTAGCCAGGAGCTTAGCCTCAAAGTTCAGCAGTGAGATAGGCCGATAGGAAGCCGGGTCTTCCTGGGATGACAGGGCTTTAAGAATACCACAATCTCAGGTAAAATATGCTGCTCTAAGGCTCCATGCGGGCCTGTAGTAAGTGGGGGCCCAGAGTCGCCATGTCGGGATGCAAAAAGTCACTTAGGAAGTCATTCGGGCAAGGGGCTTAACCCGGGTGGATACTTGCCAGCGCTGCCTGTAAGTCATCGACAGAAATGGGGCTATCCAGCTGGTCACGCATCTGGTCAGACAGCCTGAGGGGGTATATCTGAGAGAAATTCATCTAGTAGAGGTACTGCTATCAACTCCCGCTCCTGCTACAGGCTAGAATAGAAGGAGGCGAGCACCTGGACCACGGCAGAGGGGGAGGTACATAGGGAACCATCCGAAGCGCGCAACAGTGGAACCTGTACCGGGGCTGATCTAGCCTGGCACAACCGATGCAGCATTTGGCTGGACTTATCGCCCCATTGATATATCCTGTGCAGAGTTGCCAGCCACACCTCTTTGGCCTCATCTGTGAGGAGCTGGCGGATTTGTTGCTGAACATGGAGCAGATTACGGCAGGAGCTGGGGTCCGACCACTCCAAAATTTCCAACTCCAGCAGGCTTGGGCGATTCTCCAGTTCCTGCACTTCTGCCAGGCGCTTATGTTTTTTCCCTTTGTGGAAGCTAATGTCAGTCCCTCTAATGTTTGGCTTGAGAGCCTGCCATAACGTTACTGATGGTGGAGAGGTAGGCTTGTTAAACCGGAGATATTCCACAATAGCGAGACGGAGAGTCTCCTGATACGCAGCATCATGGAGAAGCCACTGGGACATGAGCCACCTGCACAAGGTCCGGGGGTCTGTAAGCGCAGCTTGATCTGAATGGGTGAGTGATCTGAGAGTTCTCTGGCCAGGATTAAGGTCTGTGCCAATCTGTGTGAATAACTGCATGGAAGGAATATGTAATCGAGTCGCGAAAGAGTGTGATGGACGGCCGATGCATACAAAAATCCCACCTCGGTAGGGTGAAGCGATCGCCACGACTCAGTCCATCCTAATGTGTGTCGAGTATATGTAGCTTGGATGCAAGGGGGGGGGGGGGGACTGTCGGGCTGCACAGCCTGCCACCTATCCTGGGTTAACAAATGCAAAAAGAACTATTGATGGACAGAATGCAGAAACATGTCATACATTCACCCCAGTACAGAGATCTGGGCCTAAATCCATTGTTCTTTTGCTCACCATGCCATCCCAGTTTGGACTCAGCCATATGCAAATCAGTCTTGACCCTGTGCCCAATGGGAACAGTCCAGCCCGAACTGCCAGGTCTGGTCCTCCCTGGACCAGAAATAAGTATCCTAAGACTGGTTTCGGGGTTTCACCCCTCTTCAGCCAGAATAGCCTGATTCCAGTGGCTTGGAGAGCACGGGACTCACGTCTGGGCATACCTGGCGCACTTAGGGCGAGAAAGCAAAAGACACACAATTGATGGACGGAATGCAGAACAAATCAAAACATTCACACCCACTCAAGAGATATGGGTTAAATCCATCATTCTTTTGCTCACCATGCCACGCCAGTTTAGACCTGGCCATGTGCAAATCAGTCTTGACACTGTGCCTCATGGGAACAGTCCAGCCCGAACTGTCAAGCCAGGCCTCCAGTGCCGTACGTAATTGATTAATCGCCTCAAGCCGAGTTGCACGGTCGGGGGACATGCCCTCTGCACCCTCCTTCCCAGCGGGTGTGGTAGTATAATGATCCATGGTGGGTTGCTTAGAGGCCACCGCCCCAGGCTTGTCTCTACCCATTATGAAGCGGAGAGGCGGACAAAGAAGCGAGCCTGGGACCGACAGCCACAGCAGGTACATGAGGTAGGTTGGACTTCTATGCTGTGCCGATGACCGCTGGTGGCATGCGGGGGCTTTGCAGTACCAGGCCTACCAGCCTATGGGCAGTAATGCAGACCAACCTAGGGCAAGGCGCCAGGCCTCACGGAATCCAACCCTCCTGATAGCAAGCTGCACCAGGCCTAGCCCCGCCGCTTCTGCCACAAAGGAGGGACGGCCAAGTAGACGCCCTACAGGGACCAGACTCGCTAGACCCCCGACCCAGGCACCCCCCCGGCCGATTGCACCAGGATCAGCAACAAGAAGGCCCCAAAGTTATTGCGCCTCACCTCCAGCAGTTCCAGTTGTGTCAAGGTATCAGCAAGATGCAAGTCCGGCGTTGAGAAACATAACACCGCAGCATACCCCTCAGGGCACCAGCCCTTCCTGCCCCAGAGATCTCCTGGGGGCCACGGGCTCACTACAATCGTCTAGAAGAGGTACTCAGGTGAGTCAAAGTGGCCCAGTAGGAACAGCCACAGGGGCAGCAAAGCAGGGGCGGATTGGCACTGCGGGCATTCGGGAATCGGCCAAAGGGCCGCTGTTTCAGTGCCCTCTGTGGGCCGTTTTTTTTCTCCCCTTTCCCAGTCCACAGAGAGTGTTCTCTGCTGTCTGCTCTCTGTCGACTGGGAAATGGCAGAAAAAAAACGGCCCACAGCACGGAGACAGAGACAGAAATGAAAGCGCTTCACTGTGCAGGCCATACAGCGATTATAAGCTGTGGCCTGTACTGCACCCCCTCCCCTGCAAAGCAATCACGCTGAGGGTGGCTGGGGAGGGGGTGATTGTTTACAAGAATCGGCCACGCAGCCGGGGAAACAGTGTTAGTCTTAACACCTCGCCCACAGCCGCTCACATTCAGGGCACAGTGGGCGAGGAAGAATGGGTCTGGCTGTGGGGGCCAGGTGATGTTTTGAAAGCGCACAATCTTCACCTTAGCCCCCCCCCCGCACCCCCTCCCCGTGCAAGAAGTTTAAAAAAAAAGGGTTATAGTTCTTTCGGTGCCATCATTTTAGAACTGATGCATTTTCAATATTACATTCAAGGAAGTCATGGTTGCAGCTTTTCTATTTTATGCAACTAATAACCATTGACAAAACCTATAGTTCTGGCTTGTTGTAGGTGTAACATTACTTGCTGTATTATATATCTGAACGCAATGACAGAAGCAGAAAAATACCAGTCGGGCGGCACACTATGCTAAGCACAGATTTGTAGCTTAGGTGTTTTAAGCTACGCCCATAATTACATTGAACACCCCCTTTGGAGAGACCCCTCAGTTTTGCCATCCCACTTAAAGCCCTGGAAACAACACCATGTCACAGACACCTCAGGGCCTGGCACTGTGCATCATGCATGACTCATGACTTCCAAGGTTTCAGATTGACTATGTACAGGGGCATCTTGAACGCCTCCCTTTGCTTTAGGAACTACAGCGAGGGGTGAGTTCCTGATGAGTCTCTTCTGTCTGCAACTCTGCGTACAAAGGCCCAGCTCACAATTATTGTGACAAGGTGGGTGAGAGAGTAAGTGAAGGGATGGCTGGATGGATCAGTGAAAGGGTGAATGGATGAATGAAAGGGTGAATGGATGGATGATGAGAGAGAATGGGTGGATGGATGAGTGAAATGATGGATGGATTGATTAATTGATAAGTGAAAGTGTGAATGGATGAACAGATGTGTGAAAGGGTGGCCGTAAGGATGGATGAGTGAGTGAAAGGGAGGGTACATGGGCAAAAGATTGGATAGATGAGTGAAGGAGTGAAAGGATGGATGAGAGAAAAGATGGATGGATGATTGAAAGGATGGATGAGTGATAGGGTCAATGGATGGATGCATGAGCGGATGAGTAGATGGATAGTTGGGTGGATGGAAGGAAGGATTTCTGATTTATGTGATGATTAGCTGGTTGGGAAAGAGTATCCAACGACCTTGTGCAGGGCGTTAAGACTGCATGTAAGTATTCAGTTATCAGACCTGCAGTGCTCCAAGGGGCATATTACCAAGGGCATTATCGCCGCATTAGCGGGACTTTTTCCCGCTAATGCGGTGATAATTTTATCGCCCTATTACCAAGCTGTCGCTAACACCAGTTAGCGACAGCTGGTAGGCGATAGCGGGCATTTAGGGGCCCACTTTGAATGTCAGCGATAATTATCGCTAATGACATGCAAAGTGGGCGTGCCAAGATGTTAGCCACTGAAAACAGTCGCTAACATCTCTAACTCCTATTAACAACTTTTGGAAATATTTGCGTTAAGAGCGAACATCTCCAAAAGCTAACGCCTGCTAAAAGCAGTTCTTAGCCATGTTATCCAATGGGAGGTGGATAACATGGCTAAGAGCATTGTCACGATAATGCATGAATATCGCTGATTTTTCAGCGATATTCATGCATTTCGCAGGATTTTTACCGCTTTTGAGATAAACCTTGATAATATCAAGGTATCTCAGCGGTAAAAATCCTCGGTGCTCGGCGATATTTTTTTCCTGCTAACCAAGCAATAGCGATAATTATCGCTATTGCTTGGTAATATGCCCCCTAGTCTTTACCAATGTTACTTGCTCTGTAAGCTTTAAAAGGCTTAATTTACTAAATAGTTCTCTACGAATTAGACCTCAAAGAGTAACCAAATAGTGTCTCATGAACGGGCACGCCCCTTGAATGTGGGCCACGACCCCTTAACTGTAGGCCACACCCCTTAAATGTATGCCACGCCCCTTGAACGTGGGCCACTTTTTTTCGTCAGTGCCCGGGCCAAATTGTGATCCCAATCCGACCCTGCAGCAAAGGCAGCAGCAGTGAGATCTCCTGTCTTGATGTGAGCGCACCCATGGCCATGCGAGCTAGGACCCCACAGAGCCGTCGCAATCTCTCCTGAACAAGCTGTTCTGGCATCGAGGCCACGGCCTACAAAATGCCTCCCTCGCCGTCTATTCACGGGCCCGATCTGGCCGGTAAAATCAGAGTCAGCAGCACACACGTGACCTAGGGCAGTGTCCTCCACCATACAGAGCCCCCAGCTCAGGGCCCTTTCGATATCGTTGGCTCCAGGAGCTTTTCCCACCAGTCGGGCACAAGGGTCAATGAGGAGTCCGCCGCGCCCTGCAGCAGCTTAGGGGAAGAGAGGAGCCCACAGCGACGGCCCAGCAGGGAAGGTCAAGGCCAATTGCCGAGCCCCCCGACCCCAAGTCCCTACCGGCACCCAGCCGAGGCCCGCCGAGCGAAGATGGTCTCAGCAATGCAGTTTCCCCAGCTGGTACGCCGGCCACAGCCTCAGCGGCCCGGGCGGTCCACACAGCACGTCCCCCGTGCGTGCTCCACACACTTCGGTCTCACATGCGTCGGGTTCAAATCTGGGCCTACGCCACTCGCCACCGCCACGAAACTCTGCCGATAGTGATCCCGAGACAATTTACAGCATCTGCGCGGGCCGGGGTCAGGATTATTGTAAGATTTTGGCACCAAGCAGGCTCGGGCTAGCGGAGCACTACAGAGGCATGTCCGCCATGCTTGGCTCCGAAGCAACGCCCCCATACCTGTGTATTTTTAATATCAATATTATTTACAAAAAAGGTATAAAAATAACACCTTCAATAGTGTATATATGTTTGTAGACACAATATTTAGTCCACAATGTTATGGTAAAATGATATTCTGGAGTCGATGTTCAGTCACCTCACAACAATGAGATATATCAATTGTTTCTGTACACAAATGCAGTTGCAAATCATTGATAGGATACCAACGCCCAAAAGGCATCTAAGTCTAAGCGAAATCTTTCCATGAAGGATACTTTTCACTTTTTTTTAATATAGGCTCTCGTGCATCATGACAGATTTTTTCTTCTAACAGTAGATGTTATAGTTTAGAGAGACATGTTACAAATTCTTCATTTTATGAATGCCACTGCACGAATAGACATTTCCACTCTCCATACCCACATTCACAGGAATATGCTAGGATTCAAAACTTGGAAAGCTATCTAAATAAGAATGTTGGTTTTCGTGCATTGACTGATTAGTACCTCCAGGTGACCTAAAAAAATATTCTGGGGTCACAAACCATGTGCTGTGCGTTAACAGTAACTGTTTTGTGACCCCCAAGAACATTAGCTCAGGCCCTTGGTTTTTGTCCTGTAAGGTACAAGTAAGTACTGGTTTCTGAATATTTTTCAGAGCGAGTGATAGCTACTTATTTGGCAAACATGAGCTGGTTGGCTCTGACTGCTGAGAGTCAGGATGTATAAAAGGCGTGCGGGTAAAGACAGCTTGCCTAGAAAAAGGATGTAGGAGTACTGACAGAGTTTGTAACGAACAGACAGAGCTACTCACTATCTAAACAAATGCAATGATGTGTAATAAGATAAAATGCTGTTATATTTAACTGAAAAACACCTCAATTATCATTGTTTGAACGTAATTTGCCTTAGGTTCAAGCTCTGTTAATGTCAAATACTGTGTAGGTTGGTACCTTCCGCATCTCCTTGTAGTTGTGATGCCTAAAATCCAGTTTGTCGGTAACCTGAGGCTCATGGTCCAAGAAATAGAGGGCATTTGGATCTGCAAAGGAAAACAAATGCAAAGTGTAACTTACAAGAACCCTAAATGGCTTAAAAAAGCTGAACAAGCAAAAGAGGATGAAACATGCACAACCCAAAAAACATTAAAAATACAGAAAGAAGTCATGAACCCCATGTACAGCACAGCTCCAGAATTCAGCCTAAAGAAAACACTCACTCCCAATAACTCCTATCGAAAGGCCACCCTATAACCTCCATGAGTGGACCAACTAGGCCTTAGCAGATGTAATGACTTCCCACAATCATGGGAAGTCGGCCGGTGTTGCCGACGACTATCCTCCGATCCTCTTCATCTTCTTGACTTCGTCCTGGAGTCCAGCAGCAGAAAACACCCAGACTCCAAAGCTCCCCTGACCAATCCCAAAGCTGCAATACAGCATTGTGATTGGTCAGGGCGCTGTAGTTTAGCGCTTAGACCAAGCTTGGGAGCCTGGGGCTTGTTCTCTACCCAGGCTGTAATGCAGCCTGGATGGAGAACATGCCAAGTGCTTATGACTGTTTTGGGCGGCTCGATAGGTCTGGTCAAAATATCATGCCCATTTGGAGTGCCTCCACTCCGCCCCCTGCAGTGCTGTGGCATAATAAAGTTACGTTATTATCATTCCCCCCCTTTTTTTAACTGCTCGGAGAGCAGTGAGGCGACGCTCCTCCCACACATAGGCCCACGTACCTATGTTACAGGCAAGCAAGCACTCGTAGGCTACTGATGGACAGGCACACACGCTGACCCAGACAGCAACACAGGCACACAAACAATATCACCTGCGGTTTATACTTTACACATACATTAAGGGAACTAATTCAGCTGGAAGGAGATAGGACAGATGTATCCGCTGTAATTCAGGGAAAACTGGATAGTATGCTGGCTCTGATAATAGAAGTAAGGTGGATGCCACAAACAAAAAAAACATGCGCTTCAATTAGTTCAGAAGTTCAGTTTTGTTCTTGGAACATGCTACTACTCTATTAATCACATTTTCTTCCGGATACTTTTATTTACCAAGCTGGTAAGAAATCTCCATTGGTTAAAGTACTTTTTACTAAAATATCATTTGACTTGCACGTTGGAGATTGGAACCTAGCAGGATAAAATGATTCCCACCACCTTAGGTAATACTAACATATTTTTTCAGTGCAACGAAGCCAGTTTCACTGCAGCAAACACTGCAAGTGAAAATATATTTTTTATTCAAAAACTAGCAATTGTGGAACTGAAACTAAGAAAGTCGTTTATGTGGCTTTGTACCGCAGCTGTGGAAAAGCAGATGTTCTGAAGGAACTTGAGTCTTCGCGTCCTGTGAATCCCACTTCCCTCTTTGTGGCTCGACTCTGTTGGGTCTGAGTGAAATACACTAGTCTGCTGACAGGTTGTCCCATGGCCTCCAGGGGAAAGTGAGAATCATCAAGATAAGTTACACATCCCCATTGATTACTGCTGGTGCAATTGTGAAAGTTAGGCTGCCATAAATATGCCTGTTCAAATCAACACATCTTAATAGTTTGCTGCATAAATGTGCCGCTGACTATATATTAAGAAGCACTTACACCCAGAGTAAAGGTTTGGGCATCCCTGGGAGCAGAATCACCACACCCATTAATACTGATGCTGCCGAGTGATCCCTCCCCTGAGACATAAATCCATGCCTTAGAATAGCATCACGTACTATTGTTATTACCGGGTATGAGCATTTTGCACCTGGTAATTCTGGTGCAAACTTACTAGATGTAGGATGATCACATCCGGTAATACCACATGTGCACAGAAAAAACAATGAGAAGCTTTTTTCAGGAAAGACATCTTAGAAAATGCTGAAGCCCTGAGCTTCCAGGCCAGCCGATGAAGCCAATGCACAGTTCTTGTGAAAATCTGTCTTGAGCTTTGCAGGAGGCGGCATTTTGGGAATTGTGACAGGCAGATTTGACAATGCACCTTTTGCACTGCCTCACAGATTTTGGTGTAAAATATAAAGACCTTGCAGAGTACATGATGTATCACTCACAAGTGTCTAATGCTAAACCGCATGCCATAAATAATTGTTCTAGTGGCCAAATGTGAATGTAGGGGAAATGTATTCATAGGGCAATAGTGCATAGAACCCATTATGTACAAACTGTGCAAAGCTGAACTTGCATTACATTTCTGCAGAACAGACACAACATGACTATCACAGAGGTTTTCTGTAAACTACCAAGAACCCGGGGCAATCAACACAATAAAAGGACAATGGTTCACTGTGGTGCATTCCTCTATAATTCCTTATAAATAGTCACATTACCAGATGGCTCAAAGTGCGGACCCTGCCAGTTGTGGTGCAGCGCTTCTCAAAACATGTTCCTGGTGGACTCCTCACAGATAGATGCGCATGCAGCTCTTTGCTCCAAGCGTAGACACTGACCGTCACGATGCAACATTTAACCAACTCTGGTCCTGATTGATTCCAGGAAGATGGTTGGTGCAGTGTTCATTCTTGATATCATTTGGCTCATAAAAGCCTTCTTCTCTTTTTGATGCTGTCTTTTTTGGTCCTCTCTTTCCAGTAACTCCATTGCTCAGAACCAGATATCATTTTGGCCCTCCCACTTAAATTATTCCTCCAAATACCTTTTTGCTTCTGCTCTTAATCATTTCCATCCTGATGATGATCCATTAAATTACTTAGAGTAGAAACGTTGTCGATGTTATGACAACTACACCAGTAGAACTCTTTATCTATGGCAGGATTGTTGTACAGTTATTTTTCATCCTGCACCAATACTACTGTGTGTTCTACATATTTATTTCCTGTTCTTCTTTCTACACTTGTTTTTATGCACTTCTCACCCACACTATGCACTTTAGACAGAATGTATTTTAATTAAAAAGTGATGGAATTGCTGGTAATGCTCTTTGTATGGCTTCATGAAACACTTATTTTATTGTTTGGTTTCACTAGTTACGCAACACAAATTGACTAGATATAATGCATTATACATGAATACGCCCATGATCCCATGAATCAGCCTTTATGGTCAACACAGGCTAAAGACAGCTGATTTTCCCTTGCAAAGGATGGTACCATATGGTAAACTGCTCGTTCAGAGATAGGGTTTGCTTGTGTCATATATGGCTCTCAGTTTATGCTGATACCTGTTTGCATCTCTGCCCCTCTTGTACCTGCCTATGTCTCTTTCTCTTCAGCTACTCTATCTGTGTCCCTCTCTCCCCGTCACTGTCTCTTCCTATGTATTTAGACGTTTGTGATGTCTAATTTTCCACAACTCTCTGTATGTCTGCCATCTTGGAATGATGTTCTTTTAATATAAAACCCATTGCAAAATTGTCTGCGGTGCATGCATTCTTTTTGTCTCTTCCAGGCCTAAGTGTCAAAATGGATTCCAAAAATGCAACACTTTTCTAGGGTGCAGCCAGCATTTGTTTTATTTTTGTGTACACTGATGCACACTGACAGCATCTTGATACTTTGCAGCTTTCGAATTGCTGCTATGTTCCTGGTTTGTTATAAGGGTGTGTAAAGTATTCAATTTCTGTTAACTAAATCCATAACCTCTCCATCCACTTACCTGAATATTTGGGGGGGGGTCGAACGTGGCCTAACATGTTTTTCATATTGCTTATTTGCTCTATGGGTTTGCTGTCCCATTTCAGATTATGGATTGTGAATTAGTAAACAGATCAGTTCAGACTAATACTTCCTTTTGCATTCTAAACATGGCCGTCTCACTTTAAGATGGCTGTTAGCTCTGGGGGTCTCTAGTTAGCAATGGTATTCACCTTTTTCAAAATAGGGACCCTTACTTCCAAGTCAGGATAAGTGGATTACACTCCTCAATAACCCCTGCTCACCCCCTTGGTAGCTTGACTCGAGCAGACAGGCTTATCTCAGAGACAGTGTGTTAAGCATTTGTAAATATACACAGCAATACAGAGAAAACACTACAGATGGACACAACACAGGTTTTATAAAAATAAGTATTCTTTATATAGACTTAACACAAGATCACAAACAACAGAAATCCACAATACTACACTTAAGATTGCTTAAAGAGGATAAAATGTTGCTTAGTTCAAGTTGATGATCAATACGATAAAGTTCTCAACAAAGTAACTGGATGTGTAACGCAAAGTAAACAAAAGGCTCCCAAAAGGGGAGATGCGTCGGTTCCGTGATCCGGGGGAGATGATGCGTCGTACCTCAATGCTTGTGCAGAGTAGGGGATGCGTTGTGATCCTTACCGGTGCGGGGTTGATGCATAGATTCTCGGCCTGCGGGCCCGTTGCGATGCGCAAGATGGCGCCTTGATGCGATGCAACGATCTAGTTATGTTATGTTATGTTAGCAAGCACTTATAAAGCGCGCGTACACCCTTAGGTTTCATGGTGCTGAATACTGAAGGCCGTTGCGACCAAGATACTAGGCATAGGCTTGCTCGAATAGCCATGTCTTCAGAGACTTTCTGAAGCTGAGGAGGTTGTTACAGCTTCTGAGTGCCAGAGGGAGGGAGTTCCAGAATCTGGGGGCCAGGTGGGAGAAGCAGCAGCATCCCTGACGTTTCCGTATAAAAGACGAGGTGGTGAGCAGGAAGTGGTGAGCTGACTGTAGACTGCGCCGCGGGGTATATTTGGTGATCATGCAGCTGATGAATCTGGGCCTTTTGCCGTGCAGTGCCTTAAAGGCTAGGCAGCCAGTCTTAAAGGATACGCGATGAGCTATTGGGAGCCAATGAAGTTGTGCTAAGCAGGGTCTGGCTGACAACCATTTAGGTTGTTTATGAATCAGTCTAGCTGCCTGATTCTGGACCATTTGGAGCCTTTTTTGCAGACCGACAGATAGGCCAAGGTAGATAGAGTTTGAGAAATTGAGCCGTGAGAGTATTAATGCTATCACCACCTGTATTAAAGCAGAATGGGTCAGCAAATGTGCGATTTCCTGATTTTCGTAGTTGGTGGACACAGGAAGAGATCACTGCGCCCACCTGCCCACGAAGCGAGAGGTCAGCATTGATGGTGACCCCTAAGCTTTTCACGGAGGGAGAAGGAATGGGAGGGGGCCCGAGTTCTGGCGGCCAGAATTGCGTGCCCCAGATATTCTTGCTGTTCCCAGGCAGGACCTGCTCTGTCTTGCCCGGGTTAAGTTTCAGGTGGTTAACATCCATCCAACGCTGGATGTGAAGCATGGTGGATTGAAACTTGCTCACGGCGTTGGGGGAGCTGAGAGAAAAAATTATCTGAAGGTCATCAGCATAATTGAAGACAGTGATGTTTCTATTTTTAAGTGAACGAATCAGTGGTCTCATGTAGAGATTAAGGAGCAACCGGGAAAAAGAGGAGCCCTGTAGGACCCCACAGGTGGACTACCACAGGTAGTTGCGATGCGAGAAGAGGGCGCCCTTGAAGCGACGATGCAATGACGATGCGTAGACGCCCTGGCAGCCTTGCGACGACTCTGTACTTTGGAGCCGCGACAGGCCCTGCGACATGCTTCTCCAGTGATGCGATGGCGACTCTCTCGATGGTGTCACGAAACTCCGGTGATGCGACAGCAGGCAGCTTCAATGAACACACGCTTCCAGGTAGATGCGGCAAAGGCTCGCTTCTCCGGCGATGAAATGATTTCAGCTGCAGTGGCGACACGCTTCCTTTCAATGCGTCGCGCTTCCAGCCCCCAGCGACACGCAAATGTCTGTAGTCAGAACTCCCAGCAAGGAAATTCAGGGTGGAGCTGGAGATGAAGTCTTTTGTCCCTGAGACTTCAGCAGAAGGCAAGCACAGTTCAAGCCCTTGGAGAATATTCTAAAGATAATGAAAGTCCTCAAAAAGTTCCTTCTCCTTTCCTTGGCAATGAAGCAACCACTGCAGGCCAACCCAGCAAACAGCACACTGGCAGGGGGGCAGTCAAACTCCTGCAGCTTCCTTGGTTCTTCTCTTTGGAAAAAGGTTTCTTGTTCCAGAAGTGATCTAAAGTTCTTGGGACTGGGTCCCAATATTTATACCCCAAAATCCTTTGTTCTCTGAAGGCAGAGAGGCCTCTGCCTAGTCCAAATCAGTTCCTGAGCACTTTGTTTACATGACTCCTTCCTTCCTTTCACTGTGCAGGGCAGAGACATCAGACCCCCACAGGAGGTGAAGCCAGCACAGGGGAGGAGAGGCACAGCTCTGGAGCACTTTGTTGACAAGATTCCTTCTCTCCTTTCACAGTGCAAGAGGGAGACATCAGATAAGCCACAGGAGGGGGAGCCAGCATTGTAGAGGGAAGGCCCAACCCTATGCAGGTCCCAGGTGCAACTCCTCCCTCCCATTTAGATGCAGATCTCTCTATTCACCACCGGGTTGCCCCAGCCTGTCTCCTGTAATTCCCCGGCCCTGTCACTCACAAACTCAGACAAGGAATACACAACCTAGCAGAGGCAGGCCTGGACAGTTTGGCAAGAAAATACCTACTTTCTAAAAGTGGTATTTTCAAACACAGAATATTAAAACCAACTTTACTAAAAGATGTATTTTATAATTCTGAGTTCAGGCATATTAATTTCGAACTTCTACCATGTTCCCTGATTCAGTTAGGATTATAAGAATGTAATAATCTAACTGCCCATTCTAACCTATAGAGAACAGGTAGCCTTGCAATAGTGAAAAACGAAAATGGTTGTAATTCACTATTAGGACATGCTACACACATCAGAGCATGTCCTACCTTGTACTTACAATGCACCCTGCCCTTGGGCCTCCCATAAGGGTGTCTTATATCAAGCAAAGGGAAGGTTTAGGGACTGGCAAGTGGGTGCACTTGCTAAGTCAACATGGCAGTACTAGACTGCACACAGGCCTTGCAATGGCAGGCCTGAGACACACTTTACAAGCTGCTTCTGTGGGTGGCACAACCAGTGCTGCAAGCCCACCACCAGCATTTGATTTACAAGCCCTGGGCACACATGGTGCACTGTACTAGGGGATGACAGGTAAATCAAATAACCCAATAATGGAATCAACAATTAGTACATCAATTTAACATAGGGAGCACTTGCACTGCGGCATTGAATAGCAGTGGCACAGTGCCCAAAGCATATAACCAGCAAAAACATATCAAAACAGAGGAGGGAATCCACCAAAAATGGAAGGGAGACTCACGCCAATGATGCCAGGTCTAACAATGGCCGAGGTTTCGGAGCATGTTCGCTACTGCCTTGTTGCTCCTCCACCATTTGTACCTCTAGGTGCCAATGCAGGGTGGTCCTGGGCGCTAATGGTTGACTTTGCTATTCTTGACACTTCCTCCACTGCTGCGCCACTCATCTGTCTGACTGTCCTTCCCTCAAAGGAGATTGTTCTTGGAGGGTGCAAGAGAGGTCCTAGGGGAGGCGGGGTTTATAACGAACCTGCTTACTCTTAGGTTTCTGAGAACAAACTGATCAATCAACCTGCTGTTGGGCTCGAACAGGATGGTATCTTTAATGACGCAGGGTGCCAGGGGTCACCTGCTTTCCAGTGACCATCTAATCATGGGCATTCCCTCCTAATGGGCTAATTGCCAAGCATCCTTGGTAAATGCTGGTAGGAATTACTCAATTGTGGGTTCATACGGAGATTAGTGTGTCACACACCTTTACTGGTGTGCTGTGGTGTTGATGGAGATAAGAGCCAGGGTTTTGATGTGGTGGGAGGGTTCAGGATCTGGTGTGAGGGTTGATTACCTTGGTGCTGAGGTTACTCCTCTCAGTCAAATCTGGTGTCCTTGGTGCCTGCCCAGTCTTTTATGAGTACGCCTTCCCTGGCTACACCTCAGTGCCTTCTCGGTATTGATAGAGCACAGATGCTATCATACGTCTGATCTCTATGAACTCCCCTGGAAAATTATGTACGACAATATTTTTTGTATATGACAAATGTGATGAGTTATCATGCTTTAAGAACATGCACGAAATAAAGAGCGATCTAGATACTGCATCGTAAAAGTATACAGAATGTTAGGCGTTGATTTGTGATGACACCTAACCATAGATGAAACTAAAGAAAAGGTTTAATTAGCTAATTGGAATGTTTTCTATATGCATAAAATGAACTTTAACATCAAACAATAATATAACTGTCCTAAAGGAGTGCATGAATAAAATTGTTTTAAGTATTGGGAAATAAATGTTAATATTAGAATGAGAGCAATGCTTCTAATTACTGAATGGTGCAATAAGCTTGTAACATGAACCGAGTATTGAAGAACTAATATGCGAATTTACGGTAAGTGTTATATATATATTTTTTATAGGTATTCCATACTTACATAATGTGGACGCAATCAATAATTGACCAAAATGAAAAGCTAATGGGTTGTATTACGATAATGTGGAAGGTCATATTTTAGCGCAACCACAGAGTGCACAGGCTACATTTCATGAAGGCCTAAAACATTTCCCTCTTAGCATGAACTAAAGTTTCTACTTGTGCTCTAACACTCAATACTTCTTTCACGTTTGTAGCCTATTTTACCGGACTTGCAGCAAATGAACAAGTTACTTACATTCGGTAACGATATATCTGTAAGAAACAGTAGTTAGTATTAGATTCCTTACCTTAGAATACCCCCAGGGGTCAGTCTGAATCTGGAAACTTTTGCGTAGCAGTACCCTTACGCGCTGGTAGGCATCGTCTGCGGCTCCGCGTCCGTCGTCGGCATCGTTGGCGCCGGAATGACGTCGCCGGAGTACTTAGACGGCGCCCTCGCGCGCTGACTTCAGTTCTTATACACAGCTTTTCCGCGCCAGAAACGCAGAGCCATGTAAAAAACCAACACTGGTGCCATTGAAACTAGGGCCCTGAAAGGGGATGACCTTAACCCTAGATATCGGTTTGCAGAATGGGGAGGATGGGTGGGGCGGTAAGGAATCTAATACTAACTACTGTTTCTTACAGATATATTTTTACCGAAGGAAAGTAACTTGTTAATCTGAAAGAAACAGGTTAGTATTAGATTCCTTACCTTAGAATAGATACCCCAGCAATTCCAAACCCGGCGGTGGGTCTGCGAACCAATAATCACCCCAGAAAGTCCTGGAGGACGGAACGGCCAAAGAAGCCATCCCTCCGGACTTGGCTGTCCAGGCAGTAGTGTCTTGCAAACGTGTGCAATGAGGCCCACGTAGCTGCCTGACAGTTGTCCTGCAAGGGGACTCCCCGGCCCAGGGCAGTGGTAGCTGCCGTGGCCCAAGTGGAATGGGCCCTCAGCCCAACAGGAGGCTCCTTCTTTGCCAAGGAGTAACAAGCCTTGATACACAGGATGACCCACCGAGAGATGGTCCGCTTGTGCACCGCCCGTCCCTTCTTAGCACCCACGTAACCAACAAAGAGTTGGTCATCCACCCGGAACGGGCATGTGTGATCTAGATAGAACGAAAGCGCACGTTTTGGGTCCAGACGGTGGAGCCGCTCTTCCTCCTTTGAGGGATGCGGAGGCGGAAAGAAAGTGGGCAAGGTGATAGACTGCCCGATGTGGAAGGCCGTGACAACCTTGGCAAGGAAAGAGGGTCTAGTCTGCAACACAACCTTGTCCAGATGGACAGAAAGTAAAGGAGGTTTGGAAGAAAGAGCCTGGAGCTCACTCACTCTCCTGGCAGAGGTGATGGCAACCAGGAAAGCAGTCTTCAGAGTAAGAAGGCGGAGAGGACAATTATGAAGTGGCTCGAAGGGAGCGCACATCAGATAGGTAAGAACAAGGTTCAAGTCCCACTGAGGCATCACAAACGGAACAGGGGGAAACATGTGTGTGATGCCTTTCAGAAAACGAGTTACAATAGGGGACTTGAACAAAGATGGCTGATCAGGCAGCCTTAGAAAGGCTGAAAGGGCAGAAAGGTAGCCCTTGATAGTGCCCAGAGCAGAGCCCTGCTGGGCAAGAGAAAGAAGGTAGAGAAGAACCTCAGAAAGAGGGGCAGCGAGAGGATCCACAGCCTTTGCTGTGCACCTTGCCACAAATCTGTTCCACCTGCAGGCATATACCGACTTTGTGGAGGGACGCCTGGCTGCCAGAATTACATTACAGACCTCAGGAGGCAAGTCAAATGGCCTCAACTGTCGCCGCTCAATCTCCAAGCATGGAGGTGGAGACTGGACAGGTTTGGTTGGAGGACCGTCCCCTGCTGCTGCGACAGAAGGTCCTCCTGAAGAGGCAGACGAACCAGGGGATTGACTGACATACTGAGTAGCTCGGGATAACAGTATCTTCGTGCCCAGTCCGGAGCCACAAGGATGACTTGGGCCCGGTCGCGCTTGATCTTCTTCAGCACTCTGGGCAGAAGTGGCATAGGCGGAAAGGCGTACAACAGACTGCAACTCCACTCACGACGAAAAGCGTCTTGGTGCGAGTGCCGCCTTGGAAATTCCAACGCGCAGAACCGATGACATTGCGCATTCTCTTCGGTGGCGAATAGATCTAACCAAGGCTCTCCCCGCTGCAGAAAGAGGCCTTGTGCCACGTCCGAGTTCAGACGCCATTCCTGATCCATCATGCACCATCGGCTGAGTTCCTCCACCCTGGCGTTCAGAGAACATGCCAGGTGTTGAACCACCAGGGTCACGCCCTGATGTTCCAGCCACTGCCAGAGGCGCAGAGCCTCCTGGCAGAGGGTCCACGACCCCACCCCGCCCTGTTTGTTGCAGTACCACATGGCGGTGGTGTTGTACGTGAACACCTGCACTACACTCCCCCGGACAGAGGGAAGGAATGCCTTCAGTGCTAGACGAATGTTCCACAGCTCCAAAAGGTTGATATGGAGCTGGGACTCCGCCGGAGACCAGAGGCCTCTGATCTCCGCCTCTCCCATGTGGCCTCCCCAGCCCTGGAGGGACGCGTCCGTCACAACTACATGCTCTGGTTGGGGAAGGGAAAGGGATCCGCCCCTGACCCAATCGCGGTCCGTGAACCACCTCTGCAGCTGTCTCGCAGTGCCCTCTGAGATCAGGACATGGTCGGACAGGTTGCCCTGATGCTGGGCCCACTGAAACTTCAGGTCCCACTGCAGAGCCCGCATCCGCCACCGGGTGTGATGCACCAGAAGGATGCAGGAGGCCATCAGCCCCAGAAGCCGCAGCGTCAACCTGACCGAGACTCGGGATAAAGGCTGAAAGATTGGAATCAGAGCCTGAATATCCCGAACCCGCTGTTCGGGAAGATAAACCCAAAACTGCGCCGAGTCGAGAACCGCTCGACTCGGCGCAGCTTCTGAGAGGGGCACAGGTGTGACTTCGGCACATTGATGGAGCACCCCAGCTGGTGCAGGAGGTCTGCCATCGTCTGGAGGTGGCTGACGGCTGTCTGGGGCGAGCCCGCCTTCAACAACCAGTCGTCGAGATAGGGGAAGACTGAAACCCCTAATCTGCGCACATGAGCTGCGACCACCGCCATCACCTTCGTGAACACCCGTGGGGCGCTGGTAAGCCCGAAGGGGAGCACGGTAAACTGAAAGTGCTCATGGCCAACCGTGAACCGCAGGTAGTGCCGGTGGGCCTGCAGGACGGGAATGTGGAAATAAGCGTCCTGCAAGTCCAACGCTACCATCCAGTTTCCTTGGTCCAGAGCAGCTAAGACCTGAGCCAGTGTCAGCATTTTGAACTTCTCCTTCCGGAGAAAGCTGTTGACGTTCCGTAGATCCAAGATAGGGCGTAGGCCCCCTTTGCCCTTCTTGGGTACCAGAAAGTAGTGGGAGTAACAACCACACCCTACTTCTGGCCCAGGAACGCGCCTGATGGCCCCCTTGGCCAAGAGGGCTGGAACTTCCTCTTGCAGAAGTCGCAAATGATCCCCCGACATGCGGTGGTACTGCGGTGGCATGGCTGGAGGGGTCGCCTCGAAGGGGAGGGAGTAGCCCCTTCGAACAATTTGCAGCACCCACCTGTCCGAGGTGACAGTGCGCCAGTGGAAGTGGTGATGGCGAATGCTGCTCCCCACTGGCGTCACATGGGCCTGAAAGCACGGACTAGGAGGCTTTAGAGGCAGATGCTGTGGGGGAAGGTGTGGTCTGGCCTCGCCGTTGTCCCCGACCGCCGCCACGGCAGTTTCCACGGCCGCCACCACGTTGAAAATTAGACTGCGGTGTATGGCTGGCAGCACGTGTGGGGGCGCCCCTTCCTTGGCCACAAAAGGAGCGAAAGGCACCTGTTTGCTGGCGCGGGGACGAGAGGCCCAAGGACTTGGCCGTAGCCCTGGAGTCCTTAAAGCACTGAAGCGCATGGTCTGCCTTGTCGCCAAAAAGGCGACGGCCATCAAAAGGCATGTCCATGAGAGTATTCTGGAAAAGTTGGCGGACCTCAACCAGGCGTGGCGACGAATCGCCACCGTCGTTGCCATCGCTCTTCCCAGTGAGTCGGTGGTATCCAGTCCACACCGGATGGAAAACCGTGCTGCATCTCGACCCTCTGCAAGGGCTTGGGTGAGTTTAGCCCTGACCTCCGCCGGGCATTCTGGCAGCACGTCCGTGACCGTGTCCCACAGACAGCAGGTGTAGCGGCCCAAGAGGCATGCGGTGTTGGAAGACCGCAGTCCCAAACTCAGGGAGGAGAATACCTTTTTCCCGTATTGCTCGTAGCTCTTGGATTCTCGATCGGGCGGAGCCGTCGGGAATGCGGACTGGGAGTTGGAGGCCTGGATGACCAGGTTCTTGGGGGTGGGATGGGTGGACCGGAAACAAGGGTCACCTGGAGCGGACCTGTAGCGGGCCTGGACCAAGTGCCCAAGAGAACGGCTGTCAAGGCCTAATTAAACTGCAGCAGAGGCTCAGCCGAGCTTGACTGTGGTTTAAGGACCTCAGTGAGGAGGTTAGTCCTCACAGCCGCGACGGGGAGCTCAAGGCCCAATGCCTTGGCCGCCCTCGTCAGCACCACACTGTAGGTTGCCCCCCTCCTCCGTAGCCCCGGTAGGAGGGGAGACAAAACCAGTGTCTGGCGAAGTGTCCAGACTACTAGCATTCCCAAGGTCAACTGTCCAGTCCTGCTGGGACTGAAAATCACGTGTCAGAGGGTCATCAGACCCCTCCCAATACACCTTGTCACCCATCTCCTGATAGTCAGGGATGTCAAAGGATGGGGCCGGTTTGTTGAAGTAAAAATCTCCCATCGGCGTCGAGTATGGTGCCGAGCGGCGCCGCTCCGATGTCGGAACCGGATCGAGGGAGGCATCGGGGACGCCGTCGCCCCAATGCGGCGCCAGAGGGGACACCCTAGGGACCGGTGCTGGTGAGGTTGTCAGGTCAACCAGCGACGACCCGGATCCGGAGGCAGATCCAGCGGGGCCCTGCGGTGCCGGGCCAGAAGGTGCCGGCGGCATCGGGCCGAAGCACCCGCCGGCATCGGGCCGAAGCACCCGACCCGCTGGGGCCCCCAGATGGGTCCGCTGGGCCCGAAGGCACTGCGGAGCCCGTCGGAGGAGAGAGCGACCTCATGGCCATGAGGAAACGCTCGATCCCCTCCGGCGTCGCGTCGCGTCCCGCCCAGGGACCGGAGGGTATGAAGCAGGCCGTGACGCCTTCAACTCTGACGGAGCCGCGTGGGTGGTGTGACCCGAACCCCTGGCCGTGTCGTGTGAGCATCGGGGGGAGTCGGAAGAGCAATGACGCCTCTTCGAATTCTTGTGCTTACCTGATGACTTCAAGCCCGAAGACCGATGGTGACTCCCGGAGCTATGATGGCTCCGACCCCGCGACCGGTCCCTCGACCTCCTTCCGGACCAGGACCTCTTGTGGCGCGGGGCCGACTGCCGGAGCTCGAGCCGCTTGCGGGACCGCTCCCACCTAGCTTTCGACGTAGTCGGGGCAGGCCTTGTCGTCGTGATCGAAGCCGAGACAGTGAAGGCACCGGCAGTGAGTGTCGGTAACCGACATCAGTCGGTTGCAGTCCTCACAGGGTTTAAATCCAGGCAACCCTACCGGCACGGTTCAGAGTCGAGAAGTCTTTGAAAAATGATCAAAAGGAATCGAAAAAGTTAGTCAAAAATTGACTATGGGTACCACTTTTCCGGATCGGCGCTTGCTGCTGCGGAAAAAAGAAGAACTGAGTCAGCGTGCGAGGGTGGCGTCTAAGTACTCCGGTGACGTCATTCGGGCACCAACGACGCTGACGAAGGACGCGGAGCCGCTGATGACGCCTACCGACGCGCAAGGGTACTGCTACACAAATGTTTCCGGATCCAGACTGATGCCTGGGGATATTCTAAGGTAAGGAATCTAATACTGACCTGTTTCTTTCAGATTTGTTACTTTCTAGAGTACATGCTTGGGAACGGACAGACAAAGGTTGAGAGCATAGACTTGCCTACTTCCTATATGTCATAACCAATCAGAAATATAAAAATCAGTGGTTTCATGGAAAATGCTAAGTAATGGATTACTTAATCTTCTGGATTTTGTATATTTTACCTACTACATCATCTCAACCTATCCAACTGACCAATGGGACAGAATGGTACGATCAAATCGGTGATGTCAAGGGGTGTCAACTAGAAATCGATTGAGTATAATTGTCCAATGTGCGAACTAGGGCGTCCTCTATTCTTGCCCACTTTTTCGATTCACCTTGTGTAACAGAGACTGATGATTTGGACTTCCAGAAACTAAGGCCAACAGCGACTTATACTGCATTTGCTGTCGACTGGTAAGGTTGTGTAAGAGGAACCTCTCGGGCTGGAAGGTTCCTGACAACAATTGTGGCATTCGGTGCTGCAATACAGACAGAGACAGGCGAATTTGTTCATGAACTGGAACTGGTCATTTGGTAATTACTTTACTTACTATCTATGGTTTGTATGAGGGTTATAAGCTTTACTGGTTTGATTTATCTCATGATTAGTCTCCCTCTGCGGAGATTTCCCTTTAAAATCCGATTCCTATAGCTTATTAACGTGCATTAAATTTATAAAATAATACTCAAATTCGATGACCTTTCTTCCTTGGAGGCGATAAAAATACCAACTAAAATTACCATTCTGGGGCTTCTATTTCATTCATTTATTGGAGTCAATGTGTTCAATTGCAAAATTCAGTAATCTATACACCTGTTGCTTTGATCTAAATCAAGTAATCAGGAGATGAATGTAACTATTATTTTATTCCATGTCTTCATAGGATGATAGTTTCATCCCCTAAATATTCTAGTCCCTTTCAGCACAGAACAAGATCCATCAGAGGACCTAAGGGAAGACACTACATTGGTAGCTGAGGTTATTCTGGACAAATTCAGTCAGTAGTAAAATTGCATATGAGGCCCAACACATTTTGCTACAACCGTATCTGCTCTCCACCTTGTAGTCTCTCCCGCTTCCTTGTGCATCCTACATGTGTGGTATCTCTGTTAAGTGAAGCTCGTCAAAGAACATGTGTTTTAATTCATTAGTGTAAATAAAGCCTCTCTTCCATGCTGCTACATGGTGAAGTATGAGCTTTTACCTCTTTGGAGGCCAGCATGTTGCTTCGTTCAAGGTGGTGTACACAATGTTATAGCGAGAAGGACATACCAGGCAGTGGGCAGCCCAGGATCTCAGCTCGCAAGCAGATGGTGCCATTCTCGAACCAGGTTTGTGGGTTGATGCGGATGTAGCGGGCGGCCATCGGCGTGGGCAGCATGTTCAGCACGGGTGTCTCAATGTCGCTGTTCGCTTTAAAAATCTGAAAGGTTGACAGACAGCGAGAGTGTTAGAACGTGAAGCTCCTAGAGGGCCTTTTATTGACAATTTTTCAGTTTCTCATTGAGTATTGTGCTGAGAAATATGATTTCTTTGGTTCTCAACAACTACACACAGAGGTCAACAGTTACACATCACTTTTATTCAAGGTTTACGCCCTTCTAGACCAGCTCTCTGCAACTATACCAAAACAATCAGGCTCAGATGGATTTTATTGCTGTCTAATGGAGGCATTGATTTTTTAACTTATTTTCTTCCAATCATATTTTATTACTGCCAGGACCATAACTTTGATTTAAATGGAGCTCTATTCTTTTCTTCGTTATTGTCTGACACTTCATTTTATTAATGTCTTATGTATTACTCACCCTGTGATGCTCATGCTGCAAACTTTCAGGGGTTTACGAATCAAGACGCATATTATTAAGGACAGGCAATAAAATTATCGCCGCTTTATCGGCAGGAAACTGCCGCTAATGCGGCGATAATTGTCTTGATAATATGCCCTTGAGAATTCCCATAGCAGCCTAGGTTAACACCAGAACCTGGGCTTCTACGGGAATTCACAAGGACATATTATCAAGCCCATTATTGCAGTTTCCTGCCGATAAAGCCGCGATAATTTTATTGCCTGTGCTGGATAATATGCCCCCAAGTTCTCCCTTTTCTTGACTCTTAAGTGCTTCTCATAGTGAGTCAGAGTCTCATCATCATCTTCTGCTGGAACGTCACTAAAGGCTTGTTCATCCCTATGAAGCTTGCAATTGGAAATGTGCTTCTTTGCTTACCACATGATCAGTGATGCAGCCAAGGATTCCAATTGGGGTGATTCTGCTGCAGCCCAGTGCCAAAGAAAAACCTATTCTCAATGAGGCTGAGCAGAAAATGACACACCTCAGAGACCTTATTATCCCGGTCCTATCTCCATCTGGGTTGTTATTGAAGATATCCTGAGGCTCTTAAGGGCATATTTGTGAGCCCCTTGCGCCGCCTCATATTTACGAGGCAATGCAAAGCCACTTTGCGTGGCTTTGAGTGGCCACACAGATATGGAGCAAGTTAAGGCAGCACAAATTGCTGCTTTGCCTTCCTCGTCACTCAGGAGATGTTCCATTGGCGTTGCTGTGGGTGTTAACACACAACACCCATGGGCTTTAATGCTTCCCCATATTTACAAGACCATGACCTGTAGATGCACCAAAACCTTATGCCTCCCCAGGGGAGGCGCAACGAGGAGAAATACCTTATTTTCCCTTCCTTTTTTTTCTTCTTTCTATGTGTGCTGCAGTCTATGGATGCCGCTGACCCAGGAATTAACAGAGCAACCAACCCCAGGCCTGGGGACAAGAAATTGCCTTGCAAAGGAGGAAGCAACACATTCCTCAGAGCGGCAAAAAAGATACATCAGAGACTTCGTCCAGCCAGCACAAATCTGAATAAACACCCCCTGGTTGAGACGCACATGGACAGATGAAGGGAACTGGCAACTTAGATGATCTGCAAGGCCATTGCTACTACCTGCATAATACACAACTGAGAGAGCAAATAGCAAAGTGTGTGAAATCTACCTTTTACGCATACGTCAAGTCAAGTCAAGTCAAGTCATAAAATTTATATAGCGCACTACATACCCAGAGGGTTTCAAGGCGCTTAGGAAGGGGAGGAGGATTATTTGTCAAATATCCACGTTTTAAGCTGCTTTCGGAACGCTAGGTGATTTTGGGTGAGGCGAAGGTAAGCGGGGAGTGAGTTCCATGTTTTGGCAGCCAGGTATGAGAAGGATCTGCCTCCCATGGTGGTCTTGTTGATGCGAGGTACAGTGGCGAAGGCTTGGTTGGAGGAGCGAAGTTGGCGGGAGGGGGTGTAGAAGGACAGTCGAGAGTTGAGGCAATTTGGTCCGATGTCGTAGAGTGATTTGTGTGCGTGGGTAAGCAGTCGGAAAGTAATCCTCTTATTGACGGGTAGCCAGTGGAGGTCTTTAAGGTGACTAGAGATGTGTTCGTTGCGTGGGATGTCTAATATGAGCCTGGCTGAGGCGTTTTGGATTCGTTGTAGTTTCTTCTGGAGTTTAGCGGTGGTACCTGCGTAGAGGGTGTTTCCGTAGTCCAGTCGGCTCGTGACTAGAGCGTGGGTGACTGTCTTCCTTGTCTCGGTGGGGATCCAGCGAAATGTTTTTCTGAGCATGCGAAGAATGTTGAAGCAGGAAGAGGATACAGCGTTGACTTGTCTGTTCATTGAGAGTGAGGAGTCCAGGATGACACCTAGGTTCCGTGCGTGGTCTGTCGGGGTGGGTGCTTTTCCGAGGGCTTCCGGCCACCAGGAGTTGTCCCATGCAGAGGGGGAGGTACCTAAGATGAGGACTTCTGTTTTGTCTGAGTTCAGTTTCAGACGGCTTTGTTTCATCCATTCGGCGACTTCTTTCATTCCTTCGTGAAGGTTAGTTTTGGCGGTGCTGGGGTCCTTGGTGAGAGATAGGATCAGCTGCGTGTCATCCGCGTACGAGATGATGTTGAGGTTGTGTTGGCGGGCGATGGCCGCGAGGGGGCTCATGTTTACGTTGAAGAGGGTGGGACTGAGTGAGGATCCTTGTGGTACGCCGCAGATGATTTCAGAGGCCTCGGACTTGAATGGTGGGAGGCGGACTCTCTGGGTTCTTCCGGTGAGGAACGAGGTGATCCATTCCAGTGCCTTTCCTTGGATTCCGATGTTTTTGAGGCGTTGTAAAAGGGTGCTGTGGCAGACTGTGTCGAAGGCTGCAGAGAGGTCGAGGAGGATGAGGGCGACTGTGTCTCCATTGTCCAGTAGAGTTCGAATGTCGTCTGTTGCTGCGATGAGGGCGGTCTCAGTGCTGTGTTTGGCTCGGAAGCCAGATTGTGAGGGGTCGAGTGAATTGTTGGCTTCGAGGAAGGCGGCGAGCTGGTTGTTGACAGCTTTCTCGATGACTTTGGCCGGGAATGGAAGAAGCGAGATGGGGCGGTAGTTTTTGAGTTCGGTGGGGTCCGCTGTTGGTTTTTTCAGAAGGGCGGTGAGTTCAGCGTGTTTCCAGTCTTCTGGGAAGGTAGCGGAGCTGAAGGAGCAGTTGATGACGTCTCGGAGGTGCGGAGCTATGACGGAGTCTGCTTTGTTGAAGATGTGGTGAGGGCATGGGTCTGTGGGGGATCCAGAGTGGATGGAATTCATCAGGCGGATGGTGTCCTCAGTGGAGATTGGGTTCCAGGCGTTAAGGGTGTTAACGGGGGAAAGATGGTCATCTGATGGTAGGGTGGGTTGGCTTCCGGGTTGGTTGTCAAAGCTGTTGTGGATGTCCGCAATCTTGTTGTGGAAAAAAGAGGCTAGGGAATCGCAGAGGGTTTGAGAGGGGGTGATGTTGTTGGAGTTGGCTGAGGGATTGGAAAATTCCTTGACGATGTTGAAAAGTTCCTTGCTGTTGTGGGCGTTGTTGTCAAGTCGATCCTTGAATGCTGTTTTCTTGGCTTTTCGGATCAGTTGATGGTGAGTACGGATGGCGCTTTTGAAGGCGTCCTTGCTGCTGGTGGATGGGTCTTTTTTCCAGGCTTTTTCAAGGGAGCGGCACAGTTTCTTGGACTTCTTGAGGTCATCGTTGAACCATGAGGTCTTCTTGCTGCCAAGTTTGTGTTATACTTCACCTTTTTCTGGCTGAGTCCTATTTTGTGCTGGTTTTAGGAATCTGCGATCTGTGATGCTGCGATCCAGCATCACTGTGTGTGATTAGACTCTAAAATAGTATTGGTAGAACTGGCTTGACCCAACTAGTCTTTTTGGATTTCCTATAAGGCCGTGGTAGCTGGCACAGAGACTGCACCAGTGGCTTGAAGGATAAATGCCATTTGTGGGTTGTAGTTTGTGCTTATTTATTGCTGCCAGGCGCCCCTGTACTATACCTGGGGTGCATGTTTAAGGAACTGCAGTATTATCCAGAAAAAAAAGTTGCCATTACCAATGTATATAGAATTGTCACCAAGCAGCCAGAATACAGTCAGTCTTCTGTGTTTGTTAAAGAAATTCACAAGTTTCTTTTAGTTTGGCAGCGGATCCAGAGGGGTCATTTTTTTTAAACCAGGGGGCTTATTTATGAGAGCCCTGCGTCTCTTTTGCACCACATAAAGATTTATGAAGCCAGGCAAAGGCAACCTGCGTGACTTGAGTGGCCTCATAAATTGTAAGTAAGGCGGCGCAGTGTAAATCGCTGAGTCGCCTCACTCTGCGCCCGGGAGGCATTTCAAGGGCACTGCAGTGGGGTTTCCCATGCAACATCCATGGAATTTGACGATGCCTCAGATATACAAAGTGATGTAAACCGGGGGAAGCGTCAGTGCTCTTCCGGAGGTGAAGCATCACAAGCAGAAATATGTTTATTTCTTCTAGTTGTTTCCTCTTTCCATGCATGCTGCACTCTGCAGCACACATGGGAAGAGGAAAACACCTTGTAGGATTGTTTTTGTGCAGGAAGGTGTCCTGTCCTGCACTTAAACTATTGAGCCTTGCTTAAATAGGGTGCATTCCTGCCCTTTCACGTTGGTGTGGGGCGGCACAGCAAGGCGACTTCCTACGCTAGGCCAAAATGCCATAAATGAGGCCACAAATGCTGTTCTCCTGATTGACACTCACTTCTCTTGTATGGTTATAAGAATAATGTTTCATTAGTACACCGTTGCTGCAAAAAGTAACGCATGAACTTCTTTTTAGTAAAGCAATGACTTCTGATGTACTTTA
This sequence comes from Lissotriton vulgaris, assembly GCF_964263255.1. NCBI lineage: Eukaryota > Metazoa > Chordata > Amphibia > Caudata > Salamandridae > Lissotriton > Lissotriton vulgaris. The sequence continues at coordinate 101,819,322 of NC_141689.1, read as the reverse complement.
AAATAGATTGACCTCCGGATTATACAGTAAATAAGTACAATATGCATTCGTGTGCGCTCACTAAACGCTTGATACCTATGTGGCATAAATTAGCATAAAACATATTCTCACATGATGCCTGGTTTATATCGTACCACTAGAGGGCAGTCGAATCCAAGTCAAAGCAGTTTTCTTACTAAACTGTGTAAACTCCGTGTCAAGGCTGATTTCTGATGATGTGATCAAATCGATGCAGAGAGCAGAACAGGTCATTTTGACAAGTCTGTCTATTACCGACCCTCCTCTGTACTCCTCACATCCCGGTCTATTCCTGGAGAATTGAACAACACGTCATTGCTCCACACCTAGCTGGGGTGCAGCATGGTACCCTCTCCGAAGTCACCCCGCTTCTGCCGCCACTTTCCCTCCAGTCGCTCACTGCAGTCAGCTAACTGTCCGTCTGTCCCCATCCGTTTCCCAAGACTGCAGGAACAGAGGGGCATATTATCAAGGACCGGTGTTAAAATTATCGCAGTTTTAGCGGCAGGAAACTGCCGATAAAACGGCGATAATGGGCTTGATAATACGCCCTTGTTAATTCCCATAGAAGCCCAGGTTCTGAGGTTAACATGGGCTTCTATGCGAATTAACAAGGACGTATTATCAAGCCCATTATCGCCGTTTTATCGGCAGTTTCCTGCCGATAAAACAGCGATCATTTTAACACCGGTCCTTGATAATATTCCCCTGTGCTCCTCTGCGTTGGTTCGGAAATTGTGCTGCATTGCATTACCAATTATATAGCGCTTACCAGTGCTTTAAATGGAAAAAAATAAGTGCAGGTACTCACGTGATATGTGGATTAGGGGGCGGGGTTAGGGGGGGGGCACGGCTATGGAGGTGGGGCTACAGGCAGTACTCAGGGAGAGGGCCAGAGGCACAAATTGAATTTGTTTGAGGTGTAATTGGTCTGCAGATATGCACACTGCAGACAACACGTATACAAGAACATGCTCAGGGACACAGAAGCACTTGTGCACGCAGACAGGGTATTTAGTTCATGTGTTTTAGGATCGCATATTCTATTGTCCACATTACTACACCTTGATTCCCGACCCTCCCTCCCCCCCACTCCCACAGCTGTGCTTCAGCGTAATCATCACCACCTTTCTCCTCAATCTGGCTCCAGTCAAGTGTTGCCCTACTCTGCGATGCCAGCAGGAAGCCTACTCTTAGGTTTGAGTCAGGAGATGTGCCTCTTAGCAGGCCCTTCATGCACACCTACAGTGCAATTGTCCCCCCTCCCTGCCTGCTTTGATTGAATACATATGGGCGTTGCTCAGTTAGCAGATTGTAAAGGGAGATTAGCACGCGAGTGCTGCACGAAAATGGACCGACTCCTCAGCTGTGTAACGCTTCTTTCTCTACATACCAAATTGCAATGGGTTGGCTTGCTGCCCCAAGAGTACCAGTACTCTTTTTGAGACAAGAAAAAGTTCCGGTACTCAAAGGATGCCTAAAAATGAATGTGTCCGTCTGTAATGCAACCGGTGCTTGTGTAAAGCGCTCTGATACCTTCGGGTTGTGTTCACGTTACATAAAACTGCAAACAAAATAAAAATAAAAAAATAAGCCTAAAATAAATCAGATATTTTGGCTTTGCCAATGCTTATCTGCTGGATTAGATAAATGAGTAACAGCAATGATGTTGTGATGAATTGCAATTTAAAATGTTTAAATTCTGAAGCTATGTGGCATGACTGAGATCTGTGGAGTGGGTAGGGGGTCTTCTAAACACTTCATCATTTTCTCTCCTCTCAGCTTCCTAAAATCTTCCATCTGCTTACCTTAGGTTTTATTTCCTTCCTCTTCATCATTCCACTTTCAGTCTGTCTTTCTACCTGAACTTCCTGGTGCCACTCCCCCTTCACCATGTACTCTCTCTCTGTCACACACACACACACCATTACCACGCTACTGCCCTTACCTGGAGTTAAGTGACATGAGCACGGTGGTGGCAGTACCCCTGTTTTGTGGTCAGTAGTAATCAGTAGTGGAACAGGCTTTTTTTACCTCTGTCCCTGGAGTGAGGTTCATTGGCCCACTCGTGTAAAGTTCCACGGCTGCAATGCTTAATTTGAGCCAGAGGATTCCGGTGCTTGGCACCAGCTCTTAGTTCTTAGCACCGATACTTGTGACAGCCTGCCACATGGTGGCACTGTCTGCCAAATATGGGTATGAACACAACAGCAAATGTGTATTGACCTAATATACTTTAACAATCACTAATACCTGCCACCCAAGCAATTGTTACAGCTTTGTGGACCTTGAATGGTATGAATTGTCACACGTGTAAGAGTGTGAAGGTTAGTAGCTGTCTTGGTATTGTAACTGGCACCGCTGGCAGGGGCATGGACGAGGCAAGCTGCTGTGTCCTCCTGATAAGGCCCCTGGCACTTATTGTTTTACAAATTAACCCCTGCATGGCAGTGTACTTAACTTACCCTTGGCCTGCATGGGTTGTGTGTAGCTTCGAACAGTGCATGGTACTTCTGTGTGCCTGGGTGTGTTGCATGTCATGGAAGCCTGTGGGTTCAATTTTGAAAACCCAAGACCTGGAAAGCCTAGTGAAGGTGAGGACTGCAACCCTCAGACAGGATGTGTATTGTTGACAATCCTAAAGGCTGGGGTGGGGCACACACACTGAGGTGAGCAGGGAAACTGCAGTGCACATCAAAAGTTTCTGAAATTTCAGGAAGAGTTACTGGATAGTGGGGGCTGGGTTCCTTGTCAGGGAGAGGCTGGGCTGATAAGGTCTCACTGGGGCAGGGAAGCTTGATAGAGAGGAAAGCGTAGGCCTTTGAAACTTTACGAGGCATATTTCAGTGGAGGCTGACAGCTGACTGCCCGTTGTGATCCCCCGAAACCCCCTTGGTATGTGTTTGTGAGTCAATCAGAATTGGAGCCATTCCGACTGTGGCAGGCTGTGCCTTTAGCAAAGGGCGGTGCATAGGAGAGAGCACTTAAAAAAAGCCGACATCCACAACCGAGTGACACTAAATCACCTCTGTCTCTGGACTGTAAAGGTGGGAGCATGCGTCCCCCACTTTGCTCAACAGCTCTGTTAATTGAGTGAAGAAGATTACGAAAACTTCTAACTGTTGGAACCAGGACTAGGGACCAAGGTCTGCTGGTGTCTCTGCTGGTTGAGAGGCCATCACCCAGGAGTCAAGACCACTTGGCCTTAGCTTGGAGCACCAGTCTTCTGTCTACCCTGTGAGGAGGCAGAGAAAGCGGTGACCAGCGGGAATCCTGCCAAGTGGATCCTGGTGGAGAGAAGGCTGAGACTCCCAGTCCTCTCAGTAATGTTGCTGCAGTACCAGTCAGTGTGCCTTGTGGGGGCCCCGTGATTTAAATGCTGTCGCCCTTGTGCAACCGAATAACAAAAAGAGAGTGCCAATACTGATATTGTAATTCAAAAGACCAGATCTCATCCAGAAGAAGTATGCAACTCACCACTGGGAAATGCTATTTAATAGCTATTTATTAGAAACAATTTATAGAAAACACAAGTTGTAAGGTTATAACCTCAATCCATTTGACAAATTATTATAAAGATTGGGTGAAAAAAAGACACAAAAGGAATGAAATCACAGCCATACTATCACTCTCATTAATACCCAGACATGTCACAATCAAACCACTAGTATACTCACATACATACAAAAGGCCTCCGCACAACTAGGTGGAGTCAGTACACCAGTGTGAGGAGCAGGTGGTTTGCTCAAGCATTAAAAAATCAGAATAATAGGTTGTCTGAAACAATACACCCCTATGGATAACAAAACAGTCAGAAAATAACCTAATGTTAAACAATGGTAGTGTAAATAAGATCAAGTGCAATGAAAATAAATACACAGATCACATTAGCAGACCGAGACAACGGCCTACGCGTTTCGAATCCCTATCAATCACCACGGACTCTCCTAAGGGCCAACGTTATTCCTGTTCAAAGCGTCAATGTGTGAGCAGAGGCACTGCTCAAGGTTCCTCTAGCCGGGGGAGTTTGTCACAAGTAGCTTCAGGGGAAGATCATAAGCATTGCGTGGGACCAGGGAATGGTGCTACGGCAGCGCCGAGTTCAATCAGCAGGCAAATGAGTCGATCAAAAGTCCAACGATGAGGCAGTTTGAATTGCTTGTAGTCGCGGGCTGTGGGAACTAATCTCTTGCACATGCGCCATCATTTTCGTAGCTGCCCTTGTGCAGCACATTTCAGCAATCCTTGTGTGCCAGGTGGGGTGCACCATGAAATAAGGACTGTCACCCTTGTAGAGTGTCAGGCGGCGAGCTCCGTATGCCAGGTGGAGGCCTCCGTGAAGTAAGATCTGTCACTCTTATGCCAGTTGGTGACCCTTATATGCTAGCTAGGTATAACCTGATTACAAAAATTGATTCATCCGTAACAGGCAAATGCAGGAGACATGGTACTGGCACTTGTACGATGTGCTAAACAGAAGCTTTAAACAACTACTGAAGGATTGTTAAAAAACTGATTAATCATAAATTGACTCATTTTCAAGTCAAGTCAAGTCAATTTTTATTGTATAAAATTATTAAAAATTATTACAAAGTACATTTTGATCATCATAGAACATAAAACACGTGTTTAATGTTAACTATTAGAGAATGTTATCCATATGAAAAATAAATATCATGTATTTCAATTTGGTGCTATGATTCCCTGTTCGGCTTGCTGTGGAGAAGTGTGGCTCAAGTGGTTGGAGCGGCAGACCCTGATGCAGAGGTCTGGCCCGGACCAGGGTTCAATTCCCTGCCTCGGCGGGTCTTGGGCTCAAATTTCCCCGGACCTTGCAATTCTCGCCTCGGTGCCTATTCCATTCATGGAGTCCCACTCTGCAACTCTGGGCAATAGCTTGCTTAATCTCCACGACGGCCCCTCGCAGCGGGATGCCTGGCTTTCACCTAGGGGATGCCCAATAATGGGTTGTATAACAGGGGAATACCAGGACGGGTTCCCTAAGCAAGTGCTTAGAAACCGGTCGGTGATACAGCGGTATATAAATGAATCTACACACATTTACAAGAGGGATTGGGCTTTCATCATGTATTTAACCCCCCTGCAGGCCAACATTGGAGATGATCCATCTAGCCATCGTATTACAGCTTGCCTACATGTCCGAATGTTCAATTTATTAAAAATGTTCTTTAAAAGCCGTCTCCTCAAATCCTTAAGCACCGGGCAAACACATAGTAAGTGAGTGAATGTTTCATTCTGATATCCACATAGACGACAATGAGGGTCAGTGTGACAATTTTGCCAGGATGGTAACAAATCCTTTGAAAACTGTAAGCCTAGTCGATGTTTTATATATCTTGGTTTTAGGGAACTATTAAAGTGGCTTTACAGATAGGTCTGTGGCTTTATCCCGGAATATGAATTTATCACAGTCCACCCGTGTCGTCGTTTTGCGGTACTTGTTTTATCTTCCAGATAGGATTCCCATTTGACCGCGTTGTTTGCTATTTTGTCAAAAGTATGTCTATCTGGCCTTGTGTCCCAAATTTCTTGAATTCCTATACAGTTCAGGGATTGGGACAGGAAACCTCCCCAACTGTTCGGCACGTGCAGTTTCTGCTGGGTATCGATTTCTTTCCAGCAGAGGTTGTCCATTGAGCCGTCTTCTGACATTCGTATTTTATGACAGTTTCACAAAGGTTCCCATACTGCGGAACTTCTGATTCAGAAGACCGAATTCTAGACGAACCTGCGCCGGTGCTGACGATTTTGGGAGGTTTAGGACTGCCTTGTATACCTTTGTTTGTAGGCTGTTTAACAGCCCTACTTCTTTGCCACACCAAGGTGGCCAATGCGTATGACAAGGTGGGTAGGGTTTGTGCTTTTATCACTTTCAACAGGTGTGTATAATTTGGACAACTTAGTTTTTTTTGTAGTTGCCGGTATGCGTAGATCAGGGACTGTGCTTTAGCTTTTAGATCAATTTTGTGTTCTTTGTTCGTTTGTCCTCGTCCCAACTTCAGACCTAGGTACTTGTATGATGTTTCCTCCTTTATTGGGATACTATTTGCGTACCATTTAAATTTTGGTTTTTTTGGATCCACGATGCGGATCACTTTGGTTTTGTCTTTATTCAGTTCCAGACATTCGTGTTCCAAATAGGTTACCAAGTTGTTGATCGCCCTTTGCAAGCCTATTGGCGTTTGACTCAGAACGACAATGTCATCTGCATACTGCAGGAAGGGGATAGGAATTTTTGACAAATGTGGTGGATGACATTCCCTGACCTCCATGTGACTGACAATGTCTGCCATATAAAGGTTGAATAAACTTGGGGCCAGTATACAGCCTTGTTTTAAGCCCTGTTGTGTTCTAATTTCGTCCGTTACGCTGCTACCGTCTCCCAATTTTACTCGAGCCCAGGTGTTACTATACAAGCCTATAATAGCCTCCAGAAGCTTCTTCGGGATGCCCAATGATCTTAATTTTTCCCATAGACGGGTTCTGTTCACTCTGTCAAAGGCTGCTCGCAGGTCTATAAAGCAAGCATACAGTCTCGTCTTCCTTTTTTCAGCTTTTTCCTTCAGGAGAGCCAGGGTTATCAAGTTTGTTAGTGTGCCGGTCCTTGTCCGGAAGCCAGTTTGGAACATGGGTTTTATATTCGTGTCTTCCATCCAGTCTTGGAGAAGTGATAGTAAGCATGACCCATATAATTTTGCCTCAACATCCATCAGCGAAATCAGCCTATAGTTTCCTGGCTCATTATGGTCACCTTGTTTGAAAATGGGGTGAATTATACTCCCGTTCCAGGATCTTGGCAGTATATTCTGGTTGTAAATTGAATTAAAGAATGGTGTTAAATATTCTGCCCAGAATTCCGGCGAATGCTTGAAGATAGAGTTTGGAAGCCCGTTAGGACCCGCTGCACCCTCTTTTTTCAGGCGGTTTATTATAGCTTTCAGCTGATCTGTTGTTACTAGGGTATCAGGCACGGTGTTTACTAATTTTTCTGATTTACTAACAAGTATGGTTTTCAAGTTTCCCTTTGTCCCCAATTCCACAACCCACAGTTAGCTTCAGACTTACTTCTAGTGGATTATGTCCTGTTCTTAAGATAGTTTCCGAATGTTCGGAATTTCTAATGCAGGATTTGCACTCTGATTTACAGGGCCAGTTTTGACCATCCATCTTGTCGATAAACATGTTTTTAACATGCTGAGTCCACTTGCTTTCTCCAATACCTGCCTCCTGTCTTAGGGTATTCCCCTTTGTCAGTTTATTAATAATACCCCAAAATGTTCTGGCATTACTGTGTTTCCCGGCAATTAGTAATTTTATCCACATTTCCTCTTGGTACGATGTTTTTGTGCTACTCAGCATGATCTTATATCTTTTCCGCATGACTTTCAATTTTAACTTATCTGGTTTTATTCCACTTTTTATCAATAATACCTGTTTGCGAACTTCTCGTGCGATTTTTCTTTTTTCCTCTCTCAAGGTGATGTTATACCAAGGCTTTTTCCCAGTATTGATTCTTCTTGATTTCTGATTTATAATTGGGGGATTTCTTGTTACTGCTTCACATAGATGTTCCCTTGTTTTTACCGGGTTTTCTTTTTCTTCCGATGTTAGTCTGAGCAGTTCATTTTTTAATTTATCCATTGTTGGTTTTATATCTTTACCTCCCCATTTTAGTTTACGTAGATTGAATTTTTCGGTGTACTGGATGACGGTGTTTTGTTTTTCCGTCTTGATGACCAACATTTTTATTTTGGTACTTAGAGGAAGATGATCGCTTTCCACACGTTGCTCCACCGAAAATGAGCTCACCATCGATATCAAGCTGTTGCTCATTATTGTGAAGTCAACCGCTGACTTTCGATTACCGCTTACAAAAGTTATAGGTATGCCACTGTCCACACTATTTTTCTTGTTCAGGATAAAAAGGCCCAGTTTTCCGAGAGCTTGAGTTATTTTATCATCTTTTGTTAGATTGCTATAGAAGTCCCCTGAGATAATCATGGAATGCGACGCATGAGTGCTTTGCAAAGCCCTGATCAAGGTTAGTAGTGTTATCACTATTTTAATTTTTCTCTTTCTTTTCCGGGTGTACATAAACGTTAAGCACTAACAGATTGCAAATACCTGAACCAGAGTCCAATTTCTCCGTAAGTTTTATTGCTTGTATCCAGTTTACCACAGTGTCTAGTTCTTCTGATTGCCATCTATATTGTTGGGCGATATACATTGATAAGCCTCCTCTAGGATGACCAAATTTAGAGAGTTTTTCGGCAAGGACGTGAAACTCAATATAACCCAGGATGGAAACTTGGCACAGGTTCCAAGTTTCTTGTAGCAATATTAAGTCGTGTTGATCCAAGAAGTTTGCGGTTTCATGGTCGTGCCCCATACTATCAAAACCATGAACATTCCAGGAACAGAGGCTGATCATGTGTGGGTTTGCAGCAGTGGATTCCGTTTGGTTACCAACTGTTATCCGTGGATGTAGTGTTGTATCTTCTTTTAAGTAACCGGACATGTTAGGAACATTTATTGCTCAAAACCGATGCCACCCAAGACCAATCAGTAATCTGTTCCTGAACGCCTTCTTGCACCGATGCATTTTCGTGTCTCCTTATATTTTGTAATATTTTTTGCGGAGTTACTGAACAAGCTCCCTTTAGGCATGATTTTTGGGTGTTCCCCTCTTCCATTTTTTTTTTACCAATGCTTATGTTTTTTAGAAGTGGAAATGGATATTTTTTCCATTCGTCCCGCCTCAGTGCTATGCCCCAGGCTTCAAAGGACGTGCTCATTGCAAGTATTCTGTCAACTATGTCCTTGGATGAACAGGTGGTTAAGGACTCTTCTACCTCTGAAATATTTTTTGTGTGCTTAAATTCTACGGACAGAAGATCTTGAGATGCTATACCGTTCAGTTCTGGGATTTATTTTAGTAGCCGCATTATATTACCTCTATTCAAAAAATGTTGGCGCCCTGTTGTCTGGTATTCAGGTATGAATGCCAGTTTAATGTTTGTTTCTGCTTGTGTTTCTGAGCTCAATTTTGCATTTTTTTCTTCTTCTGATTTTGTATTTTGTGTTGTTTCACCTTTTACGTTTATTCTTCTCCCTTGACTCAGAGTTTTTATTGTTATTTCTTCATATGAATTGTCTGTTCTTTTAGGGTGGGTAATGGGTTCATTAATCCTGTCCGTGTTACTGTCAATCTTCGTATTTTGAAGTATTTGGGTACACGTTATTTGTGTATTTGCAGTAATTTTTATTGGTGTTCTTCTGTTTTCCTTTTCATCTGCTCTTTTTATGGATTGCCTTTGGTTAGTTTTATCTATTATATTTTGTTTAGTATCCACGTTAGTTGGGTCATTTTGGGACCTTATGTCTTGGTTTGCTGGTTTGACCTGGGGTATTTGTATTTCGTCTATCTGGTGAACTGTTACAATCTGATTTATACAGGCCTCTTGGTTTAAGACCCTTTCGTCAATCTCGTCTTGAGTCTTATCTTTATCCTGAGTTCGTGGGATTTTTTTTTTGTTTCTTTTTCTGGCTATTCAGTTGTTTAATCCCTTGTTTGTGTTTTGGTTTTATGGAGGTTGAGAGGATTGATGATTCTGTAATCCGGCTATTCCCATTCGCTGCACTTGACTGGGCTGATTGATCTGGGGACATGCCTATATGCTTTGAAACAGTTACTTCAGAAGCTGGTTTCTCTTTCTTAGTGGTGGTATGGTAAAAGATGGGATACGTATGAATGACTGTTGGAGGTTGGGATTTAAGTTGTGCCCTCCCTTTCCTGGTGCGCTTTCTTTGTCTTTTTGTTAACTTGACTTTAGTATGGGTTGTTGCACGTCGGTCGTCCTCTGTTTGACCTGCTTCATTGTCAGATTTTTCTTTACTTAACTTGCTTATCTCTTCCTCTACATAGCTGTTTTGGGTAGTGTCTCTTACTATGTGTTGGCTCCCAATTTCAACGTCAGATTTTATTGCCCCTTTATTGCTCGTAGTTTTGATGTTGTGTTTTGTATCCACTGATGATTGAACCGCCCATAGTATGTCATTTAATATTACTGGTAGGTTTGACATATTATCCACTAATTTGCCACATACACAGCTTGGCTGGATTGTCTCTTTGTGGAATCCCTTCTCAACCCTCCCTAAAAGCAGGGTTGCCATGTGGTCCAGCCTGGTGTTTATACCTGAAATATGACCCGCAATTAGATTTATTAAGTCGATCTGAACGTCCATTTTATCTGACTGGAAGTTCAGTGCTTTAATTGCCTGGTCTAAGGTGTTTAATAATGTTTTACTCCATGGGGTCTTATCTTCTTCTCTGAACGGTGTTTCCTGTACATCTGATTCTTCATCTGCCCTACTCATAGATGATATCGTAATAGGAGATTCCTGGTTTAAATTGTTTTTAGACCATCCTTTAGTTTTGTTTTGGCCTTTGTCCCGTTCGTGGGGGTTGACACTTAAATGCAATGGTATAGAATCCAACCTTCCATTACCACATGGTCCGTTTTTCTGTTTTTTTTGTGATCTATAATTGGCTTGCGGACCTTGGATGATCTTTAGGGATGCTTCTAACTGGGATTGGGAGTTTTTTTCTATTTCTGTTTGTCTGTCCAAGCTTATGTCATCAGGTAAGGAGAAGGAGGTTGGCCATGAGTCATCCAGTGCGGCATTTTGCCCGGCCACCAAATTATTCCCCATTTTTTCTTCTTTCACCTTGCCCTTGTCCTCGGTCTTTATTTCCTTATCTGATTCATGAGTTTGAGAGTCATTCTTATTTATTTGGGCTATTACCACAATGGACTTGCCAGTGTTACTATTTTGCTTGGCGAAAGACCGAGAGATTTGTTGCTGGTCTATTGGGTTGTTTGTTGGACTACTCTCACTATGAAAGTCCTGTGAATCTTTTTTCTTCTCCTTCATGCTATTTGATGGTAACTGCACATTCTCTTCTACCCTTGGCACCGATGTAATTGGGCTAAGTTGGAGGGCTTCTTCCTTTGTTTGCCCGTAGATTGACGCCCTGGGGTCCTTTAGATAGAAGACTTTTTGGATCCCACCGAGACCAGAAAGACCGTCACCCAGGCCCTCGTCACCAGCCGGCTGGACTACGGCAACGCCCTCTACGCCGGCACCACCGCCAAGCTCCAGAAGAGACTCCAGCGGATCCAGAACGCCTCAGCCAGACTCATCCTCGACATCCCACGAACCAGCCACATCTCCGGACATCTGAGAGACCTTCACTGGCTCCCCGTCAACAAAAGAATCACCTTCCGCCTCCTCACCCACGCACACAAAGCCCTACACGACCAAGGCCCGAGCTACCTCAACAGCCGAGTCAACTTCTACGCTCCCAAACGCCACCTCCGATCAGCCAACCACGCCCTCGCCGCCGTCCCCCGCATCCGAAGAGCGACTACAGGAGGAAGGTCCTTCTCCTACCTGGCCGCCAAGACCTGGAACTCCCTCCCGACCGACCTGCGCCTGACCCAAGACCACCTCTCCTTCAGGAAGAAGCTGAAGACCTGGCTGTTCGAGCAGTAGCGGCACCCCCCCCCCACCCAGCGCCTTGAGACCCTACGGGTATGTAGCGCGCTTTATAAGTGTCACTGATTGATTGATTGAATATTACTTTGTTTTGAACTTAGAGCTGTTAGCTCAGGTGCCGACATTAGTCTCTCTCTTTGTTGTGCCATCCTCTTCCTTTTTCTACTTGACTTTTGTGTGCCCTGGTTCCTGTCTTCGTCGTCTTTTTTTGACCTTGCACTTATGTTGTGCCGCACTTTTCCAGATCTCATTCTTTCATGTTTATTTAATAAGGTTCGTCAGAGATCTGTCTGATTTGTGTTTTCTTAGAACTCTGGCTTCTAGATTTTTTCTTTCTTTTTTTTTTCCTTCTTGGCTTCCTTCTAATTTGTGGCTCGTTGTATGTTTATATATTTACCAGGCCTTCCCAAGCCTTCCACAATACTATTCAGGCCGAGGTCCCGGTAACTGTGCCCGTTGTACCACCTCTGCCACCTCTACCACCTCTACTCCAATTCCCACTCCACTCCACCTCCACTCCCCCTCCCAAGCCTGTCTGTCCCTCTGAATAGGAATAGCTGCCGTCAGGGAGGATAACAAGGTGTGGTTTGCGGAGTGTATTGTATGAGGTGGGGTGACTACTGGCTTGATAGGCACTTTGGAAGTCAACTTTACCAGGTATATGGTAGATGGTAGAGCCTGGTGGAGCCCTTGTGTCAGCTATTTAACACACAGTTAGTCTGCTGTTATTCTGTTGTTAGGCTGCCAGTAGTCTGCCGCAACTGTTAAGTAGCTCGTCCGGAGGACGTTTCCGTTAGTTACATGTTTGTCCGAAAGGGTGATTTAATAATTCTTTATATAAATGCGTAAAATACGTAAAATGCTTGTTAAACGCATTTAAAATGCGTTTAAGATGCTGCCAATAATACAGCCAGTGCAAAAACCTCCCACCCGTGAGGGCCTGCTGCAGCTGTAGCTGTAATCAGTAACCTGGACTGTCAAGTCTTTCGTTTTTACTCTGTTTCTCCTTCACTGTTTTTAGCTCTCTGCTGCGCTCTACTGGCCACTGGCAGCAACAATCTTCAAGTTCAAAAGATCAATATTCAATATTCCATAAAATCAGTGGAACGGCCAGCAGTCCAAGTGCCAAGTATGATATGGGGTGAGAATTAGCTCGTACCCCGGTCTGCTTGCAGATATCAGTAAAACACCACACCACAGACTGTAGTAGCTGGCCGCCGTCCGCTCAGACACTCCCTCGCCCCCCTTCCCCATTCACACTGCAGACACACACTGCAGGCAGGGGATTGTGTCCGATTATGGCCAGACACAAGAGGCAGGGGGGAGAGCGTCCCGAAACACTGGTGCAATGCGCCTCACCTCGTCTCGCCGCCGTATCCGCCGTATCCGCCTGCTGTCCGACGATGATGCCCCTGCGGCCCCCCAGGCTTAACGCCGCTTACCGCCAATAACTTGCGGAAGCTCGCACCAGGGGAGGCCGTTTTTACCAGCAGCGATCAACTTGGCACGACAGCTGAAATGGCGATGGCTTCTTGCTCGCCGCAGTTTCAGCTGCTACCACTCCGTTCTGCTCTGCTGCTCTGCTTACACACTAGCGCCCTCCGCTGGAGACTGAAACCACGGTCCCAGCTCAGTTTCAAGGTTGTGGGGAGATAACACCAATCAGTTCCTTCTCCACTGAGAAGATATGCTTTATATAATTAGCTACCACTACTATAGCACTCCCACCTTGCAGGAGATTACACTATTTGCATTGAAATACATGCTTGAATACATACTGGTAATCTTCATTACTCCATGTCACATCCTTATAAAATGAGGTTTTCCTCATTGCACGGACAACACTTTCAGAGGCAATTAAATTTAGAAACAAAAATCACATCCCCCTGGTTCATTAGGAAGACCCGTCACCTTCCTGTCTGCCCTAAGAAGGGACCAGCAGCAGCCAACTGTCTCGCAAAATTGTGAGGGGATGCAGAGCCAGATGAGGTTAGTGCATTTTGTCTCATTTTCACTTGTATTCATTCACATATGTTTGATTACTCCCTCTGTCTCTGGACCAGCCAGCTAGAGTTGCCCTATGCTCAGGTAGCACCCTGGGCAAATCAACATTTACCCCCATCCCACTTGTTATTGTTAATTGGCAGTGTGTTGGGAAAATGAGAGGGATACAGGGAAGACAATAGAAAGGTGTTGCACTTTGTCCCCTTTGCAGGTAATCCTGCAAAGGGGGCCAAGTTGTTGGGGGAAACACCGGAAGCTTCTCCCACTCAAAGCTGGCAACCAGGTATAACAAGGGGACCCTCAGACCTACTCTTCAGTACACTCCTAGTCCTGTGGATACTACAAGAAGGATGTTCTGCTGCCCTGCTGCTTGGCACATGCCCTGCATGCTGAGATGAAAGACTGGACCAGCACCCCTCACCGCAGGCTGAAGTGACTCCAACGGTCAGCAGACTGGCTTCTTGGTCTGATCTACAGGGACACAAAAAACTACAGAGGGCTCTCCTCAACTGCCCAGCTGACCTGCTGCAACTGGCCTGGAACTGCAACTTGAACTGCTTGAACCCTGCTGGTCGCTGCTGGAGTGAGGTCCTGATCCCCAGGAAATGCCTCCCATGTCCTGAACCCTTGGTGTGGCATCAGTTGAGCTTTCTCCTAGAAGGAAAGTTCTGGGCTCTTCGCAAATGTGAATGGGCCCGTTCTCGCTAAAATGTTGACACCGGCATTGACCACCAGCGCAAAGCTCCAGTGACCCCGACTCTTTGCGCTTCAGCAATTGCCAGTGACGACCGACAATGGGAGATCTGCACTTTGCTCTACAGCAGCGACAGCCTGTGGTGCCCGGCAACACGAATCTCCAGGAATGACCATCTGTGACGCTGACAGGATCTTTGTGCTACAGCGATGACCATCCGTGACGTCTGGTCTGCTTTTGCACTACAATGACGATAATCTCTTACAACCAGATGGCCGCAAGTGGCGCTTTGCGCTTTTAGGCGCTATACTAGCCTGAAATCTTTGAAATTGCATCTCTGGATCTACTGAGTGGATTTCTGTAGTTTTGGTGTCAAATAGTTTATAAAATTCTACTATATTTTTCCAAATTGGTGTGGGATTTTTTTTTGTATTGTTTTTAGGTCTTGCGCCTAGCGCGATACACTGCTGAGCAGCAGTGTTCGCGCAGCGAGTCCTTTTGGCAGTTTTGTAAATGGACCTGTAAATTCCACACGCTCGTACGTGTGATTTTCAATTTGCGGCCTGCTATTGGTCTTTCACTGCGTGTTGTTTTGTCAAATGGACACCAGTAGGCCAGAGGCGGGCGCATAGCTCCGCCCCTGGCCTATTGGTGTCTATTATGCGCATTTCCTGCCATATGCTTTCAATTATCATGCCCAGGCGCGGGCGCTATAATTGAAAGCATATGGCATGCGCGCATTACTCGCAGCTTTGTTTTTTTCGAAACACGATCGCTTTCTGTTTCGCGATCAGGCTAGTAGCTGCGCGCAAGGCACCAACAGAACTCGGGTGGCATGTTCCTGGCAATAGCAGCCATTTAATAATTATTAGTCACTGTATAAGGCAACACTGTAGTGAAAACAGGGTCAAATGAACTTTGGTTGGGTGAACAGATGTGGGTTGACATGAAGAGCCATCTACCACCCAACAGCAAATGTGACTCAAAGCAACAACAAAAAAAGCAAGAAAATAGGTGTACCAAACATACATTAAAAATAAATATTAATAGGTTCAGCAAAAAAGAAGCCATTCCTTTGTTTACAATTTTATTTCCTTAACCCCTTCCATGCTGATGACGGCCCCCGTCCGTCATGCAACGTGGTGGGCGTGTGCTGATGACGGCTGGGGGCCGTCATGATCGTGCCCACTCTTCAGAAGTGCTGCACAGGCGCAGAATCTCGGCCGTGCCCAAGGGGTTAATCCTGTCCACGACTGAACACCTCCGGACAATTCTTGATGCCGGTCAGAGTGCTGCGCTGATTCTGTTAGATCTCAGCGCAGCCTTTGATACGGTTTCACATGACATTCTGTTACATCGTCTGGCGACAGTAGGGATTACCGGTCTTGCCCTGGAATGGTTCCGCTCATTTTTGAAGGACAGATCCTTCCGGGTGTCAGCTCCCCGTATCTCTCCCAGTCCCAATCCATTGGCCAGGGAGTCCCTCAGGGCTCTGCACTTAGCCCATCCCTTTTTAATCTCTACGTGCAGCCACTTGCGGTAGTTGCTAAGGAGTGGGACCTCACGCTGGTGTCATATGCAGATGACACGCAGCTGGTCATCACTCTCACCGAAGGACCATCTACTTCGGCCTCGAGATTCAGGAGTGGGCTGGCTGCAGTAGCCCAGTGGATGACGGACAATTGCCTGCAGCTCAATGCAGGCAAGACGGAGGTGCTGCTTGTCGGGGGGAATACCAGCTATTGGAACGAGCACTGGTGGCCCTCTTCTTTTGGCACCATTCCACGGCCTAAATCCTTGGTCAAAAAGCTTGGAGTCTGGATAGACTCCTCGCTTAGCTTCCAGACCCACTCAAAAAAAGTGGCAGCTACCTGTGTGGGCCTGCTGAGGAGTCTTAACCCGATACTCACATTTTTTGACTCTAAAGTCCGGCAACTCATTGTACAATCCACTATCCTCTCTCGTTTGGACTATGCCAGTGTTTTATTTTTGGGCGCCAACAAAGCGGAGATAGCGCAATTGCAACGAGTTCAGAATTCGGCGGCAAGATCCTTGGTGGGTCTTCCCCGCAGATGCTCTGTCAGAGCTACCATTCGAAAGCTGCATTGGCTTCCCATTGAATCTCGTATTCAGTTTAAAACCCTCAGCCTGGCATTCAAGATCCTCAAATCCAGATGCCCAGAACTTCTGCGCCCGCTTCTAACACCTTATGTACCACAGCGCAGTCTGCGCTCGTTAGGCCAACACCTAGTGATTGTACCCCGCACAAAGCTCTGCCGTATTGGCGGTCGCTCTTTTAGGGTTCTTGGAGCTAAGCTCTGGAACTCCTTGCCATTGAATATTCGCTCCTTGGAAAACCTGTCTGCCTTCCGGAAAGCCGTTAAGACCCATCTGTTCCCCTCTCCTTAGGACTTCCTGTCTCAGCTCTTTCTCCTCTATTGGTATGGTACTTGTGGATCCTCGGCGCCGGGACGCCTCTTTGCTGGGGTAGCTGTTGCGCTTAATCAAAATGTTAACATAACATAACAAAGCATTTCGAAGCAGTAAAGACATATGAAGAATTGGATGGTGAAAGGCTTGGAAAAAAAGTTAGGAGTGGCCTTTGTGTTAAGGAGTAGAAAGGGGCTGCAAACACACCGCAATTACAATTATAGAGGCTAAAACGGGGTAGTGGGGAAGGGGAAAAGTGGGGGAGGGATAGGTACAGCGGTCAACCAGCAAAGGGTCATTAGGCAGAGCGGATGAAAGCCCCTGTAACCCAGGGGCGGAGGCTGCCGGGCGAGGAGCCCACCCCAGAAGAGAGCTCTGTGGGAAGCCGAGCAGATGATGGTTGCTTACCTCTTAGGTGACGATGGGGAGCTTACCTGCTGCCCCCCTTCAACTCCCTCTCCCGGGGTCGGCGCCTCTACCTGCCGAAAGTTCTTTTCATCCCCC
The DNA here is from genome assembly GCF_964263255.1 of Lissotriton vulgaris. Taxonomy (NCBI): domain Eukaryota; kingdom Metazoa; phylum Chordata; class Amphibia; order Caudata; family Salamandridae; genus Lissotriton; species Lissotriton vulgaris. The sequence continues at coordinate 101,802,092 of NC_141689.1, read as the reverse complement.
CAAAAAGTCCAAGGCGGACACAAAAGCTCCGGGAACACACCTGCCCACTACACTCCATGCCGCGCGGATGGTTCCTCCCCTCGGCAGCCATGTCACTCCTTTGCCCAGCTAGTTAGGGAACTTCGGCTGCTCCCTGTCTGGTGGGCTCACCTCACTCCCGGAACACAGGGGAGGGACAAAGCTCTACCTGAGCCCCTCCAGAGAAAGAACCAGACCAGGTCATGTGACCCACCCACGGCCAGAAGGCGAGGTCAGCGTGGGGGATTCCCTACCCCCAGCCTCACACCCACCTCCCCTTACACCCCGGCGACTAGATTTGAATAGCTCAGGTTACCCTATTAGCAAGGCGCACGCAGAGGAAACAAACACGTCGGTAAAAACACCAGCACTAGAACAAAACACGCATTGAAGTACAGAAGGGTGCAGGCGTCTCCTTCAATTTCAGGATCTTTTGTGCTAGTGATGCGCTGCTGAGTTCAAGTCCCAGTATCGGGTCCAGGTAACGTTAAAGATCAGGCCTGTGGCTGAGGGGGGAGGGACGGAAAGAACCGCGTTGTAGTCATTACACATTCAAAGCACAACAACAAACGTCCACATATCTGCAGAGGAACAAAATTAAAGCACTTTAACGCTGCGTGCAGGAGGACCACCCGCCCCCGTACTGGGAGAAGTACATGGGTTAATTTAACTTTGTAGAATGAATCCTGCAAACACGATCGCTTTCGGCTTTACAATCATGCTGGTGGCTGTGCGGCGCCCGGGTCCCCGAGACCCTGGGTTGGACTTCAGAAGACCCACCTCCCCCGCCCGGACTCCCAGCAGCTGCCACAATGAGGTGAAGAGCCGCCGGTCACCAAGGAGATGCCCCGCTGTGCCACTATATTTAGGTTTCTATTTATAGTGTATTTTTTTCACACTTTGAGTATATTTTGATTCCAGTGGAGTTTCTGGCCACGAATAAATCTCTAGCATGGACACAGGGGCCGCCCCTGGGGTCCGGCTGCCCCCCAGCCCCCACTTCCCCGTTCTTCAACGTGTAGACTTGTACCATAAGTCCCCCTAGGGCGTGTTTTATAGCGCCTTGAAGTTGAAGTAGAAAGCACTAGTGTGAGCGCTTCATCTTAGTAGAGTCCACCTGATGCAGCTGGATTGTGTTGTATTAATGTATACATTGTTTAGGCTTTTTGATACCCTGCAGGCTTAGCTGAAGCGAGCACCCAAATGCAATCTCAAGAACTCTTTACATTGTATGGAAGGGGGGTTTACGAAACAGCGTGCAGTGGGGGTTCGTGGTTGCCAGAATGACAGAATTCAGGGTGCATTATTTAGAAAAACTTGCAACACAGTAAAATGTTTGCTTGGAAACTTGCCCATTCACTCCAGATGCACAGGCCGACTCCATCCCGCGCGATCAATGCCCTTAATATATTGTGACGATGCAGTGATGTATCACACCCTGAAGACATTCAAATGACTTCGCTCCTGGGGTGCACCTTAACCCCCTCTGTGGCCGTCACCCTTGAGCCCCCGTACGGCCGGCTTTAGCGTTGGTGCCCCCCCATCCTCCCCATAACCTTCTCCACGGATTCCCTCACTTCCGCCCTCCAACAGTGCCCCGTCTCTCCACAGCCCCTCTCGCATGCCTTTCATTTGTTTGATAGCGCTACTCACACCAGTGTAGGCAGGGCTTTAAGTGGGATGAAAAAAGTGGGGGGGGAAGAGGGGGTCTCTCAAAAGGACGTGGCCTTGTAATTAAGCGCGTGGCTTAAAACACCTAAGCTAAAAAAAAATTGTTTCGCATGGTGTGCCGCCTGACTTGTATTTTGCTGCATCTGTCACTGCATCCAGATATATGATACAACAAGTAACATCATACCTACAACAATTCAAGACTATTGGCTTTTTCAGTGGTTTTTAGTTGCATTAGATAAATAAGCAGCAACTATGGCTTGTTGTATATAAATAACTGGACTTCCCGTCCGCGCAGCGGGCGGGCGCAGCGGGCGCGCCGATGGCGCGCCGAAGGCGCGCCTAAGGCAAGCCCGTCTGCGCCCGTCCGCGCCTTGCCCGCGCCTAGTGCCGGTCCCCCTGCCCGTCTTTCAGGGGCTCCTAGCGTTACTTGGTCTAAAACAGCTTTATTACAACTGCGCCCGAGGGTGTGTACTCTGACCCCTCCATGCTGCCCGAGTCAATTAGAGGATTCCTCGTTTGAATGTCCGCTATGTACATTTAGATTGCTACCAGCTAGAAAACATGTTTCTCAGCATGGTAATATAAATAAGCGGCATATACGAGCGTCTCCGCTTAAAATTGCGTTACTTAATTGCCGCTCACTGCCTCGCCATGCTGGGGAGATTTGGTCATCCCTTACTTCAGATGCTTGGGATGTACTGTTTCTCACTGAGACCTGGCTGAAGGATTCCTCGAACCCTGATATTCTTTTGGCCACGCCTCCGGGCTACCTTTTTAAAGGTTGTCATCGTGTAGGTGGCCAAATGGGTGGGGGCATCGCTATTATAGCCAAGGCCCATTTCAAGGTGACTACCACTAAACTTGGAAATATTGGAAAAATTGAAGCCTTGCACTTCACCCTGGCAGATTCCGCGGCTGTCATTTTAGCCGGGATTTTGGTATATAATCCACCTACTGCCTCGTCTGGTTCCCTTTCTTCGCTGGTGCATTTGATTGCAGATCTGTCCCTTAAACACTCGAATTTTATTGTGCTTGGGGATTTTAATTTACATGTGGATGATCCACTATGTGCCCCGGCCACCCAATTCTTGGACACTCTGAAGGGCCTAAATTTATCTCAACTAGTTCAGGGCCCCACGCATAAAGCCGGACATACTTTGGATCTTATTTTCTCAAGGCATCTGGACATTATGCTTCACCCTCCCCTTCCGCTTATCTGGTCGGACCATTATCTCTTGCCCTTTGATCTTACCCTTGCCTTGGCGCCTTCACCTATTGCACTCAATAAGGAGTATGGGAGAAAATGGCACAAAGTTACCTGTGCCACTCTAGGTCCTCTTTTGCTCTTCGGCGATGAACCCTCGTCCTCTAACACTGTTGATGAAAGGGTATCTAAGCTCAATGCTACCTTGCTGGGCGCCATAGATGCTATTGCGCCCCTTCAATCTATCATGTCTGCTAGATCTCGTCCTTCCTCTCCCTGGTTCTCATCGACTCTCAGGGAGGAGAAGAGCCGTTGTAAAAAACTTGAGCGCCTATGGCGTAAAAACTACGATCCAGAGGCTAAATCCATTTACAAAGCCGCTCTGAGAAAATTTCTCTCCTTAAAGCGGTCGACTATGAGAGACTTTTTCTCTCTTCAAATTGAGAAGTCTAAGAACTCCTTTAAATCCCTTTTTAAAATTGTAAAGGATTTCTCGCATCCTGCTGCCTTATCCTCCCAGATCCCGGCTAGTCAGGCACTATGTAATGGTCTCTCGGAATACTTTCAGGAGAAGATCGTGACCATCAGGTCTTCCTTCCCCGTAGTAGGAATTTCATCATCCTCTAGTGAGACTGATGGGGTAAATCCTCGCCTTGAATCTTTCAAGGAGATGACTATTGAGTCGGCTCAGAGATTAATTACCCAATGCAAATCTGGTTCCCCCCTTGACCTGATCCCGGCCACAATGATGGGCATTCTTGCCCCTATATTGATTGAGCCTCTCCTGGATATCTGGAATTGCTCTCTTGGTTCGGGCCAGTTCCCCTCTATTTGGAAGGAGGCCATGCTGGTTCCGATCCTTAAAAAGGCGAATTCAGACCCTGGCCTTTTTTCTAACTATCGGCCCATTTCCCTCCTCCCTCAGTCGGCTAAGATCCTGGAGAAAGCAGTTCAACTGCAGCTGGCTGAATTTCTGGAGACTAATTTGCTCCTCCATGATTCCCAGTCGGGTTTTAGAGCAGGCTTCAGTACGGAGACGGCTCTGCTTGAAGTCTCCGAAACTGTCAGAGAGTGTGTGGATAGGGGCGAGGAGGCCATGTTGGTCCTCCTCGACCTATCCGCCGCCTTTGATACGGTTTCTCATACGATCTTACTAGATCGCCTAAGCCAGTTGGGCTTGGGAGGTACTGTGTTGGCATGGATCAGCTCCTTTTTGAAGGATCGTTCTCAGAGGGTCTTTTTGAGACCTTTTACATCTGCTGGGAAACCCCTTCTCTGTGGTGTCCCCCAGGGCTCGGCTTTGAGCCCTTTGTTATTCAATGTGTATCTTGCCCCCCTGGCCAAGGTGGTAGAATCTTGGGGAGTCAGAGTGATCTCCTACGCTGATGATACTCAGCTGGTGTTTTCTTTTAGGGATCACTCTGACACCTCGTTTGCCAACTTTCGTCAGTGTCTTAATAACATTTGCAACTGGATGACCACTAACCACCTTAGGCTTAATACGGATAAAACAGAGGTAATGTTTTTTAATCAGAAAACGTCCATTCCCTCTAACCTATGGTGGCCAACGGTCCTTGATCCCCCCCCGATTCCAGCCACTACAGTTCGCAATCTGGGTTTCCAGTTCGACAATACCCTCTCTTGTGCTCCTCACATTAACAAAACTACATCTGCTTGTTTTGCAAAACTGGGTATGATTAAAAAAATTCTGCCTTTCCTCCCTTTGAATGCTCGCAGAACTGTGGTTCAATCTCTGATTACGTCCCACTTAGACTATGCCAACAGTCTCTATGTAGGTGCTCCTCTGTATCAGATTGAACGCCTACAAATCGTGCAGAATGCCGCGGCCAGATTGATTGGGAACATCCCTTACCGTCAATCCGTAGCACTCTATCGTAAACAACTGCACTGGCTCCCTATCATTAAACGTATCCACTTCAAGATACTGATACTTGCTTTCCGAGCCCTGAACAACCTCGGCCCAAGCTATCTGAAAAAAAGGCTTGCTCTCTCACATTCTGTGAGATCCTTACGCTCTAATAGTCTGCGTCTTTTGGTCGTTCCGCGCTTCCGCCTATCTAGAGTAGGCGGCAGAGGTTTTGGAGTGGCTGCAGCCAGACTGTGGAACAATCTCCCTCTGGAGCTAAGATTTGTCCCCACGGAACCCATCTTTCGCCGCAAACTAAAGACTTGGTTGTTCTCCTCTTAATTTTCTGCTCTCCTTCTTGTCTCTGGGCTCATTGGTTGTTAGCGCCGGGACACCCCTTCGGGGGTAGCCGTGCGCTCTATAAATTCCAAAAATAAATAAATAAATAAGTATGGGGAGGAGCTTCGCCGGCGACCAAGATGGCCGCGTGAGCTCGGAGCTCCGAAGACCTCCCGATCCTCCGCAATAATCCTGCTACCCATCCTGTCCCACGACTGTGGGAATCGATTGCTGAGCCGGTCCTGAGGCGGCGCCCTAATTCGGAATGAAAATCCGACATTCCTGGACTTAGTTAGCCCGACGGACCTCGGAGGCTCCGCCCGTGTCATTGACGAACGCTGAGGGGTACAGCGGTGTCCTCATATGGTGCCTCCCTGCCTGTGCTTCGTTTCCCTGATGAATGCCTTTGATGTCTGACCACTAATGCTACGCGGCCTCAGTGACGGACCTTGGAGTCTTCACTACGCATACTGCGCGCACGCCACAAGGCTTCTTCGCCCCCTTTGACCACCAAGCCCGAGCGTGCCAACATGGCGGGCAGAGGAGATTTGGACAAAGGCAAGTCTCAGCGAGTCAGCAGAAAACCGACCCAGTCCCAATCCACCATTCCGGAGCGATTCTCCCAGTCTAAGGGATCACCGGGACTGGCGGGCCGCACTAAAGACCCGAGAAGGGATGAATCCCCGGACGACTCCGAAATAACGCTTCGAGATGTTTTGGGAGCGGTTACGGGGGTGAAGACGGAGATGCACGCTCTCCGCGAGGAACTGTCCAGCAAGGTTGACTCTCTGAAGATCGAATTAAACCTCATCAGGACCGACCTCGGGAAAACTAATGACCGGGTGAAATCGCTGGATCTCAAGACCTCGAGCCTGGTCACTGATGTGTCCGACATCCAGACGGAGGTGCGCAACCTGAAGATGGCGAATGGGCAGCTGGCTCGCCGACTGGACGAGTTTGAAGGTCGTGCGCGGCGCCAAAACGTCCGCATCACCGGGGTACCGGAGAAGGCCGAGGAGGACTCAGCTGAACTCTTTGTCGAGGACCTGGTGGTTAAGAACTTGGCGCCGGGGGGCCTGAGTAAGTTCTTCTCGGTGGAAAGGGCCCACAGGGTACCGGGAGGGCCGCCGAAGTCGGGCGCTTCCCCTCGCCCTATCATCGCAAGACTTTTCAACTATAGGGACAGAGACGCTATCCTGCAGGCGTCGAGGACCGCGGGCCCGCTGCGCTTCCAGAATTCGGATGTGAACTTCTTCCCGGACTTCACTCAGGCAGTACAGAAAAGACGCCAGAGCTTTGCTGGGGTGAAAAGGAGATTAAGAGACTTGGGCCTGCGTTACTCTATGCTTTATCCGGCCAAACTTCGCATCGAACATAACCACCGGACTTTGTTCTTCGACTTTCCGGACGAGGCAGGGCACTGGCTTGATACCCTGCCCCAAGAACGACATGAACCGACTGACCAGACGGAGGAGACCACCGGAGGCGCGGAAGCACAGGAATGATTGTTCAGTCAACTGACTCTCTGAAAGCTGAGTTGCCGCAAAGGGCATCGACTTAAGACATTGCTGCCATTGGTTTGAATCTTTTGTCAGTAATATGGAGGGTGACGGGGGGGATAGGATGCCTCCTTTCTCCTCTGTGGGCTTCTTGTAGATTAGTTAAGGGGCGACAGGCACACTGCTAGTTGGGGTGGCTTATAGTCTAATGCAGGGGTGCAGGGTGGTGGGCAGTTGGGGTGTGTTTTTTCTATTTTTTTACTTGTTTCATTCTTTGTTCTGGCTGAGGATTCATTGGAATGCTATGATATCATTGTGGGCGCCATTGCGGGCGGGGGGGAGGGGGCCGAACGTCCTTGATGATGGGGGGTAAATCTCTTAACTTGTTGAGCTGGAACATGAACGGGTTAGGGGACCGCATTAAAAGGGGGATTGTGTTGCAACTGCTCAAACGGTGTTCGCCAGATGTAGTTTTCCTGCAGGAGACCCATCTAGTGGGACAAGCGTGTAAAGCTTTGAATAGACGTGGGTACAAAATGGTGGCGCATTCGGGGTTCTCCTCGGGATCCAGGGGGGTGGGCATCATGGTGCGCATGTCCCTCCCGTTGGAGGTGGAGTCTATGCTTGTTGATGAGAGGGGCAGATATGTGGCGGTGGTGAGTAAATGGGAGGGCCGCACGTTAGTTTTGGTTTCGGTTTACATTCCCCCGGGGCTGCAGGAGACTACTTTCAGGGATCTGGGTGGCGCCATCTTAGGTCTCCCCGAGGGATTGTTAATCGTGGGTGGTGACTTCAATTCCGTAGTTTCAGGGGACTTGGACCGCTTCCCATCCAGAGACCTGCGTACTTCTCAGTCCTAGCTCCCAGATTTCCTGAGCTCCATGGGGATGGTTGATTGCTGGCGTTTGATGCACCCCACCCAGCGGCAGTACACCTTCCTCTCGGGTGCCCACGGCAGCCTTTCTCGAATAGACTACGTTCTCACCCCGGCGGCCCAGGCACAGTCTGTTTCCACCGCTCGTATCTTAGCCAGGGGCATTTCGGATCATTCCCCGGTTTGGGTTTCCTTCGACTTTCAGATACCCGCGACCTCGCGGGTGGCTCCCATAAATCCATGGTACTTTCGTGACCCGAAGACCAGGGCACTCCTGGCTAAAGCTATAGAACGGTACTTTGCCGAGAATACTGGCTCTGTTGACTCTGCCGTTTCCCTCTGGGAGGCCTTTAAAACCGTGCTTCGCGGCGAGGCCTTCTCTCTGATCGCTGAGGCCCGCCGACGGCGGGACGAGGACGTGGTGCGGCTGGAGTCCGACCTCGCCGACTTAAATTCTCAGCTAGCACTGGGTCCGTCTCCCGAATTACTGCACGCCCTCTCCCTTAAACAGTCTGAACTCCGGGCAACTGCCACTGACGCTGCAAAGGCCTTGAGCAGGGAGCAACAGGGCAGGATATACGACTCGGGAGACAAAGCTGGCAAGCTTTTGGCATGGCTGGACAGACGGGAGCTGGCGTCCCGGGTAGTCCCGGAGATAATGAGTGAGGACGGTCTGTCTCTAACAGACCCGGCAGCCATAGTTGGGTCCTTTGCGGAATACTTTGAGGAGGTCTACACCTCCGCCAATCCTCTTCCGGAGTCTGCTTCGGCTTCCCTTCTGGAAGACATCGCACTTCCCTGCCTCTCAGATATCGAGCGGGATGACATGGATCGGGACTTGACCGTCGACGAGGTGGCATTGGCGATCCGATCGTTGCGCTCCGGCAAGGCGCCGGGGCCCAATGGCATTCCGGTGGAACTTTATAAACTCAAGGCTGACACGCTTGCCGCACCCTTGCTGAGTATGTTCCTTGAGGCCCGCGAGGCCGGAGAGCTCCCTCTCGACCAACGACTCGCCACCATTGTGGTGATACATAAGGAGGGGAAACCACGTGATCTTTGCCGGTCGTACCGACCCATCTCACTTTTGAACGCCGAACCCAAGATTCTGGCCAAATTGTTGGCCAACCGGCTGGTGGGAGTGATCTCAGACTTGGTTCACCCGGACCAGTCTGGCTTCATACCGCACCGCAATACGGCGCTCAACTTGAGACGGCTTCACGCGGTCATGGCATGGGCTCACCTTCTTAGTGAACCCACAGTTCTCGCCTCGCTTGACGCCACTATGGCCTTCGATTCGTTGGAGTGGAATTACCTATGGGCTGTCCTGGCCAAGTTGGGGTTTGGACCCGCTTACATCGGCTGGGTCCAGCTAATGTACTCTGCCCCGCTGGCTAACGTGGCTGTTAATGGTCGGTTGTCGGCCTCCTTTGCATTACACAGAGGCACTAGACAGGGATGCCCACTCTCGCCGCTCCTGTTCGCCCTGGCACTTGAGCCCCTGGCGGCTTGGGTCAGGACGCACCCTGATATCACCGGGATAACGTGGTCTCCTGGATTCGAGGACCGCGTGTCGCTCTATGCGGACGATATCCTTCTGTACCTTACCTCCCCCTGTCGCTCGCTCATAGTAGTCTTTGACCTGTTGAGAACCTTCGGTACCCACTCGGGCCTGGTAATCAACTGGTCCAAGTCCTCATTGTACACGCTGTGCGGAGACACTCCGCGCCTTCCCCGTGGGTGCTCAATACAGATTGCCCAACTGGGCTTTCGGTACTTGGGCATTTACGTGTCGCGGGACTCCCGAGCCCGATATTCACATAACTTGCTTCCGCCTCTGGCGAATTGCGCCGAGACGTTGAGGGCTGGAAAAAGCTACCGATCTCCCTGATGGTCAGGGCCGCGCTGTTCAAAATGATGGCGTTGCCACGCTTCCTTTATGCTCTACAGAATACCCAGGACCCTGTACCAGCCAAATACTTTGGGGAGATCGAATCCTTGCAGCGAGCGTTGTTGTGGGATGGTAGACCACGGATCTCGCTGGTCAAGTTGACCATACCGTGCTATGATGGGGGTATCGCCTTACCTGATATACGGCGCTACTATTGGGCGTCTCAACTCGCGGCGATCAACCATGGCCTCTATGGCCCGGCGATCAGCCCGGGCTATGCCATGGATCGGTGGCTCATGGGTGACGGGAATTACTATAGAGCGCTCTATTCCAGGTCTCTGGATCGGAAGCTGACGGGTCCCACTAAGACGGTGGTACACTTATGGCGGGCAGTCACTAAAACTTTGGGCTGGCAAGATAAAGTTACCATGGCCACTCCACTGTATGACTCAGACATATTGGGGAAACTGTGGCATACCAAGGGCTTCGACAGATGGGACACTATTGGTATATCTAAGGTTGGGGACATGGTGGCCAGGGGAAGGATCAAGTCTTTTGAGGCATTACAGTCTGAGTTCCAACTGGGGGCGACGGAATACTTCCGACATGCCCAGCTTAGACATGCCCTCTCTTCCCACATTTCAGAGGGGGAGACGGTACCTGAGTCATCGCCCCTGGAGGATCGGGTACTGGACGGTCACATGCCGGACAGCGCTATCTCCCTAACATACAAGAAGCTCATTAATGTGCGTGCTGATTTGCTGGTGCGATTGAGGGAGCTCTGGGTGAATGATGGCATAGAGGTGGACGATGAGGAGTGGCAGTCGGCGGTCTCCTCCCCCCGGGAGGTGGCCATATCGGCGCGGCTCCGCCTAGTCCAGCTGAAGATACTGCACAGAGTGTATGTCACGGGCCCCAAACTTATACATATGGGGCTCTCATTGGATGGTATGTGCCGGAGAGGATGTGGTATGATTGCGACCTTCATGCACATTATATGGGAATGTCCTGGGGTCACTCGTTACTGGGCGCGTGTGCATGACGTGATGAGGGAGGTGACTGGAGTGGCCCTGCCAGCGGAGGCCCGGCGATGCCTCCTCAACATCTGGGGCCCAAATGATTACAGTGTTGCCCAGACCCGTTGGGTCACCCTGGGCAACATGGTGGCCAAGAGAGACATCGCTCAGAAGTGGGGTGCGCCGGCTCCTCCCTCGCTTAGCTTATGGGAAACCAACATGGACTGGTGCATGCTGCGGGAGAAGACGGTGTATGCAGCCAGGGGCAAACCTAGAATGTGGAGGTCTGTGTGGGGAGCTTGGAACTCGTATCGAGGTGATATTTGCACACCCCCTGTGGAGATTGACTCTGATGCCCAGCTGTCCCCGTAGTGCCCCTTACCCGTGGTTCCGAACTGGTCATCCTGTTGTGACACTCCCCACACGACCCACTGTTGCTGTTAGTATTGTGAGCTGCCTAGGGTGTGTAGCCCTCGACCTCTCCCCGCGACACAAGTCCACTGTCTCTGAACCGTCCTCAGCCTACTCTCTTCCTCTTTTCCTTTCCTTTCTTGTTTTACACGCATTTCTTTTTCTAGCCTTTGAGGCTTTCTTATTCCTTGGTTTATTTATTTCTAAGTTTTGCACTATTTGAAAATTAAACCTGATCGCTTCTGCAGACAGTTTTGTACACGAATTTACCTGCTGCCTCAATGCTGCCTGGCCTCCGGGATGTATGGCTGAACAGCGGTGTACTTTTTCTATAAATAAAGGTTTTCCAAAAAAAAAAAAACCAAAAAAAAAACTATGGCTTGTATAGAATTTTGAAAAAGCTTCGACTTTAAGCCCTGCAGTTGACACCACGACAATGCTGCTGCTCCTGAGTTTTAAAATGAGAAGGGAAATCCAGAGAGAAAACGACTCTCTTTAAAGAATCTCCCTTCCCCTACAATGCTCACCTCTCATGACATCATCTGTTACTTCTCCACTAGTGAGAAGTGAGCAGTGTGAGCATGTGCCTGCTGTCCGGTTAAACAAGCATTTACAATGTATTAGGTCTTGCATTATTAAAGTTTGAGCTATTGGCATTGTAAATGACAATGCCTTTTATTCATTAGTTTTTAAAACCTGCAAGCGGTGCATAAACACGCACTTTGAACGTATAGTCCTTGCTTACGATGAGCAAGGCTGGCAGTAAAAGAGACTGCCAGCCTTGCTTCTCATAAGCAAGGACTACAAGAACAAAGCGCTTGTTTACGCACCGACGCAAATGAATAAAAGGCATTGTCCTTTACAATGCCAATAGCTCAAACTTTAACACCTTAGCTGCGGCCGTTATTTTGCGGCAGAGCGGCGGTTCCGCTGAGTGGTTGGGTCCGTGTCGACCGTTGGACGTTCGCAACACCAGCAAGGTAGTGCTCGCGACTGCCAATGGCAGCAGGGAAGGGGTTAATAGTGCAAGACCTATTGCATTGTAAATGCTTGTTTCACTTTATTGCTACCTCTAACCTCAAAGTTAAGCATGACTGCTTTTCTGTCAAGCTACCAGAGGGTTAAGCACAGGTTAATTTAGTAACGTTTTGTGGTTCTTGAGGAGAGTTTTTACCCCCTCAAGCAACATCCACATTTCTCGCAAAAGGAGAAAAAAAAGACTTCAGAACAGTGTTTACAACAGTTTCTTTAGAGCCTGGTATTGCAAATAATGTCTTCACGAAAATCTTTTAAGTAATTTATTGCAGCAGCACAGCAACACACCTGAACATGAGGTAGCTCCAGATGCAACTCGAGATACCATGGGTTGATGTCATGGTTCCATGGTGGACCATAGAACCTACAATGAAAGTATACATGACACATGCACAGTGTGGTGGAAACAATGAGTAAACTTGAGCATGCACAAGCTATGTGCAAAGAATATTTTACCAGGTTTGAAAAAGGCTGCTGCCGCCTGCTCCAGTGCCCCTCTGAACGTCGGCGCCCCATGTGTGGGCCAAGGTGCACATGGTAAAGGCCGGCCTTGTAACGTGCAATGTGAATTACCTTGCTCTATTTCTGCATGCCACCCTCCTTCTGCCTAGTTTTTCCTGCATGGCTCTACCCTGTATTTTAGGACCAGCAGCTTGGCTCTGAGGGCGCCAAACGCCCAGGGAGAAGGTTTGAGGCCCTGGTGAAGGCTGGTTCCATTTTTAACCAGTGCCTGGGGCTGTGGACGATGAGCTTCCCTCCTGAGTGAGGAGGAAGACGCGCAAGAGCATAGAGTCCCTGTGGTGGGTGCCAGACACACTGGCGAGCCATACTCTTGCTTTGCAACCAGTATATGTTAGGGCTCCCCTGTTTTCCATGTTCACTGATTTATACAACCTATTGTCACATCTCTTGCCATGGGACGACAAAAAATGGTGCCATATGTAATGGGAAATATCACTGGACATTGGAATTTCACTTACTGTTTCCACGTGTGCTTCTTGTGTTCTGGGCCATTTTCCGGGGCCAAATACCACACTCTTTGACTTACAAATCTGTCCTCCCCATCTGAGCAAACACTCCAGATTCAACACAATTCTGTGGTACTTTGTAAAGGTGACGCCTCACGAGATAGTCACAGTTTCCTCTCCTGGTAATATTAAATATAAATATAAAAATAATAATAGCTTTATCAAACTCCATACGGGATTGTCCACATTTCTACTTGCATTCGTGAAAAATGAAGATTTTATTTTATGTGAGTCAGTCAAAACACAATTCGGTATGATAATAATTGAAACCACGGTCATCAGGCACATTTAGACTAAGGAACTGTGAAATATTCCAAGAAAAGAGATTTAAAGAAGGGAATAAAAAAGTTGATCTGATGGCTCAGCAGCCTTTTTTCCGAGGAAGTAAATCTTGACCTTGGTAAAAGGTGAGACGTGTTCAATGATTGTTTTGTTTCCCCACGTCTGGAAACTCGTTGATTTTGCATCTTTTTGGATGTGTGGGTGAAAGACATCAAGAGATCGTAAAAGTTTTGAAGTCCTTCCTTTATCTTTAATCTTTGTGGCTCTGAATAATTCTGCATAACTGTAACGTCTGTACATAGCAGGCAGAGCCCTGGGGATGTGCTGCTCTGAGAGTGACTCATGACTAGACAGCTCTCTTGCTGTCAGTCACCCAAGAGTTACAGAGGCATGACTCAGCAATCTCCCCCAACACTTGAGACTTTAAACAGGAACAGGCCCACCACTGCCAGGCAGCATCTGGAAACTATCACAGAAGAAAGCTTGATTCAGCATCTGATATCAATGAAAGGACCACAAAAAACAACCCTCCCCCCAGGAAAAAGCGAAAACAGTGGGAGGCTGAACCCATGGGCATGAAATGCCAAGTCAAAGGCTTCCTTCTGGAATTACCCGTCCATATTGGTGGGCAAGTGGCCAGCACTTCTGAGGAACAGGCTTCGCAACAGGAGGGATGGGCCGCTGGCCTGCGTATTGAAGCCGTAGAGCGAAGGCGCAACAGGAAGCATACAATAAGGAGAGGTATCACTTCCTGTCTCTTACAACAATGGCAGAAAGAATGACTCATACCATCAATACATGGCGACTACAGAAAAGCAGGTGCCCTGTATCCCAAAAGACCACAGAGTGGGCCATTGCAACTTCTCGGACATTTAAATACAACTATGTAAACAGTGGCCTTATACCATGAACCTGCTGAGATACTGTGTGTAGTATCAAAGAGATGTAACTTCCTCTTGAGTTTAGGCTACTCATGTAAATTATGAATTTTTGCCAATTTCCAAAGTTTCTATTGGAGCCTAATCTAAGTTTATCATTGTGGTATTTAAAAAAACGGCCCACTTATGCCTCTTTCTGTAGTCTTGCTTAGATGTGGCTTATTAATGGTTACAAAATTAGAAAGGATGCATTTCTGTTCCTGTTTCATTCTTATTTGCCAATAAAACCAGTTAACAAGACACTCTTTTCTACGAATATCTTGTTAATTTCAAATTGATTAGTGCACTTAACCAGATCCATTTAGGTATAAGTTAGACATTTCCATATCTATAGTGTTAAACCTAGCATCTTTGGCGTGGTTTCCCCTGACTTTTTTGCCTCTACCTCCTGTATTTTTGATACTGTGCTGGAGTTTGTTTTTGCTATTTTAGATGCTTTAGGCACTTTGCCACTGCTGATCAGTGTTAAAGTGTAAGTGCTCCCTGAGTAAATTGTTATTGTGATTGGTTATCCATGATTGGCATATTTGTATTACCAAGAAGTCCCTAGTAAAGTGCACTAAGTGTGCCAGAACTGGTGATTCCAATGCTACTTGTGGGCCTGCAGCACTGATTGTGCCACCCACATGAGTAGCCCTAAAATGGTGTCTCAGGCCTGCCACCGCGGTGCCTGGGTGCAGTTGCTAACTGCCATGCTGCCCTGACCAGTGTCCACACTGGCCATGCCTAACCCTTCCCTTTCTATACACACTGGACACCCCTATAGAAGGCCTTTGGTATCCCCTGGGCAGGATGCAGTGTATATGAAAGGTAGAGCATGTACTAGTGTGTGTGACATGCTCTGGTAGTGAATTACAGCCATTTTTCGTTTTTCACTATTGAGAGTGCTAACTTGCTCATAGGCTATAATGGGGAATGCTGTGTATAATGTTTACCTGCATATCTTCCCATAGGAGCAAGATAGACAATTAAAGTCTGGTATCCCTGAACTCAGAATTTAATAACACATCTTTTAGGAAGGATGGTTTTTAAATCCTGTGTTTGATAACAGCACTTTTAGAAAGTGGCTGTTCTCTTGTCTAACCTTTCTGTGTGCCTTGGCCTGTTTGTGAATTGACTGTCTGGTTTGTGAGTGACAGGGGCTGGGGAGCCCCCAGGAGGCTGGCTGAGACAGCCCTAGGCTGAATAGCTGCATCTGCATCTTGAGTGGTGGGAGGGGCTAGCACCTGGGCCTGAATAGGGCTGTGCCTGCTTTCCACAATGCTGGTTCCACCTCATGCTGGGCGGCTGACGACCCCGCCCCTCTCTCTGAAAGGAAAGAAGAAGTCAGGAAAACAAAGTGCTCCAGGACTGACCAGAACTGGTTCTGACTAAGCCAAGGTCCCTCTGCCTCCAGAGAACAAAGGAAAGACTAGTATAACAAGGTCTACCCAGACTACAGAAAATTAGATCATCCTGGAATCAAGAAGGAACCTCTGTCAAGGAGAAAGCTGGAAGACTGAAGAGGAAGGACTGTCCTGCTGTGTGTTTGTGGGCAGACCTGCAGTTGCTTTGCTGCCAAGGAGAGGGGAAGGACTTTGCTGTTGCTGCGTCCCCTGCTTGAAGAGATCTCCAAGAGCCTGAGGAGAGCTGGCCTCCTGTTAAGAAGTCCCAGGAACAAAATGGCTTCACCCCCAGCTTCCCCCCCTGAACTCTGCTGAGTGAGTTCTGCCCTTCCTAGAGTGCTTGATCCAATCGTGGGGCCTCTGGAAGTTGTGCCTGCTGTTTGTGGAGCTGGACAAGGAGAAAAATCTGCAATTTTCACGCATTGCTCGCTTGTGGAGCGCATCCCCAACAGTGCGAGGAAATTCCCGCTGCCGCTAACATCGGGATCATCGCAGCGCCTGCTGCCGCTGCAAGAGCCGACGCATCATTCGCTTGCAGAACGCATCTCCCCAGTGGGGGAAGTTTCCTGTCGCTCGCTGCGAGTATTGTCGCAGAGCCTCTCATCGCTGGGTGAGATCATCGCACCGCTTGCTTGTGGACCGCATCACGTCGCTGCGAATATTGTCGCAGAGCCATGGCATCGAGGGGCCACGAGAGGAGAAGATCGAGTCTGCGCTGCGCATCGCCGCCGCACCAGTGATCGCCGCCGCCCGAAGATCGGCGCATTGTTCCTGTGCGAGATGCTTCCTACAGATCCGGAATCCATACAAGGTATCGCATCCCTCCCCATACAGACCAGATTTGTCGCAACACGCCCGCTGCTTCCAGCGGGGCTGTCACATAGCCTCTCCAGGGTCTCAGGAGTGACGCATCGCTTGTTTTTCAACGCTGCAGCTTCCATTCGGAACTTTTGTTGCATCTACAGGTACTTTGGGCTAAACGTGACACAACTGTGGATTATTTTGACGCAAACCCTAGAACTATTTTAAAGTCATATTCTTGAACTGTGTATGTTGGATTTTTGTCGTTTTGGCCTTGTGTAGTTTAGATAAAGATACTTTATTTTTCTAAACTGATGTGGAGTCCATTTGTGGTGTTTTCACTGTGTTACTGTGAATCTTGGTACAAATACTTTACACATTGCCGTTGATAAGCCTGTCTGCTCGTGCCAAGCTACCAAGGGGGTGAGCAGGGGTTATCTAAAAAGTGTATCCCCCTTATCCTGACTAGAAGCAAGAGTCCCTATTTGGACATTGGTACCTATCACTGCCAACTAGAGACCCCCAGATCTAACATATAGCTTATACATATAAAACTTTTGTCAATGCCTCTAAAGGCTACTATATTGTTGGTGTTGCATAATGCATATTGGCTCATTAAAGGGCATTCATGTGACACTACCCCTTTTTCATTGTTACATATCTTGGACTCCCCCCCCCCCCCCCCCCCACCCCCCCACACACACACTAACTCATATCTTGCTCCTGTGAAAATAGTGCTATACTTTTTAGGTTTTATTACAGGAAGCTTCATCTGTATGGTAGACTTTACTAAAAGTACACACAAGAAGTACTACAAAGAAGGCAGATTTTACTTAGCCCACTCAGACATTGTCCTTCATGCTTTTTTCATAGTTTGCCATTGCTTGGATAAGCTGTCCGTCAAGGCCATGGCATTTAGTGGATTGTTACATTTTTCAACTTGAGTTCCCATTGGTGATTCAGCTCAAGTAGTCCTTTTGTTAAACTGCAGAAGTAACACCTCATGCAGTGTCTAATTCAGAGACTTTGCTGTACTTCCTTCACTCGCACTAGGACATTTTAATCAGTGGTTTATGGCTTCTTCCTTTAGGAAGCACATCCTGCTACACTTTATGGCAGGCTAAGACTATTTACTAATCATTCTTGCAAGTTCATTTGGTTTTGCTTTGCTGTAATGATAACAAGTTGTTGGATTTTCTGACCCGCCTCTGTACCTACTGCAGCCGCATCAGAACTCTGTTGATGAATACTGGGTTCTGATGCGGCCGCAGTAGGTACAGAGGCGGGTCTTCAACTTTGAAGAAAGTGTTACAATAGGTCGGGCCCCCAAAACGGAACTCATGGGGTATTTTCCAGAAAATCTCTAAGAATGTGCCGTTAGAGCAGACTCTCCTCTACCACATAATGCACCTTAGCGTGTGCGCCACATAGTTGGGGGCAGATTTATGTTAACTGGCGCATCCCCAGGGATGCGCCAGTTAATGTGCGCCACAGTGCGCCACAGCTCTGCCACCCATGGTGCGCCGCATTTACAATGCGGTGCACCATGGTGCAAGGCAGGGAAGATGCGTGACGCATCTTTCGGCGTACGGGCGGTGCATTGCTGGAGTCATGTCGCAAGTGCGACATGACTCCTGCAATGCACAGGGGCCACCCCTACATTGCATGGTGCATCACCCTTACGCCTGCTTCAAGCAGGCGTAAGGATTTGACGTAGAAAGTGACTCAGTGAAATCTTGTAGATTTCACTGAGTCACTTTCCGGGGGCGTTCCTGCGACGGAACGCCCCCCCCTGCACCGGAATGCCTACATGAAACCTGACGCAGGTTTCATGTGGCGCAGGGCCTTACACACGTGGACGCATCTCCATAGATGCGTCACGTTGTAAATGCCTCGTAGGGATGCGCCACGTTTACGCCGCCTTGCGTGACGCAACAGCGGCGTAAACGTGGCGCAAGGGCCTCATAAATCTGCCCCTTGGTCTTTAAAACACTACCCTTTTAGAGCACATTAGCACTCATTCACTTTAGGTCCTGACATAAGCCATCCTAATAAAGGGAGCATGGCTGAAACATGTTGACCAATAAGGATATCGGAGATGAATCGGAGATGAATCGGAGTTACTAAAGACCTCCATGGATATCAGCCTCTCGTTTTGAACCACTGCCAAGGGCTCAGATATTAAAATAGTCTTTTCTTCTTTTTGGGACCCTCAGGACAGTTTTTAAATTTACATTCATTCACCTTTCGCCGCACGCTCCACTGTATCCAGGTGTCGAGGCAAACCCAGGAACATTTGGGTCCTTGGGTGGTGCCAACTGATGAAGCATGTATGTATGTATGTATGTTCTTATATAGCGCTCGACTTACCCTAGGGCATCTCGGCGCTTGCATTGGGAACCCGTCCTGGCTTTTCCCTGTGAGATAACCCATACTGGGTATCCCCAAGGTGAAAGCCAGGCATCCCGCCGCGGGGGGCCGTTGTGGAGATTAAGCAAGCTATTGCCCGGAGTTGCAGAGTGTGAACCCGTGATTCGAGCAGGCACCGAAGCGAGAATTATCGAGTCCGTGCACAATTGGGCTCAGGACCCTGCCGCGTCGGGAATTGAACCCTGGTCCCGGGTCTGACCTCTGCTTCAGGGTATGCCTCCTCTAACCAGTGAGCCACACTTCTCCACATGTCACCAACTAGGTTGGTGAGTGAGGGTCTTCATAAAAAAACAATGTGTTTTCTCATGACCAAACATACACTAGGAGCACTGATGTTGTAGCTAGTTTTTTTTTAGTTAAACACCAAGGATACTGTCCCATTGTCACAAGTGTCTCCTTTCTTTTGATGCGTTCTAAGATCACTACTTACAAATACAATGCAAACATCATCTACTGGAGTCCTTGAGGGTTCAGCTTCACTATACCAGTCCAATATGTTCAACAAGGCCCTACTTCCCACTCCCATAATGTTGTACCCAAGAGATGACTCTCATGGTATTTTCTTTTTAGGACAGCTGAGAACAACACGCACAGTCGCTCAACCATTACCAAATAATTACTATATAGTAAAACCAGATCAAAGAGCTTTCCCATTAAGTGTTTTGCAAAAAGCAAGACCGATTGGCTTTGCCAATGCTAGTACAGTTTCCTTATTCATAACTTGAACAATTTTGGCTTGGTGAACTGCACCTAAGTTGCACATGTGTAAGTTGCCAGATTTCATGGGTGTAACTTATGTTACGCGCAGAAATTGTGGTATGAATAAAGCCCAATATTTTAGGTATTGCTAAGGCTAGTTTTACCTCTCTCATCAAACGCAACATATGTACAATTAAAGGAGCTCTATCTACAGCCATATTCAAAGTGCTGCAAGAGAAAGCTGGTCTAGTATCTGACGTGGCAATGTCAAGACAAGGGGCCTGAGTTAGATCTCGGCGGATGGTAACGGATATCCTGTCCGCCAAAATAAAGCCCATTATATACTATGGGATTTATATTTCAGCAGACAGGATATATGTCATCATTGTGATGGAGTAACCCATCCGCCAAGAATGGACACTTGTAACTACGGTACAATGGGTTAGTTAGATCACCCTCCTAAACGCTATGTTGATCTTGATTGCGGTTTATATCGTTTATCCGCCCCACATATGCGTTGTGGCATTATCATTGGGTTCTCTAAATTTGTGCTGTATGCCAGCCTCAAGCCTGAGACAACCTCTGGTACAGCGTAGTAGTGTCCAGAAATATATAGACACCCGCAAAAAAAGGTTATATTTTTTAAAAACAAGCCTTCACCCGGTTAAAACTTTAATTGCCATTGGATGGGGTTTGTTATTAAAACCAAAGGGTATGTTTGCAGATCAAGTTACTAGATCTCACTATATCACTTTAAACAAAGTCAACATGTTTCTGCCCCTTATCACCCAGCCGGGTCTAAAGGGCATTTGTCAGGACAAAAAGACAGAAATAAAATGCTTTACTCACACAATTTGTGAAGTGCTCAGTGGTTTTTGTATTACCACTCGGTTTCTAAATGGGTGAGGTATACCTGTAATGAAAGAAACATACAGAGAGGTTGGGGGTGCATGTTCAGCACTATTAGTGAATCTCGATTTGAGACAAAATAGGGGGCATACTTTATGCGCAAAGAATTCACAGAAGTAGTCCATAAGGAGACCATCGTGTTTTGCTATGTTAGGAGGTAGTGTCAATAAAATCATTGTGGGTAGATGACAACTAATTCTGTAATCTGGTGCAATATCACGGTTTTTGTTAATGGCCATACCTTCTAAAGTAAACTCACTCACTACAACTCATAGTCGCATGTAAATGATGGCCCCAGTTCGATGTTAAATTCAGTGTGTGGGCTTTTATACATTCTAATGTCAGCTCGATGTTAAATTCGGCGTTAAGGCTTTTATTAATCACCAATTTTATTGTCGGCTCACTCACTATAACTCATAGTTCCTTGTGTTTATACTAATAGTGTGAATGATTACCTTAATGAGGTTACGGCCGTATGTCTTCAGGGGAAAAGGACGTAATGGTCCCAGGCTGAAAGAAGAAACACGCAAGCGTTTACATTACCGTGTTAGTGGCTTAAGATGCTGTTTGTTTGGTGCTGCTGCCGTTCTCACCTGCGTGTGGAGGCTGCTCCGCGTTTAGTGCTGGCTCTGCCCCTGGACGCGGAGGTCTCGTATCCTGCTTCCTTTTACTATTATTGAGATAGAAAGGGGACTAGAAGCACTTTCCTTAGGTGTTTCGCTTGAAAATACATATTTTCCTCTATTAGGGGATAGCGGTTCAGAAATTCATATCTACTCATATGACGATGTTAAAGGGCGATTATGTAACATCATTTGGCAGAGTGGCTAGTGTTTATCAAAAATGGGTAATGGTCTGGAAATTCAAAAGAGATCAATTCTCAATCACCCGGCATTGCCCATATTTATGCGGGACTGTTGTAGGACTCATAGATCAGTATCTATGCATTATAAACCAGTCTCATAGTGTCTATATCATAGACACTAAAAAAGGACTATTCAGGGTCCTCATAGTACTGGTTATTGTGGAGAAAGAGGTGTCTCAACCCATTATAACCCTGTATCTAGACAGGGATGTCAGTGTAGTCTATAGTACATGTGATATTGACTACATGGCAAGTAAAGGGTCTTTGTGTGGTGTTTTTTGTCTTTCTGATTTAGGCAAATTGATGCCATGGCATGTTGTCATTAAGTCCATCTAGATGGGTTTTTAGCCGATCTACCCATCTTTGTTCTTTTTCGAACAGTATCCTCTCTGCATTTGAGGTTTTATCATGGAGCATTTTGATCACTGTCCATCTTAGTTCTTAGGCTTTGTGACCATATTCAGTGAAATGAGTACACAGTTTCATTGAATTCTTCTTTAGCTTGATGTTACTTTTGTGCTCCCCAATCCTTGTTTTTACTTTCCTACAAGTCATGCCAATATATTTCTTTCCACAAGGGCACAGTATCATGTAAATTACATGCGTAGAATTGCAATTAGTGTGATGTCTTTGTGTCCAGAGCAGTGAGTCCGTAAGTTGTAAGGATTTTGTCATAGTTGTTAATATGCACACGAGCAAGTGCCACATGGGTAGTGGTCAATAACTGGGGCCATCTCAATGTTTCTCACTTGTGTTGTCTTTCAACGTTTTGCAGGTTGTGTGTGCACAAGTATGTCTTTTAGATTTCGTGTTCTTTTGTTAGCGGATCTAGGCTTGGGCCAGTTGAATTTACCTGTTGTTAAAATTCAAGAGTTTTTATTGACTATTTTCTGCACTGCATACGTTGCTGGACAATATGTTGTGACACATGTCACAAGATCAGGGATTGGTTCCTTCACATTTGTTTGTAGGAGACATTCTCTTGGTTGATGTTTAGCTCTTTTCCAACATTTTGCTATTGTCGTAGGTGTGTAGTCCCTGTTTTTCAGTTTCGGACTTAGTTCTTGGGCCTGTATTTTGTAGTCATTTTCCTTGCTACAATTCCTTTTGAGCCTCAGGAATTGGCTGTACGGCAGATTATCCCGTAGTTGTTTGGGATGGAAACTGTTATATGGCAGGAGACTGTTTTTAGCTGTTGGTTTGTGGTATGTTTTTGTTTCAATCTGTCCTCTTTCAATGAAAATTGTTAAATCCAAGAAGTCTATGCTGGTATTGTCAGATGTAAAGGTGAATTTCAGCCATTTGTCTCTCTCATTAAGCCATTCAATAAATAAGTTTAGGTCATTGTCAATTTTCCAAACCATTAGAATGTCATCTATGTATTGTTTCCAATATAATATACTGGTTACAAATTGATTTGTGTCCATTCGTAACCAGTATATTATATTACAGAGCTGTGTTTGTTGCCCACAAATAGGGATTTTGTCTCATTAAACAAACTGAAGAAGATGCGATGCCACCGAGGAAAGCGCACTGGTGGAAGTGGCAGAGATGCCCCCCGTGCAAAGAGAGTGATTTTACTACCAATATTTATGGGGTCTTACCACCAATTTATGGCTTTGCAGAACTTTAAATGAGGCCTAATCCACCACACTTTACAATATACTAGATACAATAAACCAGCACAATGCATTGCATCCTAGGGGCAGCGAGGCCGCCACAATATTTTGCATCATAAGGACACTAACCTACCACTCCCCGTCCTAAAGATAATAACACACACCACACTACATGATATTGTCAAATTTCTATTAGTTAATCAAATCCCAAAGATGCCTTCCAAGCACTACCCTAAAGATTTTTCACCTTTGATCACTAGCCTTCATCGACAGTCTCAAAAGCAAGGCCCGCACACACTCCTCTGCAGTCTACAACCTCCCTGTTTGGGTGTCGCCTTACCCAATCAGGTAGGGGAAGCCTGTGGCAAGACCCTTGCTCTTACATCAGTAAGACTGCATTCAACTTTCTAAGCCCTGGAAATGAAGAATAGACCTTCACCTCTCTGCAAACTCCACTGTAATGTGCAAGAGGTTATGTTACTGAATCACCAGTTTGCCATGAAGCTCTAGGATCTTGTGAAAAGTGTTGGTTCAATAGCTCTGATACTGAAGACCCAACATCATGAACGTCTGACAATAAAATGCAGGGCGGTCTTTGGTCTAAACTTTTCCTGTGTGACCTGTCAATGGGGATTTTGATCATAATATTGAATTTGTCTTTGGTCCACATGTGCCATCCTTGACTTGGCAATAGTGAGTCTATCCCCAACACACAGTGTGGTCTATGGTTTAGGGCTGCTCGGATGACCTGTTAATAAGGCTTAGGACCAAGAATAGTCTTTTGTGTCCTAAATATCTTTTACTGTCCCATTAGAGTTAATAGAAAATGTAAACCCACTGGGACAATACTTTTTGTAAAAGAAATTTGGGATACAACGTTTATGTCAAGTGATATTTGTGTAAACAATACTCGGACATACACCTGCTTGTAATTATGAATTTACTGACTATGGGGTGGTCAAACAGTTTTACATTTGTACTTAGCATAGAATTCAGCGAAGGAACTGCTTCTGTTGGAGCAGTATTGCTGACTGTGAGAAGCACACAGTTTTATTGCACACATTTTTATTTAAGGATAATTTTGCTAATAAGGTAATGGTGTAGTGGAGCCAACAGCCCTTAAGGCCTTCTCAGGCCCCTCTACAAGTAGGCAGAGCCCCTGTCTCCCCTTCTATTGGCTGATTTGGGGTGGCCATGGTAAGCACTGTATTTCCTGCATGTCTCTTACAGAACCATCCAGCGATGCATCATCTCTACTGGTTTGACATTTCCATGGCAAAGTTTTCAAACCCCTGCCAAAGCCAATCAGAATGCTCAGATTGACTCGTGGCAAGCAGGAGTAATGTTTCTAGTCATGTTTTTGGGGGGTTTTGAGCAGCTAATGGGGGACAATATACAAGAGTGTAGCGGAAGAACAGCAGTGGGTGGAAAGGCTACATACCCTAGACATGGAAAACTGCAATGTGTGTATTGCAGTTTCTATAATGCTGCACAAATCTAGCTGGGGGTCAATGGAGCAGTGCCCATAGCACTGAGGGTGACCACTGACCTACTGCATATGGGTGCACACAATACCACAAATTCTCTACCTCAAGGTCCCAGTATATTGGAAGCATTAGATCAGAATTTCCACTACTACAGGCACCAGTACGTTGAGTAAGGACATTTCAATAGCATTTAATATAGTTTTAAGTCGATTTAAGTTAAGGGATTAGGGTTCAATTGCATTAATTCTATTTAAATTAGGTTTATTGTAGGTATTGAGGATAGGTGAAGTTTCGGTTTTAGTTAATTGAAGTATAAATAATTTATGGACAGGGTTAGCATTTGAAATAGATTAATATCAGTTACTTATTTATATATGAATTTATTTGAATGATTGATAAAGTACAGGTCTGTAATGAGAGCCACATCATTTCAATATTGAAGAATTAGACAGTAACTAGCCCGCCCCCTGTCCCAGCTGTGGAGATCCTTGACTGTTGTGGGATCTGGATCACTTCCTGGCAACTCAATTACTGATTTCAACAATTGTTGCTAAGAAGAATACAGGATGCTGTTCCTGCAGGAGGAGGGTATATCTAGGGTCTTTGAGAATCCTTTGTAAATGTGCATTTTCCACATTTTTTACGAACAGTTACCGTATTGGTCAATTTCTGGGCTCTGTGCAAATTTCACACGTTTTCCTCAACACCCGGATCAACCTCTCTTCTTGCATTTACAATTGGTTACTATAACCTGGCTCACCCTGATTGCTCTCAGGAACCAAGCTGTACTCGGCTGATGAGCACTAGGCCTGGGCGGTAAATTGCATTCCGCTCGTGGAATTTGCGGAATTTGGGTAATGTCGCGTTCCGCGGAGAATGCGAAATTGCCCAAAATTCTGCGTTCTGCGACTTCGCGAAATTTTAGCTTGTTCGCGTTCTCAAATGCGTGTTCGCAAGATATTTGCCCCCGAGCACGCAAACAGCGATTGCGAATAGTAAAAAAACAAAGTGAACAAGCAATTCCGCGTGATCTCGAAATTTCTGCGTGTTCGTGGAGATTTTTTACCGTTTCACAGAGATTTGCATTACGCAAATTCCGCCCATCCCTAATGAACACATAACTAGGGTGAAACCGGTCCAGGGTTACTTGTGTTGTGGCTTAGGGTGACCTGGATTGGCAGTTCAGGCTGAAATGTTCTGGCTGAAGCAGGGTCGAAACTGATTAGCATATTGCTGGGTCCAAACTGAGTTGGCATGGTGGGCAAAGTAACGATAGACTGGGAAGCGGCACAAGTAATTACAAGTGGCTGAGATTAATTCAACAAGTGATGGAGTGTAGTATCACCTCAAACCGAGATGCACTGCTTTGATACTTAGCACTTGACAATGATGCCACACTTTGTTTATATTTCACAAATGTTTATTCTGTATTTTTCCAAAAACTTCCAATTTTCCAATTTTTCTTCTCGTCACATAAGAGACACTTATGTTTTTATATAATTTCTAAATGCGGCAGATATGCCTATCCAGGCCCTTTTCTGTAGCACAAATTTTACATAAGTCATCCACAATTGTTAGTCCTTCTTAACCCAATGCATTTCGGACCTTAAGTGGTCCTTCGTCAGGGGTGCTCTACAAATTTAAAAAAGCATCAGTATTAGATTCTGTGTTTTAACAATGCATGATTCTGCAATTTTTTCACATCAGTATCGAACTGTATATATATATATATATATATATATATATATATATATATATATATATATATATATATATATATATATATATATATTACCTACTGGCTATCGCCAGTAGGTATATATAGTTAGAATTTTTTCTCTATGGGACTTTTGAAAATTCTATGTCTAATAACTTTGGCGTTTGTGGACGGAATCGGCTGAAATTTTCAGGAAAATGGCACATTTTGTTTCTGAGCAGCCCCTGAAAATTTGGTGGGGTTTCGTCAAGGGGGGGCTGAGAAAAAAGGGGGGTCCCAAAACGCGTTTTTTGCATTGAGTTTTCCATAGGGCGGTTGGACTCACTTTTAGCTCGAACGGCTGAATGGATTTGCACGAAACTTGGCAAAATTGTAGGGACTGTTAGCCCGATGTGCCTTTGCTAGGTCTCAATATATGTGCTCCAGTAGTTTTTGAGAAATTAACGTTCAAACCAAGATATATATCTGTAACAGCGCTCTGGGCAGCGATCCGGTCCGCTTACTTTTCGCTTATCGGAACTTTGCGCGCAGAAAGCTGATTGGCTCTCCGGTGTCTGTCAACATTCTAAACAGTCCGGAGCGGACGCCATCTTGTCTCTCGGTAGGATCGAGAGAGAAGAAGAGGTGGAAAACGAAAGGGGAATTTAATGAAAGGGGGCAAGGTATCCCCCTCTTGACCCCCTAGGAATGTTGTTGGGGTTATTAAAGGGTCCCGTGGGGAAAATAAAAAAAAAATGATTTTTCACGGTAGAAGCGCGGCCGCGAACTGGTAGCGAAACGGGAATTCGCCATTTTGTGCTTCGTTAATTAAATTACTAGTTATAAGTGGGTGCGGGAGACGTATCCTAATCCCCTATGTTTCCTGAGGGTGGCTGAGGAGGCTGATATATGTTGATACATCTCTTCCAGCGGCTGTGCGTGAGCTTTTTTTTTTTTTTTGCTGCGTGACAGTCCGGAGCGGCCGCCATCTTGTCTCTCGGTAGGATCGAGAGAGAAGAAAAGGTGAAAAACTAAGGGGGAATTTAATGAAAGGGGGCAAGGTATCCCCCTCTTGAC
The DNA here is from genome assembly GCF_964263255.1 of Lissotriton vulgaris. NCBI lineage: Eukaryota > Metazoa > Chordata > Amphibia > Caudata > Salamandridae > Lissotriton > Lissotriton vulgaris. The sequence continues at coordinate 101,775,048 of NC_141689.1, read as the reverse complement.
CCCCTAGGAATGTTGTTGGGGTTATTAAAGGGTCCCGTGGGGAAAATAAAAAAAAAATGATTTTTCACGGTAGAAGCGCTTCACGGGCCGCGAACTGGGCCGCAAACTGGTAGCGAAACGGGAATTCGCCATTTTGTGCTTCGTTAATTAAAGTACTAGGTATAAGGGGGTGCGGGAGACGTATCCTAATCCCCTATGTTTCCTGAGGGTGGCTGAGGAGGCTGATATATGTTGATACATCTCTTCCAGCGGCTGCGCCATCTTGCCTTTTTTCGAATGCCACAATTTTGTCGTGCACGGCAGCCATTTTAGATGCCAGGCTGGTCCCAGGCTATCACCTAACCCTGCGGATGTAGTTTATGGCCCCAGCTGTAGAGAATTCAGACATGCCAATCCTCCTGATTCAGGCGTGTGAGTACTGATTTCAGTGCTAGTCTCCCGCCTCCCGATTTCTGCAAGCAAAAACCCGGGGGCATATTACGAACAACTAGCGATAATTTTTGTCTCTAACTTGTTTAGAGACAAAAATTATCGGCGCACATCGGCGATTTTTATCGCAGATAAACCTTGCTATTATCGCTGAAAAGTCAGCGATATTCATGTATTATCGACCTAATGCTCTTAGCCATGTTATCCACCTCCCATTGGATAACATGGCTAAGAACTGCTAAGGGCAGGTGTTAGATTTTGGAGATATTCGCGCTTAGCTTAGCGCGAATATCTCCAAAAGTTGGTAATAGAAGGTAGCGATGTTAGGGACTGTTTCCAGTCGCTAACATCTTGGCACGCCACTTTGCATGTCATTAGTGATAAGTATCACTGACATGCAAAGCGGGGCCCAAGATGGTCGCTATCTCCTTTTAGCTGTCACTAACTGGTGTTAGCGACAGCTTGGTAATAGGGAAATAATTTTATCTCCGCTTTCATGGCTTTTAAAGCCAAAAAAGCGGAGATAAACCCCCTTGATAATATGCCCCACGATTCCTTGGGGTTTCAGCTGACAGGGCTTGGTATTGTGTTACATGGTAATTTTTCCATGAAACGTCAGAGGGTCGATGCAGGGGTTCTAGAAGAGGTGATAAACCATTTAAGCCTCATGAACAAGCGCATGGTCTTTTAAAGATTTGTGAAGTACTCGGGGCGGCGGTGTGTGTGTGCCCTCTTTCAGGAGCGGGCGGGGGGGCACTGCCAGCAACTTGCCAGGTCAGGTAGTGTTCAACATGTGCATCACCCTTTCTCTGCCTGCTATTGCGCTCCATGCTTCGGAAAGGTAAGAAAAAGAACGTGCATTTGAGTTTGAAATGTCCGATCCTGCAGCAGCACACTTCCAAAGCCCACACATGACAATAACCCGATTCAAGGCCCCATTCACCCGTTTTAAAAAAAATAGATAACACTCCAACAAAGTAAGGTTATAAAACTTTATTGACTACTAACTTTAACGAACGGAACAAAAACTAAAAACATTTAAACATTTCTCAACACAAAAAGCAACAATGGTTAGAAGCTGTCTTTTGTGCGAATAGTCCCAAGGCAGCACAACGTGCAGAGTTCTGGACGGCACCCAGGTGATGTCGCCTGGGTGCCGCACTGGTTTAGGGATCCTACAATGCTGCTCCGAAAATTGGCGTGGGGCGTCCCGGGTGGGGCGGGGGGAGGCCTCGTCAGTAGCGGTCTGTTGTGCGAATAGTCCCAAGGCAGCACAACGTGCAGAGTTCTGGACGGCACCCAGGTGATGTCGCCTGGGTGCCGCACTGGTTTAGGGATCCTACAATGCAGCACAGAAAAACAGCGTGGGGCGTCCCGGGTGGTGCGGGGGGAGGCCTCGTCAGTAGCGGTCTGTGTCCAGTGTCACATGGCTGACACAACATGTACGACAGGCACCCAGGTGATGTCCAGTAAACTGCCGCACTGGTTTTGGTATCCTACAATGCTGCTCCGAAAATTGGCGTGCGGCGGCCCGGGGGGGGGGGCGTGGGGGAGCCGGCGTGAACGGGCCTCCCCAGGTGGCGGCCATCTAGCTGAGTTGCGCTCGCTCTTGCGGCCACAGCGTCTCGCTCACCATGTTGTTGAGTTGCTCCCACTCTTGCAGTGCAGCGATAGGCGGCTGCCACATGGCTCTTAAAATGGCGGACAGCTCCTCGGTTTTAGGCCTGGTCCACTGAAATGGCCCTGGGACACTTTGGAACTCGGACGCTTGCCTGCTAGGGCTTGGGCTCCATTCTCGAAAAGCGTCCCCTCAGCCGTGAAGATTGTATAAAAGTCTTGGGGGGCCCCCGACTCCCGCAGGCTTCCGGTGGGGAGCGGCTGCCATGATTGCTCGCGGAATGACCACGACGGAGCCACGAGATGGTGGTGCTCTCATGCTGACGCCAGCTTCAGTCTGAATGATCCAGAAACAAGGTGGGGCTTTCATCGTTTGGGAAAAAAAAATGTTCTAAACCAATGAAAAGTGTTATTTTTAGGTCATATGACCAAGCCTTCCATCTTTAGGAAACCAAAAGTAAAATGAACCAATGAAAAGTTTTATAAACAAGTCACATGACCTGTTATGCGGCATAGGGCTACAAAAAGCGTAGAAAATCCGTTGGCACGTGAGGCGGCGTCAGTAGCGGACCGATGTGCGAATAGGCCGAAGGCAGCACAACGGGCCGAGATCCGGATGGTACCGAGGTGGTGTCCAGCAAATTGCCGCACTGGTGTGGCCATCCTACAATGCTGCGCCGAAAGACGGCGTGTCCAGCTGAGTTGCGGTCACTGTTGCGGTACAGTGACTCGAACGCGCCGAGATCCGGATGGCACCGAGGTGGTGTCCAGCTAATTGCCGCACTGGTGTGGCCATCCTACAATGCTGCGCCGAAAGACGGCGTGTCCAGCTGAATTGCGGTCACTGTTGCGGTACAGTGACTCGAACGCGCCGAGATCCGGATGGCGCCGAGGTGGTGTCCAGCAAATTGCCGCACTGGTGTGGCCATCCTACAATGCTGCGCCGAAAGACGGCGTGTCCAGCTGAGTTGCGGTCACTGTTGCGGTACAGTGAGTCGAACGCGCCGAGATCCGGATGGCACCGAGGTGGTGTCCAGCAAATTGCCGCACTGGTGTGGCCATCCTACAATGCTGCGCCGAAAGACGGCGTGGGGTGCCCCGTTGGCTTATGAGGTGATGTCAGTAGTGGATCGATGTGTGAATAGGTCGGAACCAGCACAAGGCGCCCTGCACTGTTGAGCCTTTTTCAATGCCTGTTTTTTGTTGTTTCCCCTCCATCAAAAACAAAACAAAAATACAAGGCGCCAAGATCCGAATGGCAAGTCCTGGATGTTGAGTGCCTCAGTTGAGAGTTCTGAGCAGTGCTTGTAAGACTGTCTGAAGCTTATTTGCACCTGCTGCAGCTTCACTAGGTCCGGCGGAACTTTTTGCCTTTTCCTTTCTGCTTCTTTTCCTACAATGCGTTTCATCTGAAGACACGACCAGGTCCCTGAATGTGTGCAGGGGGACGCTATTGATTGAATGAAAATGGCGGCTTGACACAAAGCTGACTCAAGCGTTACTGTTGGTGCTATACAGACAAAAATTGGTTTTCAGTTTGTACATTCTTCAGGTTTTTTTTTTCCATCCAAGTCTGATTGAGAGTTTGTAGAAAAATGGCTTCAGATTTTCCACATACTACTCTTCAACATTCTTCCTAAATGTAACAATGTGAGACTCACTAGGAGAACGGCTGTTTATCTTTCCTTTCAAAATGCTGCCAACAATATTTTCTGAATGGAAGACACCATCTTGTAGCATAAAGGGCCGAAAGGGGTTCTGGTCTGGCCGATGGTTGGTGGAGACATTTTGACTATATCTTGGACCTGCCCGGCCTCGCCCAAAATGGCGCCGGTATAAATGGGACTCGTAACTCCTTGCCCGCAAATGTATATCTAGAAAATGTTATTGTAAGTGGCCCTGTCGTATTTTAATTACAAAATGTACGTCCACCGATTCCGCAACTGTTAGACACCTTTGTTCTTGCAACCTAATGGCCCGCTCGTTACGTTCTTCTACAGTGTAAATGTCTCCTCATCATATACGATTTCAGTTTGCTCCGTGGCCGGCCCACGTGGTTATAGGCCCGTATTTGTATACTGACATTTTCACAATAAAGGTTTTTAAAACAAAACACGGTAGTAGTATTTACATTTGTAAAGTTTTTACTTTTAGTGACTGTTTTCGAATCAGTAAAAGGCAAGTGAAATAAAGCAGTCCAATTACATGACGGATAAAAGGTATAATATGTAGGAACGCAGTAAAGATAAATGGTCAAGGGCAGTTGTGTTTTTCATGTCTGCAACATAAAGTGATCGATAAGAATCTGATAATCAGGCGTATCGGCGACTAAGACAGCAGGCCGAATCTCTTTTACTCAACGGCTCCGTCATGGAAGGAAGAAACGCCCTTTTTCTCGAAAAAGGAATATATTTTACTTGCAAGACAGTTGTAAATTTTCCGGGAAAGTACATTAGCCTGGAATATTATAACATATGTTTGAAAAAAAAATATTGTTCGAAAATAATAAAAAGCGTAATTTTTAGGTCATATGACCAAGCTTTTCATCATTAAATTAACAAAAGTAAAATGAACCAATGAAAAGTTTTATTAACAAGTCACATGACCTGTTATGCTTACGTTACGCGCTGCGCGCCGCGCCTCGGATCACTTCCGGGTGCGCTAACGCGGCGTGTCATAAAACGCATTACGCGACAACGTAGGTCAAGAATATAGTCTAAATGTCTCCACCAACCAGCGTTCAGAACACAACCCCTTTCAGCAGTCCAAAAAGTTCTGTTAAATGACAACAGAGGGGACAGGCAACAAGAACCATCAGTCAAAGAGGGGAGGGCAAGTTCTTCTCTTCCGGTTCATGTTGGGGCGCTACCGGAACTGATCGAATTGGTAGTCTATAGTGTTTCTGGATGTTTCAGACTAAAGCTGGCGTCAGCATGAGACCACTACCATCTCGTAGCTCCGTCGTGGCCATTCCACGAGCAATCATGGCAGCCGCTCCCCACCAGAAGCCTGCGGGAGTCGGAGGCCCCCAAGACTTTTGTAGAATCTTCACGGCTGAGGGGACGCTTTTCGAGAATGGGACCCAAGCCCTAGCAGACAAGCGTCCGAGTTCCAAGGTGTCCCAGGGCCATTTTAGTGGACCAGGCCCAAAACCGAAGAGCCGGCCGCCATTTTGAGAGTCCTGTGGCAGCCGCCTATCGCTGCACCGCAAGAGCGGGCGCATCTCAACTACATGGTGAGCGAGACGCTGTAGTCGCAAGAGCGGGCGGTAAACAGCTGAATGGCGGAAGAGGCACAGTGTAGCAAAAGCGGGCGGAATGGCAACTAAAACGATAAAGGGGCGCCCCACTACAGCTTGTCTTCAGGTCAAACGGATTGTGGGACAAGGTCCAGAATTGAAGAGTCATCAAAAGGCAAAAAGTTCCGCCGGACCCCGGGAGCCGGCCGCCTATGTCGGGGGCGATCTCAGGCTACACCAGTGCTATAAGACTTGGGGAGGGTGTCGGAGCCAAGCGTCTTCTCCGAGTCCATGGCCATCACACCGCCCCTCAGGGGCCTCCGTCAAGCTGTTTAGGAAGGTAACATATCACATTGTTTTCTAATGCAGTCAGGTCCACAAACGACACTCACTTACTTTGAGAATAGTGAAGCTGCAGTAGGTGGAAATAAGCTTCAGACAGTGTTACAAGCACTGCTCAGAACTCTTAACTATGGCACCCAACATCCAGAACTTATGCTATTTGAGAATGGTAGTGACATCGAAGCATCTCAGGGACCAAAACCATTAACGTACTTTCACGTATGAAAATCTTACTTGGGGAGGGGGCAGGAGCGAAGCGCCCCCTCCCAGTCAGCGCCACCACACCGTATGTTGAAAATCTGAAGCCATCGTTCTACAAAGTCAACCAAACTTGGATTGAAAAATCTAGAAAAATGTACAAACTGAAAACCAGTTTTGGTCTGCATAGCATCAGTAGCAACGCTTGAGTCAGCTTTGTGTCAAGCCGCCATTTTGATTCAACAAAGCACAGGCATTGAAAAAGGCTGAAATTCAGAACTCTAAACTATGGCACCCAACATCCAGGAGCTTGCCATCCGGATCTTGGAGCCTTGTGCTGTTTTCGTTCTATTCACACATCGGTCCACTACTGACATCATCTTATAAACCAACGTTATGTAAATAGTTTTTTAATAAAATGTTTTACCCTGTTTCTTTGCTGGTGTGTTGTCTACATTTTTAATATTTGCATAGGGTTTGTCGTTATTTTGTGCGGGATGGGTGATGGAGCCGAGCTGTCTTGCAGCCCTCATGGTGTGGAGCTCAGTTCATCTCACTATTTTCGTATTTCTCATGAAGGGTTGTTCCTAATATTTCTATTTTAGCGAGGTCAAAAAGAGATCCAATTAGTGGCCTACTGATTTTGCTCGATTACTTTTATTTTTTTTACACGATTTTTCACTATCTGCAAAGACTAAACAGAGTATTGCGCCTTTGTGCTTGTTTGTAAATAGAGAATGATCCAAAGAGAACCAATTCTAAAACAGTAAATGCTTGGACAACAATCAATCAAATGGAGAGACAAGGAGGCACGACGGATTACAACGGGGGTAAAGGCCTGCGTTAACTACCCTTCAGTATCTGCAAAGAGAGAGTACTACTAAGGCAAAAGAGGGGAGGGGGGGGGGGTGCAGCGTTCAAAGCACATCAGCGTGCATAAATACGAAAATGTTTTTATCTATCACGTACTTGACATTTTAAAGCTTTTCATATTTGCTATTAAAAAACCAATGAAATTCACAGAAAAAACCATAGGTTATAGTGGATATATAGTTAGGAATTTGCATTTACAAAACCTTGAAAATTCAATGAAAAAACCATAGGTTATAGGCCATATATAGTTAGGAATTCGCATTTACAAAACCTTATTTTACTCGCATAAAACCATTGAAATTCCATATATAGTTAGAAGCGCTAACTATATATCGCGCACCCGCAATCCACTGCTGATGATGTCACATATTACATCATTCATGACATGGTCAGTGACATCACTGATGACATCACTGATGACATCTCAAATGACATCACTGATGACAACTCAAATGACATCACTGATGACATCTCAAATGACATCACTGATGACATCACTGATGACAACTCAAATGACATCACTGATGACATCTCATTTGTCATCACTGATCACATCACTCATGTGATAATACAATGAACCTCTTCAGACTCTAATATAACATTACATACACTCAGTATAAACAGACACTCACAGACTGTCACTCATCCATGGAGTTACTCACACACCTAGTCAGTCATGCAAAGAATCAATCACACCTCCATTTCCTCAACTATAAAGTTATACACATCTTACTTATTCAAACATATAATAACACATATTTATTCTCTTATATAATCCCTGATACAAGCTCACAGTGATCGATACAGCCACTCACACATTCACTGGCTCTTATGTTCAGTTATTTATATATCTCAACTCTCACATGTATTGTGTTTTACATACGTACTTACTTGCACATGTAGCAATGAGAAATCCATTCACTCACCAACACACCCATGCACAGTCAACCGCCCATATAGCTGTTTCCACATGCACTCTTGAACTCATACTCCTAGTGAATCAACTGCTTACACATCTATGCAAAGAGTCACGCACCTCCCAGCCACCCACACACACACTCAGCCTCCCATTCAAATACTTGGGCAACCAATCAATAACCCATATGGCCACTCTTATAGCTACTGATCAACACATGCAGCAGCTTACACAACAACAAACATACTGATGCACAAATTAAGACAGTTTAGTCACTAACCCATGCACTCAGTGAGACACATTTAATCACTCACTCATACAGTCAGTCATGCACCTACTAAATTCTTCATCCAGACACTTATACATCCACTCATTCTTCAATATGTGAAACATATTTAAACTTTACAGACACATACAATCACTGGATGTTGTGATCAGTGATGTCATCAGTGATGTCATTTGAGATGTCATCAGTGATGTCATCAGTGATGTCACTGACCATGTCATGAATGATGTAATATGTGACATCATCAGCAGTGGATTGCGGGTGCGCGATATATAGTTAGCGCTTCTAACTATATATGGAATTTCAATGGTTTTATGCGAGTAAAATAAGGTTTTGTAAATGCGAATTCCTAACTATATATGGCCTATAACCTATGGTTTTTTCAGTGAATATATATATATATATATATATGTATATATATATATATATATATATATATATATATATATATATATATATATATATATATATAAATATATTCACTGAAAAAACCATAGGTTATAGACCATATATAGTTAGGAATTCGCATTTACAAAACCTTATTTTACTCACACAAAACCATTGAAATTTGCATATATAGTTAGAAGCGCTAACTATATATCGCGCACCCGCAATCCACTGCTGATGATGTCGCATATTACATCATTCATGACATGGTCAGTGACATCACTGATGACATCACTGATGACATCTCAAATGACATCACTGATGACATCACTGATGACAACATCCAGTGACTGTATGCTTCTGTAAAGTTAAAATATGTCTTACATATTGAAGAATGAGTGGATGTATAAGTGTCTGGATGAAGGATTTAGTAGGTGCATGACTGACTGTATGAGTGAGTGATTAAATGTGTCTCACTGAGTGCATGGGTTAGTGACTAAACTGTCTTAATTTGTGCATCATTATGTCTGTTGTTCTGTAAACTGCTGCATGTGTTGATCAGTATAGGCGTGGGCGGAAAATCCGTTCCGCTCGCGGATTTTGCGGATTTTCGGGAAATCCGCAATCCGCGAGATTTGCGAATTTCCCGCAAAATCCGCAAATCCGCGAGCAGCGGATTTTGCTCGCACTGCTCGCACTGTTCGCGTGAGTTCGCGCCCCGCGAATAAGTGCAAAATTGCAGAAATACGATTTTAGCAAAACTGAAAGTAACTACTTACCAGGTTCAAAAGTTCAGGCTCATCATTAGTAGCCATTTCCTGGAGTGCTTCCTGAGGGGCCCCTCCAGAGTTCAGTTGCCAGTTGAAACTAGTATGTGACCCTGCTCTGAACCTCAGAATAGTTACACATATGCCACAAAGGTCCTGAATTACAGCTAAGGGAGACAAGCAGGAGCCAGGCTGGAAGTTAAAATCCATTAATCAGCCCCTAATTCATTATTGTCAGTTGGGGCAGGGCAGGTGTTGTAACTAATTTTGCAACAATGAAAGCACTTAGCAAGTGCAAAAGATCACTAATCAGGGCGCACTAAGGAAGCAGGTGCCAGCTAAAAAAATATTCTGTGACACATGAATCAGCCCCAAATTAATTCAGGTCACTTGAGGCAGGGAAGGTGTGCTTTGCTTTGCCGAAAATAATGTACACTGGACAACCAGAGGGTGTGGTGATGAAACAGAGGGTGGCATGGGTGGGCCAGAGGGTGGCATGAGTAGTCAGAGAGTGGCAGTGGTGACAGAGAGTGGCAGTGATGAAGAAGAGTGTCCCAAACAGGCTGGACACGTAGAAACAACAAGTTCGCGAAACTTGCGACCCGACAGGTAAGTTCGCAATTTGCGAAAGTGTACAAAACCCTCGCGAACTGGCAGAAACACGGGCGAACACAAAAAAAAAAAAAATCCGCAAATTCGCGGGAATTCGCGGATTTTGCGGATTGCGAATCCGCAAATCCGCAAAATTCGCGAACGCGAGATCCGCAAAATTCGCTCATGCTTAGATCAGTAGCTATATGAGTAACTATATGGGTTATTGATTGGTTGCCCAAGTATTTGTATGGGAGACTGAGTGTGTTTGTGGGTGGCTGGGAGGTGTTTGACTCTGTGCATAGATGTGTGAGCAGTTGATTCACTAGATGTATGGATTCTAAAGTGCATGTGGAAACAGCTGTATGGGCGGTTGACTGTGTGCATGAGTGTATTGGTGAGTGAATGGATATCTCAGTGCTACATGTCAAAGTAAGTACATATGTAAAACACAGTACATGTGAGAGTTGACATCTATAAATAACTGTGCATAAGAGCCAGTGAATGTGTGAGTGGCTGTATGGATCATTGTGAACTTGTATCAGGGATTGTATAAGAGAGTAAATATGTGTTAGTATATGTTTGAATAAGTAAGGTGTGTGTATAACTGTATAGTTGAGGAAATGGAGGTGTGATTGATTCTTTGCATGACTGACTAGGTGTGTGAGTAACTCCATGGATGAGTGACAGTCTGTGAGTGTCTGTTTACACTGATTGTATCTAAGGTTATATTAGAGTCTGAAGAGGTTCATCGTATTATCACATGAATGATATCATCAGTGATGTGATCAGTAATGTCAAATGAGATGTCATCAGTGATGTCATCAGTGATGTCATTTGAGATGTCATCAGTGATGTCATTTGAAATGTCATCAGTGATGTCATCAGTGATGTCACTGACCATGTCATGAATGATGTAATATGTGACATCATCAGCAGTGGATTGCGGGTGCGCGATATATAGTTAGTGCAACTAACTATATATGCGAATTTCAATGGTTTTGTGTGAGTAAAATAAGGTTTTGTAAATGCTAATTCCTAACTATATATGGTCTATAACCTATGATTTTTTCAGTGAATTTTCAAGGTTTTGTAAATGCTAATTCCTAACTATATATGGTCTATAACCTAAAGTTTTTTCAGTGAATTTCAATGTTTTTTTATTGCAAATATCAAAAGCTGTAAAATGTATTCTTCTTTTAAAGGAAAAATATATTTTTTATGTATTTAATATAATTTTTTTATGTATATAATTATTATTATTTTTTTTCCCTACCGGTCTGCGCACCGGGTAGCTTCCCGTTAGCTCAATTTGGTGCCGTGACCCGATCCGCGCACCGGGAAACGTTCCGTTAGCGCAACTGCCGCATTCGAAAACAACATCGTGACGCGTCGCGTAAGCGCGACGTATCGCATTGCTGCGTAATGCGTCTTATGACGCGCCGCGTTAGCGCACTCAGAAGTGCTCCGGAGCGCGACCCGAGGCGCGAAGCGCAGCACCCCGGAAGCGCTCCGGGCGCGGAGTGGGACGCGTAACGTAAGCGTAACAGGTCATGTGACCTGAAAATAACACTTTTCATTGGTTTAGAACATTTTTTTTCCCAAATGATGAAAGCCCCCACCTTTTTTCCTCACTCTGACTTTCATGTTTGTGAGAGGAAGACCTGTTTCTGCTTGTTCAGTCATGGCATCTGTAGTAGCTGCAGCTGGTGGACCCCCACCACCACCACAACCACCTAGGAAAGAAGGACCACCTGCACAGTTCCTTCCAAACCCAGAGGAAGATGAAGAAGAAGAGGAAGAGGAGGTAGAGCCGAGGCAGTTCTTGCGTGAAGAGCCCCGGCAATCCCACCGCTTAGACCATTTTACATGGCAATTTTTTTCTTACCCTCGAGGGCAAAAAAAGGTCAATGCCCGGCTGGTGACATGCCTCATTGCGATGCAGTTCTGTCCCGAGGCACAGACAAAAAGTATAGTTTTGAAAACTATACTATGCACCGCCACATGTAGAGGTGGCATCCAATCAATTATAGCGTTGCTGAGGTGCGTCACCTCCAGGATAACCCACCAATAATATTTTACTGTTTCCCTTGGTTTTCCCCTTGTTACGCTTTCCGGAACGATACCCGGTGCGCGGACCGGGCGCTAACCGTGCAAAAATTTCAAAAAAAAAAGGCTGGTTTTTTTACATATATGGGCCTCCTCAGCCACTCTCAGAAAACCTAGGGGGTAAGGATATGTCTCCCGTGCCCCCTTATACCCATTCCCAACATTGTTTATCCTCCATCTTGTGACTAAATTCGTCCGAAACACAAGATGGCGGACTCCCGTTACGCTACCGGTGAGCTACCCGGTACGCGTACCGGGTAGCGCTTCCACCGCGAAAAATCCCCCAAAATTTTTTTTACATTTTTTTGCCCCGCGGGGCCCTTTAATAGCCCCCACATTAATCCTAGGGGGTCATGAGGGGTCTACCTTGCCCCCTTTCATTCATTTCCCCCTTCGTTTATTTCCACCTCTTGTCTCTCGATCCTACCGAGAGACAAGATGGCGGTCGCTCCGGACTGTTTAGAATGTTGACAGTCACCGGAGAGCCAATCTGCTTCTCCTCGCAAAGTTCCGTTACGCGTCTGGTACGAGAACCGGGGCGCTAACCGGGACGCTGTCACAGATATCTATATTTTTTTGAACGTTAATTTCTCAAAATCCACTGGAGCACATATCTTGAGACCTAGCAAAGGCATATCAGGCAAACAGTCTCTACAATTTTGCCAAGTCTCATAGAAATCCATTCAGCCGTTCGAGCTAAAATTGAGTCCAACCGCCCTATGGAAAACTCAATGTTAAAAACACGTTTTGGGACCCCCCTTTTTTCTCTGCCCCCGCTCGACGAAACCCCCCAAATTTTCAGGGATCTCTCAGAAAAAAAAAGTGCCATTTTCCTGAAAAATTTCAGCCAATTCCGTCCATCAACGCCAAAGTTATTCAACATGGAATTTTCAGAAATCCCTATTAAAAAAAATCCTAACTATATATACCTACTGGCGACCGCCAGTAGGTAATATATGCACATTATGTATACGAAATCATATCCTAAGGTAATGTATATATATATATATATATATATATATATATATATATATATATATAATTTCTATGGCAAAATGAAACCCCTCATTTTGTTTCTTTTCAAATTAAATGTATTAAGTGTTATCACTTTATTCCAATCAAGATGACTTCAGGTGTGCCATACTTTTGTCATAAGTAAGACTGTTAGCGCTCTAGTTGTTCTTTAGGACACTCTGGGACATTCTGTCATTGGGCTATAGTTCGGCTACATCTGGCTGATATTTGGGCTACATTTGTTTTTTTTGTTTCTGGTGGCCATCTTTGGGCTACATTGGGCTACATTGGGCTACATTGGGCTACATTTGGGCTATAACATATATATAGCCCAATGTAGCCCAATATATATTTTTTAAAGTTAATTTTCGGAAAAACCACTGGAGCATATATCTTGAGACATAGCAAAGGCACATCGGGGTACCAGTCCCTACAATTTTGCCAAGTTTGGTGGAAATCCATTCAGCCGTTCGGGCTAAAAGTGAGTCCAACCACCCTATGGAAAACTCAATGTTAAAAACACGTTTTGGGACCCCCCTTTTTTCTCGGCCCCCGCTTGACGAAATCCCCCCAAACATTCAGGGGACGCTCAGAAACAAAATGTGCCATTTTACTAGAAATTTCAGCAAATTCCGTCCATCAATGCCAAAGTTATTCAACATAGAATTTTCAGAAATCCCTATTCAAAAAAATCCTAACTATATATACCTACTGGCGACCGCCAGTAGGTAATATATGCACATTATGTATACGAAATCATATCCTAATGTATGAAACGACTCACCCCATTAGCAACGTTCTCCCGCTATCTCTGTAATCTAAACATTACAACCAACGTAAATAGTCAAGTCAAGTCAAGTCAAATAATTTATATAGCGCGCTACATACCCAGAGGGTCTCAAGGCGCTTGAAGAAGGGTGGGGAATTATTTGTCGAATATCCAAATTGTAAGTTGTTTTCTGAATGCTAGGTGGTTCTGAGGGAGGCGAAGGTGAATGGGAAGTGAGTTCCAGGTTTTAGCTGCCAGGTAGGAGAAGGATCTTCCTCCCATGGTGGTTTTGTTGATGCGGGGTACAGCAGCAAGAGCTTGGTTAGAGGAGCGTAGCTGGCGGGAGGGAGTGTGGAAGGAAAGTCGTGTGTTGAGACATTCAGGTCTGAGTTCGTAAAGTGCTTTGTGTGCGTGGGTTAAGAGGCGGAATGTTATCCTCTTATTGACGGGGAGCCAGTGGAGGGTTTTCAGGTGACTAGAAATGTGGTCTTTACGCGGGATGTCTAGTATGAGTCTGGCTGATGCGTTCTGGATGCGTTGGAGTTTTTTCTGAAGTTTTGCGGTGGTACCGGCGTATAGTGTGTTACCGTAGTACAGGCGGCTCGTGACCAGTGCGTGGGTGACCATTTTTCTAGTTTCGGTGGGGATCCAGCGACATGTTTTTTTGAGCATGCGAAGGATGTTGAAGCAAGATGATGAAACGGCGTTGACTTGTCTGTTCATCGAGAGTGAGGAGTCCAGGATGACGCCCAGGTTCCGTGCGTGGTCCGTCGGGATGGGTGCTTTTCCAAGGGCCTCTGGCCACCAAGAGTCATCCCAGGCGGAGGGGGAGGTACCTAAGATGAGGACTTCTGTTTTGTCTGAGTTCAGTTTCAGACGGCTATGCTTCATCCACTCGGCTACTTTTTTCATTCCTTCATGTAGGTTGGTCTTGGCGGTGTTCGGGTCTTTGGTGAGTGAGAGGATCAGTTGAGTGTCATCGGCGTAGGAGATGATGTTGAGGTTGTGTTGGCGTGCGATGGTCGCGAGGGGGCTCATGTATATGTTGAAGAGGGTGGGGCTGAGTGAAGATCCTTGTGGAACGCCGCAGATGACTTCAGAGGCCTCTGACTTGAATGGTGGAAGGCGGACTCTCTGAGATCTTCCGGTAAGGAACGAGGTGAACCATTCCAGTGCTTTTCCTTGGATTCCGATGTTTCTGAGGCATTGTAGGAGGGTGCTATGACAGACTGTGTCGAAGGCTGCGGAGAGGTCAAAGAGTATGAGGGCGACTGTTTCTCCGTTGTCCAGTAGTGTTCGAATGTCGTCTGTTGCTGCGATGAGGGCGGTCTCGGTACTGTGTTTGGCTCGGAAGCCAGACTGTGAGGAGTCGAGTGATTTGTTGGTTTCGAGGAAGGCGGCGAGCTGATTGTTGACGGCTTTCTCAGTGACTTTGGCCGGGAATGGTAGGAGCGAGATGGGGCGGTAGTTTTTGAGTTCTGTGGGGTCAGCTGTGGGTTTTTTCAGAAGGGCGCTGAGTTCGGCGTGTTTCCAGCTTTCTGGGAAGGTGGCGAAGTTGAGGGAACAGTTGATGACGTTTCGGAGGTGTGGTGCTATGATGGAATCTGCTTTGTTGAAGATGTGGTGAGGGCATGGGTCTGTGGGGGATCCTGAGTGGATGGAGTTCATCAGGCGGATGGTGTCCTCAGTGGAGATTGGGTTCCAGTCATTAAGGATGTTCAAGGGGGGTGAAGGTACGGCAGAAGGTTGGGTGGGTTGGTCTCCGGGTTGGTTGTCGAAGCTGTTGAGGATGTCTGCGATTTTGTTGTGGAAGAACGAGGCTAGGGAGTCGCAAAGGTTTTGAGAGGGCGTGATGTCGTTGGAGTTGGCTGAGGGGTTGGTAAATTCTTTGACGATGTTGAATAGTTCCTTGCTGTTGTGGGCGCCTAGATACTGGCTCCTTCCATGCTTAAAACCCTTGTTTCTAATTATATACGGAAACCTCTTAGCTGTTACCCCTGTGCCTACATTGATCTTTACCAGTTAACAGCTAATAGGTTTCCGTATATCGATACTGATGTGAAAAAATTGCAGAATCATGCATTGTTAAAACACAGAATCTAATACTGATGCTTTCTTAAATTTGTAGAGCACCCATGACGAAGGACCACTTATTTGTTTATTTATTTATTTAAGTTTTGTATAGCCCTAGCTGGACCCGAAGGTATCAGAGCGCTTCACATCAAATACAAATAGACATCAACAAGACAGATAGGTTGAAGTAGGGTACGGAGAACATGGGGAAGTAAAAGTCAATACAATATCAGCATGAGGGCACAACATGGCGTACATCAAGGGAGAGTCATCTGGTTCTCTCTAGTGAACTATCAAAGTCAGACGAGGGATTCTCATTACGATCCAGCCCGCTCAAGAAAGAGGACTTTGAGTAGTATCTTGAATTTCGGGAAGGAGGCGGTCATCCTGATGTGGGGGGGTGGAGTTCCATATCTTTGGAGCATTACCAGCAAAGGACCTGTTAGATGTTTTACATTTCTGTGATTTCAGAGGAATGAGTAGTAGCGTGTTGGAGCTTCCGAGGTTCCTAGATTGACCGGCTCTATTGAGTTTATTGGCCAGATATTCCGGTTTACCTGTATGCAGGGCTTTGTGTGTGAGGCAAGCTGTGCGGAAGTTGGCTCGTAGGTTAATAGGAAGCCATTTCAGATCCTTGAGAGCCGGGGTGATGTGCTCATATTTCTTTGTTCCCGTGACCATTCTTGCTGCTGCATTAACGGTAGCAGTCAGAGGACCCAGGTGAGATTTGGCTGTTCCAGTCAGAGTAGCAATGCCATAGTCAATCCTGGAGAGTACCAGTGCCTGAGTGGCCTGTTTCAGGTCTTTCGAAGGGAGGAAGGGTTTCAGTTTGTAGAGAAGTTTCAGGTTAAGGAGAGCACTTTGGGCAGTTTTAGAGATGTGTTCTTCATGTCCAGTTTTGGGTCCAGAGTGATCCCCAGTGATTTGGAGGAGGTTGTAGGTACAAGAGGAACATTGAGGGCGTTTAAGGCTTTGAGCCATTCAAGTATTTGGGCATTTTCACTTTTGTTTGAAATGAGGAGCACTTCTGTCTTTTCTTCATTAAGTTTGAGGTGGTTGGATGAGAGTCAATGTTGGACCTCTGTGAGTGTGTCATTTAGGGCCAGATGTAGGTAGGTCGGTAACAGCCGAAAATCGGTATTTTCGGCCGTTATCGACCGGTATTGAGCGATCGGTATGTAGGTGATAGAAATTGGGCGAAATCGGTAAATTTACCGAATCGGAAAATATACCGAATCGGTAAAATACCGAATCGGAATATTTACCGAATCGGAAAATATTTACCGAATCGGAAAATATACCGAATCGGTAATATACCGAATTGGAAAATTTACAGAATCAGTAAATTTACCGAATCGGTAAACTTACTGAATCGGTAAAATACCGATTCGGTAAAGAAAAATAGGAAAAAATGAAGAATGAGATGTAGGTAAGCTCTGAAATACCAAATTTACTCCAAATTCGGTATTTCAGAGTCGGTATTTACCATGGATTCAAATCAGGTGGTAACCTGGTGCAGCCTATAAAAATGGACCCAAAATGTAATGCTGTTTGCACAATGGTGGCATTTTATGTCATCGCAAGAAGGCTACGGCTACAGGAGGAAGGAGAGAGGGAATGGCTGAGACAGGTGCAGGTCTACAGGCAGAGGGTGACCCTGTTCATGCTCACAGAGGCAGAGATACTGCAGAGGTACAGGTTGGATCCAGACACCATATTGGAACTAATTAGGGACCTCCAACCACTGTTGCAGCACACTACCCCAAGGGCACATGCAATTCCACCCCACGTGCAGGTGCTGTGCAGCCTACACCTGCTTGCGTCTGGTAGCTACCAGAGTGTGGTTGCTGCGGTAGGTGGGGTGACCCAGAGCAGCCTCTCAAGGTTTTTTCACAAATTCCTTGACGCCATGTTGCAGAGGATGGAGCATTACATTTCTTTTCCTGCCACCCATGCTGAACTGGTTCAAACCAAATCTGAATTCTACCAGATGGATAGATTTCCCCATATCATTGGCTGCATTGATGGCACGCACATCCCTATTTGTCCCCCTGCTGCCACGGAATACATCTACAGGAATAGGAAGTCCACACACACCATCAATGTGCAGGTGATCTGCAATGAAAAGTTTGTCATCACTGACCTTGTAGCGAAATTCCCTGGGAGTAGCCACGACTCCTATATTTTCCAGAACAGCGGCATCTATGCACAGCTGTCTGCAGGGGGATTTGGCGAAGGATTCCTCCTAGGTAAGACACAGTGTGCGACCCCACCCACACCTATTGCAGTAAGAATTACAAGTATGCATGTGAGTAATGTATTCCCATTTCCCTTTTAAGAGACAGTGCATATGCCCTACGTTCATTTATCCTCACTCCCTACCTCAACCCCTCCACACCCAGCCAAAGGAGGTATAACCGGGCCCACAAAAGTACACAGAATGTGGTAGAACGGACCTTTGGCATCTGGAAGAGCAGATTTAGATGCCTTCACAAGAGTGGAGGTGCAAGGCAGTATACCCCATCACCTGCTGCAAGATAATTGCTGCCTGTGCCATGTTGCACAACTTGGCTGTGAGGAAGGGTACTGAGGTGGAGTTGTCTGACTACGAGGATCATGACGACGACTATGCTGTGCCTGAAAGACAACCTGCTGGAGTGACAACACCAAGTGATGCAAGATACAGACGTGAGGAAATTACAAGCAACTATTTCTGAGTAAGTAATGAGACACAGACAGGTAGTGTATGGGACCAACGTATGTTTATGTAGCCACAACGTTAATCCACATAAGTGCAACAAATCAAAGTAAAGAAAGATGGGGACAACATGTCCTGGGTTACATCACCCACACCGGCCAAGTCATTTGCGCCCGTGCTTTATGTAGCCACAACGTTAATTCACATATGTGCACCAAAGTCAAAGTAAAGAAAGATGGGGGCAACATGTCCTGGGTTACATCACCCACACCGGCCAAGTCATTGGCGCCCGCGCTTCCCAGAGCCACTGGGGTGTTGCTCACTGCTTCCCTCATGGCCTGCAGGCTCAGCTGGGCGCCTGCTGCTCCTACGTGGGTGAACCACAGCGCTTGACATGCTACTGCGGCTGCTGCTATCATCTCCCTCAGCCACATCCAGGGCTGGATCCAGTGCAGTGTTTGATATGATCATTGCCTCGAGGGCAGTGGTGATCCTAGCCATGCCCCTGGTGACCTCAGCCGTGTTCTGAGTTAGGCTTTCCTGCATGTTAATGCCTCTGTGGCAGAGCTGTGATGTGGCAGTGGCTAGGCGATTCATTGCTCTATCGTTTACACGGGCATCCCTGCGCCGTGTGTGCTCAAGGCTGTCCAGTTTTGAGCACAGCTGGTTGATTGCAGTGCCCATTTGCTGCATTCCTGCAGCTAGGTCAGCATTGGTTTTTGATATCTCCCTGTTGCTTTCCACCATGTCTCTGATGCCCATCCCCATTTCTCCAATTTTTTCGTTTAGGACACAAAATTGGCGGTGGCAGACCAGTATTGCTTTCCCCTGCTGGCGTTGGATTCGCACCATACTCCCCTCCAGACCACGGAACACTGTGCCTTCTCCATGAACACCTGCACTGCTGGGCCTGCCTTGCCGTCTGCGCAGGGTGAAAGACTCTGTGGTGGGCTGCAGTGCAGTGCAGTGGCTTGGGCCTCTCCCTCAGCTGCCTCCATCAGTGGCAGTGTGGCCACGACTCGCGTCCTGGCTGGTGAGGTTGCAGGTGCAGGCTGTGACAGTGTTGGGGAGGTCTCAGGAGAGAAAAGCAATGAAGGCGATTGTGAGAGGTGTGGGGAGTGGGGAAACACGGGTGTGTGGAATGTGTCCTCTTCCTGGGAGGTGACAGTTGTGTGTTCTTCCTCCAGCGAGGCATGGACTTGGCTTGGCCCTGGCACGTCACTCTGCTCCCTCGCTGGTGCAGTCCCTGCTGTAGCTGTGGCTGGACTGGCTGATATTGCCCCTAGGTATAAATAAGCGTATGTCAACTGAGTGCTACTGTGTCACAGTCACTAAAATAAATGCATTACACATTTTACTGTCATTATTCTGCATTACTTTCACTGCCTTGCTGATGTCTGTGCAGTTACACATGGTCTTATGTTAGCTGACTACATTTCCCATAATGCATTGCTCCTGTATGGTGCTAGCAGTGCTGGACTGGGGTTGGCCTGTGCACAAAGGGTTAAGGGACGCAACTTGGTATGGGGTGTCATGCTGCGCATGCGTCTTCCTTTTTTTTCCCAGCTCTGGCCGTGCTGTCCACATCTCCCAAGCCCACCACACTGTCTGGCTCGATGGTAGACGCCACCAACTCCTCTAGGTCAGTCAGGGGGGGCGCTGGGTTCCTGCCTCCACCGGTGACACCAGCTTGCTTATGTAGCTCTGACATCTTTCTCTTGGTGAGACTCCTGATGTCGTAGAAGCGTTTCTTGAGGTCATCTATGCTCCTGCTTGTCACTCCCACAGCATTTACCCTTTCACCAATATCAAGCCACAGCTTGCGTTTTGCTGACTCAGCTACTGTGAGGGAGTATCTGCCAAACAGTTGTTTGTGGTTTCTCACCACCTCCCCCACTAGTACTTGCAGCTCCATGCTGCTAAACTTTGATTTCCTTTTCCTTTCTGCCTTCTGGCTCTCACTGCTGCTGGCCATTTTCACTGAGGTAAAGCACAACTGATCACTCCCTGCAGCTCTGTGTCTGTGCTGTGCTCTGACTGCCTCTCCAGAACCTTCTAATTAGTTGCAGCTGCCTAGGTAGCCATTTCCTGGTTGGGAGGGGGAGGGTGGTAGCACCTGATTAGCTGTTTTCATTAGTTTCACTTTTGCTTGCTTCCCGTTTCGGAATTTACCGATTCGGTATTTACCGATTCGGTATTTACCGATTCGGTATTTCCAATGCATTCCTATGGGCCTTTCAGCCCATAGGGATAAATGGGAAATACCGATTCGGTAATTACCTATCGGTAAATTCCGAAAGTCAGATACCGACTTTTACTGATTCAGTAAAAAATACCGATTTTTTACCTACATCTCAGTTACCGATTTTTGAATACCGAATCGGTAAAATTCGGTATTTAAACATCGGTAAATGACTTTTACCTACATCTGGCCCTTAGTCTGTGTATGTCTGCGATCGAAGTGGTTTCCAGGTAGAGTTGTGTGTCGTCCGCATAGAGGTGAAAGGGGGTGTTGGAGTTCCTTAGAATTGTAGTGAGGGGCTCCATGTTGATGTTGAAAAGTTGTGGAGGGAGTACTGACCCCTGTGTGACTACTCTAGTAATGGGGAGGCGGTCCGACTCAAAGCTTTTAATTTTGATTATTTGTGCGCGGTTGTTGAGAAAGGAGGCAAACCATTTAAGAACTGTCTTTTCCAAACCCGCTCTCTTCTGGAGGACATTGAGTAGTAGGTTATGATCCGCTGTGTCAAACGCTGCCGATAGGTCGAAGAGGATGAGGAGGCTACATCGGTTGGAGTCGAGAGACATGTGTAGGTCACCCATCACATTGAGGATTGCGGTTTCTGTGCTGCAGCCCTTTCTGAAACCAGATTGGTGTGGGTCAAGAAGATTCAAGATCTCTAGGTGATGGGTTAGCTGAGACAGCACACATTTTTCCAAAATTTTTGATAAGAGCGGAAGGTTCGAAACTGGTCTGAAGTTGTTCATGACCATAGGGTCGAGGCCGGGTTTTTTTAGGAGTGGCGTGACTTGACCTAGTTTAAGGCAGTCAGGAATGGAGCCATCGCTCAAAGAGCTGTTGATGATCTTGGCCCAGATCGGGGCTAGAGTAAGTTTTAGGTCTTTGGTCAGTCTCGAGGGTAGCTGATCAAGGGAGTGTGACGAGGGATTAGCGGTGGTAATGAGACCACTTATCGCTTTAATTTGGATGGGTTGGAAGGAAGACCAGCTAGTGGCTGCGTTTGTTGGTTGTTGGTCTTGAGTGGGTAGAAACAGTGGGGAGCAACTCTGTGAGGGTGGAGGGCATGTCGCTGAAAGATCGGTCAATTGAGGCAATTTTTTCATTGAAGAAGTTAGCAAAGTCATCGCACTGGGATTTGGACACTGTTAAGCTGTCATAGGCATGGAGGTTTGGTTCCTGATGATATTGAAGAGATCTTTGGGGCAGTTTTTAGCCTGGTCTAGAGCAGAGCAGAAGAAGGATGACTTTTTGTTCTTGATATGATTAAGGTAGGTTTAGGTTGAGTTGGTCCCGGTTGAAGGCAGTGGGGTTGTTTCTCCAGGATCTTTCCGTGGCTCTTAGGAGCCTACGCTCATCGTTGATGTCAGTGGAGAACCAAGACCTGGAGGGAATGCTTCTGCGTATTTTTAGCTTTCTAGGTGCCAGCTGATCCAGGACGCGCTCCGGTTTGCAATGATAGAGCGTGGTGAGCTCCGTCGTTGAGAAGAGCTACGTCGAGTTCGGGAGGAGTGAGCCAAGAGCATCTTCTAGCTTGTCAGGGGGGACTTTCGATATGTTTCTGACCCACTTGAGGGAGGTTTGGGTGGGTGAGAGGGAGAGAGCTGAATGGTTGATATGAAAGAGGATGGCGTGATGGTCTGACCAGTCCACTGGGATGATGTGGTCAATTGAAATTGTTTTTTTGTCTGCAATGATTGCATCCAAGATCGCACCTTTATGGTGTGTTTCTTCTGAGCAGTGTTGGATCATATCGTGGTCTTGTAGAAGGGAGGTGATAGATTGGATGAGCGGGTTATTGGTTTCATTCCATCCTAGGTTGAGGTCGCCCAGAATTATTCTGAAGTCACTGTTGAGAGCGCTTAGAGTGATCAGATCCGAAAGCTGATCGCCAAATTCAATAGCGTTGCCTGGAGGGTGGTACAGGAGGAGGCATTGGAGTGGGCTGTGGTGGGGCGAATTGATGTTGACCGAAAGGCATTCAAAGGAGTTGTAAAGGAGGGAGGGGGATTCAGTAATGGAGAGGTCACTTTCGTGGATAATTGCTATTCCGCCTCCTTTGCGTATGGGCCTGTCTTTATGGATAAGTGAGAAGCCGGGTGGCACCAGCGTATCCAAGATGGGAGGGGATAAGGTGTTCAGCCAAGTTTCAGTGATGAAGGCTACATCTAGGTCATGGGAGAGGATGGTTATGGCTAATTCAGTTGTATGTTTGACGGCTGATCTGCAGTTGATAAGCATGCAGTTGATGGGGTGGGGTCTGCATCCGGGTTCGGGTTGACAGAATTCGCTCTAGGTAAGGATGTGAGATGGGCTGGGGGTCTGGCGGATTTTCGGTGGGGCGGGTCTCTTCTCATACCAGTGATGACTTGGATCGAAGAAAGGAGTGAGGGGTGCGGGGGTAATGCTTAGGTTGGCTGGTTAGTAGGGGGTTTGTAGGATGTGACGAGGGAGCTCACTTCCTGTGGGGAGAGAGAGGGAGAAGTTCTTCTGGGACAGTCAACTCGTGATTCAGTCCAGGGTTTAGTGAGAGGAGGCCGAGAGCCTGGGGGGGACAGGGACCTGATCGGGGGGAAGGAGTCATTCCTGATGGGAGGTTGCTGGAGGTGGGGATGTGAGATGAGAGGGGGGTAGCTGGAGTTTCTCTAGGGAGGAAAGGGTTTCTTTCAGTCCGAGGATCAGCGTGGCGAACTGGGCTTCTATAAGGTCCAAGCGATGTGTCATCATGGGAGCTGGGGGAGGGGGGTTAGGGAGTGGGGAGCTGGGCCTTAGGTGAGAGGGGCGAAGGGGCAGGACCTTAGTGGGGGGGAGAGAAGAAGTAGGAGGGACCGGTTCCGGTTTAGAGAGGACTAGGGAGGGAGAGGGGTATTGATGCGAGTTGCTGTTAGGAGGGATAATAGGGGAGGGAGGGACTGAATCGGGATTGGCGTTCAGATGGGCGAGGGCTAGAGAGGGGGAAAGGGTTTGTGGTGAGTTATTGATCGGGGATAACAGGGGTGGGAGGATCATGTTCAGGTTTCGAGATCGGGTGGTCGAGGAAACAAGAGGGAGGAGGGTTGCGGCCCCTATGGAAGAGGTGGTTATCTTCACTGAGTGGAATGGTGTAAGCTAGTGGGTTGGGGGTTGGCGCACGGGGCTGTGACTTGGAGTTGTTAGAGGGTCTGGGATCTTTGCGGGAAGTAGATTGGGGACCTGGGATGTTATGTGTTTGTTGGAGTGGAGAATTGGGAGATGGATGGGCAGGAGCGGGGGCAGAGTTCTGGGAGGTAGGGTGGAAGGGGAGGCGGCCGGGGGATTGGGAGATGGATGGGAAGGAGGGGGGGCAGAGTTCTGGGAGGTAGGGTGGAAGTGGAGGCGGCCGGTGGGTAAAGGGAATTGAGGGCCGGGTCTATGGGATGCGAATGACTGGTGACGTGAATAGGCATGGGGGGTGGTGAACGAAGAGGTGATGGAAGCCTGCTCTGCGGCTTAGGGTTTGACAGGAGCCACTGGGGAGGGAGGTGTGTGGCGGTTGAGGGTAGTGAGCAGTAGCCGTCTTTAGAGTGGGAAAGAGGGAGTCGAAGAACTCTAGGTTTTCATCTTTCGCCTGAATAAGAATGGTGCCATTCAGGAAAATGGTGATGGTGATGTCTCCGGACAGAGACTGTTGGTTAAGGGGGGAGATAGTTAGTTTCCGGTTGTGTTCTGTGAGGGTGGTTTTTGAGACAGGGAGGAGTGAGTTAAAGATGCTAACCCATAAGTCAGGTCTTGAGGTGTGAAAAATGAAGTCCATTTTAATTTGCCTTCTCGATGAGCAGTGGTAGGTGTCCCCCAATAAGTGTTTCAGGATGTTGCCTAATTAGATTCTGTTTAAAGCGTTTTTTTGCTTTGAAGGAGAGTTTTGTGGGAAAGTTATGGTGTAGGTGTTCTGACCAAGAGGGGAAAGGTGTTTCTGTAACGGGCAGGGCTGCATGTCTGAACTCAAGGCCGGAGGCATCCTGGAGCAATTCGGGGAAAGTGGGGTTTTTGATCTACTGGAGTGACCGGGGTCGTCAGAGGTTGGAGGATTTAACTGCAAAATCCTGAGAGGGGAGCTTGGCCTGAGGCCACCAATTCACCTTTCAGGTCAGAGGAGTCTGCTCTAGCGATAAGGCTCCTTACATTGATGCAAGATTCTTAGATTGTGGAAGAAGTGAAGAGAGTAGTGGTAGGGTCAGTTCTTTATGCATGATGAAGGGATGTCCGAGGTGGCAGCCATATTGTGGGCCGTCAGCCCAAGGGGGGGAGAAACGTGCAGGCTGGCGTGGGGGACAGAGTAAGGTGCCCTTGTTGATTGGATATTCCGCTTTTGAGTTAAGCTCCTAGCCTAAAGCGTGATAATTAGGTTGCGGCAGAGGCGAAGGGCAGCGCAGCAGGGGTCCAGAGGAGTGCTTCTTGTTCCGAAGCTCCTTTAATCTGAGGTGATGTCCGAAGTGGTGGCCCTATTGGTGCCAGGCAGCTCTTAGCAGGGGATAAAACGAACTGGAGCTTGCATGGGGGGCGGGTATTGTGCCTGGAAAGCG
The DNA here is from genome assembly GCF_964263255.1 of Lissotriton vulgaris. Lineage (NCBI taxonomy): Eukaryota > Metazoa > Chordata > Amphibia > Caudata > Salamandridae > Lissotriton > Lissotriton vulgaris. The sequence continues at coordinate 101,749,961 of NC_141689.1, read as the reverse complement.
GTTATAGTACCCTCTGTTCTTGGCGTCGGGCGGGCGTAGTACTCTGGACGTGTCAGCAGGGGCCAGAGTGGTGAGATTCCTGATCGGAATCTTTTCAGAGTGTTAGGATGTCCGAGGTGGCGGCCATCTTGAGTTCAGGCATCCCTTCAGCAAGTGAGGGACGAGTAGGAGCTTTCTCGAGGGGCCGGGGAAGGTGCCTGCGAATCCGATAGTTAGTCAAGTGGTCGTGACGTCAGGTAGACGCAGCTGGGGCCCAGAAGATGAGCATCATGTCCAAAGACCCCAAGTGTTTTTAGTTTTCATGTCGAGTCGCCATCTTGGAGGCAGGCAGGGGTCCAGGGGTGTGCTTCTTGGTCTGAAGCTCCTTTAATCTGCAGTAATGTCCGAGGTGGCGGCCATATTGATGCCAGGCAGCCTTTGGCAAGGGGGAAATGAACTGGAGCATGCGTGGTGGGCGGGTAGGTGCCTGCAAAGTGGTTAATGTGCCTTCTTGATGAGTACAGGCCTCAGCAAGGCCTGCGAGTGCGAAAGGGTTCGCCCTTCTGTACACAGAGTCCTCAGACTTACACAAGAAATTGGCACGGAAACTGGAAATACAAAAACATAGTCTAATAAACCTTTAAAGGTGGTACTACAGCCCACACAACACTCTACAGTATTGTACTAGGTAGCACAAAGAACTCAGACATGCGGTCCCCTTTTATACACAAAAAAGGGGCTCATAAGTGAGCGGTTACAGCTCAAAACATGATTTACAACCATATATGGACATTTCTCGAACATGATCAATACATGGGTGGAGTTAACGGTTCTTGAGACCCGCCGAATGCACATTCCAATCTACGCTAAGCAGAAACAGATGTGACTCCTACTGGGCATGCGCTGGACGCACAAGGAACTATTTATAGCCTGTTGCTGGGCAACTTCAGGGGTGACAATCAGTGAGGTAGGACTCGCCTCGTGGCGAGCACATGGCAATGTAAGGCATACAAGATGGACGCCAGAAAACAAAATGGAGTCTGGCCGTATTTCAAGTACGGGCGGGAAAACTCAAACAAAGACACAATTACATGTCTTCAGTGAATGCTTAATACTATCGCTGTTTTATTTACAACATTCTGATCCTGGCGTCAGGCGGGAGAAGTCCAAAGGTCGAGTCAGCGGGGGCCCAAATGGTGAGATTTACGATCGGAATCTCTTAGAGAGTGCTGGGATGTCCGATGTGGTGGCCATATTGGGTCCAGGCAACCCTTCGGGAGGCAAGGGACGAGTAGGAACTTTCCTGGGGGGCCGGGTAAAGTGTTTGTGAGTTAACGCAGGAGTCGAGTGGTTGAGGCGTCAGGCGGCATCTGCTGGGGCCCAGAAGATGAGCAGAATGAGCAGAGTCTCCGATTATCTTTCTACTAGCGTCGAGCCACCATCTTGGAGGCAGGCATCGACCGGAGAGAACAGCCTCCTGGGATTAATGCCGGGAGCCCGCGTTGGTCCGTTGAGGTATCCTGCATTACACCCCTCTCCGTACATGCTACGGGGCTTTTCGCGGAGCTCTTCGCAGCTCCCCGTGTTAGCCCTTCCCAGCCGTAGACGAGCTTGTCGACTACCCCTCAGCCCCGGTAAGTGAGTAATTGAGTACAGGGGGGGGTGTTGCAGAAGGGAAGCGGGTAGGGCGGGGCGCTCCAGCGCGTGTATCTTAAGCCTCTGGTTTTGTGTTGGCTCGTCGCAGATAAAGATCATCGAGCCTTCTCCGTTCTGGGCGGTCGGCACACAGAGGCAGGCCGGTTCTGTGTTAGCAAACGGAGATCATCGAGCCTTCCAAGCGAGGGGGCTTCGGTGGGGTTGCTCCAGTCAGGGATAATCACTAAAAGTGAACCTTTGACCGAATATATCTGCCGCATTTAGAAATTATATAAATACATAAGTGTCTCTTATGTGACGAGAAGAAAAATTGGAAAATTGGAAGTTTTTGGAAAAATACAGAATAAACATTTGTGACATAAACAAAGTGTGGCATCATTGTCAAGTGCTAAGGATCAAAGCAGTGCATCTCGGTTTGGGGTGATACTACACTCCATCACTTGTTGTGTTCATAAGCACGTGGGACAGGGCAGACCACGTTCCGGATTTGCACGCAGACAGTTTTACTAAGATAACATGAAAACATGGAAGAAGCTGGTGTGCGATTGACCGTCTCCTCTCACTTTGAGATTAATTCAAGCATTACATCCATCACTCTTTTATATTCTTATTGTGCTGTCAGGCTATGACAGTGGAGTGAAACTACTGCCTGCATGTACTTGGGAACAAATATCTCCTGTGCTTTGAAGTCGATAAACAAACGTTTGAATGTTATTCTCTGTGCCACTGGAAATCAGAGCAGATATTCGACTGCTAGAAAGATATAATCCAATTTCTTTCAGTTGACGTACAAATTGGCTACTTCATGTGGTAGAATGTGTAAATTTGCAATGTTTTCTTTAGGAACTACAACATAGACAATACTGCAATAACTGAGTCTTGATAATACAGAGAACTTTATACCCCAGGTACCTGGTGTCGTATCCGGAGCACAGAGGGGGGATGTATGCCGGTACGACGCGTACCGTCACAACGCGTGCTTTTACAACGCGTCCCTTACAACGCAAGTCATTACCACGACTTGCGTTGGGGGAGCGGATTGAGAATGGTATAATTTACTATTCTAACACCAGTCCCTGTGGACACTAGGGAAGGTGTTGGAATAGTAAATATACTATTCTTAATCCTCTAGCGCCCTCCAGCGCAAGTCGTGGTTACGACTTGCGTTGTAACGGACGCGTCGTAAAAGCACTGCGGAGTAAAATCCGCATTGTAACGGATGTTCCCCCAGAGGGGGCTCTTCTCCATAACTTAAGATGAAAGCTGGTATTTGTAGCCACTTTCTAATGAGCTGATTAAAGAAAAGACATTGTTGTTGAACCAGACTTCTAGAGTCTTAACTGAATGAGTGGAAGTTGAGGAGGCACTAAATTTGCTCTCACAAATGAACAAAGTCTGAGGGGTTTCCTACTCTGTGAATTTCAGTGTTAACGCTGCACAGGGGCAGGTAGCTCTCTTTAATTCAGTGCTGTTCTTTTGTGGGGCACAAGCTGATATTTTTTTCTGTTCTTCGATATTACCAATGTAGATGAGTAATTGGATGCTGTGCATATATATGCAACTCGACCTGATATGTGTGTTGGGACTGAAATGTCTTCTTTGTGGTATTCGGGCATGTACCCCTGCCTTGAGTGCCTGACTGCTTGTGAAGCTAGAATCATTTTTTTTATTTGGCCCTGGCTAATGCTGCATCTGTGCAGAGGCCTAGGCCTATCCCTGGTTATACGAGGTCCAGAACCTGTGCCGTGATCTGCGTGAGGCACCACACGTGCCCTGATTGTTGTCACTGGACTATCGTCCTTTGTGACACTAAAGATAGGAGGATGGGAATAGGTCCACCTTTAAAAAATGATTGAGGACCTTATTAGCAGAGGGCTGTTTATTAGTTTTATCTGATCATGGCAATGTTGTAAATGTTGTGCCCCCAGACAGTCCAACCGTCATTTAGTGCCAGTGTGCTGCTTGCTGGCCAGGTGCCACCATGACTGACTTAGGGAGGTTTCTGTTGTTCAAGGACGCTTCTAGGCAGGGTCTGCTCTTTTGTCTGTCCTTCATTGAAGCATAAGGAAAAGTGAAGAAAGCCAAGCGCAGAGGTCTCACACTTCATTCTCTCCTTGTTTTAGATGCCTACCCGCTGTCAGAGCCATCACTTCATACAAAGTCTGTGTCCGAGGAGCAGCAGGAAAATGACATTTGAAAGAGAACCATCCCAAACAAGTTCAGAAGCCAAAGACAGTTGATCCACATCCCTCTCTGGACTACTTACTAGTGTAGTATTATGTTTGCAGACAGATTAAAGTACTTTCTTTTCTAAAAAGGTCCACACTAGAGTGGATTATTTGGTCAGTTGGCTGACTGTGGGGTTCTGAGCTTTGACACCCCACACCACCTCCCTGAGAAGCCTTTGGCTGCTTGTGCTAACTAATCTGAGACTCAAGTGCAGGAAGACTGTACTTGGGAAGTTTGCAGAGCCAAAGTAGGATGAACCCCAAAACATCAGAGGCAAATGACCCCAACCTGCACCGCTGCATAACAGCCAGTGTCAGTCGCGTGGCCAACAAAGGGGGTCTGACAAAAGGGAATATAGGCCTATGATTTTGTGTAAATGGAAACACATTTGAGGACAGGGAACTCCGCCCAAGGTCAAAGAAGATGTACTTAGTTTGCTGGCTCTTGTTTGCCAGGATTGATTCAAACTCATGGACTGTGCACACAAGCCATCATTTTTTTCAGGTGCACCAGCAGTGTTTTTGTTACAAAGTATTGAATGCTTCCAGAGGTTTCAGAAAGATATTTTATTAACATTTATTAATGGTTCAATTTATGGTTGGCTTCAGGGTTAGGTTAGTTTTTAATTCAACTAAAATAAAAAGTATAAAAGTAATTTCTGGTCTAGGTTGACTTTGCCCTAAGAGTTAGGAGTAGAAATGCATACTCTGATTTTGAGTTTAGTGGAGCGCGTACTCTGTTGTAATGGTGACTGAGTACCCTCTCCACCAAAATCGGTTCGCTCACCTGATTTAGAGGTGGGTGAACAACAGCCAGGTTTACTCCAACAGAATAAAATGTATTCGTCAGTGTAAACCTGCCTCTGATAGCCTTAGGGAGTAGAGGCCATTGGAGGTGAGCCATCTGACCTTCAGCACTTTTTGGGATGGGTGGTCAGAGGGCTTTTTTTTTTTACTGACCGTCACCGCGAGGTATATTCTGACAGCGAGGTACAGCAAAAAAATAGAACCACGCCATGGGGCCATGGGAAAACACTGCCATGCTGTGGGTAGCTCTCAATTTGGGAGTTTATTTTTGAAAAATAAAAAACTTTGGAAATATTAGCCAGATGGCCGTTATGTTTGATGAAGACGTACATCAAACTTTTCATAGATTGACAGGAACCACAATGTAGTTCGTTCGCGACGAAGCAGGAAAGAAAAGGAAGGAGCAGGAGGGGCTTTGAGGTATATATCATGGTGGGCAAAATAGGGTGAGAAATTGGGCCTGATCGAAAGTTATGAATGTCAGGCTGTTAGAGTGATGCCTGTGTCTACAGCACATGGTCAGTGGTTGGTGCACACAGGCAACAATCTTATCGCAGTCTCAGCCAGTGCACACGCAGGCACAGACAGAGGGACCGGGGTGATCGGACAGAAAGAAGAACGCAAGACGTTTGGAAGCAGGTTTCAAGTCTGCCTGAACCACGCCTAATGGAGTGGAATGTGAACGCAATGAAAGCTTGCTGCCAATGCCCAGCCCATCAGGGATCTGCCTTAGAGACCTGCAGTGCTCTCTGCCTGCCCACTCAGGTCTTTCTTTGATATAATCATACTGGGTAGTACTAAAGTTTAGCATCTACATCTATTTAATGGTGTCTCATGGCAACCATAGGTTTCTAAATCTTTCCATGTAGATCAAACACTGAGGGATGACTTCTCAAGACAGTCATACATCTCCATGTGATGGGTTATAGTCCTTGGTTGCTGCAGACTTATGACTTTTGGTCACACAGCCTCCCAGATGTGCACTAGGAAACCTACAGCAGTTCCAGCTGTAAAACCTGCAGCAACAATGAAAATACGCTGGCTAACTGGTCAGTTTCAACATGGTGGAAACATTATACACTGGAACCCCCCCCCCTTCCTCGCTATTACCAACTTTGGCGGTCTTGGTTTTACTCCTGATGCTGAAAGGACCAATTCTCAAACATTTTTTTAGGATGGAAACTCGTCACATATTGGTTAATGAATACTCACAAACGTATAATTGCGTGTTTTTTTTGTTGCAGTTTTATATAGCGAGAACTCGACCCAAAGGTATCGCAGCGCTTTAAATGAGCACCATTTACATTACAGACGGGCACCTTCATTTTTGGTAGGCATCGGGAGATTTAGTGATTTGTTCATAATCACAGGATGCTGAGCCCACGCGGAGCCTCGAATCTGGCTTCCCAGCTCCAAAGTAGGCAGCTCTGGCCCTTATGCCACATCCAAACCAATCCTGCAATTCTGCAGAAGTTAAGTGGCTCCCAGGGGCAGCGCCGTTCAAGTAAATCGTAAATCGTAAGAAAGAAAGACTGTGGCACGTTACAACATTTGACGTAGCCAGTTATTTGCCAAGAACGCCCTGATATGTCCTTTCCATGTCATTAGGGTTCATTAGTGCGATCTGCGGAAAACCACAAAAGTGCTTCTGCTGCAGAGATTAGCAGAGTGCCCTTCAGAACACAGACAAGGTTATAAAATGTTTCATTGTAAAACTGATCGGAAGACGAGAAGCAGCCTCTCTCTGCAAGCAGAACCCGTGGAAGCCGCCAGGGGGCAGGGTAACATATGCGTAACTTATTAAAAGGGCCACCAACCCTTACCAGCAGGGTTATGGCAAAGTCAATGAACCACAGAGGCAAGTCCAATGTAAACACAGGGGCGAGCACGAGCCCTTCATGGAAGACGAGCATCCGCGAGCCACCAGAGGCCTCTGGGAAGCCTCGTCCGCAGGAAAAGCTTCACATATCAAGCAGAGATGGAAAGCAGGCCTGCCCTCCGACCCGGCGCGGAACAAAAGGACAAGAGAAACCTTTGTGTGGCGCGAGGAAGGGAGATGGAAGCAGGGCAAGACGTGCTGGGAAGAGAAACAAAACCCCAGCTCTGACCCTGGAAGAAACGGAAAAACAGCTGCGCGCATCAGGAATGTGTTACAAGATGGATGTGTGGCCGTCTGCATCAGCACTGACAAAGGCAATAGGGCTGCCGCTGGTATGATGCAGGCACACTAGAGTGTGCAGCATATAATGTATGAGTGTACACGTTAAGGTATCAATTGATGAATGAGTGATTGACAGCTACACGAAAGAATGGATGAGCGAAGTTAAACGCAAGGATGGTTGGATCGATTTAAACAAGAACATACAAATACGTTTCTGTTTAAGATATTGACAGTTGATTGTTAACACTGAAATCGAATAAAGCTATCTTTGATTTGATTTGATTTGATTTGACAGTATGACAAATTTTTCTTTTGCTCCATTTAACGGGTTTAATATTTTATTTTGTCTAATTTTATCATAGAATGTGGCATGCTTTTTTGTGGTCTATGTTGTGCTGCTGTGCAAACGATACGCCGTAAAATCACAACAGAACTCACGTTATAGTGAGGGGGTACTGATAGGGTGACCAACTGGCATAGGTGGAAATTCAGGACGGCGAGTGTAAAAATTCAGGACAAAGGGACAAAATTCAGGACAAAAATTCAGGACAAAAGGTCAAAATTCAGGACAAAACACCAGGAAAAAAGGAACGTTTTACAGACACATCAGATGTGGTCGCGCAATAGTATATAAGGAAGTAAATAGACAACCACCTAAGTACAAGTCAAAATAAGTTTATATTCGGTTAAAACAATCGTGCACGTCACGGTTTTTCAGTATGGCCACAGCTTGCTACCTTAGGCGATTCAAAATTTGCATCTCGCTCCAGCAGGTTCATTAGTCACCAGACAGTGATGAACCACTCCTGAATATAAGTAAGGCCGCTTTTATTGTTGATTGAAAACTACTGGATACACAAGGAACTTTTTCAGTGCCAGCCCCCAGTAACAAAACCGCTCCCTGCGCCTTTTCAGCCTCAGAGGGAAACAACCGATGCCCAGTCCGGCCTTGCTACCACCCTCCATTGGTCCCCCTCATCTGCACTTAGACCGTCTCTCATGTGTATTTAATTTCTTTTTATAGTGCTACTCATCCCAAGTATGTAGGGCAGGGTGTCGGAGTACGTTACATCACACACACATTATATAGAGACAATGACTCATTAACGTGAAAGTCACTGTATAGGAAATGTTACTTAAGATAATGAGTGCTCCAAGGTGTAATCATTCTTTTATCTATCATTCAGTCTTTCACCATTCTTTCTGTCCTTCCATCTGTGTGTCCATCTATATCCAAACATATTCAACCATTTGCAAACCTATCCACCATATATCCTTCCATCCATCATTTCACTCATCCATCCCTTCGTCCATTCTTTCACTCATCCATCCATTATTCATCTACCCACCCTTCACCCCATCCATCTGTACAGTCATCCATCCACTCTTCCACCCATCCATCTATTCGCTCACCCGTCCAGCCATTTACCCTTACACCCATCTATTCATCCATTCACTTACTCATCCATCCACACAGTCACTTATCTTTCCACCCATTCACCATTTCAGTCATTCATCCTCCCGTTCTCTTTCCATCCCCCGTTCACTTATCCATCCACCCACCCACCCACCACCCACCTACCCACCCACCTACCTAATCATCCATTCATGAATCCATCCATTAATCCTATTACTCATATATACTTTCACTCATCCATCCATCCGTTCTCTCATCCATCCACCCTTTCACTTCTTCACTCATCTATCCATCCTTTTGACCATCTAGCCCTTTCACACACTCATCAATCCTTACATCCACCTTTTCAATCATCCATTCATCCATCCATTCACCCTTTCACTTATCAATTCATCAATTCATCCATCCTTTCACTCATCCATCTACCCATTCACTTCCCCATCATCTACCCTTCTACCCATACATCCATCTATTTACCTTTTCTACTCATTCACTCATCCATCCATCCTTTCTTTCATTATCTATCCATTCACCCTTTCAGTAATTCCTCCAGACATTGACATATTCCTTAACTTATTTACTCACGCACCATTTCACATTAATTGTGAGCTGAGCCTTTGTCTGCAGAGGCCCATCAAGAACTTCACGCTCGCTGTAGGTCCTAAAGCGAGGGGTGGGGTAGGGTTCACTATGCCCCTGCACATAAGCAATCTGAAAACGTAGAAGTCATGAGTCAAGCATGATGCACAGTGCCAGGATGTGAGGTGACTGTGACATGGTGTTGTTTCCAGGGCTTTAAGTGGTGTAAAAAAAATCGGGGGTCTCTTCAAAGTGTATGTTCGATGTAATAAAGGGCATGTTTTAAAACACTGCGCTTAGCATAGTGTTCCGCCCAACTGATATTAAGTTGTTTCTGTAATTGCATCCAGATGTATAATACAGCAAGTATCATTACACCAATAAAAAGCCAGGACTATTGGCTTTGTCAATAGTTGTTAGTTGCTTAAAATAAAAAAAAAGCAGTAACCATGGATTCCTTGAATATAATATTGAAAATGTGTCAGTTCTAAAATGATGAGACAGTTAAAGAACTATAACTCGTTCTTTTTTACTTGTTTCGCAGGCTTCTTTGCATAAACTGTTTTTTCACGTTGCAGCATGGGCGTTTTACCTTTTTTCTAACCGAATGCCCTGCTGTACACAGAGGCTGGAGGTGGCCGCCACTGGCTTTAACACTCCAGACTGGCCCATTGGCCCATATGTGGCAATCATCAGCCGCATACAGAATGACAATGGGCAGGTGGGGCTGCTCTTGTGCTCAAGGAGGAGCGCAAGGCGCCCCCATCAAGGGGGGGGGGGTGAGGCTTCTCACAAGGGAGCAGTGCTGCTACCTGAGATGGCCAAAATTACAGACAAAAGGCGTCCGTAAAAGGGATCCTCGCGGACAACAGACGTGAGGCCCAAATTACGGACGGTCCGTGAAATTTACGGACGGTTGGTCACCCTAGGTAGTGAACAGTTAGTATGAATAAATAGCTTTCTTCATTGTGAAAGAATAAAATACAGAGCTCTATTTTTAGTTACGCAAGAAGTGAAAGACGCGAGCAACTACCAGCCCGCGCTGGATTTCAGTGCTCAGTGGACCAGTGCGTCTAAAGCAGGAATATGCTCGTCACATTATAACGTTACTCTGTAATCATAATCTACCTACCACGTAACAACTGCAGTAACACAGCATATGGCTCTGTACTTATAGGAGAGATGCCTACCTTAAAGGGTCTTGGTGTGTCTGCTCCTTCACTATGTCTATTGATGATGGGGAAAAAGAAAGTTACCTGTTGTTGTTAAAGTTACGTTCTACCTAGGACATACATGCATGAGTGAGGTAAGCCACTGGATGGACGGTAACTGCCAGGAATTAAAATTCAGCAAAGACAGAGATCATCCTTTTTGTCAATAATCCATCCTTTTGGACACCTGCAGAGCTTTAAGTGGGATGAAAAAAAGGGGGTCTCTCAAAGGGGCGTGGCCAATGTAATTCAGGGCGTGGCTTAAAACAAATAAACTAAAAATCTGTGTTTAGCATAGTGTGCCCGTGACTTCTATTTTACTGTTCCTGTCATTGCATCCAGATATATGATACAACAAGTAACATCATCGGACACCAAACCGCCCACCTATACAAACTCATAAGCCCACACACGTCAACACTGAACACCAAAACAATGGCGTTCTGGGAAACATTGCACAACAGGCACTTTAGCGAAGATGAGAAATCCCGGCTTTGGGTCTCAGCCTCCAAGAATAAAGTTTTCCCCCAACTAGCGCAAACAAAGTACTGGCTACTGCACAGAATGTTCTGGACGCCGGCCAGACTAGCTGCAGTAGGTGTCACAGAAAAGGACACATGCTGGAACTGCCATAAAGAAAAGGGAGATCTGGCCCACCTCATCTATAAATGCCCAAAGGTCAAGTCTTTTTGGAGCAAAGTGAACAACTTCATCAACACAGTAGTGGGGGGAACCATACAGCAAGGTCTTGATGGACTTGCCACCGCATTCATAGCCACAGACCTAGAATCCAAGGAAGACAGAGAATTAGTAGACCTCCTACTCACAGCGGCTGTTAAAACAATCTTAGCGAACTGGAAGTGCACTAGCATAGCGACCTTTAAGAGATGGTTCAACTGGGTAACCTTCCTGAGAGGGGCGGTCAATATTACGGCAAAGCCCTCAACCAGCCACACAGCAAGAAGCAGGATGTGGGCCGCCCTAGATGCACACTTAGGGTCACACAAACCCCCGTAGACTGGCAACAGGCCAGCTCCCATGGGAGGCAATCAGCCACAGGTTAGAGGAAACCATCTTTTGAGCGGCCTGTCCCCCCCCTACTTTTCTCTTCTTTTTCCTCCTTTCACATTTCCTTCCAGACTCTCGGGCCTACAGACACGCCGACTACCAATATGAGCAACCATGCCTATATGCCGTATGTTTACCATAATATGCCTGTACCTCATCTGTATGTGTCCCCGCATTACCACTGTACTGTATCTGTATCATATCAGAAAATGTCTTCAATAAAAATCTTTTGAAATCAAAAAAAGAAAACACTTTGAATTAAAGCCCTGGTGGTGACACCACGACAATGTTTCTGCTCCTGAGTTTCATAAAGAGAATGGAAATCCAGAGAGAAAATGACTCTCTTTAAACTGGATTTCCCTTTCCCTACAACGCTCACCTGGCATGACGTCATGCTGTAACTTCTCCACCAGTGAGAAGTGAGCAGTATGAGCTCGCCCATGTGCCTGCTGTCACTGCAGTCCGGAAAAAAACAGACCGTCTGTGTCAGGACAGAAAACAGAGCCCGATAGAGACCTGTTTTGAGGCCCCCTTTAAAAACTTCCGGTGCTCAGCACCGGTGAGACCCGGCCCACTTAAAGCCCTGGACACCTGGATGGCGGCCACCGGAACGAGGCTCCCTCCCTACCCCAGTGGCTGAAGTCACAAACTTGGCAATCCTGCCAGATAAGGAGCTGAAGCTCAAAGTACAAGTAAACAAGGTTACGTCTGCCTCCTGCTCACTGAGATGAGTTAAAAGAAATAGAGAAATATCTGCCTTTTGGGCTCTTGAGGACAGTTCTCACTTCTCTTGACTCGACTGCTGCAACAGGCCTTCGGCAGGCCCCCTGAAGAAGCCTCAGACCCTGCAGAACTCTGCGGTGCCTTCTCAAATCCCAAACTTTGAATCAGCAAGCGGGGCTAGTAGGAAACTTCACTGGCTGCCGGTCAGGCAGCGCATCAGTTCAAAGCCCCCTGTGTGGCTTTTTAATACGCTGCAGGGCCCAGGACAAGCTGAGGTGGTACATCCCCAGCCGGACCCTCCGGTCAGACTCTGCTAAGAACCTAGCAGTTTCCCTCTTTAGAAGGACTGCCTGGGCTGAAAAATGTTTTCTCAGGTCCACTGGCCGACCTTTGGAACTCAAAACAGCTCCTTTTCCATCAGTTTTCCGAAAATCTCTGAAAACGTGGCTTTTGTTCAGCAATAGGACACCTGCTCAGTAAAAGGAGATCATTGCCCATTAAGAGGAGACCAGAACGCTCACCTTCCTGTCTTGTGCAGCACCAAGATGCCCTTTGGCAGGAGTTTGTGCTTAATAAATCCTTTTGCTTCATTCATTCATTCATTTATTCATTCATTCATACTGCAGCCATGAACCCATCTCCTGCAATTCTCCACATCTAGCCATATGTCACCGACATCATAGTGGAAGAGAAAGAGGCATCTCTTGCCCTTTGCACTCTAGTGACATAATAGGGAGGGACACCACATGACTTTTGCCTAAAAGAACAAGTTACTTACCTTTGGTAACGATATATCTGTAAGAAACATGGCAGATGTCCCCAGGAGTGAACAGGCGCACAAAAACACCACTCGGTGCTGGATCTGGCATCGGGCGATGCCAGTCCAGCTCGGTGTCCACATCAGGAAGGAGGCCGGGGTCGGCGCTGGCCGGGGGCACGACCGGCGTTGGTTGCCGTAGTGGTGCCGTAGGAAGCGGCGCGGTAGAGGTGTTATAAAGCCAACCGGCGCTGATCCGGATCCAGGCCTGGATCCAAGGGGGGCCTGTGGCGCCGGGGCAGGAGCCGTTGGTGGAGAAGGCCTAGGTCCCCCTACAGTGTCCACGGGGCCCAAAGGCAGTTCTGGATGCCCAAAGAAGGCAAGCATCGCCTCATAAAATTTACAGAGCTGGGCACGAGCCGCCCTGGGTCCCGTGAAGGAAGCGAAGCCCGTAGTCGACTCTTCGGGCTCCGTGCGCAGAGTCGCAGGAGGGTCCCTGTCCGCATCCCTCGTCGCATCAGCTGACCGACGGGGAGAAGTGACAGGATAGTGTAAGTTATAAATAACAGTAATTTTCACACTAATACCAGTGGTAGTAGAAATGACATCCTGTGCCCGTTGAACCCAGGGGACACCACTATTGCCTACAATGACAGGATATTAGAAATAAGCATCAAAAAGCCATGGCTACAGTTATCTCACACTGGGGTTCATTTAGACTGGGGCAGAGTGGACGATCAGATGAAATGACCATTCCACCGCCCATTCTAGAGGTGGCGAGACTACCAATTCGGGCCTTTTGGAGCCTTCGCCTGCTCTGCAAGTAGTCAGTCACAGGTGGTGTATGTCTACCATTGGGCTGCTGAGCTTATTGCACTGGAAGTCCCGCCCTATTAAGAGCAGTCCACCTGAGGCAGATTTTCCCTGCTTGCCATGTTTGATACAAAAAGTCTTCCACTTTCAGGTTTTGTTTCTAAGAAATAAACAATAATAGAGAACCGGCCACCATGACATGGTGGCTAGGCTGGCGTTCAGTTTTGATGCCGTGCTCCAGCCATATTGGTGAATCCTTTTCTTCAGAAATGGGCTGCCAGTGTGGTGGATTATTCTTAATATGGTGGGCTATCTGCTCCGGGGTGGGTGGAGGTGTGGGAGTCTGTCACCCAGGTGGACTTGGTAGACCACCTGCTGGGGTATAAATGGATCCCTTTGTTTGTTGAATCAGTCCCCAGGGGTTGCGAAGAGAAACTTAGGTCTAGTAATGATTCTAGAGTGCACGACTCACCCGGAGTGTCTCTTGGTGCTATAAAGAAGGAGAGCGTGGGGCGAGCCAGAGCCTAGACCAGGTGACGAGATGCGTCTTCAGTTTGAAGTAATGACACTCCGAGGTCACTTGCAATATCCTTATCATGTACTCCAGGGGTACTTTAATACATGGTCACACTATCACTTTCCCCACACACCACTAAAAGCCTTGGTGCGTAGCTCTTTCATATGAAAGAATGAGCATGTTTGCAAACATGAAGAATAAAAATATACACTCTAGGGCAAAATTAAACACATTCAAGAACTGAGGAGGCGACACTGATGTGGTAACCATTGATGTCTCGACCTTCAGGAGCCAATGGCATTCAGGAGAGGTGTGGTGCAGCGGCCAGAGCGGTTGTCTCGAGAGCACAGGGCTCACAGCTCCACCACCGGTGGCAGCTCCCCTCAGCATCATGTGACTCTGGGCAATAGCTCGCTTCATGTCCCTGATGGCCCCCCAGTGCCTGGATACCCTGAGGGGTGATAAGTTTGCCCTTTAAAAATGTGGAATTATTCTTATTATTTATTCCCTATACAGGCCAAAGAGTAATGAGGAAGCAGGGATTCCATTGTTGTTGGTGTGTGGGCTTTAATGTTGCCTGTTTTGTTGTAAAATAATTGTACAATTTTAGTGCCAGTACCAATAGAGTCTCAAATTGATAGAACAGGATGTGGAAAGCAAACAGAGGTACAGAGGGGACTTTCTCACATGGAAAATTCAGTAGCTCATTGCTGTGGTCAGAGTCAGGTCTTCGTAAGCACACTTTTCAGATTTGGTTTAGGATTCACTGAAGGGGTTTTGTTCGTTTCGCTATATTTTTTTCCAGTGTCTTCCTGTATCTTTACTATTGTTTAGAGTTTTTGAATACCAAGACTAGGAAGTTTGGGGCTCTGAAGCCTTATGCAGAAATCAAGAACCAGTTAATTCTTTTGAAATCACCAAGAAACTGAACTCAAGGAGTATACTCAAAAGAAAGGTGAAAGCGCTTTCATACATCCGTCGTTGGTCCCTGGTGTGTTCGCCTTAATGTTTGAGTGTATGTTTGGGGTTCAGAAGAGGCTGAAGAATTACTAACTCCTAACACTAAAGGTGGTAGTGGTGGTACGCAGGGTAGCACATCAATCTCAAATAATGTAATATACAAACCTTTCTGTAACCTAATGTCAGTGATGGTGCCCCTCGAGGTAAACAACTGTACCTCGGCACTCTCAAAAAGTGAGTACCGAGGTACAGTTGTTTTTTTGAGAAGTACTTACTCGTACAGGGATTTTATGAAAGACTAGACCCTACAAGACTTAAAGGTTGCTGAACGTCAAAAAGGTGAGCAATGAGAACTTTAGAGAAGTTCTAGTGCTAAATAAGGAAGAGTGAAGTCTAACTGTTTTGGACTGAAGTATAGAAATGATTGTGGTCGACAAAGGATAACAAGAAATGTTAGCTTTGAATGGTAAGTTCAGTGAAGTTACTATCCAGATGAATATTGTGAAGGGTAGAATAGGGGTATTTGGAGTAGGGTGGGGTAGTGGATGGAGTTTCTAAGCACTATTTGGACAGCAAGAGAGGGTGATTAATAAAATGTTGTAACGAATGTACCCATATCAGAATGAGTGACTGCCCATGTGTTTGAGAATGACAGCTACACCTCTTGTCTCAAGTCTCAGCTGATGATCAATAGAAGTGGGGGTCTGGTTCTAGGAGGTTATGGGTGAAGTAGATTAATCAGTGATCAAGGATCCATTTAGGAAGAGGATATCCAGGATAGCCGAGGCAAGGAGCACTTTGGCACCTTGAGGTCAACAGCGATTTGCCGGCATTTTGGAGTGCGTGCTGTGCTGGGGGATGTTATAGTGCCAGGTCACAAGGATAGTTCTGTGAGGATGAGGAGGTAAGTCAGTCTTTACCTATTCAATCTGAGTTCTGTTATTCAGGAAGGATGAGTGTTTAGACAAGAAGCAATTTATAATGGGGTTTGCCTTGTCATGGTGTCCGTAGCCTGGGCCGTGATCTCTACGAGGGGGGTTAGAATGTTATTCATCTTGGTGCCTTGGTTTTCTACTACAAGAGATTATTCAGTAGCTCCCTTAAAGTGCCAACGAGTTACCTAAAATCACTAACACAAAATCACACACATACCCTTTCTCTTTCTCCACCCCTGTCTCTCCTTCAGGTTCTTGACATTATATATGGGATAAAGTACCCCCCACACAATATAAAGATATTTCAAATTGCCAAAGAGTTTTGTGACCATATAGAAGAATGAGGCACAAGTCTGATCTCCTTTATAAGGTCATGGAACTTTGTGGTGACTTGCAATGTCCTTTTAATGTATGAGAGAGGGGCTTTTATTCCTTATAATGTATAGCCATAGCATCACCCTTTCCTCAAACAGCATAAAACCTTGGTGTCTTCCTTTTTCATGTTCATTACAGACAAGAAAAATACAAACAGAATCTGTACTAAGAAAAGAAACACCATCAGATAGTAATGTTTGGCAAAAATATTGTAGGATCAGTTTAATGTAAGTCAGGTCAGTAAAATGAGATTGTGTAAAAAGATGCAGAGATCATATCTTTCCAGCAGTGAGCTATACGGTGGAAAACAATAAACAAGTAGCCATAAATATGTCATTTCTGTTGATCATTTTTACATTTTAAACAAATACCTATGAGGAAGGAAAAACCAGGTCTCCGTTTTCCTTGTTTAAACTGTAGCTGTAATTATGCTCCATGTGCTACCTTTCACCCTGTATGCTGCTCTGACAGCAGGCATTGTGACTTCAGAACTTTACTGTTTTAACTAATTGCACCCTCATCATTTGTTGTAGACCTGCCACAACTCCCCTGTAACATATGTGATAAAGTACCCTCTTCTGTACAGTAGGAGGATATTGCAAGTCACCTATGAGTTCTATAAACATATAAGGGAACGAGACTGAAGGCTGAGTTCCTTTATTAGGTTATGGAACTCCGATGTGACAATATCCTTATCATGTATGCCAGGGGGTTCTTTAGCCCACATAATACGTGGTCACACCGTCACCTTTCCCACAAACCACTTAAAACCTTGGTGCAGCTGTACTCACTCGGGAGGAGCAAGATGGCAGCCGTGTGAAATGGTCGTAGGTGGTTCCCACAGGGGATGACATGAGCTTGGTTTTATGATATAACCCCGCTATCCTTCACCCCATAATGCAAGTCGCTCAAGCAGAGGAAAATGAACCCCCGGTACCTGGCATTAAGGAGTGGATAGCGGCATTGACGGTGGCTGCGTAGGTGCTGATCGTAGGCTGCAGGGGGTTTGAGAGCAGGCTATCTCAGAGCTCAGCGTGTAGTGGCGCACGGACCGGCTCTCCAATGCCGCCTAAAATCATCACGAGAGGAAGAGGGTCTACCGCACAGACTGGCCCTCTCGACTCACCCAGGAGAGATGCAGCTGAGTCGGAGACGACTCCCGTGGTGGACCAGGAACGCAGACGAATCCCTTGGACGGGAAGCGGAGGGGCTCGGGCTCGCAGCCCCAGCGGACTGTCATTGATTTGCTCCGGGGGCCCGGTGCTCAAACAACATGGATGGAAGAGCAGTCTGGAGCTGGCGGTCAGAGAACGAAAATCATTGGTAAGCCACCATTGGGGTCAGAGGAGGTGGTACACGATGTCGAGACACTTTCACAGGGGGCATCAGTTGAGACTTTGCTTGCGCTATCCTCAGAGCTAAAGGGGGATGCCGGATTTATGGGAGAGACAGGTGCCCCAGAAGAAGCCCAGGGAAGCGCTATAGAGATCCTCACGGTCGAGCCGGTTATAACTGAAAGTAATGTGTCTCCCACTAGTGCCTCAAATGCTCTTCAGGTAGGCAGCGTGGGATACAGGGCGCCCAAACAGGCTGGAGTAGATCCCGGTGCTCTGGGAGGGCCCATAAATGAGGGGGAGACCCCAGGAGAGGGCCGGGGGAGCCCGATTAATCAAACTGGTGGGGGGCGGCAAATACCTAAGGTGCAAGAGCCAAGGATAAAAAGGCCTGAGAAAGGGACAGAGAAAGAACCTGCAGAGTCTACAAGAGTACATAGGCTGCCAGGGGAGAAGGATGTCGATTCTGAAGCAAATGACTTTTACTCCCTGTCAGATGCTACTTGGTCAGGGCTGAAATCAGAGTCTGGATCTAATATTGAATCAGGTGAGGACAGTGGCTCTGACAAAGGAACTAGTGACAGACAAAATACTCCGGCTACCCGAAAGTCAAACTCCAGAGGCCTCAGAACAGAAAATTCCAGACCGCACAAGTTAAGGTGGGATTATTCTTCAGGAGTTCAATTGGTGGAAGCAGTAGCAACCCAGTCACCCCCACACTGGAATCAATTCTTCAGTGCATTGTAGCACATCGTGAGGAATCTCGAATGGAGAGCAAACGCGCACAAAATGTAGCTCGGAAACTTCAGGGGGATGTCAGAAAAATTGGAAGAACTTGTAATAACATCTGTGACCGGATGACCGAAGTAGTGTCAAGAACGGCAACGCTAGAGGTGGATCTAGCTGGATCAATGGGGCAAGTGGAGGCGCACGAGGCACAACTCATAGACATCCAATGGAAGCTCGAAGAGAGCGAGAATCATCAAAGAAGGAACAACTTACGATTCCTCTGGGTCCCGGAGGGGAAGGAGGGATCAGATGTAAGAATATTTATGGCGCAGTTGTTGCAAAAATCCTTCCCAGATCTAGAAGGGTGGAGGTGGTCCCAGGAAATCCAGAGGGCGCACCGAGTTCCAATCAATATACGCCAGCCAATTTGTCCCGATGCTAAACCTCGGGCAATTTTAGTCTATTTCGGGAATTTCCTATTGAGGCAACACATGTTCGAGAAGGCGAGTCTAGATGAACAACAAGCGGCTGATGGGTTCTCTTTCTTCACCAGGCCTGACTTCTGCCACATCACTGTGGAACGAAGATGGCGTCTACACCAAATGATTTCTCAGTTTCAGGAAAAGGCACAAACCTTCTTATTGAATCCGGCCCGGTTGAAAGTCGTTTGGAAGGACCGTGTTAGAGTCTTCACCTCAGAAATCAAGGCTAAGGAGTTTTTAGACAGTGGAGGCAAATGACTCCTGAGGGGGTCGGTTGACTAGATACGTGTTGTATTAACGGAAATCGTGAGACAATACTCAACCAAGACTAATCAGGACCCTATAGCACTCCTTCTTGGCCACAAGACTGTCTAAGTCTTTTTCTTTATTTCTCCTCTCTAGTATTGGACCGTTTAATGTTGATATGGTGGGGGGCTTTAGTGAAGGTGTAGGAATAGAAACTGGGGGGGTGAGAGAAGCAGGGGGAAAATTATTCATTTCTTTTTGTCTTTTTTTCTTATATGTCACCCTAGTGAGGAAACACCACCAATCATCACCCACAGACCGAGACAAGTCTGTTGCTTCATGACACAGGGTGGGGTGGGGGGAGCGGGAGGGTGGACTTGGGATGGGGAGAGGGAGGGGAGTAGGAGGGAGAAAAAAACAAAAAAATCAGGAAAGTAAATCACTGCATATTAAATAAGTTCTGGGCACCAGGTAGTTTGAAGGATTGATTTAAGAAGCAAAGCAGGCAAAGTAGGTATCAAGGTAAATGCCGGGATGGGTAAGCTAACTTTTTGAACAATCAACATCGGGGCTGAATGATCGAGTAAAGAGAGGTAGGACTGGTGAAATACTGCAAACTTTGGGCTTGGATTTTATATGTCAGCAGGAGAGAGGGCTCAAATATATTCCAGTTTTCACACAAGCAATCTGCTCCTCACAGACCTCTAATACCAGAGGGGTGGCAATTCATGTATCTAACAGGCTGCCACCTAGTAAATGCACACGATCTGACAAATGGGGCCTGTGGGCAACTGCCTTAATTTCCAGCTTTGGCACACTTTGCACCATCTACGGGTCAAATTTAGACGACGCAGATCTGCTGGCAGAACTAGAAGTAGAGCTCGACTCCTGGCCTGCCCCACTGATCATATACGGGGACTGTAACATTCATATTGATGCAAGCGGGGTGGGTACCAAGGCAGGAAACCACAAGTTTTTCAAGCAGTACAGGCATTAGCCGATAGCCATGGGCTGGTAGACATATGGCCTATTAATAAAACTGGAGACCCAGGATACACATATTATTCATGCCCACACAGAAAATATGTAAGGCTAGATTACTTCTTTATTCCCACTTCATTAGTAAAAAATGCATAGATAAGGAAGCTATCTAAGGTTCTTTCAGACAACAACCCTTTGGTTTTGGATATTGAAATTCCCGGGTGCATAAAAGCTGCTGTAAAATGGCCCTTTGACAGGAAACTATTAGCTACTAACGGATTTATGGATATATAAAGTGCTGGACTATCCAGTTTTTCGAAGCTAATAGGTACAGCACCTCAAGGGAAAATGTATGGAACGCTTATAAGGCAGGGCTTAAAGGGGAGGTAATCAGTTTCGTAGGGTTTCATAGGAAAAAACAGCATTGCACAAAAACAGACTCAGCTGCAGTCGTTGGTTGAATTAAAAGTAATCAGTACAAAGGCTAAGATAAATGGGGTGTATAATTAAGCTATAGCTGAAA
This sequence comes from Lissotriton vulgaris, assembly GCF_964263255.1. NCBI lineage: Eukaryota > Metazoa > Chordata > Amphibia > Caudata > Salamandridae > Lissotriton > Lissotriton vulgaris. The sequence continues at coordinate 101,729,480 of NC_141689.1, read as the reverse complement.
GGTTCCAAACTGGTCGGCAAGATCACTATGAATATGGCGAAATGACAGGGAAACATCTTGCACTTCGGATTAGACAAAGAACAGCGGCAAGTTGTATTACGAAGCTGAAAAGGAAGGATGGAACAATGTCTAATGGACCTCAAGAGATAGTGGAAATATTTCAAGATTTTTATCAAGACCTTTATAAGTCTAGGCTTAGCGCCCCAGTATCTGTGAGCTAGAAGAAGACATCTCATAGGAAGAGGTTAACAAGGTATTATCGTCTATGGCTTCTGGGAAGGCGGCAGGCCCAGACGGACTACCCATGGAGATCTATAAAGCTTTGCACAGGGAACTTGCCCCTCTCCTGTTGGATCCGTTTTTAGCAGTTCAGCAGAAAGGGATCCCACCCAAATCATGGCAGGAGACTAGTATAGTCATTTTCTTGAAGAAGGGGAAGGTGGCGGAAGACCCAGCCTCCTACAGATCAATTATGCCGATAAATGCTGATGAGAAGCTTTATAATAAAATCTTAGCGAGGAGGCTATCTAAGATGATTCTTTGTTAAGCCCGTGGCAACACAATTTTATCCCTGGTAGAAGTATGACCTAACTTATCCAAAGGGTAATTTCACTATTTAATATTGCAGAGATCTCACTCCTGGTGGGGCTCAATGATGAAGCATGTCACCAACCAAGTTGGTGAGTGAGGGCCTTCCGAATGACATAAAGAGGTCTCCCTCATAGCCAAATGAGACTGTAAGTGGTGTTACATGCTTGCTCTTTTCTCAGAATCTTCTGATGCTCCTCTGTTGATGTCTTTGAATTACCTAGAGGGAGATAGGAGTGCCAACTCTGTTCCCTTCCTCTCCTGTTATTACGAGAGATCTCAGGGCAACAGATGTCATTAATACTATTGGATGCTCAAAAAGCATTTGATCAAGTGGAGTGGGGTTATCTGGCAGAAATTAAGATCTAATGGCTTTGGACCACGTATGCTTACAGCCCTATGAGCTATGTATGTCCAATCATATGCAAAAATACAATTGATGGGGGCGGCAGTCGGGGCAGGTGAAGATCACAAGGGGGACAAGGCAGGGCTGCCCATGCTCCCCTATCCTTTTTGCATTATACATAGATACGTTTGTAGGAGCGATTTTAAATGATCCTGTAATTAAGCCGGTAGTGGTCAGGGGGTACAGCACTAAGGTTCTAGCCTACGCAGATGACATCGCGGTAGTCACCTCTGACCCTTAGGTGGCAATAGGTAGAATCGAAAACTTGGCTCGGGAGTTTGGGGAGGAATCTGGGTATGGGCTAAATGCCGATAAAACCAAGATTGTTTGTTCTAAGTCAGTTACCTGGCAGGATTCTAGGAGGACAGAGGTAGCTACCTACTTAGGTATCTCTATTGCAGCAGATGTGGATACAATCTGGAATATTATTGCAGACCCTCTTATCAGTAAAATAGGTGTTGACTTAAAAAGAATGGACAATCTACACTTATCTATCATTGGTAGGGCAAACGTCATAAAAATGACTATGTTTCAGAAAATATTATATTTGCTACCACTGGAGCCTCCGAATCTCTTTTTTTTTTTAAAGTGAGGTGATTTTTTCGCAGTTTATCTGGGGATACAAAAAAGTTAGGAGATCTTTGAAATGAATGTCCCTTCCACAAAATCGAGAGGGGTTGGCTGTCCCAAATATTTTATATTATTACTGGGCTATTATGTTTTAACAGATGACTATATTATTTAGACCAAAGCCAATAACATTAGATGTGGAGATACCACCATCCATCTTTGAATTGGCTGTGGGCAATCACGCACCAGGGTTATTACTCAGACAATTGGAGAGTAGTTATTACAAGAAGACTCAATTTAAACCTCTTAGAGCAGACTGGAGTGTGTGGAAGAGAACCAGTAAACTAATAAAAATTCAAAAAATCCATCGCTAACTGCTACTATGGCGCTCATCATTCTTTCCAGATTTCCTGTTTGATAACATTGGTAGCAAGTGGGAACAGGCGGGAATTAACTTTGTTGGAGACATTGTTAACTCATAGGGCATTATGACATTTGTAGAGATTCAGGACCGATTCGAGATGGATTCCCAAAGTTTATTTAAATATGTACAGGTTAGGGAAACAACTACATTAGTCACTTCACACCTTACCACCCAGTCTTGCTTCCCACTTTTAGATATCCTAGTTCATAAACAAAATCAAGTGAAGGAAGTATATGCTATGTTGATGGAAGCTAGCAATGACGATATAGTCAAAATAGAAAGTAGGTGGGCAGTTAAACTAGGAAATCAAGATGTGGATTTATGAAGGTCCTTAGAATTGTCTCAGAAGGTTCTTTTATCTGCCAACCTAAAGGCTCAATATTTTAAAACAATATTTAGATTATATTTCACATCAGCTAAACTTTGGGCATGGGGGAAAAGAGAGTCCAATGAATGTCCAAGGTGTGGGCAAGGTCCGGCTGATATGGTCCATATGTTTGCCGAGTGCTGCGAACTGGGCACGTTAAAGCAGGGGATAGATTACCTTCCCGTATAAGGCTATAGAGCCAGCAGACTTATTAACTCCAACTTTAATTCTTTTGGTTGGGACGAGTCCTTGCAGCTAGAAATATCACAAGTCTATTTTTGTTTTAGGGTGACAGCAACTTTACACATATTGATCGCCTCTAAGTGGAAGGACGTGGATCCCTCGACATTTCAGGCTTGGTATGCCTGATTGTTCCATATATTTAACCTGGAGATGGCACTATATAAGTGCAAGGGAAGCAGAGCCAGGAAAAAAGGGCTGCAAATTTGGGGGCCTCTGGTGGAGCAGCAAGGACAGGGTTGACCTTTGCCATCTAGCTTAAAAAATATTTGATATAATATTTGTTGTCCTTGTTCTTTCGATCGGCTGTACCCAGTGGCTCCTTCTAGCCCCGTCCATACTAGGCATATCCGGAGTTTATTTGGCTTTTTTCCTCCCTTTTTCTTTTTGCCATGATTTCTATTTTTAAGTGTGTTTTTCTGTTTTTTCTTTTTCCTTTTGCTATTTGCTTTTCTCTCTGTATCAGTCATTGTATTATGTTGTATGCCTATATTTCTTTGGAATCAGTGTAACTTTCCTGAAATTCATAAATAAAAAAAAGAAATAAAAAAAAACCTTGGTGCATAACTCTTTCATATGAAAGAGCAGGTATGTTTGCAAATATGAAGAAATCTCTAGTGCAAGATTAAACTCATCAAAAAACGGTTAGATATTTGTTGCAAACAGATATTAGAAGCAGTTTAATAGCAGTCAGTTTAATTTTAAAAATGCAGTAGCTGGAAACATGTAGAAAGATGCTGAATGATTCCTGCTTTTCCCTATATAAAAAGTGCACAAAATAAACATATTCTCTCTGCTTCTCATTCTAAGCTATTAAATAGAGCAGAAGAAAGAAAATCTATGTTCTGTGTGTTACTTTAAACACCTGCTTTAATTATGCTCCATGACCTGCCTTTCGCCTCAGCAAGCATTGTGACTCCACTGAAATAACCTTATGATAGTTGAATTCTGACATCTTTTCTTTAGAATCAGCGACTTGGTGTGTCACAACTCACCGATTATAAAGAAATGAGTCTCTGTCGTTCGTACAGGCATTCCAGAATCCAGAAATGAAATTATAGACAGACTTTATTACAGGGTTTTACAAACTCTCTCTCTAACTGTTTTTCAGATCTCTGACATCAGAACACTCCACACTATATCACTTAGTGAGAAGTGGATTAGGAGTTAAGCATCTGTATGTTTGAAAGATCCAAATCAAGGTTCTCCATGTGCTCCAAATGTTGTTGTGTTTGTGCGTCGCAGCAGGACATGGCATCTCGTTTCCATCATCTGCCATCACTGGCAGGGTTTACACCCAGGTGACAAGTCACCGTCGAGGTCCTCATTAAGAGTGGGTCAAAAAGTGTAACAAAGTCAAATCTGCATGATGTGCAGAAAGGGATTTACAGGGGCATTAGCACAATTTTTGGATTTGGGAAAAGTGGTATTACTGCATCAAAAATGTGGTAATACTATTTCTCCTCACAGAATATCGGCTCCCTTTAGTACCAACTGGTGGAAGTTTTGTTCCAATAAATGCAAGAAACAACATGCAGAATAACTGTTCCACAGTTGATGCTAAAGGTTGTGTAATTTTCCACCTGCCAGTCTTAGGGCCTGGCGGTGTGCTGGCGGTAACGATACTCCGTATCTCCGTCGCATCCTTACTGCCAACATATTGGTGCCAAATTTAAATGCGGGCCGACAATAGGTTATGCTATGGTGGTAACTACTCTGTCACCACCGTAATCAAACCTCTTCACAGCTCGACAGAGTAAGGGCCATAGGAAAAATGGCTCAGTGTCCCCCCACCCAATCAGGATGGGCAGACGTAAAGCCATTTTTTAATTGTCTGTCACTGCTAGCACAAACCCTGGAGGTGAAGGACTAATAATGACACACCCTCCCCAACACAGGGGAGGACTCCCGTATTGAGGGGAGCATTACATTTTTTTATTTTCAATAAGATAATCCCTTTTTAAGATTTTCTTTTTGAAAATAAAAAAGAAAACTGTTTGGTGCAGTGGTGAGGCATGCTGGCGCAGCCCTTCACCAAACAGCGAAATGCATTAGCAGACGCTGCTGTGACAGCGTTTCCTGCCAATGCATTATCAGTGGCCATCTGATTGGCAGCCAACTACAAATTTGGCAAACGGTCCCTCTGCCAAGGGGACAGAGTAATGTACTCCGTGCCCCCAGCAGAATAAAGGGCTGTATGCCAAATGATAAATTAGGCCCTTAGGGCCGTTGCCCCGCTGCCCCCTGTGCTACCTGTGATCACCATCTCCTCTGCCCAGTCTGTCTTTTTGTCTGTTATTTTCTGTTCCTTTTCTTTCTCTGCCTGCTTTGTTCCTGTCGCCCCTAGTGCCCGTGCCCTCCTCCCTGCCCCCCACCCGCTCCCCTCCCTCGCATTTCCCGCCGCTGCCACCCTTCGGCCCCGCCCCCCTGGTGCCCCATTCGCCAACCTGCTTCCGCCTCCCAGCTGCTCCTCCCTCCCTTAGCCCTTCTTATGGAGGCCGCTGACGTGCAGGAGGCAAGCCCGTCTGTGCTCGTCCGCGCCTGGACCGCGCCCAGTGCCAGAACTCCTGGCCCCCGCCGAAACCAAGCAACCCGACTGAGATACGACACCACGATCCTCCATGCACTCAACACCGGCCGACCAGCCGCCTGCTACCAAGCCACTCTGAAGCTCACCCACGGACCCTTCTCCTGTCAAACCTGCAAATTCAGCTGCGTCCGAACTTACGTCCCACCACCCAGACCAGGCAACAACAACAACCACCCCAAGTGCATCCTGCTCAACACCTGCTCCGTCCACAAGCATGCTGTCGAACTCTGGGACCTCCTCGACACAACAGCACCAGACATTGCCTTCCTCACAGAAACCTGGATGGACGCCTCCTCAGCCCCCGACATCGCCATAGCCATCCCGGATGGTTACAAGATCACCCGAAAGGACCACGTCAACCAAACCGGAGGAGGAATCGCCATCATCTACAGGAACACTATCAACGTCACGACCAACTCCAAAGATGCCCTCACCACCGCGAACACCTACACTTCCAGATCCACACCGACCCCAAGACCACCCTCAGAGGAACCCTCATCTACAGACCCCCGGGCCCACGCACACAATTCAGTGAAGCCATCGCCGACTTCAACAGCCCACACGTCCTCGCTTCATCAGACTACATCCTCCTAGGGGACCTGAACTTCCACCTGGAGAACAACAACGATAACAGCACCACCACCCTGCTCGACAACCTCGGACTCAAGCAATTGGTGAACACCCCCACCCACTACGCCGGCCACACGTTCGACCCCGTCTTTTCTGCCAGCAGCCACGTTGCCTTCAGCCACTCCACCGGACTACACTGGACCGACCACAGCTGCATCCACTTCACCTTTAAGAAGACCGCATCCCACCACTGCCTGCAACCGATCCCCCATAGATGCTGGAGCCAAGTCACCGCAAACCAGCTAACCACATCACTGAGCCAGAACCCACCCAGCACCACCACTGACACCAATGACGCAGCCCGCAACCTCACACAGTGGATCGTCAACTGGGTCGACGCCCATTGCACCAGTGAAGAACCCTCCAGGGAAGCCCGGCAACAGGAAAACAACATGGTTCACCAACGACCTCAAAGAATCGAAGAAATCCTGCCGAACCCTCGAGAAAACCTGGTGCTGCGAACAGACGACAGAAAACATGACAGCCCTCAAGAACGCCACCCGCAAACACCACCAGCTGATCCGCACCACCAAAAAGACATCATTCAAAGAACCGCTGGACAACAACACGCACAACAGCAAGGAACTCTTCAGTATCGTATAAGAGCTCTCCAATCCCAACGCCAACAGCAATGACATCACACCGTCGCAAGACCTCTGCAAGTTCCTCGCCCGTTCTTTCACCGCAAGATCGCTGATATCCACAACAGCTTCAGCGCCCAGACTCCGCCCCCAGCCACCGAACCAATGCCCCCTACAACCACCCTCAACGCTTGGACTCCCATCAGTACCGTAGACACTGCCCACGCTATGAACACCATCCACTTCGGCTCTCCTTCCAACCCATGCCCTCACCACATCTTCAACAAAGCTGACACCATCATCGCTCACCACCTACGGAACATCATAAACAACTCCCTCGCGTCCACCACCTTCCCAGAGAGGTGGAAGCACGCAGAGATCAACGCCCTAATGAAGAAACCTACAGCAGACCCCAAAGACCTCAAAAACTTCCGCCCCATCTCTCTTCTTCCCTTCCTGGCGAAAGTGATCGAGAATATCGTCAACAAACAGCTGACCACATTCCTTGAAGCCAATGGGTCCCTCGACCCATCCCAGTCTGGATTTCGAGCCAACCATAGCACTGAGACCGCCCTCATCGCAGCCACCGATGACATCAGGACCCAACTCGACAACGGAGAAACCACCGCCCTCATTCTCCTAGACCTTTCAGCCGCCTTTGATACAGTCTGCAATCGCACCCTAATAACCCGCCTCCACAACGCCGGGATCCAAGGCAAAGCCCTGGACTGGATCACTTCTTTTCTCTCCGACAGAACCCAGCGAGTCCGCCTCCATCCCTTTCGCTCTGCGGCCACCAAGATCATTTGCGGCGTACACCAAGGCTCATCGCTCAGCCCAACCCTCTCAATATCAATATCTACATGAGCCCCCTCGCCACCATCGCACGCAAACACAACCTCAACAGCATCTCATACGCAGACGACACCCAGCTGATACTCTCCCTCACCAAAGACCCAGCCACCACCAAACTCAACCTCCAGGAAGGAATGAAAAACGTTGCGGAATGGATGAAACTCAGCCGTCTGAAACTGAACTCAGACAAGACGGAGGTCCTCATCCTCGGACCATCCCCATCCGCCTGGGACGACTCCTGGTGGCCCGCAGAACTAGGCACCGCACCGACACCCACTGACCACGCACGCAAACTGGGATTCATCCTGGACTCCTCTCTCATGATGATCAAGCAAGTCAACGCCATCTCATCTTCATGCTTCAACACCCTGCGCATGCTCCATAAGATCTTCCGGTGGATCCCTACCGAAACTAGAAAGACGGTCACCCAGACCCTCGTCACCAGCCGTCTAGACTACTGGAACGCCCTATACACAGGAACCACAATCAAACTCCAGATAAGACTCCAACGCATACAGAACGCATCCGCACGACACATCCTCGACATCCCCCGCCACAGTCACATATCAGCCCACCTGAAAGACCTGCACTGGCTCCCCATCAGCAAAAGGATCATGTTCAGGCTCCTCACCCACGCACACAAGGCGCTCCACGACATAGGCCCCGAATACCTCAACAACCGCCTCACGTTCTAAACTCCAACTCACAAACTCCGCTCCGCCAGCCTTGCCCTCGCCATCGTCCCACGAATCCGCAGAACCACCGCCGGAGGAAGATCATTCTCCTACCTGGTGGCAAGACGTGAAACTCCCTCCCCGCCCACCTACGTCTGACCCAGGACCACCTCACATTCAGGAAACACCTCAAGACCTGGCTCTTCCAGCAGTAGCGGCACCCCCATACCCCCCGCGTCTTGAGACCCTCATGGGTGAGTAGCGCACTTTACAAGTGGATTGAATGATTGATTGATGTATGAACACTTTTTCCCATAGACACAGAATGGGTAAAACCCTTTGATACATCAAGCCCTTGGTAAGGTATTACCAAGATTGTATAATCACTACAGTTAGGACAACATGCTTGAGGGGCCTTAGTGTTGTATAAAACACTGCACTGGGCTTCGGATGCACAGTCAGTCCTGCCGGAAGCGTATACAAATGATTCAGGCTGCAGTGCTTCCTCCCTCCTCATTCACTTTAGTAAACAAGACCATTCTGGAGAATCTTTGGAGCCAAATCTTAGTAATTATTAGCATGCTATCTTTGAACCGGCCATCCGCACTGCAGGCTCAGAGTGAGTTGTGGTTTCAGGGTCTGATTTCAGCACTTCCCTAATACCAAGAAAGGACAAGCTTCAGGGTGGGGATGTGAGTCACAGAGCTGTGTCCTGCAGAAGACCCTTAGAGATTATATCTGTGCCATTCACATTCACATGAATAGCCATAAGGGAATCATGCTGTTGTTATCATACAAATGTCAGACTAACACTTTCCCTGTAAATGAGTGAAACTGGGCATGGGATCGTATATTTGTATATTGTATTTCACACCTTCTGGTAGCTGTTTAAGCACTTATAAAAAAACTATTTACTATCCAACGTTATTGGTACTCGTTTTGCCGACTCTAGATGAATAGGCGCTGAAGGAATCCTGGTCGAGGATGGAGCCCTGCTTTCAGGTACAGTTCATAGGTCTTCCTTGGTCCTTGCCCTGTGTAGCTGGGATCCTCTCCTAGCCTTAGGGTGCATGGGATGGATATGTGCCAATTTATGGGGCACTAAAGGCTCAGGGAGGGGCAGAGACAGTGGCGGTGCCAAGGTAAGGGGAAAGCAGATCAAGAATGTGCACATAGTTGTAGGGAGAGGCGGGGTGAGACATTGGTCGTCCACACATGTGTTGAAGTTGTCAACCCTTATAGGCTTGGGTCATAGCACCCTTCCTGTACTGCTGGAGGGAGGGTGCAAACCTGACGTGCGGTGGCTTATTATTCCACACTCAGGGCTAATGATTTAAGAACTTCCTTGGAGGTATGTCTTTTCTGCAGACACAGCAGTATTGCAGGATGAATGTATGAATACATGATGTACTTGGCTGCTTTAGTTTCTGTGCAGCCACGTGCAGGGGTACTGCTTCGGGGGTGAGTTGTGCGCTATATCAAGATCGATAACATAACATAGTAACTTGTATAATGCATCACGTCCTTGTCTAGGGCTGCAAGATTGCCTAAGTATGGATGCCTCACAGTATCGTGAATGAATGGACGAATTATATGGATGGCTACCGGCTTTGCCAGTGCTGGTAGGATTTTGAAAAGCATCTGGTATTAGAAAAGGCAATGGTGAGTGCCGAAGAACGATGGTGAATGGGCAGCAAGAGAGGGCCTCTGAAGGCGGAGAGGGGAGAGAAAGACTAGGAAGAGATAGAATGGGAGGAGGTGGGTAGAGGTGGAGGAGAGGCGAGAAAGACAAGAGTGGTGCTGAGGCTGGGAAAACAAACCCATTGAGGGTAAGGAACCCAGAGGGAGGAGAGCCGCTGTTGGAATGATGGAAAGCGAGTGAGCACAAGCTCAAGAAGAAAAGAAAAAGAAACACATGGGGTAGGAACACATAGAGAGGGATGGGTTGAGGAAGTGAGGGAAAAAGAGAGAGAAACAATCAGGAGGTGCACTCATGGAGTGATACATTTCAATTAGCAATGGAAATATATATATTATATGCACATTTCCTTGATGTCAACTGTGGAAAGACACATCTCATCCAGTCACAATGAAGGGTAAAAAAGAAATGTTTAAGGGGTGCGACAAATAGAGAAATATGGAGGAAAGCAATCCAGCCAAGAACAAGAAACTGAGATAGATAAGAAAGACGTACATCATATTGCAACAGGCTGTCCCAAAGTCCACTCTATATTGTATTTATACAATGCTGTCTCTAGCAGTACTGCAAACAATGGAACCTTAATTGAAGAAGCAAAGAAGCCAGCAAAGTCAGTTCTAGTATGTTTGGACAATAAATATACCCAAAATGAAATACATTTATATTGCAATGCTCTATGGAAACACGCTATGGTCAGCCCTCTACTTAAAAAACCAGGCGCAGACCCTATGATACTGGCCAATTATCGGCCAATCTCATTATTGCCTGCTTTTTCTAAAATTTTAGAGAGGCATATTCATAAGGCACTTTCAACCTATGTGGAAAAAAATGAGCTCCTGCATTTGTCCCAATATGGGTTCAGGAGTGGCTTTTCTACTGAGACGGCTCTGCTCTGGGTCACAGAAAAGATCAGAGAGCTTATGGATGACGGCCAAACAGTAGCACTGGTCTTGTTAGATCTTAGTGCGGCTTTCGACACCATTTCTCACTCCATGCTGCTTGACAGGCTGGGGGAGAATGGTGTCGAGGGCAAAGCTCTGGAATGGATTAGATCCTACTTATCCCTCCGCACTTTCCAGATTTCCTCTTCGGAGGCATGCTCTGAGGTATTCCACTCTCCTCATGGGGTGCCACAGGGATCAATTCTGAGCCCTCTGTTTTTTAATTTGTACCTACGACCACTGGCCAATCTTGTAGAACACTTTGGTCTTAGTTTAATGACCTATGCAGATGACTCGCAAGTCCTGTTTTCACTCTCCAAATCCGACTTGTTTGTCCCCTCTGCATTAAAAGTTGGCCTCCAAGAAATATTTAGTTGGATGTCAGCCAACCAACTTAAATTAAATGGAGATAAAACAGAGGTCCTCCTGTTAGGAAATACTAAAAATCTCTGGAACGATTCCCATTGGCCATCGTCATTAGGCAAACTTCCACCTCCAGCCTCTCAGGTTAGAAACCTTGGAGTCATCATTGATGACAGTCTATCTATGACTCAACAAGCAAACAAAGTGGCAGGGATATGCTTTACCATTCTTAAATGGTTACGAAAAATAGTATGGATGTTGCCACCCACTACCCAGAAGACCGTGGTCAGCGCCTTAGTGACATCTCGGCTTGATTACGGTAACATCTTATACCTGGGTTCAAACAAGGCAGTGATAAAGCGTCTGCAATTAGTGCAGAACGCTGCGGCCAGACTGCTCTGCAAAATCCCTAGATCCGCCAGGATCACTAAACCTCTTAGGGAGCTGCATTGGCTTAGGGTTGAAAATCGGATTCGTTTCAAGGCCCTGAGTTATTTATTTCAAATCAAAGCTGGCACTGCCCCTAAATATCTACAGGCCCTTGCTAAACCCTACCTCCCAAATCGCAGTCTTCGTTCAGGCACAGCTGCAAACTTCGTGGTACCAAGGTTCAAACGGGCCAGAATAGGCGGGAGATCTTTTTCCTACCTGGGCCCAACGCTGTGGAACTCACTGCCTATTCATATACGCAAGGAGGAAAGCTATATGAATGTCAGAAAAAGCGTAAAAACTTGGCTATTCAATAAATAAATGCTTTGACTGTTCTCTCTCCAGTGGTATTGTGTTCTTGCGAGTCCGGCGCCGGGAAACCCTCTGTGGGTAGCTGTGCGCCTTACAAGTGCTATAAAATAAAATAATAAACAGATGGTCTGGGCCAACTACTCTTCGGCCGTATAAGCTTAAAAAAACGAATTTGTAATATGATATTAACTCTCATACTCTGGACTTGGCATGAAAATAGCATCCTCCAGGAACTAATAACTAGATCAATAGACTCACCACTTCCTCTGTCCCATTCTTACACGTGGTCCAGACATGAGTATCATTGCTGACTTGGACTTTGTAGGAGGTCACCCAGTCATCTCTGTAGAACAAAACACAATAAGGAAGGCTTTAAAAAACTGAAATACATTCAAATATATTTTCCAATTTCTGATATGTAAAATAACATGAGTGTGAAATTAAAAAATTCTAATTGATTGGCTCACATGATTCATCAACATCTTATATAAACTTTTTAGGATTGTCCCCCATGCATCTCATCTCATGAAGTGTGTCCATTTCCTCGAACAATTAATTGCATTGGTTTATATATGGAGCTGTGCTATCTTCTTTTTACTCCATGATCAACCAGTGGCGCATGCCACCTTCAACAGTAAAGACATTACAGAGATGGCTACAATGGCAAATATTTTGGAATATGGTATGGTTATAGGAGACAGACAGATACCACATATGCTAATTGTTCGTCATTAATGTTAGGACGAAAGGCTTTTGAGCCATTAATTTCGAAAGACAATAACCTTGGGACTAAAAACACACTTAAGAGTGTTTGAAAACGTTCCAAGATGTCAGCTAAGTTGGCCTTGGTTTAATGCTTCTCTTTTCAGGGACCACAAAACTTGGTCCTTCCTCTATTTCTCGGTTTATAACAAAACGTAAATATAAATGAATAACCAATAGAATAGTCCACTGGAGTACAGATAAGGTTAATCAGAAAGGAAACTCACCCCTGGAGCATGTTTTCAGGCTGGCCCTGTTTTACACTCGAATGAGCAGCCTCAGTGACATTCTAGGGTCCTGTTACCTGTTTTGCTGTATGGAGGGACCACCTATTAGCTGATATGTCGATAGCCTTTTTTAAAACCTGTGTCTAACACCTGTTTTCAATCAGGTGGTTACATAACTAACACTAACATTAATCAGCATAAGAGCACTTCACTAGCCTTCTCACTTGCTTATAATGTGCAGATCCATGTGCTTTGGGGTCTACCTGGAGATTAAGGTATTTTCAGAGACATAAGTGAGGAGCTGGTATTCTCAGACACATAAAGGGAAGAGCTGGTATTCTTAGACACATAAAGAAAGAGTTGGTATTCTCGGACACAGAGGAAGCGCTGGTATTCTCAGACACAAAGGAAGAGCCGGTATTCTTGGACACATAAAAAGATGAGCTGGTATTCTCAGACACAAAGGAAGAGCTGGTATTCTCTGACACATAAATGGAAGAGCTGGTATTCTGAGACACATAAAGGAAGAGATGGTATTCTCGGACACATAAAGGGAAGAGCTGGTATTCTTGGACACATAAAGAGATGAACTGGTATTCTCAGACACAAAGGAAGAGCTGGTATTTTGGGACACATAAAGGGAAGAGCTGGTATTCTTAGACACATAAAGGGAAGAGATGGTATTCTCGTACACACAAAGGAAGAGCTGGTATTCTCGGACACTTAAAGAAAGAGCTGGTATTCTCAGACACATATAGGGAAGAGCTGGTATTCTTAGACACATAAGGGAAGAGCTGGTATTCTTGGACACATAAAGCGAAGAGCTGGTATTCTCGGACACATAAAGGATGAGCTGGTATTCTCGGACACATAAAGGAAAAGCTGGTATTCAGCTGGTATTCTCGGACACATAAAGAGAAGAGCTGGTATTCTCGGACACATAAAGGAAGAGCTGGTATTCTTGGATACATAAAGAGAAGAGCTGGTATTCTCGGACACATAAAGGGAAGAGCTGGTATTCTTTGACACATAAAGGAAGAGCTGGTATTCTTAGACACATAAATGGAAGAGCTGGTATTCTTTGACACATAAAGGAATAGCTGGTATTCTTAGACACATAAAGGGAAGAGCTGGTATTCTCGGACACATAAAGGATGAGCTGGTATTCTCGGACACATAAAGGAAAAGCTGGTATTCAGCTGGTATTCTCGGACACATAAAGAGAAGAGCTGGTATTCTCGGACACATAAAGGAAGAGCTGGTATTCTCGGACACATAAAGGAAGAGCTGGCATTCTCAGACACATATAGGGAAGAGCTGGTATTCTTAGACACATAAAGGGAAGAGCTGGTATTCTTGGACACATAAAGCGAAGAGCTGGTATTCTCGGACACATAAAGGAAAAGCTGGTATTCTTTGACACATAAAGGAAGAGCTGGTATTCTTAGACACATAAAGGGAAGAGCTGGTATTCTTTGACACATAAAGGAATAGCTGGTATTCTTAGACACATAAAGGGAAGAGCTGGTATTCTCGGACACATAAAGGATGAGCTGGTATTCTCGGACACATAAAGGAAAAGCTGGTATTCAGCTGGTATTCTCGGACACATAAAGAGAAGAGCTGGTATTCTTGGACACATAAAGGAGAGCTGGCATTTTTATTTTAGTTTTATATAGCGCTGCTTTATATAGCGCGGACTTGACCCGAAGTTATCAGAGTGCTTTACGCGAGCACCAGTGGCGTTACAGACAGACACCTTCAGTTTTAGGCACGGGGAGATTACGTGATTTGCCCAGATTCACAGGATGTTGAGCATCCCTGCCGAGACTTGACCTCGGTTCCTCAGCTTTGAGGCCTCCTGCTCTAGCCTATTAGGCTTCACAGCCTCACCGGGTGTATATATCACTATATAAATAAACCAACCAGGCACCTAGAGAAGTGCTTTAAGCCCCAGAAGGGTTATGAAAAGTAACAAATAACTACTAACGCAATCCCTAAGAGACAACTTACTCCTGTCGTGAGCGCGTTTGGCACCTGAAAAAAGCAGTCTCTTTTGGCATATCTTGTAAATACTGAATCAGAAACAATTGTAATTTTCATTTTTGTTCTTGATCCCACCCCACCACCTACATTAGCTCCTCTGGTTTTCTGCTGGCCTTGCCGATCCGCACTGTGGAACTTTCCCACATCATTCCATTCCATCATTTAGCTGAAGCTATTTCTTCTCTTACTCTTGTTTTCTGCATTTACCACTTACAATCAAAAGTCAGTTTCAGTGGCCTCTCCAGGCAGTTTTATTCGGTATTTTCAGCCCTAGTCTTCCTGCAGGATGTCGGTGTCTTGTTTTCATGTTCTCTACCCTTCATGCTGCACTCTCCCCAGGCTCACAGTTTACATGGTCTCTGCTTTACACCCACAGCAAAAAAACAAACCTTTTTCAAATAGCCATTTCCTCACTGGACAAATTACAGACAACTGCTCGCGGTTTATTCTTTACCATTTTTGGTTAATGGCAAAGTGCCAGTTAATACAATGTTTATGGCGCTCTTGGCACGTGTGGCCCCTTTGTTTGACAAATGTGCTGGATTTAAGAGATACTCCCAGCATAGATGCATGCTTGCAAGAAGGGGTGTTCATATCTCGGCAGTGTGCACGGTGCCTGCATCTCCACGTATACGTGAAAAGGACACCTGGGTGCTTACCTATGCGAGGGCCCATCATGGCAAAGTTGTTATTAATATTTTTAACAATACCTTTAATGAAATAGTTTTCAACATTACGAAGTTTAGGACATTTTTCGTTTAGCCACATTTAAGTGAACATTGTGAACTTTTTAGCAATTGTATGTAGTATATACATTCTAATTTAACCACAAACAAAATGGTTTTGCATAAGATGTACTTACGCTTTTTTCGGGTATTCTGAGATTTGCTCCACACATCAGAACCCTCAGGGGCATATTACCAAGCCCTCGATAAATGCGCTAGCAACTTTTTAAAGCCGCTAACGAATATATTTTCATTTCGCACTAGTCCCAATACGTCTCTAACCTGAGTTAGAGACGTATTCTTGACGTTATCTATCACCCCGCGCTGGGGGCGATAGATAACGCTATTGGGATGCAAGGTAGGCGTTCCCAAGTCCAACCACATGTAAAATGTGGTCCGAGGTGTTAACACCCTATTACCAAGGCAGGCATTGGGAGGAAACGACCTGTGATAAACTCGTTTATCGCAGGTCTCCCAACGCTTGCTTTGATCAGGCGTTAGGCATTGATAACATGGAGGTGTGGATCATAAAGCTGAATCCACCTCCCCATATTATCAAGGCACACATTAGCGCGAGAAAACAACGCTTGTTTTCATACGCTAATGTTCCATATCGCCGAATATCGCCGGATTTGATTTCGCCTACGTGATGCACATTGATAATACGCGCTACCACAGCAAAAAAATCCGGCGATATGAAAATGTGCGATGTGCGTTTTTTAACGCACATCTAGATAATATGCCCCTTAATTTCCCATAGCAAAAACTGCGAAAATTAGCGCGAGTTAGACATGCAGTAAAGTCACAAGGCATTTAATGTACAAAAGACAAATTCTAGACGTTAATCCTCATTTTCTAGAGCAGACTTTGAAACTTCCTCTCGACAAACTCAGTCAGGCCAAGAACGTTTTTGGGGTGAGAACCTCGTAGGGATGAGTACACTACTGACAGGGATGTCACATGAAGCACCAGCGAGCCTGCAGCCTATCACAGCAGTGTGAGGAGATGACGTCTCTGAGGGTCGCCATCTTTGAATATAACGTCAAAGTTCACCTGCTTGACTCAGAGTGAAATCCAGAATATTATGTGCACTAAAATCATGGCAGCGTGCGAGTAATACAGCCTGGCAGCTGAGCATATAAACAAACGTAATAAGGTCATCAGTAAAACAGACTGAATTCAACAGTATATCCTGCACTGAAACCACTCTGAGCACAAGCGGGGAAAAAGTGCAACCAAAGGTGTGCGGGGTATGAGCTGTGCAGGATATAGTCCCACAACATAATTTTTGTTTGTGAAAAATATTGCAGCAGGTTTATTCCATACAAAAGTATGCAAATATGGTGGGTTATCTTACAGGCGATCCAAGGGCAGGCAGCTGTAACCGACCTATGCTGCCCTGCCTGCCTGATGAGCCAGCACTGTGGGGAACCCAATCAGCGCTATCCTTATGGGGGGGGATCCCTTTACTGGATCAGGTGATACATTGGTCCCTTATTACTCAGGCCCCTTTCAGGGCGGAGCGTAGCAAGGCAAGCCCCCGGTTGTTCATGCTCAGGAAATGATGCAACAGAGGCAATGCAGGAAGCTGTTTAGGATGGCACGCAGGGGTGTAACTGACCTGAAGCATGACAGATTCACATGCTCAGAGCTCACCTTATGTCTTTCAGAACAACTTCTAAAACCGTCACAAGCAGACCAATTTAGGGGGTGCTTGAAATTCATTTCTTGTGACATCTACAGATACTTTTGGGGGAATAAAAGTGAGGTCTTTCTTTTACATTTATTAATTTTTACTTAGTCCGTGGTCTAGACTGATAGCCTTAACAGTGAGCTTAACTCGTCCTGTTGGGTATCCACGGTCATCAGTTAGTAACAAAGGTTTGAAACTTCTAAAATAACATGGTGTAAATAAAAAAAACAGATTTTCAATGCCTGTCAGTTACCCAGTGAAGTGGCAAACAAGGAAAAAACTATATTACCACACCTGATTGCTCCTTGAAATCAGGGCCATTGTGATCTTCTCCTGCTGAACTCTAAAAGTCTTTATTTTTCCAGGTTTATCTGAGATTGATCAGAGCAGAAACTATCTCGTGAAGAAGTAAAAGGATCTTGCAATGCACAGAATTACTTTGTGAAGCAGAAGGTAAACTAGGAACCACTGCAAATCTTTGCTATCGAAAACTGAAAGATGCACGCCTCTAGTGTCCATCTGCTGTTATTAACAGGTAAACAGCCCTCACAACGAAACCGTCACCCCACATAAAATTACAACACGGTCGTTACAACGACCATGATGTAACAACGCATAGCATTACCCCGCAAGTCAAAACAAAGACTAACGGAGGCGGGAGAAGGTGTTTGATTTAAAATCCAACACCTTCCCTACTGTCCGCACAGACTGGAGTTGGAATAGTAAATTATACTATTCCAACATCCAACTCCCCCTCCGCAAGTCGTTGTTTCGACTTGCGGGGTAATGGTATGCGTTGTTACAATGCGGTCGTTGTAACAACCGCATTGTAATTGCAAGGGGAGTAAAGGCATACGTGAAAAGGAGGCATATTATTATTAACACTTTGCTGCCCAAGCACACTGGTGTATGACGGCCTCCCGCCCTGGCTGGAGTGCCAGATATTCCAAGCCGACCCAACTTACTAACACTGTGCTGCCCAAGCACATTGGTGTATGACGGACTCCCAACCTGGTTGGAGTGCCAGATATTCTAAGGCGACCCAACTTACTAACACTGTGCTGTGCAAGCACATTGGTGTATGACGGCCTGCCGCCCTGGCTGGAGTGACTGATATTCTTAGTGGACCCAACTTACTAACACTGTGCTGCTCAAGCACATTGGTGTATGATGGCCTGCGGTCCTGGCTGGACTGACAGATATTCTAAGCGGACCCAACTTACTAACACTGTGCTGCTCAAGCACATTGGTGTATGACGGCCTGCTGTCCTGGCTGGTGTGCCAGATATTCTAAGGCGACCCAACTTACTAACACTGTGCTGGGCAAGCACATTGGTGTATGACGGCCTGCCGCCCTGGCTGGAGTGACAGATATTCTTAGTGGACCCAACTTACTAACACTGTGCTGCTCAAGCACATTGGTGTATGATGGCCTGCCGTCCTGGCTGGACTGACAGATATTTTAAGCGGACCCAACTTACTAACACTGTGCTGCTCAAGCACATTGGTGTATGACGGCCTGCCGTCCTGGCTGGAGTGACAGATTTTCTAAGCGGACCCAACTTACTAAAACTGTGCTGCTCAATCACATTGGTGTATGACAGCCTCCTGCCTTCGCTGGAGTGCCAGATATTCTAAGCTGACCCAATTTACTAACACTGTGCTGGTCAAGCACATTGGTGTATGATGGCGTCCCGCCCTGGCTGGAGTGACAGATATTCTAAGCGGACCCAACTTACTAACACTGTGCCGCTCAAGCACATTAGTGTATGACGGCCTCCTGCCTTGGCTGGAGTGCCAGATTTTCTAAGCGGACCCAACTTACTAACACTTTGCTGCCCAAGCACATTGGTGTATGACGGCCTCCTGCCATGTCTGGAGTGCCAGATATTCTAAGCAGACCCAGATTACTAACACTGTGCTGCCCAAGCACATTGGTGTATGACGGCCTCTTGCCATGTCTGGAGTGCCAGATATTCTAAGCAGACCCAGATTACTAACACTGTGCTGCCCAGGCACATTGGTGTATGACGGCCTCCCACCCTGCCTGGAGTGACAGATATTCTAAGCTGACCGAACGTATTTTTCAATTTCAGTGTATTTTTTATTAGATTTTTTTTATCTAACAGTACAGACATATAACATATACACATCACGAACACTGTACTACTCAAGCACATTGGTGTATGACGGCCTTCCGCCCTGGCTGAAGTGCCAGATATGTGTGAATCATGGGGGGGAGGGAGGTAGATGTTTTTGTAGGGTTCACTGTACTTCCATTTTTATTATGTCCTTAACCAAAGGGGAGTGAGCGCTACTGGTCTCTTGGGGTCCAGTTATTGTAAGTGTTGACCTGAAACCATCAACCAATCTCTGCCATTGGTGGTGTTAGTCATCATCACTGTGGTGTGTCGTTTGTCTGTGGCGTCATCATTGGGTTTCACAGCTAGGTACTCGCTTCCCTAGGTGAGTTCCTCCTCCTTTCAATGAAAATACTAGTGGGCTCCGTCTAGTGGTATCTAAAATTACCTACTGTCTCCCGAAAAGTAACTTTAATATGGGTGGAGAATACAGGGATAAGCTTAAAAATGAAGTGGTGATGTTTTAGGACCTGTTAGCTATCCACAACTTAACTTGTCAGTGGTCAACATGTTTCGTCCTCTAATACCCCAAAAAAGGAGGCCTGGGTCTTCGTCAGGACCTTTTTAAGTTCAACGGATCCCTCACTGTTGATCTTTTTAGACTTGTAAGCCACTCACTTATGTGTCTTCAAACCAAATTGATTTTTGGAAGAATGTTCTCGGCTTCCTTTAGCCTGAAACTCTCTTGATCTTTTTTGTCCTGCCTCATAGGTATCGGATCAGATGGAGAACTTCGCAGCAACTTGTCATTCTTAAGACCCCGGTGTGGTTACCTGTGTTGTCCTTGTCTGTCCTGGTAGACAGCTGTTGTACAGTGCTTAGCTCTTCCCTGGGGCTAGCACTCTAGACTTCTGCGAGTGTTCCCTGTTCTGGAGCTCTCCTTCGCCCTGTTGGCAGTTGGAGCTCTGGTCAGATGAGGGATGGTCCTACCTGTTCTTGTGCTGCAATAAACCTGTTTCCTGGAGCATCTACTTGTGGCATCTTATTTCCATTTACATCATTTGGCGACTTGGACTGGTGATGCGTCTGGCCACAGCTTCCTTGGTCGTTTTTGCAGTCTAATTGAAGAATCACTGAACGGTAGTCTCCAGCTCCCTCGCGAACCCCGTGTGGTTTACAGCGTAGAGCAGCTCTTCATAACAGAGGTGATCGCTATCTCGGAAGGATTTTTCTAAAGATTTCTACTTCCGACATCCCCGCCGTCCATGTGAGTGACGTCATCTTCATCAACGTCTCCTTGATCACGGTGAGCGCGATCTGTATGCGTCCTGGTGTGTCGCGTAGCAACCACGCTACACACATCACTGAAACGCATACTTGTGCGTATCTACGCTGGAGTGATGACGGCATAAGCGTGTCTGGGCTCACACGCTGAAGCGCATTCCTCTTCGTGCGCACCTCCGTCATCACGTTTAAACGTGAACAAGTCTACGCTCGACGCTGTCGGCCATTTTAGTTGTCGGTGGTTGCCTAGGAAACGCAATCCACCGGAATCTCCTTGTTTTTACCAGAGACAGCGTTGAAACAGCGTCGAGTGTTAACGGACTTCGGATATCTTTATCGCTGTAAGTGCCTGTTATATTACAAAAAGAATAGAATATTAACTGGATCATTTTCTTCTAAACTGTGTCACAAGTGCCCTGTATTCTACAAAAAGAATAGAATATTAAGTGGACCATTTTCTTCTAAACTGTGTCACAAGTGCCCTGTATTATACAGTTTTACTTTATTATTGTGCCTATTTAAAGCTGTATTCTCATGGCTCAAACAGTCAATATTGCCCTTCCACCGCAATTTTTGAGTGAGCCTGGGAATCCGTCTCTAACATGGGAAGACTGGATTGTCATGTTCAATAATTATATTCAGGCTCTAGATGGAGAGGATTTTTCACCAAAACGGAAAAAAGCTCTTTTAATGACCACTTTGGGCAAAGAAGGACAGCGCCTTTTCAAATATTTACCGCAAGCATTACCTTCTGGGTCGCTAGATGAATTTGATGAATTTAAAGAGGCAGTGGCACGTCTAGAAATCAGATTTGGTAAAGAAGAAAACCTAGTCCTACAGAGATATAAGTTTTATAAAAACAAACAGTTGGCAGATGAGAGCATTGATGAATTTGTTGCACGGCTACGTGAACTGTCTGTAAAGTGCAATTTCGGCCAAATGGCGGATGAACTAATTAGAGACCAATTAATCGTTCAAGCCAACAACAGGAAGGTCCAAGAACGATTATGGGCAGCGAAGAATCCTACGTTGAAAGTTGCTATAGAGTTAGCAAAAGTAGTGGAAGAAAGCGAGAAATGTATGAGAGAGTTACAGAAGAGTGGTGTGGAAACAAAAGTTGCAGAGGTTTCCAACAAGAGTATGTGTAGTGACAATAGTGATGATGAAGCAATGGCTATAGCTATTGTCAGGAAAAAAGGCTATATTCTTCAGAAAAAGAATATACCACAATCGTCAAACAGTAAGAATAGTCAAAAAATGTGTTCAAAATGTGGGAGTTCTTCACATACCTCAGATGCGAAGTTCTGCTTTGCGAACAATAAAGAGTGTCTTCGTTGCGGAAGGATGGGACATTTCGCAAAGATGTGCAAAAATAGGAATAATTCAAGAGTTACTGTAGTAAATGACTGTGGCGATTTGAAGCGTGATGTGAACAAGATATTGGTCTTGCAGGGATCGAAGGGGAAGTGCTTTTAAGGCTGACTTTAGGATTGACGAGAAAGTTGTCACTCTCATGGTGGACACAGGTTCCAAGTGGACCATCATCCCACTTTCCTTGATGAAGAGTGTGTGGAATGAAAGAGTTTTAAAAGAGTGTGACATTTTTCCGTCTGGCTACCAAGGCGAGAAAATTGACGTGTTGGGATATTTCGAGGCTAAGATTGAGTTTAAAAATAGGTCAGCATCTGGAAAAATCTATATTTCAACAGATGGACCGGCCATATTAGGACGTCACCATCAGTATGATTTACACATTGTGGTTGATCCCAGGTCTGATGATCCAGTGTCTATCGTTGATAATTCATCTGTTGATGAGATACTGGATAAATTTAAAAATGTGTTTAGGGATCAATTAGGGGAACTTGTAGGATATTCCCATCACATAATTCTTAAGGAAGGAAGTTGTCCTGTCCAACATAAAGTGAGGAGAGTTCCTTTCGCTTTGCGTAAAGAGGTTAAAGCTACTTTAGAGGAGATGCTTCAAGGTGGCATTATTGAACCTATCGAGGCGTCCCCGTGGGTTTCGCCAGTAGTGATTTCACAAAAACCTGACAATAAAATTAGGTTCTGTGTAGAACTACGTTCACTGAATAAGTGCGTTTTTGCTGATGTGTTCCCACTACCAAACATTAATGAGTTAGTCTCGACACTGAAGGGAGCCAGGTTCTTCAGTAAGTTAGACCTAAAGCATGCGTACCATCAAATTTGTCTAGATGACAAGTCCAAACCTTTGACCGCATTCATCACCAGCGAAGGGACCTTCCAATTTACAAGGTTACCCTTCGGACTTGTCTCTGCCGCTAGTGTATTCCAGAGACTTGTTTCCGAGGTCTTTAAGGGTTTAGATAAAGTATTATACTTTCAGGACAACATCTTGATTTATGGAGATTCCTTGGAGGAGCACAATGATATTTTACATAATGTGTTACGAAGGGTAGATGATGCTGGCCTAACGCTTAGAAGGGAGAAGTGTGCATTTCTTTTGAGAGAAATAGAATACTTAGGTTTTTGCCT
Organism: Lissotriton vulgaris; assembly: GCF_964263255.1. Lineage (NCBI taxonomy): Eukaryota > Metazoa > Chordata > Amphibia > Caudata > Salamandridae > Lissotriton > Lissotriton vulgaris. The sequence goes on along the minus strand of NC_141689.1, from coordinate 101,706,479 downwards.
CTCTGAGGAAGGTATTAAACCCAAGAGGAACTTATTGGAGGCCATTGAACTAGCTCCTTACCCAGTTGACAAGGATCAACTTCGGTCATTCATGGGTTTGATTGAGTTTTACTCAAAGTTTGTGAGAGACTTCTCTGCAAAGACCGCTTCCTTGAGATATTTATTGAAGAAAGGTGTCAGGTTCAATTGGACAGCTGAGCATGAGTCTTGCTTCAATATGATCAAAAGGGAACTTAAATCTGCTAATGTCCTTACCCCTTTTGATACTGCTCGGTCTTCTGTTTTGATGGTTGACGCCAGCACTATAGGTCTTGGTGCAGTTCTCCTGCAAAAACATGGAGGAGTGGAGAAGACCATTGCGTTTGCGTCTAGACCCCTGTCGGTCTCAGAATCTAATTACTCTGTCATAGAGCGTGAAGCTCTTGCTGCTGCCTGGGGCACAAACTACTTTAGAACCTACTTGTGGGGTTACAAGTTCGTTCTCCGTACAGATCATAAACCTCTTGTGAATGTCTTAGCTCCAGGTGGTGCTGGTAAGGGGTCTCCAAGGTTAGCGAGGTTGGCCTCTCGACTTCAGGACTATCAATGCGAGATTGAATTTGTTCATGGTTGGAAAAACATCCAAGCAGATTGCTTGTCGCGGCTTCCTGTTCAATCCTCTAGCTGTGATGGTCTTTCCAAGGATGTTTTGGATGATCTGGCTGTTGCTATTGTGGAGGATGTTTTGTTTGTAGGTGGTGGTTCTTTTTCCCGTGATGAGTGGTCAAAAAGTATGGGAGAAGATCAAACTTTAAAGGCTGTCATTATTCTTGTTTCGAAAGGAGCAAGAAGGGAGAGCACTTTTGACCCCCAAGTTAGACCGTATTTGAAAGTCTTAGATGAACTTTCCTTAGAAGGAAAAGATGTTCTGATGCGAGGTGATCGCTTTGTTCCTCCTGGTTCGCTAAGGAGCAGGATTCTTGATTTGGCTCATGAAGGCCATTTGGGCCAAAGCCTCACCCAGCGTCGTGTCAGAGAAAACTTTTGGTGGCCCTCTGTCGATAGGGATGCTGTGGACTGTGTACTAAAGTGTAGCTTTTGCAAAGAGGGGGAGAAGCGTCTGAAAATTCTTGGCTCACAATCATCACAAAAAATTGGTTTTGAGATTGTGCCTTGGCACAGTGTCTGTTTAGACTTCATAGGCCCTATGTGTGAACTACCTTTAAACCAACAGTATGCCATAGTTGTAATTGATTGTTATTCGAAGTGGCTTTGTGTACAATTTGTGAAGGAAATTACCACAGACACCACCATTAATTTCCTGAAGGGTGTTTTCTTGAATGAAGGATACCCCTCTGTCCTTATCTCAGATAATGGCACTCAATTGACGTCCTCTAAGATGGCTTCGTTTATACGCGATTGTGGCATCAGACATCAGAAGACTAGCCTTTACAACCCGCAGGGAAATGGCCTTTGCAAAAGGGTAAACCGTCTTGTCAAGGGAGTGATCCAGATGTTCGTGGAGAGTGGTTGTTTTTCACATGAGCATGTGCAGGAACTGGTCTGGGCGTACAGGTCAACACCTCATAAGATTGGGGAAAAATCCCCTTTTGAATTAATGCGTGGGCGTACTCCAGTGACTAAATTAACTCCTGCCTGGTTAAGGCGTTTAGACGATGAGGTTCCTTTACCCCACAGTAATGTCTCTTTACCTATTTCAGTGGGCGATCTAGTTAAGGTAAAACCGGGTAGGTGCACTAAGGGTCTTAGCAAGTTTAGGGGTCCCTACAGAGTGAAGAAAGTCTTTCCACATTTTATTGTTCTGTCCAATGGGGAAAGTTGGAATTACAGGAGGGTAGCATTATACCAAAAGAGGAAAGACTTTTCTCCTGATGATGTGGTGACTAATGGTTCAGGAGGGTGCAATGGTTACTTGTTGACTTCTGGTGGTCCTTTCTCCACCTCTATGCCAACTGTACGGGGGGAGGTGGGTAGTGGGGATGCTTCTACTTCTTTGAGTGTGCATAGTAGTTCTGTGGTCGATCCTACCCCTACCACTTGTGTTCCTGTTTTTTCCTCTTCTTCCTCGTTGGGTGTCGGATTGAGGAGCTCTCGCTCCCGTCGTCCACCCACCTATCTGAATGACTATGTGCATTGATCTTTTCTTGTACTTTACTTTTCTTTTTTTTATTTTCTTTTCTTGTTAAGGGGGGAAGATATGTTGTACAGTGCTTAGCTCTTCCCTGGGGCTAGCACTCTAGACTTCTGCGAGTGTTCCCTGTTCTGGAGCTCTCCTTCGCCCTGTTGGCAGTTGGAGCTCTGGTCAGATGAGGGATGGTCCTACCTGTTCTTGTGCTGCAATAAACCTGTTTCCTGGAGCATCTACTTGTGGCATCTTATTTCCATTTACATCAACAGCCTCCTGCTCTGGCTGGAGTTCCAGATATTCTAAGCTGAGCGACATATTAACACTGTGCTGCCCAAGCCTATTAGTGTATGACAGCCTCCCGCCCTGGCTGGAGTGCTAGATATTCTAAGCTGACCCAACTTATTAACATTGTACTGCCCAAGCACATATGTGTTTGACGGCCTCCTGCCTTGGCTGGAGTGGCAGATATTTTAAGCTGATCTGACTTAAAAACACAGTTCTGCCTAAGTATGGTGGTGTATGACAGCCTCCTGCCTTGGCTGGAGTGCCAGTTATTCTATGCTGACCCAACTTATTAACACTGTGCTGCCAAACCACATTGGTGTAAGACGGCCTCCTGCCCTTGCGGGAGTGCCAGATATTCTAAAATGATGGATCCTCATCCCAAACGGAAATAGCGGAACTGGTGTTGTGGCAGTGTACGATGACTCTCTATCGATGGGTCACCACTAACTAGGTAGCGAGTGTATACGCACAGAACTTTAGGATCAGTGGTACGCCATATGATGTACTGAAAGTGGGCGCGCCACATCAAGGTGTTTCGGTGTTTGTGGACTCCTGTGCAGGTTCTTCTCAGCAACCAGACATTATGTGAGCCATAAGTTGTGAGGGCGTCATTGCTTTGCAGCTGAATATTTTTGGCCAGAGTGGATATATATGCAAGGAGAGGTCTGGTCTCTTCGAGGCTGTCTTGACAAACACTGAAATCTGGTGAGATGTCAACTTTATTAAGAAATCAAAAGTTGTAAAGACCCTTGAAATTTATCGAGCACCACTCAAGGAGTAGATTCGTACACCTAGCGCGTCATAGAGAATATCCTCTATGCTTGATTCTGCTCTCTCTTGGTTTTATACATTGTACCTTTAAATGTTCCAACTGTGATCAGGTTTTAGATGTGGCACAGGTAGGAGATAGGACATTTCCACATGGTGATGAAGAAAGAATCGAGAACAATTCAATACAGATGTCTACAACATGCTCTGAGAGTTACTATCACTCCATCGTTTTCCAGTGGATCTTAATGTACAGCTCCAGTCTTGGAATAAGTTGAAGAAATACTTCTATAACTACGTGTTGTTTGTCAAGAAGGACATGATTAGCCTAGAAATAAAGAGATTCATGTTACTTCACCACAGAAGAACAGAAAATATTGATCCCAAATGTGAGGGTGCTAATTACAATGAGTCAAACGTAAACGATGACGCAATAGTATCACTGAATGGATGTTTTGGGAACAAATGCGCCATTAGGGGAGTTGATTTTTTGGTGTTAAATGGAATAAAAAAAGGGGAATAGATGAGTCTGTAGCTAGTTTTAAGGTCTTCATTTTGGAATATAAGTTTAGAGATGGAATAGATGAATTAATCAACAGATAGAGATGCTCACCAAAAGTGATGCAGTTCAAGAAATGTTATGGATTAAGAGTCAGTATAGTGGGTTTCGGATAAAGGGGGCATATAAAGGCAGTGCTTTAAATGCAGAACGTGGAGTTAAAAAAAAATCACACAGAAGCTTAACAAGTTGTTTGATGAAATTCAAACTATGTTAAAACATAAATGCTACTGAAGCCATTTAGGTAGTCCAAATATGTGTCAATGTGGAACTATGCGTGCTAATTTTAAAAACAATTGTAGTTAACACTTTCAGGTAAGTTGGCCTTTCTTCAGATTTTTCTAGGTCAAAAGGCATCCAGGACTTATGCAGGAGAGCGTGAGACTGTTGATCAATTTCCCCAAAGTCTATACAGGGGTAATTGCCCCATGAATAGAGTATGCTGCAACCTCCTGAAAAAAATCAGCAGGTCTATTACAGGAAACCTGACTGTGGTAGGACCACAAAAAGGTATTTGATCTATGCAGCTATGTCTGGCTACAGCCTCCAATTTCACCCCGCTGAAAGATTCGGGGTTGACCGGGATGAACCACCACATACCACGCCTTATCGGACCCTTGCTCCATCCCCTCTGACTAGTAAAGGTACCTGTGGCCTGGCGTAATGCTTCCCATAACAGTATTGGTCATCGTGTTTCAGACAGTTTTATCTCCATTGGTGACATCTCAACTTCAAGTTTCTGTACGTAGCCCACTTAATATCATTAAACGTTCCATTTGAAAAAGAGTTGAGCTGCCCATATACATATTGTTAGCATAACATTCACTCAGGATACTGACCCAATATTCTTGTCTACACTGTTATCATACATAAATTGAGAGTTATCCATCCAATCACATCTCATTCTACCAAGGCCCTACACCTAATTATTAACCAGTTCTCTTTTATATGTTCACTCTGTCTAATCTCTTGTTTTGTCGTTATTTTCTCATTAATTTACTTGAGTGAGATAATCTAACCAGTTATACCTTATATGTGATTAATGTTTTCTCTACGAAACAACATATCATAGCCTATTATATGTGCAACGCTACGTGTTGCACAAATAACTCATCACTTTGCCGTAGTTCCTAAGTTTGCTTTGTTCTCTATTTGTATTTCTAAAGTTAGGCACCTAAGCACATTTCCTAGAGACTAGTGTTCTGGCATAGTGCGTTACTGTACCTTCGACGTTTCCTGAGGTTAGTCTTAGGAATTTTATATGACACCTTTTTTGATTCTGATCCAAGAATGTAAAATTCTAAATATAATTCAAAATGCAGAAGCAGACAAATAGCTGATTAGTGATTAAGTTAAAGGTGAGTCAGGAGTAAATGCTGCTGGTTTACTTTAATGTTAATGTGCACTTGAGGAATGAAACTGCATTGTTCGTAGTTACTTGCAAACATACACATCTCTTCCTTCTACTGTGCCTCTATCTGCAGCAGTTTAATTCAGGTGCACCTCCTGTTTATCCTTCCAAATAAACAGTCCATTAAATTATCACTCATAGCAACAAATAAATAATGTTCCAAAGTTCCTTCAGCACTGATCACTCTGGCCCTTCTCTACTATTGATGAAATGCAAATATTAGTTATTAGTATTAGTTCTACTCCCTACATATCATTTGATTTTCATATAAATCTTGCCTACAGCAGATACTTAGATGAATGTCCAGATACGTCACCAGTCTACTCTATGGCACACTGTGTCAGTTTTGCGTAATCCCCTCTCCGTAGGTCATACTTTTTTTTTAGGTTTGACCTAACACATCTCTGTGGTCGAATTTCAAAAGATGGCCGCATTTCTGCTGACTCCTCTTCTAAATGATTCGTATCTGGATCTTTGGACTGCTATATTTGGTTAAAGAATGTTCTACCTTTTAATCTTCCATGCCACAAATCTAACAATCATCTAGAAATGATTTTTGAAACATGGTCTGGGTATTTAAATTCTTACTTAAAATCTCCTGTACTACTATACAAGCTTTCTCCAGATAGATGAGATGTCTGCAGGAGTGATCTGCATTTACTAGATGACAAGCTGCTTCCAGATCTGATTCCTTCTGCTCCAATTCGAATCGTACCTATTACTTCACAAACGATCAGCCTGACTTGGTAATACCTCTTACGTATGCTTTAAAGGTCTTCCAGATGTATATGTTGTCTGCAGAGCCTTTATTATAATCAAAGTTCTTTTCAAAACTTACAAGTAGGGACATACCAGTCTTTTGAAAAAAAAATTTATGATGTGGTATACACATTGTTCTAGCAAATTTAACTGACAAACTTAGATTCAGTGTGGTTCAGTTCATGAGGTAACACAAAATTATCTATTCTTGTGTGACTTCCAGACTGTCTGCACTGCTCCGCAACTATCGTCTTAAGTATATCATTATATAATTATCATTAATCCCAAACTATCTCGCCTTAAACCTTTGGTCATAGTGTGGATGCTTTCCTTGAAGAGGTCAACAATCACCTGCCCCTTGCATCCCTCTCTCCTTGTGACTTATCCATTCACTTCCTTCCTAATCAATGTGGCTGCTCTGCTTACTACTGCTGAGGCATTTGACCATCAATGTTCAGATATCCAGGGGCCCTAAGGCAGAACCTCTGAGCAAGTTACAATTAAAGGAGTTTTTTTCATTGAGATCATATATAGCATGGTCCGCTCCAAAAGTTGCATAAACAAATTTAATTCCCTGTATTCGATTTCCATTCACGAATACTAACTTTTACTGCTGCCATGTTGCTGCTACTTTTCAAACGTCTTCTTTTATCTTCCCTCTCAAATATTTTTTGTTCTTTCTCTCATTACTAGGAGTCTAGAGCCACTGCTGCCTTTTTATTTAAAGCTCCCACCCACGTGTCCCCTACATCCTTACCCAGACCCTCTTCTCCTTATATCCCCTCCTTGACCGAGCTGTCCTCCTTGGCGGAGTAGAGAGCAGGGCCTTCCACCAATGTAACACTCTAGATGGATTTTCTTCCTCGGATGGATTCTGAGCTGCGCTGTTTGTTGCAATGGGGGATCTTCGTGGGTGTTCTTCGCCCCTGTTAGATATATCATCCCTGAGCACTGTGCAGCACTCCAATCTTTTTCCCCCATTTAATGAATAATTGATAACTAAGATATCACAGGTTGTGAGGCAATCCAATTTTTTTTCTTATAACTTTATTTTTCCATTTTTAGTCATAAGGTAAAAAAACCGATAGGAGTGCTCATTGTCATATCTGCTGTAGTATAAAAATAATCATTTAAACAAAAGGACTTAAGCCAAATTACATCATCCTGTGGTAATGTCAGCCCCAAGGTTGTGCCTAAGCCATACACATGGAGAGCTACTATGCGTCCCCCCTTCCATGCGGAATATAAAATACCCAGACCATGCAATTGAAAACGGTTACAATGGCTTGTATCAGAATGACCTGACATATAGTTTATGTCTCCATTAGCAATGTATTATGCAGCTTCAGTAGGGTCTCTGCCTTCCTCTAGTTGTGTAAGGCAATCAATTGTTTGCACCCCACCCTATATCCATCTCTTACCTTAACATCACCATTTTTAATCCAATTTCCAAGATCACAATTTTTATGACAATAGACCTATCTTTGGATACTTATTCTAAGATTTAGGATTAAAGATTAAGGATTTAGGATTAAGATTGGTATGTGAGATTGTTGAACGATTTAGGCGCCTGGACTGCAGTGGCCTGGCATGATGGCACGTATTTCTTTGTTAAGTTCGGCAGCCTCCGAAGACATATCTTGAGGTATGAAAATCGTACACCCAGTTGAAGATTTATGCAATTGTAACTGCTGGGTGGTAAAATATAAAAGAAAGAAGATTTCCAGGTCGCGAGAGTGATGCTGGGGATTCAATAGTTTTTAATTCCGGTAGAGCCAAAAATAATCATTCTCCAGAAACTAGCATTATATCTCTTCTCAAATAGTTTCTACGTTTGGTCCCGTTTCTGGAATGTTGTTTATTTTCCTAATAATCATTATTTTATTTTATCAAAAATGCATTCATAAAAAGCAAACAAAATATAAACATTATAATTCCAATAATTTCCCTTTGTGTTATTGTTCCTTTTTTTATTTTTATTACGGTACTTATGCAGAAATGTTTCCATTGAGCTTAGTTTTATTAACCATATACAAACACATTTGGTATATAGCTAGCATTGAAAGATCTATTTTTTATAACCATGCTTCTATCATTATTATGAGTATGTGTGCCCATTCATTTACAGGCACGTATTTTAGGGCGTATTTTGCTGCCCAATAATCCTTGTCTAAACCATTTTCTTTGGCGTATTCTAGTAATGGCTGTTGTGAAATCATACTTAAATCTATTTGTATTATGTTGACGTATACATATGAAGAGAAATGTCAACAATTAAATAATGTAATTATGAACATATCTATTTCATAAATCTCCATTTCATAAATCTTTATTCGAATTCCAAGACTTCATAAAAGCACATTTAACAAATTTACAATAATATTAAAATCCTTATATAAAAGGTTTGTTGGATCATAGTAAACATCAGACATTTTAGCAAGGTTTCTATACAAAAAGAAAGTCAGGAATTATCCATTATTAATAAAATATGGTTATTGTCTTGTAGTTGCTGGGATTATATTAACCACAAAGCTTTCATGGCCCTAGCAGGCCCGGAAGACATTATCAAAATTAGGCAAGGGGTGACTCCTTGTGTTTCTGACATCATTAATGTCTCCTTGAGCATCGGGGTCATTCCTGACTGGTGTAGGAAAGCTGTTGGCCGTCTTGTGGTAACCTTTATAATAGATGATGATGGACAGGCTAACATGGGGCGGTCATCTTATTATATCTACTGGCAGCCATACTGCTAACCACATTTTGATTCCAAGGCTATCTGTGATTGGGTGGTGCTGTAGACCTTGATAGGTTTTCATCCTTTCTTAAAGGTTGAACTCAAGTAATTCAGCCAGGGTCATTCGCATCAGAGTTGTAAGAAGTAAGATGGGATGTTCCCCAGGGCGCCTCACTTTCCTCTTCCAACTCTATCTTCAGCCTCTGGCAGCAGTAACACGGGACTACCAAGTGATCACCAGCGTGCATGCAGATAACACCGGGGCTGTGATCAATCTTAAAGCCAATCCGATGGACACTAGCCATGGCCTCTTTGGTGATTTGAAGTGGGTTAGTGGTTGAACCCGGTTAAATCTTGCTGTTGACTACTAGGATCAATTTGTGAGAGACAATGCTTTAGCCTACCTCTATCGCGGTTTCTTCTGGTCCCCAGGCAGGTAGAAAGGCACTTAGGTAACCTACATGCATTCGTATCCGGACTTTAATTAGCATATTGTATACGTGGATACAACATTTTTTTCAGTCGCAGACTATTAAAAGATGTCCCTCCCTTCCCCTCTTTTACCAACAGATTCACGGTAGCAAATGTCGTTTATGCAATCGGGGCTGGCTTGCTTTATACAATTCTAGTTATTTTGGACTCAAGAAGGGTGTACACAAACCACAAGCTATCGAGACTGCTACGGTGAGATTAATATTGAACCTGCAGACATCTGAGGGAGTCTCATTCTATCTTTGTCAACTCTACTGGCTATGAGTCCACAAACCTATCAGTTTCAAAGTTTCCTGTGTGGCCTACCGGACCTATCAAGTCTGTAGTAATGTTGGCACTTCCTTTGTGGATAAAACAATTGTAAAGTCTGCCCCTACTCACACTTTGAGGGCTCGGAATCAAGGCTTGTTTCATTAGATATGGAGACTGCGGCTACTCTTCTCAGATTTAGGAAGAAACTGAAAACCTTCCTCTGTGCAGAATAAATAAAGATAGTTAAGAGAGGGCATCTTTGAAACAAGTTTCCATACTTCAGAGGCAACCCTCTTATGCAGCACCAAGAGAGTCCTTGAGAGTGGGCAAGTTCTTATAAACATATATATATATAACATATAGCCCAGCTCAACTCATTGAGCGATATAATGGTTTATATATCAAGCTGACTCTACACAAAATAGTATGCCTAATGTCTAACACTTACAGTAAACACTTTACTGTGGTGTCATCCTTCTCATGTACAACTTACGTCCATATTGAATTCTTTCCCTGGGTGATGACTCCGGTGAATAGAGTTAGCCTTCTGGCATCAATTTCAAGCCACTGGCTTTTGTCCTTCTCCTCAGCACACCAGGCTCCATCATACAAATCTTCATCGTAGATGCCAGACTAGAAGGGAGCAATCAGAGCAAACAAGGCATCATGTCAATGAACAGCAGCAAGGAGGGTTCTCATCGCACCAAGCATTTTCATTTGGTGAAAGAAAAACAAGGGTTGTATTACCAAAAGGATGCACCTCCGTGGTCTGCACTGTTGTGCGCTATTATACTGCTCACCAGTGTCGGCTCATAGAATGACCCACTAATGCAGCCTCTAACACAACCCCTCACACTGCGAACCAATGCAAGATCATCACACTGCTCACCAGTGTCGGCTCATCAAACGACACACCAATGCAGCCTCTAACACAGCCCCTCACACTGCGAACCGATGCAAGATCATCACACTGCTCACCAGTGTCGGCTCATCAAACGACACACCAATGCAGCCTCTAACACAGCTCCTCACACTGCTTACTTATGCAAGCTCATCACACTGCTCACCAGTGTCGGCTCATCAAACAACCCACCCACGCAGCTTCACACTGCCCAATGATAAAAGCTCATCACACTGCTCACCAGTTTCTCCTCAACAATGGACCCACCAATGCAGCCTCTAACACAGCCCTCACACTGCCCACCCATGCCAGCTCATCATACTGTTCACCAGTGTCATCTCATCAAACGACTCACCAATGCAGCCTCTAACACAGCCCTCACACTGCCCACCCATGCAAGCTCATCATACTGTTCACCTGTATCAGCTCATCAAACGACTCACCAATGCAGCCTCTAACACAACTCCTCACACTGCCCACTGATGCAAGCTTATCACACTGCTCACCAGTGTTGGCTCATCAAACGACTCACCAATGCAGACTTTAACACAGCCCCTCACACTGACCACCGATGTCAGCTAATTGGACTGCTCACCAGTGTCGGCTCAACAAATGACCCACCAGTGCAGCCTCTAACACAGCCCCTCACGCTGACCACCGATGTTAGCTCATCACATTACTCACCAGTGTCGGCTCATCAATCGAATCACCTATGGGGCCTCTCACACAACCCTTCACACAGCCCACTGATGCAAGCTTTTCACACTGCTCACCAGTGTCGGCTCATCAATCGGCTCACCAATGCAGCCTCTAACACAACCCCTCACACTTCTCACCGATGCAATTTCATCTCACTGCTCACCAGTGTTGGCTCATCAAATGACTCACCAATGCAGCCTTTAACACAGCCCCTCACACTGACCACCGATGTCAGCTCATCACATTGCTCACCAGTGTCGGCTCATCAATCAAATCACCTATGGAGCCTCTCATACAACCCTTCACACAGCCCACTGATGCAAGCTCATCACACTGCTCACCAGTGCCGGCTCATCAATCGACTCACCAATGCAGCCTCTAACACAACCCCTCACACTGCCCACGATGCAATTTCATCACACTGCTCACCAGTGTCGGCTCATCAAACGACGCACCAATGTAGCCTTTAACACAGCCCCTCACACTGCGAACCGATGCAAGATCATCACACTGCTCACCAGTGTCGGCTCATCAAACGACTCACCAATGCAGCCTTTAACACAGCCCCTCACACTGTGAACCGATGCAAACTCATCACACTGTCCACTAGTGTCGGCTCATTAAACGACTCACCAATGCAGCCTTTAATACAGCCCCTCACACTGTGAACCAATGCAAACTCATCACACTACCCACTAGTGTTGGCTCATTAAACGACTCACTAATGCAGCCTCTAATACAGTCCCTCACACTGCCCACCGATGCCATCTCATCACACTGCTCACCAGAGTAATCTCCTCATATGACCAATCATTGCAGCTACTGACACTGCACATCAGAACAGCTACTCACACTGCACACCAGAATAGCTACTCACAATGCACACCAGTGTTATCCTTCAAACTGCCCATTGCTGCAGGCTCACCACACTGTTCCCTAATGGAGCCCCTTACACCGTGCACCAATGCAATCTCTTCTAATTGTTCACCAGTATCAGCTCTTAAGTTTTCTTAAATGCAAAGTTTCTAAACTCACAGATTTTAATTGCTGTGATGAAATACTTTATTGCAGTTGTCCTTTTGGTAACATGATTATGGCAAATGCTAATAATGTTATTTTGTTTTTATTGTGACTTAATATAAGCTTTGAAAACTGGATCTATTTCTCTCTTGGCTTCATCATGGAGAACACTCGGGCTGGAGACATGTAGAGCCCCCATCATAGGACACGACGGACCGTGGTAGGTTTTTGACCAGGAATAATTATTGCCGATTCACCCAGCACTACATGATGTTAGTGAATGTTTGTGCCAAATTAATGTGAAATTAATTTGATGTTTGTTCCAATGAAAAGGGAATTTGTTTTATGATTGTTTTACTTGCTGCTTTTATGGCCATTTGGTCGAAATAAAGTTTATTTTATATATATCTATATATATATATACACACACACACGCACACACACACTACTCAATTAAATTTGAGTACATTTTAGCGCAAATAGAAAAGTCTCGTTTTGAGTGAGCGTTGCCTCAAATTGTAAGAAATTGCAATCAATGTGTGTAAAGTGTTCGCTCACCTGCATGTTGAGGCGGCCACGATGAGCGCCCAGTCCATAGCGCTCAGTGCTGGAGGCCCGAAGCTGGTGGTCAGTCACTCTCAGGGACTCCAACCCCAGGGGAGGGCATTCTTGTAAGGGAGAAAGAGGCAAGGAAAGGAAGTGAGAGAGGCGGGAGTGTCTACACTACACATCACTCAAAGCATTGTAGACTGACTAGAACTGCTTGAGGCTTCCGCACGCGCCTGAATAAATAAACTTTAAAGCGGCTACTGCACATTGAAGCGTCTCTAGGCACTTTTCTGATGCAAGAATGGAGAACTACATCCTGAAAGTCAGCATCATCATCATAAACCTTATTAGGCTGAAATGCCCTAAAAGTGCACAGTAATAAAAGCAATTCTTATACATATGCTCTAATTACACGAAACAGACAATAAAATAACTTTCAAAAAAAGAATTCGTGCACTATTCACCAAATGAAACCCAAAAAATCAAATCACTGAATATTTTCCAGAGTACCGTATCTGTTTCTGATCACCAGCGCACAACAAATAACATTTGCCAGTGCCACACATACTTCCAAATGATTCAATTGCTGCAGATCCACCAAGGCTCCCAAATGTTGTCTGATACTAGAAGTGCGCAGGATTGGTGCAAAGTACCGCTTCCTTGCACAAGAGTACACCTGACAGAAAAGCATAAAGTGCACACTGCTTAGGGGGGAAACATTATCACAGGGGCACATTGGTACAGTTGGACCCCAGCCCACCTCTCTAGGAAATGCACCTAGGAGATGCATCATGCTAAAATGAAATCTTGTGAGATAAAACCTGGACTTCACATTTAAAACAGCTCCCAAATGAAACCCGCAGCCCTGGGATGTTTGATTAAATTGTACTTGATCCTGGAGCGCAGTCTCTCAAAGTCCTCCTGATGAAGTCTAACTCGCCCGTCCAAAAACATTCTTTTCTCCTGCATCTTTGATCGTGCCTCAATGATCTCTGGATTAAAGCACACCTCCAGCAGATCGAGTTTCCCCCAAAAAAGTTTTTATATAATTAATCCAGCGAATTGCCAAAGCATTGTCCAAGGAAAGTCAATCTACCATCAAATCCCTTGAGACACGGGCTTCTTGATTCCCCGAAGATCACTTTTTAATGATCTGTTCTTTGGTGTTGTCTGGTTATGGCCCTCCGGCCTGATTCCAAAGCAGGTTTGTGGTCTAACCTCTCACCAGGTGAATGACTTCCATTTCTGATGATCATATATAAATGTAAAGCATGTGTCAGCCTGAATATCTGGCAAGGATCCAGCCGTCATCGACCAAAGTTGGGCAGGTTTGCCCTGGATTTTAGGCCGTACGCTGCTCTTTAAAAGATCCATATACATACAAATGCTAATACCACAATTAACCCACACTAAAGGCTGCCCCAAGGATACTGCTCTGGACAACTCCAAGTTGTCTGGTGTTTCTGGGCCTGAAGTTTCTGAGTTGAGAAACACTGGACTGATTTGGACAGATGTTGATCTCCACCCACAGAAAATGCGTTGGGGAATGTGGAACTGTTAATACCGGCCTTCATGATTCTCGTTAACTCACGGGAAGATGCTATCTGGAACAGTTAATACTGACCTTCATGATTTTCGTTAATTCACGGGTAGCTACTATGTACAATTCGTAATACCAGCCTTCGTGATTCTCGTTAATTCATAGGGAGATACTATGTGGAATTCTTAATATCGGTCTTCATTATTCTTGTTAATTTACGGTAAGATAACATCTGGAGTGGTTAATACGGGCCTTCATGATTCTTGTTAATTCATGGGGACATACCATCTGGAACTGTTAATACCGGCCTTCATTATTCTTGTTAATTTACGGTAAGATAACATTTGGAGTGGTTAATAAGGGCCTTAATGATTCTCCTTAATTCACTGGGAGATACAATCTGGAACTGTTAATACTGGCCTTCATGATTCTTGTTAATTCACTGGGAGATACCATCTGGAGTGGTTAATACTGGCCTTAATGATTCTCAGTAATTCACTGGGAGATACCATCTGGAGTGGTTAATACGGGCCTTAATGATTCTCATTATTTCACTGGGTGATACCATCTGGAACTGTTAATACTGGCCTTCATGATTATTGTTAATTCACGGGGAGATACCATCTGGAGTGGTTAATATGGGCCTTAATTATTCTCAATAATTCACTGGGAGATACCACCTGGAACTATTAATACTGGCCTTCATGATTCTTGTTAATTCACGGGTAAATACCATGTGGAACTTCAATACCGGCCTTCATGATTCTTGCTAATTCACCGGGAGATACCATCTGGAACTGTTAATACCGGCCTTCATGATTCTTGTTAATTCATGGGGAGATACCATCAGGAACTGTTAATACCGGCCTTCATGATTCTTGTTAATTCATGGGGACATACCATCTGGAACTGTTAATACCGGCCTTCATGATTCTTGTTAATTCACGGGGAGATACCATCTGGAGTGGTTAATACGGACCTTGATGATTCTCATTAATTCACTGGGAGATACCATCTGGAACTGTTAATACCGGCCTTCATGATTCTTGTTAAGTCACTTGGAGATACCATCTGGAACTGTTAATACCGGCCTTCATGATTCTTGTTAATTCACGGGGAGATACCATCTGGAGTGGTTAATACGGGCCTTAATGATTCTCATTATTTCACTGGGTGATACCATCTGGAACTGTTAATACTGGCCTTCATGATTCTTGTTAATTCACTGGGAGATACCATCTGGAGTGGTTAATATGGGTCTTAATTATTCTCATTAATTCACTGGGAGATACCATCTGGAACTATTAATACTGGCCTTCATGATTCTTGTTAATTCACGGGTAAATACCATGTGGAACTTCAATACCGGCCTTCATGATTCTTGCTAATTCACCGGGAGATACCATCTGGAACTGTTAATACCGGCCTTCATGATTCTTGTTAATTCATGGGGAGATACCATCAGGGCCTCCAGGGCCTTTAGGCTCGTTTTTCGAGGATTTACAGGTGGCACTGTCAATACCCTGTGTGCGCTCGGCACACTGTGTACTGCTGGGCGACCTAAATTTGCACATGGACTTGTCAACTGACGCCGATGCATCTAAATTACGGGACATTACCGAGATGCTCGGACTGACCTCTTTCATCGATAGTCCAACGCACGTGAAAGGGCATACGTTGGATTTAATCTTTTCCACTGTGCCAATTAAGGTGTCCTCCCCTCTGCCGGTTCTATGGTCCGACCATTATTTAATTAACTTCGTGTTGTTAGCTGAGCACCAGACGTGTCAAAGAGCTTATAAGGACGGGTCTCGTCAAGCGAGAGCCTTTCACCTGGTGTCAGCTGATATGCTCGCTGATGCACTCCATGCACATCCTTGCATTACGTCTGGGAACTTAGAAGTCGACCTGCCGCTAGTCCAGGACTGGCTTCGGACAAGATTCGAGGAGCTTGCCCCTCGGAAACCGGTCAGGACAGCCCCCTGCCAGGATTCCGCTCCTTGGTTTACCGCTACTCTGCGGAAAGCGCGCCAGGACTGCAAAAGATCTGAAAGGCTCTGGCGGCGCAGATATGCGCCTGAGGAGAAACTGAAGTACAGGGGTGCGATAAAATCTTACCACAGACAGATTGCCGAAGCTAAAAAGATCTACTTCGAACATAGAATAGACCAGGCTGATAACACGAGCCGGGAACTATTCCGAATTGTGAAGGAATTCACAGAGCCGGTGGCGGCCGCTAGGGTTCACTCCCATACTGAGGAGTGGATCAGGCAGCTTGCTGACTTCTTTGTGGACAAGATCCGTAGGATTCAGGACTCTTTCGATCGGGTGGAATCCCTGGAAGTGGCCGCAGCTGTGGAAAGTGATCTGAAGGTCCTTCCATCCGCTGCAGCCGAGCAGGCACCCACTCTTTCGACGTTCCCCCCGTTATCCTGCGAGTCCTCTCTGGAGCTGCTTTCCCGGTTGAAATCTGGATCCCCCTTGGATGCGTGTCCGGCCAAATGCCTGAGCTCGGTGGCACCAGCTATTAACAACTTGCTGAACCCCTTGCTCAACATGTCTCTGAGTTCTGGAGTGGTCCCTAAAGAATGGAAGCATGCTCTTATTCTCCCGCTCATTAAGAAACCTCTGCTCGACCCTTTACAGTGGGCCAACTATAGACCAATCTCCCTCCTCCCTGCTCTGGCGAAGGTGGCGGAGAAACATGTTCAGCTTACTCTTACCACCTTTATAGAGAATAACAAACTGCTGCATGACTCCCAATCTGGTTTCCGTGCTAATTACAGTACGGAGACAGCTCTTGTGGAGGTGACCGACGCCATCAGGGAAACGCTTGATCTTGGGGGAAAGGCTATGTTGGTCTTGCTGGACCTGTCGGCGGCATTCGACACCGTCCCACACGCCGGCCTCCTCCGAAGACTCCGGGAGGTAGGTCTGCGGGGGACGGTGTTGGACTGGTTTCAATCCTTCTTAACCGACCGTCGGCAGGTGATCTGGGCTCCTCCGTTCTCCGCGGAAATGCCTTCGCTAGAGGTGGGGGTGCCTCAAGGATCCATCCTGAGCCCCACCATATTTAACATTTATGTGGCCCCTTTGGCGAAGGTCGCGGAGGCATTTGGAGCCCGGGTCATTTCATACGCTGACGACACCCAGCTCCTGTTTACCTGCAGGAAGGGAGAGGTTTTTAATGGCGACAGAATCAGAGACTGCCTGAGTGCTGTTTTTGCATGGTTTCAGCACCAGAACCTGAAATGTAACTCGGATAAGTCCGAGTTGCTCTTTTTTGGCTGCGCTGAGGACCCTGGCTGGAAATTGTGGTGGCCTTCCGACATGTTCCCCCCTGAGAAACCATCTGCCCAAGTAAAAAATCTGGGTGTGGTATTTGACGACAGTCTATCTTTTCGTCCCCACATCACGGGCCTGGTGGGGAAATGTTTCGGTATCTTGAAGATGGTGAGGAAATTTCTCCCACTGCTTTCCCTTCAATATCGTAAGAACATCGTGCAAGCACTCAAGGGTTCGCGTTTAGATTACGCTAACGCACTTTTCTCTGGTCTGCCTAAATATCTGGTATCCAGATTACAAGTTGTCCAAAACTCGGCGGCCAGAGCCATTTTTGGCCTTCCACGGAGAGCCAGTGCTTCTCTACTGCGCGGCAGGCTGCATTGGCTGTCTATCCCCAGCAGAATTAGTTTCAAGGTCCTCACGTTGGCGTTTAAAGCCCTCCACTGCATTGGCCCAGCTTACCTCAGGAAGCGGATTGTTTTCTACGTTCCCCGGAGGAGTTTGAGATCTGCTGACCTGGCTAAAGTGGAGGTACCAGTGATTAAACGCGTGCGGATGGGAGGCCGGTCTTTCCAGTTTATGGCGGCCAGGTTGTGGAATGAGCTTCCTCTATCACTCCGCAAGGCTAATAATCTTCTGGCCTTTAGAAAGGAGCTCAAGACGCTCCTTTTCTCCGCCTAACCAGTGGGCCTACAGTGTTTCTGCCGCTGGGTTTTTCTTGGTTGTGTTCAGGACTCTCTGCCAAAGCGCCGGGACACCCGATCTGGGTAGCCGTGCGCTCAAGAAATACAGTTCTAACATAACATAACATCAGGAACTGTTAATACCGGCCTTCATGATTATTGTTAATTCACTGGGAGATACCATCTGGAGTGGTTAATACGGGCCTTAATGATTCTCATTAATTCACTGGGAGATACCATCTGGAACTGTTAATACCGGCCTTCATGATTCTTGTTAAGTCACTTGGAGATACCATCTGGAACTGTTAATACCGGCCTTCATGATTCTTGTTAATTCACGGGGAGATACCATCTGGAGTGGTTAATACGGGCCTTAATGATTCTCATTATTTCACTGGGTGATACCATCTGGAACTGTTAATACTGGCCTTCATGATTCTTGTTAATTCACGGGGAGATACCATCTGGAGTGGTTAATATGGGTCTTAATTATTCTCATTAATTCACTGGGAGATACCATCTGGAACTATTAATACTGGCCTTCATGATTCTTGTTAATTCACGGGTAAATACCATGTGGAACTTCAATACCGGCCTTCATGATTCTTGCTAATTCACCGGGAGATACCATCTGGAACTGTTAATACCGGCCTTCATGATTCTTGTTAATTCATGGGGAGATACCATCAGGAACTGTTAATACCGGCCTTCATGATTCTTGTTAATTCATGGGGACATACCATCTGGAACTGTTAATACCGGCCTTCATGATTCTTGTTAATTCACTGGGAGATACCATCTGGAGTGGTTAATACGGGCCTTAATGATTCTCATTAATTCACTGGGAGATACCATCTGGAACTGTTAATACCGGCCTTCATGATTCTTGTTAATTCACTTGGAAATACCATCTGGAATTTGTAATACCTGCCTCGTCAGCAAATTACCGGGGAACTCGTAACGGAGGCCCTTGTGTTTATTGTGGTGTGGTCCTTGGTCTGTTTTGCTCCAGATGTGAGCCGAACCTTGCACCATAGGGAGTGTCTCCAGCGGCGGGGCTCCTACTCTTCATATTGAACATCTGGTTTCCAATCATACTGCCTTACTCAGGATGTTAGGTCAGCAAAACGGATACATTGTTTTATTCTGGACTGCTTCAATAATGTCAAAATACATGACTTGGCAAAATATTCGATGCGCTTCCTGGAAGCACAGCTGTGAGTCTCCTTTAAAAAATGTAAGAGCATCTTATAAAACGCAGAGAAACTGAGAGCGTCAATGAATCTTTTAACATCCATTAATCATTGGAATATATTTTCTTATCCTTAAAAAGAATAGGCGTTTTTTTTTTAGATAATATACAAAAAGACATGAGAGAGAAAGATTGAGCAAAACGGCAAGAAAAATGAGTTAGTGGAAATGGAAAGGTGAAAGAAAAAGAGAGAGAGAGTTGGGTGGAGAGAGCAATATAAGGAGACCAGAGAGAGAGCGAGAGAGACATGCGCGAGAGGGAAAGAGAGGTAGAAGAAGAGGAGAGGGGCGGAATGCCAGACTAACAGAGAAAGGGAGAGAGGCCGAGAGCTGGTGGAAACCATGCGGAAACAGAGGCACTGTTGTAAGGAGGGAGAGTTACAGATAGATAGAACAAAAGGAGAAGGACATTAGAGAAAATAAATAAGAGAATGAAGAGGAAGCGAGATTGTGCGCAAGAGCGAGAGCGCAATTACTGTGAATACATCTTTGGTTTTGAAACCATGGGCCTCATTTATGAAAAGTGACGCATCGCTGCGTGAAAACAGCGATGCGTCACTTTTCACCGCGCACTCCTTGCGACACCAATGATGCGTCATATTTAATGTATGAAGCATCATGTCGCAAGGACTTACAGATACGTCAGTACTTCTGACGTATCTGTAAGCGCAAAAGTGACGCATTGCTGGAGTGTGTCACAAAAGTGACGCAACTCCAGCAATGCGTCCTTTCACATGGGGAAAGCCCCATGTGAAAGGGCTTGCGTCAGTCTTACGCCTGCTGTGAGGCAGGCGCAAGATTTTGACGTAACAGCATCCTAAAAGTGACGCAGTGACATCTCATAGATGTCACTGCGTCACTATTACGAGGCTTTTTGCGGGGGAACGCCCCCTCTGCATACATTATACCTGACGCAGGTATAATGTGGCGCAGGGGTTTAAAAAGTGACGCATCTACCTAGATGCGTCACTTTTTAAATATGGCGCAACAAGGCGCATATTTTACGCCGCTGGTGCGTCACAAAAAGTGACGCACCGGTGGCGCAAAACTGACGCAAGGCCTCATAAATAAGGGCCCATATTTTGATGGAATCATTGAACGTAATCTACACCTTCATAGTGAATTTAGGGCCTGGGACTCAAAACACTACAGTTATGACTATGATTTATGACTTGTTTAGGAATTTGTACGAATTATATTTTCGTGGCCATGCGCATTAAAGTTAACACTGGTTTCCTCCTCCGTCCAAGTCGCACCGGACTGCATGGAGCTTTTAAAACCATATGAGATAGTTAATTTTTAATGTACATTTTTATTTCAAGCACGTGACCATCTTTTTAGAGGGCATCATGTTTTCTCTATTCTTCCGGTTTTCTGTGGCATATGCTTGCCATAAAAACACAAACTACCCCCGCACTCGCCAATCCGGTTCAATGTTAGGAATACATCTCCTGTCGTGCGCCAGATACATCACTCATACCATTGTGATTATGTAAATGTAGTATACTTGTAAAGTGCACAGCTGCCCCAGCAACGGGGCGTCCCGGCGCTGTATAACCCTTCCTGGCTCACCCTGTGAGATGCCCCTCCTAGGCACCCCCAAGGTGAAGCCAGGCATCCCAGTGTTGTGGGGGAAGTTGTGGAGATCAAGCAAGCTATTGCCCAGAGTTGCAGCATGGGACCCATGATTGGAATAGACACCGAGGCGAGAATTATCGAGTCCACGGACATTGAGCCCAAGACCCTGCTGCGTCAGGAATTGAACCCTGGTCCCGGGCTAGACCTCTGCATCATGTCTGAAGTGGGGTGGCAGAGTGGGCTAAAGAACGGTGATGGATTAAACCAAGATCTTTTGACTGGGTGTGAGTGTTTGATTGGTTCAGATGCTCCGTCCATTACCACCCCCTTGTGTACCGCTTCTAACCAGTGAGCCACACTTCTCCACATATATACATGTTTTGTGAAAGGGGTGAAAGGTATTTCCACGTCCAAAACATACCGTAGAATCATCGAATGTTATCAGGTCTTTGACCCAAACTTGCACAGCAGGGGTGGAGTGTGCTAGCCTTTGTGTAAAATGAAAAAAAACATTATTGCCGGATGGACACACATAATACGGTAAAATGAAAAGAGATTTTGTTCATAAACCACAAAAAATCCTCTTCCTGTGTTTACTCAATCTTCAGTTGTTGATGTGTGCGGATTCCCTCCCAGGGTCTTGTAATATGTGCCCTCCTCACAAGCTGACTCAAGGGAATAATATTGTTTGTGTCCTTTTCGCTAGAAGTGGAACAGCCCGTTCTGAGACAATCTCCTGCTCGGATCTTGACAAGGTCTGTGTTTCCAAAGGCATCAGCTTGAAGATTATTTTAAGCCTGAGGGATGCACAAGGCAAATGTTCTGAAACCAGTCACGTGGCCGCCACACTCCGCCTTCCTTCTCTGCCAGGACCGGCAGGGGTGGCTCTAGGGTCATGGCGGCCCTGGGCAGGGAGCATAGGTAGGGGCCCCGGAAGAGGGGGCCTGGGCGGGGCGGAGGCTCCCTCCCCCCCCCCCCCCCTCCCAGCTCAGGAAGGTGTTACAGAGCCGGAGGCCGCCAAATCCCTGCCAGGGGCCGCCACGCTAATATGTATCCATCCTCAGAAGATTATTATATTAAGGATATATATTGGCATGGTGGCCCCTGGGGTTTGACGGCCATGTGCAGGTGCACAGCTTGCACATGCCAAAGGCCGCCCCTGGGGCCGGCTTTAGCACTAGTGGCGCCCGGTGCGACAATGTTTGCTGGAGCCCCCCAATGACCACATCCGCCACGGATTCCCTCACTACCACCTTTTAACAGTGCCCCTCAAGTCTACATAACCACTGTCTCGTACATTCATTTAGTTGTATCGCGCCACTCGTAGCAGTTTAAGATATCAGAGCACTTTACATCAGACACACTTTGCACAGAGACAATCATACATGTGTAAATCAGTTTGTAGGAAATGTGACACACGAGAGAGGTCTACACGGTGTAGGAGTCACATTTCATCCACACTGGTAGGCAGTATAGTTTAAGAGTCCTTAGACTGGAAAAGCACAAATTCATAATTTAAAATGTAACACTATTGTTAGGGATTTTCTTTAATATTAAGAATTGATTACTACCCAAATGACCCCCTTCTGCAATATTAGGACAACAAAATACTGGGCAAAAAACATATAGCTATAATATGTTCCTTGCAGTTTGCATACAACTCCTTGATAGCAGTTAATAGCTCACTGCTCTATTATCAGGATTTTAACTTAAAAACTACAAGTAACAAAAGGATATCGGACATAAGAGGTAACCCATTGACCTATTTATATTATATACACTTTGTGATGTGAATTAAACATGTTCTTTGCAGCAGGCACATTAACCCTCTGTGCTAGGAGTCAAAACATTCACTAGATGGTCCCTTTCCAGGAAGAACATTAATCACCGGAGTTGTCATTTTTATTGAAGCCTGAAAATTGCTTGGAGATTGTACGCGGCATCAGGTGCTTTTAAAATACATGAACATGACACCCCCACCCCAAGTGTTCTCTGCTTCCGGAGATGCTGCTTCCAATCTTATCCCTACTCGCTCTGTGTCCTGCATCTTTTCTGGGTCTCTTCCCGATGATGTCTCAAGTGCGAGGTGTTCGGCCCGTCATGCAGCTGATATCCTCACCCGCTTCTCCTCTTCACCCCCATGCTCTAGTTCTCCTGGTTCCCCTTCCTTCACAAAAACAGTCCTACTGACAACACAGGCCCCCTTGCACCATGGTACAAGGCTATCCGCATTCACGCTAGGGTGTCAATACGGCACCCGCACAGAGGCAAAGGACAGGAATGCACCGTATTGGATAATTACAATGCAGTATTGCCATTTCCCCTGTGGTGCAGGGCGGTGCAGCCAGAGGATTACTCCCTTCCTCTGGTGCTACTTTAATGTGAAGTGCACTGGCACCAACTGGTGATGAGGCTCTAAGTAAGAATGTAATGAATGAATAAATAAATAAACGTAGCTCCTCGAGGTCTAGCGATAGATCAGCGTGTTGCAAGTGAGTATAGGGTTATTGCACCACAGAGCTAAGGCTAAAAATCCAGTCATAGAACATCTAGGGTAGCTTCTTTGGCACATTGAAGAAATGTGTTAGGCTCTGGCCGAGTATTCACTACAGACAGCTCTACAATCCTAAACTGAACATTTTGGAAATTTGAAAAAAGAGGCCGAGAGAGTTTCTGGGGAGAGGAAGAACCCGAAAACCAAGAGGAGCACTGCTTTAAAATGAAAGGCTGCTGGTGATCATGAACTTATTGTCACCAGTGATGTCATCGATGATGTCATTTGTGACATCTTGTGTCAGGTCATGAGTAGTGTATCGGAGAGCGGGGGATTGAAGTTATGGTTGCATAGCTCCAATAGCTGGTGAATTTCAGTGGTTTTCCTGTTTTGATATTAATTATAACACTCCCTTAAACGACATATTTACTGAAACTGTTTAGGATTTGTTTTAGAAAATTGATAAGTGCCTAACTATGCAGAAGCTGTAAAGCAGGCCCAGATAGAGATTAATCTGATTTTAGTTTTCTCAGAAATAACATAATTTCGCAATTATTTTGTCAGTTTTTTACCCAGGCAGACAACCACCCTCAACATTGAACACCCTTCTTGTCGGGCAGTCTTATCCATGGTCTCAATACTTGCAGATGAATTAAACCAATACTTCTTATCAATGTCTGCCTAAATCTCTGTAGACTAGATACGCAGTCCTTAGTGGCAGGGGTTTGTGAAGCACCAGATGAGCTGATTTGCAGATTTGCTACACATGAGATAGTTTTGACAGGAGAGTTTAATATGAATATTCTGGGAGAAACAAGCAGACAAGCAGTTAATCCCTACAGACTACTCAAAGAGGACAATGATTAACTGTTTGCATGACTTGAGACTTTATTCTTTATCCCCCTTTCAAACATCTACAAAACTGTTGAAAAAAGCTCCACATGCATTTAAGGGAATATCAACCCTGGATCATATGTTTGTGAGTATCCTCCTTTTAAAAACTCTCAAGGATTTTAAGGTGATTGTGCGCCTAGAAAGTGACCCCTAACCATCAAGAATGACATTTCAACTTGTGTTGTATATGGTGGAACCATTGGTACAGGAAGCATCAAAGGGGTAAGAAAAAATAACACAGTTATAAGAGGGCTAATGTAGAGTAGGGCCTGTTTATCCCACTTTAATGCACAGAGAAATGTGTAACCTACAAAATGCTGCTGATGATCCTACAATGGGTAATTATCTTCAGGAAAACTGTGATACAATGACAGACTCCATATTTAATGTGTTGGACCTGGCCCTTTTTGGCAGGTTCACCCCGAAACATTTAGCTTTTTCCTAACCTGTTTCTGTGACCTGGTGTTGGTGATTTTCGGCTGATGCGCACTTTTTCACTGTGGTACAGTGTAAAGAGCGTGAGCTCTCTGTGTATGTGTGGTGAGTGACCTTCCCTCCCATAGGAATGCATGGGGAATATTTATGACCATGGTAGTTCCTGATGTGTGGGAGTGCAGGGTCGAGTTTGGTATGTGCGAACTCATGAGATTGAATGCTGCGCAATGATATATGCGGCATGATTGTGTCTAGTGTAGAAGTGCCACTTTTAGAAGTTGTCATATTTGTGTAAATTGTGTCTGGCGTGTGATTGGCTGGTGAGCCTGGCTCCAAGAGTCTGGGAGGGTCTGCCCCGGTGGTGAATGGAGTGTTTAGCATGCTGATGTGAGGGGAGGGGTGCACCTGGGCTTGAATAGGACTGGGCTTTCCCACACAAAGCTAGCTCCACCCCCTGTGGTGCGTCTGATGTCCCTAGCCTGGCCTGTGAAAGGAGTTCCCTATAACCAGTTGTAGCTGGTTCTCACATTGCCTGCACCCTGCTAGACAAAGGATTTTACAGTATAAAAAGGGGCTGTGTCCCCTTACAAAATGTTCTTGTTTCTGACTAGAATCCTGCCAGGGGCGTGCTGCTGCTTGGGCCCAGGGGAAGGCTTGCCTCCCTGGGCCCTGCCCAGCCCCTGGATACCTGATGGACTCTGCTGTGCTCCACCTTATGTCCTGGACTACTGAGGTCCTGGACTCCTGGACTCATGAAGGACTTTGTTGCTTTATTTGTGCCTCTAGCACTTTGGAGCGCTTTATTTTGACCTTTGCAGCATGGAGCTGCCCTCTGACCTGCTCGTGTTTATAGGCAGGAGCCTACGCTGCATATTGCCCGTATTTTAAATATTTTTATGCACGGGTGCCCACCCCGTTTATGGGTGCCTTTGCAAGTGCCCACCTCGCTGCTACATTTATTTCGACAACCGAGGGTGCCCACCCCTCGTTATGCCCCGTTGTTTCACCGCCGCGTCCCTCGCGAAAAAGGAAGTCAGGCAAAAGTCTCGCCTGACGGCGGGTGGGACTTCCGGTTTGGAGAGGAAGTCCCGCACTCGCCGCCAGAAAGAGAAAGTCCCGGTCCCGAGATGGGGGACCGGGTGAAGTCCAGCAAAGCGACCAAGCTACGTGCTAGCGGCGTAGGGCTCCCTTGCTGAAGGAGAGCCCCGCAAGAGTGGTGAGCAGAGTGGCCGCAAGTCGAGGCCCGGGTGAAGGAGCAGCTGTTCCGCGGGGCTCCCATGTGTCAGGGAGAGCCCGCCTTCGCCCACGAGAGAAGCACTGCTGCCGGGCGATGAGGAGAAGGAGACGCGCTGCCCCCACGTCCAGGAAGCAGGTGAGTGAAAGCCGGCTGGGGTGGGAGGTGCGAGGTCGCGTACCCTGCTGGTGCTGTGATCTGAGCCGCCCCGCTCTGCAGAGGGCTGCTATTATGTTACTGTTGGTGTCCTGGGTGGCCCTATTTGGCTGTGAGCCGCCCCCTGTGATTTGGAGGCACCTTGTGTTGGAGCCTGAGAGGCTCAAGGTGGTACATTGGTTGTTGAGCCCTGAGAAGCCCCACCATTTGGGGGCCTGATTATTTTCAGAGCGCTAGTGCGCTCCACCAGGGCATATGTAGATCCCTAGAGCCAGAGGGCTCCAACCATTTGGGGGCAGAGAATTCACAGAGCCAGATGGCTCCAACGCCCCTCAGCTGTCTGAGAGCCTGTGTGTCTCCAACCCCTGCGGCGCAGTTTGTCTAGGGCCAGTGAGAGCCCTTCCCGCAGTTTGAAGTTCACAGCTGCCCAGCAATTAGTGGGCAGCTGCACCGTTTAGGCGCAATGTGAAAGAGAGAGTCCCTGTGTGGGACAGGGATGGCACAGTGGTGCCAGGCCTTCTACAGCTGCGCAGCACTTAGTGCCAGCTGCAACGTTTAGGCCCTGTTGTTCCCAGCTGCCCAGCAATTAGTGGGCAGCTGCAACGTTTAGGTTTGTGCCGGTGGCGCACCCCTGACTGGCGCTGCATTGGCAGTGCGCCCTGACATTCTGGACACAGGGCTTTTTGAGTCCCCTTATTGGATGGCCAGTTGGCCAGGGGGCGGGTATGTGATTTCTGCGCAATGTGATTTCTATGTTTTTGATAGTAATTGCTAAGGTGATTTTGCGCAATGTGGTTACCTGCTATGTTTATGATGGTAATTGCCTAATGTGTGTTTTGCGCAATGTGATGTGGTGCTAGGAAATGTAATGCATTTAATATGATTATGCACCTTGATCTTACACCTCTGAATGTTTTTAGGCATTATGTGTTTTTGCGCTATTGAGTTGTGATCTGGCACCTCTGAATGTTTTTATGCATCATGTGTCTCCTTCCCTGCACCTCTGAATGTGTTTTTATGCGTCATGTGCCTTGTTCTTACACCGCTGAATGTATGTTTATGCATCATGTGTTTTACTTCCCTTACACCTCTGAATGCTTTAGGCATCATGTGTTTCTCCGGTACCTCTGAATGTGTTTTGATGCGTAATGTGTCTTGTTCCTTACACCGCTGAATGTATGTTTATACATCATGTGTCTTCCTACACCTCTGAATGTTGTGATGCATCATGTGTAATGTGTTCTTGCTTATACCCCTAATTGTATTCTGATACTTAGGTGGTTGTTCTTTCTAGTACAGGTGGTCCTAGTGAGGTCCTGGTTCCCTGCGTGACATTATCCTAAGGTGTTTAGGGTTGCGTGGGTGGTACTTACCTGTTACCAGTGGTTACTGATTGTGTGCTATATTTGCTAATTTGTGCTACAGTGATTTTATATCCTATATTCTATGTTCTAGAAGTGCTATTTCTACTAAGTGCTGATTCTGACAGTGGCCCACGTGACCCTGTCCTGGTGTAAATAATCCCTAGTGAATATTGCTGGTGCCAGTTGGGAAAAATGTATATTGTGTGAGTACTATCTGACGTGTTTTGACAATACAAAAGTTATTTTTATATAACCTTGTGTGGAGTTCCTTTTGTGGTGTGCCTAGGATGTTGTTGCTGTTGTGTGCGTGTGCAAATGCTTTACACATTGCCTCCAGGTAAAGTCTTTGATGGCCCTGAGACTTTCAACTGTCTCCTCGTGCCAAGCTACCAAGGGGGTGAGCAAGGGTTATCTTGGCGTGCGACTCCCTTGCCCTGACTAGAACGGTGGTTTCTGCCTGGCTTTGGCGTCAGCCTTAGCCAACCAGAAATAGCCAGTTCTAACATAATGCTATAGGAGGAAAAGGGAATCACAAACCAACAGTAGCAAGGATGCCAAGGCTACAAAAGGTTGCTCTATGCTCGCCCCCATTCTATTTAATCTCTACACAGCAGATCTATGTAGTGCATTGACCAAGGCAAACATTTTTTGCCAAGAATTAGATCCCACAGGCTACCAATCATACGATCTGGTCATACACGATAATACAAAAATTGGTAAGCAGCGCGTTCTCGATGAGCTAAACAAATGCAAAACACAAATGATTGCCATGCTGAGGTTGGCTACCACATTCTCATATCAAAACAACAAGCACATTACCAGAAAGACACCTGTATGTGTGTTTGTGACATAAAAACCAATCTAAGGGAAAGTGTAGTTCGCAAAGCAGAAACACAGGTAAATTCTATGGTGCCATGAGGTCGCAATCCCATAAATATTATGCAGACCAGTTTTATTGTTGCTAATTGTGGCTTTGGATTTCATATCATCTTAGTGGTGTAAATATTGATTATACCTGTAACCCACAAAGAGGTTGGAGAGAAAGTGTGACAAAAGTGTTTTTGAGTCTCTATCAACAGAATTCACGGAACACTGAGTTGGATCATATAAATATTCAGAAAATAATCCTATTCTTTATTTTAATATCTCCCACGATGCAATTATCAATGTCATCAAAGGTATATAATCAAGAAAAGTCAAGAGATTTATGACAGCGAATAGAAATTCACTTAATCTTTTATGAATCGGACATTCTTCAGCTCTAAAGTGAGTGTATAAACATGTTTTGGTGGCTTGTCGGCCAGGTCTTAGATTTAGCACATTGAATTATTCCACTAAGTTCAAGTTTACTTTTGCTGCAATGTGGATGAAGCCACACTACTTCTATGCATTTGCCGGCATTAGATTGCAATTAATTGATATGAGCTGCACCTCTTCATCTCAGATTCCTAATCCAGCGATTCTTGAAGTTCTTCCAGGCCTCTTGCCTTCTCAGTCACTGTCTAAATTGACTACTGTACCTCTCATGTTTGATATTTTGCAAGCAGTTTAGCACACATTTGAAAAGCTGTTTTTTCTTGGTGGAACATTCTCCTGTGTGGTACAATCCCTGTTAGAAATTGTATTTTTGGTTCTCAGGGTAGGTATGCACCATGTACAAGCAGGAACCACCAATCCACTCAAGGTAAGCTAGAAACACACTAAAAGAAAACCTGGGCTCACCCTCTGGTAGCTTGGCACAGTTCAGTCAGGCTTATCTAAAGAGGCAATGTGTACAGTATTTGTTCAACACACACACAGTAACATTATGAAAACACCACAAAAATATTACATTTTTGGATTAGAAAACAAGATGATATTTTTAAGAGTATAACAAGACCAAAACTACAAAAATACAATAAGTAGAACCAGATTTATGAATTTAAAAAGACTAAATAAAAAAGGAGGGCTTAGAAGCAAATAGCGCTTAGGGTTTACTTGAGGTCGCACTGGACCATGGTAAATCCAAAGTTTAGGCCAACCGCGCTGGAGGGCAGTCTGGCTACAGGTCTTACTGAAAAAATACCTTGGATAGAGCAAGTGTCGGCATCGAAGACTCGATCTGTTCCAATCCGTGCAGACGATGAAGGCTTTGACGACAAACCCCTTAATGATGCAGGCACTTTGTCCTCGATCCACGCTGTTCGTCGTCGTTGAACCATGCAGTCCCTCAAAGTGGTGTCTTTGATCAGCTCAAGAATCAAAGGGCAATGCACTGGCTCCGATTGGCACAAAGTCGTCACTGCGTTGATTTTGAAAGTTCTGTACAGCAGGGACCAGGACTGGATTAGCACCACTTGACTCACAGATGGCAGAGTCCTGGTGCCGTTGCTGGGTTGAAGGAAGTCTTTGATGGCCCTGAGACTTCAGAACAGGGGACAAGCCAGCAAGTCCTTGGAGTCACTCTGGGTTCAAGTGAGATGGGTCCAGTCCTTGTCCTCAGCGAGGCATAGATCATGCAGCAGGGCAGCACAGCTAAGCAGAAAATCAGTTCTTCCGGAGCAGCAGCCAAGCAGAACTAGCAATCTTTGAAGCAAAGCAGTCTTCGATACTGGAATAGTTTTTCACATGTCCAGTAGTGTACTGTATTAGTAGGGTCACAGCCATAGTACTTATACCCACTTGTGCCTTTGTGGGGGTGACTTCAAAGAAGGGTCTTTGAAGTACACACAGGTCCTTTCTTCCAAACCCTGGCTCCAGACTATCAGTAGAGGGTAATCAGCCCTTTGTGTGGGAAACAGGTCACTTACTATTCAGGGAAACGTGTCTGCTCCCCTATCTCATTTTTCCCAGGAAGAGATATCAGAATGTAGATGGATGCAGATGAGTTCTCTGTCACACCCACCCTTCCTGTGTTTGTGACTGTTTAGAGGGAATGCCAAAGTTAAATGTCACCCACCCCAGGTATATATTGGAGACAGGCTGCAAGGCACACAGAGCAATAGGAGCAGAGAACTGTCCACTTTCAAAAAGTAGCATTTCTAAAATAGTACTGTTAAATCCAACTTTACTAGTAAAGAGGATTCATCAGTACCATTTCAAAGATATGAAACACGATGCAGCTACTCTTTTGTAATCAGGAATTACAGGTTTAAAGTGTTTTATGGCATTCCCAATGCTAACTTTTTAGAGGAGTAGGCTTCACAGTAGTGAAAAACAAAGTTGGGTGTTTGTCTCTACTAGAACATGCAAAACTTAACAGTACATGTACTACATTATTGATTTGCATATAGCCAGTGTCTGACCTAGGGTGGTGTGGAGTGCAAAAAAACTATGGATTTAGGCCCAGATCTTTGTACTGGGGTGAATGTAAGACATTGTTCTGCATTCTGTCCATCAACTGTGTTTTTTGCAATCTACATTTTATTTACACAGCACCCTGCCCTATGGGCTACTTAGGGCTTACCCTAGGGGTGATTTATGTTTAATACAAGGGGAGTTTAAGGCTTGCCAAGTTGAAGTGGAAGTCAACTGCACACACAGGTCCTGCAATGACAGGCCTGAGACAATTTTGAAAGGCTACTTGTGTTGGTGGCACTTAGAAACAAAATAGCTCCAGCTGGGGCCATAACGGCGTGCTTGACGAAGTCGAATCTCAAATTTCTGAGCCAAACGTGATGGAGCACTGGCTGGGTATGGAGTTAAACTGACTTCGGTTACAGTACCTTAGAAATTTAGACAAAATGAAGATATTGCAAGGTGCCGGGGAGGAGAGGCGTTGCTGAGGCTGGTGCGGCGTTGATTCCATACTCTAGGTGGAGGTCGTTAGCACATCGGTGTTAAGGACGGTGATTTGCTCAAATGAGGTTAGGTGTTACTGAAGCAAGTAAGGCATCAGTTCCTGGAGGCCGTGCAGAGTTGTTGAGCCATTGACGTCCAGGACATTGCAAGGCATAGGTGGTGTGTTGCGACGTTGGCAGTGAGGTGTCGATTCCCCTGGCTGTGCAGGGTCGACGAAGTGTCGGGGGTCAAGCCACAAGGCGTCAATTGTGCGAAAACCTTAAGAAATCCAAGAAGCTCTGTCGTACCCTCGAGAAAGCCTGGAGAAAAAACCCAACCACCGATAACCTAGCCACCTTCAAAAACGTCACCCGCAAACACCACCAACTAATCAGATCCACCAAAAAATCAGCATTCAAGGATCGACTTCACAACAATACCCAAAACAGCAAGGAACTATTCAACATCGTCAAAGAATTCACTAACCCCACCGCCGGCACCAACGACATCTCTCTCTCCCAAGACCTCTGCGACTCTCTATCCTCATTCTTCCACAACAAAATCGCCGAAATACATAACAGCTTTGAAAACCATGCCGAAGATCTGTCCACTCCACCCATCTCCGATCCAATACCGTCCTCTAACAACCTTTGCGCCTGGAACCCAATCTCCACCGAAGACACCAGCGGCCTGATGAACTCCATCCATTCAAGATCGCCAACCGACCCATGCCCCCACCACATTTTCAACAAAGCAGGCCCCATCATCGCACCCCATCTCCGCGATGTCATCAATTGCTCCTTCAACTCCGCCACCTTCCCGGAAATCTGGAAACATGCCGAACTCAGCGCCCTTCTGAAGAAACCCACAGCAGACCCCACCGAACTTAAGAACTACCGCCCCATCTCACTCCTCCCATTCCCCGCCAAAGTCTTTGAGAAAGCCGTCAATAGCCAGCCAGCCGCCTTCTTCGAATCCAATAGATCCCTCGACCCTTCACAGTCCGGCTTCCGAGCCAAACACAGCGCCGAAATCACTCTCATCGCAGCAACAGACGACATCCGTACACTACTGGACAACGGAGATACAGTTGCCCTCATCCTACTTGACCTCTCCGCAGCCTTCGACACAGTCTGTCATAGCACCCTCATACAACGACTCAGCAACGTCGGAATACAAGCAAAAGCACTGGAATGGATCATATCGTTCCTCACCGGAAGAACCCAGAGAGTCCGCCTCCCCCCCTTCAAATCAGAGGCCACCGAAGTCATTTGCGGCGTACCACAAGGATCATCACTCAGTCCCACCCTCTTCAACGTATACATGAGTCCCCTCGCATCCATCGCACGCCAACACAACCTCAACATCATCTCCTACGCAGACGACACCCAGCTGATCCTATCCCTCACCAATGACCCGAAAACCGCCAAAACCAACCTACACGAAGGAATGAAAGAAGTAGCCGAGTGGATGAAAAACAGCCGTTTAAAACTGAACTCGGACGAAACGGAAGTCCTCATCTTAGGCTCATCTCCCTCAGCCAGGGATGACTCATGGTGGCCACCAGCCCTGGGAACCGCACCCACACCAACGGATCACGCACGCAACCTGGGCTTCATCCTGGACTCCTACCTCTCGATGACCAGACAAGCCAATGCCGTCTCATCATCCTGCTTCAACATCCTACGCATGCTCAAAAAAGTCTTCCGCTGGATCCCCACTGAAACAAGAAAAACGGTCACCCACGCATTGGTCACCAGCCGACTTGATTACGGAAACACCCTCTATGCCGGAACCACAGCCAAACTACAGAAAAAACTCCAACGCATCCAAACGCATCAGTCAGACTCATACTGGACATCCCTCGTCAAGCTCACATCTCCAACCACCTGAAAGATCTCCACTGGCTCCCCGTCAACAAGAGAATAACGTTCTGTCTCCTCACCCACGCACACAAAGCCCTCTATGACCTAGGACCCGAATGCCTCAATACTAGACTGTCCTTCTACACCCCCACCCGCCAACTTCGATCTTCCAATCAAGCCCTCGCCGCAATTCCGCGCTTCCACAGATCCACCATGGGGGGAAGATCCTTCTCCTACTTAGCGGCCAAGACCTGGAATTCTCTCCCCACCCACCTCCGCCTTACTCAAAACCACCTCTCCTTCAGAAAGCAACTAAAAACTTGGATATTCGATAAGTAAATGCACCCGCCTCCCCAAGCGCCTTGAGACCCTTTGGGTGAGTAGTGCGCAATATAAATTTCTGAACTTGAACTTGAATTTGCGGTGCTGACATCACACCACAGGGCCACAGTTGCTGCAGATCTAGACACCTGCAATGACTGCCGGGCTTGCGTTGCAAGGTACGTCGTTGTGTCAAGCGGGCAACACGGCTCCGGTGCAGGCAGCGGCACAGTGTCAAAGTGCAGCGCTGGCTCCGAAGTCGATGTACTGGTTTAGTCTTACTTAGTACAGCAAACTCACTTCCTAGGGCCCAGAAACTGGATTTGGCACCACTTGACAGAGTAGGCATCCCAGCAGAAAACACAGGTGCTGCAGGTAAAGTCTTTGATGGCCCTGAGACTTCCAACAGGAGGCAAGCTTAACTCAAGCTCTTGGAGAACATTAGAAAGCAGAATGTAGAGAGCAAAGTCCAGTCTTCTCACTCCCAAGACAGAAGCAGCAGGCAGCAGGCCAACCCAGCAAAGTAAGCAGCAAAGTACTAATCCCTCCTGGCAGCACAACAGATCTTCTTCTTGGCAGAAAGTTCAGAAGTGTTCTGAATATATGTTGCCAGAGGTCCAGTACTTATACCTATTTTAGCCTTTAAAGTCAGTAGAATTCAAAGAAAGGTGTTTGTAGTGCACAATACCCTGCCCTTCCTGGCTCTTGCTCCAGCCACATGACAGGGGGGTAAGCAGCTCTTTTTGAGGAGACAGGCACAGCCCTATTCTGATGCAAGTGTCAACTCCTCCCACCACTCTAGCTCAGGAAGACCCATCAGCCTGGTGATGGGCCAACAGGATATTTAGGGCAAACCTCAGCTCCCTTTGTGGGTGACTGGGATTTTCAGACCTGCAATTTGAAAACCAACTTCACTAAAAGATGTGTTTTTAAATGGTGAGTCAGACAACTAAGTCCAATTTTCTTGCGGATGTATCAAAGATACACCTGCAAAGTGTTACAAGGCAGCTCCAATGCGGAGAGATAGGTATTGCTGTAGTGAAAAACGAGTTTAAAAGTATTTAACTACCAGGACATGTAAAACTTAAAACCACATGTCCTACCTTTTAAATACACTGCACTCTTCCCATGGGCTACCTAGGGCTTACCTTAGGAGTGCCATATATGTAATAAAAGGGAAGGTTTGGGCCTGGCAAGTAGGTGTACTTGCCAGATCGACATGGTAGTTCAAAACTGCGCGCAGACACTGCAGTGGCAGACCTGAGCCACGTTTGAAGGGATACTTATGTGGGTGGAACAATCAGTGCAGGGAGGCCACTAGTAGCATTTGATTGACAGGCTCTGGGCACCTGTAGTGCACTGTACTAGGGACGTATTAGTAAATAAAATATGCCAATCATGGAGAAACCAATCATGCCATGTTTTAGAGGAGAGAGCAAAGGCACTTTAGCGCTGATCTGCAGAGTCCTAAACCCAACAAAAAGAGGGTCAGAAAAATAGGAATAAGACAGCAAAATGTTTGGGGATAACCAGGCAAAAAGGGCCAGGTCCTGAACTTCATGAAATTGTTAAGCGTGCCAAGCCCAATTTCCATCTGGATTCTTTCGTGGTACGTTGATGGTAGGCAGAAGGAGCTTGGAAGGTAGATCCTTCATATCCCTCCCTACAGATACAAACATGGTCACTGTGTGATCCTTTATCACCCGAGGGAGTAGAACTCAACATTGTGCCCCCTTGCACACCCAGTGTGGGTTCTAATTCCACTAAGTTGACAGTTGTTGACAGGGAGCTGAGTGTCAAAGATGTCAGTGCAGGGGAGGTAGGACACATGGACTCATGCAAACAGGTTATCAGAACAAGTGCAACAAGCTGTTTATCAAGCGGAATGCAGACAAAATGCCCTACAAATCCTTGCCTAGTCAGTGAGAAATTAGTGTGCCCTATAAAACGAGAATAGCTCATTCTGATCAGTGAGGAATGCACAGATTGAGGTCGTTTTGTGGCATCCAATATTGTCAAAAGCATGACAATGTGATGGCCTAAATGACAACTGCATGAAATGCTAACCCTATAAAAATGAACCAACACAGTGGTTCGACAAGCAGCTGGCATAAGTCTTTTTTATCCCTCAAGGGAGCAGCAGATCTGCCCCAATTCCACTCCGTTAGCAGAAAAAAGGGTGACATTTCACTTCCTTTGAAATTTGCCAACATTTTTGGCCACCCCTACTCAAACTGACCGTACGAGACCAGGTGTCTTCTTCAAAAGGAGGTATTGCCTCAAACTTTTGAACATAACAGAGGTCACACCAATATTAAGTCAGGGAAGGACTATATGCCAATGGAATACTTGGAACTCAAGCTATGAAAAAGTGTGAATGGTGCTCGATGCGAGTGACATTGCTGGATTTTATGATTTTTTTTAAAGACAATTGCAATCAGAAGAAGAACAAGCATTCCATTCCTGTTTAAACAACTCCACCCTGGTGGTGTTCCATGGATCAGCCTTAGGGAATATTGTCTACTCCCGCCTCATCGGAGCCACATCATCTTTCCTCCTTTCGTGATTGCCAAATAAATGTTGGCTCTGACAATGCTTGTTTCATATTTTCTTTTGATTCCTGTAAGTAAGGGCCTGGGTGGGAGGTGGGTTAGCATTCAGCTGTTTGCAATATTAAACCAATATTCCTGGCAAAGACACTGTGTTCAGACCCACTGCAATCTTTTCCGAGAAGAATCTCCCTTTTTTACATTAATTATTAGTGATCCTAGTTTTATGGTATTTATTTTTTTGACATTCCTGTTTGTATTTAACCTTGTTTATTTTTTGCAAATTATATTTGTATTAATCTATATTTATTTTGGGTTTTGTGAAAACAATGAAGCTGAAACTGGTATATCTCCACTTTTATTTAGCTGATCAATATGCACTCATGCTTGAATGCCTGCCAGGTTTCAGTGATATGAACAACCTCAGAAGATAAATCAATGCCCTTGTATGAAAATGTGCAAATTTCAGTATCAACCTTGTGCATACCTTGTGCGTATCTACTGCTGTTAAAGCCGCTTTCCTAAAATAATTCCTTTTGATAAACCCTGGCAGTCATCACAGAGAGTATTGAGAATCACACAAAGAGCAACTCAATTTACGATTTTATCAACCTTTAGAAATGAATACAGACAATAAAATAAATATTTGTCTGTCATTATTTATCTATAAAAATCGGTAAAAATGGAAACGAGGGAGCCTTAATGATAATATATGTAAAGTAGTAGCAGAGTAGCAACAAATAAGCATTAACACATAGAGAGAGGAGTGTGGAGAACTTTAGCTCGAATATAGACTTGAAAAAATAAGTGGGTCATCTTCCAATCAACAGTATCGGTTTTCCTCCTGGTATTTGGATAATATGAGCCACTTTAGCAAACATGCAGACCCTGTGCAGAAGGCCTCCTGGACTAACCTATGCAAGGGCCACATAGCTGTAATACATAAGGGCCAATTTAGGTTTTCTAAAATCAGAAAGTGAACCTAACACTACACTGGTCTGACATTTGGGAGTGGGCGTTCCCTGGTTTGTATGGGGCGTGACCCCATGCTAATAAGCTGATTCTATCACCTGTGCACATACTCTCATTAGAGAACCATGCGAGAAAGAGGTATTACCAGGGTGCCCCGACTGCCTGGTACCTAAGGGAAGGCAGATACCATTGCTTAATTTGAGCCGGTGGTTTCAGGTGCTCTGCACGTCACTTAATTGTTAGCACCTGCGCTTATGACAGACTGCCAAATGGTGGTGCTGTATGCCTATTTTAGGTATGAGCACAACAACAGATGTTTGTTGATTCAATATACATCAACATTGACTAATACCTGCTCCCCACGCCATTCTTTAAACTTTTGGGGGCTTGAAATACTATGGATTGTTACTCTTGCAAGCGGTGATGTTTAATAGTTGTGTTGGTATTATCGTTGGCAGCATTGGCGAGGGCAATAGATGGCGCAAGCTGCAGTGGTTTCCTGACAAGGGCCCTGGCACTTATGTTTTTCACAAATTATGCACTGGAAGATATTACTCATAGCTCCCCTCAGGTTACACTTGGGTGGAATCCATCAGTAACAGTTCAGTGTGAACTGGATTATTTACCCATTTATTTTGCAAATTTAGTTATTTGGAGCTGTTAGAATCACAGAACACTAAGGCACCATACAAAAAGATGTCTAATACTAATTTTGGTGGTGGTGGTACAAGTGCCTTGATTTCCATCTTTGCACAATAGTGGTGACAGGAGAGCATGTCAGTCAAGGTGGTGGAGTGTAGTTACATGGTGCTTGATAAGGAGATATTAGTAGATATTAGTAGCTGTTGTGGAGGGTCTGGAAGAGGATGCTTGCGTACCCTGAATGATGGACTTAAAGATGTTGAGCTTTAGAAAGCTGTCCACAGTTAAGGAGCATTCAAGGCTTTCTCTAAACCTGCAGACCGCCCTCAGAGGAAAGCTGTAATTTTGCTATCATGCCACTGTTGAACCTCACCATGGGCTTTGTAGGCGCCATTAAAATAAAGAATGTCAAATGCATATGTATCATTCTATCACACAGCAGGGAAAGGGCAGAAATGGTGAAAAGGTGTCTCTGTATTTAGCAGCTTTTTTTTGTGAAGGAAGAGGCACCTTTGTGTACAAAAACACTCCTTGATGCATTTTTCACTTTCTGTCTATGCTGCAAAGTGCAGCACGGATAGAAAGAGGAACTAACAAGAAGATATAAACCTATTTTCCTCGTTACTCCTCACCTGGGGAGGTGTAGCAGTTTTGGTGCATTTCCAGTTCTATCACTTACCATGAATTTGTGAATGCATGGAAATGCATGGGTTTTTGCATGAGAACACCCATGCACCACTCATGGAACGCCTCCCTGTGGCAGAGTAACACAATGCAGCAATTTGTGTATTTATCAAGACTTTCAGGGCCTTGCGAGGCTTGATTAATCACATCTGAAGGATTGTGTTATTTTTGCACCCCTTTGTGTGGTGAAAAAGTGGCACAGCCCTTGATAAAATTGCCCAAATCAAATATCTGGATATCCATTTGAGTTCAGAACTCTCACTCCTATTTCAGCTGTAGCCGTATGGCTACCATCATTACTACAGCTGAAAGAGAAGTGCAAGGTATGGAGGAGGCCGGGTGTACAGAGGAAATTCAAGCAGTGCCACAACTTTACGGGCATCATTGCCATTGCCCAGGTATCTCTAAGAGGCGAGGACAGTGTGTGGAATGGGGTGCGCCAATTCCTGCTCCAACATGCAAATCTCAATACTGCTGATGAATGTTAGAAGAGCATTTATACTCCCAGTTTAGGCAGAGGTCGTCAACCATGAGCCGTGCTCTTGTGGGGGGCGCAACTTAATTCCAGGAGGACTCTAAAGACACAAAAAATGACTCTCACCTCTAAGTTCAGAGCTTTAAAGATGAGCAGAAGCATTAGTCATACAAAAGAGACATCCCTTATCCTGCTTGTCAACTGTAGCCACCTGAGCAGGGATTAATGGCAAGAGACACCAGATGGCTGGTCTTTCTGAGGAGGCTACCACGGAGAAAACCAAGTGGCCCTCTGTCTCTTCCATCCAGAAGTTGGATGAAATGAATTATATTTCTATGAAAGACTTCTAAGTGCTCCTCAAATAAATTTATTTTAAAAAGTGGTTACCTGAAACACATAAGAAAGAAATCAGATATATAACACCCTGGCTGCTTTCATCTGTTAATCTGACATGAATTCTTGTGTATAGCATACAATTCAGAAGGAGATTTTTTTGCCACTCAAAAATAATAATACAAATATTAATACAATGGCTTTGAATTGATAAAATTCTTTAAAAAAATTCCCTTCAAGCACTTAAGCATTTTTTAAGAATAGATTATTAAGACTATAGTCTATCAAATAAATATATAATACAAAGAGTATAACGGTCTTAATACAAATAATACATATTATCACGAGGTATCTTTATTATGTATAATTAATCACATCTAAAAAAGACAAAAATGAATTCAATTGGAATGAATATTCACAGTTCAATTTTCATTTTTCTTTTATTTAAAGTTGCTTATGAAGCACACCTATAGCCATGAGCAGTGTCTGCTGGCGTTAAGGATTTCTCATTATAGGGCATGTATGATGAACCAAAGGTTATTTGATATCATTGGTAGTAAAGACAGATGTAAACAGTTTATGGAACTTGTAGAAGACACACTCTGGTGGAGAAGAAAGTGGTAGTGAGTTCCACAGAGGAGACCCCAGATCTGAAGAGATCTTCCACCCCAACTTTGGAGTTTGTCTTTTGGACTAGAGAAGTGGACAATGAAGAAGGATCTCAGTTGATAGGAGGGGATAGATCTTTTACATTTGTTGGAATAGAATGCAAGGGAGGAACCATAAAATACTGTGTGCATCAAACAAGCACATTTAACATTAATACTCTTCCTGATGGGTAACCACTGAAGTCAGTGAGACAGGGTCAAACCTCTTTAGATTCAATACTACCCTGACTGACACGTCCTGAAGTCTTTGCAATCAAGCCAGTGTCTTTTTGGGGAACCCAAGAGATAGAGAGTTGCCACTGTTCAATCTAGGCTGTATGAAGGCATTGGCAACAATCACTCAATGAAAGAGGAAAAGACAGGACCTGCAAAATAGACATTGTTGTGTAATCGATGAAACCTGAGGTTGAAAGTGAAAATTTGGAATCCAGACTAAAGCTCAAACTATGAGCAGAAGAGCCGCCTCTGGTCTGGCAACCAAGGACATTGGCCGAAAACAAGCACTCCAACTGCTAATCTCTTTAAAAAAAGAGCCAATCACAATCTTACTGGGATTTAATTACATTATAAATTCGGTTTCATCCAATTTTGAGTCACTTCTACTGTTAATATTAGTGTGGACCACTGACAGATGAAAAGTGTGTCATCAGCGTAGAATTAAGAGCTGACTTGGGTTTGAATGTAGAAACTTATGCCATATAGATTTTTGTATCACCCCATACCCCACAGAACTTTCTCAGGACTTGTGTCCTACAAGGTATTCAAGAATCTCTGAAAGACGTGGGTGAACCTAATGAGTTATCTTACTGGTATTTGAATCTGTGACTTCCATGATACACCAGTGCTGCAGAGAGCACATTAGCATTGCTACTAAACTATCAGTAGCATATACATAATGTTCCAATATGTGAGTGCATGCTCACATAAATATTCTTTCTCTGATGCACTTTAAGAGCTGCATATTAGGAACTGCCTGGCTGGGCAGTGAATGGAAATAACTGGTGGCTCTTGGCTGGGGGGCTGAGGGCAAGGTGGCAGGGAGTCTCACGGTTTGCAAGGGATGGCATGGGTAATTGGCAGTATGGTCAATGGGGTGTGTGTAAAGATCTCTGAGGGCACAGATGAGAGATAGAGAGCTCACAGTAATGGTTTGAAGGCTAGCAGTACTGCTTTGAGGTGACTTGAGGCTGAGAAGCGAGCATCACATGGCCAGATAAGGTTCTCTTTAGGGATTGGTGATTGGCTCCAAGATCCATAGAGAAGGTCCCAGTGGGGCCTAGTTGTGGGTTTGGAAGAGTTTCTGTGGCTCTCACAGGGATGGCTGAGGGTTCCTGAGAGCTGGGTGAGGGTCTGCCAGAGCTGGTTGACAATCTGTGAGAACTGACTGAAGGTCAACAAGTGCCTGCTGAGGGTCTGTGAGGACCAGCCGAGGACCTCTGAGAGCCAGCTGGGCTCCATGAGGGCAGTCTGAGGGAATGTTGTTGGTGGTTTTATGACTCTGGGCACTTTACCACTGCTGAAAAGTGCTAAAGTGCATATTTTCTCTTTTGTTAATTCATGTCATGGATTATTGACCCCATGATTGGCTTATTTGATTTACTTGTCAGACACTAGTAGGATGCACCATGAGTGCCCAGGGCCCGTTCAGTGCTGCTGGTGGGCTTGCAGCACTGATTGTACCACCCACAGAAGCAGCTTGCAAAATATGGCTCAGGCCTGCCATTGCAGAGCCTGTGTGTAGTCTGGGACAGCCATGTCTACTTGGCAAGTGCACCCATTTGCCAGTCCCTAAACCTTTCCTTTGTCAACATGTTAGTCACCCCTAAGGTAGGCTCAAGGGACACCTATGGGCAGAGTGCATTGTATGTGAAAAGTAGGACATGCCCAGGTGTGTGTGGCATGTCCTGATAGTGCAATACAGCCAATTTCGTTTTTCACTATTGTTTAATTATAACATCTTATAATCCTAACTGGCGCAGGGAACAAGGTAGAAAAATGAGTTTAGTATGCCTGAACTCAGAATGTTTAAATACATCTTTTAGTGTGGGTGATTTTTACATTCTGTGTTTAAAAATTGAACTTTTAGAAAGTCGGAGCCAGATGTAGGTGGCCATTTACCGGCCGGTAACGGCCGATTTCAGCCGTTACCGACCGGTAAATGGGTTTTTGGGATGCAGGGGGCCAATTTTACCGATTCTGTAAAATACCGATTCGGTAACTTCTAGATGTAGGTGGGACTCTTCTGAGTCCCAAAGGCCTTTCAGATTCGGTATTTTACCACCCAATCCAAACGGGTGGTAAAATAC
This sequence comes from Lissotriton vulgaris, assembly GCF_964263255.1. Classification (NCBI taxonomy): domain Eukaryota; kingdom Metazoa; phylum Chordata; class Amphibia; order Caudata; family Salamandridae; genus Lissotriton; species Lissotriton vulgaris. The sequence goes on along the minus strand of NC_141689.1, from coordinate 101,664,434 downwards.
CGAATCCAGGTGTACATGCACATGTGTGCATGCACACCTATGCCATGTGACAGATAGACATGCCCTCAGGGCATGTCTGTGTGCCACTTGGCACACATGCCTGTATTTGTGGTGCTAGAGGGTGTCAAAGTGACACCCCCTGCACCCTTGCTGGAATCGGTATTTACCGAATTGGTAAATACCGATTCGGTGGAGTGGTGTGGCTCACTGGTTAGAGGCGGCAGACCCGGGAGCAGAAGTCGGCCGGGACCAGGGTTCAATTCCCGATGCGGCAGGGTCGTGGACTTCGGTCAGCAGACTCGATAATTCTCGCTTCGGTGCCTACTCTAATCAGGGGTCCCAATCGGCAACTCTGGGCATTAGCTTGCCTAATCTCCACAACGGCCCCTCCAACGCCGGGGATGCCTGGCTCCACCTTGGGGACTCCCAGCAGGGACCATCCCACAGGGAAAGCCAGGACGGGTACCCCAGCGTTACACAGCGCCAGGAAACCTCCGGGTAACAGTGCGCTTTACAAGCTCAAACATAAGAATAATAATGCCCATTGATTCCTATGGGCTTCAGTGCCCATAGGAATCAATGGGCATTACCAAATCGGTATTTACAGAATCGGTAAATACTGAATCTTAACGATTCAGTATTTACCGATTCTGTAATACCTACGCCCCCCCCCCCCCCTCTATTTTACCACTACTTAAATACCGAATCGGTAAAATTCGGTATTTAAGAAGTGGTAAAATAAAATTACCTACATCTAGGCCTAGGTATTTTCTTGCCTAACCATCCAGTATGCCTCTGTTAGGTTTGTGCATTACATGTCTGGTTTGTGAGTGACAGGGGGCTGGAGAGGGCTTTGGCTCCAGCAGTCTGATGAGTCAGGGCTGGGCTGAATAGGACCTGGGATGAATAGAGAGTAGGGGGGGGGGATTTCCTTTCACTTGCCTGAGCCTACATTGAATAGAGAGTAGGGGAGGAGATTTCTTTTAGCTACCTGGGCCAGGTCTGCTTTCAACAATGTTGTCTCCAGCTCCTGTCAGGAAGCTGCACCTGGGACAACAGAACTGGTTTTGACTAGGTATAGACACTCTCTGCCTTCAGAGAACAAAGGGTTTAGTAGTATAAATATTGGAGCCCAGACCCCAGTACTTTAGATCACTTCTGGGACTCAAGACAAACCTTTGCCAAGGAGAGAAACCAAGCAAGCTGAAAGAGGAGACTGCCCCTGCTCCGGTTACTGTTTGGGGTTGGCCTGCAGTGGTGACTTATTGCCAAGGAAAGAAGAAAAGGAACTTTGAGTGTACTTTATCATCTTGAGGAAGATCTCCAAGGGCTTGAAGCTGAGCTTGCCTCCTGTTCTGAAGTCTTAGGGACACAAAGACTTCACCACCAGCTACCCTGAATTTCCTTGCTGGGAATTCTACCTGCATAGGTGCCTGCTGTTGTTTTAGGACCTTTAGAGACTGCGTGTCGCTGGGAGCTGGAAGCGCGATGCAACGAGGAGAAGTGTATTGCCGCCACAGCTGTTGCATCGCCAAAGAAACGTGCAGCCACCGCAGCGGTTTGCCGTTGCATCGCTGAGGAAGCGTGGCACATCACGGAGAAGCGTGTCGCCACTGCAGAGGTTGCCGTCGCATCACCGGAGAAGCGCATAGCAGGGCCTGTTGAGGCTTAAGAAACCACCGATTTCGCCACACGGCCGTCGGGCATGCACGCATCGTATCCAATTTGTTGCATCACATCAAAGGCGCCATCTTGTCGCATCGCACCGGATTGTTGCATCGCATCGAGGTGCCATCTTGTTGCATCATAACCGGAACACAGTAAGAAACAGACGGATCCCCTCCTCTCCGGTAAGGAACAGATGCATGAAGGAACCGACGCATCACCTCTACCGAAGCAAGGAACTGACGCATCACCTTCCATGAAACCCTTTTGCTTCTTTTGCGTAACCCATCCAAGGTACTTTGAGAGTAAAGTGTCGCATTTACCATCTACATTCAACTAAGCTATTTCTACCATTTGAAAGTCATATTTTTAAATACTGTCTTGTGGATTTTTGTCATTTGGTCTTGTGTTAAAGCTAGATAAAGATTACTTATTTTTTTCTAAACTGATGTGGTGTTCATTTGTAGTGTTTTCACTGTATTACTGTATATGTTCACAAATGCTTTACACACGGCCTCTAAGATAAGCCTGTCTGCTCGTGCCAAGCTACCAAGGAGGTGAGCAGGGGTATTTTAGGAGTGTATCTACCTTTGACTGACTAGAAGCAAGTGTCCCTATTTGGACAAAGGTGCAAACCATAGCCAACTAGAGACCCTCATTTCTAACAACAATCAACAGCCCAAGCTGGCCACGCATATCCTTCTAAATGCATGCCTCTTAGGAAATTGATTTTATACTGATATTCAGTCACTTTTCCCATCAGTTTCAGAACTATGTTGCCCTATTGATGTTAATTACCACCATCTAGGACCATATGTCAGTCATTCCTCTGTGAGTCCAACCCACAGTTGACCACCCCCTGAAGACCTTTCTTTCATTAATTCTGGTAGGTTCGCAGTCAGCTATCATGCTGCTCCTTCCCCATGTCTAAAACACCATTCTAAAATCCACCCATTTCTAATTGCGCAGGTTGTCCCTCATATCACTATATCACCTTGTCCTGAGGAAGACCTGCCATGCTTATTAGTCAGTAACGCACTTCACTGGGTCGAAAAGTCGACGTGCTTGTGATAATCCTGACCTTACTCTCTCTGCCCCACATGAAATGCAAATCCCAAGTGGTGTGGAGCTTTATGTACCAAGTGATGGATGTCCTTTGAATGACACAGCACTGTATATATTTTGTTCACATTTAGCACGTTTATTTGCACCTTTTTGCACTGTATCACTTGTACCGTTGGAAAAAATTGTGTGTTCATGAATTTTGACAGCCTTCTAAATGTTATTTTGACCCCACAAAGTGCAAAAGAGTTTATTGACTTATCCTTAAATACAGACTTTGATTGATTTAAAATGTGGTGTGGGTTTTGTTTTTCGATTCATGGTGTTCGTCCTTTCTCCTCTCCCCTTTTCATTGATTATTACTGAAAGGTTGGAGTATTGTTAATTATTGTTGTTTGTTTTTTTGTTATTATTCAGTAAACCAAACAATAATTCTGTACCCGACAGATCCACCTTTTCCACATTCTTGTACACCCAGGTTCTGAGGGGCACTGGGTCACCCCATTTTAATAGATATCCCTTACCAGGCTGGACACAAAATATTGCTAAAGCAATGTTGACAAAACATATGTCATTGGATCGTGTCATAAAAATCAAACATATAGTGCATAAACCCTATAAAATTATTTGTGAATGTATTATGACTCCAGAAGGGGCTGGCACTTTTTTAGGTCTTGCGCCTGCGTTGCAGTGCGCAGCAATGCTCGCGCAGCGAGAACACTCAAGTAGGGGGTTTCAAATCGGACCGAGGAATGGCACACACTCTTTTCTTCTACGCTATAGGCCTTTGTGTGCGTCTTTTTTAACAAAGACAGCACGCAATTGGCCAAAGGCAGGCGCATTGCTCCGCCCATGGCCATTGGTGTCAGTTACCCGCACCACCGCCATGTGGTTTCAATTATCGTGCCCAGACACAGGGTGCGATAACTAAAACCACATGGCTCGATGTGGCGCGCGTTCGGATCACTCCCGGGCTTGTTCTTTTTTGGAACCATTTCACAGGGAAGCAACTAAATGAAAGAAGGATAGAGAGGTTGTGAACAGTGAATCATGTGAATCATGCAACGGAGACAGGAGAGATAAAAGGATTATTTTAGCATCGAAGTTACCGGGAGAAGAAACTACTCCAACGACCGTGAAGGCAGGCAGTGAGTTTAGAGGAGATAGAAAGCGAGACAGCGAGACTGCATGCATACAGAGAAGAGAGCAAAGCCCGGGACGGTAACTAGGACCCACTGACCCGAAGCAGACTCACTACACTAACAGTGGAGAAGAGTGGTACCCAGCGATCCGGGTAAAGAGTCCAGCCTTTAAAGTAAAGGGGGTGCAGGCCGGGGGGGGGGGGCGGAAGTAGGGTGCCCTGCAAAAGGTGACTTTTTGGCGCAAGTTACTTATGCCACATCACTGCGCTTCCATGCATTGCCCAGTGGCCTACCCAGGGCTTTAGGTGGGCCGGGTCCGGCTGGCAGTTCTTAAAAGCAGGCGCCGAGATGGGTCCCTATTGGGCTCTTCATTTTTGCCAACACCTTTGGGTTGAAAGAAAAATCTTACCTCTGCAGCAGCACCACCATTCACTGCTTTTGAGGTAATGTTCAAGAGACTCTGTATAGTTCTTTCACAGTCTCATCATTTCAGACCTGAAGCATTTTCAATATTATATAGAGCAAAGCCATAGTTGTTGCTTATTTATTTTTTGCAACTAACAACCATTTACAAAACTAATAGTGTAGGCTTGTTGTAGGTTTAATGTTACTTGTTTTATCATATATCTGTATGCAATGACAGAAATAGCAAAATACCAGTCGGGCAGCACACTGTGCTAAGCACAGATTTTTTAGCTTATGTGTTTTTAAGCCACGTCTTTAATGTCATGGGTCACGCCCCTTTGAGAGACCCCCACTTTTTTAATACCCCTTACAGCCCTGGGCCCACCCACCCCGGGCAGACCCACTCACTGACCAATGAAGAAAGTTGAGTACACACTGTGAAGGGGATAAGCCTACCCAAGTTGGCATTTTTCACAGGGTGGACATGAGCTCAATGCCCTTTTGTACTCAGTTTGAGCTGCCATCTTGATAATGTTGAACTAGCCCATTTGCAGGCGGGCGGGTTCAAGCATATGAATGTGGTCCCTCAGAGCGTTGCTTGCTGCGCAACGGTGTGCGTGCCCCCGGAGAGGCAATTCTGTTTCTTGCCCTTTGAACTGCGTCATTGTTTACACTGTGAGTAGAGGCTTTTGTTTCACAAAGCTTAAAGAAAAATCAGCATATGTTTGTGAAAACTTACAGCGTTGCGAATGAATGAATGACAATTGAGAGACTACGAATACCATGATATAAAGCGTGAAGTGAATCTAAAGGGGGCTGGACCTGCCCAACCCGAAAAGCTTGTGTTCTGGTCTGCCATTGCTTTGCATCAGTTTAATTTCCTATGTTCTCATTGGTACGTCATCCGCAGCATTATATTTACATACTAGCAGCCCGTCCCAGCGTTTTCCAGGTATGAATTGCTGCCGGCCAGTAGTATATTGTTTTGTAGGATTTCGTTTTGATATCATTTCTTATCCGTGACAGGCCTGTGAAACGCTCCGATTCACAGTGCACTGCTGATGCACTTAAGAGTGCGCGTTCAGTAGTGTGTGAACTCGAATTTCCCTACTTTATTTTTCCTTGTAATATTGTATAGTGCGAACTCGACAACATGGCATGAGCACAATTTACATTACAGAAGAACACATTCATTTGTGGTAGGCACGGGGAGACAAAGCGATTTGCCTGGAATCACAGGATGTTGAGCTGATGCAGAGATTCGAACGTAGCTACCCAGCTCTGAAGTTCGCAATTCTAGAACTTGTGGCAGGAGGTGTGTCTAAAAGTGTATGTCGGTGCTGGCCATAAATGAGAGAGACCTGTGCATTTTTCAAATGGAAGGTGAAAAAATATGAGTATGTTGCTGGAGATGTGGGCTGCCGTGCCTCCAATGTAAAAACCCATTATTCCGCAAATTTCTTTCCGCATACCATCACTCAGCATACTTTCATTACGAAAGTACCATGACTCCACAATGCCATTATAACGCATGGCATTACATTTTATATGCTTTTACCACACATACATTTACAAAAAAAATTCGTTGTAAATGCATGAATGGTAAAAGCATGCTTTTTTATGTTTGGATAAGGTAAGTATGGGTATAGGGGTATATGTTTTTGGGTACTGAGGTATATGTTTTGGGGTGTTTGGGTATTTTAAGGGTTTTGGGGTACAAGGGTAGTTTTAGGGTTTAGGGATAGGTATGGGTTTTGGGGTACAGGGGTATATTTATAGGGTTCAGGGCTAGGTTTGGGTTTTGGTGTACAGGGGTATTTTTAATGTTCAGGGCTAGGTTTGGGTTTTGGGGTTCAGGGGTATTTTAGGGTTCAGGGGTAGGTTTGGGTTTTGGGGTACATGTTTATTTTTATGGTTCAGGGCTAGGTTTGGGTTTTGGGGTACAGGGGTATTTTTAGGATTCAGGGGTAGGTTTGGGTTTTGGGGTACAGGGGTATTTTAAGGGTTCAGAGCTAGATTTGGGTTTTGGAGTACAGGGGTATTTTAAGGGTTCAGGGCTAGGTTTGGGTTTTGGGGTACAGGGGCATTTTAGGGTTCAGGGGTAGGTTTGGGTTTTGGGGTACAGGGGTATTTTTAGGGTTCAGGGCTAGGTTTGGGTTTTGGGGTACAGGGGTAATTTTAGGGTTTAGGCATAGGTTTGGGTTTTGGGGCACAGGGTATATTTATAGGGTTAAGATGGGTTAGTGTTTAAGAGTGTTGGGGTATTTTAAGGAGTAAGGGTGGGTTAGGATTATGGGGTGCAGGGGTATTTAAAGGGAGCAGGGTGGGATTAGCACAAGATATGAGACATTGCATGAAGGGCGGAATGTACCACATGCCCCCAGCGTTTGTCACCCCCCCAGCACACGCTCACAGCACAACGCAGACACGCCCACAAGAGACTACTTTGCTGGCACGGTTCTTTTACCTTTTAAATGTATATGGTGGGTGTCTGCATAGCCTATGTCCTTCTGCTGCAACTGCCCTTTCCAACGCTGTATTTGGTGCTGTTAATGGTGCTGTGGTTCCTGAGATTACCCGCCTCAAAGGTTTGGGCTCTCTCTTTATTATATTAGTATAGATAGCACCTAGACGCGATTCCGTTTACACAGTGCTCTGTGAAGAGAGAATTTCACACTCAATGCTAACAAAGCGCAGCAAGGCACACAGGGAAATAAATGAAAAACGAATAATGCTGGCTTGTTGTAGGTTTAATGTTACTTGTTTGCTTTTTTGGTGTTTTTTATAGGTTTATTCGAAATTACCCTATTTTAATTCTCTATAAATAGTAACTTATTATTCTTGGATGAAAGTTCTGAATAAACATTGAATATATTGTGTGTTATTAACTGTGTCATGTTGCATCTGAGATGCTAACATAATACCACTAGACTATCTAGTGTATCTGGGTGGTGTGCACTAATACTTGTAGCCCTAGGACGCCAGTGGTAAATGACAGTGAACACTGTTGATATGGAACAGTATTGATACTACTATCAATACTGTTTGCTAAATACTAACCCCACCAGGACTAAAAAAGCCTACCTGCCTTCAAGCAGTATTGATGAAGTAGGTGATTATTTTGAGGTTTTTGTCGCTGCCCCATGTGCAAACGCTGCCTCTTTCGCCTTGGAATATTCTTTTGAAGGACAAGTGGTTGCCAGTGACTGAATGGGTGCTGTGATGTCTCTGATACAACACCTGCCTTTACATTGTTCATGGGGTTTTTCTAGCTGTGGTTCTATGGTGTGGTTGTGCCTATTTTGATGAACTTTGTGACTTCAAGTTTACGACCTCCGTGAGGAAGCAGCTTGGTGGGTTCTTTTTTCTCTTCTATGCAACCAACACATTGCTTCGGACTCTATGGGATTTGTTTTCAGGGACTTCAGGGCCAACGGTGCTGTGAGCTAAACCCTCTATTTAGCTGTCTCTAAAGAACATTGTCCTCTGGGTGATTAAAATGATGGGGCAGATTTACAAGAAACGAATGCGGTGCCGCACATCATTTGACTGCGCCGCTCTGCGTTAGTTTCGAAGCACAGGGATGCGAAATATTTAAAACAATATGTTGCATCTCTGTGCTTCCCCCTGCGCTGGTGCACAAACTGCTGCCATGCGCCGGCGGATGAACCCTTGAACCATGGTGCATGGATGCCTGCGTCGTGGGGAGATTGTTTCTGGACAGGAACGGGGCACCTTCCTGTACAAAAACAATCATTTGAGGGGATTTCCTCCATCACGCATTGAAAGAGGAAACAAATGGGGAGAAATAAAACCATTTCTCCTTGTTGCATCTCGCTACGACACCCGTAGGGTGGCGTAGCATTCTGACGCATTTCCAGACTTACCATTTCTCGTAAATCTTGAAATGATGAATGGACATGGGTGTTGCATGGGAACACCCACAGCAACACCCATGTCACGCCCCTAACATGCAGTGTTGCGTGAACAGGGGCGTTATTCACAAGCACAGGTAAAGTCACACAGAGTGATTTTACCTGTGCTTGTAAATATCACTCAGCAGGCTGCACCACAGGTGCATCACGCAACGTGATGGGCCGGTGGCGCAAGGTGCCTGTAAATCTGCCCTGACATCTTTTGCACCCCTCCCTGACACCTCGATTGATAGAAAGTGGTTCTGATAGCTTGCCAGTTGGCATACACAATGGTTAGTCTGGCACACATGTTGCTTGGGATGACCAGACTGCAAACTCATAAAAGATCCAGGAGTGAGGCATGGGTGGAAGAAGGAGTCTGCGGTGGAGCAAGAGGTGTTCTGCAACTAGTCTCAACACCGGAAGTGGGTAGGGTTCAAGATGACATCTCACTTCATCCTGTTTGTAGTTCTTCCTTTATCTATGTTCCTTCTTCTTCTGAACTGTTACTGAGTAATTACATTTAGTGGTTGTTATTTTTCTTCTGCTGAGAGAGGTGTTCACCCGCTCAAGAGATCAAGCATCCTTCCAAACGTATCAGTTTCCCAAGATCTCAGTAAGTTTCCAGCAAGAAATCCGAGATTTCAGCTCTTGCAAAATGAGCCCATGGCAAGGAGGGTGGAGCGCTCTGTACAGGACGAACTGTTATTGTTGAAAGAGAATATATTTTGCTGCATTACAACAACTCTGGTGTTTATTGGTGTCATCCAACCCATTTGGCAGGTCCTCCAGTGATTAAAAACACATGCACGTTTGTAAGGCAGAGCAGCAGATGCGCGTGGGCAAGCATGCTCTTTGGTGTGCTAAGTCCATGAACTCATGCACTCATCCTGTGAGCCGCCACAGTCTTCGGTGGGACATCAGACGTGATTGGGCCAGCGTTCGCTGCATCATGCTGATGGGCACTGCTACACTAAGGCACTCATTCTGGGATATGCGGTAAACCTGGGCTCTGGCATGAACAGTATTTTCACCTAGTTCTGGATTGCTAGTTGTTTGGAAAGCAGAGCCTAATTTGAGTCGGTGGTTTCCGGTGCTCAGCAACGGCACTTAGGCCCTTATTTACAAGGATTTGGGGTCTTATGTAGGTAAATATGAAATACCGATTCCTAAATACCGAATTTTACCGATTCGGTATTTAGGAATCGGTATTTCATATGTAGCTAAAAATTCTGTAAAAAATACTGAATCGGTAATATTCGTTATTACCGTATTGGTAATACCATTTCGGTAATAAGGAATCACCTTCCCATTCATTCCTATGGACCTAGAGGCCCATAGGAATGAATCGGAAGCCATTCACTATTACCGATTAGGTAAATACCGAATCGGTAATAGGGGGAGCATATTCAAGGGTGGCAGGGTGTCACATTGACACTATGTTGCACCCCTGATTCGTGCATGTGTGCATATGTGGCGCACATACATGCCTTAAGGGCATGTATGTCTGCCACATGGCACTGAGAAAAGAGCAAAAAATTGCTTTATTTAAGGTATTCGGTATTTACCACCAATTTGTAGTTGGTGGTAAATAATGAATCCTGATCGCAAAAATGCACTCACTTGAGTGCCACCTACATAGCTTTTCAAGGATTCGGTAATTAACCGATTCCTTAAAATAAGGATTCGGTATTTTACAGATTCCTTAAAATAAGGTATCAGTAAATTACCGAATCCTTAAAACCTGTCTCCTACATTAGAAATGGCTAAATACTGGTCGGTAACGGGATAATTACCGATTTTCAACCGTTACCGACCGCTATTTAGCTCCCTACATATGGCGCAAGGAGTAGGGCCCCACAGCAAGTCACCTTGCTGTGATGCCCTGCACCAAAGTGAAAGAACAGGACTGCACCTTATTTATGCAATACTCTTCATTCCGGCACTTTCTGCCTGTGCTAGTGCCGTTTTAGCTCCCTAGCGCCATCGTAGGCACCTTTGCACCATGGTGCAAGAGTGCCTGTGTTGTCGACAGCATGGTTTTTGTGCAGAAACGGGCATCTTCCTGCACAAAAATAATACTAAGAGATATTTTCCTCTTTCTATTCTGCAGCACAAATAGAAAGAGGAAAAAACGAGGAGAAAAAAAGGTATTTCTCTTCCTTATGCCTCACCTCGGGAGGTGTAAGGATTTGGCGCTTCTCACGTTTACATGAAATCTTAAATCTGGGGCAGTTCAAATTCCATTGGTGTTGCGTGGGAAACCCACCACAACTTCCGAGAAACGCCTTCCGAGCACAGAGTAAGGCAGCCCAGCGATTTCCGATGCATTGCCGTACTCCATATCTATGAGGCCATCCAAAGTCACGCATGGTGGCTTTGCGTGGCCTGATAGATATGAATTTGTAATTTGCGCCGCCATAGCATTACAAAAAGTGTTGCTTCAGCAGCGCCAGGGCCTCTTAAATAAGCCCCTTAATTCTTAGCACTGGCTCTTGTGACAGTCTGCCAAATATGGTCGCTATCTGCCACATCTGGATATGAGCACAAGAAGTTTTTTAATCAATTTAATATATATTAACAAACACTAAAGCGTGCCACCCAAGCCATTCTTATAGATTTGGAGGCCTTGAGTAGTCTGAATTGTCACTTGTAGGAATGTGATGGTTAGTAGTTGCATTGGTACTGTCACTGGCAGTGCTAGCAGGAGCAATGAATGTCTTATTACTTACCGGTAATCTTCATCACCCCGATTAGGGTCCTCCCCGTCCCAGTCCTCTTCCCTCCCTCCCTCCCGCTGTGTTTGTGTCTGAGTCTTGTTGATACCAGGCATGGCGGTGGGTGGGAGGGGCTTATGTAACCTTCGACCTTTGGATTTCTGGTGTTTTGATTGGCTGGGTGGAGGCAGGACTACCTAACGTAGTAAGCACTGGGACGGGGAGGACCCATGAGGGGGTAATAGTGCAAGCTGCAGGGGTCCTCCTGATGAGGGCCCTGGCACTGGTAGAAAGTTCACAATGAGCAGTATTTTTCCCCCGCACCAATTTCAAGACATGTAAGTGTGGAGAAAACACTTTGTTATAGAGAACTGCATGGGTTTACAGTTCGGGAAAAAGAATTTCTGCCGTCATCACTGTTCCGACCTGAAAATCTCAGAATAGGACGGTAAAACTGACCAGGTCGAAAAAATGCAAAGTACGGTAACCGTTTGTCCGTCGGGCAATTCTAACACCTGGGAATTCCGAGATTCTTGGAATGATGGGCCTACAATGACTTGGAAAGGACTATTTGAGAACATTAAAGTACGTAGTGTCAAGTAGTGCCTTACGTTTGACAGAGCTACACAGTTCATATTCGTACTCTAGATTAGTGCTTTTTAACCGTTTGACTGCTATGGACCCCCACTTCATTATTAGTGGAATTCGGGGATCCCCACTAAATCATTATTGAAATACGGGAACCCCCTCTGAGTCATTACTAAAAGCCAGCGAGCCTAAGCATTTTTGAAGATTTTAACCACATAAGAATACTCCAAAAATACAGAAAGAACCATTCCTGAAACAAATACACACATTTATGAAATATTTAATTCACAACAAATCAAAAAATATATTAAAAAAATATTTCAATGGGAAGGTTGGAGTTTTTCAAAATTGAATTGAGGCCTCTCATCCTCTATGCTATATTGTGTTTGATGTAATTAGACCACTCCCACAAGTCAATCTGAAGATACTACCTTCATCTGTAGTCTCCAATTTCAAATTCCTTCACATTTACAAAGGATTTATACATTTTTAATTGTGCTTCTTTATTTATATACACATTATTAATATGTTAACATTACCTAATTTTGTAAGAAGTTGCGGACCTCCTGGGTAGGGTATGTGGACCATCAGGAAGTTGCAGGACCATAGGTTAAGAACCACTGCTCTAGAGGAACTCTAGGTAAACACCTCAATGATCATCAGAGCTGATCTATCCCCCAGCCGGGCTGATAAATACAGCTGGAGGACTCAAAAAGGACGCCAAAGTACTGTGTCCCTTGCATCCAGCCTGACTGACTCCTGATGCCATGAGGTCAGGGGATAATGATCTGGAGGTCTGCACGTAGGGCAAAGGTGAGTCCCCTTCATGCCCAGTTGCACAACGTCCACCTGGCTGGACAGAGAAGCTCTGATCAGCAGTCCAGGTGTTCCAGACCTTCACACACAGCTCACTGTGAAGTCTGTGACGCACTCTTAGCTTGAGACCAATAGTTAGGTGCTTGTACCTGAAGATTCAGTGACTATGGCCAGTGCTTAATTTGTGAAAAACGTTAGTGCCAGGGCTCTCGTCAGGTGCCCACTACAGCTTGCACCACACATTCCCCTATCATTGCTGCCAATGACTGTACCAACACAACTATTAACAATCACACTCCTACAAGTGTGACAATTCAGACTATTCCAGGCCCCCAAAGCAATAGAATGCCTAGGTTGGCAAATTAAGCTCTGACATGGCTTAGATTCACAGTGCCTGTCCACGCACAGCTCATGTTTATAAACTCTGTTCAGATCATAAAATATAGAGAGGTAAAGCATGATGCTGTATGAAAGGTCCCACCAGGGAGATTCACGTCAAGCAAGTGAAGGACGCACAAAGGAAAAGCACCAGACACAAACCTACAGCACAATACAGCCCAAATTAAACATCCATCACACCAAGCGCCTGATTTAGAGCTGGCGGTAATTACATTTGTGGGCAAAAGGCAAATTCTGGAAGAGAATGTTTGGCTAGATTTTGCTCCCGTTATCTCTACTCATGGGGACGGTGTGGTGGTCTGGTGGGGCATTTGTTTGTGCCCCATCTCACTTCATCATGTTGTGGTCTGCCAGTGATAGCTTTAAAGGGGGGTTATTGGGGACCATCAAGATCCTCTTTATAGCAAAATTCCTCTGAAATTCCATCATCTCCATTCTTGATAGCATGATCAACATGGCGCAAGCTTTGTGAGCACCAGTAAAAACAGCTGGCGTGAGCATCTATGCTGTGTGGTCACGTACTTCATTTGGTTTACTAAGATGGAGAGCTACTGCTTACTGGGGCTTCACCAAGCTCTCATGTTCAATCAGTACCCAGACCCAAATTAGGTTGTTCCAGTTTATGTAGGAGAGTCATGAACTACTACTGTCTACTCAAAGGTACCATCTAGTCGCGGATACTGGGTTCCGAGAGGTAAGGCGTGCTATTTACTGTGTTTTTTGCAATTTTCACCCCGAGTGGGCTGGGTATGCTCAGACGTGAGTCCCAGGCTCTCCACATCACTGGAGTCAAGCTATCCAGGCTGAAGAAGGCTGATAGTCAGAAACCGGTCCTTGGATGCTTGATTCCGGTCTAGGAAAGACATGGCTTGGTAGTTCGGGCTGGACTGTTCCCATGAGGCACAGGGTCAAGGCTGATTTGCATATAGCCATTGTCTGACCTAGGGTGGTGTGGAGTGCAAAAAAACGATGGATTTAGGGCCAGATCTTTGTACTGGGGTGAATGTAAGACATTGTTCTGCATTCTGTCCATCAACTGTGTTTTTTGCAATTTTCACCCCGAGTGGGCTGGGTATGCTCAGACGTGAGTCCCAGGCTCTCCACATCACTGTAGTCAAGATATCCAGGCTGAAGAAGGCTGATAGCAGACACCGGTCCTTGGATGCTTGATTCCGGTCTAGGAAAGACATGGCTTGGTAGTTCGGGCTGGACTGTTCCCATGAGGCACAGGGTCAAGGCTGATTTGCACATAGCCATTGTCTGACCTAGGGTGGTGTGGAGTGCAAACAAACAATGGATTTAGGCCCAGATCTTTGTACTGGGGTGAATGTAAGACATTGTTCTGCATTCTGTCCATCAACTGTGTTTTTTGCAATTTTCACCCCGAGTGGGCTGGGTATGCTCAGACGTGAGTCCCAGGCTCTCCATATCACTGGAGTCAAGCTATCCAGGCTGAAGAAGGCTGATAGCCAGAAACCGGTCCTTGGATGCTTGATTCCGGTCTAGGAAAGACATGGCTTGGTAGTTCGGGCTGGACTGTTCCCATGAGACACAGGGTCAAGGCTGATTTGCATATAGCCATTGTCTAACCTAGGGTGGTGTGGAGTGCAAAAAAACGATGGATTTAGGCCCAGATCTTTGTACTGGGGTGAATGTAAGACATTGTTCTGCATTCTGTCCATCAACTGTGTTTTTTGCCATTTTCACCCCGAGTGGGCTGGGTATGCTCAGGCGTGAGCCCCAGGCTCTCCATATCACTGGAGTCAAGCTATCCAGGCTGAAGAAGGCTGATAGCCAGAAACCGGTCCTTGGATGCTTGATTCCGGTCTAGGAAAGACATGGCTTGGTAGTTCGGGCTGGACTGTTCCCATGAGACACAGGGTCAAGGCTGATTTGCATATAGCCATTGTCTAACCTAGGGTGGTGTGGAGTGCAAAAAAACGATGGATTTAGGCCCAGATCTTTGTACTGGGGTGAATGTAAGACATTGTTCTGCATTCTGTCCATCAACTGTGTTTTTTGCAATTTTCACCCCGAGTGGGCTGGGTATGCTCAGACGTGAGTCCCAGGCTCTCCATATCACTGGAGTCAAGCTATCCAGGCTGAAGAAGGCTGATAGCCAGAAACCGGTCCTTGGATGCTTGATTCCGGTCTAGGAAAGACATGGCTTGGTAGTTCGGGCTGAACTGTTCCCATGAGGCAGAGGGTCAAGGCTGATTTGCATATAACCATTGTCTGACCTAGGGTGGTGCGGAGTGCAAAAAAACGATGGATTTAGGCCCAGATATTTGTACTGGGGTGAATGTAAGACATTGTTCTGCATTCTGTCCATCAACTGTGATTTTTGCAATTTACTGTGTCATGACATCATATTCTTTAAAAATATGGGTCTTCAGCTACTTCCTAAACAGGAAAAGGACAGGGAGAATCAAATCCATCCTAAAGCCTGCTTTATTAACGCATACATTTATGTCAAATACTGGTCCTCATTATCTCAGATCTTTGGTGTCGCCCAACAAGCCAAGTCCTCCTATGCACTCTGGTAATTGAATCTTTCCTCAGTCTCCAGAGTAAGAAGAACCGGTCAAGGGTGGCGGGCCTTCTCCAACCTGGATCCCAAGTTGTGAAGCCCGCTACCACCTCCTTTGAGATCTTGTGCTTCTCCTTCAGTGTTTCATAAGCTGTTAAAGACCTGACTGTTCTGGATACTGTGTGTTGTGATAGTGTTGCTTGATGTACCACGATGTGGCTTAGTGCTGGGAAGCCCTTTTCTGGGTAGCTGTGCACTCTATGAAACTCAAATAATAAATTAGAATACAGTTGGGGTGGTCCTGATGGATACTGCATTATTATTCAATTTCCTGGAGCACTTGTTTATTATTGTCTCCAATCTGATTGGTCCTTGCTGCTGGCATGCCAAGAGTCGCTTGAGATGGTGAATTTGTTAGCTAGATATGTGGGAGTGTCCTCCTTTAAGGCACTGTAGATAATGCAGATGTCATATAAAGTGCAGGGGTCACTGACAGAATAATGACTACACAAATATTGTGTTACCAAAATATCGGGACATAAATATAATTGTCAAAAATATCAACATCCAATCTTTAAGTAAGTACGAAAATATCGAGAGAAAAAATATCGTTGTTAAAAATATTGTTGTTAAAAATATATATTTTTCCTAAATGTATAAAAAGTAATGTAAAATAAATTAAATTGTACATATAATTAAAAAAAAACATATTTGGAATTATTAAGCAAATGTAAAAAATTATAAGGAATAAATATAATGTAAAATAAAACCATTAAACATACATTAAAAATTTCTTTTGAGCAAATACATTTCAGCCCTTCGCCTTCCTCAGTGCTCATTCAAACTCCATCAAACGTAACGCATGTTTAAAATACTTAAGAGAATATTTCATTGGTGCAACGTAGAAAATGGCCAGCAGCCAGAAATTTTTAGTGCAAATGTCGATGTTTATGGCAGCCATGTCAGCATGTATATTTATTGCTCAGTCCAGATGGTAATCATTCGGTTTTTACTTTCATTTAACATATTTCCAGTCTCCCATAGACAGTCTTAAGAATTTCTACAGTCCTTTGCTGCTGGCTATTTTATTTATTTATTTCTTTACACAATGCAGAACGGCCGTATGCCGTATTTTACTAACCCAACCTGCCCCTCCCCCGCCCCGCCCCACCTCCCCGCAGCTCTACCTCCAGGAGCCATTACAGACTAAGGCCCTCATTACGATGTCAGGTGCCTTCACCAGGCTGGTGGTGGCGGTCTGCCGGACATCAAGGGCAGCAGTTCGTTCACTGGATTACAATACCGGCGGTCGGACCACTGCCTCTGACAGGCTCAAGGAGCCCATCGGGGCGGCAGTCGGATTCGTATCCCTACAATGGAGGCAGTGCCTGCGCAGCCACTACCATAGGGATTACGGTGTCCATTTCCCTCAGCCTTTACAAAGCGGTCCCAATGCCATGTAAAGACAGATGGAATGGGACTTTGGGAGCTACAAGCAGGGCTCCCGTCCATGTGGGCCACTGCCCCGTGGCCAGGGGGCACATCTATGCACCGTGTGCCAGGCACCAGATGGTGCCTGGCACACGGTGCATGGATGGTTGAAAAATGCCTTTTTCTACTGCTGAGTGTGCCGCAGCCTTTTTCGGACTGCAGCAGAAGCCGCAGTAGAAAAAGGCATTTTACGATCGCCTGCACGGTGGTCGTATCGTAATTGGGCAGGTGGAACCGTCGACACATTGTCGGTCGGTCACCTGCCCACAGCGATAGTGGTCGGAAGAAAGATTGTTGTGAAAGGATTTTAACTTTCAGCATCTGGATACCCTTATGGGTGGTTTGTCGCACTTTATAAGTCCTAATTGATTGACTGATTGACTGATATATGAGATATAATGATTGATATATTTATTATTTTGTACATTGATACTGTTTGCCTTTTCGAGTATACATCTTCTTATCATGACTATTGTGACACATATATGCTACAATATTTGAGGGTGTAATAAACATGGTTGGACCCATATATTACCAGGTGAGTTCTCTGGCAGGTCTGTTTTTCTCTAAACACTGTTTTGTCCTATTTGAATTGCCAAAGCAGGAGTCTGAGAAACCTTTCCATTTTCCCTTTATCGAGAGAGAGGTTGATACACTCACTTCTCTGGGTGCTTTTGGAATTGGGTCATTTGTGCTCGAAAAGGTGGGTGGGGGTACATAACAGGAGGAAAAGTATCAATGTCTTTAGTAGAGAGAGCAGTTAGGAAGCCATGTTGGTTTTTATGCTATGTGTTCATTGAGGGTCAGCTTAGTGTAAAAGGTGAATCCGAGTGACTTCGAAAGGACAGCCAGTTAATCACAGTTACTCTTCATCCTATATGTGATGTCAACATGGAAATTGCTTGGATCTTGTGAGACTCAACTGGACCAGCTTTGATCCCAAATCATGACATCAACAGTTGGAAGACAACGCTTCATGAGGTCATTCACTATGTGAGGACCTCAAGTGGGCCTCAATGGTTGATGGTTTTGGATGCTGTGTAGAGAGCCAGCCGAACAAACATGCAGTAAAGATGATTGGGCATCATCAACCACCTGAATGGATGCTGCTGCTGTCTGACGCTGCCATCATGGGCTGGAGTGGGAGTCGCGCAGGAGCATCGCAGTTGATCTTTTTGTGCAGCTGTTGGCGATAGTTTGCTGAATGACCGCTCCCATGATAGGAAAATGTTTATCGGAGGATAAGTTGCAGGGTCCTAGGTGTCCAGGTTTGTCGTCCTCGTGTAGGCGGGATGTGGAGAGGCCTGAGGGCTTTACCAAAACCCTCTTCTCTCAAGATGATGGGGTACCTTTGTTTACAGAGAACCCTTTAACCTCATCGCTGCGGCGCAAATTCCACCGCAGTGCTGAAGATTCCAATCGTGGGCGTGGTCATGACGGCTCCCGGCCATCATCAGCACACGCCCATCGTGACTCATGACGGCCGGGAGCCGTCATGAGCATAGAAAAGGTTAAAGATTGGAGAAGTCTTTCCAGAATGTCAGGACATGATTGAATTTGTTTACATGAGAATGCTACACTGTGGTTTCTGATCTTGACATTCTTGCCTGAGGAATAATATGATTGCTGTTCACTTCTTGGAGGGTTTGAGTGAATGTTGGTGTTTTGCGTTTGGGCTTCTAAACTGCAAAGAATTTCTTGATTCACATATTTGCCTCTCAAGAACAATAATGTTCCACGGTAAGAAGGCAGGCATTGAAGATTCTCTCCAGTGCCTCGGAGTATAATAATAGAAATGATTATAGAAATACAATGATGCTGATGAGACACTTCCAATAAACACCACACAGCCCCGTCTCCTCCTCAATGGGTCTTTATCCCTCGCTTGAGGGAGCCTGTTATGATCATGGGACTGTCCGGGTCTATTTTTCTGTAAGGCCACCTTTTTATTCCAGGCTTTCTCTTCTGCAGCTCCCAAAGTAACTAACTTCAATAGTTACAAACTGCAATGGTACCAAAGGCCATGCCTCGGTCAGTCCACAGTGAATTCTGAGCACTGACCGCAGAGCTCGGAAGACACGAGCAGCTCTCCGGGGCTCACAGTAACATCTTTTCAAATCATTAGGCAACATTTCTAATTAATGCCAATCATGTTTTGCATGTGTTCCTAATTTATTTGGTTACTATGCGTTTCGTTCATTTACGGAAGTGAGTCACTTATTGTTTATTGGGACTCTGAACATTTTGAAATGGGGAGTCGAACCCTTCGAATTAAATAAATATGTTTTTTCTGCAAGAGAGGTCATATTTCCTGTCAAGGTCGGCAATTAGACATCTACTGCGCTTCTTCGCAAGGACTGCATGTCTCTTTAATCCACCACCAAACACTTCCTGCCCCTTTTATCTCGCGCTTGTAGGTTCCTTCTTGCTCCCTTGGAGACTGATTACTTTGTTTCTCTTTCTTTGTGCTTTGTTTGGTGTTTTTCTCTCTCTCGTTCTCGGGAAATGTCTGATGCGAAAAGTAAGCAAAGTAAGCACTGCTCCTGTCTCCAAAACCATCTGAAGAGCTGGTCCCTAAACGTGGCAAACATCCCAACAACCAAAGTCTAGCATATAAAAGCAAGGTGACTCTCTCCAGCAGGGGGCAGTCTTCCCTGCATGGACCACATATATCTGATTGAGTGTCCCATTGCACTGCAGAGTCATACCCCTGACACCAGTGAGCACTAGAGGAACTCAGCCGAAAACCTAGATTGAGTGCACGCCGTTACCTTAGATATTGCAATTTATATCCAAACTGCGTAAGTGTAGACTACTGTGTGTTTCAAAGGTTTTTTCCTTTTCACATGTAGAGTATGCATGTAAGAAGTCACTGGAGTGAACCACGCTTCTAACATTTTGCAACCTCTCCAACCAGGGTGACCAACTGTTATGGGTGCAAATTCAGGACGGTGACTGTAAAAATTCAGGACAAAGGGTCAAAATTCAGGACTCAAATTCAGGACAGTAGGTCAAAATTCAGGACAAAACTTCAGGCACATCAGAGGTCGCGCAATAGTATATAAGTAAGCCCAGCCATACCCAAACATATTCAACCATTTGCAAATCTATGCATCATGTATCCAGCCATCTATCATTTCACTCATCCATCCCTTCATTCATCCTTTCACTTATCCATCATCCATCCATCCACCCTTTCACCCTATCCATCTGTACACTCATCCATCCTCTCTTCTACCCATCCATCCATCCATCCATTCATTCACTCATCCATCCAGCCATTTACCCTTTCACCCATCCAGCCATCCTTTCACTTACTATCCATCCACCCAGTCACTCATCCTTCCAACCATCCACCCTTTCAGTCATCCATCCATCCTCCCTTTCTCTCTCCATCGACCCTTTCACTTAGCAATCCTTCCTTCCATCCATCCACCCACCCATCTACTCATCCACTCATGAATCCATCCATTGACCCTAACACTCATCCATCCTTTCTCTCATCCATTTATCCTTTAACTCCTTCAGTCATCTATTCATCCTTTTGTCCATCTACCCTCCCTTTCACTCACTCATCCATCCTTGCATCCACCCTTTCGCTCATCTGTCCATCCATTCACCCTTGAACTTATCAGTTCATCAATCATCTATCATTTCACTCATCCATCAACTCACTCACCATCCACGCTTTCACTCATCCAGCCATCATTTTACTGATCCATCCACCCTTTTACCCATCCAGCTACCCTTCCACCCACACATTCAGCTATTTACCTATTCTTTCTTCCATCCTTCCACTCACTCATCAATCCAGCCATCCTCTCTCATCTTTCAATTCAATCTTTCATTCATCCATTCACCCTTTCACTAATTCATCCAGCTATCCACCCATCCCTTCACTTACTCACTTGCCCACCTTTTCATATTAATTTTGAGCTGAGCCTTTCTGAGAAGAGGCACATCAAGAACTTCACCCTCGCTGCAGGAGACATTCCAGGACTGGGACAGAAGCCACCCAGGGTAGAGACAGGATCCACCACAGGGCGGACAGGAGCCATCACAGGCAGGGGGGGGAGAGGGGGGGGGAGCCATCACATGGGGGCACAGGAGCCATCACTGGGGGGGCAGGAGCGATCACAGGAGGGGGAACAGGATCCACCAGGGTGGGCACAGGGGTGGGCATGCGGTATTTTAGTATCGTCCTGTCTCTTCCAGGGTGGGGTAGGGCTCCTCACCCCCTCCTAGACAAGACAAGGAGAAGACAGGCTCTCTTTCCAAAATGTTAGTTTTGCCCCCTTCTGCCCACACTGATGTACAGTACGTAAAGGAGATACTCCAAGAGAACTGATTTAACGGATTGTCCTCCATACTTTGTTAATCAGTGTGGGTGCGATTGTGCCATTTCTTTACCTTATTACATTATAGGCTGCATGTTAGAAGAACCGCTCGCTCTGTGAAGAGAACCAGTGCTGCCTCGGTGCAATCAGGGCCGGCCGGTTCTAGGATGTTTGGGGCCCTGGCAGAAAGGGAATGTGTGAGGCGGCGGCCCCTCTAAATTGCAGAGACGCATTCAGGGCTGTTTGCATCTGAATAGGAGCCCCTGCTCCTGAAGCCACAGCCCCTCTCTCTGTCACCTTCGAGCACCTCTTAACAGCTCATCAAGGGCTGGAGGTGTGAGGCCATCCCGCTGTGCCTCTCCAATGCTGCGGGGTATCTGAGCTTTGGAACAGCCTCGGAGTCAAGAAGGGAGGTGGGTGGAAGCTGTGCCCGGTTAAAATTACGGACAAATGGCGTCCGTTAAAGGATCCTATACGGACAACGGACAGACGGCCGAAATTACGGACTGTCCATGAAATTTACGGACGGTTGGTCACCCTATCTCCAACTCTTCTGTAAGATTACTGCACATCGCGTCTTCCCAGGGAGATACCCGGATCCAGTTGAGGCTTGTTTTGCCTGGGGTGGTGGTATGGGAAAAACTATGGACCTCATTTACTATATTTTGGCGCCGGGCAGCACCGGAAGGCTTCCTGCTGTGCTGCCCTATCTCAAAAGAAAAGGGCAGGAATGCGCTGATACAGCGTACTCCTGTCCTTCTTCACAGCGCTGGTGCACAAATGACTGCATGCGCCAACACAGGCACTCTTGCACCACAGTGCAAGGGCATCTGCGTTGACTCAGGTAAGGTAAGGTAAGGTAATTTTATTATGCATAGTTAATTAAAACCAGTGCAAACATTTTACAAAACAGATTAAATATCATAAAAGAAGTTGTGTCTTTAAAACGTCATTAAAAGAGCAAACAGTAAAAGCCCAATACAAATTTCCAGATGCGTTACTTTTGGGTAAGAGCAGGTGTCATTAAGTTCAAATTAGTGTCTAGATGCTGTGTAATGTTTTTTGGCAGTTTCTGCTCAATTAGCGCAAGGAACTTTACATACCTGCAGTTCAGTTTTGTGTTTGCAGGGTTAAGACAAGCCAGTACTGCTTGCCTTCTAGTGCGAGTTCCTATCTGTCTAAGTTGGTCCTTTAGGAACAGCTGGCGTGCTGGCCTGAACTCTTGGCAGAGGCAAGTCATATGAAGTATGTCGCCCTTCTCTGTATTGCAGAAGGTGCAGGGTTCGTGGCCATTGCTCCTTAGCCATGGTGGCAAATGCTCTCTGGTAGGCAAGACCCCTAGTCTGTATTTCAGAAACTTCAGTTTTATTGTCTTGGGATAACCCTGGCTGAAGTATGGTTGAGGTGTCAGGGATTTATATGTGTTTATGGTCATCCATGCATGGCTTCTTTTAGCGAATGACTCTTTATCCTCTAGTAGTGAAAGAGTTTTGACAGTTTTCCAGACCAGTTTTTTAAATGCTTTGTGGCCGAGTTGCAAATCCCAGATCGCAAATAGTTTGGTAGTCCCCAAGGCTGTCTTCAGGTAAGATCTTGCCTGAGATGCGTCCCTTCTTTGAATGTCTTGCCATAACAGCTCATTAAAGTGTTAGTAATAGCAGAACGAAGTTTGTGGCAACAGATGATGTAAGCTCCCTGTCTTGCAAGAGCTTGTTTTTGTAGTCCAAATTCCAGCCTGAGTTGGGCGGGCGATGTATAGGATGGGAGCGAAAACATTGTTCGGTAGGCTTTTGTCTGGATTACGTCCAGATTCTTGGCATCTCTCCCACGTAGAACCTCGCTGCCGTAGCAGATGGATAGTAGTAGCTTAGCCTGGATGATTTTCAAGTAAGGAGTCAAAATTGGTCCTGTTAGTTGGTTAGCTATGCTTTTTAATGTGGCGGCAATACAAGACGCTCTCCTTATTGCTTCTAGCATTTGCTGTGAGAATGAACCATCTTGGTCGAAGATGACTCCCAAGTATTTATAGTCCGAAGCTGGCTCAATATTTTGGCCCCCCAGTGTCCATATCTTCTGCGGCTTTTTGTGTATGTTTATTGACATAGTGCGAGTTTTGCTTAAATTTATTTTTAGTTTGTTTTCCATGGCATAACTGTGCATTTGAATTAGTAGTTGCTTGAGGCCGATGTAGGTATGGCTCAGTAGCACGACATCGTCTGCGTACAGAAGGTTGCTCAGGGGTTTCCCTCCCAGCCTCGGGGGATGGGAATTGCAAGTGTTTAATACGCCTGGTAGATCCGCCATATACAGATTAAACAGTGTTGGGGCGAGCACACACCCTTGCTTAAGGCCTTTGGTGGTGCGGACTTTAGATGATAAATGTGTGCCGCCTCCTAGCTTCACATGCACCCAGGTGTCGGAATGGAGAAGCTTCAGCATGCTTAACGTGGAATGCGGTATTCCCCATTGTGCCAGTTTCCTCCAGAGTCTGTCTCTATCGATGTTATCGAATGCCGCACTGAAATCAATGTAGCACATGTGCAGCGGCAATTTCCGTGTTTTGACTCAGGTTTTTTTTCTGGGGGAAGGGAATGCTACCTTACACCTTCCTTCACAAAAATAGCCCTTACGCCACCCCTGCTTTTGATGTATTCCCAGGTTTCCAGCATGTTGTAGATCTGGGACTGGTTCAAATGCCATGGCACACACCTCCCTATCACAGCGGCTTCCGTTGCCTCACAACATATTTACAAGGGCATGAAAAGCCATGCAGGGTGGCTTTACGTGGCCTCGTAGAGATGGGAACGCTCAGTGCGCCACCAGAACATTCCGGCGGCGCACTGCGCTTGTAACTAAGACCCTATGTTTGCTGGACTTTGCTTGGCTGGTCAACTTCCAAAGACATTTGTAGCTACGCTGGCTGGCATCCAGTGGCATATGACGCCAGTGAAAGATGGTGAATACCTAGGAAGATGGCAGGAACAACTACTGGTATATCAGGGACACTTGTGGACACCTGGCGGCAGTGAGGGGCATGCTATGAGGATACCTGGGGACATGATGGGCTTCACTGACATATAATGGCACATACCTGGGCAATGACTGCACCTGAGAACATGGCAGCAATAACTGGTGAGAGAAGGAGATGCATGGGCAGAAGATGGCCCTGGTGACGACGCCTTCAATATTTATTTTGATAGTTTTGTATAGCGCAAACATGACCCTTGGGGGTATCAGAGCGCTGGACGCCCAGCGCTCCAGACTTCTCCTGCACTCGGTGTCTGAGGCGTGAAGGTTCTTGGGGAAGGTTGTCTCAATAAACCCAAAGGAATGAGCTGCGAGAACACCTGTGCTCCTGCTGGGGTGTTGCTATGTACAAACCTCCAAAGTGTAACTTGAATAAACTGAAATATAGCCTGTCTCCACTCTTCACTTCAAGTTCAAGTTCATCTCCTTTGGAGGGAAGTTATGCAGAATGATGACTTGTTAAAACTGATATTGCTTTCAATATGTATTTAAAAAATAGAATTTATTAAGGAGAATTATTAATTCCATTCCATTCCATTTGTAGAGCGCGCGGCTACCACCAACGGTGGTGTCCCGGCGCTAATTAGCGGAAAAGACCCAGAAGAGCACAACAGGCTAAGGCAGGTCAAACAGACAAGCTTTCAAAGCCTTCCTAAACGCAACTTCCGACTCTGCTTTACGAAGATGGTCAGGCATGGAATTCCAGAAAGTAGCAGTTCCTACAGAAAAAGCTCGTCCGCCAACCATAATCTTGGCATAGCGAGGGATCCGTAGCAATTCCTTAGAATTGGATCACAGAGTCCTAGTCTGGCTGTACTTCTGAAGTCTCAGCTTCAAGTATCCTGGGCCTCTGTCTCTAGAGGCTCTGTAAACTGAAGACAGAGCTTTAAACTCTATTCTCTTCCTCACTGGGAGCCAATGCAGGCTACGCAAATGAGGGGAGATATGATGACGAAGTGGCACATTTCTAATAAGCCTGGCAGCAGCATTCTGGATGGTCTGTAGTTTTCTAATCAGATAGGCTCGAAGGCCTAAATACAAGCTGTTAGCGTAGTCCAGCTAACAAGCACGCGGACCACCGTTTCCCTGCAGTCCATCGGCAGAACATGAAGGAATCTCCACAGGGCTTTCAATTTCCAGTTACAAGAAGCAGAAACATGCCCTATCTGGACCTTGCATGACCATTTAGAGTCGAATTTGAAGCCTACATTGCGGGCCGATGTGACAGGAGCGGGAAGGGAGTTAAGCTCCTTCGGCCACCAAAGTTCGACCAGTGGAGTAGAAGGTTGATTAAAAAATATAACCTCCATTTTATCGGTGTTCAACTTCAGGCAACTGTCAGTCATCCATAAAGAAATATTCATAAGACATTGCCTAAATCTGCCAAAAGCGCTCTCTGCATGATCTTTAAAAGGGAATACCAACTCGGTATCACCGGCATAGGAAACCACTCGGACTCCACAGCGCTCAAATGCAGATACCAAAGGGGCAAGATATACATTAAATAGAGTGGGACTCAACTCCGAGCCCTGTGGGACTCCACACACAAGCGGACCGGCAGAGGAAACATGGGGGCGGGGGAACACTTGTTGTGACAGGGATGTAAGAAAGGAGCGCAACCAGGCTAAAGGAGTTCCCATAACTCCAAGCAGTGCCAGTCTTTCTAATAGAATCTGGTGTGATACTCTTTCAAATGCTGCGGACAAGTCAAACAGCACCAACATGGCACTGACGCCCTGGTCTAGGGATTCACATATTGTTTCTGCCACTTGTAATAGGGCAGTCTCCGTACTAAAGCCCGCCATAAAGCCTGATTGAGAATCATGGAGGTGGCTATTGACCTCCAAAAAGTCAGATAACTGCGGCTGAACTTCCATCTCTAAGATTTTTGCGGGTGCTGGCAGCAAAGATATCGGCCTGAAATTCTTAAGTACTGTGGATCTGCATTCTCTTTCTTAAGAATCGGCACGATATAAGCCTGTTTCCATATCAACAGATAACAGCCCGTTGACAAAGAGACATTCCAGATTGGATTTACATAAGGATTGAGCAAAGGGGCCAGCAATTTAAAAAGACTTGACGGGCAGGGGCCAAGGGGTGAACCCGACTTGACTTTCTTCAGATCTGAAAGGGAAGATTCTGGGCAATATGGGTGAAATTTATCCCAAGCATTGGGATGAGAGGTAGACAGAATAGTAATAGTATCAGACCTCTCCCCGGTGAGGGCAGAATAAATTGCTTGAACCTTCTCCTGAAAGAAAGTTTCTAGATTGTCACACAGAGGGGCAGAGGAGACAAAAAAGCTTTTCAATGCTTGCGGTTTCAAGAAACCCTGCACAATCTTAAAAACTTCCTTGGTAGCATTATTAGAGACCTTAATTTAGTTAGCAACATAGTTTCTGATCATGCTGCATTTAAGACAATGCAGTACAAAAGGGGGTGGTGATGGACGGAGCATCTGAACCAATCAAACACTCACACCCAGTCAACATTACACTCTAAACATAAACGCAGACAAACAATATCAGAGAAATGGTACGGACCAGAACTAAAATCATTGAAAAGAAAGTGCACAGCTTCTGAACATAGGTGGAGACTCAATAAAACCCAAGGAACTAGAGCTACATATAAAAGAGAACTTACACTCTACAACAAAGCTGTTAGGAAAGCAAAGAAGAATATTTCTCACGTAGAATAACAGAAAACAAAAATTCATCGAAAGAGCTATTTAAAATAGTCAAAGAACTATGTAGCCCTGTGAGCCTTTCTTTAGATCTCACTCCCTCACAAGAAGGTTGCAACAAAATAAATGATTACTTTTGTCAGAAAATAGATACAATTTATGCCTCTTTCTCTAATAACGAACCAGAACAATTAGAACCCCACGTTTCATCTATAACCCAGGCTAGCTGCCTCAGGTTCGGCCCATTTTCAGAAGAGGAGGTGGGCAAAGTTATGTTAGAAGTCAAATCAGGTTCGCCATTGAACCCATGCCCTTATCATATTTTCTCACAACTAACTCCAATAACTTGTCCGGTCGTAACAAAAGCATTTAATCTTTCTCTAACCTCTGCAGAATTTCCAAAATCTGGAAAAATGCCACAGTCACTCCGTTATTAAAAAAAGCAGGCTCTGATACCAATAATCCAGCAAACTATAGGCATATTTCACAGTTGCCGTATTTGTCAAAAGTACTAGAAAAATTAGTCAATAGGCAACTATCCAATTTCCTGGAAACCAACGATTTACTAGACATCTCTCAAACAGGGTTCCGGACCAATAATTGCACAGAGACAACACTTCTGGCAATGACAGATAACATCAGAACCCAGGTAGATCAGGGAAAAACAGTTGCCCTGATACTATTGGACCTTTCCGCGGCATTTGATACCGTACCACACAATCGGTTATTGGAAATTCTCGCTGCGAAAGGTATCCGGGAAAATGCATTAGGGTGGCTGCGATCCTTTATGCAAGATAGAACACAATCAGTACGGATGGGTGATTTTTCATCCCCTCGCGGAACATCAAGTATGGGGTCCCGCAAGGGGCCTCTTTGAGCCCAACATTGTTCAATGTGTTTGTCTCCTCGTTGGCTGAAATAGGAAGAAAATGGGGTGTCATTATCTGTTCTTATGCAGACGACACCCAGCTGATGATCAAATTAGATGAGGAAAATGACTCAAAGGACAGGCTACTAAATTGCCTCGCCGAACTAGCCAACTGGATGCATAGTCACTGCCTTAAGTTAAATGTAGACAAGTCCGAAATATTATTGTTCGGCAGACATACACAGCAATGGGACAGCAGTTGGTGGCCTATAACCCTGGGTGCCCCCCCCAGCCCGACAATAACGGCAAAGAATTTAGGTGTGACATTGGATAACACTCTGAGCATGAAAACCAATGTATCAACAATCTGTGGTAAAGGCTTTGCATTATTGAAAATGCTCAGAAGAGTCTTTCCATGGATTCCTAATGAGTGTAAAAAGATCCTAGTCCAGTCCCTACTGATGAGTAGGCTGGACTACGGAAACTCTCTGTTCGTGGGAATGGCTGAATATCTCTTTTCTAAAGTACAGGTTATGCAGAATGCTGCGGCAAAAGCAATCTGCAACAAAAGAAAATACGATCCAGCCAAGAGTTGCCTAAGAGAGCTCCACTGGTTGCCAATGAGTCAAAGAGCTACTTTTAAACTACTGTGCATAACACATAGAGCATTGCACAATACAGGCCCATGTATTTTAAAAAACAAAATTAAATTCTATGCACCATCCAGGAATTTGTGTTCCCAAACAACAGCAAGAGCTAGAACTACCCGTATGAAAACAACAAGGATGGGCGGACGGGCCTTCTCTCACCTGGTAGTGACCAGATGGAATGAGCTGCCCGTCAATCTTAGACTGACAGATTGCTACCCGTCTTTCAGGAAGCAATTAAAAACATTTCACTTCCCCAAGCCTGATTAAAACACGGATCCTATTACCTGCCTATCACTGACATTCACTACTGTCATTATAGCGCCGTGATATCCTAATTTAGGATGATTGTTAGCGCTTTACAAGCACTATTAACATTAACATTAACATAACAGATCTGGGTTTAATCCATCACCGTTCTGCTTGGCGGTTCTGGCTGGTCTGTTCCCATGAGGCACAGGGTCAGACTGATTTGCATATGGCCATGTATGAACTGGGGTGGCTGAGTGAGCTAAAGAATGGTAATGGATTAAACCCAGATCAGTTGACTGGGGGTGAGTGTTTGATTTGCTCAAACGCTCCGTCCATCATCCCCTTTTGTTTCGCGTTTAAGACAACAACATTTTTTTACGGCTGATTTTGTAGGTAGCTTTAGCTTCTAAGTCGTAATTTTCTCGCCATATACGTTCTAACCTTTTACAGGCCCTTTTCTCACTGTGAAGTTCTGACGAAAACCAAGGAGCCGAAGGCTTATTCCTGGCAGATTTAACAGTTTTGACGGGAGCAATTATGTCAAGAGCTTAAATAACCCAGTCATTAAAAACTGCGGCATCTGTGCTTGGGTCACCAGTTAGTTTAGGTGGCGTACTGTTGAGATCGGGACCCAAGGACTCCAAGAAGACTTTCCTCCAATTTCTCCTCTCCTCATATGAGGGCCTGGGACTATTATTCCATCGCAAACTGAACAAAGTAAAAGGAATTAACCGGTGATCAGACCAGGTCAAAGGCATAGGAGCTTCAACTCTCAATGCAGGATCATTTGAGAAAATAAGGTCCAGCATATAACCAGCTAGATGTGTGGGTTCAGTAACCCGTTGGGTCAGGTTCAATCCCTGAAGCATATCAGCTACATGTGATGCCAGGGAACAATTGTCCTTGTCCATATGGACATTAAAGTCGTCGAGCACCAATATCTCAGTGAGAGCTCGGCGATAATGTCAAAGAGCTTCGACATGTAAATAGACACGGAGTCCGGGGGTCTATAGACCAAGATTCCAGCAACAGTAAATCCGGAAGAGATTTTAATAGAAAAAGACATAGCCTCAATCAACCCTAGGTTCTCTAATCTTTTGCTAGAAATCGCGCAATCGTTTCTGGAAACAATCGCAAGCCCCCCCCCCGCTTATTATTAGCTCGATTAACCTTCAGGTATAGCCAAAAATATGTCAGGATTAGAAGACTTCCTTAACCAGGTGTCGGTCAGAAACATAAGATCCCACAAACCTGATTCAAGCGTGAGCCAAATGTCATCTGCATGTTTAGGTAGGGACCTACAATTAACTAAACATGCCTTCATATTCAATGTAATGTCTTTAGTTCTAGCTGTCAAGATTTTGTCCGGTGACAAACCTCCTCTTGTTTGATCCCTCATAGCCCCCTACCAAAAAGGAGCATTGGCTACAGCAGTGCTTCTGAGTATGGCACTGCCTGCTAAAATCAAAACAGGAGGGTTTACTACAGCTCACCCCTTTTAAACTGCATAATTGCTTCCTGGACCAGGATACTCTGGCTTGGGGGAAAAATGAGGCAGCGTAACTGGCGCTGGCCGCGATCCGGACGCGGACAGGCACAGGCAGGCTTGCCTTCGGCGCGCCAGCGGCTCGCCCGCTGCCCGCGTCCGCTGTCACGGGCGCCATTTAGTAGACAGTCGAAATAAGGTCAAGCGGCAGACTAGTCCGCTGATCAAGATGGCGCCTGGAGGTGCCCTACCCCAACAGTGAGACTCGGGTAAAAATGGCTACCCAATACGAACACTCAAAGCCAGGCGTTGAATGAAGCACCCTTCAACACGCAGCAATGCCCAAAAATACCACCCAAATCCCGGTAAGGCAGGTAAGTAAATTAGACCCCAAAAATGTAAGCCCACAATTACAATATCAGCAAATGTAAACACACATACAAATGAGCACAATTGAAAACGTTAAAAAAATTTAAAAAGGGCAACAAGCATAAAGTGTCAAGCGGTAGAATACATACCTTTTGCTAGTTTTTCTTGGGCTTTAGCTAAAGTTGACTTTTTTGGTTTCTTTACAACCTTTTTCACTGTCTTTATAACCTTGACCTTTTTCTTCACCACGGGCTTGGCTACAAAAAAATCAACCAGAAACGTGAGAATTTTTTAAACGTTCATCTGTTTGTATTTATACGAACACATGATGCAGGTAGGATGGTGTCAAGACCATGCATTGTGCAAGTGCAATGTAGAATCATGCACACATCCTCAGTTAGAGTTAAATTCATAGAGCAAACCAAGTAAAGCAGCTTTTTAAAAACATTAAAATCACAGCAAAAACCTAACAAGCATTGGCAATGTCAGTAGGTTTGGCTTAGAACTGAAAGTGCCTCTTTGGTCACTCATGAATATAGGCACACAATGTGTTATAATAAATGTACTCTGCCATTCATTCTTGCACCCATACAAACATACATCCACCAACTGACTCCTTGTTGCATACACCCAATTACCGATACGTGGGAAAGCAGACAATTACTCAACAAGTATGGGGGAGATAAATTAAAAGAATAAAAGTGGAAAAAAGAAACATACCATCCACCAAAATATGACAGGCATATGCTTTCAATCGAACGAAATAAGACTTAATATAGCAGCTGGGAGCTGTCTTGCAGTCATATTGTACATAGTGTATACTTGTTGTAAAGTTCCAACATAGCTATCATGTTTACAAGCAATGTGTTGGCCAGTTTGGAGGGTTTAAAAACAATGATACACTATGCACAATACCATTACAAAATAGCTGCATAGTAAACATTGCACTGGGCCCTCATCTTAGAATGCTAAAATGCCTGATGTATCTCTGTTTTACTGCTCCAAGGAGGACAACATAGTGTCAGTCAGTCAGTCAAAATACTTTATTTCGATAATTCAATATCATAAAAAGACGGTGAAGCATACTATACAATCAAATACACTGTAAAAACAATTACATTTCATATATTTAAAAATATCCCACAAATTTCATAAAATTGTTAAAAGAATCATTTTACAATAAATTTAGCTGCCATATTACGTTACTCTATTAAAAGACCAATATATACAATGCAGAAAATCCAACTTTATAAAAATACAATCACTTACAATTTATCATTCTCTTGTTCCTAACCCTAACAGCACCCACCAAATAACTGGCAACGTGGAAAATGACCCTGGGGCTGTTTAGTAATTGTAAATATAGGAGAGCGGGCTTAACTTGAAAAAACCCTGCCTCCTTAAGGATAGGAACAAGAAACTTAGTCCTTATTACCGAGTAATGACCACAAAACATCAAAAAATGCATTGTGTCCTGCGTCGAAAAAATTATCGCAGGAACACGGTGGTGCCTGTTCAGGACTACTCCATTCAGAAAAGTGACCTAAGTTCAAGTGGATCATATTTAAACGAAAATGTGTTAAAAGAAACCTGTGGTAAGAACTATTAACTAAAACAAGGTAAAGTTCAGGTCCTGGGGGATTAGCAACAATAAGGTTGGCCCTTACAGTGGGTTTTCTAAGCTCAATTTCCTCTCTGTTTAAGACCAGTATCAGTAACATAGCCCCCTTTATTAGTGCTATGTCCTTACGAGTTATTTTGTCTGTTGAGAAAAAGAGCTCAGGTCTCCCTAATTTGTGAAACCAATGTTTAACATAAGATAACCACTTAATTTTATTTCAATTGTCGAGTGAAAGGCAATCTTTAATGATGACATGATTCAGAGAGAGTTCATCATTCAACCAGGTCTTCAGCCAGGATATTAAGGGGGCCACTCTTATTGTGTCTGTAATAAAACCGGCCCCTAGCTCTGAATGAATCGTATAGGATGGGGTAGACTGTGACACTGATAAGATCGATCTCATAAATTTATTTTCAGTGATTTGTAGACAGTCTATAGCACTGTACCCCCATAATGTGCAGCCATATGTGGCTACCGTCAAACATTTCGCTTTATAAATGTTCAACAATGCCATTATGGGCCTAGCCCCCAATTTTCTGCTAAAGCCCATGATTGCTGAGGAGGTTCTAGCAAAGGCCGCATTTCTGTTTTTAATCTGCAGTCCCCAATTCCCCTTCTCCTCGAAGGTAATCCCCAGGTATCGGAATGTAGGGACTCAGCTAAGTTCCTCCTCACAACAGTAGAACGTTTTCAGGTTTTTCTTTCTTGTACCCCTTCCCATAATCATGATTTGAGATTTCTTTACATTTATTTTAAGGTCCAGGGAGGTCATAAAAAGGCCAAAAGCGTCCAACAAACGTTGAGGGCCGACCCCGGTCCGTGCTAGAAGGACCGCATTGTCCGCATACAGGAGAACCGGTATGCCAAGTTCCCCTATATGCGGTATATCAAACACGGCCTCCCAAAGCATGGGTTCGAGAGCGTTTATATAAACTGTAAACAGAAGGGGGGCCATGATACACCCCTGCCTGACCCCCCTTTCTGATTTAAAGTGGCTAGAACAACGCCCCTCTGCGTTCACCCTGACAGAAGCCAAGAGACCAGAATGTAGGTCCGCTAAAATGTTTACCAGGGCAGAATCAAGACCTAAATCGATTAGGATCTGCCAGAGTTTTGTGGGATTTACAAGGTCGAAGGCCGAGGACAGGTCCATGAACCCCAGGTATAGTGACCCATCCTTGGCCTTGGTATATTTATCCACCAGCAGTTGTAAATTAAGGCACTGATCCAAAGTACCTCTTTTGGATCTGAATCCATATTGCGCTTTTGACAGTATCCCTTTGTCGTCAAGCCACTCCTGTAATTTGTGCAAAATGACCCGGCCCAAAATTTTAACAGATGAGTCTATTAAGGAAATTGGTCAGTAACAGGCTGGGTCTACCCTGTTACCCTTCTTAAAGACTGGGACGATAATGGATTATTTCCAGGATGCTGGGATACTATCATGATTTAGTGCATTAAAAACCTTGCACAGGATCTTCGACCACAATTTTGGGGCATATTTGAAAATGTCGGCAGGGACCCCATCAGGACCAGGTGCCTTATTTATCAAGGTCTGGTCTATCGCCCTTTCCACTTCTTGCACATCAAAGGTAACACAAGAACCCTCCTTTCTATGGGTGGTGTCGTTTAATGGGTCCTGATAGGCAGTGTTAGAGTATATATTCCCAAAATGTTTGATCCATGCATCATCAGGAATATTGGACTCAAGGGGGCGATTCTCCTCATTTGAGAAAAGTGGCTGGTTAACTACTTACCAGAACTGACTGCTATTTTTTAATGTCTCTGGTTCAAGTAGCTTTAACCAAGCCTTTTCTTTTAACTCGTTCTTCCTAGTTTGCATAGTATTTTTATAACATACTCTTAACTTAGCTATTAGGGCACGGTCTTTTGGACTAGTCTTCAAGGCCCTAAGTAAATCAGCATGGGCCCTTGAGCACGAGTGATCAAACCATCTCTGTACGTGATGTTTGGGGGGCCCTTTTGCCCCAATTAAACTTTGGTTGATCTGTTTGCAGATGTTATAAAACGCCACAACTACTTGAGTACTTAGTGCCCCTGTGCCTAGGCAGATAGCTACGTCATCCTCCGCCCTAGCCAAAACGTCCTGTACAATAGTTTCTGGATTAATATTCGACCACTTTAACCTACGGCCTTGGTCTATAGGAATCACATTTTGGCCTCCCTTATGTAACACTAATTTCATGGTTAAGAAATCCCTGGACAATACCTCTACTAAGACTGGGTTATGGTCACTAAAGACTGAAACCACTGTTTTATACCTTACCACTTTACCTAATATATAACAGGACATAAAAATAAAATCAATAATTGCGCCATCACCAGATCCTTTAAAAGTAGGGACCCTATTTTCACCCTCACCGCATCCAGATTCATACAGATTCCACACCGCCAAGAAATCCTCAAGTGCCTCCCCTCTTTTTGAATGTTCAAAATGCGTGACTGTAGAACAGGGCGGACCCTCTTCTACTGAGTTGGCACAAGGCTGATTACAGGGTTGAATATTAAAATCACCTAAGAGAATTATCTCAAAACAATTTCCTTTAGTTCTGTAAACTGACAAAAAATTATCAAGGTAACCAAGATTATATCTGGTACTTTCATTTGCATTTGCATTATAAAAATTTATAAACAAAATATTTGATGAATCGGGGGAATTCAATTCAACAATTAAGCAATTTTGACAACCTGAGTCAAGCTGGGTTAACACTCCTTTTAGATCAAGTTTAAACAAGCTTAGTAAACCTCCTTTTGATCTACCTGCCACGCTACTTGTGGACCGAATAAAAAAAATTCTATATCCATCTAAGAAAAGCTGTTCGATATGTCCCAGGTCTCCTGAAATGCCAAGATGTCAAAAGATTTCAAAAAATCAAACCATATTTCGTTTTCACCTTTACCTCTAATCCCGGCAATGTTCCAGGTCATAATTCTGCAGGACTGTGAGTTAATCCTTGAGTGGTTTACCAGTCAGTCATTTTCCTCCAGAGATGCCAAAGGCGCAAACCGATTACACAGTGGAAGAATTTGTTCAGCTTGAAAATGTGGCCTACACAAACTATAACAGTAAGAGTCCGATGACAAGGAGTTTTGGTAACCAGGATGGGCACACAGGCCAGTGCCCTGCATAGAAGGAGATGTTAATGGATTTTGTTGAACAACATGGGGTTTGGAGATGTTACTAAGGTGATTGTAGAAAAACCCGAGGGGGCGCGCACATATAAAATCATCTATAATTGGTAAGGAAGCCGCCCTCAGCAGAACAGTGGCTACATGCTGTGGGTGCCTAAAGTTTACCCTTGGTCGTTTTTCTAGAATTGCCTATCCAGCCCACTCTGCGTGTCGATATAATGTCATTACAAAATGTGACAGGAAAACCACAGTATTTACTCAGCCATGCCAATACTTTATAGTTCAAGGAATCCATAGTTTCCCCCCTTGCGTCATTTAACCGTGAGTCTACCCCAAGGACATTAGTTAGCACTACTATATATGGAGCACAATCTGGTGGTAGATTAACTAGGGGTCTTTGCTTGCCTTCCCTCAACCCTAAATTGTTCCCTGCAACAGTGGGGAACGAGTTAGCCCTCAAAGTGGGAGGAGGAATAGGTTGATTACTTGGGGGCTGTGCAGGTGTTGCAGCTGCCACGATGTTTGTTGCCTTGTGACCCCCACTGCGAGAACTTGTGGCCCCCTCATTTACGGCAGTGCTCCTATCTGCTTTGGATGAAGGCAAATGTGCAGATAGGAGAACACCCAACCTAGAAACCTCCTTTGAGACCTGGTCCATTTTGTCCCCAACCCCTTTACTGGGAACAGCAGGGCCCTTAGTTTCTTTAGTGCTAACATTAGATTTTTGAGAGTTTTTTTCTGAGGTGGCCAGGTGGGAAGCTAGAAGAGTACCCAGTCTGGATACCTCTTTTGTGACCTGTTCGACTCTGTCTGCCAATGGTCTAAACATAGTCTCCATTTTCAATACAAACATGTTGATCAGGGAGTCGAGTTGATCACTATTCAGTTTGATCGTATCCCCCTCATTTGGATTATCAGGAAGGACTCCCACTTCTTCCTCCGGTGTGGTGGCTACCTTCTTAACTCTCTTATATCCTCCCCGTTTATTTTGTGACCCTCTACAGGCTCTCACTTTCCTTCGTGCCTGCAGGGGTACCGGAGAGGGTTCCGGGGACGATATTGGTAAAGGTTGAATTGTCGAAGACGGGGAGTTATCTAGTAACGCCACAGTAGGTGCTAAGGTGACAGATGTGTCTATATCTGCAACTGTTTAAGTGCTTGGAGTACCCCCTGGAGCTAGATCACAGAACTCTGTTAGTTCTGAAAGATTTGTTGGTGAAGCAGGCAGGCTGAATCGGCCTAGAGACATGCGGCGTGCTGTATTGATCTTACTTACCACTTTTACCATATAGTTATCTTTCGGCCCAGACAAAGATGGCGTTTTTGAAGAGCGCAGTTTAGCCATGACAGACCGACTCAATTAGCAGCCTGTAAAACACACTCAACAATTGACACTCACGGTTCTCAAAAGTCCCAAAGGAAAGTCCCAAAGTCCGTGGCCCGACCCGGCCTCCTCTAGCCTCTGACGGCCGCAGACGGCCCGCCCTTGTCCCGGGCGTCTCCCGGCGCGTGCCCGCGCGCGTCCCACGGGACGAGGGACCAACGCTGCCTTTATGCGCCTCCTGGCGCTGCACAGGGCGTCACTGGTGGTGGGAGGGACCCGGCGGAGCCAAGCCCGGCCCGGGGACAGACGGAGCTAAGCCCGGCCCTTTGCTGCTGGTGCTGCGGCTCGGTCAACGCTGGAACCGTAAGAAGAACCCCACTGGCCTCGACACCGGCGCTGCCTTTATGCGCCTCCTGGCGCTGCACTGGGCGTCACTGGTGGTGGGAGGGACCCGGCGGAGCCAAGCCGGGCCGGGGGACAGGCGGAGCTAAGCCCGGCCCTTTGCTGCTGGTGCTGCGGCTCGGTCAACGCTGGAACCGTAAGAAGAACCCCAACATAGTGCTTTTAAACATGGAGCCCATCTTGGAACAGTAAAACAATGATACACTATGGAGAGTACCATTCCATGATGGCTGTCCAGTTTAGAAATGGTGGCTGCACAAGATGCAGAACACTGCAGATGAAGCGAGAAACAGGTAAGTGTCCCGGTAAGATAGTCTGGGGAGCCGCAAGATGCTCTTAAAAGTAGAAGGAGAGGTGAAAGAGGACTTTTACCAGGAAAAAATGCAAAGCAAAAGGACTGACCACCATCTCACGCACTGATTCACACTCATTTTCATTTAGAAACACACATGTGATTAGGCAAAATGCTGTTCTTCAAAGGTCAATAGAGCCAAGGGCAGAACTTAACCGATCAATTACCCCTTATTGTATGGCATCATGGGGGAAGCACTCAAATAGACAGAAGAGAGCTGACACAAATACCCTCTGCATATGTATATACAAGATGAATATTGGTAATGTTTTTATTTTGTTTGTCTTTAAAGGAGCTGCACCTCCTAAGTCCTGCCTCAGAGTAGAGATGCAGAATTTATCAAAGGAAGTAATAAACACCAAAAGCGTTTGTGCTCATGAAAATATGGTAAATGACGCGACCAAGCCAGAGGGAGGATGGAATTCAAGCCCCACTTCAGAATCTGCTTTGAAGCATCCAAGCCATCCCTGACCAAATCATAAAATGGCTCATTATTGTGCTTCATAGGCTTGCGACTGCCAATTTCATCAGCTGCTATAAAGCATGGACATAGTGGCCTAGTAAGGCATGGACGTGGTGGCCTAGGCAGGCATGGATGCAGTGGCCTAGAAGGCATGGACGCAGTGGCCTAGAAGGCATGGACGTACTAAAAACTCCTGGACTTCGTGGTCTAGTAATGCATGGACGTTGAGGCAGAGTAGGACATGGAATGGAATGGAATGAGGATTTGTAAAGCGCGTTGGCTACCCAGGGGCGTCCCAGCGCTGTAGGGAGCTTGAACTGATCCGGAGAGGTGGGAAGAGAGAGGCGGAATGAAGTTGATGGACATAGTGGCCTAGCAAGGCATGGACATAATGGCCTAGAGAGGCATGGATGTAGTGGCCTAGTAAGGCATGGACATAGTTGCCTAAAAGGCATAGACATAGTGGCCTAGTAATGCATGTGCAATGCATCGTCGTCCGCCAACTTCGTGGCACTTGGAGATTTTAATCTCCACTTTGAGGACCCCGCGGACACACTTGCTACCGACCTGCTAGGTGATCTGAAAGCCTTTGACATGAGTCTAATTAATTCAGGGGCCACGCACTGTAAGGGCCACCTTCTGGATCCAGTCATTTCTAATATGGATAGGATTGAAGCCTCAACTCCTTTAGCCTTACCGTGGTCAGACCATTTTTTGGTTCCTTTTAATTGGCAGTTTGATCCAACGAATGAAACTATTCCTAGGATCTATTTGGCTGATAGGGCTTGGTCCAGGCTCCCAGTTGAGCGCTGGTTTGCCAATCTAGATGGGACTCGCCCTTGTCCGGTGCAGGATCCATTAATGGCTGATATAAACTTGGAAAATTGGTTAAACAGATCTTTAGACGCTATTCTTCCCATAAAGAAAATGCCAAAGAGGGAAAAAAGAGTGGGTTCAGCCCCTTGGTATTCCCAGATGTTGAGAACTCTCAGGAAAGGTTGCAAAAGGCTAGAGAGGATTTGGAGAAAGGATTGGGGAGAGGCAACCCGGATTGAATATCGTAAGGCAATAAGAGGATACAAAACCGCTCTCCGGGATGCCAAAGCCAAGTTTTTTGAGGAGAGAATTGGCAACTCGGCTAACTCCTCTAGAGAGTCGTTCAAGGTCTTCAGAGACCTTCTGAAAACTCCGGACCCACCACTGACCCACGGGAACCCTCAAAAGAAATGTACGGATCTGGCCAACTACTTTCATATGAAAGTAGAAAATATCGTAAACTCCTTGCCACCTTCTCAGGAATTAGATATAGGCAAACAGCGAGCTGATGTTCAGATTAAGCTCGATGTCTTTGGCCCAGTGACCTCTGACGAAGTCCTCAGGGTTCTAGGGGCCATGAAGAGTGGTTCACCGAGGGATCCGGTCCCGATGAGATATCTTAAGCAGATAACAACTACCATCGCGGAACCAGTAACAGATCTCATCAATGCATCCTTGGCACAGGGGTCGGTTCCACCTAGTTGGAAAAAAGCGGTCGTGAAAGCCCTTTTGAAAAAGCCTGGTCTAGATCCATCAGACCTGGCTAATTTCAGACCGATCTCTTTGCTGCCTGGGTTCGCTAAGATTGCGGAGAAACTGGTGAACAGGCAACTGTCACTCTTCTTGGAGTCTAACGGCCTGTTGCGGAATTCCCAAACGGGATTCAGGCCGGGCCAAGGCACTGACACCGCCCTCTTGGCAGTCGTGGAGGAAGCCAGGAGCATTCTGGATTCAGGAGGATCAGTGGCAGTGATACTCCTGGACCTCAGTGCGGCTTTTGATACCGTAAACCATCAGGTGCTGCTCCAACGACTGTCTGATGTGGGTCTGACTGGAATGGCCTTGAAGTGGCTCGCGTCGTTCCTTCACCAACAAACCTTTCAGGTTTGGGAAGGTAGTGCTCAATCTGCCCCCATTCCCCTTCAATGTGGTGTGCCTCAGGGCTCCTCCCTGAGCCCCACATTGTTTAATGTCTATATGGCTCCGTTAGAGGATGTGGTGGCACCACTGGGCATCAAAATAATCAGCTATGCTGATGATACCCAGTTGGTGGTGGCCCTCTCCCAATTGGGGGACTATCCTGATCTTTTGCACTCCTGCCTGTCCAAGGTGTATACTTGGATGGGCAACTCAGCATTAAAATTGACCGGCGCTAAAACAGAGCTGATGTTGCTGGGACATGCGGGGCCTTCGTTACCGCCAGGTAGTTGGCCGACTTGCCTTGGCGATCCTCCAACTCCCAAAAAAGAGAATAAAAGTTTGGGCGTGTGGCTGGAACAAAATTTGTCATTTAAAACCCATGCAAAGAAAACTGCCGGAGTCTGCTTTTCCTTGCTTCGATCGGCCCGCAAGATCTTACCCCTTCTTCCTCCGACCTCCAGGAAACTCCTTATTCAGGGGCTGATAGTCTCGAGGTTGGACTACAGCAATGCGCTTTTTCTGGGTGCCCCGGAGGCAACGCTCACTAAACTTCAACAAGTGCAGAACGCGGCAGCAAGACTGTTGTTGAATATTCCTAGGAGACAATCGGCAAAACCAGCATTAAGAGTGCTGCATTGGCTCCCAATACGGGAGAGGATAAAATTCAAATCGCTCTGCACGGCTCATAAAATCCTAAGAGGGGAAGGCCCTCCCATCCTGCATAATATGGTTCTTCCCTATAAGGCTACTAGAGCACTTCGCTCGGACCATAAATCCCTGGTAAAAGTGGCCAGAGTTAAAAGAGCCCGGACGGGCGGGAGAAGATTCTCGGTGAATGTGGCCAAGTTATGGAACGCGTTGCCCTTGAATCTGCGAACTGAGACCGGTATCATTCGGTTCCGAAAGTTGCTAAAAACTCACCTATTCCCCGCCTAATGATGTCCTTCTTGCAGCTCCATTCCTCTGAACTATGAACTAGCGCTGGGATGCCCGAGGGTAACCACGCGCTATATAAGATTCCAAATAATAATAATAATAATAATAATGTGCATGGTGGCCTAGTAAGGCATGGACGTAGTGTTCCAGAAAGGCATGGATGTGGTGGTCTAGTAGGGCATGGTCGTGGTGGCCTAATAAGGCATGGACGTGGTTGCCTAGCAAGGAATGGACATAGTGGGCAAGTAAGGCATGGACATGGTGGCCTAATAAGGCATGGACATGGTGGCCTAGAAAGGCCTAGAAAGGCATGGATGTAGTGGCCTAGTAAGGCATGGATGTAGTTGCCTAGCAAGGCATGGACACAGTAGGCCAGTTAGGCATGGACATAGTGACCTAGAAAAGCATGGACATAGTGGTCTAGAAGGCATGGACATAGTGGCCTAGAAGGCATGGACATGGTGAACTAGTAAGGCATGGACATGGTGACCTAGTAAGGCATGGACATGGTGGCCTAGAAGGGGAATTACCTTTGCTACGACCCGGAAGAACGAGCTCTGGAGTCACGCAAGCCGAACAATTACTTACCCGAACAACGACTCCGCCTTAACCACGCATGTGCTTGGTTAAGGCTGATTCGGTCTATTTTATGGGCATGGCGGAGTTCGTAGGAGCCTCGCACAGGAACAGGTAAGAGGGGTTTGTGGTTAGTTTTTAGGGAGTTTTCAGGGGTGGGAGGGGATGGGGTCAGTTTTCAGGGGGTGGAGGGGTTGGTGTTAGTTTTAGGAGGTGGAGGGTTTGGGGTTAGTTTTTAGGTGGTGGGTGTTTGGGGTTAGTATCAGGGGATGGGAGGGGTTGGGGTTAGTTTACAGGAGGTTGTGTTTGTTTTTAGGGGGTGTGTGTGATCATGTTTGTTTTTAGGGGGTGGGGTTTGGGATTAGTTTTTAGGGGGTAGGGGGGCTTGGTGGGATCGGGGTAGTATTTGGTATGCATTTTTTTAACCATGCCTGCATTTACCACAAAAAAGTGTGGTAAAGGAATGCGTGGTAAAAGAAATCGTGGTTTAGATGAGGTCTTGGTGGGGACCTCGT
The DNA here is from genome assembly GCF_964263255.1 of Lissotriton vulgaris. NCBI lineage: Eukaryota > Metazoa > Chordata > Amphibia > Caudata > Salamandridae > Lissotriton > Lissotriton vulgaris. The sequence goes on along the minus strand of NC_141689.1, from coordinate 101,622,738 downwards.
TGTTAGGGTAGTCGTTGTTGTGGAACTCGTTGTTCCAATTTACAACCGGCCTAGAAGGCATGGACATGGTGGCCAAGTAAGGTATGGACAAAGTGGCCAAGTAAGGCATGGACGTAGTGGCCTAGAAGGCATGGACATAGAGGCCTAGTAAGGCATGGACATAGTGGCCTAGTAAGGCATAGACAAAGTGGCCTAATAAGGCATGGACATAGTGGCCAAGTAAGGCGTGGACGTAGTGGCCTAGAAGGCATGGACATAGTGACCTAGTAAGGCATGGACATAGTGGCCTAGTAAGGCATGGACGCAGTGGCCTAGAAGCCATGGATATGGTGGGCTAGTAAGGCATGGACATAGTGACCTAGTGAGGCATGGATATAGTGACCTAGTAAGGCATGGACATAGCGGCCCAGTAAGTCATGGACATAGTTGTCTAGTAAGGCATGGTCATAGTGGCCTAGTAAGGTATGGACATAGTGGTCTAGTAAGACATGGACATAGTGACCTAGTAAGGCATGGACGTAGAGGTCCAGTAAGGCATGGACATAGTGGCCCAGTAATGCATGGACATGGTGGCCTAGTAAGGCATGGTCATAATGGCCTAGTAAGGCATGGACACAGTGGTCTAGTAAGGCATGGACATAGTGACCTAGTAAGGCATGAACTTGGAGGCCTAGTAAGGCATGGACATAGTGGCCCAGTAAGGCATGGATATAGTGGTCTAGTAAGACATGGACATAGTGGCCTAGTAAGGCATGTACTTAGTGGTCTAGTAAGGTATAGACGTAGTGGCCTAGAAAGCATGTACATAGTGGCCTAGTAAGGCATGGACGCAGTGGCCTAGTAAGGCATGGGCGTAGTGGCCTAGAGGGCATGGACACAATGGCCTAGAAAGCATGGACATAGTGGCGTAGTAAGGCATGGATGCAGTGGCCAAGTAAGACATGGACATGGTGGCCTAGAAGGCATGGACATAATGGCCTAGATGGCATGGACATAATGACCTAGTAAGGCATGGACATAGTGGCCTAGAAGGCATGGGCATAGTGGCCTTGAAAGCATGGACACAGTGGCCTAAAAAGCATGGACATAGAGGCCTAGTAAGGCATGGACGTAGTGGCCTAGAAGGCATGGACACAGTGGCCCAGAAGGCAAGACCATAATGGCCTAGATGGCAGGGACATAATGGCCTAGTAAGGCATGGACATAGTTGCCTAGTAAATCATGGACATGGTGGGCTTGTAAGGCATGGACATAGTGACCTAGTAAGGCATGGACATAGTGACCTAGTTAGGCATGGACGTAGAGGCCTAGTAAGGCACAGATGTAGTGACCCAGTAAGGCATGGACATAGTGGACTAGTAAGGCATGGACATAGTGGCCTTTCAAAACATGGAATATAGTGGTCTAGTAAAGTATGGCCCTATTGGCATAGAAGGCATGGACATGGTGGGCTAGTAAGGCATGGACATAGTGGCCTAGTAAGGCATAGACACAGTGGCCTAGAAGGCATGGACACAGTGGCCTAGAAGGCATTGTAGAAGATATTTGCACTACTGCAGCGCGCTCCAGAGCAAAGGCAGGCGCTTAGCTTTTAAATTGATTACGAATTGCTGATCGTCACGCAGTGGGTCCTTACCGCTGGGTTGAGCCCTTCCGCCCCGGTCCATCGCGGCTCTCTTGCCGTTTGTGTGGAGGGTGGCTCTCTCACCGCGGCTACTCGTGCCGGTCCGGTGGAGAGCGGGCGCCATATTGGGAGGAGCCTGAAGGACACTGGGACCAGAGTTAGCGGTCCAGTTGCCCGAGGCTCCCTCCCATAAAACGACTGTGGTGTGCTGCTCCCGAGTGGTTCCCAGGTTAGTGGCAGTTGCCTGGTGCCATTGGAATACAGCGCGCACTAGGAGATATATTGCGGCAACTGTGGAGCATTATAATCTGTTTTGAAACCCTGCTGATGCAATTTATTTTCATTTGACTTCACTTTGTTTTTTAAATCGGAAACTGTGATATTTGCACTACTGCGGCGCGCTGCAGAGCAAAGGCAGGCGCTTAGCTTTTAAATTGATTACGAATTGCTGATTGTCACGCAGTGTTACGAATTGCTGATTGTCACGCAGTGGGTCCTTACCGCTGGGTTGAGCCATTCCGCCCCGGTCCATCGCGGCTCTCTTGCCGTTTGTGTGGAGGGTGGCTCTCTCACCGCGGCTACTCGTGCCGGTCCGGTGGAGAGCGGGCGCCATATTGGGAGGAGCCTGAAGGACACTGGGACCAGAGTTAGCGGTCCAGTTGCCCGAGGCTCCCTCCCATAAAATGCAATGTGTCTTCGGGAGCGCAGCGGGCGCGCCGAAGGCGCGCCGAAGGCGCGCCGAAGGTGCACTTTGGTAAGCCCGTCTGCGCCCGTCCGCGAGCGTCCGGGACCCGGGGCCACAGACCCTGGACAAAATCATACCTACTCTACTTCGGACTTAATTGCTCTCAGACCTATCGGTAAGCTGTGTCCACCATTACCTCCGCACACACTAAAACGTACTTCTCAACTCGGTATCTCCAAAGTTACCGCTGCTGTAGATTTCTCACTTACAAAGACATTATGCACAGACCATGGTATACTCAACAAACTGACTCCTGAGTTTCGCTGCATCTACCTTAACAACAGGTCGATGATTAAACATCAGGTAGACATTTTTCTATTACTGACCGATGAAAAACCAGACATGCTTTTTCTGACTGAAACTTGGTCTACTCTTGACCTGCATCGCTTCCCTCAGATTACTATATTCTCTCAGCCAACCGCCCACCAGGAAAAACAGGGAGGGAGTAGCTGCTATTATTCGTAAAATCCATCAATTCAGAGAACTCTCACCTCTGTCCCTTCCAGATACGGAGAACATTGTTATTAAGTTTAATACTGACAGTGGGGCGCTAATACTGATATTAGTATACCGGCCTCCGCATTATATGGCCACTTTTCCTTCTCTCTTAGCAGAACAATTGGCTTCATGTGTTGTCAACTATTCTAAAGTTCTTCTAATTGGGGATCTGAATTACTGGTTTGACAATGTAACATTAGACCTCCAAGCAGCAAAACTCAAGGATTTACTATTGGACCTTAATCTGATACAGCATATCCACTCTTCTACCCATCAGAAAGGCCATAGTCTGGATCAAATCTGGTCATATAATCTGTCTCTACCTTCGCCCTCTATACATCCTTGTAGCTGGTCAGACCATTTTTTCATACATTTTTCCTTTACTATAGATGGGACCATCAAAGCTAGGCCACAAGTGGGCAGAGAAATTCGGAAATGGAGGTCTGTAGACTTACCCGCATTCCTAAATACTCTGGCTACTACCCTTCCCCCTCAGGGCGAGGACATAGAATCCAATGAAAAAGCACTCTCACAATGGCTGTGCGAGGCGGTAAATCTCTATGCTCCTTTGGTAAGCTTTCCCAAATCACGAGGGAAGGAGGCCCATAAATGGTTTACTCCAGATTTGAAGAAACTAAAACTTAGCATTAGACAAAAAGAAAGGAAATGGAGAGCAAACTATCTACCGCAGGACAAGGAGATTTATTACTTAGCTAGGAAAATGTATCAAAAAACGCTTTTAAAACACAAGACTGATTACTTTTCTGCAAAAATCATGAACTCCTCGAATAAATCAAAGGAGCTATTTGAAATTGTAAATGATCTCTGCAATGATGATAGGACAGCCCCCCCTACAATCCCCACCCAAAAATTATGTGACTCCTTGAATAACGTTTTTAGGGATAAAATCATCACTATTGAACAGAAGATAATCAGTTCTCCCACTTCAACCCCATTAAATGATATATTCTGTAATCCTCACACACTGGATACCTTCTCTCCCATTGAGCCTAAAACATTTTCGGAACTCCTGGTACGTGTGAAATCTGGTTCGCCTGATGATATCTGCCCCCCCCACATTTTTAAAGAAATTGGACTTGCTCTCCCTCAAAGTATTCTTTCCTTATTAAATAAATCACTTGTGCAGGGCAAGGTACCCAGCAGTTTCAAGCATGCCCTACTGATCCCTCTAACAAAAAAATCTGGCATTGATCCATATGACCTTACAAACTACAGGCCGATCTCCCTCTTACCCTACCTATCAAACATTCTGGAAGCTCATGTCTCTAACTGCCTCTCGAACTTTATTGAACTAACTGAATATTTAGAACCGAATCAGGCAGGCTTTCGCCCATGCCACTCTACCGAGACAGTGATACTTGCGGTCCAGAATACCCTTAGATCTAACGCCGACAGCTCCTTGATTTGTCGGCTGCGTTTGACACGGTTGACTATTCTATTCTTGTCATCCGTGTCGAGCAGGCCGGCCTCAGGGGCCCTGCCTTGAGCTGGTTGGAATCCTTCATCTCTGAACGTAATCAGTCAGTTAGAATGGGGTCATTCACAGCACCAAAAACCGTCTCTACCTGTGGTGTCCCCCAGGGATCGTCCCTGTCCCCATTGCTTTTCAATTTATATTTACGTCCATTACTGTATTCTTTGAAAAATCACAGAGTTACAATTTTTAATTATGCAGACTACTTGCAATTGGTTTACTCACTGGACTCCCCTGATGCTGTGATGGAATTTCAGGAAACCATGACCCATATCCAGAGATGGATGAATCTGAATCACCTCAAACTTAACCCGGGCAAGACAGAACTTATCTTGCCCGGGAAAAGTGAAATCAGTTGGGGTCCCCACTTCTGGCCGTCAGACATGGGAATTCCACCCACTAAATACCACACAGTTAAGAGCTTAGGGGTGACTCTCAGTGAGGACCTTTCGCTAAAAAGTCATATAGGGATGGTAGTTTCATCCAGTTTCTTTCAAATGAGAAAGATAAAGAAAATTTCCCATCTCTTAACTCATTCTGCCTTGATTCAGGCAATTACTGCGTTAATACTATCGCGGCTTGATTTCTCAAACAGCCTGTATCTTGGTCTTCCAGTAGGTCAGTTGAAGAGACTACAATACGTTCAGAACCAGGCAGCCAGACTCATTTGTAAACAATCTAAATGGCAATCCATCAGACCAGGATTAGAAAAACTTCACTGGCTGCCAGTAGATCAGAGAGCTACATTCAAAGCTGGTTGTATAATTTTTAAAGCTTTGCAGGGTAAGGGCACGAAATTCATTAGGAATTTGGTTAGCAAATATACCCCTTCACGGAATCTTCGCTCGGCCCATCAAGAATTGCTTACGATTCCCCCTTACAAGAAAAAACGCCAAGGCGGCAATAGTTTCCATTTTATTGCCCCCTCTTTATGGAACTCCCTACCATTATCGCTAAGACTGAGCGACGATCTTCTTTCCTTCAGACAGGCCTTTAAAACCCTGCTTTTCAGACAAGCTTACTTTTAACATAAATTGATGTGAAACTCTCCTTTGCTCAATGTACCTAGGTGTTATGCTATGTTCCCAAAAAATTTCAGTAGCGCCATGAAGCCTACGGGCGTACGAGCGCTGTACAAATAAAAATTTAACATAACATAACAGTGGCGTAGAAGGCATGGATATAGTGGCCTAGGAAAGCATGGGCGCAGTGGCCTAGTAAGGCATGGATATGGTGGCCTAGAAGGCATTGACATAATGGCGTAGTAAGGCATTGACATAGTGGCCTAGTAAGGCATGGACATAGTGTCCTATTAAGGCATGGACGTTGTGGTCTAGTAAGGTATGGAAATAGTGGCCTAGAAGGCATGGACATAGTGGCCTAGTAAGGCATGAACATAGTGGTTTAGTAAGGTATGGACATACTGGCCTAGTGAGGCATGGGCATGGTGGCCTAGAAGGCATGGACATAATGGCCTAGTAACGGATGGATACAGTGGCTTAGTAAAGCATTGACATAGTGGTCTAGTAGGCATGTGGTATTCACATAAGGAGTATGAGACGCCAGTAGCAGAAATATTCTGGCCCAGGGCATCCAGATGTTTTGACTTCTAGTCAGATTTGCTGTAGAAAAGACGTTTGAGTTCAGGTTTGAGGCCGAAGCCTGCACCACAGGCTCTGTGCAGCAGAAGGACTTCAAGCAGGTGGTACAAGCACTGATCCTGCTGAGGCTGGACTACGGCAGCGCTACGCTCTGTGGCCTTCCCAAATACACCCTGGCTCCCCTAAGAGCATTACTGAACGCTGCGGCCAGACTAGTCACAGGTACCAAATGAAATGAGCACAAATCCCCAATCCTAAAATCTCTTAAATGATTGCCCTATGAAGCTCGAATTCAGTTGAAGGTTGCCATTCTAGCGCACAAAGCCCTGCATTTTAATACTTCCAGGTACCTAGCGCAAAAGCTTGAATTATCCTGCGGTGGGAGAGCCTCAAGAAGTACTATCACTCTCCTCCTGAAACCACCCATCCTTAGCAAAAAGAGTACCGGTCTCCGAGCCTTCTTCGGCGCTGCCCGAAGGATTTGGAACTCTTTTCTACCAGAAATACGCAGAATCTCTTCAACGACTGCTTTCAGACTGGAATCCAAAAGATTCCTAATGAACACAATTTTACATTAACTTGGGCTAGGATCACTTGCTCGAAATCATTGTTCCTACAACCATTGTACCTTCATGTGATTCTGCTCTTCTTTACCGCATTGTGTGTCCCACTTTGTAGCCGTTATATTCCTGTTTATCGTATTACTTTCCTTGATTCACTTGCCTGGGAAACATGAGAGTATTCCTGTTGTGTATTCATACTTGATGTCGATATTGGATCTATGCTCTTCTTTTCCGCATTGTGTACCCCCTTTCGTAGCCTGCTACATAGCTGTTTATTGTACTACTCTCCTTGATTAATTTGTCTGGGAATTATGCAGTTATTTGTCTGGGATTTATGCGATTATTCCTGTTGTGTATTCTTACTTGTTGTCGATATTGGATTTATGTCCTTCCTTTGTAAAGCGCTCTGATATCCTTCCGGATCTTGTTGGCGCTATGTACAGCTTTATAAATAAATAAATACATGCATTTATAAAATCGTTTTATAAAATCATGTCAGAATCTATCCATGTACCCATGAAACCTTCCAGGCAGCTATCCTCCAAAGTTGTGCTGTTTTTGTCCTGACAATGAGCCCCAGTCATGAATGTCGAAACGCCTTCGACTTGCACAAGCTACATTTGGACTATGAATTTTGTCATGATTTTATAAAACTATTTCATAAATTTATTGATTCATGTATAATTTTGTTTTAATTTTGGTCGACTACGCCTTAGCATTCTGTACTTTTTTTACTTGTTTCACTCGCGCCGTATACTACATTTTCACGAGCACAAAGGGTTCACTTCCACATTTAGTACACAACTTAAAAAGCATGGTTGAATCTGCATTTTAATCTGCTAAATTTTATTTGCATTTCTTTACTGATGGTATAAATGAATCTAACCGTGTTCTTGGGACTATGTGTTGTTATAATAATAATAATAATAATAATAATAATAATAATAATAATAATAATAATAATAATAACAAGCATTTACAATGCAATGGTCTCGGCAATATTATAGGTAGAGCTATTAGAATTGCTCATTATTTTTTTATCTTTTTTGTATCCCTAAATAAATGGCATTGTCATTTGTATTGGCATTAGCTTTGTTTTTTGCATATGTGATACCTATTGCATTAGCAGAGAGAGAGTGAGGTAGTGAGATAGAGAGAGCGAGTGAGGTATTGAAATAGAGAGAGAGTGAGAGAGAGTGAGGTAGTGAGATACAGAGTGAGGTAGTAAAGAGTGAGGTAGTGAGAGGGATGTTGTGAGGTAGTGAGATATAAGCATAGAGTGATGTTGTGCTGTAGTGAAATAGAGAAAGAGGTAGTGAAAGAGAGTGAAAGTGAGTTAGTGAGATAGAAAAAGTGAGGTAGTGAGAGAGAGTGATTGAGGTAGTGAGTGAGTTTGTGAGGTAGTGAGATAGAGAGAGGTCGTGAAAGAATGAGGTAGTGAGGGTGAGAGTTGTTGTGCTGTATTGAGATAGAAACAGAGCGATGTTGTGAAGTAGTGAGCTAGAGTGAGGTAGTGTATGAGAGAGTAAAAGTGAGTTAGTGTATTTGAGAGAGAGAGAGAGTGCGGTAGTGAGATAGAGAGAGTGAAGTTGTGGGGTAGTGAGAGAGTGATGTAGTGAACTTTACAGAGAGTGTGTCGTGATATAGTGAGGGAGAGATAGTGAGGTAGTATATAGAGAGAGTGTGAGGTAGTGAGATAGAGAGAGTGAAGCAGTGAGTTAGAGAGAGAGAGTGAAGTTGTGAGGTAGTGAGAGAGTTGTGAATTTTTGAGAGAGTGTGTCGTGATATAGTGAGGCAGTGAGAATGAGATAGTGAAATAGTAATAGATAGAGTTAGGTAGTGATGTAGAGAGAGTGAGGTAGTGAGATAGAGAGAGTTACGTTGTGAAGTAGTGTGTTAGAGAGATATAGTTCCTGTGGTAGTGATATTGTGATGTTGTGAGAAAGAGAGTTGAGTAGTGAGGTAGAGATTGAGGTAGAGAGAGAGTGAATGAGAGATAGTGTAGTAGTGTGAGAGATAGTGAGTTAGTGAAAGAGAGAGTGAGGTAGTGATAGAGAGAATGAGGTAGTAGGGACGGTATAGTGGAGCTGAGGAGAGAGTGAAGGGATGGTGCAGTGAGAGGCTGAGGAGAGTGCATCAGTGAAAGGACGGTACCATAAGAGGCTGAGGAGAAAGTGCAGCAGTGAGTGATGGTGCAGTGGAGGAGTGAGGGCTGCAGCCTGGATGGGGGGCGGGGCTGAGCAGAGAGTGCAGCAATGAAGGGACGATGCAATGGGGGGCTGAGCAGAGTGCAGCAGTGAAGGGACAGTGCAGGGAGAGGCTGAGCAGAGAGTGCAGCAGTGAAGGGACGGTGCAGGGAGAAGCTGAGGAGGGTGCAGCAGTAAAAGGACGGTGCAGTGGGGGCTGAGCAGAGAGTGCAGCAGTAAGAGGACGGTGCAGTGGGGGGCTGAGCATAGAGTGCAGCAGTGAAGGGACGGTGCAGTGGGACTGAGGAGAGAGTGTAGCAGTGAAGGGATAATGCAATGAGAGGCTGAGGAGAGTACAGCAGTGAAGGGACGGTGCAGTGGGGAGGAGGAGTGAGTGCAGCAGTGAAGTGACCGTGCAGTGAGAGGCTGAGGAGAGTGCAGCAGTGAAGGGACTGTGCAAGGAGAGGCTAAGGAGAGAGTGCATCAGTAAAGGGATGGTGCAGGGAGAGGCTGAAGAGAGTGCAGCAGTGAAGGGATGGTGCAGTGAGAGACTGAGGAGAGTGCACAAGTGAAGGGACGGTGCAGGGAGAGGCTGAAGAGAGTGCAGCAGTGAAGGGATGGTGCAGTGAGAGACTGAGGAGAGTGCACAAGTGAAGGGACGGTGCAGGGAGAGGCTGAAGAGAGTGCAGCAGTGAAGGGACGATGCAATGGGAGGCTGAGCAGAGAGTGCATCAGTGAATGGACGGTGCAGGGAGAGGCTGAGCAGAGTGCAGCAGTGAAGGGACGGTGCAGGGAGGGGCTGTGGAGAGAGTGCATCAGTGAAGGGACGGTGCAGGGAGAGGCTGAGGTCCTTATTTTTTCTAATTTGATTTGCCTTCTCAAGCTTTTGATTTTTAAGAAACGTACTGGAGTGGAACCCCAAACCAATTCCAAGCGCCTTGAAAGAGTCACCAGCATCCCCAGCAGCCACTGCCTATTGGAGCAGTACCAGGTCTGTCCTGAATATCTGGAGTGGTATAGTTGGCAAACACACATGTGGGCTGGCAGGGCGGTAAGTGGGCCGGGCCCCCCGAATCTCACACGAGGTAGTAATTAAAACTAATTTTGAAACAGGTCACCATTGGGCCCTATATTCAGGTCCTTAACTTCACTGGCTAAAAACACTGATTGAGTTCTAAATAATTCATGTAAAAAAATGTAAGTAATCCATGTCAGTATTTTAGTTCTTGTTTCTATTTCCCGTTTAACGTTCTTAAGAAATGCAAGATTAAGTAAACTATTTCCAGGGTGCTGTGTTTCTTTATTTTTCCATGAAACATTTACTCTTGAGTAGGTGTTTATAGCGGGCACAATTGAGAGCTCTGAAGGTGAGGCTGAAAGCAGTGCGAGTTTAACACAGTGCTTGTCAGTGACTTCAAAAGGTGTTCGGAATACGTGGCCATCCAATGCTTGGCCTCTTTGCAGGGTGCACAGAGCAATGGGCGGGTATTCCCGTTGCAATTGTTGTAATTCTGTGAAAATGTGTGAGGAGGTGCACAGGAGTCTAAATATTGAGGTGGCGACAGTAAAAACAATATTGTCAGAACACAATGTAGCCAGCTCAAGGCTTTGTATGCAGTGTGCGAGCTGTGGCCTTAAATTCTTTCAATTGGACCAACTGGATTAACCTTCCGGAGACTAATGACTTGTGCACTGTACTCCTGTACTGTGCACACGCCGCTCAAACCATTAACATAACAAGAAGCGCCTAGAAGCACAGAGGGCTGAGCGCTTTACAAATATCCTCCTTGGGCACTCCTGGTTTTACAATAGTTAAGCACCGCAAGAAATGGGAAATATCCCTCCCCTCCGGTGGGTTGGAAATGTGTGGGGGGGGAGGGGGCAGGTCGGAATTAGGGAGAAGAAAAAGGAGATACGAGATTGTAGGGAAAGGAGGGGAACCGAAGAGACAAAGAGTGTGGACATTGCAGAGGCAATAGAATGATGGAGGGAAAAAGGTGCCAGATGAGAGTGTCAGATAGATATGGGGAGAAGTGACAGGGGCAGGGGAGGAGGGACCAATGCACAGGTGACAGCAGATGAACCTGGTCAGAGTGGGAGAAACAAAGAAAACGATACAGAGGGTGCAGGAGAGAGAGAGCGGAAGGAGAAGTAACAAGTGGGATAGACAGAGAGAGGTGGTAATGCGGAGGGATGGGGGAGAAGAGGCCGCCAGAGCAGAATACAAAGAGAAAGAGAAAGAGAAGAGAGAGAGAGAGAGAGAGAGAGAGAGAGAGAGAGAGAGAGAGAGAGAGAGAGAGAGAGAGAGAGAGAGAGAGAGAGAGAGGCCTGTAGAGTGGGTGGGAAGAATAGTGTGACCGAGGCACAGTGGTGGGAGGGAGCGTTAGAAGCCCAGTAAAACACGTGTCTGTTTATTGGAATACACAAAACGTCTGCTGAGTACGAGCACAGCGTGCGACATACTTTGAGCCTGAGGCCGCTCTGTGATGGGGGAGAGGGAGGGGCAGGTGTGAGAGGCGCCATGACAACAAAGAATGCAGGAAAAGCAGATGGTGCACGCACGTGCATTCATGCTTGTGGCCAGGAAGCAGAGGCTGGGTGGCACTTGAGCTCCCCTTTACAAAATGTCGCGGAACAAACGGCGCATGCGCTGTTTTAGCTCAACGTAAAAAGAGAGATGTACTAGACTTCCCTATTGGTATTCTGTGGTGCCATCCATGTACAATATTTTCTTTTGTGATGAAATGCTGCATTATAAAGATTTCATTTGTGAGGCTGCCAGGTCAGTAATGACCTCACTGTTGGCTAAATTAGATCATGTTTATACTGTTTATCTTAGACACTTTTAAAGAGGAGCCCCGGGCGCACTGGATAGTGCACGGCTCGGGGCACCTCTAGGACGCAAACCCACTCGGAACACCTGCCCAAGCGGGCAGGAAACAGGTGAGCCCAACCCCACGGGGAGGGTAGTGGGAGGGAGCAGGATCGAATCACGAGCTGAAAAGCGGGGAAATCAAATGCGGTCCGATGTGATCTTTAGCACGACGGAGGAGAGCTGCAGCAGAGGGAGGGGGAGGGAGGCGAGAGCGCGACGGAGGAGGGCAGAGGGAAGGGAGGAGGCGAGCGGAGCCGAGCAGCTCCTAGGGAGGAGTGAAGAAGTGGACCAAATGCGGTCCGATGTGATTTTTAGCACGACGGAGGAGAGCTGCAGCGCAACGAGGAGGGCAGAGGGAAGGGAGGAGGCGAGCGAAGCCGAGCAGCTCCTAAGGAGGCGAGCAGCTCCGAAAACACCACCACGTTTCTCCGAGGCAAGGAGAAAATGCCTTGGAGAAACGCACGGCCATTTTCGGATTTGGGGGCGTGTTTTGCTGTGCTGAGTGACGGATGACGTCACTGTCTAAAGAACAGCAAAAATTACGCCCCCAAATCCGAAAAGGACGGGGCTACATCGGAGTGATGGATCTCTCCTCCAATGGCTGGCCTCCGTTTAGGAAGCCAGCCAATTGAGGAGAGGTCGAGTACAGAGGCGGGTTCAAGCTCCATACTCAAAATCATTAATTCTCTGACCGGAAGCTGGCAAGCCAGCATTTCCGGTCCGAGACCTAAAAACATTTATAAAGCGCCTGGTTACACTATAATCAGTGTGTCCCCGCGCTGTGAAAGGAGGCAGTTGTCATGGCAATCAGCAGAAAACAGAGGCTCCATCCAGAGTTCAATGGGTAGTTCATTCCACTGTTCATGCTGCATGATTAGGTTATTCCTTAAATTACTTCCCCTCATTGATTCCCGGTGTGACATTGTTGCATGCTGCTGTCTACAGGCTTTGACACAGAATCATATCAATTCACCCTCAGAGGCCTATCAGTGATAAAATACGATTTTCATAATAAGTCATGCCTACTGAGAAAGCAGATTACGTTTATCTTATATCTGCACCTTAATACTGTTGTATGTATGTATATCTTCCAATGCTTTTGTGTGCCGTAACATGTACAGTTGCATTTTATTATTGAATTGAATGCCACGCTGTTTCTATTCATGTCTAAAGACCTCTAAATTCCTTATATGCATGCTACGTTATTTTCATTTCTAATGCACTGCAGGCATTTTATTTAATGTTATACAGTTTAGGGGTGTGAGAGATTAGAGTAATTTTCATTCATGTAATTTCACAAAATTTACGTATGATGAGACAAACAACAGGTAAATCAACACAATTCAAGATACAAAATATTGCAAAAATAAAATCAGTGAAAAACAGTTGTTTGTGTTCTGTTGTTCACAGTAATTTTTACACACTGAATTGCGCATTTGCTCTTAATTTTTACAGTTAATGGGGAGTAGAACAACATCCTGGACCCGTCCCAATCCGGATTCCGCAGCAATCACAGCACCGAAACCGCCCTCATCACTACCACAGACGACATCAGGACCCTACTGAACAATGGCGAAACCACGGCCCTCTTCCTCCTGGACCTCTCGGCCACATTCGACACTGTCTGCCAACACACCCTACGCACACACCTATATGACGCAGAAATACACGACAAAGCCCTGGATCAGACCACCTCTTCCTCACCGACAGAACCCAGAGGGTCCGCCTCCCCCTTTCCATTCTGAAGCCACCAAGATCATCTGCAGAAATTTCCCAAGGATCATCCCTCAGTCCTACCCTTTTCAACGTCTATATGGCACCGCTCGCCAAAATCGTCCACTCGCACAATCTCAATATCGTCTCCTCAGCCGATGACACTCAACTGATCCTTTCACTCACCAAAAACCCCGCCACCGCCAAAACCAACCTCCATGAAGGAATGAAGGCCATCGCCTGCTGGATGCAGACCAGCTGCCTGAAACTTAACTCGCACAAGAAATAAGTCCTCAACCTCGGATCCACTCCCTCCGCCTGGGGCGACCTCTGGTGGCCAGCCGCCCTGGGAGCCGCACCCACTCCATCGGACCACACATGTAAGCTGGGGTTTATCTTGGACTCATCACTCTCTATGACCCATCAAGTCAACGCAGTCTCCTCATCCTGCTTCAACACCCTCTGCATGCTCCGCAAGATCTACAGATGAACCCCCACCGGAACCAGAAGGACAGTCATACAGGCCCTCGTCAGCAGCAGGCTGGACTACGCCCTCTAAGCAGGAACCACGGCCAAACTCCAGAAGAGACTCCAACACATACAGAACGCCATGCCTCATCCTCAACATACTCCACCACACCCACATCACTGCCCACCTGAAAGACCTGCACTGGCTCCCACTCAACAAGAGGATCACCTTGCAGCTCCTTATCCATGCCCACAAAGCACTACACAACTCTGGACTAGCATACCTCAACAAACGTCTCACCTTCTACAGCCCGAACCGCCAGCGGCGCTCCGCCGACCTCGCTCAAGCCACCAACCCAGGCATCCACAGGACCTCCACGGTGGCAGATCCTTCTCCTACCTCGCCGGTAAGACATGGAACACCATCCCCACACAGCTGCGACAAACTCAGGACCTGCTGACCTTCAGGAGACTCCTCAAGACCTGGCTGTTCAAGCAGTAGCTGCAACCCCCGCTTAGCGCCTTGAGACCCTCACGGGTGACTAGTGAGCTATTGATTGAGTAATTATGCAAGGTTCCATGATGCATTATTGTGGAAATTTTGCATAGAAAGAGTAACAAGAAATTCCAGAAATTTTAATTTCACCCAGACTTAGTTCAATTGCACAATATCTGCACTATTTAAAAAAAAAGACTCTTTTTGAAGATCGGCACAACAAAGTGAGGATGTTGGAAAATAGCTGAGTCAGCTCCTCTCTGTGCCTTCTCTATCAGTTTGTCAAAGTTTTCTCATATTCTTTCTCATGAGAAGATCCTGGCACTGACTCATCAGTGAATATCCGTTAGTTTCCTGCTCATTCACATGTTCCTGTTTCCATTCCATTTTAATGAGAAAAATTGCAAAAACATTACAAACGAATGTATGAATTTTACCATTACGTGCTCCTGGTGATTTAAGGTGGAAGCTTTGGTTTGGTGAAACAGCAATTGCCTTGCATTATTTTTGCTTGCATATCGGGTATTTTGCATTAAGTGCAAGTTCGATTTTATAGTATCCTGAGTGTTGAATTCCGCAAGAAATGGTTATTCCTGCAAACCCTGTTCAACTGAAATGGCTCGGTAAGCTGTAGGCCCTGCTTTTGTGCAGGGATTATTACCGAATGTGAGTACACCTATGTTTTTAAACACCGTTTCAGGGATGGGGCAGTACCCAAGTCAGTTGGCCACCAATCCATGGACCAAAATGTCTTGGCATTACCGTAAAACCTAATCTCCATCTTACCAGCATTTAGCTGGAGGTAGTTGTCCATCATCCATGAGGAGATAGCTTTCATGCCTCTGAAAAACAAGATTTTGTGGTTGAGGAATTTTTATTGAAAGATAAGAGCAGCTGGCTATTATCCGCATGGGAAATGGGGATGAACCAAAAATTTCCTCACAATCTTAGCAAGAGGAACCCCAAATATATTGACTAACCTGGGGCTTAAGCTGGAGTCCTGGGGCACTCCCTTAGAAAGGTCCATAGCACGGGAACGGAAGGAATCTAAATTAATGACCTGTATACGGTCCATCAGAGAGCTTGTAAACCATCAAAGAGCACAACCACAAATTCCAATCTCCTCCTGTCTTCGCAATAAGATGTGATGAGTCAGTGTCAAAAGCTGCAGATAAATCCAACAGCACTAGTAACACTGCTTTATTGCTGTCCAGAGAGCATCTGGTATAATCAGATCCTGCAACCAGGGCAGACTCCGTGCTGTGCATAGGTCAAAAACCTAATTGAGAAGGGTTTAGACAACCAGTAGACTTTGCGTGCTCGGTAAGCTTTTAATTAATGTATCTTTCCAATAGTTTGCTCATCAGAGAAAGAAGGAAGATGGTGCAATAGTTAGACACAACCGATGCATATAAATTTGCCTTTTAGCGCATCAGAATCACTTGTGCTGCCTTCCACTCCGGGGAAATAGGCCCTCCCTCATTGAGAGATTAAATAATGCACACACGGATCTGGCAAGCTGAGCGGATAATAGGGCAGCAGCCTTAGCTGGTATGATGTCCGTGAGACACCAAGACTTGGCCGATTTCTGCATTTTTTCCACAGTGTGTACTTGTAGCATGGTCAAGCTGTCTAAGAGGAGCATTGTGTTAATTATTGTTATTCATATTATGGACAATAATCTCCTCAACGTTTTCCAATCTGGCTTCATCCAAAATTGCAGCACTGAAACAGCCCTGCTGTAAGTGATTGATGATGCGCTGCATATACTCGACTTTGGGGAATCGTGTCTTCTGATTCCTCTAGACCTCTCTGCAGCCTTTGACATTGTTAATCATAGAACCCTCCTCAACACTCTTCAACAGAGAATGGGATTGGATGGCACATTGCTTAAATGGTTTGCCTCTTTCCTCTTGGACAGATCCCAAATGAATAAGATAGTGAACAGTCTTTCATCTCCATTGGCTGTAGGTCAAGGTGTCCCTTAAGGTTCTATCCTGGCACCCACTCTGTTTAATCTCTACCTGGAACCATTAGGGAACCTCCTAAGCAAATCTGGGCTCCATTACCATCTTTATGCGGATGACACTCAAATGTACCTCAGGGTGTCTTCTGCACACTATCTCTCACTACTCAACTCTACTCTCAACTGCATTCACAACTGGATGTGGGCTCTCCAACTCATTTAAATCCCGCCAAAACTGAATCCCTCCTACTTTCTACCTCTCTCTCACCTCCTCCCGTTCAATCGTGGATGGATCAGCTGAACTTACTCAACAACAAACCCATCATTGTCAACAGCGCTAAATCCCTAGGTGTCATTCTTGACAAAAGACTCAACCTAATCTCCCACATCAACTCTATTGCCAAGAACGCACGGTACCAGTTGCGCCTTCTGTGAGGGATCCGTCGGTTCTTCCCGGAGAAAGACTTAAAAACCTTGGTACAATCGCTGGTTCTCTCAAGACTGGATTATTGCAACTCTCTTCTGACGGGCCTACCCAAATCCCACCTCTCCCCTCTCAAATCTATCCTCCATTCAGCAGATCGCTTCATTTCAGGGTCTAAACAAAGCAACCACGTCACTCCTATCCTGTCCTCTCTTTGATGGCTTCCGATTGAGACAAGATCTATTTACAAAACTGCCTGCATCACACACAAAGCCTTGCACACGTCCGCCCCTCGTTACCTGGCAAATAAATTGAAATTGTCCGAAGGCTCTCGACCCTCTCGCAATGCGGAAAAGCTTCTGCTTGAGCCCCCCATCATCAAAAGGGAAAGATCAATGGTGCAATCCTTCTCAGGCAATGTGGTGAGAATCTGGAACTCACTTCCCCATTGCTCCGTGCCACCTCCTCTACCCGGATCTTCAAAGCTGATCTCAAATCTCTTCTCTTACATAGACACTTTCAGAACTAATACTTTTATTCTCAGGCCCCTCTTGGAAGTTCGCTCTTCATTGTAAATGTGTATGTTTTCCTGCACATTCCTCACCCCTGCGTCCTGTGGTGGATTTTGTGTTTGTGTACCCTACATTTTAGTCTCCTGTTTTTTTCTTTGTAATGTTCTATTTTGTACCACTTTTCTCTTGTAACGTAAATAGCTCTATTGTACAGTGCTCTGACACCTTCGGGTAATGCCCACGCTTTATAAAAATGCACTAAATAAAATAAAATAAATAAAATATTGTAAGGGTGTGAGAGAAAGATTCAATAGGGCTATCAGTGGTTCAGGAAAATGAGGGGTAAATAGAGTTTATTTGATCTTCCAAGTGGTTAGCGATATCATCGCATAATCCTTGAGAGGGAGGGGTAGGATCATTAGGTAACGTGGGATTTTTAAAGGTTTGAGAATTTTATACAACTCTTTTGAGGAGTTTCCTGCTTGACTAAGTTAGGAAGCGATATGTGTGCTTTTTTATGTTTTTGTGATTGCCTGATAGAGCTTCTTTATAGATCTGTCTCTCCATCTGAATCTGAGATGAACGCCAACGTCTTTCCAACCATTGACATGCTGATTTCTCTTAACCTACCTTCAGGGAATACCAAGGTCTCATCTGTTTCTGAGTGAAATTATACTTTTTTAAAGGGAAGATACTATTAATAACTCGTGTGAAAAAGGAAAATAAATATTTTCTTTAAAAGAACGCTCACTCACCAACCTGGTTGGTGACATGCTTCATCATTGGGTTCCCACTGGGGAGACCGAATGTCCCCCAGTGTGCTACAACGCCTGATTTACAGCAGAGCTGGTTCTTTTCGTTGTGAAAAAGTGAAAAAAAGTGATGATAATGTGAGTGATTTAAAACATGCCTGGTTGTAACCTATATTCACTTTAATAGAGGGCCAACCAGCATCGGTTAAAAACAAGTGAAAAGGACTGTTCAGAGTTTATAAATTGAAACCCCGTGTCCTACAAAGTGGTGGTCAACATGTTTCTGCTATGTAGAGCATGGTTCGCTCAGCATTCTTCAGGACCTCAATATTGATCCTCCGATGGTATGCGCACGCTAAGGCGCACCCTACTGTGAGGATATGTATGTGAAAAAAACAATATTACTCATGGAATTACCCGTGGGGGCTCACCCAGACATCTCTAGGGCCCGCAATCTGTAGAGAGGAAGGAAGGAAAATGGTAATGCGCAGGACAATATAGCATGAAATATCAACAATTCTCTTGCAAACATACTCCCATGTTTACCAATATGGTCCTGTTATCCGTAAGCACCCATTTAAACCAACCAGAAACACCCTTATGTGACAGAACAATAAAACAACTGCTGGTCCAATTGTAACAGCAATTCATAACCCCATACATGTTGGGGTCCAATAGTGCCAAACACCTGGAACTCTCAATGTGTTTGTAAAGCGCATAACGACTGTTACTTTCGTTTTTGCGCTAACGTGTACCTCTATGGCTAGGAGTACACAGATAGTAAATATCAAGTCTAGAATTTTCTAAGCAGTGCATGCCCTCGTAAGGAACAATCAAACCCTCAGGAAGTGATTGTAAATCGAATGGAGTTCATGGCCAAAGTTTAAAAGGACTCACTGTAATCAAACTGGTTCCCCGTTACATGGACTCACACGGCAGGGGTAATCTTCACGTCGTGCTCCGTCTAGGTAAACCCCTATTCTCCTACAGACGAGCAAGGAGTTTGAAGGACTCATTAGTAAACACTCTCCAGAGGAATCTACAGAAACGGAACGAAGCGACAGTTGTGAATGCCTGAGGCCTCCCTGCAGTGACAGGTCATTTCCCTTGCGGGAGTTGCAGTGTCTGCCACTTAACTACTAACACCAGGACCCTCTCTCAAATGCAGGGACATTAAACTAACAATGACCAGTTGAGTCTTCATGTTCTAAGTGGAAATATCTGGAGAGTCCATCTGCATTGGCAATGTCAGTCCCAGGTCTATGTTCCACTGTAAAGTCCATCCCCTGTAGGGAAATGGACCACCTAAGCAGTTTGGGATTTTCACACTTCATCTGATTTAGCCACAAGAGGGGCTTATGGTCTGTCTGAATCCTGAAGTGAGTACCAAACAAGTATGGCCTCAGCTTCTTCAGTGCCCAAACCACAGCAAAGACCTATCTCTCAATAGCTGACCAACGTTTCTCTCTAGGGGTCAGCCTTATGCTAATAAAAGCTACTGGCTGGTCTTGACCATCTTTATTCAGTTGTGAAAGAACAGCACCTACCCCCAACTCAGAAGCATCTGTTTGAACAATGAATTCTTTGGTGTAGTCTGGACTTTGCAGAATAGGAGCAGTGCACATGGCCTGCTTCAGGTCATCAAATGCCTTTTGATAGTTTACTGTCCACTGAACTTTCTTTGTCATTTTCTTGGAAGTTAAGTCTTTAAGGTGTGTCACTATGGAACCATACCCCTTGACAAATGTCCTATAGTACCCAGTCAAGCCCAAGAAAGCTCTGACCTGTGTCTGGGTGGTGGGAGCAGTCCAGTCCTTTATGGTCTGGATCTTGCTCTCCAATGGTTGAACCTGACCTCCACCTACAAGGTGGCCCAGGTATACAACCTGACTCTGCCCTATCTGGCACTTGTTAGGCGTGATAGTTAGGCCTGCCTTTTGCAGGGCCTCCAAAACATTCTTTAGGTGGATCAGGTGATCTTCCCAAGTGGAGCTAAAGACAGCAATATCATCAAGATAAGCTGCACAGTAGTCATCCAGACCTGAGAGGACTTGGTTCACCAACCTTTGGAATGTGGCAGGTGCATTTTTCAGACAAAAGGGCATTACCACAAACTAATAATGTCCTCCTGCGGTTGAAAATGCTGTTTTGGCTTTTGCATCATCGGCTAGTGTGATCTGCCAGTAGCCAGCTGTGAAGTCAAATGTACTCAAAATCTTGGCAGATGCCAATCTGCCAATGAGTTCATTTGCCCTTGGTATTGGGTGGGCATCTGTCCTAGTGACAGCATTGAGGCCTCTGTAATCCACGCAAAACCTCATCTCTCTCTTACCATCTTGGGTGTGAGGTTTAGGCACCAGGTGTAGGAGAGTAGGTCTGCTTCGTTTGGTCACCCCCACTTTTTGCTGTGATACTCTGGTTTTTCAACTTTAGTGTGGCTGTGGGCCTGCTAATCAGACCCACAGCCCAGCTGTTCTCTCTCTAAATTCATACCATGTACTTTAGGTACATACCTAATTGGGTATTGGGTCACCTTTGTAAGCCCCTGTATAGTGTACCATAGGTACCCAGGGCATAGGTGCATCCAAGGCCTACCAGGGGATGCAGCATGAATTATGGCACCCCTGGCTGGCCATCCAAACTGACACCACAGGCTGATCACTCAGCTTGGGCAAGGTGGTGTAAACACCCCTTGCTTAGATTTAGTATTCCTATATCTACCTTATATAGAGAAACATATATACCTATAAGTCACTCCTATGGCAGGCCTTGACAATCCTGAAGGCAGAGTTCTTGGTTTTATGTGAGATAGTGCTCTAGCTTGAGCTGAGCCTGTCTGCAGTTTTCGGAACCATGTCCTTATAGCTGTTCTATGATATAGCCATGCCATATACTCTTAAGTGCATTATAATCCTCGCGGTTAATGCTAACTTTGGTTTGGCTTTATCAAAATATGTCGTGTAAGGTGTCAAACACTTTGGAATACTACCCCCCCCCCCCCTTGCCAGTACTGGTGGCGGGGATAGCATTCCACCCTTCTAGATGAAGAAGACATGTAGTTACTGCTTTACCCGGTTAAAGTTAAACAGAGCCTCAGCATCACAAAATGGATGCTGCTGCCACAGACACGAGTCTGACCTCCTGCTGCTGGACGAAACTCCGGCAGGGGAGGCCTGGACAATAGGTTTCCTGTGGAGGGAGGTGCTAGCACCTCCTACTGGATTGGGGCAGGGTGGGTTCAATGGAAAGATGCTTTTCCAGACACTGCCTGGGGCACACAAGGTGCTCCATGCATAGCCTGGTTCAAACCAGTTGCTGGGGCACTCCAGCCCCAGCTCTGGCGCGAAACTGGACAAAGAGAAAGGGGTGTAACCACCCCCTTCTCAGGTTCCACCCATAGGAGGGACCTAGCAGGTAATCTAGCCCCTTAGTTTAGTATAAAGATAGGAGCTGTGTCTAGAGACATTAGATTATCCTGGAAAGAAACTCTGAAATGAAATCTTGGACCTTCGACGTTCCATTTCGACTGGAAGACTGAAGACATCGCCCTTGTGGTCAAGGAGTGACCACCCTGTGCAAACAGGCACCATCAGTAACTTGCCAGTTTGCTTTGTCGATGCTCCT
Organism: Lissotriton vulgaris; assembly: GCF_964263255.1. Lineage (NCBI taxonomy): Eukaryota > Metazoa > Chordata > Amphibia > Caudata > Salamandridae > Lissotriton > Lissotriton vulgaris. Next base: position 101,601,196 of record NC_141689.1, on the reverse strand, counting down.
GCCGGAACCCGAAGACTTAGCGATGCAGGAACTGGACTTCCAGACTTCTCTGACTCCGACCTACATCCACAGCAAATCTGAGACCCATGGCGGACACGAGAGACGTGGGACCGGATATCCTGGACTACCTGCTTTTTGCTACCTGTGCAGCTCCTGAGGTACCCTCGAAGCTGTGCATTGGGGTTTGAGAAGCCGCACACCCGAGCAGCATTTGCACCGAAGCTCAGCCCTCCACACTCCACGAGTGCCACGTGGGGCCTGCGCCTGTATTTCAGCTCAACGTGTCTTCGCTGTTGCTAGCCCGTTGCCTAGTGGCCCCTCTGAAGACTTCTTTGTAAAACTACACCACTTACCTGGTTGCTCCGGGTTTGCTCCAGCTTCCCTGCGAAGGAGAAGCTCCCCAGACCTTGCTGGTCTGAACAGAAGCCAATATTCCCATCCTGCGTGGATTGCATTTGCCAAAGTTTGTTGGGTCCAATCCGGATACTGACACCGCCAACAGCTAGATCTGTCGTGGTACAGCTCAACTTCAGCTCCTGGTTATCGTCAACGCCTCCTGGTCCTCGTGGCTGCAGAGACAATCTTCACCTCTTCACCTGATTGCATCTCGACATCACCTGGTTCCTTCCTGGTTCCTTCCTGGTCACTGGCTAGTGACCCAGACTCTGTCCTCTCTGCTTTCAGGTTCTTCTCGACTCCAATCCACCCTTGGATCCACCCGGACACTTTCCTCCTGGTCGCCTGCAGCACTTTCTTGCAGCTCTCCATAGGATTCAGCAACGAAACCCGACACGAAAGAACACCTCTGCACCCGGCTTCCCTGGGCGAGGTAACTCGAGTACTCCGGTGCTCCCGTGGGTATTAACTATCCAAGTGTCCTAATTTAACAGGGCTTTCCCATAGTCCATTCGGAAGTGTACGAAATCTACTACTTTATAACTTTTACGTTCCCATTATAACTCTATGGTAACTCGCGTGTGTGTTTAGACACTGCACACGCATCCTGTGGGACTCCTACTTCCTAACCTTTGGTTGTCCAGTGTAGCCCCAGCGATTCTCTAGATCCTAGGCCTATTCACCTTTCCTGAAGTGGTTCTTATACCACTTACTTAGTATATGGTTCGTGAGGCACCTAGGGCAGAATTGTATTTGTGCAACTTATAGTATGCTTATTGAGTAACTTGTGCTGTATCTCGAACTCTGACCTCATAAAGAGTGCAGAGGGGTTGTGTTAGTAATAAATACATATATATTTGATATATACCTTATTTGGTGTCCTTTCATTTGATATTCAAGGGATTATAATTGGTAAAACAGCTGGCTTCACATGCTCTCTGAAGTTTTAGCCTAAGACTGCTTTGTCCATGCTACCACTAGGATAGCTGGTCTATAAGGTTGACTTTACAACTATCACCATAAGGGTTGTTAGGACTGATACAGAGTGCCCACTAGAATAGTGGATATCATATACCAGGCCAACTTCTCACACCAGGACTACTGGACTGGCCCAAGGGCTCTCTGAGGGTTCAATGACTCCCAACTCCAACATCTTTTGGACCTCTGTCCTGATACAGTCCCTGACATGATCAGGTTGCCTGTAAATCTTACTTTTAACAGACAGACTGTCCCCAGTGTAGGCATGGGCGGAAAATCCGTTCCGCTCGCGGATTTTGCGGATTTTCGGGAAATCCGCAATCCGCGAGATTTGCGAATTTCCCGCAAAATCCGCAAATCCGCGAGCAGCGGATTTTGCTCGCACTGCTCGCACTGTTCGCGTGAGTTCGCGTGAGTTCGCGCCCCGCGAATAAGTGCAAAATTGCAGAAATACGATCTTAGCAAAACTGAAAGTAACTACTTACCAGGTTCAAAAGTTCAGGCTCATCATTAGTAGCCATTTCCTGTAGTGCTTCCTGAGGGGCCCCTCCAGAGTTCAGTTGCCAGTTGAAACTATTATGTGACCCTGCTCTGAACCTCAGAATAGTTACACATATGCCACAAAGGTCCTGAATTACAGCTAAGGGAGACAAGCAGGAGCCAGGCTGGAAGTTAAAATCCATTAATCAGCCCCTAATTCATTATTGTCAGTTGGGGCAGGGCAGGTGTTGTAACTAATTTTGCAACAATGAAAGCACTTAGCAAGTGCAAAAGATCACTAATCAGGGCGCACTAAGGAAGCAGGTGCCAGCTAAAAAAATATTCTGTGACACATTAATCAGCCCCAAATTAATTCAGGTCACTTGAGGCAGGGAAGGTGTGCTTTGCTTTGCCGAAAATAATGTACACTGGACAACCAGAGGGTGTGGTGATGAAACAGAGGGTGGCATGGGTGGGCCAGAGGGTGGCATGAGTAGTCAGAGAGTGGCAGTGGTGACAGAGAGTGGCAGTGATGAAGAAGAGTGTCCCAAACAGGCTGGACACGTAGAAACAACAAGTTCGCGAAACTTGCGACCCGACAGGTAAGTTCGCAATTTGCGAAAGTGTACAAAACCCTCGCGAACTGGCAGAAACACGGGCGAACACAAAAAAAAAAATTCCGCAAATTCGCGGGAATTCGCGGATTTTGCGTATTGCGAATCCGCAAATCCGCAAAATTTGCGAACGCGAGATCCGCAAAATTCGCCCATGCTTACCCCAGTGTCCACTTCATGAGTGCACCAGGTAGTCTGACTTGGAGTCAGAGAAAACATATGTCTGTAGGACTGTAGAACCTGTCTGCAGTCCTGCTGCTGTTTGCCAGTGAGGCTGCCTGCCAAGGCTACACCATCAACTGAACCATCATCAGGGTTCTGAGTAAGCAGGTCTGGGAGAGGGTCACTCTCCTCCTCCTGTCCCTCATTTGTAGCCATGAGCAAGCCCATGTCTGCCATGTCAACATATGGTTTCAATCTGTTGACATGAAGCACCCTGTGGGGGCTTCTGGGAGTTCCAAGGTCAACCAAATAGGTGACTTCTCCCTTCTGCTCAACAATAAAGTGGGGTCCACTCCACTTGTCTTGGAGAGCTGATGGGGCCACTGGCTCCAACACCCACACTTTCTGTCCTGGCTGGTAAAGAGTCAGCACAGCCTTTTGGTCATGCCAGGCCTTTTGCAATTCCTGACTAGCCTCAAGGTTTTTGGGTGCCTTTTTCATGAACTCAGCCATCCTGGAGCGGAGACCAAGTACATAATCCACAATGTCCTGTTTTGGAGGTTTGAGAGGTAACTCCCATCCCTCCTTCACCAGACACGGGGGACCTCTTACAAGGTGCCCAAACAGAAGCTCATAAGGGCTGTAACCAGCCCCCTCCTGTGGGACCTCTCTGTAAGCAAACAAAAGACGGGCAGCAGGATGTCCCATCTTCGCCTAAGCTTTTCAGGTAAACCCTTGATCATGCCCTTCAAGGTCTTGTTGAATCTCTCCACCAGACCATTGCACTGTGGATGGTAGGGTGTGGTGAACTTGTAGTTCACTCCACACTCTTTCCACATAGCAGTCAAATATCCAGACATAAAGTTTGCACCTCTGTCTGAGACAACCTCCTTGGGAAAACCCACTCTTGAGAAAACTCCCAGGACGGCTCTTGCCACAACAGGTGCTATTGTGGTCCTTATGGGAATAGCTTCTGGGTATCTGGTGGCATGATCTACTACCACCAGAATAAACCTGTGCCCAGAGGCTGTTTGGGGATCCATTGGTCCAACAATGTCAATCCCTACACGTTCAAAGGAAACCCCCACCACAGGTAGTGGTATTAGAGGGCCTTTGTGGTGCCACCTGATTTGCCACTGGCTTGGCAGGTGACACAGGAGCGACAAAACTCCTTGGTGTATTCTGACATGTGAGGCCAGTGAAAGTGAGGGACAAGTCTGTCCCAAGTCTTGTTCCGGCCAAGATGTCCTGCAAGCGGAATATCATGGGCTATTATTGTGAGAAGGAAGCCCATGAATGCCAAAGGTATGACCAACCTCCTGGAAGCACCAGGCTTGGGGTCTCTAGGCTCTTAATACAGGAGCCTATCATCCCAATAGACTTTGTGGGTCCCACTAGCAGCCTCAGCAGCAGCTTGCTGTTTGAGGGGTTCAAGAGAAGGGCAGTCTAACTGCGCCTGCCTCAGATCTGCCCTGGAGGGTCCCCCTGTCCCAAGAAAGTCAACCTGATCAGGCTCAAGCTCTTCTAGGACAGTTTCCTCCTGGGTCTCACAATCAGCTTCCTGTGAGGTCTGACTCTCTTCCTGTGGCAAGGGGGAAGGCAATGCCTTAACCCTACTGCTTCTCCTCCTGGTAGGCAACTGGTCCATTGTTCCAGAATCCAGTGCCAGTTTAGTGTTGCTATTTCTGACCTGTGACCTAGTCACTGCAAGGACATGTGCTGATATTCCTAACATCTCTGCATGGGTCCTATACTCCACTTCAGCCCAAGCTGAAGTCTCCAGGTCATTGCCAAGCAAGCATTCTACAGGGAGGTCTGAACTAACCACAACCTTTTTGAGGCCAGTTACCTGGCCCCAAGAGAAATTAACAATTGCCATACTGTGAGTGGTAGTGACATTGCTAGCATTGGTCACTAGGTAATTTTTACCTAGTATGATCTGTCCAGGGTCCACAAAGCCAGGCGTCACCATTTTGACACTAGCACAGGTGTCCCTGTAGGCCTGAGCAATTTTGTCATTAATTAAAGGAGTCTGGCCGTACTTGCCCAAGTTACTGGGACTCACAGTAGAGGACATAGCCATGTCCACGTCACAGACAAGAACAGCTTGAGTTGGTATTCTGACTAGGCCAGAACCCATCTCAGTTCCCAGGGTTAACCCTACTACACCCTTCTCTTGAGAACCACCACTATTAGCTGTACTAGGGTGAACAGTTGCCTTAGGGGCAATGGTGGTTGGAGCTGCCTCCTTCTTGGTGCAATCACTGGTCCAGTGAGTATTTACCTTACATACTTTGCACCATGGTTTCTTAGGACCTTCTTTCTTTTTTGATTGTTGGGGACTCCCACCATTAGAAGCTTTTTGGGGACCTTGAGAAGACTTCTGGTCTTTTGCTTTCTCCCCACCCTTCTGGTCTTGCTTCTTCTGATCACCACCTTGGTTCTGTACCTTCTGCTTCGACCTGGTTCTGACCCATTTGTCTGCCTTCTTTCCCAATTCTTGGGGAGAGGTCAGATCAGAGTCAACCAGGTGCTGATGCAATAACTGGTTCTGACAGTTGTTAAGAATTTGTTCTCTCATAATCAAATTATACAATCCTGTATAGTCATTTACCTTACTGCCCAGTAACCAGCCTTCCAGAGCCTTAGTAGCACAATCTACAAAGTCAGTCCAGTCCTGAGTCTGTGCCTTCTGGGTATCTCTGAACAGCAACCTGTACTGCTCAGTGGTTAAGCCAAACCCATCTATCAGAGAGCACTCTTCAGGACATTGTAGCTGTCAGCATCATGTTCACTAACTGTAAGTAGCTTATCTCTGCTTTTGTCTGCAAAGGAGAGCCACAACATTGCTGCCCACTGACTCTGGGGTACCTGCTGTACTTTGCAGGCCCTCTCCAAAGCAGCATCCACATCATCATCATAATTCCCTTGGTTATCACCAGTGGGATCTTCTGTTGAGGGATGGCCCCCCTCTGTACTACCTGGGTGATCTGGGTCGGATGCCCTTTCTGCATCATACTCCACTAAAATATCTACCAGGTGGTTAAAGGTTCAGGAGGCATCGACGATGACAAGGGGCTGGATTCGAGCTGTCCCACGATGGATCTAGGTGACTGCAGCGTTGGTATCCGGATTGGACCCAACAAGCCTTGGCATCCACAACCCACGCAGGATGTCCAGATTGGCTCTGTTGCAGCCCAGCAAGCTCTGTGGCGCTTCTCCTTTGCAGGGAAGCTGGGGCAAGCCTGGAGCAACCAGGATCGCAAGTTAGATTCAAGATGGCGTCTTCAGGGGGCTCACTAGCCAACGGGCAAGGAACTGGGAAGACACGTCGAGCACAAATGTGAAGGCGGGGTCCACGGGACACTCGCAGAGTGTGGGGGCCTGGGCTTCGGGTCAAATGATGCTCGGGACTGGGTCTTCTCGTACTGAGGCTTCAGAAAAGGAGTGCAGGTAGCAAAATGCAGGATGTCCAAGATGTCCAGTCCCATGTCTCTCGTGTCCGCCACGGGTCTCAGCTTTGCTGTGGATGTGGGTCGGGGTCAGAGAAATCTGGAAGTCCAGTTCTTGAGTCGCAGAATCTTCGGGTTCCGGCAGGAGCCTTGACACTGTAGACTGGCAAAGTTGCTGTTGGTGTCTGTTTGAACAGGGTGGTCACTCATTGACCACAAGGGAGATGTCTTCCATCTTCTAGTCAGAATAGAATGTCGAAGGTCCAAGAGTGCTGTATCAAAGTTTTGTTCCAGGATTATCTAAATTCCTGGGGACACAGCTACTATACTTATACTAAGGATAGGGATCGGATTATCTGCCTAGGTCCCTCCTATGGGTGAATCTGAGAAGGGGGTGGTTACACCCCTTTCCTTTTGTCCTGTTTTGCGCCAGAGCTGGGGCTGGAGTGCCCCAGCAACTGGTTTGAACTGGGCTATGCATGGAGCACCTTGCCCCAATACACAAAACCCCTGTCTGGGGAGGTGCTGGCACCTCCCTGGACAGGAAACCTATTGTCCAGGCCATCCTTGCTGGAGTTTCCCCAGCAACAGGAGGTCAGACTCATGTCTGTGGCAGCAGCATCCATTTTGTGATGCTGAGGCTCTGTTTAACTTTAACCCGGTAAAGCAGTAACATACATGTCTTTTCCCTCTAGAAGGGTGGAATGCTACCCTCGCCGCCAGAATTGGCGGGGGGTAGTATTCCAAAGTATTTGAAACCTTACACGACATGTTTTGATAAAGCCAAACCAAAGTTAGCATTAACCGCAAGGATTATAATGCACTTAAGAGTATATGGTATGGTTATATCATAGAACAGCTATAAGGAGATGGTTCAGAAAGCTTCAGAGGGGCTCAGCTCATGCTAGGGCACCCTCTCACATAAAACCAAGCACTCTGCCTCCAGGATTGTCAAGGCCTACCATAGGAGTGGCTTATAGGTGCATATGTGTCTATATATAAGGTAGATATAGGTATACTATATCTAAGTAAGGGGTGATTACACCACCTTACCCAGGCTGTGTGAACAGACCTCTGGTGTCCGTTTGGAAGGCAAACCAGGGGTGGCACAATACATGCTGCAGCCCCTGGTAGGCCTAGGGTACACCTATGCCATGGGTACCTAGGGTACACTATACAGGGGCTCACAAGGATGACCCAGTAACCAATCTGTTATGTACCTAAAGTACATGGTATCAATTTATAGAGAGAACAGCTGGGCTGTGGGTCTGATTAGCAGGCCCACAGCTACACTAAAGTCGGAAAACCAGAGAATCACATCAAAAAGTGGGGGTGACCATAGGAAGCAGACCCTACTCTCCTACACACAGTATACGATAGGCTGCTGGAGGAGGAGATGTGGTCTAATGGTTAACGTACTCTATAACTTGGGAACCAGGTTTGAGTCCTGGGGGTAAGGGGACTTAAAAAAACAAGCATTTGCAATGCAATAGGTCTCGCATTTACGCGAGTTTAAGCTATTGGCATTGTAAAGGACAATGTGTTTATTTATGTTTCAAAAAACAAAACATAAATAAAAGGCATTGTCATTTACAATGCCAATAGCCAAAACAGGTGTAAATCCTACGCCTGTTGCATTTTAAATGCTGGTTGTTACTTTTTTGTCCTGGCACTCCACTAAGAATGTTTTTTTTGTTAATGGCTTCCCTGGCAATGCTTTATGGGTGACTCCTGCTTCCTGCACTCGGCAGGTAATTACTGTGCAAGTTCGGGGATCTGCAGGAGGCACAGTGATTAGAGCTGCCTTAAAAGTTTCCAGAGGCGTCTGAAGCAGACCTGCAGGCTGAGACACTCTTGGTTACTCAGCAAGTCTATTTCATTGTTGCAACATTTCTCTGTCAGCCTGTTAATTCGTAAATGCATGAAGACAGGGGGAAGGTCAAATTAATCTTGTTTTTAATGTAATGGCCGGCTCTACCCCTCCTCCTCCTCCAATGTCCAGCCCATGGCTTACAAGAGAAACAGGAAGAATCTTACATGCCCCCGGTCTTCATGCATTTACAAATTAACAGGCTGGCAGAAGAAATGTTGCAAAAATGAAACAGACTCTCTTGAGTAACCAAGAGGGTCTCAGCCAGCAAGCCTGCTTCTGACGCCTCTTGAAAGGATTAACAGGATGGGGCCGTTTTCAGCTACATGATATCTCCCTGAACAAGCATTGAAAATTCAATAGGTCTCGCCTTTGATTAGGTTAAACTGCAACTTAATGAAAGCGTGACCTTTTGCATTTTTAATGCTTGTTCATATAAAGCTAGGAAGATGAATATCGGCCCGATCCAGACAAGTTCCTTGATCCTTGACTCTGCCAAAAATAGACCCAAAAAACTTTTCGATCTCATCAAGATTCCTACCCACTCTCCCCCAACCTCCAAGCTGGAGGACTCTACAAAGAAAGCAACGGACTTTTCTCTATTCTTTGACGAAAAAGTGAAATCCCTTGTGGCTCAGGTCGCTCATCCTACCCCTCCTGAGGAGCGCAAATCTTCAGCCATTTGGCAGAACTTTGACCTCATCTCGGAAGATGCCCTCCTCAAATGCATACTCGAAACAAAGCCCTCCAACCATTCTCTTGACCCCATCCGTAGTGCCATTGCTATTGACTTCTACTCCCATTCACTGTCCTATTGGACCACCCTGGTCAACCTCTCCCTCCGCCAAGGCTCCCTTCCTGTCTCCTTCAAAACAGGGCAGGTCACCCGTCTGCTCAAAAAACCCTCTGCTGATGCGAACGACCTCAACAACTACTGCCCCATCACTAACCTTCCCTTTCTAGCGAAGATCACAGAAAGATGTGTTGCGAAACAACTCTCTCGTTAAATCAAGGACAATGATCTTCTTGACAAATATCAGTCTGGCTTCATCCAAAATTGCAGCACTGAAACAGCCCTATTGCAAGTGATTGATGACGCGCTGAGGATACTCGACTCGGGGGGGTCCTGTCTTCTTATTCTCCTCGACCTCTCTGCAGCCTTTGACACTGTCAACCACAACACTCTCCTCAACACTCTGCAACAGAGAATGGGCATGGAGGGTAATGTGCTTAAATGGTTTGCTTCCTTCCTCTCAGATAGATCCCAAATGATCAAAATAGCGAACAGCCTTTCATCTCCTCTGGCGGTAGGTCAAGGTGTTCCTCAAGGCTCTATACTTGCACCTACTTTGTTCAACCTCTACCTAGAACCCCTGGGAAATCTCCTAAGTAAATCTGGAATCCACTATCATCTCTACGCAGATGACACTCAAATCTACCTCAAGGTTGCCTCCACCCACGATCTCGCTAACCTTAGCTCAACTCTTGACTCAAGTCAAGTCAGATAATTTATATAGCGCACTACATACCCAGAGGGTCTCAAGGCGCTTGAGGAAGGGTGGGGAATTATTTGTCGAAAATCCAGGTTTTAAGCTGCTTTCTGAAGGCTGGGTGGTTTTGAGTGAGGCGGAGGTGAATGGGGAGGGAGTTCCATGTTTTAGCCGCTAGGTAGGAGAAGGATCTTCCCCCCATGGTGGATTTGTTGATGCGTGGAACCGCAGCGAGGGCTAGGTTGGAGGAACGAAGCTGGCGGGAGAGGGAGTAGAAGGATAATCTCGTGTTGAGGCATTCTGGTCCAAGTTCGTAGAGTGCTTTGTGTGCATGAGTGAGGAGGCGGAACGTTATCCTCTTATTAACATGGAGCCAGTGGAGGTCTTTTAGGTGACCTGAGATGTGGTCTTTACGCGGGATGTCTAGTATGAGTCTGGCTGATGCGTTTTGGATGCGTTGGAGTTTTCTCTGAAGTTTAGCGGTGGTACCGGCATATAGGGTGTTTCCGTAGTCCAGGCGGCTTGTAACAAGTGCGTGGGTGACCGTTTTTCTAGTTTCTGTGGGGATCCAGCGAAAGGTTTTTTTGAGCATGCGGAGGATGTTGAAGCAAGATGATGAAACTGCGTTGACTTGTCTGGTCATCGAGAGAGAGGAGTCCAGGATGACGCCCATGTTCCGTGCGTGGTCCGTTGGAGTGGGTGCTTTTCCTAGGGCAGCTGGCCACCAAGAGTCGTCGTCCCAGGAGGAAGGGGAAGTACCTAAGATGAGGACTTCTGTTTTGTCTGAGTTCAGTTTAAGACGGCTGTGCTTCATCCACTCGGCTACTTCTTTCATTCCTTCATGTAGGTTGGTTTTGGCGGTGTTTGGGTCTTTGGTGAGGGAGAGGATCAGCTGAGTGTCATCAGCGTAGGAGATGATGTTGAGGTTGTGTTGACGTGCGATGGCCGCGAGGGGGCTCAAGTATACGTTGAAGAGGGTGGGGCTGAGTGAAGAGCCTTGTGGCACGCCGCAGATGACTTCGGTGGCCTCCGACTTGAACGGTGGGAGGCGGACTCTCTGAGTTCTTCCGGCGAGGAACGAGGTGATCCAGTCCAGTGCTTTTCCTTGGATTCCGATGTTGTTGAGGCGTTGTAAAAGGGTGCTGTGACAGACTGTGTCGAAGGCTGCGGAGAGGTCAAGGAGGATGAGGGCGACTGTGTCTCCATTGTCCAGTAGTGTTCGAATGTCATCTGTTGCTGCGATGAGGGCGATCTCAGTGCTGTGTTTGGCTCGGAAGCCGGACTGTGATGAGTCGAGGGATTTGTTGGCTTCGAGGAAGGCGGCAAGCTGGTTGTTGACTGCTTTCTCGATGACTTTGGCCGGGAATGGTAGGAGCGAAATGGGGCGGTAGTTTTTGAGTTCGGTGGGATCAGCTGTGGGTTTTTTCAGGAGGGCGCTGAGTTCGGCGTGTTTCCAGCTTTCCGGGAAGGTGGCGGATTTGAAGGAGCAATTGATGACGTCTTGGAGATAGGGTGCAATGATGGAGTCTGCTTTGTTGAAGATGTGGTGAGGACATGGGTCTGTGGGGGATCCTGAGTGGATAGAGTTCATCAGGCGGATGGTGTCCTCAGTGGAGATTGGATTCCAGTCATTAAGGATGTTCAGAGGGGGTGAAGGTGCGGCAGAAGGTTGGGTGGGATGGTCTCCGGGTTGGTTGTCGAAGCTGTTGTGGATGTCCGCGATTTTGTCGTGGAAGAACGAAGCTAGTGAGTCGCAAAGGGTTTGAGAGGGAGTGATGTCGTTGGAGTTGGCAGTGGGGTTGGTAAACTCTTTGACGATGTTGAATAGTTCCTTGCTGTTGTGGGAGTTGTTGTCTAGTCGGTCTTTGAAAGCAGCTTTCTTGGCAGTTCGGATCAGTTGGTGGTGTAAGCGGGTGGCGTTTTTGAAGGCGTCCCTGGTGCTGGTGTTTGGGTCTTTTTTCCAGGCCTTCTCAAGGGAGCGACAGAGTTTCTTGGATTTCTTAAGATCATCGTTGAACCAGGGGGCGTTTTTGCAGCCTAGTTTGATTTGATGTTTTTTCAGAGGTGCTAGGTTGTCGGCGCTGTTGGTTAGCCATTGAGTGAGGTTAATGGCTGCTTGGTTGGCGTTCGATGAGTGGGCAGGGGGGTTATGAAGAAGCGATGAGGAGATCTGTTCGATGGTGATTTTGTTCCAGTTTCTTTGCAGGGTAGGTTGAGGGTGGTTGTGGGTTGTGGTCTTTTTGAAGACAAAGTGAACGCAGCTGTGGTCCGTCCAATGGAGAACTGAAGTGTGATTGAAGGAGATGTGTTTGCTGGAGGTGAAGATGGGGTTGAGTGTGTGTCCTGCATTGTGGGTGGGGGTGTTAACTAGTTGTTTGAGTCCGAGGTTGGCGAGATTGTCCAGAAGGGTGATGGTGTTGCTGTCGTTGCTCTTTTCCAGGTGAAAATTGAAGTCTCCCAGTAGAATGTAGTCCTCGGAGGGGAGGGCGTGTGGGGTGATGAAGTCAGTGAGGTCTTCACTGAATTGTGCATGGGGTGCTGGTGGCCTGTAGAGGAGTGTGCCTCTGAGTGTGGTCTTGGGGTCGGTGTGTTTCTGGAAGTGGAGGTGTTCGGCGCTAGCGAGGTTGTCGTCGGAGTTGTAGAGATGCGGAGGGAATTCCTGTGGACGATGGCGATGCCTCCTCCTGTTTGGTTAGTGCGGTCCTTTCGGATGATCTTGTAGCCTGCCGGGATGGCTATGGTGATGTCCGGAGCTGAAGAGGCGTTCATCCATGTTTCTGTTAGGAAGGCGACGTCCGGAGAGATGGTGTCTAGTAGATTCCATAGGTCGATGGCGTGTCTGTGGACCGAGCGGGTGTTGAGCAGGATGCATTTTAGGTGGTTATTATTGGATCTCTGTTGGGTGTTTGTGGATGAGGAGATGGTCTTGGTGCCTTCATACTTGCAGGAGTTGCATGTGAAGGGTCCATGGGTGTGACCCGGAGCGGCTTGGACGCAGTTGGGCAGTCGGCCGGGGTTTAGTGCTAGGAGGGTAGAGGCGTTGTATGTAATGCGGGAGGGGTGGGTAGTGCAGGGACTAGGGGGTTTGGCGCTGGGTGCGGGCCAGGCGCGGACGGGCTTACCTTTGGCGCACCTTCGGCGCAACTGGGGCGCGACCGCTGCGCGTGAACGCTGCGCGCTAATACTCCTGTCATATATGGTAGTGAGGGGGGAGGGGCGAGGGCGGGTCAGCTGGGAAGGCGGGAGCGGGGTGGAGACTAGGGCAGGGCGACCAACAACAACAACAACAAAATGGCCGGCGGCCTTACAGGATCGAGCAGCTGCACTGTAACAGCAGAAATCTATGGTATCATCAGTGACACACAGCGCAATGCGGCAATGTTAATGTGATGCCAGGCAGGCAGCAGTACGATTGGTGGAATATAGTCAGAGCAAGCGGCGGAGCTGCGCTAAGTAATCAAATGTAAGCAGTGATACACAGCACAGCGCAATGCAGTAATGTTAATGCAATGCCAAGCAGCAATACAGTAACAGTCAGAGCAGGCAGCGGAGCTGCGTTACGATACCCAACAGTGCGGCGAGGCGGGTCAGGGAGCAGCGTGGGGAGCGGCCGTGTCTGCAGGGAGCAGGACGGTCACAGCGCGTTAGGGTCAGAGTTGCGGAGGTAGTAATTAGTGGGAGGGCGGGTCAGCTGGGAAGGCGGGAGCGGGGTGGAGACTAGGGATGGGCGACCAACAACAACAACAACAAAATGGCTGGCGGCCTTACAGGATCGAGCAGCTGCACTTTTAAAACTGGATGCCAACTCATCAACTGATTCTGAATCCCTCCAAAACTGAATTCCTCCTCCTCTCCTCCTCACTTTCTCCTCCCCCGGTTCAATCATGGATGGATCAGACTAATCTACTTAACAATAAGCATATCATTGTTGAAAGCGCAAAATCCCTTGGTGTCTTACTCGACAGCAATCTCAATCTAATCCCTCACATCAATTCCATTGCAAAGTCTGCACAATACCAATTGTGACTTCTTTGGGGAATTTGTCGCTTTTTCCCTGAGCATGACCTTAAAACACTGGTGCAATCGCTGGTCCTCTTAAGACTGGACTACTGCAATTCTCTTCTTACTGGCCTCCCCAAATCCCACCTGTCCCCCCTGAAATCGGTCTTACACTCAGCAGCCCATTTCATCTATGGGGCTAAAAGAAGCGACCACATCACACCGCTGCTATCCTCCCTTCGTTGGCTTCCCATCGAAGCTAGAGCTATCTACAAGACTGCCTGTATCACCCACAAAGCCTTGCACTCCTCCTCTCCTTGCTACCTGTCGAATAAACTGAAACTCTCCGGAGGCTCTAGACCATCTCGGAATGCGGAAAATCTTCTGTTTGAACCCACCACTTTCAAGAAGGAAAGATCGATGGCCCAACCCTTTTCAGGCAACGCAGTGAGAATCTGGAACTCACTCCCGCGTCAGCTCCGGACTACCTCCTCCTCTCAGGCCTTCAAACTGGACCTTAAAGTTCTCCTCCTCCAAAGACACCTCCAAGTCTAACTCACATCCTTGCTTTCGTCCGAAGGAAGACCTCCCATTATTGGAAAGTCTATTGGCCAGGGTTATGGTACCTCCTCCCCAGTGTGTTCTGATAGTTTAAATGTTTAGTAATATCCCAATACCTGTGTATGGTACCCTTTTGGAACTTGCACACGTCACTTTTGTCTTGTAACACACTGTTTGCTACCTCGCACATTTTGTTTGTTTTAGATACTTGCACAAGTGCCACCATTGCCTACGTAACGTTTGTTCTTGTGCTGGAGTGTCTGCCTTTTATTGCAGTATTATACTTCTACTTGTATTTTGTACGTTTTTGTAACCTGCACCCATATCACTTTTTTTCTCCTGTAATGCACCGATTGCTACCTCATTTATTTTGGTTGCTCACTAGTGTCACTTTTGATCCATGTAACTTATTGTTTGCTTTTGTATTCTGTATTTTGTTCCTCGTGTATAACTATTGGTCCTTTTGTGAAGCGCTACGACTCCTTTGGGTAAAGTACGCGCTATATAAAATTGCATAAATAAAATGAAATAAAATAAATAATAAGTTTCAAGGGCAGGTTTTAATTACTGCTGTGCCTGAGACCTGGAGGGATCCGCCCCATTTAAAGTGCTCGGCAAGTGTGGCTGTGGCCACACAACCAGCTTTTTCTATCCTAAGCTGCATCATTCGGGCTCCCAATGTTTCCAGATCTCTGCCTCTCCTGTTTTTTAAAAACAATAGTGCATTTGGAGGGGAACACATCTCAAGGTAATAATCTGTAAGAAATAAAGCTCGGGTATGGAAGGCTCTCAGGACTAGAAGTTTCACGTCTTAGAGACATGGAGTCTCTCAGGTTTGAAGAGTGGAAGGTTTATGTTTGTGACACATGTTCACAGGTCTCAGGACTGGAACGTTTATATCTCTGTAGCATGGAATCTCTCGGGTGTCAGGATTGGAAGGTTTACGTCCATGAGAAATGATCCCAGGTCTCAGGGCAAGAAGGTTTATGCTTCTGAGGCATGGAGCGTCCCAGGTCTCAGGACTGGAAGGTTTATGTCTGCGACACATGATCATAGGTCTCAGGACTGGACGGATTATGTCTCTGAAGTATGGGGTCTCTCGGGTCTCAGGACGGGAAGGTTTACTTCTATGAGACATAGTCACAGGTCTCAGGACTGGAAAGTTTAAGACTCTGAAACATGGAGTCTGTCAGGACGGGAAGGTTTACATCTCTGAGTTTATGTCTCTGGGCCATGGAATCCCTCAGTCTCACCACCGCACACGTCATCACCAGGAGTTCACGCAGGGAAAGGTCATGGGTTGCTGGCATATTACAGACGCGCTGCTGCAGAGTTCCTTGGAGGAGGGCACGCCCCCGGCTCTTTTAAACAAGATAATATTTCGACCCGTGTTTAACGAGCCACGAGTAAAGTCCTCGAGAGGCGAGCCAAGAGCAACACGCCCTGGAGCCGCCGCAGACGCGGAGCCTTGGCGGCGGAGAGAGCCCCTCTCGCTGCAGTTTACGGCGCGCGGAGATGTCATTTCACCCGCGCGTGCTGTCTGCTTCTCACTGCCTCATGAACATAGGAATTAAAGAACCCCGTGTGTGCGTTTCTGCGAAATACGCTCACAATGTGGGAGCATCGGGGTGGAGACCACATTGCAGCGGGGCGGGTGTGCGCAGATGGAACACCTTCCTTACGTACAGACATGAGGTTCACTGATTCAGGATTATTCAAATTTCACTTGCATTTTCTATATTTTATCGCAATAAATGACATAGAAATGAAAGGCTCCAATGACATCTTCATCACAAACATCCAAACACTGCTTTATATCAGACTCATGGTCCTACATCTTTATTACTAAATAATGACAGCAGGTGTCATAGCATGAATGAGAGGATGAGTGACGTCACCAGTGCTAATGACTGGATCTGTAGTGAAATCACCAATGACAGTGCCAGGAGTAAATCTATGGGTGCTCAGTCACCGCACCAAGGACCTCACTAGTGTTTAATGACAGGGCCACTGAGGTCACCAAGTGTTTAATGACGGGAACAATGGCGTCTCAGCGCTCGCTGACAGGGTCAGTGAGCTCAGCAGTGACGCATGCAGGCCCAGCGGCATCACCAGTGCTAATGACGGCATCAGCAGTCGCCTCACCAGTTACCAAATCCCAGACAGTGACATCTGCAGCGGACAATGGACGGACCATTGATATCACAGTGTTTAGTGACAGGGCCGATGACGTCATCGGCAACCTGTGACAGGAACAGTGTCTGCAACAGAATCACAGGAAGCAGAAGAGCGCACAAACGGATGTGAGCTCAGCAGGGACAGATGCGTGATGGGTGACATCATCAGTACTGACGAAAGGACCAGTAGTGACCTCATCAGGGCCCAGCACCGAACCAGTGACATCAGCAGTGCACGTCAGAAGACTAGTGATGTCACGCGTACTAATGACAGGAGCAAAGGTCTTCTGAACACTCGTGGACAGTGTTAAGTGTCAGTTCCATTGGCAATATCAATATTCAAAGCCTTGGCACCATCAACTGCAAGATGTGTCATATCACGAGTGTCAGTGACAGGAAGAGCGGTATCATTAGTGCTCTGTAGAAGGACCAATGACGCTGACAGTGCTGTGCTGAATGACAAGAACAGTGACGACACCAATGAGGACTGTACCATCACAGCCAGTGACGGCCATGTGACGTCACAGAATTCAGCGGCAGGATCAGTGACGGCATTATTTCTCATTATCGTGCCAGGAACATCACCCTCACCTTACCAAAGATCTCTATCCAGTGTTGGGGGTCTCTACCCCCGTGGAGTGGTGTGGCTCACTGATTAGAGGCGGCAGACCCGTAAGCAGAGAACGGCCCAGGACCAGGGTTCAATTCCCGACGCGGCAGGGTCGTGGACCAGGGTCAAAACGGACTCGATAATTCTCGCCTCGGTGCCTACTCCAACCAGGGAACACACTCGGCAAATCTGGGCATTAAGCTTGTCTCATCTCTACAACGGCCCCCACAGATGCCTGGTTTCACCTTGGAGATACCCAGAAAGGGACCATCTCACAGGGAAAACCAGGATGGGTTCCCCAGCGGTCTTCCGTGCCAGGATAATCCATGGAGTCGCAGTGCGCTTTACAAGTACACCCACATTTACATTTTACATTTATTTGTAGACTTTCTTCTCCTGGGTGTGTTCTACACCTGGACCCCTACCCCATCACCACAGCACAGCAACCATCTCTCTGCTCACACTTCTGTGACCACAGCTATTGAAACTTCCCTTTGTCCTCTGATCACAGAGGCCTTTATCATGTTGTGCACCTAGAGTCTTCAACACTAAAACAGAAGTTCCTCCTGGGAATCACCTTAACTTCCTAACTTCCCCTCTCTTTCCTCCCACAGCTCTGACTGCACACTCACTGTGCCGTGGAGCAATCTCAAGTCACCAACACAACATCCTCTAAAGGCGTCATTTCCTGGGTCTGTTTCTCACTCTGTACATCTCTTCCACTATCTTTGGACTGACACATCACATTGCAGAACACTCCCTTCCTTACCCTCAGCCTTCACAACCCTTCCTACGACTGCCTCATTAATGTAAATGTAAATGCAGTATACTTGTAAAGTGCACAGCTGCCCCAGGAACGGGGTGTCCCGGCGCTGTATAACGCTGTGGAACCTTTCCTGGCTCTCCCTGTGAGATGCCCCTCCTGGGCACCCCCATGGTGAAGCCAGGCATCCCAGTGTTGTTGGGGCCGTTGTGGAGATTAAGCAAGCTATTGCCCAGAGTTGCAGCGTGGGACCCATGATTAGAATAGGCACCGAAGCAAGAATTATCGAGTCTGCGGACATTGAGCCCAAGACCCTGCCGTGTCAGGAATTGAACCCTGGTCCCAGGCCTGATCTCTGCTTCAGAGTCTGCCGCTTCTAACCAGTGACCCACACTCCTCCACTAGTCAGACAATTAATGGTGTTGTGGTCCCTTGATCAGACATTGTCATATCAAAACATATACAAAACTTCTTCGAACACAGTCGGATCACTTTCCCAGGACTGGGAAAAGTACAAGAAAAACTTTTTTTTTCCAGTAGCAAGATCTTAGTGATGATAGCCTTGGGTAACATACACCCTTTTCAGGCAGGATTCATACTTGGCTGCAACACACAACTGCACATGACTGCAGCTTTGGGTGACACCATCGCTCACTTCAACCTGCTTTCCATACACCAAAAAGTAAGAATTGGAAGCAAGTACTTAAGTGGGTAGAATCTTGTCTAACTGGACAGCAGTAAGCTAATGCTTAATTTTAGCCAGTGATTTCTGGTGCTGGGCACCGGCACTTAATTGTCAACATTGGTGCTTATGCTAGTCTGCCACATGGTGGCACTGTTTGTCTGATTTAGAAAGAAGCACAACAACAGTTGTTTGCTAATCCAATATACCGTAAAAGGACTAATACCAGCCTCCAAAGCCATTCCTATAGCTGTGGGGGCCTGGAATAGTCTGAATTGTCGCACTTGTAGGAGTGTGAAGGGTAGTACTTGTGCTGGTACTGCTGTTGGCACCACTGGCAGGGGCAATGTGTGGTGCACGCTGCACTGGCCTCCTAACATAGGCTCTGCACCTATTTTTTCACCAACTAAACAATGTAGTAAGCCATCATCCTTGCCCCTTTAGATGGATAAATTGTCCCGCAGATTCCTCATTTAAGACCACGCATTAGGCTGGTCCCCATTAGTAGGTCTCCAGTGCCGCTAGGTGGGCACCATAAGGGTACAAGTACAACTCTGCCCGAAGGACATAATGCCACAGGAGTATCAGAGGTCTCAACCTGCATCCTGATATCAGTGCATGTCTCCCCATACATAGTCCAGAGATTTATTTCTGAGCTTCACCACCTAAATTCAACAACTTCGACAGCGGCTCTGACATTTCAGGGTTCAAGACCTGACATAGGAGCAGCAAGCGGATGTCTTTGTGGGATCTACAAGACATCGGCAAGTGGTGCATTGTCTCGGACCTTGACTCTAAGGCATGCTTCTGGTGTTCCCTGATGGACCTGAAGGCATCAGGGAAGAGGGATTTGGCATGGACGGGAGGGCAGGCAAATTATTTTTGGCTAAGGCCACTAGTTACACACCAAAGTGTGCACCTTGTCCTGCAGGCAAGTATGTCTCATAAAGTGATACATAATAGAGGTCCCAAATTGACCCAAAATCTGTTTGTCCTGCAAGAATGCTGCGCTCTAGCACTCAACACCTTTTCACAGTACCTAGGATGAGGAGGACCAGGACTGGCAGTAGATATTTTGTCTTCCTAGGACCTAAACTCTGGAATGGAATTCTGCTGAATCTAAGACAGACTAAATCTGAACCAGCTTTCAGGAAAATGTTAAAAACGTTCCTGTTCTAATCGCTCAGTCAGCTGTAGATTACCTGGTTGTTTTAGGGCTGGGAAGCCTTCACGGGTAGGCATGCGCTTTAGAAAACTTTAAGAATAGAATAGAATAGAAAAAAAACGGCTTGCAAAACAGAAGGTCAGAACCAGCCTTGATGAGCAACTTCTTCTAAGTCTACCCACAAAGAAAATAGGGTAACCCTAAGTATCCCTCAGAGCCTGGGCATGTGTACTGTGAAAAACAATGGTTCTGTCAGGCAACAAAATTTCATTCAAATTCCTCTGCCGCCCGCCTCCCGTGGATGAGCTTCGTCTTGTGGGTCACGATTGATGAGTGACACCCGCGTTGCCTACTGAACCAGAGGCAATATTCCTACAGTCTACATTTTTAAAGCTATTGACTGATTTATATGTGAATTGCCTGACAAAAGAAGGTGGCATTCGCACTCCTAGGACTGTAGGTCACTTTGATCCACAATTAATTGCATCAGTTACACAGCAGGATCTATCCTATTTCAGGATTGGTTAACTGCAATTCAGTTTTTCCTTCAATATTTCTTCTTTGGCATCGATCCAACTTGTGGAGTCGGCTGTCTGATCCCCTCTTTGTACTGATGAAGACTCGCATTGACACTTTTACATCATTGATACTGGCAGGGTTGAAACGTTGACGGTTGTAACTGTCCATTCCTCAATAGGTCTCTTTGCTCTCAAATTAATTTGGATTAAATCCTTAGCCGGAGACATTTTTGAAACTGGACATACCCCCACCCCCAAAAAAAAATTCTGTTTGTAAATATGTCAATTATGTATGTTGTCACTAATATGTACAATACACTGATTTTTTCACTTATATATTTTCACATAGCGCCTCAATATTAATTGTGATATCAGACAGCTTATCTTTATGGTAAACGTTTGTCTGTACTAATATAATAAAGAGAGAGCCCAAACCTTTGAGGCGGGTAATCTCAGGAACCACAGCACCAATCACAACACCCAATACAGCGTTGGAAAGGGCAGTTGCAGCAGAAGGACATAGGCTATGCAGACGCCCACCATATACATTTTAAGGGTAAAAGAACCGTGCCAGCAAAGTAGTCCCTTGTAGGCGTGTCTGCTTTGTGCTGTGGGCGTGTGCTGGGGGCGTGACAAACGCTGGGGGCATGTAGTACATTTCGCCCTTCATGCCATGTCTCATATCGTGTGCAGTGGGGGTGTGCTGGGGGCGTGGGCGTGTGCAGACCGCGGGATTACGGAAAAAAAAGCGAGCGTTGTGCCCAATATTTCATTGGTTTTTCTTCCCAGGTTCTGTACCCCTGCACCCCATAATCATAACCCGTCCTTTCTCCTTAAAATACCCCAAAACCTGTAAACACTA
Source organism: Lissotriton vulgaris (assembly GCF_964263255.1). NCBI lineage: Eukaryota > Metazoa > Chordata > Amphibia > Caudata > Salamandridae > Lissotriton > Lissotriton vulgaris. Next base: position 101,580,417 of record NC_141689.1, on the reverse strand, counting down.
ACCCATCTTAACCCTATAAATATACCCTGTAACCCAAAACCCAAACCTATCCCTAAACCCTAAAAATACCCCTGTACCCCAAAATACAAACCTAGCCCTGAACCCTATAAATACCCTTGTACCTCAAAACCCAAACCTACCCCTGAACCCTAAAAATACCCCTGTACCCCAAAACCCAAACCTAGCCCTGAACCCTAAAAATACCCCTGTACCCCAAAACACAAACCTAGCCCTGAACCCTAAAAATACCCCTGTACCCCAAAACCTAAACCTACCCTGAACCCTAAAATACCCCTGTACCCCAAAACCCAAACCTAGCCCTGAACCCTTAAAATACCCCTGTACCCCAAAAACCCAAACCTACCCCTGTGCCCTAAAAATACCCCTATACCCCAAAACCCAAACCTAGCCCTGAACCCTTAAAATACCCCTTTACCCCAAAACCCATACCTATCCCTAAACGCTATAACTACCCCTGTACCCCATAACCCAAAACTATATCTGAACCCTTAAATACCCAAACACCCCAAAACATATACCTCAGTACCCCAAAACATATACCATATACCAAGAAGAAGAGGGAGGAGCAAAGATGTAAAGAAAAAATGAAAACAAACGAAAAATGAAGATGTTGCCGTTGTGGTAGCGAAAAACATCTGGCAAATGACGCGAAAAGTCCGGCTAGGAATAACAGATGTGGCCAGTGTGGCAAAATAGGGCATTTTCAAAAGGCTTGTTATAGAAAGGAAAAATCAAATGTAAAATATGTTGAAAATGAGGGTGAGGACGAGAAAAACTCATCAGATGAATCTGACTACAACTTGTGTGTACTGTGTGTAACTGAAGAAAAAACAAAGAAGGAAATGTGAAAGACCAAGAAGAGAAACCCATGTGCATGGTAGAGATGGGGGGTGTATATACAGAGATAATGGCTGGCTCTGGATCAACGTGCACGATAATCAATAGGGAGGTGTGGAGAGATAAATAAAAAAAAAATATGGAATGCATATGGAAAAAACAGATATCACAATAAAAACATTCACAGGTGAACCGATTGGACTGGTTGATTTCAGGGAACTAACGTTTACATTCAAAGAGAGAACAACTAGCAGCAAGTTATACGTAGCTATCACAGGCCCATCTCTGCTTGTATGGAAGGACCAAGGTAAACTTGGAATTACACTTAACCCAAACAGATCAGAACCATGTGCCGTGGAAATAGAAAGAGATTTAAATAATTGCATAATACGTGAGGATTCTGACAGGACTCAGACAGAAATTGGTCCATCACAGCAACATATGAAATGCACGAACATGGTATGGGAGAGAGTAGAGATCGACACAGTAGGACCCATAAAATGGAAGGAGAAATGGGTACATGCGATGGTATTAATAGATCACTTCTCAGAATGGCATGAAATGAAAGTTTGCAAGAAAGGGGATGCTACAGACCTGCTCACATTCATGGATGGCATATTCACTAGGGAAGGTATACCAAAGACTATAGTTAGTGGCAATGGTAGTCAGTTCACATCAGATATTTTAAAGCAATTCATTGACATGAATGGTATTACCCATAAAATCGCTTCTTTAAACCACCTGGCTGGCAATAGGGCAATAGAAAGATTTACTAAAGTATTAAAGGAAACCATTCAAAATGCAAACAAGCTTGGCAACTGTTGGAGGAAAGAGGTCAACATAATGACGTGGGAGTACAAGATAACTAAGAGAGAAAAAACAGTAGAAAGTCCATTCCAAATCCTGAGAGGAAGGACACCGTTTGCAAGGGTAAATAGTGAATGGATTAAAACAGGAGGAAAAAGTGAACAGTTGAAGGATAAGGATAAGGTAAGAATCCCAAAGACACATGCTATATACAAAGATAAGCTTGTCCGTAAACACAACTGCAAGGAAATCAAAATCAAGGAAGGAGATATAGTGAGGAAGAGAAAGGGTGGAGACTTCGCCATGGGACATAACAGGCTTAAAGAACCAAAGTCGAGTGTTATCCGAAAACCTAGTAGAGAACCTAGGCCCAAGAATGAAGGGAAGGATGTGCCTGAAGAGGACACTCATAGATGGTTGCGTATAGGATCATTTGCATCGAAAAGTGAAGATGTTGGAAAAAGTGCTTCAGTATGCAGCAACTTCACATGTGATGTTTAGGACAACTAACTAATTGAATCTAAGGAAGAATACAGAGACCCCAGTACGCATGTCTCAGAAATATTACCTGGCGTCAGTAATATTACCACATCCGGGGGGGATCAAGTCGCACTGGAACTCACATGCGAAACGAGAGACCTTGTCACCCGTGTGACAAGTGGCCCATCAGGTTTGGAAAGTAGCCCCTCACCTGAACCTGAGAACATGGCAGATAGAGACTCTGTTAGAAGCGGGCGGAACTAACAGGTTGATTGCAGCTTGACAGAACCTATCCAATACAAAAACTTTGTTACGGCAATTTATTCTTTTTAGCACACTGGCCTCTCCCTACCTTATATTCCTTTCTTGAGGACATTAGGGAAGGAGATGTGTTGTGTTCCTGTTTATATTCCAAAGGGAGATTTGTTATGTTTCTACACTACCTTTTTGCTTGCTCTCCTTTCTCTCCCCGCGCCCCCTCCCTCTGCGCGCGACAATGATGTCACCAGCTAGAATGTTGGTCACCTTTGTGTTCTAAGGTGACAGTTTACTTTTCAGCTGTTTTGACAGTTGGCTTTGTCTTAACGCTTCTATTGCCGAGCACACTTGCTTATGGTGTATTGTCTTAACTATCAATAAAGAAGTATACTTATTAAGTGACTCCTGAGGATTTTGTACTTCTTAAAACCCACAACCCCTAAAAACTAACCACAAACCCCTCTTACCTGTTTCTGTGCGAAGCTCCTACGAACTCCGCCCTGCCCGAACAATAGACCGAATCATCCTTAACCACGCACATGTGTGGTTAAGGCTGAGTCGTTGTTCGGGCAAGTCATTGTTCGGCTTGCGTGACTCCAGAACTCGTTCTTCCGGAGTCATGGCAACAGACATTTCCCTTCTAGGTCACCATGTCCATGCCTTCTAGGCCACCATGTCCATGCCTTACTAGGTCACAATGTCCATGCCTTCTAGGCCACTATGTCCATGCCTTCTAGACCACTATGTCCATGCCTTTCTAGGCCACTGTGTCCATGCCTAACTGGCTCACTGTGTCCATGCCTTGCTAGGCAACTACATCCATGCCTTACTAGGCCACTACATCCATGCCTTTCTAGGCCACTATGTCCATGCCACTAGGTCACCATGTCCATGCCTTACTAGGCCACTATGTCAATGCCTTACTAGACACTATGTCCATTCCTTGCTAGGCAACTATGTTCATGCCTTACTAGGCCACCATGTCCATGCCTTACTAGGCCACCACGTCCATGCCTTTCTAGGACACTACGTCCATGCCTTACTAGGCCACCATGTACATGCATTACTAGGCCACTATGTCTATGCCTTATTAGGCAACGATGTCCATGCCTTACTAGGCCACTACATTCATGCCTCTCTAGGCCACTATGTTCATGCCTTGCAAGGCCACTATGTCGATTCGATTTGAAAGCTTTTATTCGGTTAAGTAGGTCGACTATATAAGCAATACAGTCATAAAAACAATCTGCGTAAAATCAAAAGAGTAAGAAACAGTGGGATTGAAAGTGCAAATACATCAAAGTTCGTAAACATAATAATTCAGATAAAAAAGTGCAAGTGCATATTTCACATAAGGGCACAAGCGTTTACTAGGGCATATGTTATCATGATTCGAAAGTGCAAATACTTATAATTACATAATATCCTTATGAACATACGGTCAAGTGTCGATAATCATAGATTTCCTAATACTAATAGATTTCAGAAGAAATGTAGCTAAATAAAAACACAATCGTGGGTCATCTAATCTAAAGAGTAAATTAATGGCAACTGTAGTAGATCTTATATTATAGTGTAGAAAGAATGTTTTTTAATAAAATTTCCTAAGATGGGATTAAAATAAAATATACAAAATAATAACATATGGCAGCAGCTTTGTCGAGAAACTCCATCACATGGGCATGCGTGAGCAGAACACTGTTTCATAACTGGAAAATTAACTAGATGGTGTACAATGCCCAATCTTAAACATGTCAGCACAAATCGATGCAAGGCTCTTGTCGCAACTGACAGGTAAGTCTGTAAACCCTGTTTAAGATCCAGTTGCAGATAAAAGAGGAGAGTTGATTGATTCTTAGTAACACGGGAACATTCCTCTATTTTGTTGGCTAGCAGGGTTAGTTTAATCTCTGCTCTAGCAACAGAGGCAGTACACCCAGGGTCCAATCGGATATCACAATTGAATAAAAATGTAAACAAATAAATATTATAATTGAGCCAGGGTATTCTTAGGCAGTTCTCCAGTTTGAGGCAGTCCCGTATTATAGATTGAGTAAACAATGTCTCCTCTTTTGACCATATAGATTTCCATAATAGGAGAGGTCGTGTTGAAACCAGATCTGAAATATATTTAATGCCCACCTCACGATGTATCAATTCCATGGAGGCAGATGAAGGAACACAAAGCAGACGTTTTAAAAACTATTTTCGGTTTGTTGAAGTGTATTACCCTGAAAGTGTCCCCAAACATCTGCTCCATGAAGAGCTGCAGTGACGCATCGTACCTTGTAAATAGTCAACATATCTTTGATGCGTCGATTGCCCAATTTGGCCGCAAATCTAAAACTACCATTTATATTTTTAAGCATCTTAGAACAGGCATTTTCCTGTTCCTGGGCCCAAGACCTATTCCCTGCAAACGTAATGCCCAAGTAACAGAATGTCTTGACTATCTGGATCTTAGAAACTTCGATATAGAAAGAGCTAGATGTTAAAGGGATCCTACTGCAAGCCATAACAAAGGTTTTTGATTTATTGATTAAAAGTTTCCTTTTGGCAGTAAAAGCTGTAATATTGTCGATAAGACTCTGTATCCCAATGGGGGTGCGAGAAAGTAAAACCGCATCATCGGTGTATAAAAGGATTGGGACAGACTTCCCATCCACCCTAGGGGCATCTGACTCGAACAATTTCAGGACTCCGTCAACATCATTGATAAACAATGAGAAAAGTAGTGGGGCTAGGACGCAGCCCTGTCGGATGCCTCTTTTGACTTTGAAAAGCGGGGTATATTCACCCAAGAGACCGTACCGCACCTTACTTGACAGCTTCCCATATAGTCTAGCCAAGAAGTATATAATCTCTTTGGGAGCACCCATATCTAACAGTGAGGGCCATAAAATAGAATGGTCTACCAAATCAAAAGCGCTGCTAAGGTCAGCAAAACATAAATATACATTTCCCTCCTTAGCTAGGGTGTACTTGCCAATCAATAGATCCAGGTTGCCACACTGCTCTAGTGTTCCAACTCCCTTTCTGAATCCATTTTGCACTTGTGTAAGGACTGACTTCTCTTTGACCCAGGCTTCTAGTCTAGATAACATGACCCTACTCATGATCTTTATAGACAAATCCAGTAAGGAGATTGGGCGATAATTACAAACATCAGTTTTGACTCCTTTCATATAAATTGGTATTATAATTGACTGGCCCCATGATAATGAAAATTGGGTCTCAACAGCGGCATTAAAAAGTTTGGTTAAAAACGATGACCATAAACCATTTCAATTTTATAAAAGTCTATTGGGACCCCGTCGGGTCCCGGCGCCTTACCCCCCTTGCTACTAATTATACCCTTGAGTACTTCCTCTATACTAATTGACAGAGGCATTATTGGCCAATCATCGGGGTTTTGATTAGGCAAGGTGGATGGGGCATCTTTATCGATTGGATTAAAAATATTATGCCCAACTAGACCACTAAATCCATGCTTTTTAGTACGTCCATTCCTTCTAGGCCACTACATCCATGCCTTCTAGGCCACTATATCCATGCTTTACTAGGCCACTACATCCATGCCTTTTTATGCCACTACATCCATGCCTTATTAGGCCACTAAGTCCATGCTTTATAGCAACTGATGAAATTGGCAGTCGCAAGCCTATAAAGCACAACAATGAGCCATTTTATGATTTGGTCAGGGATGGCTTGGATGATTTAAAGTAGATTCTGAAGTGAGGCTTGTAGTTCCGTAGTCTGTGGGTGAGGTTCGGTAGTTCCGAACCCGTTCAATAAAGGTCGTCGGAAATAGATGATTTTGGTGTCAGCAGACCGCAAATCACAAGTGTAGTATGTACGAGTGTTTTCGCGTAAATCTATCAATGAGAACACTACGTATTTAGGGATTTCGTTTGAACCTTCGGGTTCCATTTTGTGTACGGCAGCCATTTTGTGTGGTTGCCCTCACATAGGCCGATGACTGTGGCCGAACGAGTCTTTGGGACACGTACACCTTAGCTGACTTCTGAGTGACCTGGCCGAACTGATTCCCTTGCCCGAGGCTGACCTCGCTGAGCCAGTTCCTTGTTAAACAGCTTGTCAGATAAAGATCAAAGAGTAGGACATGCCGAAGTTTATGGTACACTGCTCCCACCTTTCTCTCTCACTTCCAATCTGTTTCTGTTCCTTCCTTTACGACCTAATCACTGATTTGGGTTGAGGGTTTTATGATGGGTTTGTCCGGCCTGATCGAACAAGAATATTGGAATGTGCTTGGTCATTTCTGGTGGGCTGGACAACGGAAAGTGGGATTGTCATCATACGCTACTTACAAAATGTCACATTTCTATTGGTCAGTTTGTATGAACCCAATGCTAATTTGGAATGTTGCCTGAGGCTTGATTTTTGGCATAAAAGACCATGCTCCGCTCATTGAATTTGTGCAGTCTCTAGCGAACCACCCGTGTGTGCTTCGTAGACCTCTGTTCCTGGTTGCAGCCAATAAACTTTCTTCTTTGACGTCATCGAGAAGTGTCCCGTGTCTCTGTTTGCCAAGGCAGGGGAACTCGAAGGCATCGGGCGTTTTCCCTGACGCCGCTGGGTTCAAAAACCCGGTCCTTCAGTTGGCGCCCAACGCGGGGCGACTTCAGCGGTACCGGTCCAAGCCCGAAGATCGTGGAGAGCTTTGTGTGAAAATTCTGGAGGAAGGCCAACCACTTCATCGACCCCTGTCTGTCGTGGTGGTCCGAAAATCTTTGCTGCGAGGTTCCCCGCTTTCCGGTGGCTACGAAGGACTGCTGCCCTGACAGTCGCCCTGTCTTGGAGCCTTAGACGTTTGTAGAGCGAGACGATTGATGGGTCTTCTGGTGACGCCATCGACATTTCAGTTAAGTATGAGTGGAGCATCTCCTAGTCCTTAGTTTGTTTTGGTATCCCTTTAGTGGATCGCTTTGATTTGGTACCTTCAGGCCCCAAAGCCAAGGGACTCGTGTATTCGCGAGATTATCGTTTTGAGATTTCCCTTGTAGTTTGAAGCTAGACTAGTGAGCAAGATGCCTGGTCTTAGCAGACTTGGAAAGATATTTGGTTGTGGTTGTTCTAAGGATTCCCGGTTAGAGGATTTGTGTCCGGTCCCTCCAATGGGAACTCCTACATATGAATTGTATGTGAAGCATGGTGTGGGCCCTATTAGTTATAATGAGATCTGGGTAAAGCATACGAGAAAAGACGGTGTCCTACAGTGGCCCCGTTACGGTAGTTTTGAAGCTGAGATTTTAGACAATCTCGAAGTGAAGTTGTTCAAGAAGAAAGCCCGGCCGGCAATATTTGACTCTTTCCGCATATGGCGCAAAGAAGCCAAACAGAAAGAAATTAAATTAGCGAAGAAGAATAAACGAGAACGAGGTATGTCCATGGCACAAGCTGCTATTGCGTATAGGGATAATGAGGAAGAGCAAGAGAGCGAACAGATGCTTAGGGTGAAGAAGTTAGCGGTAGATAGGTGCTACCCAGTTTTGCCGCTTAAAGAGCAGGACGAAAAGAAAGATCTTGTGAAAGATCCTTTAATGTCGCACATATTGAGTTCGCCACCCCCTTATGCACAGAATGCTACAGCACCACCGCCACCAGTTGTGGCTGTGCAACATCCAGTTGTTGTGCCACCTGTAATTCCTCCACAGCCAGCTCCTCTTCCGTTGGCTACTGTTCCTTTGGCGCAGCCTCCTCAGGGGCCGCCAACTTTGCCTCCCCCTTTGTCTGCTACTCCTACGCCTGTCTATAATACTCCTTCTGTTCCGATTTTGGATTCTTCTACTATTGTTCCGTCTTCCCTTATTCTTCCATCTTCTCCTTCTACTAGACAGCGAATGACTGCTGCTGTTTCTGGTTTCATTTCTCCTTTGTTGGGACAATTGGGTATGTCTCCTGTGAATGAGCAAAGACAATCACGTAGTCAATTGCCTGATACAGATGAGCGTACAGTTTTGGATCACATTGCACGTAGATGGGTTACGTATACCTCCCAGTATGATCTTGATGGTATTATGGATGTTTTCCGGCAATGGAAAGCACCGACACAACAGTACGTCTTTGAAATGATGTGTGTGTTCCTCCATGAACAATGGATTGACGAAGTGGGTAAAGCTCCTGAAGAATTGTATTGTGTACGTTCCGAGTTTGCGAAAGGGACGATTGTGAGTCTTCTTGACATTGAGAGAGCAGTTGTGACGTTGTTGTTGTTCCGTAATAATGCTCCTTCTGAGCGATTGTTTGAGCCTGATTCATCAGTTAGGAGAAAAGCGCGTCAGTATCCGATGCGTGAGGTTCCTCCAGTTTGGAGACCTGGCGATGCGGCTGCTAATCCACCCATTCTGCCATACTTTCAGCGAGTATGGGTACATGTTCCTTGGAAGCGTGCTGAAGTCCTAGCGGTTAAACAGTCTTTACCTGATCCGCCCAAAAATCCGGCGGGATATTATAAAGAGCTCACTCAAACTGTGGATTCGTGCATCATGAATTTAGCTGATATAGACATGTTGTTTGGCAATGTTGTTCCACAGCCTACTGGAATGTGATTCGGCATACGGATCATGATGATGAATTGGGTGATACATGGGTTAATATTGTTGCTGCGAATGATAGACAAGTTGGAGGTGCTAAGCCTGAAGATTTGATTGCTCAACTCCCTGGTAGAATTATTAACTATATGAAGACTTTGATGCCCGAAGTGCGTGTTAATTGGGACAAGTTGTCTGCATGTGAGCAGAAGAAAGACGAGACTGTGTCTGACTTTTTCACGCGGTTTGAAGAGACTTTTGTAGATCATAGTGGTCAGGTTATGGCTACCGAGGGTGGCCAGAGATTGTTCGTTGACAAATTCGTGCATAATCTGCTTCCTGAATTGTGCACTAGGTTAAAGGATTCCGAGAGTGCTTGGCCCATTTCCACGTCAGCGCGATTTTAGCTACAGCCCAGTACTATGAAAATAGGCGCAAAGATGAGTTAGAGAAAGCGGATAAGAAGACTAAGGAATTGAAGACTAAAGTTCTTCTACAACAAGCTTATCCACCCCGTACTAATATTCAGCGCGATTATCAGCAACCTCAGCAATATTCGAGAAACTCGCAAAGGAACGAGTCTTCTCAACAGCGTTTTCCGTATGGGCCTAATCAGTGTGCGTATTGCAAAGAAGAGGGCCATTTCAAGAATAGTTGTCCGGTTCTGTTACAGCGTACGAATGGTGCTTCTGGTGTACGAGGCAGAGGTGCTCAACAAGCGCCTAGAGGTAGAGGTCGCGGACAGAACGTACGTTCTTTGCCTCCACAGAACTCGATGAATAGTTTTGATCAACAGCAAGGTCCGTCTTGTAGGACTGGACAGTACTATATGGATGATTACTATGTTGAAGGCGACGAAGCGAATGGTAATGATTGTTAGGACAGCCACGGACAAAGAGAGGGAGTTGTTTCAGTTCCAGTAGATCAGAGTGGACCCTATGTTGAAGTGATTGCATCAGGTGTGTCAGAACCTTTTCTGCTAGATACTGGTGCTACAAAGAGTTCTATTATGCACTCTAAACTCCCTGGCGCACCTTTGTCTGGCTTTGATAATGTTTCTGTAGGTTTTTCTGGTGCCCCCGTTACAAATCCGATTTCTGCACCATTGTCTCTTTCTGTTGGACCTCATAAGTTCGAAGCACCCCTTCTTTTGACTACAGGTTGTAATGAGAATCAGTTGGGATTGGATTTATTGAAGAGATTGTATGCGACACTGTATTGTTCTCCGTGAGGAGTACATCTTACCTTGGGTGAGAGAGTGATCTCTCCGATGTACATATCGAAAGATAGTCTTCCACCTGAATTGTCTTTTTTTGCCAGTTTCATTGTGGGCTACTGGTCCGAATGATGTGGGCCTACTGGAAATTCCCCCATATGTTGTGACACTGAAGGTGAATGCTAAGTTACCACGCATTCCACAGTACCGTATCTCGAGTGATGGTGAGCGTGCACTTTTAGCGATTATTTATGATCTGATCGAAAAGGGTGTCATCGAGGAAACGAGAGGTAATGTGTGCAATAGTCCTGTTTTGCCTGTTCTGAAGAGAACTGATTCTTCACAGCCTCCTGTGTATAGGTTTGTCATTGATCTTCGCGAAGTGAACAAGATTGTTGTTCCACAATTTCCTGTTGTGCCTGATATTACTGCCTTGTTGACTCTGATTCCGGCTACTGCCACATGGTTTTCGGTGATTGACTTGAAGAATGCTTTCTTCAGTATCCCGATTGCCATGGAAAGTAGAGATATTTTTGGATTCTCTTTAGGAGGACGAAATTTCCGCTTTAAGCGTGCTCCTCAAGGCTATGCAAGAGTCCATCGATCTATAGTCAAGCTTTGAAGACACAACTTGATCTGTTGGTTTTACCTGATGGTGCAGCCCTTATTCAATATGTTGATGACTTGCTAGTGGCCGCTGATTCTGAAGAGATTTGTAGGGAAGCCACTTTGTCGTTGTTACGCCACTTGTCTGATTTTCATCACAAAGTTTCTCTCTCCAAGTTGCAATATTGTCGACAAGAAGTAACCTACTTGGTCACCTCTTATCGAAGGAGGGAAGGAAACTGACCCCAGAGAGAATTCAAGCTATTGCGAGAATGAGTGTGCCTACGACACAGAGAGAAGTACGTGCGTTTTTGGGTATTACGTCGTACTGTAGACAGTGGATCCCTAATTTTTCTTTGTTAGCGAAACCTTTGATAGCTCTTACTGTCAAGGATACACCAAATTCTATTCCTTGGACTGAAGAGCTTTTCTGAATTACGCAATGCGTTGTGTTCGGCTCCTGTGTTGGGTACTCCCGACTACAGTAAGCCTTTCACATTGTATGTCCACGAGAGAGAGGGATGTGCATTGTCAGTGTTGACTCAGCAGTTTGACGATAAGCAACGTCCATGTGCTTACTTTTCATCGACCTTAGATCCGGTAGCTAGAGCGTTGCAGAGTTGCTTGAGAGCTAGGGCGGCAGCGGCTGTTTCAATTCGACAGTCTGCTGGTTTGGTTATGGACAACACGTTAGTGGTAATGGTTCCACATGCAGTGGATACCTTGTTGAACCGTACGAAGACACAGCATTTAACTAGTGCTCGGTTGTCAGGTTACGAGTTGACGTTATTAGCGAGTCATGTGCACATTAAACGATGCAACACGTTGAATTCAGCCACGTTGTTGCCAATTTCAGTTGAGACAGATATTGAAGAACTGAAGAAGAAACGAAAGGGAGAGTAGACTTAAGAGATACTCCTCTTCCAGAGTGTGATGGTACTTTGTGGGTTGATGGTTCGTGCTTTAAGTTGCGGAATGGTGATACGACTGCGGCATATGCTGTTACGACTTTGCATACGATTGTTGAAGCTGCACGTATTCCACATAATTCAGCACAAGCAGCGGAGTTGATTGCATTAACAAGAGCATGTGTGTTGGCGAAAGGAAAACGAGTGAATGTGTATACTGACAGCCAATATGCCTTTGGCATGGCTCATAGCTTTGGACGTTTGTGGCGTGAACGTGGGTTCTTGACTTCGCACGAAACGAAGATACAGCATGGGCAGTTGGTGAACGAACTTCTTGAATCTCTTACTTTGCCATTGCAAGTAGCGATTGTGAAATGTAGTGCCCATAAGAAAGTTACAGATAATGTTGGTCACGGAAATGCGTATGCCGATGAAGTCGCAAAAGAAACTGCAAGAAATGTGATGAGTCGAATGTATGTTGCAGGTCCGGCAAGATGGGTTCCAGAGAAGAGTATGTGTGAAGATACGATTGAGAGCGTGAAATCCATTCAAGCTGAAGCTACTGAGAAAGAGTTGAATGAATGGAGGGAAAGTAAGGGTAGATTGGATTTTAATGGTTGTTGGACTGATTTGTCCGAACATCAGAGATGGTTGTTGCCTGACGCGTATGTGCTTCCAGTTGTTACAATGGCGCATGGCATGGCACATATTAGCGTGAAAGGAATTTGTAAGTTGTTGGCTCCGGTTTGGCAGAATGCGGGCATTCCAAAATGTGCAGAGAATTTGGTTAAGAATTGTATGGTGTGCTTGATGTATAATCCTGGTAAGGGAACTCCAACACCAGCTGGTCTTTTTGCTCCACCTACGTATCCGTTCGAGGCTTTGCAGCTAGATTTTATTCACATGGAGAGATGCAACAACTTGAAATATGTTTTAGTGGTTGTTTGCTCCTTTTCTAGATGGGTAGAAGCTTATCCCCTTAAGGACAATACTGCCTTGTCCACAGCGAAAGTTCTGATAAAAGAATTTTTCCCTAGATTTGGAATGCCGAGAATTATCTGGAGTGACAATGGGAGTGAATTTGTGGGTCAAGTCATGAAGAGAGTGTGTGAGGGACTAGGAATCCGGCAGAAGTTCCATGCTGCAAATCATCCCCAATCAGCTGGTTTAGTCGAGTGCTATAATGGCACTTTAAAGCTAAAGTTAGCTAAAGTCCAAGCGAGCACTGGTTTACAATGGCCAGATGCTTTGCCTTTAGCGGTTTTGTCTACAAGAATGACTGTGCATTCGAGAATGGGTCTGAGTCCATATGAGGTGGTCTTTGGCCGCCCAGCGAATGTTTGGGGTGTACCAAGACCAACCAGGTTTAGTGAAATTGAGTACCCTGTGTTGCTTGATTACTTGCGCGAACTGACGACTAAATTGCGTGTTTTACACCAACAGGTGCATGATAGCCTAACACAGGCTTCTGAGGATCCAGGCCACGCTATTGAATCTGGAAGTTGGGTGTTTGTCAAGAATTTTCACCGGAGCAAGAACGATCAGCCCCGCTGGACAGGACCCTATCAAGTGCAATTGTCTACACGTTCTGCAGTTCGAGTGCAAGGCAAGAAAAACTGGATCCACAGCGTAAGGGAGCACCATTACCCTTACTGTACAATCAGTGGCTCCAGGAGGGACTTCCAGACTCTGAAACCGAAATTGTTCCACGATTTTTGCCATTCAGTGATGCTTGTCTGATTGGTACGAACTCTGAGAGACAAAGTGACGATCTTTTACAAGAAGCTGTGCCTCCTTTGAAAACATCCAGAAGCCTCCGCGACACGAGCGGAAGTCGCGCAGAGGCTTGGCGCCCGGAGGCGCTGTTTAAGGGGCTGGCCTTGCTGGGGAGCGGGTGTCGGCGCTAAACAGCGCAACAGCACGCGAGCCTACCTGCTCGCCGATCCGCCCTTCAGCTTGTTTGTCCAGGGACCCAGGTCTGCCACCAGCCTCATCGGACAGGGGTCCGGAGCCTCCACCGCCGCGCCTGCTGCCTGCTGTCTCCTCCCCCCGCTGCAGCCCTCCACCACCGGGTCTGCAGCTGAGCAGGGGGAGTAGAGACTTCAACATCCAGAAGCCTCCGCGACACGAGCGGAAGTCGCGTAGAGGCTTGGCGCCCGGAGGCGCTGTTTAAGGGGCTGGCCTTCCCGCGTCGCGGGACCGCGCGCGGGGCTGTGCCCGGGGCTAAGCCCGGGCAAAGGGCGGGCCCTCTGTGGCCCTCAGAGGCCCGAGGAGACTGGGCTGGGCACTACCCCCTGGCCAATTCTGTACTGATCACCAAGGTATTAAATTTGTGATTTAAAGCACACTGCAAATGGCTCCTACTGTATCCAAATCCACCACTAAAAACATGGCAAAAAAACGCCCATTAACACACGTTCTGTTGCAAGGATCACCGCCCAAACTAAAACACCGTTACCTACGTTAACTGCTATTGACCGTATGCTTCAACAGACAATCGTGGTGGTAGCAAATGCCATTGAAAACACCGAGAGACGATTGTCTCTACCACCCAGCACTTGTCTAATTCATCGGACACCACAACCTGCCGACAGTACTGTACATAACATAAATATGACTGCATTATCAAATGACTCCATTTTAATGCAATCTTACACAGGCCTTCCTGGGACCGTGCCACCTCCCATAGAAGATCCTCCTACACTTCCAACAGTATTCCAAGACAGGGACAGTCGCCTGTCCCTAACTCCTAATTTGCAGATTAATGCAACACCATCTGAGGAACTGGGTCCCAGCAATGCGCCTAGCGCAATACTGATCTCCTGCGACAATGAAGATACCACCCACACAATTGATCCACCTAATAATAGATGCGTCAACAGTACGACCAATCATGGCACTGCCCATCGTAGATCTAGACGCATCCATAACAGAAAAATACCAGTTCTTACTAGGGGATGCGTGAAACAAAGGGGTAGAAGAAAGAAGGCAACCTTACCATCACCTCCCTTAGAACAAACTAACGGAAGCGAACCACCACTGCCAAATCCAGGACCCGCAGTTAATATGGAGTCTATAATAGATCACATTATGGATGCTATGAAGCTCCTCATTGCCCCCCTAAACGACAAACTTGAGCAAATAGGTAAAAAGGTGGAAAACCTGGAAAAATTGGGCTTAGCCAAATTAGACATTCTCGAACATCTAGGTCCACAAATTACTCCAACCATCTTAAATGTACCGACTGGGAATAAGGCCAATACGACTGCCCATATTACATCTAAACCACAGGTTCCACCAGCCAGAAATATGAACCCCACAGCAGTTACCGGTAAAACTGCAAATTCACATACCAACATACCAGGCAATGCCACCAATGGCCCTTCAACATCTTCTTCCCACAGAGCAACTGGGGAGGTGCCTATGGGCCACCCTTCAGTAAGCAGGAACCCACCAGCGCGTAGCCATTATAATAATATTATTCCCGCAGTGATCAATCTCCCACCAGAAAGTAGGCCATACGTGGCAATCCTCGCCAACGTACCAAAACTTAAACCCTCCCAATTTGAAAATAGTGAAACACTTAAAAACAAAATTTTACACTGGCTTGTCCATAATTGTGGATTCCCCTTAAGTGGGGCAGGCCAGATCATTTCAACTCAAAGGGTAGGGTGGGTGGGCCCTAGTAAAAAGGAAATCAATGGGGACTGTGTAATCATAAACTACAAAACCACCGAATGGGCAAGAGATTCCATCCTGAACGCGCCCATCCCTTCAGACAATGATTACAATACAACCCTGTTCCCATTGGACTACTTTTATAGAAATCTGGTGGGGTTTAAGATTCCGGTGCAGAATTTTAAACATCCCAGAGCAATTAACACACCTTACCCACCAGTACAGCAGGCACCAGTACACTCAGTTGGGTACCCCTCGACCCTTCACGACTTTAGTAATCAGCATGTCCCACAACCTCCTATGAATTTGTACAGAATGCCTAACCCCAATTACCTTAATTACCACAATGCCATCGGGCCTGGAAACAACATCTACGGTCAATTTACAGTCCCAACATCAAATAGATTCCAGATACTTAATTCCCTAGACGAAAACGATTGACTCGCGAATACCCTTGTTGAAGAACTTCCTGCAAGTGAACCTCACACAGACATCCCTGCAATAAGCTTAAACGATCTAACCATGATAGACAACACCACTTGTACTGTTGAAAATCTTCCTGCAAGTGAACCTCACACAGATATCCCTGTAACAAGCTTAAACGATTTAACCATGATAGACAATACCACTTGTACTGTTAAAAATCATCTGGGTAACCAAATACTACCATCAGCTACAACTGTTACTGTTCCACCTCAAGTATCCAGGGAAGAGTTGTTGAGGGTTATTACGTGGAACATAGCCGGGCTAGCTTCTAAGGTAAACACACCCGCATGGGATGACTTTCTCAAGCAGGGCTATGATATAATATGCCTACAAGAAACCTGGGATAGGGCTGAAGTACATGTCGAGGGATATACCTCTTTCAACGTGCTGGCTGTGGCTTCCCAGGCTGGTCGAGCCAAGGGGAGGCTAGTGACCCTGTTATCTACAACATTGACTGAGTTCCGGGTCAGCGATCAGGCCGTCTTAGGAGAACATGCTTCCGTTCTGCGTTTGGCCCACAGTGGATACAGAGACCTAATAATAGTGAATTTTTATAACAACATTGCCGGGCACAAACAGGGGATGTTCATTTCCGATATCGAACAGGCCATCGATGCAATGTTACTAAGTTCACCCAAACCAGCTGCCATTTTGTGGGCTGGAGATTTTAACATCAAAACATGCACTTATGCACTTAAAGGGGCATGTGGCCACAGGGAGGAATACTCTGGAAGGGAAACAACAAGTATATACAATCATTTCCCGCACAACAACCTTGGCAGTGCGCTGAATAACTTATTGGCCAAATATGATCTGGAACTCCTCGAATGCAATACGAATGCAAACAACGCTAGATGTCCAACATTCCATGGAAGGAATAGCCAATCTTTTATTGACCATATCATCGTATCCTGTTCTGTAAACTATATTAATGTTTGGGTAATTGAACAAACGGTCAGTGACCACAATAGCGTATCTGTTGAACTACTGGGCTGGGGGACAAAAAGGAACTCCTATGGTCAACCCATTCAGGACATCACCGTAGGAAGGCCGAACGGGATAAGGGTGAAGTGGACAAAAGTTGACCCCGCTAAAATTGTTACTAATGTAATCACAAACTGCCATGGAGAGGTGGAGTACTGTTTATTCCCGACACCATGCCCAGGAACCTTGCTATCTAAATTTCTAATTATTACGCAAGCTATCGAGAAATCACTGACACGCAAAACACGGAATCCAAGAAAAGTCAAGACAGCGTGGTTTGATGACAATTGTGCTCAGTCATTAAAAAGGTTAAAATTTTCGCTTGATGCCAAACCAAGAGATCCTTGTAATATCAGGGAAGAGCGTTATAACTATAAAACTGCACTAGCCACTCGGAAGAGAGAATTACAGGACGAGGCATGGGCTAAATTAGATCAGGCTGCAGAAACTAAAGATCATAAACTTTTCTGGGACACTGTAAATAGTCCGTTCTTAAAGAACGACAATATTTCCGAACTAACCTCGCATGTCAGTTGTCAAGCCTGGATTGTACACTTTACTGGGATTTTTAACTCTGACTGTACCTTTGATTCCATTTCGCTTTCAAATCTTAATGTTTTATGAAATGCCAACCTGTTTTAAATGGGAGAAATTATTGTTTTCTTTATCTTTAAATGAGGTGCGGGACGCAATTGAGAAGAGCAAGGGGGGGAAAGCCCCAGGCCCAGATGGGGTCCCTGTGGACTTCTTCAAATCCAAGATTGATTTATGGGCCCCTATTTTAACACGCTACTTTAATGCTGCTATTGAGGACGAGTTACCTACCTCATGGGGTCAATCTATCTTGGTGCCACTTTTCAAAAAGGGTTCAAGGGCCGAAGCACGAAACTATCGCCCAATTTCCCTTTTGGACTCGTCACTAAAGATACTGAGTCGCGTGCTTCTGGTAAGATTAGAACTATAAAGAACAAGGGAACCCGCTAGGTGGGCAAGGACCTGGGGTATCAGTTTTACGAAAGACAATGGTCCTTGACAAAGGGATAGAAGGGTACAATAATTATAGGCCACAATGTGCGCTATAATAGCAAAAAAAGTCCAGCCGGACTTGCAAAATTTATTCAATAATTCATATAACCAGTTGAAAGGAAGCAATAAAACAGTGGGACACAGTCCTGTATCCACAAAGCTTACACAGACTTAAAGACAGTACAAACATATACAAATACATCAGGCATATAAACGAAAAAATGGAGCAAGAAGGGGACTCTGTGATATACTTGCTTCACATATGTGGGGAACAAAACATATTATGCACATAATAGTGAACTAGTATTGAGCCCACATATCATGTCGACGGCGTTTCGATCCTTTCATGGGTAACGGATCATCATCAGGACTATCATTGTATGCCTGAAAAAAGCATTAGCTTGGTGAGTAGGACATGGGAATCCAATGGTGTATGGATGTAGTTGCGGTGATTTAACCAAGGTACAACTGGGCGCTGGTAACTGTATCAACAGTGATCGATTGAGCGTGTGATTATCTAGGAGAGGGCTCCGTGGGATTCGGGCAACTGTGTTCCTATCAAGGATTGCTGAGCGTCCTGTAGTCTGCAGCGTGGTCCAACGAGGCACTGCTAGAAGGGGCAGTGAATAGGCGCTTCTAGGTTGGTAGAGAGCTCGCGCTGAGGCGGAGGGCGGAGATCCAATGGGGATTAGCCCGCAGTTCCAGCGAGGGATGGGCTGGATCGGTACCTGCGTTCGAGATTGAACGGCAAGAATGCGTCCCAGTGCAGAGTCGCGCCGTGGATCCACGGCGCGACTCTGCACCGGGACGCATCCTTGCCGTTCAATCTCGAACGCAGGTACCGATCCAGCCCATCCCTCGCTGGAACTGCGGGCTAATCCCCATTGGATCTCCGCCCTCCGCCTCAGCGCGAGCTCTCTACCAACCTAGAAGCGCTTATTCACTGCCCCTTCTAGCAGTGCCTCGTTGGACCACGCTGCAGACTACAGGACGCTCAGCAATCCTTGATAGGAACACAGTTGCCCGAATCCCACGGAGCCCTCTCCTAGATAATCACACGCTCAATCGATCACTGTTGATACAGTTACCAGCGCCCAGTTGTACCTTGGTTAAATCACCGCAACTACATCCATACACCATTGGATTCCCATGTCCTACTCACCAAGCTAATGCTTTTTTCAGGCATACAATGATAGTCCTGATGATGATCCGTTACCCATGAAAGGATCGAAACGCCGTCGACATGATATGTGGGCTCAATACTAGTTCACTATTATGTGCATAATATGTTTTGTTCCCCACATATGTGAAGCAAGTATATCACAGAGTCCCCTTCTTGCTCCATTTTTTCGTTTATATGCCTGATGTATTTGTATATGTTTGTACTGTCTTTAAGTCTGTGTAAGCTTTGTGGATACAGGACTGTGTCCCACTGTTTTATTGCTTCCTTTCAACTGGTTATATGAATTATTGAATAAATTTTGCAAGTCCGGCTGGACTTTTTTTGCTATTATAGCGCACATTGTGGCCTATAATTATTGTACCCTTCTATCCCTTTGTCAAGGACCATTGTCTTTCGTAAAATCTGGTAAGATTAGAGTCCTGGGCCGAAGACAAAAATGTCCTGTCACCAATTCAGTATGGGTTCCGAAGGGGCATAGGAACCATGGAGCAGTGTGTGAACCTTGAGCTTATTATCGGCAAGTACACAAAAGCCAAGGAAGGGAATTTGTTCATGTGCTTTGCCGATCTAAGCTCAGCGTTCGATCTAGTGGAACACACACTGCTCTGGCCAACATTACTTGCTATGGGCGCACCCCCAGAAATTATTCATCTACTGGCCAGAATGTATAGCAGCTTATCAAGTAAAGTCAGATTCGGACCGAATGGAGAATGCACCCCCTTTTTTAAAATTGGCAGAGGAATTAGACAAGGGTGTGTTCTTGCTCCCTTGTTATTCTCCCTTTTTATAAACCAGGTTGACCAGTTCCTACAAGAATCTTTCGCTGATGCCCCCATTATTAATGGAAAACAAATACCCGTCCTTCTATATGCGGACGACGCGGTCCTGATTTCTAGGACCGCGAATGGGCTCCAAAAGCTAATTGATAAATTTAACATTTTTATTAAGGGCAGAAAGATCAAAATTAACAAGGGTAAGACTATGACCATGACCTGTGGAAAGAAATTAAAGAAAAGTAAGCCATTTTTCCTAGATGGGGATAAACTTGAGTCTGTGCAACACTTCTGCTATCTAGGCATTACCTTCTCAGGAGACGGGAGATGGGTAAACGAGCAATCCTGTGTAGGCATGAAGATGACTAGAAATACAAACTGCATCTTCAGATTCGCTTCCAAACTGGGGGGGCGCAGAATAAGAGAGATGATCTCCATCTATAACTCAAGGTGCATGTCCTCTGCTCTATATGGAGCAGGGGTATGGGGATATAACTCCCAGATCGCCCTATCCATTCAGCAGGAGGAAAACAGGTACCTGAAACGCTTATTATGTCTCTCTGCTTCAGCGTCAAATGAGATCACCCACAGGGAGCTGGGCATATATCATGCCACAGATCTGATTGCACTACGTCCCCTTTCTCTTTGGCGATCCATTTGGGCTAAAGAAGAAACCAAGTTTACCCAGGAAGTAATTTTAGACTGTATTAAATTGGATCAGCACTCAAAAATCCCCTGGCTAAAACACATTTTCCACTGGTACAAGATCCTTTTTGGTCAGGATATTTTTAAAGATACCCCAACAGAATTAGTTTTAACGAAGCGTGACCTCAAAACCACCTATATGGATCATGCAAAAGGGATCAGAATGAAGGGGTACGCTATACAAAGTACATTCAAATTGTACCTGGAGTATAATTTAAGCACAGGATTCCCATCATATCTTACATTTGTTAATATTAACTCCCATTGCTTTGTTCTAGCACGCCTGAGGCTGGGCACAGTCCACCATTTGGTGGCTTTCCCTACTGTAAAAAAGCCCGGGTCATGTCCGTGCCCATGCAATGGGAAATCTAAACAGAGTATCTGCCACTTTTTACTATTTTGTAATTTTTATACTGGTTTTAGAAAGTTTTATTTGAAGCAACTATTCTTAGAATACAGTACGTGCAATATAAGAGCTGCAATGCAATTGTTGTTTGACTTGTCCTCCCCGAATGTGTGTTACCGTGTAGCCATCTATGTTCTCAAATGCATTGGGCACAGGAAATCAATCATTATATGATTCCCGTTGTTCTTCCCCCCGTTGGTAAACACATCCTATGACTAACTGTGAGCTACTGTTAAACCACATGCATTTCTCTTATATATGAATTTTGGTTACTCTGTACTTCATACTTGTTGTGTATCCTGGTAATGATTTGTACTTTTTCTGCACTAACGTCTTTTTAAATTTTCCGTATACAAACTGCTGCTAAAATACGTAAGAGACTATAAAGACGTTGCACTTTAGTTATATCCTTGCATATTTTGCACATACTATTGCACTTTATGCCCAGTATAGGCCTTTTCTGATTTGCACTATTCTACTTGGCATGTTTTGCACTAAACTTTTAAATTGCTGCTAAATATAGTGATCAATTTTTACTGTATACAAATGCGATATATCTTACAGGTTTAACTAGATTGGCTTGGACATTGATGTAATTGTTTTTAGAAAAAGTTTCATTATTCTTTTTTATCTTTACAATGTGATTTCAACTGCATTTATGAATGTTGCTATATGGTTGTACTTGTACAAACCGAATAAAGCATTTTGAAACGAATCGATTGAACACTACTGAGCCTGAACTCTTGTTTAAAGATCAAGAATTGCCTGGAAGAAGCCGCTATAATTTGCGACGGAGAGTCATGGACAAATAAAAATAAATAAAGTTTTTATGATTTTTTTGTTTGCAGGTTAACTCTCCACCGAGGATCTACTCATTTTTGTTTTTCGAACCGCCATCCGGGTTCAGCTGTAGGGTCGCGGTTGCCGAAAGTCTTTGGAGTGCAAGCCTGAGACACTAGGCCAAAGGTTCTGGTTGGCCTAAGGGAGTTGCCCTGGGTTGACAGAGGCATTCCTTAGCATAGAACACCCTACCATCGCGAGCAGCATATTTAATTAGGATGGATTTCTTCGAGTTGGAGAGACCTGCAAGGACAATGGTTTTTAGAAAGAAGATATGCAAACTGATCTTAAAGAAGAGTTTTTTAATACCGTGTTTATTTTTGCTATTGAGTTTAATGATATTTATAATTGGTTATGTGACATTCTCTTTTAAAGTGACGTTTGTTCCCACTGTGCAACCTACACCTCCACCTACTATTTCTTCTCATTCTTTTCATCCTTTGCCTGAACATGAGGTAGTTAGACGACTGGAATTTGCCAATAATTCCTTTATTCAACTTTTGCACCAACACCAGTTAGTGATGAACACGACAAACGGTTGGATCTGTGGTCTAATGCCCCATACGACTGATAAGGGTATTCCGTACTTAGTTTTGCCTTTTAGGTTAAATGGTTCGATTTGGGCTTACAGAACGATGTTTATTTATGCCCATAGTGTCTATCCCCAACGTTCACCTAAGGACAATCCGAAGAATAGTGCTGTTGCTAGAGGCATAGTCGACATGGTTAAAGGGACTAATGCCGTTGAAAGTATTCCGATAGATGAGAAGCAACCATATAGTGGTTGGGATATTACTGGGTATGGAGTTAGTCTGAGTGTTAACCAGCGAGCGAAAAGTTCTCCACCGATTTGGATAGTGCCCCATCAGGGTCGCGATTGTCTGCAGGGTAATGGCAAGAATCTGAGAGCTCAGCTAGGGAAGAGCGTTTGTACTGATAATTATGTATTTACGTCCCAGTCTTCCCCAGCATTTTTAGCTGCTAAGGGTACCTACTTTGTTTGCTATGACAAAGCGTACACATGGTTGCCCCCTGATTTTTCGGGCACATGTTTTGTTTCCTTCCTGTTGCCTCCCACTTTTACAGCTGCGGCAGATTACCATAAGACGAGAGTTGCTAGAGGTGTCTTTAGTCAAGAAGACACTGCAGGGCAAGAGTTGGGAGATTTCTTTAAGGGTTTTCTGCCGTTCTGGGGACCGATGGCCAACAGCAGGAATATTCGCCAGTTGACGAGAGTGGTTGAGTCCACCATAGTCGAAACTGCCGATGCCCTTAGTAATTTGACTGCTGAGCTCCAGTCGGATAGACTTATGACACTTCAAAATAGAGTTGCCCTTGATGTCATACTAGCAGATCGAGGTGGAGTATGTAAACTGATTCAATCGAGCTGCTGCGTTTTCATTCCAGACAAAGCTCCGTCAGTCTTCCAGGCCATTTCCAAGCTACATAAGATCTCCGATTCTGTCCATTTGGACAAAGGAGATTGGTCGTTGATGGGATGGTTATGGGGATTGAAATCCACTTGGGGTTGGAAGATTTTGATGGTCATTGGGATGGTCTTAGCTATCCTTTTCCTGTTCTGTCTTTGTGTACAGTGTGTTCCTGCTATTTGTGGCCTCTGTGCTACTTCGTGTGCAAGGAGACTTGTCCAGAGAGAGGTACTAAGTAGTAGGATGATGCTAAAGCAACATATCGATGATCTGATGCATATAGATCCAGATTCAGATTGACATGGGTTTGGGTCTGTTGCCTATGTAAGGGCAAAAGGAGGGTCTGTAGTTCCGTAGTCTGTGGGTGAGGTTCGGTAGTTCTGAACCCTTTCAATAAAGGTCATCGGAAATAGACGATTTTGGTGTTAGCAGACCGCAAATCACGAGTGTAGTATGTACGAGTGTTTTCGCATAAATCGATCAGTGAGAACACTATGTATTTAGGGATTTTGTTTGAACCTTCTGGTTCCATTTTGAGTACGGCAGCCATTTTGTGTGGTTGCCCTCACACAGGCCGATGACTGCGGCCGAACGAGTCTTTGGGACACGTACACCTTAGCTGACTTCTGAGTGACCTGGCCGAACTGACTCCCTTGCCCGAGGCTGACCTCGCTGAGCCAGTTCCTTGTTAAACAGCTGGTCAGATAAAGATCAAAGAGTAGGACATGCCGAGGTTTATGGTACACTGCTCCCACCTTTCTATCTCACTTCCAATCTGTTTCTGTTCCTTTCTTTACGACATAATCACTGATTTGGGTTGAGGGTTTTATGATGGGTTTGTCCGGCCTGATCGAACAAGAATATTGGAATGTGCTTGGTCATTTCTGGTGGGCTGGACAACGGAAAGTGGGATTGTCGTCATACGCTACTTACAAAAACCTGCTCCTTCAGGCTTGGATTCCATCCATACCCTGGCTCAGTCCATGGGCATTGCCGTCTCACTACACTACCATCTTTTGCACAGGCTTTGCGGGAGATGTCCATGCACCATGATGGATATTCCCTACAATGGCGGGTGGATTTTCATCAAAAAGGCTGACTCAATTCTAGAACACTTCCAGAATGGTAGGACTAAGCCGTCTCACTGGACCTGGCCTCAACTGCTAGGCAGTTCCCTCAGCAATGCCCAGAATACTGAGGCTATTCCAGAGCTCAGCAGCCCCAGCAGAGACAAGCCTCTCAACCACATACCTGACAACTTGTACAAAGATCTCACTGTGTGAGGAGGGAACGGGGTCCTGGAGGGGGCGGGCCTTATGCTGAGAAGTACCTAGGGGCACTTTTGCCCTCACCCTGCCCCTAAGACCTGGCTGCCAAAAACAAAAAAGTTTGCTGAGGCTGATGCCGATGTCCTGGGGTGTTTTCACACCCTTAATGGACGTCGGTAGTTTAAAAACCTGGGAGAACAAACTGGAAATCCACTATTTACAGAGGTTTTCAGCTCGTTTTTCCTGTCACCGTGTAATATTGGCTCGTCACCGGGTGACCATGTGATGGAAGCCGATATTGTGAGTCACACGGTGGCACCGTGTGAGTTGGTGTGTCGGCAACCAGTTCAGGCACACCAGCAAATGTACACCTTCTTCCAGGGTGGAGAAGGGATGTAAACAGTCCTATCGAGAGCCGGACTGGCTACTGGCCGTTTTGGGGTCGGGGAGGGTGTGGGCCAGTTTCACTGCCATGGGGGACTGTTTTTGTTGCTGAGCACCTTTCAGCCATGTTCCTACGGCCGTGCTTACATATAAACAATGCAAAAACAAATGGTTTTAATGTACCCTTTGAGCACGTTTTCGTGGAGCCGTGGAGTCTCAGCATTTTAAATTCACAGTCTCACCATTTGGACTGACAGCGGCGTATTATGTTTACGCAAAAGTGCTTTTTTAGAAAAACAACAGTGGTCCCAAGCACAAGAAAATAGTGGCACAAAATAAATATAGACACAATGGCACTATATTGAGTAGTGACTTGTCCAGCCGGACAGAGGTCCAATTTTTACTTTAGAAAAGAATATTCTGATTGAATACCTTCAACGTTTCCACAGAGGAGGGCACAAGCCTGTACCCAGACATATACAGTTTAACATAAAGAAGAAAAAGGTTAGAAAGTAGACCAGGGTGATCATGCAAAAGCTGATATTTCCTGTAAATGCTTCAATACCAGAAATTCCATTAAACACCATTACTCGCCAAGTTAATACAATACACAGTATATGGTATTTTATACAGTCGACGGTGTTTCGATCCCTTTTAAAGAGTCATAGGGATCATCATCAGGACAAAAATGTTGCCTAATTTTAACAAGCCATGAAAGCCGGGGCTGGCCGCAGAGAATCGGGGCCAGCTGGTATCTAGGAATGACAGAGCCAATTGGTTAAATGCAGCTCGGCCAGTACGGAACCAGTAAATTGAGGAATTGGATTGCGTGCGCAAGCGTAACGGCGAGGAAAGTTATCCGACCTTAATCTAAAGGCTTCTCCCCGTGCGACTGAGCGACCCGCTGGTACACCCCTTTGCATTACCTGCCGTTCCGCGGGAGATTGTTCCCCGCCCAACTAATTCCTCGGAACTCTACAAACTTCGAGTTCCCCCCAGGGTAAGCTTGCGCACGCAATCCAATTCCTCAATTTACTGGTTCCGTACTGGCCGAGCGGCATTTAACCAATTGGTTCTGTCATTCCTAGATACCAGCTGAAGGAGATGAGACCTCTCCCATCAGACCTCCTGTATGGTGGGGCTAGAAGCACCGGAGCCCCCAAGACACGGTTGACAGGACCCCAATAGTAACCTGGCATGTGGCTATACAGAATTGTGCAGTTTTAGGGGAGTGCTCTGCCCCCGACATCCCAGAATCCTCTCTGTGCCTTATACAATGTATGTGCCACCCACCCTTGAGGAGAACAGATTTCTAAACATGTATGAGGCCGAAATAGGCAGGGCCTGTACTCCACGTCTGCTCTCTGTATGTCATTGTTGGGTTTTCTTTCTGGAAATTAGAAAATTGCAAAGTGTTTCTCAGATTTGGATTTGTCAAGTGGTGCCCTGAAAAACACAGCTGTAGCACGTACATGTGGCATCAGTCTTCAGTCTTTAGACTTCGAAAACAAAACTACCTACAGGATCATACATGTTCGCTGGAAAAGCTGCATGCCACCACAAGCATGTTTACCACACTAGCCCAATGGAAGCTCTATTTCTAGGCACTTTCGCACAATTGCAGATGAGGGAAGTAATGTATGGTGAGATGAAGGGATGTGCCCAGGATCACACACCTTCCTCAAGTGGGAATTAGAAGTTAGGACTCTTGATTCCAACATGGGCACTTCATAATCTGTGGTAGTTCCAGCCAGAGCTCAGACAGCCTGCGTCCGGTTAAGCCAAAGGGCCACCTCTCGCCAGCCACGCTTGTCTGCAGCCACCTAGAGCTATGTGACACCTCGCAGCCATATATCCAGGGCTGTCATTACAGTGACGTGTACACGCATTTTATATCACTGTCAATGCTGCTCAGCAAACTGCCCAGATCCAGTTTCCCCCGTTGTTGGAATTGTGTTTTGCTCTAATCTGCAAGCACATTATATGTTCAAAATGCGGAAGTGACTTTTTAAAATAATAATAACAGTGTGTCACTATAATGGCGGGTGCAATGTTTAGGTTTCGAAGCGCTATAATTTGAGCAAGGGGTGCCAGAGGGCTTAGAGGTAGCCTGGGACACCGTGCTTCCTGATATTGGAGTTCATGAAAACAGATTGGTTTATAGGAGTTGTAGTTGTTTGCTTTTGCGACTGGAACTGGTTGTACTATAATATCAGATTACAACAAGGGTCGTTAAAAGGCAGTAATTAGATAAAAATGTGTCAATTCCGCCCACTGGATCCACAACTCAAATGCAAACTTCCGGCATAACAAACTAGTTTGTGTCCTGGATAGCGCTGGACGCAGCTTTTATGCACTCAAATAAGATACAACGTATAAAAAACACATATATAAATAT
Organism: Lissotriton vulgaris; assembly: GCF_964263255.1. Classification (NCBI taxonomy): domain Eukaryota; kingdom Metazoa; phylum Chordata; class Amphibia; order Caudata; family Salamandridae; genus Lissotriton; species Lissotriton vulgaris. The sequence continues at coordinate 101,553,169 of NC_141689.1, read as the reverse complement.
GACGCAATGAATATGAGAACTCCAAAGTGAACAGATAGTTCGATAAATAAACATCATTTTCGGATAATTTAATTGACCAAAAAAATGACTTTTTAACAGGTTTGTTTTAAATTCCGAAAGCATCTATTGTGTGCATCCTTCATGCATTGAACGCTGGGCAGTGCATTTGACAAGACCAGTGCTGCTCGCGGCGGGCAGGGTGGCACGGCTCGGTGCAGTGGGCACGGCTCCGCACCTTTCTCACCTGGTTTAGCAGCAGTGGGCTTCGGGGCGCTGCTCTCCCGCTCAGCCTCCTCCGCGCCCCTCCGGACCCCACCAGAGACAAAGGACCGGGCCGTCCCACTGGCCCGCTCGGTGCCCCAGGGCGCACTGGTGCCCCCTGCCGACGCGGGGTAGCTCTGCGTGCTGTTGGTGGCAGTGGTGGGTGCGGGGGTTGTGCCCATCACGGGGGCCCAGGCAGAGCTGGAGAGCCCGGCGAGGAGGAGAAGAGGCCACTGCATCCTGCGAGCTGTCCAGGCGCTGTGTGAGCCCCGCAGCTGCTGCAGCTATTACAGAGGGATCCCAGGCTCAGCCTGGGCCCCCTCCCCTCACACACCCACCCAGCCCCTCGCACCGCACACAGGGCTCGGAGACCAAACTCCGGAACCACGGCAGAATCCTACATGCGGCACTACCGCATTCTCGGGAATAGCAGGGACTGCTGCACCGAGCAGAATTAAACTTTAGGAATAATTGTGCCTGCTGGACAAGTACTTTCAAATAAAGCTTTCTTTACAAAATACCATTCCGCGCAAACGAAATAACATGTTTCGGGCACGCCACGCGCAGCCACCCGCAACAGTCTAACGCACATCTATAGAAAAGCATGGACTTATTTCAGAACCATTTGTCCTGAAAATAAAATCCGCTTCCGTTTGGTCGCCCCTCGTCCCAGTTCTCCCGACTTTCTATACCACCCACAAAGGGTTCTCATGAACTTGATTTATTATTCATTAGTCTTGTACAGCGCCTATGCTTGTCACCCGCCGACCACTTCACAGCGCTGGGCGATGCAAAACGGGACAGGGTGAGAATTGCTTACATGAAGCTCCTTCTGGCCAGGCCAGCTCTCCTAAGTGCCAATGCGCCCTCGGGTCCATTGAGGGCTTCGGGCGTGGAAAGCAAATGGCTCCACCCTGGTGAGGTGGTTCAGAGCTGTGGCGAGGGGTTCTTTTTCTAACTTTTATTCAAAATCAGCAATTAAGATCAGAGTTATCAGGTCTTCTTTTAACTTGTGTAAACGTGATGGTCATCTCTCAACTGAATCTCTCTGGCATGTGTAACTGAGATATCTGCATTTTGAGGGTTCACCTTCCATGCCTCCTCCACCCGGCTCTCTTTGGCACAGTCGATCTTGGGCTGCCTATAGGCACCTAGCGGGTGCTTCACCAAACCCATTGGTGAAGTGGGAGGTGGTCAAGCGATGTAAGGCAGAGCTGGTGTGTGCAGTCTGCTCCCGGTCCAGGCACTTCATTGAAGGCTGATGGTTGATCATCTGCAGTTTTTAGGTCTCACCTGAGCCCGCGTGCATTCATTGCCCTTCAAGGCTTTTAGTAAGGGCTATAAACTTGGAACTCACGCTCGTTCGTGTGCTTTTTTTTTCTCATCACCCGCTATTGGCCTTTGCATGCGTCTTTCTAAGAAAGACAGCACGCAATCGGCCAAAGGCGGGTGCATGTCCCGCCTTCTCTCTCCCCTGACCTAGGGAGCTCGGGAGCGAGCAGCAGCGAGGCCGGGTGCCAGCTGCGTACTTTGCATTCCTTGTTGCGAGAGCAAGCATCAGCGCCATCTGTTTCCAATTATCACTCCCGCGTCTCGCAGTCACGTTAATTGGAAACAGATTGTGGGGTGCGCACATAGCAGTTGTGCTGAAGAACAAGATGGCACCGTCCCGGACAGAGGAGTTTGTTCCACTTTAGTCAGCAAACACAGTGCGGAATTACTTCCCTTTACTCCAGCAGTGAGCGCTTTCCTTTACCCACGTTATCTAGTAGTGGGGGCACTTGCAACGAGAAACAGGGAAAAAAATCTGCCACTTTCTCCTGCCTCGCTTTGTAGCTGCTGTAGAGATTATACCTGCCTCAAGCCGCCAGGTAAGAAGGGGCTGTGCCTGCTAACAGTTCAGGCAGGAGGAGGAGGCTGAGGTGATGGAGCAAGGATTCGCACGTAAAGCGACTTGCTCTTAATCAAGAACCTCGCCTAACTTGTAATAATATTAATTCAACCTGTCCGTCATTTATTTAGCATTTTCCCCAACACGTGGGTGTCCCCAGGAGGCTTGCCTGTGTGTCTTTTCATCCTAACCATGCTTGCACTACGGAAATGGCTGCTTCGCAGAAATCCAGTCTGCGCATGCGTCGGTCATACCCATGTGATGTGACGCACTCGCATTTTGGAGGGATACTGTTGCACATGCGCATTGTTGCAAACATGGCCGCTTGTCTCTAACCATGCTCTCTGCTTGCCACCGCTGCTTATGCCTATCTGTCTTTTCGCACTAAACCTTAATGCTATAGATATTATAAAATAAGGGGTGCAGTGTAGTTTTTACGGTGTACAGTGTAATCATTTTTATATATGATTCTAATTTGTTCTCGCTTACTTTTCATGTACCGCGTACCAATGGGCCTGGGGACGGGGAGCCGCTCCATATTGAAGCTCATCTAAACCCTGCCACGTGACGTGGGAAAAACCCAACTGCGCAGAAGCTGAAACAAGCCAGCTGGCCTCTAAAGCAAGATGCGCCTGGGAACTCACCTCCGAAATAGGAGGAGATGCTGAACTGTACCATAAAATTGTTACATTTGTTTCATTCTACTGTGAACGCTATTGTTTTTCCCTCACGTATACCCTGGGAACTAAAATGTAAGGGGTGGGTACTGTCACTTGCATATTAATCATGGGAACACTAAATTTTAGGAGGTGACAATGACATAACCTCCTCGCTTGACCAATCATAAGTTGGGACCTTGTCACTTGCAACATTTGTGGGTGGTCCAAGGGTCCCAAAAAGGTATAACTAGCCTAGTTTAGCTTAGAGAAATTGTCCGACTTGTCCGAGTAGCAGACCTGTCACTGACCCTACGAACTCTATAGGTGATTGATACAGAGCGCTGCGGAGTACTCTGTCCGTATTTTCCACACAACTCCAAGGGGTGGAAATAGTCTTAAGTGCTGGCGAAGCACTTTGCTGGGAAATTCGAAAACCCAATCGGGGTTACTGGCGGATTACTTGCAGAGAGGGGGTAACGCAGGCGTTGCATCCGAAGCTGTAGGTGTTGGTCGTACCTTGGTGAACCCAGTCCTGATCCAAACCTGAGGGGTATCCTGTCCTGACTGTCCACGAGCTGTACCTGCTCACTTTCTGGTATTCCAATCCTTGAGGGTCCTTGTCCCCGTCCTTCCAAAGCTGACCCGTGGCCAGGGTTAGTCCTCATTCTTGCCTAGGTAATTATTAACTGTGGGTGTACGTCTTTCTATCACTCTTTTTTCTCTTCTTAATAAAGCTCTCTTGCCCGTGGTATTGCCCTATCACCTTTAAAGTGATTTATATGCAACTGTTTATTAAGTGATGTTCCACTTCTTTCCCTACCTATAGGATATTATTGAACTGTCATATCATTTTAGTGTGTTCCATTTTCCCTTCCCTTTAGTATGTTTGCCGTGAACTTAGTAAGAATAGCATAAGATCTAGGGAGTAGGTTAAGAATATTAGTGCACATATTAGGTCCTTCTCATGTCCCTTGCCTTAGTTTAAGCCTATGCTGAATAGCGTGTTCCCTGATACTCATACTCTGTAATGTTCCCTAAATTCTCTAATGGTACTTGCCCTAATCCATAGTTACATTGTAGCTTTAATACTGATCATTGATGTACTGATTTGTATCTGCCTCATTATTCTGGCCTATTCATTCTGAAATTTCTTATATAAACTTTAAAACTCATCAGGTGTCTGTGGTCATTTTACAACGTAAATGTTATTAATGTATCAATCGTAAAGGGTATTTTACATCTTGGAGGAATCTTGTTACCTGTCCACTGCTAGCTCCTGATTCATCAGGAGTAATGTGCCTGTGGTAAGTCAGGTACATGAATAGTAAGTGGTATAAGAGACACCCCCGAATTACTCATAGTAGCGTGGTAAAGGTTTCACCTGGTTCATGCAAAACTCAGTCATTACATGCACACCAGGGCCCAGTGCGTGGAAATTGGTAATCTAATGACCCGGGTGACCTACGCGCTCTATCAGTAATTTTCTGGTAGCAGTAGTATGGTTAGGACTAGTTAAGATAGGTAGACAAGATAGTTAATAAACAAACCGTGAAAATAAAATGTGCTGCTAAAATTTTTATATTGATTGTATTGCTTCAAATATTGCGCAAATGTTTTAAAGGGTTTGATATATATATATGATTTTGCATTGCTGCTATAAGTGTTATATGTTACATTAACAGAAATTGTTTGTAAGTGTTCAGTGTAGTCCGAATCCCCGGTGAAGTCTATAGCTAACGGTGAGCAGAATCCGGTTAGCTGATGAGGTCGCTTGCCGTGAGTTATTAGTGCATGGTTAGGAAGGACCCGAAGCGCTAATTAGGATCTTTTCGTATCTGAATAAATGATAGCTGCAAGTCCTTTTGTGTAAAACTTCCATTGTGATATCACCTAGTAAGGGTCACATACGGAAGAAGTAATAGGGTCTCCAAAGCTTGAATGGTAAGCAAGGTAGTCCGCTGGTGAAAGCCTGACTTAGTATATATCCCGGAAATAAGTGGATAAGTCAGGGGAATAGCAGGTTCTATATTGCGCGTATGGGAGGTTAGACAAAGAAGTCTATCCGGAGTGAATGAAAAGTAGACAGAAGTGGTTTACTTGTAGCGAAAGAAGAACTTTCTCTCTCTTTAGAACACTCAGACACAGCGGCGAAAGTTTTGTGTTGTTAACTAAAATAAGTACTTGCACTTTAGGAAAAATTCAAAGTTTCCGTTATCTTGTGAAGGAGGGAGTCAGTCGGAAAGCTGCGCTGACGTCACTCCGTGCCGCGCTGGTATTGGTCAGAACAGCGGGCGTGTAGCAGAGCTGAAATTGTAAGGGAGGGGTGAGTGCCGGAGCGTGAGACCTTGTCTCGCGAAAGGCCGCGCACCCATTGGACAAGAATTCTTGTAGTCACTGCGTTGATTGGTTACTGCGAGATAGAAGTCGCGTTAGCATTGGAAGCACAAAGGTAAACAAAATTAATCAACAGGAGCTTGAGAAGAGTTTGGAAAGGTGTATGTGGTATCCTGAGTTTATACCTAATCCACAGCACTTAGGCTTCTATAAGGAACAGATTCTACGAGGTAGACCAAACAAAATGTACGGAGTTAAGAGGAAGATGTCTCTTGCTGACAAAATTAAGAATGATTTCAAGAAAGACCAGCCCATTAGAACTAGGGAGGGTGTGATCATTCCTCCACCAGATACTCCTGCCTCCTTCATGATGTTTGATAAGGGGTATCACACTTGCGTATGGTTAGAAAACTGGGTAAAGTATACTGCAGATGACGGAGTCCTAGCATTTCCTATTAATGGTTCCTTTAATGGCAGAATCCTGTTTAACCTAAGAAACCGAATGAATGAATTGCATCCCAGACCCAGATTAACTCAGTACGAGGCACTAGAAGAATGGGAGATTGAGGCTCTGGAAAGAGACAGGCCCAGAATGGATAAGGGTTTGAGTAGATGGTATCCAAAATTGCCAAAAGAAACCAAAGAGCAGAAAATGAAACAGTGGAGGCAGAATATGATGGTTGAGGGGTTGTTTCCAATGATGGGGGTACTGGAACAAGGGAAAGGAAAATGTACTGAGAAAACCCGCCACTTAATGACCGTAGGGGACTCAGAGGATGAACACCTGGAAGATTTGTTGATGAAAAACCCCCCTCCCTATTTTGCAGAGTCAGAGCCTTTGAGTTCACCTAACCCGTTTTCTAAATATCCTAGATGTCGGAGGGATAGTGAAACAGATGGAACGGGTACGGATAGTAAAACCAGTGATGGGGATGGGTTTTGCAGACCTAGTTCTACAGTCCCGAATTACCGTCCGTTTGGAGAAGACCCACCTCGGTTGGTTACTCCAACAGCCCCAAATATTTACCCTAGCTTGGTACCCCAAGTGTTGCATGACAATTCCACAGAAAGGGCTTTGCGTGAGCGAGAGAAGGAAGCCCTATCCAAACAGCGAGATGATTTAATTCGGACCATAGCCCAGATGCATCCCCATCCAGATTCACTGACTATCCCAGTAACTATCGGTCCAGCTATTCCTCTTTACGGGGATAGACTGGCCAGTCCACGGACTCCTGTTATAACCCCGAATATGCCAACTCCTAGTATTCCACTCCCGAGAAAAGAGACCACACCCCAACCGAAACCCTTAGAAATCTATAGACTAAGGATAGAAATAGAGGAACTAGTGGCTGGTAATGTAGGATTAGACCGGCTAAACTCCTTTAGTGAAGACGAGTTACTGTTTATCAGCAAAAACCTTACCCGAAGCACTAGATTGCTACATGAGAGATTGATGGACACAGCCACTGACATGGGAATCGATATCAGTCGATCCAAAGTCCTTAAGAAACCTTACAGAGCAGATTTTTCTGATAGAGACTTAGAGATCATGAATATGGCAGGAAAACAGACCCAGATAAAGGAATTACTGAAAATCCTACAGAATTGGGGAAATGTAGAAAAATGGAAAACCCGGTGGGCGAAAAAGAAAGAAGAGAGTAAGGCTAATCCTAAGGGTTCAGAATACTTACTGAAAGAGGTAGAGCCAGCAGAAAAATTGTGTCCCATGAGAGAGGTACCGGGGGGGAAATATGTCCATGTCCCTTGGTCCCGACAAGATATTGTGTCATTTACTAATGACTTTCCAAAATTGCGGGAAAAACCAGTTGACTGGTACAGACAGGTTGAACGCTTCATAAAGGTTCAGAAATGCCTTCTGAAAGACCTGGATGGGTTTTTCGACATTGTGGTGCCTGTAGATTTGTGGACCGATTGCAAAATTGAAATTAATTGGCCCAATGATGAATATGCAAGAGACCCTAGAACCGGAGCTCCCTCACCTGAAGTAATGAGGAAGTATGAGCAAGTCATACAATACCTAAAGAAAAAGGTGCCCGCAAAGGAAACTGATTGGACCCGGATAGATAGAACTACCCAAGAGCGCGATGAAACTGTTCACTCCTTTTATGAAAGGTTACTGCAGGTGTTCAAAACTTACAGTGGAATTGATAATGTGGACATGAAAGACATGACCCATTTCAGTTACAGATTTTTGCTAGGATTAAGGCCTGAAATATCCCAGCGGATTCGAGATAATAAAATCAGTTGGCAAGGCAAACCCATAGATGATGTCCTCAAGTACGCCAAGTACTGTGAGGATGAGATAGAAAATAAGAAGAAAGCCCTAAAGGAGAAGGTGATGTGGGCACAAGTGAAATTGGCTGAACAGCAAGAAAAACAGTTAAGTAAAATGAATAATGCTAATAATGCCCAAAATCCCAATGCTGGGGGAGGAGGGAAACCCCGGGTAAAAATGAGTAGGGAGGAGGCTATGAAGAAGTTCCCCTGCCACGGGTGCGGTCAGATAGGGCATTGGAGAGACAAGTGTCAACATCTGCAGGCGGGTAATGCCCCTGTAAATGGTTTAAATCCACAGGTGCAGAAAGAGGGGATACGAAAGAACCAGCAGCAGGTAAAGCTACCTCCAGTGCCTCGCGCTCCTAGACCAAATTATCAGGGTCAGCAGAATGAAAGGGCCGAGGTATGGGAAGGAGAGAATGAGAGAAATGCAGCGATTCCACAGTTTTTGTTAAATGATTCCTTCCTCTGTGATGATCAAGATTGACGGGCCTGAGGGGGGAGGACAAGGAGTGCGTGCTTGGCGCCTCCTTACCGGTAGACCAGACTGGACCATATATTGAAGGAAAGGTTGAGGGAAAAGACGTCACCTTTCTGTTGGACACTGGTGCTACCCGTTCTACTGTGAGAACAGTGGATGTTCCTAACCTACCCCTCTCGGGAGAAGCAATCCAAGTAGTGGGTGTTTCAAATCAGATAATCAGTACTCCGGTAACTGAACCAATGGAGGTTTCCATAGGGAACTTCAAGGAAATGCACAGATTCGTGGTCTGTGACTCCAGTCCCGTGAACCTGTTAGGACGAGATTTGCTGTGCAAAATGAATTGTACTATCTTTTGCACACCAAATGGTGTCGAGATTCAGACCCCCGATGAAGATGGCCTGTACAAATTGATGTTAGTAAGGCCAGATACAGAAATTAGACCCCTGTCCATTGAAGACCTTCCGGAAGAACTACAGTTAAAAGTGGTACCTGAAGTTTGGGATTTCACTGGAAGAGATGTAGGCTTAATGGCAAATGTAGACCCAGTTAAAATAGCAATAAAAACAAATGCTGTTTATCCAAAAACCCGGCAGTACAAGATGAGTGCAGAAGTAAAGGCTTGAGTCGCAACTGAAGTAAAACGGTTGTTCGAAGCAAACATAATACAGGAAGTAATGAGCAGTCCCTGTAATTCACCCATAATTGGAATTAAAAAGCCTAGCGGAAGGTACCGGGTAGTGCAGGATCTGCGCAAGGTAAACCAAATCGTTGTACCTTGCTGTCCCATTGTGCCCAACCCCTCAGTGATACTGTACCAGATTCCTTGGAATGCGGAATGGTTCACTGTCATTGACCTGTGCCATGCATTCTTTTCCATCCCATTGCATCCAGAAAGCAAGTTCCTTTTTAGTTTTGAATTTGACAGCCATGTCTATGTCTGGAATCGTGTCCCCCAGGGGTACACCGAAAGTCCATCGATTTTCAACCAGATCCTAAAAAGATGCCTTGAATCGTTAGTACTGCCAAGAGAGTCTGTTCTGGTACAGTACATAGACGACCTTCTGGTGGCGTCTAAAAGTCAAACTGACTGTGTCACTGATACTATTGCCTTGCTGAATCACCTAGGAAAGGGAGGACATAAGGTATCGCCTGACAAATTGCAGTTCTGTAGAAACTCAGTAAAATATCTGGGGCACCAGATAGAGAAAGGAATTCGAAAAGTCACTACTGAAAGGATCAAAATAATTCAAACTATGGACCTGCCCAGAACCCAGAAAGAAGTGAGAATGTTCCTAGGAGTTGTAGGATACTGCAGACAATGGATTGTAGGGTTCGCAGCTCTAGCCAAACCTTTGATAAAAATGACCAAGAAGGGGGTGGAAGATCCAGTGAAGTGGGATGATGAAAGCATGTCCGCTTGGGTAAAATTGCGAAATTGTCTGTGCTCAGCTCCTGCATTAGGAATGCCTGACTATTCCAAGAACTTCGAATTGTTCTGTGACACAAGAGACAATTGTGCGCTCTCAGTCCTAACCCAGGAACATGGGCTGATCAGGCGTCCCGTGGCCTATTTTTCGGCCACTTTAGACCCAGTGGCTGCGGGATTACCAGGATGTCTGAAAGCAGTAGCTGCTACTTGTGAAAGTCTAGAACAGAGTGAGAACATTGTTATGGGACATCCTGTCACTGTATATGTTCCTCATTCTGTTGTGATCTTACTGACCCGAACAAAGACCCAGTATCTCACCCCTAGTCGGCTGACTAAATATGAGAGAGTTCTAGTTGGTGCCGAGAATGTAATTATTTCCTGGTGCAATGTCCTGAACCCTGCAACCCTGTTGCCTATTCCTCTGGATGTAGAAGCCGAGGATGAAATGGAGCATAACTGCATGGATTTAACAGAGTTTAGCACCAAGCCACGTCCTGATATCAGAGAAATAGCCTTACTTCATGAGGATATTATGATGTTTGTGGAGGGCTCATGTTTAAGACATGAGGATGGAGGTCTGAGTGCTGCCTATGCCGTAGTCACATTGGCGACAACCCTGGAAGCATCTTACCTATGCGAAGTGAAATCTGCACAAGTAGCAGAACTAATCGCATTGACAAGAGCTTGTAAGCGGGGGAAAAACAAAAGAGTAACTGTTTATACCGACAGCCAGTACTGTTATGGGGTTGTTCATGACTTCGGCCAACTATGGTTACAAAGAGAATTCATGACTTCCTCAGGTACCCCTATCAGAAATGGAAAGGTGGTACAGAACTTACTGGAAGCAATTCAATTGCCCAAAGAATTGGCTGTGGTCAAGTGTGCGGCTCACAGATCTGGAAATGATGATGTGACAGCCGAAAACCGATACGCTGACCAAATTGCCCAGTTTTGTGCCCGACACAAAATGTCCCTCCAAATTGGATTATGGGGTGGTGGAAACAGCTGCCAACTGATGTTGTTTGAAAGTGTGTCTACCTGGGAGGAATTGAGAGACTTACAACAGGCAACAGACAGGGAAGAAAAGGGCAGATGGAGGGCGAACAAGTGCAGAATCAGGAATGATGGTGTGGTGGTGAACCCAACTGGTATGCCTGTACTGCCCGACAGCCTGGTAGACCCCATGGTCAGAATGATACATGAACCAACACATATGGGAAGGGATGCAATGTGTCATGTGTTTGACAAGGTGTTCTATAATTCAAAATTCAGGAACCAAGCGGAAAGACTTTGCCAGAGGTGCCTAGTGTGCCAGCAATTCAACGCAGGAAAGAGGACAGTAGTAGAACAAAGTACAATTGGAAAGGCAGAAGGTCCCTTTGTCAGGATGCAGGCGGACTTTATAACTTTGCCCAAGTGCAAGGGATATAGATATGTCCTGGTCATAGTTTGCCTGTTTTCCAGGTGGGTGGAGGCTTACCCAGCAAAGAAAAATGATGCCATAACCGTGGCCAAACTATTACTAAGGGAATTGATACCTAGATATGGAATTCCAGAGACTATTGAAACAGACCAAGGTGGGCATTTCTCAAACGAAATCCTAAAAGAACTCTGTACAGCATTTAAGATGGAGCAAAGGCTGCACTGTGCGTATCATCCAGAGGCTTCTGGAATAGTTGAACAGATAAATGGTACGATCAAGTCCAGACTGGCGAAGATGTGTGATTTCACCAAAATGAACTGGATAGAAGCTTTGCCCCTTGTGCTGATGAGTTTGAGAAGTATTCCAAACCGAAAAACAGGCCTAAGCCCCCATGAAGTACTAATGGGGAGAGTGATGCGACAGGCATGGGTACCTGGACACAAACTCCTAAGTATTTCTGATGATTTGGTACTAGAATACTGCAAGCAGCTGGGTGACCAAGTGCGTTCTATCTCTCACCAGATTGGAGAGACTGCTGACGACTGGCCCAAGACTCCAGCACATAAACTGAAACCAGGTGATTGGGTGGTGTTAAAGAAACACACCTGGAAGAGTTGCCTTGGACCAAAGTGGGGAAAGCCAAGACAAGTGATCCTTGTCACCACAACTGCTGTAAAGTGTGCTGGTATACCGAAGTGGATCCATGCCAGCCACACGAAGCGGGTGACCGGAGAAGACGCGACTGGAGCTGAAGGTAGCACAGCTGAGGAGACTCCAGAAGAGGGTCCAGATCTCGCTGACATCGAACTACCGAGCACAAGTCAAGACGTCGAATGGTTCCCTGCCGACGATCAAGTTCTCGATCCAATAAGAACAAGAAAATATTCCTACCTAGATAGTGAGTGGGATAGTGAGGGTGAGACAGAACTAGAGGACAAAGGTCAGGTCAACGAGACTCACATCAAACCTGATCAGGAAGTAGGCCAAATAGGGACAGATCAAGTCATCGACACCCCTCCTGAAACTCCAGAATCTGGAAAGGGACAGATAGTGGTTAAAGTTGAAGTTCATGCGGAAGAAAATCAAGAGAACGAAGTGCATGAACAGGAGCAGATAGATATAGACGAACGTGTTCAGGAAACAGAATCCAGATCGCCTGAAAGTAAAGAAAACATACCACTCCAACCTGAACAAGGCCAGCTTAGAAACCAGGCAGAAGAAATAGATGAAAGACCTGGAACTAGTCAGACAGGAAGGGAAATAGACACTGCCAAAACAAAAGTGCCACAACAAAGCGAAATCAAAAGAGTGCACGAGGAAGGCCAAGTTTCCTCGACCACTGAAAGCCACCAAAGTAAGGGTGAACCCCGATACATCAAAAGACTGAGACTCCGAATAAAGACAGTTGAAGAAAAACTAAAAGACCGAAAAAGGGCTGAAAGTGAAAGGAAAGAAGCCCGAGGCAAGTCTCTCAGAAAAGGCGACATAGTAAAGAAACAGAACAGGTTGTATCGGAGCCCTGAATGGACTTACTTGGTGTTGGAAGAAATTGACGAGCCCAACCACAGTGGCAAAAGTGACGAAGAGTCCATTGCTGATCGGAGTTCTGACGAAGACCCTCCCTGAAACACACCTAAGTGAGCCTCTGGTGTAAAGAAACAAAGAGGGGTTGAAAAGCCACCTGTAAGCTATAATGTCTGATTCAAGTGTCAATGGAAGATCCAAATTTAGGTGTTGCAAAACCTGCTGTAAAATGTGCTTATGTAGTGTAGCCATGTTGATAGTGATATGGATAGGACTAACAGTCTTTTTACCTTTTATGGTTAGTAAAGACCCTAACTTGTACCCTACTGAATCAGAGACGTTAGACACAGAAGTTGTACAGACTGAAGAAACACCACGAAGTTTAGAAAAACGTGACAATACAGTTAGCCTGAGACACACACGACCTAAATTAGAAGCATCAGATGAGGGTGGACTACATTTTCACAAGATGAGAAACAGGACACATTTAAATGTTTGGCTAACCTTTTAGTGCATTATGTAGAGGCTATGGAAATAGAAGACGGTTATGTCTGCATGAAGCTACCCACTTCTGTAGCTGAAGGTGTGACATATCACCATTTACCCCTAACCTATGGAATTTCCTGTAGTATATTAGCTAGCTTGTTTTATAGAAGCACTTTACAGTACTACTACTCAAACACTGACGTAATCTTTTCAGAACTCCCTATTCGAGGAAACCTGAACCTTGTACATATTAGAAGTGAGGTGACCCGCTACATGGGAGAATATTTCCTGACCATAGGTGAAATAGACTTAAATGAAGCAAGACAAGCTAATCTGACCTGTTCCTTGCAAGAGCAGGAAAAGATGTTTATAAAAATGGCAGATAGAAGGAGGGAAAAGTTTCAGAAAAAGGCAAATGACGAAAAGGATAGAATCCCTAGATGGGCAGAACATATGGACAACACCTCAGAAGGCGAAGCTGCTCCTGCTTTGTTGCTGGATTTTGAACGGAAAGGGAAACTTTGTCTCCATAGAGAAAGGACAGATTATTATAACAATGTATTCATCGGTTCCAGCGAGTGTGAACATAATTATAAGGTAATTGGAGGTTGGGGTTTCAAAAATGGGTCAGAACCTGTGTTTCCCGGAATTTATTATATATGTGGGAACAAGGCTTATTTCAAATTGCCGGATCACTGGTATGGGAGCTGCTACTTTGGCATTGTTTTCCCGAAAGTATACCATGTGAACAACGCAGCTGGAAGCAATGAAGAAACTAATGGCTTAGCGCGTAGAAAAAGAGAAAGTGTAGGAGATATTGTAGGTGATATTTTTAGTGCACTGATACCTGGAATGGGGGTAGTTCTGAATACTCACAGAATCTGCAAATTGTCTACAGTAGTGGATCGGTTATCAACTGACACTGCTGCCGGATTTCTGCTGGTCAATACTGAAATGGTTGCGATCAGATCAATGGTTTTACAGAATCGCCTTGCTCTTGACACCTTATTGGCAAAAGAGGGCGGAGTCTGCAGGATGCTGAAGGCGCAACATTGTTGCACCTACATACCTGACAAAAGTATCGAACTCAAGAAATATGTAAGAAACATAACTAATTTGGAAAAAGAGCTCAAACCATTAGAGGTTGACAGTGCCTGGAAGAGACTGACTGATGGTCTCTCCTCTGTAGGTAGTTGGTTTTCTAACTTAGGTAAAAGTCTTCTGTGGAAAATACTGATGCCAATAGCTGGAATAGGTGTGGTTGTATTGATCATCTTCATCTGCTGTAAATGTCAAAAATGCAAAAAGTACACAGTGAATAAGAGAGGAGTGAAGCGAAATATTGATGAGCTAGAATTAGAAGAATTGAGAAACCAGATCTATAAAAAAGCTAAGAATCACCAGTCTCATAGAGAAGTCGAAAGAAAACTCAACAATAAGTCTGTTGAAATTGAGATGGATGATATGGAAGAATGAAGTTGGCATCTGTTTCCTTTATAGTGATGAAAGTAAATATCATCAAAGAGGGGATTGATGGAGCAAGGATTCGCACGTAAAGCGACTTGCTCTTAATCAAGAACCTCGCCTAACTTGTAATAATATTAATTCAACCTGTCCGTCATTTATTTAGCATTTTCCCCAACAAGCGGGTGTCCCCAGGAGGTTTGCCTGTGTGTCTTTTCATCCTAACCATGCTTGCACTACGGAAATGGCTGCTTCGCAGAAATCCAGTCTGCGCATGCGTCGGTCATACCCATGTGATGTGACGCACTCGCATTTTGGAGGGATACTGTTGCACATGCGCATTGTTGCAAACATGGCCGCTTGTCTCTAACCATGCTCTCTGCTTGCCACCGCTGCTTATGCCTATCTGTCTTTTCGCACTAAACCGTAATGCTATAGATATTATAAAATAAGGGGTGCAGTGTAGTTTTTACGGTGTACAGTGTAATCATTTTTATGTATGATTCTAATTTGTTCTCGCTTACTTTTCATGTACCGCGTATCAATGGGCCTGGGGACGGGGAGCCGCTCCATATTGAAGCTCATCTAAACCCTGTCACGTGACGTGGGAAAAACCCAACTGCGCAGAAGCTAAAACAAGCCAGCTGGCCTCTAAAGCAAGATGCGCCTGGGAACTCACCTCCGAAATAGGAGGAGATGCTGAACTGTACCATAAAATTGTTACATTTGTTTCATTCTACTGTGAACGCTATTGTCTTTCCCTCACGTATACCCTGGGAACTAAAATGTAAGGGGTGGGTACTGTCACTTGCATATTAATCATGGGAACACTAAATTTTAGGAGGTGACAATGACATAACCTCCTCGCTTGACCAATCATAAGTTGGGACCTTGTCACTTGCAACATTTGTGGGTGGTCCAAGGGTCCCAAAAAGGTATAACTAGCCTAGTTTAGCTTAGAGAAATTGTCCGACTTGTCCGAGTAGCAGACCTGTCACTGACCCTACGAACTCTATAGGTGATTGATACAGAGCGCTGCGGAGTACTCTGTCCGTATTTTCCACACAACTCCAAGGGGTGGAAATAGTCTTAAGTGCTGGCGAAGCACTTTGCTGGGAAATTCGAAAACCCAATCGGGGTTACTGGCGGATTACTTGCAGAGAGGGGGTAACGCAGGCGTTGCATCCGAAGCTGTAGGTGTTGGTCGTACCTTGGTGAACCCAGTCCTGACCCAAACCTGAGGGGTATCCTGTCCTGACTGTCCACGAGCTGTACCTGCTCACTTTCTGGTATTCCAATCCTTGAGGGTCCTTGTCCCTGTCCTTCCAAAGCTGACCCGTGGCCAGGGTTAGTCCTCATTCTTGCCTAGGTAATTATTAACTGTGGGTGTACGTCTTTCTATCACTCTTTCTTCTCTTCTTAATAAAGCTCTCTTGCCCGTGGTATTGCCCTATCACCTTTAAAGTGATTTATATGCAACTGTTTATTAAGTGATGTTCCACTTCTTTCCCTACCTATAGGATATTATTGAACTGTCATATCATTTTAGTGTGTTCCATTTTCCCTTCCCTTTAGTATGTTTGCCGTGAACTTAGTAAGAAAAGCATAAGATCTAGGGAGTAGGTTAAGAATATTAGTGCACATATTAGGTCATTCTCATGTCCCTTGCCTTAGTTTAAGCCTATGCTGAATAGCGTGTTCCCTGATACTCATACTCTGTAATGTTCACTAAATTCTCCAATGGTACTTGCCCTAATCCATAGTTACATTGTAGCTTTAATACTGATCATTGATGTACTGATTTGTATCTGCCTCATTATTCTGGCCTATTCATTCTGAAATTTCTTATATAAACTTTAAAACTCATCAGGTGTCTGTGGTCATTTTACAACGTAAATGTTATTAATGTATCAATCGTAAAGGGTATTTTACATCTTGGAGGAATCTTGTTACCTGTCCACTGCTAGCTCCTGATTCATCAGGAGTAATGTGCCTGTGGTAAGTCAGGTACATGAATAGTAAGTGGTATAAGAGACACCCCCGAATTACTCATAGTAGCGTGGTAAAGGTTTCACCTGGTTCATGCAAAACTCAGTCATTACATGCACACCAGGGCCCAGTGCGTGGAAATTGGTAATCTAATGACCCGGGTGACCTACGCGCTCTATCAGAGGCGCCTCCCCCTGGTAGCCGAGCTCCAGCAGACAAGCGGTTCATTTTGCCCGCTGCATGGAGCGCCTCAATCCCTGATCAGGTTTCCCGCGCACACACAGGTGAAGAGGTGTCGGGTGTGCGAGCAGACACACCCACTGCTCCTGGGCACCTCACCGCAGACAGGCAGCCCTGGCTCCAACCCCTGGAATGATAGGGGGCAGGGTGTGCCCCCTGGGAGAGGTGGGGGGCAGCTTTCTGCTTCTATGAGCTTTCTCACAAGGCATCCCCACCAAACGCTAGCTAGAGCTGATCTCAATATGTGCACACAGGTTTAGGTTACGCGTGAAGCTGTTGTGTATCGATTTAGATTCTGTATGCATTTTTCCTGATTCTTGCCCTTATATAGGTATAATTCACATTGCCCTTATATAGGCAATGAAATCCAGGCTTATTGAGGCATAGCCTATGCTACCCAAATACAGGCATGGCTACTTCCATCCGTTCATCTAGGTCACAATGATTTCTTTGGAAACCAGACTCTTAAGCTGTTAGGAACTTCCCCTAGCCTGGATATTGATTTCTCCAAGAAACTCATTATAATGCATGAACAACTATTCCTTAGGGGTTCATCCATGACGTTCATATGCCCGACTTTACGTCAAAGCTGGCATTTCTAAACACCTTCAAGGTATATTAAATATGCCTTCACTTGCTATAGCAAAGCACAGTGTGGTTCGGTGCAGTTCGACTACCTACTTGCCCAACACAGCTCGCTACAGAAAGTGTCGAAGGAAGCCGACTCTCCAGCTGACGCTCTGACAAAGAAGCTGACATCCTCCTGCCGAGAATCCAGCTCCAGTGTTTCTGACTCCCCTTGAGGGGTCTTGGGAAATCGAGTCCTGAGACAGAGATACCAACCTCTTTCATTCTAAAGGTATGGAGCTGATCAGAACCTAGAGAAACCTTTGACAATGTTATGTTATGTTATATGGTTTATAGAGCGCACAGCTGCCCCAGCGAAGAGGCGTCCCAGCGCTAATCCCAAGTGAAAAACAAAACTGAGGGCAGAAAAAACCGGTAGGGGAAATTATTTTCCAGGAAATAAAAGTGTTTTGACAACTTTCCTGAATTGCAACATGTCCTTCAACTCCCGTATCTGGGCTGGAAGGGAATTCCATAACTTAGCTGCTAGAAAACGGAAGGAGCGACCACCTGCTCTGCTACGTTAAACCGGGGAACTACCACCAGATTCTGCCCTGCCGAGCGCAGAGAACGCGCAGGCACATACAGGTTCAGCAGTGATCCCAACATTTTAGGGGTAGACAGTCTAAGGATTTTAAAAGAGATACACAGGGTCGTAAACTGTATCCTTTGAGATACAGGAAGCCAGTGAAGTTTCCGGATGGAGGCAGAAGTGGGACTAAAGCGTGGCAGGCCTATTAAGGCCCTCGCAGCCGCATTTTGAATACGTTGAAGGCGGGCAATTTCCACCTTGTTAGCGCCTAGAAGTAAGGATCTGGCATAATCCAGTCTGGACAGTACCGAAGCCTGAACAATTAACTGCCTGGTAACTGGATCGAAAAATTTCAAGACTGGTTGAAGGCTGCGTAAGATTCCAAAGCAAGTAGCGGCGACCGTCTTTGTATGGACATCAAACTTAAACTCTGAGTCCAACCAGACTCCCAGATTCTTCACTTCAGTCTTAGGTGTAGGGGCTGCCCCCAAAGTAGGTGGCCACCAGTGGTCACCCCATAGATCTGCGCTTCTTCCCACCAGTAGTACCTCCGTCTTGGCAGCATTCAATTGGAGACAGTTATCTGTCATCCAGGTTGCTAGGGCGGTCAGACCGGCTTTGAATCTAATATGGTCGATGGTAGAGCCTTCTGTGAGGGCAACCACTAGCTACGTATCGTCAGCATAAGAGATGATGTTAAGATCCCACGCTTTAGCGACCGCAGCCAGTGGTTGGACGTAAAGATTGAACAAGGTGGGGCTTAAAGCCGATCCCTGCAGAACACCCTGCTCAATGGAACGCGCCCCAGAGAGGAAAGGAGGAGTGGAGACACGAAACGTTTTATCGGTCAGGAAGGATCGAAACCAAGCGAGAGCCATATCAGTGATCCCTGCCTCCTCAAGTCGATGTAGAAGGATCTGGTGGGAGAATCTTGGCAGAAATAAAACTTATGCTAAGCAGCACCTACCTCTTCCCTGGTACTAGACCTAGGTTAGGTACATTGGGGAAGGCGTATTTTAGAAGTGTGGTTCTGGAATTCCGGATCCTGTTGTAATATGGTACCGAGGTCCAACACTCGTGTCACAAAATGCCATCGTACCATGACAAATTTGGTATCGGCAGACCGGTAATGAATAGGACATTATCCCTGTGCATTTGCGTCATGATTGGGCAATGCTAACACCCTTAAATCGTGGTTTCCGTTCCGAACCCTCGGACTCCATTTTGTGAACGGCATCCATCTTGTGCCTTGCCCTCATATAAGTCAATTGATTAAGGTCGAGCTTGATCTGAAAGGACACGTCCACCTTAGCTGACTTCCCCATGACCTGGCCGAACTGACTCTAACGCCTCCAGCCAAACCTGTTTGGGCAGCCCCTCGCCCAGTGGCCGAATAAGATAGCATCAATACATAACATGCCATAAACCATTCACCACCTACAGACCATGTTTTCTGCACACATACACCTGTCCATGTTCCTTGTTTATGGCCAGTTTTATGACAAGGAGGTGCCCCGTTCTATTGGGGTTCCACCGATATCTGATTGTAATTCCGGGCTGGGCTGGGTCATCTATCACAAACTGGACATCTAAAATATGGGTTGGCCGTCGTGACTTCGCGTTTTTGCTTTATTGTGTAAATATGTCTATGACCATATCATAAACTCAAGAATTCTTGCCTGAAGTGTAAAACTGTGTATAAAAGGAGAAGGCTGGTTCTGTAAAAACGAACAGTCTCCTTAGAACTTACAGCCTGTGCTGTCGTACTTCTAGGACACATGTTACTTGGTTACAGCCAATAAAACTCGATCTCTGACTTCACCTAGAAGACTCTTGGTTTCTGTGGTCCGGAACAGGGAGACCTCAGAGGTCTTCGGGTGTGATCCCCTGGTACCACCGGGTTCCTAAAAACCCGGAACCTCAGTTGGCGCCCAACTCGGGGCGGTATCAAGCGTTGACGGTCCAAGCCAGATGTTCGTGAGGAGCTTCGTGTGAAAATTCCAGAGGACGGCCAGCCACTTCAGCGACCCCTGTATGTCGACGTGGTTCCGAAGGTCTTTGCTGCGAGGTTCCCCGCGTCCCGACGGCTACGAAGGACTGCTGCCCTGACTATCGCCCTGTTTTGGACCCAGTGATCCTTGGTAGAGCGAAACGATAGACGAGTCTTCTAGTGACGTCATCGATCTTCAATACTTCAGTTAAGTATAAGTGGAGCGTCTCCTAGTCCTTAGTTTGGTTCTTAGTTTTTGGTATCCTCGAGATACGGTTTTGTTTGGTACTTGCAAGCACCAAAACCGAGGGATTCGTGTATTCACGAAAATATGATAGTTAGATCATCCCTTGAAGTTTGAAGCTAGACTAGTGAGCAAAGATGCCTGGTCTTAGCAGACTTGGAAACTTGTTTTGTCTTGGTTGTAGTAAGGACTCCCGATTAGAGGATTCGTGTCCGGTTCCTCCGATTGGAACTCCAACATATGAGTTATATATCAAGCACGGAGTGGGCCCTATCACATATAATGAAGTATGGATAAAATACACCCGCAAGGATGGTGTTTTAAAATGGCCCCAATATGGTAGTTTTGACTCAGAAGTTTTAGATAACCTCGAGGTCAAATTGTTTAAGAAGAAAGCCCGGCCGGCGATGTTTGACTCTTTTCGCTTATGGCGCAAAGAAGCCAAACAGAAAGAAATAAAATTAGCTAAGAAGAATAAAAGAGGTATGTTGATGGTGCAAGCCGCCATCGCATACAGGGATAATGAGGAAGAGCAGGAAAGTGAACAAATGCTCAGAAGCAAGAAACTAGCAGTAGATAAATGTTACCCGATGTTGCCCCATGAGGGACAAGATTCAAAGGGAACATCCGAGAAAGATCCATTAATGTCCCATTTATTGAACTCACCACCCCCATATACATCGAGTATTGTTGGACCCCCGAAGCGTTTCGTCATACCGCGCCCTGGCGCACGAAAAGCAGCTCTTGCACAAGCACCAGCTCCCCTTCAGCTGGTTCCTACTTCTCCGGCGCAGCCTTCTCAAGGGCCGCCGCCTTTGCTACATACTCCGTCTACTTCTTCTACAACCTTGCCTACCGCTCCACCTATTTATCCTGATACTACTTCTGCCACTGCCTCGACTTCTTCTGCTGTTGCTTCAACTTCCTCTTTTCATCAGCCTGTCTTTTCTGGCGCATCTGCCTCTCCGCAAGCTTCCCCTTCCGTTCGACAGAGAGTGGCAAGTACTGTCACTGGTCTGTTCTCACCTTTCTTTGGGTCGCCTAAAACGACCCCTAAAACAGGACGTAGACAGTTGCGCAGTCAACTGCCTGATTATGAGGAAAGAGAAGTTCTGAATGAGTTAGCACGCAAATGGGCTACTGACACTGTTAGATACGATGTTCAGTCTGTTATGGAAGTCTTTCGACAATGGGATGCACCCACTCAGAGATACGTATTCGAAGAGATGTGTGTATATCTTTGCGAAGATTTGGAAACAAATGATCCCAAACGCAAAATGCAGGAATTATTTCGTATGCGCTTCAAATTCTATGAAGGCATGATTGTAGGTGCAGATGTTGAAAAAGCAATAGATCTGTTATTATCCTATAGGAGTAAGGGAAATGTGTCTAGATCACTGTATGAGGATGATGTGTCAGGTAGGAAAAAGGCACGACAATACCCCATGAGAGAAGTTCCTCCAGTTTGGAGGGAAGGTGATGCGAATGCACAACCACCTGTTCCACCGCATTTCCAGCGTGTATGGGTACATGTCCCCTGGAAAAGATCTGAAGTGCTAGCACTCAAGCAGACATTACCTGATCCACGTAAAAATCCCGCAGGGTATTATAAGGAGTTATCACAGACTGCCAGCTCATGTATAATGAATTTAGCAGATGTAGACATGCTGTTCGGGAACGTCGTTCCACAGCCTTTATGGAGTAAAATCCGCCATACAGATCATGATCAAGAACTAGGTGACTCCTGGGCTAATATTGCTGCTACAGATGCTAGACAAGTTGGTGGTTCTAAACCAGAGCCTTTAGTAGCTGAACTTCCTGGTAGAATTATCATGTACATGAAGACGTTAATGCCTGAATTACGTGTCAATTGGGATAAGTTATCTGCGTGCAAGCAGAAGAAAGATGAGAATGTGTCCGACTTTTTCATGAGATTTGAAGAGACTTTCGTCGATCATAGTGGTCAGGATATGGCTACCGAGGGTGGCCAAAGATTGTTCGTAGACAAGTTCGTACACAATCTGCTTCCCGAACTGTGTAATAAATTGAAAGATTCAGAGAGTGCTTGGGCTGTTTCCACGTCAGCACAGATTTTAGCCACAGCCCAGTACTATGAAAATAGGCGCAAGGACGAGCTAGATAAGGCAGACAAAAAGACTAAAGATTTAAAGACCAAAGCTCTTCTCCAGCTAGCCTATCCGCCTCGCACACCTAGTCAGCCCAATTATCAACGACCACAGCAGTATTCGAGAAACGCGCAAGGAAACGAGTTTTCCCGCCAGCGTTTACCATACGGCCCGAATCAGTGTGCCTATTGCAAAGAAGAGGGTCATTTCAAGAATAATTGTCCAGCTCTGGCACAACGTCTGAATGGTGCCTCTGGAGCTTCTGGTGCTCGAGGTAGAGGTGTTCAACAGACTCCTAGGGGTAGGGGTCGTGGAAATTTCCCCCAGAATAACACTTCTTTTCCGCCTCAGAATTCCATGAATAGCTTTGACCAACAGAATAATGCGTCTTTCAGGTCAGCTCAGTACTATACTGATGACTATTACGCCGAAAACGAGAATGAGGGTAATAATTGCTAGGACAGCCATGGACAAAGAGAGGGAGTTGTTTCAGTTCCAGTAGATCAGAATGGACCTTATGTCGAGGTGATTACATCAGGAGTGTCAGAGCCATTTCTGCTGGATACTGGCGCTACAAAAAGTACGATTATGCACTCAAAACATCCTGGCGCACCTTTGTCTGGCGAAATGAATGTTTCAGTAGGTTTCTCTGGCGCCCCTGTTAGAAACCCGATCTCTAGTCCTATGGCCCTTTCTGTTGGCCCATGAGAATTAGAAGCACCCCTCATCCTTACAACGGGTTGTGGCGAAAACTTGTTATTTTTGGATTTGTTAAAGAGATTATATGCGACTTTGTACTGTTCTCCTTCGGGAGTACAACTAACTCTTGGTAAGGAAGGGATTTCCCCAATGTATTTGTCAAAGGAAGATATTCCGACTGAATTGGCATCCCTCCCGGATATACTTTGGGCTACTGGTTCTAATGATGTGGGTTGTTTGGAGATAGCACCGTATGTCATAACGTTGAAAGCCGATGTTAGGTTGCCACGTATCCCCCATGTAGTGTAGTTCCTAGTTTCCCACTAGGCCCTGCGCATTGGAATAACATAAACAGTAGTATCGACGTGGAACTGCGGATATTCCAGGCCTCCACTGACTATGCTAAACTTAATTGGGTTGTGTTACCAACTAGCTCAGAGGTCACTGGAAACTTTCTTCTCTGCATAGGAAGTGATCAGCTTCCTTGGCACAGACAAGAAGGGATTCAGCTTTCCAACAACCGTGCAACATGACAACTTTGCTCCTCAGATCAAGAGTCGATCTCTAGGGTCGTGTGAAACAATAGACATAGATTTCACTCAGTCAGTCTAGTGCAGTTTACTTTCACAGTATGTAGAGAATAGAGAGACGGGCGTTTATCAATAAAGGGTTAGCATTTATTGAACAGTCTTTCTTCTCGTACAAGAGAAATGTATTGCCACAATTGCAATAACTGTTATTATAAAAAGTACGTACAGTAAGATAAGTATTGCGAAATAGAACTGTAAAAGCATTGATATGGTTTCTTAGCCATACAATGGTTTAAAAGTAATAAACATATATACAGTCATATATACATTAGGCTAACATACTCAACTGGTGCTTCTAACTAAGCCTACCCCAGTGTGCCTGACCTAAGCCTAACACGTGAGAAGGGGGAGTAAGTAAGTAGCTTAAGTTAAGTTGGTTTTGCCAAGGTTTGTTTCAAGAATTCTCGTCTAAGGGTTTAGTCAACACCATACCTCTGAATAGAATGATGGAGGATTGGTATCTCCTTCAGGGGTCTCTCTCGATATCCCAGTCACCCGCGAGGGTAAACTGGAAGCGCCGGGACTGGATTTCTCTGCACGAGAAAGGCAGCGGCTTCTCTCAGCGCGTTGAGGAAGGAGGGGTGACAGCGTCCGCGGGCAGCTGGGCTGGATGTCTTCGCAGAGGACGGCTGCACGGCTCCTCAAGCGTACTGAACCATAGTTCGCGCTGTAGCGGCGATAATGGTAATCAGCAGCTTCACCACCACAGGATAGCAGGCTGCAGCGACAGAGTGCTAGTTTTTACCAACACGGGGTCATGCAGGCAGCTGGCATCAGCAACAGGTTCGCTCATTGCTTAAGGCAACGTTGGTAATATTTATACCTGACAGGTGCCGGGTTTGACGCAAGTTTGCTGGACATAAGACGTCAATTAAAGATGTCACTAGGAAGTGACAGTTATCAGTTGCTCATTAGAGTTCCATTACTAATCAAAACATAGCAAGCGGGGATTTCCAGGTTTGCTAAGTTTTTATCTTGTTGAAGAACTCGGAGTGTTATCTAGGAATATCAGATAGTGACTGCTGCTCTGTCATTGCACTAATTGGTCGCAAAGGAAGTAGCAGAGAGTCATGCTGGAATGTGGCTCTGTTCGTGTGAGGCCAGAGATGACTTTTCAGAAAATCGCACTTGAACGGTTATGCCAATATAGGGAATAAATGGATTTATAGCCGAATAGGGGCATAAGGTCACAGTATCGATCAGGAACCTAGATAAGCACGCAACACCCACTCCACGTCTACATGTCCATCAAAATTACTAAAACTAAGCAATTAGATGTATGTGTAACATTGCCCACCCCAAAATACATAAATGCATTCGAAATAGGCGTACTTGTAATACATGGAATTTAGGTACTGTACGTTTTTTAAAAAGCATAGTAACCATTCAAAAGGTATTGCATATGAAATCAATGAACGATTATGCAAAAAGAATTACACATGAAGTATCTCTGACAGAAGAAATGCGAGATAAATCATCACATAAAAATGCATTGTAATAACATGTGTGCTAGAGGCTGGTGTAATGTTGTTATGTCTCTAGATGTGTTTAGAAATAGAAGTGTGAAGCTTCTCTTCTCTAAGAATAGTTTTTACGTTAAGCAAAGAATTGTTCGTGCCAAAAAAGGTCAATATTAGAAACAAAATTGTCCAATTCAAAGAAAAATATATTTCCAAAGCACTTGGCAGTTATTGTTGATCAAAACTGAAGGCCGAATTCAGAGTTCATGGGAACGCTGTGTGTCGGAAAGCTTCTCAAAAGTTATTGTTTCTCTATGGGTGAGAACATCGTATCAGACAGGCTCGCAAAGAATTGGTCTACAAAATCAGGTGATAGTTCAACCAAATTAGATAGCGCTGAAACTTGGCAGGTGTGAGAATGATTGCTGTCATCGAAGGCAGGACCAGCAATGCTCACAGAACGTTGTACCTGGATGATGTTGCTTTTGTCACTCGCTCCACTGTTACCACTTGGCTGTAGTACAGGAGTCTCCACGAATGCCGTCATCAGGATTGGTAGCCGCTGGGGACAACACAATGCGTGAGCCGTTATTGGACTTAGCAAAGTATCGACGTCCATTGGTACTGCTGATGGAAGTGAAAGACAGATGTCCAACACGCATTCCTCGCCGCAAAGCATACACCGTAGCACAGGTAAAATGCAATTTTGCCATATCGGTCTGAATGAAAGGAACCAGGTCATGTTTAGATCTCTTAGCCTGGCCAATCCGAGGACGTTAGTTATCCTGTCCCTGTAGCGCATTGCTAGGATTGTCTCTTCCATTCCCATGGGAGCTATGTCTGAGCCGAGGCTTGCCATAACGTAGCAGGATGGTCAAAAATAGAATCCCTGCGATGAGTCCCAAAAATAGTGGAATACCACCAAAGATGGAGTGCACAAAATTAGGAAAGATTCCCAAAATTGCCTGGAAGGGTGTTAGCAGTCCCGTAAAGACTGTCTTAAATATGCCTGGGATGCTTGTTGCACTAGACATGTTAAGGAGTTGGCTGAACATTTCTACGAAATGCACGGGGCAATTTGTTGATAAAAGGTCATGGACTTCAGTAGCCGTCCTTGCGACTAGAAGATCATACGTCTCTTTAGATGACGTTATAGGCACTGTTGTCTGTAAAAGCACAGATTTCATTTTGCTTAATGTATCAATTCGTATAGAATAGAGATTCAGACGAGGCCAGAGGGGAGTCACTATGTCTGGAGGCCCGCTCGGGAACAATGCTTGCATACAACATTTGACCATGGACGTTACTTGTACTAGATAACTTTTCCCTGGCGCGAGGCCACAGCACCTGTGATCCGTTCTAAGAATGTAACTCCCGTTTGCGAGTTGCATAAAGAAGGGCTCTATCTGAGTTGCAGGTGTGACTAGCTGGTGGCATGAGAGGTTGTTTGAATTTCCATCACATGCTCCGTGTAAATTAATACCCTGACACAAAAGTATACCGCTTAGTGAGTGTTTACAGTTGTCACCACTAAGAAATACATTTTTGTCGCTGTCACTATAGCAAGAATGAGTGTATGGTAATTTCCATTCGGATTTAACATATCCCTTACCCAATTGTTCATATTGGCCAGCAGGTATGTACTCAAGGCATTTATGAAATCGGAAAGTTGTTATCGGAATTGTGATAATTCCGTGTATTATCCATTCAATGACAGGGCTCTCTGACATTGTCAATGGTAATCTCTCGAGTTTCTCGATGCTCAAGATTGTATAGTCTGCTCCTTTCTGTGCCAAACTGATCTGTTTATCAGTAAGGTTAAAAATGGAAAATAATGACGTTGTGTTGATTAAACGCCAAGGCACATAGCCTGAACGAAGATTTTGCAGCGTCCAGCCTAATTCTATAATAGAACGTAATTGAGACTGGCCATGTTGTAACATTAGCAAATCTCTGTCTATCACATCAAAGGCAGAGGATACAATATTGTCCAAAGAATATATTCTGGAAGACAGAGTCATTAACCCATTGTCTACCACAGAAAGTGATTTCTCTAAATTAATACGATCAATTTCTCGTATTTTTTCAGCAGTTTCAATTTGCTTTACTTTCCAAGCCTCGTTGTAAGCAGCATAGATACTGGTCGCTATGAAACGCTTTTGACGCTGTTTGCGTGGTCCAAGAATGAAGTCGCGCAAATCAGCACCATCTTTTAATAAAGACAAGTGTTGCTTAATTTCAGCCAGTGTGGATGTAGTAAGCCATTCTAGGCAGAGTTTCCCTACACTGTATGTTGTTATAATTCCTGGATGTTGTCTCTGGGAATATCTTGAGTCTAATCTGGTCATTTTCAACCCCTGTGTTTTATTCAGGAATCTATCTTGACAGCTATTTGTGTCTGTAGGCCAGATTAACCACTTTTTCCAATCAGGATGTGTTCTGTTGAAATGTAAAATTTGTGACACGTCTAACTCAATATCAGCTGTTGTATTTTCAGGTATTGGCTTTGGTATAGACGGTGCTTTAAGTTCTTTGTTCTTAGCTAGGCCAAGACAAGATGTTTGGTGTATTGTGTCATTTAAAAACAACATTTGTACTGGTATCATGCAGGTTCTAAAAAGTGCTTCTATGCCTTGCACCTGCCAATCTTTTGTACCCCAAATCGTTTTCGTTTCAATATTATTTTTCCAATAATCAAAACCAAATGTCATCATTTTGTCATAAAATGCTTCTGAATATATCAATTTAGAATTTGTCAGCATTGTTTTCATTCCTGTTTTATCTAACAGTTTATAATAAAACGTTTCTGCATCACTGGTGTTAAACCCTGAGAAGTATTTGAATTTCTCAAAAAATGCTTTAGAACTGCTTTTAGGTGGTGTAGAACAATGTTCCCATTGATTATACATAAAAAACATTTCTAGGCTGTGCAGATTTATGCAAGTAATGATCCCCATAGTGGGTGTAACATAATAACTGCTCATAACTAGATGAACCTTGTAAATAATCATGATCTGTGAATCTAGCTGACATTACTAAATCAGACATCATGTCATTAATACTGTTAAAGTCCCAATCATCAGAGAATGTACTTGGTGTCACAAAGTCACTTAAGGAAACCTTTAGTTGATGTGGATACTTCAGGATTTCGACCGGACCATAGATCTCATAGTCTGTTTTCTCCCATACTACCCCACCAGGTATTGGAATTGCTGTGACATTTACTGTTGACAGTTCTCTTTTCTTCACGTGGGATGATCTGTGTGGTTTCAGGACTAGGTTGATGTTCTGACTTGCTGTGTCCATTCAATTGTAATGAACTTCCCTAAAATTAAAACTAAAATTAGGCATAGTAGGAGTATGAATACCCCTGAGATAATCCAATGCTCAATCAACGGTGAATCCAGATATAGTTCTTTGATTTGTTGAAGGAGTCCTGTTGTATTTTCTTTAGAATACTTTTTTGTTTCTGGCATCACTTCGGGGTCGTTTAAATCTTCAGAGAAGTTGTCGAAGTTGATGAAATAACCAGAGGCAGTTCTGTCAATTGATGGGATTGTTCTTTCAATCTGTCTCTCGGTAGCACTTTCTGATGCCACATTAGTGTAGACTGGTGTTGTTTCTTGACGAACTGTTTCAATCTGTGTTTCAAGAGGCACGAGTTCCATGGCATTATTGCATAGTCCTTCATTGTGCACTGCAGGCTGATCGAATGTGATTAGTCTTTCAGTTTGAACCTCTTGGATTGTTGCAAGTTTGGGTATTCTGTTGTTTCTTGGGAGTCCACTGGGCCTACTGTTGATTATAGGCCACATGCTTGTGGTTTTACCAGATCGATGGACACGACTCTGTTCTCCTTTTTACCAGCAAGGGGCGGTAGCACAACTGATCTTGTTCCGGTGACTGCTAAGACAGGTACTGCTTTTCTGTAAGAAGACCCAAATTCCTTCTTAACCGCGATCTTTTCTCTGACTAGATCCCCAATCTTTGGAATCCAGACAGGCCTTGCTGGGGCTGTTGCGGGTGGTGCCTCGTCAGTGGTATTTGGCTGTTGCTTTAACTTTATGTTGCTTAATGATTTTCTTGTTTCATTCAGTTCCTGTAAAACAGCCAAACGGTCTTTTACATCAAAGTGCGTTTTTTCTTCTTGTACCACTGACATCTGACTATCGAGGTCCTGAACGTTCATTCTAATTCCGAACAATAGTTCGTATGGGCTGAAACCTTTTAGAGAATTTCTTGGCATGTTGTTAAGACTAGTCTGGACACTTATTAAATGTTTGACCCACCCAGCGCCTGAACCTAATACCTTCGCTGTTATAGATTGCTTTATGTCACGGTTTTTTCTTTCTACCACACTATTCCCTTCGGGATGCGACGGACAAGAATACCGCAACCCAATTCCCATGCTGGCCATGGCCTCCTTATAGGCTCGAGAGCTGAAAGTAGGACCCTGGTCAGAATGGAACGTGGTAATTGCGTATGTGCCGATAAAGACTCGCAAATCTTTTATAACCGTTCTAGCGTCAGCCGAGCGCTGGGGCCACATCCATATGAACCTCGTACAGGAATCCACTGCTACCATGATATATCTATAGTTGCCGTCCCTTTGTAGGGGACCACAGTGGTCCAGGTAAACGCATGCAAATGGTTTATCCGAGATGAGAAGGGGTGTCTGCGCTGGTCGTTTCACTGTTGATACTTTTATCCTTTGGCATATGTCGCATTCTAATACATACTTTTTAGTTTGTATTCTCAAGCGAGGCCACCAATATCTCTGTTTTAATAGTGATATTGTTGCGGAAACGCCAGCGTGTGCAGAAGCAAGCCCTTCGTGTGCCGCTTTGATTAGTCCTAGTCTGTGTTCCCTGTTTGGAATTACTCTATCCCCCACTCCAGGGATTCGAGCAAAAGGAACATTATTTGTATCCGTTAAGTACAAGTACTTTTCAGGAAAGCCTTTTGGGAGTGTTTTCTTATCATTTTTTACTGACGCACTGACAGCTTGTAGAATATCGCTGTCTATTTTTGTTTGTGACCGAGTTATCGCAGCTACGGAAGCCGTTTGCACAGCTGCCTTCGCGGCTTCATCAGCCAATGAATTCCCTGCAACGTGAACGCCATCACGTTGATGACTCAGTGTATGTATCACGTGAGTCTTTTGTAGTTCTTTTTGTAAAAGAACTACCTGTTCCCAAAGCATTTTATGCTTTATTGTGCCACCTTTTGCATCTTTGAAACCATTTTCCACCCAATTCTGCAAGTATTCATTATAAGATTGTACGCAATAAAAAGAATCGCACACTATTAGTGTGGGGAATTCGCGAGCGGTATTTTCTAGCGCCATCTTAAATGCTACTAATTCAGCTCGTTGAGCCGAGCAATCTCCTAGAGATTGTGTTTTAGTGACCATTGGTCTAAATTTTCCTTTGTGCCAGCGACCTTTAACAATCGCGCACGCAGCACTGTAAGCTTGCTTACCCCCAACTGCGGGTTGTGCTGATCCGTCAGTATATATAATACTTCCGTATTCTTCGAGAGGCAGGATTTCAATTGGCAGAGGACATTCGTATTCATATTGTAAAAATTCCTGTGTTTTTAAGTTAGGATCGAATTCGTAAACTACGTCTGTTGCAGCAAGAGAATTAACCCACTGAATCCATCTCGGATGCAAAGCTTTAGCATTAGGAATGCTTGCTTTAGTTACCGCTTCTAAAGCCGGTATGGGTGTTACGATTATTATTCGTTTACCTTGTGCTAGGGGCCTTTCTTTCGCTACAGCAGTCTGAACCGCAGTTAGAATCTTCTCCGTTGAACTGAATTTTATTTCAGCCTTTGTGTACAAGTGTGATTTGTAAGCTATTGGTACCTTTTCTCCCTCATTAGAGGTTAGGTATGTGAATCCGCATCTTCCTGGGATGACTCGGATTACAAGATCACGTGTGTTGTCACGTGTATCTAATTTTGTTTTTGCTAACATGTCTGTTTGCAGTGATCTCAAAATTTCTGTGTGTTTTTGAGTCCAATTGATTTGTTTTAAATCAGGTTTTATTAGTTCGTAGAGAGGTTTAACCCTCTCTGCGTAATTTAGTATGTAAGTTCTTCCGAAATTCAGAAAACCTAGTATGGATTGTAAATTCTTCAGCGTTTTTGGAGCTTGGAGTACAGCGCACTTCTCTAAGAAGTTGTCCGCTAGGCTTTTCCCTTCACTTGATAATTCGTACCCTAAGAACAGTACTGTCAGATGGGCAATTCGGGACTTTTTAAAGTTGAATTTGTAACCCTCTGCTGCGAACCCAAGTATAATGGTGTTCACTCTTTTCAAGTGAGTATCCAAGTCGTCGTCTGTGAGATAAATATCATCTACGTAAGACAATGCTTCATCATCATAGATTTGTAGTAACTCTGTTACCCTAGCTGAGAATAGTCCTGGGCTGTTCTTGAACCCCTGTGGGAGTCGACAGAATTTTTTCTGTGACCCAAATGCGGAGAAAGCGGTCAAGTATCTGCTTTCTGGTGCAATGTTTTGACAAAAGAAACCATTAGAAATGTCTAATGTCGTTTTGTACTTTTTCCTAACTATGTTATTCATTAGGGCTGCACTATGCGAGTTTTGTACTGCAAAAGTTTTGCAACATGTATTAAGGTGTCTGTAGTCCAAAACTAGACGATATGAATTGTCTGGCTTGGAGACAGGAAACAAAGGATTGTTCATTTGAGACGTGCATGTTTCAATCACCCCCTGGTACTCAAGTTGATCTAAGATCTCCCTGACTTGTTTTTTAGCTTCTTGCTTTATGGGATACTGCCGTTGGGCAGTTGGTTCATTTTTTAGTTGGATTTTGTGAGGCGGTGAATCCTCATCCCATCCTACATGATTTTTATACAATGCAGGTGCCTGGGCTACTGCCCATTTCCTTGCATATGTGTATTTTTTGTGAATCGGTATGTGATTCGAGAAGGCAGGCATAATCACTTCTTCGCCACGAGGGCACTCCCTGACAAACTCTGGGGGCCAATCTTTTTCAGCTAACAGAATATCATAGCCTTTTGAGAGCTTATCCCAAAATAGACCCTTAATTTTCCTAGTCTTATCACCCTCTATACGCAATGTTATTTCGTATATTTTATGGGGCTCGCTAAGTCTGGCGTCGGCAGTTTCAACCTGAATGAATTCATTCGTGTCCACTGTCTCCAGATGACTCATCAAGATCTTGCGCGCTATACTGATCTCTGCTGCACTGTCCAACATTGTCAATGCCCACTCCCCGTTTTTCAACTGTGTCCTCAGTATTCTCGGCATGGTTGATTACTCTAATACTGGCTACCTTCTTTTTCTGAAATTGAGATTTCTTATTTTGAGCAGGTTCCTTGTCTTTGGACTTGGTGTGCTCTCCTGGGTCTGACCGTCCTCTTCTTTCCGAATTCTGTGGAAAAGATCGAGAGGGACGTGTATCAATACTTTGATATCTATCAGGTTTTTTTATATTATCCCTATTTCTAAGGTTATATCTTTTCTCAGAGGGCTCCCGTTGGGGAGACTAGCGTTCTCGAGTCGGAGTTCTTTCCCTCCGTCGAGGAGACCTTCCTCTGGACTGGAAAACTTTTTCCTTGGGAGTGGATTGTTTATTTCCATCCCAGCTCTTTTTAGGAGTATTTAAATTATTTTTAATAAATAATTTTTCAGGATTTTCGAGCAGTTGGGGCTTTACCGGTTTTCCACCCAAGTTGTCTCTACCTAATTCTTCATAGCATTTTTCTATGATTTTTGCAAGCTCAACAGGATCTTTTATATCGGTTTCCCTCAACTTCTGGCGAATCGCCACAGATGCTGCTTCTCCCTTTACATTGGCTAATAATATAGCCGTGACCTGCTTGAAATCTTTCAGTAATTTCATACCTAGATTTAAAGCGGGCTCTGGACCGAATTCATTTTGAATCTGTTTTAGCACGTCTGGTATTACCGCCATAGACGGAACACCGTGTGTTTTTGTGTAAATGGAAGCAAAGACTGTACCCCAAGTGTCGCAGTCCTCCACGTGTGGTGCGATTCCCATAGGGAGGCAGATGGTCAAGATTCTGTGTTTCTCAATAGGGGTAGTATCAGGAAATACTGCCTCTATTTGAGTGATTTTCTGGGCTAACCAGAAAGGAATTTGTTCCCGTTTTACGGGTGTTTTACCAAGACATGACTGTATGTTCTGTGGTGTAATTTTATTTGTGTTCCCCTGATGAGGGGTCAGCTGTGGTGTATTAACAGCTGGCTGGACTGTTGCAGTCCGTATTACATATTGGACTAATTGCCTATGTATTTTTATTAATGTGTTTAGCTGTGCTAACAGCTCTTCTCTAGACATTTTTACAATGTCAGGATGTGGTGTGTAGCTGGCTAGAACCGGCCACGTGGCTCCTGGTCTACCTAGTGGACCGAGCCTAGTTATGTGATCATTGTGTTTTAGGGCGCCATTAAACCAGAGCAGGTGCTCTTGAAATTTAAGTGGAATTTCAACCTCCTCGAAAGGGGCGTACTCATCCGGAGGTTCCTCTATTTTGTAATAGTGAAACTCTTGTGTTATAGCGTTTACCGCTGGAAAGTTTATCCAAGAATAGAATACCTCTGTCTGCCGATATTCGTGAGCCTCTATCACGAAAATTACTGTACCACCTTGAGGTGTCAGTCCGTTTTCTATAAGTTTTAAAGTTATAGATCTTCTTAACTGGACCGGGATGATAATAGCATCCGGGTCTGCCTGTAGGAGACTCGAGTCCTCCTCTATTAGTATGGAAGCCAGCCTAGCTGCTTCTTCATTGTCTGACATTTTAAAAATGCAGTTTTTGCAGAGTAGGTCTCCAAGGAGACAAAGATTAGATGCACAATATTTTGGAACACTGTATCCTTCAACGTTGAATAAACCAGAGCTTTACATAGGAATCTCTTCCTACTAAGGTCGGGCGGATTTTAACCTTTCACCCACTCCAGACGTCTATTGGAGTATTTACGGGAGAAAAGGGGTGTGAAATATGCACGACTGAGTTACTCTACAAGTCTTACGTTAGTTTATCGCCTTACCAAACGTTAGGGCGCCATGTAGTGTAGTTCCTAGTTTCCCACTAGGCCCTGCGCATTGGAATAACATAAACAGTAGTATCGACGTGGAACTGCGGATATTCCAGGCCTCCACTGACTATGCTAAACTTAATTGGGTTGTGTTACCAACTAGCTCAGAGGTCACTGGAAACTTTCTTCTCTGCATAGGAAGTGATCAGCTTCCTTGGCACAGACAAGAAGGGATTCAGCTTTCCAACAACCGTGCAACATGACAACTTTGCTCCTCAGATCAAGAGTCGATCTCTAGGGTCGTGTGAAACAATAGACATAGATTTCACTCAGTCAGTCTAGTGCAGTTTACTTTCACAGTATGTAGAGAATAGAGAGACGGGCGTTTATCAATAAAGGGTTAGCATTTATTGAACAGTCTTTCTTCTCGTACAAGAGAAATGTATTGCCACAATTGCAATAACTGTTATTATAAAAAGTACGTACAGTAAGATAAGTATTGCGAAATAGAACTGTAAAAGCATTGATATGGTTTCTTAGCCATACAATGGTTTAAAAGTAATAAACATATATACAGTCATATATACATTAGGCTAACATACTCAACTGGTGCTTCTAACTAAGCCTACCCCAGTGTGCCTGACCTAAGCCTAACACGTGAGAAGGGGGAGTAAGTAAGTAGCTTAAGTTAAGTTGGTTTTGCCAAGGTTTGTTTCAAGAATTCTCGTCTAAGGGTTTAGTCAACACCATACCTCTGAATAGAATGATGGAGGATTGGTATCTCCTTCAGGGGTCTCTCTCGATATCCCAGTCACCCGCGAGGGTAAACTGGAAGCGCCGGGACTGGATTTCTCTGCACGAGAAAGGCAGCGGCTTCTCTCAGCGCGTCGAGGAAGGAGGGGTGACAGCGTCCGCAGGCAGCTGGGCTGGATGTCTTCGCAGAGGACGGCTGCACGGCTCCTCAAGCGTACTGAACCATAGTTCGCGCTGTAGCGGCGATAATGGTAATCAGCAGCTTCACCACCACAGGATAGCAGGCTGCAGCGACAGAGTGCTAGTTTTTACCAACACGGGGTCATGCAGGCAGCTGGCATCAGCAACAGGTTCGTTCATTGCTTAAGGCAACGTTGGTAATATTTATACCTGACAGGTGCCGGGTTTGACGCAAGTTTGCTGGACATAAGACGTCAATTAAAGATGTCACTAGGAAGTGACAGTTATCAGTTGCTCATTAGAGTTCCATTACTAATCAAAACATAGCAAGCGGGGATTTCCAGGTTTGCTAAGTTTTTATCTTGTTGAAGAACTCGGAGTGTTATCTAGGAATATCAGATAGTGACTGCTGCTCTGTCATTGCACTAATTGGTCGCAAAGGAAGTAGCAGAGAGTCATGCTGGAATGTGGCTCTGTTCGTGTGAGGCCAGAGATGACTTTTCAGAAAATCGCACTTGAACGGTTATGCCAATATAGGGAATAAATGGATTTATAGCCGAATAGGGGCATAAGGTCACAGTATCGATCAGGAACCTAGATAAGCACGCAACAGGCAAGTACTGTCACTGGTCTGTTCTCACCTTTCTTTGGGTCGCCTAAAACGACCCCTAAAACAGGACGTAGACAGTTGCGCAGTCAACTGCCTGATTATGAGGAAAGAGAAGTTCTGAATGAGTTAGCACGCAAATGGGTTACTGACACTGTTAGATACGATGTTCAGTCTGTTATGGAAGTCTTTCGACAATGGGATGCACCCACTCAGAGATACGTATTCGAAGAGATGTGTGTATATCTTTGCGAAGATTTGGAAACAAATGATCCCAAACGCAAAATGCAGGAATTATTTCGTATGCGCTTCAAATTCTATGAAGGCATGATTGTAGGTGCAGATGTTGAAAAAGCAATAGATCTGTTATTATCCTATAGGAGTAAGGGAAATGTGTCTAGATCACTGTATGAGGATGATGTGTCAGGTAGGAAAAAGGCACGACAATACCCCATGAGAGAAGTTCCTCCAGTTTGGAGGGAAGGTGATGCGAATGCACAACCACCTGTTCCACCGCATTTCCAGCGTGTATGGGTACATGTCCCCTGGAAAAGATCTGAAGTGCTAGCACTCAAGCAGACATTACCTGATCCACGTAAACATCCCGCAGGGTATTATAAGGAGTTATCACAGACTGCCAGCTCATGTATAATGAATTTAGCAGATGTAGACATGCTGTTCGGGAACGTCGTTCCACAGCCTTTATGGAGTAAAATCCGCCATACAGATCATGATCAAGAACTAGGTGACTCCTGGGCTAATATTGCTGCTACAGATGCTAGACAAGTTGGTGGTTCTAAACCAGAGCCTTTAGTAGCTGAACTTCCTGGTAGAATTATCATGTACATGAAGACGTTAATGCCTGAATTACGTGTCAATTGGGATAAGTTATCTGCGTGCAAGCAGAAGAAAGATGAGAATGTGTCCGACTTTTTCATGAGATTTGAAGAGACTTTCGTCGATCATAGTGGTCAGGATATGGCTACCGAGGGTGGCCAAAGATTGTTCGTAGACAAGTTCGTACACAATCTGCTTCCCGAACTGTGTAATAAATTGAAAGATTCAGAGAGTGCTTGGGCTGTTTCCACGTCAGCACAGATTTTAGCCACAGCCCAGTACTATGAAAATAGGCGCAAGGACGAGCTAGATAAGGCAGACAAAAAGACTAAAGATTTAAAGACCAAAGCTCTTCTCCAGCAAGCCTATCCGCCTCGCACACCTAGTCAGCCCAATTATCAACGACCACAGCAGTATTCGAGAAATGCGCAAGGAAACGAGTTTTCCTGCCAGCGTTTACCATACGGCCCGAATCAGTGTGCCTATTGCAAAGAAGAGGGTCATTTCAAGAATAATTGTCCAGCTCTGGCACAACGTCTGAATGGTGCCTCTGGAGCTTCTGGTGCTCGAGGTAGAGGTGTTCAACAGACTCCTAGGGGTAGGGGTCGTGGAAATTTCCCCCAGAATAACACTTCTTTTCCGCCTCAGAATTCCATGAATAGCTTTGACCAACAGAATAATGCGTCTTTCAGGTCAGCTCAGTACTATACTGATGACTATTACGCCGAAAACGAGAATGAGGGTAATAATTGCTAGGACAGCCATGGACAAAGAGAGGGAGTTGTTTCAGTTCCAGTAGATCAGAATGGACCTTATGTCGAGGTGATTACATCAGGAGTGTCAGAGCCATTTCTGCTGGATACTGGCGCTACGAAAAGTACGATTATGCACTCAAAACATCCTGGCGCACCTTTGTCTGGCGAAATGAATGTTTCAGTAGGTTTCTCTGGCGCCCCTGTTAGAAACCCGATCTCTAGTCCTATGGCCCTTTCTGTTGGCCCATGAGAATTAGAAGCACCCCTCATCCTTACAACGGGTTGTGGCGAAAACTTGTTATTTTTGGATTTGTTAAAGAGATTATATGCGACTTTGTACTGTTCTCCTTCGGGAGTACAACTAACTCTTGGTAAGGAAGGGATTTCCCCAATGTATTTGTCAAAGGAAGATATTCCGACTGAATTGGCATCCCTCCCGGATATACTTTGGGCTACTGGTTCTAATGATGTGGGTTGTTTGGAGATAGCACCGTATGTCATAACGTTGAAAGCCGATGTTAGGTTGCCACGTATCCCCCAATACAAGATCTCTAGCGAATGTGAAAAAGCGTTGCTAGCGATCATTTACGATCTGATTGAGAAAGATGTCATTGAAGAAACAACAGGCAACGTTTGTAACAGCCCTATCTTGCCTGTCTTAAAGCGTACTGATCCTTCACAGCCTCCTGTATACAGATTCGTGATTGATCTTAGAGAGGTAAATAAGATCGTTGTACCGCAGTTTCCAGTCGTCCCCGACATTACTGCCTTATTGACGATGGTTCCAGCTTCAGCCACTTGGTTTTCGGTGATTGACCTGAAGAACGCCTTCTTCAGCATCCCGATTGCAGAGGAGAGCAGAGACATTTTTGGCTTCAATTTAGGAGGACGAAGCTTCCGCTTCAAACGCGCTCCTCAGGGCTACTGTGAGAGTCCATCCATATTCAGTCAGGCTCTGAAAACACAACTCGATACGATTGTTCTATCTGATGGTGCGACTCTGATTCAGTATGTAGACGATCTACTGATCGCTGCAGACACTGAAGAAATTTGCAAGCAAGCCACACTGTCGTTGTTGCGTCATTTATGTGACATGAAGCATAAAGTCTCCCTTCCAAAGTTACAATTTTGCCGACAAGAAGTAACCTACCTAGGTCACATCTTATCGAAGGAGGGAAGGAGACTGACCCCAGAAAGAATACAGGTAATCGCAGGATTGAGTGCCCCAAGGACACAGAGAGAAGTTCGGGCTTTCTTGGGCATTACATCGTACTGTAGACAATGGATACCGAACTTCTCCCTATTGGCCAAACCTTTGCTGGCACTACTCTGCAAAGACACACCCAATCCTATACCTTGGTCTGACGATTGTCAGACGAGTTTCCATGAGTTGCGCGAAGCATTGTGTTCGGCTCCTGTGTTGGGCAACCCCGACTACAGTAAGCCATTCACGTTATATGTCCATGAGAAGGAAGGTTGCGCATTATCAGTACTGACACAATACTTTGGAGACAAGCAGCGCCCATGTGCGTATTTCTCCGCGACTCTAGATCCTGTAGCTAAGGCATTACCAAGTTGCTTGAGGGCCACTGCTGCAGCAGCTGTCTGTATTCGACAGTCTGCTGGGTTAGTCATGAATAATACCCTGATTGTTATGGTCCCACATGCAGTAGACATTTTACTGAACAGAACGAAGACGCAGCATTTAACTAGCGCCCGACTGTCCAGCTATGAGCTGACACTATTAGCGAGCCACATACACATAAAGAGGTGCGATACACTTAACCCCGCCACGTTATTACCTATTCCGGCAGAGACAGATGAGGTTGAAAAACACGATTGCTGCTTCAGGACAGAAGAAGAGACAAAAGGGAGAATAGACTTGCAGGACACCCCCCTTCCTGAATGTAATGATACTCTATGGGTTGATGGTTCATGCTTCAAGTTGCCAAATGGTGATACGACTGCAGCATATGCTGTAACAACATTGCACACTGTTGTAGAGACCGCGCGCATCCCCCAGAATTCCGTGCAAGCAGCCGAGCTAATAGCGCTTACAAGAGCATGTGTGTTGGCAAAAGGAAAGCGAGTAAATGTGTATACTGATAGCCAATACGCCTTTGGCGTAGCCCATAGTTTCGGACGATTGTGGCGAGAACGTGGGTTCCTGACGTCACATGGTGCAAAAATCCAACATGGTCAGCTAGTTAACGAGCTCCTCGAGTCACTGACCCTGCCGCTACAAGTTGCGATTGTAGAGTGCAGTGCACATAGAAAGATTCAAGATGATGTTGGCCGTGGGAATGCATTTGCCGACGAGGTCGCGAAAGAGACTGCAAGGAACACAATGAGTCGGATGTATGTTGTAGGTCCTGCTAGATGGATCCCCGATGTGGGTATGTGTGAAGACACTATAGAAAGCGTGAAGTCCATACAAGCTGATGCCACCAGAGAAGAGGCGAATGAATGGAGGGATAGCAAGGGAAGATTGGATGCGAATGGTTGTTGGGTCGAATTGTCAGAGCACCAACGATGGTTGTTACCCGACGCATATGTGCTCGCAGTGGTAACAATGGCCCATGGAAGGGCGCACATCAATGTAAAAGGAATCTGTAAACTGTTGGCCCCAGTATGGCAGAATAGTGGTATCCCGAAATGTGCAGAGAATTTGGTCAGGAACTGTATGGTGTGCTTAAAGTACAATCCCGGTAGGGGAACACCAACCCCAGCAGGTCATTTTGCGCCTCCAATGTACCCGTTCGAGGTTTTGCAGCTCGATTTCATCCACATGGAGAGGTGCAACAACCTAAAATACGTGCTTGTTGTCGTTTGCGCCTTCTCCAGGTGGGTGGAAGCGTACCCCTCAAGGACAACACTGCCTTGTCAACTGCCAAAGCCCTTCTCAAAGAATTCTTCCCTAGGTTTGGGATGCCTAGAATGGTCTGGAGTGATAACGGAAGTGAATTCGTGGGACGGGTGATGAAGAGAGTGTGCGAATGTCTAGGCATCCACCAGAAATTCCACGCTGCAAACCACCCCCAATCAGCAGGTCTAGTAGAGGGCTATAACGGCACCTTAAAACTCAAATTGGCCAAGATCCAAGCCAGCACAGGTCTTAAATGGCCTGACGCCTTGCCTTTAGCACTCCTATCTACCAGAATGATTGTCCATTCTAGACTGGGACTTAGCCCACACGAGATCGTGTTCGGGCGCCCAGCAAATATATGGGGAGTACCGAGGCCCAGAAAGCTCAGTGAGATAGAGCACCCTGTGCTGCTTGATTATTTACACAAATTGACAACTAAACTGCATATTTTACATCAACAGGTCCACAGCTCCTCTCCACCGGCGTCTGATGATCCAGGCCACGCCATTGAACCTGGCTCCTGGGTCCTAGTCCGGAACTTCAGGCGAACCAAGAACGAGGAGCCTCGTTGGACCGGACCTTTCCAGGTCCTGCTATCTACCCGCTCTGCAGTACGTGTCCACGGGAAAAAACATTGGGTGCACGGCGCACATTGTAGGCGGGTCCCACTGCCCCTTCCATATGACCGGTGGGTCCAGAACGGAATCGCTGACTCTGAAACTGAAACTGTCCCTAACTTTACACTCTTCAGCGATGCACGACTGAAAGGAACTGGTACAGAAAAGGAGAGTGATCGTATTTTGCAAGGATTTTTGCCACCGTCAATGCAGTTGGACACTACAGCACCTGAAACGTTGTTCAAAGACCACACCGTACCTGGGAAGCAACGATATAATCTGAGGTCGAGAAAAAGAGACTAATAAAAAGTACACTCATGTAACTCTCTTTCCCCTAAGAACTATTTTTGATTTTACAGCTCTCTCGCCCAGGGAACTTGCTAATTTTGATTTTCGAACCGCCATCCGGTTCTGCTGCTAGGGCCGCGGTTGAAGTCTGAGGAGTGCAGCTGGGGACGCCTAGGTCAACGGTTCTGGTCGGTCTGAGGGAATTACCCCGGACTAGACAGAGCGCACTTCTTGGCAGAATCAAACTCCCACCGCAGGCAGCAACCAGAGGATGGAGTTCCCGAGGGTAGAGAGACCTGCCAGACCCATGAACTTTAAAAAGCAAATATGCACTGTGATGGCCAAAAAGAGATTCTTGATAGTATGTATTCTACTGTTGTGCAGCATAACGATGTTCTTGATTAGCTTCACTCTATCCACGTTCCAAGTTACCTTTGTGAATAACACTCAGCCCACACCTCCTCCTACTGTTCCCACACACTCCTTTCACCCTCTGCCTGAACACGAGTCCGCCAGAAGACTAGAATTTGTAAATAACTCATTCATCCAGCTCCTACACCAGCACCAGTCCGTAATGAACACATCGAACTGTTGGATATGTGGACTTATGCCGCACACAGCCGACAGGGGCATCCCGTACTTCGCCCTGCCATTCAGTTACTATGGTTCTCTGTGGGCCTTCCAGACTATGTTCCTGTTTGCCATAGAACCATATCCCCCGCGTCCCATAGGGAGCAATGTCAGCAACAAGGCACTAGTGGCAGGAATACGAAATATGAGCAGGGATATTGACACATCTCGGACAATTCCCAAAGATGAGTTTACCCCGTACAGTAGATGGAACAGCACTCGGTATGGGATTTCTTTGAGTAAGAGCCAGAAATCGAAGAAATCCTCCCTAGTTTGGGTAGTACCCCACCGAGGCCACCTATGTCTGCAAGGTATTGGTAGAGATCCCAAAGCACAGTTGGGGAAGAGCGTGTGCACGGAAACGTATGTGTTCGCCTCCCGAACTTCCCCTCCACTCTCGGCGGCTAAGGGTACATACTTCGTCTGCCATGACAAAGCATACACATGGTTGCCCCCTGACTTCTCGGGCACATGTTTCATCTCGTTTCTGCTGCCACCCACCTACACGGCCGGGGCAGACTACCATCGGACAAGGACAGTTAGGGGTGTCGTGAGTCAAGACGACACCGCGGGTCAAGAGTTTGGGGACTTCGCAAAAGGTTTTCTGCCGTTTTGGGGGCCTATGGTGAACAGCAGGAACATTCGCCAGTTAACAAGGGTAGTTGAATCCGCCGTGACTGAGACGGCCGGTGCCCTTAGTAACCTGACTGCCGAGCTTCAATCGGACAGACTTATGACCCTTCAAAATCGGATTGCCCTAGATGTCATACTAGCAGACCGTGGTGGTGTATGTAGAGTGATCCAATCCAGTTGCTGCATTTTCATCCCCGATAATGCTCCGACAGTGTATCAGGCCATTTCCAAATTACACAAGATCTCTGACTCCCTTCAATTGGAAAAAGGGGATTGGTCCTTGCTCGGGTGGTTCTGGGAACTGATATCTGCCTGGGGCTGGAAAACTCTGATCTTCGTTGGGATGATCTTAGCCATTCTGTTTATGTTCTGCCTGTTTGTGCAGTGCGCTCCTGCAATATGTGGCCTTTGTGCTACTTCATGTGTAAGGAAGCCTGTGTCAAGGGACGAATTGAGTAACAGAATGATGCTACAGCAACATCTTCATGAATTCATCAATATAGATTTGGACTCAGATTAGCATGAGTTATTGCCTAAATATGAGGGCAAAAGGAGGGTCTGTGGTTCTGGAATTCCGGATCCTGTTGTAATATGGTACCGAGGTCCAACACTCGTGTCACAAAATGCCATCGTACCATGACGAATTTGGTATCGGCAGACCGGTAATGAATAGGACATTATCCCTGTGCATTTGCGTCATGATTGGGCAATGCTAACACCCTTAAATCGTGGTTTCCGTTCCGAACCCTCGGACTCCATTTTGTGAACGGCATCCATCTTGTGCCTTGCCCTCATATAAGTCAATTGATTAAGGTCGAGCTTGATCTGAAAGGACACGTCCACCTTAGCTGACTTCCCCATGACCTGGCCGAACTGACTCTACCGCCTCCAGCCAAACCTGTTTGGGCAGCTCCTCGCCCAGTGGCCGAATAAGATAGCATCAATACATAACATGCCATAAACCATTCACCACCTACAGACCATGTTTTCTGCACACATACACCTGTCCATGTTCCTTGTTTATGGCCAGTTTTATGACAAGGAGGTGCCCCGTTCTATTGGGGTTTCACCGATATCTGATTGTAATTCCGGGCTGGGCTGGGTCATCTATCACAAACTGGACATCTAAAATATGGGTTGGCCGTCGTGACTTCGCGTTTTTGCTTTATTGTGTAAATATGTCTATGACCATATCATAAACTCAAGAATTCTTGCCTGAAGTGTAAAACTGTGTATAAAAGGAGAAGGCTGGTTCTGTAAAAACGAACAGTCTCCTTAGAACTTACGGCCCGTGCTGTCGTAC
Organism: Lissotriton vulgaris; assembly: GCF_964263255.1. NCBI lineage: Eukaryota > Metazoa > Chordata > Amphibia > Caudata > Salamandridae > Lissotriton > Lissotriton vulgaris. Next base: position 101,509,892 of record NC_141689.1, on the reverse strand, counting down.
TTCTAGGACACATGTTACTTGGTTGCAGCCAATAAAACTTGATCTCTGACTTCACCTAGAAGACTCTTGGTTTCTGTGGTCCGGAACAGGGAGAACTCAGAGGTCTTCGGGTGTGATCCCCTGGCACCACCGGGTTCCTAAAAACCCGGAACCTCAGAAGCACCAGTTGATTATTTTAGCCTGTGTTATTTTTGTATGTATTTTTATATATGTCATAGCAGCAGACAATGCTATTATAGTATTATTTTATATTACTGTTCTCGCTGTACGCATTATACTTTGCATTCTGTCTAACGATTGTAACAGTTCACCTCTCTTGCATGAGAAAGAAGACTGTTCACTAAACCTTTTATTGAAAACGCCCGTCTCACTAATTCACTGCAAACTCTGTAGAAACGAAGCATGCACGATTGACTTAGTAAAATAGTTATCTATTGTTTCCACGACTCTGAAGATATGTGTTACAGACCTAGGGAAACAAAGTTGTCATGTTTATGCGGTTGTCAGAAACCAATGCCTTCTTGTTTATTCGAGAAAGTTTCTAGTGACCTCAGAGTTAGTCGGCACACGCAATTAAGCTTAATATACTCAATAGAGACATACTGACCTCAATCCTATGTCAAATCTATACTTTATATTATTCCAGTGCGCAGAACATATTGGCTTTGTCTCATGCAGCATCATACCATTTCTGAAAGAAGGGGTGGGAAGCCTGCTCCGCTTTCTTTTCACCCTGCTTTCATTATTTGACAGCCATGTGATAGAATACATGTGTACAATATGCTTCTTGTCAATGCAATTTGGGCTTCGTTTTAGATTAAAAAATCGGGGTGCTCTAATTATCTCCATTCAGGTGTTATTATTACAAAGAACACTGGCCTTCGCTAACCCATGTTGTGTATCAACTTGATTTGTGTTAGGCGTAAAATGCTCACCGGCATGCATTAAACCCTAAGCCAAGACTGTCCTGTGTGGAACCAGTGAAAGCTGTCATTCTTTTATGGAATGTGTTTAACTTATTTTGCTCAAACACAGACCCACTGTATGGAAAGTATTAGCATAGCCAATAGGTCTCACCTTTGGGACCTTATAAGTGTTTAGTTATCTAGCACAAAATCCTTGGTGCAACAACACCAACTGTTGCGTGGCTAAACACTTATAAGGTAACAAAGGCGAGACCGATTGGCTATGCCAAAGCTTGTTTTTTTTGCAGTTTTATAGCTCAAACTCCACCTGAAGGTATTGGAGCACTTTACATGAGCACCAGTTACCTTACACAAGGACACATACATTTTTTTTTTTTGGTAGGCACAGGGAGATTAAGTGATTTGCCCAGAATCACAGGATGTGGATTCGACCCGAGTCTCAAACCTTGGTTTCCCACCCCAAAGTCGACAGTCTAATCGTCAGACCACACCCTCTTGCAGGCGCGCAACACCCATTGGACTCACCGGGCTTCAGCCCCCCCCCCGTCGTGTGTGGCAGCCCGGGATGAGACAGATCCCGGGCACACATACAGCCGCACCCGAACGTTTAACAGGCCTTTAAAAGACCATTTGAATGTCAATTAGGCCTTGCTGTTGTTTCACCCCTTGTTGGAGGCCCTGCAGCTCCACTCTGCCTACTGATTAAAGGTTCAGCCCCTCCGAAACTTTTTCTTAGCCCCCCCGAAATTTGGCTCTAGTTGCGCCTCTGCCCTCTTGCATCCATGTTATAGGCAGATGGTAGGTGTTGTTGCTGTGATCCAACCTAGTGGGACCATTGACCTTGATAAGTTGATACGAAGGAAGTAGATCTCGTATCTTTGTAGGGAGAGTTGTAAGTTATACTTTTCACTATGGTATGGATTTAGAGGTCAAACAACATCTATAACTATAACTAGATGAGGTTTAAATAGAGATTGGCAGATGCAGGAAAACCACCGACAGGATTTTTTATCCCGTATAAACTCCAGCAAACTCTGAGGATGTCTCAACTTTTTTCATTTTTTGTGCTCAGAAGACACAAGCACTTCCCAAGGTATGTATCTCTGCCTCTTTCCACCCTAGTAATGAAAGTGTTCCTGCAGCCAGGAGACGCTGATCAATTGGGATTCTCCAACACTACTCCAGCAGGAATTGGAAATTAAATATGGGGTCTCTGTATTGATATACTAGCAGCCCGTCCCGACGTTGTCGGGGTATGAATTGCTGCAGGCCAGTAGTATATTGTTTTGTAGGATTTCGTTTTGATAGCATTTCTTATCTGTGACAGGCCTGTGAAACGCTCCGATTCACAGTGCACTGCTGATGCACTTAAGAGTGCGCGTTCAGTAGTGTGTGAACTCGAGTTTCCCTACTTTATTTTTCCTTGCAATATTATATAGCGCAAAATTGACAACATGGCATGAGCACAATTTACATTACACAAGAACACATTCATTTGTGGTAGGCACAGGGAGACAAAACGATTTGCCTGGAATCACAGGATGATGAGCTGATGCCGAGATTCCATCTCCAGCTCTAAAGTTCGCAATTCTAGAACTTGTGGCTGGAGGTGTGTCTAAAAGTGTATGTCGGTGCTGGCCATCAATGAGAGAGACCTGTGCATTTTTCAAATGGGTGGTGAAAAAATTTGAGTATGTTGTTGGAGATGTGGGACTTGCCACCAATGTATTTACCGGGGGAGGGTAAACACCCATTATTCCGCAACTTTCTTTCCGCATACCATCACTCCGCAAACTTTCATTACCAAAGTACCATGACTCCGTAATGCCATCAGAACACATGGCATTACATTTTATATGCTTTTACCACGCATACATTTACAACGAAATTCGTAGTAAATGTATGAATGGTAAAAGCATGTTTTTAAAAAAATCTTTGGATAAGGTAAGTATTGGTATAGGGGTATATGTTTTGGGGTACTCAGCTATATGTTTTGGGGTGTTTGGGTATTTTAAGGGTTCAGATATAGTTTTGGGTTATGGGGTACAGGGGTAGTTTTAGGGTTTAGGGATAGGTATGGGTTTTGGGGTACAGGGGTATTTTTAGGGTTCAGGGCTAGGGTTGGGTTTGGGGTATAGGGGTATTTTTAGGGTTAAGAGTCAAGTCAAGTCAAGTCAATAAATTTATATAGCGCGCTACATACCCAGAGGGTCTCAAGGCGCTTGGAGAAGGGTGGGGGATTACTTGTCGAATATCCACGTTTTAAGTTGCTTTCTGAATGCTAGGTGGTTCTGAGTAAGGCGAAGGTGAGTGGGAAGTGAGTTCCAGGTTTTAGCTGCCAGGTAGGAGAAAGATCTACCTCCCATGGTGGTTTTGTTGATGCGAGGTACAGTGGCAAGGGCTTGGTTGGCGGATCGTAGCTGGCGGGAGGGGGTGTAGAAGGACATTCTTGTGTTGAGGCATTCGGGTCCGATTTCGTAGAGCGCTTTGTGTGCGTGGGTTAGGAGTCGGAAAGTAATTCTCTTGTTGACGGGGAGCCAGTGGAGGTTTTTCAGGTGTCCAGATATGTGATCTTTACGCGGGATGTCTAGTATGAGCCTGGCTGAAGCGTTCTGGATGCGTTGGAGTTTTTTATGGAGTTTTGCGGTGGTGCCGGCGTAGAGGGTGTTTCCGTAGTCCAGACGGCTCGTGACCAGAGCGTGGGTGACTGTTTTTCTAGTATCGGTGGGGATCCAGCGAAATGTCTTTTTGAGCATGCGAAGAATGTTGAAGCAGGATGAAGAAACGGCGTTGACTTGTCTGTTCATCGAGAGTGAGGAATCCAGGATGACGCCCAAGTTCCGTGCGTGGTCCGTCAGGATGGGTGCTTTTCCAAGGGCCTCTGGCCACCAAGAGTCATCCCAGGCGGAGGGGGAGGTGCCTAGGATGAGGACTTCTGTTTTGTCTGAGTTCAGTTTCAGACGGCTGTGCTTCATCCATTCGGCTACTTCTTTCATTCCTTCATGCAGGTTGGTTTTGGCGGTGTTAGGGTCTTTGGTGAGTGAGAGGATCAGTTGAGTGTCATCAGCGTAGGAAATGATGTTGAGGTTATGTTGGCGTGCGATGGCCGCGAGGGGGCTCATGTAAACGTTGAAGAGGGTGGGGCTGAGTGAAGATCCTTGTGGTACGCCGCAAATGACTTCAGTGGCCTCTGACTTAAATGGTGGAAGGCGGACTCTCTGGGTTCTTCCGGTGAGGAATGAGGTGATCCATTCCAATGCTTTTCCTTGTATTCCGACGTTTCTGAGGCGTTGTAGAAGGGTGCTATGACAGACCGTGTCGAAGGCTGCGGAGAGGTCGAGGAGGATGAGGGCGACTGTGTCTCCATTGTCCAGTAGAGTTCGAATGTCGTCTGTTGCTGCGATGAGGGCGGTTTCAGTGCTGTGCTTGGCTCGGAAGCCGGATTGTGAGGAGTCGAGGGATTTGTTGGTTTCGAGGAATGCTGCGAGCTGGTTGTTGACCGCTTTCTCGATGACTTTGGCCGGGAATGGAAGGAGTGAGATAGGGCGGTAGTTTTTGAGTTCGGTGGGGTCAGCTGTGGGTTTCTTCAGGAGGGCGCTGAGTTCGGCATGTTTCCAGCTTTCCGGGAAGGTTGCAGAGTTGAGGGAGCAGTTGATGACGTCTCGGAGGTGCGGTGCTATAATGGAGTTTGCTTTGTTAAAGATGTGGTGGGGGCATGGGTCTGTGGGGGATCCTGAGTGGATAGAGTTCATCAGACGGATGGTGTCCTCAGTGGAGATTGGCTTCCAGTCATTGAGGATGTTCATGGGGGGTGGGGGTCCTGCAGGGGGTTGGGTGGGTTGGTCTTCGGGTCGTTTGTCGAAGCTGTTGTGGATGTCAGCGATTTTGTTGTGGAAGAATGAGGCTAGGGAGTCGCAGAGGGCTTGAGAGGGGGTGATGTCGTTGGAGTTGGCTGAGGGGTTGGTGAATTCCTTGACGATGTTGAATAATTCTTTGCTGTTGTGGGCGTTGTTATCTAGTCGGTCCTTGAAGGCGGCTTTCTTGGCATTCCGGATCAGTCGGTGGTGTATGCGGGTGGCGTTTTTAAAGGCGTCCGTGGTGCTGGTGGTTGGGTCTTTTTTCCAGGCCTTCTCCAGGGAGCGACAGAGTTTCTTGGATTTCTTAAGATCATCGTTGAACCAGGAGGCCTTCTTGCTGCCCAGTTTGATTTGTCGTTTTTTCAGTGGTGCTAGGATGTCGGCGCTGTTGGATAACCATTGGGTGAGGTTGGTGGCTGCTTGGTCTGGGTTTGAGGAGTGGGCTGGGGGGATTTGAAGAAGCGATGAGGAGATCTGGTCGATGGTAATTTTGTTCCAGTTTCTTTGCAGAGTGGGTTGGGGGTGGTTGTTGGATGTGGGCTTGTTGTAGGTAAAGTGAACGCAGCTGTGGTCAGTCCAAAGGAGAGCTGTGGTGTGGCTGAAGGAGACATGTTTGCTGGAGGTGAAGATAGGGACGAGTATGTGACCTGCGATGTGGGTGGGGGAAGTGACAAGTTGTTTGAGTCCGAGGTTGGCGAGGTTGTCCAAAAGGGAGGTGGTGTTGCGGTCGTTGTTCTTTTCAAGGTGAAAGTTGAGGTCTCCCAAAAGGATGTAATCCTTGGAGGGGAGCGCGTGTGGAGTGATGAAGTCCGTGATGTCTTCACTAAATTGAGCGCGGGGTCCTGGAGGCCTGTAAAGGAGGGTGCCTCTGAGTGTGGTCTTGGGGTCGATGTGGATCTGGAAGTGAAGGTGTTCAGAGTTGGCGAGATTGACGTCTGAGCTGGTTGAGATGCGGATGGATTTCTTATGGACGATAGCGATGCCTCCTCCTGTATGGCCGGTACGGTCCTTGCGAATGATCTTATAGCCTTCCGGAATGGCAATGGTGATGTCTGGGGCTGATGAGGCGTTCATCCATGTTTCTGTTAGGAAGGCGACGTCCGGAGAGATGGTGTCTAGTAGATTCCAGAGGTCAATGGCGTGCCTGTGGACCGATCGGGTGTTGAGCAGGATGTATTGTAGGTGGTTGGGGTCCGATATCTGTTGTGTGTTCGTAGATGAGGAGTTGTTCTTGGTGCCGTCGAACTTGCAGGAGTTGCAGGAGAAGGGTCCATGGGTGTGTCCAGGAGCGGCTTGGACGCAGTTGGGGGAACGGCCGGGGTTAAGGGTTAGGAGGGTGGTGGCATCGTAGGTAATGCGGGAGGGGTGGACTTTACGAGGACCAGGGGCTATGGCGCTGGGCGCGGTCCAGGCGCGGACGGGCGTAGACGGGCTTACCTTTGGTGCACCTTCGGCGCGACTGGGGTGCGATCGCTGGGCGTGAACGCTGCGCGCATGAGCTACTGTCATAAATGGATGGTGGGAAGGGGGAGGGGCGAGGGCGGCTCAGCTGGGAGGCGGGGCGAGCTCAGGGAAGGCACACGGAGCCCAACAACAACAAAAAAACCAAAATGGAGGGGGGAGCAGAGCAGGGCGGCGGGGGATATTGCCTGATGGAGCTGCAGGTCGGAAATGGAGCAAGCCAGCAAGCGGCAACCAGGTAACGTTAGCGCGGTGAAATTCAGGCGCTGAAATCGTAAAACATACACAGAGCAGGCACAGAGCAACTGAGGCGCTGAACTCGCGCTGAAACACAGAGTAGGCACAGAGAAAATGAGGCGCTGTAATCACAAGTCACACTGAGACACAGAGTAGGCACACAGTAACTGATGCGCAGAAATCACAAAGCACAATGATAGACAGAGCAGGCACATAGCTACAATACCGCGTCTCGGCAGGGAGACAGGGGAGCGACCTCTCAGGGCAGGAGCGATGAGGGATCACAGCGCTTCTAGGTCTGGGAGCATCGTAAATAGTAAGTGGGAGGGCGGCTCAGCTGGGAGGCGGGGCGAGCTCAGGGAAGGCACACGGAGCCCAACAACAACAACAAAAACAAAATGGAGGGGGGAGCATAGCAGGGCGGCGGGGGATATTGCCTGATGGAGCTGCAGGTCGGAAATGGAGCAAGCCAGCAAGCGGCAACCAGGTAACGTTAGCGCGGTGAAATTCAGGCGCTGAAATCGTAAAACATACACAGAGCAGGCACAGAGCAACTGAGGCGCTGAACTCGCGCTGAAACACAGAGTAGGCACAGAGAAAATGAGGCGCTGTAATCACAAGTCACACAGAGACACAGAGTAGGCACACAGTAACTGACGCGCAGAAATCACAAAGCACAATGATATACAGAGCAGGCACAGAGCTACAATACCGCGTCTCGGCAGGGAGACAGGGGAGCGACCTCTCAGGGCAGGAGCGATGAGTATTTTAAGGATTCAGGGCTAGGTTTGGGTTTTGGGGTACAGGGTTATTTTTAGGGTTCAGGGCTAGGTTTGCGTTTTGGGGTACAGGGGTATTAGGGTTCAGGGGTAGGTTTGGGTTTTGGGGTACAGGGTTATTTTTAGGGTTCAGGGCTAGGTTTGGGTTTTGGGATACAGGGGTATTTTTAGGGTTCAGGGGTAGGTTTGGGTTTTGGGGTACAGGGGTATTTTAAGGGTTCAGGGCTAGGTTTGGGTTTTGGGGTACAGGGGTATTTTAGGGTTCAGGGGTTAGGTTTGGGTTTTGGGGTACTGTGGTATTTTTAGGGTTCAGGGCTAGGTTTGGGTTTTGGGGTACAGGGGTATTTTTAGGGTTCAGGGGTAGGTTTGGGTTTTGAGGTACAGGGGTATTTATAGGGTTCAGGGCTAGGTTTGGGTTTTGGGGTACAGGGGTATTTTTAGGGTTTAGGGATAGGCTTGGATTTTGGAGTACAGGGTTATTTCTAGGGTTCAGTGCTAGGTTTAGGCTTTGGGGTACACGGGTATTTTTAGGGTTCAGGGGTAGGTTTGGGTTTTAGGGTACAGGGGTATTTTAAGGGTTCAGGGGTAGGTTTGGGTTTTGGGGTACAGGGGTATTTTAAGGGTTCAGGGCTAGGTTTGGGTTTTGGGGTACAGGGGTTATTTTAGGGTTCAGGGGTTAGGTTTGGGTTTTGGGGTACTGTGGTATTTTTAGGGTTCAGGGCTAGGTTTGGGTTTTGGGGTACAGGGGTATTTTTAGGGTTCAGGGGTAGGTTTGGGTTTTGAGGTACAGGGGTATTTATAGGGTTCAGGGCTAGGTTTGGGTTTTGGGGTACAGGGGTATTTTTAGGGTTTAGGGATAGGTTTGGATTTTGGAGTACAGGGTTATTTCTAGGGTTCAGTGCTAGGTTTAGGCTTTGGGGTACACAGGTATTTTTAGGGTTCAGGGGTAGGTTTGGGTTTTAGGGTACAGGGGTATTTTAAGGGTTCAGGGCTAGGTTTGGGTTTTTGGGTACAGGGGTATTTTAGGGTTCAGGGGTAGGTTTGGGTTTTGAGGTACAGGGGTATTTATAGAGTTCAGGGCTAGGTTTGGGTTTTGGGGTACAGGGGTATTTTTAGGGTTTAAGGATAGGTTTGGGTTTTGGGGTACAGGGTATATTTATAGGGTTAAGATGGGTGACTGTTTAAGGGTGTTGGGGTATTTTGAGGAGTAAGGGTGGGTTATGATTATGGGGTGCAGGGGTATGTAAAGGGAGCAGGGTGAGATTAGCACACGATATGAGACATGGCATGAAGGGCGGAACATACCACAAGCCCCCAGCGTTTGTCACGCCCCTAGCACATGCCCACAGCACAATGCAGACACGCCCACAAGGGACTTCTTTGCTGGAACGGTTCTTTTACCTTTTAAATGTATATGGTGGGCGTCTGCATAGCCTATGTCCTTCTGCTGCAACTACCCTTTCCAACGCTGTATTGGGTGTTGTGATTGGTGCTGTGGTTCCTGATATTTCCCGCCTCAAAGGTTTGGGCTCTCTCTTTATTTTATTAGTATAGATTCAGACCATGGCTGGACGGGACTTTGAGTCTGATAACAGCACATTTTAAAAGGAGGGTGTAGGAAAGAGTCTTTTTTGTATGGTCACCCTCCCCCACACTTTGTTTCTCCAAATGCCAATGGCTATGACTCTGATAGTGCACTAGAGTCTGCTGCCCACGCCCAGGTGCCATTGCTCTGCCAAAACTGTTATATTCAGCTTGGTAATCCCAAATTGGCGAAGACTTTCCCCCGTTATAAGTCCCTGGTAGATGGTTCCAGGGGTACCTAGTGTATGAATGGTAAGGGGGTCCTCAGAGCTGTGGCTCACTGGTTAGAGGAGGCATACCCTGAAGCAGAGGTCAGACCCGGGATTAGGGTTCAGTTCTCGACGCGGCAGGGTCTTGAGCCCAACTGCAACTCTGGGCATTAGCTTGCTTAATCTCCACAACGGCCCCCCGCGGCGGGATGCCTGGCTTTCACCTTGGGGATGCCCAGTGCGGGTTATCTCACAGGGAAAAAAGCCAGGACGGGTTCCCAAGGCAAGCGCCAAGATGCCCTATGGTAAGTTGAGCGCTATATAAGAACACACATACATACATACATACATACATACATTACAGTTTGGTGCCACCATGAGTAACACAAGTAAACTACAGACAGCAGGCCTGCCATTGCATACTATAGGAGTAGTGTAAACTGCTTGAACTGTGTGTGGCATCGTGAATACACTATTTTAAATATATGTCAGACACCCCTAAGGCAGTCCTCCTGAGACCAGGAGGCAGGGTGCATTATATTAAAGGTGAGCACATATAAGTTCAAGACTGGTGTGCCCCCTTGGAAACTACTATAAGTGTTAACAGTCCATAAAATAACATGGACTGGCATCCGAGCATTCTGAGGTTGGCAGCTCCATTATGGTACCAGAGAAATATATATTGTTTGGTATCAAACAACGTGCCTTCTCACCCGGACACAAATATCGAGTCAAGGGCAGTATGGCATACACCCAGGTGGAAATGGTAGAGGTTGCAAACCTGGTTGCACCAGCTTATCTGTGCTCTGGTTGGTAAGCCTGCTATTCCAGTGCTTGCTGCGGCCAAAACATGATTCTGACCTCCTGCCAGGCAGTGTGCTTGTTAGAGTTGGCATCTTTTGGCGTGTTTCCCCTGACTTTTTGCTTTCTGACCTGTTTTTGATGGTATGCTGGACTTCGTTTTTGCTGGTTTGTTGTCTCTGTGCACTTTACTACTGCTGAGCATTGCTAAGGTGCAAGTGAGTCCTCTGCAAATTGTGGTATTGATTGGTATTTCCATGATTGGCTTATTTGATTTACTAGCAAATCCCTAGTATTGGGCACAGATGTGCCCAAGTGCCTGTAAATCGAATGCTACTAATGGGCCTGCAGCACTGATTGTGCCATCCACACAGAACACCTTTCAAATGTGTCTTAGGCCTTCCACTGCAGTGTCTGCGCACAGTTTTAAACTGCCAAGCCAACCTGGCAAGTGCACACACTTGCCAGCCCCACACCTTCCCTTTTTATTACATGTAAGTCACCCCTAATGTAGGCCCAGGTCAGCCCAAAGGGCAGGGTGCAGTATAACTAAAAGGTAGGACATGTAGTGGTGTGTTTTTACATGTCCTGATAGTGAAATATTGTGCATCTAATTTTTTACTATTGCAAGACTATCTTTTCCATAGGTTAACATGGGGTCTGGCTAGACCCACCTTTCCAGTGTAGATTCACACTGGAAGATGATAGAAAGTTTGAGTTTTGAGATGTCTGAACTCACAATTGAAAAGTACACCTTTTAGAGAAGATGGTTTTTCAATTGTATGTTTTAAAATGCCCCTTTGAACAAGTGGGCATTTTCTTGCTTAATCCGTCTGTGCCTGCCTGTGGAATCCACGTCTGTGTATCTGACAGATGCATACACTCTAGAAAGTCACACAAAGGGAGCTTAGTTGTGCCTTGATTCTCCTGATGGCTCATCACCAGATTGATGGGTCTTCCTGGGCTAAGAGTAGTGGGAGGAGTCGTCACTGGCACCTGAATAGGGCTGGACCTGTACAGCACAAATACCTTTCCTCCTCCTAGAGAGTGTCTGAGACAGAACAGGAAAGAACTGGATCTTGTGAACAAGAAGGATTTTTCTTTGAAGCTTGCCAACTTCAAAGACCAGAACTAGTATAAGTATTGAGGCCCTGACCCTAGAACGGTAGAACTCTTTTGGACTAAGGAACTTGCCAAGATGAAGAGCTGAAGAAGCTGTCAGTGGGAACTTCCACTTAATTGTGTGCTTTGCTGGTTGGGCCTGCTGCTTGTTGCTTCTGTTTTCGGCAGTGAAAGGACTTGACTAAACTTTCTGCAACATTTTGCCTAAGTTTCTCCATGGTCTTGAAGTAGAGTATGCCTACTACTGGAGGCCTCAGAAACATCAAAGACTTCAAGTTCATCTCCAAGCAGCACTGGGAACTGTGTGTTTAGTGCTGCAACTAAAGAAAAATCACTACGACGCTCTCAACAATGCAGCTGATGGCTCCGTTACCTGAAGGAACTGCCCGCAGCATTGTCCTTCTTCAAAACGCGATTCTGGATTCACCGCTGACGCCACACGACGCTGTCACCAACTTCGCTGTTTGCACATGACCTGTGGGTAAGGTACTTTGTATCGCCTACTTCACATTGCCACCTGACCTCACCTACAAAGACGCTCCAAGCCAACATCAACACCGCTGCCTGGACCCACTTTGCGTCACAACCTTGGGTCTACCAACGACAGCGCTTCAACAATGGCGATGCGGCTGCCTGCAGCATGACCTGTGGACACGGCAAGTTGTACCACCCTGCTTCAGACCACAGCCCTGGTCTCACTGACAATTCCAGAGACCGTCATCGAGCCTCTGCCTGCACGTGACCTGTCACACGTCGCATCGTCCCGATTTGCATCGCAGCCCTGGCGCTAGTGCTCCAGACTTTAACCTCATAGAGTTTGATCCAGAACGTGTGACTTCAAGGGCCCGATGACTCTTGCGCCACTCTCTGGAACTGATGCCTGCTGACACAGGTGAAGCCGTTTTCTTTGGAGCTCAGTGCAAGGATGGCGATGCTCTGCTTTTCTAAGGTACTGTTTGCGGGTCTTTCTGACACCATAGCTGGCCCACAAATTAACAGTCGACCTGAACTGTTGGATTTGTTTGTTCACAACACTGTTATAATCCCAGATGGAGCTATACACTTCAAGGAACTGTACTTTAATCTTATTATTGCAAAATTCATTTCTTGAGTACTGTATGTTGGATTTTTATCAATTTGGACTTGTTTTATACAAATAAATATTGGGCCCGATTCACAGAACTAACTTAAGACAAAATCCTAAGCTTACTACCATTTTCGTATTCACAGAAGGCACTTACTCATTTTGGTATTCACAGAGGCACTTACTCATTTCGGTATTCACAGAAGTTAGGAGTCCTTACTTTAGGACTCCTAAATGCCTTCTGTGAATACCGAAAGTCTTAAAATTAGGATTTTTCGCAATTTAGTAGTAGTAAAGTTAGGACTCCTAACTTTAGGACTCCTAAATGCCTTCTGTGAATACCGTCCAAAACGAACTGACAATGAGGAGCATTTGAATATGTACATAACTAAATGCCTCGATTCAGCTATAACAGTGATTAATTGAGTTTGTAAAGTTCTGACATTTCGTTCAGGCCTTCAACTGCAGTGTTAAATTTCAAGATGAGCATTGCTTCTCTTTTCAATAATTTCTTATCCAGATCTCCACCTCTTTGATCTCTATCGACCTTTAGAATCACTGTCCACTTGAGGTCAGATTCATTATGGGCCGTAGTGTGCCACTGGTTAACCAACCGTGCTGTAAGTAACTTCATCTTTGTTCGTGACTTATGCTGGGTGATTCCTGTTCTGACCTCCTGATTTGTCTTGCCAATATATAGAAGGTGATTCTAAATTAATCGCTGTTATAGCTGAATTGAGGCATTGAGTTATGTACATACTCAAATGCTCCTCATTATCAGTTCGTTTTGGACTATTCACATTGATTTTCTTTGCAAATGACCACACCGATTTCTATGTGATAACCTGAATTGGTGCCATTGCTATTAAACAGCAGAGACCATCAACATTAAGATACTTCCACAATTGTAAGATATTCATCTTTGGTTGCTTAAAAATATGTTTTCATAATGATAAATCCATTCTAAAAACACAATAAAGAATATGCTGAACCAGATGGGTTTCTTTATATTTTTAAATTCACACTTTCTTTCAATCATTGCACTCTGAGCCCACTGTTAAAGTATTCATGTCAAAACACATAAAGTTACTATCATTCAAAACAATAAGCCTAAACCACAATTCCCATGATGCATGTTTGACTGTACCACATCTATTAAGCGTGCGGACAAAGATGCTTTTATTCGAAACATCAAATTAAAATGCGCTAATAAAGAAGAGTCTGATTATTTTGAACTCGATATGACACCACCATTCAAGAAAAAGTCAGAACCATAATTTTCATGATGCTTCTTCACAGCACGTCATTTATTAATTTTGCCTACAAAGATTATTTTCTTCAATAATGCAACAAAGAACGCGCTAATTTAAAAGGGTTTGATTTTATTCAAACTACACAAGCGGATACCATTCGTTCCACGATTCCGTGCTCCCCTCGAACTACGCTTCCCAGAAGCCTTGAGACCCGGAAGTAAATATGCAATTAGTAATCTCCAAGTAATCACACGAGCGCATTTCAGACGTGTCAATTTGAAACACAGACAGGACACTGCGCTTCGGCAAGCGGCACTTCGTTGAAGGTTAGCGTCTTTGTGAAAATGACGTCCCAACTGCATCAAAAGCTATGTTGTTCTGGTATCGAGCACTAGACTGTTTCAACACCTGTGTCCTTATCCAACAGGTCCTTGACCAATCATTGGCTCCTTGCAAGCCCCGCCGAAAAACATCAATACAAAGTAAGCCTCATTTCACCCTAGTCAGACTAGACCTTCTGACCTATTATATATCAATTGCTTACCAAGTTCCCCCGATCTTCTATTCTTTCCCACAGACTATTCAAATCTAAATTCAGAAGTTATGTAAGTAGTATTGGGTGCATGTTGTGTTAAGTGGTTGACCAAATTGCTTTATAAATAGATCCATTGATTGGTCGCTCCTGTTGATTTTCTTCTAGTTGTCAACGTCCGGTTTCCACATCAAGTAGGGCACACTCCTACCAAAGGTAAGAGGCATTACTCGAAAGGGGTAGCTAGTCCCTGATCCCATATCTTCTACATTTAGTGACACAGATCTAATTTCTCTTCCCCACAGCTATGAGGTCCTGATGAGAACCCCCCCACCAGCTAGGGGATCGAAACGCGTAGACCGCCTATCTACACCATAAGAGCGCAATTTAATAGAGAATTAATTTGATATGGTTAAAAATCTTTAATTCAACCAAACAAGTTTCTTTGATGTAATCCAAATTCGGTTTGTGACATTCAAATTGTAAATATTGATATGTGTATGCATGGTATGTATGAGAGTGAGAGATTGGAGTGCTAATCTTGATCAGCCACGTATGAAAGATTTCCTTATCAGAGTGTATTTTATGAAAATGTCATTTTTATGAAATTGTTCCTTGTATTGTTGGTGCTTCATATATTTTGTGTATTTTGATGAATCATAACCAACAAAAACTTTGAAAAAAATTTATGAAAAATAAAAAGTGATTTATTCTGACAAACAGTCCAAACTCACACCTAGTTTAATTCTTCGTGTGTAGAAATTAATGTTGTCCGATAAATAGAAGTTACAGTATTGGCTTTTGTGTTGTTGCTTTGGTATTGAGAGGCTTGGCCTTACTGTGGGAAGCCCACATCCAGTGTTGTTTTTCCTACAGAAGAATATAAGCATTCTGGAATACATAGCAAGTATAATTGCACCAGATTCGACAGAAAGCTAAATCTTTACACAGAAAGCATGATTTTTGGTGTAAACCCATTAAGTAGTTTTTGAGAAATTATGGGTCAAAATGAATGTATATCTGGATTGTTGGGTTCACAGGACTCACATGGGAGTCCTGCGAGCGCACAACATTTAAATAATGGATCAATCTGATATTGGCATAGTTACCTATGATAATAAAACACAGCAATGGCTGGTGAACTTTGAGATGGGGGCGTAAATGCCTAAACTGGATGGTTCCACACGACCATAATGAGCATGCCCAAAGACCCTAGTGTGAGTTTGGGGGTTTTTCCCTTCCCAAAATATTTTATTAAAAAATATAGATGCCAACCACTGCATTCAAGGAATTTTCTTAAATGATCTAAGACCCCAAAGGTTCAACAAGTTAATAGAAGGAGGATCTGTTCAAATACACTAATAGGTCAGACTGCAACAGCAGAAACGATATACTTCACTGGCTTTGTCTGCCAGAAAATAAAAATTAACAGAGGCAATTCAATTGCTAGGAGAGGACAATGCCTATATTACAGCCTTTTGATCTGCCTGCGCTGCGTCAGTATTGACTGACTGATCTTTGACAATGCCCAAAGAGAAGAGACAGAGACTATTACTAATTGCATCCAGAGCATGCACTGTGCAGACAGGACCATAATGTTTCCCTAATTTACAAAATACAGAAGCACACTGTGAGGTACTGAAAAATCTTCATTCTCAGGGGTCTTATTAATATCAATAAAGAACTTGGCACAGAAGCTGAAATATGAAAAGACATGTTTATTAAACTTTCAATAAGTGAGGCTACGTCACCCAGCTGCCTTAGCAACTGAATGAGGCAGTCTGAGGAATACAGAGAACAGCGGCCTTTTATATGTTTAAGGGTTACAAAACTCAGCACAAAAGTAAGGGGCAGTCCTAGCTTTTGCAAGCATGCAAAAAAAAAACATTCCTTCCTACACAAGCTGGAAAAACCCATAATAAAAGACCACAACCCATATCGTAAACAGGTCATAAAAAAAGAAGGAACAGAAACAGATGAGAGGTAGGATAAGGGGTGTGTATGTGCATACCAAACTGTACAATCTCCTGTGCTCTAATCCTTAATCTTGATCAGCTACTGGGCAAGGAGCTGGTCTAACAAGGTAAGCTTCAGGCAACAGGGTCAGTTCACTCAGGTCATCCAGAAGTCAGCTAAAGTCATCGGCCTATGTGAGGGCAACCACAAGATGGCTGCCATGCACAAAATGGAACCCAAGGGTTCAGACCGAAATCTTCAAATACACAGTGAATCCATTGGTGTAACATGATGAAAACACTCATACTTGTTGAGCTCACTGTTTACGGTTTGCTGTTACCAAAATCGTAACAGAACCACCACCTTTATGACCCAGGTTCAGAATTCACGGAACCTCAGACCCTCCTTTTGCCCTTACATAGGCAATAACTTAAACTCACGTCAATCTGAATCCAGGTCTATATCCATCAGATCACCAAGATGTTGCTGTAGCATAATCCTATTACTTAGTAACTCTCTCTGGACAGGTCTCCCTACACACGTAGTAGCACTAAGGCCACATATGGCAGGACCAAATAGGGAATACCTCTATCTGTAGTATGTGGCATAAGACCACACACCCAACAATTAGTGATGTTCACTACTAACTGGTGGTGATGTAGAAGCTGTACAACAAGAATTATTAGTAAACTCTGACCTCCTAACTAGTTCATGTTCAGGTAAAATATGGAAAGAATGCAAAGAAGTAGTAGTAGGAAGAGACATAGGTTGGGAGGTGGGTACAGATGTCAATTAAGTAGAAAAATCCCACCCATAAAAGACAACGTCATGTTTAAAAAACACGTTATTAAGAACATATAGACAACAGGAGAAAGTAGTGACCACGATTACAAACGAAATTATAATTTTTCACAACCCTAAGCAAAAAGCAAATCCTAAAATTATCTAGTAACATTTTTAGGGCTTCCTATGCATTTGAGTAATTTATTGTATGTTCAAGTGAAACAGTGGTGACCCTCATTTATGCTCTGAGGTGAAAAAGGGATACTCTTCTACAGAGAATGGACTTTATTCTGCTTTTACTAAACAGAATAGTACTTTAAAACAATGCCAGCAAAACAATCAGTCTCCTAACACCCATTCTATGCACTCGCACGGAAACCATTTGTATAACCAACTATGCCCAAAGTCCGCTCAAAAAGCCTCTCTGGCAGGCTTCTATTGTTCATCAAATCTTCTTTTGTTTTTGCATGGGGTTCTTCAATCAGGCCTTTCATGCTCCTTTGGAGTGCCCTCCTGGCAAACACTCATAGCTCATTCAAAAAGTCTCAATGTCTCAAGGCAGTACACCAGTATCTCTCCTCTGCGGCAGACACTACAGATATTGTGCTCTTCATTGGTCATGGGCACAGATCATCTCGTGCAGACCCGGGACCATTCTCAGGCTCCAACACTCATCATTCAGTGTCAGAGGACGCTCAGGCTGCTCATTCATGGGCACCAGAATGTAGTGCCTTTTGCCAATCTTGGATCCTCCGGTGCACTGCACTTCCGTTGGAGCAAAGGAAAAAGGGGGTGCGTGGCCAAAACTCAGGCCAAGGGGCTCAAGGAACTGCACACTGTCAGAGGTTACCAGTACATGACAGGCGCTCTTTTGCACTGAAATTCTGGTTCTGTAGCAAAACCAGCTCCTCCTTCTTTTCTGATGTTGAACGCCTTCTGATGAAGCAAGTGCGATGCTTTAAACAGTTCATTGTATAACAAGGGGACTGCAAACAGGTGGCCTGCGATCTTCAAAGGAGTGGCCACACGCCATGGGACAATTTTGGTCTAGAATACACTGTCATTCTCAAAAAGCAATACAACTATAAAGGCAGTAAGCAAAACAGTGCCTCTAGGCTTTTCAATTGGGTTTCCGTGTGAGAGCATATCCTCCATCATCTAAGGGTAGATAACTACATGAGAATTCTATCTAAATGGATGTCTTCACACATAGTGGCATCGTCTAATGGGGTAAACACATTTTTTTTCTCAATGATTACATATAGGTGTTCCTAAATTCCTTATCTAGAACACCTCAAAAGAGAGATCACATAAAACATATTATCAGGGACATGTAGATACCTCCCTTTAATAATTGTGCATCAGGTGGACTATGCAATACAAAAGCTAATGATCAAGATGTGGAAACAAAAGACAAGAACTAGAGAGTCCTGGTATTTCCATTATTTAAAATACATCTGGTCCATCAAAAATTAAAGCAGCAGAAAAAAGGAACTAAAAACCAAATTAGAATAGGCATTGACTTTGTCATATTCAAAAAAACGTAAGGTGTCTCCTATTGAGGTGGGAAACTTATCTTACTATAGTATTGAGTCAGTTAATCAGTCCATCACTACCCTAACAGTCAGACTGGAAAACATCAGAGTAGGCCTAAAGAAATTTTTTGAAAACCAGACTGGTCATACAAAAGGGAATTATACATAATATGGGGTCTCTGGTACATTACTGCAGTCTGGAAGCGTGAACCTGAGCAATACACCAACTGGTGAAAGGAATTTGGAAAAGGGAAATGGGACTAGGTAAAAATGAAGCCTTGTTTCCTTTATAGTACTAAGCCATACACTACTTAGGAAGCAGAACAAAACTGACTAATGTAATATCGAAATGAGGTCACTATGTACAAGAGTCACAAATCTATAATTTATCCTTACATCCAATCAGAATACATAAATTTAGGGTTGCCTGTTCCTTAAGGGGAGGGGCAGTATGTGACTAACAGCATGTGACATACTTTGATCCTGTATATTTCTTTTATTTTACTTCAAATACCATTAAAGCCAAATTTGACATACACTGATGAAGTGTTGTCTGTCTTTCTGTGAAATTTAGTGTCAAAGCAAATCTACCCAACTGCAGGATACACATCGTCATGTATATCCCTTCACAACACAGGTAAACTTGTAATATTATCAGAAGCAGCAACATAAAAATAAAAAAACGCACAAACACAAAACGTACATGCCAAGCCATCAGATATACTTGCACAAAAAGCATAGACAAAACAGTGGCATATATAAATGAGCGGTGACGCACAATACCATGTCCCAAAACCCAATATTCGGGCCATTCGGGCCTTCTTACCCTCCTTTTGACAGTAGATCACCAGTTAGTGGATATCTGCTGTCAAATATAGCTTTCTAACATACAGGACCAGCAAGAACAATTCATGATAGGACCACATACACAAACATAAAGAACACATGAACATTTCTTTCCAAAGGAGTTACGCAAAAACACATCTCCTTTCAACCAACTAAACTCACGCGTCTTGACTTCTTTGAATCGCCCAGAACAATCCATGAATGATCTGTAGGCAGAAGAGAAAAAAAATACACAACACACAAAAGAGAGACATTTCTCATAACAAACGAATATCAATTATAACTTTTAATCAGAAGACAAAACATGATACACATTAACAAACACAAAAATATATTTCCATTACTTAACTGTTACCATCTTGTCAGTCACCTTGCAAGATGAAGCCCTTTTAACTTTCCAAAAGTAAAATCCTTTCTCTGACACTACATGTTAGCCTTGTGCCACAATCTCCACTGTAAAAAATAATTCTTAATTGGCAAATCGTTCTCACTTAGGCATGTAGCCTTCAAAATTTTAGTAAAGGGCTTTGTCTTATTTTCTGTCTAAGACTTAATGCACAACTTCGTTTTCTGTCAAATAAAAGCAACTAGCAGACATTATTTTTTTAGAGCAGAGATACAAATGTATCAGTTCTGCAGAACATTTAACATGATGTTGGGACTTTCAAAGAAACCTTTTTTATATTTCCCTTTGGAATTAACGGGCAGATTTATGATGGCCTTGCGCCTCTTTGCGCCGCAATTGCGTCACTTTATTTGACGCAACAGCGGTGCAAACAATGCGCCCTATTTACAACGTGACGCATCTAGGAGATGCGTCACGTTATAAAGCCCTGCGCCATAAGGAGGCGTTCCTGCGCAGGGGGGGCGTTCCTATGCAGGAACGCCTCCTGAAAGTGGCTGAGTGAAATCTATGAAATTTCACTCAGTCACTTTCAGGCCAATGCTGCGTCAAGACCCTGCACCTGCTTGAATCAGGCGTAGGTCTTGACGCAGCATTGTGTAGAAGGGGCACCCCCGAACCTTGCTGGAGCTGCGTCGCGCTTGCGACGCAACTCCAGCAATGCGCCACATTTCCGGCACAGATGCGTCACGCATCTGTGCCGTTTTTGCACCATGGTGCGCCGCATTATAAATGCGGCGCACCATGGGTGGCATAGCTGTGGCGCACTGTGGCACACATTAACTGGCGCATCCCTGGGGATGCGCCAGTTAACATAAATCTGCCCCTAAGTTCTTTAATTTTATTGATGTTCTTATGGAGAAACCAGAAATCCCACCTTTCAGAGGCCTGTTTAGCAAGGTCATTCTGCATTCCACAGAGACAAGGCCCTAATTTAAAAGGTCACAAATGTCAACATGACAGCCTCTTCCATTGTTTACAGGGAAACTAAAGATAGCATCTCAGCGCAACTTGAGCCTCTGCAGCTTTCCCAGCCCCCAGCTTCTGCTCACTGTGAATTATCTCTATTCCCAGATTATTAAACTACATTTACTGTGAATAATTCACAAAACCTAATAACACACATATCAGTTTTTAGAACAAATGCTTGTTGCACTACATGTATGCATTTACTGAAGCCTAAAGCACTTTAAAGCTATTATAAATGGTAAGAATGCTGTTTTAAATGGTCTATTTTACTCAAATTCAACTTTAATATTAGGGGCACTTAAAAATAAATATCCTATAATTGTTTTACATATTAATCATCCTCAGAATGTTCTTTACAAATTACAGAGATTTTTAATCAGACATATCCCATGTAAATCTTTAGAAAAATGAGTTTTGTACGCCTGCGCTAACTGAAATTCCATATGCTAATGTTCTCATTATGCAGTGTAACACAACTTAAATTAAATTATAATGCTAGGAGGTCACAGTATGAGCATTAAGCTTCATGAATAGTAAAAAACGAATTTTGTAGCACTTATTTTTAATATTTATTTTTCAAAATGTATTAATTATTTTTAATAAACCTAATCATTTTTGATAATTCCACATATAAAAGCGAGCTGCATCTCTTGCCTATCATTTTAGACGCATTCATTTATAAGCCTACGCACAGAAGCCTTAACTTATAACATGACAAAATGTTTGCGCCACTTTTTATATTTTTTTTAAAAGGATAATTTAATTAGCAACAGACCCAGGAATATGCTTACAAAATTTTGTTTAATAGACTGAAAACATAAAAAACCACAAACACACATTTGAGCTTGTTTCAGACATAAACAGAAAAGGGGTCAAACACTCAGGACACACAATACGGCGCGCCATGCATTTCGTGAATAGCGACATCGCTATTCACTTACAGAAGTTGCACTAATGGGAAAACCACATAGACATTTAAACACACATTTGACCCACAAATCAATACTCAGAACAAAAACAAAGAACAGCCCACAGACTGTACTAGAACCAAACCATTTGCAAATACTAGTTGTAAGTCATATTTACAAGAAACGCTTCTCAATAGTGTTCCAAAAGACTGCAAAAACAGCCCAACAGACTGATGTATGTCCAAGAACCGAAAATACACTCACTTCACTAGCTTTGGCTAGCAGAACACCAAACAAAATCGTTCTGCATATCTTCATTCATAAAACTGCGCAGAACAAAGGATCCTTGTTTTGTATTATGTCATATTTTAATTCCCTGGGGATACAAAATTACCAAGGAAGAAATATGTTATTAAATCTAACCTATTTAGATATTCCCTTTAGGGGAAGCCGGCTAATTTACTTCACATCATACTATGGTACCTTCCAAAAAAGCAACACATTTTTCCATGTGAGCTTACAAACAGGCATGCCAAAAATACTCCGGTAAACGCAAGTATTATAATCAAAGTGGTGCTTAAGGTACTTTTCATACGTGCACCGTTCAACTAAATCAAATGGAGAAATATCTCCTCATTACCAGCCTACACAAATTGCAATTCTCATATCCAAACCTATACAAATCCAAAGTTGGCCAACACAAATTCCAAAGTTCCAAAGCTACATTTCCAAATTTGCTAAGATCAGGCATCTTATAGCTCACTAATCTACCTTCAAACTTCAAGGGGTTATCTCTGCCAATACACCCGCAAATATACGAAACCCTCGGCTATGGTAATTGCAATGACCAAATCAAAGTCCCAAAGAAAGCAAAGGACTGGGAGCGACCCACTTATACTTAACTCTTACTTTTACTAATCAAAAGGTTATCCAAATTCTAACTGTCAAGTTCTACATGACCTAACGGGCTTTTTAGAATACTCACGCCAAAAAGGTTCTCAGTCAGGAGTGACATCATGTGGAGGATCAAAATCAGGAAGATCAGAAATATACTGGGCTGCAGAAAAAGAATCTCCAGAATCCCTGTGCACAGAGTACCTTCTTAGTAGAATCCTGTTCTGTCCTCCTCATTAGATTTCAGTCTCCTGACAAGATCACTCCCACAGAAAGTCACTTCTCTGATGAGCCCCGCGTTGGCTGCGCCATTTGAGGAAATGAAATCTCTTCATTCTCAGGGGTCTTACTAATATCAATAAAGAACTTGGCACAGAAGCTGAAATATGAAAAGACATCTTTATTAAACTTTCAATAAGTGAGGCTACGTCACCCAGCTGCCTTAGCAACTGAATGAGGCAGTCTGAGGAATACAGAGAACAGAGGCCTTTTATATGTCTTAAGGTTACAAAACTCAGCACAAAGGTAAGGGGCAGTCCTAGCTTTTGCAAGCATGCAAAAAACCCAACATTCCTTCTTACACAAGCTGGAAAAACCCATAATAAGAGACCACAACCCATTTCGTAAACAGGTCATAAAAAAGAAGGAACAGAAACAGATGAGAGGTAGGATAAGGGGTGTGTATGTGCATACCAAACTTTACAATCTCCTGTGCTCTGATCCTTAATCTTGATCAGCTACTGGGCAAGGAACTGGTCTAACAAGGTCCGCTTCAGGCAACAGGGTCAGTTCACTCAGGTCATCCAGAAGTCAGCTAAAGTCATCGGCCTATGTGAGGGCAACCACAAGATGGCTGCCATGCACAAAATGGATCCCAAGGGTTCAGAACGAAATCTTCAAATACACAGTGAATCCATTGGTGTAACATGATGAAAACACTCATACTTGTTGAGCTCACTGTTTACGGTTCGCTGTTACCAAAATCGTGACAGAACCACGACCTTTATGACCCAGGTTCAGAATTCACGGAACCTCAACTGGCATAGTATGGCCAGCCACCTTGGGCCCTAATGCAAGAAAGAACATTTGTCCTCCCTGCACCAGATTGGATGTAAAAACAGCAACTAACTGGGGAGAAGAGGGCCCTTCACACTACAGTGCCCTGGTGCACCTGCACCTGTTTCACTTTTGGTAGCTACACTCCCGATGTAAAACAAGAGCGCTGAAATTTAATCTCAAGTAATAGCAGCTCCTCTGTTTTGCAGTTTTTTTGTTTTTGTGTGGTGGTGATTTCAGAAAGAAATAAACAGGATTATCCTCAAAACAAAAAACAGTAATTCGCATGGAATTTCTCGCAACCCTGAAAACTCTGTAAATGCTGCAGTCAGATTCTTTCACCAATTTAGCAGACCATTTCTTCTTCACAGGTCTCATATATACAGTCTGGATTCTTTGACTAGTTTAACACGTTTGATGGCAGACCCCCGTCCCCGCTTTAAACTGGGCCCAAGAAGTCCCATCCCACAGGCTTTCATATTGCGCACACTCATGCATTAAAAACATATACACCACTAGACACACATACAATGACACACACACTGACATGCATAGACAGTCACCGGCTTGCAGATAAACAAAGAAACACCCACACGCACAATCATAAAAAGTAAAACTGCTGAGGAAAAAACATACCGGGGGAAGGTTTCTTCAGCACAAGCTGGCATGCTCTTCCAGCAGTGCCCACGATTTCTAAGTGGCATAACTCTGGCAAGCAGCACATGAGAGCTAGATCAAAGAGCTTCTACCCAATCAGAAGCCAGGATAGGGATGGCGGTAAACTCCTTTTCTGTATTCTGTCTTCTGATGGGGTAAAAGGCGCATGATTTACAACCTCTGAAGCACCACTATCTGACAGCGTGTCATATATGTGCTGTAACTGTGTGAGGCTGGGCTGTAACAGCCCGTGTCTGACACATGCGCAATACACTTAGTGGAGCTCCTTTTCTGCTGCCAAGAAGACATTACAGCTTTTATATGGAAAAAACCAATCTGAGATCATTTGTTTTCATTTAACAGCTCTTTGCAACACCTGAAGCACTTAACTGCAGCGGGAGGCAGTGGGTCGAAGCCCTGGCAGCCCTTATGGAGGAGTCGCCAATGATAAAACATTACATTTAAAAAACCTTAGAACTTCACTGAAAAAAGTGATGTTCTAATTAAGTACGGTAATAATATGTTACTTTTCATTAAAATAACCTCAGAAATTTACTGATAAAACCAAAATGTTAAAGTGATGTTGTAGTTAGGTGAAAATGCCGTTAAAACATAACATTTTAAACTAAAAAGGCATGGAAATTCACCAGTTATAATTATTTCAAGTATCTATAGCTTGTGCCCTCGCTATGCACTGCTTTGAACCTAACATATAAAATCTCTTGCGCCATGACATTTTCTGTGACATCATTGATAGCATCACTATTGACATCAGTGATGACATCCCTGATAACATCTTTGATGACAACATAGTGCATGGTGAGGGCTCAAGGTAAAGTGTCTTGAAATACCTATAACTGGTAAATTTCAGTGTTTTAGTGTAAAACTTTACATTTAAATGGAAGTTTTCACCTAACAATAACATCACTTTAGCCGTTATTTTTTTCAGTGAATGTTTGTTTATTTTACCCAATGGCGATTACCACTGTGCCGTTATAGTTAGGACAGTGTTTCAATAGGAAAATGATTTTTTGGTTTGCCAATTTGGTGCAGTTTCACAGATCTTCATGAAATATTTTTAAAAACGATTAGTCCACATCAGCTCCTTCCCAGAAAGTTTTGCATGATTCGTGAAGTGGGGGGCACAAAAAATAGAAAAATATGGGCCCCAAAATCCATCTGCACCATGCAAATTCCCTTTAGAACAGCGCTACAACAAAAACTGCTAAATGGAATTACACCAAATTGGGCAGAAAGCAAGCTCCTTACAGAGAAATTGTATTATATATGTATAGAGTCATTGAAAAAAAAACAACGTTTAAAGTGATGGTGAAAATGTGAGTTCAAACATAACATTTTAAACAAATAACCCACTGAAAATAACCAATTATAGTTTAATCAATCAATCAATCAGAACATTTGTAAAGCGCACTACTTACCCGTGAGGGTCTCAAGGTACTAAGGGGTGGGGGAGTGCTGCTACTGTTCTAAAAGCCAGGTCTTGAGGAGTCTTCTGAAGATCAGTAGGTCTTGGGTCTGCCGTAGGTGGATGGGGAGGGTGTTCCATGTCTTGGCGGCGAGGTGGGAGAATGATCTGCTGCGGACGGTCATTCTTTGGATGTGGGGGACAGTGGCGAGGGCATGGTCGGCAGAGCGGAGCGGGCGGGTGGGGGTGTAGAAGCTGAGACGGCTGTTGAGGTACGCTGGCCTGGTGTTGTGAAGTGCTTTGTGTGCGTGGGTGAGGAGCTTGAAGGTGATCCTCTTATTGATGGGGAGCCAGTGCAGGTCTCTCGGGTGGGGTGTGATGTGGCTGCGGAGAGGGATGTCGAGGATCAGGCATGTGGAGGCGTTCTGGATGCGTTGGAGCCGTTTCAGGAGTTTGGCCGAGGCTTCTGCATAGAGGGCGTTTCCGTAGTCCAGTCTGCTGATAACGAGGGCCTGGGTGACTGTCCTTCTCGTTTTGGTGGGGATCCACTTGTAGATCCTGCGGAGCATACGGAGGGTGTTGAAGCAAGGGGAGACATGGCGTTGACCTGCTTCGTCATGGAGAAGGTGGAGTCGAGGATGACCCCTAGGTTGCATGCGTGGTCGGTGGGCATTGGAGCAGTACCTAGAGCGGTCGGCCACCATGAGTCTTACCAGGCTGAGGGTGGGTCCGAGGATGAGGACCTCCGTCTTGTCCGAGTTCAGCTTCAGTCGGCTGTGTCTCATCCAGTCGGCGACGGCCTTCATTCCTTCGTGGAGGTTGGTTTTGGTGTTGTGGGGGTCTTTGGTGAGGGAGAGGATCAGCTCAGTGTCGTCGGCGTAAGAGATGATGTTGAAGTCGTGCAGTCGGGCGACGTGGGCAAGCAGTGCTATGTAGATGTTGAACAGTGTTGGTCAGTGGGATGAGCCCTGGGGTACGCCGCAGATGATCTCAGTGGCTTCGGAGCACAAGGGGGTGTAGAAAAAGGTACAGGCAGAAGACCTTTTTCGAAGTTGCCCGGCGTTAGCCGCCTCTATACCCACTCAAGTTTACCAAACAAAGAGGCAGGCGCTGGAGACTGAAAGGCAGGAAACAGAAGTTTTATTCCGACGGAGCAGAACACATCAAATCAGACAACAGGGTATCTTCTCGAGGTGCTCTAACCGCATCTCTGAGGCCTGGGCTCTTATACACAAGTTTATGATCTTTATTGCATGTAACACATTCTTGCAATGCTTTGAAGTATGAAAGGACATCCTCGGAATCTCCCCTTCAGGCCCGTTCCCACACACATTTACAGTTGAAGTCCCCACCCCGGTCACAACAGGTGATGATTATCGCGCAGCTGGACATTCCGCCGATTCACGGAATGTGTGGGGTTGATCGGATCTCATAGGGTGGGGGCTTTGATCAATTCGAGGGTCCTTTAATGGGGGGGGCTTCCTACTGTACGGGGGGGGCAATAAACAGTATCCGCAGGGCCAGGTGGCGGCCTGGGAACGAGGAAGACAAACGGGCACACAGGAAAAGGGGGGGTTGTATCGAAGGACCTGGAACCATGAAAGGAATGAAGGGAGGTGTCGCGCTGGGAACAGGATGGGATTCCGAGGCAGAGCTGCGCTGAAGAGGGGTTTATAACCCAAGGCATGTGAGAGCGGGGGTTGTCAGCATGCGGGGGAGGCCTGCGAGGTTAGGAGAGAGAGACGCGCTGGCTATCAGCGAGGGGCAGGGAGGCCATGGTGCTCAAAATGGCTGCCGCTTACGCGCACGAATGGGCTCAAAAAAGGGCAGGATGGCGCCGATAATGTTGACGTTTGCAGCCTAACTTTTAACAGTCCTCCCTTTTCAACATATCTAGCCAACTTGCCTACTCAATGTCAATCTTCATCAAATTCCTAACCTCGGCATCATATAATGCTCTCATGCGTTCGTTTCCAAAGTCCACAGTCTTAGGGCAAATACAATTTGTACATAATGAACACAGAGGTGGCAGACATTGAACTCCTAAGCATAGACCGCATATTACAACTACAGGAATCAGGATAATGGTGAACAGTCTCCAGCCCCAGTTCTTAACGGTGTTCCAGAACCAACCACCAAGCGACCATTCTTCCTGTTCCTGGTGGACTTCTGAAGAGAGTCTGTGAAGATGTTCGATGGCTTTATACACTGAGGGTGAGTTGTCCGGTATGTATGTACAGCAGCTGGACCCAATAATGCGGCATGCTCCACCACGGTCCGCAAGAACCACATCTAGGACAAGGCGGTTCTGGAGGGCCACCAAGCGGACCGCTTGAAGTTCGGCGGTGTTGTTAGCAAGGATACCAGCTGTGATGTTCATTGTTGTTTCAACTGCCTGAGTCAGATGTCGGATGGCACGGCTGTTTGCCATCGGGCCCCAGAGTGGAACAAGTCCCTTCATAGCATCGAGGAACTGCGCTCCTGTTGAGTCGGCCTGTTCAATGTCCTTGGCTCGTTTTTGTCTATGATGATTCGCTGTAGCCACATAAGTCGGAGGAAGGATGAAGGAGATGAAACAAGTGCCCCCCCAGCCTTTGGGGAGCCAGGTGTAAGCTTTTGTGCCGCAGACGAAATACATATTTGGGGACGACACAAAGGAAGGTGGATCAGTGGAGTCCAAAGTTCTGGTAAAACTGCAAGCACTGCGGCCTACCAGCTGTGTCCCAAGCCCTTCTATGCACATGTGGCCTGTGACGTTGATGACTGACAGGGCCACAGTCAGAGTGGCAGCCGTTTGTTTCCGCAGGTAGGAGAAGG
Source organism: Lissotriton vulgaris (assembly GCF_964263255.1). NCBI lineage: Eukaryota > Metazoa > Chordata > Amphibia > Caudata > Salamandridae > Lissotriton > Lissotriton vulgaris. Next base: position 101,481,797 of record NC_141689.1, on the reverse strand, counting down.
TGGGTCTGGTTGGATTGTTGAACACCTGCATTTCAATTCGTTCTTTAGCAGGGATGTCCATGTGGATTGAGTCGTTGGAGGTCTGCGGGCAGAAGTGTGTCTTTGTTTTGTTTCGCCAGACCTCGTGGAAGAAATGCGTTACAGTTTTGCTGGAGGTGGCATTGTCCTTATAGCTTTCTTGCAAGAGGATCAGCCAAGCAAGGCAAGAGCCGTGAACTGAGAAGGGTGAAGGGATGAATGGTATCGAATGTCCAGTGGCGTGAGGTAGCAACCCACAGATCCAACAGTTGGTGGCGTTGGTGGCAAGATTGTGCTGGTGCAGCAACTGTGCAAAGGAGTTATTCCAAAATTCCTTTCGCCTCTCTCTGAGTTGAGGAGAGAGCGAAATCAGGTAATGTTCCTTCATGGTGGTAGGCTGAGCAGTGGTCAGAAATGCTTCGAGAGCTGGTGCATTTTCTTCCACAATCCAGAGCGTGGTCATGAGGAGAAAGCAGAAAAGGATCGTGATGAAAAGTGCAATTGTCTTTGAGCTGTGGAGCCTGTCTGCTCTCGGGTTTCTGTAGTGGGTATTTCCTGTTGCTTCCATCACCTTCTTATTTGGCGCTTCCATCATCTTCTCATTTGGCGCTTCCATCATCTTCAAGGTGCTCGGTAGCGGGCAGAACCACAGACTTCGTTTAGCGTCTCTCCGGGTGACCCTTGGTGGTGTTTAGGTCACCGTTCTGAGATTTAACTTAGTCCGTGGTCTACTTAGCCGAAGCTCCCTCCTTTCGTCACAGGAAATACCCTTCTCTGGATGGCACAGTAGGATCAGAGAATTTTGCAAGTTCAAGGGCTTCGGAATCAGGATAGCAGGCTAAAGACGGTCGGTCCTTGTTCAGGAGCTCTTCTTGGTTGTCGATGTTTTCTGTTGTGGTCAAGGTCGAGGAGACCTTCTTGCAGTGGTGCGCGTGCAGCCAGTGCCGTTTCCCCTCCACACGAAGAGCCGTCCGGGTGGTGAGCAGCACTTGCCAGGGGCCCGTCCACCTGGGTTCCAGACTTTTCGTTCGCTGAAAATTTCGGATCAGCACGAAATCTCCAGGTTGGATGGCGTGACCCGGACCCCTGGAAGCATCGGGGATGGCCTGCTGCACCTGCTGATGGATGACAGACAGAGTTTCAGTCAATTTATACAGATATTCGGACATTAGGACGTCCGGGACGTCATGAATGGAAGTTGGTTTCGGTGCAGACCAGACACTCATAGGTCGACCAAAAACAACTTCGTAAGGTGTCAAGTGGTGTTTGGTGGGGGTAGAACGCATCGATAGCAATGCCAGTGGGAGGGCGTCTGGCCATTTCAGACCCGTGGTAGCCACTATCTTGGCCAATTTGAGCTTTAGGGTGGCATTGTGTCGCTCAACGAGACCCGCAGACTGGGGGTGAAAAACTGCGTGGAACTTCTGCTTGATGCCCAGCCCCTTTATGATGAGCTGGATGACTTTGGCTATGAAGTGGGGGCCATTGTCGCTCCATAAAATTCGACAAAGGCCGTAGCGAGGGAAAAATTCCTTTAATAGTACTTTTGCAGTGGCCATAGCAGTGTTGTCACGGGTTGGGTATGCTTCCACCCACTTGCTAAATGCGCATACTACCACAAGTACATATTTCAGGCCTTGGCATCTGTCTAGCTGGATGTAGTCCATCTGCAGGACTTCAGACGGGTGATTTGGGACCCCAAACCCTCCCCGGGGTACTACAGTTCCTTTCCCGGGGTTATGTTGCAGGCATATCAAGCATTGTTGGACCAGACGTTTGGCAGAGTCTGTGATTTTATCATTGTGCCAAACTCTGGAGACAAGTTCAATCATGGGGGCTGATCCTATGTGGGCAGGGGAGTGTGCCATAGTCAATATGGGAATCAGGTACGAGTCAGGTAGCAACCATTTGCTTGTGTCTTTTGTCCGCCAGCAGCCTTCGTCATCTTTTAATCCCACCTGTGTCCATTCAGTCAGTTCGTGTGGTGTGCTAGCCATTTGAATGTCTCTAATAGTGTCCCTAGCGTCAGTCCATTTTTCTGCTTGTGACCTGGTCACGTACATACGTGTTGTCGTCCTATTTTCGGCTGTCGTTCGGGCAGTGATGTCGGCTAGTGCATTTCCCTGCCCAATAATGTCCGTCACCTTCTTGTGTGCCTGGCATTTGATGACCGCAAGCCTCTTGGGGAGAAGGACAGCTTCGATCAAGGCGGAGACTAGATCTCCATGCAAGATGGGGGTGCCGTGTGAGGTCAAGAATCCCCTTTCTCTCCAAAGGAGCCCAAAATGGTGAACCACCCCGAAGGCGTACTGGCTGTCAGTGTAAATGTTCGCTGTGGTTCCTGCTGCTAGAATGCAGGCTCGTGTCAGGGCAATCAGTTCCGCTGCCTGGGCAGATCGTTGCGTGATGCGGGCTGTCTCGACTACAGTTCGAGCCGTGGTGACCGCATATTTACAACAAGGGGTGGTGAGGGACAGAGTCTCTGAATTAAGCAGAAAGCTCTCACCCAGTCAAGAGATCAGGGCTAGATCCAACACCGTTTTTTAGCTCACTGCACCATCCCAGTTTCAGAACCTGGCTGTATGCAAATTAGTGTGTTCCTGTCCCAGTGCATGATGGGAACAGGGCAAACCAAACTACAAAAGCCAATTCTTACACTGGGAAGGAAACAAGCTCCCGGGGACCGGTTTCTGGCATTACAGCCGTCTTCGGCCCGGTTTGCTTGAATCCTGATGGTGCAATGAGCAAGGGTCTCACATCTGAGAATACCCTTCCACGCTTAGGGTGGACAAAAATATTTACAACAAGGGGTGGTGAGGGACAGAGTCTCTGAATTAAGCAGAAAGCTCTCACCCAGTCAAGAGATCAGGGCTAGATCCAACACCGTTTTTTAGCTCACTGCACCATCCCAGTTTCAGAACCTGGCTGTATGCAAATTAGTGTGTTCCTGTCCCAGTGCATGATGGGAACAGGGCAAACCAAACTACAAAAGCCAATTCTTACACTGGGAAGGAAACAAGCTCCCGGGGACCGGTTTCTGGCATTACAGCCGTCTTCGGCCCGGTTTGCTTGAATCCTGATGGTGCAATGAGCAAGGGTCTCACATCTGAGAATACCCTTCCACGCTTAGGGTGGACAAAAATATTTACAACAAGGGGTGGTGAGGGACAGAGTCTCTGAATTAAGCAGAAAGCTCTCACCCAGTCAAGAGATCAGGGCTAGATCCAACACCGTTTTTTAGCTCACTGCACCATCCCAGTTTCAGAACCTGGCTGTATGCAAATTAGTGTGTTCCTGTCCCAGTGCATGATGGGAACAGGGCAAACCAAACTACAAAAGCCAATTCTTACACTGGGAAGGAAACAAGCTCCCGGGGACCGGTTTCTGGCATTACAGCCGTCTTCGGCCCGGTTTGCTTGAATCCTGATGGTGCAATGAGCAAGGGTCTCACATCTGAGAATACCCTTCCACGCTTAGGGTGGACAAAAATATTTACAACAAGGGGTGGTGAGGGACAGAGTCTCTGAATTAAGCAGAAAGCTCTCACCCAGTCAAGAGATCAGGGCTAGATCCAACACCGTTTTTTAGCTCACTGCACCATCCCAGTTTCAGAACCTGGCTGTATGCAAATTAGTGTGTTCCTGTCCCAGTGCATGATGGGAACAGGGCAAACCAAACTACAAAAGCCAATTCTTACACTGGGAAGGAAACAAGCTCCCGGGGACCGGTTTCTGGCATTACAGCCGTCTTCGGCCCGGTTTGCTTGAATCCTGATGGTGCAATGAGCAAGGGTCTCACATCTGAGAATACCCTTCCACGCTTAGGGTGGACAAAAATATTTACAACAAGGGGTGGTGAGGGACAGAGTCTCTGAATTAAGCAGAAAGCTCTCACCCAGTCAAGAGATCAGGGCTAGATCCAACACCGTTTTTTAGCTCACTGCACCATCCCAGTTTCAGAACCTGGCTGTATGCAAATTAGTGTGTTCCTGTCCCAGTGCATGATGGGAACAGGGCAAACCAAACTACAAAAGCCAATTCTTACACTGGGAAGGAAACAAGCTCCCGGGGACCGGTTTCTGGCATTACAGCCGTCTTCGGCCCGGTTTGCTTGAATCCTGATGGTGCAATGAGCAAGGGTCTCACATCTGAGAATACCCTTCCACGCTTAGGGTGGACAAAAATATTTACAACAAGGGGTGGTGAGGGACAGAGTCTCTGAATTAAGCAGAAAGCTCTCACCCAGTCAAGAGATCAGGGCTAGATCCAACACCGTTTTTTAGCTCACTGCACCATCCCAGTTTCAGAACCTGGCTGTATGCAAATTAGTGTGTTCCTGTCCCAGTGCATGATGGGAACAGGGCAAACCAAACTACAAAAGCCAATTCTTACACTGGGAAGGAAACAAGCTCCCGGGGACCGGTTTCTGGCATTACAGCCGTCTTCGGCCCGGTTTGCTTGAATCCTGATGGTGCAATGAGCAAGGGTCTCACATCTGAGAATACCCTTCCACGCTTAGGGTGGACAAAAATATTTACAACAAGGGGTGGTGAGGGACAGAGTCTCTGAATTAAGCAGAAAGCTCTCACCCAGTCAAGAGATCAGGGCTAGATCCAACACCGTTTTTTAGCTCACTGCACCATCCCAGTTTCAGAACCTGGCTGTATGCAAATTAGTGTGTTCCTGTCCCAGTGCATGATGGGAACAGGGCAAACCAAACTACAAAAGCCAATTCTTACACTGGGAAGGAAACAAGCTCCCGGGGACCGGTTTCTGGCATTACAGCCGTCTTCGGCCCGGTTTGCTTGAATCCTGATGGTGCAATGAGCAAGGGTCTCACATCTGAGAATACCCTTCCACGCTTAGGGTGGACAAAAATATTTACAACAAGGGGTGGTGAGGGACAGAGTCTCTGAATTAAGCAGAAAGCTCTCACCCAGTCAAGAGATCAGGGCTAGATCCAACACCGTTTTTTAGCTCACTGCACCATCCCAGTTTCAGAACCTGGCTGTATGCAAATTAGTGTGACCGCATAGGCAGCTGAAGTGGTGCCATCGGGGAGTTTGATGCAAGAACCGTCCACCCACAGCTCTCCGTCAGGGTCAGGAAAAGCTGTGTCTCTGAGGTCAACCTTACTTCTAGTCTGTTCGTCCGTAAGAGTCACGCAGTCATGTACAGGGTGCACGTTGGGATCGTTCTCTGGTAAGGGTAACAGAGTTGCCGGGTTCAGTGTGGTGCATCTTTTCAGGGTGATATGGGGTGCAAGCAAAGTCAATTTGTATCCAGTCAGTCGTGCACTCGTCAGGTGTTGCGTCTTGGTTTGGTTCAGGAGGGTGTCGACTGCATGGGGTACCAGTACCGTGAGGGGATTCGAGAGTACGATCCCCTCACTCTGTCGGATAGAGATTGCAGCGGCAGCTACAGCTCGAAGGCAGGCAGGCAAGGCTCTGGCTACAGGGTCAAGAGTGGCAGAGAAGTAAGCGCACGGTCGTTGCTTTGGGCCGATGGACTGGGTCAGGACAGATAAAGCGCACCCCTCCCTTTCGTTAGTGTAAAGGGAGAAGGGCTTTGTGTAATCGGGGGTACCTAGGACAGGTGCCGAACAAAGGGCATCTCGTAGTTCCGTGAAGGAGGTTTGGCATTCAGGGGTCCAAGGGAGTGGGAAGGGGACGTCTTTGGGTAGCAGAGAAAGCAGCGGTTTCACAATGAGGCTAAAGTTTGGTAACCACTGTCGGCAGAAGGAGGTGAGGCCTAGTAGGGAGCGAACCTGTTTCTGAGTCTTAGGGACAGGTGTTTCGAGAATGGTTTGGATCCGGTCGGGAGTGAGTTTCCTTCCGTCTTTGGACAAAAGGTGGCCTAAGTAAGTGACCTGGGGTTGGCAGAATTGCAACTTCTTCTTGGAGACCTTGTGGCCGTTTTCCGCAAGGAAGTGCAGGAGTTGAATGGTGGCTGTAACTGCTAATGGAGGGGTGTCGGCTGCCAAAAGGATGTCATCAACATATTGCACTAACACTACTCCATCTGGTAACTGGACTTAATCCAGTTGTCTCTTGAGGGCCTGGCTGTAGATGCTAGGGCTTTCTGTGTAGCCCTGGGGTGCTCGGCAGAACCTATATGAGCGGGCTTTTAGGGTGAAGCCGAAGAGATATCGGCTGTCTGGGTGGATGGGAATGGAAAAGAATGCGTTTTTGAGGTCAATGACAGTGAAGGTGGTGGCAGTAGAAGGAATCAAAGTCAGGATGGTGGTGATGTCTGAGACCACGGGGTACTGGGGTACCACCACTTTGTTGATCTCTCGAAGGTCAATGATAAAGCGGTATGCTTTCTCATCTCCCTCTCCCTGTTTCTTGATGATGGGCAAGATAGGGCTGTTGCAAACGTTGCTAACTACTTCCTCTACCACTCCTGCGTCTATCAGTGACTGAATAATCTTTACCAATGCCTTCTCGCCCTCGGGCGATATCCGATATTGTGGAAGTTTTGGGAGTGTTGCGTCTGGTCGGACAGTAATGTGCACTGGGTCAATCATCATGCGCCCTACGTCCGAATCCGTCTTGGCCCACAGATGCGGAGGCAGAGTGTCAAGCAGGGATGTGTCAGCGTCAGTGATGGAAAACATGCGTCGGGGAGGGCACTGCCTAAGCAGGACGGGGTTGTCGTAAAGGAAAACTCGAACTCCGTCTTGAGAACATCTAATTGTCGCTCGGTAGTGTTTCAATAAGTCAAGTCCCATAATGGCGTCAGGGCTATTGGAGGAAAGCAAAAACGTGGTGTCAGTAGTGTTGTTTTCTAAGTCGAAGAGGATCGGGGCGGACAAAGGGTTAGTGGAGGGCGTTCCATCGAAACCTGTCGATGTTATGAGTGAGCCAGACAAGGGTGCCCTTGGAATCAGTCGTTTAGATAACGCACTACGTGTTGCGCCAGTGTCTACCAGAAATGGAGACTTTGTACCCAAGACCTTAGCAGTGACGTAAGGGCCTTGCTGGTCAACATAGAGCTCGACTGGATCCCTTCCTTGCCCTTGGCAGTCCTATGCAAAGTCGTGGGCGTCATCATAGTCAGATTGCTGGCATTGGTTCTGTCTGGGTCGATCAAATGTATTTGGTCTGCTTGATCTGTCATTAGTCGTGTCATTTGAGGGCCCTCGCTGTTGTCCCTTATTTCTCGGTCCACTTGCTATGTCCTTGGGGTCTTTGTTTCTGATTATTTCCAAAAGAACCGGGCATTGGGATTTCCAATGGCCAGTTCCCTTACAGAAAGCACACTGGTCCTCTCTAATGTCTGTACGTCCAATGTGGGGAGTCGAAGTACGGTCCTTGGGAGGTGCAGTCTTAGGGACGTTCGTCTGATAGTTTCCCCTGTATTGGTCACGTCCTATAGTCACCCCTTGCAGTTGTGCGATCATCACCCTCTCTTTCAAGTCTTTCTTCTTTTTCTCTGTAGCTCTATCGTTTTCATTTTTCTGATGCTCGTAATATTGGGCCATTTGGAGGATAGCCGTAGGTTTGGAGGCTGCCCAACTACTCTCGCTGGCCTGCAGTTTCTGGGAGACCTCTGGTGACAGACCCTTAACATAATTCTGGACAAACAGATGGTGTCCGGTTGCAGTGGTCATGTCCTGGCCGCTGTAATCGGAGAACACCGTTTCAAACCGAGAGAAGTAGTCCGATACATCCTCCTGGGGTTTCTGGCGACAGGCCGTTACTATCGACCAGTCCACTTTCTTTTCTGGAATCAGGGTTTTTAATTTCTGGACGATTTTATCTGGTAGGTCTAAAATAGATTTCAAAGGTTTTTGTCCAGGTTCTCGTTGTTTATCAATGCCATCGAGTTGTGACCAGGTATGTCCAAACAGCTCAAGGTGGTCGACTTTCCGGATTTGCTTCCACACATCAGCTGGTAGACATAACCCAAAAAACAAGTCGATGTCAGCCAGGGTCATAATCGTTGAACCTAGGGCTGTAGCTAACTCAGTATAGAAGGCAGTGGGATTTTTACGTAGATCAGGCAGAGATTTCCGGAATGTCAGAATCTCTTGCCGGTCCCACGGCTGGTAGACCCAGTTGTACACTACCCTTCCTTTTGCATCTTTGTGGTTTGCATCATCGTTAGTCCCTTCACCTCGTGGAGGAACCCAGTAAGGGGCAGCCTCTCGTATCGGCATCATGGCGTTAGATTGCCCAGTTTGTGGTTCGGTCACTACGGATGTCGTGGTTTTTGTTTCCGATTCTTGTTCAGTGAGGTGGCGGAAAACCTCAAGCGTACGCATAAGGAGGTCCGTCACATCACACTCGCCCTCATCCCCGATATCGACCTTCCGGTACAGAGTCGTTAGGCTCCCGGGACCTTTGTCTCGATATCGGTCCTCGTATGCGTTTAAGACATGGTAACACAGTCGAACGGTAAAATGTCGTCTGTGACTTCCTGCATACGAGTTAAACATATCTGTGATATACTCTTCATCTTCCTTTCTTTCTACCAGTGTCCTTGCTATCTTGTCAATCCCTGCTCGCTCATCCTTGCTTAATCTGTTTGTTCTTGCAGAACCGGCCCTTCGGGTCTCAGGGTCGCCTAACGTTGTTGTTTGTGTAGTATCTAATACAAGGAGTTCGGCCGGCACAGAGGCCATGGGGGCCGAAGCTGTGGCACTACTCTCGTTTGTACCTGGGGGTAGTGGGTGCCGTGCTAAGAGTTGGGAAGGGGCATATGGAGGGGGCATGTAGATGATCGGAGGACCTAACAGCAGATCATCGTTGGCTCGTTGTTTCGAGGGTAATTCAGGATAGAGCGTAGGGGGCGTTCTAACCGGACACTGGTTTGATGTTTCTATTTCTAGTTTCTGTTTGGCTTCCTCTCTTTCCTTTATCTCTTCTTCTAGTTTCTGAGCAGCTAGGTGGGCTGCTTTTCGCAGCTCTTTTCCCAACCTACTCTCAGTTTTCTTTTTACGTTGTTCAGTTTCTTTGCGCAACATGCCGAAACTATCAAGCATAGTGGGCGTTGTCTTGTTTTTACCAAGGGCTGTTTCTAGCGCGTTCATTTTATCATCATCGAAGGATCCTATCAGTGGCCACTGACTTTCTCGATCCTTTTTCGTATATTTATGCCACAGCTTGCTATAGGCTATAGCGATCAATCCACACTTCATGAACATGTCCTTATTAGGGGTGCCTTCCAGTGGAGCCGGATGGTTCATCTCTAATAAGTGGTCCGGGCTAAACAGGCTACCAATCAGTGGGGAGAAGACAGGCATGACGGATCACAATGGGGACAAAAGTCAGCACTACCTATCTTATCACTGCGTGCAAAGACTAGACAGAATATTTCTATTCTACGTTGTTTGCAGGCGGTGAATACCTCAAGAACCAATATCAAACAGTCAATGCTCGGTCAATCAAACAATCAGTGGGGAGAATAAATAGGCACGCAAAGGTCTGCGTTCCCTACCCTTTCACTACCTGCAAAGAGGGAACCTGTTCTTTCCTGTTTGTAGACAGAGAATCTCCAGGAAGCAATCCGCGAACAGTAGTTCGGGTTCAATCAATTAATCAGTGGGGGAGAAAGATAGGCACGACGGCTGCGTTACCTATCCTTCACTGCTTGCAAAGAGAGAGCCTGTTGTTTCTCCGTTTGCAGACAGCGAATCTCCAAACAAATCAATCAAAGAGTAATACTAGTATTTTCCAAACAATCAAACAATCATTTCGCAATTCGTCGTGTTTACACGACCTTACCCGGACCGCATGGACAGTTTCTTGTCTTCCGAATCCAGCGCCCGATCGTCCTCTATTCTTCGTATTCCTCGCGGCACTCCTGATGGTTCCCAGTCAGGACCGTAGATCACTCGAGAGAGGTCTGTTCGGAACCAGTGAAGTTCGGATGATCGGCCGTCAGACGAGGGTCTATCGGACAGGTGCACTCCCGATCGTTGCAGTCGTTCACTCTGTCGTCAGGACCTCTCCCACTGGATCCACTGGTCGCTGATGGGCCCCACATTTGGGACGCCAATTGTAGAAAAAGGTACAGGTAGAAGACCTTTTTCGAAGTTGCCCGGCGTTAGCCGCCTCTATACCCACTCAAGTTTACCAAACAAAGAGGCAGGCGCTGGAGACTGGAAGGCAGGAAACAGAAGTTTTATTCCGACGGAGCAGAACACATCAAATCAGACAACAGGGTATCTTCTCGAGGTGCTCTAACCGCATCTCTGAGGCCTGGGCTCTTATACACAAGTTTATGATCTTTATTGCATGTAACACATTCTTGCAATGCTTTGAAGTATGAAAGGACATCCTCGGAATCTCCCCTTCAGGCCCGTTCCCACACACATTTACAGTTGAAGTCCCCACCCCGGTCACAACAGGTGATGATTATCGCGCAGCTGGACATTCCGCCGATTCACGGAATGTGTGGGGTTGATCGGATCTCATAGGGTGGGGGCTTTGATCAATTCGAGGGTCCTTTAATGGGGGGGCTTCCTACTGTACGGGGGGGCAATAAACAGTATCCGCAGGGCCAGGTGGCGGCCTGGGAACGAGGAAGACAAACGGGCACACAGGAAAAGGGGGGGTTGTATCGAAGGACCTGGAACCATGAAAGGAATGAAGGGAGGTGTCGCGCTGGGAACAGGATGGGATTCCGAGGCAGAGCTGCGCTGAAGAGGGGTTTATGACCCAAGGCATGTGAGAGCGGGGGTTGTCAGCGTGCGGGGGAGGCCTGCGAGGTTAGGAGAGAGAGACGCGCTGGCTATCAGCGAGGGGCAGGGAGGCCATGGTGCTCAAAATGGCTGCCGCTTACGCGCACGAATGGGCTCAAAAAAAGGGCAAGATGGCGCCGATAATGTTGACGTTTGCAGCCTAACTTTTAACAGGGGGAGGTGGATTCTCTGTGTTTTGCCAGTGAGGAAGGAGGCGCTCCAGTCCAGGCCTTCTCTTGTATCCCGGTGCCGTGGAGGCGAGTGCGTAGTGTGCGGTGGCAGAGTTTGTCAAAGGCGGCCGCCAGGTCCAGGAGGATGAGGGCAGTGGTTCCTCCGTTGTCTAGCAGGGTGCTGATGTCGTCGGTGGCTGCGATGAGGGCAGTTTTGGTGCTGTGGTTGCTGTGGAACCCGGACTGGGATGGGTCCAGGGTGCTGTTCTCTTCAAGGAATCTGGTCAGTAGTTTGTTGACGGCCTTCTCGATGACCTTCGCAGGGAACGGGAGCAAGGAGATGGGTCAGAAGTTCTTGAGGTCCTTGGGGTCCGCCTTGGGTTTCTTGAGTAGGGCGATGATCTCGGCGTGCTACCAGCTCTTCGGTAGGGTTGCTGTCTCGAAGGAGATGTTGATGGCTACCCAGAGATGAGGTGTGATGGTGGTGCTGGCTTTGTTGAAGATGTGGTGAGGGCATGGGTCTGCCTGGGATCTGGAGTGGAAGGAGTTCATGATCTTGGTGGTGTCGTCGTTGTTGATGTTGGTCCAGGAGATCAGGCGGTGGATGCGGGTGGTGGTCAGGGAGGCGGGGGTCACGTGGTTGCCGCGGTGGTCCCAGAGCTGAAGCTGTTGTGGATGGCTGCGATCTTGCGGTGGAAGAAGGTGGCCAGCGAAGGGGGGATGTCTTTGGTGTTGGAGCGGGGGTTGGACAGTTCTTTCACGATGTTGAAGAGCTCTTTGCTGTTGTGAGTGTTGTTTGGTCTTTGAAGGCAGTCCTTTTGGCGGATCTGATGAGTTGGTGGTGTCTGGGGGTGGCGTTCTTGTGGGCTGCGTAGCTTTCAGGTGTTCATTTATGGATCCAGTTCTTCTCTAGCTTTCAACAGGTATGCTTGGAGGCCTGGAGGTCTTCAGAGAACCAGCTCACTTTCTTTTTGGTGTGGCTGCTGGAGGATTTCTTGAGCGGGGCAAGGGTGTTGGCGCAGTCGTCGATCCACTGTCTGAGGTTGCGGGCTGCATCGTCGCGGTCGGTCGGGTCTGTGGGTGGGTTCTGGGCGAGGGTGATGATGAGCAGGTCTTCGGTGACTTTGCTCCACCAGTGTTGGGGCATCTGTTGGGTGCGGTGGTCCGTGGTGGGTTTCCGGAAGGTGTAGTGGATGCACTGCTGGTCGGTCCAGTGATGTTTGGTGGTATGGTTGAAGAAGACGTGGTGGCTTGCTGAGAAGATGGGGTCAAGCGTGTGGCCGGCGGAGTGGGTGGGTGTTGTGACGAGTTGTCTGAGTCCGAGGTTGGCGAGGTAGTCGATCAGGGTGGAAAAGTTGGAGTCATTGTTGTTCTCGAGGTGAAAGTTTAGGTCCCTGAGGAGGATAAAGTCTGTGGAGGCTAGGGCGTGAGTGCTGACAAAGTCGGCGATGGAGTCGCTGAACTGTGGTCGGGATCCGGGGGGTCTGTAGACGAGGGTTCCTCGTAGGGTGGTGTTGGGGTTGGTGTGGATCTGGAAGTGCAGGTGTTCGACGGTGCTGAGGGTGTTTTCAGTGTTTGTCGAGATTTTGAGAGTGTTCCTGTGGACAATGGCAATTCCTCCTCCTGTTCCAATGGTGCGCTCCTTGAAGGTGATCTTGTAGCCTTCCAGGAGGGCTATGGCAATGTCAGATGCTGAGTTGGGGTTCAGCCAGATCTCCGTCAGGAAGGCGACATCTGGGGCATTGGTGTCGAGTAGGTCCAAGAGTTCGACTGCGTGTTTGCGTGCGGAGCGGGTGTTGAGCAGGGTGCATCAGAGGTATTTGGGTTCTTTGGTAGGTGGGTTGGTGGGCTGGATGCTGATGAAGCTGCAGATCCAGCAGTAGAAGGGTCCTTGGGTGCGCTTCGGGGCGGCCAGGCAGCAGGAGTGGGGCGGTGAATGGGTGCTTAGGGGGGCGGGCCGCAGGGAAAAATGGGAGGAGTACGGAGGGGGAAAATAAAAGGCAAAAGGGCACAGGGAAAAGATGGCAGGGGGAAAAAACAAGGCGATTAGGCAGGGGGGAGAAAAGGAAATTAGGCAGTGAACAAAAAAACACGACAGAGTCACAGATCACAATCAGCAGAATACGACAGAATCACAAACACAGTCAGCAATCAGCTAAAATACACCAGAATCACAGCAGCAAGAAATACAGCAGCGTGCAGAAGACAAAAGTCAACCTGGCCTTGCAGCAGCGTGGGGAGCGACCTGCCTGCAAGCAAGGTCAAAGGTTGCTCCCCTTATTTGAAGTAAGTGTAACTGGCATCTTCAATATGCACTGTTGTCATCAACGATATCACTTCAGATGCCGCATTGATGTGATTAATGGTGGCATAGAACATATCATGTAATATAAGCGGTAATTAGTAGTGCATGGCGTGGGTGCAAGTGATAGTGACTTCAGTTAGCAATAACTGGTGAATTTCAGTGTTTTTTTAGTTTAAATTATAGCATTTCAACTGATATTTTCAACTAACTGTAATGTCTCTGTAACCTTTGTCTTTTAGGTGAATTTTTCAGGTTTTTTAATGTAAAGTAAGATATTATAACCGTACCTAACTATAATGTCAATTTAACCTTTGCTTTTTCAGTGACAATATTTAATATAATATTTAATTTTCTTTTTCTTCTTTTTTTTGTGAGGACCACCCACCCCCCTTTTTAATTTTACTCCTAACCTACCTTTACTACTACCTACTCCAAATCTTAAATTAATATTTCATTTAATTATTTTCCTTTTTTAAGAGAATCCCCCCAAACCCACCCTCATTTATTTTTGGTCTCAATCTTCCTACATACAGTCCGCTTCAGACGAGTGCATTGACACATATTCCACTGCAAAATATTTACTGCAAGTGCAGATGAGGACGAAAAGCTGATGGTTGTCTGGGTTTATCCACGTACTTGCGACTGGGGACCTGACCTTCACCTTGTGTAAATATTGGTGCTAGAGGTATGCATTTCTTGATGCATGACATAAGCTGCATTCAGACACCACCTCTTCTACTCGACTGTCTAGGTTGAAGAACCAGACCTTTTTAAGCAGCCATGCCTCGGTTTACTGCTCCCAGATGACCTAAATGAATATGATTTATTGTCCTTGATGTGGTTGGTATAAATATTGCCTCACTTCTTGGCATGACTCCATCTTCCATCACAGATCATGCCTGATGCCCATTAGGCCCGGTAACTTGGTCTTGGCGGTTGGCTCATGATGTCGTTGTCCTTATAGGAATGTTTTCCATTCGATGTGTGTCCTGGCTGCGTAGGCACCCACTATGCATTCATCTGTTCTCAGAGCTTCACATATTTATTCAGTATAAAGAGACTAGAATTCATCTTGCATGTCATCCTGCTCCCAGGAGTGCATCAGTGTAGCTTGCATGCATTGTAGTGCCTCTGTGGTGCTCCATCTGTATCACTCTAACCTGACCAGTTAGTGTAAAGGAGCACCTGGGAAAGAGAAGCCTTTTGTGCACCAGCCCAATGGGAGGGAGAACTCATCCCAGAACCAGTTTGGTGTAGTTGAGCAGGAAGGGGCTACCAATTTCCTTAAACACACCGCTGGCTGGCACACAAGCTTCTTCCAGGTGCAGAGAGTCTGCCATATTGGATTTGCCTCAGGACAGTATACTGTTTGATAGTTTGCAGTAAGGAAAACAGGATGTGATGAAAAGTGTGAAAGCTTGTCCTTTAGAACTTTTTCCTCATTAGTTAGGGGCTGTCCAGGAGACACCTCCACCTTCTACAGAGTAAATCCTATGAAAGGGAGTCCCATCCACAGCTCATCTGAACACTTTCCGGACGACCTGCAAAAGATCAGGAGTGAACTGGGCCTGCTATTTGAGACCTGTGAGGCGACCTGAAGGGCTACACCTCCTCCCACGTGTACCCAAGATTATGAAGTAGACTACAAGGGTCAGTTGGATGACCTCCTGTGTAGCTAAAGAGACACAATAAACTACAAGGGGCATTTTTCCTGAAGTAGCAACTGGACCTGAAATGGGCCGTGCTGGTGGCCTCTGCTGGAAAAGTCCTGGCTCTTAAGTGCTGTACCTGAGGCCCTGGGAGACTTAGAAGATACCAAGAGAAACTGCTCCAGAATGTCTGCAATGTTGGGACTAAGAACATTTTTGGACTTCGAAGATCTCTGGAGGTTACCTGAACCTCACGGCAAAAGTATCCAATGTCAAAGGGGTTTCATTGGATAAAGCTTCAGGATGTCCCCGCTGGAGGATTTTGAGCTCAGTGAAAAAGACTATGAAGCCTATTTAGAGTTTGGCAGACAGAGTAGTGTTCAACAGGATGCCGAAGGACATTACCTCTGCCATCTTGAGAATGTTCTGTGTGCCAAATTTAGAGTTCTTCGCTGGCACAGTAGACATCTCTGTACATTGAAAGGAACTGTTGTCACTGTGACTCCATTCAATATACAAAAAGTTTGGTGTATTTCCACCATTGGATTTGACATTCGTACATCAAAATGTCAAGCTTTTTTAGTTTTTTACAAAACTAAAAAACATATGATCCCCATAGTCAGGAAATTTCTGTCCAAGGCTATGGTGGTCATTATTGTTGTTTCCTTTCCTCAAAGACAGGTTTTCCCAGCGTGACACACTGGAAAGAAAGCTATTACACCACCCACGCCTGTTGCATCGGTGCATCAGAAGAAGTATTCAGTTGACAAAGCCAATGGGGGCTCTGTTGACAGAATACTAAATGAATGTAAATCTCTCCATGAATGAGGTGGACTGACCGTAGGTTGGTGAGCAGGGTACTCTGTCACATTTATGAGGGGGTACCCTGTCCATCAAGCTCTAAACTGGGCCTTCAGTTTTTTTTTTTCAGAGTTTTATAGCGCAAACTCGAGGTATCAAGGTGCTTTACATGAGCACCAGTTGCGTTACAGACAGATACATTCATTTATGTTAGGCACAGGAAGATTAAGTGATTTGCCCAGAATCACAGGATGTTGAACATCTTTGCAGAGACTCGAACCCGGTTCCCCAGATTCGAGGTCTACCACCCTAGCATTTAGGCTACACCCTCTTCCAGTTCTAAAACAGAAATCTTAACGACCCGATGCAAAAACTTCCGCTGGCATGAAAGTTGAATTTCTCCCACTATGAGCTTTTTCTGCTAAAACCAATGGCTTCCGTGGGAAAGGGCTGGACTGGGAACCACCTCCCAGACAGGCTTTAGTGTATTTGGGCGGGGTGGGTGCACTCTGAGAGTGCTTTGAAGTCTGCACTGGGGGTACATTTGGTGTCCTTGTGCATAGCCCCGTTAAAACCGGGTGAAGGGACTACCAGCCCCTCCTCTGGGGTGAAACTGGACAAAGGAAATGGGTGTAGTCACCCCTGTTTCCAAACCCTCCCATAGGTCAGTCCCCAGAGTATGTCCAACCCTTCCTTGGGTATAAGAAAGGAACCTCTGGCTACAGGACTTTAGATTACACCTGGACGAAACTCTGCTACCGATTTCCTGGAACTTCGATGATCTACACGACTAGATGACTGAAGAATCTTCCTTGGAGTAAAGGAGTTACTCCCCTGCTTGGCAGGCACCTAAGATGCATCTTGCTAGTCTGCATCTCCGAAGCTCCCGCCGAACTCCAAAGTATTTGCAGCCCAGGAGATGGATTTCCAGACTTCACAGAGGCCGACCCGAGTCCCCAGCAAAGCTGAGACCCGCAGCCCTCGTGAGTGACGTGCAACCAGAACTCCTCGACACCGTGCACATTTGCAATTGCTTCAGCTTCTCAACGTTCTTTGAGGCTGTGATTTGGGATAATTGTAGCCCAATCCCCGAGCACCTTTGGCACCAAAGATTGCTGGCCTACATTCCATGAGTGTTACGTGAGCCAGTTCTGTGTGTTTCCACTTGAGGCCCCTTTGTGATCCCTGGTCCATCAACTGGTGGGTCCCTGTGAAAGCAACTCTCATTTTCCTTGAGCTTCCCTCATTGCACCAGACGTGCCCTGACTCTCCACCACATGGTGAGTCCCACGGACCTTGCTGGTCCACACCGAAGCATTTCTTCACTTTCTGCATGGGTTGCTGTTGCCAAGGCTTGTTGGGCCCAATTCGGTCACCGATGCCGCAGCACTAGACATCCTTTGTGAGACAGCTCGAATCCAGCTCCTGGTCATCAACGACAACTCCTGGTCCTCATGGCTGCAGAGTCAAGCTTCACATCTTCAACCTGAAATCACCCGACATCGGTCGGCATTCTACTATCACTGGTTAGTGACCCAGACTCTTTCCCCTCTGCTTTCAGGTTCTTCTCATCTTTGATACAGGCTTCGATCACCCCAGACACTTTCCGCTTCAGCAGCAGCAGCACTTTGCAGCAGATCGCCATTGAAATCAACGACGATTCCTGACACCAAAAGACACCTATGCACCCGGCTTACCTGGGTGAGGTAACTCGAGTACTCTGGTGCTCCCATGGGTGTTGGCCCTAGAACCCCTTAAGTCTAGAGGGGTTTGCTCAAAGTACTCTCCAAAGTGTCCTTAATCTTTACATTTCCATCCGCGACTTTCCCCATAGAAGCTAACGGTGATTCGTGGCTATGTTCTCACACTGCACACGTCCCCAGTGGGCCCCCTGTGTCACTACCTTGAGTGTGTTCCTTGTGGCCCAGCAATTCTACAGGCTCTAGGCCATGTGTCTAGTCAAGTCGAGATTCTTATACCACTTTCTTATTATATGGTTTGGTACGCCCCTAAAGCTCAACGTATATTGTGCTAATTTACTGTTTGATATTAAGTGTAACGTATGTGCTTTTACCTATAGCCTCATAAAGAGACTAGTAAGGTGTGTTTAGAATAAATACATAGAGGCAGATTTATGATGCCGTTGCGCCGCAATTGCGTCACTTTATTTGACGCAACTGCGGCGCAAACAATGCACCCTATTTACAACGTGACGCATCTAGGAGATGCGTCACGTTGTAAAGCCCTGCGCCATAAGGAGGTGTTCCTGCGCAGGGGGGGCTGAGTGAAATCTATGAGATTTCACTCAGTCACTTTCTGGCCAATGCTGCGTCAAAACCCTGCGCCTGCTTGAAGCAGGCGTAGGTCTTGATGCAGCATTGTGTAGATGGGGCACCCCCGTGCCTTGCTGGAGCTGCGTCGCACTTGTGACGCAACTCCAGCAATGCGCCACATTTCCGGCACAGATGCGTCACGCATCTGTGCCGTTTTTGCACCATGGTGCGCCGCATTATAAATGCGGCGCACCATGGGTGGCGTAGCTGTGGCGCACTTTAACTGGCGCATCCCTCTTGATGCGCCAGTTAACATAAATCTGCCCCATATATTTTATATATATACCTGGTTCTCCTTTCATTTGGTCATTCAAGAGATTATAGACTGGTAAAACAAACTGCTTTACATTCCTTCAAGACTTAGCCTGAAGGCTGCTCTCCATAGCTACCACTAGGATAGCTTTCAATAAAGATTGTCTTTAACCTATCACCTGCAAGGTGTCCACTATATCTAGTGGACAGCATATGCCAGACCAACTTCTCACATTGGTGACAGTGGTGGGATTCGAACCCATGCCTCCGAAGAGACGGGGGGAAAGGCATTATGGGTGGGGCAGCAGATGAGGAAAGGCCCAGGGGTGAACTTAACCAGGACCTGACCTCTGATGCTGACCAGGAAGGTGACAATGACCTTGACCTGGGAAATGCAGCTCCTCCTGGAGATGAGGGAGAAGGCCAGGAAGGCCCTCTCTTTGTTCCACCAGGAAGATTTGGAGGTGTGCTTAGAAGGTCAAGATCCCCTTCAGCGGAGTCTGTCCATTCTAACACATCTATAGCGTCCTCTGTGTCTTCTCACAGGAGGGAAACTTCCAAGGAGAGGCAAGACAGGCTACTGAAGTATCAGAAGACAGCAGGTAGCCTTGGACAGAGAGCTAGAAAGAAGATGGGGCTAGAGTCCCATGGCGGCAGCAATATTCCTAGTGGTAGAGATAGATCTCATGTCCATAAGAACCTAAACAAGATTGTCCCTCCCTACCAGAGTGGGGATGACATCCACAAATGGATTACTGCACTGGAAAGGGCATGTAAAGTTCCAGGAGCAGTGGGCAGCAATTTTATGGCTCTCCTTTGCAGACAAAGGTAGAGACAAGCTCCTCACTGTTAGAGAAGAGGATGCTGATGAGTACATAGTCCTGAAGAGTGCTCTGGTTGAGGGGTTTGGCCTAACCACTGAACAATACAGGATTAAGTTCAGAGATACCCAAAAGGGTCACACTCAGAACTGGGTTGACATTGTTGATTGTGCTACTAAGGCCCTGGAGGGCTGATTACTTGGCAGTAAGGTGTGTGATTTCACAGGATTGTACAACTTCATTATTAGGGAGCAGATCCTTAATAATTGTCAAAATCAGCGGTTGCATCAGTACCTGGTAGACTCTGATCTGACCTCTCCCCCCAAGAATTGGGAAAGAAGGCAGACAAATGGGTCAGAACCAGGGTGAAGCAGAAGGTTCAGAACCAAGGTGGTGACCTGAAGAAGTAGGATTCTGAGAACTCTGATAAGGGTGGGGAAAAGGGTAAAGACCAGAGGTCTTCTCAAGGTCGACAAACATCTGCATCTGGTGGGGAGTCCCAATCATCCAAACGAAAAGGCCAAAAGAAACCACGGTGTAAAACCTGTAAATAGAAAACCCATTGGACTAGTGATTGTAGTAAGTCCAAAGACTCAACTCCAGCCACCATTGCCCCTAAGGCAACTGTTCCCCCTAGTTCCGCTCCAGGTGGTGGTACTCAGAATAAAGGTGTAGTAGGGTTAACCCTGGGTTCTGAGATGGACTCTGGCCTAATCAGAGTTCCAACTCAGGCTGTACTGATCTGTGATGGAGGCATATATATGTCATCTTTTGTGAGTCCCAGTAAGCTGGCAAATACAGACAGCTGCCTTTGATTATTGAAAAAGAGGCTTTGGCATTCAGGGACACAGGGGCAAGTGTTACAATGGTGACACAAGACCTTGTGGCTCCTAAGCAGATCATACTTGGTGAAATGTACCAAGTGACCAATGCTAGCAATGTCAGGACTGACCATGCCCTGGCAGTTATTAATATATTCATGGGAGGGGTAACTGGCCTCAAGAAGGTTGTGGTAAGTGCAGACCTCCTTGTTAAATGCTTGCTTGGCAAATATTTAGAGACTTCAGCTTGGGCTGAAGTAGAGCTCAGGACCCATGCAGAAATGTTAGGAATCCCTGCGTATGTGTTTGCTGTGACTAGGTCACAGGCCAAAATGTCAAAAACTGAGCAGGCCCGGAATTCTGGAAGAATGGACCTGGTGCCTTTCAAGAAGAGGAGCAGTAGGGTTAAGGCAGAGCCTTCCCACCCTACTCAGAATACAGATCAGTCTCTTTAGGGTGATGATTGTAGTCCTGAAGAAGGGACTGTCCCAGATGAGCTTGAGCCTGATCACCAGGGCAGATCTGAGCCAGGAGCAGTTGAGCTGTCCCTCTCTTGAACACCTCAGACAGCAAGCTCATGCTGACACTGCTGGGAATGCTAGTGGAACCCATAAGATATATTGGGATGATGGACTCCTGTATTCAGAAAGTGGAACCCCAAGCCTAGTGCCTCCAGGAGGTTGGTTATACCTCTGAAGTTCAGGGGCTTCCTATTGACACTAGCCCATGATATTCTCTTAGCAGGTCATCTGGGCTAAAACAAGACATGGGACAGGATTGTACCTCACTTTCATTGGCCCCATATGTCTGAAGACACCAAAGAGTTTCTTCGCTTCTGTGTCACCTGTCAAGCCAGTGGTAAGGCAAGAGGTACAACAAAGGCCCCCCGGATACCACTACCTGTGGGTGGGGTTCTATTTGGAAGAGTGGGGATTGACATAGTTGGTCCCATGGATCCTCAGACAGCCTCTGGGCACAGATTTATCCTGGTGGTGGACCATACCACTAGGTACACAGAAGCTATTCCACTTAGGACCACCACAGCTCCTATGGTGGCAAGGGCCCTCTTGGGAGTGTTCTCAAGGGTGGGCTTCCCTAAGGAGGGAGTTTCAGACGAAGGTGCAAACTTCATGTCTTATTACTTGACTGCAATTTGGAATGAGTGTGGAGAGGATTACAAATTCGCCACACCCTATCATCCACAATGCAATGGTTTAGTTGAAAGATTCAACAAAACCTTGAAGGGCATGATCAAGGGTCTCCCAGAAAAGCTTAGGCACTGATGGGACATCCTTTTGCCCTGTCTTTTGTTTGCATACAGGGAGGTTCCTCAGAAGGGGGTTGGTTACAGCCCTTTTGAGTTTCTGTTTGGGCATCCTGTAAGTGGTCCATTGTGTCTGGTGAAGGAGGGATGGAAGTTACCTCTCAAACCCCGTAAACAGGACATAGTGGACTATATACTTGGTCTCCGCTCCAGGATGGCAGAGTACATGAAAAAGGCAACCAAAACCTTCTTAACAAGGAATTGCAAAAAAAACAGGCCTTGACCAAAAGGTTGTGCTGACTGTTTACCAGCCAGGACAGAAAGTGTGGGTGTTGGAGGCTGTGTCCCCAGCAGCCCTTCAGGAGAAGTAGAGTGGCCCCCATACAATTGTTGAACAGAAGGGGGAGGTTACCTATTTGGTAGACCTTGGTACTCCCAGGAGCCCCCATAGGGTGATATGTCAACAGACTGAAACCATATGTTGACAGTGCACACATGGGCTTGCTCATGGCTACTGATGAGGGACATGAGGAAGAGAGTGATCCACTCCCTGACCTGCTCTCACAGAACCCTGATGATGGGTCAGTAGATGGTGTAGCCTTGGCAGGCAGCCTCACTGCCCAGCAGCAAGCTGGTTGCTGACACGTGCTCAATGAGTACGGATATATGTTCTCTCTGACTCCAAGTCAGACTACCTGGTGCACTCATGAAGTGGACACTGGGGACAGTCTGCCTGTTAAAAATAAGATTTACAGGCAACCTTACCATGTCAGGACAGAAGTCCAGAAGATGTTGGATTTGGGAGTTATTGAACTCTAAGATAGCCCTTTGGCTAGTTTAGTGGTCTTGGTATCCTAACCTCACACCCAGGGTGGTAAGAGAGAGATGGGATTTTGTGTAGACTACATGGGTCTCAATGCAGTCACTAGGGCTGATGCCCATCCAATACCCAGAGCAGATGAGTTTATAGGCCTAGGCCAGGTTTCTGTGCACATTTCATCTGACAGCTGGCTACTGGCAGATCAGACTAGCTGACGATGCAAAGCCAAAGACAGCATTTTCTACCCCTAGAGGGCACCACCTGGGAGGATCACCTGGTCCACCGGAGAAATGTTTTGGGATGGTCACTGTGCATTGCCAAGGTGAGCTTTTGACATAGATTCCATTAGGAACCCAGGGTAGGGGGTAAGGTTAGAAAAATGGTTGATCGTCCAGCAAGGTACGAGAACAGCATGGCCTCATTCCGGACGATGCCCAAGAGCTCCCTGGTGTCAAGACTCAGGAGTGTCTGTTGCCTGACTGATTGGCACTATTGGTCAGGGACCAACACTGAAGGGGACTGAATTCAAGGGGGTAGCCTATGTGAGCTGTGGATCATGATGTTGTACGCATAGGGGGTAGTAAAGCTAGGCTGGGTAACGTTTTTTGAGCCTGCTTGTAATTGTGTACCACACTTCACATAGGTCCTTAAGAAGTGACACCCGATTCTTCAGAACAACTAGGCACGAAACATGTCAACCCCACCTTAGAGACTGCCCGCTAGGAACATTACATTCCCATAGGGCGTCCATTTCAAACTTTTTAACTAAGCATGATCTACCTCCACTATTAAAATTATTGAGTATAGGACTGACCCTGACCTATTTTAAACCACTACCCATGTGCACACAACCATCCACAGTCCCCAGACCCGCATGCACCTAACCGCTTCCCAACAAAGAGCCCCGGAAACGGTGAGCCCGTCGAGCATTGCAGCGCCGGCCCGACGAGGAGCAAGGCCCAATGATGAAGCATGACACATTTCGGGGTGTGTGAGGGAAACATGACAAAAGCTTTGTCTTTTCCCCTTTCCCCACCAACCCCCCTTTAGGAACTGCACCCCCCTTTTGTTTCACGTTCTCCTTGGAGCCACGTGTGCAGGACCTGGTTAAAAATCGGCTCCCAGTCCCCCCTCGCTCTCTCAAGGCCTTGTGTGCAGACATTATCTTTGCAACATAAAATTAGCTAAAGAAAGATATATTAGCCACTGAATTGACAAAACCACAAATTCTAACAAATATTAAAGGAATTTATTAGTCCCCCTCCTGCCAGTCTGAAAGCCCTGCTTCAACTGAATGGGCTAACGAACTCTCCGCATTTTTTGAAGGAAAAATCAATGCCATTTATAACCTCTTTCTTAATTCAATCAGTGAATACTATGAGACTGCGCCCGTCCGCGATTCAGAACCTGTCCCAAATTATCTAAATGAATTCATGGAACTCACAGAGGAGGACCTGAGTCTTGCCCTCTTCAAAATAAAATCAGGCTCCCCGACCCACCCAGTCTCACCCCATTTCATGCCCAGCATTGCCTCAGCTCTCTGTAAAAGTCTAACTGACCTTTTTTAAGTTTCAAAAGATACGTTTATTAACAGTATGTCAGAAAAGAAACAAGTATGCAATCATAAGCAGAAAGGCATCAAGTTTAAGCGACACAAAACATATTGTTAATGGGAATTCAGCAAATGAATATGTAATAGAAAAAAGGTCCATGGTAGAATAACAAAAGGAAAAGAAAAAAAGGGGGTATACAGAATGGAGGCTAAATGCGGGATTCAATGATTACACAATTAAAGTATGGTTACCATAGATACATTTAAAAAAAGAGTAAAACAAATTAAGAAGTGAACAATAACAAAGAGTTCAGGGGGTTGAGTAACTTCTTGAATACATGGTTTTGAAGCAAAAGATGTTTTAGGACTATTGTCCAAAAACTACATCTCTAAGTGACCTTTTTAATCTGTCTTTAAATAGTGCCACCTTTATCATAATCTGGAAGGCATCCAGGGTCAAACCCACCCTCAAAAAACGGATTCTATTGATCCTAAAGAACCTAGCAATTATTGACCAATCTCTCTCCTTCCCTATTTCGGAAAGGTTTTAGAGTCCTTGGCCAACAGGCAAAATACTACCTTTCTGGAGAATAATAAACTGCTGGACCCCTCTCAATCGGGGTTTAGGGCTGCCCACAGCACCAACACTTTGCTGATAGAGGTAGTTGACAGTATTAGACTGGCCCAGGACAACAGTCAGTCAGCTATACTTGTACTACTTGATCTGTCTGCAGCGTTTGATACCACCTCCCACAGTATTTTAATACACTGACTGTGGGGGAAAGGAATTAGGGGAAAGGCCCTAAATTGGTTCAGGAGCTACTGAACGGACCAAACTTCGTTGGTCCACACTGGTATCTTCATCTCCCAAAGTTGGGCGGTAGATAAAGGAGTCCCCCAGGGATCTATCCTTAGCCCCACCCTTTTTAATCTTTATGCTCTCATGTGCTGCCTGGTTCCTGCTGTTTGCTACCCTCTGCCCTGCTGAGCAAAGGACTGAACCCATCTTACTTGAACCCAGAGTGACTCCAAGGGCTTGCTTGCTTGCCACCTATTCTGAAGTCTCAGGGACATCAAAGACTTCCTGCAAAAGCTCTGCTTCTGTGAGTCCCGCTCTGCCAAGTGGTGCCAATCTTGTCCTGGGCCCTTGAAAGTGAGCTTGTGCTGTGCTGATTTACAAACCCGATGCATCAACGACTTTGCACCGATCAGAACGGGTGCATCTCCTTTGATGCCAATGAGGTTGCTGCTCGAGGACATCGCTTCGACCTACTGCACAGCTCGATGATGAAGCATCACCTGCATCACAAAGAGATTGACAACGATGCATCATCCACTGTTCCATGCAGCGGGTCTTCAATGTTGACTTTTCCTCCATGCAAGGTACTTTTTCAGCAGGGCCTGAATGAATGCCGAATCCATCTTGGTCAGCCTGAACTTTGGAATTACCCCATTCTAGTGCAACCAGAAATCCCAGGTTGTCGCTTTAGGACTCTTAGCACTATATATTCATTTATTCTTTAAAAATTCATGACTCCAGTTCTACTTATTGAATTGTTTTTGTTTTTGTCTTATATTACTCATACAAATGTAATCTATTTTCCTAACCTTTGTGGAGTATTTTTGTGGTGCTTTCATTTGGTTACTGTGTGTGTGTTGCACAAATACTTTGCACATTGCCTCTCATGTTTATGCTGACATAGAGGGCTTTTCTGTAGTCCACCACGCAGGTTATTAGTGTGTCTCAGGGGGATCCATTTGAAGGTCTTATGGAGAATGTGTAGGGTGTTGAAGCAGCAGGAGGTGGCGCGTTGACCTGTCGGTTCATGGAGAGGGAGGAGTCAAGTACGATTCCGACTTTTCGGAGAGTGGTCTGTGTGGTTTGGAGAGCTGCCGAGGGCGGTTGGCCACCAGGTGTTGTTCCATTCTGATGGGGTGGTTCTGAGGACTTCTGTTTTCTCTGGGTTGAGTTTCAGGCAGCTGTTGTTCATCCAGAGTGCGATATCCTGCATTCCTTCCTGGATGTTGAGTATGGTGGTGGTGGGGTCCTTGGTGAGGGAGTGGATGAGCTGGATGTGGTAAGCGTAGGATACTATGCCAAGGCAGTGCTGTCTGACGGTTCTTCAAGCAACAGTGGTCCCTTACAAGCCTGGAGATAGAATCAATAAATATAGACACAATCGTTTCTATATTGATTGACATGTCCAGACGGACAGAGGTCGAATATTTACTTATTTAGCATTTAAGACAAAATTGCAAACAATATACAAGGTGGGGCACAAGCCTGTACCCAACTTAACGCACATAAAACATAAAAAAGAAATTAGAACAAAAGACAAACAAAGGGCTTTTAGGTAAAAGCTTAGGGTTCTGTTATACTGTTAATTGCACAGTTTAAAACGTAGATCAGAACAATACTAGCACTTTTTAGGAGACATATAGGTTTTTCAATTGTATAAGGTGTACACATTTGTCAACGGCATTTCGATCGGTTTAACACAATACACGGATCATCATCAAGACATGTAATAAAGGCCTAACAGTTATAAGCCTCATTTGCCGTGTGGCAGCCGGTAGATAACATGGCTACGGTAACCGCTGAGGTTGCAGCAGTGAATTCCAGGGAATGTAGACAGTATGGCTTGGTGAACCGAATGAGAATTCCAAGGGGAGCCTAGATAAGCCTAGATGGCGGCATAATAGATCGCTCTCTTGCACTTAGTGGCTCAATGACCAGACGGTGTGGGATATGGACTGCTCGGTTGCAGGTGAAGATTGTCTGACGATGGCAGCGAGGAGGGCCATGTAGATGTTGAAGAGGGTTGTGGTGAGTGATGATCCCTCGGGCACTCCGTTGGTTTCCGTGGGTTCAGAGAGGAAGGGTGGCAGACTGATTCTTTGGCTTCTGCTGTTGAGGAAAGAGCTGATCCAGTTGAGGGCAGTTCCTTGTATGTTGGTGTCGTGTAGTCCGGTGGCAAGTGTGCGGTAGGTGACGGTGTTGAATGCTGCTGACAGGTCGAGTAGGATCATGCCTGGGATGTGGCCTTGGTCAAGGAGGGTGCAGATGTTACCTGTTACCTGTAGCGCCAAGAAACTGTATAGTGTATGTTGTGCTTTATAAATGCCTTTCACATCACATCACATCACATCACCTGTGGCGTGGGTAGGGTGGTCTTGGTGCTGTGGTTACACACAGATCCATGGTGGCCATCTTTGAATGGGTTTGTAATGTTTTTCAAACCCATTCAAAGAGAGCCATGGTGGATGCATGGACACCCTTGATGGCTATCTTACAAAAATGCACTGGCATTGCTGTGACCTATTAGCTTTGCCCACACCTTTCTTTTACTCATTATTAGTGCTTAAATGAAAATTATTATTTGCTTGGTGGATTTAATTTGATTGAACTCAACTCTTTACCAGCAGCATCATGAAACCTGAATCTAAGTTTCATTCTTCTTAGATTGTACACTAAATACTGTTAAAGCGCACTATCCGATCACCAATATTAATGCATTATTCAATTTGTGAAGTGCACCATATATTCAAAGTTCAGTAACATTACCTGTACTGATGAATGCCCTTCCTTTCCCTACTTCATGTTAGTTAAGGGACGGTTGAATAGATGGCTGGCTGCATAGTTTCGGCACGTGTGGAATTAGGTCTCCTGACCCTTCCTCAGCTTCAACGTTGGCATCTGAGTCCTCATAATACTGACTCGGTTTTAGCAACTGAGAGGCAAATAGAGCCTTCTCTCTGCCAGAATCCGTATTTTCACTGCAGGGCAACTGAGGGCATCTTTCCTCTGGAAGGCCTGCTTGTCCTGTGAGCCAATTGCCATCTTCAACAAGATGCACTATGTATTAAGCTTCCTCGATTTTGGGACTCTTCCTGTGTTGGAATGCACCATCAGAATGGTCCTCTCAAAGTGACTTACACTTTCTAATTTCCTTCTGTTTCAGTTTTACATGTTGCTTTCGAAGAATTCCAAAGCTTAACTACTGAAGAGTATGCTTGTGGCCCTGTTTAAAAATAGAGAATTAGATTTGTACAGAGGCAAATGTCAGAGCCTGATGCCAGCAATATCAAAAGCTGGTGTTGCCGAATACAGTGGCGCACCCCCCAATTAGGGCAGAGCCCCCTGCAGCCAGTGCTAATAAAACGAATTGCTGTTTTATTTTCACTGCTCCCAGCCGAGCAGCGTTTGGGTAGGGGGGGGGGGGGGGGGAGGGCTGCTGCTGACTGGCAGCAGGGGAGTCATGCTCACTCCACCAGCTTACACTGCGCATGTTATTTTGGCCGGCTGTTTTGCGACGGCCAGATTGATATGCGTAGTGTAAACCTCTCCACCCAGCTGTGTCAGACAGCTGGGTGGAAAGCGCTGCAGGAGCGTCGAGGCAGCCGGCTCAAGCCAATCCTAGCTCTGCTCTCATGCTGCTTATCTGCAGCATCGGGATTTGCAGAAAGGGGTTGCCTGAGTCTCCATTAGTCATGCTGACGACAAAAGAAAGAAGAAAACATGGAGAGCTAAACATGGGTAAGTACATTTGTAATGTTTTTCAATTCTTTTTTTGCCCCCACACCACCGGGATTGTCTCTCAGTCCCCCCTCCCCCCCCCCCCCCCCCCACGCCTCTCCAGTGTTGAGGGTCACCGACCACCCCTGGCCGAATACCAAGAATGTCCAGTTTTGATTCCACTTCATGCCTCCTTCTTCCACCACCTTACGCATTGTGCCTCTTCAGCTCACTCGTATAGGTCTTTTTCTCTTGTCCCTCTGTTCCAATCTTTCTCTTCCTCCTTCCTTCTGCCTTTTCTCACTTCCACACAAAATATATTCTCTTTAAGCATAACACCTGATAAATGCTCTACTGATCATACATACCTATTCTGTGGGAGAAGTGTTCTTTTCAATTGCTTTCTGCATACAACAGCACAGCAGTGAGCCTCATTGATTGGAATGGAATCACTGCTCAGGCAGGTGGACTAACACACATATTTCCAATTTTATTAAATACTCCTCTGGCCTGATCTAAAATATTCATACTTTTTTTTTGAAGCATTCGCTCAAGGAAGCTGATCCAAAGTGACCACACAGACTCAAAAACTCAAAGCCCCTTTGTGTTTACACTTAAAGATGTCTGTGGCCAGACCTAACAAACCTAAGGCCCTTTTTAGGATTGATCATATATTGTAATTCAGAGGTACTGTAAATAATTTAGGTGTGGTATTTATACTCTCAAAAACAAGGACCTACTGGGTAGGCGTCTTAGATTTCAATATAGACCTGTATAACAAGCATTGTCAAAGCCAATTGATCAGTGCCATATTACAGAGGTGCCCAGGGAGTGCAACATGCATTGAGTCCACTTTGTGTGCCCTCGGGGCAGTTTGGTATTATAGAAGGAGCGGCAAACGCTTGCGTTGCCCCTTTTCTAATACAGATAGTGCTGGTGCACATGTAGCACCAGCTCTCTCATTAGATGGCGTTCTCTTATTTGTATGGGTCGTGGACCCATACAAATGAGGGAATCTCTTTGCCTCTGCACCCACGCTGTATTACTGACATGGGTGAAGAGGCAAACATGTTGTTAGAAGGTGCACTGAAAGTTCCCACCCAAAAGATGTCGCACCTTCAGTGTGCATTAACCCTTTGCGTGCTGGTGACGGTACCACTCCGTCACCAGCCACGGACGCGCTGTGCTAATGACGGAGTGGTTCCGTCACAGCCCGGCCACCGCGCCTGTGCGGCATCAATTCCGCACCTGCGCTGCGCGTTCTATTAAGTGGGCGGGGCCGTGACAGAACCACTCCGTCACAAGCACAGCGCGCCTGTAGCACGTGATGGAGTGGTTCCGTCACAAGCATGGCGGTGCCGTGCTAACTATAATAGGGCCCAAGGTGTTGAATGACAGCCTTTTAGTTTTGTCAATGCTTATATTTTTATCCAGTGGTTTGTAAAATGGTATTGTTAGAAGGCCTTGCAGGTCCTCACCAATATATATTAAAAGGGTTAGGGCTCAAAAAAGCACACATTGTCATAGTAGTCCCTGACACTTACGAGAACTACTTCGTGTGTAAAAGTGCTCCTTGTGAAAGAATAGAATGTTGTCACTCACAGTGAAGTTAGCCAATGGCTGAAGTGGCTGACCCATCGCCCCATCCTGTATGCTGTAGGGGGCGGAAGAAAAATTGTAATGACACTTCAACCGGACAATGGATGAATAGGAGTGGCTGAAAGGAAAGCCTCTATGAATAAGTATATTGTATAAATACATTTATTAAAGTAAAAAGGTCTAATGCCAGACTTAATAAGGGGCTTTGGTCCATAAAAGGCTGGACTAATAAATGCCCTTTAAGCAACTTTTATAAAAATGAAAGATAAAAAAGTTCTAGAAAAAGATGGCTTCATTTTCATTGCAAAAAGTGAAAAATCACCATTCGTCATTTCTGTAAGCAAATGTCATGCCTTGAAGACGCCTTTTCTTGAAGTCTCTATTAGATGCTCAGAAATATTTACAAGCAAATATGTGTTAAATGTTTTGCAATCATTAGCAGTGAGAAGAAAGTTAGACAATCTGACAATTGGGAGCTGTAAAAATCGCCCCCATTGTCAGGCTCAAACCTGTAAAAAACGTTAATTTGCCCAATACGGCAAAATTCCTTGCACTGTTCCGGCAGCATTCTCCATTAGGGAAGCATAAAAAGATGCAAATTAAAAGTTGCTATATTTTTGCACCAGTGCAAAATTTCTGTACACAGACCCTCTAATCTCCAAGGAAAGAGTCATATTTTTCTGTAGTCCTGAAAGTGCAATGGCGCCTGTTTCCTACACTCCTTTTCGTTTCCCTTAGGGCTGCCTGAGTGGCATTGTGCAAATCTCAACCCGAATCTCTCCACATGCTTACAATTAGGAAGTGGCTTCTAGCCACTAGCCCCCTCCGCCAGCGGCCTCTGAAAAGAAGCCCTAGTCAGCAAATTAATAAAAGGCTGCGGCGTGGCTTGCATCTTATTAAGCCCCCCCACTTCTGACATTCTTGGCCAGGCGCCTGCTGTTCTTGGCAGAGCTGCTCACCGCCAGTAACCTACGCTCTTTTCCTACAGTGGCATCTGAGGCCTTGGATTTTTACCCAGAATGTAAAGCCACAGCTCCGATGTCTTCTAACAGGAATCTGGAATTTAGATACAAATTGTGCCTTTTTTCTTAAAAAAGATGGAAAATTATCACTGAATAGTGTTTGTATGAAAAACATGTAGGCATGTAATAAATATCTTTATAAACTGCTGTTCAATATTAAAAAAAAATTTGAGTCGTCCACTCTGTTGTAGCAATAAAAGATATCACTTTTTACAAGTGAAAGTGACGTCAGAACTACAGGCTTCACCGAACCACACAACTTCTTAACAGCAACCGAAAGCCTCGCATGCCCCCTGCACATTGTGAGGACAAGGATTGCAGGTACCAGGACCCCTGCAGTCAGTGCTTAATTTGAAAAAAAAATAATAATATATAAGTGCCAGGACTCTTTTCAGGAGGCTATAGCAACTTAAACCACACATTGACCCTGCTATTCTGCCAATAGCAGTAACATCGCAACTACTAACCATCAAACACTACAGGTGTGACAATTCGGACTCATTCAGAGCCCCAAAGCTACAACAAGCATTTACAATGCAATGGTCTCGGCATTATTAAAGGTAGAGCTATTGGCATTGCTCATGACATTTTTTTTTTTTTTTGTAATCATAAATAAATGGCATTGTCATTTACATTGCCAATAGCTTAATCGTTAAATAAATGGCATTGTCATTTACAATGCCAATAGCTTAATTGCTCGCAAATGCATGACCTATTGCATTACACCCACACAGAGCCACACACACAAAGCCACCCACACACACATACAGAGCCACCCACACACACATACAGAGCCACAGACACACACAGACAGAGCCACACACAGCCCCACACACACAGAGCCCCCCCCACACACACACAGAGCCCCCCCACACACACAGAGCCCTCCCCCCACACACACAGAGCCCCTCACACACACAGAGCCCCCCACACACAGAGCCCCCACACACACAGAGCCCCCCACACCCACAGAGCCCCCCCACACACACAGAGCCCCCCCCCCACACACATAGAGCCCCCCCCACACAGACAGAGCCACCCCACACAAACACCCAGAGCCCCCGACACACACACCCAGAGCCCACACACACACCCCGAGCCCACACACACCCAGAGCCCACACACACCCAGAGCCCACACACACACACACAGAGCCCCCCCACACATACAGAGCCCCCCCACACACACAGAGCCCCCAACACACACACCCAGAGCCCCCCCACCACACACACAGAGCCCACACACACACCCAGAGCCCACACACACATCCAGAGCCCCCCCACACACAGAAGCCCCCCCACACACACAGAGCCACACACACACCCACAGCCCCCCCCCACACACACAGCCCCCACACACAGAGCCCCCCACACACCCAGAGCCCACACACACACCCAGAGCCCACACACACACACAGAGCCCCCCCCCCACACACACACAGAGCCCACACACACACAGAGCCCACACACACACACACACAGAGCCCACACACACACACAGAGCCCAAACACACAGACAGGGCCCACACACAAACACAGAGCCCATACATACCCAGAGCCACACACACACACACACACACACACACACACACACACACACACAACCACACACACAGAGCCACACACACACACACCCAGAGCCACACACACACACACACCCAGAGCCACACACACACACACCAAGAGCCACACACACCCAGAGCCACACACACCCAGAGCCACACACACACCCAGAGCCACACTCACACCCAGAGCCACACACGCACCCAGAGCCACACACACACCCAGAGCCACACACACACACCCTGAGCCACACACATACACACACACACACCCAGAGCCACACACACAAACCCAGAGCCACACACACACACCCAGAGCCACACACACACACCCAGAGCCACACATACACACCCAGAGCAACATACACACACAGCAGAGCAAGCACAGCGAGGGGGAAGGGAAGCAAGCACAGCGAGGGGGCAGGGGAGCAAGCACAGCCAGGGGGCAGGGGAGCAAGCACAGCCACGGGGCAGGGGAGCAAGCACAGCGAGGGGGCAGGGGAGCAAGCACAGCCAGGGGGCAGGGAAGCAAGCACAGCAAGGGGACAGGGAAGCAAGCATAGCCAGGTGGCAGGAAAGAAAGCACAGCGAGGGGGCAGGGGAGCAAGAACAGCCAGGGGGCAGGGAAGCAAGCACAGCCAGGTGGCAGGGAAGAAAGCACAGCGAGGGGGCAGAGGAGCAAGCACAGCCAGGGGGCAGGGGAGCAAGCACAGCCAGGGGGCAGGGGAGCAAGCACAGCCAGAGGGCAGGGGAGCAAGCACAGCGAGGGGACAGGGAAGCAAGCACAGCCAGGGGGCAGGGAAGCAAGCACAGCCAGGGGGCAGGGAAGCAAACACAGCCAGGGGGCAGGGGAGCCAGAGGGCAGGGAAGCAAGCAGAGCCAGGGGGCAGGGGAACCAGGGGGCAGGGGAGCAAGTACAGCCAGGGGGCAGGGGAGCAAGCACAACAAGGGGGCTCCCTTTACACTCCCAGACTAAATTAAATCTTTCATAAGTAGTCACTGGAAAAAAAATGAATTTCGGACAGCAAAATCGCTGCTTGAAAACATGCCAACATGAGTCATGTGAGAACAAGTGTGACCACACCTTAAAAGGCACTGGGAGAATAACTTCAAAAGTATGGTATGGAGCTACAAAAGAACATCATAAACATGGTCTCACATCTACAATTCATACCAAGCAAAAGCGTTTTGAAATACAAGTCCATTGGTAGGGTGAGTCATGCCCACATAGGATGCAGCATTATTTCCAAGACCAGTCTGAAAATGAGTTCCAAGGCAGTAAGTGCAGCTGTTTTTAACCACCACTACCAACAGGGATTTGTGGATAAACGTACAGTACTTCCTAGAAAAGTTAACTGAAGTTTTAATGTTCATCAGGCAGAATTTCAGCACTCAAAAACAACGGTTTCATACACAGTAATTAATCAGAGACGTCAACGGTGCTATTAACACATGTTTATAAACAAAAACCTCCACAAAGTCTAGAGTTTACTGAAAACTCTTGAAATAGCGTATATGAGTAGTCGAGTATAGCTAGAGGTACTTTGAGAAAACAAGTCAATGAACACACTCAGCTGACAGGAGGTGGGATAATGTTGTGCAACACTACAAACTAAATTAACAATCATTATAAAGCGCATTTTCTTTTAGACTGGTTGTTCAAATCAAATAGTGTATTGCACAGTAACTTTGCACATGAAATAATTATCAGAAAATCAAATTGGTTGTTACGGAGCTCAACAGGGTGCCTCCATAGGGGTTTCATGTATCAGTTTAAGAAATACGATCTTCTTAACGAGGGCTCAGACATGAGCACAAAAAGACTGCAAATCATGTCAGGGGACCTAAATTGGACGCATATTTCAGAGGAGATCAGCATTTTAGTCTGAACACGCTTTAGGTTCAATAATAAATTGTGCGTGCTTCTCTCCGTCCAAAAACAGCAAATGTTTCCTTAAAAGCAACATTATACCACATGTGCTTGAAATTCATTAATAAGACACCAGACTGATGCGGTAAACTTACGAAACATGTGCACCATTTTTGTTTGTATAAAGTTCAACA
Source organism: Lissotriton vulgaris (assembly GCF_964263255.1). NCBI lineage: Eukaryota > Metazoa > Chordata > Amphibia > Caudata > Salamandridae > Lissotriton > Lissotriton vulgaris. The sequence continues at coordinate 101,447,540 of NC_141689.1, read as the reverse complement.
AGAAGCACGTCTACATAACTACTCATAAAAATAACTGCTGATGGCGGACAAACATCGCTCCACGTTTCCTCGTGTGCATGCAAGCTGCAACACCATCCCCCAGCCAAAGTTTAAAGTAACCATCGCAAAGCTAGAATGCATCAGTAGGTACAATGAATTCGAACAAAACTCTTTATATACACTATGGCACAATAACACAACTGTTGCAATTCTTGCCATTTGCAAAAGTACAAAAAACTGCATTTTCGGAAACACAAAAATTCTAAAGCACTGCCTTGAGGAGAAAAAAAACAGACAAACAGAATCTATGAAGCGTGTACAGAGGCGCTAGCATTTGTATTGTAAAGCTGCCCATTAGAAATCGCTTCCTACCTGGGAAATGTTTCCCTAAATTCTGTATTTGCGGTGATGTGTATATTAAAAGAGGGAACTCCTCCCGTAGAGCTCCGCTTCCCTCACAAGCCCGCAGCGATTACCGTCAGTTCAACAAGAAGCACGTCTACATAATTACTCATAAAAATAACTGTGCTGATGGCGGATAAACATCGCTCCACATTTCCTCGTGTGCATGCAAGCTGCAACACCATCCCCCAGCCAAAGTTTAAAGTAACCATCGCAAAGCTAGACTGCATCAGTAGGTACAATGAATTCGAACAAAACTCTTAAAAGAGGGAACTCCTCCCATAGAGCTCCGCTTCCCTCACAAGCCCGCAGCGATTACCGTCTTGGAGCTGGAGACGACAAAAAAGCCCACGCTGCCGGTGAGGGTGCGAGGTATAAGCATTTTAGCATCTTTAATCTTTATACAAACCCCATTTCTAAAATCCGAGCACCAGGGTTTCACTGCCGGCAAACAAACTGCCACCACTTCTGCTGCACAGGACGGAGGTATGGCAGACCCCCCTGCGGGTTACAGCTGGGCTTTAAATCGCTTTTCGCATTTTTCCATTGGGCGAAGAGAGTCTGGTGGAAAGCAGTGCTCTCCGATGGGCTGCTGAGAACGGCACCACGCACCACAGAGCAAAACAAGAAAAAAAAAATGGCGGCCGCAAATTTCGGATTCGGGGCGTGGCTTAAAAGTGAAACCAACAGAGCGAGACCGCCCCCGAATCCGAAATAGACGGAGCTTCTTTAGAGGGACGCCTCTCTCCTCCAATGGCTGTCCTCCATTTAGGAAGCCAGCCAATGGAGGAGAGACGAAAAGAGAGGCGGGATAAAGCAGCCACTCTAAGAATCAATAATTCTCCGGACTTCCGGCTTGGCCTACGGCCAATCCTACGGTCCCTCGACCTAAAAATGGCTTGGGCGGTAGGCAATACTCATTTTTAATTCATATTGAATTAATAATTAACTGTTGTTATGCTCACCTCAAAAAAGCCAGGCTGTCACAGGCGTCAGTGTTGACAATTACATGCTGGTGCCCAGCACCGGAAACTTCTAGCTCAAATTAAGCACTGCCTGCAGTCAGCCCTTTCACTTGCTAAATAATATGAAGACACCTAGTACTGGCACAATTTGTGTGAAACTGCGGGCGGAGTGGGGTGGCGGGAGTTGTGCTACAGTCCTTGGAGGGATGAGTGAGTGGATCTGTCAGGGTTGAAATCTAGGATTTACAGGTTGCACAGAAATATAATATATACAGCAATCAAATTAACCCTTCTCAATTGCACACACCATTTGTGCTTGTGAACATGAAGCCATATATTTACCTACATTTTAATAAATTAATAACATTCTAGCATAGCCCGTACGATACGTGGAATACGGTGTACATTAAGTACTCTTAGAAAGAGCCATTCCTCCTCCCATCGACCCCCCTACCCTTTACAAAACAAGCATTGGCAAAGCGAATAGGTCTTGTCTTCTAGACCTGTTGGCTCTGACAGAGCCTTTTGGAGATGCTTTACGCCACTGACAAAAGTAAAAAAAAACGCTCAAAACAAAATTGGGAAGACTGATCTGTGGTGCCGCGTCATTATGTATCTGTATGCGTTCGTGATGACCGGGGGCACACTCGGGTGTCACTGCACATTTGCACACCTGCAAAATGATGCGGTGCCATTTTTTATCTACTGAGATGAATAAATAAAAAAATGAAAAAATGTTATATTAAAGTCCCTTTTGAAGGCATAGAGGCGGCAGTAATTTGATGCTTGGTCTCCCCTTCCCCCCATGCCAACCTCCCCCCTCCCCAAAAAACCCCGGTGGTTTGGGGGGGCAACAAAGGAGCAGGTAGGATGAGCAATAGGGAGTGGTCAGGAGGAGAGATAAAGCAGCAGAAGTAAGAGGGCAACAAGATATTATTTTAGACTTACCGTTTATACCTACCTCACACAATGTAGCACCCTAAGCCCCATTTAAGTATCACACCTGCTCCATATAGACTTGATTCTCACTGTAGGAACCTCACAGGACAATCACGACGGAGACCGAAGGGTGCTTTCAGGTATCTTTATTTATTATTATTGCAGCGCGCCCACATGCATCTTCTTCCTGGTCACTTCCTGCATGACTGAATCTCTGTCCCTGCGCTGACCGGAACTCGTGTCCGGTTTCCTGCCCCTCCCCTTGCTCCTAAGTCGGGTTCTAGTGCCCCATGTCCAGGGCACGACATCTCCCTCCTTGTTGCAAACAAAACATTGTGCTGACACTTATTTGTTGTTACTCACATATAGAGAGATAAGAGAGAGAGAGAGAGAGAGAGAGAGAGAGAGATAGATAGAGATAGAGATGAAAGTAACTTTTCACATCACATTTCTTCAATCAGTCTCTTTGGCCTTTTGCTTTCTCTTTTCTGCCGTGTTTCTCGTTCGCCGATCTGCGCGCCTTCATCCTGTCTGTTTTCTCTCGAAGCTGTGGCCTGTCTGTCTTCTTCCTCACCCTTCATTCCTTGAAGTGTGAGCTATTTCTTGTGATGTGGTATCGCCCTGCTGATGCTGTTATCATGGGCCCTTTCACCTCCCTCACTGTTAACGGCTCCTTCGAGAACGGTCTGTCTGACTTCCTCAGCTGTCTTTGTCGCACTACCACTTTGTCTCCTTGTTTTAGTTGCGCCGGCGTGGCGTGTCTCCTTGTGTCCGCATATACCTTCATTTTTGCTTTTGCTTCTTGATCTTTAGTGGCGATGCTGCCTCGCTCTGGCTTCGCTACCATCTCTAGCTGCGGTATCCTCGTCCTGCTCAAACGGCCCAGCACTAGCTCAGCTGGGCACTGTCCTGTGGAGCTGTGGGGAGTGTTTCTGTAGTCCCTTAGCGCTGCGAGGCCCCAGGGTGGTTATGCGCTATACAAATGCAATTTTTCATTTCATTTCATTTCATTTCATTTCATTATTTGGCACAAAGCCTGCCCTATCGATATTTGTGTCAGCTTAGCTCCTTGTACGGCCTTCTTTATTGTTCCCATGAACCTTTCTGCCATGCCATTTGCCTGTGGCCCCAACGGTGTTATTTTCCGGTGACAGATCCCTATGTAGTCCATGAATTTTCTGAACTCCTCCCCTGAGAAGGGCGGACCATTGTCAGTCTTTAGAGTTTGTGGAGAGCCCCATTCTGCAAAGACATCGTCCATAGCCGGCAGCGTTGCACTTGCTGATGTTGACGCCACCTGCCGTACAATGGGAAACCGGGAGAATTCCTGGTTTGTGTATGATCTTGAAGTTGTAGTCCATTAGTCTTATTCCCCAACTCTCTATTTGGGCTGGTATCTTTGCATTAGGGTTTCCGTAGATCGTCACTAGTGCCTGGTGATCCGTTATTATGGTGAATGGTTTCCCATATATGAACATGTGATAGTGCTCTTATGCCCATACTACTGCCAGGCTCTCTTTCTCCGGCTGAGAGCATGCCCTCTCGATGTCAGACAGGCTCTTGCTTCCAAAGGCACCTATGCATCTTGGTGAGTCTTTGCCTGGCCTATATTGTGCCAGTATCGCTCTCAACCCCACCTGGCTGGTGTCCACCGTGAATTCCGTGCATAGCAGTGGGTCAAAATAGGCAAGGTGGTCTACTGCTACCAGTGCTTTTCTAATCGCTTCAAATGCTTTGTTGCAGTCTTCGGTCCATGTGAAGGTCTAGCCTTGTTTGGTCAGTTCTCTCAATGGCTGGTCACCGTGGAAAAATCTTTTATATATCTTGCGCCGTAGCTGGCAAGCCCGAGGAATGACTTTACCTCTGCAACGTCTCTTGGGTGTTTTGCTTTTTCTAGCATGTCCACTTTGCTGCGATCTGGTCGCATCCCTTTTTTGGAGAAAATGTGTCCAAAGAACACCAATTCGTATCGCCCAATTTCGCACTTGTCCTCATTTAGCGCCAGCCCTGCTTGTTATAGCTGTGAGCATACATCACGCAGTGCTTTGTCATGTTCATCATCTGATTTGCCGAACACCAGAATGTCGTCAGTGTAGTTCAGACTGTTTTTTACCGGCCTTATTACCTGCCGTATTGTCTCTTGGAATATTTCAGCTGCCGATGATATTCCAAAGCTCAAACGTTTGTATCGGAAGAGACCCATGTGTGTGGAAAATGTAGTGATGTATCTGGACTGCGGGTCAATTTCCAGCTGATGATAGCCTTTGCACAGGTCCAGCTTTGAGAATCATCGTGTGCCTGTCAGGCAGCTGATCATGTCGTCAAGGTGTGGTTCAGGGCGTCTTTCACGTTCAATCGCTTTGTTCGGTATTCTCATGTCAACACAGATGCAAATTTTGAATGTGTTCTTCTTGGGCACCATCACTATTGGCGATACCCATGACGTTGGTCCCTCTGCTGGCACTATGATGTCCTGACTTAGCAACGCTTCGATTTCTTCCTCTACTTGTGGTTGTAGATGTATCGGTTCTCGCCTGTGGTGTTGAGCCACCGGTTTTACTGCTTCATTGATGTGCAGTGTTATTTTTCATCCTTTCAGCTTCCCTAGCCCCTGTAGGAGTCCGGGATACTCTCGCAGGATGCTTTTCTTCTCTGACATGTGGTATGTCATTCCGAGGAGGCCCATTACCTGCGCTGTTACATTGCTCAGTAAGCATGATGCCGGAATGTCACCCTTTAGTACGTTTATGTCTTCCTTGATTATTTGGCCTTTATATCCCATGTTCATCACAGGTTTTCTTGATCCCCACGTGAGGACATCAACTCTGGACGGTACTAGTACCGGCTTTACTTCCATCTTCTCATATTCTGATACACACATGATGTTGCATGTTGCTCCGCTGTCTAACATGAACCTTGTCTTGTGTGGCCCCATGTCTATGGTCACGCACTCTGTTTTCTTTACTTCATTTTTTCCCATCAGGTTTGATGATTTCTCGACTCGTGTCTTCTTCGGGGGACACGGCAACATGATTGGTCATGAGGTATAGGCGTTCTACCTTTTCTTCTCCCTCTTCTTCCCCTGATACAGCCGTTGAGCTTCTGTTTGTTGTTTCCATGTCTCTGGCATGCCTGCTCATCGTCGTCCTTGGTCTTCCTGGTCTTCCTCTCTCGCTTCTGAACTGCAGTCCCAGACATGCACTGGTGAAGTGATTGCTCCTATTACACTTCCTGCATGTCAGGCCCATTGCCGGGCACGCGCCTTTGTGGGTGAATCCAAGTCTGCATCTGTAGCAGGTCATGTCTGATTGCTTCCTTGCCGCCTGTTCATTGCATCCTTTCTTCTAGGTGCGTGTGCGGTTGTTTTCCGCCATGCGGCGTGCTTGTTCTATTCGCCTTTCCTTGCTTCGCTCCATTTGTTTTGCTTGCACTGTTGCTCTTGCCTCGGCCCTTGCCAATGACAGTATTTTCTCCAGCGATGTTGGCTCCTTCAGAATCCTCGCACGGAATTCCATGTCACGACATCCTTTAATGATGCGCAGGCAAATTGCTTGTTCATTGTCAAACTTGTCGAATTCACAGTGTGTCACCAGCTTGCGCAGCCGTGTCGCGAAGTCAACTTGCGATTCGTCCGTGTGCTTAAATGCAATTGTGAAAGTGTACCTTTCAAAGTCAATATTTTGTTTGTGGATCAAATTTGTCTGAGAGACACTTTATTAGCCCTTTGTACGTCGACGTCTCTCCTTCCAGTAGTGTTACTAGCAGGTCCTCAATTTCATCGCCTACCAGATTTAGAAACAGATCCATTTGTTTGTCGTGTGTTACATTTGTGGCGCGGATGTACCGCTCAAATTTTTAATCCATTTCTCCCATCTGTTCCCTACTTGCGGCTCTGATAGGTTGAATGGTGGAGGTCTGCGGTATTGGGCACTCTGTTTCTCACTCCTTTGTTCAGTCATCTTTGGGCTTGCAGTGCCTCTTTCCAACTTTTTTTTTTTAAAGTTCCCTTTGTTATCTGCTTGTCTCTTTTCCAACTTTCTTTCTCTTTTCTTTCCTTCTTTATTGCTATCTTGCTACCTTTTTCATTTGCCTGTGCTTCCTTTTCTTTTTAGTGCTCTTATTTGCACTCCTTTCTTCTTTTTCCCTTTAATTCCTGGCCTTAAAATGGCCGCCTGGCCTCTCTCACTCCACATTGGGCACAATTGCCTGATTTAAAGATGGCCGCCAAAATCTTGTGTGATTTCGGGACCAATCCGGACTTTTTCTGACTTAAAGATGGCCGTCCGTTCTTCTGCAGCTGTGATTGGCCGAGCCTCCTAATTTCAAAATGGCTGCTCCTGCTCTCGCGAGTGCTCACGGGAGATTTTCTTTAGTTCCTCGCACTCTGCTTTGTTTATTTAGGGATGTCGGGGCTTCTTACCGGCTCTCACTGTCGCCGGTTGATCGTCGCTTGGCGGTACTGTTGCAGGCGGGGTGGGCTCCCGCGCCGTCACGTCTTTGCCGCTCACTCGAACCAGGGTGGGCGTCTGGCTTCGGTGTTTTGATCTGGGCACCGGACACACGTGTGCTTCCTTCCTGCGTTCATCGCTAGTTGTAGGATCCTCACAGGGCAATCACGACAGAGACCGAAGGGTGCTTTCAGGTATCTTTATTTATTATGATCGCAGTGCGCCAACTTGCATCTTCTTCATGGTCACTTCCTGCACGACTGAATCTCTGTCCCTGCACTGACCGAAACTCGTGTCCGGTTTTCTGCCCCCTCCCCTTGCTCCTGTGTCGGGTCCTAGTGCCCCATGTCCAGGGCACAACACTCACAAGGCAATTCATTCACTTTAGAAGAGACTAACACTGACCGCACTGTGCTCACACTTCTCCTATGCTATCATTATGTCTGTAAGCCCCTCTACACATCCGTGCATAATATCCCCTCTGTTTGCATCTCTTGCCTATAGGTCTCAGCGCTGGACGTCTCTTGTCACTGGCAACATGACCTTTTACCCCCAGATCCTTTGGTCGTCCTGATCGATCTCACAATGATTCCTGCTCCTGTAGTCCGGTCCTTTCCAACTCTTTTTCTTAACTACTTGCATTGTTGCTGTACCACCAGCGCTTGACTCCAAAAGTTTTTGTAGGCTATTTCCACAGCCTTGTCCAACCTAAGTACCTTCTCCATCAATAACGTCTCCTGCAGTCTTTTTCTTGAGCAGCATTTTGGCACCGCCACATTTCATCATAAACATTTTGTGATTGCAAGATGTGGCCAGATGTCTTAGAACTGCCACACAGTTATCCACAGACTCTCCTGGTAACTGCCACACATTAAGAACCTATGTCTCGCTACTGCTTCATTTTATGTGTCTTCCTCTTCTTCATCCTCTTCTTCTGGTGTTGACAGTTGCTTTAGTGTTTCCCATCGCTTCTGGACCTGAATAGCCCTTGTGAGGGGACTCCCATAGACCTCGGTTTGATCCATTCCTCACGTGGGCACTAGCCCCAACCACATAAGTGGCAAATCATTTTTATTGGCACAAATAGGTCAATGCGGAGTGGTAGCAATTTTGTGGGATCCTGCGGCTACTGCAAGGTCCATCACAAAAATGTAAGGGAAATGTGTGATTTCAGGCAAAGCTTGAGGTTTGCAGGGCTTTGTGGGTAAGAAAACCTTGTGGGATGCACACAAGGGACACTACCCTCGAATCCTCTGGTTGTCTAGTTTAAAAAATGTCTGTGGTTGGTAGGTTTCGTGTATGGTGGTCAAGCACAGCCTCAATTCCCCCAGATACCCTATTTGCTGAGTACTCCACGTAGCACTAGAAGGACTTTTTGTGTCAATGTCTCTTGGCCAACCCAGACAAGTAAGGTACCACTTTTATCAGGAGACTTTGGGGAATGATGTGTGATAGGAAATTTGTAGCTCCACACATAATCCAGAAGTTTTCCTCACAGAAATATAGGGAAATGTGTGTTTTTAATCAAAGTTTGAAGTTTGCAGGGCTTTTGTGGTTAAAACAATGGTGTGTGATGCATGCGAAGCACACCACCCTGAACTCCCTTGGATGTCTAGTTTGAGAACTGTCTGGGTCTGGTAGGCTCTTCTAGGTGCCAGCCTACCCAAGGCAAAAAACTGCAACTGAAACACTGCTGCCTATATCGAGCACACACACATATAGAAATATACACAGTGGACAGGGACCTCCTCCACTCAATCTGACAGACCAACCACTACCCGGCTGCATCGTGCTCTTGTGCCCCCTTCACCCCACATTCTACATTCCATTCTTTTTTTTTTTTTTTTTTTACTCCTCATCTCACCGTGTCAAGTCTTTGTGGAACCTTTACAGCCATACTCTCTACCTGTGGCCCGCTTAGCTGACCACACTTCACTTGGGTCGCCAGACCTCTTCCCCTTTAGTACCGGGGACATGGTGCAATCATTGGAGCGAGTGGATCATTCTTAGATTCCTTCCCCACCTCATTAGAGGGTGCCAGATGTTAGATGGCTTGTCCTTTGCCCTTTCATATTCCAGTCGTGCCATGAAAAAAGAGGCTTTTAACCATTCCTCACTTCTCGGGGGCAAGCGGTCTTTCCATCTCCTACATATTTCCCTCCTAGCCAGTAAAACCATATACAGTAAAAGCCCTTTTTGCAGCCATGTAGCAGTCTGATAGAATAGGCCATCATTTCCAAATATTATCAGAGAGGAATTTATTTCGACCCTGGTCTTAAAAAGTCCTGACAGTACTTGTGCCACATCTTGTCAGAATGATTCCAGATCTTTACACTCTGAAAGCATGTGGATGTCATATGCCAGCAATTCCTCACATCTCGGGCATTTTGGCGGTGGTGCAGGGGCAAATTTCCCGATTTTATATGGTGTATAATAAAGCCTATTAACCACGAAAAAATGGTTCTTTTTCAAACAAACAGGCTTTATATACTTGTATAATATCTTCAGGGATGGTTCTAGCATGCCCTTGGCCTGAGATACCATAGAGGAGTTATTCCATACCACCTCTGCCGGGGTTAACCCGTTGTCTTCGCCCTTTAGTAGATGTTGATACCATACCGAAATTTCTTTTTTAATAGGTGCAGAGGATTGACTTAACCTTTCTATTTCCTCATTACTTTTTATCTCCTTGCGTTCCGCTGCATGCCAAGACACTAATTGAAGATATTTAAATCTTGATAGATTCAACCCTACCTTTGCCCTCAAGTACTCCCACGGGTGTACCCCTTCCTCATCCATTAACTCTTTCCATTTCAAAATCCCTGCCCTTTTTATGGGAGCTGCCAAGGCACCTTTCAGGAGATCCGGGGTACCGGGTGAATCCCAAACTGGGGCAGAGTCAGAATAATACCCAATCCTACTGCTTACCCTTACCCTGTACCATGTCTCTAGGGCGTTTTTTAGTATCTTCAAACAAACCCTCTTGAAGAATCTTGGAGATCCAAATTTAATTATAAAGGCTTCGCTACCCCCTTCTCCTCTTGCCATTTCTCCCAGCAAACTGCCCCAAGATGAATCGTCTGGCTTAGTAAGTAGCATGCGAAGGCTTTTAAACTGAAAAGCCACTACATATAAGCTGATGTCAGGGAGAGCTAACCCGCCTTTTAATAGCCTTATTCTAAGTTTCTTCCAGGTCAGGCGCACCTCTTTGTCTCCCCACACAAAACTGCCTATTTTACTCTGTATCTTATTAATATCTTTTTTAGGGAATGTTAGCGGTATTGTGGAAAACAGGTAGGAGAACTTGGGGAGGATGACCATTTTCACCTGGTTCACTTTCCCATAGATGGACAGTAGGAGGTTCTTCCATCTGCTAAACATACGGTCCATTTCCCTCATTGTTCTATCCATGTTTAACTTGGGGATACGGTCCAGATCTCTCACAATATATATTCCCAGATACCTGAACTCCAAACTCTCAGTTCCATACCATTGATCTACGTTCCAGCACATAACTTCGGTCTTGGATCTATTCACCTCGTACCCTGATAATATCCCAAACTCTGCTGTAAGTTCCTCGATCCGAGGGATAGCTGTACCTGGGTCGCTTGTGTATAAAATCAGGTCGTCCGCGTACAGGGCCAGCTAAGAGCTATACTGCCCTGACTGAAATGGAATTATGGCGAGATCCAACCTAATTGCCTGGGCCAGGGGTTCCATATATAAACCGAACAGCAGCGGGGAGATGGGGCACCCCTGTCTGGTTCCCTGCTGAATGTTAAAAGAGGATGTTATTATGCAGTTGAGGAGAATCCTTGCAGAGGCACCTTTATAACAGTTCTTTAAGGTATGAATGAATACTGGCCCAAACCCCATTATTTCCAGCACTTCCCACAGATAATCCCAGCAGACTTTATCGAATGCCTTGGCCGCGTCCAAGTCTACCACGGCCAATGGTTCAGATTTCCCAACTGCTAGGTCAATGTTCCCTAATAGGAGATGTGTCTGGTCTTCGATATGCCTCCCTACCACGAAGCCCTTCTGATCTGCATGTATTAGCTTAGGTGTTATTTTAGCCAATCTCCCCACCAGAATACCCATAAATATTTTATAGTCGGCGTTTAGCAGGGAGATTGGTCTATATGAGTCTGCCCTTAGGGGGTCTTTGCCGTGCTTCAAGATCAGAACAATAATGGCTTCTTTCCAAGAGTTAGGGACATTGCCCGTAGGTGAATAAACAGAATTAAAAATAGTGCCAACAACGGGGCACAGTTCATCTATCAGATGTTTATAAACTTCGCTTGGGAGCGCGTCCGTGCCGACAGCTTTTTTGTTTTTTGATTTCTTTATTTGTGCTACTATCTCTTCCTCTGTAATAGGGGCGTCCAAACTAATCCTAGCCTCTTCAGATAGTGTTGGCAAATTTTTGCTGAGCAACCATGTACGTATAGCCTCAATGGATGGATTAACCCCCTTTCTATATAGCTCTGTAAATAGTGTGAGGAGGCATCTTTGCATATCCTCTATTTTACTCAATGTTTCCCCGATGCTGTTAATTATTAGCTCTTTGATATCATTCCTAGCCCGGTCGGTTCTAGATTTCCAAGCCAATAATGCTCCTGCCTTCTCTCCATATTCAAAATTTTCCATCCTACTTGCATCCCATTGTGCTTTACACTTTGCATCTAACTTCCCTCTATATGTTTGTTTTGCCAGATCTAGGTCCTGTTAGATCTGGAGATGCCGTTCCTGGTCTGCACTATGCGTACTAATCCTTTCCAGCTCTAACTGCCCTAGTCTGTTCTCGATTTCCTTCAATATCCCTGCCTCCATTCTGTTCTTGGAACATATGATAGCATGGAGCCTCCCCCTCAGCCCAGCCTTGTATGCATCCCAGATATAATCCAAGGTTATGGACCCCATATTAAATATAAAGAATTCTGAAGTGAAGGCCTGGATAGAGTCAATTATCTCGAGGTTGGAAAGCATAGCCCTCTTTAGTGTCCATCTGGACTGCACCTGCAGATTGCTTTTTGTGTACACGAACTGTAGAGGAGCGTGATCTGATAGTAGGCTAGGCTTGACCACTAACTTCTCAATATCTACGGTGGAATGTCTATCTACGAATACGTAGTCGATCCTAGAGGCATGTTTGGATTTCTTGCTGTAAAATGTATACCCCTGGTGCATTCCCTGCTTGGATCTCCACACATCCTCCAGGTCTAGATCGTGAATCATATTTAGCAGTGCCCGGCGTATCTTTGGTGCCTCTATAAAGTTACTCACATTGGACCTGTCTTTTATGGGATCCAAAAATACATTAAAATCCCCTCCCAAAATGTAGGGGGGTGACTCCAGCATCAGTATGGATTGTAATTTCAGGAGGTAAGAAGGATCATCCACGTTGAGGCCATATCAGGAGACACATACTATATCTATATTGTTCAAAGCTATCTTCATTACTATCCATCTCCCAGAGGTATCTGTTTTGTCCCCTCTAATCGTACAGGTTGTGCCGTGTTTCACTAGTATGGCCACTCCTCTATTCTGTGCTGTCTGCTGAGATACCTCAAAATATTTTATCCATTTTGCCCTGGAAAATACTGAGCGACTTTCTATTAAGCTCAGGTGCGTCTCCTGTAGTAGGCAGATCTGAGCACTCGGCAATTCCAAATGTTTAAGAGTAAGTCTCTGCCTATGGGGGCACCGCATTCCGTTGACATTCCAAGTAGTGAAGGTGGTCTGTTTATTCCCCACACTTTGTTCTCCCATCGTTTATTGTATTTCCTAGCAGGCTATTATTCTTGAATCTAGTGAGATGAGTATTTTTTTTTATTTTTCCCCTATGCTCCCCCCCATGTGCTCCCCCTGTAACCCCTCCCCTTGCCATCTCCCCCTGTGCCCTACCCCCCCTTCCAAAAGGCTAAGCCTTTTTGACTCAGCTCCCTCACCCGGATGCAATATTTATTTTTATTTTTACTTTTAAAGTGTACGAGATCCTGAAAGTTATCACTCTATCATGGTGTTTATGTATCTAATAGGCCCACCTGAGTGGGATACAAAGAAACAAAAAAGAAAGAAGAACAGAAGAGAAAGAAGAATTCGGTAGAAAGAGAGAAAAAGAAGAGAGAAGAGGGAAAGAAGAAGAGCAAGAGGGACAGAATAGAGACTCTACTCGCTGCCCTTCGACCCCTGTTCTTTCCTGATCTTCAAAATTAGAGTATCTGCCTCTTCCGCTGATTTTATCGAATGCATGTGGTTATTCCACATCACCCTGATATGTGCAGGAAACTTTAACTGTGCCCTTGCCCCCAATCGATTTAACTCCTCCAACCTTTTCCCAAGCTCCCACTGTCTAGTAGCTGTCGTGTGGGAAATATCAGACCTTATTTGGAAATTGAAGGGGTTGGAACTGTTAAAAGCGATTATTTTTTCTTTCAGAGCCAACGAGAGAATCTGCTCTTTCACTGTATAGGTCAGAAAGTTGACTAAAATCTTCCGTGGTTTATGCCTCGCCGGGTTCCTTCGGACGGGGTCTCGATGCACCCTCTGGATTTCCCGAGCTAGGTCCACTGTGTCGTCCCCCTTCAGAACAGTTCCTTTTATCAACATTATCACAAACTCCTTCAGGTCTGCCCCTTCCAAAGCTTCAGGCACATTGAGTAATTTTAAGTTATTCCGTCTAGAATGATTCTCTAGCCTCTCGATGTATTCTTTTAGTTCTAGGTTTTGCGCACTCAACTTCGCCACCACTTCATCTGTGGCTTGCACAGACTCCCTTATCAATGGCATTTCCTTTTCCAGTGCATCTGTACTTAAGGAGACCTCGTCCAGTCTCCTTGCTAAGACTTCACACGAGGCCTAAATAGCTGCCTGATTTGACGCAGATGTTAAAAAGCGGCTTGCCAACTCCGCTTGGTTGTTTTCCGAGACAGTGAACCTGTTCGTTATCTCCTCTTTCATCGTCAAGAGAATATCTGCCAAGGTTGAAGATGTGACATCCGGGTTGAGTTTGCTGATATGTACTGCGTTTCTCCGCGTCTCGGACTGTCCGAGAGAGGGATGGCATACTTGAAGGGTATACTCAGGATTGCTGTCTTACAATGCAGAGTATTTATTTGATAGCCTCACATCCGGGTGCACACTCAGTACAACATCATCATCTTCGACATCATTTTCCACCCTGACCGCCGTGCCTTGCCTGCTAGCCGCCTTTGCAGCATCTTCGAATTCTTCGCAGGTGCGTTCACAGATTTTCTCTTGATTCCAAGGCCCCCCTCCGGAGGGGAGAGTTTCTTTTGGCCCACTGTTTCCTGCTTACTGCCTGTTTTTTGGGTAACAGGAGGCGGGGGGGGGGGGGTGAGGGTATCGGTGATTTTAAGGGCTTTGAGGACTTAGGTGGTGTCTTGGAGGTACTAGAGGCCATAACTTTACAGTATGTTTTCAGTGAGAGAGTGACCTTCGTGTATAGTGGGACGCTCTTCTTAGTTTTTGCCTTTCTTCTGTTTATTGCTGTATCCTTTTTTGTTACTGAGCCTAACCCGGACTCCTCTAGATCCTCACCCGGACTGCAGACATTCGCCCTGCCTCGCTTGCTACACGGTCTCACAGTAGAGATAGGAGGTGATACTCGTGTGGGGTACCCCGAGCTTTCTTGTAGGGGAACCTGTGTCAGTCTAGCCCTAAGAGCATACCTGTTTGCCTTTGTTCCTTGCGTCTGGGTCAGGGTCTGTGCTGTATCCTCAAGTTTAACTGCGTTTGATTGGACGGTCACACCCCATGCCTCCGTCCCCCCAGGGATACCTGTATCAACATCCATCCATCTGCCTAAGCCTCCAAGGGTCCCCCTTTCCTACCGTGTGGCAGCGATAGTAATGCCTTCTTTGGATGGTATGCTTAATTCGCTCAAATCACTCACTCCGTTTTAGCCAATCCCCCCCAAAAGATGCTTTATAACATACCTCCGGTGAAACCCCTCCACGGAGGACACTCTGGGCCTCTCTCCCACCAAAGGCGGCAGTCTCAACGAGGTGAACACAACACAGATACTCGCACCTGCAGCGCTGCAAACACCGGGCTGGCTGCTGCTCTCACCGCCCCCTCCGCCTCCTCCGCTGTACAGGCCTCCGTCTCCCAGCCTCGGCGCTACACGCATGCAAAGAGCCGAGCCGCGTCTCCTCCGCGCTAGGGCTGCCTCCGCCCACCGCGCACACCAGGCATTCTCGCTCAGTCCACAGGGGCTGAAGCCGATAACAGAAGCGGAGTGCTGAGCTATGCCACCACTGCCGAAAACACCTTCACTGCGTTGCTCCATGCAGCCCTTTCATCTAGCGGCTCATTCCACCGCTCAGCAAGTGAAAACCGACCGCTAATCAGTCAGAATCTCCGTTCTCATCGCAGCCGAGCCATGGCCGCTTAGCTGACGGCCGCCATGTTCCTTCTCAGCTGGGCCATGTTCCTCCTCAGCTGGGCTCTACATTCCATTCTTGAGCAAGAGTGCAGATGCCACAATTTTCTAAACTTTTAGCTAAAGACATTGTTGACTTTTGGGTTGTGAAAACTGGTTTTGATTTGAACATTTCTGTAGTATAGGACTTCAAGAAAGCAATTTTGTGTCATGACACGGAGACTAACATTATACAAATCTCCTTAATTACTTAGCTCACAGCAGCAACAATTGAAGAATCTAGAATGTCACAGAACATTCTAATAGGCTATAATGTCCCTCCACACGTATTCCTCTCCCTTATTTGTAGCTGCTGCTCACAAGATAAGTACAGCCTCTTTTTCTAATACTTTATTTGTCTAGATGTGAATTGATTGAAACTCCCCCCACCCCCCCTTAGAAACTCCATATATAGGTCTATCACCTTCCCTACCCTCCATTACTCTTATTTTCAAACGGATTAGGGATAATATTTTAGGTCGTTTCTGAGTCGGGAAAGCGGGTTGGTTTCTTACTCTTATAATATCACATGTCAAGTAAGGTCGGAACAGAAGCACTCCTGCCTCCGTCAACAGACACGACGCAGTGTTTTCTCTTGGCTCTCTAAGGCCGAGAAAAAT
The DNA here is from genome assembly GCF_964263255.1 of Lissotriton vulgaris. Lineage (NCBI taxonomy): Eukaryota > Metazoa > Chordata > Amphibia > Caudata > Salamandridae > Lissotriton > Lissotriton vulgaris. The sequence goes on along the minus strand of NC_141689.1, from coordinate 101,431,720 downwards.
ACCTCATATCCTCGACGATCCAAGCTATCTACCCAGGCCCCTTGTACTAGTGAGCTCTCAAGAGTCTCAAAGCCAAAGCGTTAAGATCAAATCAATCTTACTCCCAAACAGTATCTCTCAACTCGGATTCAAGTGAGGAACTAATCTGGTGGTTAAGGAATGCAGAAGAATTGAATGGCAGAGCCATCTTTGGGGAGGAACCAGAGATAGTAATAGAGTCAGATGAGACAGAACAAGAGAAGGAGTTACATATCAACTGCCTGTAACTGCTGGCAGGCTGATTTGCAATTTACAGCTTTACAAGGGGCTTACTGAAGAGCTCTGTCATGCTGCACATGGACAACGTGACTGCAGTCAGATATGTCAACAAAATGGGTGGACCCCACTCCAAAGACCTTACGGACCTAGCCAAGAGCTTCTGGGCTTACTGTGTGTAGTAAGGGCATCTCAGTATTTGCTGAACATATCCCGGGCTTGAACAACGGGGTGGCAGAGTGGTTCTCCAGGAATTTCAGAGACTCCAGCAATTGGAGACTAGACAAAGAAGTCTTCCTTAGTATTCAACCGATATCGGGACCCTTTGGGCAGATCTCTTAGTAGACAGACTGAACACTCAACTACCGAAATTCTTCAACTGGAGGCCGGACCCTCAGGCCTTGGAGTGGACACCTCCTTCTGAATTGGAGAAGACTAGCACCCTATGCTTTCCCTCCATTTGTCATGCTACCAAGACTACTATTGCAGTTTCGCAGGAACAAGGAAATTATGGTAGAAATAACACCCCTTTGGAGGTCTCAGGCCTTGTTCCCAATCCTAATGGAAATGAGTATAGACTTAGCAATCTTAATTCCAACATTCGAGGAAATAATTACAGGTCCTCAGGGAGAATCACACCCTGCCATAGAGCAGGGCCTTCTGACACTGATGGCCTGGAGGATTGCAGGAGACAGTGGCAGATCCCAGGGCTCTAAGCAGATGCTTTCAGACTCATATCAGAGTTATAGGCACCCGGCACAAGTAAGGCATATAGACTGGCTTGGGAGAAATGGGTTTGTTGGTGTCTTCAACGGAATTACAATCCTGTTTCAACATATTTAGCGCATGTAGTTAACTACTTATCAGAACTATTCACATCAGGACTGTCCAATAGAACAGTTAATGTTTACAGATCAGCCATTGCAGCAGGCCATTACCTTGTAGAAGGAATTTCTTTGGGTCAAAACCTACTAACAAAAAATATAATGAGAAGTATGCATGTATTAAACCCACCTTCTGAAAAATACGCTGCCCTATAGTATGTTATACATGTCCTCCAAGTGATAATAAGCTGGGGTGAGAACTCTGAACTATCTTTAAAATGTATCTCTTATAGACTACTTGTCTTGCTATGCCTTGTATCATTCAGGTGGACCTCAAACGTGAAAGCCCTAGACATCACCAGCAGGGCCTACCAACCCAAAGGGGTTTGGTTTTACTTAAAGAGATGAACTAAGACTATATCAACTTCGGATTTTTACCCCTTCTTTACACAGAATGAAAGACCATGCATGGTTAAGTGCCTGATGGAGTATGAAAAGAAGATTGAAAGGTTTAGAGGGAATATAGAACAAATGCTAATGTCCCATAGATCTCCTAATAGAGCAGTTACCTCACCCACCCTAGCAAGATGGGTGAAGGAAGTAATGAAAGAAGCAGGCGTAGACATACCCCTATTTGGTGCTCATTTCCTTAGGGGGGCTTCAGCTTCCAAATTTTCTTCCTGGGTGGGGGTCTATAGGATATCCTTAGAGCTAAGGATTGGTCCAACAAAAGTACTTTTAAAAGTTGTTATTTTAGAGCTGTTACAAGTGCGATTTATAATGTGCTGAATGTACTTTGAACTTGCATAATGTTAGCCTCTGTGTCATGCCATAAACTTTTGATTGTTCACAGCCTGGTGGGCAGAAAATCTGGATTTTATTAAAGACATGAAGGCTAAGATTATCTCTCCACATTGTATACCCTCCCTATTGGGTAAAGTTACTGAATTTGATTTTTTCTCTTGCAGAGTAAGAATTTTGCCTCACTAATGACAATTTTCAGCTGAAGTTAAGAAAATTAGAAGTTATTTTGCTCGCAACGCCAAAGAATGGAGAAGACTATGTGTGAGGGGACTTTATAGCTTAATGGAATGTTCTTTGAAGTTCTAGATTCTTCAATTGAAGCTGCTGTGGGCTAAGCAATAAACGAGATTTGCATAATCTTAGCCTCCGTGTCTTTATAAAATCCAGATTTCCTGCCCACCAGGCTGGAAAAATCTAAATTGTCTGGGTTATGTTTTTTTTAGGTTCAGCTAAGCATAAGAACAATTAAAATTCAATCCCACCTGGAAAATTGTTACAACATCTGGAAATGTTCCCCTCTTGTAATGAAAATATTGTGCTGTGGCATGCTGCTGTGTAGTTGGTTGCCCTTTAGTCTGAATGGAACACATTGTATGAAATATTCTGTTATAAATTGTACGATAACCAAAGGGACTGAATTTGCAATACAATGTATCAAATGAAAAAACTGGAAGAAGATAAAAATTCCTGCAGGCTGTTAGCATATCGACTGAAGAATTTCTTCAGGAAGAAATACTCAAAGTGTGGTGGTAAGTCATCAAGATGAAGTTGATAACTCTTTCTTGAATAATATAAAGAACATTATATGGAATAAGGACAACACGTGTCAGCATATGTCCAGGCCAGTAGCCGAACCTATTCAGCACCCACTCCTTCCCTGAAGCCTACCTCACGTCCACAATAAAATGACTCCAAGGAATGTGCAGGAAATGGAGAATGGAGGAGAGATAATAATAGTGACAATAACTCCTAGGCAATCAAGATAAAATAAGCAATATGCATAATAAATGTAACATAGGAAGAAACAAAGAAAACTAAGAAAATGTATTCAAAAATATTACTATTTTAAAAATTCCTTATCTTATTTTATACAAAAAAATAATCATAAAAAGGTACATTCAATTATATCACACAACATATCACATTATTTTATATAAAAAGGGCTTAAAAAGTGGCAATATCTTTATTCAATCAACGCGCGTTTCGTCGTACACAACGCCTTCTTTAGGAAAAGCCACTCATTTATAAATGCTGCTCGAATGTGGTCAGTACTTAAGGGTAAAGAACTGCACCTTGATTGTTGATCAATCTCGATTCTTATATTTAGTTGATGTGAGTTTGATACACTAGATATACGACGATGTCTCAATAATATTAAATTGATGGGTTCACAGAGTGTCCTTGTTGGAAAAGCAGTTGATGAAGGATAAACTCAAGATCTTCAAGTTTGGTTCTCTATTGTCTTCTCTTGTGCTTTAAAGACCCCATATTTACAGAGGGTGCTCCTTGGACCAAAGCTCGCTAGTTAAAGTGGGAAGAAGGCTTTTCACGCTTCCATGCTACTCATAGGTCCACAGCCAAAGGTACAATTGCCACTAAATTAGCTTCTTCTAGGTGGGCACGCCTTCTTCTGTCTCTCGGATCTTACACACTTACACACACAGGGGAAGATGTTCCAGATCAAGCTTTCTCAATAGATCTGGACCCCCTTAGCATTAAAGGCCACCAAAAGGCCAGCTTTCATGTCTAGTACAGATGTTTTTCAGGTCCTGAGTCTTTAGTGCAGAGAGGGAAATTCCACTTTTTAGTTGACCACTGGGGAGATAGAAATCACTCCAAGCACCTTCCACATCGGTTAGTGCCAAGAAGCATCCTGATCTGTGTGTCACAATTGTTTATGAGGATAACCCTAAGGTGATGTGTAAGTTTCATAATGTGAATTAGGTTATCATTTATCCACATTCTCTTTTTTTTCTTTAACAACAGAATTATCCAGTTCCTAACTTCCAAAGACTCACTCATGCAGTGCTTAACCCATGCTTGCACATATGTGCACTTGCAACTTGGAATATATTTTCCCCATAACAAAAGCATGCTCCACAGAAGCATTGGAAAGCATATGTCAGAATTATTAGCACTAAACTTAAACAATGTGTACAGACCCACTATGTGTATGTAATATAATCACTGTATGTAAAAGACCCCTCACACACCAACCTAGTTGGTGTCATGTTCCATCATTGGGGTCCCAACCGGGCGGCTGAGTGCCCACCGGTTGTGCTACGATGCCTGAATACAGCGGATCTGGTGTTGTGCATATATGTGATGTGAGGTGAATTACTACAGTTAAAAATATCTCTGAGAATCCCTGCCTCTAATTTTAATGTTTCAGCCCATTAAAAAAAGTGAAAGGGCTTTCTTCAGGACCAGGTGAGTGTATAGTGAGTGGCAAAGGTGAAAGATTACTGTGAAAAGGTCGACACTCTGCACACCTGTTTATGAAACAAATTCTCTGTAAAGTATACCCTTGTTCCTAATGGTTCCTTGGTGCTGCCGCTTAAACTGACTGGCTCACGTCAGTGTGAAAATCAAATACCCAAACAGAGACTGTTTGAAAGCGACGCACTGTACACAAGCCCCCGTGGGGTGCTCTTTAAACCAGCACTTAGATATGACACCACATTTCAATATCTCAAAAATAAACAAACATTCATTCTACTAAAATATTGTCCATGCCCTTCTATGTTGGGGTCAAAAATTAAAGCAATTCAATTGAAAGACATTGTAGTTTTAATGCCAATTTTCTTTCTTGTATACGTTCTTTCTTCATTTGGTACATTACATCATGTACATGTTCATCTTAACATCATTCGCAGTTAGTCCCAATGCATTTTGGTATGGGAATACCTTCATCAGGGGAATACTGACTAATGATAAATATGGCTGACAACTTGAAAAGTGAGTTTATCACCTTCCTCTCCTGTTTGGCGTTTGTCCCGTATGTTTAAATTCCCTGTGATCGAACTTGGTGTGGAATTCGCCGCTCGTGTTCTCTATAGTTTTGTGTTGGTCCCGTGCTGTTAAACTGCCCATAGTAGAACTCTGTGAAAAACTCGCCGCTCGTTTTGTAAACTAACTTTCTCCGGTGTAACCCCTCTCTCGTCGTCTTGTGAAAGATGCCACGTGAAACCTGTGTGGTACCTACACACGCGCTAAAGTGTGTGGTGTAAGTGTCGGCGCTGGTCGGTGGCTGCAACAGCAGGGGTGCCTAGCCCACTGACACAGCCACTGACCAGCACTTTGCAGCTTTAACTAACGCCCGCTCACAATTCAACCGCCCATGCACATTCTCCTACAGGCGCAGCATGCACAGAATCTCCTGCATGTCACCACAAGCATGGGCAACACGCCAATCACTGTAGTAGTCATATAGACAATGGCTACAGCACATTCATACTGCCACTAAGATTGCATTTTATGTTGCGATATATTATATGTCTTGTCATGTCTTCTTTCTTTCGCTACAGGTATTTTTTCAAGTGTCAGTGAGTACGCCAACACTTACACCACACACCTTACTGCCTGTGTAGGTACCACACAGGTTTCACATGGCATCTTTCACCTTTGCCACTCACTATTCACTCACCTGGTCCTGAAGAAAGCCCTTTCACTTTTTTAACGGGCAGAAACATGTAGACCGCCACACATAGTCAACTTACGGTAATAACTTCTAAATAGTTGCACTACACATATTGCTTTTAACCATATCCTGAGCCGTCAATATTACAATTAGAGGCAAGGATTCTCAGAGATACTTTTAACTGTAGTAATTCACCTCACATCACATATATGCACAGCACCAGCTCCCATATAGGCTAATTTTGTAGACATCTCCCCAAAAATGTAATCCCCTTAATGAGGGAGTGGAGTCGGACTCTCTGCGCAAGTGGCTCCATATAAAGCGTGAAAAGAATGAGGGAGAGATGGCACCCCTATCGGGTGCCTCTGCCTATGGGGAAGTAAAAAGAGGTCTGACCATTGACCCGGACCATAGCTTGGGGCGAGCGATAACAGTTGAGGATGCGGGTACATAGAACCTTACCTAGGCCAAACTGTTGCAGCACCTGTTCGAGATAGGGCCAGTGGACCCTGTCGAAGGCCTTTTCCGCATCGATGGCCAGCAACATGCAGTCCCTCGGTATGCGCACCGCGGTTTATATGAGGTGAAAAACCCTTTTTGTGTTGTCACTGGTTTGGCGCTGTGTGATAAATTAAATTGCCATTGTCTTTTCTTCTGTTGTGTTCCCTGTAGGTGTTGCATATTACCTGCCATGCGCCAGGACGCCCCTTAGCTGGGGCAGCTGTGCGCAATACAAATGTATGTAACATAACATAACATAACATAAAACCTGCCTGATCTGGCTCTACTAATAGAGGCATATAATGGGCCAATCACGTCGCGAGAATGCTCCTGTACAATTTAATGTCGATGTTAAGAAGGGAAATCGGCCTGTACGCGCTGCAGTTTGAGGCGTCTTTCCCGGGCTTCGGCATAACAATGACCGAGGCCTCCAGCATTTCCTCCAGGATGGGCGAACGAGTTAAAAAGGTCACGCAGCAAAGGAGCCACTTGGGTGCAAAAGGCAGAGACGAGGGTACCTCCAGGTGTACGTATATTTTGTAACCCTTGCCTCTGTCTCATTTCCCGTAATTTGTGGGCTAAGAGGCGGCCGCATCTGTCCCCCCTAGTGTAATAAGAGTGACGTATGCATAGGGCAGCTTATTCAGCTTTGTCTGGGTCTAACGCCACTAATTGCTTCCGCTCTGTGCAAGCCCTAGTTGCCCCTGAGCGCTGGTGCATCTGTTCCAGTTCCGCCACTCGCTGTGTGAGCTCTGCTCGCTTCTGGCTGCGGTCTTTTTTAATAGCTGTGGAGATGGCTATAAATTCTCCTCTTAGGACGGCCTTAAGGGCAGTCCACTGTGTTGCTAGTGAAGTGTCCGCTTTGGCGTTGAGGCCTAGATAATTCGAGATAGCGGTCTTGATTTGGTCGGTGACCGAGGCCTGGTGCAAGAGTGTCACTGCGGGGACGTGGCGTGTGGGAGGGAGGAGGAAGCCATAACTAAGGGGGTAGAACACAAAAAATAGTCCAGCCTAGCATATGTCTTGTTGGCCCCTGAATAGTAGGTGTAAGATCGGCTATGGCGATGAAAGTGCCGCCACAGCTCAACGAGACCCAGGTCCTGGATATGTGCTAGACTAGTCTGGGAGAGGGCCCCCACTTGACTAGAGCATTGGCATGAACGGGTGGTGAGATTATCGCAGACTAGATTCAAGTTCCACCCAGGATCAGGCGTTTCTCCGAGTTGGCTGTGGCATCAATAAGTGCGCCGTGTAAGAATTTGTCCTGACCTTCATTGGGAGCATATACCAACCCTATTATGAGGGACATTCCTGTAACTAAGAATCGGTAAGTGAATAGGCGGCCTTTGATCTCCACCTCCCGCTGGACCACTTTGCCGGGGAAGGAGAATTGCCACCCCAGCTGACTTGGTGGAAAGTGAAGAGAATAGCTGTATGGGGAAGGCTTGTGATTTCATCCTGTGCTGGTCTTTTTGGAGCAGGTGGGTCTCCTGGAGGAGGCAAACATCAGCCATCGAGCACTCAAGGAAATTCAGGACTGCTCGCTGCTTGATGGGGTTGTTCAGTCCCCAAACATTGAGGGTTAACACCTTAAGAGGGCTGTGTGCCATCTAGTGTGAGGGAAGAAGGGGAAGGCTGGTGTAGATGCCTAGTCAGCCTGATGTGGAAGCAGTGCAGGGGAGTGGCAGCCGCAGCAGCCTCGGTGGCGGTTTGTGCTAGCTAGTTGGAGGGAATGTGGACAGGAGGACCGACCCGACAAAAAGCAGAGGGGGGAAAAAGGAAACAACCCCAGGGAGAAAAGAGGGAGAACCCCAACACCCATGCAGAAAGATACACAACACACCCTAACCCAAACTCAGTGAGGGCAAAAACAGTCTTTTGACCAAGTCCGCCGTCCCAGGATGACTGGAGTAACAACCATAAGGGAACCATGGTTGGTCAACAAGGGGAAACGCCCCACCTCCTGCCACCCGCCCAAGCCCAACAGGGACGCGTCAGAGGGGATCCTAAAGGAGAAAAAGTCATTGGGCCCTCATTTGTCGTCCAAGCCCTCTCCGCCGAGGGCCTCCGTTGCTGTAGCCAGAGCATCTTGTAGATTCCGCGCGATTTCTGAGGCAGGTGGCTTCCGGGGGCATCGCCTCCTGGTTTGTCTCTGCCAGCCCGATGGAGAGATGTCGGGCCCGCACTTGGGTCATCGGTGTCGCCCTCCTCGCATGGGGGCGTCATGCCCAGCAGGCGGCAGGCATCCATTAGCGAGCGTATCTGGTGCCGCTTATTGTTGAATCGGAATGGGTGCCCCCATGAGTACGAGATCCCCTGTTGCCTCAGATGGTCGGTCACAGGGTGGAACTGCATGCACCTCTGCAGCGTGATTAAGGCCAGGTCTTGATACAGAACCGGAGAGTGGCCCTGGAACAAAATCGGATGCAAGGCCCTTGCTTTGGATAGGATGGCTTCCTTAGTCTTTAAGTCCTGTACACACACTAAAATATCCGCAGGTGGTGCTTGAGGCCCACAAGGTGGCCCCACTCTGTGCGCTCTGTCTAGGACAACGTCTGCTGTATGTGAATCCCCCAGGACATGTCGGAAATGGCTGGTAGTAAAAGCAAACAAGTCTCTAGTATCGTCAGAGTTTCTCACCCCCCATATTGGAATGTTGTGCCTGCAGGATCGGTTCTCGATGTTTTCCAAGTGCATCTGCAAATCCATGTTTTGGTCTTGTAACCGGATAACTTCTTGCTGCAACGTCGTCAGATCCGTGACCGTAGTATCGCTTTTCTCCTCCAGAGTGGCTACTCTCTCCCCGAAGTTGTCAACATTCCGGCGCACCTCTTTACGTTCTGTGGCAAATTCAGCTTTCACCGATTGTATGTCCTCTCATAGCGTGAGGAATAGCGACTCTAGGAAGGCCTTTGGGATGGGCTCATCCCTGGAGGTCGTGGGCTATTTCGATGACACTGCTTCAGGGGCTGCAGTCGCCATGTCCGGGTTGGACTGATCGCGGCCAAAGATATCCTTCAGTGGCTCCACCTTCACGTTTCTGGCTGGACATGCTCTCCAGCTCTCCACAGCCGCCCGGTGGAGCAAATGCTCTGGCCAAGGTAGGCACCGGACTGACCGTAGGGGGTCACTATTCGTAGAGGGCGCGAACCAAACTGTGGGTGAGCTCGTAGACTGATCCCAGAATGCGGTACTGATTTATAGAGGTAGACTCCAGGGCCAGAGTCGCGCTGTCACTTAGGGGTCGCGCACGATCGTAGATCAGCTTCTACCCGGTCGCTGCTGGCATGGAGGGCACACCACCCGGCGTCAGCGCGAGACTCAGGGGTCCCCCACTACGCCGCAAACAGGGTTGGCACAAAGTCATATGCCATTGTTGGCAAGCCGCCAGGGTTGTCGCAGGGGCCCATCCTATGCTTCATCGCTCTGGACGCTACAGATATAGGGTACCGGTCTGTGGCTGACACGGGTAAGTCTGTGCTGTGCAGGTATCAGGCAGAAGTGCTGGCGTCGGGTAGGAAAGAAGTGCCTGCAAGGCTGGGTCACACCCCGGTAAGTGGCCCCCAAGTCCAAGCTACTCCAATGATAGACCAGGAGGCGGGTACCCCCGGCCGCAGGTCCAGCTGGAGGAAATGGCGCTATCTCCAGGCCGACCTCCCAGCGCCCGCTCTTCCCCGCTGCGCCGCTTTGTCCAGCGGCGGGCCACTGGGGCTATCGCCACCCCAGCGCTGGGGATTTGCCCGGCCCACTCCACTAGCACAGGGGTCCGGCTGCAAGCAGCACTCGACCCCCACTCTGGGGGAGCTCAGGTAAGGGGCCTCCATGGGCCCGTGGAGCAGCCAGGCAGGCCGTGACCAAATAGTCGTCACTCTCGTGGCTCAGGGATGTCATGGGTACTACGGTCGGTCCCCCGGCCGCCCGAATCCCACCAGTAGGGAAGCTGCTTGTGGCATAGGGCAAAGGGCACCCCCCCATACCAAGCGGGGATCTGCACGTATCGTCCCAGTGGGTTGTGGGACGGAGCCGAGATCAGCACTCAACCTATGCTGGGTGGGGGGGCCTGCGAGGCTTCCTCAACCAGGTCGCGGTGTGGCCACTGGTGTATAGGCAGACGTTGTCGCTGTGGGGCCCCGGGCTGTGGGCTAGCTCCGCCAGGAGCTGTACAATTTCTCACCAAAGGCCAGTCCCAGCAGCTCCAGTCACTTCCTCCACTCTTCAGCTCCTACTGTCAAGGCCCCATGATCTGAGAGGCAGGGGGTCACCCCAGGGCTAGCAGGCATCTTCGGATATACTGGGGACCCCTGTGAACTCACACCGACTCAGGCACCAAGCAGTGTCTATGAGCCCCACAGACCTCAGGAATTGCGTGGCTGCTGCCGTCTCTGCTGCACTCCGGCCAGCCGGCGCGTACATAAGGCTGGTGGTTGATGCGGCCCAAAGCGCCAGGCCACCCCAGGGCCCCTACATCGTGGCGTCGCAATGGCAGCGGTTGCTGCAGTGCCCTCTGCTCTGCATATGGACCTCCCGAGGCGCTCCACCATCCGCACCAAAGGAGAAAAGCCGGGCGGGCGGCCGAAGAGAAGAGAAGCTGGCCTCGGTGTCCCAATCAACGGGCACCGTGTTGTTGAGGCTGCACACACATGGGCGGCCAGGTCCGTCTCTCCATTCCCTCTGCCACAGACGGTGCAGTGAGACGTGGTTCAGGCTCAGGCGGATCGGCGGCACCTCCAGGGTCCACCGGGTCGATCTCAGGCTAAACGGGCCCCCAGGGAGCCGTGCTGTGTTGGCTCAGGCGGGCGACGGGCAGGAGCTTGAAAACGAGCATCTTACCTCGCCGCCATCTTGACCACGCCCCCCATGCCAACATTTTAGAAGAGGAAAGTGAGGGATTTAAAAATAAATGATCAAAAGAATGTATTTCTCCTATTGATTTCTATTCATGTTTCAGGCAGGAGACAGCCCAAATAAACCCATTTTTTGCTTCAGAAATCAGAAGTCTCCTGTCTGAATTGAGCTGAGAAAGACTGATTTAACCTTCGGTTCAACAGTTGACTCTCAAAATTGCAAATGGTGACAGTCTGCTGAAATAGAAAGCCTAATTATGTTACAAAACAAATTGTCTCCCATGCATAGCCTGTCTTTCATTCCCTTCCTGGACTGCCAGTGAAGATTAAAAACTGAGGAATCTGCCCTATATTGTGTATCGTTTCCATGGAGAAGGCAGAGAGATAGGAGCACCCCACACTTAAAAGAGGCACCTTACTAATGAGTATTACCAAATAAATGGTTCATCATGTTGTCGTGAATAGGAAGGTCATTCGACGTTATTGCTTGCCTTTCACATAATGGGATATATAGATTAATTGTGTTAACTTAAGTCCATCATTTCTGGGTTCTTCTGAAACCAGCCAGTTTATGTACCAAGAAGACTAAACTAAAACAACTAAGCACCCAATTCTTTTCATTTTCTTACCAACACTACAGACCTGTCTCTTTCAACTGAAATACATTTAAAACAATGTTGACAACAACCAGAAGACCATTGCCTAGAATATTTTTCAATAGGAAACAAAAGGACTCAAATGTGCCTACCCCTGTGGACTTGAGACGTGCGTTCGTTAGGAATCCAGAGAAGTGGGCCAAATGTCAAACTCTAATTACGTGATCTACTTGTGGTCTGCTTTACTGCACAGAACAAAATGGTGCTATTATTATGGTGATCAGCCAGGAACATGAAACTAGTAGTCTGTGATTGGCGGTATGAGATTGGTTCTTCTAATGTCTTAGTTAATGGCCACACCACTAATTCTACCAGCCTATGCCTTCCCTCTCCTCTGCTTATCTTTTATTTATTAATACGAAGTTTTATATAGCGCAAACTTGACCAGAAGGTATCAGAGCATTTTACATAGCACCAGTTGCGTTACATGAGGATGCAAACATTTTCGTTATGCACAGGGAGAATACATGATTTGCCCAGAATCACAGGATGTTCAGCGTCATTGCGGAGACTCGAACCCGGTTCCCCAGTTTCGAAGTCGACCGCCCTAGCCGTTAGGCCAACTCCACTCCCCTTAACTCTCCAATATTGACATTTTATTTTTGCACTCCACAGGCCATCTTGTCTGCAAGAAGATTGTTGCACAGTGCTCCAGCTTTGTGGTTCAGCTCTGCGCACAGGGCGTACAATGCCAGAAAATGTAGATGCACCATCCATTACAGTATCATTTTTTCTTTTCATAACTAACTACAACTGTTTGTTTTAACTGTCTGTGTGTCCCTGTTTTGCACTTTTCAAGCCATATGTAATTCAAATTGATTAGATAACTTGGGAATCTGGGGGTTGAAGGACTGTTTTGCTTTTGGTAACTGAATTGTCATCTTCCTTCCACAACAGATGTGATAGGCTCATCGAATGGATTAATGTTGTGTTTGTCTTCTCCCTTTTTCCTAATTCCCCATACTTTCCTTCATAAAAACCCCTAACCTCCTTCCCCTAGGGTGTGTGCTAATCTCTACCATCAATAGATCTTACACTTGGTGGGACGTATGTGGTTAAAGCGATGCCAACTGTTACAGGAGGTGGTAGTACCAAAATTGACATTTGCCTACACCTTTACCACCTACCCAAGCAGAAAATGGACATCATAGTGCAGATAATTAATTACAGCAAGACATAAGCAGTGGGAATCTTTCCACAATCCATGTCCCATGTATTTGTATTCTACTAACTTGGCCTTCTACTGAGTCCTCCCAACTCTTCATCCTGAGACTTGAGGGGTTCATTAATAATTCTTACTTTTGTAAGTACTCACCATTATGTTGCTATTTGGTTTATCACAGGAGTTTCTTTCTTGGAGTTTCCACTCATTCTGTTCTCTTTTTAGTGTAGCAGTGGCTGTGATGCACCAGTCCAGGTTGCCAGGGTAATTTACAATGCTCTGTTGCAATCCCTGTGATGTTGTCCCTGTTAGCACTGTTGATCCACCACTGAAAGCATTAAGAAAGCAAAGCATGCATTATGATATAGACCAATTATGGGAGAGGGAATAGACATTGCTTTATCTAGTCAGGTAAGAAAATAAGATCTTGGGAAGGAGGGATTGTAGTTTTGGTTGACTGACCCATTAGCGGCCACTGAATGTTACAGAGGCTGAGGAAAGGGCAGTAGTAGTGATTACTAACACTGGGAGGGTGGGTGCTGCTCCGTCCCATGAAGCACAGGTCACTCATTCTGCTTTGAAACACTCCCAGGAGGTTCTGGACTGGATGAGGTAAGTAAAGTAGAGTAGTTAACAACACATGGAAAGAGAGATATGGTAGTGGAATATTAAAAACCTGAAAGAGGAAGGTGATGGACAAATCGGGCCAACTGGTTTCTATTGGGAATGGTGCAGAGAGGAACATCCTCTGGCATCACTGGGTTGGTAGTTTTTCCCCATTTACTAAGTGTGAGGCTACTCTAACTAACACAAAGACTTATATGATAAACAAAAATCCATTGATTTAGGTAAATAAACAAGAACTAAGGGCCCGGTGTAGTACCAAATACGGTCGGAAACGGCCGATTTCGGCCGTTTCCGACCGGTATTTGGCCTACTGAGATGTAGGGGACCTTTTTTTGTCCGATTCGGTATTTTACCGATTCGGTAAAATTACCGAATCGCAAAAATACCGAATCGGTAATTTTACCGATTTTTTAAATTTGGGATGTAGGTGGGACTACTTTCAGTCCCACAGGCCCTTCAGATTCGGTATTTTAACACCCAATCCAATTGGGTGTTAAAATACCGAATCCAGGTGTGCATGCACATGTGTGCATGCACACCTATGCCATGTGACAGACAGACATGCCCTTAGGGCATGTCTGTGTGCCACATGGCTCACATGCCTTTTTTTGGGGTGCTGGAGGGTGTCAAAGTGACACCCTCTCACCCCTGCACAAATCGGTAATTACCGAATCGGTAATTACCGATTCGGTAATGCCCATTGATTCCTATGGGCTTCAAGGCCCATAGGGAGCAATGGGGGATACCGAATCGGTATTTACCGAATCTGAAATACCTACATCTCCCCCCCTCTAATTTACCACTTCATAAATACCGATTCGGTATGATTCGGTATTTATGAAGTGGTAAATGTAGATTTACCTACATCGGGCCCTAAATGTCTAAAAGTCCTGCCCTTTCCTCCCACAATGGGCCCACCCATTCACTTAAAACCAACATACCCTAAACCCTCAACTGTCCTTCCTTTCCTCTCCTCACAAACAGGCCCGCTCCTCACCAAAATCCAACATATCTAAACAGTCCTTTCCACCCTCCCTTCCCACAACAAGTCTTACCTTCCATAATAAATAGGCCTCAATAGCCTCCACCCGGTGCTACAGTCCCTGCTGACCTGGATTTAGTTCATCCAGGTCCTTAACAATCCTATCAAAGATGGCAGAGACATTGTTGGTGGTTGGGGGGCTTAGGTAGCTGGGGACCTATGCTGCCGGCGGTGTCGGCGATTGCGGTGTGCCTTCTTCTCCCTGAGCACCACCAGCCAGTGGCAAGCCATGGCAATTACATATAATTTCTAGAGGCGCAGCCGAGCAGCTGTGATCCAAAAAGAAAAAGGAAAGAACATGAATTGTAGTACTCAACCCATTGTACAGTAGCTACAACCCTGCTGTTCTCCTAGGACCATATTACATTTTTTGGAATGTGAATCTTTCCGTTTTCAGAGCAGAGAGCAATTTTTTCCCACACATACTTCTCGTAATGCAGTAGCAGACTGTGGTATGGATGAATGCATGATCATTGATTTTCGCCATGATCAAAAGTAGATATTTGTACTAAAAAGGATGAAAATGTTAAAATTGTTATGTGGTGAAACACATACTTAATGTGTGTCACCTAAAGAATTAATAGCCAAATATGAAAAGCTATTGTTATTGATGAATGTGGCACATTTAATTAATGCTGCACTTTACTTGATGATGATGTGTATCATTAATGTGACACCCTGAGGGGCAGCAGTTTTTTGGGACAGCTAGTGGTGTGTCATCTCCTACTGTTATTATTTCTGCTCACTCCTAAGTCCCTTCCTGAGTATGACTCTAGACTGAGTCCCACACAACACCCTCAATGCAAAATAATGCTCTACGAATACTATTTCCATTACTTATTGGGCAAGTTAGCCAAACAGCAGATCTTTGGCTATGTTTAATTATGCTTGGCTATGGACTGGGTGGGTGTCATATACAAGTAGGCTCAGTTACATTGTAAGAGGTGGTAGAAGAAGAAACAGTAATGAAGGCAGAAAAATAGTCACTTAAGCAGAAACTGGGAGAAATGTGGCAAATACCGAGATGTCAGATAAAATAAATTCTGTTGCGCGAAGCTGCGAACCATCTTCCAGACCATGAAATCTTTTATCTCTCCGCAATCCTGCCAAAGGGTAATCGTCCCATCCCAAGAGCTCTGGAATGGGTTGGCAACGTTTATTGAGACCAAATACCACTGACATTCAGAAATTAGCCTGCCTTGCAGTACAATCTCTCTTGTTATTCTGATCCAGGCAGCCTCAGCAACAGGTTTACCCAGTTTAGGCCCATTCTTTAGAACATTTCAGGGAAGCTATCCTGAAATATAAATTGGGATCTCCTCTGGATGCATGCCCTCTGCTAGCTGAGGCAGTGGATATCATCAAGCCAGTAATCAATTCCATCTTCAACCTCTCCCTTTCTCCGGGAGCCATGTGTGCCTCCTGGAAACTAGCCACTGTGGTCCCTCTGCTCAAGAAGCAGGTGCTGGATCCTAGTTCTTTCTGTAATTATAGGACCATTTCTCTTCTTCCGACCTTTACAAAAATGCGGAAACCCTGGTCAATGCTCAGCCCTGAGTAGCTTGAGCAAGGGAAGGTTGTTAGATCCCAGTCAATCTGGCTTTCACCCCGTCATAGTACAGAATCGGCAGTACTGGCAAACTCTGACCAAATTAAATGGTCCTTGGACTCTGAGAAAAATATGGCTTTGATCCTTCTTGATCTGTTTGATGCTTTCAACACGGTCCCGCACTCTATCCTCCCACCCCGACTATCTGCCATGGGTGTGAGGGGTACTGCGTGGAACTGGTGCAAGTCTTTCTTTTTTTTTTTTTTTTTAAACCTTTATTTATGAAATGCACATTACACAGCGTCTGCCTACAACCCCTCAGGGCCGGCGGCTATGACACATATTGAAAGAATAAAGCAGGACAGTACACTTTTGAGATAATCACTGAGCACACATTATAGTGTAGAGCATAAAACAGTACTTAAAGAATATCAAAGGTTTAATTTTGTGATTTTGTCGAAAGAAAACAACAAACACAAACACATGGCATTATACTGGCAAGGGTCATAGGAGGGGGGGGTAAAGGGGAAGGAGTACATATATGAAGGAACAAATCTGACGTGGGGGAGTGTCCATAGAGGGGAAAGGATACAGGTAACATAGGAAACAAAAACGGAACGCCAATCACGGGGAGGAGGGGATAGGAACGTCATAATCGAGCGGAGGAAAAAAAATATCACCACGGTACGAATTCCAATGCGCCCAAACCCTGGACCATTTTCTGGGGAGATCCCGTGCCTCGTACACCGTCTTTTCTCGAAACATGCACCAGTCCATGTTGTCTTTCCAGGCACTGAGCCGTGGTGGCCTGGCGGAGCCCCAGAGCTGAGCAATGTCCCTCTTGGCAACCATGTTGCCCAGAGTGACCCAGAACGTCTGAGCGGCAGTACAATCCGTAGGCTCCCACACATTGAGCAGGCAGCGCCGTGCCTCAGGAAGGAGAGGGACTCCAGTGACACGTCCCATCACATCATGTACCCTGGACCAGAAGGACGAAACAACCGGACATTCCCACAGGACATGAAGAAAAGTACCACCCATACCACATCAAGCTGGTGCAAGTCTTTCTTGGCTGCTAATTGCCAATCAGTCAGGCTTGCCCCTTTCTCCTCAGAGTTCCAGGCAGTTAACCAAGGGATGCCGCATTCACTTCTATAGTCGAGCCGTTTGGATTAACCCTGGGCTGTAGTTCGCGTAGTTCGCGCAGACTGCGTAGTGCACTGTGCAAAATGATGTTCGCACTGATTGCACAGTGCCGGATACTTGTCTGCACTGTGCAAACAGTGCAAACCGCATCTTGCACAGTGCAAGCGGTTGTTTTCTGCCGCTCGAGTAGATTTCTACTCAAGCTGCAGCTTTCTCAACGCAGACTAGTAGTTTCTCATCGCGAGCGGTCGCGAGCATACGCGACCACTCGCAATGAGAAACCTGACTTCCCCATGTTGAGAATCTCGCTGGGAGGTTTATTTTCCACGCTCACGATCAGCAACTTGATGTTGCTGATCGCGAACGAGGAATAAGTCTCTCCGGGATGTCATTTTGTTCGATCGCGGTCTCCAACTTGCCGTTGAGGACTGTGAGCAAGCAAAAAATGACCGCTGTACTACGCTACGCTATGCTACGCATGTTTGCACTGTACTACATGCAATTCACGTAGTGAGAAGTAGCGCAAACTACGCGAGCGTAGCGTAGTGCTTCGTCCAGGGTTAGTTTGGATGTAAAATTATTTCATACGCCTATGACACTGAGCTGCTCTTTGCCTTCAATGGTTCCCATGCCTCTATTGCAACATCTTGCACAGACTGCTTGTGTGCCATCTTCAATTTAATTGCAACGCAGAAAAGACGGAAATTATTTCATTTGGCTTACATGTGTCTAACTGTTGGGAAGATCTATGGCCCTCTACATTGCCATCCCAGGCACCTCCCTCTCTGGTGGTTAAAAACTTAGGGGTAAATTTGGACACCAAAGTGGGCCAATGCTTTGCGTTGCTCCGTACTCTCAAGAAATCCCTCCCCTTCCTGCCTCTGGAGGGGAGCAGAGTGGTGATACATGCTTTGATCACCTGGCTCTTGGATTACGCAAACACCCTTTACCTAGCAGAAGCTCCGGTGAATCACCTGCAGGTGGATCATAATGTGTCCGCTAGACTTTTTCTGCATCTACCTAGGCATTTGGCGACCATGTCAGCAATGAAACCTCGCCATTGGTTGTCTGTTAAGAAACAGATCTTGTTCAAAGCCTTAGCTTTGGTTCACTGGTCAGTGTATCACCCTAGCCCTAGCTATCTGGTGAAGTGATTAGTCTAGGATCTCTCCTCCAGAGTGTTGTGCTCTTCTGCTGCTTCACTCCTGGAAATCCTGTGTTTAAGTGTGTTCGAAGGGCTGCAAATCTTTTTCCTTCTTGCTGCTAAGCTCCCTTGTGAACTGCATCTCATCTCTTCTGAGACCACATTCCGAAAAAAAAAGAAAAGAACCTGGCTTTTTTCTGTGGGTCAGTAATATCTGTTAGTTGGTGTGTACCTGGGCTCAGCCTGTTAGCACCTGGACACTCTTCAGGGTAGCCGCACACTCTACAACTCACTCATTCATTCATGGGATTGAAATTTATGGACTGGGCTAGGTGGGACAGGAAGAATCATTTCCCTCCTATGTCCATGACATCAGCGACTTTATAAGGAAAATCAAAGACTTTGTGTGGCATGACAATTATTTGATCATTGCATTAGACGTAACCTCATTGTACATAAATGCTATTGAGCACAGGAAGGGTTTCGCAGCGGTCAAAGCGCCTTGGGACCCTCCGGGTAAGTAGTGCGCTATATAAATGCCTATACATACATACATACATACTTGGCGCAGTGAGCTCCTCAATATAAAGAACACAGCAACATGCTAGTTGAAATGGTGAAGTTTTGTCTAAACAACAACATTTTCATATTTAACTACTTACTGTATCAGCAGATAAGAGGGGTAGCCATGGGAGCCAGCTTCTCTCCCAGCTATGCATGTTTCCACATGGGCTGGTGGGAGGAGCTGGTCCTCATAGTAGAACATGGACACTCTGTAGATGCCAACATAAAAATATGATTACGCTATATTGATGACCTTTTGGTAATATGGGATGGCACGAAAGAACAGGAAGAGAAATTTGCTGATTCTATTAACCATAACAACATCAATTTACAATTTACCGCTACTTTCAACAAAGTCTCTGTGTATTTTCTTGACACGCAGGTCTATATTCATAACAACAAGATTGAAACTTGGCTATACAGAAAGAAAAAAGGAGCAATTCAACTTTATATGCTGGTAGTTCACATCCTAAGCCACTGATCAACACCATACCCTACGGTGAGGTGCTGCAGATCAGGCACATTTGCAGCAATGAAACTGATTTAGGTTAACCCAGGACCAGAGCAAATCAAGATTTTTGGAAAGGGGATATTCCCTTATTACCATCAACAAGGCTATTGCCAAATCTATGATGATAGATAGAGAAATACTGCTGAGAGACAAACAAGTAGATACAGTAACCCAAGACATGCCACGATCAGGCACAGAAAAAGGTTCCGATTAATTTAGAATCATCATGGGGTACAATAGGCAACAAAAAACTATACAAAAGATCATTCAAACAAGTTGACCATTGGTCTTAAACGACCCGGTGATAGGACCCCTGCTACTGCTGAGGGTGTCCATCACACACAGCAAGCCCCATCCATGAGGGACAGCCTTGTCAAAACAAATCTGGAAATCATCGAAAGTATTAGTTGGCTTAAAAAATACAACTGATTTTTTAAATGCAACACATGCAAAGCATGTTACATGGCATTAACAAAAACACATATTCCACTCCTTTCAGTAACAAGGAATACAAGATCCAAAAGTTACTCACTAGCAAAACAGAATTTGCTGTGTATGTACAAACTTGGAGGTAGCACTGCTCAAAGAATGAGGAGTGTCCCCCGGGCTCCTCGTTGGTCCTTATATAAAGGTTTCACCAAAATCCACGATGAGAATCGGAGGTTTTAACAATGCTTGTTTATTATTTCTTCATAAATCTTGTATCATTCACAAGAACATCATTAATTCACAAGAGTTTTTCAATATTCAAAAATGCACTCGTATAAATCCCAATGCATTTCGGCATTACTCGGATGCCTTCTTCCAGGGGATTAATATCTGTCAATGAAGAAAAGAAAATAGGATGTGTATGAGGAAAAGAACTTGGGAGTGAGAATATGAAAGTGCTATAGTGAGTTAAGAACGTGATTAAACATCGTTATGGTGGAAACATAGATGCCTGAAACGGTGGAACAGTCAGAGTACCAAGTGAAAAGTGAATGAATTACAAAACCGGCAGTGAAATTTTAAGCCCAAGAGCTACGAGAGTAGTGCACGCAAGTTGGACATGCAGGTATAAAGCGGTAGTTTACCAGAAGCGGAGTAAACGGGTCCCGGTTGCTAAAAGGCTTACCGTGGCGTGCATAGGAGAGTTGAATGTCGGTGACGCGTTCGTGTGCCGGGTCCGAATGGGTTGTCAAATCCCGGAAGTATATGAAGATAGGCGGTTGCTAAGATACCCATGACGTTAGTGTGCCGCGTCATGGAGATTAATTAAACAAAGAAACGGGACTACGAAGCGAAATGTAAGGGTGAAAACGAGCTGAAAAACAGTGGAATCAGGTCGTGATGGGTATAGACAGAGACATTACGTAGTGAAAAAAAGAAGAAATGAGTATCATGCTGCCAAATGTGTACAAACAATCACAATAATTACAATAATTATAAAAATTATACTGAAACCGTAAACTGGATAAACATAACATGGTGTATGGGTAGGGTAAATGAAACATAAAAAAATGAAAAAATGTAAAAATGGGGTGTACAGGACTGTCCAACAGTCGCATTTAGGAAAAACCCAAGGGGGGTTTGCAATAATGATTTATAAGTAACATAAGAATTCTACTCGGTCATTGAGTCCGTTGGGTTTCATGCTAGACAAAGCGAAAATCCAATAATTTTCGCGTTTTAAAAGTTCATTGTGATTGTCTTTGCCTGATTTCTTGGGGATAGTTTCCAGTGCTCAAAAACGTAATTGGCTGATTCCATGTCCTGCTTCGAGAAAGTGTTGAGCAATTGTTGATTTGGTTTGTTTAGTTCTTATGTTGGATTTGTGTTCCGTTAGTCTTATTTTAAGTTTTCTTTCGGTTTGACCAACATAAATTTTGCCGCATGGGCACTTCAACATGTAAATAACGTTAGAAGTATCGCACATGGCTGTTGCTCTGATCTTGATTTGATGCCCTTTCATGGGATGACTAACAGTTGTGCCTTTAATTACACTGTTGCAATGATTACAGTTCCAACAAGGACTCGTGCCTTTGAATGTATGACTTGTGTCTTTGGAATGTTTGATGAGTTCCCCCGCATTTTTAGCTTGGGAGTAGGCAAAGATAGGTTCTGTCTCGAAGATTTTATTGAAATCAGGTTCCACTCTGAGTATATCCCAATGCTTTTTATTGATTTGCTTGAATTTGCGGCTGGATGTAGAATATTTGGAAACTATGGTAATGACATCGGTTTTCGGGGTGGTAGAAAGGTTCAATAAGTCACCTCTGGATTTGGTTGCACATCTTTGTTTGGCCTGCTCAAGTATCTGGTCCGGATACCCCCGGGCTCTGAAGCGTGATGTGATGATGTTGGCTTCATTGTCAAATCTGTTGGGTTCAGAAGTTATTCTTTTAGCTCGAATGAGCTGACTGTAAGGTAGGTGGTTTTTGAGTGGTTGAGGGTTAAAGCTAGAATAGTGTACCGTGTTGTTCCTGTCGGTTTTTTTTCGAAACAAACTTGTTTCAAATCCAGTGTGGGTGTTGGTAATTTTAACATTGAGGTAATTGATGGAATGTGACTGGATTTCATAGGTGAATTGTAACCGTGGATCAATAGAGTTAAGTTGAATGAGTTCCTTCAGCAGAATGTCTTTAGGACCTTGCCACATGAGGAAGATGATTCAGAAAAGGGGGTGGTGATGAACAGAGTGTCTGAATTAAGCAGACCACTCTTACCCAGTCCAAAGATCAGGGCTTGATCCATCACCGTTATTTATCTCACTGCACCATCCCAGCTCAGAACCTGGCTATATGCAATTCAGTCTGTCCCTGGCCCAGTGCATCATGGGAACAGGGCAGACTAAACTACCAAGCCAATTCTTCACCAGAAAGGAGACAAGCTACCGGGGACCGGTTTCTGGCATTTCAGCCGTCTTCGGCCCGGCTTGCTTGAATCCTGATGGTGCAGTGAGAAAGGGACTCATGTCTGAGTAAACATGAGGAAGATGTCGTCGATAAATCTGACGAACATTTGCAAATGATCTTTCCATGTAGTTTTGCAAAGAATGTGATCTTGTTCAAATCTATGCATGAACATATTCGCATAGGCAGGAGCTGCCGAATTGCCCATTGAAGTTCCGGTCAGTTGTTGAAACCACTCATCCTTCCATGTAAAATAACTATGGAGTAGAGAAAATTGCAGTAACTCCAATAAGAAGAGTTTTGTATCTTGGTTCAATTCTGTCCTCAATAAACAGTGTTCTGCTGCTTCTATTCCCATAGAGTGGGGAATGGATGTATATAGAGATGTAATATCAACTGTGCAAAGAATTAAGTTGCTGAAATCATATCAATATATTATCCAGTGGGTAAAATTTTGGACAAATATTTTCAACCCATCGTCACCGCCATACCTACCTTTCTGAGGGACACAACCGATTTTCTCAACAAACTCAAAATTGTGGAAGTAGATGATTTCAGCAACTTAATTCTTTGCATATGCGAATATGTTCATGCATAGATTTGAACAAGATCACATTCTTTGCAAAACTACATGGAAAGATCATTTGAAAATGTTCCTCAGATTTATCGACGACATCTTCCTCATGTGGCAAGGTCCTAAAGACATTCTGCTGAAGGAACTCATTCAACTTAACTCTATTGATCCACGGTTACAATTCACCTATGAAATCCAGTCACATTCCATCAATTACCTCGATGTTAAAATTACCAACACCCACACTGGATTTGAAACAAGTTTGTTTCGAAAAAAAAACGACAGGAACAACACGGTACACTATTCTAGCTTTTACCCTCAACCACTCAAAAACCACCTACCTTACAGTCAGCTCATTCGAGCTAAAAGAATAACTTCTGAACCCGACAGATTTGACAATGAAGCCAACATCATCACATCACGCTTCAGAGCCCGGGGGTATCCGGACCAGATACTTGAGCAGGCCAAACAAAGATGTGCAACCAAATCCAGAGGTGACTTATTGAACCTTTCTACCACCCCGAAAACCGATGTCATTACCATAGTTTCCAAATATTCTACATCCAGCCGCAAATTCAAGCAAATCATTAAAAAGCATTGGGATATACTCAGAGTGGAACCTGATTTCAATAAAATCTTCGAGACAGAACCTATCTTTGCCTACTCCCAAGCTAAAAATGTGGAGG
Source organism: Lissotriton vulgaris (assembly GCF_964263255.1). NCBI lineage: Eukaryota > Metazoa > Chordata > Amphibia > Caudata > Salamandridae > Lissotriton > Lissotriton vulgaris. The sequence continues at coordinate 101,408,300 of NC_141689.1, read as the reverse complement.
AACTCATCAAACATTCCAAAGACACAAGTCATACATTCAAAGGCACGAGTCCTTGTTGGAACTGTAATCATTGCAACAGTGTAATTAAAGGCACAACTGTTAGTCATCCCATGAAAGGGCATCAAATCAAGATCAGAGCAACAGCCACGTGCGATACTTCTAACGTTATTTACATGTTGAAGTGCCAATGCGGCAAAATTTATGTTGGTCAAACCGAAAGAAAACTTAAAATAAGACTAACGGAACACAAATCCAACATAAGAACTAAACAAACCAAATCAACAATTGCTCAACACTTTCTCGAAGCAGGACATGGAATCAGCCAATTACGTTTTTGCGCACTGGAAACTATCCCCAAGGAATCAGGCAAAGACAATCACAATGAACTTTTAAAACGCGAAAATTATTGGATTTTCGCTTTGTCTAGCATGAAACCCAACGGACTCAATGACCGAGTAGAATTCTTATGTTACTTATAAATCATTATTGCAAACCCCCCTTGGGTTTTTCCTAAATGCGACTGTTGGACAGTCCTGTACACCCCATTTTTACATTTTTTCATTTTTTTATGTTTCATTTACCCTACCCATACACCATGTTATGTTTATCCAGTTTACGGTTTCAGTATAATTTTTATAATTATTGTAATTATTGTGATTGTTTGTCCACATTTGGCAGCATGATACTCATTTCTTCTTTTTTTCACTACGTAATGTCTCTGTCTATACCCATCACGACCTGATTCCACTGTTTTTCAGCACGTTTTCACCCTTACATTTCGCTTCATAGTCCTGTTTCTTTGTTTAATTAATCTCCATGACGCGGCACACTAACGTCATGGGTATCTTAGCAACCGCCTATCTTCATATACGTCCGGGATTTGACAACCCATTCGAACCCGGCACACGAACACGTCACCGACATTCAACTTTCCTATGCACGCCACGGTAAGCCTTTTTGCAACCGGGACCTGTTTACTCCGCTTCTGGTAAACTACCGCTTTATACCTGCATGTCCAACTTTCCGTGCACTACTCTCGTAGCTCTTGGGCTTAAAATTTCACTGCCGGTTTTGTAATTCATTCACTTTTCACTTGGTACTCTGACTGTTCCACATTTCAGGCATCTATGTTTCCACCATAACGATATTTAATCACGTTCTTAACTCACTATAGCACTTTCATATTCTCACTTCCAAGTTCTTTTCCTCATACACATCCTATTTTCTTTTCTTCATTGACAGATATTAATCCCCTGGAAGAAGGCATCCGAGTAATGCCGAAATGCATTGGGATTTATACGAGTGCATTTTTGAATATTGAAAAACTCTTGTGAATTAATGATGTTCTTGTGAATGAAACAAGATTTATGAAGAAATAATAAAAAAGCATTGTAAAAACCTCTGATTCTCATCGTGGATTTTGGTGAAACCTTTATATAAGGACTAAAGAGGAGCCCGGGGGACACTCCTCATTCTTTGAGCAGTGCTATCTCCAGCATTTCAAGACACCCCCTGTCGGAGGGTGATACTCCGGAGCACCTCACAACTTTTGAGCTTATTTACAACAGCGCTGTGCGTCCAACTACACCCCATTATATGTACAAACTTGGCCATGCGGCATCCACTACGAAGGCAGCACAAAACTACCAGTGCACAAAAGGATGATGCAACATACACGCGCAATCACAAATCAAGATAATACATACCCGGTGGCAAAACATGTTAAAGAGTTCCATAAATCCATTAACAGGGAACTCAGCTACTTTGTGATTGATGCAATCCCCCCCAGCAGAAGAGGTGGAGATAAGGAACACAAACTCAGAAAATTCGAGACCAGATACATTCTACAACTCGATACGAAACATCCTGGAAGTCTTAATGTAACCGAAGATTTATATACATGCTTATAATGTATTTTAAACAGGTTTTACAAAAAACTGCTTTTATTCTATTAAAGTTGCCAATATTTATAGGTTTTACAGTTTTTATAATATTTATTGACTGTATAACTATAAACTAGCGGCCCGTCCCGACGTTGTCCGGGTAAAAAAGGCTAGGCAGCAATGGTTTTAGTATCATTGTACATTCGTTCCACATGATAAGAGACACATTTTGAAGCAGTGTCCCCAAAGGTCAGTTTTTCCGAATTGAGCATATTGAATCCCTTTCAAGGGAAACTGTTAGAGGCAGTTCAAAGGTAGAATGTGCTGTTTTCCCAGCTGTTAGCAAAGTGGCAACTATTCTAGATGAAGCAACAGCTAGAGCCAAATTCCCAGAAGATCGAACTTTGGCAAGTATGAGGTTGATTAGGTAAGTCTTTCCTGTGCCACCGGGGGCGTCTATGAACAATAGTTTGCCTTGCTTCTTTTCAACACTATCAACTATGGTGTTGTAGACGAGTTGTTGATCGGGAACTAAGTTAGGCAAGTGTTGAGCAAGGTAGTTTTTTAGCTCTGGAATATTGTGTGCAGTAGCGATATTGTGGTATCCAGTTAGGTTAGTTCGGACCGCTAGCGGCAGGCTGAAATCTTGTAAGGACTTCTCGCTTAATAGATACAGTGAATCTTCAATTACTATAAGTCCTTGGTTTATGATTTCATTGTTGATAGCAGCCCGTGCCGACGTTGTCCGGGTATGAAATGCTGACGGCCAGTAGTATATTGTTTTGTAGGATTTCGTTTTGATAGCATTTCTTATCTGTGACAGGCCTGTGAAACGCTCCGATTCACAGTGCACTGCTGATGCACTTAAGAGTGCGCGTTCAGTAGTGTGTGAACTCGAGTTTCCCTACTTTATATTTCTTTGCAATATTATATAGCGCAAACTCGACAACATGGCATGAGCACAATTTACATTACAGAAGAACACATTCATTTGTGGTAGGCACGGGGAGACAAAGCGATTTGCCTGGAATCACAGGATGTTGAGCTGATGCCGAGATTCAAACATAGCTCCCCAGCTCTAAAGTTCGCAATTCTAGAACTTGTGGCGGGAGGTGTGTCTAAAAGTGTATGTTGGTGCTGGCCATCAATGAGAGAGACCTGTGCATTTTTCAAATGGGTGGTGAAAAAATATGAGTATGTTGCTGGAGATGTAGACCGCCGTGCCACCAATGTACTTACCGGGGGAGGGTAAACACCGATTTTTCCGCAACTTTCTTTCCGCATACCATCACTCCGCATACTTTCATTACGAAAGTACCATGACTCCGCAATGCCATTATAACGCATGGCATTACATTTTATATGCTTTTACTACGCATACATTTACAACGAAATTCGTTGTAAATGCATGAATGGTAAAAGCATGTTTTTTTTAACGTTTGGATAAGGTAAGTATGGGTATAGGGGTATATGTTTTGGGGTACTGAGGTATATGTTTTGGGGTTTTGGGGTATTTTAAGGGTTCAGATATAGTTTTGGGTTATCGGGTACAGGGGTAGTTTTAGGGTTAAGGGATAGGTATGGGTTTTGGGGTACAGGGGTATTTTTAGGGTTCAGGGCTAGGTTTGGGTTTTTTGGGTATAGGGGTATTTTTAGGGTTCAGGGGTAGGTTTGGGTTTTGGGGTACAGGGGTATTTTAAGGATTCAGGGCTAGGTTTGGGTTTTGGGATACAGGGGTATTTTTAGGGTTCAGGGCTAGGTTTGGGTTTTGGGGTACAGGGGTATTTTAAGGGTTCAGATATAGTTTTGGGTTTTGGGGTATAGGGGTATTTTTAGGGTTCAGGGGTAGGTTTGGGATTTGGGGTACAGGGGTATTTTAAGGGTTCAGGGCTAGGTTTGGTTTTTGGGGTACAGAGGTATTTTAGGGTTCAGGGCTAGGTTTGGGTTTTGAGGTACAGGGGTATTTTAAGGGTTCAGATATAGTTTTGGGTTTTGGGGTATAGGGGTATTTTTAGGGTTCAGGGGTAGGTTTGGGTTTTGGGGTACAGGGGTATTTTAAGGGTTCAGGGCTAGGTTTGGGTTTTGGGGTACAGGGGTATTTTTAGGGTTCAGGGCTAGGTTTGGGTTTTGGGGTACAGAGGTATTTTAGGGTTCAGGGGTAGGTTTGGGGTTTGGGGTACAGGGGTATTTTTGGGGTCCAGGGCTAGGTTTGGGTTTTGGGGTACAGGGGTATTTTTAGGGTTCAGGGTAGATTTGGGTTTTGGGGTACAGGGGTATTTTAAGGGTTCAGGGCTAGGTTTGTGTTTTGGGGTACAGGGGTATTTTAGGGTTCAGGGGTAGGTTTGGGATTTGGGGTACAGTGGTATTTTTAGGGTTCAGGGCTAGATTTGGGTTTTGGGATACAGGGGTATTTTTAGGGTTCAGGGGTAGGTTTGGGGTTTGAGGTACAGGGGTATTTATAGGGTTCAGGGCTAGGTTTGGGTTTTGGGGTAATTTTTTTGTAGTTAGGGATAGGTTTGGGTTTTGGGGTACAGGGTATATTTATAGGGTTAAGATGGGTTAGTGTTTAAGGGTGTTGGGGTATTTTAAGGAGTAAGGGTGGGTTATGATCATGGGGTGCAGGGGTATTTAAAGGGAGCAGGGTGGGATTAGCACACAATATGAGACATGGCATGAGGTGTGGAACGTACCACACGCCCCCAGTGTTTGTCACGCCCCCAGCACACGCAACAGCACAACGCAGACACGCCCACAAGGGACTACTTTGCTGGCACGGTTCTTTTACCTTTTAAAAGTATATGGTGGGCGTCTGTATAGCCTATGTCCTTCTGCTGCAACTGCCCTTTCCAACGCTGTATTGGGTGTTGTGATTGGTGCTGTGGTTCCTGAGATTACCCGCCTCAAAGGTTTGGGTTCTCTCTTTATATTATTAGTATGGATTAATTGTGGTACAGTTTGATGCTGCTGTATATTAATATTTATACTTATATATTTATATTGATGTATACTATATGGCAATGTATGAATGTATTTATTGATATATGTATTCAGGTATGCAAATTCACATATTTTATGTGGACTCTAACATACCCATCTTTGTACATCAACAGCTGTTTTGCACAAAACCCCTTGTCTATGGAATATCAGCAGCCTTTTGCACGTGTATACTTCTGCTTTCCAACTGATGGTCAAATATCTTTATTTCCCCAATGACCTCGCTGAGATGGGTGCACCCTTATCACGCTTGAAGTCATGCGAAAATAACCACTGTTACTCATTACAAGATAAAGATTTTGAGACTCACATTAAGAATTGAACAGATAATATTTACAGACGCAATATTACGGACATCACATTTTTGTTTTTTAATCTTCATACTCATTTACTTAACACTTTCTGTTTAATTATATGGATATCAATTTCACGGAATGAAATCAATTCAGCACCAAAGCTTATTGGTCAACAAAACAAGTCTCATACCGCATGTAGGCAATTACAATGAGGATTTATCCCCATTATTCAAGTGAAAGTTGATTTTTCAACCTTGCGCAGGTCCAGGTCACGCGATCAGCAGATACATAGGACACAGTGTGACAGTCTATCACCAAAACTTGATCAGACACATATCCAACATATTGGACACATGTTGACTTAGGTATTTCACCGTAATACATTATGTGTAACAAACTGGTCAAATATATTTGTATATGTAAATCTATCAAGAGTTTGACTGTTTGCCACTGCTCACCTATGTTATACTAATCGTAGTATCTAAATATGATATGCCTCAATATAGAAACCTTCAGAAGATATGTTTTCTATGTCTGATGTCACGTGATACACACCAATTATGCACTGTCACTTTAAAAATGCCAAACAGTTTACACAACTTTGTCATGTGAACAAGGCTCACAGGAGCCGAAACGTGTTATGGCGACTAAGGAATAAAAACTACCTTTCCACTTATCCTGGGTCCGTGTCCGTATTTGGAGGAATCCTTTGGAAGACAGTAGAAATTAATATATATATATATATATGTATACACGCACATGTATACACACATATATATGTATATTTATATACACTCATGTACATGTATATATATGTATATATATATATACAACTGGGCCTTATTCACTGAAAATACCCAATATTATGGTAACGTTATAGTTAGGTGAAAAGTTCAGTAACAACGTAACATTCAAATTTCAAAAACCACTGAAATTCACCAGTTACAGTTATCTCAAGTAATTATAACTCGTGCCCTAAGGTAACTATAACTCGCGGCCCCTACATGCACAGTACTATTATTAATGATGTCATAGAAAATGTCATGAAGATGTCATCAGTGATGTAATATGTGGGTTAATTTGCAGTACAATTTCTGCATTACTCCAAAACTCCATACAAAGTTCTGATGAGACTACTTTGATGAATAATTCCTAATTGATCATTTTTGTCTATGTCATTTTTCAGGATTAATGGGTTGCTACGGTATTTCACCAATGGGTGTTACCGGATTCTTGGCAGATTGGGGATAATTTGATTTATGTGTTGGTGAAGCAGTTGTTTCCAGGCAGTAACACTAGGTGCCAGTTCCTAGTTTTTGTGGGTGCAGACCTGTCACTTTATTTATCAGTCACATAGAGACTGTTTTGGTTGCGTTACTATGGTCTGCCAGGATTGGACCATGTCACTGAAGTACAGTTATTTTAAGCTCTTCTTCGAAGGAGTTTACGAAATCTTTCCATTGTTTAAAGAGAAGTGGAAAGGAGAGCTAAACGTTTGCATTTTCTAGCAAACAGGGAAGTCACAGACATGACAACATCCTATTTTCTACAGATGTTTTACTCTACCACAAAGAAGCAGCTGTCAGTGCGAATGCTTATCTGCCCTTGTAGGAGGTAGTGAGGAGTGGGGCAGCTGTCTTTGTGGGATCAGTCTATTCATCAGCAGCCTGAACTTCTACTGGAAGGAAGAATGAGAAATAAGCCGCAGTACGTTAACCAACGCTCTTGTTGGGAATCACCAGGTAAGGGAATGGCAATGGAGGTAGTTACACTTCAGAGTTTCTGAGGTGAATTGGGTGAAGAAGTAGACCTCTCCGTAAACCAATGATGTTTTAAAACTCACTTTCAGAGGAATTTATTTGACTGACAAAAGTGGGTGATATACCAGTGTATTATCCCAATCATGTTTTCTTCCAAATAAGAAAACAATATGTTTTATCATTTTAGTTCTTGAGAAAATTACATTGATTCTTATCTAAGGGCTTTAGGCACGAGAGTCAAATTCGTGGTGTGGCTAAGAGTAAAACCTAATGAGTGGTTTTTGTCCTAATTTGTAACAAAAATCCATATAAATGCATTGAGTCACAAACAGAGGGCCTGATTATGAGTTTGCCTGTCCTTGGTCAGCCAACCTCATGGTGGAACTGTGGTGGCCATCAGGCCGCTGCCGCACCGGTGGGCCAACCACCATATTAAAACTTTGGAGGTTGTTGGACCGCCACAACCACCAGCAAGCGTGCGGTGGTCAGGGGCTCACACTATGCCGGCAGTGCTGGTCTGTTTGTGCGTCATTCACATTTTGACTGCCCACTAGAGCATATAGCATGGAGCAGTGGGTCAGCTGACTTTATCCACTGGTTAACTTCACTTTAATCAACTGCATTCAGCCCTTTCATAAGGAGCGCATCCACACACAAGTAGTTCCTTTTAGTGCCAGTGTTTTTGATTTTACTTTATTAGGTCTGGTGATAACCAAGACCTTTTGATTTTAATAAAATATGTATAATATACTTACATGTAGAGATTTCATCCTCCTCTCTTCATCCATTTGTCTTTTTGTGTGTCATTCACATTTTGCCTCTGCCTACTACATTATATAGCATTGCGCAGTGGGTCAGCTGACTTAAGCCACTGCTTAACTTCCCTTTGAGTGACTGTATTTTGCTCTCTCACAAGGATCACATCCTCACAAAAGCTAGTTCCCTTCAGTGCCAGTGATTTTGTTTTTACTTTAGTGTTGCCTTTGTGTTCAGAGCCGGATGTAATAGCAGAATGCACATTCCATCTTTATCAGATCCCATCCCCTGCCAATGCTGTTGTACATTTCTTTTGGAATGTTTTACTTTTCTGACAGTTGCTATTTCACAGCATCACAGATTATATCCATTTGAAACCGTTCTGTATTAAGTTATCCTCTTTTTACTTTTTCTTTCTCTCCTTCTTTCTTTCTTCTTTCCTTCCTAATTACTTTCTTTTTCCTACTTTCACTCTTATCTTCTCTTTCCTTCTGTATTTCCTTCATATTATCTTTCTTTCTTGTTGCCCTTTTCCCTTCTTTCTTTCTCTTTCTTTTTTCTCTTCCCTTATTTCTTTTTCTTGACTAATTTCATTCCTTCTTTATTTCCTTCTCTTCATTTTCTTTTCTCCTCTTTCTTTCTTCTTTTATGTGCCTATTTAGTACTCTTTCTTTAATTATATTTCTTCTCCCTTTCGCTATTGAATATTCTCGCTCTCTTTCCCTTCTTTCTTCCCTTCTTCCATTCATGCCTTCTATCTCTCCTTCCTTCTCTTTCATTTGCCAATGGGCTTCTTTGTTTTTAGACCAACAGTTAAAATGTTGCCTCTAGCAAATGAATTTGTTGTACATTGATCAGGGCCGGACATATTCCCAAACACTAAAGATTTGCAAAAACCATCATAAAACAAAAAAAAGCAATGCTTGTAATTACTTAGTTTTGTCTTTGTGTGTAGAGCCTGATGTGATAGCAGGATGATTTCTACTATATAATAACACAGGGCACATTCTGGCTGTGCCACATCCATTTGAATGAAGCCGGAATCCAGCTATGCCTTCACAGGCCCAGCAATAGAACAAACACGTCTTTAGTACGCATTAGCTCAGCATGCAAGTCGTTATAATGACTTAATTTAAGGGGGTGCATTGGTTGAATGGAGTTGGATTTAAAATCCAACACCTTCCAAATGGTTGGGCAGACTGGAGTTGGAATAGTAAACTAACCTATTCCAAAATCGAGCACCCCCCTAAGGTAAGTCTTGCTTTCCTTCATTCTTTATTGTCTGCTTTAATTTCTTATCTTCCCCTTTCCTTCTTTCTTTCCTCCACTTTTATTTTCCTCCTCTTTGTTTGTTTGTTTCTTTTTTCTATCTTTCCTCTTTCCTTCATTCTTCCATTTCTTTCTTTCTTTCCTTTTTCTTTCTGAATTTCTGCATTTTTTCTTTCATTCTTCTTTATTTCTGCCTTCTTTCTTCCCTTTCCTTCCTTCTTTCTTTCCTTTCCCTCTTTCTTATTTCCTTTCTCTCTTTCTCATTCCTTCTTTTCCTTTCTCTCTTTCTTTGTTGCATTCCTCTTTACTTTTGTCTTGCCTTCCTTTATGTCTTTTGTGCCTTCCTCTTGTTTTCTTGCTTCCCTTCCTGTTTCATTCATGCCTCTGCCTTCCTTTTCTTCTTTAACGAAAGGCAATAGTCTGGCAGGCAATGCAAGTTTAATGGGCTTTTTATGTCCATGTTAGCCAAAACCTTTTGATTTTACAAACATTTTGTGTATAATATAGTTACTTGAGGGGTTTTGAGGCAGACTACTTCTGTTAGTCCATGGGTCTGTCATTTACATTTTTCTTCCACCTACACCAGTATGCATGAAGGGGTAATGTGTCAGACCTCTTTACTACTTGCCGACTTCACTATGAATAAGGCTTTCTGTCCTTTCACAAAGCAGCAACACAAAAAGTAGTTCCCTTCAGTCCCTGGGAGTTCTATGGCAATGTGTGTGTTTTTTAGACCAAAACAACATTTCTACTCTCTGGTCAATGCTTTTGCTTATATTGCTTATATTTAGTAACTTCCTAAACAACTAGGTTTTGAAGCATCTATGACAAAACTAAACAAGAATGGCTGCGATCTCCCACCTTTTCTGTCATGAGAGATACTACTGATCAGTGAAAATCATTGTGAGCTACTGAAGGCTAAATAACTTGCCCAAGGTTACCAGACACCCCCACACCCAGCGTCATTGACTTTAAGCCTAATGTCCAAAGAGCCTGGTACTATGATCTGAGCAAAATGCTTTGACAATGGGCACTATGACAGTCAAGCCATGTGTGTCAGTGAGAGCGTGGTCTTTAAGGATATACATACATATGTGTGTCTGTGCGAGGGATATATTTCTATGGCTGACTTAGAGCCTGTGCGTTCTATGTATCTGCAGCTCAGGACATACCTTTCGCCATATGTGGCACTGTTACATATAAAACACAAACATACAATCATATTTATCAAATGAGAGGAATTTTAAAGTGCACAAAGATGTTCAGCAAAAATTTTCATAATACGGAACATTTTTCTGCACTTTAAATTTCTCTCTTTTAAAAAAAAGGCTGTATTTTTCAATTATACTTAATTCACAGTGCCTACTGGCCACTGGGAGCATGAGGCCTGCTGTTTTTAAATTCAACACTTTGAAATTGGAGAAAATTAAAATGAAGAGTTGACTTAATCATTAAGATAACTTTTTATTGTAATTTCCTCCCATTTAAAAACATTCAGAAACCTCGTTTGATTTGAAGCTCCAATTCTGAGTTGACAAGGGATTATATTTAAGAGTTAAATACTTCAGTGCTTCAGTTGTTCACCTCTCTGCCCCAGCCTGGATCATAAATCAAACTGAGCACTGTTCATTATCAGGCCCTGCTATCTGAAACCTGATGATAATAATGTAAAATAAACACAGCCTTCCCATAACTTTAAAAGAAAATATGACCTAGTGCTTATTCAAAAATAAACTCAAGGCTGGCAGCTACTCTGAACGTGTCTGGGAGCTACTGGGAGCTGCCATCAACTGGTTGGAGAAACCTGTCTATTACTAGTTTAAAATGTAACAATTCTAATAGTATCTGGATAAGTAAAAGGTAATGCAAAGGCTCACCAGGAACAAGTACACCATCCCTGACAACTGCCCTTGACATTCACATCAGGGCAATGGCACCATTCAGGCATGAGCGTTGTTGCAAAGGGGCTAATTTTAGCAGCCACATCTACAACAGAATAGCACAGATAACAATCGGAATGGCCCTACACACTTTCATTCTAGCAGGCTTCAAACTTACATGGTTTCTATTCCATAAGGGGGTAATCAGGGACCGGGTGCTCTACGTCCAGTTTATAGCAACGATTATGCAATTGAAGCCATTTGCTCAGCTTTGGAGAGGGGCAATGTTGTTTGGTGAAGCATAGTGGGTTGAGGGGTTTGAGTCAACAGCAAAACTTCCCCAAAATTGAAGACATTTTCATGAAATGTCTCCATTCTTTTTAAGAAAGCGGTGAGTATGTGTTCTTAGAAGCAAGCCAACATGTCCTTTTCAGAATGTTGTTTTCCTGTGAACATGTGTGCATATATTTCTACATTGTGATAATATTTGTTGTATTCAAATTGATACACTATTTTCATATGCAAAAACTCTGGGGTAGTGGCGGCTGGCATGGCTCACGGGTAAGGGGGTGGGGACGGGTGTCGCACGGTCACCTTAGTGAGCTGCCCTATTTCAACATGAAAGGGCAGGAATGCACTGTATTTATGAAATTCCTGTCATTTCCCCTGCGCTGGTGCTGTTTCAGCAGCCTCGCGCCAACACAGGCACCTGGTGCAAGGGTTCCTATGTTTCATGCCGGATTGTTTTTGTCGAGGAAGGGGCACCTTTATGCAGAGAAACAATCCAAAGAGGCGTTTTCCTCTTTCTATGTAGGTAAATCTAGGGCAGCGTCAAAATACATGGGTGTTGTGTGGGAAACCCCAACAAACAGAATGCCACAGAAATCCATGGAATGTCTTCTGTGCACAGAATCTGGCAACGCGCGCTGTTGTGCCTTACTCTATATCCATGAGGTAACCCAAAGCCACGCAAAGTGGTTTTACATGGCCGTAATGATATGATTTAGCAATGTGCGCAGCCATATAGTCACAAAAAGTGGTACTCTGGCGGCACAGGGGTCTTGTACATAAGCCCCACAATCCTCAAAAATTAATCAATAGCAATTATGTAAAAAGAGCGGCTGAAATATTAATAGATACATTTCTGAAAAAACAATATTACCCTGGCTGATAATTGTAAATTTTTTTTTTTTACAAGTGCTTGCGTGTCAACGTTTATTGTTTTAATTGGATGCCTTGTACATATAACACGTGAAGAAAAGTGCAGCTCGACTTATTTCATGTTGTGTTAGCAGCAGAAGAGTAGTGAGGGGCAGTTTGTGACATTAACAAGTCCAAGGCAGTTGGGTAACAATAGCTCCTGGAGCCCCTGAAGTGCCTGGGGGGGTGCCCGAGCTCCATGGTGCCCCCTCTGGCACGTGTACGGGCAGCGGCCCCAACATCTGAGACCTCCTGACTGGGTCCCGAATGCCATGGGGGCCCACTCCATGAACTTTGCAGGGAACCACTGAAGTTTAGTTTTATGTTAAACCACTGGCCCAGGGGTGAGCCAGCGGTGTCTTGCATAAGATTTATACTCAGCTTACAACCTCTAGCATATATTTGAATGTGGTGACAACTGGCAAAGATTACCCCACATGAAATGTTTACCTTCATGGAAATTACAAATAGTGTGGTCACGCCCTCGAGGGAGATAGAGAAACTGAGGAACCACCTATACTGCCTCTTGTATGCCTAAAGTCACACAAAACCATACAGCGGTCTTTAAATATTTCCTTTGAAAGCCTTGTGACTCAATAGGCTTAAATAGATGGCTGAAACATGTTGATGCTAGGATGTGGTAACCATTGATGTTCGAAAACATCCTTCTCTCATTTTGGTAATTTTACCATGAATACAGGGCCCTTTGAAAATTCCCTTGGTAATTTTAGATAATCTCATTTTCTTGGTTCCTAGCAGAGGTATATATCTATACTACTATTATAAAGAGAGAACTTGCACCTTTTGGCAAGGTAAACTCGGGAACCACAGCGCCAATCTACACACCCGATACATCTATGAAAATGTCAGGGTGTGTAGATGGACATAGGCTATATAAATTTAAAAAAAAGTAAATTAAAATATTAAATTTGTAAACAAAGTAGTCCCCTGAAAGTAGCGCCAGCTGGGACCTAGCGCTGGCCGTGACGCGACGCGACGATGTGCGTGATGACGACGTGTTGGAGCGGCGGACATGGAGCTGAGGAGCGTAATGTAAACATTGAAATTGCGGCGGACATGGAGCTGAGGAGCGTGGGCGCGTCATGGCGAAGAGGAGTGGAGCGGCAGCTCAGGTAATGTAAACATTGAGAGAGAACTTGCACCTTGGCGCGTCATGGCGAAGAGGAGCGGAGCGGCAGCTCAGGTAACGTAAACAAACATTGAAATTAGGGCGGGAGGGAGTCAGGGCGGGAGGGAGTCCGGGTGGGAGGGAGTCGGAGCGGGAGGAAGTCGGACGGGAGGGGAGCAGGTGTGCACAGAGGGGCAGGCGGGAGGAGTGGGGGCGGGAGGGAGTCGGGACGGGAGGGGGTCGGGTCGGGACGGGAGGGGGTCTGGGCGGGAGCGGGTGTACTGCCCCCAGCCCCTTTCTGCCCCGCTGCTAGTATGATATAAAAGATATAGGCCCATATGTACAAAATTCCAATGTTGTGCTTCCCAAATAGCAAATCGGTAGTAATCTCTATTTGGGACTCTCAAAATGGAATGTATGTAATTTGCGATTTCCTAATAACAATTCCTACGGATTTGCAATCATTATTAGGAAATCACAAATAAGCTAATCACTGAATTCAGATTTCCTGATAGGAAATTGCAATAAACATGTTATTCATCATGGAACGCCAGATTAAAGTGTTCCCAGAATAAACTGGGAAAATAGTGTCCTCGTTTAAAGGCTGGGACTTTCACAGCCAGCACAGAATTCTCGCCACTGCCTTGAATGAGATCCTGCAATATGGATAACAGTGTTCAAATTCTGAAGAAATTTTACAATTCAGAACCTCAAGGCATAATCTGGGCCTGCAAAATAGCAGTATAACCCATTCACCTTGAATAGTGATAAGTTGCTGGAGATGCAGATTCCTCTTAAATGCTGGCGATTCAATTAAAATCCTATGCATTGTAAATGTCAGCTGTTGGCCTTCGGCTGTAGCCACTTTCCCCCGAGGATCCATCGGCTTAAGTACTAGCCACAGTTACTCAAGTTCAAGTTCGGAAATTTGTATAGCGCACTACTCACCCAGAGGGTCTCAAGGCGCTTGGGGGGGAGGAGGAGGGGAGGGGTACTTTACTTATCTAATATCCAAGTTTTAAGCTGCTCATTCTTGAGTGCACGGAAGGCGTTGTACCCCCCCAGCCCACCCATCTGATCTCTGTCATCTTCTTCCTTCATGTTCAACCCTACTGCATACTAAAGGGCAGAAAGGGCATATTTACGATAAAGTGGCAAAGCGTGTCATTAAGCCAAGAAGGATAACGCCACGCTTCGTCACTTTAGAAATGCAGGGCTGCTCCATATTTACTAAAATATGGTGCAGTCCTGCATTTACCCCCGCACTGGTGCTAACTTTAGCTGCCTAGCACCAACGCAGGCCCCCCTGCACCATAGTGCAAGGGTGCCTGTATTGAGGGGAGGATTGTTTATGTGCAGGAAGGTACCCGTTCCTGCACATAAACAATCTTTAAATGCCGTTTTTTGTAATTTCTATGTGTGCTGCTCAATGCAGAACAGCATTAAAAAAATTATTGTTTATGTGCAGGAAGGGACACCTTCCTGCACATAAACAATCAATGGCCTTTTGCTGCTTCTATGTGTGCTGCACAAGGCAGTACACATGGAAACAGCAAAAACAAGGAGAAATAAAGAGCAGGTTTCCCCTGGTCTTAACTTTGGTGCTGTCTCCTATTTACGCTAATCTTCTTAATAGGGGGCAGCATCAAAATCAATGGGTGTTGCTGCGGAACGCCCACCACAACACCCATTGCCCGACCCTTTCAAGCTAAGTGTAGCATGAAAGGATGCCATATTTACAAGGCAGGGTTAAGTAAATAAGGCAAAGCCCCTATCATAAAAAGTGATGTTCCCATAGCGATAGGGGCTTGTAAATATGCCCCTAAGAGCGCAATTCAGTGACAATGACCACCATTTGGGAGTAGTCAGGGTCGCAGCTGTGGCCTCTAGTTTGTTCCCTGCTACTCCTGGCATTGCCTTTGCGACGCTCAGACTCAGAAGAGCGTTTTTCCCCCTGACTACCTACAACTGATATCCATGCACTTTTTGTTTTTTGTTTTTGTAGTTTGGCATTTCCATTATTTGGGTATTTACATTCAATGAGGATTGAAAACCCGTTTCTTGCAATTAATAAGATATATTGTGCGAGAAAGAGCCATGCATCAGAGTAGAAACAATTGTCTGACTGATTTATATATAGATTTTTTTCTGAACATCATGTTCCTTACCTAAAGTGGCCTACATTTTTCACTTTGGAATGTAAACACATTGCGGCAGATATATCAAGCCATTTTCCGTTCACAAACGGGCCTATTCGCAGAATCGGCCCGTTTGCGAACGGAAAAGGACCATTTCTAATGTATCAAAGGCTTGACATTCGCAATTTAGATAATCACAATTTTTTGTGATTACCTAAATTGCGAATGCAAATAGGGAATCGCAATTTGCAGTTCCCTAATGCACATGCAGGAAACCTTTCCCAAATGCGAACTGTGCATTTAGGAAACGCTAATTACCAACAACTTTAAGTTGATGGTAACCATGTGCATACTTGGAAAAATGCACAAAAATACATTTTTCAATTGGCCTTGCATTAGCTAATTGCGATTACAATTTGGTAATTGTAAATTAGCAAATGCAAAACCATTCATTCCTATGGTCCTTTAGGGCATAGGAGTGAATATAGTCATATTACCTAATAGCGATTCGCTATTTATGGAAACGTTATTAGGTAATGTTAGGGAATCGCAAAATATTTTGCGATTCCTACATGCATTGCATTTTGCGCGTCCAAAATAGATTCAGTAAAAATCGCTATTTTAGAATCGCAAAATGTATGGTTGATGCATGTGCCCCTTTATGTATAATTTTCAGCTGAAGCCTATACCTGCATTATGAGGCAGTGATAAATTCAGAACATTTTCCTATGCTGATATCCGCTGTTGCATCAACATTAATGCTCTAAAGACCTGAAATCTGCAGATTTTCGAACCCCATCCAACACTACATAGCTATTGTGGGGTAGATATGCCTGAGTGTCATCTATTTTGGCATAACCTCCATAGATGGGACACTGTGAACATATTCATTATAAAAAAGATCCAGATCCGGAATAGAGAGCTATCTTTCTACAGCATAGGATCTCCTCCCGGGATATCAGACTGCCGTCTTTCATGCTCTGGCCCCATTTATCAATACCAGCTTCTACTAAAGGTCTTGCCAGACCATCTTGCATAGATTTCGGAGTCCCTGATGAATTTCAGATTGTCGTAAACCCCCTATAATATGGTATCCCTAATAACCTTCTAACCTCTACCCATAGTTTACAGGCTGCATTGAGAGTCTTCAACCTAACTCTCTTGCAAAACCTAGGGTGGCCAAATAATATAGAAAGTAGGGACCTTCATATGGCACACGAAGCAGCATAGCTTGCAACAACCTAATACATTGCAGGGTTTCTTCCTTCAACACTGCTCTTATATTTTTTAGTTAGAACACCCAACAACAGTATTGGAATTATTGGGCTGCAGTCCACCTGGACAGGTGTTCCTGCTAAGTTTTTTCTAGGCAATTCTTATACTTCTCTTTATTTCGTTTTTTTAGCAGTCTACCTTGTAGGAAGTCTGGCTATTACCACTGCTCATGCTTTAACCACATTAAATATGAAGCTTGTGTCTATTTGTGCAATGGTTGAGAAGAAGAGACTAGCTTTAAATATCGTACTGGCGAAAGAGGGCGGAATCTGCCACACATTATGCGTTCAGCAATGCTGAACTTCCTGGTACAAGTAAACAAATAAAATGTTTGTTACTAACTGGTCTGAATATCTAATGAGATTAAGGAATTGGAGGAGACGTGTGCATGGAAATTAATGGGGAAAGGATTTTCCAAGATAGGTGAGTGGGTTTGTGGTATTGGTGATAGGATATTAAAGAAGATACTAACCTATATCTTTATTATCGTAATTTGTACTCTATGCCTATTTCATTTTATGAGAGGGATAAAATGATTACATCAAAGGGTGAATTGCAATAGAGAGAAGCAGTGGCTTAATCGAGAGGGTGAAAAAAGAAAGAGGGAAAAATTAGAGGATGAAGACCTCCAATGTAAATTTTACTGTGAATTGAAGGAACTAGAGGACTCTAGAGGTAAGCTGCGAAAGTTGCCTACTGTTGTTTAATGGTGTAATTTGTGTCCACTCCCAAAAGTCACCAGAGGGAGGGTTGAAAGGGTTTTTTCAAAATAAATGTTTGGGCATCATATATTGACATCAACATGTAAACATGTAAATGTTATTAACTGTGTATTATGCATGTTTACATTTTCCACAGCTAATGTAGGTCTGCATTTTAAAATGGCTAACATTGGCTGTCACCTTGCTTCATATATATTTTTTTTCAACTGCAGTGAAAAAAAGATAGTACAAAACAACAATAGGAAGATAAAATAATCAAAGAGTAGCAGCACCCCCACCCCCGCGCAAGGAGAATATAAATATAGAAGGCCGTTTCTAGGGAAGCATGATAATAATGAAATAATACGTTATCACAAGTATCCCAGTGAGCATTAATCAAGATCAAAAGTTCATTTTAGGCAGTTTTTGCCCCACAGCAGCAATATCTTTAAGAGAGAAAGAAAAAAATAATTTTCCCAAAAATAGAAACATTCAATAAAGTGACCAGTGCCACAGAACCATATATTAGCCTTGGTGGGTTAGCTAGTGAGAAAGTGGACCCCAGATTACTAGTCCCTTTTTTAACTCTGAGTTCCTTTTTCGCTTATATTGCCTTCTCTAATGTGTGAATTGATTAAAAGCAAGCTAACCAGTGTGTAAAGACTGGAGGGTCAGGATCCAGCCAGGAAGAAGCTATGCATAGCCTAAGAACAGCCATAGCGATGAAAATGAGTGCTCCTACCTTTCTTTGATCAATCAAATCCACTATACCCAACATTATCGTGGAGGGAACCAGCACCAGATTATAAGATAACACCTGTCCCAAAAATTGTTGAATTTTATTTATTAAAGGCTCTAATTTAGTACTTATGGCAAACATGTGGATTGAGTCAGCTTTAAGTTCGGAGCAACGAGGACAGTATTTTCCTGTACCTGAGCCCCATTTTGCAATCTTACTAGGAGTGTAGTTTAAAAAAAACAAGTCTTATAAAACTGTCCCTGAAGGTTAGAAGATAGCAGATCATTTTGTCTGGATTCGAATGCAAGTAAAAAAGTATTGTTAGTGTTGTCCAATTTCTGTTGCCACTTAGAGGATGTTAAAAGCAGATCATTAGGCATCAAGATGTTATAGATAACTCCAATACGTGGTATAGAGTCCCCACAAAGCTTCTCTATCAGATTACACTTAGTGAAACCCGACAGACCCCCAATCTTTCGTATGAAGAAAGAATTCACAGTTAAGTACTTCAGAGAATCCCTCTTGTCTAAACTATATAATAATTGAAGATCTTCAAACAACAAGATCTCGTAGGCTGAACAGGGGTCTCCTAGTTTAGTTACACCTTTTTCTATCCAATTTTGGAAATAGAATGAGCTAAAGATATCTGGAAGGTTAAAGTTATTTCTAATAGGGGCGTAAAAATGTAGTCTACCTATACTGAAAAACTTGCGTATGGCTGAAAACACTTTAAATGCCCCCAAAAGAGACTTAAATTTCATCCTTTTGTAGTAACCCAGTTCTAGCTGCCGCCACAGGCAGCCCCAGGGATCGGGTCCTAGCAAAAGTTCAAAAGTTGAGAGCAAGTCAACAGCGAGCAAAGGAGGGAAATCTTGTAAAAATATAGGGCACATTCGTAGCACTGTGGTTAAGTTGGGAAGGGCCCACCCCCCTCTATCCCGAGGTAGAGACAACAATTTAAATGCCCTTCTGGGCTGAGAGTATGCCCATACAAATTGAGAAAACAGCCTTTCAAACTTTATGAGAGTCAGCTTGTTAAACTCTAAGGGTATAGTCCTAAAAAGGTTTAACATTTTTGGGAAGATGATCATTTTTAGCTAATTACAGCACCCACCAATGGAGAGATGTAAGTTGTTAGGGCGATTTAGGGCTTTCCTTGACTCAGCAATGGGAGGGTCGGTGTTGTCACATACTATAAGGTCAGTATTGGCTAGGATGTTAATGCCCAGATGATTGGCTTTAGCCACTACCCTTTCGTCGTTCCAGCTGACCTTACTATTGATTATTATTTGAGTTTTTCCCTTATTTAATTTATGCCCTTATAAGGAGCCAAATAGATGAGCCTCAGCTTCAATTACAGGGATGGCGTTCTTTGGATCCGGTGTAACCAAGGCCAGATCATCAGCATAGGCCATGAATTTAGTTTTTATGCCAAATCTACTCACGGATCGAATGGCCTGGTTGGCTTCTAGTTTTTTAATAAAAGGATCAATATAGATGGCGAAGAGCAGTAGGGTGTAGGGACAACCTTGGCGGGTCCCCCGCTTGATTTTAATCAGATCCGTCAGTCCCCCATTGTTGGATACCCTAGCCGTGGGGGGAATGTATAATGCCTTAATTGCTTGGATGGCTTTGGACCCAAAGTTCATTCTCTGCATGACGCCCCACAGATAGTTCTAGGAGACACCGATCAAATGCTTTTTCAGCATCTAAAAAGATTGCTGCCATTGGGTCCCCCGAAACCTGTGAGGCGTCAAGCAGTGTAATCAGCCTGCGAGTATGTTCAGTTGTACCCTTCGCAGGGATAAAGCCATTTTCCCAACTGGAAACTAGCCCTTCGATTCTAGCTGAAAGCCGCGAGGCAAGAATTTAAGAGTATGCTTTGGAATCACCATTAATTAGGAAGTTCGGCCGTTATGAGCCCATCTCTATTGGTGGTTTATTTTTGGGGGGAACACAATAATCTTGGCATTAGACCAAGACGGAGGAGGAGAGACACACTGAAAGATTTGAGTCACAACTTCATTTAGAATGATTTTAATTTGTGGGAGAAAAACCTTATAAAACTCCACTGGGATGCAGTCTGGCCCAGCAGCTTTCCCATCTAGCAGGCTGTTCAAAGCTTTAACTATCTCTTCCCAGGATGGAGCAAGTTCAAATAGGTCAAACTCTTCTCTACATAGTGTTGCTAAAGAAATTGAATCTAGGTAGGTATCTAGGTGGCAGCTAAGGACTAATTGATCAAGAACACTTTCAGAATACAGGTCTTGAAAGAATTTAGAAAACGCTGTGCGAATTTCTACAGGGTCTTTGGTGATAGTTCCTGCAGGTGTTTTCATTTTTTTAATTTCGCTGGACGAAACCTGTAACCTAGTTCTCATAGCCAGTTGGTGGCCAATTCTTTCACTGCATTCATAAGTTTTCTCACAAGTTGCAGCCCATTTGGAAGCAGCTTTATCAGCCAATAATGAACAAATATCAGCCCTAGCAGCCTCTACCGACAATTGTGCCGGATCGATCTCACCATTAGACTGAATGACTAAGATAAGATTTTCCTCCATTTTAGCTAGTTTTGTTTGTAAATCCATAAATTTGGCGTTCTCTAGTTTATTTTTCTTAAGTGACATTGAACAGAAAGACATGCTTGCCTAGTAGAGACCAGGGAGTTTCAAGATTAAAAGAGACCAAATTGCTCCACATAAAATACCTCACAGAGTGTGTTTTCAAATACTCTTTTATATTCAGAACAACAGGATAAGGATAAGGATACGTTACTGTGTGTAGCTTTTCTTCTCTATGTAAATATGTTCTCATCATACAAAATACTTGTGTTGAAGGAGCGTTCTATACCTGATGCTGTGAGTATTTTCGACTTATATAAGCAATAACTAGTTTCTAATTATGTTAAAAGGTGAGTACTGGATAGGTCTTTAAGGATTGATATGTGTGAAAACACATAAAGTATTCAAAAACTAGTGTGAGAATGGTACCTAAATAGACACAAATACACAGTGTTATTCTGGACAGCCAACAGTTGAATTTTACTAAAACACTTTTACTAGTTTGGAAGGGGTAAGGTGAATAGACATCTTCTACATTGTTTAGTACTACATTTTACTATATGACCCTGAGTCATTTTCCATAGTCATAAGGAGTGACTGCTTTTGAATTTTATGAAAACTTAAGAACAGGATATCTTTATAAGTACTTATATTTATATAACCTTATAAAGTACTAAAACTCTACTGTTGGAATGTTATTAGACAATGGTATTTACATAATATTTTTTTGGGGCCAAAATAGTTGATAAACCTAGGTTTGTATAATGTGTTAGGAAAACTGATAAAGTGAAGTGTTTATGTTTTTGTGCAAGGGCCTACAACATAACATATTTGTTATGGATAAAGAGGAGAATATTACCGAAGACACATTGAAAATGAGCAACAGTTTCATTTAAGTAAAAAATCTACCTTTAAAAGGCAGTGAGACTGAAGTAGAGGACATCAATACTGCAGATATCACCTGTGATTTTGAACATGAAAGCAATGATGCTATTTTTTGCAAGCACTGGATGATGAAGAATAACTGGAACACATAAACTCCGAAATGGCAAACAAGCAGTATGATCTCGAAGAAGTACTAGATGAACTCCTTTTAGAAGCTCTGTTAAAATATGAAATGTCTAAAGAATAATTTTATTGTTTAATAATAAAGCATTGAACACTATGTACTAATGTATTCACTCTACTAAAAGTCAAGCACTTATAGATTCACTTGCACACTCTTTACAATATTCTATCGATTCAAAGTATGCAAAGTAGGCCTTAGGGCATGCACTGCTTCAAACCCCTATACACTATGCATGCAGTCTTCTATGCACCTGCAAACTTGTCTTTTATACCTTCAATTCACCAGTCTGTATCTTTACAATTCCACCAAACACTCTGTCACTACTGTTTCAGGATTGTAGTGACCCTTTCAGCAGTATGTGCTTATCCATTCACTGTCCTAAAAGTGAAGCACTTATAAATTCAGTCAGGCGCTCTCCTTGCAGAACTGTAATATTTCAGTCAGTACCCAAGTACTGATGCAGCAAAGTAGGCCTTAGGGCATGGACTGCTTCAAATCCCTATATACTATGCATGCAGTCTTCTATGCACCTGCAAACTTGTCTTTTATACCTTCAATTCCCTAGTCTTGTATCCTTACACTTCCAGCAAACACTCTGCCACTGCTGTTTCGGTATTGTAGTGACGCATTAAGCAGTATGTGCTCATCCATTCACTGTGCTAAAACTGAAGCAGTTATAAATTCAGTCATGTGCTCTCCTTGCAGAACTGTAATCATTCAGTCTGTACCCAAGTACTGATGCAGGAAAGTATGCCTTAGGACATGCACGCTTCAAACCTCTATGCACTTTGCATGCAGTCATGTATCCACCTGCTCACTTGTGTTTTGCACCTTAAATTCCCCAGTCTGTATCCTTACACTTTCACCAAGCACTCTGTCACTGCTGTTGCACTGTTGTAGTGACTCATTCATCAGTGCGTAGTAATCCATTCACTGGATTAAAACACTAAGGTGCAGATTTACAATAACTGGCGCATCCCCAGGTATATGCCAGTTATTGTGCGCCATGCCACCGCCACCGTGGATGCCCGGCATATGTACAATGTGGCGCACTATGTGGCAAAAATGGCACAGATGCTTGACGCATCTGTGTCTTAAAGGCGGCGCATTGCTAGAGTTGTGTCTCAAGCGCAACGCAGCTCCAGCAATGCTCTGGGGCTCTATGCTCACAATGTTGTGTCAATCCTTACGCCTACTCAGCATGGGCCCAAAAGTGACTGAGTGAAATCTTATAGATTTCACTCAGCCACTTTTAAGAGGTGTTCCTGCGCCGGAACGCCCCCCCCCCCTGTGCAGGAAAACCTCCTTCTGGCGCAGGGCTTTACAACGTGACACATCTCTCAAGCCGTTATAGATACCCCACACCATGGCGCATCTTTTGCGCCATTACTGCATCACAAAAGTGACGTAACGGCGGCGTGAAAGAGGCGTAAGGGAGTTATAAATCTGCCCCTAACACTTTCAAATTCACCCAGGCAGTTTCATCAGCAGTGCAAAGGGAAGAATAGACTTGTAACATATTTATGTACATATGTTACATTCAAATGCTTCAGAAGTACTACAGTATACTGTAAGTAAACGCCTTGTAGACTTATGCTGTAGCACTTCCTTATAGTTCTGTACTTTCACATTCATCATACACTACTTATGTATTCTTTCATTCATTTATGCACTACACATTCATTCAAAAAACCTTTACACACTATTATACTAATGTAGCTCTTTTTTTGACCAGTGAAGTTATTTCTTAAAAGAACTTTTTTTGTTGTCTTTTTTGTAGTTTTGAATTCTTTTTTTTTGGAACAGTTTTATATTTTAAAAAAAGTGTTTTTTAAAGGAAAAAAGGAACTATGCAAACAAAAAAGTCTCCAACAGGAACAAATAAACAAAAAAAAATGAACTGCGGGAGCCATGGTGCTCCTGTTTGCGTCTGCAAATTAAATCAATTGATTGTTCCCCATGGCACAATGTCTCTTTACAAAATTTACAAAGAATTATCAGGTCTCCAAAATCAGGATGGCTGTCCGGATGCGACTAGATGGTGCTGTTGAAGTGCTGGCTACAGCTGGTGGAGGGTCGTCCCGCAGCCTGTCACATGAAGCTCTCGCATAATTGCGAGGATGAAGAGTATTCACATGTCGAACCATGCTGGAGGACCCCAAATGAATTTTTTTTGTTCGGGTCTCCTCTAGAGGTCCCACACACCTTGCAGGTGACCTTAGCAGCATTCACCTTCTTTTCTCTATCTGGAAATGTAAACAATTTTCCAGATCAAAGCTTCCTTCCTTTTTGGCTCTGCATCCTCAGCAAGAAATTCCTCTTCTGAAGAGTGTTCAGAAGTATCTTCCTCCTGGTGTGCAGCCATATTAAAGTTGTCTTCTAAAACACAGGAGCTTCAAAAAAGAGGTGGTTCTTCAGTGAAAGTCAAAGAAGAATGATTCAAATGGGTGGGGTCTTTCAACAGTTGGATTAAGAAGTATTATGAACCAATCAAATCTTGTATTGAAGTCACATGGCATGCGCGTAAGTTACGCTTACAATGCGCGTACGTACGACATACACCCGCGATTTGCGTAATTGCTTTTAAAAGTAATATACGCTTATTAAAAGTAAATCAAAACTATTTTCATGATCTCAGATAATGTCTTGCCTTAATATTTACATTAAATACATAAATATATATTTTTAAACATTAAGAAACTTTTGCGGAGTACGTGTACAGTGACCTGTACAAATGTACATGACGACACGCGGAAGCGCCGATGCGACGCGGAACGTCAAAACATATTCGGAACGTATGCGTGGGTATGCGTACAGTACGATTACAGATACAAAGGATGGTGCGAGCACTGTACGCGTACCGTACGTTTACCACCCAAAAATATATAGAAATTAATTTTAATATATTGAAGATTTTTTTTTTAAATCATTTTTGAATTTTGTTGTTTATTATTTTACACTAAAAATATGTAAAGAAATTTAAAAAATAAAATAATTAAAAATAATTATTATAAAAAATGTAGGACATTAGTATAAAAAAATAAATGTAATAATTAATACATTTAATAATTAGCATTTACAAAACCTATGAAATTCACTGAAAAAAAACATAGGTTTTAGGCACGTTATAGTTAGGAATTAGCATTTAAAAAACCTCAGAAATTCACTGAAAAAACCATAGGTTTTACACATATTATAGTTAGCTGGACATTTCACTTATACAAAACCATTGAAATTCCCCCGTTATAGTTAGTTGTACTATAAATCGTGCACCCGCAATCCACTGCTGATGATGTCACATATTACATCATTCATGTCATGGTCTTTGACATCACTGATGACATCTCAAATGACATCACTGGTCACTGACCATGTCATGAGTGATGTAATATGTGACGTCATCAGCAGTGCATTGCAGGCGCGCAAGTTATAGTGAGTCCAACTAACTATAAAGTGGGAATTTCAATGGTTTTATGTCAGTAAAATTTCCAGCTAACTATAACTGGTGTGAAACCTATGGTTTTTTCAGTGAATTTAATAGGTTTTTTAAATGCTAATTCCTACATAGGTTTTTTAAATGCTAATTCCTAACTATAACTGGTGTGAAACCTATGGTTTTTTGAGTGAATTTCATAGGTTTTTTAAATGCTAATTCCTAACTATATATAAGGCCCCAAACCTATGTTTTTTCTTTGAATTTCAAAATTTTGTTAATAGCAAATGTCTATAGCTATAAAATGTAATATTTTTGAAAATGAATGAATCCTATATTTTATTTGTATTTAAAAGAATTTTTTTAATGTATATATATATATTTTTTTACCCTGGAGCGCTCCCGTGGCGCGCCCCGGTGAGCACCCCGGAAAGCGTAGTCTTTTGAAGCCCCCCAGGGCGTGCTCCGGAGAGCGTCCCGTTAGCGCTATTGCCGCAAACGAAAACATCATTGTGACATATCGCATAGCCGCGTCCACGTGATACGCACGGCGTAAGCGCACCCGGAAGCACTCGAGCGAATACGATCGAGCAACGTAAACATGTGATGCGCTTACACGACACGCCCGGGGGCGCGCCGCGTAAGCGCGGCGGTCATGTGACCTGAAAATAACACTTTTTATTGGTGCAGAACAGTTTTGGTTTCATAATGATGAAATCCCTGGTCTTGTGACCTGAAAATAACACTTCTCATTGGTTCAGGCCTTTTTTTTTCCAAATGAGGAAAGTCCCCACCTTTTTTCCTTATTCTGACTCTGTCCTTATCTTAGGAAGACCGGTTTTGCAATCTTTGAGTTATATTTTGTACTTTGAAATGGCTTCAATAGCAGCAGCAGCTGGAGCATCTGCACCACCACCACCACCACCACCACAACCACCAAGAGGACCACCACAAGATTACATTGGTGGTCAACAAGAGGAGAAGGAGGAGGAGGGGAGGAGAAGATGGCTGCAAGAACACAATACCCCATACCAGCCAAAACCACACATTGTATGGGAGTTTTTTTCGATCCCAGAGGGCAAAAGAAAAAAAGTCAATGCGGCCAAGGTGACTTGCCTAATCTGTGGCATGGAACTTTCCAGGGGGAACCCTAATAAAAAATACTCTTTTCGCCACATGCAGCGCAGGCATCCAATGAACTATTCTGCTGCAGAGATGAGGGAACTGGCCAGTAACCCTCCCCATCTTCAAGCACCACCTCCAAAAGAAAGCAACCCACTCCATCGGGACCAGAGGCAAGGGAGACGATTCCTTGCATTCAGCCACGGTTTGCGGATTTCCGTATAACATGTATCCATTGTGGTAAGACCATCTCCTATGGTGAACTGAGCATAAAGCTTATCGTCCTTGCTGGGGACAACCACAAATGCCCCAAAAAACCCTAATTTTTTCTTATTTTGTTTTTTTTGCTCCAGTTGAGCCATTTTCAATTCCCTGTTTTTTCGTTTCTCCCCATAAAAATAACAAAAAAAATATAAAATAGTTCAAAAAAGCCAAAAAAAGTACAAAATGTTCCAAAAACACCCAAAAAATATAAATCAACAAAAAGAAGAAAAAAACAGTTCTTTTTAGAACTACCTCCAATTTATAAAAAAAGGCTACATTTTTTAATAACTCTGTCATTCTTCTTTCCCCATGGGCCGCTCCCCGGTCCGCTACCCGGTGCGCGCATCGGGCGCTCCCCCCGCGCAAATCAATTTTTTTTTTATTTTGCACCGCGGGGCCCTATTATAGCCCCCACATCAAACCTATGAGGTCAGGGGGGTCTACCCTGCCCCCTTATGGTCATTTCCCCCTTTTTTTTCCACCTCTGTGTCTCTATCCTACCGAGACACAAGATGGCGGCCGGTCCGGACTGTTTCGAATGTTTACAGACACCCGAGAGCCAATCAGCTTTCCGTGCGCACCTCGCTTGTCGCGCCCGCTGCGCTCCCCGGTGCGCGTACCGGGGCGCGGCCATAGATATATATATTTTTTTGAACCTAAATTACTCAAAATCCACTGGAGCACATATCGTGAGACATAGCAAAGGCACATCGGGCTACCATTCCCTACAATTTTGCCAAGTTTGGTGGAAATCCATTCAGCCATTCGGGCTAAAAGTGAGTTCGACCGCCCTATGGAAATTAACATGGAGAAAACACGTTTTGGGACCCCTTTTATCTCAGCCACCGCTTGACCAATCCCCCCCAAACTTTCAAGGAAGGACCGGAGCTCCCCGAGGCAAATTTGAGGAAATTTTCAGGCAGATTCGTCAACCGGCGCCACAGTTATTCACAATAGAATTTTGAGATTTTGCATTGAAAAAAATCCTAACTATAACTACCTACTAGCGACCGCCAGTAGGTAATATATATATATATATATATATATATATATATATATATATATATATATATATATATATATATATATATATATATATCCGAAAAAACTCCAAACACCACTTCCAGGTCAACCAACGTCAGACCGGCGAGGGAACATGGGATATATATATACCTGTCCGTCATTTGGGACAGAAATGAGAACTCACTGGAAGCCTTCATTGAATCCCTGAACCACAATCGATACAGTCTAAAATTCACATCTACAACTAGTTCCCATTCTTTGATATTCCTCGATGTGGAAATCTTTGTCAAAAACAACAAACTTTGTTCAAAAATCCACAGAAAGCCAACAGCATGCAATAGCATTCTACATGCTAATAGTGGGCACCCCATAAGATTAAAATGGAGTATCCTCTATGGCCAAATGTTAAGGGCAAAAAGAAACTGCTCTGAGGAAGATGATCTGAATGAGGAAATAGAAAGAATGAGCTCCAGATTCCTTGAAAGAGGATACCCAATGGAAGTGATCTCCACTGCAAAAAATCGGATGCACCTGAAAAGGAGAGAGGAGTTATTGACCCCAAAAAATAAGAAATCCAAGAGAGATCAAGAACAAGAATCAGATCAGGGCAACGAAACAACCAGACTAATAGTGGACTATGACAACCAAAGTACACAAATGAGAAAAGCCTACAAAAAACATTGGCAAGTCCTCCGTCTGGATAACACCTTGAGTGAGAGCCTGACAAGAAATCCCAGTATAACATATAGAAAAACCTCCTCTTTAAGAGACATATTAACACAAAGTCATCTAGTACTGCGTGAGGAGAAAAAACAGACATGGCTAACAACACCTGGCTTCTGGAAATGCCACAAGTGTAAGGCCTGTGAGCATGGGATGAACATCAAATACTACTTACTACAGAATGGCAGAAAAGAAACCATATATGACCACATTACATGTGACTCCAAATGTGTGGTTTATAGGCTCCAATGCCCTTGTGGCAAGTACTACATTGGGAGCACTATAAACAAACTAAAGTTGAGAATACTACAACACCTAAGGGCGATAAAGAACAAGGACCCATGCTACCCAATGGCCACACATTTTGCCCAATATCATCAAAGTGATCCCACTCTTCTGAAATATTCGGGAATAAAGTTGTGCAAACTCCCGGAACGGGGTGGAGACCAATTACAACAATTGAGACGTTTGGAATCAAGAATGATACTGAACATGGGAACTGAAGCACCATTTGGTCATACCTTGGATGCCGAACTGTATGTACATTTGTGATCTGACATAGAGACAATTTTATGATACTGTCATTTCAATGTGTGGAATTCTATGGAATCTTGAAAATGCCATTTTTGAAGCTGGAGTATGTACATGTTTCGAATACTATGGAATCAGAACCGATTAATTACCCAGATCCCAAATTTCCATTAGAGGATAGAAAATGTGGGGGAAGATGACTTACAAAAATTACGAGAGAATAGGATGTTATGACGAATTAAGTTAAAAATGTAGTACTTTACATATATCATGTTTTGCTGCACAGGGAGAAATATGTCGGAGTAGTGTATACAATTATAAACAATAGGTTGTGTTATACCTGACTTATGACATTATGCATTACTGAGACTCATTCCCATGAATAGTTTATACTTTATTAATTAGATAACTGCAGCAATTTTGGAACTTTGAAACTTTGATTTTCTCGTAAACTTTCTGATTTTGATTGTTATATAATCTTAGGTCATCATCCACTTTAAATTTAATTTTGTCCTCTGTTTGAGTACTTTACATGGAAAGGTATAATGCAATACCATAATATCATAAATGACTAGATGGATCTGACTGTTAATATTTCTTGTAAATACTTTATTTAGAATTATCGGCTCTGTGTTACCAATGGTACTTCACATCAATTTTTGACATCGATATGTAAAACGGAACATAATTTGGTGTAAATACTTTATTTAAATGTATGGTTCTGGATTACTTTTATGGTACTTTACGTTAATTGTACATATTAATGTATATACCTTTAAACATGTACTGGCCATGTGCTTACTATGCTGGGTGGGTTGGTCTAGATGACCATGAAAATAGTAGAGGGTACTTACACTGTTCACGTTATTTAAGCAAGGTCTAGACCTAGGGACTCTATGGTCCAGTGGAAGGCAGGAGCTGAAACGCATAGACCGTCCATTTGATGCACGTTACTTTTTGCACTGGTGTGTAAATAAAGAACGCTGAAAACCATCTGTTGCTGTGCCGTGTCTTTTGGTCAACTTAACGTAGGAAGAAGAAGCTGTGGTAATATATACATATATATATATATATATATATATATATATATATATATATATATATATATATATACGTATATATATACGTATATATATATATATATATATATATATATTTATTCACAGAAAAAACCATAGGTTATAGTGGATATATAGTTAGGAATTAGCATTTACAAAACCTTATTTTACTCGCATAAAACCATTGAAATTCCATATATAGTTAGAAGCGCTAACTATATATCGCGCACCCGCAATCCACTGCTGATGATGTCACATATTACATCATTCATGACATGGTCAGTGACATCACTGATGACATCACTGATGACATCTCAAATGACATCACTGATGACATCACTGATCACAACATCCAGTGATTGTATGTGTCTGTAAAGTTTAAATATGTTTTACATATTGAAGAATGAGTGGATGTATAAGTGTCTGGATGAAGAATTTAGTAGGTGCATGACTGACTGTATGAAAGAGTGATTAAATGTGTCTCACTGAGTGCATGGGTTAGTGACTAAACTGTCTTAATTTGTGCATCAGTATGTTTGTTGTTGTGTAAGCTGCTGCATGTGTTGATCAGTAGCTATAAGAGTGGCCATATGGGTTATTGATTGGTTGCCCAAGTATTTGAATGGGAGGCTGAGTGTGTGTGTGGGTGGCTGGGAGGTGCGTGACTCTGTGCATAGATGTGTAAGCAGTTGATTCACTAGGAGTATGAGTTCAAGAGTGCATGTGGAAACAGCTATATGGGCGGTTGACTGTGCATGGGTGTGTTGGTGAGTGAATGGATTTCTCATTGCTACATGCGCAAGTAAGTACGTATGTAAAACACAATACATGTGAGAGTTGACATATATAAATAACTGAACATAAGAGCCAGTGAATGTGTGAGTGGCTG
Source organism: Lissotriton vulgaris (assembly GCF_964263255.1). NCBI lineage: Eukaryota > Metazoa > Chordata > Amphibia > Caudata > Salamandridae > Lissotriton > Lissotriton vulgaris. The sequence continues at coordinate 101,377,607 of NC_141689.1, read as the reverse complement.
TATCAATCACTGTGAGCTTGTATCAGGGATTATATAAGAGAGTAAATATGTGTTATTATATGTTTGAATAAGTAAGATGTGTATAACTGTATAGTTGAGGAAATGGAGGTGTGATTGATTCTTTGCATGACTGACTAGGTGTGTGAGTAACTCCATGGATGAGTGACAGTCTGTGAGTGTCTGTTTATACTGAGTGTATGTAAGGTTATATTAGAGTCTGAAGAGGTTCATTGTATTATCACATGAGTGATGTGATCAGTGATGACAAATGAGATGTCATCAGTGATGTCATTTGAGTTGTCATCAGTGATGTCATCAGTGATGTCATTTGAGATGTCATCAGTGATGTCATTTGAGTTGTCATCAGTGATGTCATCAGTGATGTCATTTGAGATGTCATCAGTGATGTCATCAGTGATGTCACTGACCATGTCATGAATGATGTAATATGTGACATCATCAGCAGTGGATTGCGGGTGCGCGATATATAGTTAGCGCTTCTAACTATATATGGAATTTCAATGGTTTTATGCGAGTAAAATAAGGTTTTGTAAATGCTAATTCCTAACTATATATCCACTATAACCTATGGTTTTTTCTGTGAATTTCATTGGTTTTTTAATAGCAAATATGAAAAGCTTTAAAATGTAAAGTACGTGATAGATAAAAACATTTTCGTATTTATGCACGCTGATGTGCTTTGAACGCTGCCCCCCTCCCCTCTTTTCTCTTAGTAGTACTCTCTCTTTGCAGATAGTGAAGAGTAGTTAACGCAGGCCTTTACCCCCGTTGTAATCCGTCCTGCCTGCTTGTCTCTCCATTTGATTGATTATTATCCAAGCATTTACTGTTTTTCAATTGATTCTCTTTGGTTCATTCTCTATTTACAAACAAGCACAAAGTCGCAATACTCTGTTTAGTCTTTGCAGATCGTGAAAAATCGTGTAAAAAAATAAAAGTAATCGAGCAAAATCAGTAGGCCACTAATTGGATCTCTTTTTGACCTCGCTAAAATAGAAATATTATAAACAACCCTTCATGAGAAATACGAAAATAGTGAGATGAACTGAGCTCCACACCATGAGGGCTGCAAGACAGCTCGGCTCCGTCACCCACCCCGCCCAAAATAACGACAAACCCTATGCAAATATTAAAAATATAGACAACACACCAGCAAAGAAACAGGGTAAAACATTTTATTAAATAACTATTTACATAACGTTGGTTTATAAGATGATGTCAGTAGTGGACCGATGTGTGAATAGGTCGGAAGCAGCACAAGGCGCCAAGATCCGGATGGAAAGTCCTGGATATTGGGTGCCATAGTTCAGAGTTCTGAGTTTGAGCCTTTTTCAATGCCTGTGCTTTGTTGTTTCCCCTCCATCAAAAACAAAAAAAATATATAAAACTGTGCAAAAATACAAAAAAAACAAAAAATGTTTACAAAAGCAGTGCTTGTAAGACTGTCTGAAGCTTATTTCCACCTACTGCAGCTTCACTATTCCAAAGTAAGTGAGGGTCGTTTGTGGACCTGACTGCATTTGAAAACAATGTTATATGGTACCTCCCTAAACCGCTTGACGGAGGCCCCCGAGGGGCGGTGTGATGACACGGACTCGGAGAAGACGCTTGGCTCCGACCCCCTCCCCAAGTCTTATAGCACTGGTGTAGCCTGAGATCGCCCCCGACATAGGCGGCCGGCTCCCGGGGTCCGGCGGAACTTTTTGCCTTTTGATGACTCTTCTATTCTGGACTTTGTCCCACAATCCGTTTGACCTGAAGACACGCTGTAGTGGGGCGCCCCTTTACCGTTTTAGTTGCCATTCCGCCCGCTTTTGCTACACTGTGCCTCTTCCGCCATTCAGCTGTTTACCGCCCGCTCTTGCGACTACAGCGTCTCGCCCACCATGTAGTTAAGTTGCTCCCGCTCTTGCGGTGCAGCGATAGGCGGCTGCCACAGGACTCTCAAAATGGCGGCCGGCTCTTCGGTTTTGGGCCTGGTCCACTAAAATGGCCCTGGGACACCTTGGAACTCGGACGCTTCCCTGATAGGGCTTGGGTCCCATTCTCGAAAAGCGTCCCCTCAGCCGTGAAGATTCTACAAAAGTCTTGGGGGCCTCCGACTCCCGCAGGCTTCTGGTGGGGAGCGGCTGCCATGATTGCTCGTGGAATGGCCACGACGGAGCTACGAGATGGTAGTGGTCTCATGCTGACGCCAGCTTTAGTCTGAAACATCCAGAAACACTATAGACTACCAATTCGATCAGTTCCGGTAGCGCCCCAACATGACCCGGAAGAGAAGAATTTGCCCTCCCCTCTTTGACTGATGGTTCTTGTTGCCTGTCCCCTCTGTTGTCATTTAACAGAACTTTTTGGACTGCTGAAAGGGGTTGTGTTCTGAACGCTGGTTGGTGGAGACATTTAGACTATATTCTTGACCTACGTTGTCGCGTAATGCGTTTTATGACACGCCGCGTTAGCGCACCCGGAAGTGATCCGAGGCGCGGCGCGCAGCGCGTAACGTAAGCATAACAGGTCATGTGACTTGTTAATAAAACTTTTCATTGGTTCATTTTACTTTTGTTAATTTAATGATGAAAAGCTTGGTCATATGACCTAAAAATTACGCTTTTTATTTTTTTCGAACATTATTTTTTTTTCAAACATATGTTATAATATTCCAGGCTAATGTACTTTCCCGGAAAATTTACAACTGTCCTGCAAGTAAAATATATTCCTTTTTCGAGAAAAAGGGCGTTTCTTCGTTCCATGACGGAGCCGTTGAGTAAGAGAGACTCGGCCTGCTGTCTTAGTCGCCGATACGCCTGATTATCAGATTCTTATCGATCACTTTATGTTGCAGAAATGAAAAACACAACTGCCCTTGACCATTTATCTTTACTGCGTTCCTACATATTATACCTTTTATCCGTCATGTAATTGGACTGCTTTATTTCACTTGCCTTTTACTGATTCGAAAACAGTGACTAAAAGTAAAAACTTTACCAATGTAAATACTACTACGGTGTTTTGTTTTAAAAACCTTTATTGTGAAAATATCAGTATACAAATACGGGCCTATAACCACGTGGGCCGGCCACGGAGCAAACTGAAATCGTATATGATGAGGAGACATTTACACTGTAGAGGAACGTAACGAGCGGGCCATTAGGTTGCAAGAACTAAGGTGTCTAACAGTTGCGGAATCGGTGGACGTACATTTTGTAATTAAAATAAGACAGGGCCACTTACAATAACATTTTCTAGATATACATTTGCGGGCAAGGAGTTACGAGTCCCATTTATACCGGCGCCATTTTGGGCGAGGCCGGGCAGGTTCAAGATATAGTCAAAATGTCTTCACCAACAATCGGCCAGACCAGAACCCCTTTCGGCCCTTTATGCTACAAGATGGTGTCTTCCATTCAGAAAATATTGTTGGCAGCATTTTGAAAGGAAAGATAAACAGCCGTTCTCCTAGTGAGTCTCACATTGTTACATTTAGGAAGAATGTTGAAGAGTAATATGTGGAAAATCTGAAGCCATTTTTCTACAAACTCTCAATCAGCCTAAGTCATGGGCGATCTTTGTCCACACCAGGGCAATAGTGAAGCTGCAGCAGGTGCAAAGGAGCTTCAGACAGTCTTACAAGCACTGCTTTTCTAAACATTTTTTGTATTTTTGCACAGTTTTATATATTTTTTTTTGTTTTTGATGGAGGGGAAACAACAAAAAACAGGCATTGAAAAAAGCTCAACAGTGCAGGGCGCCTTGTGCTGCTTCCGACCTATTCACACATCGGTCCACTACTGACATCACCTCATAAGCCAACGGGGCACCCCACACTGACTTTCGGCGCAGCATTGTAGGATGGCCACACCAGTGCGGCAACTTGCTGGACACCACCTCGGTGCCATCCGGATCTCGGAGCGTTCGAGTCACTGTACCGCAAGAGTGACCGGAACTCAGCTGGTCACGCCGTCTTTCGGCGCAGCATTGTAGGATGGCCACACCAGTGTGGCAACTTGCTGGACACAACCTCGGTGCCATCCGGATCTCGGCGCGTTCGACTCACTGTACCGCAAGAGTGACCGGAACTCAGCTGGACACGCCGTCTTTCGGCGCAGCATTGTAGGATGGCCACACCACTGCAGCAATTTGCTGGACACCACCTTGGGCAACAGTGAAACTGCAGCAGGTGCAAATAAGCTTCAGATAGTCTTACAAGCACAGCTCAGAACTCTCAACTATGGCACTCAATATCCAGGACTTGCCATTCGGATCTTGGCGCCTTGTGCTGGTTCCGACCTATTCACACATCGGTCCACTACTGACATCACCTCATAAGCCAACGGGGCACCCCACGCCGACTTTCGGCACAGCATTGTAGGATGGCCACACCAGTGCAGCAACTTGCTGGACACAACCTCGGTGCCATCCGGATCTCGGCGCGTTCGACTCACTGTACCGCAAGAGTGACCGGAACTCAGCTGGACACGCCGTCTTTCGGCGCAGCATTGTAGGATGGCCACACCAGTACGGCAATTTGCTTGACACCACCTCGGTGCCATCCGGATCTCAGCGCGTTGTGCTGCCTTCGGCCTATTCGCACATCGGTCCGCTACTGATGCCGCCTCACGTGCCAACGGATTTTCTACGGTTTTTGTAGCCCTATGCCGCATAACAGGTCATGTGACTTCTTTATAAAACTTTTCATTGGTTCATTTTACTTTTGGTTTCCTAAAGATGGAAGGCTTGGTCATATGACCTAAAAATAACACTTTTCATTGGTTTAGAACATTTTTTTTTTCCAAACGATGAAAGCCCCACCTTGTTTCTGGATCATTCAGACTGAAGCTGGCGTCAGCATGAGAGCACCACCATCTCGTGGCTCCGTCGTGGTCATTCCGCGAGCAATCATGGCAGCCGCTCCCCACCGGAAGCCTGCGGGAGTCGGGGGCCCCCAAGACTTTTGTACAATCTTCACGGCTGAGGGGACGCTTTTCGAGAATGGAGCCCAAGCCCTAGCAGGCAAGCGTCCGAGTTCCAAAGTGTCCCAGGGCCATTTCAGTGGACCAGGCCCAAAACCGAGGAGCCGTCCGCCATTTTAAGAGCCATGTGGCAGCCGCCTATCGCTGCACTGCAAGAGTGGGAGCAACTCAACAACATGGTGAGCGAGACGCTGTAGCCGCAAGAGCGGGCGCAACTCCGCTAGATGGCCGCCACCTGGGGAGGCCCGTTCACGCCGCCTCCCCCACGCCCCCCCCGGGCCGCCGCACGCCAATTTTCGGAGTAGCATTGTAGGATACCAAAACCAGTGCGGCAGTTTACTGGACATCACCTGGGTGCCTGTCGTACAACATGTTGTGTCAGCCATGTGACACTGGACACAGACCGCTACTGACGAGGCCTCCCCCCGCACCACCCGGGACGCCCCACGCTGTTTTTCTGTGCTGCATTGTAGGATCCCTAAACCAGTGCGGCACCCAGGCGACATCACCTGGGTGCCGTCCAGAACTCTGCACGTTGTGCTGCCTTGGGACTATTCGCACAAAAGACAGCTTCTAACCATTGTTGCTTTTTGTGTTGAGAAATGTTTAAATGTTTTTAGTTTTTGTTCCGTTCGTTAAAGTTAATAGTTAATAAAGTTTTATAACCTTACTTTGTTGGAGTGTTATCTATTTTTTTAAAAACGGGTGAATGGGGCCTTGAATCGGGTTATTGTCATGTGTGGGCTTTGGAAGTGTGCTGCTGCAGGATCGGACATTTCAAACTCAAATGCACGTTCTTTTTCTTACCTTTCCGAAGCATGGAGCGCAATAGCAAGCAGAGAAAGGGTGATGCACGTGTTGAACACTACCTGACCTAGCAAGTTGCTGGCAGTGCCCCCCCGCCCGCTCCTGAAAGAGGAAACACACACACCGCCGCTCCGAGTACTTCACAAATCTTTAAAAGACCATGCGCTTGTTCATGAGGCTTAAATGGTTTATCACCTCTTCTAGAACCCCTGCATCGACCCTCTGACGTTTCCTGGAAAAATTACCATGTAACACAATACCAAGCCCTGTCAGCTGAAACCCCCAAGGAATCGTGGGCATATTATCAAGGGGGTTTATCTCCGCTTTTTTGGCTTTAAAAGCCTTGAAAGCGGAGATAAAATTATCTCCCTATTACCAAGCTGTCGCTAACACCAGTTAGTGACAGCTAAAAGGAGATAGCGACCATCTTGGGCCCCGCTTTGCATGTCAGTGATACTTATCACTAATGACATGCAAAGTGGCGTGCCAAGATGTTAGTGACTGGAAACAGTCCCTAACATCGCTACCTTCTATTACCAACTTTTGGAGATATTCGCGCTAAGCGCGAATATCTCCAAAATCTAACACCTGCCCTGAGCAGTTCTTAGCCATGTTATCCAATGGGAGGTGGATAACATGGCTAAGAGCATTTGCTCGATAATACATGAATATCGCTGACTTTTCTGCGATAATAGCAAGGTTTATCTGCGATAAAAATCGCCGATGTACGGCGATAATTTTTGTCTCTAAACAAGTTAGAGACAAAAATTATCGCTAGTTGTTCGTAATATGCCCCCGGGTTTTTGCTTGCAGAAATCGGGAGGCGGGAGACTAGCACTGAAATCAGTAGTCACACGCCTGAATCGGGAGGATTGGCATGTCTGAATTCTCTACAGCTGGGGCCATAAACTACATCCGCAGGGTTAGGTGATAGCCTGGGACCAGCCTGGCATCTAAAATGGCTGCCGTGCACGACAAAATTGTGGCATTGGAAAAAAGGCAAGATGGCGCAGCCGCTGGAAGAGATGTATCAACATATATCAGCCTCCTCAGCCACCCTCAGGAAACATAGGGGATTAGGATACGTCTCCCGCACCCCCTTATACCTAGTACTTTAATTAACGAAGCACAAAATGGCGAATTCCCGTTTCGCTACCAGTTTGCGGCCCAGTTCGCGGCCCGTGAAGCGCTTCTACCGTGAAAAATCATTTTTTTTTATTTTCCCCACGGGACCCTTTAATAACCCCAACAACATTGCTAGGGGGTCAAGAGGGGGATACCTTGCCCCCTTTCATTAAATTCCCCCTTAGTTTTTCACCTTTTCTTCTCTTTCGATCCTACCGAGAGACAAGATGGCGGCCGCTCCGGACTGTCACGCAGCAAAAAAAAAAAAAAGCTCACGCACAGCCGCTGGAAGAGATGTATCAACATATATCAGCCTCCTCAGCCACCCTCAGGAAACATAGGGGATTAGGATACGTCTCCCGCACCCACTTATACCTAGTAATTTAATTAACGAAGCACAAAATGGCGAATTACCGTTTCGCTACCAGTTTGCGGCCCAGTTCGCGGCCCGTGAAGCGCTTCTACCGTGAAAAATCATTTTTTTTTTTTTTTCCCCACGGGACCCTTTAATAACCCCAACAACATTCCTAGGGGGTCAAGAGGGGGATACCTTGCCCCCTTTCATTAAATTCCCCTTTCGTTTTCCACCTCTTCTTCTCTCTCGATCCTACCGAGAGACAAGATGGCGGCCGCTCCGGACTATTTAGAATGTTGACAGACACCGGAGAGCCAATCAGCTTTCTGCGCGCAAAGTTCCGATAAGCGAAAAGTAAGCGGACCGGATCGCTGCCCAGAGCGCTGTTACAGATATATATCTTGGTTTGAACGTTAATTTCTCAAAAACTACTGGAGCACATATATTGAGACCTAGCAAAGGCACATCGGGCTAACAGTCCCTACAATTTTGCCAAGTTTCGTGCAAATCCATTCAGCCGTTCGAGCTAAAAGTGAGTCCAACCGCCCTATGGAAAAATGAATGGAAAAAACGCGTTTTGGGACCCCCCTTTTTTCTCAGCCCCCCCTTGACGAAACTCCACCAAATTTTCAGGGGCTGCTCAGAATCAAAATGTGCCATTTTCCTGAAAATTTCAGCCGATTCCGTCCACAAACGCCAAAGTTATTAGACATAGAATTTTCAAAAGTCCCATAGAGAAAAAATCCTAACTATATATACCTACTGGCGACCGCCAGTAGGTAATATATATATATATATATATATATATATATATATATATATATATAGATATATATATATATATATATATATATATATATATATATATATATTCACTGAAAAAACCATAGGTTATAGACCATATATAGTTAGGAATTCGCATTTACAAAACCTTATTTTACTCACACAAAACCATTGAAATTCCATATATAGTTAGTTGCACTAACTATATATCGCGCACCCGCAATCCACTGCTGATGATGTCATATATTACATCATTCATGACATGGTCAGTGACATCACTGATGACATCACTGATGACATCTCAAATGACATCACTGATGACATCTCAAATGACATCACTGATGACATCACTGATGACATCTCATTTGACATTACTGATCACATCACTGATGATATCATTCATGTGATAATACGATGAACCTCTTCAGACTCTAATATAACCTTAGATACAATCAGTGTAAACAGACACTCACAGACTGTCACTCATCCATGGAGTTACTCACACACCTAGTCAGTCAATCAAAGAATCAATCACACCTCCATTTCCTCAACTATACAGTTATACAAACTTTACTTATTCAAACATATACTAACACATATTAACTCTCTTATACAATCCCTGATACAAGTTCACAATGATCCATACAGCCACTCACACATTCACTGGCTCTTATGCACAGTTATTTATATATGTCAACTCTCACATGTACTGTGTTTTACATATGTACTTACTTTGACATGTAGCACTGAGATATCCATTCACTCACCAATACACTCATGCACACAGTCAACCGCCCATACAGCTGTTTCCACATGCACTTTTGAAACCATACATCTAGTGAATCAACTGCTCACACATCTATGCACAGAGTCATACACCTCCCAGCCACCCACACACACACTCAGTATCCCATACAAATACTTGGGCAACCAATCAATAACCCATATAGTTACTCATATAGCTACTTATCAACACATGCAACAGTTTACAGAACAACAGACATAATGATGCACAAATTAAGACAGTTTAGTCACTAACCCATGCACTCAGTGAGACACATTTAATCACTCACTCATACAGTCAGTCATGCACCTACTAAATCCTTCATCCAGACACTTATACATCCACTCATTCTTCAATATGTAAGACATATTTTAACTTTACAGAAACATACAGTCACTGGATGTTGTCATCAGTGATGTCATCAGTGATGTCATTTGAGATGTCATCAGTGATGTCATCAGTGATGTCACTGACCATGTCATGAATGATGTAATATATGACATCATCAGCAGTGGATTGCGGGTGCGCGATATATAGTTAGTGCAACTAACTATATATGGAATTTCAATGGTTTTGTGTGAGTAAAATAAGGTTTTGTAAATGCGAATTCCTAACTATATATGGTCTATAACCTATGGTTTTTTCAGTGAATTTTCAAGGTTTTGTAAATGCTAATTCCTAACTATATATGGTCTATAACCTACGGTTTTTTCAGTGAATTTTCAAGGTTTTGTAAATGCTAATTCCTAACTATATATGGTCTATAGCCTATGGTTTTTTCAGTGAATATATATATATACATACATATATAAACATATATCATCTGTATATCTACATATAAATACAAACATAAATGCATGCATACATATACTTATATGCATTTTAGGGTTGTTAGGGCGTTTTCGTGTGTATTATGTTGCTTTTTTAGGGCTTTTGGGTCAATTAAGTAGGGTTCCCGGAGCCTAGGGCTGAGGGGCCGGTTCAGTTTCGTGCGTATTGGTGTTGGCAAGGTTTTGAGGGATTTTGGCGGTTTTTGGTCGAGATTTGGCCGTTTTATGGCTTTTTTTTGTGTTTGCGGGGGGCGCGTATTCGGGTTGAAATTCGTCCCCGTTCCAGTGGATGGATTGAGTTGATTTTTGTTGAGATGTTAGGGAATCGCTGGAACTAGTGTCCAGCCAAGTTTGAAGCGGATCGGAGCAGTGGAAGTGCTTTAAAGAGCAATTTTTGTGCGGAGTAGCGAATTGTCATGTTATTCAATGGGAGTTTTTGGTGCGCATGGAGAAGGTGAATTTGGGATGTTCCAGTTGCGCTAGAGGGACGGGGCTTGGGTGAGCTGTAGGGAGAGTGGATCGGCAGGTGTGCCGAATTTGTGGGATTTGTTGGCCGAAGGGAAGGGTGTGCTTGGGCAAAGTCGATTTGGTGAAAACGGTGCGTTATTTACATGAAAGTTGAAAAAACACTAATAAAAGCAAAGCTAAAAAGCCACCTCATTACAAACAGAATGGCTTTAACTTAAATGAGGGCGAGATCTATTGCATTTTCAATGCTTGTTTACTTTGGTTCCATCAAGAAGGCATTCAGATGTGTCACACATTTGCCATAAATTCTGAATGTTAGCACTCTAGTTGCACATTAGATCACTGTAGTAAAGCTACTGCTCACCAGGGACGTCTGCTGCTGGTATTCAAAGTGCATGTTTCAGTCTGCATGTCAGAATTTTTTTAATGAAATAGAAGAGGATTTGAGAAGTCACTCAAAATGATCCCTAATTTTTCTTTCTGAAGCACTAATCATACTTTCTATGGCAAAATTAACCCCCTCATGTTGTTCCTTTTTAAATTGAGTGTTTTCAGACTTACCACTTCATTCCAATCAAGATGGCTTCTGGTGTGCCATACTTTTGTCATAAGTAAGACTGTTAGCGCTCTAGTTGTTCTTTAGAACACTCTGGGACATTCTGTCATTGGGCTATACTTGGGGTACATCTGGGTGATATTTGGGCTACATTTAGGCTCTTTTGTCTCTGGTGGCCATCTTGCGAGACTATGTCAGAATTTTTTAATGAAATTGAAGAGGGTTTGAGAAGTCACTCAAAATGTGCCCTAATTTTTCTTTCTGCAGCACTAATCATAATTCATATGGCAAAATATACCCCCTCATTTTGTTCCTTTTTAAATTAAATGTTTTAAGAGTTACCACTTTATTCCAATCAAGATGGCTTCAGGTGTGCCATACCTTTGTAATAAGTAGGACTGTTAGCGCTCTAGTTGTTCTTTAGAACACTCTGGGACATTCTGTCATTGGGCTATACTTGGGCTACATCTGGGTGATATTTGGGCTACATTTGGGCTCTTTTGTCTCTGGTGGCCATTTTGGGAGACTGCATGTCAGAATTTTTTTAATGAAATAGAAGAGGATTTGAAAAGTCACTCAAAATGTGCCCTAATTTTTCTTTCTGCAGCACTAATAATACCTTCTATTGCATAATATACCCCCTCATTTTGTTCCTTTTTAAATTAAATGTCTTAAGAGTTACCACTTTATTCCCATCACAATGGCTCCAGGTGTGCTATACCTTTGTAATAAGTAGGACTGTTAGCGCTCTAGTTGTTCTTTAGAACACTCTGAGACATTCTGTCATTGGGCTATACTTGGGCTACATCTGGGTGATATTTGGGCTACATTTGGGCTCTTTTGTCTCTGGTGGCCATTTTGGGAGACTGCATGTCAGAATGTTTTAATGAAATAGAAAAGGATTTGAGAAGTCACTCAAAATGTGCCCTAATTTTTCATTCTGCAGCACTAATCATACTTTCTATGGCAAAATATACCCCCTCATGTTGTTTCTTTTTAAATTAAATGTTTTAAGAGTTACCACTTTATTCCAATCAAGATGGCTTCAGGTGTGCCATACCTTTGTAATAAGTAGGACTGTTAGCGCTCTAGTTGTTCTTTAGAACACTCTGGGACATTCTGTCATTGGGCTATACTTGGGCTACATCTGGGTGATATTTGGGCTACATTTGGGCTCTTTTGTCTCTGGTGGCCATTTTGGGAGACTGCATGTCAGAATGTTTTAATGAAATAGAAAAGGATTTGAGAAGTCACTCAAAATGTGCCCTAATTTTTCATTCTGCAGCACTAATCATACTTTCTATGGCAAAATATACCCCTTCATGTTGTTTCTTTTTAAATTAAATGTTTTAAGAGTTACCACTTTATTCCAATCAAGATGGCTTCAGGTGTGCCATACCTTTGTAATAAGTAGGACTGTTAGCGCTCTAGTTGTTCTTTAGAACACTCTAGGAGGCTGCAGTAGAACACAAAGGAATCAACTGACAGTCTCTGTCCTTGTTGGATGTACATGTTTTACTGAGAATGTCAGACTTCATTTTCACATGACTGAGAAAGATAATGTGAATTTACAGAAAATATGCTTTCAGTTTAGCTTATAGATCCCCTTCCAAACCACTGTGGGAAAATCATGAGATATTAGTTTTCTTTCAAACAATATTCATGATATCACAGCAGAAGGTTTTTTCACATGGTAAAATCACCTTAGAACCCACCACAATTCCTAAAACGAGTATGGTACCATCAACAAATGATTTATAATGTAACTAAAGTCCTAAAACCCTCTATTAACTACAATGCTTTTTAATGAGGTGCTATCATGTATATTGGTCCCAAGATGGCTGCCAACACTTCTTGGATGAAGTGCTGACAGCCAATCAGATCAGATGTGTGGTTAGGCTCCGCCCAGATATATATATTTTTTTGAACCTAAATTACTCAAAATCCACTGGAGCACATATATTGAGACCTAGCAAAGGCACATCAGGCTAACAGTCCCTACAATTTTGCCAAGTTTCGTGCAAATCCATTCAGCCGTTCGAGCTAAAAGTGAGGCCAACCGCCCTATGGAAATTAACATGGGAAAAATGCGTTTTGGGACCCCCCTTTTTTCTCGGCCCCCCCTTGATGAAACCCCCCCAAATTGTCAGGGGCTGCTCAGAAACAAAATGTTCCATTTTCCTGAAAATTTCAGCCAATTCCGTACACAAACGCCAAAGTTATTAGACATAGAATTTTCAAAAATCCCATAGAGAAAAAATCCTAACTATATATACCTACTGGCGACCGCCAGTAGGTAATATATATATATATATATATATATATATATATATATATATAAATATTTATATATATATACATCCAAAATACTTCTCCAAACATATATTGAAGAGGTCTGCACTTGAGGCGAAAGTATTACCATTGATTTTAATACTAGACAGTTTTTGTTGATATTGAGATATAGCAGCTTTAATTCAGGATGCATTTCGACTGTCCTTGCAGCCTTTTTCAACTGATAAGAGTGCTATTATCTTTTAGGTATTTAAATGCTATCTTGTGGGTCCATTTGAACTGAAATAGTAGAAATACTTCCCCCTGCTTGACACCAATAATATAATGATTCAGCAATTCTTGACCATTGTCATGAAATGCATCCTCCAATGTCTTTATGGTGCGCGTAAAAATAAAAATCCATTGTGCAAAATGCAAAATTCAAACCCCGAGTTTCTTTAAACTTGGTCCTTTATAAGGATTTAACAGTCTCTGCAGTTCTCTTTCCATTCACCTCACCACTAGGCAACTACCTTCCGTGGTCCTAGCACTGAAGTGCCTTTCATCAAAAAACACACACTTGCCTTTCTTCATGCTTCGTGGTCATTCAGATTACACAAGTCATGACCTTCAACAAACATGGTTTTGTCTGAATGCTCCAAATCACTGTATCAATATATATATAAATATATTTGCTGAAAAAAACAAAGGTTACAGGAATGTTATAGTTAGGCTCAAATTTTCAGCAGTAACCTGAGCTAACTATAACTTACGCCCCATAATGCACAACTTATGAACTCACAAATTACATCACTCATGAAATGACTGATGACATCTCAAATAGCATCGCTGATTACATCATCCAGTGAGTGTAAGTATTTTGTAAATATTGCTGAGGCTTAAAGATATATACTTAGCTTCCGCATAAGTTGAATTACTATTCTTTCTGTACTATTAATTGACCATGATATTTCTTACATATGCATCTGAGAGGCTGTGCGACTGTCTGAATCTGTTTGAGAGGCTATCTGAGTGGCTGCATGGGTGTGTGAGAGGGTGTGTGAATGGCTGCATGAGTGAACAGGTGGGCATGTTAGTATCTGTATGGGTGAGTGTGTGGCTGTGTGAATGGCTGTACTGGTCAGTGAGTATTTGTGTGAGCTGCTGTATGGGTGGTTGAGTGGCTCTGCTAGTGGCTATATGAGCAGGTGAGTGTGTTTGTCAGTGACTGTATTGGTCACTGAGAGGCTGTGTGAGTGCTTCGATGAGTGGTTGAATGAATGGCTATATGGGTGACTCAATGGATATGTGAATGGCTCCATGGGTGAGTGACTGGGTGTGTAAGTTAGTGTGTAAGAAATTGAGTGGTTGTTTGAGTGGGTATATGGGTATGTGAGTGAGTATGTGAGTGCCTCTTATGCACAGTAAGTGTCTATATGAGTATCTGTATAGGTGAGTGAGTGGGAGTGCCTGCTCATTCCTTCTTTGGTTCGCAATTTGGAACAAAAGACACCATAAAAGATTGCCTCTCCTGTGACATAGGTAGAAAAATCCCATGGTTCATCTCTATTGAATCTCGCATGCACTAGATAGGCTGTAAACAATTGTTTTAGAATCCAGGGGGCCTTCACACCGTTAACAAAGAACAGCTGTAGACCACTTCAAATGTGCACATGCGGAGAGGCTGAAGAGGGAGTCTGGCAAATTCAGAGTGACAGCCTATCTGGGTATAAACTCGGAAGGGTATGTTCCACCCCAAAGATACTTGTCTAGTCCCATGGGTCATTGGCAGCACAGTCTGTTCTGTTTCAGGGAATGTACACTCAAGTACCTGTTAAGTTTCCGACTAGGTTTTCAAGCAAATCTAGATACTCGCCCCTACCCATGTAATGGGCAGTCAAGTCAATCAACATACATTTTTATTATTGTTCTAGGATTTTTATCTACTGTATACCACAAGTATTTTACTACCATTAATTAGGAGGCTACACATTACTGATTTTAGAGATGCCTATAATGTATTGCTCCAGCTGAATAACAAGGACATTATTTATTGTGTTGGACTGTTCTTGAAAATCGCTGTGTGGGCACAGCAATCAATGTCTGTTTTATAGCTTTAACAGCTTTAACAGCACACTGATCTAGGGACCTTTAGATTATTCTGTTTAAGAAGATAATGAGTGACCCAAATGAATTGGTCTGTTTTCATTTATTTATTTATTTTTTATGCGTGCACTTTTATAGTTGCTTATGCGGATAGATTTTTTAATTGTATTGAACTGAGTGGGTGTGTCATAGCTTGTTTGAATGTGTGAATGAATATCCAAGTGGTTGAGTGAATGGATGTGTGAGTGACTGTATGGGTGAGTGAGTAGCTCTGTTAGTAGCTTCATGGGTGAGTCAAGGGCTGTATGGTTCAGCAAGTGGATGTGTGAGTGTTTATATAGGTGAGTGAGTGGGTGTGTCAGTGACTGTATGTGTGAATGTGTAGCTGTGTAAGTAGCTATATGGTTGAGTGACTGGTTGTGTGAGTTCCTGTGTGGATGAGTGAGTGGCTGTATGAGTGAGTGGGTGTGTTAGTGGCTCGACGGATGAGTGGGTGAAATGTAAATGTAAATGTGTGTGTCTTGTAAAGCGCACTCCTACCCTGAGGCGTCCTGGCACTATAGACCGCTGGGGAACCCGTCCTGGCTTTCCCTGTGAGATGTTCCCTCCTGGGTATCTCCAAGGTGAAACCAGGCATCCCCGGCATTTGTGGGGGGCCGTAGTGGAGATGAGGCAAGCTAATGCCCAGGGTTGAGGAGTGTGATCCCTGGTTAGAGTAGGCACCAAGGCGAGAATTATCTAGTCCGCTGACCCTGGTTCACGACCCTGCCACGTCGGAGATTGAACAATGGTCCCGGGCCGTCCTATGCTTCCGGGTCTGCCACCTCTAACCAGTGAGCCACACCACTCCACATGTTGTGGAGTGGTTTACTTGTAAAGATCTGTGAATAGGTATGTGAGTGTTTCTGTGGGTGTATGAGTAGGCTGTATAGGGATGTGAGTGGGTGTGATTATTTCTCTCAATGATGTCATCAGTGATGTCATTTGAGATGTCATCAGTGATGTCACTGACCATGTCTCTAGTGAATTTCAATTTTTTTTTACATTCTATTTCCTAACTTTAGCATCCCTGTAACCTTTGGTGTATTCAGAAAATTTCCACAGTTTTTCAAATTATATTTTCAGAGTATTATACCTCTGTAATTTTTATGTGTTTGATTTATTTTCTAGGGTTTATTTTTAGTACTAAGTATACTACAATTTATGTATCTTTTAATTTTAGCAATATTGTCTGTTATATTTTTTTAATTATAGACATTTTTCACTTTTTAAATATTATTTATATACATTTTAGAAGGGTTAAAACACATATTTACTTATTGTAAATTATTTCACATTTTTTAAATGTAATTAATCAAGTTGTTGTTTTTTAAAATAATTTTTTGGTTCCTCTGTACCTACGGTGGTCCTAAAGTATATATGAAACTACATGTAACTTATGTTTTTAAATTCCAAATACGTGATCCAATTCCCGGATTCTCCTAAATGTAAAAATATTATTTTTAATATGTTCATCCCTCTACTTTCATTAATGATATTCGGGTGAACATATTTATAAGTATATATATGGCACCCCATTACTGTTTTTCAAAAAAGTTACTTGTTTTACGATTTTCACATTTTCAAGAATCTACGAATTTGTATACCCACTCGCTGACACACCCAAAGTTTGCCTTTTAAATGGGTACATCAGGATCAGTCCCTTGTACATGTTAAACCACACTGAAAAACAGTTATTTCCCCAGAGAACTTTAAAGAAACCAGATTGAAAACAAGCGGTGCTCTGATTTGAATTCACTTTTAAAAAAATTATTATTTTTATTGCCATTGCATATAAATGCAAAAAACGACATTAAGCGCAGTACAATACAAGCTGTCGGGCCGGCCGGCCAGCGGGCCCAGTCGAAACACAGAGATAATAATAATAATAATAATAATAATAATAATAATAATAATAATAATAATAATAATAAAGCCATTTCTAAAGCGCCTGGCTACACACAGAACAGTGTGTCCCCGCGCTAGATTGCTACTAGTTCCCAAAAGGCAGATGTTAGAGAAAAAAAGAAAGAAAGCCAGGCCAAAGAGGAGAGGGTGAATTAGATGACTGGAAACAGGTGGGTTTTCAGTTTTGCGCGGAATCTGGTTTCTGAAGGTTGCATTCGGAGGTCAAGCGGCAGTTCATTCCAGTGTTTAGGAGCCAGATACCTGAAAGAACGACCACCCATCCTGGCTCTGTGGGTACGGGGGAGTTTAAACAACATAGCTCCGGCCGACCTAAGATTCCGAGTGGGGTGGTGAATTGTGAGGAGCTTTTGCAGATAGCTTGGGCCTTTTCCCTGGGCGATGCGGTGTGTAAAACATAAGGCTTTGAATTTAATGCCAGGTCAAGTCAAGTCAAAAAGCTTTATTTCGATAAAATTTCATTATCATAAAAGCAAGTTAATAAAAATTAGTAACACATATCCAGTTAATAGCAAAAAGTAAGACATTACTAGAATAAATATTCTTTAAAAAAGGAATTAAACAGAGTATTTAAGCTTTCTGGCTCGAATAGCCCAAGCCCAGAATAAAAATTTAGCTAGGGCACAGACATAGGGTACATAGCTGTCCGAAACAAGTATCCTAATTGCCACATCATGGCTCCTGGTTCCCAGTTGTCGGCATAAATTCTTCAGCCACACCCTTCTTGGGTTAGCATATTCCTTGCAGACAAATAAGAAATGGGCTAATGTCTCTGGGTGGGCTAAACATGATGGACACAAGTCAGTTTTGCCTGTACAGGATTTCCATGTTTTGGTAAAAGTATTCAGTGGCAAAGTACCCGTTCTAAATCTAAAATACAAAGACCGGGCAAATGGTTTCCCGATTATGTCTAGGTAGGGTTCACGCCTGGGACAGTCTTTAAACATCAAAAAATCCTCTGTAAGCCTGCCAATGGATGTGCTGGAATGTCTTTGGGAGCAAATCCAATCCCGATAAAGCTTTTTGAGTATTTGTTTTGGAGGTGAGGTTCTGCTTGACCAGGAATCAAGTAGGCCCAAGTTCGACAATGAGGTTTTCATGTCTTTTAGCCATTTGATTCTGGCCCAATGTGGTGATGCCATTATTTCTTCCAGACCTCTGGCGTAGCCACTAAGTTCCTCTACCCGCCAAATACGGGCCCATAATAAGAGAGGACGAAATTTCGCGATTTCGCCGATCTGGGTACAGCCAAGGTCCATAAATAAGGGTAAAAGTGGGGTGCTTTGAGGGAGGGACATTATTTGTCTGCAGAAAATGTTCTCAGATTTTTGTAGAGCTTCGGTAGATGCAGAGCCCCAAAGTTCAGCTCCATAAAGGGCAGAGCTGACACCTTTGGCAGCATAGATCTCAAGGACTGTTCCTATTGGTTTGAACGAACTGGAACGTTGCTCCCTCAATAGGGCACCTGTGATCCTTTTATGGTTCAACAGCATCTTGTCTAGATGGGGGGTCCAATCCATTTTGTCTGAAAGGCCTATCCCTAAGTAATCAAATACTTTTACCCTTTCCAGGGGCTCGGTGTTTAAAATAGGGGGACGCACTTGCTGTTTAGGGGGATTAAGGACGAGGTATTTTGTTTTATTGGTGTTTATTACCAGGCCCCGATCAGTGCAAAATGATTGGAAGTTGTCCAGGAGTTTCTGTAGTCCCATTGGGGTTTTAGAGATTAAGAGCGTGTCGTCCGCGAAGAGGAGGGTCGGTATGCGTACCCCAGCCAGGGATGGTTCGTCAGATGGAGATTTAAGTAAGTGCTCAACCACCCCATTAATGTATAAAGAGAAAAGGGTGGGAGCCAGAACACATCCCTGGCGGACCCCTCTCTCGACCGGAATACAGCCCGTTTTCTCCCCTCCAGAACCCCACCTAATTTGGGCAAAGCTGTCCTTGTGGAGCCTGACTAGTAAGGATAGTAAATACTGTGGCAGCCCCATGTTGGCCAGAACCTTCCATAACAAGTCCCTAGGGACAAGGTCAAAGGCAGTCTTTAAATCGATGAATGCGAGATAAAGACTGCCCTTGCCTATCACTACCACCTTCCAGTAAATCATCATAAGCCTGAAGGCCTGCTCTATCGTTCCAGTACCTACTCTAAAACCGGCCTGAAAATCGGTAAGTATTTTGTTTTCATTTACCCAGTTGAGTATCCTGAGTAAAATAACTTTACCGACAACTTTTTGGCTGACATCTAGCCAGCTAATCGGCCTATAATTGGACGGATCATCCCTTGGGCCTTTCTTGTGGATGGGAACTACCTCCGCCCCCTTCCATGACACGGGAATGGGGGCGCCCCTACAGATGGCAAGAAGGAGGGAGTGGATAAGTTTGCCCCATTTAACACTATCGGATTTTAACAGGTCCCCGGGGATGCCATCTGGTCCAGCAGCTTTTTGTGGAATGATGGAGTTTATAGCATATTCTACTTCCTTCAACGTAAAGTCAGGGTCGCTAGGGAGAAACATGTAATTAGTGTGAGGAGAGGATTGGACAGACCCTCTTTCATTCAGGCCGTTGTGGCAGGAGTAGAGTTTGGAAAAGTGAGCCTCCCATACCTGTCCCGAAATGTTGCAGGTTACAAGGTCACTATCCGGTCTGTTTCGTGCCCTTATGGTGTCCCAGAAGGATTTGGAGTCTTTTTTCATACTTGCTTCCTTGAGGGTTAACCAGTAGGCATCCTCCCACTCCCTTTTAGCTACCTGCAGGGCCTTTTTATGATCTCTTCTGGCAATTTGGATTAATGGGGGGGACTTCCCTTTGACTGCCTCTATTAGGCGAGATTTGGCCTTCCTGCATGTTGCCGAGTACCAGTCGTGTTTGCCTTTAGGTTTAGGTAGAGGTTTCTGTTTCCCTGAGGACGATTGTACCCAAAAGAGGTCCCCTATGGTTTTTACGGCAGCTTCAAAAATAGCGGTGACCTTGACTGCTGCTTTAGTTAGGTCAATAGAGCCAATTTCGGCTTGCGTGCCCTTAACCACTTCGTCTATGGTGGATAGTTTGTCGGTGTTACACATAAACTTGCTCCACTTTAGACGCCTGCCACAAGAGGAAACAGTAATCCCCTGTGGGCGGCTCAGTGGGACTGGCAATACTTCAATGGGCCAAGGATTTTTTAAGGATAAGGAGAGTGGGTTATGGTCACTCTCTATGGTAGTAGTAACAACCATGTCATTAACATGACTCCAGAGGCCCCTATCCAGCAGAATATAGTCAATCCGTGTACAGTGACCAACTCTGTTGAATGTGGGAGCACCCAGCAGGTCAGATCGAGTGCGGCCATTGGCAGCTCTTAATCCAAACTCCAATGTGAGTGCATTTAGATGGATTGCACTGCGAGTCCAGCGCTTGATGGGTGGGATAGAGAGGGTAGGGATACCCCATCTACTATCCTCTTCTCCTAGGTCAGGTATTCCTTCTAGGGGGAGTGGCTCGTATGTACAGTTAAAATCCCCTGCTACTAAGATATGTCCAAATCCACTCTGCTCTCCTAGCTGGGCCTCAAGCTCCATCATTGTAGGTGAAATGCGCCCATTTTTTGTTCCCCTGATATAGACATTATAGAGGTCAACAGTTATTCTTCCCTGTAGGCCCAATAGGGAAATACCAAGAATTTCCGGTGTTCCTGCCTTCTTAGTAATTAACCTGCAGTTGAGCAGGATACTTATCCAAATAATAAGCCCCCCCGATGGCCGCCCCTTCCCTGCCTTGGGTTTTACTGCTGGTGTAAAAAAAGTGACGAACCCAACCCGGTGCAGTGGTTCAGTAGCCCATGTCTCTTGAAATATACAAATTCTATGGGCATCAACCAGGGCGTTCCACTCCGGGAGGCCTAATTTCCTTGAGATCCCAGCAAGGTTCCAACTGAGGATTTTTAACTCGCCATGTGCTGAGTTTCCGTCTGGGATCACAGTACATTGGGGGTTAGATGGATCTACACTGCCCCTAATTAGTATAGGTGGTGACACCTCTAAGTTTGTAGGGGGAGATGTACCCAATACTGCATCCTTCGTAGTGATATCAACATGAGGGAGGTTAGTATCTAAGCCTCCCTTGAGAGGAAGTCAATCAACCTCATCTAGTACACAGTACCTATTTGGATGGGCAAACTGTGAATAGGAGGGGTTAAAGGACAAAGACGAAGACGGATCCGAATGCGTTCCTTGACCGGGAGCCATTGAAGTTTCGCTAGAGCCGTCTTCCCAGATGCTCTATGAGGCAGGTTAAGTACCAGGCGAGCAGCAGCGTTTTGCACGCACTGCAGTTGGTGCAGGCCTTTTTTGCTTAAACCTAGGAGCAGGGCATTGCCATAGTAAAGGTGGGGTGTGACTAAGGCGTGGACAAGTGTCTTCCTGGCGTTGATGGGGAGAAGGTCAAGGACTTTACGGAGGGTTTTCAATATGCTGAAACACCTTCCCGTAACTTTACTAACTTGAGATTTAAAAGAGAGGTCAGAGTCAAGCATCACTCCAAGATTTCTGACAGAGTCCATGGGAGAGGGAATATTGCCCAATTCAGTAGGCCACCACATGTGCGACCAGGCAGAGGGGGATTTACCAACAACCAAAAGTTCTGTTTTTTCGTCGTTTAGGCACAGACAGTTGTTATTCATCCACGTTGCCACTGATGACAAGCATTTGGAAAAGTTAGTAGCATCTTCTGTGTGGTCGAGTGTAAGATTGATCATCAGTTGGGTATCGTCAGCGTAAGTGACAATATCCACCCCGAAAGCTTCCACTATGTGAGACAGGGGTT
Organism: Lissotriton vulgaris; assembly: GCF_964263255.1. Lineage (NCBI taxonomy): Eukaryota > Metazoa > Chordata > Amphibia > Caudata > Salamandridae > Lissotriton > Lissotriton vulgaris. The sequence goes on along the minus strand of NC_141689.1, from coordinate 101,355,760 downwards.
CCATATAGAGATTGAACAAAGTAGGGCTCAGGCTACAGCCCTGTGTAACCCCATGTCTCAGCTTCTGGGGGGAAGATTTGAAAGGGGGACAGTGCATCTGAAAACTCCTATTTTCCAGGAAAGATTTTAACCAGGCATGGTCAGATCACTCTACTCCCATATCTGAGAGGCAGGACAGCAGCGTTGTGTGCAGCACGGTGTCAAAAGCTGCACTGAGGTCTAGTAGAACCAATGCTGCTGTCTGTCCTTCATCCACCATCTGTCTAAGACACTCAGTGGAATAGAGGACGGGTGACTCCGTAGAGTAGCCGGCTCTAAACCCCGATTGTGTGCGGTGGAGGAGGGATTCAGCAATCTAGCAGTTAAATAAACATAAAAACAAAACAATCTGATGTTCGCAGCTCCACAGGTAGGAATTTGTTAAACAGTTGGTTATTCCATAATCATTGGACCAATTTATCTCTACAGTTTCATATTTCAATTGCAATATTATGACTCACAACCACTACCTCAGTGTCAAGCAGGGGTCCCAGCCTCATGCCAAATATATCATGGGTCATCGGCAGCAGCAGAGCCCAGCCAGCTCACGAATGGATCCCAAATGTCTCACGGACAAGACTTTGTGGGTAGGAGTTCCCAGTAGCACACCAGCTGTGCCCTACAGTAAGCCAGATCTCTGACCCACTACTTTGCAGACTGGGGGGAACCGCACCCCATTGCATGGCCACCTGTCTCTTGGCTAGTAATACTCCCAGCTCTGCTACTAGTGGGGTGCAAGGCAGCTCTTGTCCGGTTATTTTTTTTGATGTGATGGAAGATTTTCAGCCAGTAGTTTGCTATGGGCCCACACTGCCAGGCTAAATGCAGGAATGTTGCTTGGGGGGACCTGCACTGCAGGCAATTATCATCTTAGGGCAGCCCCATACTATGCAGTTGTGTGGGAGTGCGGTAGAGGTGGTGGAGATATTTGGAATGTATAAGCCTGAGGCGATAGTTGGGAGACAGTCGAACTAAAGGGGTCATTAGGATGGTGGGCGGACTTTGCCCGCCCGCCATCCTCACCGGGATTGGGACCGCCCGCCATAAGGGCGGGGGCCCCTAGGGCGGTATTAGGATGTGCCCGCCACAGTGGCGGGCACATCTGCATTGTTAGCATTGTGGCGGGCGGTGCTCTGAGCACCGCCCACCACAATGCTTACAATGCATTAATGCATTTGCAAAGACAAAGCGTCAGGCACCGTGTGGTTCCTGCTGCTTTGTCTATGCAAATGCAGGGGGGTACCACAGGTACCCCTTATGTGCAACCCCCGGAGTGAAGACCACATGCCTTTCCGTGTTGGCATCGCCGCAGCGGAAAGGCATCTAAAGCAGCTCATCATAATATGGCTGGCGGTGTCTATTAGATACCGCCACCATATTAAACCTTTTCTGCCCCGGTCGCCTTGTGACCGGGGCAGAAAAGTGGAGGGCGGACTTTCCGGCCGCCCCGGTCCCGGGGGAATATAGGTGCGGATGGCGCGCGGATTGCACCGCCAGGCTGGCGGTGGCTACCGCCTGCCTGGCGGGGGCAATCGGCACACCATCCTAATGGGCCCGTAACTGTCTACATCCAAATTGCCACTGCTCATCAGTAATGCTCTCCCCAAGGTCCTACTCCTGTGAGATTTTGGAACAATAATGGGAAAGTCCCTTTGTTTTATGGTGTAGATGCGGGAGATGAGTTTTTGGCCTGATTCTACTGTCAGCATATTTTCAATTGCTGGTAGTGATGGAGGAGGATTTGGAAATGTTTTAAATTTGTTCCTGCAAGAGGCGCGTATCTGGTAGTAAAACATTGTGTTAAGCGCTGTATGTGGTGCAGAGCCACACATTTGTTGTAGCATTAAAAAACTGTCCCCCAGGTATAGTTCTTAGCCTATCGGGATGTTGTGGATGTGCACATGCTCCTGGGCCTTGGCATCCATTATTGAGGACAACATTGGGTTATTGGGTAATGGAATGGAGGGCTCATATAGTATGCCCTTTTGTGCCCGTATGCGGAGGCCCCCCCATGCACATCGCATGGTTTCAACAGTATGTACTTCCTCGCACGGGCATTTGTAAGTTTGATATATTGCTGTGTTTAAGGAAAGAGGTGCTACCCTGTCTATTTCTATTGCCACGGGCAGCTGAAAAGGTGTAGGGTGCATCCAAAAGCGTAAAAACGTTGTCTCCCTGCCCAGACCAGCTGATGTATGCCTAGATGTGTCAGTCTATGCATCAGTGTGCGCCTGGGTATGTTATTGGATGCATTAATGTTGGCCTGGGTGTATTAGTATCTGTATTAGTGTGTAAGAGCTTGTGTAACTGGCTGTATAAGTATGTGTATTGATGTTGGAGAAACTGTATCAGTGTTTAGCTGAATGAGGCTCTATCAATATGTCACTTGGAGTGTAATTGCCTGTGTGACTATATGCCAGCATGTGGCAGTTTCTGTATTGTGTGGCTGGTACTATCAAGAGGTATATCAGTGTGTGTCTGGGTATGTCAGTGGCTGTGTGGTTGTGTGAGTTAGTGTGTAAGTAGTAGCGGCCCGTGGTGGGAGTGCTGCCGGGCGGTGTCATGGGGCGGGAGAGGGGCAGGATGTGGAGGGGTAGTAACCTACGGATTACGACCGATTAGTAGTGAGTAAACATATAAATGAATAAAATGGATTTCGTTGTGCGCGCTGCATCTCATTTGGCGATGCAGTTAATGCAACAAAATTCATTTTATTTATTTATATGTTGATTTACCTCTAATACGCCGTAATCCGTAGTTTACTAACCCCCACCTTGCCCACCCCCGCCCCACGTCAGCGCCCGGAAGCAGTCCCACCACGGGCCGCTCCTGTAAGTGACTGTCTGAGTCAGTGACTGGGTATGTTAGTGGCTGTATGTGTGAATAAATGGGTGTGTTAGTGAGTGTCTGAGAGAGTAAGTGGGTGCTGAAGTGGCTGAATAGGTGTGTCCCTGAGAGTGTTAGATGTTAAATCAGTGTGAGACGGCGTTTGTCACTGACCGTACTGGTAAGTATCTGTAACTTTATTCATCTGTACATCGATATGTCAATCTCTGGGTGGCTTTAATAGTCTGTGTCAGTAGCTGTTAAGTTGGCTGTAGGTGTTTCATTGGGTGTATCAGTGAATACATAAGTGTGTGAGTGACTGTATCAGTGTATGAGGGTGTTTGAATGGCAGTATAGGTGTATGAGTCTATGTAAGTAGGTGTTTGCATGTGCAAAAGGGTGAAAGTGATGTCTGGGACCACTTTACTATACCTTCGGGGAAAAAGAAGGCTACCGCTAAATATGTGCAGTGCATTATTTCACAAGCAGTTATCCAGGGGCACTACAAAAAAACAATCACGTTAGACTACTTCCATGTGGAAGTATTTAGCAGCAATTCATGAAAGGGACTATTACTGGGTGACACTGGAGAAACTATGTGCAGCAGGACAGTCTAACTATGCAGTACCTTTAGGAGAACCATCTCCAGTAGAAGTCAATGTAATACCAGCTGCCCATAAAAGTTTAAGTGAGATGGTTACTAACTGGGCGATATGCCACATGTTTCTAACTATAAAACTGCTTTGCATGGGTGCAGTATTGCACAGTAAAGAAGCATTAGAGTTAGATTTATTTTTAACAACACCTAAAAACTGTTATTTTTCCAGTGAAGTCTGTGGAAAGAGGATTCAGAACCAGTGTACTCTGCTTTTGTTCACTTTTCTGGAAAATTAAATATTTACATGGGACCACTTTTATATCGAAGACCTTAAACATAAATCATAAAAGGGTCTCCAACTGGATGATGCAGGAGAAATGAGGTGGAGCAGGAGAGTCTACATGTACTGCACACTTGGGAGAACCATCATCAGTAGAAGTAATTATAATACCAACTTTGTGTGAAGATTTGAGTATAAGTTATTCCCTATGAAAAATGCCATATGCTTGTCATTATAAAAATATCTTCTGTGGGTCCAGTTTCCCTATTTTACTGTTCTCAGGTACTATAATCATACACAAAAAATGATGTACTATTAAAGAATCATCATTAAACTATGGGGGGGAAACTACAACCAAGATGGATCGCACACCACTAGCCTCTCCTCCGGGTCGCCCCTTGGCACTCTGGTACATGTAGTGCATGTAGATGGACGAGTAAAAAGTAGTTCACCACAGTTGGTGCGAGTAGTTACTCATTATCCCCAAGTTCTCTGGACCTGAGACATGGCCCGGGTTTCGGGACAGTTTCCCTCGTCAGCAGAGCAGTGTTTGGGGTGGATGAGAAGGCCGCCAAGTAACCGTCACAGGCCCTGATGCCTCTCCGGCGCGCAGGTGCGTCTCCAAGAGCTCGTCAGCTCAGGGCTCACGGGAGCCTTTTAAGTACAACCAAGATGGATCGCACACCTTTAGCCTCTCCTCCGGGTCGCCCCTTGGCACTCTGGTACATGTAGTGCATGTAGATGGACGAGTAAAAAGTAGTTCACCACAGTTTGTGCGAGTAGTTACTCATTATCCCCAAGTTCTCTGGACTCAGTACCGACTTGCACCCACCTGGGTGATCCACTAAATAACTGCAAGTACCAGAGTCCCGAGGGGCAATCCGGAGGAGGGGCTAGCGGTGTGCTCTCCATTGATGACTAAACACAATACGGCTCCCTTGAGCTTTGGGCCGACGGGCTCTTGGAAGATGCACCTGCGTGCCGGTTCTGGCATCGAGGCCTTTGACTGTTGTGTGGCGGCCTTCTCTTCCACCCCTAACGATCTTTCTCTACTGATGAGGGAAGTTATACCGAAACCCGAGACATGTCTCGGGCGATATCCTAAAACCCGGGACATGTATCGGGTCTAGAGCTTCATCAGTCCTACAAGTACCGACTTGCACCTACCTGGGTGATCCACTAAAGAACTGCAAGTACCAGAGTCCCGAGGGGCGATCTGGAGGAGGGGCTAGCGGTGTGCTCTCCATTGATGGCTATGGGGGGAAACTATTATATAGATTCCAGAAGAAATCCAGAATTGCACACAAATACATTTTATCAACACATCACAATACAATTTAAACGAATCAAGAATTAAATCCATGCAAAGGGAGGATTTTTTTTTAATTTACAAAGACACTAATTGTGCATACAATATTGATACAATGTATAAACAGATTCTGGGAGGAGCTCGCAGAGTTTGACTCTGTGGAATTCTGCGGAGTATTATTAATACCTGTGGAAGTCCAACTAGCTCCAGTCTTTAATTCTCCAAAAATACTTTCTGCAACATCTTGGGTGACTAAGAATTAGAGAAGATCTCGCACCCGACCCAAGCGACAGTGGACAGGATGGACAGGCCATCCCTTCCAAGCCCAACAGACACACAACAGAAGATCAAAAAAGTGTAATTGATACATGGCACTTGCGGAGCATGCGGAATTTGGCCGGCTCCCACCTAGAGTCATCAGCTGAGAGGACATCCGTCGATCCCCGATTAATCACACCTCAGTGCTGTTCAATTCCATGCTGGTGCAGTCTGAGCATTAGCACACTCCGCTAATGGGAGCTCTCAAAGGACATTAGGCCTTTTTGAATAATTTCAGACTTGTCCTGAAATTTGGTTCCTGCAGAATCTTTTAACATCACTCCAGGCTACTGCACCATGTGTTCTGTGTGGTCTTATGGGGCTGACTAGTCATACATTGTACCTCAACCTCCCCTATGCAGGATCTCAGTGCACAGCACCTCGGATTAATGGTGCTGGGCTGGCTGCATGTGTGATTTGCTGTTAATTTATCCTGCGAGAATGTGCTGTAATGTTGTGCTTCTACGCTGCGGTAAGCATGGACTATTTCAGCTGTGGGTGTAATTGCATGCTGGCTGCCGATGTGCTCCCTGCTCATTTGCTGACTGGGCTGGGATGGGGAGTATTGTTAGTGCCGGCCACCTCTGCTGTTGGGGAGCAAGCCACAAGTGGTAACCCTACCCCCGCTGGTGCAAGTAATCGCTGTAGGGGCAGGCAGGTGAGGGGATTGCATAGCTATATGTTCAAAGCTTAAGTGTTAAGAGAATTCCTGGGAAGTTTCCCGAAATTGACCTGTTCCCACAATTCCTAAATGTGAACTCATTACTTTATTACATGAAGAAGGTAATACAAATGCCAAAGCACACTACTTCATACGCTGTCGGAGCATCTTTGTAATTTCTCACATGTTGCTACCAGCCTTTGATGTCCCCATCACACGCTGCTACCGGCCTTTGTCCCCAACATTCTGGCAGTTAGTGAATCTCATGCTCCTAACAATGACCTGACCATGCCTGGGACCACTCTTGGGTGTTTGCATGCCTCTGTAGGCTGTGCAATTAGGTCTCTAACTGCTGTTTTTGTTTGTTATGTTATGTTATGTTAAACCTGCTTCTACAGCAACGGGGCGTCCCGGCGCTTGTGAACGTACCAGAGGGCAGGACAGCACAGCAACAAAAGTGAGTTTAAACAGAGGAAAACAGCCAAGTTTTGATCTGTTTACGGAACAGCATATGATCAGAAGTGGACCGAGCTCCTAAAGGGATAGAGTTCCAAAGCTTCGGGGCCAGATACCTGAAGGAGCGGCCGCCAGCTCTGCTCCTTCGGATCTTGACTGTGCGGGCAAGAGATAAATCCGCCGAACGGAGGGCACGCATTGGGGCATAGCAGGAGCAGAGTTCCCGCAAAATCTGGGGGCCAACACTGTGTAGAATTTTTAGAGTTACATATAGAGTTTTGAACTGGATGCGCTGTTTGATCGGCAGCCAGTGGAAACGGCGAAGAATAGGGGAGGTATGGCAGGTCTTGGGGAGTGCACACAGGATATGGGCGGCAGCATTCTGGGCTCTTTGCAGCCTTTTTCTCACTGTCAGGTTGGACCCAAGCATAAGAACATTACAATAGTCTAGGTGGAATAAGACTAAAGCCTGGATCATAGTCTGATGAGTGTGTGGCTCAAAAAAACCAAGAATAGGCTTGAGAGAGCGTAGGCGGCCATAACAGGTACCTGCCACTCTCTTGGCATGGATTTCCATCGAGTTTCTTTCCAGTACAGGTGGCTTCCACTTTAAAAGGATTGGGTGGGTTTGAGCAGCAGAGCAGACTGTTTGCAGTAGCAGGGCAATCAGTTGGCTAGTGTCTTCTCGGATTTGGTATATTTTCCAACCAATCCCTGGTCCTTATGAAGCAGCACAACCATCTATACCACCCTAGATGCACCCATTAGCCTGTCAATCACAGCTAAAACTAGTTTTCTTATGAGTGTCCATACTGTTATCCTTTATTAAAGACTAGTTATTCTTATATTGGAGTTGTTAATTGTTAACAAAGCAGGGGAGTTCAGAGTCTATCCTGAAGTTGATCTTAAGGTCTGCAAGCTTCCTGCCTGATTCGGGATGGCACGGAACACACAGGTAGGGGATACAAAGCATTGGTGGGCACTGGTAAACTCTGCCATGCATCTGTCAGTGGAGTGGAGTTTTTGCCGAATTCTGCACTCAAGGCAGACCACGGAGTGCTAAAACTCTGCGAACTCCGCAGGCAGAACAGACTTTACCACCCAGCCCTAGTATACACCCTTTTCAAGCAACAGTTCCTATGGAACCTAATACTGGGAAACTTCTACCCACTGACCTTTGGAAAGTAGAGTTGTGTATTTAAGTTTAAATTTTAAATGGAATATTGAAACTGTCAGTGTAGCGAGAGATTTGAAAAAATTGCTTGTTATTTCTGTGAATGGTGTGCTCACAAAAAAAACAAAAATAATCTGACAGAAACTAGTAGATGTGAATAAGGTGAAGACAGCTACTTTCTATCTTAATGAGAATAATATATACAATAAATATGTTCACGTTGTTGCACATAGGACTTGCATGGAGGAAGAAATGTTGCCTCAAAGTGGACAGTTCGAGAAAGGGGACAGAAGTAGATCCGAAGAAATATATGAGCAGTACAGTATCCATCCACTGCATTTAAAAGAGTTTATAGGAGATGCTATTAAACAATCAGATGAAACAACCTATAGAAGCTTCTCTAGGTGTGTGGGTGAAACGTTTAGATGCTCAATATTTCCAGTTAAAGTAGCTGGACTATATGGTGACTGCCTTATGCAAGTACCTGCAGCTGAGTATAGGTCAACAAGATAATACTTAGAGGACCTTACATTTCTACTAAATATTCCATATGGATATCATCTCATATTTGAAAATGTTTTTTTCTGTACTCTCATATACTTTAAACCATATTCTAAAGACAGGAGTTAATCTACAAAATATGGCTGCAAAAGAATTTCTTCACAAAATTCATGGGAAAGATGAGAAGCTGGAGCACAATTTGATACATTTGATGGCAATCCAACTTGGGAGCAATCAATATACTTACCAATCATCATGGTGAGCTAAAGTATATGTTGCAAAATGTAGGTGCACCAACTTCGTTTGTAAACATGATTTGTGCAGGGTATGCATGGAATGATTTACATTAGTTTTTCAGGGAAGCAAACTCTAATATAAAATGCATTGCATTAAAGACACCATCAGTACTTCAAGGTTTAGTTGTGTAGTTTAACATCTGTGGGAAGCAATTATCAAGAAAGACTCATAAAAAAATTTCTAATGGGAAAAGTTCAATGTCAAAGCACACATTAAAACATTATTATACAATTGAAACCAAACAATAAACTAATAAACATAACAGAACGTATTAAACTTTTTACAAATACACTTTTGTACACAAGTACTTCAGATAAATGAAGGTATATCTTCAGACCGACAAAGACATCACTCTGTACTGGATGAGTAGGAAGAAATGCTACCTGCAAAAAAGGAGTAATGTTTGGAAACGTTTTAGTATTCCTTCATCTGCAGAATACGTTAGTGCCAAATATATCCAGTGTAATCTCTTCATCAAGCAGTTAACAAGACATACTGTGAAGAAATATTCCCTTGAGACATGTTCCATGTGAAAACAGATAAAAACTATCCAAAAATGCATGTACCATTGCATAATGCAGGAGGCAATACCAATTCTTCATTCTCCTTTCCTGTTCCCTATAAATTTAGTTAATGTTGTCATCTAAGCTCCCTTCTAATTTGCCTTGTACTACAGTGTCTAGAAGCTACACATTTTCTATCAGCTTCTGTACAATATATTTTTTTCTAAATATTCTTCTTTATAGTACATCCTAATTATCATACCTGTAAAATCTGTTTCCTGTCGTTCAGCTTTAGTTTCAATGTCTGTTAACATCTCTTTTCACTGGAAATCTAAAATCACCACTATGTCACTCTTTGTCCACTATCAGTACAAAAGAAGCTAAAATGGCTACCCCTCACCATGTGCTCTTACTAATACTCATGTAGTTAACAAATCACAGTCTCCTTTCATATTTTATTTTTGTTATACAACTTGTAAATTGTCAGTATTTTTTAACTCCTTCCATATTTCCAGGGAAGAAGCTCAATGTAGTTACTTATTTCCGGGGAAGAAGCCCTATTTTTTTTTTTGGGGGGGGGTATTTGCAAATCCACTGCGATGCTCAGCACCCGCCCTACCAGTGTAACTTCACAATGGATTTGCGGATCTGCCTTCCATGTCGCAATTCACTATTTCTACTTTTAATTTACATTTTGCTTTGTAAAAACTACTGCAACAAAAGCCAAACACTTCCTAATAACTAATGTACTAAACCATTAAAACATTTACTGGCATCCGTGGCTGTGTGAGTACCTCTGTGGGTCTGTGAGTGGGTGTGTTAGTGGATGCATGGACCTGTGATTAGATGTGTGAGTGGTTGTATAGGTCTGTGAGTGTCTGTGTAAGTGCTACTGTGGGTTGTTCACTGGGTGAGTGAGTGTCTGAGTGGATTTGTGAGTGGGTGCATAAGTGGCTAAGTGCATCTGTGAGTGGGTGTGAGAATGTCTGTCTGGGTGTGTCGGTGGGTGTAAGATTGTCTCTCTGTGTGTAAGTGGATGTGAGAGTGTCTGTCTGTATTTGTGAGTGGGTGTGGCAGTGTATGTCTGGGTGCCACAGTGGGTATGAGAGTGTCTGCCTGTATGTGTCACTGGGTATGAGAGTGCCTTGACATCAGACTAGGTGTGAAAGTGTCTCTCCCGGTGTGTCACTGGTGTGAAAGTGTCCAAATAGGAATCAGAGTCAGTGTGAGTGTGTCTGACTGGGTGTGTCACTAGGTGTGTTATGTTAATGTTATGTTAATTCTTTTCTTCTATAGCGCTCGGCTACTCCAAGGAGTAGCCGAGCGAGTGTGTGAGTGTCTTTCTATATCTGTGAGTGGATCTCAGAATGTCTGCTTGTGTGTCCCAGTGGATATTAGAGTGTCTCTCTGAGTTAGTGTTTGGGTGTCAGACTGGGTGTACAAGTGGCTGTCAAGGGTTTGTGAGTGGGTTATAAAGTGTCAGTATGGGTTCCACAGAAAAAACGAAGGTACCCCCTCTACAGTCAATTTTAGGTCTTTGATAAGGGGGGATCCCGTTTAGTGTCTATATGGGTGTCAGAGTGAATACGGGAGCATCCGTCTAGGTGTCAAAGTGGGTGTAAGATTGCCTGTCTGGGTGTGTGACTAGGTGTGAGAAGCAAGACCATGGTTCCTAAGGAAGAATGCCCTTAAAACCCACCTTCCAGCATCACTGACTCTGTGTAAGTACCAGAGAATCAGAGTGGCTAGATGGGGAAAGGGTGTTAGGGAGATTACTGTGGGGAGGGAGACTGGGAACAGACAATGTCCAATGATCAGCAGAGGACTCTGATAGTCTTCAATGTAGTTCTCAAGAGTCTTAGTAAACATGCAATTTAACAGTCACAGGTTTCAGCCTTTTCATACCTGAAATATAAAGCTAAAGGACGTTTGTGCTTGCTACAAAGTACATGATTAATCCCTTGTGTCTTTTTTCCAAAACGCTTTGGTTTGTTAACTGCCAATGGATGAGCTACTCAACAGTGCTACAGATTTAGGGCCATATGTATCAAGGTACTTATTTGCGATTACGAAATTGCGATTTTTATGAAATCACTATTTCAGAATCGCAAATTGTTATGTATGTACAAATTCGCATTTTTTTCACGAATTCTTAGTATTCCTTAATTGCGATTAGCAAATTGCGAATTGCAATTAAGGAATACTTTCCCATTCATTTCTATGGGCCAAGAAGCCCATAGGAATGAACGGGAAGGTATTCTCAATTCTGCGATTCGCAATTTGAAAATCGCAAATTGAGAATAATTTCAAGGGTGCAGGGGTGTCCAAAGGACACCTTGTTGCACCCCTGAAATAAGCATGGGTGCACATGTGGTGCACATACATGCCCTAAGGGCATGTATGTGCGTCCCATGGCACTTTGAAAAATGCAAAAATTGGCATTTTTCAAGGAATTCGTAAATTACCACCAACTTGAAGTTGGTGGTAATTTCCGATTCCTTAGGGACAATTTTCAATTTTTTTTTGCTACATACATTGCATTTAAGGAATCACACAATTTGCGATTCCTTAATTACAATTGCAAAATAAGGAATTGCAAATTTTGCGATTCCTTATTTTGCACCAGATTTTCCTTTATACATACCATTTTGAAAATTTGCATTTGCAAACGCCGAAATTCTGCAAATTTCTGCATTTGCTAATGTGAATTTGCTTCATACATATGGCCCAAGGTGCTTTAATTTTATGTAGACCGATCGCAAGATGTGCACTCTAAAATTAGATAAACTGTAGTGGCCGCTCCTCCTCTAAGATGGAGGAGGGTGTCCCCATTGGCCAAAAGGAAAATAAAATGATAATAACATAACGTTATGATAATTTTATTTTTCCTATCACAGTCAGTGGTCGGCGGGGCTGGCCAATGCAGGGGGGGAGTCATTTGCACTCCAAATAACTTTTAGGCCGCCAAACAGTCATGCACACTTTGCATGTTCCCCACCCGGCTGTATCACACAATCTGTTGAGGAACATGCACAGGCTCCCAGTCCCCATCTTTAGCGCACAACCACAATCTCAGACAAATCACACCACCCGGGCCAAAGTTCCTGTAAATGGGGATCAGCCATTTTGTTCTTGCCCATCTATAAGCCGGGCAAAAAAGCAGGAAGTGGGGTACTGTTTCCTTCTCATAGCCACATAAAGGAAAGCCCAGCTCATTTGGGTTTGGGGATAATGCCCATCCTGAAGTAAATGCACTAAGTGGCAGCCTTCCATATCTAAACTGAACATACAGTTGTTTGCCAAGTTAAGTTCAATTTAATCGGTAATTCTAGATGATAGGTGTCCTTGACAATTAAAAAATACGTTGTTAAAGTGCTTTGGGTGTAAGTTGTTCAAAGAATGTCAAACTTGTAGGACTTGTGCTGTTTTTATAGTTGCTTTACACTTTACAGCCTTGAAAAAGCCCCAGGCGTGCATGCCATAAGGGGCTAAAACACATGTGAGGTTGCAGAGCATACAGAGCCAGGTTTCAGTTATTCAGATTTCTTCCGAATCACCTTTGACCATTGGATATTGGCTAAAAAAATGGATTACCAAAACTCATTGAATGGAACTTTCCAATTAACTAAAATGTTCTTTACTTGCCTTTGCTCTTTTTACATGTTCATGAGCTATAATGGGTGAGGGGTTCTCCATTCCCAATGTTAAGTGACTTGTATCATATCCTTATTAGAACAGACCAGGGCAATACTCAGGATCTGTAACCCCTCTAATACTGTAACATATATATTTTTTACACTTACCTGTGAAGTAGTCACTTGCCAGGATGTCCAAAGCCGTCATTAGGAATGATTCTGGTAAATTGTGGGTGCCTTTCTAAGTTTGCACCTGGTTACCCTCAGATCTAAGGCGATGACAATAGCATTTCCTAATTGCCCATTTTACAAATAGTTGTAATTAGGAAATGCTATGTACATGAGGTTAGGAAATTGGAAACAGGAAATCATATTTGCTATTTCCGAATTTGCGAATCGCAAAATGCGATTTCTACTGGGTAGAAATCAAATTTTGCGACACTGCGTATGCCTTTGTACATGAAGTAAGTCAGTTCTGCAATTCTTTTTTTTGTTTAAGAGATTTTTATTAATCATTTTTAAAATAGAAAACAATATACATGTCATACATATTGGAAGAAAGTACATATTAATAAGGATTACAAAACGTATGTAATAAGAAAGCAGTGAATATTGGGAGGGGGAAAGAGAGAGGGAATAGAAAGATATAGGGGGAAAGGAAAAGAAAGAGGAAGGAAGGAAAGAAAGAAAAGAAGAAAAAGAAAGAGAGGACAAGATTTAACATGTGGGAATAGTAAAAAGTAATCAAGTAGGAGATTTGAAAGAAAGATAAGTGGAAAAGGGGAGCCAGAGTAGATCGGATTTGATTTTAAGGGGAACAGAAGAGGATGAAGCAATAGCAATCCTGTGTTCATCACAAATAAAATTCCACCAAGTATGAACAGAAAGCTTAGAATTATCTTTCCAACAAGATAAAATAACTTTGAATGCAAGAGCAATAAACAGATCCAACAGTCTAGTAGAGGAAGATGAAGTATCAATATCAGGTGACAAAGATACTAAGAAAACATTCTTCAAGGATAATGAGGCAGAGGAACAAAACATTGGCATGCAGATATTCCAAACTTCATTCCAAAATGACAAAACAGGGGAACAGTCGTATAATAGATGTTTAAGCGTTCCAATTTCTTTTGAGCATGACCAACATAACGAGGAAGAAGTTTGGGCAAACATATGGATACTTACAGGGGTAATGATAACTCTATGATATATGAACAATAGGGATTGAGTAATACGAGCAGCAGTAGATACTTTAAACAGTTTGGACCATAAATGATCCCACAATGAGACGGAGAGGGAAACATTAAGATCGGTTTCCCAAGCGGTCTCTATAGGTGATTTAGGGCGATCTTTAACATTTGATAACAAAATTGTATAAACAAGAGCAGCCTTAGGTTGTTGAATAGAAACTAGAGGGAAAAGTAGAGTGGTAGGGGAGCAAGAAGGAAAGACATCAGGTAATGAAAGGGAGGATAAGTGCGATTGGATGGCCGACGTTATAATGGTGTAATCATTCAAAAATGATGTAGGCAAGTGAAATAAGTTTTGCAGTACTGGAAACGGAATGATAGATCCACCATCAAAAAACTGATGAACAAACAAAATATCCTTTTCTTTCCAGTGTTTAAAGTAAAAAAATGTGCCTTTGTATCTAAGGAATTTGTTGTACCACACTACAGAAGATAGGAAACATTGAAGAGGAGAAAGATCAGAAGAGAAAACATTGTGTAGCATTGTTTGGGAGTATTTTAAAATAGGATATTTGGTTAAAAAAGAACAATTTGACATAAAAACAGTATGCTGAAATGAAAAATCTTTCAAAAGAGAGCGTTTTAGGAGAACCCATTTAGGAATGGGATTATCAGTAAAATCATATGCCAAGGAAAAGGACTGTTTAATCAAGAAGGCGGAATGGTATGTTTTAAAATTAGGGAAACGAATGCCACCTTCATTTTTAGGACGAATCAGCTTATGCAAGGCTATTCGAGGATGTTTGTCATTCCATAAAAATGTAGTACAAATAGAGTGTATGCAGGAAAAATATGAATTGGGAATTTTAAAAGGGAGCATGGAAACAGTATAAAGCACATGTGGGGTAATCATCATTTTTATTGTATCTAATCTACCCCACCAAGAGAGAAATAAAGGGGACCAAATTTGAAGGAGGGATTGAATTTTCTTTAAGAGGTAGTCGAATATAAATTTAAGGGTTTCAACTAGGGATGATGAGAACCATATACCAAGGTATTTAATTTTGGAAGGGCACCATGCAAAGTCAGTATTATTAAACATGTATTGGTAACAAATTGAGTTTAGGGGCAAAACTTCTGTTTTGGATAGATTGAGTTTATAACCTGATATAGAAGAGTACAATCGAACTTCATTCATAAAGTGTGGGAGGGAAGATATAGGGTTGAACATGTATAGTTCTGCAATTCAAAATGGCCCAAAATAGCAATTTCTAC
This sequence comes from Lissotriton vulgaris, assembly GCF_964263255.1. Lineage (NCBI taxonomy): Eukaryota > Metazoa > Chordata > Amphibia > Caudata > Salamandridae > Lissotriton > Lissotriton vulgaris. The sequence goes on along the minus strand of NC_141689.1, from coordinate 101,340,698 downwards.
TATTAAGAAATGTGAAATCCTTTTGTACAGATGGGCCATAGGTCTGTTTGTGGAGAGGACCCTATGGTGAAGCATACCACGAAAACTGAGTGTGTCATCTTCCAAATAAGGAATATATGAATGCATCTTTTTGCTGAGTTTTCCTAAATTATACAAAACAATTTTTAGATCGCTATACAATTTGGCGCTTATATAATTTCGTATTATGCCTGAGAATACCATTCAGTATTGAGCTTGTCCCTTATTATAGCCTCATCCCATTTGCCATTAAGAGTTGATGCAAAAACATGTCAAGCTAGTTTATTTCTTATCTTGCTTTCTATAAAATCTGATGGGTTTTGCACGGTTGCTGCCCCATTGCGCCCCCTTTGTATATATTAACAGGGACTCCTGTGATGCAAAGATGTTTTGAATTGTATTCTGATCAATGTCTACGCTAATACACTTAAGGCCTCATTTACAAGATCTGACACATCACAGCCATAATGCAGCGATGTGTCAGAAATACTTGCACTGTGTTAAGTCATTTTTAATGCTATGAATGCACCGTATTTACAATATGGCATAGGGAACAAATATGCATCAAAAAAATTGACGCATTGGTGGGGCGGAATGGCGCAATGGAAAGGGATGCAGTGGCAGAAAAAGTGTCAAAATGCTGAATTTGGGCTTATGACAAGCTCAACTTCAGCTATGCATCACAAACAGAGGCCATGCGTCATTTCAAACTGACGCACATAGCCTGATGCGTCGGAACTAGTATGAAGAGAGTAATGGTGGGTCAGTCCCCTGGGTCACTATACTTTTCGGCGTAGATGTGAACCATGCAAGTATGAAGTATGGCTATGTGTCATATTACAGTGGGCATTGTCAACTTATGTCTAAGATACCTTAAGTGTGTGTGACATGTTGAGTGACACCTTAATGTGAGTGGCGACATACAAGGAATTTGATGTAAAGTGACAGATCCTTTGTTACCTACCTTATGTGTATATTGACCTCTGTCCCAGGTTTCTCAAGGGGTCCTACAACATGATTGATACATGGGGGCTCTGCCGAGGTATTCTTCATGGGGCATTTGTTTCTTGGTCGTGCACCTACCTGACCTGCTGCTCGCCCATGGGGTCATTTGTTGCTGGTCTCCCCTGCCGCCGCTGCCTTTTCCAACTGCGCAGCCGTCGAGGGGGGAGACTTCAGCTTCCAGGACTCCCTGCGCCCGGACGCGGCCCACACCCACTTCCGCTCCCGGAGGTGCTTAAAAGAAAGGCTGCCCTTCCGCGTCGAAAGACGCGCGCAGGCGGTGGCGGAAGAAGCCTGAGACAAGGGCTGGGCCGTCTTAGGCTGTCAGAGGCCAAAGGAGGCTGGGCTGGGCCACCTCTCTTATTTTTTTAACAGGCTGTCACAACTATTGGAAGGTACTGTTTTGTGCTATTTGTTTTTGAGTATTTCCTCTAAACTCTATAATCACTTTGTATGAACACCTGTCTGCAATCCCCCGCTTGAGCTGTGGACAATTTACTGGTGATATCTGAAAATGGCAAGAAAACAGGGAAACAAAACTCTGCTGGATAACATATGTAATACTTTGGACACATATTTAGTAAAAGCAGTTAGTGTTCTGTCAGAGGAAACTGACCGTACGGAGCGACGATTATCCATGGGTTCATACAGTGATTGGTGACAAATCTAGGGAAGATTTCAACTTGGTGAATGTAGAAGATGTAACCAATATTGGGTCACCCCTTATTGTGGAAGATGTAATCAGTCACGTCGATGATGCAGATGATATCATTGAAGAACTCTCTCGTATTTCTAATACACCTACTTTATCTATACCGGTTACCTCACTCAATGTAAATGTAAATGTAAATTGATACTTGTATAGCACACTACTCACCCGCAAGGGTCTCAAGGCGCTTGTACGAATACCGCTGTGGAACCCATCCTCGCTTTCCCTGTGAGGTGTCCACTCCTGGGCACCCCCAAGGTGGAGGCCATGCATCCTTAGCATTGTGGGGGCCTTTGTGGAGATTAAGCAAGCTTTTGCCCAGAGTTGCAGAGTGGGACTCCATGATTGGAATAGGCACAGAGGCGAGAATTATCAGGTCAGTGGAATTTTGAGCCCAAGACCCGCCGAGGCGGGGAATTGAACCCTGGTCCCGCTAGACCTCTGAATCAGGGTCTGCCGCTCTAACCATTGAGCCACACTTCTCCACTGTATCCCCCACCCCTCCACCAAAGGTTACAGGCACTAAGAAAAAAATAATTGGGCAGGGAAACACCAAGGCAAAGAGAGATAAGAAATACTCCACCCGAGGCAGCACAGCAAATACAAATATAGATTTGGATTCTAATGCTGTTCTTAATACTATGAAAATAGAAGCCATTTTTGATAGGATAGTAGTATTGCTTAGGCCGCTGCACGATAGATTAGATAACATAGCTAAAGAGGTTCACAAACTTAGTGGGTGCCTTGAGAAAATTTATGTCAGAATTGAGAAAGGTCAGGTGGGGGTAGGCGTAAATGGAGAGGGTCCCAAACTGAACATCGACAGTGGTAGTAATACACCCACAACTAGTACAAACAAACAACATAATGAAAGATTACCTAAAGGTAATCCCACCCATATGAAAGTTTCCAAAGAAAATCCCCAGCAGATAAAAGATAAGCACACTGCCACAATTCACTGCGAGAAGGATCAAAGGGAGGTAATAGATGTAGGGAATGGAAACTCCCCTGTATCAGATACACTCGCATCAGGTAATACAAATATTACACCCTTTAATACAAAATCAGCACCCCCATCTGTTAACCTACCTCCTGAGTGTGGGGCTTATGTGGCGGTCCTGGTGAATGTGCCTAAACTGGGGAAAGAACAATGGGAAAATCATGCAGCACTTAAAAATAAAATCTTACATTGGTTGTCCAATAACTATGGCTTCCCGTTGACGGGCGCAAATCAGATATTGCTAACGCAACAGGTTGGTTGGATTGGTCCCCTCAAGAAATAATTCGAGGGAGACTGTATTATTATTAATTTTAAATCTCCGGTTTGGGCGAGGTTCTAGCAAATGCCCCTCCACCATCTCAATGGAGATACAATACAACCCTTCTACCACTAGGATACTTTTATAGACATCTTATGATGAATACCGATCAGGGTGGCATCACCTATAATCCCAACCCAGATACCAGACACCCTTTCCAGCACCGCCACTATTGCGCCCAAGTATTCCCCTATTTAATAGATTCCAGATATTAAGTTCTATGGAGGATAATGACTGACTTGTGTCAGAGCAGGGAACACCACAAAATTCAGATCTAATAGGCAGTTGGCCATCCATAGTTTATAAAGGAGCGCAAAAGGACAATTTGCCACTTATTTCATCTAGTGGTTATCAGGATCTCAATGAACTTAAGCCTAATTTTGTTATACCCCCCTGGAAATACATTACCATCATCAAACTCAGGGGGGTCACCAGAAAACCAGATATTATCTAGCGCTGTAATATTAGTACCTACAAATAATGAGAGCCCTAATATTTTATATCCAACTGTCATGTCTAACACAGCTAATGATCGCGAAGGTTATACATTTATGACATGGAACATAGCAGGTCTTAACAGAAAACTGAATACCCCATTTTGGAAAGATCTTATTACATCAAATTATGATGTAATTTGTCTGCAGGGGACCTGGTATAGAGATCCAATTTTTGTAGAGGGTTAAACCTCAAATTGGATTAAAGCGGTTGGTTCCACCTCTGGTAGGGCAAAGGGTGGCCTCTTGATACTTGTTTCAAACAAATTAGTTGAATGCAAAATTATAAGTTGTATAACTATAGACTTTAATTATCCGTTAATGAGACTTAGATTTAGTAGGGGCAAAGATTTGCTCCTAATTACCATGTATAACAATAATTTTAGCAATAATAGAGGATGTGCTATTTATGATATAGAAAAGGAAATAGACAGGGCATTGGCAGTGCCAAATAGGCAAGTGACTATCCTCTGGATGGGAGACTTTAACGTCCAAATTAGTCCACTGGTCCACACTAAAACCTGTGGCTTTACAAAGGGCCACACCCCAGATGAAGATGTCGACTTTATGCACTTCCCCCATGGTGAATATGGTACAGCATTAAATTCTATGTTAGCTAAATATGATCTTGAACTTTTAAGCTGCACCAAGAATAGGAATATTATTATATGTCCAACTTTTACTGGCAGGGGTGTGTCTACTACTATAGATCATGTTTTGTTATCATGTAATAGAGATTACACTAATTTATGGATCACGGAACAGGTGGTCAGTGACCATAACAGTATTTCGTTAGCCCTGTTATGTTGGGGGAATAGACAACCTAATAATTCAAATCGTATGACTGATATTATTCCTATAAGACCAAACGGCATAAGGTTAAAATGGGCAGGTGTTGATCCAAATAAAACACAAAAGGAAGTGATCGTTAACTGCAAACAGGAAATAGATCACTGCTTAAGCAAGGAGGCTGATTCAAGTTCCCTGATTTCCAATTTTCTTAAGATCAATGTTTTTATAGAAGGGCTTCTCACCAAGAAGTACAGTGTTAGGAAACAGAGACATACAGGTTGGTTTAATAAGAGTTGTACCCAGGCCCTACACAATCTGAAGATAGCATTAGGAATTAAACCTCGTAATAAGGAGCATATTAGAGATTTACGCTTCAACTATAAACACATTATTGGGGTCCGTAAAAAAGAATTGCAAGATGAAGCATGGGACAAATTTAGTCTAGGGGCAGCTACTAATAATAGTAAACTGTTCTGGGAGACGGTCAATTGCCCTTTTTAAAGGATGATAGTCGACCAGACCTTATTTCTCATGTAAATAGTGATGCTTGGATTGAACATTAGACATTAATTTTTAACCCTGATAGGATTAATATTAATCTATTATTTGACTCCATATGGCTCACACTACCCCTATTGATAAATATAGAAGAAGTTTATGAAGGGCTAATAGTTAGTAAAGGGGGCAAAGCCCCAGGGCCTGATGGGGTGCCCATTGATCTATATAAGAGTGAAATGATCTATGGGCCCCGATTTTAGTAAGGATTTTTAGCGCAGCTGTAGAAGGCCAGTTTCCGCCAACCTATCCCCCTTTTTAAAAAAGGCTCTAAATCCGAGGCCTGTAATTATTGACCCATATCGCTGCTGGACTCGTCACTTAAAGTAATGAGTAGGGTTATGTTGAAAAGGCTTGAAGCATGGGCCGAAGACAACAAAATCTTCTCACCAGCCCAATATGGGTTTAGGAAGGGTCTAGGCACACTGGAACAGTGTGTTAATTTGGACCTTCTTATAAGTAAATATACAATGGCCAAAGGGGGCAAATTGATTTTATGTTTTGCGGACCTTAGCAGTGCTTTTGATCTCGTGGACCACTCATACAGAAGCAAATATTACTGGACACCGGCGCCCCGAAAGAAATTGTATATTTTCTGGCAAGGGTCTCGAGAAACTGTCTAGTAAAGTGCCGTACGGCCCAGCAGGTGAATGTACCCCCTTGTTTAAGGTAAAAAGGGGCATCCGACAAGGTTGTGTACTTGCTCCACTTTTGTTTTCACTATTTATTAAAGTGGACATAATACTAAAACAAACTCCTGCGGACGCCCCCCTAATCGAGGACCAGGCTGTCCCAATTTTATTATACGCAGATGATGCAGTTTTATTATCACATACCCCCTTTGGCCTCCAGCGTCTTATCGATAAATTTACATCTTTTAATAATGACAGGAAACTTTGAATTAATAAATCTAAGAGATTTGTAATGTCATGTGGAAATACGGTAACTAAATCTGGAAAGGTCTTTTATCTGGATGGAACAAAAATGCAATCAGTAAAAATTTTCTGCTATCTTGGCGTAACTTTTGCAGGAAATGGGAAATGGTCATACGAATATGTTAATATACGTCACAAAATGAGTAGGAATACCAATAGTATTTTCAGATTTTCTGCAAAAGTGGGAGCACAAAGTATTAAAGATATGGTGACTATATATAATGCTAGATGTGCATCTTCTGCTCTTTACGGTGCAGGAGTTTGGGACCACCATCATGAACAGTCAATGTAGCAAGACGAAAATTAATTTCTGAAATGTTTGCTGAGTGCCCCACCATCGGCTTCCACAGAACTAATACACCAGGAAGTGGGTTTAAATTATATTTCAGATCTGGCTGCACTACGTCCCCTCTTGTTATGACGCTCTATCTGGGCAAAAGTTGAAACTGCATTGACACAACGCATCATTAAAGACGGCCTGAAGCTCGACCACTGTTCACGTATCCCCTGGATGAGCTTCATTCACCACTGGTACAGTCTTTTATTTAATTGTAATATTTTTACTGAACCAGAATACACAGCCTCAACTGCTAAAAAAGAGCTTAAAGAAACATTTCTGGTCCATAAAAGAGAGATAAAAGGAAGAGATTAATTAGGTTATAACCTACTGATCTATTTTATCAGTAACTGAATCTCAAAACAGGTTGTCAGCCATATCTAGATGATGCACCAATAACCTCCCACCGTTTTGTTTTGACACCCTTAAGGTTAGGGATTGTACACCATCTAGTGACATTTCCGACTATGAAAAGAAGTACAAGTTTACTATGCCCATGTGACAATATGTCCAAGCAAAGTTCCTGTCATTTTTTAATGTTTTGTAAATGTTATCACTTTTTAAGGAAATTTTATTTGAAACCGTTGTTTTTAAAATACCATGTTCGATCCACCAAAAATGCTATGAAGTTAATATCCTCATTAGAAAGTTCGGATGTTTTCTTTTATGTGGCATCTTACATTTTAAAATGCATTGCTGCCAGGAAATCAATTGTTCTTTAAAATCTATATGATTTGGAAGCTCCTTATTTAAAGATACCCTGCACTTTATACTTAATTAGCATTAAAAGAAATGTAGTTGGTATGTGATACTTTATATCATGATTTGCACACATGCATACAAAGTTACTAACTATAACCCTGTATGTTGTATGCACTAGCCACTTTAAATACGACACTTTATTGCGTAATTTGCACATGGCACACAATGTTAATACCTGCTATTTGTGATTATATCTGTTCGATATTTTCATAATCACCAAAGGTTTCATTGTGTAAGTTACATATTTGATAAGGCTTAAACACTGAGGGCAATTATTGTTGGTTATGTACATTGTATATTGTAAGCACAAGTCACTTTGTTGCGTAATTTACACATTTTGAATACTGTTATCTTGCGATTTCGCACAAATCCTTTATCAGTTCCTCTGCCAAGTATTATTGCCAAAGTATGAAACGGAAGATGTAATCCATGTGTTTTTATGTATGCTTATATGGTTGTTATTACACACCGAATAAAGCTTTGAAATTGAATTGATTGATACATGTGTAAGCACACTACTAGTTGAGCGAATGTTATTTAATGACTTAGAACAATGTTTTAAGCGATTTCAGCTCGTCAGAAACATATACCACAGCCAATGCCTTATTCTTACACCAGGGTTTTTGAGGAATAGGAATTTTTGACAAATTTGACAAATTGCAGGCTTTGAACTTAGCGTGCGGATTAGAAGGGAAAGCCTACCTTGCATATGAGTAACGCAGCCCGTTCAGACTCAGTTATAAACTGATGTAAAGTGTTGAGAACTGACACATTGGCTAAGATGCGTCACTTTGTAAATATGGACTACTTACAGCTTCACTGATCCACCAACGTTTTTGACGCATTGGCGGTGCAAGCTCCTTGGATATGAGGCCTTAACCAACAACATTGTGATGGACAGTCTCATTTGATCTGACACCTTTCCGAAGTGATACTAATTGTAGCGCAATCACCTCTGTATTCCACCTCTGATCTAGTTTCTCTGCATGTTAAATTACCAAGCTACAGTGCAGTGAGAGCACTGAACATTTTGTTAGAATAATACATATTTACTTGAAAAATATTCTCTTTCCAGGAAACGGTTATGTGAATTTTCAGCTGGTACGTCCAAACCATGGTTTAAAGGCCACAAAAAGACTTGTCATTGTTTCACTCATCCTGAGTTTCCTGATGTCCGCCTCACTCGTTGTGATGATAGTGATGTGTAAGTAAACACATATTGTCATTTTTAAAGCTTTCTTCTTTTTTTAAAGTCAACCAACCATATACCAAAATCAAAGCGCAGCTAATGTCTTGGGAAATAATTGACCAAGGGGCATATTATCAAGGGGGTTTATCTCCGCTTTTTTGGCTTTAAAAGCCAAGAAAGCGGAGATAAAATTATCTCCCTATTACCTAACTGTCGCTAACACCAGTTAGAGATAGCTAATAGGAGATAGCGACAATCTTGGGCCCCACTTTGCATGTCAGTGATATTTATCACTAATGACATGCAAAATGGGCGTGCCAAGATGTTAGCGACTGGAAACAGTCGCTAACATCGCTATCTCCTATTACCAACTTTTGGAGATATTCGCGCTAAGCGCGAATATCTCCAAAAGCTAACACCTGCCCTGAACAGTTCTTAGCCATGTTATCTAATGGGAGGTGGATAACATGGCTAAGAGCATTAGCTCGGTAATGCATGAATATCGCGGACCTTTCAGCGATATTCATGCATTGCGGCCGATTTTTATCGCATTTGCGATAAACCTTGGTAATACCAAAGTTTATCTGCGATAAAAATCACCGCAGCTCAGCGGTAAATTTTTGTCTCTAACCAAGCAATAGGGATCATTATCGCTATTGCTTGGTAATATGCCCCTAAGTGTTTACACCAACTTCATAAGCTTCTTTGAACACAGAGGGGAATATTTACAAAGAGCATGCACCGCAGCTGCATCACTTTTTGTTTGGTTGCAGTGGTGGCTCAGAGAACAGACCCATATTTATGAGGCCATGCAAATACACTTTACGTGGCTTTTTATGGCCTTGTAGATATGGAGTATGGCGAAGTAGTGCAAGTCGATGCGTTGCCCTACTCTGTGTCAAAGAGGCATTCCCTGTGCTTTGCGGTGGGTGTTCCCATGCAACACCCATGGATTTTGACACATTCCTAGATTTACAAGGGTTTGTAAACTTGGAAATGAGTCAACATCTTATACCACTCCGGGGGAGGCGTAATGAGAGGTATCTTATTTCTTTAAATTTTTTCCTCTTTCGATGTGTGCTGCATTCTGTAGCACACATAGAAGGAGGAAAATACTTTCATTTTTTTTGTGCAGAAAGGTTTCCCTTCCTTTACAAAAACAATCGATCCTACAACACAATCGCCCTAGTACCATGGTGCAACAATGCCCTTGGCACTAGGCAGCCAATTGTATGCCAGCGCAAAGGAAAGGAAAGGACAGGGATGCAACGTGTTGTTGTAAAAACAATGCATCCTTGCACTTTCTTTATGATGCAGCATCACACACCAAGCAGGATGCTATTCCCAGTTACATCAGTTTGTTGTAAATATGCCCCAGAATGTTCTGGGATCCTGGCAGATAGCTTGAATCATGCTTTGTCTACCCTTTGTGAATGTAAGTCATGCTCACCAGTTCTCTCTGAACCCTGAACACGGTCAATCATTATCTTTTTTAACACATTTTCTCCGCTCAATGCACTTTGTTCGAATCCTTCCTACATTGGAAGCTCTCCGTCTCCTAAAATGCACTCCTTCAGGTCATTTGTTTGCAGTGTGAGATTTTTAATGGTGTTTCAAGGTTTTTAGGAACTATGGGGCATATTTACAAGTGTTTGGCATCATTTTTGCACCATGAAGCATGGTACATGCACGATGCTAAGCTTAAGTCATATTAATGAAGCCAGGCAAATCCACTTTGCATGGGTTTGAATGGCTTCATAAATATGTAGTAATGCAACGCAGCACAGATCGCTGAGCTGCCTTACTCTGTGCTAGGAAGCGGGCCATGGGCATTGTGGTGGGTGTTCCCACGCAACTCCCATGGTTTCCGACCTATTCCCAGATTTACAGGCACTTGTAAAACTGGGAATGCATCAAAATCGTAGCCTCCCCAGGGGAGGCTTAAGGAGGAGAAATATCTTCATTTCTACTCATTATTTCCTCTTTCTATGTTGTATTCTACAGCACACTAAGAAAGAGGAAAATGCCTCTATGGATTGTTTCTGTGCAGGAAAGTCCTCCTTGATACACAGAAACAATCCTGCTGACAACACAGTCACCATGGTGCAAGGGTGCCTGCAATGCCGCTAAGCTACTGAAACAGCATCAAGGCAGGGGGAATTGACGGGAATGCACAAATTGGATAAATATGATGCATTCCTGCCCTTTCCCTGTGCTGCAGCACAGTGGAGCATGGCCACTTGCTGAGCTGCCCTGCGCCAGCCCTCTAGTAAATTTGAGATAGAATTTGTGGTAAGAGGGCATCTTGAAGGTGTAACTGGAGACACAATCAGTTGTCCATGGAAATGTTCTGATTTCCAAAAAAAGGAAGGTACACCTTCCTGCACAAAAAAGAAAGGCACATTCCCCATTCTTTGTGTGCTGCAGAATGCAGCATACACAGAAAGCGCAAGTAATGAGGAGCAATAAAGATATTTCTCCACATTATGCCTCACTTGTGAAGGCATATCTTTTTTGCGTATTCGCAGGTTTACAAGTTCTTGTAAATCTGGGGATGCTTCAACATCCATGAGAGATGCGTGGGAGCACCCATGCAATGCCCATGGAACACCTACCCAAGGCAGAGTAGCGTAAAGAAGCGATTTGTGCTGTGTTGCATTACTCCTGATTTTTTGAGACACTCAAGATGGCTTGTGTGACTTCAAAAATCTGTCTTAATGTTTGTGTCACTCTTACACCATGTTGTGTGGTGCAAGAGTGATGCACAGCCTCATAAATAGCCCCCCACGCCTGTAAACTTGCAACCAACCTTCATTTAATTTTTAAGTATCAATATCATATAACACTGACTCTGAAATGTCTTCTTTGACTCATTTTACAAAGAGAGATTGCATTTTAAATCCCTCTGCTTCGTCAACAATGCCTTTACCAGACTGTTTCACAGCTGTTACTCCACAACTCCCCAACTCAAAGACTGTGGTGTCTATTCACAAAAGTAAATATGCACTTGTATATTTACTCATAAGGTCATCTATTATTACAATTAAATGTAACTACAATTTTGTGCTATTTGCCATTTCTGATTGTGGATTTACACCTAGCTATAGACGTACGTGTCTCCACCTCCACAAATTAGGGGAGTGGTCCTTCTATAACAGGCTTTGCAAGTCTATAGTTAATACTAGTACCGCTGCACATGGAGTTGGAGATCTCGGTGGCATAGATGTCCTTTGGAAAAGTTAATAAAATATAGTTTTATTTAAAATACTATGATAAAAAATATTCTAATGTCAAATTTAAATTAGAATTGTTATTTTTATTTTAACCAAGAACTAATAAAAGATAAAGTTACAGCACAATAACTCAAATAATATATGTAATAAATGATTCATTCATTTAAATATAACAATTTAATTTATAAATAAGTAACATTTTTGTTTTTATTATGTAGTAAATGTGTTTATTGATGGTGAGGTTGATTTGAACTAATTTTGTTTTTTTAATAAAAGTTTGTTTATTTTTCTATTAAGTTTATTAACTTTATTATATATGTTAACAATATATATATATATATATATATATATATATATATATATATATATATATATATAGACATCTAAATCTATCTATGTAGATAGTTATATGCATACATATTACAGTGCTGGTCGTCACTGTGTAGGTATAGTTGGGACCTTTATTTGTATTTTAAAGGGGTGCACTTTCTACGTCAAAATCATCCTTTGCTTTGGAAAATGTGATTAAGCAAAAATGTGTAGTGAATAATCAAGCCTGGTTTAAATTAACAGAGGCTGCTGCATTCCAAAAAGTCATATCAGTCACCCATGCTCCCTTAGATTTTCAGAAGGTGATTTATCTAAAAGACATTGAGCATGAAGTCAAGAATCTGGCTGTCTCCTTTAAGACTCAGAACCCAGTGAATGCATCAGTAATGGATCCCTCAGGTGAGAATACGTTTTTAACTTTGCTTGTGATGTGTAAACAAGAGAATGTTTGAGCTACACTAAAGATGGCAGGTGTTGGCTAAAAAACATTTGCGAAGCCAATACATCCGCCTTCTATTTGCTAATGCTTCCATACACAGGCCTGCACAAATGTTGTTTACATCTCTTAGCACATCAAACTCAGACCTAATGTCTTTGACACTGCAGAAGTGATTTATGTGGCTTTGACATGCTATAACTACTAGCTCAATGTAGGACATTCATCTCACCTTCATTCTCACTGTAGACAATTAGTCCTGGCAGCCACTGCAGCAGTACTCAGCCTTTGCTCCATGGGTGCTTGTCGACTTCACAGTGATGTCCCTATGAGGCAGCTACTTCAGGCAGGGTGGCAAATATGTATATGTCCAAACAGCATGGAATGCCTGCATCAAGGTCATTAACAAATGTCAAACCTATCATGAATACTAATTTGACTGGTTGTTTGTGTGAGTCTGGAAACAGTAACTCCTGATGGTATTAATCAAATAGAGGAATTCATAGATGAAGTTTGACAGTGAGTTAATATAGCCTTGTAGCCCACTGCCGCTATATAGCTATACCAGTTGTTAAAAGCCCTGAAACCATAGTGAGGGCCTTTTATAACCAGTATAGCCCAAGGCAAAAGGGATTTAAGGCTATTAGAACTTCACCCACTAAGGGTAGAATGTTCTAAATTAAAGAGGGAAAAATAGGGAGACAAAAATTGTAATGTTGGCGCTCCGGGCTTATAACCGCCATTCTAATCCGGAGCTTCTCAATTGTCTTCAGTGGAGCTCTTCATAGTCCAATGTATTAATACAAATGTATAAAATATGCTTACTGAAAAGCAACATAAAGAGAACTAGCAACAGAAGGAAGGAAACACACTATGTGAAATGTAAACTGTATACAAAACAAACCCATTGGGCAATTGTGAGGTAAAACAAAAATAAATAATGCAATTACAGCTGGAAAGTGAGTCAGCAACAACAGCATTGTGAAAAAGAGTTCCCTGGGACAACAAGAAGTGCCGCAATTTAATCATTATTATGTTAGAGAGCCAGCTCTTTCGCTACGGATTTTGTTGAGTTCATACTTCCTCTTCGTAAGGTCGGTCAGCGTGTTCCCGTCTGCCAGGTTTGCGCAGTGTCCTCTCTCTAGATTCCTGATCTCATTCTCTAGTTCTGTAATTTTCTTGTTTCTTTCCCTATTCATCCTGCCTTTGATGTTTAGGAGTTTGCCCCTTATCGTGGCCTTGAGTGCGTCCCACAGGATGGCCTTGTCTACTTCGGCATTGTCATTGAAGGAGAAGCACTCCTTGATAGCCTCCTCAATCTCAGCCCTGTTAGTCGCGTGTTTCAGGATGTCGTCATTCAGCCTCCATCTTCGGCTAGGTTGCTCATTGTGTCGGCCAGTGAGGGAGAGGCTGATGTGTGCATGGTCTGATATTGTTATTGTCAGGTACGCTCCACAGGATCCGGATCATGATCATACAGCCCACCTCCAAACGTCACAAACCCTCTGATTAAAAGTCAACAGAGGTTTGAGCCATTAGGTGAGGGGTAAATGCAAAATAATAAACAGGGAAGGAAAGGGAAGGGTCTGCGGGAAAAGGGAATATCTGAAACGACAAAAGACACAGAGATAAGAACACTGTTCTTTTCTGTAATATGAACACTCATATGTTTTCTTTACTATCTGGATACCTGTGGATAAATACAGGAATTCTGTAAAGGTATCTCTGTTATCCCTCTTTGCCTGTACCCTCGTCCTTCTTCTATATGCAACTGCAAGATCATAAAAGGGGTTCCTGGGAGAGTTTCCCACAAATCACGCTAAAGAGGAGGACTGAGGAGAATCCAAAAAAGGGGCAGCACAGAAGATAGGAATACAGAACACGGCAATGCGTGGGAGGCAAGAACCACAGCATTCCGCTCTGCCAAATCCCAAAGAAAAACAAATCAGTTTGATTTCCACAGATAGGACATGAATGAATCCAAAAGAAAGAACAAAGGTTTGTTAAATAGTATTGTCACAGGCTCATACTATAATGACACAACACCTCATGCAGTTACACTCACGGAAACGCGTAGCTGCGACCGCCACAGCGTTCCGCTCACATATGTATCAAAGAAACACCAAGACGTTCAAACAAGCAGCTTGTTCTGATGACACGCAGCAGACCACCAACATGCACCGCCTACTGTACAGTAGATAGACAGTAATGAAGTAAACAAAGTAAAAGTCACGAAGATACGGCGGCGTGTGGTGCCTAAGCCACTCCACTCCGCTCTTCCAATCCTTCCTTAAAGGCTCAAAGAAATATCCCCGATACTTCATACATTGACACGGCAACGTGTGGCAGAAACCACCACGCTCCGCATCTTTGGATAACGAAAGAACACTGCGCTACTGTTCCTTCACAGAGCGCAGGAAAAGACGGCAACGCGTGGCAGATTACCACGGCGCTCCGCTTAATGCCGGAGATCACGGAGGCGGGGCACCGCTCCTACCTTAATCCGCAGGTCAGAGACACCCGGCCCCTCGATGGACACACGTAGCTGCGAGAGGCGAACTCCTCTCTCCTACGAACATGGAACCCGGAATAACACGCAACAGGAAGCGTGTCAGACAGCCTGAAATAGCCTCAGCCGAGGCTTCTGGGAAATGTAGTTTCCCTTGTCATAGTCAAAGTAACGTTATACAGTTTTCCCACACCGTAATGCAGGCGCTACAATCAGACCCTGACAGTATGTCCCCCTTCTCAGCGCCTCCTAGGACCAGGCCGCAGGGGGAACCTACGATGGAAAGACCGTATGGCATCAGGAGCGTGGATGTTGGTCACAGGTTCCCAAGAGTCATCCTCAGCCGAATACCCTTTCCACGATACCAGGTACCACAACACACCCCTACGAAACTTCGAATCCTTGATGCTCCGCACCACGTATTCAAAGCCTCCGTCACACATCACAGGGGGAGGAGCCTTGCGCCTGGTCGAAAACGCAGGCTTCAACAGGTTACAATGGAATACTGGATGTATGCGAAGAGAACCAGGCAGTTTCAGTTTGTAGGATACTGGGTTAATCTGCTTCACCACCAAGTATGGCCCGATAAAATTGGGGTGAAAAATGCTGCGAAGCTTGAATCTGATGTTTTTTGTTGAAAGCCATACCTTATCCCCCACTGCATAGGACGGCCCTTGTCTCCTGTGTCTATCCTCGTATTTCTTGTACTCCCTTTTTGCTTTTACCAAATGGGTCCTGATGGTCTTGTGGATGGCCTGAACCTTACGCATCTGGCCCAATACGGTGGGCTGATTGGAAACAACCTTAGGAATGGTAATGGGAAGAATTTTAGTGTCGTACCCATAGGTAGCACAAAAAGGAGACACCCCCAAGGAACAGTGCCAAGCGTTGTTGTACGCTACTTCAGCCAGCCACAATAAAGAAACCCACGAATCCTGAGCTTCTGCCGCGTAACACCGAAGATACTTCTTCAGGGTTTGATTCAACCTTTCTGTTTGTCCATCTGTTTGTGGATGGAAACTGGTTGAAAGAGAGGATCGAATGCCCAGAGCCTGACACCAAAACTTCCAAAACCTGGCTATGAACTGAGGCCCCCTATCAGAGACAATGACTTTGGGTACTCCATGAAGCTTAATGACATGGGTCAACAGTAGTTGCGCAGTTTGACTTGCCGTGGGTAGGTTTACACAGGGGATGAAATGGCCCAATTTGGAGAGACAATCGATCACCACTAGGATCGCGGTTTTCCCTTGATCAGGGGGTAGGCCGGTAACAAAGTCCAAGCTTATAGTCTGCCAGGGTCTTTTGGGTGTGGGTAAAGGGATCAACAATCCTTTCTTTTTCCCAGTCTCATGTTTCGCCATGGCACATTCACTGCACGATCTTACCCAAGCGGCCACGTCTTTCTTGACAGTATCCCACCAAAAGTATCTCTGTATTAACTGCACAGTCTTGCACACTCCTTGATGTCCTGCCAACTGTGAATCGTGACACCATTCGAAAACTGTTTTTCTCATGGTAACGTCAGGAAGAAACAGTTTGTTGTTTTGGAAAGGAAGCCCTTTCTTTAACGTGCGCCCACTACCCTGGGCTGCCCACTCAACCCAGTTCCCTGGAGTCTTGGCCTGACAAATGCGATCCAAGAATGAGTCGGCCTGTAGCACACACACCACCTTCTTTGGATCCACAATGGCCTCAAGTCTAGGCAGTTCTGTGGAGGTGTCCCCCTGTTGTTGTCGGGATAAGGTATCCGCCTTCTTATTGTCAGCCCCTGGACGGAAAGTGATAACAAAGTCATATTCCGAGCAAAACAGCATCCACCTCATTTGTCTCTGTGAAAGGTTGCGGGCTGTTTTCATGTACTGTAAGTTTCGGTGATCTGAGAATACAGTAACTGGAAAAGCGGCCCCCCACAAGTGTTGGCGCCATTCTTGGAAGGCCTTTTTAATCGCAAGCAGCTCCTTTTCCGCTATAGTGTAATTCTTCTCGGCCAGACTAAGCTTCTTCGATAGATAGGCCACAGGATGTAATTGTCCCGTAAGATGATTTCTTTGAGACAATATAGCCCCTATAGCCTCGTCCGATGCATCCGCTTCGACAATGAAAGGGTATTCTGGTTTAGGGTGTGCCAAGATGGGAGCTGATGTAAATGCAGTTTTGAGGGACTGAAAGGCTTCATCAGTTATCTCAGTCCACTGAAAAGGTACCCCTTTTCTCAACAATCTGGACAAGGGGGCTGCCACCTGAGAGAACTGTGCTATAAACCTACGGTAATAGTTGGAGAATCCTAAAAAGCTTTGTACTTCCTTTATACTTTTAGGAACAGGCCATTCTTGCACCGCCCTCACCTTTCGTTCAGACATCTGCAGCCCTGAATGACTTAGTATCACCCCCAAAAACTCTACTTCAGACACACTGAACTCACACTTCGAAAGCTTGCAAAATAGCCTGTTTTCCCCCAACTTCTGCAACACTTGAGTGACATGACCATGGTGCTGTTTGGAGTCGTTGGAATAGATAAGAATGTCGTCTATGTAGACAACCACACACACATCCACAAACTCCTTTAGGACGTCATTAAGGAAATACTGGAACGCCGCAGGGGCGTTGCACAGCCCAAACGGCATGACAGTATATTCGTAAAGGCCATAACGAGTCTTAAAGGCCGTCTTCCACTCGTCGCCCTCCCTAACCCGGACCAGGTGGTAGGCTCCCCTTAAATCGAGTCGAGTGTAGATTCTAGCATCCTTCACCTGATCTAGCAAGACAGTTATTAAGGGTAAAGGGTATCTATTTCTTACTGTGTTTTTATTTAACACTCTGTAGTCGACACACGCCCTCAATTCTCCGTTTGCTTTTTTGATAAAAAACAAGGGGGAGGCAGCTGGGGATCTGGAGGGACGGATGAACCCAATGGCTACGTAATGGTCAAGATATTCCCTCAAATGCACTGTTTCAGGGACTGACAGGGCATACACCCTGCAGGAAGGAAGCGTTGCCCCTTCCACCAAATCTATCCTACAATCATAGGGTCTATGAGGAGGCAGTTGTTCAGCCATGCTTTCACTGAAGACATCCTCATACCCCCTATATTGCGAGGGCAACACCACCATTTTTTCTGCAGCTGTGGCCACTACTAACGGCAGATAAGACACTGCAGCCTTCTCTGCGCTAGATTCAATAACATGGTCTCTACACTCCTCGGAAGCAAACCGAACCTCCTTCGTTTTCCAATCAATCGTCGGATTGTGGCGGCTTAACCAAGGCATTCCAAGTATGACCTCGTATTGAGGTGCCTCAATAATATTCAACTTTAGTTCCTCTCTATGGAGCCCTTCCGGTATGTTCACAGACAACACAAGAGTGTCAGTTTGTTCAGTAATCTTTCCTGACTTTAACGGTTTCCCATCCACAGCAAGAACTTCTTCAGGGAACTCCCTTGGCACTCTCTCCAGAGATAGAGCGGATACCAGCCCGCTATCAATAAAGTTCCCAGTGGCTCCAGAGTCAATCATGACACTCACCTGATGGGTCTGCCGCTGACTCTCCAATCCCATGGGAAGGAGAATATGTGTTTCGGTTTCTAGCAGCGTCAGTACCGTTAAGGATGGAATTTGGTAAGGCGGGGAACCCTTTTCTACTTCAGCCTCCACATTCCTGCCTTTCTCCAGAGTTCCCATTGATGTAAGGGCCAGTTTCTTACTCCGATTCCACCCCCCACCAGCCTTAGGCTTAGTAGGACACTCCCTTACGTAGTGGCCTTTCTTCCCACAGTAAAGGCACAGACCCAGAGCTCAACGATGTTCCTTTTCTTCCTTAGTCAGTGGGGCCTTGACTGCCCCTATCTCCATAGGTTCAGCCCCCTGTTCTGTAGCCATCACTGCTCTCCTTGGTGGAGTTTCTGACCCAAAGTTCCCTCGTTCCCATCGCCTTCTGTCACTCCCTCTGTCACTTATCCGCCCATCCAGACGGAGGGTCAGGTTTATCATGTCAGCACAGGTAGCCGGCTGGGGATCAATCTGTGCTATAACATCCTTAAGGCTATCCCTCAACCCTTGGTAAAAAAGGGACATCCTTTTTTCTTCTGGCCAAGCTGTTTCAGCTACCAAACGATTGAAATCTGTTAAATAGGTTATCAAGTCTCTCTTCCCCTGTCTAAGAGATAACAATTTCCTGTCTGCGCTGAAAGAGGTTGCTCGGCGATCGAACACTCGCTCAAACTCAGCCCTAAACGCCGTCCAGTTATTCAGAACAGGGTCATCGTTACGCACCAAAGGCACAGCCCAATTAGCAGCATCTCCAATCAAATAGGAGATAGCGAAAGCCACTCTAGAATAATTGGTTGGGAAGGAGGCCGGCTTGCACGAGAAGTGCATCATGATTTGTGTCAGGAATACTTGGGTTTTGAAGGGATCCCCAGAATATCTCTCTGGGCTAGCAAGAGGAATAGGGGGTGGAACAGTAACCTGGATTTGTGAGGGAGAGACATCAAAGGGTTCCTGCTTAATCTGTCCACTTTTTCTTTTAAGGCTGTAGCCTCTGCCTTGGAGGCAACAAGTTCTTGTTGCACCAATACCAAGGCCTGAAGCACATCCTCCAAGGTAGCCATATGACCCCCACCCGGATCGGGTGCAGCTAAATTCGTGGGCGTGTTATTCTGTCAGGTACGCTCCACAGGATCCGGATGATGATCATAGAGCCCACCTCCAAACGTCACAAACCCTCTGATTAAAAGTCAACAGAGGATTTGAGCCATTAGGTGAGGGGTAAATGCAAAATAATAAACAGGAAAGGAAAGGGAAGGGTCTGCGGGGAAAGGGAATATCTGAAACGACAAAAGACACAGAGATAAGAACACTGTTCTTTTCTGTAATATGAAAACTCATATGTTTTCTTTACTATCTGGATACCTGTGGATAAATGCAGGAATTCTGTAAAGGTATCTCTGTTATCCCTCTTTGCCTGTACCCTCGTCCTTCTTCTATATGCAACTGCAAGATCATAAAAGGGGTTCCTGGGAGAGTTTCCCACAAATCATGCTAAAGAGGAGGACTGAGGAGAATCCAAAAAAGGGGCAGCACAGAAGATAGGAACACAGAACACGGCAATGCGTGGGAGGCAAGAACCACAGCATTCCGCTCTGCCAAATCCCAAAGAAAAACAAATCAGTTTGATTTCCACAGATAGGACATGAATGACTCCAAAAGAAAGAACAAAGGTTTGTTAAATAGTATTGTCACAGGCTCATACTATAATGACACAACACCTCATGTAGTTACACTCACGGAAACGCGTAGCTGCGACCGCCACAGCGTTCCGCTCACATATGTATCAAAGAAACACCAAGACGTTCAAACAAGCAGCTTGTTCTGGTGACACGCAGCAGACCACCAACGTGCACCGCCTACTGTACAGTAGATAGACAGTAATGAAGTAAACAAAGTAAAAGTCACGAAGATACGGCGGCGTGTGGTGCCTAAGCCACTCCGCTCCGCTCTACCAATCCTTCCTTAAAGGCTCAAAGAAATATCCCCGATACTTCATACATTGACACGGCAACGTGTGGCAGAAACCACCACGCTCTGCATCTTTGGGTAACGAAAGAACACTGCGCTACTGTTCCTTCACAGAGCGCAGGAAAAGACGGCAACGCATGGCAGATTACCACGGCGCTCCGCTTAATGCCGGAGATCACGGAGGCGGGGCACCGCTCCTACCTTAATCCGCAGGTCAGAGACACCCGGCCCCTCGATGGACACACGTAGCTGTGAGAGGCGAACTCCTATCTCCTACGAACATGGAACCCAGAATAACACGCAACAGGAAGCGTGTCAGACAGCCTGAAATAGCCTCAGCCGAGGCTTCTGGGAAATGTAGTTTCCCTTGTCATAGTCAAAGTAACGTTATACAGTTTTCCCACACCGTAATGCAGGCGCTACAGTCAGACCCTGACAGTTATCGCCGCTATTTCCGTCTGGTCTATAAGGTGCGTGTGGGGCGCTGACATGAATATGTAGTCTATTCTGCTATATGAGTTGTGTGGGTGTGAGTAGAACGTGTATTCTCTTTCATCTGGGTGTTGTAATCTCCAGGAGTCTCTGAGGTGGAGTTTGGCGCACAAGTTCTCGAGTGTGCCCTGCTCTTGAGATCCGTGACTCTGCCTGACTGGGTGTCTATCTATGGCCTGGTCCAGCACCTGGTTCATATCCCCGGCGACCAGAAGTAGGTCGTCATGGGGGAGGTTTCCTAGTTTGGCTTCCACCCCTTCCCATAAGTTTCTGTTATCCGAGTGAGGCCTGTATATGTTGGCTATGTGCATGATCTCCTCCCCTCTCTTGAGACTGGTTATTAGTACTCTTCCATCGTCATCAGTGTATTTCTCGTGTATGGTGAGGTTGCTTTTCTTGTGTATGAGTATTATGACCCCTCTTTTTATGTGTATAGCTGGTGAGCAGAAAGAGTCGCTAATCCAGCTGGCTTTGAGGTGCAGCGCATCTTCCTTCGAGAGCCTTGTCTCCTGGAGGACGTAGACGTCGCCTTTAAGCTTCGCTAAGTAGTCAAGCGTATTTTTTCGTTTTACAGGGTGGTTGAGGCCTTTGACGTTCAGGGACACCACTTTTATGTCTGAGCTCAGCTGGCTATGTGTTTGTACAGACATTGCTTGGGTGTTTGTCGTGTGACAGTGTGGTGTTCTCCCTCAATATCTTCCGCCTATGGCTATTTACCTGTGTTCTCATAGGTCCCCAAGCCCAGTTCGTCAGCCCCGGAGTCTCTACACCGATCGCAGCTATGGTAGCTCTGTCTCTAGGATATGTAGGGAGTGATGAGAGTGAAAGGGAAAAGAAAAATAGGAAAACATAGAAAGTAAGAATCACATACCACTGTACTCGAGGGCCCTCCCTCCCCTGTCCCCCCTTCTCCCTCCCCTCCCCCCTCCCTCCGTGCATTGTGCAGTAGGCTTGCGACAGCAAGGACCCCCCAAGTTCAGTCCTGGGCTTGTTCCCATCCTGTTCCTTCTGCACATGGTACTGTTTGAAGCAAAAAGGATATGAGTTTGCCTCTGTTGGTTGTCCTTTCTGGCCCTGGCTTCGCATTCCAGAACACCGCCTCTTATTGTTCTGTTTGGCCGGGGTTCAAGTCTCAAGTCTGAGAACTACGTTGCGGTGTTCTTGATGCACGACAATGGTGAAAAGGGGCAGCTCGGTGCACCGTGTCAGGATCGCAGAAAATGATGAGGTAGATTGGTTCACAGAAAGCGATGAGGTAGATCGGTTTGCATAAGCAATGAGGTAGCTCGGTTCAGTGAGGTTGATTAGCTCACACGTTGGGATGCTGCGGTGTGTGTTCACATTCCGGTGCCGCTCTCCCCATTGTCTGGCGGGGCTCTTCTCTTTCCTGTCCCTGGGCTTTGAGCCTTCATGTCTTCTGGGACTGGTCCTTGCAGGTAGCGTCTAAGCTCGCCGGGGTCTTCGAAGATCAGTGTTCTTTTCATGTCTGTTATCCTCATCCTTGGCGGTTCAGCGAAGCTGAAAGTGATGTTTTTGCTTCTGAGTCTGTCTCTTAGGGCTAGGAAGCCTTTCCTGACTTCTACTGTTTGTCTTGAGAAGTTCTGTGTTATCTCAAATTCTTTTCCTTGCAGCCGCGAAGATTGCTTCTGTGTGGTCTGCTCGCAGTGGTTTGCAAATGATGGGACGCGGTTCTCGTCCTTGCTGGGGCTTGGTTGCCGGCACTCTATAGGCCTTGTCTATCTCGAATTGCTTGTCGAATTTTAGCCCCGTCAGCTGTGGCAGTAGGGCTTCTAGTAGGGCAGTGCAAGACCCCCGAGCATCTTCCTCTCCCTCTGGGACTCCCAGGAGTCCTATGTTCCCCCTCCTGCTTCGATCGTCCTGCTCAGCCAACAGCTTCTGGAGGTGGTCGGCAGTTGTCATCACAAACCTCAGTTCTTTGTTCATTTGTCCGCTGGTGTCTTCGAGGTCTCCAACTCTTTTCTCAGCTGACTCTAGCCTGTCGTTCATTTTGCTTTGGTCTGCTCTTATGCCCGCCAGCTCCAGTTGCATGTTATCTATCAATTTCTTTGTTGCTTTGGCCAGTTTGTTCCCCTCGTTTCTTTAGGATAGTTTCCAGAGTGTTTTTATTCCTGAGGTCGCTCTTGAGCTTCGATGGGAATCTGGCTGGTCCTTCCTTACTTTTTGGAGGTTGTTTTTACCTTCTGGTGCTGCCATTCCGCCAACTCTCCGTCTGGCTAGGTAGGTGTGGAGTCTGTCGTCTCTTTGCTGCTCTGTTGTGGTCCCTTTGTGAGCGTTAGCCCTGTCTAGCCCGAATCTGCTTGGATCTCTGATTGTTCTCGTTCTTGTCTTTGCCCCCACCAGCCCGGCTTTAGCTGCTCGACAGTGGACCCCCCTGTTAAACGTTTATGATCTTATTTGGGGCCCCCCGTGGAGCAGTTGGCTTGTCTTCTTGCTAGCCGCTGGCTTAGAGAGTGTGCTCCGTTTGAACCCTTGTTTGATGTGCTCTCATGTGCTTGCACCGATTGTTTAGGACCTTAGTTGGCAGTCTGCGCTTGTTGATGTTTCCCTGGTTGTGGCTTGTCTCCCATTTATCCAAGGCACCCTCCCCCACGGCTTGGCTGCTGCGTTTGGCTTCGTATCACTGGTGAAATTTGGGGCAGGCTGTGGCTGTTACTGGTCCGTGCCTGTGGGGTGATGTCGTCTCGATGGTGACTTGCTACTCCCCACACTGGCTTAGCCACTGAGTTCCAGTTCCTAGGTGTACCGGCCTCAGCTGTTGTTAAATTTTGGGTGGGGGCGCTAGCGGTACTTATCGTGTTGGTGCGGCGTTGATCGGTCCTCGCCGGACTTGCTTGGTGGCAGCAGTTTACTTCTACCGTCACTCTGTGCCCCCTCGTAGCTCCAACAGCCTTGGCGGTCTCCTGGCTTGCGCCGGGTGTTGTTCCGCCCGGCGGCAGCGGTAGACTTTTGGTACCGTAGACCTGTGTTATTGGTGTCCTAAACTCTTGTTGTTTGCGCTCTCATTCCGCTTCTGCGTGTGCGCAAGATGGCTGCCCCCAGTGCTGGCTTTTTTGGTTTCGTTTCCGCCTTCACTTGCGGTGATATCTCTAGTTGGGGTTTACTACCTGCTCTCTGATTTAGCTTGTCGGTGAGTAGGGTTAGTTGGTGGGCTTCGGTTGAGAGGGCTGTGCGATCGCCCTTACCTCTACCTGAGTTCGGACTCTCTCACGCTCTCGCTAGTTAGTCCGTGTTACCGGGAGCCCGCCGCCATCTTGTTTTGTAGGCTCGCCTCCTCCTCGAAAGTTCCTCAGCAGTTTTGTTTGGCTCTCTTCACCAAAAGTACCTTCCATTGGTGTGCCGTGTTGCCCTGTGTGTTCATACACAGCTTCCTTGGTTTTGTTGTGGGTTTTAAGCCCGTTTCGCTGATTTCCTTGCTGTTATTTGTCTCGAGTGGCGGAGGTAACGGACTCAGGATCCTGTCCACATTGCCGTCCAAGCCACGCCCCGGCAATCAGCTTTTGCCCGGGGAATTGTGACAGCCACATTGACAGTGTCTTATAATGATAATTTCTAGTGTCCTTAATGTAGGCCTACCATATTGACCTACCATGTTTGTTTAGTGGTCATTGTGTAGTGTAGTTCCTATATTCCCAATAGACTCTGCGCATTGGAATAATATATTCTGCAGCTTAGACGTAGGACTTAAGTCGACTAGGTCTCTGCCGAATATATTAGACTTAATTGTGAGTGCCAGCTAGCTCAGAGGTCACTAGAAACTTTCTCGAAAGTAAAAGAAGAGATTAGTCTCTGACAACCATATAACATGACAAATTTGTTTCCCCAGAATGAAACGTATCTCTAAAGTCGCGGAAACAATAGACGGCTATTTCACTCAGTCAGATGTGCATGCTTTGTTTCACCAGAGTTGCTTAGAAATAGAGAGACGGGCGTTTTCCTTAAAAGTATTTATTGAACAGTCTCATTTCTTAAGCATAAGAAATGCACTGCTACAATCGAAATGCTAGTTAAGAAGTACAATGCATATAATACGAATAGTATTATAAAATAGTACTGTAAGAGCATTATATGGTTTCTAAGCCATAAACATAGAATACATCAAATGCATAAAATACATAAAATACATACAGTGATAAAATAGTGGCTAAAAGTACTCAACTGGTGCTTCTAAAATACACCTACCCCGGTGTACCTAACCTAAGTCTAGTACGAGGGAGGAGTAAGTGTCGTGTAGCTTAAGTCTAGTAATTTTCTGCCAAGAATCTGTTCCAAGAATTCTCTAAGGGTCTAATCAGCTCCGTACCTTGGTTCTAAGAATGATAGAGGTCTTGTATATCTCTCTCTCAGGACTCGATCTCCCAGCAACCCGCAAGGGTAGCCTGGAAACACCGGAGCTGGATTTCTCGGCAAGAGAAAAGACAGCGTCCTCTTAGTGCGTCAGTTGGAGGGTCAGCTTCCTTCAGCACTTGCAGCAGCAGGGTGTCGGGCAAGTAGTTAGTCGATATGCTCCGAACCCACCGTGAGTTTGACTGGGCAAATGTAGGCATATTTAAACTTTGAAGGTGCCGAGTTTGACGTAAGATTGGACATAATATCGTCACTAGTGCCTAAGTTCCTTGAAAACTCCAGGAGTTCTTGGATACATTAGTATTCAAGCAGGGGGAAGTCCCTGACTGCTGAAGGCTGGTGTTTCCAAGAAATCGTTGTGGATTCTTGAAGTTTAGTGGAAGTAGCCATGCCGTTTTTGGGCTGCACAGGCTAAGACTAAATAAGGCAATGATTCCTATGCCTATATAAGGATCGGGTGAATTATACCTATATATGGGCATTAATCGGAAAAATTACACTAGGGTCCTAGATTCCCACATAACAATTGATTTATTCTGCTGATCTCCACACTCTTGTGACAGGGCCAGCCACGGTCATGACCAATAAAAGACGAAGGATGAAAAGGAAAGACAGGTCTATGCAGAAGTGGCATATCAATGAGGACTCAGGGGTCCACAGTACTGTAACACTGAGCTTAGAGTGTATAATATAGACAGCAATGCTTCTGAATGCACAGTTATGCATATATCCGATGTAGGGCACCTTACTCTAGAATTAATTGTTGTGGAATGTAGGTCTTAGTACTCTAGTATGCACAGTTATATGCTCATAGAATGTAGGTCTCAGAAGTCTAGAATACACAGTCAAATGCTCATAGAGTGTAGGTCTCAGTACTCTAGAAGAAACAGTCAAACTCTGATAGAATGTAGGTCTCAGTACTCTGGAATCTGCAGTTATATACTCATAGAATGTAGGTCTCAGTACTCTAGAATGCAAAATCATACTCTCATGGAATGTAGGTCTCAGCACTCTAAAAGGCACAGTCATACTAGTACCGTAGAAGGCACAGTCATACTCTTATAGAATGTAGGTTTCAGTACTCTAGAATGCACAGTCATACCCTCATAGAATGAAGGTCTCAGAAGTCTAGAATACACAGTCAAATGCTCATAGAGTGTAGGTCTCAGTACTCTAGAAGAAACAGTCAAACTCTGATAGAATGTAGGTCTCAGTACTCTGGAATCTGCAGTTATATACTCATAGAATGTAGGTCTCAGTACTCTAGAATGCAAAATCATACTCTCATGGAATGTAGGTCTCAGCACTCTAAAAGGCACAGTCATACTCTCATAGAATGCAGGTCTCAGGACTCAAGAATGTACAGTCATATGCTCATAGAATTTAAGTTTCAGTACTCTGATATGCACAGCCATACTCTCATAGAATATAGGTCTCCGCGCCCTAGAATGTACAGCCATACTCTAATAGTATCTAGGTTTCAGTACTCTAAAATGCAGACTCAAGAATATAATTGAGCTTGCTGTACCCTATAATGCACACGGTTACTGTCACACATATAGATCACAGGCTCTAATATGCACACTAATAAAACCATATACTGTAGGTCACATTACCCTAGAATGCTGTTATAAAATGTAAGTCACGGTACTCTAGAATGCACATTCAGAGAAACATATAATGGAACCCATAGTACCCTAAAACGCCAGTTGTACTGTCACAAATTGTATGTGACAGCACTCTAAAATGCGCAATCATAAAATCATGTACTACAGGTCACATTACCATAGAATGTACATTAATACAAGCATATAATATAGGTCACAGTACCCTATAATGCACACTTCTATTGTTATTTAAGGAAGTCAGAGGTCCCATCAGATTTAGTAATATCTCTGATCATAATCTGAATAGGAAATCATATATCTGATGCAATATTGTGTGTTCCAAAAACACTGCTATTTTGTTGAAACAAGGTTGCTGGCTTTAAGATCGAGACAGGTTTCAAAGAAACCACATCAGCCAACATGTGTTTCGCACCTTTCCAGAGTGCAGACCTGGGGCTTTCTCAAGGCTGTTGAAATTAATGAGGATAGAAAGTGGTGAGGTGTGCCTAGGGGAGAAACGGGATCACTGTAAGGGTGCTGGGAAAAGGGAATCCAATGATTGGATACAAATCACATTTGCAATAAACACCTGTGTGTGGCACGTAGCGGAGAACCTGCACCATTAGTGATTAATCAACATGCAGTCCAGAAGGACTGTATGAACAGTAACATTTAGGGGCAGATTTACAAGCCCCTTGCGCCTCATTTACGCCGCCGATGCGTCACTTTTGTGACGCAGCGGCGGCGCACATCCTGCTCCATGGTGCGGGGGTACTTACAACGTGACGCATCTGGGAGATGCGTCACGTTGTAATGTCCTGCGCCACATGTAGGCGTTCCTGCGCAGGGGGTCGTTCGGGCGCAGGAACGCCTCCTAAAAGTGGCTGAGTGAAATCTAAAAGATTTCACTCAGTCACTTTTGGGCCCATGCTGCGTCAAAACCCTGTGCCTGCTTGAAGCAGGCGTAAGGATTGACGCAGCATTAACTAGATAGGGCCCCCAGAGCATTGCTGGAGCTGCATCGCGCTTGCGACACAACTCCAGCAATGCGTCACTTTTACGGCACAGATGCGTAACTCACCTGTGCCGTTTTTGCACCATGGTGCGCCGCACTGTAAATGTGGCGCATCCATGATGGCGGAGCTGTGGCTCACAATAACTGGCTCATCCCTGCTGATTTGCAGGGATGCGCCAGTTATTGTAAATATGCCCCAAAGTGTCTTGGGAATGGTGGATATTGGGGGGAACAACAGCAATGCAAAAACGGTAAAAGGTTAAAATTAAAGCCCATAGAGAGTATATGTCTTAAAGTCCAATATAAATTGACGGTGCCATGGTGAATATCAGCAGAATACCAAATTTGGGTAGGCATACAAAATTACATATCAACAGCAGTCAAGTATGGTCCACTTGGTCAGGACACAGAAACGATTATAACATGTGAGTATAGACAATATTGTAATAAGTGGCATTGGAGCGATAATAAACTACAAGTATGACAAGAAAAAACAAAACAATACCAATAACATATACAGTTGAAAGTGATGTATAAAAGAAAACAAAATAAGTACAAAAAGGATGCACATGTATTGTTAGAACAAAAGTACATTATAGCCTGTATAAAGCTTTTAGTGGCTCATCCGGTGACACTTGCTAAGAAAATAAGTATAAGCATGAATAGTGTGAGCTGGAATTGGAGTCTGTTAGTAAGAAAAGAGATGACAGTAGTAGCTGGGAGACAGGTTATAAAGCATGCAGTCCATTGGACATCCTTAATTTAACCAACTGCATCGGTGTTGGACCAGACAAGGGCAGACTCTTACTGGTTAGTGAAATAACAAGAGTCAGTGATATCAAGTAGGCACCTTGGGTTACAATGCCGTAACCTAAGTGGCGAGATACGTTTTGTCAAAAGGAAGGTCCTAGGCATGGATGTCATTTTGGGATCGCCAGGGGTCACAGGTGCAACCCCTGCTTGGTCCTTGCGACCCCTGGGACTGCCTTTGTGATCCCTTGCCTCAGAGGCGACAAAAACAGCGTCAGGAACACAGTGGGAGCTTTTCCTTAAGGACATCGGTTGGTGCTGTTCACTCTTTGTTATCTCTCTGATGTTTTAGAACACTTATAGTAAATTATGTCTCATTATTCATTATTCGTGTATTTAGTAATGGAGTATAATCAGCTGGAATATGACCTTTCTCCAAGATCTTAGAAAAGTACAAACAATGCTTCTAAATGTACGTTGTATGCATGCTTGCAGGTGTGGGTTTACATGAGAGAGAGAGAGTGTGTACTCATCTGGCCCAGGATACAGGCTGCCAGCACCAAATGGTTGGGATACAAAAATGCTAACCTTGTAAAAGTACAAAAACCTATAGAGGTTAAGCCCAAAGGACCGGGCCAAGTAGGGCTATTCTAAATTCAGAACACAAAACAATGAACCCGGCTCCGTACTACCGTACACTCCTACTGCTCATGGAGTAACGAACAGTCAACTCTCTTCTCTGTCCAAATGGCATTTTTATTAGACCATTCATTCAAAAACAGCGTCAACCCGAACTGACTCTCTCTCTTGTACATGTAACTAACTAAGGGGCCTATTAGGATGGCGGAGGGACCAGCATCCGTCCGCCACCCCCAAGGCGAAGGGACCGTCCGTAGGGGCAGCGGCGTTCCCTCTGTGCGAATTAGGATGTGACCGCCACCCTGGCGGTCACATCCTGTCTGTTTAACATTGCGGCGGGTGCTGCTTTGAGCAGCACCCGCCGCCAGGTTAAATATGCATGCTTTCCATTTGCATGCACAAAACAGCAGGCACTGCGCGGTGCCTGCCGCTTTGTACATG
The DNA here is from genome assembly GCF_964263255.1 of Lissotriton vulgaris. Classification (NCBI taxonomy): domain Eukaryota; kingdom Metazoa; phylum Chordata; class Amphibia; order Caudata; family Salamandridae; genus Lissotriton; species Lissotriton vulgaris. The sequence goes on along the minus strand of NC_141689.1, from coordinate 101,311,253 downwards.
CAAATGCTGGGGGGTACCATGGGTACCCCCCCATGTGCACCCCCCACCCCCTGACACCCTGGGGGCCCGCAAGGGCCCCCAAGAAGCTATTGTCCACATGCTTTTCCACGGCGGTAGATCCGCCGCGGAAAAGCATGTTTTCAAGCCCATTGTAATTTGGCTGGCGGTGTCTTGCAGACACTGCCACCAAATTGAGTCCAGCACCCCGCGGATCAGCGGCGGATGGACCTGCCGTCCGCCACTGATCCCACGCCATCATAATCTGGCGGTGGGTGTTTTGAAGGTCCGCAGCGGTGATTCCTCATCCTCCGGGCCGGCGGTGGCTTCCACCGGCCTGGAGGATGCGGAATCGCCGCAATCATAATCGACCTCTAAGTGTGTACATGTTTTCTAGAGTTGGAACAGCTGCTCCAGCTCATTTACTCCAAGAGTGGCAGAAAAGCCTAAAACTCTTGGAGTAAACGAGCTGGAGCATGAACAAGAGAGAGAGTCAGTTCGATTTGACGCTGTTTTTGCATGATTTATTTATTTTGGTTTTTTTTTAGAATATCCGGTCCATTTATATGAAGCCCTGATGATAGTCCCAGTACTATTCGCCTGGGTCTTGAAACGCGTTAGCATTTTGGGAGGCATTTAGTTAATTTTGAATGCAGTCAGTGTTGAAGGAAACTATTGGATAAAGGATTGATACACTATTCAGATACTCTTTTGACGCTGGAGCTAGAATAACATATAATAATAATAATACAGCATTTTGTAAAGCGCGAACAGCTACCTCACCATGGAGGCGTCCCAGCTGTGGTTCGTAACATTGGATATGTTCATGTTTATTCCTAATTATGGGTATGATGTATATTTTTCTAAAAATGTGTTTTGCATCAGATTAATTTATGAATTCATTTGCTGATTATGTCATGTTGCAAGCTGTTGCTAATAATGTTTCACAGTTTCTAAGCCCATTTTTTTCTTTAAGTGTATGTTATTGTGAATTGTATGTATGTGTAAGTTCATGTGTGAATTTGATAAGTCTATGTTTCTTTTTCAGTAAAAAAAAATAGTTTTGATTAACTTTTAAAAAAACAGGAATGGTCTAATAAAAATTCAATTCGAACACATAAAAGAGTTAACTGTTCGTTACTCTATGAATGTAGTAGGAGTGTACGGTAGTACGGTGCCGGGTTCATTGTTTTGTGTTCTGAACTTTGTAAAAGTGGCATTTTCAGAATTGTGATTTACAATCCGGCTTTACCATTAAATATGTTTTTAAATTCAGTGTTTTACACACCAAACTTGACATTGCTAAATTGCTTTCAATTGAAAGTTATCACTTATTAAATACTACCAGGACAAGTAAAACTTGAAAGTACATGTCCCACTTTTTAAATACACTGCACTTTGGCCTATGGGCTGTTTAGGGCCAACCCTAAGGATCACTTACATGCATTAACAAGCATTTGCAGTGCAATAGGTCTCACATTTACGCAAGTTTGAGCTATTGACATTGTAAATGACAATGCCTTTTATTTTTTTTTTTAAAACATGAATAAAAGGCATTGTCATTTACAATGCCAATAGCTTAAACTTGCGTACATGCGAGACCTATTGCATTGCAAATGCTTGTTTTCTTTTAATACACGTTTTTGCCCCAGTGTGTTATGGGCTCCAGTAACAGTATTGGATACATTATAGTGACCTATATCTGATATTGTGCGGTTAAATACGTTGACATTTGCAGTCTATACGTACGGCTAAATGTACCTGTTTAAATATATTTATTGTCTTATTACTGTTAAATTAATTGGTAGAAGTAAGCTTACGTGTATAATGTGGTATTTTTTAACTAATTGATTAATTTAGGACTAAAATAAAGGCCACATATTACAACAGCCAGTGACGCACACGGCGTCAGAAGGAAACTCAGGTGGTTCATGTCAACGCCCCCACCCGCCTGCCAGGAGTTGTTACTGAGAGCCCCCAGAATCGCGGAGGTACAGAGCCCTTACACCCAAGCACACAGCGCTTTATGTCTGCATTAACCCCGGCGCAACTCTTGTCTTTGAGGGTGAAATAGATCAGCGGGTTACTGCGCCTACTGCAGCAGCCTGGAAGCAGTTGCTTCGGCAGACCTTGCCACCATACAATTTATAGAGGTCACCGTTTTCATTTATTTAAATGTTATCACACTTAGGGAGAGCTTTGGCCTGAAGGGGGAACCAGCGAGAGCTTTATAGCCACAACACATTAACACATTCTGTGCCCGGCAGACGGCGAGTGAAGGGCCAGCTGCTGAAACAGGGGCTCCCAGTATGCACTCGACGTCATGGAACGTTACGGGAACTGTAGGGCGTGTGGCCTGCTCTTTCAAGACTCAGCGTCGAGGAGCTGAACCGGCAGTAGAGACATGCAACATAGGTTTCCATGATTCCGGTTCTACTGGTTTTGAGATGTGAATTCAGACAACCGTCTATTTATCTGTCTCTCTTTTTCTAAAAGAAACAAAATAAAATGGTGCTTCCTTTGAGCGATTCTGATGACTTATCGTGACTGCCAGGCCAACAGCTGTGCTCTGTTAAAGCATAGGGCGTGCAAAAAAACAATGTTTCCTTAAGAAGTTTAAATAGCCAGTGACGCTCCAAGCTTGCACTACAATGCTATTTTCACAGGGGCGAGTAGTTGTATTTTAAGTAACCCCAAAACCCACCACGATCCAGTGTGCATTTGTCGGTAAATACATGCGGACATGTACTGCCTTCAGTATTGTTTCACAAAACAGCTAAATATTTACACATGCACATGAAAAGAAATTTGAAAACAAGTAAAAGACACATGGGCATTAATTTCCTGCCATGGGGAAGAGTTGTGGCAACATCAGGCATGACTTTTCAGTCAGTACTGTCCGCCCAAAGAAAGTGTTTCTGTTCCCGCATGCGCACTATGCAAAAGTAAGGGCATGCGCATTAGAAACATCTAAAGGCATGGGTAGTCAGCGCTGATCATTGCCCCTAACCACGAGGCAGGCACCTACGGAATGACTTACCTTTTCGTAAGGGTAACACTAGGTACAACTCCCCAACGTGCTGCACAAATACAGGACGACAGAGCTGGTAAAATTCGAAGGGCGGATCTGCGTCGTCTCCCGTATACTGTGCACGCGGACCAGCCAATAAGGGTCACCAGTAGACGTAGAAGACGGACTTTTCAGTAGAAATGGAAAAGAGAACGAGGACGAGCAGTGAGGGAAGTCGCTGGAGACGCCTGTACGAGCCGGACGAGCCAGTTCCTTAGGGCGGGACTTCCGTCTTCGGAAGTCCCGCGCACGCGCCCATGGAGAGCCTGAGAGCGGGGCTCCCATGCCCGAGGGAGAGCCCCGGCTACAGAAGTCCCGAATGGCGGTAAGTGGGGCTTAGTTCTAGGGGGAGGGAGGTGCGCTTGTGTGTGTGTGTGTGTGTGTGTGTATGTGTGCGGCGGCGGGGGGGAGGGGGGTCTCTGTATGTGTGCGTGCGTGTGTGTAGGTGCCCTGGTGTGTGTGTGGGGGGTCTCTGTGTGTGCGTGTAGGTGCGCTAGTGTGTGTGTAGTTGGGGCGACGGGCGGGGCGTGTGTGTGTGCCTTTGTATGCGTGTGGCTGTATGCGTGTGGCTGTGTATGTGCGCATGCGTGAGTGTGGCTGTGTGAGTGTCTTTGCGCACGGGAATATGGGGCACGGCGCCGTGCGCGCCCACGAGGTAAAATCTCCGGCAGGAGAACCGCGTGACAGTCTGCTGTCCACATTCCCCTAAAAGTGATAACATAAGTTGTCTCGCCCTAGACAGAAAAAGCTTCGCTTTTGCTTTCGTCTAGGCGAGACCTAAAAAGGAAGGTTTAGGCCAAGCAAAATGTTTATTTTGTCAGATCAAAATGGCAGTTTGAAAAATGCACACACCGGCTTAAGACATGCGTAAAAAGCTACTTTAGTGGGAGGCACAGTAAGTGCTGCAGGCCCACTAGTAGCTTTTAATTTACAGGTCCTGGGTACACCAGGTACCACTGTAGTAAAAACTAATGGGCCAATTGGGAGTAAGACAATGTTACCATGTTTGAAGGAAAGAGAACAAGCACTTTACCACTGGTTAGCAGCAGTAAAGTGTGCAGAGTCCTAACACCAGCAAAAACTATGTCAGCAGAAACATGAGGATGGAAGGTAAAAGGTTGGGGGTCAAAATACCAAGGATGTAAGGTTTAACACTAACTAACTAAATAAAAAAGGACATGAGTCCTCCTGTTTTTCAAAACTAGATTTTAGCAACTGACATGATGGTGGAACAGCAGCCCCAGCTTTGAGCTCAAGTCTGTATTTGCTAATATAATCCCGACTGCGCAAGTTATATGACAAAATATCGCCTATAAACGTATTAGTGAAAAAATTATCAACAAACAATATTGAGGACACAAATATTGACAAACAGAGCACAGTATTGTCAAAATAGGTAAGTATATCAAATTTACCTATTATACACTATGTTACCTTTGAAACATCGATTTCCTTTAAACATAATATTACATAAAAATATATACTCATAACATGAAATTAGTATTAATTATAGCTAATAATAAAATAATAATTATTATAAGTATAAACAATAATTTTTTTATAACTATACAATAGTAACATTGCTACAAAAAATAATAAAAAACTTACATTAAATTACCTTTTATTATTAAAGCAAAAATATATTTAAAACTAAATCTGATCCTAAAAATTTGATTTGGAGGTGTCAAATCCACTACTCCCACTCCAACTCTTCCATGATCAACAGTAGGGAAAGAGAGAGATTTTGGAGCCGTTTGATTTACTTTTATCGTTCCAACGTAAGTAACAGTTGGGCAAATGCTGGAGACTTGAGGGGTCAAATATACAATCGCCACTCCAACCTGAGGAACAGGATGGACATTGGACATTAGAGGGGTCAAATACCATACTCCCACTCCAGCCTCAGTAACAATAGAAAAAATGTTGGACTTTGGAAGGGTTACATTTACTATTTCCAACCTCAATAAAAGAAGCAGTGGGAAGTGTTGGATTTTGATCTGGTCACAACTACTATTCTCAGTCCAGCGTAGGCAACAGTAAGGTAAATATGACATTTTATAATGCTTGAATTACATTTTCCCTATTCTAAATTATTACAAAATAAATTAAATATATATAGAACAGATAATATTAAAGTACATAAAATATCACTTAAAAAACTTTAAAAAAATACTCCCCGCCAAAGTACGCTAACATTCTAACAGCCATAAAAAATATTACATTAATATCAGAACAAAATTAAAAATACAAATAATGTAAAAAATAATATTATGATATTGTTAGACAAAAAACTTTAAGCATTACACTATTAAGTTTATATCAAATTATTAAAACTAAATTTAATAATTAAACCAATCAATTATTTTACAAATAAAACTGATGCAACAATAATTATCTAATTAACAAATTAAAACATATACAAAATTATATAAAAAATGTAACTTATAAAAAACATCTCACGCTATTCCGCTACAAACACAACAACCTGGCAAAAACACACAAAATAATACAAAATACATAACAGTATAATAATTACTTCCAAAATCTAATGAAACTCAACTAAATAAGTTTAGCCTGGGCATGGTCAATTATAGGCCGATTGTTGAAAGAATAATCAGAATTATGTAGCCCATGCATCTTTGCTAAACCATTGTGCAATAGTATCGTCCATACCTGTATTGGTAATGAATTGATTGTATTTTATGTATTTTATGAATTTTATGATCTGGAAACTTTAACTTAGTTTTATTCATTTTATGCATGTATTTTATATGTGGAATATGCTTTTATGACAATCGTCGAATAAAGCTTGCTTGACTTGACTCAACTAAATAAAAACAGTAATATATACAACTATATTTTAAAAATGATGTACCAAACACTTGATATTCTTACCTTGTATAAACTGTTCCATGATATTTTTTACATGAAATTTGTGTTTCATGATATGTTTGAGACTATAATTTAGCAGAATAAGTGGACCGATTAAATAATATGATGAATAAGTATGAATTGTGTTTTTTAGGATTCCAAATCATGCAAAGTCTGGAAAGAATTCGATCCTCATTTCAGACATTACAGACATTACAAGCAAGAGAAGAACGTTTGCGCAGAACGTGTGAAATCGCAGGTGACATCAGTGAGTATTGCATCTTAAATAGCTGATGATCCCCACTTACGATATTTCAACTGCAACAACATGCACTCTGGTTGTTGTGCGTTTTTTTTCTTCATTTTTGCTGCAATTTCATCACAAGTTTGCAGCTTTTTTTTTAAAGCTGCTTTTTTGTCCAAGGCTTGGGGTCAGGATTTTCCTACCCTACCCCTCTTTCTTTTTTACCTGTTTTTTGTGAAACCACTCCCTGGTTGAAGTGTTGGCAAACAATCAGACCTCTGCAGATCTTTGCACAAGCTTGTCTTCAGGGCTTGGCAGGCGTTTTTTTCTGGGGTGGCAGGGTGGGGTCCAGGTTCACTCCTAAGGTTTTGTTGCTGGGGAGCTGCTGGTGCTTTGAAATGAACAATCCAAAACAAATAGCTTTAAAGCATACTTTTTAAAACATTTGTTTTGTGTTATTTATTAAGAGAAGCCTGGTAGCCAGTCTGGTCCTAACGTCATTATTCAAAAAGACTAATTTGAATAGCCACCTTCCCGGGGGCCATAAACAAATCGTAGTGAGGGGCCGCTGCAACCCTCCTTGCCCTGGGAATCAAAACCTCCCCAGGGCAGGCACTAGAACAAAAAAGGAGGAGAGCCATGAGGCTTCCCTCCCTGAGCCAATAATGGTCCTGAGAACCACCATACCCCAGAACGGCTCCAGCTATGTCCCGGAGTGCCGTCTCCCGGGATATTGCTGTTTGCTGTCGCTTGGTGGGAGTTTTACCACTCCCACCAAGCCACAACAAACACTCCACTTCTAGCAAGCGAGATAATTAAAAATGATGTTGCTTGCTGGAAGCGAGGCAGAATTGCTTTTAGACAGAGGGATGCTGCCTGTTCAGCAGCACCCTATGTCTAAAAGCAATGCCGGCTCCCACAGGCTCCCCCCCGTAGTCTCAGTGGAGACACCCACCGGAAGTAGCCAGGCCCAGTGGCCTGGGAGTGCAGGCCAAGCAGCCCCCTCCTCCATTTCAGGAGGCCTGGCCCCAGGGGATGTGTTCCCCAGGGCTGACATCAGCCCAAGAAAGGGGGGCAACGAAACCCCCACTCCAAATATATATATTATTAAAAGTCTGCCAGCAACTCATGGAGGCCCTGCACTACTAGTGGTGATATGAAGTTTAGTTGGCTCCAGATGGATTTTGGGGGCCAACAAGTCTTTTTTTACCTCCAGTAAGACCCACATAGTGGGATAATTGAGAGGTCTTTGGAGGCCACGCCCCTTTTCTCCACTAATCTGCAAGCGTGCCACCTGGTGCACTGCTAGTTGGGGAATAAAGCCCCCTCGGATGCCGAGGGGCTGTGGGGGCAAGCAAGCCCTTCTGTAACCTCCAGTAAGAACCACACAGCAGGATTGCTGAGAGCTGGTCTGAGGTCCCACCCCCTTTCTCCCTCACTCTGCAAAGGCACCTCCTGGTGCACTACTGGTTGGGGGATGAAGTCCTCTTGGATGCTGTGGGCTCTTGGGGGCCCAGAAGCCCTCCTGTTATCTCCTTTGAGTCCGACACAGCACAATACCGGAGACCTGGACCGAGGCCCGACCCTTTCTTCACCATAATGATGTTAATGTGAGATCATAAACAGTACATTATGGGGGTGTAAGTTATACTTAGCTCAGGCAACTATAACTGCCGAATTTTACTGGTTTTGTATGGGTGAAATCTGAGCCGAATGATAGCGCTATTGTAACCTTTATTTTTTTCAGTTAATATATATATATATAATATATATATATTTTTTATAAATTACCTACTGGTGACTGGCAATTATAGTTTGGACTAAAGTTTTCACAGTAAAAGCATTTTTTGTTTTGCCAATAACTTTGGCGCTGCTTAACGAATCTCCCCAAAATTTCCCCTGTTGGATTCAGCTGCTTTGTTAAAAGTTTCGGGGTGCTCCGTAAAGCGAGGAACGAGAAAAAAGGAGATCTCAAAACTCATTTGCCCCATGATAAATCTATGGGGATTAAAAAAAATATATATAACTACAGCCCGAACTGCTGAACGGAGGTACGCCAAATTTGGCAGAAAGGTAAATGTTGGTCCAGAAAGTGTGCTTTTTGTGATCTGGTGCAAATCCGTACAGTAGTTTTGAAATATCTATCTTAAAAACATATAGATCTGGGGACTCAAGTCCTTGCAGTGGACTTGTGCATCGTACTAAAATTTGATTGGCTGCCAACACTTCCACCAGGAACTGTTGGCAGCCATCTTGGGATTTAGCACAGCATAAGAACATAACAGAATAATATAACATGACATGACATCACATTGTAGGCATCACATCATAGCATAGTATGACATAACAGAACATGACATGACGAAATGTAACATATAAAATGACATGACCTATAACACAACATTGCTTGGCATAGCATATGGCATGACATGGCATAACATAGCATAGCATAGCATAAACTAGCGTAACATAACATAGCATGACATAATATAGCATAACATAACATGACAAAACACAACACTAATATAACTTAATGCTTAATAGAGTGTATGCTGAATGGAAAATTGTTAAAGTGGTCCACACGTGAATCTTAAGGGAGAGATATGGGATAAATTACCCTCTGCCATAAATTATAAGGCGATTGCAAGTCACAGAGGAGTTCCATGACCATATAGCGGAACAAGGCCGTAGGCCGAGTTCCTTTATAAGGTTAGGTAACTCCGAAGTGACTTGCACTATCCTTAGAACTTTGTTTGCTTTAGATTCTGATCTGCAATATTGGGGACTGTACAATATTAGTACTTGTGGTTACAGAGTAGAAACCTAGCACAAAATGATGCCCTTCATTTAAGATTAGGGGGTGAATCGAGATTGCGTGCAAATGTGAGGAGAGGAGGGACTCATGTTGTTGAGAACAAATTTCTTCTTTGTGAATCATGAATTGCGCCTTAGAGCAATGTGCTTTGAGTCTTTCTTAATGAAGTGCTGGAGTACAGGAGAGAGCCAGTTGTGTGGAGCAGTATGGTTCCAGATTCAGAGGTCCTAGCTTCAGAAGATATGTTCTTTTCCTTGTGCACTTATTATTAACATGTCTTGTAATGTCCTGGTGTTTTGTTGTTGACTGCTTTTCTGAGATGGGGTTAGGTCTGCTTATAGAAATTGTGGGGCTAGTTCTGTGTTTTATTCACTATCTCTACACTGTCGATTGTGGAGCCAGAGATACTACCAGCCTGATAAATGCCAATAGTTAGCCAGTTGTTCTGAAGTTCATATCTGAAACTAAAACTTGTATCTGGAAGTAAAGTTCATATCTAGAACTAAAGCTTGCAGATATTTTGGTGGAGACAGCTGGCACAGAGCTATTTGTGATTCCTTAACCATGAGGATTCTGAAGGAGAAGGGGCAGTTCATGTGAATTTATTCAGTTTTTTGTTAGAGAACCATGGTGGATCTGAGCTTGGTGGACTTTGTTACTTTGCTAATTTGAGTTTGGAGTAGACACATGACATCTATGCTTGGCATAAAAAGCTTTCAGGAGATGGACGTCCTTGTGTGTGGAGCCTTCAGTGTATAGTTCTGTATTTATTTATTTATTTATTTATTGACATTTGTAGAGCGCGGCGAATACCCGTGGGCGTCTCGGCGCTAGTTAAGGGATGGATCAGCAACTGGGGTAAAGAAGATATACAAGGCTATTGGTCAAATAACCACGTCTTTAGCTGTTTGCGGAATGTGAACAGGGAGGGACTTGCTCGGATATGTGCAGGAAGGGTGTTCCAGAGTCTAGGGGCGGCAACCAGGAAACGCCTGTCGCCCCAGGTGACTGTTCTAGTGCAAGGCACAGCCAAGAAGTTCTGAATAGAGGAACGAAGAGATCGGGTTGGGACATGATGGAGAAGATTCTGTTTGAGAAAGTGGGGACCTTGATTATTGAGTGACTTGTAAACAATACACAGCGATTTGAATTTGATACGGCTGCGTATCGGGAGCCAATGGAGATCCCTAATGATGTTTGTAACTGGTGCGAACTTGGGGATCCCAGCCAGCATTCGTGCGGCTGCATTTTGGATTGACTGCATCTTATTTGTCACTCGGACTTGGGCATTTAAGAATAGAGCGTGACAATAGTCCAAGGAGGACAGGACTAGTGAGCTGACCAGTGTTTTCCCGGCCGTGTTCGGTAGGAAAGGTAGTATTTTCCTAATCATTCTCAATTTCATATGAGCTGAAGCCGCAGTTTTATTCGCATGTGCCATAAAATTGAGGCCAGCATCGAAGATGACGCCTAGATTTCTCACTTTGCTAGCTGGACTCGGCGGGGGACCGAAAGATGGTGGCCACCAGACAGGTGACCAGCCCGGGGAGAGGTGACCGAAGATGACCACTTCAGTTTTTTCTGAATTGAGTTTCAGACAATTCGTGGCCATCCAGTCACCTATTGCCATCATTCCTCTCGTGAATCGATTGGCCACTTCCTCCCCGTCCCCTTTGATAGCCAGTACCAATTGGGTGTCATCGGCGTAGGAGGTAAGGCTCATCCCAAATGCTTTGATGACATTTGCAAGGTCCGACACGTAGATATTAAATAGTGTCGGACTCAGGGATGAGCCTTGAGGGACCCCACACGGCAGAGACACCTTCGATGATTGGTAGGGTCCTAGAGATACTGCTTGTGATCTATTGGCCAGAAACGATACAAGCAGGTCCAGAGCAGTTTTCTGGACCCCCAGTCGTTCGACACGGTCGACTAAGATCTTGTGGTCGACCGTGTCGAAGGCCGCCGAAAGATCCAGCAGTACCAGGAGTGCTGTCCCCCCCTGGTCTCGTATGGCTCTGATGTCATCCGCAGCCTTTAGTGTATCATTGCTCTTCTCTTGCTTCTTGGTACCATGGTGGATGAGGAGGATTTAGGCGTCATGTGCCAACCAAATATCACAGAGAGGAGGACCACAAGCCACTGGTAGTGGTTAGGAACTATGAGGTGTCTTTTTCATGAGCTGGTTTTAGTGGGAAGACGTCGGATACACTCCTGTGTAGCTAGGTTTTGTTAAAATGCTTGCAATTTGATAGAATGTTTTTAGGCTTGCTGGTAGACTGAACTGAAGACTGTGGATAGATATAGCATGCCCAGGTTGAAAGGTTCACTTTAATCTGTTGAGCACTGAGCATTGTTACCATTCAGTGTTCCAGTTAGGCGGGGAGCTGACCCGGAAGTCATGCAGGAGGTTGTTGCTTTGTTATTGCAATTGAATGTCACTATTGTTCTGTGTAATGCAATTGTAGATGTTTGTTAAGTCTGCCAAAGTCAAGATGCTTTCTAGGCCTGGTCGGAGTTCACGGATTGCAGCGTACCCATAAACTAATGTAAACGGCAATGTGGGAGTGAGCTATACTCCTAAACTGCACCATGATATATTTTTGCCAATCGGACTGTTTTATTGTTCTCAGACTATTTTTGATGCTGACGCTCTTATTCACTAGGTAGATGCAACAACAAACCAACCGATGGATGGAAGCTGAATGGACCCTACCTCTATTACTTTTCAACAGAGACAAGAAATTGGTGTGATGCAAGACAATACTGCATTGACAATAATTCCGATCTTGTCTCCATCACAAGCAAGGAAGAGCAGGTGAGACCGCAGTATGATATTCACAAGATGGGTGTGAAGGCCTGAGACATATTATTAAAATTAATGAGTCTATGTTAGTCTGACCACTTTGTTGAGTTCCTTTATTTGTTGCAAAACATCTCTGCTGCCTCTGCATATTCTTTTATGGTCCCTGGCAGTCTGCTTTAGCACGTCACTTGCCTCCGTTTTTTTGCGGTCAGCGTACAGTAGACATCCATCTTTAAATGTTTTACTTTGCCCCAAGCGCGTGTGCTCAGTAGCGTTCAGTGTTTTTAATTTCATGTGTCAGGGATTTTATAGGAAATGTGTGATCCCAAAACAATGTTAACTAGTACAGTATTACAATCTACTTTAAAGACTCTTTTTGTTTGCACATCAACTTCCGCTTTGACCTACTAGAGCCGCCATTTTTGTGAGGCTGCGCTCTAGTCTTTCTCTCCTTCTATGCTATTTGAACCACCTGATGCACTGGACGTTCAGTGGACGCGCCGCTGGCGTGCCTAAGGCAAGCCCGTCTGTGCCTGTCCTCATACGGACCGTGGCCAGCACCAGCCATGCTGCCCATGACGCACCCCATTTTGCAGATTTTATTAAATATACCAAGAGGGAGCTGTGGGTATTACAACGTACTCAATGCGTTCATTTGGGATCCCCTCATGCTGTAAGCTCTGATACAGTGTTTACTTGGCTGAATTGCAGTTTTACTGTTCCGTTGTTGGATCAAGCCTCGCTTTTAACAATCTCCCTGTACCCTTACTTTCCAATGACTCTTTAGGAGTCTCTTTAGTTTTAAAACATAAGAGATAATTTTTGGTGGGTTTGTTAAATTGCAGCTCCCTACCGATGCATGCCTTGGACATTTTTAACCTGTTAGCTGATAACTACTGGGATGTCTTGTTCCTTACAGAAATGTGGCTCAAAGGCAGTTAGGCACCGGATATAGCACTAGCCATCCCACAGGAATTCTCCATTTAAACACCTTGATTGAGATAATAAAATTGGTGGTGGGATTGCACACATCGTGTATCGTCTCCGTGCTCTGTCTCTAGAGTATGCAGACATTTGTCCTGGCACTCTGATGAGAAACCATAGAAGGTAAACAAGAGAAGGCTAATGCTTTGTTGGTTGTGAGTGAAAAATTCAGCAAATCAACAGCTCAAACTATTGGGGAAACAGTCTTTGCAACGCAATTTTTACATTGTAGTGCCTTCACCAAGCATTTGTTACCTCACATTTGTTTAGCACGTATAGGCTTTATCACACATGCCTTCACCACGCATTTAAGGTAAGCATAAATATATATTCCACTTACACAAACCCGGATGTCCGGAGCTTCTAATATGGCGGTCCTGGAAGGGTTCTGGTAACACACAATGTCGTGCATAACTCCCTTCTTCCAAGAAAAGAAATTCCAGGACACACAGGAATGCTTCCATTAATTTATTTGGGCAAGTTCACACCCCACCAATGCTTTTCGTCTTGCGGTTGTCTCACGTGAGAAATGTAATCATAGTTGCTGACCAAGAATTCGGGAAGGCCAAGTGCGAGTGCACGTGTCAGAGATGCCTTCATTATTCACAGGGAGATGCCGATAGCCCAAAAACTACTGACAGACCTAATAGTGCCTCATCTCAAGTACATAATTTAATGAAAAATAAGTGCCAAGATGCTTGTCAGGAGGCCATTGCTGCTTGCCCCACCAGCGCTGCTGATGATAGTACCATCACAACTAACCTTCTCACTCATACAAGTGTGACAGTTCAGACTTTAAATATAGATTAAAATGACTAATACATAAATTAAAGAGGAGGCTTGGGATAATTTGCAGTCTACCGATGTATTAAGGGACAGCAGAAAGTGTTGGGCCATAATAAACCAGCCATTCTTCACGGAAAGCGACAATCTAGACACTGAGTGCGTAATCCCGGACGATGTTTGGCTCCAGCATTTCAAGAATATTTATGGGGACAACGAGACCCAGGAGTCAACATCAGAACTACCTATCATGAGTTGACTTACAAATCCTATTAAATTTGAACTGGTGGAAGTAGAAAGGGCTATCTGTGATACATCTAAAAATAAGGCCCCAGGCCCGATGGGGTGCCTGCTGACCTTTACATTATGTACCCTAATTTTTGGGCAAAGATTTTAACCAATGTATTCAATTCAGCAGCCTAGTGGGTTTCCCCCCTTCTTGGGGCTCCTCCATTATTGTGCCCATCTTTAAAAAGGGGAGTCGAGGGGACCCCGCCTGCTACAGGCCAATCTCCCTGCTAGACTCTGCCGTTAAGATCATGGGCAGAGTCATCCTTCAGAAAGTAGGAGATTGGATGAATGGCAGGGGGGTGCTCTCGAATCTCCAGTACGGTTTCAGGCAACACAGGAGCACCATGGACCAATGCCTAAATTTATACCTTTTGATTAATAAATACACGGTAGCAAAAGAGGGCTTTCTATATCTTGGGTTCACAGATCTATCATCAGCCTTTGATCTGGTGAACCGCTCCAAATTATGGCGTATTTTGTTGGATATGGGCATAGATGCAGCGCTAATTCACTTTCTTACCGTCCTCCACCAGGACCTAGCGGCAGCCGTTAGGGTCACGCAGGATGGCAGGTGCACGGGCCAATTCAGTTTCAGACGGGGAGTCAGACAAGGCTGCATTCTGGCCCCCCTCCTTTTCACAATTTATATAAATGGCCTGGAAAAATCTCTGGCCATGGCCAATGTGGACATTCCACGTGCAGGAGGAACGGGTATCCCGGTCCTCTTGTACACGGATGACGCGGTACTTATCGCTCGCACAGGCCTGGGGTTACAGAGGCTGCTGGACAATTTCGGGGCATTTATGGAGTCCCTCGATCTAAAAGTAAACAGTAATAAATCCCACGTAATGATCGTAGGGGCCCGCAGGAAGATCAGTAAGGTTAAAACATTCAAATGCCTGGGTGTGGAAGTTTCTAGGGTCCCAGTATTTACTTATATGGGTGTCTTATTCGACGAGAAAGGTAATTGGGGTCCCCAGCAGAAACATAAAAGCAACATAGTAGCAAGATCTACAACAGCCCTCCTTAGTTTTGCTAAAAGGCTGGGAGCTAAACCCTTGGAAGTTATGCTTAAAATATACAAGTCCAAGTGTTGCGCGATTGCCTCTTATGGGGCTTCGATATGGGGATATGGACCAGTGGGCGAAATACAATTAGTAGAAAACAGCTTCCTTAGATCCCTGCTGGTGGTACCTTAGTCGTCGTCGACTTTGGCTGTACATTGTGAATTAGGTGTGGGTCACATCACAGACTATCTAAAAGCAGCCCCACTGATCTGTTGGGCAAAGACGTAGCTCAATGAGGACATAACGCTCAATCACCTTATCCTTAAAGACTGCTTGGCCCTCGACAAGGCAGACAGAATCCCATGGCTGGCATACGTTAGAGCGGCGTGTGTCAGGCTCGGACGTCCTGAATTGTACACAGCTCCAGAGGGAATTAAGAAAGAGGATTTGGGATGGATTAAACACAATTTCCGGATCATGTTGGAGGCAGATAGGGAGGAGGTGGAGCTCAAAAAATCAGGAGTAAGAAGCATTTATGCCTTACAGACTTCGCCTTCCATTGAACCTTACCTCAAGATAGTCACTAAGCCGTTCCATCGCTTTCTGTTGATAAGATTTAGATTCAATCTAATTCACTACATTTTAGGAGATTTCCAGCAATGGGGTAAACCAGCTGATTCCTCACCTTGCCCATGTGATAACTTCTCGACACAAGACACCCTTCATCTAATCATGTTTTGTGAAAACTTTTCCGAGGCACTTAAAAAATTCTTACTGCCTATATTACGAGAAGCAGGGTTTCTCCAGGTGAGGCCTGCACTTTTATATTTGTAACTGTTGAACAGTGTGCGGGTCATCTTCAGTGTAGCAAGTTTTCTGGTGGCCGCAGTGAGAGTGAAGAACAAAAGAACAATATGCATGAATTAAGTTTTTGTCCTTATAATCATGGAAACTGGAACGAAGGTCTTAGAATTTTTATTTTATTTTAAATAGTAGTTTTTAGGCCAGGCGGATACATTTGTTGACCAACTGTTTTGTATGAATCATGAATCATAAGTAGTGTATATACATGAATGTCTGTAAATATATGCCTTTTTATTTACATATATATATATATATATATATATATATATATATATATATATATATATATATATATATATATATATATATATATATATATATATATATATATATATATTTATCTATTTTATGTACAATGTATGTATGTATTGCTGCTTCTTTTATGATTTTAACTAATCGAAATAAAGAGTTTTGACTGACTGACTAATACATGGTGCCCCAGGTATTTTTTATAGGTTTGGGGGGCAGGTATTATGGATTCTAAAGTGTTTTTAACTATTAAACAAATGTTGTGCTTCTCACAATATTGGACAAACAGCACCACCATATGGCAGCTGTTATAAGAGCCAGTGTTGAAGACAAAGGGCCGGTGCTGAGCACCGTAAACTCCCTGCTCAAATTAAGCACTGCTCGTCTCCTTTCAGAAAACATGTAGAGTGTATGAACAGACCAAGCTTGAAGAAAGCCCTCTGCCCCTGCCCACCTCTGGCCACTGAGAGGCAGGTTTAGGATGGTCCTGTAAGAAGCATTATTGAAATAAGGTAATGCTGCATCAGTCACCAGCAGACTCAGCAAAGAATGTGAGCATTATAGAGGAAAATAACTTTAGCAGGCGGAAGGGTCTCTTTCTCTAATTTGTCAGGAGCGAGGAGACCCCTCAGCATGCGAAAACAGGTACAAAGGTGAGTCTCGAAGAGAGCATCTCTGAAGACTGTGTCAGACCCCCAGAAGAAGGGCAGTGCTGGTACTCCAGGATCTCTGGTCACCCTAAGAGGGACCCTGAGGGGCATATGTACAAGGGAGGTGGCGGAGTGAGGCGTTAGCCTTCCTGGCTTAACGCCTCACTCCGCCACTTAAGAAAATGCAGGGCTGCACCATATTTAGAAGAATATGGTGCAGTCCTGCGTTTCCCCTGCGTTGGTGGAACACTTTAGAGCCTAGCACCAATGCCGGCACCCTTACACCATAGTGCAAGGGTGTCTGCATGCATGAGAGGATTGTTATTGTGCAGGAAGGTCCTGCTTCCTGCTAATAACCAATCTTCAAATGCTGCTTTGTAACTTCAATGTGTGCTGCTTAACGCAGCATACACAGAAGTTGCAAAACGGCATTTAAAAAAATCATTGTTCATGTGTAGGAAGGGAGACCTTCCTGTACATAAACAATCATTGGCCTTTTCCTGTTTTCATGTGTGCTGCAAAACGCAGCCACCATGAAAACAGCAAAAACAAGGAGAAATTAAACATTTCTCTTTGTTGCACTAGGGAACGACCAGGTTTCCCCTGGCCTTAATTCTGGTGCTGCCTCCTATTTAGGCCGCCTTCATAAAGAGAAGGTAGTGTCATAATCATTTTTACCGAAGACATTGAGGAGAGCCAGCGTACGGGACCCGGGTGTTGACTAGAGACTGACACAGCTCAAGAAAACGCCAGAATAACTACGCACAAGAACAAGGCGCCCCCCTAATCCACCCGACCCAAGGACCAGCTCACTTTAACATTAGATTCTAATAACAAAGAGGAGTATCGACATGGAGGATCTCGCGCTCTAGTGCCGTGGAGAAGATTACCAACCACGCAACAATTGCGCCTTAAATCAAGGGGATAAATATCTCCTCATTTTTAATTTGACAACGTCTGAATAAGGGCCACCAGATAGCGAGATATAATAGGACCATCAGATTTAATAAAGGACAAAGATGCGATTATGCAAAAACTGAAAACTGAAATAAACCCCAATGGTCTATAAATTGAAAATGCAATAAGGATCTCTGTGTATAGGCAACCATCCAGTGCCAAAATAGGAGAGACACTTATGTAAAAGTCTTGAAAAAGATGGCATATTACTAAAAGAGCCCATTGAAACGCGTCGACGCCCACCACTGCACAATCAAACAACCTAACTCACCCCAAGAACAACGAAAAAAGCCGAGTCTGGGATCGAGTTTTAATGAGGGTTCAGATGTGCACATTTGTATGACAAATCGTTGATGTCTTTGTTAGTCTCTCTCTCCCCCTATTTCTTTTGTATTGCATAATCTGTTTTATTTAGGCAAGTTTTCTCAATTTATTGGACTACTGTATGAGTATTTGTTGATGTCTATATGAACTGTGAATGATTTTTTCTCAATTGAAAAATCCTTTTATGAAATACAAATGTTTTTTAATATGTTTTAAAGGTTTGTTTTAATAAAATGTCTATACTTTTTATATATAAAATTGTTCTTGTTTATGCTTCTGCTCAATTGAGCTTTTTGTCCAAGACCAATATTTGGGCGTATTTTCTCAGTAACTCAACCAAGGGAAACTGCTTAACTTCACTGTTGTGGTGGGGGGGCGCTAGAGGGCGCACTGCGGAATGGCCGCACTGTCATGAGGCTCCCGCTGCCCGGAGCTATTATCCGCCTAGGTATCCTGATTACCATCGCTGCGCCCTGAACTGACCCCACGGATCGGTTGGGATATCGGCTGTCCACCCACGGTCCAACTCCTGAGCCATTCGAAGGTTGCTGGCCGAAGTTATGTGGATCCCAAGTTTCTCCGACTCGCGCTCTGGAGGTCTGATGCCCTCTTGCCCGGCATCACTGTTCATGCCAGTCCGGGGCTCTGCACGTGGGGTGTAGGCCTAGCTCCGCCCTTCTCCGCCAGGCCTGTTCGCTGGTCGGGCGAGACGCTTGGCTCTTCCTTGTTGTCGGACTTATCTATCGGCTATCTCATCTGCCTGCCCAGATACCTTTGCTTACGGAGTCGCAACGGATCTTCTACTTTGATTCTGAGAGTTTGCCCCCTTGGGCTGGAGGTGAAGACGGCCATTTCTCGTCGTTGGGAGTGGCGGGGCGTGTTGGCCTGCTCGTGCCCCCACGATTCGAGCTGCTTTCTACTTGGCCGGGTCCCTTGTCCGACCTCTATCCTGACTCCTATTTGCCTCGATCCCCCACTGCACCACCGATATGGGGAAGCCGGACACTAAACAGTCCAAATTGTCCTTTGACTCTGGAGGGGCTAGGCGTGGGACGCGTTTGCTCCAGGAAGCTGGGACTTCGCGGTCCCCCCCCCCCGAATGTCGCTGAGAGTGTCCCGCACCCACCACCACCGGACTTTGCCCAAATGATGCAGGAGATGAGGCAGGGGTTCGCCACTATAGTGGACAAAGTGGACAAGATATCGTCGCGCATGGATGCGGTCGTTCAGAAATTGGACGTGCATGAGGAGCGCTTGACGGCGGCGGAACAGCGCATTTCGGACCATGATGACACGGCGGCCACCCATACCACCCAACTGGCGAGAATGGACAATATCTTGCGTGTCATTGCCGCTAAGAACGAAGAGTTGGAAGCGAGGAGTAGGCGCAACAACGTGCGCATTGTAGGTGTCCCGGAGTCCACGAATGTGGGCAAAATGGAGACTTATGTGGAGAGGCTACTGGTGGGCGCCATTGGGGCGGAAGTTTTCTCGTCCCAGTTCATTGTTGAGAGAGCGCATCGGACTTTGGGACCTCGCCCGGCCTCTGGGGCTGCACCGCGTCCCATCATAGCGCGCCTTTTGAATTATCGTGATCGAGACGCTGCTCTTCAGGCTGCCCGCACTAACAGGGCTCTCTCCTTCGAAGGGGTGTCTTTCACCATGTACCCCGACTTCACGCCGATGGTGCAGGACCAGCGTCGGAAGTTCTTGGGGGTGAAAAGGAAGCTTCGGGACCTCCAAGTGGACTACGCCTTGCTTTATCCGGCTAAACTTAGAGTGACGCATCAGGCTAAACAACATTTCTTCACCAACCCACAGCATGCTGAGGACTTTGCGAAGCGCCTCCAGCGCGAGCGAGCTGCTGCGGATCGGGGTGACGATCGAGATTCGGAGGGTGAACATTCGGCGGCTGAGGAGGAGGTCGCCTGATTCTGGTGACTTTGGACCTTGTCTATCTTCTTCCCATTTTTTGGGTACTGTGGACGTGTATCTTTTGTATTGAGTCCTGCTGTCTTCCTTCTCCGTATTTGCGGCCTAGCTATCGTCCGTTGTTGTTTTTTGCTGATGCGTGGGTCATGTCTGTGTTGTGTTGAATGAGTGTGTTTTGCTACTTATTTTTGAGGGGTCGGTATGGCACCGCAGGATGGTGATCTTTGGTGTTGCGCTCTGGGCACCCACCCCCCCGCGCTGTGCCTGGGGCCGCCTGATACTTGTTGGCGCGGACACTGGCGTGGCGTGAGGGAGTGGCGTCGTGCACCTCTGGAAGGTTCCCCGGAGGGTGTGCCCCAGGTTTACCTTTGGTTTGGATTCTAGTCCTCTGTTGGTTGACTGGATGTGTGTTGGGGAACGGGGGGGGGGGTATGCGTGGCCTGATGGTTGGGGTGGTGTCAGGTGGGTGGATGGGGTGGGAATGAAGCTGTCCATGTCTGTTTGCCCGGGACTTCTGGTTCGCTATGGGAGCTGCTGCTGTTGTTTGAGTGCACGGAAATGTTGTGGCGCCCGCTATCCAGGCTGTTCCACTTTTCTATCTGGCGGGACTGGTCCTGGGGACCGTGTTCCCGTCCATTTTGGGCCCGAGTGCAGCGGCCGCCATTTTAGGCTGCCACGTGACGGGGCGCACTCTGCAAGCGTAGCATGTGTGCGAGTTGTGGGCCGTGTGGGATGGCTTGGCGGCGTGCTGCGCGCAGTCTGTCCTGAGTGCTTGCTGCATGGATGGGTTGGTTGGGGGGGAGTTGTTGTGTTATTGTTTGGTTCTTTCGGAGATGACTGGGAAATGTGTGGAGTGCATGTGGGGGCCTGGCCGTGCCCTGGGGCGTGGACCTATTGCTGGCTGTTGCTGGTAGTTGGATGCCCTATATTTGTCTATTGGGTCCCGTGGGGCCCTGAATCTGTGTGATGTCGACTGCTGTTGTAGACCAGATCTCGATTTTGTCCTGGAATGTACGGGGCCTTAATGATGCCAGGAAGTGTCGTAGTGTGATCCAGTATTTGGACAGGCATGCTATTCATGTTGCTTTTCTCCAGGAGACGCATCTGCGCCCCGCTCCCTCCCCCACTTTTGGTGGGAGGTGGGCTGCGGCCAGGGGGTTTGCTTCCTATTCTTCTTATGCTCGTGGGGTTGTCATCCTTGTAAAAAGATCGCTCGCATTTCAGGAACTTGGATCTGTGGGGGACCCTGAGGGGCGCTATGTACTGTTGTGGGGTCGGCTTGGGCAGAAACTGTACTGTTTGTTAATTGCTATGCTCCTAATGTTGATACGCCAATCTTTTTTGTCACTCTATGGGGTCATGTCCTTGCTGTGGATGCTACTCACATTGTGTGGGGGGGGGACTTTAATTTTGCATTTCAGGCCCAGTTGGATAGATCGGAGGGTAGCCCTCAGTACAATGTACAAGCTAGAGAAGTGTTGCGGGGGATAGTGGAGGAGGCTGGGATGGTTGACAGCTGGAGGTACACCCACCCTGCCACCAAGGAGGGCACTCATTACACCACACATGCTCGCTCATGGGCGAGACTGGACTATGTGTTTCTCTCTAGAGGGTTGATGGCTGGCCTAAGGGAGGCTACGCATCTGGCTCGGACGTATTCTGATCACTGTCCGGTGAAGGTTGTTTTATCCGTCCCCGGGCTGCATAGGCCGCGCCCACCTTGGCGTTTGTTTCCGACTGCTTTGCTTGACCCGGTGTTCAAGGAGGAACTCGGTGTGGAGGTGGAGGCATTCTTCCCTAGGAACAAGGGCTCTGTGGACAGCATTGAGGTCATTTGGGAGGCATTCAAGGTTACGATCCGGGGTGTCACTATTTCTAAAAGTTGTGGAGTACTCCGTCTGATTGTTCGGACCCTCGAGAGATTGGAGGCTGATTTGCGAGACTTGGAGCGCAGGATGCAGGTTGATTCGGACCCCGCTCTTCTGTCACAGTTCCGCACTAAGCTCTCCGAGTATGAGGAGGAGGCTGCTCGAGAGGCTAAGTATAGGGGGAAGTACTGGACGTCGAGGCGATACTGCGAGGGGGAACGGCCCGGTAAGGTCCTTGCTGCCCTTACTAGGCATCCAAGGCATGGGTCGGACGTGTTGGAATTGGTGACTCCGGATGGCACTCGCTGTCGAGACACTTCGGAGATTCAGCGCACTTTTATTGATCACTATGCACACCTTTACACGACACAGCAGACGGGAGAGACTCGATACGGCGGCTTCCTCGATGAGTTGGCGCTCTGTTGGTTATCGGATGGTCATCGGGAGTTCTTAGGCAGGCCCCTAGAGGTGGAGGAGGTCAGGAATGCCATCATGTCTCTTTCTAATGGGAAGGCCGCCGGGCTGGATGGCCTTCCTGCGGAATTTTACAAGTGTTATGTGGACACCATGGCCCCTGTGCTCCGTGAGGTGTTTGAGGAGTCTCTGGAGGAGGGACGTCTACCGGGCTCTATGCGGGAGGTCGCCATAACGTCGCTGCTCAAGCCAGGCAAGGATCCGCTGGATGTGGGCTCCTACAGGCCCCTCTCATTGCTCAACTGCGATGTTAAAATTCTCGCGAAGGTCTTGACGGTGAGACTAGCCGAACTCATGCCCGTTCTCGTGTTGCCTGATCAGTCGGGCTTTGTGCCCGGCCGTGCTACCTCTCACAATCTCCGCACTTTGTTTTCGCTTGTGTCGACCATTGATCCCACTGTCCCGGTGGCCGCTATCTTTCTTGATGCCACTAAGGCGTTTGACTCTGTTGAGTGGGGCTACCTTATTGATGTTCTTTGTCGGATGGGCTTCCCCAGGATTTTCATCTCTTGGGTTAAGCTTTTATATACTGATCCGATGGCGAGGGTAGTAGTGAATGGGGTGCTATCCCCCTCGTTCCCTCTCACGAGAGGGACCCGACAGGGTTGCCCCCTCTCACCCCTTTTGTTTGCTATCGCCATTGAGCCGCTAGCCTGTAGGATTCGTCAGTTTCATCAGCAGAGCGCCTTTAATTGTCTTCAGCGACAGGTAGGCATTTCTTTATACGCCGATGATGTCACACTCTATGTCAAGGACCCTGAGAACAACCTTAATTCGCTCCTGCGGGAGCTGGTCGCTTTTGGAGGTGTCTCCGGGGTTCATATCAACTGGCGGAAATCTCAATTTTTCCCCCTCACTGCTGCGGTGGCCAGGTTTCCCCTTGACTACCCTCTGGAATGGTGTGACTCGGAGTTGCGATATCTCGGTATTGTCATATCCTTGGACAGGGAAGACGCGGTTCGGCTTAACTATGGTGTGGCCATTACTAAACTGGCGGATGATGTCACCAGGTGGATGTCTTTGCCTCTCTCCATGGCCGGTAGGGCGTCTCTTATCAAGATGGTCGTTCTGCCCCGCTTTCTTTATCTCTTTCAAAACCTCCCATATCATCCTGGTGCTTATTTCTTTCGTAGACTCCGCTCCGAGCTCCTGCGGTTGTTCTGGGGGGGCAAGCAGCCACGGGTGGCCTGGGCCACCCTTACGTTGCCCTATGCTGATGGCGGATTCAACGTCCCTGATTTTGAACTTTATTATCTCAGCGCTCAGACGCATTATGCTTATCACTGGATGCGCCCCACGCCGTTCATGCCCCAGATTGCTGCTGAGCATTGGGTCGCCCACCCGCTCCCACTTGAGGGGATGGTTTTGGGCAAGGTGTCCGATGTGGAAACGCCTCGCACGACGGTGACGTGCACAGTGGATGCTTGGAAGCGGGTGGCTCACTTGCTAGGTGTTTCCTTTCTCTACTCACCGGCCTTGCCTCTGGCTTATCATCCGGATTTGTCGCTGTTGTTGGAAACGGGGTTTCAGCGAATGTGCAAGCGGCTGGGTATCCTCACGTGGGGCGACTTGTTTCATGAAGGTGCCTTCCGTACGCAGGCTCACTTCTTCGGTGCGGCTGCTTGCTCCCCTCTAGACCTGTTCTACTTTGTCCGCCTGCGGCAGGGCATGCGTGCTCTGCTACCGGACTACCCTTCGGAGCCTGGGGTTACCCTTCCCCTCCACGTGCTGTTGGTTTCAGATGGGCGACACCTGGTGTCGAAATTATACGGGGCTATTCGCCGACAGCGATCGGTCCCGGCCAATCGGGTGCGCGAGCAGTGGGTTGCCGAATTGGGTGCTCCTATTACAGACGAGCAGTGGACATACTGTTGCGGGCTCACGGCCAATGTTTCTTCTAGTTGTCGCCTTAAAATCATCCATTACAAGTTTGTTCAGAGGTACTATTATACCCCGGCGAGGAAACTACGGTTCCATTTGGCGGAGGATGACAGGTGTGCTAGGTGTCGGGCGGAAGGCGCTGACTTTTTGCATTTGGCTTGGAGCTGTGCGGGGGTATTGGAGTACTGGACTCAGGTTCATGACGCTCTGCAGGTTATGGCGGAGGATGGGGTGGCGTTTGACCCCTTAGTGATGTTACTTGGCTTCTCTAAGGACGTACCTGCCTCTCACCGTAGATTTGTTGACGTGGCCCTGCTGCTGGCTAGGCGTAGGGTGGCTTGTTGCTGGGGTCGTGGTAGGGTGCCGCGCTTTCAGGACTGGGTGACTGACCTCATATACTGTCAGGATCAATACAATATCTATTCTGACTTGATGCCTGTTCGATGCAGACCAAAGGATTTTTGGAGTCCGCTCCAGGTGTACCTCCTAGCCAGGGCTGCGCGGGACTCTGATTCTGAACCTGGGGACCGCGAAGGGATAGGTTGATAACAACATGATAGGCTGGGATTTTACACAACGCCTGCTTTTCTTCCGATATCGGGGGAGGGGCTGACTGTCTCCTTTTCCTGCGAGATATTGGGGGGTTGTAGTCTCCCTTACGACTGGTGTATTACTGGTAATTCAGACTGTATCCCTGTGCGGCACCTTTATTTCCTATGTTCCTCATATTTGAGTCACCTCTGTCTCATGTACTCTCCGCTAATGTAATGTGTTCATACTGCATTGTCTTATTGGCTCGCCTGCCCATGCTGGATCATAGTATTCTAACCTCTACTGTACACTTTGCTATTGCTCCTTGTATTGCCTGGTGCCCTGCCCTGTACTTCCTTGTATCTCCTGGTTTTTTTTTTGTTTTTTTTTTCCTTGGCTCTGACGTACCACTGTAATGGCCATATGTGACTGTCTGTTTTGTATGTATACTCCCCTTGAACCTGTTTGTCTCCAAATAAAGGTTTAAAAAAAAAAAAAAAACTTCACTGTTGTGGTGGAACGCCCACAGCAACACCCATTGCCCTCCCCTTTCATGCTAAGCATAGCGTGAAAGGTGGCCTTATTTACAAGGCAGCGTTAAGCCACGTTAAGTGGCTTAACGCCGCCTTGTAAGTAATGTGAAGCCCCTATAGCCATCACAGCTTCACTGAAAAGGATGTTGCGATGGCGATAGGGGCTTGTAAATATGCCAGAGTATTGTAAAACTTCAGAGATGGCATGCACAGCATATTTTAAGTTGTTAAAGAAGAGGTGCTGCCATATGTCACAATGCCCAAAAACAGAAGTCATTTGTCAAGAAACGCGTTACAATCTCATGGCTCCTTCAAATATGGGCCCATGAACAACGCGGTATGCAGCACTGACCCCGATACAATTGTTACAGGGCGACCGCAGAGACATCTCAAGGTAAGAATGCGAGGTCTCAATGACAGTGCGCCCCAGCTTTCCGGCTTACCTGAACTGCACCAAAAACATAAACACATGCAATCTCAAATAGCTGTACAAGACTAGAAAAAAGAGTTGTATTCCTTAACTTATTTCCAGTAATGAACATGCGTGTCCGATGCTTTGTCCCTCTACATTGCACAACCATGGCAGGGGGTTTGATTAGAGCCACCCCAATTTTTTTTGAATAATTTGGATTGTCCTATTACAATTAATACAAACTCAGTAACTTAACAAGAATGGTATAAAGGGTTGCATTTCTCCTGTGCTTTTTCTGAGACTGCACACACGTTGTTTGTAACATGTCTTCTTGTACTGGAAATTGTAACCTATAGCAGCCCTTCTTCTTTAAGAACTTAAATTATGCTGGGAATGCCGTCTCTGGAGTTGTTTTAACATTCCTGGCATTAGCGTCTCTATCTTTGAAAAAGGTATTACGTGAGAATAAGGCACATGGAGTACCATTGATTGTTCTATTCGGTTCCTAAATTTGAACTAGATTCAGATTCTTCTTTTCTTTCTTAAACTTTTTTTGTCCCTAATGTTTACTAACCCTCAAGTGCTGAAAGCATGTTTTTATCAATGTGCCTGAAATTGTTAAAGTCCTGAATGCCAACCTTGAAGTCAAGCATGCCATAACTTGAATGTTTCTGTTCCAAGGGTAAATAAGGTCTCTTTTTATTCACTGATAGATATTTTTATGAGCACGACCACGAATTGAGCACAAGCACAAATTCCAAGGACTGACGTCCTATACAAATAATTTGACTTTAAATGCACACGTCACAAGAGGCGTTATAACCATGTGTAATTGTATTCAATATATGTTATTTTTTAGCCTTGAAAAAGCCCCCGCCTTCCAGGCAATTAATGGGGTGAAACACGTGTTGGCTACAAAACTAAATATAAATAAGGCTACAGACACAGAAAAGAGAACAAAAGAAAGAGCAAAAAAGCCTTGAAATACACAATGAAGCAGTTCAGGACCTTCTTTCAATAAGCATCTGTCTGGCAAAATTGGACGCTCTGCAGCACAAACATCTATGTATGAGGAGGAGTTGGCCCAACCCCTAAGGAGTGTCGCAAGAGTTTCCCACAACAATCGATGAATATAACAACATTTTGATAAATAAATCTGTCTTCCAAGGTTTTGTTAGGAGGGGGTGGCTCAGAGGACTAAAGCACCCACTGCAGGGGCCTGTGTTTGACCTCATGCTCACAGGTTCAAAACCCGGGGTCCACACAGCCTTTCATCCATTTGAGGTCGATAAATCAGTACCATTGAGATGGGTAACAATAAACATCTGTTATTCAGTGCCAGGACACCTTCGGGTAATCGTGTGCTTTACAAATACACCTGTTATGTTATAAACAACACTGTACTAAGGTGTTTAGTCAGGTATTTGTCTTGCTAATTTAAATAACATTTAGGATTTCCTGCCTATTTGTCATTTAGACTCACTTAAAAATAACGAGTGGAAAGCTGTTCCAATTATGTGTTTATGCGTTTTGAAAACTAAAGGATACATACGGAAATGCAGGTAATGCTGTGATTTGATATTGATCATGACCAAATAAAGATGGTATATTGATTACAATTTGGTGTAGCGTATCAGATAGGTGATACAGTTCAATCAGTGCTCTCAAGCTTGCAGACCAAGGCTAGCTAAGATTAGGTCTGCGAGGAGGAGGATAAAATTGGACCCAAGAGAAATGCAGGAGGGAGACCCTTTTATAATACATTGACTGATGCAGCATTAGAGTTCTCTGTCTGAATTAGCTCTTGAGGAGAGACATCTGCATTGTCATGTAGAGGCCTCCAAAGACACGTTGGGCTGGGAGGCAGACAGCCTAATAAAATATATTAGGAAGCTCAAGTGTTAAAACCCCAAAAGTGGATCAATAGAAACTGTTCATAGCAAAACAAAAGTTATCTCTTTCAAAAGAGATAACACTACCCAAGCATTTGTGGGGGGAGGCAGTGATACTGCCCAACTGGTGTTTACCAGCCAAAACAGAGGTTCAGCCAGAAACAAGGATCCGATAGCCCTTATTACCCACAAGAGAGGCCCAGCTGACATTCACATGGTTCCATCACCCTCCTTGGGTATTGATGCAAATATTGGCAGGTCCAGTTAGTAGTGGATTTTTATGGTCTCAAGGTTGCCTTATGGTATGCACGTAGGTCCTTTTGCACAGGAGTGGCCAATACTTTTCAAGTTGCAAAATTCACCTGGTACGAAAGGGGTGCATTGTTTGTTGTCAGGGTTCCTATTGAACATGGCATCGCTCAATCGATTTACATCATTAGGTTTGTTGTCATCAAGAATTAAACTTTTCTTAGTAGTGATGTACGCTTTTCCTAAGATAGATAGCTAGATAGAAGAAATCTTAATGTTGATGTATGAAGATTAATAGAGGACACATATCTGATCTCTATCTGCTTCTATCAGTGTCTGATACAGCATCTTGGAGTAGAGGGTTTGGAGTGGGCTTGACTAGGTTCAGTTTAGCAATAGTTATTAAAGATTTGTAGGAATGTACTAAAGACAAATGTAGCTGTCTTGCCAACCTCAAGCAACCAAAAAAGGATAGATAATGAATGCATACATATGTAAGCACATAGAGGGGTTTGGGTCCGCCCTCTTCATACATTGGTCTGTGGAACTGCCATTTATAATTTGCTTCCACCCAACACAACATACTGCATGGGGTAATGAGTCAGCCCTCTTCAGTCATTGGGTCTCTTGCCCAGTGAGTGATGGCATTTTGCCTGATCACATCCACCAACAAAGTAGTGCCATGGCTGGTGGGCTAGTACTTTGAAAGCCCTTTTTATTTATGTGTTTTGTTAGTCGTCCTTGCGTGCTTAACTCTGCCTTTAGGTAGCAGAAAGAGGAATCCATTACTCACTTTTCCTTGTGCTAAGAAGAATCATATTTTCCTGTGATGTGCAATGTGCATTCAAACAAAAAGGAATTTTTATACCTGTTCTTCCTGCAACCACCTACTATTAAACATAGTTAATGATTATTGGCTGCACCACGCCAACAAGAGAGTACCCGCACGTTAGCAAACTCTGATCATGATTGGTTGGCCACAATGCAATGTTAGGGACCATGGCAGTGTCAGCATTACTTGAAATTTCCAGGACAAAAATGTAAGCAGGGAGCCCTGTGTGGTGCTGAACTAGGTGTCTAATAAAAAGCCAAATAATGTTCTAAGAACAATATGTAAGTTGACAAGAACGCTTGCATGGAGTATCCACATGCAACTTGGGCTAAGTAATATATGGGCAGAACCTGCTGGAACTGATTTTTGTTCCACAGCTGCTGTGAAGGCCAGGTATGGGGAGCAGGTTCATCTTGTAAATATACACATGCACTACATGGCCTGAGCCTTCACCGGAATCCATTCTGCATTAATCAACGCCTGGCCGGTAGAGCTATCTCGATTGGGTGGTGTTAACTTATAAGCTTTCACTGTTTATTGAATTTTAAGCAGGGTTTGTAATCCTGATTGGGGTGGTGCCAGGGGGCTATAATATGGGTTGCCAGCCCTACCAGGACAACAAGGCCAGCTTTAACACAGTCCAGTGTTTTTAATTTACAGCTAGACACATTGCCTGCTGACAGCTTGACAAATGTCTGGGAAAAACCTGTGGACCTCACCATAAAACACTGATCACGAACAGTTACTCCATAAAAACATGCAATGGTCAGTAACTTCTTACCCACTAGTTACCTATGCCCACAGAAGGGGTAATCGCAGAAGGGAAGAAATATTGGGCTGTTTTCCAGGCCACCTTTGTGGGCCCCTAGGTGCTTCTAGGTCTGGCTGGACATCGCAGCCATCTGCAAAACATTTTGTTACCAGTTCTTTTAAATATACATATTCTGCCAGAGCAGTGCTTCTACTCCCTGCTTTCCTCTGTGCTAATTATAGCGCTCTGACTTGACAGCTTCAGGAGGCGCTATAAATGCAAGACTTCGCTTTTTAATGCGATGATGCGGATATCACACTGAAATGTGTTAGTCTAACGCCTGATGGATTGTACTTTGCCGGGCTGAGAGTGTAGTTTGACTGCACCTAGAGGGGTATCACTTTCTCACAGCTAGTTACATTGGAATAAATTAAAGACTATTTATATATTGGAACAGTAGACTCAATCATAATGCTGTTTGTCACATTCAGTACGTCACCCCTTGTAGTCATCTACACAGAAAGCAATCCTCACAGACTTTAAGAAATTATACAATTTGTTCATGCAACACATTAAAGTGGATTTGGGGATGCCTGTGTTTTCATCACTTATTAAAATGCACTCTATTTTTCATGCTTTGGTAAATTAAAACCAGACCTATTGACTTTGCCAAAGCTTGTTTTTATTTGTGGGAAATTAGAAAATGGCCCATGTGTATCTGTATGAGCAATATTGTTTGAAGATGACAAGTGCATTTTAATGTATTTAGAAATTATTGGTTAAAACAATTATATGTGTAACATGGAACAAATAACTAAGGCAGGGGTCTCCAAACCGGTCCTGGAGGGCCGGATCCATGCCAGATTTTTTGGATATCCCCATTGAGATACATGTAGTTATTTAAAAAATCTGGCATGGATCCGGCCCTCCAGGACCGGTTTGGAGACTCCTGAACTAAGGAATCTTTAAAAAACATCAAAGCCAATGCAGGTCCAGTATAGTAAACATTGCACTTTATAAATGGAAGAAATTCTGTATAAAATTAGTTTCATACGTGTTTATGTTGATTTAATACATGATCATTTGTAAAGAATACCTTCACCAATATGAGCAGTACTTGAATCTTTCATTGTAGTTGTACCTGGCGTCCACAAGAGGAAACAACTATTACTGGATTGGACTTACAAATGACAAACCAGGGGGACACTGGTATTATGTTGATGGCTCAGTATACAAAGAACCATTGTAGGTATTTTTGCTTCTTGCTTATTAATCCTATAAGGTGCTCCAATTAACATACAGAACATGCTTTTAATGATGTGTACTTTATTTTAAGGTGGTTGATGGTGCACAGATTCAGCTGCAAGGAGGTGTCACCTTGTGACTTGCTGTAATGAGAATATGTTAAGTAGGTCTTGCCTACTGGCTTCTTTAAGCTGGTCAAAGAACCATTGTGTACAATACAAATACTTAGAGCGGTCCTAAGGTCAGCCAATAGTTCGCCATTGGTTGGTTTTCTTGTCAATCTCATTTGCTCGTTTCATATCCATTAGCTTTCCTTCTTTTTTTATGCGTCCCTTCCCTGGTGCCTAGCTTCTTTTCCAACCTTTTATTGTATGACTTGTATTGCAAAGACAGCATTGCTGTTGCTCTGGAAGGAGTAGGCTGCTATAGCCAGTGTATTTGAGCAGAAGGTGTAATTAGAGTGACTGAAAAGATGTTGCTTCTGGAGGTCCATAAATATGCACCCTGGGCTGCTGTAGCACACCAAATGGCTGTAGCAAATTTCCCTGTTCCTTGCCAAATGGAAAGTAAATAGAAAACATTTTCCTTTAAGGTATCTAAAGGTATGAGTTTGCTTTCCTTTCAGTATTTTGATTTTTTTAAAACTGTTTTAAAGCAAGATTTTACTAGTAACTATTGGTAAAACCAATAGCCTTCCACTCTCATTATTAAAACAAGACATATTGTCTATACTACCACTTGTTTTTATTTGTAAAGTGTACCATGACCAAATAACTTCTTAGTGTTGCTGTGCTTAACCCAATGTATGTACGCTGCCTCTGCCTCTATAGTGCTTACATCATGCACTTGCTCTCAGGTAGTGGTTTCGAGAAAAAGGGGTACTGCAGCCTGCATTGGAAAAGTTATGATTGCAGCTTTTTAAGAACATGAAAATGTGAATACCACTGCTTCGTTAAAATCAGTGAGACCTATTGACTTTGTCCATCCTTCTTTATTCGCCTCTCCTGTCCTTTTGCTTTTTATTTTTTGTTTTGTTATCTTCTTTTTACTGTTCCATTGTAAGCTTAGAGCTTGATATCCCGTTTGGTGAACAGGTACTCTGATATTCTTTCCACCTTACACTAAGTGCAATATCTCCTAATAAGGCGGACAGGATATCCGCCAGGTTTGGGATGAAATGCGCATCTGCCAAACTCTTAATCAGGACATTAATTACACGATCTTCCTTCCTGTTGTATAGTGGGCTATTAGTAGTGGTAAGTGTATGTTTACCACTGACATTAATTCCAGTAACACTGTATAGGATCCAGGAAAGGTCTCAATAAATTAGTCCCTTATTCAACCCTTTTCAGTTGTAACAGAGCAGTCAGGCCTAACTTAGTGTTGGACTTGGCCCTTCTGGCAGGTTCACCCCTGAACTTTTTGCCTTGAATTATAATGATTTCTGGTCTTTGCGCACTTTGACACTGTAGCGCAGTGTAAAGTGCGTGCGATCCCTGAGTGCGTGTGTGAGATTAGCCTGCCCTCCCATAGGAATGCATGGGGAATGTATGTGTCCCTGGTAGTTCCTGATGCATGGGGTGTGCAGGCTCGAGTCTGGTATGTGCGGACTCGTGTGATTGAATGCTGCGAGATGATGTATGCGGTGTGTATGTGTCTAGTGTGGAAGTGCCACTTCTAGACAATGCTGTGTGTGTGTGCTGTGAAAGTGCTGGCGTGTGATTGGCTGGAGCTGGCTGGGATGCCAGGCTCCATGAGTCTGTGTGGTGAATGGAGAGATTAGCATGCTGATGTGAGGGAGGGGCTGCACCTGGGTCCTGAATAGGGCTGGGCTTTTCCCACACAATGCTGGCTCCGAACCCTGTGGTGCGACTGATGACCCTAGCCTGCCTGGTGAATGGAAAGGGTGGCTGAGGTAAACACAGTGCTCCAAAACCAGCTGCGACTAGTTCTCCCCCCACCGTGCACCTGAAGACAAAGGGAAAAGGTGTATAATAGAGGGGCTGTGACCCCATGAAAATTTTCTTGTTCTGACACTTGAATCTGCCAGGGGCATGCTGTTGCTGGGGCCCAGGGGAAGGTTTGCCCTCCCTGGGCCCTGCCCAGCCCCTGGACAATTGAGGTCCTGGACCCCTGAAGGGCTTTGCTGTTTTCTGCGTGCCTAGCGATTTCCTTTGACCCCCAACGCTTGGGAGCGCTACTCCTCCTACCTAGTGCTTGGGAGCGCTGGTTCTTGCCCTCTAGCGCTTGGGAACGCTTCCTTTCTGCTGCAGCGCTGAGAGCGCTTTGTTTGTCAGGCCGGTGCCCTTCCGGCATTTGCCCATCTCGTGAAGTTCTCTGGGACCCCCAGCGAGTACCTACCTCTAAGCATGGGCAAATAATCCGTTCCGCTCGCAAATTTTCGGCAAATTCGCAATCCGCGAACTCTCGCGAATTTGCCGAAAATTCGCAAATTCGCACGCAGCAGATTTTTTTGCTTTGGTGATACAATATTGTGGATCGCGGCGTTCACTTACCGCCCTTCAGCGTTTGCAGAGTTTTTCTCCATATTTTGCGTGTGCTGCGCCCTTTTGGATCTTGCTGCGGGATCCAGCGGGAGTTTGACGACCGCGATTACGTCATCGCGGCTTGCCACCTTGCACAGCACGCATCGCGAGAGCTCGCAATTGCGAACACGTAGATGCGGCGGGCAGCAACAATCTCGCACTCGCGAAATTGCAAAATTTGCAAATCTGCACAAGAAATCCACCAGCAAGCAGCATAAACCTTCTGAAAATGATGATTTTTATCAGAATAACTCCTCAGGTTGACATTTGCCTGCACTTTTTTTTGCAAGGAGTCCATTTTGGGGGGGGGGGGGGAGGAAGGAAGTGCCCCACAGTCTACAACTTCCTGTTCCTGTCCAGCAGGCTCCTCCCAGTGCTTTATTCATGTGCTGGTCACTTTCATTTGGATCTTGACCTGGAAGGATTACTTTTTGTGGATGCTGCTGGATATTTGGATTTGAGGCCTTTTTGACTTTCTTTGGATCACTTTTGGATTCGAAATTTCACAAGTAAGTTTGTTTGGGGCATTACAGTTGCTGCAACTACAATTTTGGAATTTTCGATTTTTGGGCTGTTGTTGGGGCCTTTTGCCCAGGGGTACTCTGTGGTGGATGGACCGAGTCTTTCTGTGGTGTCTCTTTAATGGAAACATCATGGAGGGCTTGGATGGCATGGGACTGTGCTGATTTTTCTGTGTTTTTCGATTTTTTTGGGCTGCTGTTGGGGCCTTTTGCCCAGGGGTAGTGAGAGGTTCATGGACTGAGTCTTTCTGTGGGGTCTCTTTAATGTAAACATCATGGAGGGCATGGATGGCATTGGATTGTGGTGATTTTTGTGTGTTTTTCGATTTTCTGGGGAGTTGATGGGGACTGGCCATGTGGGTGGGGGCCATTTTGAGTGCTGGTACAGGCAGGCCCTGGCCATGTGCTGGGGGGGGGGGGGGGCAAGGGGCCATTTTGAATGCAGGCAGTGTTCTCAGGCCTGAACACATTTTGCCTAGCTTTCATCCATTATGCCCAGGGGTAGTGAGTGGTGCATGGGCCTAGTCTTTCTGTGGGGTGTCTTGAATTTAAACATCATTGAGGGCATGGATGGCATGGGATTGTGCTGATTTTTGTGTGTTTTTCGATTTTTTTGGCTGCTGTTGGGATCTTTTGCCCAGGGGTAGTGAGTGGTGCATGGACTGAGTCTTTCTGTGGGGTCTCTTTAATGTAAACATCATGGAGGGCATGGATGGCATTGGATTGTGCTGATTTTTGTGTGTTTTTTGATTTTTTGGGGTGTGGATGTGGACTGGCCATGTGGGTGGGGGCCATTTTGAGTGCTGGTACGGGCAGGCCCTTGCCATGTGCTGGGGGGGCATAGGGCCATTTTGAATGCAGGCAGTGTTCTCATGCCTGCACCCATTTTGCCTAGCTTTCATCCATTATGCCATGGGGTAGTGAGTGGTGATTGGGCCTTGTCTTTCTGTGGGGTGTCTTGAATTTAAACATCATTGAGGGCATGGATGGCATGGGATTGTGCTGATTTTCGTATGTTTTTCGATTTTTTTGGCTGCTGTTGGGGTTTTTTGCCCAGGGGTAGTGAGTGGTGCATGGACTGAGTCTTTCTGTGGGGTCTCTTTAATGTAAACATCATGGAGGGCATGGATGGCATTGGATTGTGCTGATTTGTGTGTGTTTTCCGATTTTTTGGGGTGTGGATGGGGACTGGCCATGTGGGTGGGGGCCGTTTTGAGTGCTGGTACAGGCAGGCCCTGGCCATGTGCTGGGGGGGCAAGGGGCCATTTTGAATGCAGGCAGTGTTCTCAGGCCTGCACCCATTTTGCCTAGCTTTCATCCATTATGCCCAGGGGTAGTGAGTGGTGCATGGGCCTAGTCTTTCTGTGGGGTGTCTCGAATTTAAACATCATTGAGGGCATAGATGGCATGGGATTGTGCTGATTTTTGTGTGTTTTTCGATTTGTTTGGCTGCATAACTGTTCATCCATTATGCCCAGGGGTAGAGAGTGGTGCATGGGTCTAGTCTTTCTGTGGGGTTTCTTGAATTTAAACATCTTTGAGGGCATGGGTGGCATGGGATTGTGCTGATTTTTGTGTGTTTTTCTATTTTTTTGGCTGCTGTTGGGGCCGTTTGCCCAGGGGTAGTGAGTGGTGCATGGACTGACTCTTTCTGTGGGGTCTCTTTAATGTGAACATCATGGAGGGCATGGATGGCATTGGATTGTGCTGATTTTTGTGTGTTTTTCGAATATTTGGGGTGTGGATGGGGACTGGCCATGTGGGTGGGGGCCATTTTGAGTGCTGGTACAGGCAGGCCCTGGCCGTGTGCTGGGGGTCAAGGGGCCATTCACGGCCTGCACCCATTTTGCCTAGCTTTCATCCATTATGCCCAGGGGTAGTGAGTGGTGCATGGGCCTAGTCTTTCTGTGGGGTGTCTCGAATTTAAACATCATTGAGGGCATAGATGGCATGGGATTTTGCTGATTTTTGTGTGTTTTTCGATTTTTTTGGCTGCATAACTGTTCCTCTGTCTTCCATTGCTTTTAGGTGCCCAAGAGAACCACCAGTGCCAGGAAGAAGTCCTGCAGCGGTGTGTGCAGCATAACGTAACGCGATGTCACATATGGCCACAGACAAGACAACTCTGCAACTCGTGCAACTGCGGCCTGCTGTTCTGACATCTGAAGAAGATGGCCCCAAAAAAAGTTCCCCGTAGCTCCTCTAGCAAGAAAGTTGCCAGTAAGGAGCAGAAGAAGCAAGTGGCGCCACTTACCAAGGAGACTGGTGTGCCGACCGCCACATTTTTTCCGAAAAAAATAAGTACGCCTGCAGCAGCAGCCGGGTCTTCTGGGGACCAAGCTATCGGGAGCAGCACCCCGCTCCATTGGGCTCAGTGCCACCACAACCACGCCAACTTAAGTCCAAGCCCTTGAGTGCTTTAGAGGCCGCCAGTATAGTTGTTCAATCACCATCGACCAGTGATGTTGGCTCATCGCAAGAAAGTAGCAGCAATGTCCCTCAATCAACACAGGTTGTTGTAACTCATTTGACGAGTGTTCAACAAGCACAGTCGCAACAACAACCACATGTGCAAGTACAAGCCCAAGTACATGTGGAAGGAGAGGCAGCGCAAGGAGATGCGCAAGCAGAGGTGCATGGAGCGGCACAAGTGCCCACAATAGTTGTTCCTCCCCAAGTAGGGGCACATCAGGAAATCGACATTCAAGCCGAGGTATCATTTGAGGAAGCCACTCCTCCTGATCATTCATTGTCTTCCACATGCCTAGCAAGGAAAAGATCAAGGATGGTGTCTACATCTTCTTCAAGCCCCCTCCCTTCTGATGATATGGATCCAATTTGGAAACCACCACTGCCGTCTGAGAGTGAGGCACACCATGATCTGACAAAGGTAGCTAGGCTTAAAAGGAAGGTCCCCGGAATGGAGTGTGATGATGACGCTGAACAAGAAGTGGCGTATACTCCTGCTGATGAAGACTCTCACGATGACGATGCAGTCATCATAAACGTCACTGCAGCCCCAGCGGGCATGCAGCAAACAGACATTTTGACCCTAGCCCGAGAAGCTGCTGAGCGTGATGTTGACGACAAGGCAATGGGACCACCACAGTTAACTAGTACACCACCACCTACCATTCCATATTTTCTCGCCAGAAGGGACCTCCATCCACCTCGACCTCCATTTCCTCAATTAGTGGTGCTGCAAGTGCACAACGTAGTAAAGTTCGGCAACACACATCCTCCACTTCATCTGGCATTAGCATGACCAGTATCGCCTCCTCCGCCCCCCACAGACATTTGAAGTCCGCAGTTTGGGACTTCTTTAGTGTTAGCACAAAAAGGGAAACATAGCCATTTGTAGCATTTGTAAGCTTGGAGTTAGTCGTGGTAAGCTTGGTACCAACTATTGTACTGGAGGCCAGAGAGGTCATCTTGAGAGACAGCACATTGTCAAATGGCATGCGCACCTAAAGGAGATCAAGGAAGCCGGAATTGCAAGTCAACAAACTGTATCCGTTGATGTTTCATCTGATGATGACGAGGAGGAAGAAGCGTCAAACACTTCACTTACACCCAGTACCCCTGTCAGCAGCACACCCCCTGTGAGCCAGACTAAGAGTGTGGGAGAGAGTGAGACACCAATGCAAAAAAGTTCACCATCACCGAGCGTAACTGGGTCGAAGAAGTCATCATCATCCCGTAAAATCATGGTCCAGCCCACCATTAGAAGCATTTTGTTTTCAGATGCGCCATTTGAACGCAACCACCCAATGACGCGTCTGTATAACACTAAGATGGCTAAAATGCTAGCTCTGGACCTTCTCCCTTTTTCTTTTGTGGAAGGGGTTGGTTTTCTTGAATTAGTGGCAACGCTCTGCCCTAAATGGAAGGTTCCTAGTCGGTTCTATTTTGCCAGAGTTGCGGTTCCAGCATTACATGAAGATGTGCTGGAGGTGATTGGGGCAGCTTTGCAGAAGAGTGCTCTTCACACTATACATCTGACAACAGACATATGGACCAGTGGCGCAGGCACTGATTACATGTGCATCACTGCACACTGTGTCTCTTTTTCAGTAGTTACAGCAAAGCTAAGGGCAGGTGTTGACCCCGACAACGCTTTTAAAGCTGCTCGGAAACATGCAACAGTAGCCATGTTTGGCATGGAGACAAGTCATACAGGAGAAAACATTTTGCAGGAGTTTAACACAAAAGTCTTTCAATGGCTGTCCCCGAGAAAACGCAAGATTGGTTATGTTTCCACGGATAATGGCACCGCTGTAGTTAAGGCCATGGATATGGGTAACTATTTCAGAGTGACGTGTTTGGCGCACTGTATAAACCTGGTTGTTAAAAAATTCTTGAGTGTAGAAAGTCCAGTGTGCGAGTTACTGACCACCTGCCGAAGAATGTGCACACATTTCAGCCATTCTTTTAAGGCCCTGAAGCATCTGAGGGGCCTGCTACATGAACGTCGAATGCCAGTGAAAGCACTCATCCAGGAGGTGGCAACACGTTGGAACTCAACCTTCTACATGCTTCAGCGTCTGTATGAGCAGTGTGCAGTAGTCGATCAGTATTTCTTTACACAGGGTACAGCTATGAAGGACCTGAGGATACATGCGGAGCAATGGAAGCTAGTTAACAGCATGACAGACATGCTTTGTCCTTTTGAGGTCTTCATGCGTGCAGTCAGCAGGGAGGACTGTAATTTGGGAAAAGCTATCCCATTGTTGCGCATGCTAGAGCACCAACTGAAGGCGGTGTCTTCTACGTTTCAAAAAGATGAAGAAAAGCAAGAAGCTTTGATTTGGCGGAGAAATTATTACAGCGACTACTTTGCGATGAACGTCTTCAAAAGATCCACACAGAACAGCATTACATTTGTGCTACTATTCTGGATCCACGCTACAAAAAGGCACTGGCAGGCAGAGCATTCTTTCCTTTTGGTGACGCAGAAGTTTTAAAGTACAAACGTTGGCTAGCTCTGTCAGCCATGAAGTTTGAAAGAGAACGGCAGGAAATTGAAGAAAAAGGCAGTACATCAGCATCAGCAGGCCATCCGGAGTCAAAAGAATCCACTTCTGCACCTGTGGCTGTGGCAGAAGTGAGTGATTTTCCCTCTCAGCCGTTAAAGACACCAGCAACCGGATCATCTGCACCAGACACAACAGTAGCATTGTGTGAAGAAGAGGATTGGCTAATTCAGCTTGGGTTTGCTTCTGAAAAGGTCCCAGCAAAAAGTAAGCAAAGTGGAGGAACTGTGGAGAACCTTGAGTCGATGGTGCAGGACTATCTGAATGACTTAACAGAGGTCTATGTTCATGATGACCCATTGGCGTATTGGCATGGGAAAAAAGAATTGTGGCCAGAGATCTCCAACCTGGCTATAAATTACTTGTCTTGCCCACTCACAAGCGTGTCTTCTGAATGTGTTTTCAGTGCTGCTGGTGGCATTGTAACTTTCAAAAGGACCCGCCTCTCGCCCAAAAATGTGGAGAAGTTAACAATGATCAAGATGAATCAGCACCTCATACCACCAGATTACAAAGTACGAGCATACACGCCGGAAGAAGACGAGGAGGACACCAACTTAGATGAGGGAATTTCTTCTCTGTTAGGTGACCTACTCCCGCCTGAATTCGCAGAGTATGAGGACGAACTCTTCTTCCCTGACACCGAGCCCTGAAAATGAGCCAATGAATCAATAACTTTCTTTTTCATCCTTATTCACTTTTATTCCTGTGTGTCTGTCTTTCTTTGTTTTGCAAAGTCTATATAAAAAAACTTTAATCACCTAATCACAAAAACAAGCCCATCAGCAGAACTGTCTTCACTTATTTGCTTATTGATTTGAAGGTGCCGCAGTCTGCATTCCTCAGGTTCACAAGTTCACAAGAACATGCTCCTCTATCCTCCTCCTCCAGACTCCTATTTCCCTCCAAGCAGATGGCTGGATTACGCCCAATGAAGAAAGACTCTGCTTTTGTGGGGGTGTTCGACTTCTTTGCGGGTGAGTGGACGGCTCTGGAGCCATTGCTGGGAAGGTCTAATACCGGATAAAAGTCGTTTGGAGAAAATCAGAGTTGAAAAAGTTTTTGCCTTTTTGCTCACTATCATGTTTTCGGGGGCCTGTTTGGGTGGGTTCCTGGTGCTTGGGGGTGGGTTTTGGGGTCTGGGAGAACTGCTGGCACAGTCTAATGTTGATTGCATTTGTTTTCTAGGACATCCATGGTGGAAAAGTGGAGTTATGGCCTAGCTGCACAGCGCGTTTGGACAGAAGGCCCAAAAATATTGTAAGTATGAGATTTTCCATTTTTGCTTTTTGCCTGTTTGGGGGTGTTGTGCTTTTTTGCGGGTGGGTTGGCGGGTCTTGGGGCATTGCTGGGAAGGTCTAATACCGGATAAAAGTGGTTTGGCAAAAATCAGACTTGAAAAAGCTTTTGCCTTTTTGCTCACTATCATCTTTTCGTGGGCCTGTTTGGGGGGCTTCCTGGTGTTTGTGGGTGGGTTTCGGGGTCTGGGAGCACTGCTGGGTATGGATACTTTTGATTGCAAGAGGTTTGAAGCAAATCCATGGTGGCAAAGTGGAGTTAGGGCCTAGCTGCAGAGCGCGCACGGAGTGATTCTGGAAATTTGGCTGAAAATTTCTAAGTGCCCATTTTTTAAGTTTTGCTTTTTGGCTGTTTGGGGGTCTTCTACTAGTTTTCGCCTGGGTTGACGGCTCTGGGGCCATTGCTGGGAAGGTCTAATACCGAATAAAAGTGGTTTGGACAAAATCAGACTTAAAAAAGGTTTTCCTTTTTGCTCACTATCATGTTTTCGTGGGCTTGTTTGGGGGGCTTCCTAGTGTTTGTGGGTGGGTTTCGGGGTCTTGGAGCAACGCTCGGTATGGATACTTTTGATTGCAAGTGGCTTGAAGCACATACATGGTGGCAAAGGGGAGTTAGGGCCTAGCTGCAGAGCGCACGTGGAGTGATTTTGAAAATTTGCCTGAAAATTACTAAGTCCCCATTTTTGTAGTTTTGCTTTTTGGCTGTTTGGGAGTCTTCTACTAGTTTTTGCCTGGGTTGACGGCTCTGGAGCCATTGCTGGGAAGGTCTAATACCAGATAAAAGTGGTTTGGACAAAATCCATGAGGAAAAAGTTTTTGCATTTTCTGACATTTCGCTCAATTTAGCTTTTTCGGGGGCCTGTTTGGGGGGCTTCCTGGTGTTTGCGGGTGGATTTCAGGGTCTGGGAGCAACGCTCGGTATGGATACTTTTGATTGCAAGTGGATTGAAGCAAATCCATGGTGGCAAAGGGGAGTTAGGGCCTAGCTGCAGAGCGGGTCTTGGGATATTGCTGGGATTGCTGGGAAGGTCTAATACCGGATAAAAGTGGTTTGGGCAAAATCGGAGGCAAATTTTGCGTTTTTGCTGACTTGCTTTTCTTTGAGGTGCTGTTTGGGGGGTTCCGGGTGTTTGTGGGTGGGTTTTAGGGCCTGGGACCACTGCTGGCACAGTCTAATTTTGATTGCATTTGTTTTTCAGGAAATCCATGGTGGGAAATCTGAGTTAGGGCCTTGCTGCACAGCGCGTTTGGACAGAATTGATAGAAGGCCGGAAAATATTGTAAGTATGAGATTTTCCATTTTTGCTTTTTGCCTGTTTGGGAGTGTTGTGCTTTTTTGCGGGTGGGTTGGCGGGTCTAGGGGCATTGCTGGGAAGGTCTAATACCGGATAAAAGTGGTTTGGAGAAAATCCATGCTGAAAAGCCTTTTGGCACTGTTTGTAACTTAGGGTTCGTTAGGGTTAGCACTAGCAGCAGTATTCCATGTGTTTGGGGGTGTTCTAGATTTTTGCAACTGGGTTATGGGGTTTTAGAGCACTCGTGGGAATGTGTAATTTTGGTTGCAAGTGATTTGAAGAAAATCCATGGTGGGAAAGGGGGGATTTGGCCTAGTTAAAGAAAGTGTTTGCCACTATTCTTAACTTAGGGCTCGTTAGGGTTAGCACTAGCATTATTGTATTGCATGTGTTTGGCGGGGGGGCTGTTTGTGGGGGGTTTGCGAGTCTTGGAGCGATGCTGGGTATGGATACTTTTGCTTGCTTGCAAGTGGTTTGAATACAATCCACGGTGGGTAAGGGGGAATTTGGGCCTACTTTACATTCAAAGTACGTTTTGTCACCATTTTTCTACTAGGCCTCGTTTTTTGAGATCTGATTGGGGGTCTTCTACATTTTTGCGACTGGGTTTAGTAAGGGTCTAGGAGCACTACTGGGAAGGTCTAATTTTGTTCTAAAACACAGTTTACAGTACACCTAGCTTGAGGGGAAAGATCCGGTAAATTAATTTGCCCATACTTATTTATCCTTCAAAAGGAGACTCAGACAGAGTACGCACTTTCAAAAATATTGTACTGTCTATTAGGAAACTCAAAGTGTGACTTTTTGCACTACACAGCGTACATACCTTATATTTATTTGTCAGTGGTGTTCTAATATCACTTCCTGTTTTTCCATCAATAATTACAGGCCGGGTTTCAGTCTGTGCAATGGGAAAAAAAGGATGAAGTCAGGCTTCACATTAGCGAGCCGCAATTCAGCATCCGCCAGGCAGGCAGGTGTCTTCTGGTCACCAACATTGATGGACGGAGCGTCAGCTGGAATGGAGAGTCCCGCTAATAAGAGGAATGGTTTGATGCATGCAACTTACCAAGTTCAACAGGACAACTACAACAACATTCTTTTCTAATTATATTTTAAGTAATGTTATTGCTGTGAATTTCTATGAGTGTGACTCTGCATTTCTTTGATCTCTGCTTCTAAATTCATCCCTACAGCCATTCTACAGGTTTTACTTATGCTATTTTTGAAACCTAATTTAATGTAAGAAGTGTTTCTCTGAGTGCAGAGATAGGCAAGTTAAAACGCATAATTATTACTGCAGCCCTGTACTGTCGCATTCTTTCATTCACGGTTGTCGAAAGTACTACTTACTTTTCAGTAACCATGCATGCAGTAGTGCATGCACTTCCTTTATGTCACTTAATAGATTTATGGTTAGCTTTGTACACAAAGATTTGTTTATCTTCAATTATTGTTTGTCCATGCTGTGCTTTTTTTTCTTCTCTCAACAAAACTTTCCCAAAATCCCCCATTCCCATCCATTTTCAAAACCCTAACCCTCTTCCCCCGGGCGGTGTGGTTTTGATTGATGTGTGACTAAATGACAGCAATAATTCCACACACTTGCTAGGGGAGGTTAAGGTCAAAGCAACAGGCTGGTGAAGGAATCCGAGGATATATTCTATTCTTACTCAGCTTGACACTCAGTCACTATTGGCAAATGAAAGCAGATTTATATGTGCGCCATCAACTTGATTGGTCATCAAGAACATCCTCCTCCTAGACGTGGCAAATTATTACGCTGCTGTGTCCTTCAACTTCGGTACTGTTTCTTGTAGTAGTAGCCAATGTCAAAGAAATTCAACGCAAGTACTAGTTATATTTTCAATACTTTGACATCCTTAGCTCCGCTGATTCCACTAGCGGACACGAAACCTACCTGAGCGCTCCACGGCGTTACGCTGGACTGAGGCGCGCACTTTACAGCAATATAGCGGCGTGTTTTAAAATCCTGTTTGCCTATTATCTTTAACCTCATAGATGCTCGTAAACATCCCTCCCCAGTGCTGCGCTGTCCATTGGAACTAGTGCTGAATGGACGTCCAATGGTCGTGCGCAGCACTGGGGAGGTAGTGCTGCTGTCGGCCAATGCCACCGACGCAGCACTTAAGGGGTTAATCTTTATTTCTTTATCCCCTGTTTTTAAGGGTCATCTCCACACACTTGCACCATAATCGGTACTGTCACCGCGCTTTTGCGGGTCCCGGTTCCTGTGGGCGGGTAGTGTGAGCAACAGCGCTTTTGTGGCGGCCATATTGGGTGAGGGGTGCACGCTCTAGCGGCTCAGGCGACGGCCTCCTCTTAAAGGGAGTCATGCTTACGCGCAGCGGGTACGCCGGATCATCACCGGAGTCACGCCAGAGTCCAGTCCGTCTGCGCCCGTCAGCGTCCCGGAGGCGAGCGGGGCGGCGGCTTGGGCTCTGCCACAGGGCATATGTGCTCCTGGGCCCCCCATGCTCTGATATACATCTTGTGAGCTACGCGCATTACAAAATCCATCGGGTGGCTGCTGTACAGTCTTCCGCGGACGCTACAGGGGTAAGTCACGCTGCCCTGGCTGCGGCTGGCGCCCCAACTGTGCTTCGTCTTCGCACACCAACAATAAGATCAATAGTGTTGGGTATCTCTGCATGCTGTTAAACACCAGATCTGCATGCAGACATGCGCAAGACATTTATGATCTCCTCGATATGGAAAAGCCACTTTATCTCATGCTGACTGAGACGTGGCTGGGGGAATTCTCAAACCCCGATGTTGCCATGGCTATTCCTCCTGATTAAAATGTCTTCAGGAAGGACAGACTTAAGGGAAGGGGCGGTGGAGTGGCACTGGTGGTGAAGAAATGCGTGCCATGTTTTATTCTGCCAGTGGATGACATCCGCGGCTCTGAGTCCCTTGCCTTTTCCATCACTCTGGCACCTCACGAATCCTTTAAAGGATTATTAGTATATAGGCCACCTGGTCCACCTGAAACCTTCTTTGAAGAGATCAATTCGGTTTTATCGGGACTGGCCCTGAAAGCAGAACATTGCATTGTAGCCGGGGAATTCAACTTTCGTATGGATGATCCAT
This sequence comes from Lissotriton vulgaris, assembly GCF_964263255.1. Taxonomy (NCBI): domain Eukaryota; kingdom Metazoa; phylum Chordata; class Amphibia; order Caudata; family Salamandridae; genus Lissotriton; species Lissotriton vulgaris. The sequence goes on along the minus strand of NC_141689.1, from coordinate 101,266,934 downwards.
AGGACCCGGATACCATCAAACTTCTGGAGGCTACGGCCCCTCTGGGCCTGATCCCCTACCTTCGGGGGCCAACGCACGACAAGGGACATACTCTCGACCAGGTCTTCTCGACATCTCCTCTGGAGGTGAAGGAGATTATCCCGGTGCTTTGGTCAGACCATAGGCTAGCCAAATTTCTGGTTAGAGGCACGGCGAAACCGTCTAATCCCGTGTCTCAGCATCAGGGACGAGTCCCCAGGGCATATCATCGAGTGACTCCAGCTATGCTGGCTCAGGCCGCTCTGGATCACCCTTGCCCCCTCTCAGGCGACCTGGAGAAGGACCTGGAGTCTCTGCAAGCATGGCTATTAGATAGGCTGAACGATCTTGCCCCGGTGTTGGCCCCCCGCTTAACATCGAAACGGGTTTCGGCTCCCTGGTTCACTGCGGCACTGTCGGCCGCTCTGCAGCAGTGTAAGGCAGCTGAAAGAGCCTGGCAATCACAATATGACTCTGTGGCAAGGCTGACCTACAAGACAGCGGTCAAGGCCTATCATCGGGACATTCGCCTAGGAAAAAAAGCTTATCTTGCAGGGAGGATAGAAGCCGCATCTAACTCCTGTAAGGAGATTTTCACCATAGTGAGAGAATTTATGGCTCCTCGTTCCAATACATCCCAAGGTATGCCCTCCAAGTCCTGGGCTGCTGATCTTGCAAATTTTTTCACCAGCAAGATTAAACTTATCCAGGACTCTTTTCCACTGGCGGCGCCCGTGGGGCTGATCAACCCTGAGGACGACTCGTGCCTTTCGGCCCCGCTAGGTCTGGTGCTGGCCGTTTTTCCATCTATCTCAGCCCCTGCTTCCTTAGCGCTTATGGGCAATCTTAAATCTGGGTCGCTTCTGGACCCCTGCCCTGCCAAATTCTTGGCAAAAATGGCGGAAGTGATAAATCCGCTGGCGAATCCACTCCTGAATCTCTCGCTGAGCCAGGGAGTGGTTCCGCAGGCCTGGAAGCAGGCAATGGTCATTCCTTTGCTGAAGAAGCCTAATCTCAATCCTAAGGCTCCGGTCAATTATAGGCCTATCTCCCTGTTGCCTGCTCTCACGAAAAGTTTGGAGAAGCATGTACACACGGTGCTCTCCAACTTTCTGGAAACACACGAGATTCTGCACGCCACCCAATCTGGCTTCCGCCCAAATCTCAGTACAGAGACCGCGCTCCTAGAGGTCTCAGAAACCATTAAAGGGGTTTTGGACACCGGGGGCAAAGCCATGCTGGTTATGTTGGATTTGTCGGCGGCCTTTGACACCGTCCCTCATGAGGGCCTTCTCGCAAGACTCTATGAGATTGGCCTATGAGGGACGGTGCTCAGCTGGTTTTCATCTTTCCTAGCTGGCCGTCGACAAATGGTCTGGGCCTCCCCAGACTCCGCCGTGATGCCGCCACTGGGAGTCGGGGTTCCGCAGGGCTCTATATTGAGCCCGACCCTTTTTAACATCTTTATGACCCCTTTGGCGGCGCTGGCGGAGTCGTTCGGGGCCCAGATCGTATTCTACGCCGACGACACCCAGCTCCTCTTTTCTTGTAAGAGGGGAGGAGACTTCGATGGAGAGAGTATCCGGGATTGCCTTGGGGCTGTTTTTAAATGGTTCCAGCTGAACAGCCTCAAGTGCAATTCTGATAAGTCCGAGGTACTCTTCTTCGGGTGTGCTACGGAGCCAGACTGGCAAGCTTGGTGGCCCATTAACATGTTTCCTCCGTCCTGTTCATCCCAAGTAGCTAAGAACCTAGGGGTCAAGATGGACAAGGGCCTGACGCTGAGTTCCCAGATCCTAGGTGTGACGGGTACATGTTTCGGCCTCCTCAAGATGCTGCAGAGGTTTCTGCCTCTTCTGTCTGAGGAACACAGGAAGCTGACTGTGCAGGCTCTGATAGGCTCTAGATTGGACTACTCCAACGTCCTCTATCTGGGCCTGCCAGAGTATCTGCTGCAGCGGCTCCAAGTTGTGCAGAATGCGGCCGCGAGGGCCATTTATGGCCTAAACAGGCGGGCCAGTGCTGCCGGTCTTTTGCAGACCTTACATTGGCTGCCTATCCATAAACGGATTGCCTTCAAGGCGTTAACTTTGGCCTACAAAGCTCTTCATGCTGTGGGAGCTAAGTATCTCCAAAGGAGACACGCCTTTTACCAACCGGCTCGCTCTCTCAGATCAGAATCTCTGTTTCTGGCGGCTGTGCCGCGTGTAAAGAGAGCTCGCATTGGAGGCCGCTCCTTTGGACTGCTGGCGCCACAGCTGTGGAACACCTTGCCGCTGACACTCCGGGGAGCTAATAGTCTACTCGCATTCAGGAAAGGCCTCAAAACCTGGCTGTTTGCCCTCTAGGCTGTTTTCTGTCTTTTGCTGTTTCTGCTTTCCACCTTGTTTTTATTACTGTGCTGTGTTATTCTGCTGTAGGTCTCATTATTAAAAGCGCCGGGACGCTCTTTTTGAGTAGCCGTGCGCTATATAAAAATAAATATAACATAACATTACATAACTTTACCATTTGTTAGGCTACATTGTGGCACTGTTCTAGTGTACTTTTACCTGCTATATTCTCTATCGTACCGTTCTAATGCTACGGTAAGGACAAACAAGGTTTCATTTTTTTTTTTTCAGATGCTGTAACTGACACTGTGTAACACCACAAGTACCACCGCAATGATGACATTTCATCCACCCAGGATTGCCAACCTTAATCGCCATTTCGTGTGCAGCCAGCCCTATTTCCAAACACAAATTACAGGTAAGATAAGCGTTTGGGGGGAGGTACTATAATTAGGAGAGACAAGAGACTGACGGTCCTAGGACTATTGAATTCACTTACTCTGTGAGAGGCACTTAGTTTTGAAAACATTTGGGCCATTAGTACTTACACAACTTGAATCAAGATGCCACGTAACTTTCTGGACTGTTAAACCCCCACCCACCAGCCTCAAAAGCAGTAAAAACACGTATGCTAAGATAAAGTTTAAAGTATATTTATATATCCCTAACATAAATAATGTCCCGCAACACCCAACTCACCCCCCCCTCCCGACCCCCAACGAATGTCCCTGAAAACTAAGTCCAAAAAAATAGAAAACCCAACTCCCAATTCCCACCACCCAGAAGTCTTTAAAAAAGGGGCAAGGGACTGTCTCCTCCTACTGCTGGCTGCTGTTGACTTTTTGGGCCAGGTCGGCTTGCTCCTTGCGGAGGGTCTCGAGCAGGGATTTGGTGTTGAGAAGCTCCTGCTCGTGGTAGGAAACCCTCAGGGAAAGGCGGTGCATCCTTTTTTGGTACTGCTGTGGGGGCAGCTGATTTCTTTGCTGCTCGGCGGTGGCGGGTGACTGCTGTACCCCGGCTCCGTACTGCTGGAGACCTGCTGCGCTGACTGGCTGACCCAGGGAGCGCGGAGGAGAATGCAGGTGTCGCCGTCGATGTTGTTGACATACTAGTCTGCGTGTCCTCCTCCTCCCGGGCCACCAGCTGCTGATATTCGGCGACAGTGGCCTCCAGCCTCCGTTGCCGGGCCCTTTTAGCCAGCTCCTTCTGTGTTGGTTTGGAAGGAGCATCTATGAAGAAAGAAAGACATAGTCTGTAACCAATGCTCTTTAAGATTAACACAAAATGATTCAGCAGAAAGTTGTGTCACAGTAGAACTAGCAACTTGCAAGCGTAGTACATAACTATTGTGGCCAGTATCTATCTAACCTCCCACTTCTTCATCCTTGCTCTAACATTAGTGGGAGTTTAAGGAATCAATTCTACGAGCACTATGGATTCACTCCATTGGAGTCCACTATGACAGTACACCAGTCTTATTATTCTTCTTCTCTCTTGTTTAGCAAAATTGGTACGTTAACTTCTGCAAGCCGTCATAATGTCAACTTGCACCCGAGAAAAACAGACGCCCGGCATGATGAGTGAGACAGACTTGCCTTACTGTACCAGTCCAGTACATGCAGGTGGTGATGCTCTTACTTTTCTATTATGGGTGGCACTGAGAATACTCTGTTACAAGGGCTACTGCTTAATTAATTTAAATTTCACCCTACAGTGCCAATGAATACTAGAAAAGGAAACTGAAGAAGATAAATAATCTGATTATCTTTCACTGCACATGGTATGTATTTGCTTACATATGGGATGACTTTAGGTCCACACATGAATGACCGAGTTCTACTAAACTTATTAACAGAGGTAGTGAGTGGCTATCGTAATAGCCGGATATATGCTGTGCTTGCAATACAAACCACTGCTACTATTCATGGTAGTATTCGGACAAAATTACAACTTCTTTTCCTTGCCTTTCCTACACTGGGACGGACGTGCGGGTGCGGTGTTACATGCTCTTCAAAGTAACACTTAGTTCATCCAGTGACCGTCTACTCTGTCTAGATACACATATGCTATCTAAGAGTCAGATAGTACCATGATCCAGGCATCCATCCATTCAAACTATATGTCAATCATTCTTCTTCATGTCTCTCATCTGGACAAACCTTACATTTTCTCACGGGGAGCAAACTATGCTGTCTGCAATCTCAATAAGTAAGGAATATAAGAGCCTACCACTGCTTGCCACTACCGTGGCAACCCGCACAGCAGTTTGGTCCGGCACTTGCACCACCTCCTCCCCAGAGCTTTCCTCCTCCACCTCCGCGCTGGGCCCAGCACCAGATGTTCCACCTACAAAGTACATTTAAGAATGTTAGATGTCATAGACATACACAACTCACTAGAATTTTGTCTAGGAATGAAGAAATGTGAATACAGAAACCAATCTAATAATTTGTGACTGTCTACTCTAAAGTAAAAATGTCCCTTTTTCCAGGGAAGGGTGTTGTCTTGCTGCACTTTTTGGCACAACTGATGAATGCTTGCTTTTTAACACGCACCATTTTTCTCATAACAGACAGAAGCTTCACTTCTAAGAACAAATCATCATCATCACCACTAGGACAGAGGGACCAATGATTTAGCACCAAAAAGAAGTTCAAACCAGGTGTGGGCTCGGCTCGCCCACAATAAATGTGTGAAATAAATCACTATAAGCACTTTTCCATTTTTAAATCAACCGTACTTTATGTTTCATGACAAGCTTGATTTTAATAAATATTTTTACTTTTAATAAAGCTTTAAAACTTAAAGAGAATCTGTGGTTTTTGGTCAAGAGTGAATGAGCAAAAGGTTTTGCAATTTGTAAGCATGAGTCCGTGCCTCTGACACTTCTGGACTCCGTACTCTTGTCCTGCGTTGGATAATCATCATTGGGGATCAATCATCGATGAATTCGGGAGCTAAATGATTCTGCCACACTATCTAGTCAGTAAGGAGATTGGGGGTTCTTCAAAGACTGATATCACTGAGGTATGTGGAAAGTCTACCTGCGCCTATTATAATTGATAAACAATGCACTATTTAGTGTCCATAGTTATGTTTGTGCAGATTTGTCCCTGCAACAGTAGTAGTATTGATTGTCCTCCTATCCAAACCAAAAGTAAAGTACTAGTATCTTATTCTTTCTTGGTGGTCATTCACCTTTTTATTGTTGGTAATTTTCAAAGAAGCATAAACATTTAGAAGACTTGAAAAGACATTATGGACAATCCCAGAGGACTGCACTCAGTGCATAGAGCTATTGCTGACTAGAATGGGAGTTTCGTTTTACACCTTTTGCCAAATGTGCAATCTTAGTTAGCTACACAGACAGACTAATAAGAATAATCTAGTAATACCACAGGGAGTCATAGTCGAGGCAGGATAAGAATTTAGATATAGTCTACAAGAAGATCAAAGACGATTTAGAAAAATCGAATGAGAAACGCTAGGAAACAATAGGTACTCTATATTAAAATTAAAACTTACTGGGGCTAGCAAAGGAGCCCTCGCCTGACCGATCCTGGCCTTGTTCAGCAGCAGCAACAGCCTCCTCCAATGTCCTCATGCCCCTGGGGGGAGCTGATGTACAACATGAAAGAAAGAAAGACCAGAAAAAATGGATTATATTTGTCAACCGAATCAAACATTTCAAAAGAACAATAACAAAATATTTTGGCGAAATAGCAAATAGACAACTATTCCATGGGATATATTGACCTATCTCATGTGGTCTACTACGATATTAGTATTGCTTGATTTGCGGACCGTCGACTTGGAAAGTTATGTAACTCACTAAACAAACTAATAAAAAGGTTTGCCTATGACTGGCAGGCAGCAGTCCGCAGCACGCGAAGTGACAGACAAAGTCCATCGTGATTGCAGATCAGCGACAAAACTAAAAAGTTTCCTACTACATTAACCAGTCATTAAAAGACTCAAACTATCAATCCAACACCACTATTTCTTCTTATTGCCAGGTGTACAAAGGAAGGACTGGACTTGAGTCTGTAGGGGCAGATTTAGAAGCCCCTAGCAGCTCTTTTGCTCCATTGTTGCGTGACTTTTGTGACGCAGCGGCAGAACAAAAGAGGCGCCATGGTGCGGCGTATATTAACAGCGTGACGCATATGGGAGATGCATCACGTTGTAAAGCCCTGCGCCATCAGGGGGCGTTCCGGTGCAAGGGAGGGCGTTCCTGCGCAGGAACGCATCCTAAAAGTGGCTGAGGGAAATCTACAAGATTTCAATCAGTCACTTTTAGGACAATGATGCGTGACTCAAACCCTGCACCTGCTTGAAGCACACATACGGCTTGACGCAGCATTGGGGAGATAGGGCACCCCAGAGCATTGCTGGAGCTGCGCCACCATTGCAACGCAACTCCAGCAATGCGCCGCCTTTACGGCACAGATGCGTAACGCTTTGGTGACGTTTTGGGCCCATGGGTGGTGGTGGCGTGGTGCACAATTACTGGCGCATCCCTGCTACTTTGCAGGATGCACCGGTACTTAAAAATCTGACCCTTAGTGTCTAGCATTACGCAGTTCTTTAAACTACACTCATACATAATTTCTCAGGCCAATGAAATGAACACAAAATCGAAAACAAATAAGCATAGTAGCAACGCTACTGAGAAGGAGAGCAGTGCACCTGAAATGCACAGAAGATTTTGAAATATAATTTACCTACAATGTAATCAGCAGCATTATTGCTCTTGGTAAAAAACAAAAATTTGCAATATAATAACACACAGAGCAGGAGAAAACAGAGTAGTGAAGTGAAGAAATAGCTACTACTACTCACCAAGCCCGGGTATCTCGAGGCCGAGCAGGTCGATCAAGTCGCGATCCTGGTCCAGGAGATCCGTCCAACGGTGGGTGGCCTGGTTATAGGTGCGCCGGACCCGAGAGTGTTGGTACATGGCCTGGCACACCTTCTCACACCGCTTCCGGCGCTCCCGTATCCCGTAGCCGCTAGCGATATTGCCGCCTGCCATGATGGCCCCGGGGAGGCGGCGCTGGACATAAAAAACTAGTGCGGCCACCTCCTCCGCGCTAAAGATCTCCCGGGCAGTGACTGTCTCCCCCCTCAAACGCCCGCATGGGAGCCGGGCACGTGGTGCGAGACCCTGCCCCTTCTCAGGCTGCTTCCCAGCTCCCTATACCATGGTCTGGACAGAAAGGAAGGTAAATAATAAATAAGAAATAGAATAGGGAAGAAGAAAAGAAAAGAGTTTAAAAAAGTAGTTTAAAATTAACCAAAAGTAGCAGAAAACACAAAAATATAGAGCTAGAAAAATAGAGGGATAGACAATAAGTAAAATAGATCTAAAAAAACTTCAAACAAGCAAAGGATGGCAGAGATTCAGAGAGGATACAGAAAGCATGCCCAGAACCATAGCAATGAATGAGAAAAAAGATGGCCGCGCCCGTTCACGACCGCGTGGGTAAGTTCGCTCGAGATTTCCCTTGCGATCCCATGCGAACTTGTACTAGCGAGCCGCACACTTTGCGAGATTACACATTGCGCCCGGAAACAGAAATACGTCACGCAAACAAGATGGCCGCGCCCATGTACGACCACGAGGGTAACTTCGCGCCGTTGCGCTACAAGCGGCTCGCTAAAACGCACAAAACCACGCGAACTAACACGCCTCAAAAAAACAAATCGCATATTCGCACAAATTCGCAGCTTCCAAATTTGATCTCGCGCAAATTCGCGCCCCGCGAATCCCGCGAAATTGCGGAAAAACGAGTTTTGCAAAACTGAAAGCACTCAACCGGTGCAAAAGTTCAAACTCATCATTAGTAACCATTCCCTGTAGTGCTTCCTGAGGAGCCCCTCCAGAGTTCAGTTGCCTACTTGCAACTATTCTATGACCCTGCTCTGACCCTCACAGCAAGCTCATAGAATAGCTACAAGTAGGCCACAAAGGTACTGTGAAAAAAAATTGCACTGCAACAGAAAGCAAATTACAGATAAGGAAGCAGGTGCCAGACTGGAAGTTTAAATTCAGTGACACATTAATCAACCCCAAATTAATTCATGTCAGTTGAAGCAGGGCAGGTGTGCTTGCTTTTCTTCCCCATAATCTACAGTGATGAACCAGAGGGTGGCAGTGATGTACCAGAGGGTGGCATGGGTGAACCAGAGGGTGGCAGTGGTGAAACAGAGGGTGCTGTGATGATGAACCAGATGAAGAAACAACATAGTCGCGACCGTTGCGAGCCGACAAGTAAGTTCGCAAAGCCCTCGCGAACTGGCAGAAACCCTTGCGAACACAAAAAAAGTTTCACGAGTTCACGAATTTTGCGGATTGCGAATTTTTGAATATGCAAATTCGCGAACCGCGAATTCGCAAAATTCGCCCATGCTTACCTACCTCGCTTTATTTCTTATTTTTCGAATTCTCGAGGGAGCCTACCCCTCGTCATGCCCCCGAGTTCACCGCCGCTGGCCCGGGACCCCTTGTGACGTTCTCCCCGGGCCGCGCCGTGATTGGCTGCCGGCCCGGGATTCCCTGATGACGTTTTCCCCGGGCCGCGCTGGGATTGGCTGCCAGCCCGAGGAGTTTGGGAGTCCGGCCCCCCGAAGCACGACGAGGCAGGGAGCGGCGGGAGCCTACTCCGCGCCCCTGCTTCCTCCCGAAAAACTGCCGTCTCCCCCCACGGGGCCCCCAGAAGTGAGGGAGAGCCCCGGAGAGCGAGAAGAGACCGGCGTGTCCACAGACCCGTTGAGTGCAGGAAAGGAGAGGAGGGGCGTCGGGGCACATTGCCGGTGCCCGCCCCTCCCCTCCAGAGCGAGCGCCTGGGTGCCAGAGGCCCGTGGGGCCTCCCCTGGTGCCGAGTCCCCCGAGAGGGACTCCACCAACCCCCCCCCTGTTTATTCATGAGAGGCTCTTGAGCACTGCATTGGTTTTAAGAGCCCAGGAGAGGCTGGTAGTGGCATTTTTGTTTAAAAGCCGGTTGAGGCTCGGGGGGGCAGTTCTTCGTTATTGAGAGCCCGAGAGGCTCAGGGGCATTTCTGTCTTCGATCCCCAGAGGCTCCCAGCGCCGCACCTGGTTAAAGAGCCCACAAGGGGCTCAAGGTGCCCTTTGTTTCTCGAGCCCTAAGAGGCTCAGCCCCAGCATCTTTGTTCTCGAGCCACAGAGGCTCCCACGTTGGTCCCATTTTCTACAACAGCTGCCCAGCACTTTGTGGGCAGCTGCCACGTTTAGGTCTTGGCGCAGTGGCGCAACCTGGACCCTGGACTTTTGATGTAAGTTCTGTGGTAATGTGATTTCTGCAAAGTGTTCTTTGCTACACCTCTGAATGTGTGTTTATGCATCATGTGTTCTCCTGTGCTGCACCTCTGAATGTGTGTTTATGCATCATGTGCCTTGTTCCTTACACCGGTGAATGTAGGTTCTGCATCATGTGTTTTCCTGCCCTGCACCTCTGAATGTGTTGTGATGCATCACGTGTAATGTGCCTAAGCCCCTACTTGTATTGTGATACTAAGGTGGTTGTTTTTGCTAGTACAGGTGGTGCTAGTGAGTTTCTGGTTCCCTGCGTGACCTGTTCTTAAGGTGGTTAGGATTACGTAGGTGGTACCTACCGGTTACCAGTAGTTACTGCTTGTGTGCTACATGATTATTTGGTGTTTAACTATCTCCAAGGGCTTGATACTGAGCTCGCCCCCTGACCAGAGTCCCAGGACCAGTGGACTCTATTGTGCCTTCCCTGACAAATTGCTGGGACTTGTCTGATCTCCCTGGGCCACTGGGGCCTCGCTGAAGTGTGCCTCACTCACTCCCCTCGGCAGCTCGTGCCCGGCCGTCCGACCAAGCCTCGAGCCGCGCCGCTCTCCCCTGAGCCGCGCCGCTTCGCTGGGCTTTCCTGCATCCTGCCTCCCCCTCCTCCTCTGAGCCTCACACATTGGTCGCCCCGACAAACGCTTGTAGCTAGCCGGCCGCCCGCTCAAGTCTACTAAGGAGATCACTCGCATTATCCCGCACAACCAGGACGGAAGGTACTGCCCGATAGGCTCTATGTTCTAAGTTCTAGGCCTACAAGTATTGTATTCTAAGTTCTAAAAGTGCTGATTCCTGACAGTGGTCCTCGTGGCCCTGCCTTGTGCATATATCCTGTAAATTCTGCCCGTGCCTGTTGGCACATTGTAAAGTGTGTGTTTTTATCTAATGTGTTTTGGTGTAATACAAAGGCTATTTTTATATATAACCTTTTGTGGAGTTTCCTTTGTGGTGGGCCTTGGGTGTTGTTGCTGGGGTGCGTGTGCAAATACTTAACTCACATCGCTTCCAAGTTTAGCCTTGCTGCTCGCGCCACGTTACCTAGAGGGTGAGCAGGGGTTATCTTGGCGTGTAACTCCCTTGCCCTGACTCGGGAGTGGTGGTCTCTGACTGACTTTGGCGCAAGCCCTGGCCAGCCAGGGATCCTATTTCTAACACTTAGGATACAGGTGTGTAAAGCACTTAAAAACACCAATACATCAAATAAGTGCAACACAACACACCATACAAATCCCACAACAATTTTTAAAAATAGGAAATATTTTTATGAACAAATAGACACCAAAACAACAAAAATCCAATGTAGGCTGGATTTAGCTTACAGACCAGAAAGTGTTATAACTTATTTTCTGAAAAGTTTTTGAATTATATTTTATTATTCTCTTAGCAATAAATATGCATGCATAAAAGATTGCAATGTTAGCCTATGGGCCAAGTATCTGCAATGGAGAAAAAAAAAAACTAGCAGATTTCCCTCCACAGGGTTTATAAAACATTTTTTATAAGGATTCTGCTTATAGTTGCATGAACCCCACCAGTGGGAGACATAGGAGAGACCTGGGGGCTACCTAGCATATAAGAATAATGTGTCACTTTTAAAATGCCCATAGCACCAAAGTGGAGTGTGCAGTAAATTTACTTTTAAAGCCAGGGCTGAAGAGCAGGGCTTCTTTTAAAATGACCTCAGGCACTCAGCAGGGCACACATCCAAGTACAAAGAAACAATAGGCCGCTTAACTTTCATGCCCTATTATACACCAGCGTCGTTTTAAGTAGTTTCAATTCCTGCACTATTATCTACTACACCCTACAACATAGTATACCCTATACATGTTTTGTGTTTTAAACATAACACTGGCATGGGCCTGCTAGCAGAGTCCAGGGTACAGTCAGAGTCAGTTACCACCAGTATCACCCAGCAAAAAATAAATGGGGGTGAACCTGGCAAAAGGATGACATGCTAGCACTTCCTGTATTAGAACCCCAAAAATATCTATTGACAGGTTTTACTTTGGTTTTAACATTTGTTTTTTTTGTTATATCACAATTCATGATATAGTAGCTATCTATCTATCATATCATTAGGTTATAGTTAAGTATCAATAGTTTTGTGCAATTCTACAGAGAGGAAAATTCATAGTTTATAAATATGAATCATGCTGTTCCTACAAGTTGGACTTGGCCATCTCTGCAGGGTCACTCCCAAACGTTAGGCCTTCACACATCCTATTTTTGCTAAATTTGTTTTGTTGGCCTTGGAGCTCAGTGCACCTTACCACTGCTAACCAGTGCTAAAATGCTTTTGCTCTCTCCTTTAAACATGGTAAAATTGGATGACAGGTAAATTGCATATTTAATTCGTATATAAGTTTCTTGTAGAGTTGTGTACCCTATAACAATGGCCTACAAAGGAAATGCCTCTAGTGGGCCTGTAGAACATATTGTAACACCCAATTAGGTAGCCCCTTAAAACATGTCCCAGGTATGCCATTACAGTCTGAATGCAGCTTTACACTGCCAATTCAACATGCCAATATAATCCCCTTGCCAAGCCTCAAATTCTCTTTTTATTGTATATAAGTAACCCCTAAGGTAGGCCCTAGGTGCATTGAAAGGAAAATATTGGGCATATACTTTTAAGTTTTACATGTCATGGTAGTGAAAACCCCCAACATTGGTTTTTACTACAATGAAGCCACCTGTCCCATAGGATAACATTGGGTCGCCTTATTTCATTTAATAAGTGCTAACCTTTGATTGGGACTAGGTAAGCATTTCATGTTTGGTATCTATGAAAATGTAATAAAAAGCCATATTTAATGGTAAAACTAGATTTTAATTACAATTTTGAAAATGTCACTTTTAGAAAGTTATTTCTAAATACAGTGGTCCCTAGACAATATAGAATAAACATGAAAAATAAATATAGATCAAATTATTTCTATTTTCTTTATCCAGCCAGACAGAATTTAATATATCATATGTTCAGGTAGTCAATTATCTATTCAAATCCAAGTGGGACACAGCCTGTGTTCTACTACCACATATAGACAAGTATGACATACACAAGGGGAGTGTCAGGCAAGGAGAAAAATACACCAGATCTTTATTCAATCTACGATCCTGACCAGATTGGACTATTGCAACTCCTTGTATTTAGGAGCCAACAAATCTGGGATTCAGCGTTTGCAGAGGGTTCAAAACTTGGCAGAGCGCACTCTCTTTGAGCTCCCTAAATACTGCTCAGTATCTAATCTCATGCCCAAATTACACTGGCTCCCAATTGACAAGAGATTTCATTTCAAGACAATATGCTTGGTCAACAAAATTTTCAACCGTCCAGCGCCTCCCATTCTTTCGGATCTTCTCTTGCCTTATACACCATGCCGCACGCTGCGCTCAGTGGATCTGCATTTAGCATGTGTGTCCCGAGTCAAGAGAGCAAGAGCTGGGGGTCGCTCTTTCAGGATGCTGGCATCAGCACTCTGGAACTCACTACCTGTGACTATCAGGAGTATGCAGAATCATCTGACTATTAGAAAGACCATTAAAACCTGGCTTTTCCTGGTCTAGTCCCTGCCTCCCATTTTCTCCACCCTGCAATGCTGTGTCTGGGTTTAGCGCTGGGACACAACTTTGCTGGGGCAGCCATGTGCTCAAATTTGTAACATAACATTCTTTTTTAGGAAAAGAAGTACCTAATAATATAAATATGCATCATAATTCCGAATATTATGAATTATGGAACACAACCAACACCCATATTTATTGAAAAGGGGAAATATGAGTAACGTCCCTAGAAATTGGAATGTTTGTCTTGTATCAAATATGAATCAAACCAAATTGCTTGCATTTTAAGTGCCTCGCCCCTCTAAACTTTCTACTAGTTTCAAGGTTCTCCTGGATATACAATTTGTCAGCTATAATATAAAGATTTGGGTTTCAACACACGAGTCCTTCTGGGGGCCCATTTAGGGCATCAGAGAGGATTCCTATGACCAATATTTATTCCTATCATAGTTTGAAAGAAACATCATGAATTTAGTTCATAACCTGTAGATTTTGGCATTCTCAGGATTTTATCAAATTTTTAAAATAACGTTTTTAATAAAGTGTCTTCTTTTGAAAACCTTGTATAACAATTGCTAAAACAATTGTTCTGATTTATTGTCACAGGCAACTTTGTTCACAATAATGTATTAACAGGCCCCATTGTAGCTCAAGGCATAGGTGCTAGAGGCACTAAGTACCATATTGGTGAAAAACGCCAATATCTACAGGTTATGAACTAAATTCATGGTGGTAAAATTAAATAGAATAAACCAATTGAACAATTTGCTGCCTTGCATGCCAGCAATAATTATCGCTAATGACATGCGAGGTAGTCGTTCCTTACAAAAAGCACATGGAAAAGGTGGCCAAAACAACTTCGCTCTATTAGCAAAGCTGTACCGACAAAAGTCGCGCCAAGCCACCATCATCGCAATATTCTATTGCCTGATTGAAACCTTACTTACCATTTATGCCTATGGGAGGTGGATTGTATGGTTAATACACACTCCCCTATTACCAAGCCTGACATTAGCCCTGTGAAATCATCACAGGATTTCACGCACTAATGTTCATTATCACAGTCTATCGCAGAATTTCACATTGCCTGTTAGCTAAGCGTTGCTAATACGCCGCTAACACAGCGATGTAATCCAGGGCTAGCCAGCGACAATTAAAATTGTGCTAAGCACACCTTGCGATATTTATTGCAGACTGTAGATAATATGCCCCATAATGCCTTTTTCCTGCCATATTTGAATGTGAGATTTGAATTTAGCAGAATTCATTAACTTTACCCACTGTTGTGTCGTTTTGCCGTTTTTGGTAATTCTCATCATTTTAGAGATAGTGACCTCCTTCATGGATTCCATTAGTCTTGTGACCATTAATTATTAGATACACCTGAAAAAATATAATATTTTAACAACATGAATCAATGAATACATGTTTAGTTTGGGGCATGTCTTCATTTTTGTAGATATTTTTTAATGTATGTTTTTTCCAGGCTATGATTTTCAGGTCTTCCTTTCACAAGCTATTCAGTATTTATTCTGTTTTTAAGGAGTGGTCGAATGACTTCTGAGTCCACAGTGCTAACACTTCTGATTTGCCATTCAAGTCCTTATTGTATCCTGTAAACTTTCCCATAGTCTGTAATTTCCACAAACCACTTTTAATATGTACATGAATGCACTGGGGAATTTTCTGGGCACTGGGAGAAGCATTGTCCCCTAGAGACCAATTGTATCTTTAATTGACAGGATTACTAACTGTTCTTTGTCAGATCTGTGCACTGGTAGTCTGCTAACTACTACACAGTGCATGTGCTCTGCACCTAAAAACTTGGTGGCAGTGGGTAGCTTTAACTGGAATATCTGCCCTTGTATAAGGTCACAGTAAAATGGAGCAAAAGGTACCAGTGGCTTAAAGGTAACATGTTAAATGCAGGCAGCAGTATGTCCATATAACACTCATGTGTGTGAATTTAAAAGCATGGATTCAAGACTCCCTTTCAGGCATAAATTAGTACAGCAAAAGGTTGCAACCAGCACATATCAAATAATGACATTTTAACATTTTGATAACTCATCTATTATAAGTGCTTTCTGTTCCGCAAGGCTTGGGTGTATGATACATGAGAGAGGGACAGGCCAGCTGTGGGACAGGAATGTCTCTTCAGTAACAGGATTCAAACATGTTCTATAATGCATTTGGCTGAAGTAGGTATTTGATTTTATCTTGGCCTTCTTTAATTTTAAAAGTATCTTTTTTTAAATAAAGTTGCCTATGAAATCCCTATAAAAATCACCATCAGCGTCCTGATATGATTATCAAAAATGTTCTTTGTAATGAACATTGATAGTTGGTACAAATAGTAAAAGAACTTTCCTGAAAATATCTGACCAAACTCTGCACCCTCTGGCAGGCTACCCACTCACCCAACCCCCGTACTTTGCCAGTGATTAAGTTTCCTGGCCCTCCTGAATCGGTGTAAATTGGCTCCGAGAGAAGAAGAAAGGCTGTCTGGAAGTAGATTGCCATTTGGCAGAGCTCTGGCAGGAATACAAAGGATAGTGAAATACAGGATATCATCCCTAGTTATCTAGGGATCATATGAGTGCATAGATGATGACACAAAACAGATGGGCACTCTGTTAGGTGGTATGTTTATACTAAATAGGGTTGGTGTGAACTAATCTTTACGAGATCACCATTCACTGCAGGACGTTATCTGTGCCCAGAATTGGTGTGAGGGAGTATTAGACTTAAAGGGAGAAACGGAGGATCTTATATTCATAGGCCACCCCCTAGGAGAGTTGCCTACTCCACACAGTAGGATAGGGTTCTTCCATCATGAAACATCAGCATTTATTTAATTTAAAAGACAGGAACTAAGCAGATCTGAAATGTGGGATTTCTCTGTGGGTAGGTTGATAGCTTATCTATCACTAGCTTGTCGCAACTATAGATAGCAAGTGTTGGAAACTGGGTCACTGGTTGAAGAGGGCGAAACCCTACTTAAGCAGACATCGCAGTCTGTATTAGGGTGAAATACAAGCAAACCCCCAATGTGTAAAATATTTATGCAGCATTTCAAATTGTAATAACGTGAAAATGCAACTCAAGAAAAACCCAACACCAACTTAGCAAAATAGATCAAAGTCTAATATATTAATTGAGACTAGAATGACAAAAATCCAATCAGTGTAACAGAAGATATGCAATTTCAAGTTTTAAGTAAAAATAGTGGATAGAATCACAGTGCCCAACTCTGGTTATCTGATCGCACCTGACCGGGACAAAGTCCAATTTAGGCAAGACAGCGATTGAGAGCGGGCCGATACTAGGACCAAGTTAGGCTCGCTCAACAAAGTACCTTAAATCCTGTTTGCAGAGCGTTGTGTGATCTTGCATCAATGAAATGAAGTATTTGCCTAGGATTGCACATTTGGCCAAGAAGAGAAGCCAGATTTATCCCAGATATTCCAGTCTTACACTATGCAGTTGAGCCACTAGATGAATATTTCTTTCCGACACCAAACGTGTTGGAAATGGGGTTGTTGTTGAATGAAGGAAAGTGGCTCCTATTTAAACAATTGCCACAATCCCCGTCAGCTTGAACCACAAAAAGTCCTAAACCTGTGCTCACCCTCTGTTAGCTTGGCACATTAACAGTCAGGAGGCTACGTGTAAATATGTAGCATATGAACCGCAAAGAAGTGTAAACACAATGGAAGAAAATTCCACACCAATTTCGAAAAATAGAGGACATTTTAAGAAATTATTTGATACCAAAACAACAAATATACAATCAGTAGAATAGAATATATGCAGTTTAAAAGTTCAAGTCAAAAGAATGCCTAGAAACACAAAGCACCGATTGTGGGTATCTGATCAAACAAAGTTCAGGACGTCCACGATGGAGCACAGGCTGGCTACTGAGAACAAGTTAGGTCAGCGGAACAAAGTACTTTAAATCCTGGTTGCTAAGCATTGCAAGATCCTGCATCAAGGATGCGTCATGCAGCGGCAGTTCCGAGTAGCTGCGAGGCTGCAATCCAGAGTCCTCAGTTATCGTCAATACACAGAGACCACCTTCCAGCTACACTTGACTTCAGACCCAGGAAACAGGCTGCTGGCACCTAATGTTAGCATTTTCACAATTATGACTTAAAATGCGACTTTACCCTTAAAAAGGGCTTTATGTTACAATTCTTTAGATAACAAACTCAATATTCCTACCTGCTTCCAATTGAAAATCATCACTTAATAAATTAATAAGTTAACCCCATGTTATCCATGGGGAGGTAGGCCTTGTAGTAGTGAAAAATTAAGTTGAGCGTTTTTCCCTACAAGGTGTTGCAGGGTGTTTAACACTCTTCAAAAAGAAAAAAGAGAAGGACTCCACTGGGCTAGGCAAAGTCAGTTATTTACTGTCACACCAGGGAGACAGACCTTCCTCACACACAGGCAAGCTTCTTGTCTCTTACAAGTTTCTGCTTCACTGGCAGCTTTTTTTTATACACACTTACTCAAAAATACTTTATTACAAACAGTAAATAATAATTGATTTGCTGGTTAGAGATTTGAAGATGGAAAAACACTCAAAGACCTGTGAAACCATAACACCAAACTCTGACCTACTCCATTACACATTATTTATTGCAATTCTAACAATGCTCAACAAACAAAGCATCCTTTTGCTCGTAAATGCATGTGTATTGTAAATGTAATTTGAGTGTAGTGTGTGCTTGTGTGCATGTGGTTGTAAGCTAACTTCATTTCCTGCAACCATTGTCTAATCGTGCTACAATCTGTTTGAAAGAACAAAGTGTGTGCCGGTGATCCCTTGTGCTAGAACTTAAAATATTTTCAAAAACACGAGTTGGCCTTTAACCGAAACCTTTTCAAATTACTTATTCAATTTTGTTCTCAAGTGAACTTTTCACCTTACTCATGCATGACTTGGGCCTAAAGTGTTTTTTAGGCGATACCCCCAGTCAACTGATCTGGGTTTAATCCATCATCATTCTTTAACTCACTCCACCACCCGAGTTCAGATATGGCCATATGCAAATCAGTCTGACCCTGTGCCTCATGGGAACAGTTCAGCCCGAACTGCTTAGCCATGTCTTCCCTGGACTGGAAACAAGCAGCTTGGGTCCGGTTTTAGGTTCCCAAGAGGCACAGGGTGATTTGCATATGGCATGTCTGAACTGGGGTTGTGGAGTGAGCTAAAGAATGATGATGGATTAAACCAAGATCAGTTGAGTGGGGGTGAGTGTTTGATTTGCTCAAACGCTCCGTCCATCATCCTCCTTTGGTATATCTTTGTTCGCCCTAAGTTGGCAGGGTTTGCCTAGACGTGGGTCCCTTGCTCACTCTGCCACTGGATTCAAGGTAGCCTGGCTGATGAGGATTATGAACCTGAAACCGGTCCCAGGATGTTTGTTTCCCGTCCAGGGAAGACATGGCATAATTTCAATAATGTTTTGTTAAATTGCATTTTAATTCAAACAACTTTCAACATATCTACTCATGATAAAATATAAATACTTATGTAGAAAGCCATTTAACTACTTGTTTAGTATCATAGGTTTAGGTTAGCGGTTTTGAAGTGCTAAGAGGCTTTAGTCCATGTGTGCCTGTAGGTCTGCCAGGCATCCACGGGAGAATAGAGTCCTGTAAGACACTTCATCCTGCAGGGATGGCCTCAGATCTTGTGGGTCTCATCAGGACCAGCTGGGATATGTTTTTCAGGTCTAAACCTAAGCTGTCTAATGTAATAATGCAGTGTAAGGTGGATTTGTGGAGCGCTGCTTGTCACCCATGAGGGTATCCAGGTACTGAGCTGTGCCCTAGCTGCATGAATATATGGACCCCTGGTACAGATTTCTGGTCATGGGTGAACTTCAGTATGTGCACCATGACTTTGGCTCATCTCATGGTAAAGCAGTTAGGTTGAACTGGGACCTACGCACCAAGTGCTACCCCCATAGTGGTAGATTGCTACTGCCCTTGCCAGAAGTTAAGTGACTCGAGCGCGGTGAAGGCAGCATGCCCGTTTGGTGTTTCATAAAAGTCAGTAGCGTGAACCAGCCATTTTACTTGTGTCACTGGATTGGAGCCTACCATTCCATTCATGTAAAGGTCTGCTGCTGTCTGCTTTACTTACCCTTAGTTTACACATGATGATTGTATGTAGCACCATGCAGCGTGTGATGCTTGTGTGCATGTGCTGTGTTGTAAGTGTGTCTGTGCTTGGTACATAACATGGAGGCCTCTGGGTTTCAATTAGGATGCCCAGGGCCTGGAAAGTCCAGTTGGGGATGTGGACTGCTGGCATTCTTAAAGACTGAGCTAATAATACACAGAGTGGAGGTAGGGCTGCAGATCCCAGGTAGGTGGGGCTGGGCTCACTGTCAGGCGAGATTGTGGGTCTTATAAGGTTGACCCAGGTAATCAATATAGAGCCCTTTGAAATTTTGTGAGGTATATTTCAATGGAGGCTGATAGACAGATGTGATCCCAGGTCGCTCCCTCGGTCAGGGCCAGTTGGAATTGCAGATGCTCTTGCTGTGGCAGACTATCCAATTGTCAAAGTAGAGGACATGACCCCTGCATGTCAGTAAGGCACAACTAGAACTATTGGTGCTATCGACTGTGGAAGGGGAAACAGCGTTTACAAGGCTGTCATAACATCGCGCTACCATTACAATGCGATCGTTACAATCGTTGTTAGTACGCAATGCATTTACATCGCAATTCATTACAACGACTTGCACTAGGGGGCGCTCAAGTATTGGAAACAAATTCTAACACCTTCTCTACTGTTGCGCAAACTGGAGTAGGATTAGTAAATAATACTATTCCTAAGTCCAGCGTGCCCCCTAGTTCAAGTTGTTGTAATGATTGCTCTGTAATAGTATGCAATGCTATAGCATGCATTGTAACATGCTATACCCCTTATACGATGAGGGGGCCACTAGGACCATTAGGGCTGTTGTCAACATTGGCAGAGTCACCTAAAAATTTAAAGGGACTTGAGACTAAGAGCAAAAGCTGCCCTGCATCACCGCTGCTGCCCCGCCAACTACTTGCATGAACAACAAAGGAAAAGCTGCTTGCTGCATCAGGAATCTATCTCTGACCATGATAATTTCAGCGTCCCACTCCTGCTGTCTACGGGTAGACTCAGTGCATTGTGCTCATCAGTGGGGCGGGAAAAGGCACGCCCCAGCTCCCGAACATGTCTTCATGCTGCGGCTGGGTAAGACAGGAGCAGGGCTGGTATGCCTTTGGAGAGTTGGATGAAGCAGCGCGGTCACTCCGAAGCAAGGGGCACTTTCAAGGCCAAAGTGAGACTTTGTTGCACCTTGCTAGTGCAGGCAGCACCCGTGGGGTCATCTTGAGAAAACCGCCAGCGCCACATTTGTGAAAGTGGAGGTGGGAGAAGGAGGACCTGGGGGATACTGACTAGGAAACTTCTTGAGTGCATACCCTGAAACACTAGAGGGCATATTAGCAAGTATTTTGTTAAAATTATCGCCATTTTAGCTGCAGGAAACTGCCACTAAAACAGCGACAATGGGCTTGCTAATATGCGTTATAGAATTCCAATAGAAGCCCAGGTTAGATGAGCAGGACATTTAACCTGGGCTTCTATTGGAATTCTATAATGCATATTAGCAAGCCCATTTTCGCTGTTTTAGCGGCAATTTCCTGCCGCTATAACAGCGATAATTTTAACACTGTTCTTGCTAATATGCCTCAGAGTGTTATTTAGTGTGCAGAATCTTACTTTACGTGTGAAATAAATACTTCTTTTCTTACCAAAAGTGAGAATTGACCTAGACACGCGGATTATTCGGGTCACTGTTTCAGCTACCTTTGCTTAACTTGCACCGGCCTCAACCAGAGAGTACTCTGAATGCTCGCCACGCGCTACCACGGAGGGAGGGGAGGGAGAGGAAGAGGGAGATGGAGAGGTAGAGGTAGAGGGAGAGGGAGAGGGAGAGGTAGAGGGCTACCACTGACAGTCAAGTGCTGATGGGGTAATAACAGGCCTTGTTACTCGGGACCCCTAGTGGTTGGGGCCCTGTGACTGAAGGATTGGAGATGTGAATAAACCTCATATACAAGTGCATGTGGTTTTGAATCTGTTTTCTTCAGTTGCAGCTTGATGAAGCTCTATTTCTTTTTGCGTCTTTCCATAAAACACAAGAAGCAACGAATGTGAAAACATTGATTAATGTATTGCTGCAAACTTTCAATGTCTCCTTTATCATCTATTTCTGCCTTTCTTTCACCTTCTTTTCATTTCGCCTGCTTTCTGCCACCACGTGTTCCCTTTGGAGCAGGACATCATCATAAAAAAAGAAAGATGTGAGTAGGTGCATTTTTTTTATTTTTTTTTAGTAATTGCCGTTATTTTTTTTTTTTCTTTACAGTTTTTGGGCCCCCAATCAACCTGGCAACTGGAAGGCCCCGGAGATAGAAATCAAACGATGTGCTGAGATGTCCGACGGTGGCAGGTGGAACGACTTTCTCTGCACTGTTCATTTGAAGTGGATTTGCAAAAAAACATGCGACCGCCTTAAAAAATAAATGAACATAAAAAATGTGTTCTAGTTTTTTGTCCTGAGAATGTTGGCAACTTCTTCCTGCTTCCTCCTTCCATAAGCAGCGGACGGATAGAATAGAAGCAGGAAGGTAAGTAAAAGGGGGAGAGGAAGAGGGAGAGGTAGAAGAAGAGGGAAAGGGAGAGGGAGAGGTAGAAGGAGAGGTAGAGGGAGAGGGAGAGGTAGAAGGAGAGGGAGAGGGAGAGATAGAAGGAGAGGGAGAGGGAGAGGGAGAGGTAGAAGGAGAGGTAGAAGGAGAGGGAGAGGGAGAGGTAGAAGGAGAGGGAGAGGGAGAGATAGAAGGAGAGCGAGAGGTAGAAGGAGAGGGAGAGGGAGACGCAGAAGGAGAGGTAGAAGGAGAGGGTGAGGGAGAGGTAGAAGAAGAGGGAGAGGGAGAAGGAGAGGGAGAGGTAGAAGGAGAGGTAGAGGGAGAGGGAGAGAGAGAGGGAGAGGTAGAAGGAGAGGGAGAGGGAGAGGTAGAAGGAGAGGGAGAGGGAGAAGGAGAGGGAGAGGTAGAAGGAGAGGTAGAGGGAGAGGGAGAAGGAGAGGGAGAGGGAGAGGTAGATGGAGAGGGAGAGGGAGAGGGAGAGGTAGAGGGAGAGGGAGAGGTAGAAGGAGAGGGAGAGGGAGAGGTAGAAGGAGAGGGAGAGGGAGAGGTAGAAGGAGAGGTAGAAGGAGAGGGGGAGGGAGAAGGAGAGGGAGAGGTAGGAGGAGAGGTAGAGGGAGAGGTAGAGGGATAGGTAGAGGGAGAGGGAGAGGAAGAGGTAGAGGGAGAGGGAGAGGGAGAGGTAGAAGGAGAGGTAGAAGGAGAGGGAGAAGGAGAGGGAGAGGGAGAGGTAGAAGGAGAGGTAGAGGGAGAGGTAGGAGAGGGAGAGGTAGAATGAGAGGTAGAGGGAGAGGGAAAGGTAGAGGGAGAGGTAGAAGGAGAGGGTGAGGTAGAAGGAGAGGGAGAGGGAGAGGGAGAGGGAGAGGGAGAGGGAGAGGGAGAGGGAGAGGGAGAGGAAGAGGTAGGAGTGGTAGAAGGAGAGGTAAAAGGAGAGGGAGAGGGGGAGGGAGAGGGAGAGGGAGAGGTAGAAGGAGAGGGAGAGGGAGAGGTAGAAGGAGAGGGAGAGGTAGGGGGAGAGGGAGGGGAGAGAGAGAGAGAGAGAGAGGGAGAGAGAGAGAGAGAGAGAGAGAGAGAGAGAGAGAGAGAATGAATATGAATATGAATTCCTACAGCAGCTGAAGAGGTTTCACCACTGTCTAACAGCAGCAATGGATTGGATGAAACTTAATCATCTCAAGGGTGGCTTCCCTCAAATTCTGCCTCACCCCCAAACACAGTAGATACTGTGAGAAATTTAGGGATCAAATTTGATCCCACACTACCTTTTCACAAGCAAGCCCTTGCTGCGGCAGGCATATGTTTTCAACTGATAAAAAACCCTCAGAAAATTCTTTGATCTTCTGCTGGAACCTACTAGAAAAACTGTTACAGTAGCCTTAATCCTATCATGTCTGGATTACTGTAATAGCCTGTATGCAGGAACTAAAAAGATGGTCCTGAAAAGATTACAGGTTGTCCAGAATGCAGCAGCAAGGTTGGTACTTAATTGGCCTAAAAACTCTTCCTCAGCAGCAGCACTCTGAACTCTTCACCGGCTGCCTATTCATAAAAAGATTCTCTTCAACATCCTATCCATCATCTACAAAGCCACAGGGGCAACAGGACCAGGATCCCTAAAATCTAGAATTAGACCATATACCACCCAACGCATCCTGCGGTCATCTTCGGAGAACTTTTTAGCAGCCCCCTCTTTCCATCTAGAGGGGCGTAAGGCAATGGCTGTCCAGGGGACCAAAGCCTGGAATTCCCTGCCCACCCAGCTGAGACATACACAAACAAAATTCATGTTAAAAAAACACTAAAACCTGGATTATCGCCACCCCAGATCACACTGTGTTATCTCTTATCTAATGCTTACTTATGTTGTCTTAATTAAGCTCTTCCACGCTACAGATCTTTAGATGTTCTTTTTTTGCCGCTAGCGCCAAGATGCTCCTTGGAGTGAACGTTGCGCTTTAGAAAAACTCTCATTCACTCATGGTGTGAGAGTACTTTGTGTAGCATGAGCTTGATAGTCAGTGAGGTGTATGTGAGTGCTTCCTGTACTGACTACTAGTCTGTGACAGGTGTAAGACTTGTTCACGGCCCAGAGTTTGGATATGTTGAAAACTGTGTTAAACTAGATATTTTGCTAGAAAGAAAGGCTTGAAGATTTTGGTTGGAATATAATTTTTTTACAACACTCATCCATGGCTGAGACACACCATTATGTATGTGGAGAAAAGGAAGGCCTGTCACACATCCTCCTGAACTGTCCTTTGCAGCTGGAAATCTGTAGAAAGGCAATCACACGAGCGATATCTAAAAACAGCTGCAAAGAAAGCAAGAAAACGCATTACACCTGCCCTCTAGTCTGTCGGATGCTACAACAGGACTTTTTGGACAGTATCTGGCAAGATGCTATGAGGCAAGAGAGGGAGAGATTACCAGTTTGGAGTTTAGTGCCAATCAAGGATGAACGACAAGCAAAGACTGTAAAATGCACTGAGGGGCATATTTTCAAGAACGTTGATAAAATTATCGCCGCCTTATCGGCAGGAAACTCATAGTTGCCAAGGTTTCAGATTGCCATTTGTGACATTTTCAACATTTCAATGTAATTATGAGTGACATTTTAACAACTATGAGTGACATTTTCTCCCGAGCAAAATCAAGCACACGTCTAACCACTCTCTTTCACATGCTTTTGTTTTGTTTTTTAGAGCTACTCATACCAGTGTAGGGCGTCTGTGCACTTTACATCACACAGAGACAATTAGTTATATGTGTGTAAAGCAGTGTATAGGAAATGTTACATAAGAGGTCTACGAAAGGAGTCATAGGTCATTTATACTGGGCATAGTATAAGAGTGCTTGATCTGGAGAAACAGAATTTCAGAATTTCAAAATGTGCCGCCATGGTTGGGGGTTCTCGTTACTAATAAGAATTTCTTTCTACCCAAATGAACCCTTTTGCAACATTATGATAATGAAAGACTGGAGAGAAATCCAACTTTTAAACCTATACCTTGCAGTTAGCATGCAGCTGTTTGATAACAGTTTATAGCTCACTGTGCTATATTAGGATTTTAATTTATACATCTCTCCAGCAAAAGCAGTAAGGCTCTGAACTATTTAAGTTATATGCATTTCTGTGAGGTGCACGATGCTTGTGCTTTGCAGCAGGTATATTAACTTTTACTCTGTGTAATATTACCACTAGACAGATCTCTAACGATACCCAGGTGGTCCATTAATCACCAGAGTTGTTGTTTTCTTGGTTATTTTTATTGATCCTTAAAACTTGTTGGGGGCAAGGAACCTGTCTAATGCCATTGAAATGTGGTGAATATATCGGTGAGCATGGGATATTGGCTGACATGAGGTCTGTGCCCCTCACCAAGGGAAGCAAATGTGCAAAGGGACGTGGGTACATTACCACCGATCCGCGAGAAGACATGGGTGGCCTACGGGATGAGTCTGCAAAGCATTGGTTAAAACTTAGGTCAAATCAAATGGAGCAATCAGGGGAGCAGAGAACAGCTGTGCACACTGGTCATGTGTGACAACGTCCGTGTGCAAACCTGCTGTGCTGTCATATTTACCAAACGTTTCTCCATCTGCGTAATTTGGACACAGGACTAGGGTTGTTCAAATGACACGACCCTGTGCGCTGCAGTGCGTTTGTTGCTGTGGTTAACCCCTTTGGATCTGTACCCCAAGGAGGCAGACTAACGGCTTCTTCATTTTTCAGCTCAATGCTGTTTTCCCTGCTACCGACCCGGCACAGCTCCCTCCCATCTTCTCAAAGAATGCCCTCCCGTGAGGTTCCGTGAATTCTGAACCTGGGTCATGAAGGTCGTCGTTCTGTTACGAATTTAGTAACAGCGAACCGTAAACAGTGATTTCAGCAAGTATGCGTGTTTTCGTCATGTTACACCGATGGATTCCCTGTGTAGTTCTGTACCCTCGGGTTCCATTTTGTGCATGGCAGCTATTTTGTGGTTGCCCTTACATAGGCTGATGACTGTGGCCAAACGAGTCTTTTGGACACATACATCCTTAGCTTGAGTTTGTGCTGACTTCTGTTTGACCTGAGTGAACTGACCCTGTTGCCTGAAGCAGACCTTGCCAAACCAGTTCTTGCCCTTTAGCTGATCAAGATTAAGGATCAGAGCACAGGACATCGTAAAGTTTTACCACACACAAACATGCCTTATCCTACTTCTATCTGTTTCTGTTTCCTTCTTTATGGTCTATTTATGATGTGGGTTGTGGTCCTTTTTAGGTCGAGGGACCGTCGCTTCTCACTGCGAAGCAGTGAGGGGCGGAGTCCCGAAGAATTAATGTTTTGGAGTTAGGGGCTTTGAACCCGCCTCTATCCTCCATTCTCCTCCATTGGCTGGCTTCCTAAACGGAGGCCAGCCATTGGAGGAGAATGGGGTCACTCCAATAAATCCCGGTCACTTTCGTATTCGGGGGCATGTATTTTTAGGTTCTTTCTACCTGTGATGTCATCCTTCACACAAACCTAAAAACACACGCCCCCGAATGCGAAAATTACCATGCTTTCTCCGAGGCATTTCTGCTTTGCCTCGGAGAAAGACGGTGGTGGTTTCCAGAGCTGCTCTGCTCATCCCCCCTTCCCTCCGCCCGCAGCTCTCCTTCGTCCCGCTCCCCCCCTCCCTCCACCCGCAACTCTCCTTTAAGTCCGTGCTATGTGATAACTCGATTTGATAGAAATGCAACCCCATTTTAGCCCGGTGAAGATATTTGAGGGTTATGCTGGGTCAATAATACAAATATAAAGAGAGCAACGGTCGGTTTTTGGAGCGGGCTGAAACGGTGAACACATGTCTGAGGCTGCATAGGCCTCGGAACGTGTGCTGCCAGGTCTGACAAGAGGGAGTGGTCACAGCGTGCGAATAAAGTCAGCCGGATAAAGGCGCTGCCATTAAATAAACATTTGAGAACTACGTTAAAGGCTGGGTTGGTGCAATGGCCCATGGAACAGACGGCATGGGGGTGTATCTACAGTCAGCAACTATGTAAAACATGTTTCCTTAGCTTGTACTTTATGAAATGACCCCCTATGTACGGAGTAATTTCCTTTGTAACGGGGAAGGGCAGGGCACAGAGTCGCCCCTCTTTATGGGCGGTGAGTCCGTCTGACGGGAAGTGCTGCATTGAATGGGCCGGTACTGGAGCCTGGGCGCGGGGGTGCCTCCGGAAAGCACACGTGGTACCAGGGCCTTTCTGCAGGCCCCGGATAGCTGTATCTGGACCCTGTGCACCTCATTAGAGCCCTGTGACCTTGTGCCTCTCTATCTCTCTTCTCTCCCGATGGCCCTCCCTTCCTTCTAGAAGTCCCAAGTCTTCCCTTAGTCCTGTTACCCTTGCGCCCCCTTTTATTCCTCTATGATCTCATTCTTTTCCTCCCCTTTTTCCTTCCACTCAGAGTTCCTCGGAGCCCATCAGCTGGTTCGTTGCCCCCTTACCTCCTCGCCTTTTGATGCCCCTTTGCTTCTTCAAGACCCCGGCACCTGCTTGCGTTACTCTCACCCCCCACCCCCTCTGGAAGATGGACTTGTAGCTGTCGTTTCTTTCATCAAGTTTTCAGTAGTTGTCTGAGGAACTCGCCCTGGTCCCCTCCCTCTGTGCCAGTGCCAGCTACCATGATTTGTAGTTGGCAGACTACAGGCAAGCTTTCACCCTGCCCCACACCTAGGCCTGCCCGCACCCCGCTTCTCGTCTTTTTACACCTTTCGCAACTGAACCCTCTTTAAAACTCAGATTCACGAGTCATATTCACCCTCCCCACGCAGGTATTTTATATTTATTATCGATATCTCTGTAACGCTAAACCCTTAGCGCCCAAGCACCGGCTCAGCTTCTTCTAGTAGTATGAAGGGTGTGTCGAAACGGTCAGAGCTGCCGTGCTTTGGTACTATGTCGGCTCCACATCCTGTGTTTTCCGGGCAAATAACTTAATTTCCACATATTTTTAAAAAACCTGCAAAAAAGGAGCTTTGGGTCTTTTTGGGCTCTCCAGGCGAGCTGTGTAGTAGTTGCTCTGCGTTATTGCGCATGAAAGATGCCTTCTTTGGGGGTTTCTGTGGAACGGTGGGAGATTTGCTTCGATCCAGTGAGAAGGGCGAGAGGTCTACATGTTGTGCCATATTACCATACTTTCCAACACCCCCTTTGATTGGATGGTATAGTCTGCTGTGTCTGACTCCTCAGCTAGCACTGCCTGTACTCATCCCACTCTTTACAGTTGGTTTGATCTGAGCTTGACCCGATGTCGAAGCTGGTAGGGTGGGGTGTAGGGGTCACCCTTCAGTCCCAGACCTCCATTTTGTTGGAGAAGGCCATGGCCACTGCAGGGAGGTTTGAAGGGGTCGAGATTCAAAAGAGCGCCCTTTGGTGCAAGATCTCACCTCCACCTCAGGGTGAGGCCAGCCCAGGAGGCTGAAACAAGTGCCACATGCTTGGGTGCGTGATGGGTGGCTGCCGTGCCTTGTGAGTGGGGAGGGTAAAAGATTAGATGTTAAAAACATATTGGGATTTCCATATATTTTCCATTATTAGCGTGGATTTGCTGTTTATGTAACATTGTGTTTCTTTCTGAAGTTGGTTGTTTTAAGATGTCCTCTGTGGAACGGTGATGCCTGGGCTTGTGATTAGTTGGGGGTTGCTTGAAGGAGGCACTCTTTGTGGTGCAGTCCATATTGATCTAAAAATGGTTACTTTTCTGATGTGATGGCACAGAGGAGCTGAAAACAGTGAAATGGAATGTTCCCAAGAAGGGTTCCTAGTGGTCAAGACGTGCTGGCTCCAGCATTTCAACTCATAACTTTTTGTTGCCCGACTAAAATGAACCCAGAGACGTGGTGGGCCTCATATCATAGGCCACGTGTACATGGATGTATTTCACATGTTCACAATAAAAGGCACAGGTGAGACATTGATTTTGTGATTGGCGTAGTGGTTGGCATAGAATCGTTCAATAGCTGAATATTTCCTGCTAGATTCTCCAGCCAGCAGGCTCCTGGCAGTCACTGTCTCATGATGAATATCTGAATGAAAACCTGGGCGGGCAGGGGCAGGAGAGTCGCACTGTTCTAGACATCTTTAGCAAAGGTGATGGGTGGAGGCACCAATAGCCACACAGGCTCAGGGCCAAGGTCACACATGCACTGGAGGATGAGCCAGTGTCTCGAGGGTGGCTGCACACTGGCTGGGGCGAACACAGCAGTTCAATAGCAGAGCATACCTTGAACTATCTGCGTGGCCACATCTTCCTCATCACACTGCACCCGACCCCTATCCTTATCTTCAGCACCAGTATAGCCCTTTTCATCCTCAACATTTTTTTTCTTCAGAGTTTTATAGCACAAACTTAACCCAGAGGTATCAGAGCACTTTACATGAGCACCAATTGCGTTACACTAGGACACATTCATTTTTAGGTTGAGGGACTGTCGCTTCTCACTGCGAAGCAGTGAGGGGCAGAGTCCCGAAGAATTAATGTTTTGGAGTTAGGGGCTTTGAACCCGCCTCTATCCTCCATTCTCCTCTATTGGCTGGCTTCCTAAACGGAGGCCAGCTATTGGAGGAGAATGGAGTCACTCCAATAAAGCCCTGTCTCTTTCGGATTCGGGGGCGTGTATTTTTAGGTTCTTTCTACCTGTGACGTCATCCGTCACTCAAACCTAAAAACACACGCCCCCAAATGCGAAAATTACCATGCTTTCTCTGAGGCATTTCTGCTTTGCCTCGGAGAAAGACGGTGGTGGTTTCCAGAGCTGATCTGCTCGTCCCCCCTTTCCTCCGCCTGCAGCTCTCCTTTGTCTCACTCCCCCCTCCCCCTGCCCGCAGCTCTCCTTCATCCCGCTCCCCCCTCCCTCCACCCGCAGCTCTCCTTCGTCCCGCTCCCCCCTCCCTCCGCCGCAGCTCTCCTTCGTCCCGCTCCCCCCTCCCTCCGCCCGCAGCTCTCCTTTGTCCCGCTCCCCCCTCTCTCCACCCGCAGCTCTCCTTCGTCCCGCTCCCCCCCTCCCTCTGTCCGCAGCTCTCCTTTGTCCCGCTCCCCCCCTCCCTCCGCCCACAGCTCTCCTTCGTCCCGCCCCCCCCTCCGCCCGCAGCTCTCCTTTGTCCCGCTCCCCTCTCCCTCCCCCCGCAGCTCTCCTTCGTCCTGCTCCCCCTCCCTCCGCCCGCAGCTCTCCTTCGTCCTGCTCCCCCCTCCCTCCACCCGCAGCTCTCCTTCGTCCCGCTCCCCCCTCCCTCCGCCCGCAGCTCTCCTTCGTCCCGCTCCCCTCTCCCTGCACCCGCAGCTCTCTTTCATCCCGCTCCCCCTCCCTCCGCCCGCAGCTCTCCTTCGTCCCGCTCCCCCCCTCCCTCCACCTGCAGCTCTCCTTCTTCCCGCTCCCCCCTCCCCCCTCCCTCTGCCCGCAGCTCTCCTTCGTCCCGCTCCCCCCTCCCTCCGCCCACAGCTCTCCTTTGTCCCGCTCCCCCTTCCCTCCATCCGCAGCTCTCCTTTGTCCCGCTCCCCCCTCCCTCTGCCCGCAGCTCTCCTTTGTCCCGCTCCCCCCCTCCCTCCGCCCGCAGCTCTCCTTCGTCCCGCTCCCCCCTCCCTCCGCCCGCAACTCTCCTTCGTCCCGCTCCCGCTCCCCCTCCCTCTGCCCGCAGCTCTCCTTCGTCCCGCTCCCCTCCTCCCTCCACCCGCAGCTCTCCTTCGTCCCGCTCCCCCCTCCCTCTGCCCGCAGCTCTCCTTTGTCCCGCTCCCCCCCTCCCTCCGCCCGCAGCTCTCCTTCGTCCCGCTCCCCCCTCCCTCCGCCCGCAGCTCTCCTTCGTCCCGCTCCCGCTCCCCCTCCCTCTGCCCACAGCTCTCCTTCGTCCCACTCCCCTCCTCCTTCCACCCGCAGCTCTCCTTCGTCCCGCTCCCCCCCTCCCACTGCCCGCAGCTCTCCTTCGTCCCGCTCTTGCAGAAGGCCCAGCTGTCCACGTACAAAGGGTGTGGGGTGGTGCATTATGCCAGAAGTATAGCCAGCGGTGCGTGCAGTAGTTGGCCTCGGCAGTGGCGAATGTGCACATCTGTAGCAGCAGGCCCAGCTTCCAGCATAGGTCTCTGGCGGTTCATATCTACAACGCAAAGCCAGTAGACGCAGAGGGTGTGTGGGGTGGTGCAAATCTGCGGTAGTACAGCAGTGCGTGCGGTAGCTGGCGTATGTAGTAGTGTCTGCACATCAGGCTATGCTGTGCACTTAGAGGATGCCTGTGGTTTGTATCTGCAGAGCATAGCTAGCAGTGCGTGCGGTTGCTGGCCTAGGCTGTGGTATAGCTGCAGGCTCAGCTGTGCACGTAGAGAATGAATGTGTGGTCCATGTCTGCGGTAGTGCAAGCTGGCCTAGGCAGTGGAGAGACTGCACATATGATGCCGCGGGCCCAGCTGTGCACATAGAGGATATGGGACGGCGATATCCTAGTACACGCGCAGTGCGTGTGGTTGCTGGCCTGGGTTGTAGTGTGTACGCACATCTGTGGCCGCAGGCTCAGCTGAGCACGTACAGAATGTCTGTTGTGGTTCGTCTGCGGTAGTGCAAGCAGTGCGTGCGGTAGCTGACCTAGATAGTAGTGTGTATGCACATCTGTAGCTGCAGGCTGAGCAGTGCACTTAGAGGATTCCTGTGGAGGTTCGTATCTGCAGAGCATAGCTAGCGGTGCGTGCGGTGGCCGGCCTAGGCAGTGGAGAGAGTGCACATCTGTGGCCGCTCTGCAGCAGGCTCAGCGATGCTTGCAGGAGTCAGTGCTAGTTGGGACCGGGGGCGTCTGCGACAGCAGGCCCGGCAGCACACTCTACAGCTGGATAGGGAGGAGGTGTCAGTGCACATTTACAGCCTGCACACTCGAGAAACTCAATATGGCACAGGGCAGTGCCCATCCGTAGAATCTGCCCGGGTGCATATCTTGTCAGACCCATCATTGCATGTTCTCGTATCAGCTGAGGGGTGGGGTGCATAGCGCCTGCACAAGGCCGAGTCTTCCAGGTTAGAGCGTTGGGCGTATCTGCAGCAGTTCTGTACATTACACGTTGAGAGCGGCAGCACAATACCGAGCGTTACATGTTGTGTGTGTGGGGTGGGGGGGTTGCATATCTGCAGCAGTAGGGCCGAACGTTGTGGATACATCTTCAGAAGATGGTCCAGCACAACATGTTTGGATGTGGGGGTGATTTAGGGTGCATAACTGCATGACCATTCTGAGCACTACATGTGCAGGAGCATACCGATCATTACATGTTTAGATGTCAGTGTGGGGGGTGCATAACTGCAGGAGTGTTCCAAACATTGTATGTTTTACTGCAGAAGAGAGAAATTAGCCTGGGGGGGGGGGGGGGGGCTATGTAACCCCGGCCCTCAACATTTGTCTTGGCATGAGATAAGACGGGGGGCGGCCCGGGCCTCAACATCTGTCTTGGCGGGAGATGAGGCGGTGGGGATGTCTGCTTGTGTACCGATCGTCCAACAAAGTACGGGGGTGGGTCGCACCAGGAGAGCTTCAGCAACTGTGCTGCAGTGCTACCCCGAGCTGTGAGACCTGTGCACATCCGTCGTAGCAGGCCAACTAGACACCCAGGGTCAGAGAGCGGCTGTGCCCTTAGCAGAGCGCCCAGCACAGTGTGTCTATGATGGGAGCGGATGTGCGTGCATGTCCTCAGCGGTACCCCCAGGAGCAGGTCCGGCCAGCATTGGAGGGGGATACCGAAAGCTGGACGCGGAGCTGAATTTGGGTGGGGCTTACGTCAGCGGCAGGCCCTGCATGCATAGGCAAGCTGAGGTGTGAGGGTGGGGAAGGGGGGCACTTCTGCCTATCTGCCCATGCACAATTTTGCTGAATGCGTGCTGGTCTGCTGACGTAGGCTCAGCCTCGTACTTCGAGGTAGGGGCATGCACTTCTGAAAATACTGGCCTAACTATATGTAAGAGTAGCGCATTATTGCAGCCAGGGACATCTTAAGGATTTCGGGGACCCTGGGCCAAAGTGATTTTATGGGCCCCTGTTCGGGACAATTTTGAATTATAGCTCTTTCATGTCCACAGCATTTAAAATAATCTGTTTGAGAATTATTCAGTGTCATCAGGGCAAGACTCCCCGCAGAACAAAGCTAGCTTTATCTGGGGTCCCCCTGAATGACTGGGACCCTAGGTCAGAGTCCACTTTGCCCATGCCCATGCCTCAAACGACTATGATTGCAGCAGACCTAGCAGTGCACGCAGAAAGCAGCGAGGTGGATGCGAGTTGCTATGGGCATTTGAAACGGTCTGTGTATATGAAAACTTTGATACCTGCTATGCATGTAAATTGGGACAAATTGTCTGCATGTAAGCAGAAGAAAGACGAAAGTGTGTCTGATTTCTTCACTAGGTTTGAAGAGACGTTTATCGACCATAGTGGTCAGGACATGAGTACGGAAGGTGGTCAACGGTTGTTCGTTGATAAGTTTGTGCATAATTTGCTTCCCGAGTTATGAACGAAGTTGAAGGATTCTGAGAGTTCATGGGCTGTTTCTTCGTCGGCACAGATATTGGCTACTGCACAGTATTATGAAAATAGGGATAAGGACGAGAAATATAGAGCCGACAAGAAGACTAAAGAGTTGAAGACGAAGGTTCTTTTGTAGCCAGCGTATCCGCCTCGTAGTAATCAGCGCGATTATCAGCAACCTCAATAGTTTCAGAGAAACTCGCAAAGGTTCGAGTCTTCTCAACAGCGTTTTCCTGTGGGCCCTAATCAGTGTGCGTATTGTAAAGAAGAGAGTCATTTCAAGAATAGTTGTCCGGTTCTGTTACAGCGTACGAATGGTGCTTCTGTTATGAGAGGTCGAGGTGTTCAGCAAGCTCCTAGAGGTAGAGGACGTGGTGTATTCCCCCAAAACGCGCGTTCCTTGCCTCCACAGAATTCAATGAATTGTTTTGATTAACAGAATGGTGCGTCTGGTAGGACGACTCAGTACTTTGCGGACGACTACTATGTCGAAGGAGAGAATATGGACGGTAATGATTGCTAGGACAGCCATAGACAAAGAGAGGGAGTTGTTTCAGTTCCAGTAGATCAGAGTGGACATTATGTTGAAGTGATTACATCAGGTGTGTCAGAGCCTTTTCTGTTGGATACTGGTGCTGCGAAGAGTTCTATTATGCACTCTAAACTCCCTGGCGCACCTTTGTCTGGCTTGACGAATGTTTCAGTAGGTTTTTCTGGCGCCCCGGTTAGTAATCCGATTTCTAGTCCTTTGTCTCTTTCTGTTGGACCTTGTGAATTTGTAGCACCCCTTATGCTGACGACAGGTTGTGGTGAGAACTTGTTGGGATTGGATTTGTTGAAAAGATTGTATGCAACGCTACATTGTTCTCCTTCAGGAGTACAGCTTACATTAGGTAAGAGAGTGATCTCTCCGATCTATTTATCTAAAGATCGACTTCCAGCAGAATTGTCTTCTCTCCCTGATTCTCTTTGGGCTACTGGTCCTAATGATGTGGGTCTTTTGGAGATCCCGCCATACGTTGTGACGCTGAAAGCGAATGCTAGATTGCCCCATATTCCCCAATATTGGATTTCTAGTGATGGTGAAAGAGCACTTTTGGCGATCATCTACGATTTGATTGAGAAAGGTGTGATTGAAGAAACGAGAGGTAATGTGTGTAATAGTCCGGTTTTGCCTGTTCTGAAACGTACTGATTCTTTGCAACCGCCTGTATATAGGTTTGTGATCGATCTACGTGAGGTGAATAAGATCGTAGTTCCGCAAGTCCCTGTTGTGCCAGACATCACTGCTTTATTGACTTTGATTCCAGCTTCTGCTACCTGGTTTTCGGTGATTGACTTGAAGAATGCTTTCTTCAGCATCCCGATTGCCGAGGAGAGTAGAGATATTTTTGGTTTCTCTTTAGGAGGCGGAAGTTTCCGGTTCAAGCGCATTCCTCAAGGCTATTGTGAGAATCCATCGATCTATAGTCAGCCTTTGAAAACACAGCTTGATACGATTGTCTTACCTGATGGTGCTGCCCTTATCCAGTACGTCGACGATTTGTTGGTTGCTGCTGATAATGAGGAGATTTGTAAAGAGGCTACTTTGTCATTGTTGCGTCATTTGTCTGCTTTCCATCATAAGGTGTCTCTTTCGAAGTTGCAGTATTGTCGACAAGAAGTGACCTACTTAGGTCATCTCTTATCGAAGGAGGGAAGAAGATTGACCCCAGAAAGAATTCAAGCAATTGCGAAAATGAGTGTGCCAACCACACGGAGAGAAGTGCGTGCTTTTCTGGGTATTACTTCGTATTGTAGACAGTGGATCCCAAATTTTTCGCTTCTTGCGAAACCTTTGATAGCTCTTACTGTCAAGGATATCCCGAATCCTCTTCCTTGGACTGATGAATGTCAGAAGAGTTATTCTGAATTGCGTGATGCGTTGTGTTCGGCTCCTGTGTTGGGTACTCCCGACTACAGTAAGCCTTTTACACTCTATGTCCACGAGAGAGAGGGATGTGCATTGTCAGTTTTGACACAGCAGTTCGGCGATAAGCAACGTCCATGTGCATATTTCTCGTCAACTTTGGATCCGGTAGCTAGAGCGTTGCCGAGTTGTTTGAGAGCTACAGCGGCAGCGGCTGTCTCTGTTCGACAGTCTGCTGGTTTGGTGATGCATAATACTTTGATTGTAATGGTTCCACATGCAGTGGATACCTTGTTGAATCAGACCAAGACACAGCACTTAACTAGTGCTCGGTTGTCAGGTTACGAATTGACACTCTTAGCGAGTCATGTGCACATAAAGAGATGCAATACGTTGAATCCAGCTACGTTGTTGCCGATTTCAGTAGAGACAGATGTTTCTGAACAGCATGATTGTTTTCTTAGGACAGAGGAAGAAACAAAAGGGAGAATAGATCGTAGGGACACTCCTCTTGCAGAGTGTGATGGTACCTTATGGGTTGATGGTTCGTGCTTCAAGCTTCCGAATGGAGATACGACTGCGGGTAGACAGTCAAAATATCGAGTTGGAAATATCGACCTACCATAATATCGAGTCTGAAATATCGAAGGAGCATAATATCGAAGGCAAGAATATCGTAGGACAGAATATCAACCCAAGGTAAGTAATATCGAAATACTTAATATCGATGTAAGTAATATCGAAGTTAGTAATATCGATAGCATATATATCGATGTTAATAATTTCGATGACACTAATATCGATATTTGTATTATTTTATAGTTTTTTATTATGTATGTGTTATATGTTTAATTTAAGTATTTAAAATAATTACTATTATATGTGTATACATTTTCTATAATAATATAGAAATTTATAAGGAAATTTGATGTTTTAGTACCGGAGCGGGTTGTGGGTTTATAGGGGAATAGGGTGGGAAGTAATTTAATTATGGTAAGTTGATTAATAATTAGTAGGATTAATTAATTAATTATAATTATTTGCTAATTAATATTGATTAATTGGGACATAATTAATTGATTAATTGATATATATTTTCTGTTGCGGGATGTGGGTTTATAGGGGAATAGGGTGGGGAGTAATTTAATAATAATTAATTAATTAATATATGTTTTTAAATATTTATAACTAATTAATTGGCAAATAATTAATATTAATTAGTTAATTAATTAATATAATTTGGTACATATTTTAAATTAGTAATTAATTGGTAATTAAATAATATTAGTTAGTTAATTACATTATTAGAGTAATTTATTTATATATATATAATTTTTAGTTACTGTTAATTAATTAATTGGGGAAAAATGATATTAATTATTAAATTATATTAATTACAGCTTATGTGCTAATATATTTACTTTATTGTTATTGTTAATTAATTATTAATTGCTAATTAAATAATATTATTTAACTTTGGGTTAAGGAGTATTTTTAGGGTTCAGGGTCATTTTTGGGTTTTTGGGTAAAGGGGTATTTTGAGTGTTTAGGGGCAGTTTTCAGTTTTTGGGTAAAGGGGTATTTTTAGGGTTCAGGGTCAGTTTTCAGTTTTTGGGTAAAGGGGTATTTTTAGTGTTCAGGGTCAGTTTTCAGTTCATGGGTAAAGGGGTATTTTTAGGGTTCCGGGTCAGTTTTCTGTTTTTGGGTAAAGGGGTATTTTTAGGGTTCAGGGTCAGTTTTCAGTTCATGGGTAAATGGGTATTTTTAGTGTTCAGGGTCAGTTTTCAGTTCATGGGTAAAGGGGTATTTTTAAGGTTCAGGGTCAGTTTTCAGTTCATGGGTAAAGGGGTATTTTTAGGGTTCAGGGTCAGTTTTCAGTTTTTGGGTAAAGGGGTATTTTTAGGGTTCAGGGTCAGTTTTCAGTTCATGGGTAAAGGGGTATTTTTAGGGTTCAGGGTCAGTTTTCAGTTCATGGGTAAAGGGGTATTTTTAGGGTTCAGGGTCAGTTTTCAGTTCATGGGTAAAGGGGTATTTTTAGGGTTCAGGGTCAGTTTTCAGTTTTTGGGTAAAGGGGTATTTTTAGGGTTCAGGGTCAGTTTTCAGTTCTTGGGTAAAGGGGTATTTTTAGGGTTCAGGGTCAGTTTTCAGTTTTTGGGTAAAGGGGTATTTTTAGGGTTCAGGGTCAGTTTTCAGTTCTTGGGTAAAGGGGTATTTTTAGGGTTCAGGGTCAGTTTTCAGTTTTTGGGTAAAGGGGTATTTTTAGGGTTCAGGGTCAGTTTTCAGTTCGTGGGTAAAGGGGTGGTTTTTGAGTTCAGGGTCAGTTTTCTCGACTGTTGCACTCTCTGGAGTGGGAATAGTAATTTTATCCCTATGCTATCAAACGCTTTATATAATTAATTGTTAAAATATCACATGTTTATTTTATTTTTTATATTACTTACATTTTATGTATGTTATTGTTTTATGTTTGTACATGTATTAGTAAATTAGAATATATTTCATTAATTTAGAAATTAGTAAATTAATTATTAATACTTATTGTTCAGTACATATATATTATATCTTTACTGTATATATTTAATTAATGTATTATTAATATATATGTTTTATTTATTAATTTTAAACATTATTAGATACTTTTAAATATGTATATTTTATTTATTAGTGTTATATACTTACTTTTACATTTATATATATTAAAAAAAAAATCGATATTTTTAACATCGATATTTTTTACAACAATATTATTTTTTCGATATTTTTGTACTTACCATGTTGTAGATAGGATGTCGATATTTTTGCCCTCGATATTGTTGACTCGATATTCTTGTAGGTCGATATTTTTGTAGTCGATATTCTGTCATAGATCCACGACTGCGGCATATGCTGTTACGACTTTGCATACGATTGTTGAAGCTGCACGTATCCCACATAATTCAGCGTAAGCAGCAGAGTTGATTGCATTGACAAGAGCGTGTGTGTTGTCGAAAGGGAAACGAGTGACTGTGTATACCGATAGCCAGTATGCGTTTGGTGTGGCTCATAGTTTTGGACGATTGTGGAAAGAGCGTGGGTTCCTGACTTCGCATGGGACTAAGATTCAGCATGGTCAGTTGGTGAATGAACTTCTTGAGTCACTTACTTTGCCGTTGCAAGTTGCGATTGTGAAATGCAGTGCACATAAGAAGGTTAC
The DNA here is from genome assembly GCF_964263255.1 of Lissotriton vulgaris. Taxonomy (NCBI): domain Eukaryota; kingdom Metazoa; phylum Chordata; class Amphibia; order Caudata; family Salamandridae; genus Lissotriton; species Lissotriton vulgaris. Next base: position 101,228,348 of record NC_141689.1, on the reverse strand, counting down.
CGATGACGTTGGTCGTGGTAATGCGTTTGCGGATGAAGTTGCGAAAGATGTGGCGAGGGATGTGATGAGTCGAATGTATGTTGCAGGTCCGGCGAGAGGGGTTCCGTCCGGATAAAAGTATGTGTGAAGATACGATAGAGAGCGTGAAGTCCATTCAAGCTGAAGCTACAGAGAAAGAGTTGAATGAATGGAGAGAAAGTAAGGGTAAATTGGATTCGAATGGTTGTTGGATTGAGTTGTCAGAGCATCAGCGATGGTTGTTACCCGATGCGTATGTGCTTCCAGTGGTTACGATGGCTCATGGAATGAATCATATCAGTGTGAAAGGAATTTGCAAGTTGTTAGCTCCAGTATGGCAAAATGATGGAATTCCTAAAGTGTGCAGAGAATCTGGTTAAGAATTGTATAGTTTGTCTGATGTACAATCCTGGTAAGGGAACTCAAACTCCAGCTGGTCATTTTGCACCTCTGACGTATCCGTTCGAGGCTTTGCAGCTAGATTTCATCCACATGGAGAGGTGCAACAACTTAAAGTACGTGCTCGTGGTTGTTTTCTCTTTTTCAAGATGGGTAGAAGCATACCCTTTGAAAGGTAATACTGCCTTGTCCACAGCTAAAGCCTTCATTAAGGAATTTTTCCCTAGGTATGGATTGCCGAGAATGGTCTGGAGTGACAATGGGAGTGAATTTGTGGGTCAAGTGATGAAGAGAGTGTGTGATGGTTTAGGAATAAAACAGAAATTTCACGCTGCAAATCATCCCCAATCAGCTGGCCTAGTTGAATGCTATAATTAGGCCTGGGCGAAGCACTACGCTACGCTCGCGGTGTTTGCAAAGTCTGCGCAACTTCGCACTACGCGAGCTGCACGTAGCACAGTGCGAACACGCGTAGTGCAGCGTAGCTTAGTGCAGAGCTCATTTTTTGCTTGTTCGCGGACCTGAAAGTCATGTTTACGACCGCGAGCAAGCAAAATGACATCCCGGCGAGATTCTCAACGTGGGGAGGTAAGGTTTCTCATTATGAGCGGTTGCGCATGCTCGCGAACGCTCTCAATGAGAAATTACCAGTTCGCGTTGAGAAAGCTGCAGCTCGAGTTATAATCTACTCTAGCAGCAGAAAACTACAGCTCGCACTGTGCAAGATGCCGTTTTCAATGATTGCACAGTGCCGGATGCTTGTCCGCACTGTGCAATCATTGAAAACACTTCTTGCACAGTGCGAACACGCTACTACGCAGCTCGCGTAGTGCTACGTGAAGTTCGCGTAGTGCGAAGTGCACTTCGCGTAGCGTTACTTCGCGAACTACGCCCACCCTTAGCTATAATGGCACCCTTAAGCTAAAACTAGCCAAGATTCAGGCGAGCTCCGGTCTACAATGGCCCGATGCCTTGCCGTTAGCACTTCTGTCTACAAGAATGACTGTGCATTCACAAATGGGACTTAGTCCATATGAAGTAAATTTTGGTCGCCCGGCAAATATATGGGGAGTGCCGCGGCCGACCAAATTCAGTGAAATAGAGCACCCTGTAATGCTTGATTACCTTTATGAATTGACGACTAAATTGTGTGTTTTGCATCAACAGGTTCATGATACCTTGCCACAAGCATCTGACGATCCAGGACATGCTATCGAACCTGGATCCTGGGTCTTCGTGAGGAATTTCCAGCGGACCAAGAACGAGCAACCCCGCTGGAACGGACCTTACTTGGTGCTACTATCCACATGAACAGCAGTGCGAGTGCTTGGTAAAAAGAACTGGATCCATGGCGTACATTGTAAGAGAGCACCTTTGCCTCAGCCGTACGACCGGTGGGTCCAAGATGGTATTCCTGACTCTGAGACTGAAACCGTGCCTCGTTTTCTGCCTTTTAGCGATGCCCGTTTGATTGGAATGAACACTGAACGAGAAAGCGACGATCTTCTGCAAGAAGATGTGCCTCCGCCGAATCGTTTGGATACTTCTGAACCTGAGCTTTTGTACCGAGAACAGACATTGCCTGGCAAAGAGCGTTATTATTTGCGACCAAGAGTCGTGGGACTAATAAAGAAATAAATTCTTTCTTTGCTATTTTTTAAAGGTTAAGCTCTCATCCGAGGAACTATTTTGATTTTTGTTTTTCGAACCACCATCCGGGTTCAGCTGTAAGGTCGCGGTGCAAAGTCTTTGAAGTGCAAGCGGAAGACACTAGGTCGACGGTTCTGGTTGGTCTTTGGGCGTTCCCTGGACTGACAGACGCATTCCTTAGCACGGAACACCCTACCGCCGCGAACAGCACGGTTAGAGGATGGAGTTTTTCGAGATGGAGAGACCTGTTGAAAGAATGAGCTTCAAGGGCAAAATATGTATAGTGATGAGCAGAAAACGTTTTTTAATATTATGTCTGTTGATGTTGTTTAGTTTACTGATGTTTTTGATAGGATATGTGACTTTTTCTTTCAAGGTGACGTTCATACCCACTACACAACCTATGCCTCCTCCTACTGTTTCCTCGCATTCTTTTCACCCTCTGCCCGAACATGAGTCCATTAGGAGAATGGAATTTGTCAATAATTCCTTTGTTCAGCTTCTGCACCAACACCAGCTAGTAGTGAACACGACTAATTGTTGGGTGTGTGGTCTTATGCCTCATACTACTGATATAGGTATTCCTTACCTGGTTCTGCCTTTTAGCTACAATGGTTCTGTGTGGGCATACAGAACGATGTTCATCTATGCTGTTGAAGTCTACCCCCTATGTTCTGTGAAGGATAGTCCAAAGAATAGTGCTCTAGTCAAGGGTATAGTCGATATGATTAGAGGAATTAGTTCCTATGAGACTATCCCGAGAGATGAGACACAAGCATATATTGGACGGAACGTTACTGGATATGGAGCTAGTCTGAGTGTTAACCAGCGAGCGAAAAGATCCTCTCCGATTTGGATAGTGCCCCATCAGGGTCATTATTGTCTGCAAGGTAATGGCAAGAATCCGAGAGCTCAGTTAGGGAAGAGTATTTGCACTGAGACGTTTGTTTTTGCGTCCCAGTCTTCCCCATCATTTTTAGCAGCTAAGGGTACCTATTTCATTTGCTATGACAGAGCGTACACATGGTTGCCCCCTGATTTCTCGGGCACATGTTTTGTTTCATTCCTGTTGCCTCCTATGTATACAGCTGTGGCAGATTACCACAAGACGAGAGTTGTTAGAGAAGTCTTCAGTAAGGAAGATACTGCAGGACAAGAATTAGGAGATTTCTTGAAGGGTTTTCTGCCATTTTGGGGACCTATGGCTAACAGCAGGAACATTCGACAGTTGACGCGAGTGGTTGAGTCCACCATAGTCGAAACTGCCGTGCCCTTAGTAACTTGACTGCTGAGCTCCAGTCGGATCGTCTTATGACTCTTCAGAACAGAGTTGCGTTAGATGTCATACTTGCAGATAGAGGAGGGGTATGCAAATTGATTCAATCGAGCTGCTGCGTTTTCATTCCAGACAACGCTCCGACAGGGTACCAAGCCATTTCCAGGCTACATAAGGTCTCCGAGTCTGTACATGTGGACGAAGGAGATTGGTCGTTAATGGGATGGTTTTGGGGATTGTTACCCACCTGGGGATGGAAGATTGTGATGGTTATTGGGATGATCTTAGCTATCCTTTTCCTGTTCTGTCTTTGCGTACAGTGTGCTCCTGCTATATGTGGCCATTGTGCTATTTCGTGTGCAAGGAGACCTGTCCAGAGAGAGCTGCTAAGTAATAGGATGATGCTACAGCAACATCTTGATGATCTGATGAATATAGACCTGGATTCAGACTGACATGAGTTTGGGTTTATTGCCTGTGTAAGGGCAAAAGGAGGGTCTGAGGTTCCGTGAATTCTGAACCTGGGTCATAAAGGTTGTGGTTTTGTTACGAATTTGGTAACAGCGAACCGTAAACAGTGATTTCAGCAAGTATGAGTGTTTTCATCATGTTACACCGATGGATTCCCTGTGTATTTGAAGATTTCGTTCTGTACCCTTGGGTTCCATTTTGTGCATGGCAGCCATTTTGTGGTTGCCCTCACATAGGCTGATGATTGTGGCCAAACGAGTCTTTTGGACACATACACCTTAGCTTGAGTTTGTGCTGACTTCTGTTTGACCTGAGTGAACTGACCCTGTTGCCTGAAGCTGACCTTGCCAAACCAGTTCTTGCCCTTTAGCTGATCAAGATTAAGGATCAGAGCACAGGACATCATAAAGTTTTACCACACACAAACATGCCTTATCCTATTTCTATCTGTTTCTGTTTCCTTCTTTATGGTCTATTTATGATGTGGGTTGTGGTCCTTTTTATTATGGGTTTGTCCGGCTTGTCTAAAGAAGAATGTTTATCTTGGGTTTGTTTGATGATTAATTATGGGCTGGACAAACTGAAAAATGGGTTTGTCATCATGCAATGCTTTTTGTCGTGGAAACATGTGAGTGGTCAAACTGTGAATAAGGAATGTTTGCCTGAAGCACAATTTTTTGTATAAAAAGGGATGGCTTGCTTTATAAAGTTGAGCAGTCTCCTGAGAACATACACCATTTTGTACTTCTAGGACCTCTGTTACTGGCTGCAGCTAATAAATTTGTTCTTTGACGCCACCAGGAAGTATCCTGTGTCTCTGTATTCTAAGACAGGTGAACCCGAAGACTTTGGGCGTGCTCCTAGCACCGCTGGGTTTAAATCCCGGTTCTTCACCTGCCTGGCCAATGCTCCATCCATCTACCACCTGCAGCGCCTCCGATCGGCCCATACTTACAGTGGGTCGAGCCCCTGCACCCTTGGGGGCATATTTACAATAACTGGTGCATCTCTGCAAATCAGCAGGGATGCGCCAGTTATTGTGCGCCACAGCTCCGCAACCATGGATGCGCTGCATTTACAATGCGGCGCACCATGGGGCAAAAACGGCACAGATGCGTGACGCATCTGCTGCCGTAAAAGTGACGCATTGTTGGAGTTGCGGCGCAAGCGCGACGCAACTCCAGCAATGCTCTGGGGGCCCTATCTTGTTAATGCTGCGTCAATCCTTCCACCTGCTTCAGGCAGGCGCAGGGTTTTGACGCAGCATGGGCCTAAAAGTGATGAGTGAAATCAGCCACTTTTAGGAGGCATTCCTGCGCCGGAACACCACCCCCTGCACAGGAACGCCGACATGTGGCGCAGGGCATTACAACGTGATGCATCTCCCAGATACGTCACGTTGTAAGTACCCCCGCAACATGGAGCAGGATTTGCGCCGCCGCTGCGTCACAAAAGTGTTGCAACAGTTGCGTAAATGAGTTGCAAGGGGCTTTTAAATCTGCCCCTTGGTGTCCATCTGAACGCGGAGAAGCTAAGTAAGGGTGACTTGACTGTTGGGCCTCACAGCTTGGACCCCTCCTACTTTCGCCCTTTCACTGAACTGTTCCACTCCAAACTCATACTAATCTCAGGCTCTCCGTCTGCCAGCGCCCCTCCCCCCACCCGTCAGGGGCCCTATTAACCTGCATGCATACAGCTGGTCAAGTCACTTCCTCTCTGCCATGATCCCTGCTGCTTAGTGTGCCTCCCCATTACATCAATCACTTGAATCACTTGGAAAGCAGTTACTCACTGTGCAAGGCGAGAGTTGAGCAGCAATTAGGTAGGACGTGCCTTGTGGCCACAAAGACGACTCCCGTGGCAAACCTCATCCGGACTCTGCCGGGCATGATGCAAAGTGACTCTCAGTAATAAATGAGAGTTCCATCGACCGCCATGGTCCGCGGTCAGCTCCGGGCAGTATCTGTATTTTAATTTCTTTCTAAATTTACCACTAGTTGAGCTCTGCCTGCCATTACCAGTTCAACCTCCCTCCCACAACGATCCGCTCGCGACAGAGCTCTGACTGTTGTGATGTCATCTATCACGAATGTCGCGCAGGTAATAATGTTACATTGTTTATTTTATTTATTTTTATTTTATTTTAGCTGTTTTATAGCGCGCTCAGTTACTACCAGAGTGTCGTGGCGCGTGAAGAGAAAAACAAGCAGGTGACCAAAAGAAAGAAGGTTGAAGTTCATGTTTCTTTTTTTTTTTTCCAGTTTTTATATAAGCTAATAAGCAGTTCTGAAGAGATATGTTTTAAGTGCCTTCTTAAATGATACAAAATTTTCAATTAATCTCAGGGAGTGGGGGAGAGTGTTCCAAGTCCTAGCCGCGGTGACAGCAAGCGACTGGCCTCCCAAACGTACTCGCTGAAATCGGGGCACTCTTAAAAAGTTGCAGTCAGCTGAGCGTAATGCCCGAGTGGGGACATAACGGTTAAATCTTTTCCTCAGATAGGAAGGGCCAAGATCATGAACTGCTTTAAAAGCTATGGTAAGAATTTTAAAAGTTATCCTCTGTGCTACTGGCAGCCAGTGTAGTTCCTTCATGTGAATCCGAAAACTTTCTCTACACGGCACATTGCACAGCAAGCGTGCAGTCGCATTCTGGATAATCTGAAGCCTTGAGATTAAAAAAGCCGGAGCTCCACACAGCAGAGAGTTGGCATAATCGAGCCGAGATAGAATAAGGGCCCTCGCAACCGACTCTCTTGCTGAAGATGGTAGGTAAGGAAAGATCTTTCTCATGGCTTTTAAGGATCCGAAGCACACCCCAGCAAGTCTCTTTATGTGTGCTTCAAATCGCAGATCCTCTCCAAACCAGACTTCCAAGTTCTTAGCAGGAATATTAACGGAGCTTGGCTGGGGAAAATCGGAAGGCCACAGAGTTTCTCTGAAGTTAGACGGAAACTGACCATACAACAAGATTTCAGTTTTATCTTCGTTGCACTTCAGCTGTGCTGCTGCCAACCAGTTGAACACAGCAGAAAGACACGAACGAACGACCTCAGTATTAGTATTCGCATCCGGCCACGTAAACAAAAGTTGCGTGTCATCCGCATACACTATTATTTTTGCTCCCATTTGTTCAGCTAACACAATAAGAGGGGTGAGATATACATTAAAAAGGAGGGGGCTCAACATAGAGCCCTGGGGCACCCCTGTAGTGAGGGGTTTGGTCGAGGATGAATAGGGTGGGATCCAGACCTGCTGAGACCTGTCTGATAAAAAAGATTTCACCCAATCCAATGCTGAACCCAATATGCCGATGTCCGCCAGACGCGCCAGGAGTAATGAGTGCGGAACAGTGTCGAACGCGGCAGAGAGGTCTAATAAAATCAGAACCGCTCTGCCGCCACTGTCTAAGCACTCCCTGATCGCCTCTGTAACCTCTACAAGCGCTGTCTCCGTGCTGTAGGCTGCACGGAAGCCAGATTGGGCTGGATGTAACGCCCCTGAGGATTCAACAAAGGCATTGAGCTGGGAAAATGCAAGTTTCTCACCAACTTTTGCCATAGCTGGCAGAAGAGAAATAGGTCTGTAATTACTCGGCACCGCTGGGTCCGCTCCTGTTTTCTTTAGCAGTGGCAAAAGCTTAGCCTGTTTCCATTCTTTGGGGACTATTGCAGTAATAAATGAAAGTCCTATTATTTGAGAGACCTCAGATACCACTATTTCAGCTGCTTCAGCCAACACCCGGGCCGGGCAGATATCCCCAGGAGCACCAGATTTTAGTGATTTAATTGCTACCAAGGTATCGGCGACCGAAGGGGGGATAAATCTCTCCATGGTGACGATGGGTGGAATCTTAATTTCATCGTTAGCCACCATCTCATTTCCTCCTCCAATTATTCTCAAACTATGTTGGATATTGGCAATTTTTGTTAGGAAGAAGGAGGAGAGATTTTCACACCATTCGGTAGAAGGACTCATAGATATCTGCTCAGCGCAGGGAGAGAGAAAGCTGTTAACTATCGAAACAATTTCGCGACTATTGTTGTTAGCTCTCTCAATTCTTCTTGAAAAATACTCCGTTTTTGCATGTTTAATGCTAACATAGTATTCTCGCTGAGCTGAGCGATACACTGCTTTAGCCTGAGGGCAGTAAGCTATCCTCCATACTCGCTCCAGTTTCTTGCAGGCTAATTTGAGAGTACGGAGATGGGGCGAATACCAGGGCACTGTTGTTGCTCTGAAGCTAGCCATTCCCCAAGCCTGCAAGAAGAAGCGTCGTGTATGGTGCACTGCTGCTTAGTGCTAAATTCAACTTTACTTGTCTCAGTGTGGTGCGTCTGAAAGCGGCGCAGCGCCAGTGAGGCACGACAGGCTGCTGGGCAGATAGATTTGTTACATTGAAGCACTCTCAGCCACTCGAGCGGAGAGCAGTCCTAACTATTAACATACTGAGCCCAGCTGCTGGCAGCAAGTCTGCAGGGAGAAGCAGCCCCCGCGGCGTGGCCTGGCACCCTGCTTAGCCAGAGTTTCAGAGTGGCAATAAATGCGTGACAATGAATTTCAGTGCGGTGATGCGCAACACCACACTGAAATGCGTGAGCGTCACACCTGATGCGTGATACTTGACAGGCCTGGAAACTGCAGATAAAGCGGCGATAATGGGCTTGATAATATGCTCCTGTGAATTCCCAAAGCAGCCCAGGTTCTGGTGTTAACCTGGGCTGCTATGGGAATCCCTTCCCCCCCCAACTTACCTCATCTCCTATTCCTCCCCCCCACCGTATGTCCCCTCCCGCATTACTTCAGCCTTACCACTAGCTAACACGCTCCTCGTCCCATCTGCACTATCACGATACTCCAATCTATTCTCCTCCCCCATACTTCTTCCCATCACCCCCTTCTTTAGTCCACCTCTCCTCCAACACTCTTCCCCAATTAACTGTCTCTATGCTCCCCTTAGCCCTCCTTCCGTCCCTTCTCTCCACCCCTTCATTCCCTCGTCATTCACCCCGTGTTTGCCACATTCCCACTGTATCTCGCTCCTCCTTCCTACTCCTCCAGTACTGCCGCACTACCCCCTTTCCCCTCCTAGGAACACCTTCCTTCTCCCTCCCTCGGGCCCAGTAGAACCACTTACCCTCCTCAACTTCCCTTTCTCTCAACCCCCCTCACTCTGCCAGATGACCGTTCCCTCGCTGCTACCTCTCCTAACTGACAGGACCTCCGCAACCAATGCACCTCTTTTCCGCTCAAACCTCCTACACTCCCATGACGCCACGCAGGCCTCCCCCCTCCTACTTCCCTGCCGACATGTTCCGCACATTTCTCCCTCTAAATTTGTCCATAATTCCTCTCGCAACACCAACAATGACAACTCTCCCTTAACCCCCAATTCATTTACTCCAGCTCCCAACCTCCACCTTTCCCCGCCTGTGAACCCCACCCCCCAACACACCCCCTGTCCCCCCACCTCTCCCTGCCGTCCACCACCAATTCCACCCCCCCTTATTTCAATCGAGCCACCCAACCTTCCGTGCTCTGCCTCTTTCTCACTGGAAAATACGCTAGGCTCTCTGATCACCTCCATCTCTCAGCTGACAGCTGCCATTTCACTTTTATGCTCTAAGATCCCCACCCCTCCATGCACCTCTACCCCCTCCCAACTTCCCCAGAGATGCACCTCGCCCCCTCACCCCAATACAGCCAAGCTCAACCCTTCGTCTGCAAGCGTCGTTAACTCACACAAGCCCTTGAACGCCACACTTCTTCAACAGGCATACCCTAGCAACCCCACTGTCTACACTATTCCGACAATCACCTCTGTCAGAACAAAGCGTCCACCTAAACCCTCCCGAGCACCTCCGCAAATGTACAATATCCCGATCACACTTCAGAGCCCAAGTGCCCCCGTCACCAAAACAGTCTTGACAGCGCTGCGCTGTATGCTTCACAACTGCAGATCTGCAGTAAAACACAAACTTGAAATCTCCGACACCATCACCCTTCACAAACTTGACATGCTCTTCCTCACAGAGACCTGGTTCAAAGATACCTCTCACTCTATATTTGATCTCCTATTACCCACAGGTTATTCCATATTTAGGAATGACAGAACTGAAAACACGGGGGGAGGTGTTGCAGTCATCTTCAGAAACGCCCTCCAACTTAAGGCGTCTCCTAGCAGCTCCTCCCACACCTTTGAATGCCTTTCTCTTGAGCTTCAATTGCAACACCGTTCACCGCTCAGATTCCATATCATTTACCGCCCGCCTCGTAGCAGTAGCTCTTCGTTTATAGAAGATCTCAAAGACTTCATCAGCGACCAATACTCTCAAAGTGACAATCAGACCATCGTGGGTGACTTCAATCTCCACTGGGGCGCACCACAAGACTCCTCTGCGAACTCACTGGCCATCTTCCTCTCGGCAAATGATCTTATCCAACACTGCACTGAACCAACCCACTCTAAGGGCGCAATCCTGGACCTTGTTATTTCTAAAGCAGGCATGCTTTCTACTACTACCCCTATTCATGTAGATTGGTCTGACCACCACCTCATCCCATTCTCTCTTCAACTTTCACACTCTATAACTCTTGGCCAACCCAAGAGGGCCATCTCCTGGTTCCGTGATGCCAAAAACATTGATGTCGGTCCCCTCTGTGAATCAGCTTTGCTTTCACTTCCAAGGCTAGACCCGAACATAGCTGTTGACGATCTCACCTCCCAATGCCTCACAGTTCTTGAAGATTAATAACGTCGCTCCACTCAAAAGCAAAAGGATAAGGCCCACTCCCTCAGCACCTTGGTTCAACAAATCCCTTTATGAGGAAAGGAAGCAGCTAAGATTCCTGGAGAAGCAATGGAGGCAATTGCCTTCCACTGACAATTTAGCCTTGCTTCGCACAGCAAGATCCAAATACCACAAGCACATCTTCCTTGAGAAAGCGACGCACTTCAAAACCCTCCTTGATTCCACCAAAAATAGACCCAAAAAACTATTCGATCTCATCAAGACTCCGAGCTGCTCTCCCCCAACCTCCAAGGTGGAGGATTCTACAAAGAGAGCAGCGGATTTCGCTACTTTCTTCGATGGAAAGGTGAAATCACTTGTGGATCAGGTTGCTCATCCTACACCTCCAGAGGAGCGCAAATCCTTAGCCATTTGGCAGAGCTTGGACCCCATATCTGAAGATGCCCTTCTCAAATGCATACGCGAAACAAAGCCCTCCAACCATTCTCTTGACCCTATCCCCAGTGCCATTGCCATTGACTTCTATACCCATTCCCTTTCCTATTGGAACACTCTGATCAACCTCACCCTCTGGCAAGGCTCCCTTCCTGTCCCCTTCAAAACTGGGCAGGTCACCCCTCTGCTGAAAAAGCCCACTGCTGATGCGAATGACCTCAACAACTTCCGCCCCATCACTAACCTTCCCTTTCTTGCAAAGATAACGGAAAGATGTGTAGCCAAACAACTCTCTCGTCATATCAAGGACAATGATCTTCTTGACAATTGTCAGTCCGGCTTCATCCAAAACTGCAGCACTGAAACAGCCCTACTGCAAGTGGTTGATGATGCGCTGAGGATACTCGACTCAGGGGGGTCCTGTCTGCTAATTCTCCTTGACCTCTCCGCAGCCTTCGACACTGTTAATCACAACACCCTCCTCAATATTCTTCAACAGAGAATGGGCATGGAGGGCACTGTGCTTAAATGGTTTGCATCCTTCCTCTCTGACAGATCTCAAATGATCAAAATAGCGAACAGTCTTTCTTCTCCTGTGGCGGTGGGTCAAGGTGTTCCCCAAGGCTCTATACTTGCGCCCACACTGTTCAATCTCTACTTAGAACCACTGGGAAACCTCCTAAGCAAATACGGGATTCACTATCATCTCTATGCAGATGACACTCAACTCTACCTCAAGGTTGCCTCCACTCATGATCTCTCCATCCTAAGATCTACTCTTGACTCCATTCAAAACTGGATGTCATCTCATCAATTAATTCTGAATCCCTCCAAAACTGAATTCCTCCTCTTCTCCTCCTCACTCTCTCCTCCCCCGGTTCAATCATGGATGGATCAGATGAATCTACTAAACAACAAACCCATCATTGTCGACAGCGCAAAATCTCTTGGTGTCATTCTAGACAAAAAACTCAATCTAACTCCCCACATCAATTCTATTGCAAAATCCGCTCGCTACCAACTGCGCCTTCTTTGGGGAATCCGTCGCTTCTTCCCGGAGCAGGACCTTATAACCCTGGTGCAATCGCTGGTCCTCTCCAGACTAGACTACTGCAATTCTCTTCTTACTGGCCTCCCCAAATCTCACCTGTCCCCACTTAAGTCTGTCTTCCATTCAGCAGCTCGTTTCATCTATGGGGCCAAAAGAAGCGATCACATCACACCGTTGTTATCCACCCTCCGCTGGCTTCCCTTCGAGGCTAGAGCTATCTACAAGACCGCTTGTATCACCCACAAAGCCTTGCACTCCTCCTCTCCCCGCTACCTGGTGAATAAACTGAAACTCTCTGGAGGCTCTAGACCTTCACGCAATGCCGAGAATCTACTGCTTGAACCTCCCACTTTCAAGAAGGAAAGAACAATGGCCCAATCCTTTTCAGGCAACGCAGTGAGAATCTGGAACTCGTTTCCGCCTGAGCTGCGCACCACCGCCTCCTCCCAGGCCTTCAAAAGGGACCTCAAAGTTCTCCTCCTCCAGAGACACCTCCAAAAGTAATTCACGTCCTCTTGCTATTCGGAGGAAGACTTCCCACTACTGATATTTTCTACTTTCCATGACCATGGGAGTGCCTTCCCAGTGTTTTCCTGTGGTGGGAGTGTCTGCCTTTTTGCAGTATTCTCCATGTACTTGTGTTCGGTGCCCTTTTGTAACATGCACACAACACTTTGCCCTTGTAACACACGGTTGCTACCTCTCACATGTTTTTACCTTTGATACTTGCACAAGTGCCACCTTGCCTACGTAACGCCTGTTCTTGTGCCTAGCACTTATTGCAGTATTATACCTCAAATTATACTCTGTTTTCTCTTATAACTGCACACTTGTCACTTTTCCTCTTGTGCACTTTTGACTACCTCATGTATTTTTAGTTGTTCACAATTTTTACTACCTCAAGTATTTTGTTTGCTCACAATTGTCACTATTACCTTTACTACCTCATGTATTTTTGGTTGCTCACAATTTGTACTACCTCAAGTATTTTGTTTGCTCACAATTGTCATTATTACCTTTACTACCTCATGTATTTTTGGTGGCTCACAATTTTTACTACCTCATGTTTTTTGTTTGCTCACAATTGTCACTATTACCTTATGTAAGTAACGTATGTTTTAGTAATCTGATCTTCTGTAATGTTTCTCATTATGTTTCATTTCTGTTCCTAATGTGAAGCGCTCTGACGCCTTCGGGTAAAGTCCGCGCTATATAAAAATGCATAAATAAATAAATAAATAAAAATAAATCAAGCTCATTATCGCTGCTTTAGCAGCAGTTTCCTGACGTTAAAGCGCAATCATTTTATCACCGTTCTTGATAATATGCCCCTAAATATTCTAAACCTGGTGCAGATGATCTAAACTATTTGCTAGAAATGGACCCAAAACGTCTATATTGTTATCTCTATGCATTTTAAATGCTAACATATATCTCTATCTTGGATTTTGAGGAAAGCCACCCATACCAGCATTTAAATAAAATGTTTCAACCATTCAGAGAGCTTTTAACTAAATAAAGCTTGGGTATCCCCCTAGTTCTTTCAAGGGGCCATGTTGCCCCCATGTGGCTTTTTCGAATATGACACATTTTGAATCTTGCTATTTGATGCCATTTCTAAGATATATAAGACTAGCAGCCCGTCCCGACGTTGTCCGGGTATGAATTGCTGCCGGTCAGTAGTATATTGTTTCGTAGGATTTCATTTTGATAGCATTTCTTATCTGTGACAGGCCTGTGAAATGCTCTGATTCACAGTGCACTGCTGATGCACTTAAGAGTACGCGTTCAGTAGTGTGTGAACTCGAGTTTCCCTACTTTATTTTCCTTGCAATATTATATAGCGCGAACTCGGCAACATGCCCTGAGCACAATTTACTTTACAGAAGAACACATTGATTTGTGGTAGGCACGGGTATACAAAGCGATTTGCCTGGAATCACAGGATGTTGAGCTGATGACGAGATTCTAACGTAGCTCCTCATCTCTAAAGTTCACAATTCTAGAACTTGTGGTGGGAGGTGTGTCTAAAAGTGTATGTCGGTGCTGGGCATCAATGAGAGAGACCTGTGCATTTTTCCAATTGGTGGTGAAAACATATGAGTATGTTGCTGGAGATGTGGGCGGCCGTGCCACCAATGTACTTACGGGGGAGGGTAAACACCCATTATTCCGCAAATTTCTTTCCGCATACCATCACTCTGCATACTTTCATTACGAAAGTACCATGACTCCGCAATGCCATTATAACGCATGGCATTACATTTTATATGCTTTTACCAGGCATACATTTACAACGAAATTCGTTGTAAATGCATGAATGGTAAAAGCATGTTTCAAAAAAATGTTTGGATAAGGCAAGTATGGGTATAGGGGTATATGTTTTGGGGTACTGAGGTATATTTTTTTGGGTGTTTGGGTATTTTAATGGTTCAGATATAGTTTTGGGTTATGGGGTACAGGGGTATTTTTAGGGTTCAGGGCTAGGTTTGGGTTTTGGGGTATAGGGGTATTTTTAGGGTTCAGGGGTAGGTTTTGGTTTTGGGATACAGGGTAGGTTTGGGTTTTGGGGTACAGGGGTATTTTTAGGGTTCAGGGGTAGGTTTGGGTTTTGGGGTACAGGGGTATTTTAAGGGTTATGGGCTAGGTTTGGGTTTTGGGGTACAGGGGTATTTTAAGGTTATGGGGTAGGTTTGGGTTTTGGGGTACAGGGATATTTTTAGAGTTCAGGGGTATGTTTGGGTTTTGAGGTACATGGGTATTTATAGGGTTCAGGGCTAGGTTTTGGTTTTGTGGTACAGGGGTATTTTTAGGGTTTAGGGATAGGTTGGGGTTTTGGGGTACAGGGTATATTTATAGGGTTAAGATGGGTTAGTGTTTAAGGGTGTTGGGGTATTTTATAGAGTAAGGGTGGGTTATGATTATGGGGTGCAGGGGTATTTAAAGTAGGGGTGGGCGGAATTGGCGCGAACTTGGTACAATAAATCCGCAATATTTCGTTCCGTCAGATTTCCAATTATTAAAACAGAAACCTCATATATTCAAGGTAAAATAACACGGGCCTTATTTATGAAGGCCTTGTGCCACCGATGCGTCACTTTTTCCCATGTTAAAAGTGACGCACCGGCGGCGCAAGGCCTTCATAAATAAGGCCCCAAGTATTTCTACATGCTAAAATGCATATAGTCATTTCACAAAAGTGAAATTAGCTTCCAGCAAGCAGTGAGAGAGGTGATGATTTTGAGATCAAGCCCCTGCAAACCATTATGGGACGAGATTAGCAGTGGGAAGTGAATATTATAGTATCCAAATAATTCTACAAAGAGCTGCAGTTCACCTCGTTCTCCCCAGTTGTCCCCAAGAGACAAATGCAATAGCATTTAAAATATTATACATCAAGCTGCAGTTCACCTCATGGTCCCTAGATGGTACAGGGGTATTTTATGGTTCAGGGGTAGGTTTGGGTTTTGGGGTACAGGGATATTTTTAGAGTTCAGGGGTATGTTTGGGTTTTGAGGTACAGGGGTATTTATAGGGTTCAGGGCTAGGTTTTGTTTTTTGGTTACAGGGGTATTTTTAGGGTTTAGGGGTAGGTTTGGGTTTTGGGGTACAGGGTATATTTATAGGGTTAAGATGGGTTAGTGTTTAAGGGTGTTGGGGTATTTTATAGAGTAAGGGTGGGTTATGATTATGGGGTGCAGGGGTATTTAAAGTAGGGGTGGGCGGAATTGGCGCGAACTTGGTACAATAAATCCGCAATATTTCGTTCCGTCAGATTTTCAATTATTAAAACAGAAACCTCATATATTCAAGGTAAAATAACAAGGGCCTTATTTATGAAGGCCTTGTGCCACCGATGCGTCACTTTTTCCCATGTTTAAAGTGACGCACGGGCGGCGCAAGGCCTTCATAAATAAGGCCCCAAGTATTTCTACATGCTAAAATGCATATAGTCATTTCACAAAAGTGAAATTAGCTTCCAGCAAGCAGTGAGAGAGGTGATGATTTTGAGATCAAACCCCTGCAAACCATTATGGGACGAGATTAGCAGTGGGAAGTGAATATTATAGTATCCAAATAATTCTACAAAGAGCTGCAGTTCACCTCGTTCTCCCCAGTTGTCCCCAAGAGGCAAATGCAATAGCACTTAAAATATTATACATCAAGCTGCAGTTCACCTCATGGTCCCTAGATGTCCCTGATGAGGCAAATGCAATAGCATTTAAAATATTACACATCAAGCTGCAGTTCACCTCATGAACCTAGATGTCCCTGATGATGCAAATGCAATAGCATTTAAAATATTATATATCAAGCTGCAGTTCACCTCGCCGTCCCTAGATGTCCCTGATGAGGCAAATGCAATCGCATTTAAAATATTATACATCAAGCTGCAGTTCACCTCGCCGTCCCTAGATGTCCCTGATGAGGCACATGCAATAGCATTTAAAATATTATACATCAAGCTGCAGTTCACCTCGTCGTCCCAAGATGTCCCTGATGAGTAAAATTCAAAAACATTGAAACCCTTTCAGGAATGCTAAAAATTATGCTAAGCTTATCCCATAATGCTTTGCAGGGCATTTTAGTTGTATTGTTGCCCATAACTGTGCTTGGGGTGGTTCTAAGAGAATGGGACCACCACTGAATTACTATTTAAAGGGAGCAGGAATGTATAGAACCTGGGAAGAAAAAACAACACTCGTGACGGAATGCCCCCAGCGATTGTCACGCCCCCCAGCGCACACCCACAGCACAATGCAGACACGCCCACAAGGGACTACTTTGCTGGCACGGTTCTTTTACATTTTAAATGTATATGGTGGGCGTCTGCATAGCCTATGTCCTTCTGCTGCAACTGCCCTTTCCAACGCTGTATTGGGTGTTGTGATTGGTTCTGTGGTGCCTGAGTTTACCTGGCCAAAAGGTACAAGTTCTCTCTTTATAATAGTAGTATAGATATATCAAATACATTAGATTACAGAAGCACAGGTCAAACACTGTGCAGACGAAACCTTAAAGTGGGTACATATTGCTCAAATTTGGCCGAGAGCTTACCAGATATGCTGAAGAAGGCTGAAAAACATCTATCCTTTTCCAAAGCGCACATAAACTTCTTTTTCCGTACCTTCCCTTTTTGTTTGTTTATTGGATTCGTTTTCTTTTTTGTGTGGATTCTTTTAGCATCAGGAAGACTTCTTTTAGCAGCACACTCAATGAAAACTACAACATTAATTCTAACATCTCAGTCATTATTGGGACCAGCAGAATTCTCCCCTCTCCCGGCTCTCCCAGACCGCTCCCGCAATTTACCGCCATCCACTAATGCCTCCCCCGAACCCCCCCCATAACTAACCCTAACATGCATGCTTGTGAACTGCCGCTTGGCGGTTCAGTATGCAACAGAAATTTCCGAAAGGGAAGATATAGATGTCGCCTTCCTAACGGAAACTTGGCTTAACGATCTTTCAACACCCATCTTCGACTTACTCTCCACACCAACCACCCCCCCCCGGCAGAAAAGACAGACCTCAGAGAATAGGAGGTGGTCTAGCAATAATCTTTTAAAACAAACTCCAGCTCTCCCTTGTGAGAAGTTGGCCTGTCATATGCTGTCCACCATTCTAGTCGGCACCTTGCACCAGTCCAAACGACCCTTATTGATGGTAGGTTTAAAGACAACCTATATGGAAAGCTATCCTAGTGGTAGCTGGCGAGAGCAGCCTTCAGACTAAGTCTTGAAGGAATGTAAGGCAGGTTATTTTGCCAGTCTATAATCTCATGAATGACCAAATGAAAGGAGAACCACACCAGAAATAAATATAAAATATATGTATTTATTCTAAACACATCCCTCTAGTCTCTTTATAAGGCTAGAGGCAAAAGTACATTCAGTAAACATATTTAGCACACAGTGAATTAGCACAGTATATGTTGAGCCCTAGGGGCGTACCAAACCATATACTAAGAAAGTGGTATGAGAACCACAACTGACATAGATACAAGGCCAGGAGCCTATAGAACTGCTGGGGCCACCAGGAACCACCCAAGGTAGTGACACAGGGGACCCACGGGCGACGCGTGCAGTGCTTAAACACAGCAGCGAATCACCATTAACTTCTATGGAGAAAGTTGCAGTTAGAAAATTACAGATTAAGGACACTTAGTAGAGGACTTGGAGAAAACTCCTTTAAAACTAGGAGGCTCTAAAGTTAACACCCACGGGAGCACCAAAGTACTCGAGTTACCTCACCAAGGGAAGCCAGGTGCATAGGTGTCTTTTTGTGTCAGGTTTCATCGTCGATTTCAATGGCGAGCTGCTGAAAAGTACTGCAGGCGGCCAAGTGAAGAGTGTCCGGGTGGATCCAAGGGTGTATTGGAGATCTGAAGAACCTGAAAGCAGAGGGGACAGAGTCTGAGTCACTAGCCAGTGACCAGGAAGGGGATGAGAAGATGCCAACCGATGTTGGGTGATTTCAGGTGAAGAAGGTGAAGCTTGACTCTTCAGCCATGAGGACCAGGAAGGTGTTGAGGACAACCAAGAGCTGGATTTTAGTGGTCATATGAAGGATGTCGAGTGCTGCAGTGTTGGTTTCTGGATTAGACCCAACAAGCCTTGGCAATACCAACCCATGCAGAAAGCAAAGAGTGGCTTCGGTGCAGACCAGCAAGGTCTGAGGGACTAACCCTTTAGAGGCGAGTCAGGGCACGTCTGGAGAAAGCAGAAAAGCCCAAGAAACAGAAGAGTTACCTTCGTGGGAACTAAACCAGTCGACAGACACGGGATCGCAAAGGGGCCTCAAGCAAAAATACTAGAAGCGGGCTCACGGAACACTCATGGAGTGTAGGCCCACAATCTACAATGCAGATGGTGCTTGGGGCTTGGACTACCAGTAGCCTAATGCACAACTTCGGGAAAGCTCGAGAAGTTGATGCACTAGCAAATGTACATGGTGTCCAGGAGTTCCGTTCCCACATCACTTGTGAGGGCTGCGGGTCTCAATTTCACTGGGATCTTGTGTCGGCCTCTCAGAAGTCTGAAAGTCTATGTCCTGAGTCACAAATCCATCAGGATCCGGCCAGAGCCTTGAAAATGCAGACTGGCAAGATGCTTCTTTGGTGCCTGTTTAAACAGGGGAGTCACTCCTTGACCCAGAGGGAGATTCTTCCGCCTTCTAGTCGATGTAGAATGTCGAAGTTCCAGGATATATGTTGCAGAGTTTCGTCCAGGTGTATTCTGAAGTCGTAAGGACTGGGTTCCTATACTTATACTGGGATAAGGGGTTGGACATATGCTGGGGAACCACCGATTGGAGGATGTAGTGAGAGGGATGGCCACACCCCTTTTCCATTGTACAGTTTCATGCCAGAGCAGGGGCTGAGTGCCCCTGCAACCAGTTTGAACTGGGATATGCACAGGGACACCAAGTGTGTCCCCAGCACTGTCTGAAAAGCATTCTATGAATGCACCCAAAATAATAATAATAATAAATGAGTTTCTAAAGCCCATGGTTATACTACACAGTATGTCCCCATGCTGCAGCTAGTTTCCCGTCCCGGACAGATTGCGCAGGATGCAAAAGCCGTCCCTTACAGAGGCATTATTTTTGGAAGAGCCATGTTTTTAGTCTTTTTCGGAAGATCCCCTCCGATGGTTCAGACCTGAGTGACTGCGGAAGGTCATTCCAGAGTTTGGCGGCCAGCCATCTGAAAGATCTTCCCTCCATCCACGCTCTTTTGATTACTGGTAGTTCTATCCTTTCTGTTCCCACAGATCTCAGAGCCCTGGTAGGTATGTAAGGGGTCAGTAGATTGTGGAGGTGGCTCAGGCCCTCTCCATGCAGGATACAGTGACTAATGCATAATGTTTTGAACACAATTCTCTCCCCAACCAGGAGCAAGTTTAGCGTTGCCAGAGCGTTCTAGGATGGTGCTCTTCTGAGTAGCCTTAGAACAAGGCAATCTGCTGCATTTTGAATGTCCCGCAGTCTTTGAACACACCTCCTATTTGCTGCCAGGTACAGTACATTCCCGTAGTCCAGGTGCGATGTCACCAGAGCATGGACCAGCGTTTTTCTGGCGGTTGCAGGGAGCACATCCAGTGTGTTCTGGAAGACCTTCATTATTCCAAAACATTTTCCAGAAACCACCCTGGTGTGGTGGTTGAAGGGGAGTTTTGGGTCCAACCATATTCCTAAGTTCTTAACCTGTTCCTTGGGAACAGATGTGGAGCCCAGGGACTGGTGTCACCACCTTGAGGTCTAAATAGACGGCGTCCTGCCAACTATTAGCACCTCCGTCTTGTTTCCATTCAATGTAAGGCAATTCCTATCCATACAGCCCTCTAGCTCCTGTATGCAAGTGGAGAAATTGGTGGCTGCCTTTTCATGGGCTTGGGATACCACTATTTGCGTGTCATCCGCATATGACATAACACTGATGTCGTATTTTGCAATTAGGTCTGCTAAGGGAGGCATACATGAATTAAAAAGGGTGGGACTAAGGATGGAGCCCTGGGGTACTCCTCGTGTCAGCCTAATGTTTTTCAAGTAGAACGGTCTCTGCAACACTTGGAAGCTCCGACCTTGTAAGAAGGATCACATCCATTCCAAGGCCGTTTGTCCAGCCCTCCCTTTTTAAGGCGTTGCAGGAGCAAAGAATGGTTAGCAGTATCGAAAGCAGCGCTGAGGTCAAGTAGCACCAGAGCCATCGTCTTGCCGTCATCTACATGCCTATGTATTGTTTACATGGATATCAACGGAGCTGACTCCGTTGAATATGAGGCCCAAAAGCCTGACTGAATGGGATGTAGTAGGTTGTGCTCATTCACATACGAGGTTAGTTGTATGTTAACCACCTTCTCTGCGATTTTGGCAAAGTATGGAAGGAGCGAGACTGGTCAGTAATTATCCAACTGGCTTGCCTTTACCCCTGTTTTTTTCTTAATTGGGATGACGACCACCTCCTTCCATTACCCAGGGACCACCACTGTTTCATAGGAGAGTTTCAGGAGATGACCAATATAGGGAGGCAAGATTTCCATACTCTCTCCTAGGATCTTAGGTTTCATAGGGTCCTTGGGTGAACCGGACGATACTCAAGGCAATGTTTAAGCTCCTCCGATGATGGGGGGACAAATCTAGAGAGGCTCGGGCCTTATCTGTGCTAGGTACCTCATCTCCCACCCCCCTCCGCTCCTTGCCTCGCCCGGGAACGTGGGATACATTTTTGCTACCTGATCTGAGAAAAAAATCTGAGATCAGATTCCAGGTTTCTACTGAGCAACTATTTGGTCGGGAGGTTCTGGTAAGTGACGATATGTCCTTGAGAATTCCTAAAAATTCTCGGGACGAGTTTTCCGCCTGTTCAAATCTCAAATTATAGTCCTTCTTATTAGTGAGTGATACGTTTTAAGTCTTGTTTTGTATTCTGCCTTTTTGAGATAGTAGGAGTCTCTCCTCCAGACCCGTTCAGCGGTTTTACACAAGGACTTCATTCTCCTAAGTTCACCATTGAACCAAGGCGCACATTTTTACTGTCTCCTGGGGGCACCGGTCGACCAAGACACAACTTGATCTAGTGCCTTGGTAATCCTGTTGTCTAAAGCTGTCCAGCCACAATACACTAAAACCTGTCTGGGAGGTGGTTACACCTCCCTGTGACAGGAAACCTATTGTCCAGGCCTCCCCTGCCAGAGTTTCATCCAGCAGCAGGAGGTTAGACTCATGTCTGTGGCTGCAGCATTCATTTTGTAATGCTGGGGTTCTTTTAAACTATTACCGGTTAGGTCAGTGTGTACATATCTCTCCCTCTAGAAGGGTGAAATTCTACCCCTGCTGCCAGAACTGGTGGGGTGGGGGGGGGGGGTAGGATTCCAAAGTGTTTGACACCAAACACGACATGTTTCCATGCAGCCATTCCAAAGTTAGCATTAACTGCAAGATTATAATGCACTTAAGAGTATATGGTCTGGCTGCATCACAGAACAGCCTCAGAGAATGGATTCCATAAGCTGCAGAGGGGTCCTGCTCATGCATGGGCAACCTCTCATACAAAACCAAGCTTTCTGCCAACAGGATTGATAAGGCCTGCCATAGGAGTGACTTATAGTTTCATAGGTGTCAGTGATTAAAGTTAGATATAGGTAACATATATCTCAGTAAGGGGTGCATGCACCCCCTTACCCAGGCTGCAGTAGCAGACCTGTGGTGCCCTTTTGGAAGGCTTCCCAGGGGTGGCATAATACATGCTTCAGCCCCTAGTAGGCCTCTGGGGATCCTCTGCCCTTAGTACCTAAGGTACCATATACTAGGGACTCACAAGGGTAACCCAGTAACCAATCTGGAGTGTACCTAATGTACATGCAACCAATTTAGAGAGGAAACAGCTAGGCTGGGGTCCTGGTTAGCAGGGCCCCCGCCCCCAGCCAGACCAAAGTCGAAAAACAGTGAAACATCAGCAAAAAGTGGGGTTAACCATAGTAAGCAGATCATACTCTCCTACATCCCTAGCCAAAAACGTAGACTTTGAAACATTTGAATACCTTGGAGCAAAACTTACAATTCAAGGCACCCCTCCATACAACTACATAACATCCGTCACCCTCCAGGCAAACCTCTTCCCTTCGCTGAGAAACTATCTGACCTTCTTTCACAATCATCTAGTCCTAGGAGACTTTAACCTTCAACGGAACATGCCGTACAACCCTACTATCAAACTTCTCAATAACCTTCTTGAGTTAAGTGATCTCAAACAACACTGCCATTCCCCAACCCATTCTAAAGGGGCTACTCTTGACGCCATCATTGCTAACCTTAATCTGGCATCCCTATCCAATATCATCCCTATCGACTGGTCTGATCCCCACCTCAAATTGGTCCTGATCTCACCCTTAGTCCAGTCTGCCCCTACCAAAAGCAACAACACCACAATATTATGCAGAAACCTTAATCGTATCCCCCCAGGTGCACTGGAGACCAAACTCCAAGCACAACTCAGTCGCACACCTCCCTCTCTCAATGCAAATGATCTTGCTGAGAATTACAATAAAGCTGTCTCCGAGGTTCTAGATCAACTTGCTCCACCCAAACCAAAAACTCTTAAAAATATTCCTTCCAAATCTTGGTTTAACTCTGACCTCAATCATGAAAGACGAGTACTCAGACTGGCAGACAGAACCTGGAGACAACCCTCATCCCCCTCCAATTTTGTCCTCCTTCAAACCGCTAGATCCGTGTACAAGAAGCACATTTCTCTGAAAAGGCTTTCTTCTTCCAATCACAGCTATCCCGGGCCAAAAATAGACCCAGAGAACTGTTCAACATTATTAGAAATCAAACCTCCCCTGCCCCCCTATCATGTCGGCCACCACGAGCAAATGAGAAGAAATAGCCAACCTTTTCTCTGAAAAAATTGCCAAAATTGACCAATCCTTCACTCTAACTCAAATCCCCCCAGCCCCTCTGTTCCCCTGTTACTATTTCAACACCCTCCCCGCTGCTCACACTCCCAGTGTCCTCCCCACCCCCAATCTCCTCAACCCCTTCTGAATTTCCCCCGACAACACTCAGCTCAAAACCAACTCCCCCTGGCTGAATTTTCAACTCTTGTCCGAACTAGAAGTCGTTAACATCCTGTCCAAATTAAAACCATCCTCCAACACTAAGGACCCCCACCCATCTTCCCTCGTCCAAGACTTAAAACACGTAATTGTCCCGTATTGGACCAATATCAACTCCTCTCTTTCCTCGGGGGTGCGTCCCGGTCTCCCTCTAACTCAGGCAAAACAACGCCATTCCAAAAAACCCTAAGGCCGACCCGAATTCTACCAACAACCTCTGCCCTATCTCAAACCTCTCCATTCTCTCTAAAGCCCTTGAAAAATGTACCCTCCAGCATATGGATAAACACATTGACACTTACAATCGGGCTTCCGAAATGGCTACAGCACTGAAACTACATAACTAAATATAGTTGATGACATCCGCCTTGCCCTAGACAATGGTGAGACCTGCCTTCTCATTCTCCTTGACCTCTCTGCAGCATTTGACACAGTTAACCATTCAACCTCACTCAACACACTTAATTCTTGGTTTGGCCTTAATGGCACCATCCTCCACTGGTTCAACTCCTATTTCCAACACAGAACCCAACAAGTAAAAATCCCAAACTGCCTATCTAGCCCCACCCCGTCTCCTTCAGTGTCCCCCAAGGATCTATCCTCTCTCCTGCTCTCTTCAAACTATTCATGGAACCCCTTACCCTCATTCTCGAAGAAGACGGTATTAACTATCACCTTTATGCAGATGACACCCAACTGTTCTATAAAATTAAATCCCACTCGGATGTGCTACACCCTTGGTGTCATGCTTCATCATTGGGGTCTTTGCACCCCTCTACGGGATGCGGCGTGCTATGACCTGCGACTACGCGGGAGCACTTAATCAAGACTATGTGTGGTGTATGTGAAGGCATCTTATGTGAGTGGTGAGGTTACAAACAGCGAGTGAAGTTTAAAAAGGGCCTGGCTCGTGGGGTAAAAAGGATTTTAATCTGCCCCCGAGCTGGCACTATTAAAAACGTGCAGTAAACTGAGGTTTGAAGTGCAAGGCTATGTGCACTACCTCCTTTGTGTGTGTGTCAACATGTTTCGGAGACTGGGCTCCTTCTTCAGGACAGGGTACACAAATCCCACCTTACGTGTTTCTACTAAAAACATGAAGTATATTTACAAAAGTGCAATATAAGTGCAGGACACGTTTGTACCTACAGGTTGGTATCAAGTCGCTATATTCGACCTGTAAAGGAAGGGGACAAATAATTTTTTCTGGTGGTCCACTCCTTTTTAAACATAAAACATTAGGCGCAGTGACCTGTGGAGAAAAAGAATTGTGTGGGCTCCGATCACTAGACAGTAAAAAGTCAGACTACTGGTGAATTCGTGCCTGGTGTGAAAAAATACATATACAAGACATACGTTACACTTAACATAAAACACACTCTCTAAGAAACGAGTTCTTTATCCAGTTTCATCTCTGGTGCTGATAATACTTTCGGTTATTGATGTAAAGTGAGGAAATGAGGACAAAAGGAAAGGAAATGAGAATGGCGTACTGTAATGATTCACTTCCAATGCCTCATGAGCCTGTGGAACGTAGGGGATTTACGTGCTGACTCGCTACCTGAAAGAAGAAGTACCTTCAGCCACATGATGCTTTACTGGTACTTACATTTTGTTATTGGCGTTTCACCTTTATCCCTATTACATACTCACGAAGGTCTAGGAGACACTGCTGCCTGACCTACCCATACGCAGCTGCGCTGAGAGTGTGCTGGCTAATGTTCTCGTGCCGTTTTTATACTTGTGTTAATTGGTTAATTGAGGTCTTGGGCTAACCGGAATTGCCCATATAAAGGTATTCCGTTATTCCGGTGCAGTGCATCGTGATTGCAATCAGGTGTCTGGGTTGAACACCTGAATCTAGCGCATGCGACCTGCTAGTAGCGTTTCTTACCCACGCATGCGCCTTCGATGGTTATTACGTTTTTGTGCGCATGCGCCTTACTTGAAACATACCGCCGCCACACTTCCATGATATTTCAGGACGTTTATAGGCGTGCGTAGAACGCACGCTATGTAATGCATGTTCAATTACCGAGGCCCTCTGATGTATATAATGGAACATGGCAGACCTTTCCTGTAACTAGAGGGTGTGCGGGAGCGCACCCCTAGTGGTTGGCGTGCTTGCATTCTGAGGCCTTGTGGTGTTAATGTATATGATAATACTCAATAAAAAGGTCGCTACATACAAAGGGCTGTAATAGGTTAATTATCTAACCTTTTTTGAAGGGTCATAATAGTTTTTAGTTTATTTAGTGTTTAGCGATGAAGTTCATAGTTCTTTACTGTGAATGTAATTGTTTAAGAGTATCTTAGCGCGCCCTTTCTGTTCAAGTCTGCAAAGAGTTCCGTGCATGACCTATTATTAGGAGATTAAACGGTCGCTGAGCCGGGGTGTTCACTGTAGGTTAGTTATGTCACTTGGTACACAGTCAAAATATCGAGTTATTATTATTATTATTATTATTATTATTTATTTTTATAAAGCGCGCAGTCACCTGGAAGTATCCCAGCGCTGAGGAACCTTAGAGACATGAACTGAGGACTGAGTTTACGAGAGGGGCATAAGGGCTAGGGGAAAAGATGTGTCTTTAATCGTTTCCTAAAACGGAGGTATTGGGGTTCCAGACGGAGATCTCTCGGGAGGGAGTTCCAAAGACGGGCCGCATGGACCGAGAATCGTCTTCCTCCTGACCGTGCTTTCCTAAACCTTGGGGCATTGATAAGATTTTCTGCATTAGAGCGAAGGGATCTTGTGGCTATGTAAGGGGTAATGAAGTTTCGGAGAATTGGAGGGCCTTGGTTGTTCAGGGTTTTGTGCACCAGACACAGGGCTTTAAATTTAATTCTCTCCCTTACGGGAAGCCAATGCAGGAGTTTGAGGGCAGGTTTGGCCGATGCTCTGGCCGGGGTGTTGGTAATGATCCGAGCAGCGGTGTTCTGGATCCTCTGCAGTTTAGTCAATGTTGCTTCCGGGGCACCCAAATAGATCGCATTACTATAGTCCAGTCTTGATATAATAAGACCCTGGACTAAAAGTTTTTGCGATTTCGGAGGAAGAAGGGGCAGGACTTTCCTCAGGGATTTTAGCAGACCGAAACAGGTCCCTACGACCTTTTTTGCTTGTGGGGCGAAGGAGAGTTCCGATTCGATCCAGACACCCAGACTTTTCACCTCTGTCTTTGGGTCTGGGGGAGGACCTAGACATGTTGGCCACATGTCCAGAGGAAGTGAGGTTCCTTTTGGGCCGAGTACAAGGACCTCGGTTTTTGCCCCGTTTAATTTTAGCGCTGATATATTCATCCAGTGATGGACCTGCGTGAGGCAGTTAAGGAGATCGACTTTCTGTTGCTTAGGGTGGGACAGAGACACCACTAATTGTGTGTCATCAGCGTAGCTGATGACACTCACTCCGAAAGGGGTGATGACTTCCTCCAATGTGGACATATATATGTTAGAAATATCGATGTACCAAAATATCGTGTCAATAATATCGAAGGTGCAGAATATCGAAGACAAGAATATCATTGTACAGAATATCGACCCTAAGGTAAGTAATATTGAAATACTTAATATCGATGTAAGTAATATCGAAGTTAGTAATATCGATAGCATATATATCGATGTTACTAATTTCGATTACACTAATATCGATATTTGTATTATTTCTGTTGTATTTTATTATGTATGTGTTATATGTTTTACTTAAGTAATTAAAATAAGTACTATTATATGTGTATTATATATATATATATTAATAAATTAATTTATAAGTTAATTATATGTTTTAGTACCGGAGCGGGTTGTGGGTTTATAGGGGAATAGGGTGGGAAGTAATTTAATTATGTTAAATTGATTAATAATTAGTAGTTAATATTAATTAATTATAAATAATTAGTAATTAAATGTAATTAATTGGTTAATCATTTTAATTAATTGATTAATTGATAAATATGTTTTATAGCGGGTTGTGGGTTTATAGGGGAAAAGGGTGGGAAGTAATTTAACTATGTTAAATTGATTAATAATTAGTAGTTAATATTAATTAATTATAAATAATTGGTAAATAAATTTAATTAATTGGTTAATCATTTTAATTAATTGATTAATTGATAAATATGTTTTATAGCGGGTTGTGGGTTTATAGGGGAATAGGGTGGGAAGTTATTTAATTATGTATAATTAATTATTCATTAGTACGAATTATAAATTAAATTTAAATAATTGGTAATTATTTTTAATTAATTGGTAATTAATTTTATTTGATTGGTAAATAATTTTAATTATTCATAAATAGATAAATGTGTTCTGTTGTGGGTAGTGGGTTTATAGGGGAATATGGTGGAAGTAATGTAAATGTAATTAAGTAATAATTTTTTTTAAATGATTGTTTTGTAAATAATATAATTGTTAAATAATTAGTAATTGGTAATTAAATATAAAAAAATTGTATTTTTAAATATTTATTTTTGCTTAAATATATTTAGGTAATCATGTTTTTTTATAATTATGTATAGGTATTGTATATGGTTTACATTTTTTCAATACTTTATATCATTATTTAAATAAAAAGATTTTATTTATAAGTATGTTATTTTAACCCCTACGCTATCCAACATTTTTCCTACTGTTGCATTCTCTGGAGTGGGAATAGTATTTTTACCTCTACCCTATCCAACGCTTTCCCTACTGTTGCACTCTCTGGAGTGGGAATAGTAATTTTTACCCCTACGCTATCCAACGCTTTCCCTACTGTTGCACTCTCTGGAGTGGGAATAGTAATTTTTACCTCTACCCTATCCAACGCTTTCCCTACTGTTGCACTCTCTGGAGCGGGAATAGTAATTTTTACCCCTACGCTATCCAACACTTTCCCTACTGTTTAACTCTCTGAAGTGGGAATAGTAATTTATACTCCTACGCTATCCAACGCTTTCCCTACTGTTGCACTCTCTGGAGTTGGAATAGTAATTGTTACCCCTACGCTATCCAACGCTTTCCCTACTGTTGTACTCTCTGGAGTGGGAATAGTAATTTTTACCCCTACGCTATCCAACGCTTTCCCTACTGATGCACTCTCTGGAGTGGGAATAGTCATTTTTACTCCTACGCTATCCAACGCTTTCCCTACTGTTGCACTCTCTGGAGTGGGAATAGTAATTTTTACCTCTACCCTATCCAATGCTTTCCCTACTGTTGCACTCTCTGGAGTGGGAATAGTCATTTTGACCACTACGCTATCCAACGCTTTCCCTACTGTTGCACTCTCTGGAGTGGTAATAGTATATTTTACCCTGCCGCTATACAAAGCTTTCCCTACAGTTGCACTCTTTGGAGTGGGAATAGTAATTTTTACCCCTCCGCTATCCAACATTTTATATAATTAATTGTAAAAATATTAAAAGTATATTTAATTTTTTATATTTTGTACATTTTATTTATGTTATTGTTTTATGTTTGTAAATGTATTAGTAAATTAGAATATATTTTAATAATGTATAAGTTAGTAAAATAATTATTACAATATATTGTTCAGAACATATATGTTATATATTTACAGTATATATTTAATTAATATATTATTATTATATATGTATTATTTATTAAGTTTAAACATTATGAGATACTTATAACTATTTATATTATATTTATTAGTGATATTTAATTTATTTTACAATTATATTTAAAAAGAAAAAAAAACAATATTTTTAACATCGATATTTTTAACATCTATATTATTTTTTCGATATTTTTGTACTTACCATGTTGTAGATAGGGTGCCGATATTCTTGCCCTCGATATTTCCGACTCGATATTTCTGTAGGTCGATATTTTGGAGGTCGAAATTTTGTCAGTGATTCATGTAACTTGTCCCCATGGAATTTCATCATTGAGGCCCGTTAAGTGGGTCCCCAGACGATACACCCACCGTTGTTCCTTCTCATGTAGGCCATGTCATTCAGAAGGAAGTTGTTCTATGACTGTCCAAAGGACATCATTGACACAATGTTGTGCTTCTAGGAAGTGAGTCGCCATTTTGGTTGTGCTTTTCCTGCATCGGATGTTGCTCTTGTGTTCACTGATCCGGGTTTTAACAGATCTCGTGGTCATGCCAACATAGTCCAGGCCGCAGGGGCAAGTAAGCATGTATATTACATTGCGGCTATTGCAGTTGGTCATTACTCGTTGATCCCATTTGGTTCCGTTGTTGAAAATCAATTGCTTGCTCCTTTTTGTTAGGTGGCAGCTGGCACAATTTCCACATAGGAAGTGGCCTTGTATCCCGTGTCTAGAAAGTGGCAGTGGTGTGTCTGGTTTAGGGCGGGTGTGGACCAGCATGTCCTTCAAATTACTCCCTCTTTTGTGGGCAAAAAGTGGTTTGTCAAAGTTCAGTGTTCTGCTGGATAGAATACCCCATCTTTTATTGATTATTTTTGTTATTTCGTTTGAATGGGTGTTGTATTTTGTGACACACACTGGTCTTTTTTGCTCAAGCTGGGTGGTATTTTGTCTTCCAGAAGAGCATCTCTATTGTTGTTTCTTGCTCTTTTCATGGCTATGTTTATTATCCTGTCTGGGTATTTTCTCTCCTGTAATTTGGCTTTGAGGTCATTTGCCTGTGATTTGTAGGCGGCTACTTCAGTGCAGTTTCTCCTAAGTCGGAGGAACTGGCCATATGGTAGGTTTGCCCAGAGGTGTCGGGGATGGAAGCTCTCAAATCTTAATAAGCAGTTCCTTGATGTAGGTTTGAAGTGGGTCGTTGTTTTCAGGACTCCATCCTCATGAAAAATGTTCAGGTCTAAAAAGACAAGGCTGTCATTTGACACTGTATGTGTAAATTTTAGGTAGGTGTTCTGGTTGTTTAACCATGCCATTAACTGTGCGATTGATTCCAGATTTCCATTCCAGATGACAAAAATATCATCAATGTATCTTTTCCATGTAGAGATATTTTGTCTGAAAGGATTGTGGTCATTCAGAATCTTGGTTGTTTCCAGGTGGTGTACATAGAGTCCTGCTCTAGGAGCGAAGGTACTCCCCATGCTCGTACCATGGCTTTGCAGGTAGATCATGGTTTTGTATTCAAAGAAATTCTTTGTAAGAGCCAGTGTTATGCATTCCAGTACTACTCCTCTGGGTGTCTGGTATTGTCAACTGGTACTGAATAGGACTTCCACAATGATTGTCAGGGTTTCGTCATGTGGTAAGCTTGTATATAAGCTCTCCACGTCCAGGCTGAGCAAAAGTTGGGTGTTTGGGTCGAAAGGTACATCTTGTAATAGTTGTAGGACTGCCTTAGTGTCTATGTGGTAAGTACCCGTGGCTTGCACCAGGGGTCGGAGAAAGGCGTTGGCAAACTTGGATAGTGGTTCAAGTATGGACCCAATGCCAGACACAATGGGTCTCCCAGGAGGATGTTGCATGTTCTTGTGTATTTTTGGAATACAATAAAAGTAAGGTGTCCTTGGCGACTTCTGTGTTAAGAATTCAGCTTCTTTTTTTGTTAGCCAGGCGTGTGTCAGAGCTTCCTCCACCATTCCACCAATTGTGATCCTAATGGATTCAGTCGGGTCATCCTGTAGGATCTGATAATTACGTCTGTCTGATAGTAGACGTGAGCACTGCTGCTCATATGCTGCCGTAGTTAGTATCACTATTGCTCCCCCTTTGTCGGCGGGTTTAATGGTGATTTCTTTGTTGGCCCCCAGAAATCGTATGGCTTCCTGCTCCTCTTTGCTGGTATTCTGAAAAGAGGTTTTTTGACCTCTGTTTACTGCACGTTTTTAATAGTGCCATCTAAAATCCTTTTTACCCCACGAGAGAGGACCTTTTTAAACTTCACTTGCCGTTTGTAACCTCACCACTCACATAAGATACCTTCACATACACCACACATAGTCTTGATTAAGTGCTCCCGCGTAGTCGCAGGTCGTAGCACGCCACATCCCGTAGAGGGGTGCAAATACCCCAATGATGAAGCATGACACCAAGGGTCCTTTTGGTGTGTGAGGGGTATTTTACAACATAGGGTGTTCCCAACCAAAGTTAGGGAAACCCTTCTTACAGTGGATTCCTTTTGTTTATAAACTATTTATCAGGGTGTACGAATCCACCTGTAAACCTTCTCTCCCCTTCTTGTTAATTTTGCATTTCAGGCAGCGTGCAGCTGCGGGAGTATATATTTATTTATTTTTCACTACATACCTTTTCACACACATAAACACACTCATTGATAATACCCGTACCATGGAGGACGAACATGGCCTCACCTTTGGGGAAGACGAGATTGACCGCATCTTGACGGCAGTCATTCCATTCGAGGGCCTAAGTAGCACTGAACCGGGACCCAGCATCGCAGACTGGGACGAGCTAACCAATCTACGCAAGACCCAAGTTAAAACAGCCTTACACGGACTACTCATGACTGAGTATCTAAGAAGTAAGATAGCACCATAGGGTCTGCTGGTAAAAAACTAACCCTTTATTTTTCAAAAGGATATGCAGTTCAAAAAAGAATTGTCACTAATCTCGTGACACTGTACACATGATTGGCTACTACTGATTGCGAAAACAGCCACGAGGTTAGCACAATAACTCAAAATTGACATTCAAAAGATCAAAGTACACCTAAAGACATACCAAAAACCTGCCGAAATCAAAAAAGATTGGATGAACTGAATCAAGAAATGAGTGAGTTTGAGTTCTCTCTAAAACAAAGCAAATACAATAAACTGAAAAAGGATAAAGAGAGATTCACCCCAGAGGGTGCCTACCCCTATACCAAAGTGGGTTACCTATCAAAACAAACCAATAGTGACAATGACAGTGAAGCCTCTGACAGTGGGTCATCAGGATCAAACTCAAGTGGCAACCGTAGACAAAAACCCTTCAGAGGTAATTACAGACGACAGGGTCAACAATACCCAAGACAACGGAGCTGGAGGGGCTACCAAACAAAACCCCACTACCCCCAGTACACAGGACCTTTTCCACCATACCATTATGGTCCACCACAGACCACACCACCTATGTTCCATTAATGGGGTCCAGAATTTGAGTCATGCTACTTCGACCCTCAGCCTTTTTTAGGGGCACGCCCAGGACCCCGCCGAGGCAGGAACAGGAATGGCAACACAGTAACATGGCAAGTCCCTGGTCAAGAAGACCCCAGAATGAACACGCGGAGCATGACAGGGGCATTACAGAACCAACCATCGACCAGCAAGAGGGGGACCTAGTGGTCAACATTACCCCTCAGGTACTTCCCTGATTGAGAAAGCAGTCCTTAATAAAGGCCTGGGTTATGTTCCAACAAATAAAATTGACTCCTTCAAACTGCACATTGAGATGCAAGAATTTATACGAAAAATCAAACTCCAAACTTTCTTCAAAGACAAACCACAAGTCCGAAGAAATGACACAGGACTGAGACCAAAATCAACGTTTACACCCCCTGATAACCAACTACCTGTCGAGGTTCCAGCTTTTGAGAAGGCCATAATGAATGATTTAAAAACACTTACCACTTCTCAAAAAACCTCTTTTCAGAATACCAGCAAAGAGGAGCAGAAAGCCATACAAACTCTAGGGGCCAACAAAGAAATCTCCATTAAACGCGCCGACAAAGGGGAAGCAATAGTGATACAAACTACGGCAGCATATGAGCAGGAGTGCTCACGTCTACTATCAGACAGACGTAATTATCAGATCCTACGGGATGACCAGACTGAATCCATTAGGATCACGATTGGTGGAATGGTGGAGGAAACTCTGACACACAACTGGCTAACAAAAAAAGAAGCTGAATTCTTAACACAGAAGTCGCCAAGGACACCTTACTTTTATTGTATTCCAAAAATACACAAGAACATGCAACATCCTCCTGGGAGACCCATTGTGT
Source organism: Lissotriton vulgaris (assembly GCF_964263255.1). NCBI lineage: Eukaryota > Metazoa > Chordata > Amphibia > Caudata > Salamandridae > Lissotriton > Lissotriton vulgaris. Next base: position 101,194,776 of record NC_141689.1, on the reverse strand, counting down.
CTGGCATTGGGTCCATACTTGAACCACTATCCAAGTTTGCCGACGCTTTTCTCCGACCCCTGGTGCAAGCCACGGGTACTTACCTCAAAGACACTAAGGCAGTCCTACAACTATTACAAGATGTACCTTTCGACCCAAACACCCAACTTTTACTCAGCCTGGACGTGGAGAGCTTATATACAAGCTTACCACATGACGAAACCCTGACAATCATTGAGGAAGTCCTATTCAGTACCAGTTGACAATACCAGACACCCAGATGAGTAGTACTGGAATGCATAACACTGGTTCTTACAAAGAATTTCTTTTAATATAAAACCACGATCTACCTGCAAAGCCATGGTACGAGCATGGGGAGTACCTTCGGTCCTAGTCTAGCGGGACTCTATGTACACCACCTGGAAACAACCAAGATTCTGAATGACCATAATCCTTTCAGACAAAATATCTCTACATGGAAAAGATACATTGATGATATCTTTGTCATCTGGAATGGCAAACTGGAATCAATCACACAGTTTATGGCATGGTTAAACAACTAGAACACCTACCTAAAATGTACCCATACAGTGTCAAATGAAATCCTTGTCTTTTTAGACCTGAACATTTTTCATGAGGATGGAGTCGTGAAAACAACGACCCACTTCAAACCTACATCAAGGAACTGCTTATTAAGATTTGACAGGTTCTATCCCCGACACCTCTGGGCAAACCTACCATATGGCCAGTTCCTCCGACTTAGGAGAAACTGCACGGAATTAGCCGCCTACAAATCACAGGTAAATGACCTCAAAGCCAAATTACAGGAGAGAAAATACCCAGACCGGATAATAAACATAGCCATGAAAAGAGCAAGAAACAACAGTAGAGATGCTCTTCTGGAAGACAAAATACCACCCAGCTCAGAGCAAAAAAGACCAGTGTGTGTCACAACATACAACACCCATTCAAATGAAATAACAAAAATAATCAATAAAAGATGGGGTATTCTATCCAGCGGAACACTGAACTTTGACAAACCACTTTTCGCCCACAAAAGAGGGAGAAATTTGAAGGACATGCTGGTCCACATCCGCCCTAAACCAGACACATCACTGCCACTTTTTAGACACGGGATACAAGGCCACTTCCCATGTGGAAATTGTGCCAGCTGCCACCTAACAAAAAGGAGCAAGCAATTGATTTTCAACAACGGAACCAAATGGGATCAACGAGGAATGACCAACTGCAATAGCCGCAATGTAATATACATGATTACTTGCCCCTGCGGCCTGAAATATGTTGGCATGACCACGAGACCTGTAAAAACCCGGATCAGTAAACACAAGAGCAACATCCGCTGCAGGAAGAGCACAACCAAAATGGCGACTCACTTCCTAGAAGCACAACATTGTGTCAATGATGTCCTTTGGACAGTCATAGAACAACTTCCTTCTGAATACAGCCTACATGAGAAGGAACAACGGTGGGTGTTCCGTCTGGGGACCCACTTAACGGGCCTCAATGATGAAATTCCATGGGGACAATTGACATAATTAACCTACAGTGAACACCCCGTTCAGCGACCGTTCAATCTCCTAATAATAGGTCATGCACGGAACTCTTTGAAGACTTGAACACAAAGGGCGCGCTAAGATGCTCTTAGACAATTACATTCACAGTAAAGAACCATGAACTTCATCGCTAAACACTGAATAAACTAAAAACTATTATGACCCTTCAAAAAAGGTTAGATAATTAACCTATTATAGCCCTTTGTATGTAGCGACCTGTTTATTGCGTATTATCATATACATTAACACCACAAGGCCTCAGAAAGCAAGCACGCCAACCACTAGGGGCGCGCTCCCGCACACCCTCTAGTTACAGGAAAGGTCTGCCATGTTCCATTATATACATCAGAGGGCCTCGGTAATTGAACACTCATTACGTAGCGTGCGTTCTACTCATGCCCATAAACGTCCTGAAATATCATGGAAGTGTGGCGGCGGTATGTTTCAAGTAAGGCGCATTCGCACTAAAACTTAATAACCATCGAAGGCGCATGCGCAGGTAAGAAACGCTACTTGCAGGTCGCATGCCCTAGATTCAGGTGTTCAACCCAGACACCTGATTGCAATCACGATGCACTGCACCGGAATACCAGAATACCTTAATATGGGCAGTTCCGGTTAGCCCAAGACCTCAATTAACCAATTAACGCGAGTATAAAAACGGCACGAGAACATCAGCCAGCGCACTCTCAGCGGAGCCGCTTATGGGGCAGTCAGGCAGCAGTGTCTCCTAGACCTTCGTGACTATGTAATAGGGATAAAGGTGAAACGTCGATACCAAAATGTAAGTACCAGTAAAGCATCATATGGCTGAAGGTACTTCTTCTTTCAGGTAGCGAGTCAGCACGTAAATCCCCTACGTTCCACAGGCTCATGAGGCATTGGACGTGAATCATTACAGTATGCCATTCTCATTTCCATTCCTTTTGTCCTCATTTCCTCACTTTACATCAATAACCGAAAGTATTATCACCACCAGAGATGAAACTGGATAAAGAACTCGTTTCTTAGAGAGTGTGTTTTATGGTAAGTGTAATGTGTGTCTTGTATGTGTATTTTTTCACACCAGGCACAAATTCACCAGTAATCCGACTTTTTACTGTCTAGTGATCAGAGCCCACACAATTCTTTTTCTCCACAGGTCACTGCGCCTAATGCTTTTGTTTAAAAAGGAGTGGACCACCAGAAAAAATTCTTTGTCCCCTTCCTTTACAGGTCGAACATAGCGACTCAATATCAACCTGTAGGTACAAACGTGTCCTGCACTTATATTGCACTTTTGTAAATATACTTCATGTTTTTAGTAGAAACACGTGAGTAAGGTGGGGATTTGTGTACCCTGTCCTGAAGAACGAGCCAAGTCTCCGAAACATGTCGACACACACACAAAGGAGGTAGTGCACATAGCCTTGCACTTCAAACCTCCGTTTACTGCACGTTTTTAATAGTGCCAGCTCGGGGGCAGAATAAAATCCTTTTTACCCCACGAGCCAGGACCTTTTTAAAATTCACTCGCCGTTTGTAACCTCACCACTCACATAAGATACCTTCACATACACCACACATAGTCTTGATTAAGTGCTCCCGCGTAGTCGCAGGTCGTAGCACGCCGCATCCCGTAGAGGGTGCGAAGACCCCAATGATGAAGCATGATACCAAGGGTCCTTTTGGTTTGTGAGGGGTATTTTACAACATAGGGTGTTCCCAACCAAAGTTAGGGAAACCCTTCTTATAGTGGATTCCTTTTGTTTATAAAATATTGATCAGGGGGTACGAATCCACCTTTGAACCTTCTCTCCACTTCTTGTTAATTTTGTATTGTAAATAGCGTCATCCTTAATCAAGATATGTTACTCATTTTGTTCTTTTAGTCTAACATATCATAATGTTTTCATTTCGCCACTATTTGTTTTGTAATCCATGTACTATCTTCATTCCAATGTAAAGCGCTCTGATATCTCAGGGTGAAGCCAGCGCTATATAAAACCTCTTAAATAAATAAATAAAAATAAATAAACAGATATAATCCAGACATACCTGTTTCAATATGCACTGAAAGTGATATTAGTGTAAAACAATACGATTCTAAAGGACGCTATAAGAAGGGAACAATTAATTTGTGCACATATGGGAAGAGTTGGAGGCAATTAATTAAGTCAAGGTGCCGTCATCAGTAGGAAAGAGAAACGAGCATTTTAAAAAGTCTATATTCTAAGGAGAATGTTCAGTAGACAGGAGGTGTTTGTGGGGAAACATGAAGCATGCTATAAAAATTAGGTAAATTGCACACATCAAGGTAATTGTATTTGAAGGTCTGGATGTGAAAATTGGTGTTTGCAGAGTACAAAACCCAAGATTGCTTTTTTCGACTGATGTTGTTTACAAAGAAAGGGAAACAACTTGTTTGAGCTTCATAAACTTGGAGCACCCTAAAGAATGTTTTGGCCTCTGTATAATGGACTATAATACTTCTGAATCTGTGTGCAAGAGATGATCACATATTGAGGTTTTGTGAAAATGATTGTGGGATCTCCCTGGAAAATCAAGATACAACAAGTTTACAACTGCATCATATTTTTGGAGCTTAACCTTAAGGTGCCACCAGTACCAGGCTCAGGGTGTTTGCTTTTATATATTAGAAACTGTGCGATATTGCAAATAATACTGATAATAAGAGGTTTTCGAGAGAACATACACCTGGGACGGTTTACCTCCTTACTTATGACAATCTCGTGTTAATGGCAGAAGGACATTCACTGCTGAGTGCCCCCGCTATGCAGGCGCTGGCAACTTAGGGAGGAATCTTTCTTATGTTTTAATGAGCCTCATTATATATTATGGAACATGAGGGAAATAGATGTCTAAAATGCAAGTTATATTTTAAAGTGGACTTTACCTTACAGGAAAAGAAATGTGAAGACAGAGCTCCACATTTAATCCAAGTGCTGGGAGAACTTTTAGTTGAGCTTCTGTTTGTGGAAAAACACAGCTCCAATGCCACTGCAGTCTGCAGAGCACACCAATCAATACCTTGAAAGTCCCCCTTACGGAACACAGCCAAAGAGGCATCATAACTCCGCTTGAAAGTGTGTTTCGAAGGCAGAAAGGAGCCCCGACCTTTGGACCTTCAACACAAACAAATGCGAGCAGCCAGGGAAAGTGAAGTAAAGGCTCAATTAAATAATAACAATGTAGGAGAAACAAAGAAATGTAGATGTGCGTGCTGCTATGAAACAAATTCTTCAAATTCAATGGCGAAAGTAGTTCCAGCCATAAAAGTGGATGAGACCCAGATGAGAATGAGTAATTAGGTCTTACTCCCCCCAAAAAAGGAAATACGATGCTCAGCCAATAGAAACAAAGGAGAACTAAAGTGACAGGTCCACGGACAAATGAGAACTGAATAAGAAGTGAGGGCAGGAGGTAAGACTTTTTTGAGATATATTATGTGCTACAGATTTCACAAGCACAGCACAAGTACTATGCAGGCGAAACCTGAAAATGAGCCCCAACAAGTATTATGCTTCATTTGCACGCTGACCTGCATCATAATGTATGTATATATTAGATTAACACGTGCAAAGAGCTGCTTTTAGTGAGAGAGACCTTGTGGTTTACAATATGAGAACAATGTTCAGTGCCTGATACATTCTTTCTACTGTGCCAGGTATTATATAATTGAACTGTTTGCCAGAAGAAACAGGCCCCTAGAACTGAAGATATCTTAATACAATTCCAATTCTGGTGTTATTTTCTGAAATAAGAAAATATATATATGTCAGTGTGCAGCTCTCCACTGAGAACCATCCACAAGAAGGAAAGTCATTGAAATAGAGGCACCTATCACGACTTTGGCAGTCCATGGGACTCCTGAACCTGTGGAGGTAGTCCAACTACCGCCACACTGCGGGACCGCCTGAAGTATGTGGCAATCGGACCACCACTGAACCGCGGCGACTGCTGCGAATCAAGAATCCCGCGGTCGTCTCACAGCAGTCTGAGGACAATTATGCTGGCAGTGCCAAACCAGCACTGCAGAGTATATTTTGAGTTGCCTCACTGCCACCCTTTTCATGGCCCTTTTTCATGGGGGCACATGTTGTGCCAACCTGTAAAAATACACCCTATGTTCCTGCGCGCTGTGGTATGTATGCCACACCGCGCAGGAAGGTGCAGACAGTGCTCTGAAAGTAGCAGTCTGCTTGTTAGGCTCTTTTATGAGCCTAACACACAGCTGCAGGACTGCCCGCCACACCAGGAAAAAACTCCTAATCTGGTGGGCGGTGGCACCATGGGTTTTGCAGTCCCATCGGGACTCCCAAACTCGTAATAAGGCCCTTATTGTAGATCGAAACACTCATATACATAAAGGAACAGATATAGTCATTCTTATTCCTTCCTTCAAGAGTCTCCTCAAGATTCCACATCAACGTCAGAATCTAGAACATTTAGAGGAACATGCTCCGAGGAACCCCACCACAATAAATATAAATTAAAGCAAGAAATATACATTTAATAAATTACTATAACTATTTACAAAACACAACAAATCGTCTCCCTTAAGAAAAAAAGAAATGGAATCTAATTAGAAAGATACATAACAACAATAAAAATATCAGCTAAGTTACTGACCTTAACTTACCAAAACATGACTTGAATTGTCAATAATTTAAAAATTCAGCTCATTGCCTCTCCTTCTGTGACATCCTTCAAACAATTCTCAGTCCCCTTTTAATATGGCAGTTCTTCTTAAAATCATACCTTTTCATCACTAAATTGGACTGCATTGCATACAACTTTGAACACTTTTAATGGTTCTGAATATTGACATTCTCCTTTTTTCACCCTCAATTGTTTCTTCATTTTCACCCACATTCCTTCACATATTTCAATATTTTGTAGCCTCACTCATGTGAACAAACATTTATTTGCGCTTCTGATGTTTAATAATAATGTTCTTCCCGACCTCTTCTACTTGGACAGTGGTTACAGATGCTTGCAGCAACCATACAGAATTGCACTTCATCCTTGCCCGATTCCCTCTCATCACCTCAAACGGTGAAACTTTCAAAGCTTCATGTAATGTTGCTCCATACATCCACACCCTTTTAAGCATTGGTATTTCTCAATTCTCTCCATTCTTGATCACAAGTTGTATGGCCTTTTTCAGCACCCGTTTGAATACCTTGATCATACCATTCCTGCTAGGATTATACAAAGAGGAGGTTCTATATTTTATTCCTACCTTTTCAAAATAATCCTTTGCCAACTTGGAAAAAAATTGCACTCCATTGTCATTAACAATTTGCACAGGCAATTCTTCATCTATCAATACTTTATCAAAACGCCTACAGAGTCTACTGTTTCCACCACCTTCATCACACGCCAATTTAAGAATATGCCTGAGACTGCAATCATATATGTAGCTGGAGTGAAAATTGACCACATTATGTCAATAGTAACAGTGTGCCAAAGGTTTCTTGGAGATTATTGGCTCATATTAGGTCGTAAGGCTCTCAAAGATTTATCTAAATTGGCGCACTGCACCCAATTGCTCACCATCCCTTCTACGCAAATATCCATGCCTGGCCACCAATACAATTTTCACTCTTTTTTTGGTTTAACAATACCAGCATTACCCTCATGGCTGAAGTTCACAATTCTCAATGTACAAGGTAGAACAATATTGCCACCTCTATATACAAATCCATGAACCACTGATAGTTTGTTCCTAATCACCCAAACATTTTCTAATTCCTTTAAAATCTGTAATTTCTTTGGCAAACCGTGTTCTACACATCCTAAAATTTGCTGTTGTACAGTAGCTTTTACATATTCCATTTTCTATCTTCAATCTAGCTCTTCCTTGATTATGAATTAGAGCAATCTGAAAATCATCCCAATCATTTTCATATTCCTTTTCAGCAGGCATACATGATAGGAAATCTGCAAGAACTCTCTATTTACCCGGTACATACTCCACATTATATATAAAATCCTGTAATCTCATCAACATCCTTGCAATTCTTGCAGATGCACCTAACAATCCTTCCATGGTCCATAGTCATTTTAAAGGTGTTTGGTAACTGAGCACCCTGCATTATTTACTCCACAAAAATGATCTAAAACGCCCAAGAGCACAGTCTATTTTTCAACTACTGAAAATGTTTCTTCCACTGGTGATAATGCAAGTGATGCATATGTGTTTCTTTGCCCTTTGAATCCACTTGAGAAAGAACTTCCCTCCAGTCCTTTATAGCTCGCCTCCACAGTAACAATATTTTGTTATTCAGGGATAAAACATTTTAAGACGTGGGGCACTCACAATTGCCTCCGTTAAATAACCAAATAATTTTTTGCACACTTCTGACCACTTAAATTGTACCTTATTTTTTAAGAGTTGCTTTTTATTATACACTCTAAGGGAGAAACCCTTTACAAATATTGCATAAAATTCCACAAGCCCAAGAAATGATCTCACTTCATCTTGGTCACTGGGTGTGGAGCATTACAGATAGCCTCTACTATTTTAGGTTTAGTATTTGGGAAACTGCATTTACAATGCAGTCTGAACCATGATGTACCTTTACAATGTAGTCTTACTCATGCATCAGTCTTTACCACACTCGTTTTTATGACTACTATGGGCCTGACAACTAGTTTGATGGTCGATTGAACCGCCAAGCCCATGGTGGAGGTGCGGTGGCAGTCGGGGACTGCTGCAACAGCACATTGGGACCGCCACAACAGCCAGGGATCTGCGAACCATAGCAGTGGTGTGGTGTTCTTGGGAATCAATATGCAGGCTGGTGCCACTGCGGCAGCATCATGCATATTAGGAGTTTCACCACTCAAGCTTTTTCCAGGAAAGGCTGGAGATGGGGAAACAAAGAGTGCCCTACAGGTCCTCCTGTGCATAGGGATGCATGCAAGAGGACACGTGATCTGTCCCCCTGTCTGAATGCACCCCCTTTTGTGCACAACATAGACTGCACAGTCCATGCCATGCAGGAATGGCCATAGGCGCTCTCATTGTGGTGCTTTTTCAATAGGCAACTCAACGAGACTGCTGTGCCAGCTGCCTGCCAGACAACAAGAAAAGTTGTATTCTGGCAAGCGGGCGGCGGTCGACTTTTCGCAATGTCGTAATGAGGCCCTATGTTCTCAACACTAGTGTCACTACCACGCATTATTTTAAAACTATTTTTGGAGTTAGATATTTAGCACGCATGTTTAATTACTATGTATTTTTTTTCCATTAGTGTTATTACTACTTATGTGTTAGTGTCATAACCAATCATTTTTTACTACTGGTGTTAGTACTTATGTATTTTATCACTACTGTTATTACCACAAATATGTAAGTATATGGGTAAGCATATAAGTATTATTTTTAATGCTTTTGTATTAATGTGTATTTATTGGGATTGTTTTATATTTATGATAATTTTAATTAGTAAAATATTGTAGGCATCGAATATAAGAGATATAAGGATATTGGGTGGGGAAGTGTAGTAATACTCAGTTAATAATTTTAATACATTAGATTTAATGTTTATACATTTTAGTTGCTTTAAATCAATGAACGTTTAAAATGGTAAAAAATTTAATAAAGATGCTGAATTAGTATTTATGGACAGGATGCTACAGATATAGGGGAATTGGGTGAGCACGTGTATTGATACCCAGGAACAATTTTAATTCCTTAGTATCAATATTTATGAATTTTTGCTGTTTTACCTTTAATGATAATTCTATTTTATAAAATATTTAATAATATTTTAAAATGTGTATTTAGGGATGGGATTTAAGGGAAATATGGTTATTTTGTGGAGAACAGTAGTACTGATATTTATTAATTATTATAAATTATTTTAAGTTGAAAAATATTTATTAAAACTGTAAAATAATTTTTAAGGATAGATGAAATGGATATCGGTGTTTAGGTGGGGGAGTGTATTAATTTTAAGACTTTAGTATTAATATCTAAGATTTAAAATTTAGCAAACATAATATTATTATTAACATTTTAAATGTTACATTGCTATTTAGGAATGCCATCTAAGGGATATGGGGTATTTTTAGGGACATTTATTAATACTTAGGTATTAATTGTAGTAGTTGAATATTAATAATTAAATGGAATGTAAGTAAAAAAGTTGATGTAAATTAAAAAAATATATTATATACAAATATATATTATTGAATTTCGAAGACTTTATATGTTAATTTACAAACATTTATTTCTCAAAATTACATTTGAACACATTATTTGAATTTTTTTAATGTAATACAAAGGTTTAATATTTATATTACTTATTAAAAATGATACAAACATAACTACATGTATAAAAATAGTAAATAATACATCTTATTTTAGAAAAATATGACATCTATTATGATATGTAACATATTTATTCCACATTTTATATGTTATTTTTCTATGGTTTATCATTAATTAATTAAGGCAAATGTTGACCATTTTCTTCATCTGACTCTTCAGTTTGATGCTCGTGGTTGTACATATGTTGCTACAGTTGGTGGAGAGTCGCAGTCCAGATCGGAAGTAAGAAAGATTAGTGGTCAGGTAAGGACAATTTAGTTTACATTACTAAGTATACAGGTGGCTACGTTTACTGGAAGGTACCTGGGGAAGTTAGTGAGATAGTAATATCCTGTGGTTTTTCATATGTTTGTATCCTATTTGCCCCTTTACACGCAGCTCTTTGCGTGAAAGTGACATTCCATGGGTAATGCTGTGGGTGTTCCCACGCAACACCCATGGAACCTGACACATTTCCAGATTTACAAGAAATCGTAAATCTGGAAATGCGTCAGTATGCTATGCCTCCCGCATAGGGAGGGGCAACAAGGAGAAATGTTTTAATTTCTCCTCGTTTTTTTCCTCTTTCAATGCGTGCTGCATTCTACAGCACGCATTCAAAGAGGACAATGCCTGTAGTGATTGTTTTCGTGCAGGAAGAGGCCCCTTCCTGCACAAAACATACTCCCCATGATGCAGGCATCCTTGAATATGGTGCAAAGGTGCCTGCGCCGGCTCATTGGAGCTGTTTGTACACCAGCGCAGGGGCGAGGACAGGAATGCGGCATATCCTTGTAAATATGTTGCATTCCTGTGCTCTGAAAGTGCAGCAGTGTGGCACAGCCAAAGGGCTTGCGGTGCCGCGCTGGTGCACTTTCTTGTAAATCTGCACCTATTTTCTTTAATGAGTTTCTGCTACCGCAGGCACGACATGCTTTCTTGCAACCTTCAGCATGCCATACGCACTTTCACTTTCCAAGCAATGTGAATGCTTCTTTGAAATGAAATAGGTCTTGCATTTACAAGAGTTTCAGCTATCTGCATTGCAAATGACAAGGCCTTTTATTTATGTGTTATTTATCAAAACAGAGACATAAAAGTCGTTGAAATTTACAATGCCAATAGCTAAAACTCGCAAATGTGAGTCCTATTGATTTGCAAATACTTGTTTTTATACTGTTTGTATATCTCTCGGAACGCCATGACTTCAGGATGAAGATGGATGTAGTGAATACAGTACTACAGTATTTTTTTTATATTACAATTTGAAAACCGTGCTATTTTTTAAGGTGATGTTTTTATTAACAGCGATTTCGAGATGGGTGGTCCTTACTAATGACTTTTTCAGAAAATCAAAAATAAATACAGAAACAAATAAGCTCACACTATTACAATTTCTGCAATACTCCAACACCTGATGCTCAGCTGAAGTTAAAATTCTGATAAGACTGCCCTGATGAACAATTCTGGCCAATATTTTGTATCCGTTGTGTAATTTTGCAAGATTCATGCTTTACAGGGTTCTTGGAAGATTTGTGGTAATTTGTTTTATGTGTGTGTTGATGAAGCACTTGTTTCTAGGCAGTAGAGCCAGATGCCAGGTCCTAGTTTTTGTGGGTTCAGACTTGTCACGCTAGTTATCAGTCATTCGAAGCCTGTCGCCGTTACGTCACCATGGCCTGCCAGGGTTGCACCATCTTGCGCTGTTGCACAAGTGGACACTAAAGTACAGCTATTTTCAGCAGTTCCTCGGAGGGGTTATGACATTTTTCCGTCCCGTAAGGAGAAGTGGGAAGAAGAGTCGAAAGTTGTCATGTCCGTTACGACAACATCCGGTTTCCTACAGTCCTGGTTCTCTAACACGAAGGAGCAGCTGCCAGTGCGAATGCTCCTCTGCCCTTGCACACGGTGGTAAGGAGTGGATCAGTCACAAGAAGTCTGAACTTCCAGAGGAAGGAAGAATGAGAAATAAGCCGATGTACGTCAACCAACGCTCAGGTTTGGACTCACCAGGTGAGGGAATGGCAAGGGAGTTAGTTACATTTCAGTTTGTGAGGTGAATTGGATGAAGGAGTAGATTCATCCATATCTAAATGATTTTTAAAAAGTCACTTTCAGAAGAATTCATGTGAGTGGCAATAGTGTATGATCTGCCTGTGTATTATCGAAACAAAATAAGATTTTTTTAAATTATGCTTTCTACCAACCATTGCTCTACCTTGCACTGGCGCACTATTTGCTGCCATGCGCTGACACAGACACCCTTGCACTATGGTGCAAGGGTGCCTGGGTTGAGGAGAATGGTTGTTACGTGCAGGAAGGTGTCCTTTCCTGCACCTAAACAATCTGAAATGGCGCTTTGAACCTTCTCTGTGTGCAGCACAAATGGAAGTTGGAACACTTAATTTTTGTAATGAATGTTATTGTGTAGGAAGTGACACCTTTCTGCACATAAACAATCACAAGTGGTGAGTTCCTCTTTCTATGTGTTCGGCAGAATGCAGCACGCAGAGAAAGAGGAAACAAGCAAGGAGAAATTACAGCATTTCTCCTTGTTGTGCCACCCCTGAGGAGGCGTAGCATGCTGATTCATTTCCAGGTTTAAGATTTCTTGTGAATCTGGAAATGTGGCAGAAGCCATGAGTGTTGCGTGCGAGCATCCAGATCACCACCCATGGCACGCCCCTTTCACGCAAAGTGTTGTGTGTAAATATGGGGAAGCAGGTTGCACCTCAGATGCATCACAAAACCCCCCAATATGTTTTGCCTTGTTATTACTTCTGAAAAGTGCATAGAAGCATATATAAGTTGAGCTTGGCGCTTGCCAATTAAAGGCTTGGGCACGAGAGTCAACCTCATGAGAAGTTAAGAGCAAGACCAAATGACTGTTTTTAGTCCAAAAATGTAAAAAAATTCAAATACATGCATTGAGTCACACAGTCATAGTGTACAGCAACTTACCCAAAATGAGAAGAGCCCACCTCTCCTAAGAGTGCCCTGTCCTTCAATAAGTATTTTTCTTTAAATGCAGGGCTGGACTGGCCATAGCGGGCTCCCGGCAATCCCCCGGTGCACCGCATGGGTAGGGGCCGGTTTTGGGCCCCCAGGGGCCGTTTTTGTTACAGGGCCGTTTCTGCAAAATCAGGCGTGTACCAAAATCGGCCGAAAACCGGCCCAGCAAAAAGCTCGGCAGCACCTCCAACCCTCCCCCCTCGCCCCCGAGTGGGGAAGGGAGGGCCGGCTGAAAACTTTGCCAGGGCCGGTTGTGGTTCCCAGTCCAGCCCTGTTTAAATGAACATGTTTGCCTGCTGGATCTGCTAGCTCCAAAGACTCAAATTAGACTTGTGCCAAGAACAGCCAACAAGGGCACTCTGGTATCCATTAAGAGGTCTTCATACCTGTACAGATATCAGCAGATATATCTGCCCATTTATCCTATAGGCATTTTGCCAGGGCATCAGGAATAAATGAGGTGCCATGATTCATTCATTGCAAGACGGTTTTAAGGCCAAGGCTGCTGCATCTGTCACTCTCTCCAGTTGCACGTGGATTATGGCATTGAGCGCTGCTGAGCAGACAAAGAGAGGAGTGAGAAAAGAAAGAGAGGAGTGAGGAAATCGTGAATGGAAAGTGGAGAGACAAAAGGAGAGGACAGATATAGAGAAACAAAAGATAGGAGAGGGAAAAGGAGAGCGAGATAAAAGAGAGAGAGGAGAGAGGAAAGAAAGAGGAGAGTGAGAAAAGAAATAGTTGAGAGAAAAGAAGGGAAAAGAATGGAAAGAGTAAAGAAAGGAGAGGAAAGAGAAAATAAAGCAGAGGAAGCTAAGAAAAGATATAGGAGCGAGAAAAGTAAGAGAAGAGACAGAAAAAAAGAAACGAGAGGAGTGAAAAGAGAAAGAGGAGAAACAAAGAGAAAAGATAGAAAATGTAGAAAGGAGAGAAAAGAAAGAGGATAGAGAAAAGAAAGCAAAGAGAGAGAAAAGAAAGTGGAGCGAGAAAAGAGGAAATGGAAACGAAAGAGGCATGAGAAAAGAGAAAAAAGAAAGAGGGGAGAAAGAAAAGAAAGAAGATATCTATTCTTCTTTCTGCACTCTCCGCTGCACAGACATTCTAACACAAGAGGTAACACAAGTACCACACAAACTCCTCCCACTAATTCAACAAAAAAACCAAATCAGTACACTCATCTTCTTCCTTCAGCACATCACAGCACTCCTCTTTGCTTCAACACCATGACACTGATTAAAGCACATTCATACCCACGATTACATATACTCTGCCACTCTTGCTGCCCTGGGTGTTTGTTCATCTGTACCCTACAAATAGAATAGTGACACTGACATATTCTTTCTCCCCTCTTTGCAATAAACTCAATAATACCTTTGTTTATTAATATTAAGCATTGTACTGTAGCTGTGGAGTGTCATGCTATACAGCCAACTTTAGAATGAACTATTTTAGATATATTGAATTACACTAATGTTCAACAATGCCAGAACATGATATGAATTTGAAAGAGGTGATGCAATGATTTAATTGTCACGCTCTATACTACTGTGATATGATGGAAATGGCCCATTCAGGGCACAATTATGTACTGAATACTTTTTAAGCCTAAACTATTTTTTTTCGTGCATAAATTAAATAATGTTTGAGGAATAGAATCAGGTATGAAATGGAAGAGAACTTCAATTATCCATTGAGGGTGCAATTTGATTCATTGGGTATTTGCTTAAGCTATTTAAGGATGCGTGATTGAACGCATGCATGAAACATCATCACTTGTGTCCTCTAAGCGGTAATCCCTACAAAGATTTTCATAGATTTCTAAGATATCCCTTCTATATATATTTTAGACATGAATGATTATGCACGATAGGCGATCAACCTGGGGATTGTAAATATTTGTAAAAGCTTCTTTTCGTACTCTTCTGTTACATTTTTATACGTTTATATTACACTCAAAGATGGGAGCCACGATTTTCTGGGGAATGGCTTTGAAAGGTCATGAAACCGTCTTTGATATCTATGATTGTCACATGATAGGTTTTGGTTTGCATTTAAACATTGCATTTGTTTGTGGTCGCCAACATCGAAGAAGGGTTTACGCCGAAACGCATCTGTAGGTCCAGGGTCCCACACATTAAACAATTATTGAAATACCAACCCGAGAGTGCGTCAGCTTTTGGCTCGAATCTTGCTAAAGTGGAGGAATTTATTGTGGCTCACCACCGCATGGGAAGCGCCCGGGACGACTGGTGACCATAAATAATCAGCAGTTACAGCTACCTGAACTAACTATAACTTACACCCCCGCAATGCACTGTTTATGATCTCATATTTTACATCACTGATGACATGGTCAGTGACATCATTGATGACATCATCCAGTGAGTGTATTTTGTAAATATTTGAGGCTTAAAAATATATACTACACTACTTCATAATTTCAATTATGATTCTTTCTGTATAATTAATTATTATTACTATTTCTAACACATGTCAGCTGAATGGCTGTGAGGCTGTCTGAGTCTGTATGTAAGTGGCTGTCTGAGAGGCTGTTTGGATGTGTGTGTGTGAGTGGGTATGTGAATGGCTGTATTGGTGAATAAGTGGGTGTAAGTAGCTGTATGGATAAGTATGTGGCTGTGAGAGTTGCTGTATTGGTGAGTGAGAGTGTGAATTGCTGTAGGGTGAGTGGCTGTGTAAGTGGCTGTATGGGCGGGTGAGTGTGTGTGTGTGTGTCAGTGGCTGTGTTGGTCATGGAGTGGCTGTGTGAGTGCCTCTATGGATACGTGAGTGGGTATGAGTGGCTGTATGGGTGCCTGAATAAATGCATGAAATGCTCTATGGGTGAGCGACTGGGTAAGTGAGTGTATATGAAAGTGAGTGGCAGTTTGAGTAGCTGAGTGGGTAGGTAAGTGTGTGTGAGTGATTGTTTTGTACAGTAAGTGGCTGTGTGAGTACCTGTATAGGTGAGTGAGTGGGCATGTCAGTGCTTGTATGGATGTGCGAATGAGTATGTAAGTGGTTTTGTAGATAAGTGAATGGATTAGTGAGTGGCTCTATGGGTGAGTGAGTAGCTTTGCTAGCTGTATGGGCGAGTCAGCAGCTGTGTGATTGGCTTAATGGTTTAATAAGTGGTTGTGTGATTTTTTCTATGGGTGAGTGAAGTAGGTATGTCATCAACAGTATGGGTAAGTGTGTAGCTGTGTAAGTGGCTGTCGCCAACTAGCTCCTGCGGAAAACAAGTCTTGCGTCGCAGCGCAAAAAACACGTGCGTCAAGCACATCCTTAAAAAATAATCGCACAACACCGCCAAAGGATGCAACGTATTCTGGTGGAAGTCCAAACACAAGAAATGGCAGATAACCTCCCCCACAACCCATTCCAGTGATGCAGCACTTTGCGTGACTCTTGTAAATACCTGTGCCTACATGGTTTTGGAGCTTTTTGCGTGGATAACACACCTACCCACCCACTCTGCATACATTAAATCAACTTTGGGTCCCAGTGACATTAAGTTGTTTTGGAAAACGAACTGCACAGAGAGAACTCAGAGACTTTCAAGGTGCATCCTGGGGACTGTAGTACCTTTGAGATCACGTGGTACTCAGTAGTCCTATGGGGTGTTTTTAAACAGGACATGACATTGCAGTCACATGACAAAGAATTTTACTTACCTGTGATCAAGGCAGATCAGATGCCGAAACGCGTCAGGAAATGTCATAAGCTGTCCTTATCTAATGCAGAATAAAAGCAACGTGAATTTGAAGGTTTGTGCTCTGTGTGCTCCTGTGTAGAAAAGTTCAAGGGAGTTGTCTTTGGATTTTAGTGGCATGCTCCGTTGCCACGGGCCGAGCCGCCCAGCAAGAGGTCAATGCTCTTTTCATGGAGTTCTATTGATGGATATATATGCTTTACACACTGACGAAGGCAGCACGCCGAAACGCGTCTGTATAGCTTCTTCATACAATAACATGTAGATACCCGTACCCTCCTGAGTGCTGCGTCTATTTTTCCTGAGGATCTAAAGGAAACTTTGAGCATAGGATATATATATATCAGTGAGCAAGGGCGTTCACGCCCGAAACGCGTCTGTTTGGCGTTTTTTGCACCCCTGCACTTTATGCTTGATAAATAAAATCAAAAATATAACCTGAAGACTGGCTTTGGATGTATTTATCGTTGTCTGCGTACTGGGTAACGTGCATGAGGCGTTGTTTGCACAGTGACCGGTTGGAGGTACATATATATATATATATATATTTCCTACTGGCGGTTGCCAGTAGGTAGTTATAGTTAAGACCTCGTTTCTATTCAAAAAGTGTTTTTTCTTTTGCGCCGTTTGACAAATCTTCGCAAATTTTATTTAACTAATAGCCGGCTCAATTCAGCTGCTGCATTGAAAGTTTTGGGGTGATTTGTCAAGCGGAGGCCGAGCAAAAAGGGGGATCCCAAAACACATTTTCTCCATAGGAAACTTTTGATGCAGCTACAGCCCGAACTGCTAAACTGAATTACACCGAATTTGGCAAAAAGGTGGCTCTTGGTCCAGAGTGTATTCTTTGTGTTAAATTGTGTAAATCCAAAGTGCACGCTTTGTGTTAAATTGTGTAAATCCGTTCAGTAGCTTCTGAGAAATGTAAATATTTACAGATTTCCATATATCAACTCAATGGATCTGTGAACCCTCCCGATCTCGAGGGTGAGATCTGATTGACTGCCAACATTTCCAACCAGGAACTGTTAGCAGCCATCTTGTGACTTGGTTGAACCGAGTCACAAGGACAAATGTAAAAAAACAATAACAAATAAGAAAGGTGGGGAGGGTAGAAACACCCTGACCCTCTAGGCCTGCTCAGAGTGACCCACAGGGACTCCTAGGGCCAAAAAAAGCATTAAAAATGTTTTTTTTTCTGTAGGTCGGGTCGGCAAAGCCCGTCAAAATCTTTTAAAAAACAACACGCAGTCTCTCGTGCTTTGTTTCTTTAAGCCGCCCGGGTGGGTCAGGTCTCGGGGACAATAATGTAAATAGATTGGGTGGCCTGAGCAGGCCCCTGCAGCCCTGGGGATCGCCACCTCCCTGGGGCTTTAATCATGAAATGTGGGGGCCAGGCAGCCCCCCTGCAGCTCTAGGGCCTGCCACCTCCCCAGGACTACCTTTAAAACAAATTGTTTTGGGGGCTCGAGGTCCCTCACATTGCCCCAGGGACCACCACCTTCCTAGGGCACACTTTATTTAAATGTGGGGGTCTGTTGTGGACCCCAAGTCCCAGGGACCACCACCTCCCTGGGACTTTAAATCTGATGGGAGGGGTGCTGTGCAGCCATGCACCCCTACCTGGAGCCCTTCATAGCCCTGGGGACCCCCACACCCCAGGGCCAGCTCCAGCAATGTCCCAAGGTGCCCACCCCTGGATGTTGCAGTTTGCTTTGGCATGTCAGGAGCAGTGCTCACACCATCCCATATCAAACTTCTGTTTCACTTCATAGAAGCAAGAGCAGGAAAACCCAGGACTAAATTTGTCGTCAGCCCCCAAGCAGCAGTGCACAAGGAGGTGTGTTTGCAGAGTGGTGTAAAAAGAGAGCATTGCCATTAACTACCTCTCAGCAATTCAGCTGTATGGTGATTACTAGAGGTAACAGGAGGGCTAGTTGGCCCCCAGGGATCCTCAAGAGGCAAGGGAACGTTATTGCTCAACCAAGAGCACGCCAGGAGGCACGTTTGTGGAGTGCTGGAGAACGGGGTGTGACCTACGTCCACCTCTCAGTAATCCTACTGTGTGGGACTTACTGGAGGTAACTGGTAGGCTAGTTGTCCTCTCAGTACCCCAAGCAGCAAAGGGGATTTAATCCCCCAAACAAGAGCACACCAGGAGGCGTTTCCCTAGAGCTATGGAGTAAAGAGGTGTGGCCAGCTAGCAGAACTCAGTAATCCTGCTGTGTGGGACTTACTGGAGGCAATAGGAGGAGTAGTTAGCCCCCAAGGACGTCCTTGGTGGCCAACTACCCCTCCTGTTACCTCCAGTAAGTCCCACACAGTGGGATTGCAAAGAGGTCTTCGGAGGCCACATCCCCCTTTCTCCACCAAACTGCAAAGCGCCTCCTGGCACACTACTGGTTGAGGGATGTAGTCCACTTTACTCCTGAGGGACTTTGGAGGCCAAGAAGCCCTCTTGTTACCTCCTGTAAGTCCTACAGAGCGGAATTCCTGAGCACAGGTTGGAGGCCCAGCCCCCTTTCTCCACCACCCCGCAAACGCGACTACTAGTTACACAAGCATTTGCAATGCACTAGTCTCGCATTTGTGAGAGTTAGAGTTATTGGCATTGTAATTGTAAACAATTTTTAGTAATATTTTTGGAGTGGAGTGGGTGTACATTGTGTGTAGTGGAATTTGGTGGTGTGTTATGCAGTGAAATTATGTGGATAGAAAGTATGTGGTATTTAGTGTATAGGAATTATGTGGGGTGGGATTATGTGTTATGGAGAGTAATTATGTGGTATGTTAGTCTGTGTTATAGAGTGGTAACCTCAGGTTTAGTTTTCATTTCCATAGAAGCTAAACTATGAATTCAATAAGCCACAAAAAAGAAGCAACCAGAGAGGAGCACTTCTGGGCCTAGTTAGAGGCATGATCAGGGCCACTAGAATCATGCAAATGTTCAGCAACAACAATTCTCACATGATTATACATTTTCCACATTTACCACATAATCCATCATCTGCCATGTAATCTGCAGATTTGAACAAAAAAGTCCTTGATTTTAGCTCAAACGGCACAAACGTTACCAAAAATGCAGCAACACATTTCACAGAGCGGTGAAAGGCCCTTTGCAAAGCTGGAATGGTCAACTGTTACTTATTGATAAATGTGGGTGTTAAATTGGTACTAATGGCGCCCAAACCTCTCTTGCTTCTTTCTGCTCTCCTCTTGCCTCTTTCTGCACTTGTATTGCTCCTTTCTGTGCCTTTATTCCTCTTTCTGCACCTTAATTCCTCTTTCTGCACCTCTCTTGTAACTTTCTGCAGTTCTCTGGCCTCTTTCTGGACCTCTATTGCTACTTTCTTCACCTCTGTTGCTTCTTTATGCACTGCTCTTGCCTCGTTCTGCACTTTTCTTGCTTCTTTCTGTTCCTTTTATTCCTCTTTCTGCACCTTTCTTCCTCTTTCTGCACCTCTTTTCTAACTGTCTGCAGTTGTCTTGCCTCTTTCTGGATCTCCGTTGCTACTTTCTGCACCTCTATTACTATACAGAAAACCAGCATGAGAGGTATAGGTCTTGCCTTTTCAATCTCTCTAAAAGCACTAAACAGCAAACTTACTGGGCCCTCCCTTCTACTTATGGTACAAGTAATACGAGCTAAACCCCTGCCAACAATCACTTAATAGAGCGAAGTACAGAGAGGCAGAGACGCAAAGACCCTCAATAATACAGTCATAGCTACAGGGGGCATACATAACTATCTGGGACCAAGTGTGAAAATCCAAACAAGTATCTCTAAATGTGTATCTATGGCTGGAGCTAGAGCAACACCCTGCCTCACCAGCTGCTAAGTGTCTTAAAAGTAGCCTGGTGAATACGGGCTTAATGCAGCTTTGGGATACCCCCACAAATCCTATAATGCTTAAAAACCTGGTCAAGAAAACAATCAAACATCTTTTGTGGGTTGAAGATAAGGCAGCCCTCACAAAAAGGTCACATGGCTGGATTACCCTGAACTCTTATTCAACACAAGCAGCACAGAGTTACCGTGGATTGGGTTATGCTAAAACTGCTAAAATTAAAGGGCATATTAGCAAGAAGCTCGTAAAACTTATCGCAGTTTTAACAACAGGAAACTGCCGCTAAAGCGGCGATAATGGGCTTGAAAATATGCGCTTTAGAATTCCAATGGAAGCCCAGGTTAGATGTGCAGGACATCTAACATGGGCTTCTATTGGAATTCTATAGTGTATATTATTAAGCCCATTATTGCTGCTTTAGCAGCAGTTTTCTGCTGCTAAAACTGCGATAATTTTAACAAGCTTCTTGCTAATATGGCCCTAAGTTTTTAAAGTACAGACTGGGCTTGCTACCCTGCATCCGACATTTCCCACATTGGTTAAAAGACAAGGCAGGCTCTCTTTGCCGGTTATGTGGTTCAGTGCCAGAGGATATTCTGCACTTGTTATGCTTCTTTGACAAACTGTTAGAAGACCAAAAACATCTGTTGAAAAGCTATTTTAATCAGCGAAGGATACATTCATAAAGACAAGCAGTTCTCGCCTGCTTTGCACCCCAGGATCCACAGTTGAACTGTAGTTTTGTTAAGTTTGTGAAGGTGGTGGAAAAGAAAATGCCAAAACTTAAATCCTAAGGGCCTCATTTATGAGGCCGTGCATCACTTTTACGCCGCCGGTGCGTCACTTTTTGTGATGCACCAGCAGCGTAAAAAATGTGCCTTGTTGCACCATATTTACAAAGTGACGCCCACCGAAACCAGGAAGACGGTCACCCAGGCACTTGTCACCAGCCGACTAGACTACGGAAACACCCTCTACACCGGAACCACAGCCAAACTGCAGAAAAGACTCCAATGCATCCAGAACGCCTCTGCACGACTCATCCTGGACATCCCCCGCCACAGCCACATCTCCGGACACCTGAAAGACCTGCACTGGCTCCCTGTCAGCAAAAGAATCATGTTCCGCCTCCTCACCCACGCACACAAAGCCCTCCACGACCTAGGCCCCAGGTACCTCAATAGCCGCCTGACCTTCTACACTCCCACCCGCCAACTACGTTCGACCATCCACGCCCTCGCCGCCATTCCACGCATCCGGAGAGCCACCATGGGAGGAAGATCCTTCTCCTACCTGGCAGCCAAGACCTGGAATTCCCTCCCCATCCACCTCCGTCTTACCCAAGACCACCTCTCCTTCAGGAAGCAACTCAAGACCTGGCTGTTCGAGCAGTAGCGGACCCCCCCCCTAGCACCTTGAGACCCTCCAGGTGAGTAGCGCGCTATACAAATTTCTTGATTGATTGATTGATTGATCTAGGTAGATGCCTCACTTTGTAAACCCCTGCGCTACATTATAACTGCGCTAGGTATAATGTATGCAGGGGGGTGTTCTGACGCAAGAAAAGGGTCATAGAAGTGACGCAGTGAAATCTATAACATTTCACTGCGCCACTTCTAGGATGCAAATGCGTCAATTCCTTACGCCTGCCTCACAGCAGGCGTAAGACTGACGCAGGCCCTTTCACATGGGGCTTGCCCCATGTGAAAGGACACATTGCTGGAGTTGCGTCACTTTTGTGACACTTTCCAGCAATGCTTCACTTTTGCGCCATACAGATACGTCATAAATACTGACGTATCTGTAACTCCTTGCGCAATGATGCGTCATACTGATAATATGATGCATCATTGGCGTCGCAAGGAGGGCGCAATGAAAAGTGACGCTGTTCTCACGCAGCGATGCGTCACTTTTTATAAATGAGGCACCTAAATGCTTTTTGGATAATATTGTAACACAGAATTCTATCTATTTCCAAGGAAATGAGAAAATGTGATTACGATATGCTGGTTTTATCAATGCATGTAGATTTACTTTTAAATTTTGATGTTTGTACTGCAATGGTTTTAATTAGCTATGCAAATAAAATATTACCTTAACTGTTGCTCTTGCTTCTTTCTGCACCTCTCTTGCCTCTTTCTGTACCTCTTTTGCTTCTTTTTGCATTTCTCTTGCTTTTTTCTATACTGCCCTTGCTTCTTTCTGTACCTTTCCTTATTTTTCTCTTGTCTCTCTTTGTACCTCTCTTGCCTCTTTCTGTACCTTTTTTGCTTATTTTTGCACTTCCGTTGCTTCTTTCTGTACTTCACTTGCCTCTTTCTACAGTTCTCTTGCCTGTTTCTGCACCTCTCTTGCTTCTTTCTGCACCATTCTTGCCTCTTTCTGTACATTGCTTGTTTCTTTCTGCACTTCTCTTGCTTCGTTCTGCACCTCTTTTGCTTCTTTCTGTACCCCTCTTCTCTCTTTCTGAACCCCTCTCCTCTCTTTCTGTACTTCTCTTGCCTCTTTCTGCACCTCTCTTGCCACTTTCTGTACCTCTTTTGCTTCTTTTTGCATTTCTCTTGCTTTTTTCTGTACTTCCCTTGCTTCTTTATGTACCTTTCCTTCTCTTACTGCACCTTTCTTCCTCTCTCTGTACCTCTTTTGCTTCTTTTGGTGCCTTTCTTTCTCTTTCAGGACCTCCCCTGCGTCTTTCTGCACCTATTTTGACTCTTTCTGCCCCTTTCTTCTTCTTTGTGTGATTCTCTTTCTTCTTTCTGTACCTCTCATGCCTCTTTCTGCACTTCGGTTGCCTCTTTCTGGATCTCTGTTGCTTCATCCTGCACCTCTGTTGCTTCTTTCTGCATTTCTCTTGCTTCTTTCTGCAACTCTCTTGTATCTTTCTGTACCTCTCTTGCCTCTTTCTGCACCTTTGTTGCTTATTTATGCACTTCTCTTGCTTCCTTCTGCACCTCTCTAGCTTCTTTAAGCATTTGTTTTGCTTTTTCTTGTACTTCTGTTGCTTCTTTCTGCACTTCACTTGCATCTTTCTACAGTTCTCTTGCCTGTTTCTGCACCATTCTTGCCTCTTTCTGTACATCGCTTGTTTCTTTCTGCACTTCTCTTGCTTTGTTCTGTACTTCTCTTGCCTCTTTCTGCACCTCTCTTGCCACTTTCTGTACCTCTGTTGCTTCTTTTTGCATTTCTCTTGCTGCAACTTTCTTCCTTTTTCTGTACCTCTTTTGTTCCTTTTGGTGCCTTTCTTTCTCTTTCTGAACCTCCCCTGCATCTTTCTGCACCTCTTTTGACTCTTTCTGCCCCTTTCTTCCTCTTTGTGTAATTCTCTTTCTTCTTTCTGTACATTGCATGCATCTTTCTGTACTGCTCGTGCTTCTTTCTGTAATTCTCCTCCCTCTTTCTACACCCCTCTTGCCTCTTTCTGCACATATGTTGGTTCTTGCTGCACTTCCCTTGCTTTTTTCTGTACCTCTCTTGCTTCTTTCTGTACTTCTCTTGCTTCTTTCCATGCCTTTGTTTCTCTTTCTGTACCTCTATTGCCTCTTTCTGCACTTTTTGTCCTCTTTGTGCAGGTCTGTTGCTTCTTTCTACAGCTCTCATACCTCTTTGTGCACTTCGCTTGCCTCTTTCTGTACCTCTCTTGCTTCTTTCTGCACCCTTCTTGCCTCCTTCTGCATACCTTTTCTATCTTTCTGCGCCTCTCTTGCCTCTCTCTTTACCTCTCTTGCCACTTTCTGCATCTCTGTTGCTTTTTTCTGTGCTCTTCTTGCCTCTTTCTCCACACCTTTTACCACTTTCTGCACCTCTCTTGTTTGTTTCTGCACTTATCTTGCCTCTTTCTGTATTCCTCTTGCCTCTTTCCGCACCACTGTTACTTCTTTCTACACTTTTCTTGCCTGTTTATGCACTTCTTTTGCTTCTTTCTGCACCCCTGTTGTCTCTTTCTCTACCCCTCTTGCCTCTTTCTGCAATTCTCTTACCTCTTTCAGCACACCTCTTGCCTCTTTCTGCATTTCCTTTGCCTCTTTCTACATCTCTGTTGCTTCTTTCTGTACTTCTTTTGCTCCTTTATGTACCTTGTTGCTTTTTTTCTGAAATCCTCTTCCCTCTTTGTGCACCTCTCTTGCCTCTTTTTGCACTTCTGTGCCTCTGTCTGGACCTCTGTTGCTTATTTCTGCACTTCTCTTGCTTCTTTCTTTACCTCTCTTGCTTCTTTATGCATTTGTTTGCTTCTGTCTGTTCCTCTGTTGCTTCTTTCTGCACTTCACTTGCCTCTTTCTACAGTTCTCTTGCCTGTTTCTGTACATCTCTTGCCTCTTTCTGCACTGATGTTGCCTCTTTCTGTACATCGCTTGTTTCTTCTGCACTTCTCTTGCTTCGTTCTGCACCTCTCTTGCTTCTTTCTGCACCCCTCTTTTGTTTTTCTGAACCTCTCTCCTCTCTTTCTGTACTTCTCTTGCCTCTTTTTGCACCTCTCTTGCCACTTTCTACACTTCTCTTGCCTCTTTCTGGATCTTTCTTGCCTCGTTCTGTACTTTTCCTTCCTCTTTCTGCACCTCTGTTGCTCCTTTTTTATACTTCTCTTGCTTCTTTCTGTACCCTCTTCTCTCTTTTTCAGTACTTCTCGTGCCTGTTTCTGTACCTCTCTCTCCTCTTTCTATACTTCTCTTGCCTGTTTCTGCACCTCTGTTACTTCCTTCTGCACCTCTCTTGCTTCTTCCTGCACCCCTGCTGCTACTTTCTGTACCCCTCTTTCAGCACCTTTCTAGTCTCTTTCTGCACTTCTCTTACCTCTTTCAGCACCTCTCTTGTTTTTTCTGTACTTTCCTTGCCTCTTTCTGTACTTCTCTCGCCTCTTTCTGTACTAAAATGAGAAGTGCAAGCTGTCAGGTTTAGAGGGCTGCATGCTCTCATGACTGAGGTATATGTCTACATTACCATGTATTCTCACGTGTTATGCATCTGAAGATAGCAGCTTAAAAAGGTGGTAGCTTGTCCTATAGGTGGTCAAATATTCTCAGTTCTGCTCTGTCATTGGATTGCATAGGCAGACATCTCTTACATATGTAGGTGTTATAGAGCCCCTCAAATATAATATTGAATACCCATGTGCCCGGTATTATGAGCTGAAAGAAATACATAAGTACATAAGTATGTGGTTGGAAACACAGGTATTCAAGTATTGGTATTGTAGGAGATAGGATCTGCTTACTATGGTTACCCCCACTTTTTGCTGGTGTTTCACTGTTTTTCAACTTTAGTCTGGCTGGGGACCTGATATCCAAAACCCCAGCCTAGCTCCTTCCTCTCTAAATTGATTGCATGTTCATTAGGTACACTCCCAATTTGTTACTGGGTTACCCTTGTGAGTTCCTAGTATATGGGACAACAGGTACTCAGGGCAGAGGTACCCCAGTGGCCTATCAGGGGCTGAAACATGTATTATGCCACCCCTAAGAAGCCTTAGAAAATGGCACCACATGACTGCTACTGCACCCTGGGTAAGGTGGTGCATGCACCCCTTACTAAGATATAGATGTATCTACCTTTAATCACTGACACATATAAGCCTATCAGTCACTCCTATGGCAGGCCTCACCAATCCTAAAGGCAGAGTGCTTGGTTTTGTGTGAGAGGGTGCCCATGCATGAGCAGAGCCCCTCTGCAGCTTTCGGAGCCTATTCTCTGAGGCTGTTCTGTGATGAAGCCAGACCACATACTCTTAAGTGCATTATAACCTCGCGGTAAATGCTAACTTTGGAATGGCTGCATGGAAATATGACATGTTTGGTGTCAAACACTTTGGAATCCTATTTCCCACCAGTCCTGGTGGTGGGGGGTGGAATTCCACCATTCTAGAGGGAGAGTCATGTACACACTGGTCTGCCCGGTAATAGGTTAAATGAGCCACAGCATCACAAAATGGATGCTGCAGCCACAGACACGCTTCTGACCTCCTGATGCTGGATGAAACTCTGGCAGGGGAGGCCTGGACAATAGGTTTCCTGTCACAGGGAGGTGTAACCACCTTCCAGAGAGGCTTTAGTGTATTGGGGCTGGGTGGGGAAGCTCTGAGAGTGCCAGAAAGTCTACACTGGGGGCACATTTGGTGTCCCTGTGCATAGTCCAGTTCAAACCGGTGGCAGGGACACTCATCCCCTGCTCTGGTGCAAAACTGGACAAAGGAAATGGGTGTAGCCACCTCTCTTTCCAAACCCTCCTATAGGTGGAACCCCAGAGTATGTCCAACCCCTTTTCTTAATATAAGTAAGGGACCCCTGGCAACAGGACTTTAGATTACACCTGGACAAAACTCTGAAAATGAATGCTGGAAATTCAACTCTCTACTAAAGACTAGAGGGTGGAAGAATCTCCCTTGGGGTCAAGGAGTGACTCCTCTGTTCAAACAGGCACCAACAAAGCATTTGCCAGTCTGTATCTCCGAACCTCCTGCCAGACTCTGAAGTAATTGCAGCCCAGGATGAGGATTTCCAGACTTCTTGAAGGCCAACCCGAGTCCCCAGCAAAGCTGAGACCCGCAGCCCTCATGGGTGACATGGAACCAGAACCCCTGCACACTGTGCACTATTGCTAGTGCATTAACTTCCTGAGATTTCCTGAAGTTGTGCATTATAATACTTGTATCCCAAGCTCTGAGCACCATCTGCACTGAAGATTTTGGGCCTACACTCCACAAGTATTCTGTGAGCTTGCTTCTTGCAATTCCACTTGAGGCTCCTTTGCGATCTCTGGTCCATCAACTGGTGGGTCCCCTCAAAGGTAACTCTACTTTTCCATGGGCTTTTCTCATTGCTCTAGACATTGCACTGACTCCATACCAAGTGGTGAGTCCCTCAGTCCTTGCTGGCCTGCACCGAAGCCAATCTCTGCTTTCTGCATGGGTTGCGGTTGCCAAGGCTTGTTGGGTCCAATCCGGAAACTGATACCCCAGCACTCAAAATTCTTAGTGGGACAGTTCAATTCCAGAACCTAGTCATCGTAGATGTCTCCTGGTCCTCGTGGCTGTAGACTCAAGCTTCACCTCCTTCACCTTAAATCACCCAACATCAGTAGGCATCCGCCTATCGTCTTCCTGGTCACTGGCAAGTGACCCAGACTCTGTCCCCTCTGCTTTCAGGTTTTCTTATCTTAACTTGGATGGCAGCAGCATTTCGCAGCAGATCGTCATTGAAAACAACGACAAAATCAGACACCAAAATACACCTATGCGCCTCCTTCCCTGGGTGAGGTAATTTGAGTACTCCAGTGCTCCTGTGGGTGTTGGCTCTCGAACACTCCTAGTTCCAAAGGGGTTTGCTCCAAGTCCCCTTCTAAGTGTCCTTTATCTTTAAAATTCCAAGCTCGACTCTCCCTAATGAAGTTAATGGTGATTGTGTTTAGACACTGCACACGTCCCCCATAGGTCCCCTGTGTCACTACCTTGGCTGGTTCCTGGTGGCTCCAGTGGTTCTACAGGCTCTAGGTATTGTTGCTATGCAAGTTGTGGTTCGTATATCACTTTTTTAATATATGGTTTGGTACGCCCCTAAAACAGTGATATTGTTAGGATTCTTGTTTTGTATTTTGTAGGCCTTATATTCCGAGCAGTCGATGAATAGTGAACCTTCTAAAGAAAAGTGAGGTATAAGACATCTTGGGAGAAAGATTAGTGATTAGGCTACTTTGTATGAGTCAGTGGAAATGCACAGTCGAAGTAGGCCTCTTTCTGCACCTCTGTTGCTTCTTTCTGCATTTCTCTTGCTTCTTTATGCAGAGTTCTTCTTCTTTTTGCACATGTTTTACCTATGTAAGACATAGTTAGAAATTAGCATTTAAAAACGTTAGCAATTCACAAAAAAAACAGAGGTTTCAGAGACGTTATAGTTAGAAATTAGCATTCACAAAACATAGGGAATTCACTGAAAAGACCACCAGTTTCAAGGATGTTATAGTTAGAAGTTAGCATTTAAAAAAACTTAGAAATTCGATGAGAAAAAACACAGGTCTCAGGAACATTATACTTAGGCTGACATTTCACATGTACAAAACCCAAGAAATTCTGCCGTGCAATTCAGCAGTGCACCCCGCAATGCACTGCTGATGGCGTCACATATTACATATGACATTACTTATAACATCTCAAATGACATCACTATTGATATCATCCACTTAATCTCTGCTGCACCTCCTCACACCCTAATATCACATTTCATACACCCACTCTAAAATACAGACTAGCATTCTCAAAACCATAGACATACCAATACCAGTTAGTATATACCGACTCACTGATTCATAGGTCTACACACACATCCTCTCACTGTCCTATACAGTCACTCCTTCATGCAGTCACTCATCAATACAACCACTGATAAATGCACTCATACACCCATATCGACACTCACACACTGCCACTCACCCACAGTCTAGTCTAGTCTAGTCTGGATATTTGTATTGCCCAACATATCACTTCCAGAGGGAGTCTCATGGCACATGCAGACAGTCCCAGAAAAAAAAAGATAGGTCTGAAATGGCATTTTTAACTGAAGAGCCATGTTTTCAGTTTTTTTCGAAAGCACATGAGTTCGGTAGTCGTGCGTATATCTAGGGGGAGTTTGTTCCATAGAGATGGCGCCATAAAGGAGAAGGCGCGTCCTCCATTTCTAACAGTTAGAACTCTTAGTGGAGTAAGTTGTGACTTAGAACTTGATCTCAGTTGCCGACCAGGCTGGTACCATGTCAGTTTTTGATTCCAGTATTTTGGTCCTGAGCCATACATGTGTTTATGTACCAGGCACATGGTTTTAAATATAGCTCTTTTTTAACAGGGAGCCAATGTAGACTTTTTAGGCATGGCATAGAGGGGGATCGTCTGGGTAGACCCAGGATCAGGCGAGCAGCCGTGTTTTGCACTACTTGCAATTTCCTAATGTGGCACTCATTTATGGCAAGAAGAAGAGAGTTACCATAATCTAGCCTGTTTAATATAAGTCCCTGAACCAAAGTTCTGCGTGCTTCTGCTGGTAACCATTTGAAGACCTTTCGTAGACTTCTCATGATTCCAAAACAGGTGCCTACAGTGTGATTTACATGGTCCTTCATGGACAATTTATTGTCCATATGAAATCCTAGGTTGCGGACTGATTCTTTTGGGACGGGGCACTCCCCCAGTTCCGGGGGCCACCAGTCAGAGGTCCAGTGTTCACCTGCTTGCCCAAAGGTCATAACTTCAGATTTGGTGCCATTCAACTGGAGATGGTTTAAGCTCATCCAGCTTTTTACCTCTGTCAGGCACATTTTAAAACGCTTTTTGGTGTCATTTACATCCGGGCCAAGGGTAACCAGTATTTGCGTGTCATCCGCATATGATAACACGTCAAATCCGTATGTCCTAATCAGTTTGGCCAAAGGGGCCATGTAAATATTAAAAAGCGAGTCGCTAAGATTGGAGCCCTGCGGCACAGAGTTACTCACACACCTAGTCAGTCACCCAAAGAGTCAATCACACTGCCATTTACTCACCTATGTAGTTATAGACACACCGCCTCACTTATTCATACAGATACTAACACATACTTACTCTCTTATACAGCCACTGACACAAGCACACACTCATTCATACTGCCACTCTCACAATCACTCTCTCTCAAATTCAGTCACTTATATACTCCACCACTCACATATACTGCCTTTCACATATGTAGTTAGCCACACATTTTCCACTTAGATATTCATTCACTCACCAACACAGCCATACAATAACTCATTCACCCATACAGCCCCTCGCAGATGCAATCAGGAAGCAATACACCAAGTGAATCACCCACTCATGCATCCATGCAGGGAATCACACAACTCCTCACACAGACAATCAGGCACTCACACAGGTACTCAGACAACTAACCATAAACCCATATGGACACTATGTAGCTAGTCACCAACCCATACAGTCCCTTACACACCAACAGACTGATACAGATATTCACACACATATTAGTCATTCACCTATGCATTCACTGAGACATGTTTAATCACTCACTTATGCAGTCAGTCACGCACCCACTAAATCATTCATTCAGGCACTCATACATCCACTCATTCTTCTATACACCTCGGTATATATATATATATATATATATATATATATATATATATATATATATTACCTACTGGCGGTCGCCAGTAGGTAGTTATAGTTAGGATTTTTTTCAATGTTAAATCTCAAAATTCTATTTGGAATAACTTTGGCACCGGTTGACGAATCTGCCTGAAAATTTCCTGAAAATGGCCTCGTCGAGCTCCGGTCCTTCCCTGAAAGTTTGGGGGGGATACGTCAAGCGGGGGCCGAGATAAAAGGGGGGTCCCAAAACGCGTTTTCCCCATGTTAATTTCCATAGGGCGGTCGATTTCACTTTTAGCCCGAACGGCTGAATGGATTTCCACCAAACTTGGCAAAATTGTAGGGACTGGTAGCCCGATGTGCCTTTGCTATGTCTCAAGATATGTGCTCCAGTGGATTTTGAGTAATTTAGGTTCAAAAAAATATATATATCTATAGGCGCTCTCCGGTGCGCGCACCGGAGAGCGCTCCAGGCGCGCCACGCGACTTGCGCGCAGAAAGCTGATTGGCTCCCAGTTGTCTGTAAACATTCTAAACATCTTGTGTCTTGGTAGGATCGAGACACAAGAGGTGGGCAAAACAAAGAGGGAAATGACCATAAGGGGGCAGGGTAGACCCCCCCTTGACCCCCTAGGTTTGATGTGGGGGCTATAAAAGGGCCCCGCGGGGCATTTAAAATATTTTTTTTTTTCGTTTTGCGCGGGGGAAGCGCCCGGTACGCGCACCAGGTAGCGCACCGGGGAGCGTAAAATGAGGGAAAAAGATGACAGAGTTTTTAAAAAATGAAGTTTTTATTTAGAAATTGGAGATAGTTCTAAAAAGAACTTTTTTTTTCTTCTTTTTGTTGTTTTATATTTTTTTGTGTTTTTTGAACTTTTTGAACTTTTTTTGGCTTTTCAAAACAGTTTTATATTTTTTTTGTATTTTTTTAGGGGGAGAAACAAAAAAAGGGAATTGAAACTGGCTCAACTGGAGCAAAAAAATAAAAAACCCCAAAAATTACTTCTTTTTGGGGCACTTGTGATTATCACCTGCAAGGACGATGAGCTTAACGCTTTTTTCACCATAGGCGATAAGCTTGCCACATGCAGAACAAGTGATTTTAAAATCAGCAAATCTTGGCTGAATGCAAGGCATCATCTCGGATGTTTCTGGTCCCGATGAAGTGGGTTGGTTTGTTTGGGAGGTGGTCCTTGACGACTGGGGGAGGTTACTGGCCAGTTCCCTGAACTCAGCACGAGAGTAGTTGTTTGGGTGCTTTCTGGTCATATGACGAATCATGGTATAGTTACCAAATGAATATTTTTTGTTTGGGTTGCCCCGTGAAAGTTCATCATTGCAGATTAGGCAAGTTACCTTGGGCGCATTCACTTTTTTCTTGCCCTCTGGGATTGAAAAAAACTCCCATACAATGTGTGGCTTGGGTTTGTATGGGGTATTTTCTTCAGGCAGCCATCTTCTCCTCCCCTCCTCCTCTTCCTCTTCCTCCTCCTCCTGTTCTTGACCACCAATATAATCTTGAGGTGGTCCTCTTGGTGGTTGTGGTGGTGGTGGTGGGGCAGATGCACCAGCTGCTGCTGCTACTGAAGCCATTATTAATATCAAAAAGGTACAGAGATGTACAAACAGGTCTTCCTCAGTCAAAGGACAAAGTCAGAATAAGGAAAAAAGGTGGGGTCTTTCATCATTTAGAAAAAAAACTGTCCTGAACCGATGAGAAGTGTTATTTTCAGGTCACAAGACCAGGGGCTTCATCATTATGAAACTAAAACTGTTATGAACCAATGAAAAGTGTTATTTTCAGGTTACATGACCCGGCGCGCTTACGCTACGCGCCCCGGGGCGCGCCCGGGGGCGCTTCGGGTCGCGTAGCGTAAGCACGTCGGATGTTTACGTTGCGCGATCGTATTCGCTCGAGTACTTCCGGGTGCGCTTACGCCGTGCGTATCACGCGGACGCGGCTACGCGATACGTCATGATCATGTTTTCGTTCGCGATATTGGCGCTTACGGGACGCTCCTCGGAGCGCGCCCAGGGGCGCTTTATAAAAGTACGCTTTTCGGGGCGCTCCCCGGGAAGTGCACCGGGAGCGCTCCAAAGCAAAAAATAAAAAAATAAAAAAATGGGAAAAATTGTAGGGACTGGTAGCCCTATTCTTAAGTGGTTTTTACGAAAATTAACTTTGATAAAATATATATTGTGCTACATTGGGCTATATATATATGCCAAAATGCCAAAATGTAACCCAAATGTAGTCCAATGTAGCCCAATGTAGCCCAAAGATGGCCACCAGAGACCAAAAAATGTAAATGTAGCCCAAATTTCAACTAGATGTAGCCCAACTGTAGCCCAATGACAGAATGTACCAGAGTGTTCTAAAGAACAACTAGAGTGCTAACAGTCTTATTTATAAAGTGAGACTTATAGTTAGGAATTAGCATTAAAAAAACCTATGAAATTCACTGAAAAAACCATAGGTTTCACACCAGTTATAGTTAGGAATTAGCATTTAAAAAAACCTATGAAATTCACTGAAAAAACCATAGGTTTCACACCAGTTATAGTTAGGAATTAGCATTTAAAAAACCTATTAAATTCACTGAAAAAACCATAGGTTTCACACCAGTTATAGTTAGCTGGAAATTTTACTGATATAAAACCATTGAAATTCCCACGTTATAGTTAGTCGGACTCACTATAACTTGCGCGTGCAATGCACTGCTGATGACATCACATATTACATCACTCATGACATGGTCAGTGACATCACTCATGACATCACTGATGACACCATCCTTGTGACACAGTGACAGACCTCCTCTCACTGTAAAGTAACCTTTGAAACACATATTGAAAAATAGAAACTAACATTTTCAAAAAAGTGCATATACCCATACCAGTTACAACAACCAATTCAGTAATTTCACCATCTATATACAAATTCACACATTCACCAACAGTTTTATGTATTCACTCATACATATACTCATTCATCATATGTAGTGATACCCCTATTCATTCTGTTACACACCGACAGTCATCAAAAACTTACTCATACATATACTCACACATGCAAATAAACTAATAAACATCCATTTATTTGCATATACAACTATACACACATTAGCACATTACTTCTAAGGAAACTTACACATACTTGCTCTCCTAAACAATGACTTACAGAAACACATACTTATTTAAACAGGAACTCTTTCAATCTCTCACTCTCACATATACTTACTTATATACATCAATGCTCATATATACAAGATTAAAACATATGTAGTTACTCATAAAGACACTAGTGAGAGAGGCATTCACTCACTAACACACACATATACACATTCATCCACCCATACAGTCCTGCACATATGCTGTCTTCAAAACACATATAAATAATGAGTTTTGCATTCATGCATCTATGTGGTGAGTAACAGCCCCACCAAACCATACAGACACTCATACTGATACTAAAAAAACATCTAATAACCCATATACACACACATGTAGCTACTCGCCAACCCATGCAGCCACTTGTACACAAAGTAAAACACTGATACATATATTTAAATATTTAAACATTACTCGCTAATATATGTATTCACTAAGATACACTTAATAAGCCAGTTAACCAATCAATTTTTTTTTAAAAAAACATCCATTTAGACACTTATTTAAACATTTATTCTTCCATCGACCTTAACATATACATATATAAAATATATTTATTTTTCAGAAAGATACACATTCACTGGACGATGTCATCAGTGATGTCATGAGTGATGTCACTGACCATGTCATGAGTGATGTAATATGTGATGTCATCAGCAGTGCATTGCACGCGCAAGTTATAGTGAGTCCGACTAACTATAACGTGGGAATTTCAATGGTTTTATATCAGTAAAATTTCCAGCTAACTATAACTGGTGTGAAACCTATGGTTTTTTCAGTGAATATATATATATATATATATATATATATGTATATATATATATATACATATATATATATATATATACATATATATATATATATATAAATACATATATATATATATATACATACATATATATATATATATATATATATATATATATATATATATATATATATATATATATATATATATATATATATATATATATATATATATATATATATATATATATATATATATATATATATATTACCTACTGGTGGTCGCCAGTAGGTATATATAGTTAGGATTTTTTTCCTATGGGATTTCTGAAAATTCTATGTGGAATAACTTTGCCGTTTGTGGACGGAATTGGCTGAGATTTTCAGGAAAATGGCACATTTCGTTTCTGAGCGTCCCCTGAAAGTTTGAGGGGGTTTCGTGAAGTGGGGGCCGAGAAAAAAGGGGGGTCCCAAAACGTGTTTTTAACATTGAGTTTTCCATAGGGCGGTTGGACTCACTTTTAGCTCGAACGGCTCAATGGAATTACACAAAACTTGGCAAAATTGTAGATATGGTTTGCCCGACGTGCCTTTGCTATGTTTCAATATATGTGCTCCAGTGGATTTTGAGAAATTAACGTTTTTAAAAACAGATATATCTGTGACAGCGCTCCGGTTAGCGCCCCGGTTCGCGTACCTAACGCGTAACGGAACTTCGCGAAGCGAAGCGGATTGGCTGTCGGGTGTCTGTCAACATTCGAAACAGTCCGGAGCGGCCGCCATCTTGTGTCTCGGTAGGATCGAGACACAAGATGTGGCAAAAACAAAGGGGGAAATGAGCATAAGGGGGCAGAGTACATCCTCCCTGACCCCCTAGGTTTGATGAGGGGGCTTTAAAAGGGCCTCGCGGGGTTAGAAAATAATAATTTTTATATCGTTTTTTTTTGCGGGGGGAGCGCTCGGTACGCGAACCGGGAAGCGGTCCGGGAAGCGTAATATTGGGAAAATAGGATGAAAGAATGTTCAAATATTGTATGTTTATTGATTGTTCTTTTTTTTAAAATTTATTTTATTTAAGTACCAACATGTAGGTACCAATGCAGAGTCTAAAAATAAAAATACATTGTTTCCTTTGTAGATATCTTGCATGTTGTTTCAGAAGTTATTGTGGTATATGGAATTCATAGCGTAGTCTGTCAGGAAAGCAGAAACACCATGGAGGCAGGACATGATAAAGACATGTTAAATACACATTGGAGATGATATAGTGGAAGAAAGGAAGTAACTATGAGCAAACTTAAAGTTGCACAGTATATTTAAAGTCTAATTTTACATTATAATCAATGTGCTACTAGTTTAAAAAATACATATAAAAATGAATAATGTCTCAAACAATTTTTGAATTATTATATATAAATTTATTTTTCTGATTTGTTTTCAAAATTAAAAAGAACTTCTAATAATTCTTTGTCAGAATTTGTCTCATTTTCAATTAAGAAATCCACAGATTCAACACATTGCAGAAGTTCTATGTCCATTGATTCATCAAAGAATTCTGATTCATTTTCTGTATCTTGGTTGCATTCTGCAACAATTTCCACGTTATTTTTTTCTCTCCTTCCATCTTTGTGCTGTAAAATGAATTTTAAAAAAATATATCAGTACAGATAGGGCACTGTTGGGTTTAAGTACAGACAGGTAGTTTGGTTTTTTAAACCGTGATTTTTTCTTTGGGCAGTGTATGGGATCAGACTGGAAGTAGAAATATCAAAAAATGTATGTGATAAAGTCTAAGTCAATTCTTAATTATACAAGACAAGCCTAACTCCATCCATAACTAAAACAGAGAAGTCAATCCTATTCTATAAGTATTACAGAGGGATAGTATATAACTATCAGAAAATGTTTTCCTAATTAACTTAAAGTACAGAACATACTTCAGTTTTTTAAATAACATCTTACCTTTCAAATAGAAGTTTAAGTTCTCAGTTCAAATGCACTTGATATGTACTTCAAGAAGTAGTAGTCAAAATGTCTGTGTTTCTCTCTCTCTCTTTCTTTATATATATTCAGGTACATAACCAATCAAATGTCATGAAATAATAGAAGATATTGAAAGTAGCATTTTGATTGGTTGTCAATTCTAACACTTCATAAGTGTTTTGGTTAGATAATTTACCTCAGGATATTTAGTCAGGCTTACAGCATAATTTTCTCAATGGAATTCCCTCAAATTTGGGGAAATGGTAGGGACTGCTATGTAGTAGGGGCTATTCTATTTTTGATGAAAGTGTCTGTAGTGGTTTTTCTGTAAATTACTTTCCCACCTTTTTTTATCGATTGCTTACCGGTGCGCTCCCCGGTACGCGAACCGGCAGCGTTACGGGAGTCCTTCATTTTGTGTGTCGGTAGAATTGAGACACAAGATGGAGGGGAAACAATGTTCGGAATGGGTAGAAGGGGGCACGGTAGACACTTTGAGACCCTATAGGTTTTCGGAGGGGGGATTAGGATGCTGATACATGCAAAAATAAAAAAATTAAAATTAAAATTTCGCGAGGGGAGCGCCCGGTACGCGCACCAGTAAGCGAACCGGGGAGCGTATTTTGGTGAAAAAAAAAATGTAAGAAAAAGATAAACGTTTTGAATAATCAGAGGTAGGGTAGCTCTGAAAAGAGCTATTGGGTTCTGTCGCTAATTTAGGTACCTACAAGTATGTTCCAATGCACACTTTTAAATAAAGGACGAATATTCTATTCCCTTCATCAGGGAAGTGCGCACCATCTCTTCTGTAGATGTCTTGAATGTTGTAACGCAATAATATTTACTATTAAAAAACCATTGAAATTCACTGAAAAAATCATAGGTTATAGACCATATATAGTTAGGAATTAGCATTTACAAAACCATAAAAATTCACTGAAAAAACCATAGGTTATAGACCATATATAGTTAGGGATTAGCATTTACAAAACCTTATTTTACTCGCACAAAACCATTGAAATTTGCATATATAGTTAGTTGCACTAACTATATATCGCGCACCCGCAATCCACTGCTGATGATGTCACATATTACATCATTCATGACATGGTCAGTGACATCACTGATGACATCACTGATGACATCTCAAATGACATCACTGATGACATCTCATTTGACATTACTCATCACATCACTGATAAGATCATTCATGTGATAATACGATGAACCTCTTCAGATTGTAATATAACCTTAGATACAATCAGTGTAAACAGACACTCACAGACTGTCACTCATCCATGGAGTTACTCACACACCTAGTCAGTCATGCAAAGAATCAATCACACCTCCATTTCCTCAACTATACAGTTATACAAACTTTACTTATTCAAACATATACTAACACATATTTACTCTCTTATACAATCCCTGATACAAGTTTACAATGATCCATACAGCCACTCACACATTCACTGGCTCTTATGCACAGTTATTTATATATGTCAACTCTCACATGTACTGTGTTTTACATATGTACTTACTTTGACATGTAGCACTGAGATATCCATTCACTCACCAATACACTCATGCACACAGTCAACCGCCCATACAGCTAATTCCACATGCACTTTTGAACCCATACAGCTAGTGAATCAACTGCTCACACATCTATGCACAGAGTCACACACCTCCCAGCCACCCATACACACACACTCAGTCTCCCCTACAAATACTTGGGCAACCAATCAATAACCCATATAGTTACTCATATAGCTACTGATCAACACATGCAGCACTTTACAGAACAACAAACATAATGATGCACAAATTAAGTCAGTTTAGTCACTAACCCATGCACTCAGTGAGACACATTTCATCACTCACTCATACAGTCAGTCATGCACCTACTAAATCCTTCATCCAGACACTTATACATCCACTCATTCTTCAATATGTAAGACATATTTTAACTTTACAGAAACATACAGTCACTGGATGTTGTCATCAGTGATGTCATCAGTGATGTCATTTGAGATGTCATCAGTGATGTCATCAGTGATGTCACTGACCATGTCATGAATGATGTAATATGTGACATCATCAGCAGTGGATTGCGGGTGCGCGATATATAGTTAGTGCAACTAACTATATATGGAATTTCAATGGTTTTGTGTGAGTGAAATAAGGTTTTGTAAATGCGAATTCCTAACTATATATTGTCTATAACCTATGGTTTTTTCAGTGAATTTCCAAGGTTTTGTAAATGCTAATTCCTAACTATATATGGTCTATAACCTATGGTTTTTTCAGTGAATTTTCAAGGTTTTGTAAATGCTAATTCCTAACTATATATGGTCTATAACCTATGGTTTTTTCAGTGAATATATATATATACATACATATATAAACATATATCATCTGTATATCTATATAAATACAAACATAAATGCATGCATACATATACTTATATGCATACAGATGCATGCTATTTACATGAAAGTTGAAAAAACACTAATAAAAGCAAAGCTAAAAAGCCACCTCATTACAAACAGAATGGCTTTAACTTAAACGAGGGCGAGATCTATTGCATTTTCAATGCTTGTTTACTTTGGTTCCATCAAGAAGGCATTCAGATGTGTCACACATTTGCCATAAATTCTGAATGTTAGCACTCTAGTTGCACATTAGATCACTGTAGTAAAGCTACTGCTCACCAGGGACGTCTGCTGCTGGTATTCAAAGTGCATGTTTCAGTCTGCATGTCAGAATTATTTTAATGAAATAGAAGAGGATTTGAGAAGTCACTCAAAATGATCCCTAATTTTTCTTTCTGAAGCACTAATCATACTTTCTATGGCAAAATTAACCCCCTCATGTTGTTCCTTTTTAAATTGAGTGTTTTCAGACTTACCACTTCATTCCAATCAAGATGGCTTCTGGTGTGCCATACTTTTGTCATAAGTAAGACTGTTAGCGCTCTAGTTGTTCTTTAGAACACTCTGGGACATTCTGTCATTGGGCTATACTTGGGGTACATCTGGGTGATATTTGGGCTACATTTAGGCTCTTTTGTCTCTGGTGGCCATCTTGGGAGACTGTATGTCAGAATTTTTTAATGAAATTGAAGAGGGTTTGAGAAGTCACTCAAAATGTGCCCTAATTTTTCTTTCTGCAGCACTAATCATAATTCATATGGCAAAATATATCCCCTCATTTTGTTCCTTTTTAAATTAAATGTTTTAAGAGTTACCACTTTATTCCAATCAAGATGGCTTCAGGTGTGCCATACCTTTGTAATAAGTAGGACTGTTAGCGCTCTAGTTGTTCTTTAGAACACTCTGGGACATTCTGTCATTGGGCTATACTTGGGCTACATCTGGGTGATATTTGGGCTACATTTGGGCTCTTTTGACTCTGGTGCCCATTTTGGGAGACTGCATGTCAGAATTTTTTAATGAAATAGAAGAGGATTTGAAAAGTCACTCAAAATGTGCCCTAATTTTTCTTTCTGCAGCACTAATAATACCTTCTATTGCATAATATACCCCCTCAGTTTGTTCCTTTTTAAATTAAATGTTTTAAGAGTTACCACTTTATTCCCATCACGATGGCTCCAGGTGTGCTATACCTTTGTAATAAGTAGGACTGTTAGCGCTCTAGTTGTTCTTTAGAACACTCTGGGACATTCTGTCATTGGGCTATACTTGGGCTACATCTGGGTGATATTTGGGCTACATTTGGGCTCTTTTGTCTCTGGTGGCCATTTTGGGAGACTGCATGTCAGAATGTTTTAATGAAATAGAAAAGGATTTGAGAAGTCACTCAAAATGTGCCCTAATTTTTCATTCTGCAGCACTAATCATACTTTCTATGGCAAAATATACCCCCTCATGTTGTTTCTTTTTAAATTAAATGTTTTAAGAGTTACCACTTTATTCCAATCAAGATGGCTTTAGGTGTGCCATACCTTTGTAATAAGTAGGACTGTTAGCGCTCTAGTTGTTCTTTAGAACACTCTAGGAGGCTGCAGTAGAACACAAAGGAATCAACTGACAGTCTCTGTCCTTGTTGGATGTACATGTTTTACTGAGAATGTCAGACTTCATTTTCACATGACTGAGAAAGATAATGTGAATTTACAGAAAATATGCTTTCAGTTTAGCTTATAGATCCCCTTCCAAACCACTGTGGGAAAATCATGAGATATTAGTTTTCTTTCAAACAATATTCATGATATCACAGCAGAAGGTTTTTTCACATGGTAAAATCACCTTAGAACCCACCATAATTCCTAAAACGAGTATGGTACCATCAACAAATGATTTATAATGTAACTAAAGTCCTAAAACCCTCGATTAACTACAATGCTTTTTAATGAGGTGCTATCATGTATATTGGTCCCAAGATGGCTGCCAACACTTCTTGGATGAAGTCCTGACAGCCGATCAGATCAGATGTGTGGTTAGGCTCCGCCCAGATATATATCTTTTTTTGAACCTAAATTACTCAAAATCCACTGGAGCACATATATTGAGACCTAGCAAAGGCACATCGGGCTAACAGTCCCTACAATTTTGCCAAGTTTCGTGCAAATCCATTCAGCCGTTCGAGCTAAAAGTGAGGCCAACCGCCCTATGGAAATTAACATGGGAAAAACGCGTTTTGGGACCCCCCTTTTTTCTTGGCCCCCCCCTTGATAAAACCCCCCCAAATTGTCAGGGGCTGCTCAGAAACAAAATGTTCCATTTTCCTGAAAATTTCAGCCAATTCCGTCCACGAACGCCAAAGTTATTAGACATAGAATTTTCAAAAATCCCATAGAGAAAAAATCCTAACTCTATATACCTACTGGCGACCGCCAGTAGGTAATATATATATATTACCTACTGGCGGTCGCCAGTAGGTATATAGAGTTAGGATTTTTTCCCTATGGCATTTTTGAAAATTCTATGTCTAATAACTTTGGCGTTTGTGGACGGAATCGGCTGAAATTTTCAGGAAAATGGCACATTTTGTTTCTGAGCAGCTCCTGGAAATTTGGGGGGGGTCGTCAAGGGGGGGCCGAGAAAAAAGGGGGGTCCCAAAACGCGTTTTTCCCATGTTAATTTCCATAGGGCGGTTGGACTCACTTTTAGCCCGAACGGCTGAATGGATTTTCACGAAACTTGGCAAAATTGTAGGGACTGTTAGCCCGATGTGCCTTTGCTAGGTCTCAATATATGTGCTCCAGTAGTTTTTGAGAAATTAACGTTCAAAACAAGATATATATCTGTAACAGCGCTCCGGGCAGCGATCCGGTCCGCGTACTTTTCGCGAAACGGAACTTTGCGCGCAGAAAGCTGATTGGCTCTCCGGTGTCTGTCAACATTCTAAACAGTCTGGAGCGGCCGCCATCTTATCTCTCGGTAGGATCGAGAGAGAAGAAGAGGTGAAAAACGAAGGGGGAATTTAATGAAAGGGGGCAAGGTATACCCCTCTTGACCCCCTAGGATTGTTGTTGGGGTTATTAAAGGGTCCCGTGGGGAAAATAAAAAAAAATGATTTTTCACGGTAGAAGCGCTTCACGGGCCGCGAACTGGGCCGCAAACTGGTAGCGAAACGGGAATTCGCCATTTTGTGCTTCGTTTTAATTGTTTAGAGACAAAAATTATCGCCGCACATTGGCCACAATGCATGAATATCGCTGAAAAGTCAGCGATATTCATGCATTATCCAGCAAATGCTCTTAGCCATGTTATCCACCTTCCATTGGATAACAGAAAGCTGATTGGCTCTCCGGTGTCTGTCAACATTCTAAACAGTCCGGAGCGGCCGCCATCTTATCTCTCGGTAGGATCGAGAGAGAAGAAGAGGTGAAAAACGAAGGGGGAATTTATTGAAAGGGGGCAAGGTATACCCCTCTTGACCCCCTAGGAATGTTGTTGGGGTTATTAAAGGGTCCCGTGGGGAAAATAAAAAAAAGATGATTTTTCACGGTAGAAGCGCTTCACGGGCCGCGAACTGGGCCGCAAACTGGTGGCGAAACGGGAATTCGCCATTTTGTGCTTCGTTTTAATTGTTTAGAGACAAAAATTATCGCCGCACATCGGCCACAATGCATGAATATCGCTGAAAAGTCAGCGATATTCATGCATTATCCAGCAAATGCTCTTAGCCATGTTATCCACCTTCCATTGGATAACATGGCTAAAAACTGCTCTGTGCGTGAGCTTTTTTTTTTTTTTTTTGCTGCGTGACGTTTGTTAACGTTCGATTCGATGGAAATCAGGAAGTGTTGACCACCATTTTGTCACTGCGAGTAAATATTTTGTTATAAATGAATCCTTATTGATAAACATTGTCTGCGCCATCTTGCGTTTTTGTCCAATGCCACAATTTTGTCGTGCACGGCAGCCATTTTAGATGCCTTGACCAGGGCCACTCTCTGCACGCCGCCGATCCTCAGCATGGCTCCCCACCCTCGCAAGCATCTCCCCCACGCACTGGTCACCCCCGCTCTTTCTCTCATGCATGGGCCATATACTTCCCCCCATCTGCGCTGCTCTTCTCTGAGAATCACACCCTGTGCCCGCCCGACACCTCCCTTTCACCCTATTCACTACCGTACCCTCTGACACTCCTCTTCCTCTGTGTCCGATTGTCCAGGCCGGACCTAGGCTATCACCTAGCCCTGCGGATGTAGTTTATGGCCCCAGCTGTAGAGTATCCAGACATGCCAACCTTCCCGATTCAGGCGTGAGACTACTGATTTCAGTGCTAGTCTCCCGCCTCCCGATTCCTGCAAGCAAAAACCCGGGGGCACATTACCAACAACTAGCGATAATTTTTGTCTCTAACTTGTTTAGAGACAAAAATTATCGCCGCACATCGGCGAATTTTATCGCACATAAACCTCGCTATTAGCAAGGTTTATCGCAAATGCGATAAAAAACGGCCGCAATGCATGAATATCGTTGAAAAGTCAGCGATATTCATGCATTATCCAGCAAATGCTCTTAGCCATGTTATCCACTTCCCATTGGATAACATGGCTAAAACTGCTCAGGGCAGGTGTTAGGTTTTGGAGATATTCGCGCTTAGCGCGAATATCTCCAAAAGTTGGTAATAGGAGATAGCGATGGTTAGGGACTGTTTCCAGTCGCTAAAATCTTGGCACGCCCACTTTGCATGTCATTAGTGATAAATATCACTGATATGCAAAGCGGGGCCCAAGATGGTCGCTATCTCCTTTTAGCTGTCACTAACTGGTGTTAGCGACAGCTTGGTAATAGGGAGATAATTTTATCTCTTTTTTTTTTGGCTTTTAAAGCCAAAAAAGCGGAAATAACCCCCCTTGATAATATGCCCCATGATTTCTCGGGAGTTTCAGCTGACAGGGCTTGGTATTGTGTTACGTGCTAATTCTTCCAGGAAACGTCAGAGGGTCGATGCAGGGGTTCTAGAAGGGGTGATAAACCATTTAAGCCTCATGAACAAGCGCATGGTCTTTTAAAGATTTATGAAGTACTCGGGGCGGCGGTGTGTGTGTGCCCTCTTTCAGGAGCGGGCGGGGGGGCACTGCCAGCAACTTGCCAGGCCAGGCAGTGTTCAACACGTGCATCACCCTTTCTCTGCCTGCTATTGCGCTCCATGCTTCGGAAAGGTAAGAAAAAGAACGTGCATTTGAGTTTGAAATGTCCGATCTTGTAGCAGTACACTTGCAAAGCCCACACATGACAATAATCCGATTCAAGGCCCCATTCACCCGATTTTTTAAACATATATAGCACTCCAACAAAGTTAGATTTTAAAACTTTATTAACATTTAACTATAATGAACGGAACAAAAACTGTAAAAACATTTAAACATTTTTCACCCAAAAAAGCAACAATGGTCAGAAGCTGTCTTTTGTGCGAATAGTCCCAAGGCAGCACAACGTGCAGAGTTCTGGACGGCACCCAGGTGATGTCGCCTGGGTGCAGCACTGGTTTTGGTATCCTACAATGCTGCTCCGAAAATTGGCGTGGGGCGTCCCGGGTGGTGCGGGGGGAGGCCTCGTCAGTAGCGGTCTGTTGTGCGAATAGTCCCAAGGCAGCAGAACGCGCTGAGATGTTGATGGCACCCAGGTGATGTCCAGTAAACTGCCGCACTGGTTTTGGTATCCTACAATGCTGCTCCGAAAATTTGCGTGCGGCGGCCCGGGGGGGGGGGGGGGGGCGCGTGGGGGAGGCGGCGTGAACGGGCCTCCCCAGGTGGCGGCCATCCAGCTGAGTTGCGCCCGCTCTTGCGGCTACAGCGTCTCGCTCACCATGTTGTTGAGTTGCTCCCACTCTTACAGTGCAGCGATAGGCGCATGCCACATGACTCTTAAAATGGCGGACGGCTCTTCGGTTTTGGGCCTGGTCCACTGAAATGGCCCTGGGACACCTTGGAACTCGGACGCTTGCCTGCTAGGGCTTGGGCTCCATTCTCGAAAAGCGTCCCCTCAGCCGTGAAGATTCTACAAAAGTCTTGGGGGCCCCCGACTCCCGCAGGCTTCCGGTGGGGAGCGCCTG
This sequence comes from Lissotriton vulgaris, assembly GCF_964263255.1. NCBI lineage: Eukaryota > Metazoa > Chordata > Amphibia > Caudata > Salamandridae > Lissotriton > Lissotriton vulgaris. The sequence continues at coordinate 101,149,778 of NC_141689.1, read as the reverse complement.
CCATGATTGCTCGTGGAATGACCACGACGGAGCCACGAGATGGTGGTGCTCTCATGCTGACGCCAGCTTCAGTCTGAATGATCCAGAAACAAGGTGGGGCTTTCATCGTTTGGGAAAAAAAAATGTTCTAAACCAATGAAAAGTGTTATTTTTAGGTCATATGACCAAGCCTTCCATCTTTAGGAAACCAAAAGTAAAATGATCCAATGAAAAGTTTTATAAACAAGTCACATGACCTGTTATGCGGCATAGGGCTACAAAAAGCGTAGAAAATCCGTTGGCACGTGAGGCGGCGTCAGTAGCGGACCGATGTGCGAATAGGCCGAAGGCAGCACAACGCGCTGAGATCCGGATGGCACCGAGGTGGTGTCAAGCAAATTGCCGCACTGGTGTGGCCATCCTACAATGCTGCGCCGAAAGACGGCGTGTCCAGCTGAGTTCCGGTCACTCTTGCGGTACAGTGAGTCGAACGTGCCGAGATCCGGATGGCACCGAGGTTGTGTCCAGCAAGTTGCCGCACTGGTGTGGCCATCCTACAATGCTGTGCCGAAAGTCGGCGTGGGGTGCCCCGTTGGCTTATGAGGTGATGTCAGTAGTGGACCGATGTGTGAATAGGTCGGAACCAGCACAAGGCGCCAAGATCCGAATGGCAAGTCCTGGATATTGAGTGCCATAGTTGAGAGTTCTGAGCAGTGCTTGTAAGACTATCTGAAGCTTATTTGCACCTGCTGCAGCTTCACTGTTGCCCAAGGTGGTGTCCAGCAAATTGCTGCAGTGGTGTGGCCATCCTACAATGCTGCGCCGAAAGACGGCGTGTCCAGCTGAGTTCCGGTCACTCTTGCGGTACAGTGAGTCGAACGCGCCGAGATCCGGATGGCACCGAGGTTGTGTCCAGCAAGTTGCCGCACTGGTGTGGCCATCCTACAATGCTGCGCCGAAAGACGGCGTGACCAGCTGAGTTCCGGTCACTCTTGCGGTACAGTGACTCGAACGCTCCGAGATCCGGATGGCACCGAGGTGGTGTCCAGCAAGTTGCCGCACTGGTGTGGCCATCCTACAATGCTGCGCCGAAAGTCAGTGTGGGGTGCCCCGTTGGCTTATGAGGTGATGTCAGTAGTGGACCGATGTGTGAATAGGTCGGAAGCAGCACAAGGCGCCCTGCACTGTTGAGCTTTTTTCAATGCCTGTTTTTTGTTGTTTCCCCTCCATCAAAAACAAAAAAAAAATATAAAACTGTGCAAAAATACAAAAAAATGTTTAGAAAAGCAGTGCTTGTAAGACTGTCTGAAGCTCTTTTGCACCTGCTGCAGCTTCACTATTGCCCTGGTGTGGACAAAGATCGCCCATGACTTAGGCTGATTGAGAGTTTGTAGAAAAATGGCTTCAGATTTTCCACATATTACTCTTCCACCTTCTTCCTAAATGTAACAATGTGAGACTCACTAGGAGAATGGCTGTTTATCTTTCCTTTCAAAATGCTGCGAACAATATTTTCTGAATGGAAGACACCATCTTGTAGCATAAAGGGCCGAAAGGGGTTCTGGTCTGGCCGATTGTTGGTGGAGACATTTTGACTATATCTTGGACCTGCCCGGCCTCGCCCAAAATGGCGCCGGTATAAATGGGACTCGTAACTCCTTGCCCGCAAATGTATATCTAGAAAATTTTATTGTAAGTGGCCCTGTCTTATTTTAATTACAAAATGTACGTCCACCGATTCCGCAACTGTTAGACACCTTAGTTCTTGCAACCTAATGGCCCGCTCGTTACGTTCCTCTACAGTGTAAATGTCTCCTCATCATATACGATTTCAGTTTGCTCCGTGGCCGGCCCAGGTGGTTATAGGCCCGTATTTGTATACTGACATTTTCACAATAAAGGTTTTTAAATCAAACACGGTAGTAGTATTTACGTTGGTAAAGTTTTTACTTTTAGTCACTGTTTTCGAATCAGTAAAAGGCAAGTGAAATAAAGCAGTCCAATTACATGACGGATAAAAGGTATAATATGTAGGAACGTAGTAAAGATAAATGGTCAAGGGCAGTTGTGTTTTCCACTCCTGCAACATAAAGTGATCGATAAGAATCTGATAATCAGGCGTATCGGCGACTAAGACAGCAGGCCCAGTCTCTTTTACTCAACGGCTCCGTCATGGAACGAAGAAACGCCCTTTTTCTCGAAAAAGGAATATATTTTACTTGCAGGACAGTTGTAAATTTTCCGGGAAAGTACATTAGCCTGGAATATTATAACATATATGTTTTAAAAAAAATAATGTTCGAAAAAAATAAAAAGCGTAATTTTTAGGTCATATGACCAAGCTTTTCATCATTAAAATAACAAAAGTAAAATGAACCAATGAAAAGTTTTATTAACAAGTCACATGACCTGTTATGCTTACGTTACGCGCTGCGTGCCGCGCCCCGGATCACTTCCGGGTGCGCTAACGCGGCGTGTCATATAACGCATTACGCGACAACGTAGGTCAAGAATATAGTCAAAATGTCTCCACCAACCAGCGTTCGGAACAAAACCCCTTTCAGCAGTCCAAAAAGTTCTGTTAAATGACAACAGAGGGGACAGGCAACAAGAACCATCAGTCAAAGAGGGGAGGGCAAGTTCTTCTCTTCCGGGTCATGTTGGGGCGCTACCGGAACTGATCGAATTGGTAGTCTACAGTGTTTCTGGATGTTTCAGACTAAAGCTGGCGTCAGCATGAGAGCACTACCATCTCGTAGCTCCGTCGTGGCCATTCCACGAGCAATCATGGCAGCCGCTCCCCACCAGAAGCCTGCGGGAGTCGGGGGCCCCCAAGACTTTTGTAGAATCTTCACGGCTGAGGGGACGCTTTCGAGAATGGGACCCAAGCCCTATCAGGGAAGCGTCCGAGTTCCAAGGTGTCCCAGGGCCATTTTAGTGGACCAGGCCCAAAACCGAAGAGCCGGCCGCCATTTTGAGAGTCCTGTGGCAGCCGCCTATCGCTGCACCGCAAGAGCGGGAGCAACTTAACTACATGGTGAGCGAGACGCTGTAGTCGCAAGAGCGGGCGGTAAACAGCTGAATGGCGGAAGAGGCACAGTGTAGCAAAAGCGGGCGGAATGGCAACTAAAACGGTAAAGGGGCGCCCCACTACAGCGTGTCTTCAGGTCAAACGGATTGTGGGACAAAGTCCAGAATAGAAGAGTCATCAAAAGGCAAAAAGTTCCGCCGGACCCCGGGAGCCGGCCGCCTATGTCGGGGGCGATCTCAGGCTACACCAGTGCTATAAGACTTGGGGAGGGGGTCGGAGCCAAGCGTCTTCTCCGAGTCCGTGTCATCACACCGCCCTTCGGGGGCCTCCGTCAAGCGGTTTAGGGAGGTGCCATATAACATTGTTTTCAAATGCAGTCAGGTCCACAAACGACCCTCACTTACTTTGAGAATAGTGAAGCTGCAGTAGGTGGAAATAAGCTTCAGACAGTCTTACAAGCACTGCTTTTGTAAACATTTTTTGTTTTTTTTGTATTTTTGCACAGTTTTATATTTTTTTTTGTTTTTGATGGAGGGGAAACAACAAAGCACAGGCATTGAAAAAGGCTCAAACTCAGAACTCTGAACTATGGCACCCAATATCCAGGACTTTCCATCCGGATCTTGGCGCCTTGTGCTGCTTCCGACCTATTCACACATCGGTCCACTACTGACATCATCTTATAAACCAACGTTATGTAAATAGTTATTTAATAAAATGTTTTACCCTGTTTCTTTGCTGGTGTGTTGTCTATAGTTTTATATTTGCATAGGGTTTGTCGTTATTTTGGGCGGGGTGGGTGACGGAGCCGAGCTGTTTTGCAGCCCTCATGGTGTGGAGCTCAGTTCATCTCACTATTTTCGTATTTCTCATGAAGGGTTGTTTATAATATTTCTATTTTAGCGAGGTCAAAAAGAGATCCAATTAGTGGCCTACTGATTTTGCTCGATTACTTTTATTTTTTTACACGATTTTTCACGATCTGCAAAGACTAAACAGAGTATTGCGACTTTGTGCTTGTTTGTAAATAGAGAATGAACCAAAGAGAATCAATTGAAAAACAGTAAATGCTTGGATAATAATCAATCAAATGGAGAGACAAGCAGGCAGGACGGATTACAACGGGGGTAAAGGCCTGCGTTAACTACTCTTCACTATCTGCAAAGAGAGAGTACTACTAAGAGAAAAGAGGGGAGGAGGGCAGCGTTCAAAGCACATCAGCGTGCATAAATACGAAAATGTTTTTATCTATCACGTACTTGACATTTTAAAGCTTTTCATATTTGCTATTAAAAAACCAATGAAATTCACAGAAAAAACCATAGGTTATAGTGGATATATAGTTAGGAATTTGCATTTACAAAACCTTGAAAATTCAATGAAAAAACCATTGGTTTTAGGCCATATATAGTTAGGGATTTGCATTTACAAAACCTTATTTTACTCGCATAAAACCATTGAAATTCCATATATAGTTATAAGCGCTAACTATATATCGCGCACCCGCAATCCACTGCTGATGATGTCACATATTACATCATTCATGACATGGTTAGTGACATCACTGATGACATCACTGATGACATCTCAAATGACATCACTGATGACATCACTGAAAACATCTCATTTGACATGACTGATAACATCACTGATGATATCATTCATGTGATAATACCATGAACCTCTTCAGACTCTAATATAACCTTAGATACAATCAGTGTAAACAGACAGTCACAGACTGTCACTCATCCATGGAGTTACTCACACACCTAGTCAGTTATGCCAAAAATCAATCACACCTCCATTTTCTCAACTATACAGTTATACACACCTTACTTATTCAAACATATACTAACACATATTTACTTTACTCTCTTATACAATCTCTGATACATGTTCACAATGATCCATACAGCCACTCACACATTCACTGGCTCTTATGCACAGTTATTTATAGATGTCAACTCTCACATGTACTGTGTTTTACATATGTACTTAATTTGACATGTAGCACTGAGATATCCATTCACTCACTAATACACTCATGCACAGTCAACCGCCCATACAGCTGTTTGCACATGCACTTTTGAATCTATACATATAGTGAATCAACTACTCACACATCTATGTACAGAGTCACACACCTTCCAGCCACCCATACACACACACTCAGTTTCCCATACAAATACTTGGACAACCAATCAATAACCCATACAGTTACTCATATAGCTACTGATCAACATATGCAGCAGTTTGTAGAACAACAGATATAATGATGCACAAATTAAAACAGTTTAGTCACTAACCCATGCACTCAGTGAGACACATTTAATCACTCACTCAATCAGTCAGTCAGTCATGCACCTAGTAAATCCTTCATCCAGACACTTATATATCCACTCATTCTTCAATATGTAAAACATATTTTAACTTTACAGAAACATACAGTCACTGGATGTTGTAATCAGTGATGTCATCAGTGATGTCATTTGAGATGTCATCAGTGATGTCATCAGTGATGTCACTAACCATGTCATGAATGATGTAATATGTGACATTATCAGCAGTGGATTGCGGGTGCGCGATATATAGTTAGCGCTTATAACTATATATGGAATTTCAATGGTTTTATGCGAATAAAATAAGGTTTTGTAAATGCAAATCCCTAACTATATATGGCCTAAAACCAATGGTTTTTTCATTGAATTTTCAAGGTTTTGTAAATGCAAATTCCTAACTATATATCCACTATAACCTATGGTTTTTTCTGTGAATATATATATATATATATATATATATATATATATATATATATATATATATATATATATATATATATATATATATATATATATACATATGTTACCTACTGGCGGTCGCCAGTAGGTAGTTATAGTTAGGATTATTTTCAATGCAAAATCTCAACATTCTATTGTGAATAACTTTGGCGACGGTTGAGGAATCTGCCTGAAAATGTCCTCAAATTTGCCTCGTGGCACCCAGGTCCTTCCCTTAAAGTTTGGGGGGGATTTGTCAAGCAGGGGCTGAGATAAAAGGGGGGTCCCAAAACGTGTTTTCCCCATGTTAATTTCCGTAGGGCGGTCGACCTTACTTTTAGCCCGAACGGCTGAATGGATTTTCACCAAACTTGGCAAAATTGTAGGGACTGGTAGCCCGATGTGCCTTTGCTATGTCTCAAGATATGTGCTCCAGTAAATTTTGAGTAATTTAGGTTCCAAAAAATATATATATGTATAAGCGCTCCCCGGTACGCTCCCCGGGGCGCTAACCAGCGCGCTACGCGAGTTCGCGTGCGGAAAGCTGATTGGCTCTCGGGTGTCTGTAAACATTCCAAACAGTTCGGAGCGGCCACCATCTTGTGTATGGAGGAAATTACCATAAGGGGGCAGAGTAGACCCCCCCTGACCCCCTAGGTTACATGTGGGGGCTATAAAAGGGCCCCGCGAGGCAAAAAAAATTTTTTTTTGTTTTTTGATTTGCGTGGGGGGAGCGCCCGGTACGCGCACCGCGGATCGTACCGGGAAGCGTTCCATGGGAAAAAAGAATGATAGAGTTTTTAAAAAATGTAGCCTCTTTTTAAAAAATTGGAGGTAGTTCTAAAAAGAACTGTTTTTTTTCTTCTTTTTGTTGTTTTAGATTATGTTTTATATTTTTTTTATGTTTTTTGAACATTTTGTACTTTTTTTGGCTTTTATGAACTATTTTATATTTTTTGGGTTATTTTTATGGGGAGAAACAAAAAACAGGGAATTGAAAATGGCTCAACTGGAGCAAAAAAAATCAGGAAAAATTTAGGGTTTTTTGGGGCAATTGTGGTTGTCACCAGCAAGGAGGATGAGCTTTATGCTCTGTTCACCATAGGAGATGGTCTTACCACAAAAAATACATGTAATTCTGAATTCCCCAAACCGTGGTTGTATGCAAGGGATCGTCTCCCTTGTCTCTGGTCCTGATGGAGTGGGTTGCTTTCTTTTGGAGGTGGTGGTTGAAGATTGGGGAGGGTTACTGGCCAGTTCTTTCACCTCTGCGGCAGCATAGTTGTTCGGATGCTTGCGCTGCATGTGTCTAATCATGGTATTATTACCAAAAGAATATTTTTTGTTAGGGTTCCCCCTTGAAAGTTCCTTGCCACAGATTAGGCAAGTCACCTTGGGCGCATTGACTTTCTTCTTGCCCTCTGGGATAGAAAAAAACTCCCATACAATGTGCTGCCTTGGCTTGTATGGGGTATTGTCTTCTGGCAGCCACCTTCTCCCCTCCTCCTCCTCCTCCTCCTCCTCCTCTTCCTCTTCTTGACCACCAATGTAATGTTGTGGTGGTCCTCTTGGTGGTGGTGGTGGTGGTGGTGGTGGTGGTGGAGATGCTCCAGCTGCTGCTGCTACTGTAGCCATTTTAAAGTACAAAATATTTCTGTTAGATTTCCAAAAAGGTCTTCCTCAGTCAAAGGACAAAGTCAGAATAAGGAAAAAAGGTGGGGTCTTTCATCATTTGGAAAAAAAACTGTCCTGAACCAATGAAAAGTATTATTTTCAGGTCACATGACCTGGGCTGTCATCATTTAGAAACCAAAACTGTTCTGCACCAATAAAAAGTGCTATTTTTAGGTCACATGACCCGACGCGCTTACGCGACGTGCCCCTAGGCGCGTCGCGTAAGCGTGTCAGATGATTACGTTGCGTGATCGTATTCGCTCGAGTATTTCCGGGTGCGCTTACGCCGTGCGTATCACGCGGACACGGCTACGCAATACGTCATGATGTTTTCGTTCACGGCAATTGCGCTAACGGGACGCTCACCGGTGCGCGACCCGGGGCGCTTCGAAAAAATGCGCTTTCCAGTGCGCACACCGGGGCACGCACCGGGAGCGCACCAGGGCAAAAAAAAATTTAAAAAATTTTCAAAAAATAGTATTATATAAATATACAATATAGGATACATTATAAATTCACTGAAAAAACCATAGGTTTCACACCAGTTATAGTTAGGAATTAGCATTTAAAAAACCTATTAAATTCACTGAAAAAACCATAGGTTTCACACCAGTTATAGTTAGCTGGAAATTTTACTGACATAAAACCATAGAAATTCCAACGTTATAGTTAGTTGGACTCACTATAACAAACGCGCCTGCAATGCACTGCTGATGACGTCACATATTACATCACTCATGACATCGTCAGTGACATCACTCATGACATCACTGATGACACCATCCTTGTGACAGAGTGACAGACCTCCTTTTAGTGTAATTTAACCCTTGAAATAGATATTCAAAAATAGAAACTAACATTTTCAAAAAAATGGAGATACCCATACCAGTTACAACAACCAATCCAGTAATTCCACCATCTATATACACATCCACTCATTTACCAACAGTTCTATATAGTCACTCATATATATACTCACTCATCATATGTAGTGATACATCTATACATCCTGTTATACACCGACAGTCATCCAAAAGTTACTCACACACATACTCACACATGCAAATAAATGATTGAACATCCATTTATTGGCATATAAAACTATACACACACTACCTCTTTACTTCTAAGGAAACTTACACATACTTACTCTCTTAAACAATCATTTATATGAACATATACTTATTTAAACAGGAACTCTTACAATCTCATATTATCACATATAGTCACTTATATACATCAAAACTCACATACACTAGAATAAAATATATGTCGTTACTAAAAAACAGAATAGTGAGACAGTCATTCACTCACTAACACACACATATACACACTCATCCACCCATACAGTCCTGCGCATATGCTGTCTTCAAAACACATACAAACAGTGAGTCAGTCACCAACCCATGCAGCTACTTATACACAAAGTGAAACACTGATATATATATTTCAATATTTAAAAGTTACTCGCTAATATATGTATTCAATAAAATACACTTAATAAAGCAGTTAACCAATCTTTTGTTTTTACAAAAAACATCCATTTACACACTTATTTAACCATGTATTCTTCCATCAACCTTTACAAATACAAATATTAAACATATTAATTTTAAAGAAAGACACACATTCACTGGCTGGTGTCATCAGTGATGTCATGAGTGATGTCACTGACGATGTCATGAGTGATGTAATATGTGACGTCATCAGCAGTGCATTGCAGGCGCGCTTGTTATAGTGAGTCCAACTAACTATAACGTTGGAATTTCTATGGTTTTATGTCAGTAAAATTTCCAGCTAACTATAACTGGTGTGAAACCTATGGTTTTTTCAGTGAATTTAATAGTTTTTTTAAATGCTAATTCCTAACTATAACTGGTGTGAAACCTATGGTTTTTTCAGTGAATATATATATATATATATATATATATATATATATATATATATATATATATATATATATATATATATATATATATATATATATATATATATATATGTATAATTATATATATATATATATTGTAGTTCACAACGCACAGTAAAAACTGTGCAGATGCACTCCATTCAGGTGGCATGTCAATCACTCGAACAGTCGGGTGTGCTTGTAAAGATGATTTTTATTTTACATCGGTTCCAAACACAGATACATGAAACAGCCCAATGCGTTTCAGCGAACCGGTCGCCTTGATCAGGGGTAGTTGAGTAATGTTCTAAACATGTATAAATAACGTTTCAAAAAAACACTAATGCACACGTGATTACCTCAGTGAAAACATTGACAAAGGACAGAAAAGTCAAATTGCAGTGGCCATCTTATAGTGGTGTTTGGTCATATTAACACATTGTGAAACACATGTAAAAGAAACTATCAACCATACTGTGTTTGCTACTCAAAAGAATTAATATTTCAATTGCTGTTAGTATTTGCACCCTGTTTGCTGCAGGACCTGAAATTCATGGGAGACAATATCAGTATAAATTCGAAAATTAACGTCATATATACATCCATTTGTCTAGTTGCTCACAGTGTTCAAAATAAAATACCATTGCAAGATTAGTTAATCCCTTGAAATGCCCAGCATTTAGAACCAATATATAGCGCCAGTGCCTAATATATTTGTAAATCAATTAAATTCCCAGTGGATTAAGGTAACAAAGCAAATCATCAACTCTAAATTTGTTGATTTAGAGAAAGGAGAGAAACACGTAAGCAGACCAGAAGAAGTGAATCTGAGAACATCCTGCTACCCCAGTGGGAAGGTATCAAGGCCAGTGTCCAAATTAATAAAGCTTTAAGAATGTCTCTCAGCAATCAGACTCCTCCACAGCTCTCTGCAGGAAAGGGAAAAAGACAAAGCAAAATATGCCTGTCAATGCTAATATCCATACATAACACCTATATTGATGACTTCGAATGACTTTCTAACAGTGCCCTATTATTTCCCAAAATAAATTAAACATGTGAAAAACAATAAATCAATTAATAAATGGTTAAAAACAAGTTCTTGCAGGAGACTCAGGTGAGTGTATTTACATTATATACAGAAGACATACTACAGAAAAGAAATGTATACAGACAAATACTGAAAATACCCTGCATGGTCAGGCAAAACCTACGTGTCACCCAGATGCCATATCATTTCCTCTTCAGAATTGAGGCCTCCAGGGATCAAGTATCTAGATTGATGATATATCTATTTTCCAACTGTCTCAATTTGCGGATTTTATCCCCTCCCCTTGGCATTAGTGGAAGTTTGTCAATGACAAAAAATTTCAGGAGATCCCGATTACTTTTGTGATACTCCTCAAAATGACGAGCCACAGGTGAGGTTTGATCTTTATTCTGGATAGCCCTCATATGTTGAAGGACGCGTGTTTTGGCTGGGAACATTGTACTCCCAACGTATTTTTTGGGACAAGGGCATACCAGAATATATACACAATATTCAGAGAGACATGTTTCATGTTTCCCGATGTTCTTTTCTTTCTCCTATACTGGGAAGGGAAGAATACCTTTTTCACGTTAGAGCTATATTTGCACGCTTTATATTTCATACATGTAAAGAAACCTTGGATGTTACTGGTCTTAGATCTTATCGTGCTAATTTCATTATGACTCACTTTGGTTCTCAATGAGTCTGCCCTCCGGTATGTCATACTGGGATTGTCACCCAAAACGTCAGACAAAGCTGATTCTGTCTTGAGCACTTTCCAGTGTCTGATAAGACTTTTCTGAACTTTCCATGATTTAGAGTGTAAGTTGATATAAATCTGATGATTTCCTAATCCTGCCCTTTAACTTTTCTTTTAGGGTTCAATAGAGATTCATGGCTGATCTTATTAGCCTTCTGAAATGCCTCTTCGATGACTCTAGGATGGTAGCCTCTCTCTTCGAATCTTTCCTTCATACATTTACTCTCTTTGGCAAAGTCTTGATCCTGACTACAGTTCCTCCGAGCCCGGAGGAACTCGCCGTATGGAATACTGCGGATCAGTGCTTTAGGATGTCCGCTATCTGCATGAAGCAGAGTATTCCCGGCTGTCTCTTTGCGGGAAAGTTTTGTCGTCAAGGTTTTGTTAGACACGGCGGATAAAGCTAGAAAAATAGCTTCAGAGCTACTGATTTTTCCTTCTAGTCGCAGATTGAGAGTGTTGTCATTCAGATCTTGTATAAATGATTCAGCTTGTTCTCTAGGGCCATCCCACACAATGAATAGATCATCTATATACCGCAGCCATATTTTCACATGGCTACGGTATAGGTAATGGGCCCTCGCTACTTGTTGCTCCCAGCTAGCCATAAACAAATTAGCAAAGCTGGGAGCAAACAAGTTCCCATCGCCGTCCCCTGTTTTTGATGATAATAGGTCTCGTTGAAAACAAAAAAAGTTTTTTTCTAGGCAAAAGGTCATCATCTGGATGATCATTTCTGTGTGTTCTAGATAGGAAATGGATCTGGTCTTGAGGAACCTGCTACATGCATCGATTCCATCATTGTGTCTTATTGACGTATATAAGCTACACACGTCAAGAGTAATCAGCAGATAGCTCTCCAACCAAACAAACTTCTGTATTTTGTTAATGAAATCCCTACTATCCTTAAGATAGGAGGGAGCTCCTTCCACAAAAGGACGTAAAAAGAAGTCGATATACTTCAATGTGTTCTCGAGTAGAGAACCCATAGAAGACACAATGGGTTGTCCTGGTGGGGAGGTAGCATTTTTGTGCAGTTTCGGCAGGAGGTATAATGCCGCTGCCTTCGGATTTCTATTGAGTAGATAAGCATATTCATTCCACTCAATGATTCCCTTACTCCTCCATTCTTTGAGGAGCTCGAAATAAATTTCATTGGTTCTCTCAATAATAGGTAATGAGGACACTTCATAACATTCTGTACAATTCAATTGGCGCATGCCCTCCTCTAAATAGTCATGTACATTTATTAAGACAACATTGCCCCCTTTGTCCGATGGTCTTATAACAATGGAGTGATTGTCCTCCAGAGATTTGATAGCAAGTCTTTCGGATTTCAGCAAGTTGTCATTCGGCCAATAAGTCTGTTTGGCCAAATCCTTGAAGTCAGAAATGACCAAAGACTCAAATGTATCAATGCTACATGTGGGTAGGGAAGGATTGAATGTTGATTTGGGTTTAAAAGGGTTAGGACAGTTCAGATTGGTGATATAACCCAAAGATGTCGCATTCCCTGATCCACCCTCCGGAGTGCCATGCTCCAAACTGTGGAGGGCTATTAATGATTCAACTTCATTGATGCTTATGTCCGCAAGTCTGACATTTGATGTTCTATGTTCAATATTTTTGTCAGTATTTTTCACCTTAAGTTTGTTCCATTTGTGTAAACGGAGTTTACGGGTGAATTTAAAAAGGTCTATACATTCCTGCGAATAAACAAAGTTAGAGGTGGGGCAGAACGACAGACCAAATTGTAACACATCATATTCATTTTTAAAAAGAGTACGTGAAGATAAATTTACAACGTTCTTGATATTCATTTTCCTCTTCTTTTCTGACCCCGTGTTTCCACTCCCATTAGGTGTGTTTCCTTTTGCACCATCCGCCCCGCATTGTTTGTGGCTGGGTTTGGTTGTTATTTCTCCAAAATTTCATCTGCCTCTGCCTCTTCCTCTGAATCCTTTGCCCTTTCCACGACCTCTGTCTATTTGCCAGTTCTGTTGTTGTGCAGTTTGGTTCATAAGTTTGAATTCCTGCCAAAAATTTGTTGCCAGGATTGTTTGTCACTGGTGTTTGGCCGTCCTCAGAGACGTTACTCTCAGCAACTTCTTCCTCTGATTCTGCGCCTGCATGTACTTTGTCACGAGTGGCCTGTACTCCCTTCCTGGTCATATTATCGTATTTTCTGCTGAAGGTGAAGACTCTACCTGATTGGTAGTCTATTTTATCTTGTAGGAACTTGCGTTCCTTTTTGGACACAATTTCGTCCTCATGTTTGCTTATCCTCTTATTGATCTCCTCCATTTTTTACAGAAATCTTCAGTTGTTTCATCCTTGCCTATCTCGTCTTTCAAATCAGATATTGCCTTCAACAAAGCCAGTCTGTCCTTCCTTGCATGTTTTATCAAAATTGATAACATCCTGTTTGAGCAATCCATGAGATTTTCCGCCCACTCCTCCGCCAACTCCATGTCTGGTTCCTCATATGAGGGAGCAATCAGAATTCTCAGTCCCCTTGGGAATCTTTTTTCTTCCTGGTAATTTTCCAAAGTGAGGCTTCCCACCACTTGGAAACCTCCTTGCGGATCAATTTTTCCAATTTCTGGTACTTGTTATGTACCGTCGTGGGCATTGCGTGTGGCTCCTTGCTGGTTTGTTGTCCTGCTGCTTGCACAAACATCGTCTGTGCCCTGAGTCTCCTGCGAGATTCTGTGTCATCATCCATGTTGCTGTGTGTAGAGAATTAACGTCTCTATTTATTCAAATGGATTTCCGTTTTTTTATGTTTTAATGTGCACCTTTCTGTTCGTATGTTTTTCTTTATATACGTCTTTGTGTCAATGCCTGAATGCCCTGTGCCGCTAAACTAGCAGACTTATCGTGCGCTGCAAAAAAGGCATGGGACGATCGCGTAAAATAAATAAACTGCACCAATGCGGCGTGAATTGTTCCTTTTCAGAAATGTCTTAAATGCCTGCATCCGAAGCTCGCTCTCCATCAGCAGGCTCCGTTTGGCAAAGTCAAGGGTTAGATAGCGCTTTCTGCGTCACGCTCCATTCGGCATTCAAAGCAAGGAAAATAAATGTGCTCACCCAGAGTAGGCGACGTCGGAGACCGCAGGTAGCGGCACGCCTCGAGACATCAAAACGCCTTCACCAGACAGAACACGATCCTCCTGTGCCAAAGCTCAGTCTTTGACCGAAAAGGAATCCTTCTCACATAATCCGCTTATCCGTTTTTTCCAGCGCGGTCAACCGGTGAATGTTTAAATCGGTTTTGCGGTTCACTTCCTCCATAAAACACCGGGACACTTCGATCGTGGTGCATCTCAGGGATAGAGGTCACCCTGTGCCGTATTGTAGTTCACAACGCACAGTAAAAACTGTGCCGATGCACTCCATTCAGGTGACACGTCAATCACTCGAACAGTCGGGTGTGCTTGTAAAGATGATTTTTATTTTACATCGGTTCCAAACACAGATACATGAAACAGCCCAACGCGTTTCAGCGAACCAGTCACCTTGATCACGGGTAGTTGAGTAATGTTCTAAACATGTATAAATAAAGTTTCAAAAAAACACTAATGCACACGTGATTACCTCAGTGAAAACATTGACAAAGGACAGAAAAGTCAAATTGCAGTGGCCATCTTATAGTGGTGTTTGGGCATAGTAAAACATTGTGAAACACATGTAAAAGAAACTATCAACCATACTGTGTTTGCTACTCAAAAGAATTAATATTTCAATTGCTGTTAGTATTTGCACCCTGTTTGCTGCAGGACCTGAAATTCATGGGAGACAATATCAGTATAAATTCGAAAATTAACGTCATATATACATCAATTTGTCTAGTTGCTCACAGTGTTCAAAATAAAATACCATTGCAAGATTAGTTAATCCCTTGAAATGCCCAGCATGTAGATATATATTCACTGAAAAAAAAGAAAAAAACATAGGTTTCAGGGATGTTATAGTTAGCTGGACATTTTACTCGTACAAAACCATTGGAATTCCCCCGTTATAGTTAATTGCAATAACTGTAACTTGTGCACCCGCAATCTACTGCTGATGATGTCGCATATTACATTATTCATGACATGGTCAGTGACATCACTGATGGCATCTCAAATGACATCACTGATGACGTCATCCAGTCAATGTGGTTTGGTTCAATATTTAAATTAGTATTATATATATAGGAATCTGCATTGAAGACTGAGTGGATGTTTAAAGTGTCTGGATGGAGGATTCAGCAGCAGTGTGATTGACTGTTTACTTGACTAATTTATAGTGTGTCACTAAATATATTGGATATTGACTAAACTGTGTGAATATCTGTATTACTTTGTCAGTTGTTCTGTAAACTGCTGCACCATTTGGTTACTACCTACAAAAAAGTCTTTATTAGTTATTGACTAGTTAACCGATTATTTGTATGGGAGACTGAATGTGTGTGTGGTTCGGTGGGGGGTTGTGGCTGCCCAAAGATGTGTTAGTAGTTCATTCAGTAGGTATATCACGGTAAGACTACGTGTTATAATAGTTGTTTGGGTTAGTTAATATGTTTATGGGTGTGCTGATGAGCAAATATATCTCTCAATGGTACATGTCCAACAAACTAGAATAATAAAAGTTAGTGTATGTGACATTTGTCATATATAAATATGTATACATAAGACTCAGTGACTGCATGAGTGACTGTATGGATAACTATATACTTGTAATAGTGATTTTATAAGACACTAAGGGGGTCATTAGGATGTCGGGCGGATCCGCCCGACATCCATTGTCCAATTCCACCCACCATATTAGGATGGCGGGGGGACCACGGCGGCGAAAAACACCGCCCGCCTGTTTTCCACCCCGGTCGCCTTGCGGTCGGGGAGGAAAATGTTTAACATGGTGGCGGTGTCTGTTACAATGGGCATTTTTCAATGCCTTTCCTTGGCGGCAATGCCGTCACGGAAAGGCAGGCAGACTTCACTTTGGGGGCCCCCTGCGAGCCCCCAGCGTGCAGCACAGTAGGGGATGCACAGGGGGGGTACCTATGGTACCCCCCTGCATTTGCATGATGAAAGCGGCAGACACCGCGCGGTGCCTTCCGCTTTCATTATGCAAATGCTGCAATGCATTTTCAGCATTGTGGCGGGCGGTGCAGAGAGCACCGCCCTCCACAATGCTGAATATACAGGATGTGCCCGCAACTGTGGCGGGCACATCCTAAAACTACCCCTGGGACCCCCGCCCGCCAACCTAATGAGCCCCTAAGTATGAGTTACTATCTATATGAATACATTAAATGGTATTTGTATAAGTCTGTAGCTGAGGAAATGTAAGTAAGATCCATTCTTTGCATAAGTGAGTAGGATGGCTGCATACGTGAACATGATGTGTGCTGCCATGTAATGTCGATATAGGTGTATAAGTATATTTGATAGTGTTCTATTGATCATTGACATCATGTATGAGTGAATCTATAGGTAATTGATTAGTTGTGTTTGTAGATGTAAGAACCACTGAGTGGGTTTTTAGATACTTGTATTGCTGTGTCAATCAATTCAAATATGGTACTCTGTATTTTACAGTGAGTTATGAAAGGTTATAAAAGTGTATGATGAGATGTATATGATTGTCACATAGATGATGTCATCAGTGATGTCATTTGAGATGTCATCAGTGATGTCACTGACCATGTCATGAATGATGTAATATGTGACATCATCAGCAGTGGATTGCGGGGGCGCGAGTTACAGTTAGTACAACTAATTATAACGGAGGAATTTCATTGGTTTTGTACGAGTGAAATTTCCAGCTAACTATAACACCCCTGAAACCTATGTTTTTTTCAGTGAATTTCTAAGGTTTTTAAAATGCTAATTCCTAACTATAAACTGTCTAAAACCTATGGTTTTTTTCAGTAAATTTCAAAGGTTTTTTAAATGATAATTCCTAACTATAACATATATGAAACCTATGGTTTTTCTGTGAATTTCAAAGGTTTTTCCAATGGCAATTTTTAAATATATGTAAATTGTTATATTTATTTATTTTGTACTGACTTAATACATTGTTTTAATCTATTTATTTTTAGATATCCTATTTTTTAAATTGCATTACACATTTTTAATATTTTTCTTTAAAAACAAAAATGTAAATATTTATTTAATACATTTATTTTTAATACTTTGTACAATATTCTTATTTTTTTTTTCTCTTCCATTTTTTGAGAAGTAGCACACCAAAAGCGCACCTCCTCGATTACTGCGCGGACTTAGCCGCCATTTTACAATTGTTCTGTAGGATCCGTGTAGCATATTCGATGGGTGCGTATTTTCATGTGCGATCGCTATGAGACCCGTACACGAATTCAAGGACATACGCGACATATACGTATCACGCCACGCTCGCACGTTTCCGCATGAGGTCATCTACGTCTTCGATGCGGTGGGCACGTGACTGCCGCAAAATGTTTCGATACACAAAAAGATATATATATAGGTATTTAATATAAATATAAAAGCAAAAAAAATAATATTCTTTTGGTTGTAATAAACTTATATTACTTTTACCACTCCCTCTCAATCGGCCAGAAATTTCGGTGTGGTGTTTGATACTTCACTCTCGATGTCTCTTCAGGTGAATCGGACTGTAGCAACCTGTTGGGGTGTGATCAGGATACTCAACAGAATTCGCAGCTATCTGTCCCTTCATGCACGTAAGCAGATTGCAGTCGCCCTTGTTGGCTCCAGGTTAGATTACTGCAACTCTCTGTACATGGAGTCCAACAAGGGCCTCATACATCGGCTGCAAACCGTGCAGAATGCTGCTGCACGTTTTGTCCTAGACCTTCCTAAGACATCATCTGCCACCACTGGTTGCCTGTCCAGCACAGAATCTATTTTAAAATTCTGTGCTTGACGTACAGAGCTCTTGAGGATGGATCTAAAGGCGCTATCAGCTCCCTACTTACCCGTTACCATCCCACAAGGTGCCTTCGCTCTGCGGGACTACTCCAGCTTGCTGTCCCTCGCTTCAGGCTTACCAGATGGGGAGCCAGGGCCTTTTCCGTCGCCGCCCCTCAGCTCTGGAACACCGTGCCTATGGAGATTAAAACTCTACCTTCTCTAGACTTGTTCAAAAAGGCCTTAAAAACGTGGTGCTTTTCAAGAGCCTATTTAGGATGAACTGCTTGGTCTGTGTTATGAGCTGGTTTTTTTGAATTAGGTGCCTTGACGCCCATTGGGCTAAGTTTGCGCACGACAAGACTCCTTTCATTTCATTTCATTTCATTTCAAATGCAATTTCGCGGGGGCACGCTAGGTGCGTGTTGCGTGTACGCACCCAACGCGGATCACATGTGACCAAACAAAAGAGATTTGATTGGTTTATAACACTTACTGTTCTAACTATTGAAGAACCCCACCCTTTTCATTCACTCTTCTTAGACCTTCCTTAAGAGAAGACCTGTTCTGAGAACAACCTCACTTTTTCTACATTGGAAAATACTATTTGTTTTTTGGAGAAAAAAATGGCTACACCGCAGGGACAATCATCTGATTCTGATGATTTTGTTGCAGAAAAATTTCTTCCGGAACCTCCCCATCCTTCGTATGGAAATGTTTTACTTTTCCGGAGGGGCAAAAGAAATGCAATGCCACCAAGGTGACATGCAAGATTTGCCAGGCAGTGCTGTCTAGAGGAGATCCAAACAAGAAATACTCCTGTGGCATTGCAAGCATGCGCAAGCACCTCTAATCCATGCATCCTTTGAACTATGCTCAAGAAGAATGTAGAAGACTGTGCCAAAATGCACCTCCACCACCGGCAATACCAAGTACCTCTGTGGCATCACCTTCAACATCGCCACCAGACATATGTCCCCAATTTGTGAAAGTTAGAATGCACTGCGTGAAGTGCAATCGTTTAATTTGTTATGGGGAACAGTCAGTAGACCTAGTTTGCAGAGCAATTGATAAGACATCAATGCTAGTTTTTTTTATTCTTTCAAAGTTCATGGTTTTGTTCTTCCTGTTGACTTTTTTTTCTTTTTTTTAAAATCGAAAAAAAGAAATAAACGTTCAAAAAATCAAAAAAAAATATAAAAGTACAAAAAACAAATAAAAAGTTATTTTCAGAACTAACTACTAAAGAAAGAGCTAAATGTGTATGCTAGTGTATGAAAGTTTATATGAATGAATACGTACTACATAATTGAGTGAAAGAATGCATTTGTGGTGTATGATAAATGTATAACTGCAGAATTATAAGGAAATGCTATAGCATGCTAAGGTACTTCGGAACCACAGGGATGCAACATATATAAATATCCTATCTATTCTAGTATGCAAGGCATGTACTGCCCGATTAGAATGAGTATTCCCGGTGTTCAGGGTGTCGCATCCTCCAGACATCACACAGTCTCCACCCCGTCACCCATCGTACCAGTGCCTCAGTTTGTTTGAATACCTCCGCACCACGTAATGGCAGATGTGATCTATCTAAGGCCACATCCATCACCGTATTACGGTCGCCCCCAATTATCCAGGGGCATGTATCCCACCCTGCTAGAGCTCCACTAATCATGTCCCAGTATTTGTCCTGATCAAAATTAGGGGCATAAATGGATCCCAACACCTTTATTGTCCGTCCAGTACCCCCCTCACAAATACATATCTGCCCCATTTGTCGATTTTCTGGTCATGCGCTACAAATGTTACCCCATGTCTCACCCAGATCATGGAACCCCTAGCGTATCCTGAGTAAGAGGTGGAGAAAACTTGTCCTCTCCATTTCTTTCTAAGTTTTACCACTTCACTGTCCACCATATGCAATTCCTGTAAATAAGCTACCTGCGCTTTGCGGCATAGTAGATGTGCGTGTATCCTATGTCTTTTGTGGTGGTGCCCATGCCTCGCACATTCCAAGTAATTACTGTATAGTTATCCTACACATGCATTGTTGCAATTTGTATTTCCACAAGGGTGCTAACATGATTCGCGATAGATCGAATATACCTGCAGTTACATTACGAAAGTGACTAACCCACCCCCCAACATTTCCAATACAGGGTCTGGTTCCGGAACCACACCAGACCACAACATAACATTGAAGTGAAAAGAACAAAAATAGCAAACCAAGGGCCTTCGCCATACGGGGGGGTGGCGCCTGCACTTCGCATGTGTTTTTGTAGCACTTTGATCTAGTACTTTAGAGCTACAACGGTACCCAAGCCCATTCATTACTTTTCTGCAGCAAAAGAGCAACTGTAAATTAATAGCAGTGTAATCTAGTTACAGCTTAGGAGCAAAAACACATAGTATACTTGCGTGGGTACGTCAACCAAATAAGTCCGTGATCAGTTGCTGTGTGGCTGAGGGGAACAGGGCCACACTGCCCTCAGAGTCCGATCCATGTGATGTCTCACCCTCTGTAGAGGATTTAGCTTCAGTTCGCGGGGCGTTCGTGAAGGTTGCTGTAGCTATGATCGCCTGTTGTTTAGTTTGTCGCAGTTGTTGTGAAGTGACTTGTCTGTTCTTGATGGTTCGCCGGGATCGACCACCTCTATGACTCGTTGATGCATTCAATTGGGATCCTTGCCTGAGTTCCATGCGTGTGGTGGTGTCTGCAGTGTTGGTCAGCTCCATCACCTCAAGCCAGTCCCCCACGTCCCAAGGGGCTCTCGAAGAAGTAGGTTTTCTGCTCATGCAGTACTCCATCATCGCACCCCATCTATGGGACATCATCAACACCTCCTTCCACACCGTCACCTTCCCGGAGAGCTGGAAGCACGCCGAGCTTAGCGCCCTCCTGAAGAAACCAACAGCGGACCCCACCGACCTCAAGAACTTCCGCCCCATCTCGCTCCTCTCTTTTCCTGCCAAAGTCATCGAGAAGACCGTCAACAGACAGCTCGCCGCCTTCCTCGAGACGAATGGATCCCTCGACCCCTCGCAGTCCGGCTTCCAAACCAACCACAGCACAGAGACCGCCCTGATCGCAGCCACCGATGACATCAGATCCCTGCTCGACAACAGGGAAACAGCAGCCCTCATCCTCCTGGACCTCTCCGCAGCGTTCGATACTGTCTGCCACGGCACCCTAGTACAGCGCCTCAGCAACATCGGAATCCAAGAAAAGGCACTGGAGTGGATCATCTCGTTCCTCGCCGGAAGAACGCAGAGAGTCCGCCTCCCCACGTTCAGATCCGAGGCCACCGAAGTCATCTGCGGCGTACCACAAGGATCATCACTCAGCCCAACCCTCTACAACGTCTACATGAGCTCTCTCGCAACCATCGCACGCCAACACAACCTCAACATCATCTCCTACGCCGACAACACGCAGCTGATCCTCTCCCTCACCAACGACCCCGCCACCGCCAGAACCAGCCTACATGAAGTGATGAAAGACGCCGCCGAATGGATGAAGAACAGCCGCCTGAAACTGAACTCAGACAAGACGGAAGTCCTCATCCTGGGATCATCGCCCTCCGCTTGGGACGATTCCTGGTGGCCCCCTGCCCTGGGCTCCACTCCCAAGTCAACGGACCATGCACGCAACCTGGGCTTCATCCTGGACTCCTCCCTCTCGATGACCAGACAAGTCAACACCGTCTCTTCATCGTGCTTCAGTACCCTGTGCATGCTCCGCAAGATCTTCCGCTGGATCCCCACCGAGACCAGGAAGACGGTCACCCAGGCACTCGTCACCAGCCGACTGGACTACGGGAACACCCTCTACGCCGGAACCACAGCCAAACTACAGAAAAGACTCCAACGCATCCAGAACGCCCCCGCATGACTCATCCTGGACATCCCCCGACAGAGCCACATCTCCGGCCACCTGAGAGACCTGCACTGGCTCCCCGTTAACAAGAGGATCACGTTCAGGCTCCTCACCCATGCACACAAGGCTCTCCACGACCTGGGCCCCAAGTACCTCAACGACCGCCTGACCTTCTACACGCCCACTCGCCAGCTACGATCAACCAGCCTCGCCCTCGCCACCGTACCATGCATCCGCAGGGCCACCACCAGAGGAAGATCCTTCTCCTATCTGGCAGCCAAGACCTGGAACTCCCTCCCCATCCACCTTCGTCTGACCCAGGACCATCTTTTCTTCAGGAAGCAACTCAAGACCTGGTTGTTCGCGCAGTAACGTTCCAAGCAGCGCCCCCCCACCCAAGCGTCTTGAGACCCTTCTGGGTGAGTGGCGCGCTATACAAATGTCATGATTGATTGATTGATTGATTGATTGAAATAGCATTCATCGATGTTTGTGTCGACTACTGCCTTCAATCTACACTGGGCACAACAGGGTTCACAACTTGAATTCAGCTTTCCATCTACACTACGGACAGCATTCAAGATATCCTTGATTTATGTAAGGCAAAGATTATTTTGTTAAAGGATGCCACAAAATACATTCCTCAATGACTGTAGTGAGTTCTGTTTTCAAATGTACACTGCGATCAAAACAGTTTAGCGCTTGATACCACTGGTGCATAAGCACTACAGACAACATAAAATTCAGTCTCGATTTATTTAAGGCAGAAAAATAGTACTGTGTCGTCAGATTTTGTTAAAGTATGTAACAAAAAAAAGCATTCCTCGATGTCTGTGTCAACTACAGCCTTCGATGTACTCTGCAGACAGCCGGGTTTATATCTTGAAGTCACCTTTGCATGTATACTACAGGCAATAAGGAATTCAATCTTTATTAATTTAATGCAGAGACAATTGTATTGATTGTGTTCAGATTTTTTCAGATAGAATTACGATTGTACATGACGCATTCCAGTAGACAAGAGACATTATACCACTGCGACCCCCCCACCCCCTCCGAACCACAAATCATCACAGGGTACACACACGCTGAGTTATTTCGGTACCAATAAATCACTGCAACCCAAGTCATTTCCCCGTAGCCTTATAAAAGCAGAATTCACTAGACAAAAAACATTGCTCCCAGTACAGCCCCCCTGCATTACACATTATTGCAGGGTACGTACAAGGTCAGCGCCAAAGATACCACTAACTCAGTGCACCATATATCATCGGAAAGAAGAGTGAACAGTTTTATATCACAGTGAGACAAATTGTCCCTTTTAAATGGAATTCATGCATAATTCAATCAACAAAAAACATTACTCCAATTACTGTGCCCCCCCCAACCACCCATCAGCGCAGGATACGTACACGCTAAGCGCCAAAGGGACTAGTAACTCAGTGCACCAAAAATGATTATCATGTGGCCTTACTAAGACACTATTCACAACACAAAAAACATACTATCAGTACAGCCTGCCTGGGCTACGCATCATCGCAGGCTCCACAGAACCTTCTTGTTTTAGATACCACTAACACAGTAGAAACCAAACTAAGTATAACACCTATCAAACCCTACACAATATCCCTTTATTACGCTTCCTTGAAAAACGTATTTTATATCACTTATACATTTAATTGAATAATAAAATGCACGCAGCATAGATGTTATATCTTCCACTTCAATCATAATTGCAGATGATGCACTTCACCCTAAGATCTACACTGCGGACAGCAGGGTATACAACTTGAATTCACCTTTGCATCTACACTATAGACAGCAGGAAATTCAACCTTGATTTATTTCATGCAGAGACAGATATACTGTATGTATTCAGATTTTGTTAAAATAAGTGAAAAAATCCATTGTCCTATAACTGTACTGACTACTA
Source organism: Lissotriton vulgaris (assembly GCF_964263255.1). Lineage (NCBI taxonomy): Eukaryota > Metazoa > Chordata > Amphibia > Caudata > Salamandridae > Lissotriton > Lissotriton vulgaris. Next base: position 101,125,901 of record NC_141689.1, on the reverse strand, counting down.
GCTTCTATGTACACTGTGCACAGTAGGGTTCACAACTTGAATTTACCTTTTCATCTACACTACAGACATCCTTAAATTCAGCCTCGATTTATTTAAAGCAGAGAAAAAGTAGTGCTGTTGCACTGCTAGTATGTGCAAGCACCTTCAATAGCTGCATCATGTGAACTATGATAACAAACAATGCACATGATTGCGCCAAAATGTACCTCCACCACCAGCAATATCACTACCTCTGGGATATTACCTTCAACATCGCCTCCAGACATACGTCCCCAATTTGTGAAAGTTACAATGCACTGCATGAAGAGGAATTGTTTAATTTGTTATGAGGAACAATCAGTACACCTAGTTTTCACAGCAATTGATAGCCATCGATGCTAGTTTTTTTTCCCCCTCAAAGTTCATATAGTCCAGTATGAAACAGTGAATGATTTCAGTGCAGCCCGTTCAGACCACGCATCATCGCAGGGTGAGCACACGATAAACAGCAGACGTACCACTATCTCAGTACACCGTAAATAATCGCCACGTGCCCTTGTTAAGGCAAAATTCAATAGTCAAAAAACATTTTTACCAGTGCGGTCTGCCTGGACCACACATCATCACAGGCTTCACACAAACCGCCCCTACCTCAGTACACCACAACTCATGGAAAGGGGCGACCATTCGGTCCCCCCGAACGTATGGTGGAGTACCACGATCCCCCCGGGAAGCCATCTTGGGCGGGAGGCGCGGCTCGGCTGGTATGCCCGAAGCGGCGTAGCCGGGGCGCGCCTTTTCCCGCCCTGGAGTGGGCTGGCCTAGACACTGACGCGGCCGGCCACGCCCTTGGGGCAGGCAGGGGCGGGTTTACGCCCGCCCTGAAGACGGATAAAAGGAGCAACAAGCCAAGGAAGCATCCTCTTGTTCCTGTGCTCTGAAGCTGCACCTCCTCGCTGCACATGAGCTCGAGACGGAACGAAGAGCCAATTTTGACCCACCCACCAGCCCCTGAGGACAGCAAGTGGTTTGCGAATAAAGTTTTGATGTGGTAACTCTATTTCTTGCAGGTTGTGATGACTATCGTGATAACTTTGAGTATGCAATAAAGAGTGGTCAAATTTAGTTTCTTTTGCAAATAAAGTAATTCTGCACTAGTGTTGATCAGTAATCATGCCTTTTAATAAGTGGTAATTGTTACTGTCATGTAGTAATGTAGTTATTTAGAATTTAGTTAGAATTGTCGTATTTATTTTGGTCGGGCGGTAAGGTCATGATCGGTGAGCAGTAATTGGAAGATCCCTATGGGTGGGCGTCACCCATTACGGATGGGAGCGCTCGGGGGAGGTGGCCATTGGCCCCTCAACGGGGAGGCGATCCCTTCTAAGGATGGGCCGCCGAAAGGAAAGGAAAGGCGGTCAAGGCCCCTTCCTGGGTAGGAGGGGCTACAGCCCCCTCCTGGGGAATTTCCCGGGGCCAGGACATCTGCGACGGCAGATGTGGTAAGTGGTGTGGGGTTTGGGAGGGGGTTTACGCTACCTTCTAGACACCTCACACGAGTCCTCGGACGACCTTTAAATGGCGTCGAGTTTATTGGGGCCCCCGTCAAGTCAAGGGAAATTGGTAGATGCACTTGAGGTACACCTCTGTGCGGTCGCCCCTCACAAGTGAGGGGGATATTTCTGGTTTAGGGATCTGACACCGGTTACGACCTTGCCGTTGGCCCTTAAACGTTAGGATGTACAATTTCAAGTTAAATATCTTGTAGGATGTTAGATCGGCTAGGTGAACCTTTGTATTAGAGAATATGTTAAGGTTAGCCAAACATCGCAATGTGGAAATGAAATTGTACATAATATGAAACTGTTATTTTAATGTTTTAATTTTGTTTCATATTTTAATAAATACGGCCGGGAGGGTCACTCCCTCCCGTCTTCCAAAAGTTCAGAACCGTTTCCGGTTTCCCATCCTTGGGGATTGTGTTGAGAGGGGGTGGCGGGTATCTCAGCCATATGAACTCTTTACCATAGAATCTTCTGTGTATTATTTGACATACAATGCTGCTACCTTTGTACAGCAGAAGTTATAAACCATTTATGATTAAATATCTGTATATGATATCATGATTACTATTCTACTTCTTACCAACAACGTAATAAAATGGAGTCGAGCACACATTCCCATACCCACTTCAACTATCTATCTTTGTATTTATTGTGTCTGTAAAATGCTGCTCCTCCGCCCTACCACATTATATTGTGCTATAAATAGCATATGCAACCATCTTACATGTGACAGTAATTGCGGGCTATTCCTCCTTTTTTATTTTATTCTTTAGCATATTTATATAGCGCTAAATCAACCCAAAGCAAATACATTTTCAGGCACGGGTACATTACGTCATTACTCTACAATAACAGGATATGGACGCAACTCCGAGACTCGAACACTGATTTCCAGCACCAAGTTCCACAGTGTACCTGAATAACCACATACGTAAATATATATTTGCTGCCCTTCATCTGCCAAAAACTGCAACTTAAACCTTTTACAGCCCTGTATTACTACAGCTACAAAACTCCACTGAATGTACAACAAACATTCATAATCACAGAAATGTGTCATGTCCACCATCTTTTATGTGTGCAACTATGAACAAATATAGAGTCAGTAATAGCCTGTACCTTCCATGTTTGCCAAGTTGTGGGACTTTATAAATATAATGACACATTTCTTTTTAAGACCCGGATGACATCAGCACGACAAAACAGACAGCCTAATCACTTGATTTCTCATATCGTTCACGACGGGACCACGTCCATAGCTTCGGAATCATGGTTCAGAGCCTTGCGCCGCACTGGCATACTTCAGGCAAGCCCACTCCACTTATGCTTCCAGGAAAACACAAAAACAAAACATTGTCCAGATTTAATTGTAGTGATTTCTTAGTTCCAGGTCTACTTGTCAGAACGGCACACACACACTCCCTCATGGCTGATAAACACCCACATCACACCCATCCAGAGCATCCGTCACTACACTCGTGACCGTACCAATAAAAAAGACGGAGCGCATGTGCTCTACACCATTTTAGAGTTGCTCCCATCCCAAGCGCTGTAATGGCCCATTTTAGTGATTCAAACGCCTCATGTAGGCCCGAACCACCGAGTAGGGGGGCCCACCATGTGTGGCCTCTTTGGTCACTGAGTTAGTGGTATCAGAAGCACTAAGCGGGTGAGGAACCTGCGATGATGATGGGAGCAAGAGTATGTCATTAGCCATACCGATATCAAGACCCGGCACCATATTTGAGACTTCTTAGTGGCAGATCAGGACTATATGATGCAGAAGGTGCACTGTCCACGAAAAGGTGAGTAGTGAGGTCTGGGTGAGCATTTGAGGGAGTCGAAGGGCTGTAGCAGACTGGATACAAAAAAGCGACGCATCGATTTAGACAAACGCAGTCCTATATAGTGTATCAAATTACATGTACTTTTTTTTCCAATAGCAGGAACATTTTTATAATCGCTCAAACGTCCGGAATATAAACTATACAAATAGTTCTTTTCAATGTGAGAGGGAACGTGTGTGAAAGGCCGATGCTATTCAACTCCACATTAAGATAGTAACAATTACCAAACATGGTGCATTATGTCCCAGCACTTGGTGAAAAACACACTAGTGACAGAAAGTTGAGCTGCAAATATTCTTTGCAGTCACTCTCTCACTTCCTCTCTCCTTTGATAAAAAATTACACACAATGTTAACTTCTGTTTTATCTTATAGGTTGTGTTTCACAAATTGGCGTCCATCCCCCCCAACACCTCTAAAACTCAACGTTCGAGGATTCTGCGATGATGCGTGGCCATCGTAACACTGCTTGAGAAGGCTGCTACGCCACGTGATGCACCCTCTTTGAATCATGCCAATGGCAAAAGGTGAGCAAAAAAGCTTCTTTCCAAAACAACGACAAGTCATCTGTGAAAGGAGAGAGTGGGTCGTTTGCAGAAGTTTCACTACGTAGGAATGTACAATTACCTCTGAGCAGTGACAATAGATAGATTACAACAGTCTGAGAGGCAAATCTACAAGCCCCTTACGCCACTTTTGTATGTACTATTTTATGACTAACTGTGTATACTATATTACAGATCACTAAACTGGAGGGTGCACAGCACATACTTGGACACACAACCAAGGAAAAAGTGAGCTTCTAGTAATTTCTCCACTATTATCTTCTCCATTTATAACTTTCACTCTCTCACAGTTTTAATGTCATTTTCTCTCTCTTTCTCTCTCTCCCTTTCACATCATTTCTCTTTCTCTTTTAAAGTTATGGACGCTGCTGTCCACTCTGCCGTGACCAACCAAAGCTGAGTTCAAGGTATTAACTCTGTTGGCCACAGTGTTTACACAAGGGATGTGTGTAGGGTGCATGGACTGTGCCTTAAAATAAATAAAATGAAAAGGAGTCTTTTTTAAATAATTAGTCTCGGGAGGGTTAAATTCCGGGGGCAAAATTATTACATTTTATGTGGGGCCCAGAGCCTCGGGGACCGTCAGCGCCCGGGGCTAAAAAGTAAAAAATGGTGGGGGGAGGAGTTGAAGGTCCTGAAAGCCGCGGAGACCATCACCCATCAGGGATTTATGTATTGTGGGAGGGGGACTATGTGGCTCCCCTCCCGGAGGACTGGAGGGCCCCATTACCCACTGGGGCTACAAAAAATAGTATGGATAGGGAGGGGGATGTAAGGTCTACAAAGCCCCGGGGACCACCACTCCCCGGGGCTTTATGTATTGTAGGAGGGCCATCCCATAGCAAGAAATTCTGTTCTCTCTTTCAAAATCAAAATCAGATTGCCTTTCCACATGGGGATTTGTATGTTAGTAGATCGTGATGTGGAAAAGCAATGCCGAGCCACAAACACGTAGAAGTTGTGCATCAAAGGCGCTGGAGTCGCGCACCCTACAGATTATGAGTCGTGCATCCAAATAAATGCATTAGAAAAGCCCCTTGCGCCACTTTTGCGTCACTTTCAACATGAGAAAAGTAACACAAAACTGGGGCAAGAGTCTTGTAAATAAGCTGTAAAGAATATTGTCCTGCATAATGATTTGATCTCTCACCTAATTCTATCCCATCTCTGAATCATTTTAAAGACCTGTTAATCTGTATTAAAAATCTGATGCAGTATGCTCTTCCACACAGACACCACTTGAACGCAAGCCTATAAGACAAGTAAATTGTATCAGGCACACTGCACACATTAAAAGAAGGCAATATCTTCAACTGTCAATTTGACTTGTATTGTTTGACCTCATTTAATCACATCAATCTAATTTTAAACACTAATTTTCTTTTTTGTTTTGCAGATTACCTACCGTACTTCCATTTTGTTTATTATATTGTTTTGTTAAAGTTATGTTTCTAGTTATTTATTGTATCGTTATCTTTAATTACGTTTCCAGTTATTTACTGTTTTAATAATAGTTAATAAAAAAAAGTATTGATGTCTTTTTTTGGGGGGGGGTTAAGCAGTCCCCAATAGAAATAATATATATAATTTGAAGTATAATTCTGAGGCAAACTCTTTACCAGATCTTTACCAGAGTCTATACCTATGTCTAACGGTTCCTATGGAAAAGTTTAAAAACTCCAGTACAGTAACTTTTTTCCATTACCAACATAGTGGTTGATTAGGATGGCAGACGAACTTGTGTCCATCCGCCACCCCGAGGTTACTGGCTAAATATAGAATTGTTAGGTTGGGAGGGAGAATTATTGATCATGGGTGATTTTAACTGTGTTATGAACTATGATGTAGATACCACTAGGCGGGGTGCTAGGCGGGGTGCTCATCAGTGAATGCGCAAAACTAGAGCTGCTATATTGGAATTAGGTCATCTGCATAATTTAAAAGATCTTTGGCGCACAATACATCCGAATATTGCTGGGTTTGCCTATTATTCTGCGCCCCACAAATTGTGCTCTCAAATATATATGACTTGGACCACAGATAGAATTTTGGATAGCTACACCATAGAATTGTGCCCAAGAGTAACATCAGATCACAACCCCATCTTGTTAGAATTCAACATCTCGGCTAGAAAAAAGGGGGTCAGGCAATTTACGTTTCCTAGATACCTTATTTCGGATTGATACTTTAGCTCTCAACTTAAGGGACATATCACCAAATTTATTGAGATCAATTTGAACTCAGCTGCCGTAATTACTGTTTGGGATGCTTGCAAAGCTAGTATAAGGGGTTTCACCCAACAATATGTCTTTAGAAAGAATTCAAAACGTTTGCAAGAGGTTAAGTCTTTGACTTCTAATATCTTATCCATGGAAACTAGGTTGGCTGAGGCCCTTCGACAAGGGGAACCTAATGCTGATGAGATAAGAATAGAATTAGTGAATTTACAGTCAGCTATCAAGAGAACATTAAGGGAGAAATATAGCGGAAAACTCCACAAATATCATTTATCACAATACGAAAGCGGAGACAGGATTGGGAAAATGTTAGCTTACAAGGTAGCAGATAAAAAGGCTAAAACACTTATAAAGGTTATTAAAGATACTAACGCCTCAATTTATAACCAACCTGAGCAGATACTTGATCAATTTACTAAATTTTACCGTAAGCTATATACACCCGAAAATTCCCCCATTAATGATCATATACTATCATATTTAAATACTCACATGATAGCCTCATGATATAGAGAAGGAATTAGTCAACTTGAGGCAAATATTACCCCTACAGAAATAAGGTTAGCAATTGCCTCCCTCCCCTCTGGCAAGGCCGCTGGGGAAGATCTGCTTCCCATTGAACTATACAAAATTTGCATCCAAGAACTACTCCCTCTTTTCAGTTTAGTCATCGACTCAATATGAGAAACAGGGAAGGCTCCGGCTTCATGGAACACCGCTAAAATTATTTTTTTTCTTAAAAAACATAAGCCTGCCGATGAATATAGACCCATTTCATTAATAAATGCGGACGCCAAGGCATTTGCGAAAATTCTGGCTACTCGACTAGCCCCCCTTATGCCTGAGCTGGTCAATATACAACAGCACGGATTTGTTACTGGGAGAGATATCACCGCTCATGTCAATACGGCTATTACTGCATTTGATGTTGCATTCTCCACCCCGCTCGGAATTATCATGCTTGATGCTGAGAAAGCATTTGACCGAGTGGGGTGGGACTACTTATGGGCAACACTCAAGGCTTTTGGTTTTCAGGGACAATATCTTGGTTGGATTAGGCCTCTATATGATCAACCAACTGCTATAATTAGCTATGCCGGCATGAGCTCACCTAAAAGGGGCACTCGGCAAGGGTGTCCTTTGCCACCCTTGCTGTTTGCTCTCTCTTTGGAACCATTCTTAAACGCGCTTCTCTCTCAAGCTGATATTATCCCCTTCCAACATGGCAGGAATGCTTTAAAAATAACCGCGTATGCGGATGATATTGTGATCTTTACAGCTGATGTAGCTAAAGCTATACCGGGGATAATCAGGGAAGCAAACAGGTTTGGGGGTATTTCTGGCTATAAATTAAACCTCAACAAAACACAGATCATTGCTAATTATAAACCATCCGTCCTGATACAAGGCATATGTACAAATGCTGTATACTTGGGAGTGAAACTTTCTGCAAATATTGAACTAATTACACTTAATTACAACTTATTACTGAAGGAAGTAACTCTTTCATTAAAAAATGGCATAAGATACCACTTAGCTTAGTTGGATGAATTAATTTAATTACAATGAAAATAGTTCCTAGATTTCTTTATTTATTTAGATCAATTTCCCTATGCCTCAATAGTTTTTTTTTTAAAAACTCGATGGGATATGTAGCAGCTATGTTTGGGGGTATAAAAAAGCTCGTAGATCGACTCAGCTGTTTAAACTCTCAATTGAAAAAGGAGGGTTGACCCTGCCAGATTTTAAATTATATTTTTTTGCTACTTTTTTTGGCCGTCTTCGAAGTCTGCTTAAAACAGAAAATGTGTTATTTTTTTTTCAGTTGATGTTGGGCTCTGAATGTAATCAATTCCTGGCTAGAGTCGATGACCAAACTATTTCAAACGTGTTGAGTTTAAGACTGCTAGGGATATTATTAGAATTTGGAATCAAATGATGACTTATGGTAAGATTAATTTTTTTCACGCAGAATTACAAATCTGGGGCAATCCGGGATTTCCCGGAATCTTTTCAGACGGTGCAGGAACTTTCTGGACTAGCTGTGGTGTTAACACTCTTGGTGATCTTCATGGTCCAGAAGGTTTATTGGATTTTACATCACTCAAATCTCTCTACACATTAAATGATGGTATGCACTTTAAATATATCCAAATTCGAGACTTTTTAGTTTGGAAAATGAAAACTAAGGAAGTTTGTCATTCTGATATTTTAGATTGTCTCTATTCTGATCGGACTAAATCACTCATTAGTGAAGGCTATCGACACTTAATCTATCTAAAAGAGGATGATTGTGGTAAATTAGCTGCCACATGGACAACTAGAATGGGATTAAACATAACACCAAATCAGATCTCGGCGTCTCTTTGTCAAATTAATCAGGTTGTTCAATCCTCTAGTTTAAGACTTCAATCATATAGAACCGTCTGTCAATTATATTATACTCCTCAAAATTTTTTTAGGTGGCTACCAAATATTCAATCAAGGGATCGTACTAAATGTCCTAAATGTAATTTGGTGGCCGCCGATTTGGTGCATATGCTTTTATCTTGCCCTGCTTTGGTAGAGTTCTGGAAAGGAATTGAATGGGTTTTAACTAAGAAACAAAAAAACTTCCCGCCCCTTTCAGCACATTTGATCTTACTAAACTTACAGGATGTAATAGCCCACATAAAGAATTAAACACTATTTTATTTGCTTGTGCAAGATTGGTAATAGCCAGGGCCTGGATCTCTCCGAAACCCCCGCATGTTACTGAGTGGATGACTTTAGTCCATGAAATTCACTCCATGGAATTAGCACTTACAAAGATAAGAGGTTCACGCTCCTTGAAAAAACGAGAGAGATTCTGGGGAATGTTTATCTGCATCTATGATTTTGTTAAGACTAGCTCAATCAGACAACCTGGTGAACTGCAGTATCATTCTATGAAATTATTGTTACAAAGAATATCTCTGTATTGTTAATCTATTACGAGCTGTGTAATACTGTGTTTAGATTGAATTCATTTTTCTGGTTTTTTTTCTATGTCTTTTAAATAAAAAAAATTTTAAAAAAGGAAATGTTTAAAAACTCCAGCACAGTAACTTTTTTCCATTACCAACATAGTGGTCGATTAGGATGGCGGACGGACTTGCGTCCGTCCGCCACCCCCGAGGTGGAGGGACCAACCGCAGGGGGAGCGGAGGTCCCTCTGTAGCAATTAGGATGTGACCGCCACCCTGGGGGTCACATCCCGTATATTTTACATTGCAGCGGGTGCTGCTTTGAGCAGCATCCGCCGCAATGTAAAATATGCATGTTCAACTTTGGCATGCACAACTTGGCAGGCACCGTGTGGTGCTTACCACCTTGTGCATGCCAAAGCAGGGGGGTACCATAGGTACCCCCCATGTGCACCCCCCATCCCCCAACACCCTGGGGGTCCGCAACGGGCCCCCAAACACAAAAGACCACATGCTTTTACACGGCGGAAAAGCCACCGTGGAAAAGCATGTTTACGCCTGCATCCTAATATGGCTGGCGGTGTCATGCAGACACCGCCACCATATTTGCATGCAGACACCGTGGATCAGTGGCGGACGGACTTGCCGTCCGCTGCTGATCCCACCGCCATCCTAATGTGGCGGTGGGTGTTTCCAATGTCCGCGGAGGTATATCCGCATCCTCCAGGCCGGCGGTGGCTTCCGCCGGCCCGGAGGATGCGAATTCACCGCCATCCTAATTGGCCCCATAGTGTGGTGAACTTCTAACCTCTGTGCTCATTTAAGTGTTCCATGAACTGTTACTATGGTAACAGGCAAAAAGCCATTTGGGGGTAGAGTTGAAAGGTACTGGCTGTACAAAAACCGTTATATTAACCCTGGATCTTCTACAAGATCAAAAAGGAAAGCAAAGTAAAACAAAACACTGTGTACCAGATTTACAACCCCCTTGCACAAGATTTGCGTCCAAGGCCCCCCTAGAAAATTAGAAGTGTGTGGGCCTCAACATCCCCCCTCAAGCCCCGGAAACCACCACCCCTGTAAATTTGTGTATTGTGAGAGACAGACTGCGTGACCCTATGCCTAGAGCCCTGGAGACCGCAACGCCCGACGGCCGGCTTATGGAGTGTACCGGGGTGCCTACCCCCGGGATACTGGTGTTTGCTTCGAGAGGACTGGAGTCTCATGGCTCCCACCTTCCCATAGCAAACTTAGTTTGCATTTTGAAAGACAGAGCAGAGAAAGCTGTTCTCACTTTCAAAATAAAAAGCAAATTGCATTTCAACATACAAGTTAGCATCACCCCTTGCGTAAAAGCAATGCCGACTCCCGAAGAATGCCTGAAGCCAGCGGGACCATCCGCCTAATTCATCATTCTCCCGTTTTGCGAGGCCCTAATAGCGATTCATAGCGAATCGCTATTAAGGACTCGCAAAACGGGAATCATGTAGGAATCGCAATATTTTTAGCGATTCCTACACATTCTTTATTTGCGATTAGCAAATTGCTAATCGCAAATAAGGAAAAACTCCCCATTCATTCCTATGGGCCAAAAGGCCCATAGGAATGAATGGTGAGTATTCCTTATTTGCGATTAGCAATTTGCTAATCGCAAATAAGATAGCGATTTGAAGGGTGCCAGGGGTGTCCAAAGGACACCCTGTAGCACCCCTCAAATGAAATTTTACACAGGTGTTGCACACACAAATGTCCAAAGGACATGTGTGTGTGTAACATGCAACTCAGAAAAATGCATTTAAATGCATTTTTCTGAGTTTTCGCAATTTACCACGAGGTCTGACCTCGCGGTAAATTGCACCTAGAAATTGCGAATTTGCAAATTTAAATTGGATGTTGAATTGCATTTAAGGAATCTCAAATAGAGATTCCTTAAATGTCATTCCGCGCAAAATTGCGAGATCGCAATTAGCGATTTTTACATTTGGGATGCTGAATCCCAAATGCAAAAATCGCTCTCGCAAAGGGCCAGATTCTCAGAATCTGGCCCTTTGCGAGCGCTATTTCCTTTGATGAATCGGGTGGCATGAGGGCATTGTAGCTCCCCTCACGGTCCCCAACATTTTTTATAAGACCCGGGAAATAGGGTCCCCAAATATATTAGAAATTACTGATAGGGGGTATTTCTTTATGGTGCACCGAGAGCAGCGCTCAGTGCGGCCCCCTGGTGTGCACGCTCTGAATGCACGAGTGCGCGACTCCAGTGCCTTTGATGCACAACTTCTATGCGTTTGTGACTCGCCATTACTTTTCCACATCACGAGCTACTAACATACAACTCCCCATGTGGAAAAACAATCTGATTTTGATTTTGAAAGAGAGAACAGATTTTCTTGCTATGGGAGGGTGGGATAGACACCCTGGAACACTGCAGGAACCTGCCCTCCCACAATACATAAAGCCCCGGGGAGTGGTGGTCCCCGGGGCTTTGTAGACATTACAGCCCTCCTCCCTAGCCATACATTTTTTTGTAACCCCAGTGGGTAACGGGGCCCTCGAGTGCTCCAGGAGGGGAGCCACGTAGTCCCCCTCCCACAATACATAAATCCCCGATGGGTGATGGTCTCCCCGGCTTTCAGGACCTTCGACCTCTCCCCCCACCATTTATTTTCTTTTTAGCCCCGAGGCTGTGGGGCCCCTCTGGGCCCCACATAAAATGTAATAATTTTGCCCCCAGAATTTAACCCCCCCGGAGACTAATTATTTCAAAAAAACTCCTTTTTATTTTATTTATTTTACGGCACAGTCCATGCACCCTACACGCATCCCAGTACAGCCGCCAGACGTGCTGCCTCTGGCCGTGACTGTGCAAGCAGGACATTACCGCTCGTAGCACTTAGCCACAACTACTCATACCCTTTCTTTCTTCTCTTTTAACTTTTAAGAGTGCATAGAGTCCCGACCTACCGGCAGGAGATCCTGGGAGTTTGTCACCTGTAGATAGGAGTAAGCACAACATTATCAACAAAAGTGCATCTTTCTCTCGCTGCAATTTCACCATAATATGCCACATTTAGATATTAGCACTATTACCGCATATTTCATGAAACAGGCATTTACCACGTTTCGCCACAAGCACCGGACACCCGTGCCTTATTCGCTCACTTTTAGGCACAAGGCGCCCTGCCACCATACATGTGGTTTAACAATTTGCGTGTTTTAAACAATATGTGTTCTTTCTGTTTGTCCTGTCCTTCCTTCTCCTTACAGGTACAAACTGAGAGGAAACACCTCCCACACATAGAGCACCTTAGTGTGTGCCAAACATTCAGGGTACTGAATCATATATATCCCTGTAAATACACCCATACATAAAAGGTCCTGATGAAAGCCAGTTTAAATAGAAGGCCTGGCTGAAACTAGTTGACCACACTGGACGTGGGAGACCATAAGTCTACCCCTACACGTCCTTAGCCTTTGTTTTTATTTTCTGCTTGGGGCCCACCAATAAACTTACTGCTTTGGGACCCCAAGGACAGCATTTTAAACCTCACGAAGCACATCAGTACAGCACACTCACGTTCCAAAATCCCGCTCCCCAGTAGCCTGGCGTCGCAGCACACCTGAGGTGCACTTGGTGCCTCGGGTGGGGACCGATGATGAAGCATGCCACCAACTAGGCTGGTGGGTGAAGGCCTTCCTGACAAACCAAATGGTTTCGCATACTAAACAATATGGGGCCGATTAGGATAGCGGTGAATCTGCATCCTTCGGGCCGGCGGAAGCCACCGCCGGCCTGGAGGATGCGGATTCACCGCTGCGGTGATTCTAAAGATCCCCCGCCAGATTAGGATGGCTGGGGGGTCATCGGAAGACGGGCAGACCGTCCGCCGCTTTTCCACCGCAGACCTCGGCGGAAAAGCTCTAATATGGTGGCGGTGTCTATCAGACACCGCCAGCCATATTAGAATTTGCAGCACCCGCCGCAAGGTTAAAGATCCAGAATGTGACCGCCAGGGTGGCGGTCACATCCTAATAGCACCGGAGGTATCGCCGCTGCCCCTGTGGACGGTCCCTCCACCTCGGGGGTGGCGGACGGACGCAGGCCCGTCCGCCTTCCTAATGAGGCCCATAGTACGCAAACACTACCTAATAGCTAGTTCTTGTTGTTTACTCATTTAACCCCAGGGTAAACGCACTAGCTGTTCTAGTTCCTCTCTCTCTTTTTGATTGCAAGGTTTGGTGTTTTGCATTCTCATCAACATTTGGCGCTAATACACTTAGTGCCTCATTTACAAAAACTGATGTCACAACGCAACGATGCTTCAGAAATACTTATGCTGCGTTAAACCATTTTTGAATGCCATGGATGTAGCGTATTTTTGATATGGCACACCAAGGCGCAGGGAACAAGCATGTATAAAAAAAATTGACATATTGGTGGGGAGGGATGGCATAGCGGAAAGTGACACAGTGACAGCAAAAGTGATGTTAGGCTGAATTAGGGCTTATGACAAGCTCCACTTTAGCTATTCATCACCAACAAAGGCAATGCAACATTTCAAACTGACATAAATAGCCCAATGAGTTAGAACTAGTGTGAAGAGTGTAATGATGGTACAGTTACCTTGGACACCATACCATTGGGCCTGGATGTATAGCATGCAAGTATGAAGTATGGCTATGTGTCACATTACAGTGGGCATTGTCAACATATGTGTAAGGTACCTAAGTATGTGTGACATGTTGAGTAACACATTAATGTGAGTGGATACATATAATAAATGTGATGTAAAGTGACAGGTCCTATGTTACCTACCTTATGTGTGGAACTACCTGTATCTCAAGTTGCTTAAGGGGCCCTACAATATTGATTCATGTGTAGTCATACTACTAGTTTCAAGGATGTGATTTAATGACTCATTGCAGTATTTTAAGTGATTTCAGTTGGTCAGAAGCCTATACCACAGCCAATGCGTTCTTCCTATGCCTAGGTTCTTGAGACATAGGGATTTTGATGCGTTGCAGGCTGTGTGCGTCACTTGCTGACAATACCTCATTTTAACAAAAACTTGTAAAAAATGCAGCATCAGTCTTAGGAAATAAATTAAAAGGGAACGCCTACGTTGCATATGATTAATGCAGCCTGTTCAGACTGAGGTATAAACCGACACAGCGCGACAAAACATGATGCATCGGCCTAGATGCGTCACTTTGTAACTATGGAGTACTGACAGCGCCGCCGTGGCATTACAATTCGACACACGGCATGTAAGATCCTGGTAAATGAGGTCCTTAACCACAAAAAAAGTTATCGGCAGTCCCATTTTGGAAGCTTTACATTGTGAAGTGGCACACATTTTTCAGCAATCACCTCTGTACTCACCCTCTTATCTAGTTTAGTCTAGTTAAATTACCAAGCTACTTTGCCGAGAGAGCACTGAACATTGTATTAGAATAATATTATTTACTTGAAAATTATTCTCTCTCCAGGAAAAGGTCATCTGGATTTTCAGCAGAGACGTCCGAACCATGGTTTAAAGGTCACAAGAAGACTTGTCATTGTTTCATTCATCCTGAGTTTCCTGATGGGCGCTGCCCTCGTTGTGATGATAGTGATGTGTAAGTGAACACATATTGACAATTGTCAAGCTTTTTTTTTTATAAGTCAACCAAATATGTACCAAAATTTACCACTTGTTTCCAACAATCTTCATCAGCTTCTTTGGACATAGAATGTTCTGGGATCCTGCCAGACACCTTGAAGGACTTCATGGGGTAGAGATGTAACTCATCTTCAGATGTTGAAGGATGCTTTGTCTATCCTTTGTGAATGTAAGTCATGATCAGCAGTTCCCTCTGAACTCTGAGCATCCCTGGACATGGTTGATCATTATCGTTTTTCACATATTTTCTCTATTTGGATGCACTTGGTTCTAATCCTTCCTTGACCGGAAGCTCACAGTCTCTGCAGTGAAGTAAGAAATTTACTAGGGGAGTGCATCTTCAGTGTGGGGTTTTTAATGGTGTTGCAGGGTTTTTAGGAACTAAGAGTAGAAGGATTTGTGGTAGGAGGGTACCTCGGAGGTGTAACTGGAGTCCAAATCAGCTGTCCTTGGTAATTTTTAGATTTAGAAAAATAAGGAAGGGATATGTGTTGTATGCTAAGAATTTTTAGCCAATTATTCCCTGGTTCCATGTGAGTAGAAGGCTGCGCTGATAGTGGCATTTTTGCATTTCTTAAGCAAAATGGCAAACATTTGTTTGTAATTAGCATTTTTAGGACCAAGTCATTCTGGTTAGGAGGCTACTTTTTAATTATTTGTAATTTGTAAAGCACATAGCTAACTTAAGAAAGGTTTTCCAGCGCTTTCCTCCTCACAACATCATCATCGGCTGTGCAACACCAATTAAAATTGATACAAGAATTAGACAGGCGAGAACAAGCTTGTGTCAAGGAGCGTACGAAAAGCTGTAAGTGATTGCAGGCTCTCAGCATCTGTGGCAAGGGGTTCTAGAGTGTTGGTCCAAAAACCACAATCCCTACTGCCTTGATGACTTTTCTTGACTCCAAGAACAACGGTCAAATCCACTGTGGCGTGAACGGAGGGGACGTTTGGGTGTGGACCAAGACACAAGATGTCTCAGATACAAGGGCCTTATTTGAAAGAGGCACTTATGCATAAAGCAGAAGGTCTTAAATTAGACTGGATGATTGATTTGCAGTCAGTGAAGAGTCTGTAACAAACTGGCGGGAAAAGTGAATTTAGAAGGGTGGAGGCAAGGTGTGCAGCTCGGTTCTGTACAATCTGGAACTACTTGAGTCGAAATTTAGCTGCACCCAGCTACAGAACTCTGCCGTAGTCCAGTCTAGACCACCAGAGCCTCGACGACAGTCATTGTTCTGACAACAGACGGCAAGCGATTTGAGCATCTAGAAACACGCAGCAGCTACTTTATTGATCTGCTGACTCATAGAGAGCTTATCATTGATCCATACCCTTATATTGTTCACTACTTTTACAGGGGAAGGAGTTTAACCCATGGTCGACGGCAACAAATGAAGGTCCCCCAAAGGTGGGGATTGTTGCCCACCAGCAAAACCCTGTTATTGTTCCTATTAAGTTTCAGTTAGTTGGTATTCATCCACATTGAAAATTGGGCAAGACAGCTGTTAATGGATTCTGCGCTGTCGTTCTCCTTAGAAGATAATAATACCACAATTTGGGTGGTTTCTTCATAAGAAAACAAAGTGAAGGAAGAACCTTTTATTAAGAAGACTGTTTATGAGTTGCAGGGAGTTGGACATGGCCCTCTCTGCAGGGTCATCCCCAACATTTTGCCTTCACCCTCCTGTTTACTGAACCCATTTTTGTTGTCTCTTAAGACTCCACATCTTTTTCCACTGCTAACTAGGGCTAACGTGATTGTGCTCTCTCCTCTAAACATGATAACATTGGCTTACACTCAATTGACACACCTAGTTTACTTGTAAGTCCCTAGTAAAATGGTTATACAAGTACCAGAGCCTGTAAATTAAATGCTTGTAATGGACCAGCAGCACTCATTATGCCACCCACTTAAGTAGGCCTTAAACACATGTCTCAGTCGTGTTGTTGGCTGCCCTTATATGCCTTTTTAAAATGCCATTTGGACCAGGCACAATAAAGCGTTTGCAAGGCCTAACCCTTCCATTTTAATACTTGTAAATCACCTCTAAGGTAGACCCAATACAGGGAAGAGGGCAGGGTGCAGTGTATTTAAAATGTTGGACATGTCCCTTTAGCTTCAAATGTCCTGGAATGGAAAAACTATCAAAGTTGCATTTTTACTACTGCAATTACTACCTCTCCCATTGCTTAACCCTGGGTTACTGTATTAATTGTAATATGTGATAACTTTCAATTGGGAACAGGTAAGTAAGTCAAGCTTGTTCTCTAAACAATTGTAATTTAAAACATTTAATTTTAAAGTTTTCTTTTAAGTGACAATTTTAAAAACACCACTTTTAGAAAGCTGGCAATTTCATGTTCCAATCATTTGGTGCCTGCAGCCTGTATCGCATGAGAAGGAGTAGTTGGCAGTTGATATTTGTTTACTGCCCCCAAACAGCCAGCTGAAAGGGGAATAATTGGCAGGTTGGGCCATCTCTGATAAGATGAGGGAGAGGAGCTGTCATCTACTGCACTTGCACATCACTAAGGCTCTGCCTCATCACACTTACAAAAGATTTCACACAAGTCTAGTGTGTCCCCATACAAGCAGGGGCAAGGGCAGGAAGCCAGGAAATTCCAAGCACCTATAGGGTTGAAACCTCCTGAACCTTGTCCTATTTCAAAGCTGGCACCAGGTATAAACATTGGACCCCCAAACTATGTGTTTCTATGTACAACGCTTGTAACCTCGTGTGATTACTACTGTGATATGTAATGTGCTATATATATTTTACCAAATCTATCCCTATGCTAACTACCTCAGTAATTTAATGTTCATCTAGATTACTCTCTACCAAACTTTCTCCTGTATAATTGCTATTATGTATTACTATTTACAACACTTGTAACCTTGTGCAATTACTGCTGCAATCTTCAATGCGGTATATGTATATATATATATATATTCACAGAAAAAACCATAGGTTATAGTGGATATATAGTTAGGAATTTGCATTTACAAAACCTTGAAAATTCAATGAAAAAACCATAGGTTATAGGCCATATATAGTTAGGAATTAGCATTTACAAAACCTTATTTTACTCGCATAAAACCATTGAAATTCCATATATAGTTAGAAGCGCTAACTATATATCGCGCACCCGCAATCCACTGCTGATGATGTCACATATTACATCATTCATGACATGGTCAGTGACATCACTGATGACATCACTGATGACATCTCAAATGACATCACTGATGACATCACTGATCACAACATCCAGTGATTGTATGTGTCTGTAAAGTTTAAATATGTTTCACATATTGAAGAATGAGTGGATGTATAAGTGTCTGGATGAAGAATTTAGTAGGTGCATGACTGACTGTATGAGTGAGTGATTAAATGTGTCTCACTGAGTACATGGGTTAGTGACTAAACTGTCTTAATTCGTGCATCAGTATGTTTGTTGTTGTGTAAGCTGCTGCATGTGTTGATCAGTAGCTATAAGAGTGGCCATATGGGTTATTGATTGGTTGCCCAAGTATTTGAATGGGAGGCTGAGTGTGTGTGTGGGTGGCTGGGAGGTGCGTGACTCTGTGCATAGATGTGTAAGCAGTTGATTCACTAGGAGTATGAGTTCAAGAGTGCATGTGGAAACAGCTATATGGGCGGTTGACTGTGCATGGGTGTGTTGGTGAGTGAATGGATTTCTCATTGCTACATGTGCAAGTAAGTACGTATGTAAAACACAATACATGTGAGAGTTGAGATATATAAATAACTGAACATAAGAGCCAGTGAATGTGTGAGCGGCTGTATCGATCACTGTGAGCTTGTATCAGGGATTATATAAGAGAGTAAATATGTGTTATTATATGTTTGAATAAGTAAGATGTGTATAACTGTATAGTT
Organism: Lissotriton vulgaris; assembly: GCF_964263255.1. NCBI lineage: Eukaryota > Metazoa > Chordata > Amphibia > Caudata > Salamandridae > Lissotriton > Lissotriton vulgaris. The sequence goes on along the minus strand of NC_141689.1, from coordinate 101,107,195 downwards.
GAGGAAATGGAGGTGTGATTGATTCTTTGCATGACTGACTAGGTGTGTGAGTAACTCCATGGATGACTGACAGTCTGTGAGTGTCTGTTTATACTGAGTGTATGTAAGGTTATATTAGAGTCTGAAGAGGTTCATTGTATTATCACATGAGTGATGTGATCAGTGATGACAAATGAGATGTCATCAGTGATGTCATTTGAGTTGTCATCAGTGATGTCATCAGTGATGTCATTTGAGATGTCATCATTGATATCATTTGAGTTGTCATCAGTGATGTCATTTGAGATGTCATCAGTGATGTCATCAGTGATGTCACTGACCATGTCATGAATGATGTAATATGTGACATCATCAGCAGTGGATTGCGGGTGCGCGATATATAGTTAGCGCTTCTAACTATATATGGAATTTCAATGGTTTTATGCGAGTAAAATAAGGTTTGTAAATGCTAATTCCTAACTATATATGGCCTATAACCTATGGTTTTTTCATTGAATTTTCAAGGTTTTGTAAATGCAAATTCCTAACTATATATCCACTATAACCTATGGTTTTTTCTGTGAATTTCATTGGTTTTTTAATAGCAAATATGAAAAGCTTTAAAATGTCAAGTACGTGATAGATAAAAACATTTTCGTATTTATGCACGCTGATGTGCTTTGAACGCTGCACCCCCCCCCCCCCTCCCCTCTTTTGCCTTAGTAGTACTCTCTCTTTGCAGATACTGAAGGGTAGTTAACGCAGGCCTTTACCCCCGTTGTAATCCGTCGTGCCTCCTTGTCTCTCCATTTGATTGATTGTTGTCCAAGCATTTACTGTTTTAGAATTGGTTCTCTTTGGATCATTCTCTATTTACAAACAAGCACAAAGTCGCAATACTCTGTTTAGTCTTTGCAGATAGTGAAAAATCGTGTAAAAAAATAAAAGTAATCGAGCAAAATCAGTAGGCCACTAATTGGATCTCTTTTTGACCTCGCTAAAATAGAAATATTAGGAACAACCCTTCTTGAGAAATACGAAAATAGTGAGATGAACTGAGCTCCACACCATGAGGGCTGCAAGACAGCTCGGCTCCATCACCCATCCCGCACAAAATAACGACAAACCCTATGCAAATATTAAAAATATAGACAACACACCAGCAAAGAAACAGGGTAAAACATTTTATTAAAAAACTATTTACATAACGTTGGTTTATAAGATGATGTCAGTAGTGGACCGATGTGTGAATAGATCGAAAACAGCACAAGGCTCCAAGATCCGGATAGCAAGCTCCTGGATGTTGGGTGCCATAGTTTAGAGTTCTGAATTTCAGCCTTTTTCAATGCCTGTGCTTTGTTGAATCAAAATGGCGGCTTGACACAAAGCTGACTCAAGCGTTGTTACTGATGCTATGCAGACCAAAACTGGTTTTCAGTTTGTACATTTTTCTAGATTTTTCAATCCAAGTTTGGTTGACTTTGTAGAACGATGGCTTCAGATTTTCAACATACGGTGTGGTGGCGCTGACTGGGAGGGGGCGCTTCGCTCCTGCCCCCTCCCCAAGTAAGATTTTCATACGTGAAAGTACGTTAATGGTTTTGGTCCCTGAGATGCTTCGATGTCACTACCATTCTCAAATAGCATAAGTTCTGGATGTTGGGTGCCATAGTTAAGAGTTCTGAGCAGTGCTTGTAACACTGTCTGAAGCTTATTTCCACCTACTGCAGCTTCACTATTCTCAAAGTAAGTGAGTGTCGTTTGTGGACCTGACTGCATTAGAAAACAATGTGATATGTTACCTTCCTAAACAGCTTGACGGAGGCCCCTGAGGGGCGGTGTGATGGCCATGGACTCGGAGAAGACGCTTGGCTCCGACACCCTCCCCAAGTCTTATAGCACTGGTGTAGCCTGAGATCGCCCCCGACATAGGCGGCCGGCTCCCGGGGTCCGGCGGAACTTTTTGCCTTTTGATGACTCTTCAATTCTGGACCTTGTCCCACAATCCGTTTGACCTGAAGACAAGCTGTAGTGGGGCGCCCCTTTATCGTTTTAGTTGCCATTCCGCCCGCTTTTGCTACACTGTGCCTCTTCCGCCATTCAGCTGTTTACCGCCCGCTCTTGCGACTACAGCGTCTCGCTCACCATGTAGTTGAGATGCGCCCGCTCTTGCGGTGCAGCGATAGGCGGCTGCCACAGGACTCTCAAAATGGCGGCCGGCTCTTCGGTTTTGGGCCTGGTCCACTAAAATGGCCCTGGGACACCTTGGAACTCGGACGCTTGTCTGCTAGGGCTTGGGTCCCATTCTCGAAAAGCGTCCCCTCAGCCGTGAAGATTCTACAAAAGTCTTGGGGGCCTCCGACTCCCGCAGGCTTCTGGTGGGGAGCGGCTGCCATGATTGCTCGTGGAATGGCCACGACGGAGCTACGAGATGGTAGTGGTCTCATGCTGACGCCAGCTTTAGTCTGAAACATCCAGAAACACTGTAGACTACCAATTCGATCAGTTCCGGTAGCGCCCCAACATGACCCGGAAGAGAAGAACTTGCCCTCCCCTCTTTGACTGATGGTTCTTGTTGCCTGTCCCCTCTGTTGTCATTTAACAGAACTTTTTGGACTGCTGAAAGGGGTTGTGTTCTGAACGCTGGTTGGTGGAGACATTTAGACTATATTCTTGACCTACGTTGTCGCGTAATGCGTTTTATGACACGCCGCGTTAGCGCACCCGGAAGTGATCCGAGGCGCGGCGCGCAGCGCGTAACGTAAGCATAACAGGTCATGTGACTTGTTAATAAAACTTTTCATTGGTTCATTTTACTTTTGTTAATTTAATGATGAAAAGCTTGGTCATATGACCTAAAAATTACGCTTTTTATTATTTTCTAACAATATTTTTTTTTCAAACATATGTTATAATATTCCAGGCTAATGTACTTTCCCGGAAAATTTACAACTGTCTTGCAAGTAAAATATATTCCTTTTTCGAGAAAAAGGGCGTTTCTTCCTTCCATGACGGAGCCGTTGAGTAAAAGAGATTCGGCCTGCTGTCTTAGTCGCCGATACGCCTGATTATCAGATTCTTATCGATCACTTTATGTTGCAGACATGAAAAACACAACTGCCCTTGACCATTTATCTTTACTGCGTTCCTACATATTATACCTTTTATCCGTCATGTAATTGGACTGCTTTATTTCACTTGCCTTTTACTGATTCGAAAACAGTCACTAAAAGTAAAAACTTTACAAATGAAAATACTACTACCGTGTTTTGTTTTAAAAACCTTTATTGTGAAAATGTCAGTATACAAATACGGGCCTATAACCACGTGGGCCGGCCACGGAGCAAACTGAAATCGTATATGATGAGGAGACATTTACACTGTAGAAGAACGTAACGAGCGGGCCATTAGGTGACAAGAACAAAGGTGTCTAACAGTTGCGGAATCGGTGGACGTACATTTTGTAATTAAAATACGACAGGGCCACTTACAATAACATTTTCTAGATATACATTTGCGGGCAAAGAGTTACGAGTCCCATTTATACCGGCGCCATTTTGGGCGAGGCCGGGCAGGTCCAAGATATAGTCAAAATGTCTCCACCAACCATCGGCCAGACCAGAACCCCTTTCGGCCCTTTATGCTACAAGATGGTGTCTTCCATTCAGAAAATATTGGTGGCAGCATTTTGAAAGGAAACAGAAACAGCCGTTCTCCTAGTGAGTTTCACATTGTTACATTTAGGAAGAATGTTGAAGAGTAGTATGTGGAAAATCTGAAGCCATTTTTCTACAAACTCTCAATCAGACTTGGATGGAAAAAAAAAACCTGAAGAATGTACAAACTGAAAACCAATTTTTGTCTGTATAGCACCAACAGTAACGCTTGAGTCAGCTTTGTGTCAAGCCGCCATTTTCATTCAATCAATAGCGTCCCCCTGCACACATTCAGGGACCTGGTCGTGTCTTCAGATGAAACGCATTGTAGGAAAAGAAGCAGAAAGGAAAAGGAAAAAAGTTCCGCCGGACCTAGTGAAGCTGCAGCAGGTGCAAATAAGCTTCAGACAGTCTTACAAGCACTGCTCAGAACTCTCAACTGAGGCACTCAACATCCAGGACTTGCCATTCGGATCTTGGCGCCTTGTATTTTTGTTTTGTTTTTGATGGAGGGGAAACAACAAAAAACAGGCATTGAAAAAGGCTCAACAGTGCAGGGCGCCTTGTGCTGGTTCCGACCTATTCACACATCGGTCCACTACTGACATCACCTCATAAACCAACGGGGCACCCCACGCCGACTTTCGGCGCAGCATTGTAGGATGGCCACACCAGTGCGGCAATTTGCTGGACACCACCTCAGTGCCATCCAGATCTCGGCGCGTTCATTCAATCAATAGCGTCCCCCTGCACACATTCAGGGACCTGGTCGTGTCTTCAGATGAAACGCATTGTAGGAAAAGAAGCAGAAAGGAAAAGGCAAAAAGTTCCGCCGGACCTAGTGAAGCTGCAGCAGGTGCAAATAAGCTTCAGACAGTCCTACAAGCACTGCTCAGAAATCTCAACTGAGGCACTCAACATCCAGGACTTGCCATTCGGATCTTGGCGCCTTGTGCTGGTTCCGACCTATTCACACATCAGTCCACTACTGACATCACCTCATAAGCCAACGGGGCACCCCACGCCGACTTTCGGCGCAGCATTGTAGGATGGCCACACCAGTGCAGCCACTTGCTGGACACCACCTCGGTGCCATCCGGATCTCAGCGCGTTCGAGTCACTGTGCCGGAAGAGTGACCGGAACTCAGCTGAACACGCCGTCTTTCGGCGCAGCATTGTAGGATGGCCACACCAGTACGGCAATTTGCTGGACACCACCTCGGCGCCATCCGGATCTCGGCGCGTTCGAGTCACTGTACCGCAACAGTGACCGCAATTCAGCTGGACACGCCGTCTTTCGGCGCAGCATTGTAGGATGGCCACACCAGTGCGGCAATTTGCTGGACACCACCTCGGTGCCATCCGGATCTCGGCGCGTTCGAGTCACTGTACCGCAACAGTGACCGCAATTCAGCTGGACACGCCGTCTTTCGGCGCAGCATTGTAGGATGGCCACACCAGTGCGGCAATTTGCTGGACACCACCTCGGTACCATCCGGATCTCGGCCCGTTGTGCTGCCTTCGGCCTATTCGCACATCGGTCCGCTACTGACGCCGCCTCACGTGCCAACGGATTTTCTACGCTTTTTGTAGCCCTATGTCGCATAACAGGTCATGTGACTTGTTTATAAAACTTTTCATTGGTTCATTTTACTTTTGGTTTCCTAAAGATGGAAGGCTTGGTCATATGACCTAAAAATAATACTTTTCATTGGTTTAGAACATTTTTTTTTCCCAAACGATGAAAGCCCCACCTTGTTTCTGGATCATTCAGACTGAAGCTGGCGTCAGCATGAGAGCACCACCATCTCGTGGCTCCGTCGTGGTCATTCCGCGAGCAATCATGGCAGCCGCTCCCCACCGGAAGCCTGCGGGAGTCGGGGGCCCCCAAGACTTTTATACAATCTTCACGGCTGAGCGGACGCTTTTCGAGAATGGAGCCCAAGCCCTAGCAGGCAAGCGTCCGAGTTCCAAAGTGTCCCAGGGCCATTTCAGTGGACCAGGCCTAAAACCGAGGAGCTGTCCGCCATTTTAAGAGCCATGTGGCAGCCGCCTATCGCTGCACTGCAAGAGTGGGAGCAACTCAACAACATGGTGAGCGAGACGCTGTGGCCGCAAGAGCGAGCGCAACTCAGCTAGATGGCCGCCACCTGGGGAGGCCCGTTCACGCCGGCTCCCCCACGCCCCCCCCCCGAGCCGCCGCACGCCAATTTTCGGAGCAGCATTGTAGGATACCAAAACCAGTGCGGCAGTTTACTGGACATCACCTGGGTGCCTGTCGTACATGTTGTGTCAGCCATGTGACACTGGACACAAACCGCTACTGACGAGGCCTCCCCCCGCACCACCCGGGACGCCCCACGCTGTTTTTCTGTGCTGCATTGTAGGATCCCTAAACCAGTGCGGCACCCAGGCGACATCACCTGGGTGCCGTCCAGAACTCTGCACGTTGTGCTGCCTTGGGACTATTCGCACAACAGACCGCTACTGACGAGGCCTCCCCCCGCCCCACCCGGGACGCCCCACGCCAATTTTCGGAGCAGCATTGTAGGATCCCTAAACCAGTGCGGCACCCAGGCGACATCACCTGGGTGCCGTCCAGAACTCTGCACGTTGTGCTGCCTTGGGACTATTCGCACAAAAGACAGCTTCTAACCATTGTTGCTTTTTGTGTTGAGAAATGTTTAAATGTTTTTAGTTTTTGTTCCGTTTGTTAAAGTTAGTAGTTAATAAAGTTTTATAACCTTACTTTGTTGGAGTGTTATCTATTTTTTTAAAAACGGGTGAATGGGGCCTTGAATCGGGTTATTGTCATGTGTGGGCTTTGGAAGTGTGCTGCTGCAGGATCGGACATTTCAAACTCAAATGCACGTTCTTTTTCTTACCTTTCCGAAGCATGGAGCGCAATAGCAGGCAGAGAAAGGGTGATGCACGTGTTGAACACTACCTGACCTGGCAAGTTGCTGGCAGTGCCCCCCCGCCCGCTCCTGAAAGAGGGCACACACACACCGCCGCCCCGAGTACTTCACAAATCTTTAAAAGACCATGCGCTTGTTCATGAGGCTTAAATGGTTTATCACCTCTTCTAGAACCCCTGCATCGACCCTCTGACGTTTCATGGAAAAATTACCATGTAACACAATACCAAGCCCTGTCAGCTGAAACCCCCAAAGAATCGTGGGGCATATTATCAAGGGGGTTTATCTCCGCTTTTTTGGCTTTAAAAACCATGAAAGCGGAGATAAAATTATTTCCCTATTATCAAGCTGTCGCTAACACCAGTTAGTGACAGCTAAAAGGAGATAGCGACCATCTTGGGCCCCGCTTTGCATGTCAGTGATACTTATCACTAATGACATGCAAAGTGGCGTGCCAAGATGTTAGCGACTGGAAACAGTCCCTAACATCGCTACCTTCTATTACCAACTTTTGGAGATATTCGCGCTAAGCGCGAATATCTCCAAAATCTAACACCTGCCCTGAGCAGTTCTTAGCCATGTTATCCAATGGGAGGTGGATAACATGGCTAAGAGCATTAGGTCGATAATACATGAATATCGCTGACTTTTCTGCGATAATAGCAAGGTTTATCTGCGATAAAAATCGCCGATGTGCGGCGATAATTTTTGTCTCTAAACAAGTTAGAGACAAAAATTATCGCTAGTTGTTCGTAATATGCCCCCGGGTTTTTGCTTGCAGAAATCGGGAGGCGGGAGACTAGCACTGAAATCAGTACTCACACGCCTGAATCAGGAGGATTGGCATGTCTGAATTCTCTACAGCTGGGGCCATAAACTACATCCGCAGGGTTAGGTGATAGCCTGGAACCAGCCTGGCATCTAAAATGGCTGCCGTGCACGACAAAATTGTGGCATTCGAAAAAAGGCAAGATGGCGCAGCCGCTGGAAGAGATGTATCAACATATATCAGCCTCCTCAGCCACCCTCAGGAAACATAGGGGATTAGGATATGTCTCCCGCACCCCCTTATACCTAGTACTTTAATTAACGAAGCACAAAATGGCGAATTCCCGTTTCGCTACCAGTTTGCGGCCCAGTTCGCGGCCCGTGAAGCGCTTCTACCGTGAAAAATCATTTTTTTTTTATTTTCCCCACGGGACCCTTTAATAACCCCAACAACATTCCTAGGGGGTCAAGAGGGGGATACCTTGCCCCCTTTCATTAAATTCCCCCTTAGTTTTTCACCTTTTCTTCTCTCTCGATCCTACCGAGAGACAAGATGGCGGCCGCTCCGGACTGTCACGCAGCAAAAAAAAAAAAAAAGCTCACGCACAGCCGCTGGAAGAGATGTATCAACATATATCAGCCTCCTCTCCCACCCTCAGGAAACATAGGGGATTAGGATACGTCTCCCGCACCCACTTATAACTAGTAATTTAATTTACGAAGCACAAAATGGCGAATTCCCGTTTCGCTACCAGTTCGCGGGCGCGCTTCTACCGTGAAAAATCATTTTTTTTTTATTTTCCCCACGGGACCCTTTAATAACCCCAACAACATTCCTAGGGGGTCAAGAGGGGGATACCTTGCCCCCTTTCATTAAATTCCCCCTTCGTTTTCCACCTCTTCTTCTCTCTCGATCCTACCGAGAGACAAGATGGCGTCCGCTCCGGACTGTTTAGAATGTTGACAGACACCGGAGAGCCAATCAGCTTTCTGCGCGCAAAGTTCCGATAAGCGAAAAGTAAGCGGACCGGATCGCTGCCCAGAGCGCTGTTACAGATATATATCTTGGTTTGAACGTTAATTTCTCAAAAACTACTGGAGCACATATATTGAGACCTAGCAAAGGCACATCGGGCTAACAGTCCCTACAATTTTGCCAAGTTTCGTGCAAATCCATTCAGCCGTTCGAGCTAAAAGTGAGTCCAACCGCCCTATGGAAAAATGAATGGGAAAAACGCGTTTTGGGACCCCCCTTTTTTCTCAGCCCCCCCTTGACGAAACCCCACCAAATTTTCAGGGGCTGCTCAGAAACAAAATGTGCCATTTTCCTGAAAATTTCAGCCGATTCCGTCCACAAACGCCAAAGTTATTAGACATAGAATTTTCAAAAGTCCCATAGGGAAAAAATTCTAACTATATATACCTACTGGCGATAGCCAGTAGGTAATATATATATATATATATATATATATATATATATATATATATATATATATATATATATATATATATATCTATATATATATATATATATATATATATATATATATATATATATATATATATATATATATATATATATATATATATATATATAGATATATATATAGATATATATATATATATATATATATATATATATATATATATATATATATATGTGTGTGTTCTGTATGGGCAACTATATGCTAATGTCTTTTGTATTTACCTCAGAACTGCATCTGCAACAATATCCAAATGCCTTTTGTATTTTTCGTTTACACAATGTCACCTTCTATTTCTATCTAACCTCAATGTATCTTATATAAAGGATGCAATGCAGACTATGTGAAGCACTCTAATACCCTCAGGTCAAGATTGCGCTATATAATACTTAATAAATTAATGAATAAATAACGAGCTCCGGAGACCTCTGAACTCCCTTCATCTGCCCAGCTCACCAGCTGCCTGGACCTGTGTGAGCCTTGCTGGTCTCTGCTGGAGTGCATTCCGAATAGGTGCCCCTCAATTCCTGGACCCTTGGTGAGGCATCAGTTGAGCTCCCACTCCAACAAAAAGAGAGATCCTGAAATGTTGGGCTCTTGGCAACTGCCAATTGCCTTGTTTGTGCCAAGATCTTTCCGCCTGTGCCGACCTCCAAACCGTAGACTCTTCATGCGATAGCAACAACCAGCAGCGACTGGAGGCCAGAGATCTGCTCTTTGGGCTACAACAATGACTGCCCGGAGTGACTGCTAAAAAGAATCTCAAGCAACAACCTCCCGCGATGCTGGATAGGCTATTCATGCTACAGCGGCAAACATCCTCAATGCTCGGCCTAGTTTTTACGCTAAAGCGACGACCATCCGTGACACACTTCTTGCCCCCTGTGGTCCACTCCACCATGAACTGGACTCTTCATTTTAGACTTTTGTAGGTAACTCTTTTGGCAGGACTAATCTGGTCCATGCATCTGGCCCAAGCTTCAGTAATGTGAGCCTGAACTTGTGAGTTTTACCCAGTCTTGCACAACCAAAGGTAGTGCTTTGTGCTTTTGGGTGCTATACTTACTGTAGAATTTTAAAATGTCATATCTTCTGTTCTACTGATTGGATTTTTGTCAGTTTAGTTTCAAGTAATTGATTACAGTTTACTCTATCTTTCTAAATTTGTGTGTGATTTTTCTGCAGTTGTGTTTTCACGCTATTACTGTTTGAAGTGCTGCATATATACTTTACACATTGCCTCTAAGTTAAGCCTGACCGATTTTATGCCAAGCATCAAGACGGTTAAGCACAGGTAAATTTGGTGTTTGCTTATTTTTCACCCTGACAAGAATTGTGGTTGCTGCTTGAGTAGGCTCACAACACCCTCAACCAACAATGCAATTTCCAACACAGGGTTTACAATGTAGGCACAAATTCTACCATTTGTCAGTGAAGTGCTGGACAGTAGTTTCACTATCTCTGAATGACCAACTGCAGTGACCAATAGTGGAGAAAGGGTCCTACCTGAGATATTTTCAAACACACCAAGTAAAGGATCCAACACGTCCCACTCTTCACGCATAGGAACAACAAAATGTTGCTTAACACAAAGAGACAACATATAGTCGATGTGTACTGCAAAAGAAAGTAGGACACATCACTGCTACCTCCATAAACAAGGAAATGAGGGGCATATTATCAAGAACTGCATTACAATTATCGCCAGTTTAGCGGCAGAAAACTGCTGCTAAAGCGGCAATAATGGGCTTGATAGTATGCCGTACAGAATTCCAATAGATGCCCATATTCACAACAGAACATGGACTTTTATTGACATTTTCAAGAGCATATTATCAAGCCTATTATCGCCACTTTAGCAGCAGTTTTCTGCCGCTAAACCGGTGATAATTTTTAATGCCGTTTTTGGTAATATGCCCCCAAGTAAAACAAGTATATAAGAAAAAATAACCTAGACATATAGGCAACACAAAAACAGAGAACGCTTAAAACAACAATCATCCTATTTTGTGGCAAGGGTCCCTAGAGTGGGAATCATTTCTGCTCACAAGAGTGATTGGTATCCTTTGAGTTACACACAAGAGATACAAACTATCACGTTTTAACTGCTCCCAGAACACTCACTGTTAAAGGGCACAGTCCATCACATTCCTCCGCACTTTGGGAAGGAATCACACAGATTTTTTTTCCCTGCACAAAATCTCCAAGCAAATCTTTGCAGTTGCAAACTCTGCTGGCTGTCACAGTCGTTTAAATTGACACAGTCTTTCGTATTCCAAGAAGTTGTATCTGTCATCTATGTTTGTTCTCTTAGATTTTCGGAAGGTGATTTATCTAAATGACATTGAGCATGAAGCCCGGAAGCTGGTCTACTCCATTAACACAGGCAACCCAGTGTCTGCAACTGCCAAGGATCCCTCCGGTGAGCAGAATTTGTTTATTTTCTTGCCATGTATCAATAGGAGAATGCTTGAGCCCCTCTCTGAAGACCATAGGTGTGGGAAAAACACTGCAAAATCAAGTCATCTGGCTTCTATGTGCTAATGCTTGCATACACATGCATGCACACGTTTGCAAGTCTTAGCACATTAACGCCAGACCAATTGGCTTTGACACTGCGTAAGAGTTTTATGCTGCCTTGACATGTTAGAAATGCTAGATTGATGTAGTACATTCATCTGACCATTAACCTTATAATCGAAAATTCATGCTGGCAGTCACTGCAGAAGTACTACATTGTTGGTTGAGGGGGGTCTTCCCTCCAATGATGCTTGTCGTTGTCACGGTGACGTAACCATGAGGTAGATAGTCCAGACAGAGGGGCAGAGCCGAAGAGTTAAGAGCCTGCATCAAGGTCATTAATAAATATCAAACCTATCATGGGTGTTAATTTGACGGGTTGTATGTGATTCTGGAAACAGTAACTCCTGGTGGTGTTAATCACATGGAAAACATCAGAGATGGAATTTGGGAGTTTGACAGTGAGTTATTACAAATGTGTGAACTAGGCCTACTAAAAAGCAACATAAAGAGAACCAGGCAAAGAAAGGAAGGAAATGCGCAGTGCGAAATGTAAGCTGATTGTAAAACAGAGAAACTGCGCAATTGTGATATAAAGCGGAAAAAATGCAGTTACACGCGTTAAGTGAGTCAGCAACAACACAATGTGAAAGAGTTCCCTGAATCAGGAAGTGACACCATATTATCATCATTATGTTGCAGAATGAAACCTGCTGTGGCGTTTGCTTCTGTGGCAGGAGGTGGCCTCCTAGAAATCGAGAAACAATCATACAGATTGTAAAAGCAATGAAATGACCTGAAAATCTCCACTGTATCACATTAAAATGAGATCACAAATTCCACCAGAACTCTCATTGCCAAGATCTCTTGACCCTGACATGAGATAAATGGGCATGCCACACGTAATGTGGTAAGGTGCAGGCAAACAGCGTTTGTGTGAAGGAATATGACGTCCACATTCATAGTGTCTTATAATGATAAATTCCCAGTGTCCTTAATGTAGACTGACAACATTGACTGTGCCATGTTTGTTTATTGCTTATTGATTTAATTTTATGATCTTCACACTCTTGTGACAGGGCCAGCCATGGCCATGACCAATGAAAGGTGAAGAATGAAAGTCAGATTTATGCAGAAGTGGCAGAGCGATGGTGACTCAGGGATCCACAGTACTGTAACACTGAGCTTAGAGTGTAAAATATGAACCTCAGCACCTCTGCATGCACAGTCATGCATATATCTAAAGTAGGGCACCTTACTCTAGAATGCACTGTCGTGGAATGTACATCTCAGTTTGCTAGTGTGCACAGTCATGCCCTCATAGAATGTAGGTCTCAGTACTCTAAAATGCACAGTCATACTCTCATAGATTGTAGGTCTCAGTATTCTAGAATGCACAGTCATGCCCTCATTAAATGTAGGTCTCAAAACTGTAGAATACACAGTCACACTCTCATTGAATGTAGGTCTCAGTACTCTAGAATGCATAGTCATACTCTCATAAAATGCAGCTCCCAGTACTCCAGAATACACAGGTATACGCTCATAGCATGTGACTTTCATTATTCTAGATAGTACAGTCCTACTCTGATAGAATATGTCCTAGTACTCTAGAATGTACAGTCATACTGTCATAGAATGTGGGTCTTAGTACTCTAGAATTCACAGTCATACTCTTATAGAATGTAGGCCACATTACCCTAGAACCTACAGCCATACTGTCCTAGAATATAGTTCACAGTACTCTAGAATGTACAGCCATTCTCTCATAGAATATACTTCTCAGCACTCTAGAATGCAGTCATGCCCTCATAGAACGTAGGTCTCAGTACTGTAGAATGCACATTCATACTCTCATTAAATGTAGGTCTCAGTACTCTAGAATTCGCATTCATATGTTCATAGAATATAGGTTTCAGTACTCTAGAATGCACAGTCATACTCTCATAGAATATAGGTCTCAGAACTCTTGAAGACACAGTCATACTCTCATAGAATGTAGGTCTCAGTAGTCTAGAATGAACAGTAATACACTCATAGACTATACTATCGGTCTCAGTACTCTAGAAGGCACAGTCACACTCTCATAGAAGGTAGGTCTCAGTACTCTAGAATGCATAGCCATAATCTCATAGAATGCAGCTCTTGGTACTTTAGAATACAGTCATATGCTCATAGAATGTAAGTTTCATTATTCTAGATAGAACAGTCAGATAGATAGAATATGTCCTAGTTCTCTAGAATGCACAGTGATACTGTCATAGAATGTGGGTCTTAATACTCTAGAATGCACAGTCATACTCTCTTAGAATATAGGTTTTAGTACCCTAGAACACACAACCATATCCTAATAGAATACAGTACACAGTACTCTAGAATGCACAGCCATACTCTTGTAGAATGTAGTTCTCAGTACTCTAAAATGCACAGCCATACTCTCATAGAATATAGTTCACTGTACTCTAGAATTTACAGCCATACTCTCATATAATATATTTCACAGTACTCTACAATGCACAGCCATACTCTCATAGAGTTTACGTCTCAGTAGTCTAGAACGCACAGTCATACTCTCATGGAATGTAGGTGTCAGTACTCTAGAATGCCCAGTAATACTCTCATGGAATGTAGGTCTCAGTACTCTAGAATGCACAGTCATACTCTCATAGAATATACTTCTTAGTACTCTATAATGTAAGCTATACTCTCATAGAATGCAGGTCACAGTACTCTAGTACTCTAGAATGCACAGCCATACTCTCATAGAATATAGGTCTCATTACTCTAGAATGCACAGTCATACTCTCACAGAATGCAGGTATCAGTACTCTAGAATGGTGCAGAGACAGAATATCGAGTAAAAAATATTGAGTTGCACAAATATCAAATCATTAATATCTTGGGTCAGAAATATCAACAGCTAGAATATCATTGTCAAGAATATTGATTTGAGGTAAGTAATATCGATTTAGAAAATATCAAAGTGTTTAAAATTGTTTGCAAAAATCTAGTGGTTAACAATATTGTTATTTTATTATTGTTATATGAATTGTTTTTATTTTTAATACGTGTTATATTTTTAGTAGTTATTAATAAAAAAAAACCATTTTTTGTTTTTCCTTCCGTAGTAGGTTGCAGGTTTATAGGGGAATAGGGTGGGAAGTAATTGAATTATATTAAATGTATTGATTATTTTTTCTTTATTAATATTTAATTGAGAAGTTATAGCGATACATTTTTTGAATTATTAATGAATTAATAATTGCTTGATAATTAAATTTAAAAAATGGTAATTAATTAAGGTAAGTGTGTAATTAATTTTAGGTGTGTGATGTGTTTATAGGTGTAAAGGGTGGGAAATATTGTATTTAAAATGTATGAATTATTAATTGGTAGTTAATTGCAATTAAATAATTGGTAATTAATTATGGTAGTTGTGTAATTAATTTTAGGGGTGGTGGTGTTTATAGGCTTAAAGGGTAGGAAGTAATATATTTAAAATTCATGATTTAATAATTGGTTGTTAATTAATTTAAATTAATAATTGTTAATTAATTATGGTATTTGTGCAATTATTTGTAGGTGTGGGTTGTGTTTATTGGAGTAAAGGGTGGGAAGTAATTTGTTTTTAAATAATTAGTATATAGTTGTTAATTAATGTTACTTTTTTGATATTTATTTTGTGTAGTTGTTTATTTTTTGTGTGTTGTTTTTACATTTAAAGGGGTAAAGTGTAATACAGTTATGTTTTTATGCTTTTTTCGTATGTAAATATTTTCTAGTTTAAAATAATAATTTTTCATAAATGTATTTATTATTTTATTTTATATAATACTAGCAGCCCGTCCCGACGTTGTCCGGGTATGAATTGCTGCCGGCCAGTAGTATATTGTTTCGTAGGATTTCATTTTGATAGCATTTCATATCTGTGACAGGCCTGTGAAACGCTCCGATTCACAGTGCACTGCTGATGCACTTAAGAGTGCTCGTTCAGTAGTGTGTGAACTCGAGTTTCCCTACTTTATTTTCCTTGCAATATTATATAGCGCGAACTCGACAACATGGCATGAGCACAATTTACATTACAGAAGAACACATTGATTTGTGGTAGGCACGGGGAGACAAAGGGCCCGATGTAGGTAAAAGGGATTTTCCGATTTCAAAATACCGAGGCGGGCCGAATCGGTATTCTGAAATCGGAAAACGAGATGTAGCAAACAAACCGCGAAATAATAGCGAATCGGTCGGCATCGGTAATGTGAATCGGTACGTACCGAATCGGCACGGACCGAATCGGAAAGTACCGAATCGGCTACCACCGAATCGGAAATAGCCGAATCGGCTACCACCGAATCGGAAATAGCCGAGTCGGTAAAATCCGATTCGGCAATTACCGAATCGGAGGTATGAAAACACACCCATGGCCAAAAAGGCCATAGGAATGCATTGAAGAAACCGAATCGGTAAAATCCGAATCGGATTATACCGAATCGGATTTTACCGAATCGGTAATATCCGATTCGGTTAAAGCCGATTCGGTAAAAGCCGATTCAGCCAATGAGGTGGCTCCCCTCCCCCACCCAAACAGGGAGTGGCAACCCTGGCAGGTGCAGCTAATTAAGAACTTTCTGGAGAGCCAGCCTGAGCTGAACACTCACAGTTAGCAGCAGTGGGAGTAGGAGGTAGTGAACTGTTCTGATCAAGATGGCACCAGAGTGAGAGCCAGAAGTCCACCCAGAAGAGGAAGCCTAAGTTCAGCAGCATCGAGCTGCAGGTGTTGGTTGAGGAGGTGGTGAGGGTGCACCAGCAGCTATTCGGAAAGCTGTCCCTCAATGTGCCAGACAGCACCAAGAGGAGGCTCTGGAGCGAAATCGCCCAAAAGGTCAATGCTGTGGGTGTCACCCCCAGGTCCCTGGATGAGCTGAGGAAGCGCTTCTATGACATCCGCAGCCTGACCAAACGGAAGATGGCAGAGATCCAGAGGCAGGCTGGAGGCACTGGTGGAGGCAGGAACCCAGCGCCACCCCTCACCGAGCTGGAGGAACTGGTCTCCAGCACCATTGAGAGGGAGAGCGTGACCGGAATTGGGACCCTGGACAGCTCAGCCAGAGCTACAGCTACAGGTAAGAAGCATGCGCATCATGACACACCCTACCAGACACCTCCCCATTAGACACAATGCACAGCCAAACCCCAGCACAGTACTGTAACCAACATACAAGAGACAAGCATCATGGTACATGTAGTCAGCAGAAGTTAGCAAAATATGGCAGTGCAGAATCACAAGACAGGAAACAGTGGAACACATTCTAAGGAGATGCAAGGACATGTGGAATGCTTTAATTGTACTGACTGTAATACATCGGCACTCAATTTACAAATGCTTCTTTGTACCTAGGGGCACCATCAGGCGGACAACCACTGACAACAGAGGCAGCAGCACCATCTACCACTGCACTCGCAGGGCCGAGCACGAGTCAGGCTGCCGAGGAGGAGGAGGAGGAAAACACCATAGGGCTGGGTATTGAGGGAGACCTGGCAATTGACTTTGATGCACTTCACTCCCCACAAATGCCGAGCACACCCTCCTTGCAGTTCTCCCCAGACAAGGGACCTCCTTCCAACTACACCAGCTCCTGCCACGATCATGGCTGTGGCTCCAGTACACCCTGTCCTGGGAGCAGGGGCTCAGGCCCCGGCCAGCACCACACCCCCACCAGTGGCACCCCAGCCCACTCAGCAGGCCGGCAGCAGCAGTACCCGGCGCCGTGCCATTCCCACCACTGCAGCACCAGCACCGGAGGGCAGTGTCTTCCTGGGCCTCGAAGGTAATATGGTGAAGATCCAAAGGCAGCAGGCGAAATCCATCATGGCCTGCCAACGCCAGCTCCTGCAGCACAACCTGCAGATGGGGGAAATGGTGAAAGGATTTCAGGCCTTTGTGGATTCCAACAAGGAGGTAGCAGCAGGTTTAGGCAGGCTAACCACTGCCATTACCCAGTTATGTGGCAGACTGGAGGAGCATGAGCTGGTGCGCAGGCGGGATGCCCGGGTGCAGAACCGCTCCATAAGCCGCCTTACTGCTGCAACGGCACAACTCTGTCAGCGCGGTGCCAACATGGAGTCTAGTCTCACCCAAAATACCGCAGAGATAACAAGGGGAATGGCCCGCATCACGACAGCAATGGAGGCCATGATTATCTCTAACACTGCCGCAAATCCTGCTCTGGACCTGGGGGATGCTGGGGACAGCAGCAGCCGCAGCAGCCCGGCCAGGGCTGTGTCAGAGCCACGCAGGAGCACCAGGCGCTCCGCAGATGCGCTGGTCATTCTGAAGGGGCTGAGGGACACCCCAGTGGGGCTGCCAAGCGCTCAAAGAAATAGCCTTGCAAGGGCGGGTGAGGCAACCTGGACCTTAGACTTTTGTTTTCTTTGCTATTACACCTTTTTTTTGTTGCACATCAGTGCAGTAACTGTGTTGCAACAGTATTAAAAATTGCTTTTTCACCACAACCATTTACCTGTCTGTGCATCTGTACTCACTCAGAAATAGTTTTCTGTAATCTCCTCACGTCTGTATCTGCCATCACTTGGCGTACACACCCCAGCTGGCTGTGTCAGTGGCACAGCTTCGTCGTCGTCATGGTCCTCGTAGTCAGACAACTCCACCTCAGTGCCCTTCTTCACCGCAAGGTTGTGTAACATTGCACATACAGCTATGATCTTGCAGCAGGTGATGGGGGTATACTGCCTTGCACCTCCACTCTTGTGCAGGCATCTGAATCTACTTTTCCAGATGCCAAAGGTCCGTTCGACGACATTCCTTGTGCGTATGTGGGCCCGGTTATACCTCCTTTGGCTGGGTGTGGAGGGGTTGAGGTAGGGGGTGAGTATGAATGAGCGGAGGGCATATGCACTGTCGCCTGGAAGAGAAAGGGGTAACATTACACACATGCATACATGTATTCCACCTAGCTACTTTGTGTTATGGGGGTCTGATGATGTGTCTCACCTAGGAGGTATCCTTCCCCAAATTCGCCAGCCATCAGCCGTGCATAGATGCCGCTCTGTTGGAAAATATAGGAGTCGTGGGTACTCCCTGGAAATTTTGCTACCAGGTTTGTGATGGTGCACTTCGCATTGCAGATCACCTGCACGTTGATGGTGTGTGTAGACTTCCGATTGCGGTATATGTATTCTGTGTCCGCTGGTGGGCAAATCGGAATGTGCGTGCCATCTATGCAGCCAATGATTTGGGGAAATTGTGCCATCTGGTAGAAGTCAGCTTTAGTTTGTAGCAGTTCTGCGTGGGTTGCAGGGAAAGAGATGTATTGGTCCATCCTGTGTATCATGGCGTCAAGGAATGTGTGGAAGAACCTTGACAGGCTGCTCTGGGTCACCCCTCCTGCCGCTGCAACTCCACTTTGATAGCTGCCAGACGCAAGCAGGTGTAGGCTGCATAGCACCTGGACGTGTGCTGGGATGGCGTGTGCCCTTGGGGTGTGGTGGTCCAACAATGGTTTGAGGTCCCTGATGAGCTCAAGTATGGTGTCAGAGTCCAGCCTGTATCTCTGTAGGATCTCTGCCTCTGTGAGCATGAACAGGGTTATCCTCTGTCTGTAGACCTGTTCATTTCTTTGCCATTCCCTCTGTCCTTCCTGCTGTAGCCGTAGCCACCTCGCAATGACATAAAAAGCTGCCATCATGCAAGTTGCAATGCATTTTGGGGCTGTTTTTATCGGTTGGAGTTGGTTACCACCTGATTGTAATCCATGGTAAATACCGAGTGAATTCTACCGAATTTGAGCCGATTTCGGTGTTTCTGTGCCTCCCTACATCTCCCCATCTGTCGGAATCGGGGAATTTCCCGATCGGTGATTCATGCGAATCGGTAGGTTCTCCGATTCGGCTCATGTCCGATTCGGTGTATCTACCGATTCGGTACATGGACCGAATCGGCTTTATTCCGATTCGGTGTGTCTACCGATTCGGTACATGGACCGATTCGGATAATTTCCGATTCGGTGTCAGTACCGAATCGGTACATGGACCGATTCGGATAATTTCCGAATCGGTGTCACTACCGATTCGGTACATGGACCGAATCGGTTATTTTCCGATTCGGTGTGTCTACCGATTCGGTACATTGACCGAATCGGTGTTTGCATCCGATTCGGTGTGTTACCGATTCGTTACATATCCGATTTTCGGTATGTACGTATCGGATTCTTTTCCATTCGGTACTCATTCCGATTCGGTTTTCACTCCGATTTTGACTTTTTTTTGTTCCCTACATCTCGATGGCTGTATACCGATCGGTAAGGGCCCAAAATCGGTATTTTCGTCCGTTACCGATCGGTAACGGCCTACCTACATCTGGCCCAAAGTGATTTGCCTGGAATCACAGAATGTTGACCTGATGCCGAGATTCTAACGTAGCTCCCCATCTCTAAAGTTCGCAATTCTAGAACTTGTGGTGGGAGGTGTGTCTAAAAGTGTATGTCGGTGCTGGGCATCAATGAGAGAGACCTGTGCATGTTTCCAATTGGTGTATGTTGCTGGAGATGTGGGCCGCCGTGCCACCAATGTACTTACGGGGGAGGGTAAACACCCATTATTCCGCAAATTTCTTTCCGCATACCATCACTCTGCATACTTTCATTACGAAAGTACCATGACTCCGCAATGCCATTATAACGCATGGCATTACATTTTATATGCTTTTACCACGCATCCATTCACAACGAAATTTGTTGTAAATGCATGAATGGTAAAAGCATGTTTTTTAAAAATGTTTGGATAAGGCAAGTATGGGAATAGGGGTATATGTTTTGGGGTACTGAGGTATATGTTTTGGGGTGTTTGGGTATTTTAATGGTTCAGATATAGTTTTGGGTTATAGGGTACAGGGGTATTTTTAGGGTTCAGGGCTAGGTTTGGGTTTTGGGGTATAGGGGTATTTTTAGGGTTCAGGGGTAGGTTGGGTTTTGGGGTACAGGGGTATTTTAAGGGTTCAGGGCTAGGTTTGGGTTTTGGGGTACAGGGGTATTTTTAGGGTTCAGGGCTAGGTTTGGGTTTTGGGATACAGTGGTATTTTAGGGTTCTGGGCTAGGTTTGGGTTTTGGGGTACAGGGGTACTTTTAGGGTTCAGGGGTAGGTTTGGGTTTTGGGGTACAGGGGTATTTTAAGGGTTATGGGCTAGGTTTGGGTTTTGGGGTACAGGAGTATTTTAGGGTTCAGGGGTAGGTTTGGGTCTTGGGGTACCGGGGTATTTTTAGGGTTCAGGGGTATGTTTGGGTTTTGAGGTACAGGGGTATTTATAGGGTTCAGGGCTAGGTTTTGGTTTTGGGGTACAGGGGTATTTTTAGGGTTTAGGGATAGGTTTGGGTTTTGGGGTACAGGGTATATTTATAGGGTTAAGATGGGTTAGTGTTTAAGGGTGTTGGGGTATTTTATAGAGTAAGGGTGGGTTATGATTATGGGGTGCAGGGGTATTTAAAGTAGGGGTGGGCGGAATTGGCACAAACTTGGTACAATAAATCCGCAATATTTCGTTTCGGCAGATTTCCAATTATTAAAACAGAAACCTCATATATTCAAGGTAAAATAAGTATTTCTACATGCTAAAATGCATATAGTCATTTCAAAAAAGTGAAATTAGCTTCCAGCAAGCAGTGAGAGAGGTGATGATTTTGAGATCAAGCCCCTGCAAACCATTATGGGACGAAATTAGCAGTGGGAAGTGAATATTATAGTATCCAAATAATTCTACAAAGAACTGGTGTTCACCTCGTTCTCCCCAGTTGTCCCCAAGAGGCAAATGCAATAGCATTTAAAATATTATACATCAAGCTGCAGTTCACCTCATGGTCCCTAGATGTCCCTGATGATGCAAATGCAATAGCATTTAAAATATTATATATCAAGCTGCAGTTCACCTCGCCGTCCCTAGATGTCCCTGATGAGGCAAATGCAATAGCATTGAAAATATTATACATCAAGCTGCAGTTCACCTCGTCGTCCCAAGATGTCCCTGATGAGTAAAATTCAAAAACATTGAAACCCCTTCATGAATGCTTAAATTTATGCTAAGCTTATACCATTATGCTTTGCAGGGCCTTTTAGTTGTATTTTTGCCCATAACTGTGCTTGGGGTGGTTCTAAGAGAATTGGACCTCAACTGAATTACTATTTAAAGGGAGCAGGAATGTATAGAACCTGGTAAGAAAAAACAACACTTGTGACGGAATGCCCCCAGAGATTGTCACGCCCCCAGCACACACCCACAGCACAATGCAGACACGCCCATAAGGGACAACTTTGCTGGCACGGTTCTTATACATTTTAAATGTATATGGTGGTCGTCTGCATAGCCTATGTTCTTCTGCTGCAACTGCCCTTTCCAACGCTGTATTGGGTGTTGTGATTGGTGCTGTGGTTCCCGAGTTTACCTGGCCAAAAGGTGCAAGTTCTCTCTTTATAATAATAGTATAGATTTGAGGGTTTATGGTATATGAAATTAATATTATAATATGTGTTCTTTTTATATGTTTAATATATTTTATTTTTTATATAGTTTTTTAGTTTTTAATATTTTGATTTATTTTTAAATGTAATAGTGTGAGTAATAATTGTTTCCCCTCTGCTATCCAGCACTTTCCCTACAGTTGTTCTCACTGGACTGGGAATAGTAAATTTTACCCCCCGCTATCCAACACTTTCCCTACTGATGCACTCACTGGAGTTGGAATAGTAATTTTTACCTTTCCGCTATCCAACACCTTCCCTAATGTTGCACGCTTTGGAGTGGGAATAGTAATTTTTAACCTTCTGCTATCCAACAGTTTCCCTACCGTCGCACTCACTGGAGTGGAAATAACATTTTTTACTCCTCCGCTATCCAACACTTATCCTACTGTTGCATTCAGTGGAATGGGAATAGTCATTTTTACCCCTACGCTGTCCAACACTTTCCCTATTGTTGCTCTATTTGGAGTGAGAATAGTTATTTTTGCCCCTCTGCTATCCAACACTTTCCCTACTTTTGCACTCATTGGAGTTGGAATAGTAATTGTTAACTGTCCGCTGTACAACACTTTCCCTACTTTAGTACTCATTGGAGCTGGAATAGTATTTTTTAACTGTCGTCTATCCAACACTTTCCCTACTGTTGCACTCTCTGGAGTGGGAATAGTATTTTTTACCCCGATGTTATCCAACATTTTCTCTAATGTTGCACTCACTGGAGTTGGAATACAACATATTACCTCTCTGTTATCCAGCACTTATCCTACTGTTGCATTCAGTGGAGTGGGAATAGTAATATTTACCACTCTGCTATCGGATCCTTTCCCTACTGTTGCTTCCACTGAAATGGGAATAGTAAATTTTCCCCTCCGCTACTCAATACTTTCCCTACTGTTGCACTCAGTGGAGTTAGAATAGTACAATTTATTTCTCCGCTATAAATCACTCACCCTACTTTTGCACTTGCAGTGGGAATAGTTAATGTTACCCCTTTACTATCCAACACTTTCCCTACTGTTGCCCTGATTGTATTGTGAAATGTAAGTTTACATATTTCTAATAGTTTAATGTTTTATGTAGTTTTTTTTATATTTTAAATCATTAATATATTTGTATTTTTTATATTATTTTAAACTTTTAACATACATTAAAAACATGATAGTTTATTAATGATTTTAAAGTCAGTGAACCCTCTAGAATAAACAGCCATACTCCCATAGAATGCAGGTCACTTCCCCTAGAAAGCACATTCATGCTCATTGATATAGGTCACATTTCTCTAGAACACACAGTCATACTCTCATAGAATATAGGTCTCAGTACTCTAGAATGCACAGCCTTACTCTCATAGAATATAGTTTACAGTACTCGAAAATGCACAGCCAAGGATCCCATAAAATATAGTTCCCAGTACTCTAGAACGCATTGTCATGCTCTCATAGAGTGCAGATCACAGTACCCTAGAATACACATTCATACTCTCATAGAATATAGGTGTCAGTACTGTAGAGGGTACAGTCATACTCTCATAGCATGTAGGCCTCAGTACCCTAGAATGCGCAGCCATACTATCATAAAATCTACTTCTCAGTACTCTAAAATGCACAGCCATACTTTCATAGAATATACTTCTCAGCACTCTAGAAGGCACAGTCATACTCTCATAGAATGCAGGTCACAGTACCCTAGAATACACATTCATATGCTCATAGAATATAGGTGTCGGTACCGTAGAAAGCACAGCCATACTCTCGATGAATATAGGCCTCAGTACTATAGAATGCACAGCCACTCTGTCACAGAATATACTTTTCAGTACTCTAAAATGCACAGCCATCCTCTCATTGAATATACTTCTCAGTACTCTAGAAGGAACAGGCATACTCTCATAGAATATAGGTCTTAGTTCTTTAGAAGGCACAGGCATACTCTGGATAGAATGCAGGGCTCAGTACTCTAGACTGAACAACCACTGAGACCTCAGGCCCACAACCACAATCTGCACCAACCACCTGGTCTCCTGGACCATTATAAACGACAATGAGACCCTCAGAATCATGAACACCATTGACTCCGGATCTCTGTCAGACCCATGCCCACACCACATTTTCAACAAAGCCAGCACCGTCATCGCACCCCATCTCCAGCGGCCGCCATAAGAAGGGGAGGTGGGAGGGAGGAGCAGCTGGGATGGAGGAGCAGACAAATGAGCGAGCAGAAGGGCGGGCAGCAGGGGACGCAGCAGTAGGAGAAACGGGAGGGAACAGAGAGCAAGAGGCACAGAAACGATCACAGTACAATGATTAGAACAGAATACAGTGCAATTGGCTGTGAAAGAAAGAAAAGTAATTTTAGCAGAAGCAGTACAAATACCAATGGGCAGGCGGGGGCGGGGCCACAGGAGACGCAGTGGCAGGAAAGCAGGAGGGACAGAGAAGGCTAAAGGCAAAAAGGTACAGAGACGATCACAGGTAACAATGGAAACAAAATGCAGAACAAATGACAGTGTAAAAAAAAGTAATTTAAAACAGAAAAACAGTAGAATACCAGAAGCAAACCTATGTGCTAACACTGGCCACCAGGGATGAGGCGCAGGTGGTAGCCTGTGGGTGGAGGTGGGCCTCGAATCTAGTCAGTAGCAGTGGCAGCTAGGTACAGAGCGTGGGCGCAGACAGGTGAAGCTGCACGGCATGGGGAGCGACCTGCCTGGAAACAGGGTCAAGGATCATACTCTCATTGAATGCAGGTCACAGTACCCTAGAAAGCACATTCATACTCCCATAGAATATAAGTGCCAGTACTCTAGAAAGCACAGCCGTACTCTCATAAAATGTAGGCCTCAGTACCCTAGAATGCACAGCCACACTGTCACAGAATATACTCCTCAGTATTCTAATATGCACAGCCATACTCTTATCTTAATAAACTTGTCAGTACTCTAGAAGGAAAGGGGCATACTCTCATAGAATATAGTTCTCACTACACTGTAACGTACATTCATACTCTCAGTACTCTAAAATGCACAGCCATACTCTCATCGAATATACTTCTCAGTACTCTAGACGGAACAGGCACACTCTCATAGAATGTAGGGCTCAGTACTCTAGATGGAACACTCATACTCTCACAGAATATAGGTATCAGTATCCTAGAAGGTACAGTCATACTCACATAGAATGTCGGTCTCAGTAACCTAGAAGCCATACTACCATAGAATATACTTCTCAGTACTTTAAACTGCACAGCCATACTCTTATAGAATATACTTCTCAGTACTCCAGAAGGAATAGTGATACTCTCATAAAATATATGTCTCAGTACTCTAGAAGGTACAGACATACTCTGTCAGAATGTAGGTCTCAGTACTCTGGAACGCACAGTCATACTCTAATAGAATGCAGGTCACAGTACCCTAGAATGCACCTCATATGCTCTTAGAATATTAGTGTCAGAACTCTAGAAAGCACAGCCATACTCTCAAAGAATGAAGGTCTCAGTACCCTAGAATGCACAGCCGTACTGTTGCAGAATATACTTCTCAGTACTCTAAAATACACAGCCATCCTCTCATTGAATACACTCCTCAGTACTCTAGACGGAACAGGAATACTCTCATGGAATATAGGTCTCAGTTCTCTATAAGGCACAGTCATAGTCTCATGGAATGTAGGGCTCAGTACTCTAGAAGGAACTATCATACTCTCGTAGAATATTGGTATCAGTACTCTAGAAGGTACAGTCATACTCTCATAGAATGTAGGTCTCATTACTCTACAAGGCACAGTCGTACTCTCATAGAATATAGGGCTCAGTACTCTTGATGGAACAGCCATACTATGATAGAATGCAGGTCTCAGAACTCTAGAACACACAGTCATACTCTCATTGAATGCAGGTTACAGTACCTTAAAAGACACATTCGTACTCTCACAGAATATAGGTATCCGTACTCTAGAAGGCTCTGTCATATTCTTACACAATATAGGTCACAGTACTCTAAAAGGAACAGTCATGCTCTCAGAGACTAAAGGTGTCGGTACTCTAGAATGCACAGTCATACCCTCATAGAATATAGTTCACAGTACTCCAGAAAACACAGTCATACTCTCATGGAATGCAGGTCACAGTACCATAGAACGCACATGCATACTCTCAGAATGTAGGCCTCAGTACTCTAGAAGGAACAATCATACTCTGTTAGAATGCAGGTCTCAGTACTCTAGAATGCACAGCCATACTCTCATAGAATATAGGTCTCATTACTCTAGAACACACAGAAATACTCTCATAGAATATATGTCACAGTACCCTAGAATGCACAACATACTCTCATAGAATATAGGTCTCTGTTCTCCAGGCACAGTCATACTCTGAAAGAATATAGGTCACAGTACTCCAGATGGAACAGTCATGCTCTCATAGAATATAGGTCTCAGTAGTCTAGAATGCATAGTCATACTCTCCCAGAATTTATGTCACAGTAGTCTAGAACGCACAGTCATACTCTCAAGTAATGCAGGTCACAGTGCCCTAGAATGCACATGCATACTCTCATAGAATGTAGGTCTCAGTACTCTAGAATGCACAGCCATACTCTCATAGAATATAGGTCTCATTACTCTAGAACACACAGAAATACTCTCATAGAATATAGGTCACAGTACCCTAGAATGCACAGCCATACTCTCATGGAAAATACTTCTCAGTACTCTAGAATGCACAGCCATACTCTCATATAATATAGTTTACAGTTCTCTAGAATGCACAGCCATATTCTCATAGAATATATATCTTAGCACTCTAGAAGGCAAGTCGTGCTTTCATAGAATATAGGTCTCAGTACTCTAGAATGCACAGCCATACTGTCATAGAATATAGTTCTCAGTACTCTAGAATGCACAGCCATACTCCCATAGAATATTGGTCTCTGTAATCTGGAACACACAGTCATACTCTCTTAGAATGTAGGTCAGAGTGCGCTAGAATGCACGGTCATATGCTCATAGACTGTAAGTCTCAGTACTCTTGAATGCACAGTCGTACTCTCATAGAATATAGTTCTCAGTACTCTAGAATGCACAGCCATATTCTGATAGAATATACGTATCAGTGCCCTGGAATGCACAGCCATACTTTCATAGAAGATAAGTCTCAATACTCCAGAATGCAGTCATACTCTCATAGAATAAAGGTCATAGTACTCTAGAACGCACAGTCATACTCTCTTGGAATTCGGGTAATAGTACCCTAGAATGCACATTCCTACTCTCATCAATATAGATATCAGTGCTCTAGAAGGCACAGTCATTCTCTCATAGAATATAGGTCACAGTAGTCTAGAACGAAAAATCATACTATCATAGAATATAGGTCTCAGTGCTCTAGAATGCAAAGGCATATTCTCATAGAATGCAGGTCATAGTTAACCCTGGGTGGGTAGCTCAGTCGAGCGGAGTTTGCGGAGATTTGCCTACTCCGCTCTCCGTGGCGAAAGCGGAGGTAGGCAAAACTCTGCCTCGATGGCGGAACAGAGTTAGCCAATCCCTCCCCCCCTCCCAAATGCTTTAAAAATATAAAAATAAAGCACTTACCTGTGTTTCTGCCGCTCTCCTTCCTGCTCCTCTCGTGTCCTTCTATATTTAAAAAAACAATACGTTGTATGTCTTGCATGTGCACATGTGCACGCGCAAGACGCACACTGTAGTGTTTATTTTCAAACATTCATACTCTCATAGAATATAGATTTCAGTACTCTAGAAGGCACAGTCATACTCTGATAAAATATAGGTCACAGTGCTCAATAACCCAAAGTCATACTCTCATAGAATGCAGGTCACAGTACCCTATAATGCACATTCATATTCTCATAGAATACAGGTCTCAGTACTCTAAAAGGCACTGTCATACACTCATACAATATAGGTCTCAGTACCCTAGAATACACATTCATACTGTCATAGAATATAGGTCTCAGTACTCTAGAATGCACAGTCATACTCTCATAGAATGCAGGTCACAGCATCCTAGAATGCACTACCATACTCTCATGGAATGCAGGTCACAGAACCCTAGGATGCACAGCCATACTCTCATAGAATGCAGGTCACAGTATCCTAGAATGCAAACTCAAGTATATAATTTAGGTTACAGTACCCTAGAATGCACACAGATACTGTCAAAAAAAGTAAGTCACATTATTATAAAACGATATACTGTAGGTCTCATTACCCTGAATGCTGTGGGCTAATGTGAGTCCCTATATTCTAGAGTGCACATTCGTACAATCATATAATTTAGGTCACAGTACCCTATAATGCACGTATTTACTGTCACAAAATCTATCTGACAGCACTCTAAAATGCACACTCATAAAATCATACACTACATGTCGCATTACGCTAGAATGCACATTCATAAAAACATATAATGTAGGCGACAGTACCCTGTAATGCACACTTTTACTGTCAAAAATTGTGGGTCACAGTACTCTAAATGTACACTCATGCAGTCATATGACATAGGTTACATCACTTAAGAATGCACACTCATATAGGCATATAACATAGGTCACAACACTTTAGAATGCACACTCATACATTCAAGTAGTAAGGGCCACACTACCCTTGGACGAGCATTTGAATTGTCCTATAGTGCAGCTCACAGTATCCTAGTATCCTATGATATTCATACTGGCCACCCCAGTAATCTGTGATTGACCTTATCATCACAGGTCTAAAACCACGTGTGTCCTTTCAGTCTTTTTTTTTTTTTTATTCACAGAGGTTTTTATTGGGAGTTTCAGTAGTAAATAAAATACACATAGTACAGACTCAAAAACATACAATATTACAGAAGAACAGTACAGTAGAATAAATCGAAAAGGGGTAAAAAGCAATATACAATAGGTCACATAATAATACATACATCCTTAGGCGGTGTATCCGGACAGTAACATGTAAATTATAGCACCAAAGATATGTAGGTGGGAGCACCAAAGATATGTAGGTGGGTCCTTTCAGTCTTTGATCGTCGATAAAATGAGTAATACTGCTTTAGACACTCTTAATCACTTCACAGTACTCAGTTTTTCTGCACCAGTGATAAAGCTCTTTATGGATTGCCCTCCTGCCCCCTCATTCACAGTGGGAATCCAATATTTCCCCATTGACACTGCTTCCTGCGGGTGCACTCAAGGATCAGTTCTTGATCCTCTCCTACTCTCTCTCTAGAATTCTCTGCTCAATTACATCATTTCGTCCTTTAGTTCCTCCTATCATCTTTATGCTAAGAGTAAGCAAAACGTCTTCTCTTCCCAATCTTCACTAGTTAACTCCAATCATCCATCTCTGAACGTTTCGATGCAGTTCGACCCATGATGTCCTCTGGTCCTTTATGCTCAATTCATCCAAGATTAAAGTCCTCTACTTTACCTCCCGCTCTAATCTCATAACAATGTCCAAGGTCTTCCCACTTTTCTGCTAACAGCCTGCTCTTTACCTTATCAGATAAGAATCTAGGCTCTAATCAGGAAGCCAGCCAACTAGCCCACCCAGTGAGTCTAGTGGTCCTGGGTTAAAGATCCGGCCCAGTCCTTCTCGATCAGGCAGTAGTGCAGCAGAGTAGCAGTCCTTCTTGAAGCAGAGCAGCACAGCAGTCCTTTGGAGGCTTCTACAGGTCCAGAGGTGTAGTGACGTGTTGGATCTACCCGGTGCCAGTTTTAAAGATCTGAAGGTTTCCACCTTAGAAGTTGTTTGGAACTTTATGCCACCCTGCCATGGCCCCAGTTTGTCTGGGAAAACACAAAATGCTGAGTGCACAAGCAGAGCCTCTGTGATGTGCAATAGTGGTAGGTGACTGCTCCTGCCTCTCGTCAAGTTAAAAATGGCCCATCCTGCCAACACCTGTTCCCTCTTTGTTCCACTGTCTGGGAGCAATACACAAAGTCCAACTGCCAGCTACATCTAGTCATGTGGCCCAGGATACATGCTGCAGGCACCAAATGGTTGGGACATAAAAATGCAAACTTTATAAAAGTGGCATTTTCAAACTGTGACTCAATATACGGCTTTACAGTTAAAGAGGTTTATAAATAGAATTCTTTACACACTGAACTCAACATTCCTAATTGCTCTCAATTGCAAGTTATTTTTCATTAATTACTACCAGCACATGTAAAAGTTAAAAGTACATGTCCACATTTTTAAAAACACTGCACCCTGTCCTATAGTCTGTTTAGGGCCTACCATAGGTGTGACTTATAAGCATTAAAAGGAAGGTCTAGGCCTAGAAAAGTTGTATTTTGCAAGGTTGAAATCACACTTTTAAAGTGCACTCACAGGCCTGAGACATGTTTGAAAAGCTATGAGCAGTGATTAGCATTTGTAAAGTTACAGAGCCCTGAAGCAGCAGCAAAAAGCAAGTCAGCAAAAACAGTTTTGAAGGCAAAAAGGTGGGGGAAAACAAAGCAAAGGATGTCAGGTCCAACACTAAATAAATACATACATACATGAGCCCCAATGTTTTTCAAAGCTAGATTCCAGCAACATACATGACAGTGGAACAACAGCCTGAGCTTTGAGTTAAAATCTGCATTTGGGGTGCTACGAAAAATTCAGCCAAAAATATTGCGGACACAAATATTGGCTTTACATACTTTACATGTAAAAATCAAAAAATGTTGATGAGAAAAACATAGGTGACCAGAATATTGTCAAAATTAGGTAGGTTTATCAAAATTCATCTATTATACACTGTGTTAACTTTAAAACATCGATTACCTTTAAAAATAATTTACCATTTAAATATATATATTCATACCATAAAATACATTAAATAAAATCTAACTTACTAACTTGAAATACATTTATTTTAAAATAATTGAAAAAATACTAAACATACAGTTGTAAAATTAAAATAAATAATACATTAATAAAAGTATTGCTACAAAAAATATTTAAAAACTTACATTAGAATAATTTTTAATATTAAAAACAAATATATATTTTGAAAACATCTGACTCGAGTGGTCAAATCCACTCCAACCTGTTCAACAGCAGTGAAAGAGATTTTGAAGAGGTTAGGTTTACTTTTATCACTCTGACGTAAGCAACTGTTGGGCAAATACTGGACTCTTGATGGGTCAAATATACTATTTCCTCTCCAAACTTTGGAACAGGTTGGCTATTGGAGCAGTCAGATTTCCTTTTGCCACTCCAACATCAGCAACAGTAGGGAAAATGTTAGTCTTTGGAGGGGTTAGATTTAGAATAAAAATAGTGGGAAAGTGTTGGATTTTGGTTTGGTCAGAACTACCATTTCCACACCAACATGGGCAACAGTAAGGTAAATGTGACATTTTAGAAGGTTTGGATTTAATTTTCCCTACCTAAGCCCATGTAAAATAAATTAAATATATATATAGAATAGATAAACAAAGTATTTAAAACATTTGCCTATAAACAGATTCTGTTTTGAACAATCAACATACGAAATTGCACACAAAAATAATATTTAAAAAATGAAGTCAATCAACAAATTAAAAAAACACTTCCCTCCAAAGTGCCCGAAAATTCCCACAGCACACATTACATTAATAACAGAAAAAAATAATACAAATATAGTTATATTATAATAATTATTATTCAAAAAGCTTGAAGCATATCACTATGACATGCATAGCAACGTTATTAAAACTATTTAAATCAAATATTTATTACATCATTTTTCAAATAAAACATATTTACAACATTTACATATTATGTGTTAAACATCTAAACCAAATGCATCACTAATGAGCTAATTAGCAAATAAAAAACATTATACTAAAAAACTAAACTTTTAAAAAACATCTCAATCTATTCCCCTACAAATACAAAGTCCTGACAAAAACACACCAAATAATTAAAAATACTTAACATTATAATAATAACAATTTATAAACTCCAATAAAATTCAACTAAATAAAATCAATAATATGTACAACTATATTTTAAAAACCATATACAAAACACTTACAAAATTATATTCTCACCTTGTATAAATTGTCCCATGATATTTTTGAAATTAAATGTTTGTTATATAATACTTTTGAGACTATATTTTGGCAGAATACTGGGTGGGTCATTAAATAAGTGGACTGATTAAATAATATGATAAATAAGTATGAATTGTGTTTTTTAGGTTACCAGATCATGCAAAGTCTGGCAAGAATCGGATCTTCTTTTCAGACATTACAAGCAAAGGAAGAGCGTTTGCGCAGATCGTGTAAAATTGGAGGCGACATTAGTAAGTATTGCATGAATAGCTGATGATCCCCTCTTACGATATATCAACTGTAACTACATGCACAACCAACCTATTGCAGTAACAAAATGTTAGTTAATGGCTTTGGACAGCTCGCACTAAGGGCCTCATTACGATGTCGGTCGGTAAGGCTCTGAACGGCATTCGGTTCATCCAAATCCGTGTTGGCCCCCATGTTTGCGACTGACTCAGAAACATTTCCGACCAACCGATTATGATGAAAGGTAACCATTCAGTCTTTCCGACTTGGTTCCAAAAGGCATTCAGAGAAACCGAGTCTGTAAGAGCCCACTCATACAGGTCTATGGACCATGTTTCTGACCAACGTACTACGATTTCGGA
The DNA here is from genome assembly GCF_964263255.1 of Lissotriton vulgaris. Lineage (NCBI taxonomy): Eukaryota > Metazoa > Chordata > Amphibia > Caudata > Salamandridae > Lissotriton > Lissotriton vulgaris. The sequence continues at coordinate 101,074,699 of NC_141689.1, read as the reverse complement.
TTCGGACAGTCTTTCCGTCTCGGTTTGTCTGACACAGATCGGCTGTCGGAAATTGACTTTGAGGGCCGGTAGCAGGCCCCCCTTCACCTGGAGTCCTCCGGTTTGGGCCACGGAGTTACCCATGGGTCACCCTTTTCCAACCATGCATGCGGTGCCCACCACAGGGTGCCAGGTTTTCCACAACCACCCCTTTCTTCCATGGGAGCCTGTGTTGTCGGTCGGAACACAAGCTCCCATTGAAGTCAATGGGAGTCTGACCAAACAGTGTTTGGAAACATCGTAATTTGGCAGTAGGATTCCCTGATTGTGAGTCGGTCGGAATGCTTTCCGACCCACATTGTAATGAAGTGTACATGCTTTTCGAAGTGAATTTTACCTGTTTTCTTTTGTATCCAACAATCAAATACAGTGACCACTTTTGCTTCACATTCCACCTTTTACTGCCTTTATTCCTAAACACATTGGTGTTTCTAGAAGTGAAACTCAGAGGGGGACTCACACTATAGATACATGTGTGTATGTGTGTACATATATATGTAATATATATATATATATATATATATATATATATATATATGAATATATAGATAGATATATATATATATATATACATATATATATATATATATGTTCCATGTGAAACACCCGACAATGGGAGGCCTTCTCACAATTTCTTTATTGCAGCAAGGCAGCATCAACCAGAGGTACGGTAAGTACAGCCATATATATATGTATATATCTCGTAACACGTTTACCGCCCAAAGGTTGCTTGCTCTCTAGCGTGGCGGATGTCGCAGCCCACTGGAGCAATCCTGTGTGTCAATCAACAGCAGGAAAAGTTCCAAGAACCACGCTGCGCACTCAGGCTCCTTAAATATTCAAGAAATGTATTCTTTCGTGGCTCTAGGGAAAAACAGATACTGACAAACGCGTCTCAGCCGCCTGGCATTTGTCTGTGTCAGTGAATACATGCCACATTGGGCCTTTTAACATCATTACATTTCATTGGGTAGCAGTCACCGTCCTGAATCACTGACATAGTTAATGGACTACATTTTTACCGGTATATCCGTAAAAGCATTTCAACAATACTTGAATGACCATATTATGAATTATTCAGTTGACAAAAAACAACAAACAACCTAAAAAGGAGAATCTTTCGAAATATATGCATAATCAAATTGAAAATACAAGTTTATAATTCACAGTTATCCATGTGCATTTTCATTGTTTGTTATTTGCAATATTACCCAGTTGCGATGTTATAAGGACCAATAAATACCTATAAACCCACCCCGCTCAATATATCTCTATATGTGGCCCGTGTTCGCACTGTATTTGTCTCACTTTTGTCATGGTTGCATAAGGTTGAATGCTTTACCTTGCAATCCTCCTTCTCAATCACGCCCTTAAAGGGCAATGTCACAATACAGAATTCAATTATGCTATGCAATAGGATCCTCAATTTCTAACAATTTAAAAGGAAATATAAAGAAAAATATTTTTTATATGTACAAAGAAATATATACAGAAATGTGGTACAGGGAAGCACAAGGAAATAGAGAACTCCGGGGAAAAAAAAGAACTTGGTATTACCCTATATGGGACCACAGTTCCTCCTCCATGTTTAAACCCAGGTGTACACTAGTCCTCAATTCTACAATAAGCCTCGATTCTAACTGTCTAAGGAGCTTCAATTTGTCACCCCCTCTTTCGGTCAGAAGAATCTGATCCAGACAGAAGTAGCGAAGTTTATCACTTTTTGCATTGTGAAACTCAGCAAAATGTCTCGCTACTGGGTACGAGGTGTTTTTATTCGTAATTGATCTTGTGTGCTCCAGCACACGTTTTTTGGCAGGATGAATAGTACTGCTGATGTACTGGAGACCACAGGGGCAGACTAGACAGTATACAACAAAGCTCAAATTACAGTTCATAAATTTGTTGATACTTAGCTTATTTTTCTTTCCTGGGATTGCATAATCTTTTACTTTGGTACTGTTCCTACAAGCCTTGCATTTTGTACAAGAAAGAAATCCTGATATCCGTATTCTTTTTGAGGTAGATTCTTCTGTGTAATGACTATGCACTATATATATGTATATATGTATGTCATATGATCAAGACCCTCCGGTGTTTAAACGCGTCATGCTGCTGTCTTTGTTGGAACGGAAAAAAATCTAAATCTGCACTGATTTGTGGTCTCTGCTCCTGTTTCCATTCCCAACAAGAGCGAGTGAAGATTGGAGTTCTGCAGATACATATGTATATACAGGGGCGGTGCGTCCATTAGGGCGCTCGGACGTTGCCCCGCACCCGCAGCTCCCTCAGCATCTCTGAACTTAAGTAAACTCTCAGTTTACTAAAGTTCAGAGATGCTGAGGGAGAACTGACAATCATGTCAGTCAGCATGATGTCGGACCACCCATCCCTTTCAGAGATTCTAGGGGGTGGGCAGTCCAACATGTTGACTGACATGATTGTCAGACCAGGGGCAGCAGGCAGCACCACAAGTGCGCATAACTGGGGAAGGTTGGCGAATTAGTCTACCGTGCCCAGTCATGCGCACTAGTGTCTGCACAGGCTGGCGCATGCCCATTAGGAGAGCGAGGGTTGAGCAAAGTCTCAAACCTCAGTCTCATAATGGGCAGGCAGGCGGAGAGTAACTGTGCCCTAAGTCAATCCAGGCGCTGCTGGGAGCGTCAGGACTGGCTGAGAGGGGTTACCACCCATTTGCCAGCAGTGATGCGCCTATGGACCGGAACTGCTCAGGTGGAATTTTTCTTATTTATTTTAAAACTCTCCTGCGGACCCCACTCTTGTGCGACACCCTCCCCCGCGACACCCTTCCCGCATGACAAACTCTCCCCCCGAGCCGCGACTGCCATGTCGTTTTTAGTAAAGCCCTACTGCAGTCCATGTGTTTGGGAGATCACACACACAGAACTTGACTATATGAGTTAAAAAAAACGATTTGCACTTTTACCAAAAGTTGAAATATTTAAGAGAATTAGGGGGTCATTAGGATGACGGGCAGACTTAGTCTGCCCACCATCCCATCGTGGAAAGGGACCGCCCACAATTAAGTGCGGGGTCCCGTCGGGGAAACTAGAATGCGCCCGCCACAGTGGTACCAAAGGGGGTGGTGATGGACGGAGCATCTGAACCAATCAAACACTCACACCCAGTCAACAGATCTGGGTTTAATCCATCACCGTTCTTTAGCCCACTCTGCCACCCCAGTTCAGACTAAGCCATATGCAAATCAGTCTGACCCTGTGCCTCATGGGAACAGTCCACCTCGAACTGCCAAGCAATGCCTTCCCTGGACCAGAAACAAGCTTCCCAGGACCGGTTTCTGGCATTGCAGCTGTCTTCAGCCAGGCTTGTATGAATCCAGTGGCATAGTGAGCAAGGGACTCACGTCTGAGCATACCCTCCCAACTTATGGCGAACAAAGCGGTACAAAAGGGGGTGGTGATGGACGGAGCATCTGAACCAATCAAACACTCACACCCAGTCAACAGATCTGGGTTTAATCCATCACCATTCTTTTGCCCACTCTGCCACCCCAGTTCAGACATGGCCATATGCAAATAAGTCTTACCCTGTGCCTCATGGGAACTGTCCAGCCCGAATTGCCAAGCAATGCCTTTCCTGGACCGGAAACAAGCTTCCTAGGACCGATTTCTTGCATTGCAGACGTCTTAAGCCAGGCTTGCTTGAATCCAGTGGCAAAGTGAGCAAGGGACTCATGTCTGAGTATACCCTGCCAACTTATGGCGAACAAAGCAGTACAAAAGGGGGTGGTGATGGACGGAGCATCTGAACCAATCAAACACTCACACCCAGTCAACAGATCTGGGTTTAATCCATCACCGTTCTTTAGAACAATCTGCCACCCCGGTTCAGACATGGCCATATGCAAATCAGTCTGACCCTGTGCCTCATGGGAACAGTCCAGCCCGAACTGTCAAGCCATGCCTTCCCTGGACCGGAAACAAGCTTTCCAGGACCGGTTTCAGACATTGCAGCCGTCTTCAGCCAGGCTTGCTTGAATCAAGTGGCAAAGTGAGCAAGGGACTCACGTCTGAGCATACCCTGCCAACTTATGTCGAACAAATCGGTACAAAAGGGGGTGGTGATGGACGGAGCATCTGAACCAATCAAACACTCACACCCAGTCAACAGATCTGGGTTTAATCTATCACCGTTCTTTAGCCCACTCTGCCACCCCAGTTCAGACATGGCCATATGCAAATCAGTCTGACCCTGTGCCTCATGGGAACAGTCCAGCCCGAACTGCCAAGCCATGTCTTCCCTGGACCGGAAACAAGCTTCCTAGAGACCGGTTTCTGGCATTGCAGCCGTATTCAGCCGGGCTTGCTTGAATTCAGTGGCACAGTGAGCAAGGGACTTACGTCTGAGCATACCCTGCAAACTTATGGCGAACAAAGCGGTACAAAAGGGGGTGGTGACCGACAAAGCATCTGAACCAATCAAACACTCACACCCAGTAAACAGATCAGGGTTTAATCCATCACCGTTCTTTAGCCCAAACTGCCACCCCAGCTCAGACATGGCCATATGCAAATCAGTCTGACCCTGTGCCTCATGGGAGCAGTCCAGCCCGAACTGCCAAGCATTGTTGCATCCTGTATTTTTACCGGCAGCCTCGCTCAGCTGGTAGTTAGCTTCCCATCCAGCTGGTTGATGGTGCAGCTCCCCACGGCCGGACCGCCGTGTCAAATTATTTTCCACACTTTGCCCTGAAGCATTTGGAAGTGCACACGACATTGCTCTGCCTTCGGCATTAAAAACGCAGCCTGCCTTGCTGTTCCACTCTTGAATCAAGCTGCCAACGCGTTTCAAGGTCCTTTGACCCCTTCTTCTACCCTACCAGCTGAGCGAGGCTGCCGGTTTGAACTATGCAAATGTGGATCAGCACATCGCTCGATATGCAGATTGAGCCTGCTTTCTGGGACACAACCTACTACAGGAAGAATTTGCTTTAAATATAACAAACCGAACATTTGTAGTTACTAAAGTTATAACTATTCTCACATTTAGGACTTCAGGTACCATCAGGCATTTTAAAAGTGACTACACTGAGACAATGTCCCCTGGGGGCGGAATGCAAATAAAACCGGAAATGTTAATGATGCGAGTGTCAAATGGCATTTGCTCAGCCCAAGAAGAAGGGGTCACAGTACCTTGAAACGCGTTGGCAGCTTGATTTAAGAGTGGAACAGCATATATATATATATATATATATATATATATATATATATATATATATATATATATATATTGCCACAACATCTTCCTTGTAGAAGAGATCAGCCGCACACCAACAATGGAGCTTGCATTCTTTATTAAAAACCCACGGCAATCCTGACATGTTTCGTTCTCTCTCGAACTTTCTCAAAGGTACGCCGTAACTTCTATGTTCATTTTTGTGAAACCACGCAGCTTTATGCTTAATTTGTAGATTTGTCCCCGCCTCTCTTGGCTTGCAATGTCTTATGGTCCTTGTGGTTCACCATTTTCAATGCCTTTTCTATATATATATATATATATATATATATATATATATATATATATATATATATATATATATATATATATATATATATATATATATATATATATATATATATATATATATATTTTTTTTTTTTGTTTAAAGGAATCCTGGATCAAGCAGAGACAAGAAGCAACACAGTGGGGAGAAATGACCTACTGATAGACAAACCAAAATCAGGCAAGTCAGAAATTAGAATGATCACAGGTTAGTCAGAAAAGTCATCAGAAGTCTTCAATGTCATGAGAAAAAACTGGAAAATCTTGAAGACAGATCCTGTAATTGGGAAAACACTTTCAAATTATCCCCTCATCTCCAATAGAAAAGGGAACTCATTCAAGGACCATCTTGTGAATAGTCACTATGAGTGCAGAAGTAGGAAGAAACCGGTGGCTCTGGGCTTTTTTCCGTGCATGAAATGTAAGGCCTGAAGAATTCAAGTAAGGTCAAGGAATATCAAATACCAGGGAAAAAGAATAAAACTAAGATCACTAAATTACTTAATTGTAATTCAGAATACACGGTATATTGCTTAATGTGCCCCTGTGGGAAGAAGTATATAGGGAGCACAATCAAACAAAACAAACTTAGGGTCCTTGAGCACATGAGGGCCATCCCTCTGAAAGACCAAAGCTACCCTGTAGCTCGGCATTTCGAGATGATGCATAACAGCAATAGCAATTTACTTACCTACTTCGCATTGGATCAACTAGTCAGAACTGAGAGAGGAGGTGACTGGGTGAAGAAACTACGAACCTTAGAATATAGGTTCATCATTCAGCTCCAGACCAAGATCCCAGGAGGCATGAACAACGAAGAAGAAATGTGGACACATATCTAAAACGTTGTCATCTCTGATTTGGGAAAACAATAAGAAATAACTGTAGGAGAAGAATCCATCCCCAAGACTAACGTATCTGCCCAACCATAGTTCAAGTGAAATAATTAAATGATATGGACAAAGCCCATTCAGCGCTTGATCGAAAAAAACTACAATCAATGCTTAATTAAAAAATAAATCTTATGTCTCAAATCCGTGAACCATTCGCCACTGTTCCCAATGGGATTGTTGGGAGCGAGGCGAAAACGGCCCAAGTACATAAACATAGGCGACCAGTAATATGTATAAATAATATTACACACGCATATCAAAGAAAGCATAAACAAAATAATCATTATGTTTTCAAAAATGGAACATATGAATGTTTGTAAATGTAGCCAATTGCTTTGAAATTATATTTTGTGATTGATTGCTCACGTTATTTACTACTATAATATGGCCGCCATGATCAATGCATAAATTACATGAATTGTGCCGTTTTTTATGTCTGCTTTTTAAAGCACGTGACAGGAAGTCACAATAGATTTTATTTAAATCACTCCCAAAAAATATGCTGGTTTACACTGATGAAGGCGGCAACGCCGAAACGCGTTTGTAACCTTACTAAACTGCAAACACAGGAATAAAAATATGGCAAACCACGCTATAGCGACTTTGAGTGCTCTTTTTTGAAAATAGTCCCGAGGATCAAGGCATTTCGTGTTGAGAAAATATCACGCACACCACCGTGCCGTAAGAGGCACCCACGGACGAAGTGGAGCGGCGGTTGGTGGAACTGGTGTTTTGAAAACTTAATTACTGACTGGCTCCGCCGAAGAAGCGTGCGAGAGATTGACATCACAGCGCGCCAGATACAAGCGGATTGAGCGGAGAATGGAATCACAAGCCCTGAAAGGACGACTGATCCCGTGGCAACCCGGTGATTGGGAAAACCCGGAATTGGTGAGTGACCGACGCTACTATTTGAACATTCCGGCAGACCGCGTTAAGCCTAAGTGAAGGTTTGAACCATCAAAAAACATAGACTTTGCAGTAAGAAATGTTCACGGATAGTGAATGGGAGAAAGCGGCAGATACGCTGTTTATACCACATGCAGGAACAAAAAAGAGAGATACCTTATCGGAGGAAACGACAGCGCCCAGCTCACTAGTAAAGCTCTTCTCTGTACTTGAAAAGACATATGAGAAAGAAATTCGCAAGTGGTGGGAGGCCACCAGCCTGCAGAAATATTTAGAAGTGGGGCGTGTCCCTAGAGGACTCAGAATTTTGACAGTCCCCTCTTATGAGAATCCGAATAATGAGCTATTACGTGAATGGTCGGAGTTTATGACCAATGTGATGCAGGGTATGCTAAAAATGCTAGTCAAACATGCATGGAATGATAGAGTAAAGCTACAGGAAGAGATCAAGGACATTGAGGGGAAAATCAGTGGCAACAAAGACATCAAAAAATGTGAAGAGTTGCGTGAACTAATGAAAAAACGACTCATTGACTATGAAAATACAATCAAACTGAGAAAACAAACTAAATTCATCCGGAATGAAAAAGATTATGCAAATCGAAATTTTTTAACATTTGCTAAGAAATACGACGCTCCAAGGAAGACATTACAACAGGGAAAGTTAAGAAATAGAACCCCTGTGAGCACCGAAGAATCAGAAGTATCTGACGATGATTCATCTCGGGTGAGAAATACTCGTGAAGAAAGAGGTGTTGAAGGCGGCGGACGCCGCACAGAAGCAGGGGCACAACCTTCTGCATCTGCTCCAGAATTAGAACCTTTTTTTGAGGAGTACGAAATTATAAGAGGATTAAGACAACGACCAGCAGCAACAACACTTCCTCCAAAAGCATCAAGAGGAAAATGAGGAGGGGCAGGAGGGGCCGTTCCAGGACGCTCTACCCCAATAGTGACGAGAAGCACTCGAGGGAAGAATTGGAAATGAACACAACACTTCCAGTACAAAACACTATAGTCAATCTTTCTGATAGAGAATTGAAAAAGAAAGAAGAAGACATTTTACAACTTGGACTAATTTTCTGTCCTACTCCTGTTTTTGACTACACGCAGACACAAATAGATCTGTTTAGATTTATTAGTAAGATCAAATTACAAAAAATTCATTTAATGCATCCTAAAAATATTGACGTGTTGGAAATTGAGGAAAAAGATCCTCTTGAGACATTGACAGGTAGTGATCTAGATGCTATTGCTACAGCACAGATCCTAACCGGAACAAGCAGTGTGCAGGATTGGGAGATACAACCCACACAAATGCTGGAAGAAAGTGGGATTACTCAACAAGGCTGTAAAAGCACCATGATGATTAAATCCAAAACAAACCCAAGAACCCACATGATGGAATCGACACTTTCCAAGAGATTGTAATAGAAGAGTTGAAGAAAGTAATTGGAGAAGAAAGAACTTGAAAGAAGAGGAATGGGAAATAATCAAGAGTCTCAAAGAAGATGAGAATATCATAATAAAACCTAGTGATAAAGGTGGAAACATTGTCATCTTAAAACGCAGCCAATATGAAGATGAGGCACTTTCCCAACTGAGAAATAAAGAACACTATATCCAAATTAAAAGAGAGAAACATACGGAAGGTATTGTGACCTTCAATAAACTGATTATCAAATGGAAAGATGATGGAATCTAGGATTTTAAAGACTGGAAGTACCTGAAATGTGAATTTCCGCAAATAGCCACGTTTTACCACCTACCAAAGGTACATAAAAGTAAAGTGTGGCCCCCAGGAAGACCAATCGTGTCTGCGAAGGATAGTCTATTAGAGAATACCTCTACCTACATTGACAATTTTATCTCTCCATTTGTTAAGGATCTTAGTTCATACCTGCAAGACACACAAGACTTTTTAAGAATCATCCAGGGTGTGAAGTGGGAGGATGATATGATCCTAATCACATTAGACATTGCAAGTCTATATACCTCAATCAGGCATGAAGATGGACTATTGGCAATGAAGAGTTTCCTAGATAAAAGAGCTCTCAAATTTCGCAGTCATAATATGATGCTGTTAGAATTAACAAACTTCTGTCTGAGAAACAACATCTTTTTATTCTCAGGGCAGCTCTATTTGCAACTCCAGGAGACCGCAATGGGCACGTGCTTCGCCCCCAGCTACGCGAATTTATTCGTGGGCTGGTGGGAGAAGCACGTGGCCTGGGCGGGGAGGAATGAGCGATGGATGAACAATATCATGCAGTGGACTCGCTATATCGATGACTTTTTCTTGGTATGGCGGGGTTCACAAAGTGAGGCTGAAGAATACATCAGGGTTCTAAACAATAACAGTTTAAACCTCAGCTTCACCAGCAACATAAGTAAAAGTGAAGTCTTCTACTTGGACCTTCGAGTATATGTTGAAGACGACATTATTCAAACTGCAGTCTATTGCAAGCCCACAGCGGGTAATACAATTTTACACTCAGGTAGCTATCATCCACGAAGTGTAATTAATAACATCCCTCTGGGAGAGTTGTTGCGCAGGAAACGCAACTGCTCAACAAATGCAGAGTTTGAAAAAGCAAGGGGAGAATCTAGAGAAAGATTTAGATGGAGGGGAGACTGTAAAGGAATCCTGGATCAAGCAGAGACAAGAAGCAACACAGTGGGGAGAAATGACCTACTGATAGACAAACCAAAATCAGGCAAGTCAGAAATTAGAATGATCACAGGTTATTCAGAAAAGACATCAGAAGTCTTCAATGTCATGAGAAAAAACTGGAAAATCTTGAAGACAGATCCTGTAATTGGGAAAACACTTTCAAATTATCCCCTCATCTCCTATAGAAGAGGGAACTCATTCAAGGACCATCTTGTGAATAGTCACTATGAGTGCAGAAGTAGGAAGAAACCGGTGGCTCTGGGCTTTTTTCCCTGCATGAAATGTAAGGCCTGCAAGAATTCAAGTAAGGTCAAGGAATATCAAATACCAGGGAAAAAGAATAAAACTAAGATCACTAAATTACTTAATTGTAATTCAGAATACACTGTATATTGCTTAATGTGCCCATGTGGGAAGAAGTATATAGGGAGCACAATCAAACAAACCAAACTTAGGGTCCTTGAGCACATGAGGGCCATCACTCTGAAAGACCAAAGCTACCCTGTAGCTCGGCATTTCGAGATGATGCATAACAGCAATAGCAATTTACTTACCTACTTCGCACTGGATCAACTAGTCAGAACTGAGAGAGGAGGTGACTGGGTGAAGAAACTACGAACCCTAGAATCTAGGTTCATCATCCAGCTCCAGACCAAGATCCCAGGAGGCATGAACAACGAAGAAGAAATGTGGACACATATCTAAAACGTTGTCATCTCTGATTTGGGAAAACAATAAGAAATAACTGTAGGAGAAGAATCCATCCACAAGACTAACGTATCTGCCCAACCATAGTTCAAATGAAATAATTAAATGTTATGGACAAAGCCCATTCAGGGCTTGATCGAAAAAACTACAATCAATGCTTAATTAAAAAATAAATCTTATGTCACAAATCCGTGAACCATTCGCTACTGTTCCCAATGGGATTGTTGGGAGCGAGGCGAAAACGGCCCAAGTACATAAAGATAGGCGACCAGTAAAATGTTTAAATAATATTACACACGCATATCAAAGAAAGCATACACAAAATAATCATTATGTTTTCAAAAATGGAACATATGAATGTTTGTAAATGTAGCAAATTGCTTTGAAATTATATTTTGTGATTGATTGCTCACGTTATTTACTACTATGAGATGGCCACCATGATCAATGCATAAATTACATGAATTGTGCCGTTTTTTATGTCTTTTTTTTAAAGCACGTGACAGGAAGTCACAATAGATTTTATTTAAATCACTCCAGAAAAATATGCTGGTTTACACTGATGAAGGCGGCAACGCCGAAACGCGTTTGTAACCTTGCTAAACTGCAAACACAGGAATAAAAATATGGCAAACCAGGCTAGAGCGACTTTGAGTGCTCTTTTTTGAAAATAGTCCAGAGGATCAAGGGATTTTGTGTTGAGAGAATATATATATATATATATATATATATATATATATATATATATATATATATATATATATATATATATATATATATGTATCGAAGAAATCGCCAACCTGCCAGCTTGCGCTGCCAAAGAACGTCCAAATAACGAAGAGTGGACCCAAAGTTGCTGGTGCAGAAAGTGATTTTATTTAAGTTCGTGCCAGCGTGCCCGTCATGTCGCGTTTTGCCTCCTGAAAAGGCTTGATCACATGACCTATAGGTCAATATGCACTGTATTGAAGGAGGATGTTTACAATTGATATGCTATGATTTACGGCACATTAGTGCAACCAAGAACTCATTTCTTCTGTTTGGATAAATGAAAATTTGGAATAAATGAATTGCAATATAAACTTTCCTTACTTTATGGAGTAAAGATTTGTTGACACTTTCTTTATTTTTGACTTTGGCGTGCTCAAGAGACACATTTTACACCTGTAAGATTTTTCAAGATAACATGTGGATTGGCCAGAGAGGATTTAGATGTCACCAATTGATGCCATTGGTAAAATCCTTTTTGCATCTCTCACACCATGACCTCATAATTGTGCACTGTGGTGGCAATGACCTAAGTACTTTGACTGGGGTAGGTCTGGAAATGCTTTTAAAGGACACCTTTGGGCAATTAATGTCACTTTTCCCACAAACTGCCTTTGTATATTCTAATATATGCCAAAGGCAAAAATGGAACTGGTCTAACCAATTTTGTCCACAGATTGAGAAAGCAAGGAAACATGTGAATAAGTCTGTTTCTGCTTTCCTCAGAGACTATGGTATGGGTTCTATATACCACAACAACTTGCGTTAAAACATGCAAGGCATTTATGGAGGAGACGTTGTACATTTCACAGATGAGGGGAACAGAGTCTTCCTCTTGAATTTTAGACTCTGCATCGGTACTTACTTATAGGTACAAAAAACACTCAATAAACACAACGGCTCTTTTTAGAGCCAGCCAACATCTAAACACTCAAACAGGTTATTTAACTGTATTTTTTTTTACGTGCGCATAACGCGTACGCACCTCGCAATTAAAAAAAAAATAATAATATTTTTTTTACCTTCGGGGTCCTTCAGGGACCCCCTGAGAAGGGCTAGGGAGTCAGGGAGTCTCTACCCTGCCCCCTTTTCTTGTTCTCCACTTTTGTTTTTTTTCTCTCTTTTTTACCTCGGAGTGACAAAATGGCGGCCAAAGGGTGCGAGCACCGTGCGCGCACCTCGCGATTTAAAAAACAAAACAAAAATGTTTTTTGCCCTTTGGGGTCCTTCTGGGACCCCTGAGAAGGCCTAGGGGGTCAGGGAGTCTCTACCCTGCCCCCTTTTCATGTTCTCCACTTTTGGTTTTGGCTCTCTTCTACCTCGGAGTGACTAAATGGCGGCCAAAGGGTGCGAGCACCGTGCGCGCACATCGCGGTTCAAGTTTTCCACTTTTTTTTGGTGCGCGCTTATAGATTTTTTCTTCTGATTTTCTCAGGACCTACTGGAAGGATTTACACCATCTAAGCAAAAGGGTGATCTGCGAATCAGACTCTACCGATTTGCCAAATTTGGTTTAATTCCGTTCAGCGGTTCGGGCTGTAGCCGTGCCTAAAGGTCCTATGGAAATTAACATGGGGAAAACACATTTTGGGACCCCCTTTTTTCTCAGCCCCCGCTTCACGAATCTACCTGAGCCTTTCAGAGAAGAAGCGGAACGGAACGGACCATCTTTGAGAAATTCGCGAAGATTCGTCCAGCGGCGCCAAATTTATTCCCTATAGAATGTTGCGGATTTCCTATGGAAACTAGGTCCTAACTATAACTACTTACTGGCGACCGCTAGTAGGTAATATATATATATATATATATATATATATATATATATATATATATATATATATATAATATATACATATATATATATATATTCACTGAAAAAACAAAGGTTTAAGGGATGTTATAGTTAGAAGTTAGAATTTAAAAAACCATAGAAATTCACAGACAAAAACATAGGTTTAAGGGACATTATAGTTAGCTGGACATTTCACTAGTCTCAAATCAGAGAAATTTGTTCGTTATAGTTAGTTGAGCTAACTATAACTTGCGCCCCTGCAATGCACTGCTGATGACATCACATATTACATCATTCATGACATGTTCAGTGACATCACTGATGACATCAGTGATGACATCTCAAATGACATCACTGATAACATCACTGATGACATCATCCAGTGACTGTATGTTTCTGTAAAGTTTAAATATGTTTTAAATATATGCCAAGGTGTATTGCAGTATGAGTGGGTGTATGAGTGTCTGAATGGATGATTTAGTAGGTGTGTGACTGACTGTATAAGTGAGGGATTGAACATGTCTTACTGAATGTATGGGTTAGTGAGTAAACTTTGTATATGTCTGTATCAGTCTGTCAGTTGGTGTGTAAGAGGTTGCAACGGTTGGTGAGTAGCTACATGGGTTTCTAAATGGGTTATTGATTGATTGTCTGAGTATCTGTCTGAGTATCTGTATGGGTGCCTGAGTATCTGTGTGGGTGGGTGGGGTGTGTGTGACTTTGTGCATAGATATGTGAGTGGGTAATTCACTCGGTGTATGGGTTCAAGATTGTATCTGTGAATGGCTGTATGAGCGAGTGAGTGTGTGTATGGGTGTGTTGGTGAGTGAATGGATGTCTCAGTGGTACATGTGTGAGTAACTACATATGTGAAAGGCAGTATATGTGAGTATTGGACTATATGAATCACTATATGTGAGAGTGAGTGATTGTGAGAGTAGATGTATGGATGAGTGGGTGCTAGTATCAGTCATTGTATAAGAGAGTAAGTATTTGTTGGTATTGATATGAATAAGTGAGGTGGTGTGTGTATAACTATATAGGTGAGTAAATGGGAGTGTGAATGATTCTTTGCATGAATGACTAGGTGTGTGAGTAACTCTATGGATGAGTGGCGATGTGTGAGTGTCTGTATAGGTATATAAGTGCAAATGATAGTGCTGTATTTATAAGTGACTGCATGTATAATTGACTGTAGGAGTGAATGAGTGGACGCGTGTTTAGACCTAGGAATTAGTGAGTGGGTATGTAGTAACTGGTATTGGTGTGTCGTTAGTTTCGAAAATGGTAGAATGTTTTTTAAAGTGGGTGCATCAAAGGCTATATTCGGGTGTGAGGAGGTGCATCAGATTATCACGTGGAGGAAGTCATCAGTGATGTAATTTGAGATTTCATGAATGATGTAATATGTGATGTCATTAGAAAGGCATTGTGGTGGTGCAAGATATAGTTAGCTCAAAGTGGAATGTCCAACTAACTATAATGTCCCTGAAACCTATGGTTCTTTCAGTGAATTTCTATGTTTTTTAAATGATAATTTCTAACTATAACTCCCCTGAAACCAATGTTTTTTTTCAGACAATGTCTAAGGTTTTTTAAATGCTAATTTCTATCTATGCCTACAGAGGTAGGACATGTGAAGAAAGAGGAAGAAATGCACAGAAAGAGAAATGCGGAAAGAGGCAACAGAAGTCCAGAAAGACGAAAAAAGTACCACCTACACTACCCAAACGCCACTGCACTACCCTAAACACTAAAACACTACTCCTAGTATGACCCCCTACACCAACCAAACACCACTGCATTGTCGTAAACTCTAAAATACAATCCCAACCAGGACCCCCTACACTAAACAAACACCACTGCACTACCCTAAACCCTAAAACACTATTCCCAGCAAGACCCCCTACACTACCCAAATACTACTGTAGTACCCTAATCCCTAAAACACTATCCTCAGCACGATCCCCTACACGACCCAAACACTACTGCACTGGCCTAAACCCTAAATCACTGCCCCAAAACCCCCGCCACCAGCCCCTTGTCCGTCATCCTCCCTTCACCCCCCCCCAAAAAAAAAACAAATGTGAGAGCAATCGTAGGAAATCTGGAACGTAATAAATTGGCTGATGAAACAAACACATTTTTTGATGGGCAACCAGTGTAACTTTTTAATTTCAGCTGCAATTGAGGCATGTTTAGGTACGCCCGTCAGTAGTCTGGCAGCTGTTTTATGCAACAGTTGAAGACTTCCCATGAACCCTTCCTGGAGATTAATATGAGACTGTTGCCATACTCTAATTTAGACATTGCTAGGGCAGTAATGACTGTTTGTTGGCTGTTTTGGGTAGGAACGTCATGATCTTCTTGCGGGATCTCAGAGTGTAAGATGTCACAGAGACCACCACATTTACTTGATCCTTGAAGCTGAGCTTGTTGTCTATATAGACTCCAAGGTTCTCTACCTTCCTAATAGGGGTCGGCAGAGAGACCAATGTATCTGGCCACCATATTGGGGACCAGAAATCTGGGTTGTCCCACAAAAGAACCACCTCTGTCTTTCTGGAGTTAAGCCTCAGGCAATTTTCGGCCATCCAGTTTCCCACAGGTGTCCATCAGGAAGCAGTGACACTACGATTTGTGTGTCATCCTCGTAAGAGGTTAAATTAAAACCATAGGATTCAATCAGAGGATCCAACTGAGAGACATAGATATTAAACAGAGTTGGACTGATGGAAGACCCCTGAGTGACTCCACAAGGCAGTGAAACTGGTTTCGCGCTGAAATCTCAAAGGGATACTGTCTGTACTCTGTCTGATAGGAATGATTTAAGCAGCTTCCAGGCGGTCCCCCTGACTCTAATCTCCTTAAGCCGGTCCATCAGAAGGCCGTGATAGACCGTATCAAAGGCCGCCGAGAGGTCTAACATAATCATGCCTGCTTTTCCGCCCCAATTCAGTGTAATCCTAATTTCTTCCATGGATTCGAGGAATGCGGAGTCAGTGCTGTGCTTCCCCCGATTCCATATTGGGTGGGATCGAAAACTTGAGTTTCTTCCCCCCCAAAAAAATTGCGAATTCATGATTTTTTCTATGATTTTTGCTGGGAGTGGGAGTCTGGAAATGGGTCTGAAATTATTGGTGTCTTTGGGATCCAGACTATGTTTTTTCAGAAGGGGTAGTATGGATGCACTTGTCCATGCTTTGGGATAATAGCCTTCTTCAAACATAGCATTGATGATGAAAGTAAGCATGAATGCAGTTTGCTCAGGTGCTAGTTTGAGTATAGGAAGTGGGCATGGATCAAAAGTTGAGCCCATGCATCCATCAAAGGAGAGAGAGAGAGAGAGAGAGAGAAAGAGAGAAAGAGTGAGAGAGAGGAAAAGAGAGAGTAAGAAAGAAAGAGTGAGAGAGAGAGGAAGACAGAGAAAGAGAGAAATAGTGAGAGGAAGACAGAGAGAAAGAGTGAGTGAGAGAGGAAGTGAGACTAACAGTGAGAGAGAAGAAGAGAGAAAGAGAGAAACAGAGGAATAGTGAGAGAGAGAAAGAGAGAGAGAAAGACTGACAGCGGAAGAGCGAGAAAGAAAGAAACAGTGTGAGAGAGAGAAAGGAAGAGATAGAGTTAGAGAGGGAGGAAGAGAGAGAGAAAGAGTGACAGAGTGAAAAGAAGAGATAGAGAGCGAAAGTGAGAAAAAGAGTGTGAGTGACAGAAAGGAAGAGATGGAGAGGGAGAGTGAGTGTTGACACTGTGGAGAAAATCCTCACAGCTCACCTTTCTGCCACCGGTGTGTCTTCAACCACGTGCCGGGATATAGGGCACCCCTTAGGCTCAGTCATCTGAAACATAGTATGGAATCAGTAATGGATGAGTACATACAACTGTGCACGCCTAAATCACTGTCCCCCTTTGTGTCTCCAGGCTAGTGTACCCCATCCACTTCCACTGTTCAGAGGTGTCTACCCACTGCCGTACACCCAGGCTGCTGCTCCCTATCCGCTTCCCCAGTCCATATGTGTTTGCCAGCCGCTGCGCACCCAGGCTGCTGCACTCCATCCACTCTCACTGCCCAGAGGTGTATGACAGCCGTCATGCACATGGGCTTCTGCACCCAATGCACTCCCACTGCCCGGTGGTGACTGCCTGCCGCTGTGTGAACAAGCCTCTCTGCTCACGTTCCGCCACTGGCGTGTGTCGAAGAGGGTCCACCACGTGCCGATGCAACCTCCTCACCCATTGTGTACACGCGGCAAAGCAAAGCTCACAATTCAGGTTGAATGTTGATTGCAGGCTGGCCACGCATCATCGCAGGCCTGCTAGACAAAAAGAAAGATAAGATTGTGCGTAATGTGTCCATCAAAGGAGAGAGAGAGGAAGAGAGAAACAGATGAAGAGTGAGAGAGAGAGAGAGAGAGAGAGAGAGACAGAAAGAGAGAACCTGTGAGAAAGAGGAAGAGAGAGAGAAAGAGTGAGACAGAGAAGGAGAGAGAGAGAGATAAAAGAATGAGAGAGAGAGGAAGAGAGAGTGAAAGAGAGAAAGAGTGTGTGAGAGAGAAAGGAAGAGATAGAGAGTAAGAGAGAGATAGAAAGAGTTTGAATGACCGAAAGGAAGAGATGGAGAGGGAGAGGGAGTGTTGATGCTCACCTTTCTGTCACCGGTGTGTCTCCAACCAAGTGCCGGGATATAGGGCAGCCCTCAAAGTTAGTCATCTGAAACATAGTATGGAATCAGTAATGGATTAGTACATACAACTGCGCACGCCCAAATCGCTGTCCTGCCTTTGTGTATCCAGGCTAGTGTACCCCATCCACTTCCACTGCCCAGAGGTGTCTACTCACTGCTGTACACCCAGGCTGCTGCACCCCATCCACTCCCACTGTCCTTAGGTATTTGCTCACCGCTGTGCACCCAGGCTGCTGCACCCCATCCACTCCCACTGCCCAAAGGTGTATGACAGCCGCTGCACACCCAGGCTGCTGCACCCCATGGACACCCACTGCCCGGAGGTGACTGCCTGCCGCTGCGCACCCAGGCTACTGCACCCCATCCACACCCACTGCCTGGAGGTGACTGCCTGCCACTGCGCAAACAAGCCTTTCTGCTCACCTTCCGCCACCGGCGTGTGTCAAAGAGGGTCCACCACGTGCCAAAGCAACCTCCTCACCCATAGTGTACACGCGGCGGAGCCGAGCTCACAATTCAGCTTGAGTGTTGATTGCAGGATGGCCACACATCATTCCAGGCCTGCTAGACAAAAAGCTCGATAAAATTGTGCGTCATGCGTCCATCAAAAGAGAGAGATAGAAAGAGTGAGAGAGAGAGGAAGAGAGAGAGAAAGAGAGAAACAGTGTGAGAGAGAGGAAGAGAGAAAGAGTGAGACAGAGATGCAGAGAGTCAGAAAGAGAAAGAATGAGAGAGAGAGGAATAGACTGAGAAAGAGAGAAAGAGTTTGAGAGAGGGAAAGGAAGAGATAGAGAGTGAGAGAAAGAGTGTGAGTGATAGAAAGGAAGAGATGGAGAGGGAGAGTGAGTGTTGACACTGTGGAGAAAATCCTCACAGCTCACCTTTATGCCACTGGTGTGTCTCCAACCACATGCCGGGATATAGGGCAGCCCTCAAGCTTACTCACCTGAAACTTAGTATGGAATCATTAATGGTAGAATACATACTACTGCGCACGCCTAAATAGCTGACCAACTGCTGCGCACCCAGGCTGCTGCACCCCATCTACTTTCACTGCCCAGAGGTGTTTGCCCGCTGCTGCACACCAAGGCTGCGGCACTCCATGCACTAGCACTACCAGGAGATGACTGCCCGCCGCTGCGCAAACAAGCCTCTCTGCTCACCTTTTGCAACCTCCGTATAGAAAAGAGGGCCTACCACGTGCCACTGCAAGCCCCAAGCCCGGGGCCCATGGACAGGGCACCCTGCATACCATGCAGCCCCGCTCCGCAGGCCACCAGGTCTCATATTTGATGCTGCGTCTTGATTTCACCATGGCAAAGGAAATACCAGTTCACCTGCCATCATTGCAGGTTGCACTCCCGCTTAGCCCTTGCAGTGGCACTAACTCTGTGACCAGTGAGGCCACGCCACGTGGCAGTAGACCTGCACTCTCTGTTGGCTCAGGCCTACACTGCGGTCCAGCAGGGCACACAAAACCTGACCTGTCCAGACCGCCGGGACGGGCCATCATCGCAGGCTACACACCAGTTCAGCACTTCCAGTGCCACTTCCTCAGTACACCGAAAGTCACAGTCCTGTGGTGGTGTGCCTGTGCCGGCCGCAGTGCATCCGGTGCCAACAAGTCTGAAATGGAAATGGCATGGATCACGTGTGTCCGGTCCTTTTTATTGGCAGGTTCACGTGTCCTGTGATGCCTGTGCTTGATGGGTGTGGTGTGGGTGTAAACCTGCCATCAGTGAGTGGCTGTTGCGTACTGACAACTAGACCTGGGAGAAGCAGATCTCTACAATGAAAATTGTAGCGTTGTTGTCCCTCCCTGTATGACTAAGCGGAGTGGCCTGGCTTGGCACATGCCAGTCCTGCGTGAGGTTGTGAAGAATGACTCCAGATCTCTGGACGTGGTTCCGTCCTGGGCTGTATGAGGAATCAACTGATGCAAGTGTCCCTGTTGTAGTGCTGCCGCCATCCGGGCACCAAGAGCCACTGTGTCACCCTGTGACCCAAGACCCAAAACATGGCCAACATGGAAGGTAGGGGAATCACTGACCCTACATTCATCCATACTTCCACATATGAAAGAGCGTGCACATGACACATCTGTTTGGATACGAATGTTTATTGCACATTTAGTGGAGTGTTACAGCTGTAGCAATGCAGGGTAATGTAAAGCCCAAATTTCCATTTTTGGAGGGCAGCCAAATAGAGCCAAGCTCGTGCTCGAGGGTTAAGCTCCGCCAACATATGTACTTATCCAATCACTTCACCAATCCCCAAGCACTTATAAATTCACTATACACTCTCCTTGCAGTACTCTAATGATCCAGTCTCTGCGTACGTACTTGTACAATGGCTGAGACAAAGTTACATAAGCAAACTATTCCCCACTGCCAGAGGTAACATGGTTGTATATGCTGTCCACAGCACAATGTAATGTGGTAGGGATCATGGGCAGCATCTTGCATACATAATGAACACACAGACACAGGTAGATAGTGGAACTAGGTACTGGCACGTGAGCTCAACTCCTTTTTATTACCAGGGTCACATGCCCAGTGAAGTCTGTGCTGGATGCATGTGGGGTGTGTGTAAGCCAAACCCCGGGAATGGTTGATGCTGGTAACAAGTACAACAGTAATCATTGGATCAGACACAGAGATTCATTCCATCATAAAGGGTCGATGATTTGTGCTGAACTAAGGTATGTTTACTGGGACCCCTTCCTATACTTCAATTGATGCATGTTTACTGGGACCCCTTCCTATACTTCAATTGATATCATGTTTACTGGGACCCCTTCCTATACTTCAATTGATAACCCAGGTCCCCGTAACTCTTTCTGGGTACAACCCCCCTATTTATAGCGAACTAAGGTAGGGGCAGCAGATGTGAAATAATACACAAAAGAGTCTATAGTAAAGGGTCCATGACTTGTGGTACACTGAGGAAGGGGCAGTAGAAGTGAAATTATACATAAAACATTGTATCATAAAGGGTCCATGAATTGTACTGCATTGAGATGGGGCATCAGAAGCATTTAGCGTGTGCACAGCTAGCGATGATGTGTGGTGCGGCAAGCCGCACTGGGAGCATGTCTGTTGCCTATTGGACTGTGTCATCTGCAATTTCGACTCGATTGGGAATTGTGAGACCTGCTATCCACAGTGTAGATCAAAGGCAGTAGTCAGCGCAGACATCGAGGAATGCTTTTTGTCACATCCTCTTAACAAATCCAAGGACATAGAGCACAATTCTCTCTGCAGTTCATAAAACAAGACTGAATTCAAACTGTGAGCTCGGCTGACCGCAGTGTAGGCGTATGGAAGAAAACAGGAAATATGTATGGACTACATTGTCGGAATATGTAGGTTTCAGGGACGTTATAGTTCAAATTGTAAGCTTTGCTGTCCACAGTGTAGACTGTAATTAAGTGTTCGTTTAGACTTGCAAGATGAATATGTTCATTGTAGTAAAGCTATAACTTATATAAAAACATGTTCTTGAAGCAAGGATACTAAAAGGATATTATGTAGGTTTTAAGGACATTGTAGTTAGTAGGCTACAGAACTCTGTAATTAATGAATCTAGACTCAATTTTAATTGTGAGCTCTGCTGACCACAGTGTAGGCCGGAGGCAGCGGTCAGGAAGGGTCGACAGCCACGTGGCATTGAGTTGCACTGCAGTTAGTGGCACCTCAAGCAACCAGTATGTGTGGTGCCTGCGATGATGCGTGGTCCGGGAGGGCTGCAGTGGTAGCGATGTCTTTTTGCCTACGGAATTCTGCCTTAATAAGGTTACGTGGCCATGACTTGTGGTGCCGCGAGTTAGTAGCACCTGAAGCACTCAGCGTGTGCGCTCCCTGCGATGATGAGTGATCTGGGTGGGCCGCACTGGTAGCAATGTCTTTTGTCAAATGTTCTGCCTTAATAAGGCGACATGCTGATGATTCGTGGTGCACTTAGTTAGTGGTACCCCTGGCGCTCAGCATGTGCATACCCTGCGATGATGCGTGGTCCGGGCGAGATGCACTGGGAGCAATGTGTCTTGCCTACTGGACTGCGTCATCTGCAATCACCACTCCATCTGAATTGTGAGCCCTGCTGTCCGCAGTGTAGATCGAAGGCAGTAGTCTATACAGATATTAGTGTGCGGTGCTGTGCTGCTGGGTTCCCAGGGGCCAGTGTCAAGGAGGCCAGCAGGCACAGCGGAGGCCTCGTGGCACGGTGAGGACTGCCACCCAGGCAGATGCTTTGGCCTTCCCACAAGTGAACCACACCCAGAGCCCCAGCCTATTTATTCACACTCCTTTGCTGGAGTGGCGTACGTTGGACCAGCCCACTCCGCTTCTGCTTCCGGGGGGGGACAACACAGCTACATAACCCAGATCTTCCTAACTGCCTGAGGTAACATGGTTGCATCCACTGTGCACAGCACAACAAGTACCAGCAGTATATGTCCACATGGAGAGGTTTGTTCTCTTCCTAGTGAGGTCTATCCAGCACATCACTGCTACACTTGATATTGTGTGCATTATTATTGATGGGTGACTTGCATCCTTCACACATACTTGATTGACACATCTCCCAACATTCAGCTATTGTGTGGCTGAGGGACCATGCCGTTTTTGGAAGGTCCGCTGTCCTGTTCTGCCCCGCCTCAGTGGTAGTAGGGGGGCGAATGGTCCGGGGGGAAGGTCCTGAGGGTGGTGGCAGTAGGTGTTGTGGCCTTCTTGGGTGTGGGAGGTGCATGATCAGTAGTTCTATGACATGTATTGGTCTTCAGATGTGATTCTGGGCTGGGCTCCCTTTCACACTGTAGTTAGTCGACCTGCTTTACACCAGTAAAAAGCAGATGTTAGATTTCTCCTGATAATGCGGCGTATTGCCTGTTTTTGGATCGCACCGCAGATTTGGCTGCTTGTTGAAAATATCGGAAAGTTGTGTTTTTGTGTTATTTTTGCATGGGGACGCCTACTCTGCATATCATTAGCATTAGTTGTTGCTCTCATTTGTGGCGATTTGTTTTGCGGAAGCTATTGTCGGCGATATTGGCTGTTGTCACCAGGTTGAGAATGGAATGATAATTTAAAATCACTGAAAAAACTATAGGTTTAATGAACATTATAATTAGAAATTAGCATTTAACAACCATTGAAATTCACTGAAAAAACATAGGTTTCAAGGACATTATAGTTAGTTGGACAGTTCCCTCCTGCAAAACCAGAGAAATTTGAATGTTACAGTTAGTGGAGCTAACTATAACTCGTGCCCCCACAATGCACTACTGATGCCGTCACATATTACATCACTGATGACATGGTCATTGACATCACTGATGATATTACTGATGGCATCTCACATGCCATCACTGATGATAGCACTGATAACCTCATCCATACATTTTATATATGTTAATGCCAAGGTGTATTGAAGAATAAGTTTGTGTATACGTGTCTGGGTGGAGGATTTAATAGGTGTGTGACTGACTGTATAAGTGAGTGATTAATTGCGTCTTACTGAATGCATAGGTTAGAGACTAAACTGTGTGAATGTCTGTATCAGTCTCTCTGTTGTTGTGTAAGCTGCTGCATGGGTTGATGAGTATTTGTATGGGTGCCTCAGTGTGTGTGTGTGTATGTGGGTGAGGGGGGTATGACTTTCTTCCTACATGTGTGAGTGGATATTTACTGGGTGTATGGGTTCCACAGTGCATGTGGAAATAGCTGTATATGTGAGTGAGTGTGTGTATCAGTGTGTTGGTGATTACATGTATGTCTAAGTGGTAATTGTGTCGCAATTCTAAAATACAGTAATTTTAAACATTAACAATTCTCTCGTTTCACCATCCCCAATTGAACCCTGTATGGTCAGTTCAGTGCAAACATCACACAGTATTGATCATTTTTGTGATACTCAAGATAGTACCCAGTCTTAGTTTGCATCTTACTTCCATTTATATCAGAAAATCATTAAAAGAATGACAACATTAAGCAAGTTTTTATTTCACTTTAAACATAGCATAGCATAGCAGAGCTTAGCGTAGCATAACATAATATAGCATGGCACAACAGAACATAGCATACCATAGCACAACATAGCAAAGCATAACATAACATAATATAGTATAGCATAAAATAGCATAACTTAACTAAACATACCATAGCATGACATATTACATCATATCATATCATTACATAGCACACCATGACTTACCATAACATAACATAGAATAGCACAGCATAGCAGAACATAGCATTGCATAAAAAGCATAACATAACATACCATAACATATAATTTCACATTACATATAATTTAACATAATAGGGCATGACGTAAAATAACATAACATAACAGGACATGACACAGTATAACATAACATAGAATAGTATAGTATAGCATGTAACATGACATAACATAGCATAACTTTGCATAACCTAGCATAACATAACATGACCTGACAAAACATAGGAACAATACAGCTTATAGGATGAATATATGATGAATGGAACTTTGTTAAAGAGTGGCCGAAATGTAACTGTGATATGTGGGATAAAATACTCCCTGCGTACTTTACAAAGATATTGGACATCACCGAGGAGTTCCATAGCCATACAGAGGACTGAGGCCATAGTGTTAGGGAACTCTGAAGTGACTTGCAATATCCATATAAAGCATGGCAGGGAGTACTTTATTCCTTATAATACATTGTCACACCATCACCTTTTCCATAAGCCCCTAAAATTATTGGTGCATAGCTCTTCATATAAGAGAGAGCATATTTGCAAACAAGAAGAATAAAAATAAGATCATAGAATCTCTAGTTTAAAATTAAACACAAAAAGCAGTTAGACAATTGTTGCAAAAAGATATTAAATACAGTTTAATATATGGTATTTTAATAAATCACAAAGTAGAAACATGCAGAAAGATTCAAACTTTACCTTAGGAGTGTAAACACATGTTGCTATAAATCTCTCCATTCAGATTGGTATTGCACAGCTAGAAGAACAGAGCAGAAGAAAGAAAATCAATGTTTTGTTTTCACTGTTTAGACAACTGCTTAAGATATGCTCCTTCACCCGACCTGAGTGTGTCACAGGTCGTCGATTATAAAAAAAATTAACAACATACTTTTAATACAGGGATTGCAGAATCCCATAAATTATAGATGAATTTGTATGGCTTCTGTAGAGATTAGTGTGCAGTTTAGCCTTTAGGGCACACCTTTAATTGAGACAGGGAGGATTCACACTTTAGTCAGTTAACTTGTTCAATAATAACTCCTGTTATCTAAGCTTCAAGTCAGTCTGTGGGGTGTGCTCTAAAAATGGTTACTCTGCTGGACCTTTATTTCCACTATATGATACTCACCACCTGCAACAAATGACACAAATTAAAAACTGTTTTTAAAAAAAGACACCGCCTTCTTCAGCCCTATCAACCTTTACTTCTTAAGCCACTGTTCTTCTGGGTTGCGCCAAATGATTTTCTTCCATTTCTGTGACGTGCAGGTCAGTATTAATACCACCAACCCTATTGGAGGGACAGGCATTCAGGTGAGTCCCTTAGTATTTGTTCGTACCACCTGTCCCAAAAGTAGCCACCATAGGTAGCCAATTCACCGCGATGCTTCCCTGAACAGGAAACATGTAGGGGCGCTAAGGCAGAGGAGCGTCGTCCCATTGGTGAAATGCCGCAGAAAAGAAGAAAAATAAAATGAAAATAAAGCTATTTTATCTCCAGTCTGTTCCTCTGCGATATCAGCAGTGCCCAAGAGCATAGGCTTTCAGTCCCTGCTGGAGCTTGAAATTGATCTGCTCCACCCAATCTCATTGCTTGTCTCATACTGGGAGTAATTGCATGGAAGAAGCGCTGGTATTGTGTGAGGAGTCTGGGAACCTGTGCTTCCGGTGATTGTAGTGCGAGGAGCAGCTAGGCCCAGCACTCAGAGGGAGCATAAATGTGTATTTATGTTTTCCCTGCGCTGCCCCCTAAGTCGGTTTGGCAGCAGCTGACGCAGGAAACATGAGCAAGTATCTATATTCACAACCTCAGCACTGCTGTTCAAGCCCTCATAGTCTTGTATGTGGATGGTGCCCCACTGCCTCCCAGACTCACGCTGGAACCCTGTAAGATATCCTATGTGCTGCAGCACATCTCTTTTATGGCCTGAACAAATATCTTCACCTCCATCCTGATGGAACTCCATTAACTTCCCTTGCCGGCCCACACCATCTTCATAAGAACCTTAATTTATCTTGCAGACAAGCTTTCCATCTCAGCACATCCACAGCTCATTAAGAAGTGTAACAAAG
Source organism: Lissotriton vulgaris (assembly GCF_964263255.1). Classification (NCBI taxonomy): domain Eukaryota; kingdom Metazoa; phylum Chordata; class Amphibia; order Caudata; family Salamandridae; genus Lissotriton; species Lissotriton vulgaris. The sequence continues at coordinate 101,048,376 of NC_141689.1, read as the reverse complement.
AAAATATGAGGTAGCAGGACTTTTTCATCTATGCACCCATGATCTGTAAAACATTCCTGTATGCATCACTGCCCCAACGCAGCTTCAATATAGGAAAAAGTTGACGACTCAGATCTTTAAAGAACACTACATCACAATGCCTTACCCGTCCACACCGCAGTTTCCTTTCCTATTACTCACTGACTCTGCTTCTCCTTGACCCTGTAAAGCCTTTTGCTGACTTTTGGCTGAGTTCACGCCATAGAGAAAGCGCATACATACATACATTCACCTTAACTTAACCCCTGAGACCAGGAGGTATTGGGTACATTCAGCATAGTAGGGCCATCAGGTTCATTCACCTCAACCCATAGACCTCTCTTTTTCCTAGTTAGTGGGTGCGTGCAGATTTATGGATGTCTCATGGAAAAGGAGCAGGACTCACACTAAGGTCGACTCAAACCTCAATAGACAATGAAGCCCAGCATTCGAGCTGTCACCGCTGGCATTCACCCTGGGGTGGGAGACAATACAGGTTTGGCTTCCTGCCTCTTTGCCCCTGAAAGGTTGTCAAGTCCTTCGCTACTGCCCTGCCACCAGGATAACATCAATTGATTCCAAGGCCAGCAAACCTAATTTTAAGGTATGGATGCATTATAACAGTGATTATTAACTTGTGGTCCGGGAACCACTGGGGGTCTGTGGTGCCTACTCAGGGGGTCCACAACTGCTTAGAAAATGAAATAATATTAAAAGTTTAATAACATTTAGAAAAATAAAAAAAAATACAAAATGTACAACTGAAATTTTTAAAATAATCTGTAAAAGTGAAGGAGCTTAAATTGGTGCCAAAAAAATAAGTTAGTGTCCTCAGATTGATTTGTGGGAGCAGTGAACGTGCATCAGACAGGCTACAGTATGAATGATGAGTGGCCTCAATTGAATTTAGAAAGGCTTCAAGCTTCCCATTGAAATTTGATTGTAATTTGTTTGTGCATTACATTTTTGTGTATGGTTTTGTGCTTCAATTTATCAAAAATGCTTAGGCCGGGGTCCCTGACTTCCAGTAATGATGCCTGGGGCTCACAAGATTCCAATAATGATCTGGTAGAGGGGCCTGGGTTCCAGTAATGGATTAGGTGGGGGTCCACAGAAGTCAAACGTTTAAGAACAGCTGCACTACAGGCTTGAGAGGGAGAAAAGTAATCACAGCTTGAGCATGCCACATGCAGCCTGAGTGGTGTGTGCCAACTACTCTACATGCCACGCGCCATCTCTTAATGATCTTCAATTGCTGGGCTCTTCATTATGAAGGCAGAGCTGCCCCTCTGGTGCTTAACATTAAAAGTGAAGTAGCACTCTACTGATGTTGACGTTCTCTATTTACTACTTATTCTTTCATCTAGACAAGTCGGGAACTAGAGGTGGAGGGAGGTATGGAAGAAAACTGAATCCCTCACCAACTGTGGAGTGAATATTTTGGTAGGAGAGGTGTGTGCCTTGTTCTTCCCCTGGTCAAGGAAGGTGGAGATGAAGATGGAGTAACTTTGTTCGCTCTACTCTAGATTTTGATCTGCAATATTGGGGATTGTAAGAAAGTGGGACATGAAGCTATAGAACAGAAACTTAGCACAGAATGCTGCACTGCATTTAACATTAGGAGGTGAATCAAGATTGTTTACATATGTGAGGAGAGAAGAGTCTCATGTTGTTCGGACAAACTTTATTCTTGGTGGTACATTAATTGTTCCTTAGAGCAATGTGCTTTGAGTGTTCCTTAATGAAGTGCTTGAGTAAAGAAGAGAGCCAGATGTGGGGAGCAGTATTGATCCAGATTTAGGGTTGGTAGCTTGAGAAGACTTGCGTTCTTTTCCTAGGGTACTACTATTTATTGACATATTTTGTACTTTCCTGGTGTATTGTTGACCACTGCTCTCCTGAGATGGGGTTAGGTTTGCTTATAGGACTATAGGGTTTCTTGCTGTGTTTGTTTCACCAACTCTATACTGTCAATCGTGGGCAAAGATGCCACCAACCATATGGCCAAATGCCAATGTTTATTCAGTTGTTCTGAGGTTCACATCTAGAACTAAAGCTTGTCTCTAGAAGCAAAGTTCAATTTTAGAACTAAAGCTTGTACCTGGAAGAAAAGTTCATATCTATAAGTAAAGTTTGTATTTAATTTAGTGGCAATTGTAGGTACAGAGCTATTTCAGATTTCTTAACCAGGCGGATTCTGAAGGAGAAGAGGTAGTTCATGTGAATTCATTCAGTTTCTTGTTGGAGAGCCATGGTGGATCTGAGCTTGCTGGACTTTGTTGCTTTGCTAGTTTGAATTTGGAATATACATGTGGCATCTATGGTTGGCATACAACGCTTTCAGGAGATTGATGTCCTTGTGTGTGGAGCCTTCAATGTATAGTTGTGTATCATTGCCCTTCTCTTGCATCTTGTTACCATGGTGGATGCGGAGGATTCAGGTTTCATGTGCAATCCAAATCTATCAAAGAGGATGAAAAGTACTAGGACAACCACAAGCCACTGTAGCGGTTAGGAACTATGAAGTCTCATGTTGATGAACTGGTGTTGGTGGGAGACTTAGGATACACTCCTGTGTACTGAGGTTTTGTTAAAATGCATGCATGTTGACATGATTTTGTATCAGGCGTGTTGGTATACTGAACTGAATGCTGAAGAAAGTTGCAGCATGGCCAGGTTGAAAGGTTCACTTTCGGTTGGTAAGTACCGAGCATTGTCACCATTCAGTGTTGCATCTTGGTGGGGAGCTGACCTGGAAGTCATGCAGGAGTTGGTTGCAATGATGTTGCAGTTGAATGTTAACCATTGTTCCGACTATTGCAATTGCAGATGTTTGATGGGATGATGGTTGTCAAGTCCGCCAAAGTCAAGATGCTTTCCTCAGTAGAGGAAGAATCTTTGCTACTTTGAGTGGATAATGGAAGATGTTGTGATGTGATGGAAGTAAGGACTTCTGAAGAGATGTGATGGTGAATTGAACGATGTCATTTTTGTATTTGGTGTACCAGAGGATTTCGCCTTGTAATATTAATGGGATTTATTCAGTGAAGTATTTGTGTTGTCAAAGGTGGGTTGGTAGTAAGTGATGTATGAGAATTGGGATAGAGAAATGGCCTCACAAGTTTGCTGTCATCGGGCAGTGGCATTCAAAAGCAGTCATGAAGGTGAAGATTAGGTGATGTCTTGTTTGAGGTTCACAGTCTCAATGTGGTTGAAGAGTGCTTTTTATGACTTATTAGTGGATAAGTCTCCTTGGATGATGTTGTTTCTTACTAAGATGAGTATTTTAGTGGTTGAAGAAAGTGGGGGTGGTTTGTTCTCGAAATTTGTATCTCATGGAAGTGGAAGCAGAGTGTGGGAAGCTCTAGAAAGGTGAGAATTGTAAGTTCCTGGAAACTGATGGCTGACAGTGATTTCCTCTGGTCTTATATGTGCAACTGTGCAATTGCTGTAGCTTGTGCCTATAATTTGTTTACAGGTGAGCGTGAGTCAGGTGACGATGATGAAGCATGCAGATTTTAAATAGCTGTAGAGTACACTAAAACAAACTGACGGTCTTCTCTTTAGTCCGACAGTTGCGCATAGTGAAGGTTGAGTTTGAGTTGACCATGTGTGTGTGGGTATTATGTGGATGTGTGTGTGGGGGGTGGTTGGATTAAGATGCCCTTGTTGAATAGTATTTATACTTTATTTGCCTGAGGTGCATGGTGTGGGGTTATTAGCCCTTGCCCTTCTAGAGTATAGCCAGGGCTACTGGAATTATGCAGCAGGAGCGAGCTAAATTATGCAGCAGAATCGAGTAAATTATACAGCAACAAAAAAAACTAATTATGCAGCATAATGCAGCATCTTTTGTAATTGTATTACTTCATTAGTTCACCATTTTTAAACTTGGTAATACTGTCTGGGCATTGGCTGCACCGCAGTCATACTAATTTATAACCCAAATATAGTGATAGGCAACAGAAAGGGTACCCTCCCAGGTTTGCTAAGAACATTCCAGTGCGCTGCAACACGTGTTAGTAAGTTTTGAACCCTTTTGAGCCAGAAACAATCTTTTGTTAAGAGCTGCAGATTATGTGACGGAGGATGGATTCTGTGCCATATGCGAACATTGTTGTGGCTACACAATCGCATAATTCCAGGTACTCTGGGTATAGTAGACACAAATATGAGACACCACAGATGTCACCATTGACTTGCACTTTGCAACAAAACCAGCATGAGAACATTATGGTTGACGGGTGACACTGCAAGAGCCTAATGCACATGGTTGTTGATGTCAAAATCACATAATTCTGTCAGCCAAAGGGGTTGGGGAGGCTCAGAAGTCACAAGAAAGAAGGCTGCCTCTGCGTGGGCGTCTCTGTATGAGTGAGCTATGCTCCCAAGACTGCACCAGGACATCTTTTTGCCAATCGTACTGTTATATCTGACTATTTTTGTTGATAATGCTCCTGTTCACTAGGTAGATGCAACAACAAACCTATTGATGGATGGAAGCTGAATGGGCCCTACCTCTATTACTTTTCAACAGAAACAAAAAACTGGTTTGATGCAAGAAAATACTGCACTGACAAGAATTCCAATCTTGTTTCTATCACAAGCGAGGAAGAACAGGTGAGACCGCTGAATGATGTTCACAAGATGGATGCTAAATTCTGAGAGATACTATTAATATTAATAAGTCTAAGTGGCATATTTACAAACCCCTATTGCCACCATAATGTCACTGTTATTTATGCCGTTGTGGTGGTGATAGAGGCTTCGCCTTATATACAAGACAGCGTCAAGCCACTTAACATGGCATAACGCTGCCTTGTAAATAATGCCCCCTTTCACGCAATAGTTAGCATGAAAAGGGTAGGCAGTGTGTGTTGTGGTGGGTGTTCCGCCGCAAAACCCATTGATTTTGATGCTGCCCCGTATTTACAAGGGTGTCGTAGGTATAGGGCAGCGTCAAAATTAAGATCAGGGAAAACCTGTTCCCTCAGAACAAGAACCCTCACTCACCCTCATTCACTTTTAGGTGACATGCTTCATCATGTGTGTTCCCTCCTCACACCGTAGTGTGGGCTACGACTCCCCGAGGGGAGGAACTGAGGTGTTTTCTCAGAAGATGATCCTAGAGAAATGGGTGAGTGAGGGGCAGACTGTAGAAAAGTGTGATTTAAGAATGTCTGTCTGAGTCAACTGAAAGTTTATTAGGTGGTCACAGTGGCATAATTAAAATGCAAGAGGGTTAGGGCTTCAACAGATATACCCTATTTCGTAAAGTCAACATGTTGATTGGCATTTGTTAGGACCTATACATTCAGTCACTCTGCAGAAAGTGGTTAAAAGTGAAATATAAAAAGAAGAATACAAGCTACCACTGGAACTGTGTAGCCCGTTGTCCAATGTCCCTCTTCCTTTCAGAAAATTGCAAAAAAGTCACATGCACCCTCCAAGCTCATGTACCATCGCGTGGTGCCCAGTTGTAGTTTTTCATGCCCTATCCGGGTGAGATGCCAGGCGTATGTCCTATCCTTGTAAATACAGCAAATCTGAGTGTTTTTGAAATGATGCATCACTGTGCTGCATAATTGCACGCAGATTGAACATTGATGAAACTGTGTAGAGTGGCGTGGAGTGAAAATGTTCATCTGAGAGGCCTTGGAGACCTCTGAATTTTAAGTTTGGGGGTTCTAGCAATTAGGAGCCATTGTAGAGCAACAAAAAAAACAAAAAAAATTAAGGTAACCAGTAGCCAGGGATTAAAAACAATCCCCCCTTTACCCACATATGACTTATAGACAGTGAGCCTCTGTTCCCTAGGAGGTTTGATGGGTTATCCATCTAAGAACTTCCTTGAAAAACTGGACCAAACAGTGCGTATAACAGAACAATGTTAAAACAAGCATTTGCAATGCAATAGGTCTCGAATTTGCCAGGGTTTAAGCTATTGGCATTGTACATGACAATGCCTTTAATTTATCTGTTTTAAAAACCAACACATAAATGAATGGCCTTGTAATTTACAAGACCAATAGCTGAAAGCCTCGCAAATGCGAGACCTATTGCATTGCAAATGTTTGTTACCCATGTGGGCGGTGTTAATAAAGAAATGAATGCACAGGGCCAGTGGTGCTCATGCAGCTAAAGCCCAAAAGAACATAAGAAAGCATGGCGTGCATCGCGCTGGTAAAATAAAGAAAAAACACAGTTACACTCCCACGTAAGAAAAGTCTAATCACAAAGAAGATGGGCGCCCGTCATAATGTGAAACCCATGTTGGAAATCTCAAAGCGGGCGATGTGCTGAAACTTGAAGCGTGGCGCCCGGGACGGAGAGGAGGGGCTGCAATCCGCGGACACCATTAGTGGGTTTGTGTTAATTAATTTTGGGAGCCGCATACAGCAAAAGGAATGAGCAGCTCACGCACGTCTTAAAAGCCGTTGCAGGAGGACAAAATAATTAACGAAAATTGTGCTCACCGACTAACTAAACCTACAGTGTAACCACACAAGTAAAAAGTCCAGTCCTCATGGGAGGCTACAAATGCAGACAAGACGATACTAAGGAGGGACTAACAAGCATATTAACGATTTAGAAGCAACCATAGGATACCAAGGATAGTAACAGGAATCAACTGAAAAGATGGGCAGAGAGCGGGCGGAGCTTCAAGTCCATACAAGAATACAGCACACCTCTCAGAGCAGCGCATGCGCTGCCCAGGCTCAACCTAAAAACAAATAAATTAGTGTATACAAAATCAGAACCAGAGCCTAGTGGGAGTAAAGTTCTACCTCATGTTTTTTGTAGTTTAGCAGTTTTTCCTGTAGTCCAAAGCAAAATATTCCTATGGAACCTAAATTAAAAACACTGCTTTTACTTCACTGCAAATAACATTTCCATCCTTTAACAATCGTCATGAATTTTGGCATGCAGGTAACTGCCAAATTTTGTAAAGATTAGACAAAATAGTATGACAATTCTTAAGAAGGTAAAAAAGTAATTTTTAATGAATACCACAACCTAACCATAAACAAAGGATAGGATATATCAAGATAGATCAGCCTCCCATTTTACTCCCACATTTTTTGCTGTGTCTGCTGGATTGGACAGGGTGCTCATTTCCATTGGCCATCAGAGATCCGCTGCAGATGGCTGGATCTTGCTGAAGAATAATACCTCAGTTTTCTCAGGATTGAGTTTAAGTTGATTATTATTCATCCAAAGAGCTAGGTCCTTCAGGCAGCCTTTAAAATGTTTAAAAGAATCTGTCGCCTGATCTTTAGGAAAAAACATCAACTGTGTGTCGTCAGGGTAAGATATCATATCGCTCTCACGCCCCAGTTTGCTATAAGCTTGAACAATGGAGCCAAGTATATATTTAGAAGGAGCGGACTCAACGCCAAACCCTCGGACTCCCCACACCATAAACGTTTGGGTTCAGACAAGAAGGGTTACAGAGAGACTCTTTAAGTACGATTTACAAGAAAGGACTTTAGCCAAGCAAGGGCTAAACCTCCAACACCTGTCCTGGAGGAGCTGAACAGCCATGAATGATCAACCATATCAAAAGCTGCCGACAGATCCAGCAGCACCACCATAACTGATGCCCCTGAATTCGTCGCCATCCTCACGAACTCCGTCAATTAAGGACTTTTATATGGATGATTTTACCTCGTTTCCAACTCCAAAACCCCTTCAGATCTAGGGCGGACGAAGTGGGGCTTGACCCTATTAATATCTACAACCATATCACTTAAATTGATAAGATCTCATTTGTGCTTCCCCTAATTTCAACTCTTCCAATGGCAAACAGAGGTAAAGCTAAACCTGATGTTAGTCAATTTTTATAACAGTGTCTTTGATAAAATTAGAGTCAAAGTAATTGTGGACGTAAGCAGGGAGTTTTAATTATTTACAAAATGTATCAAAGATGATTACATACTAATATGGTTAGAGGATTTTAATATAAGTCAATGCAATAGGATGGGATCTAAAATTAGCGGCTATTTAAAAACCAATGAAGGGGGCATGCCACACTTCTCGCAAACTCATATAGGGGGAGCAAAGAAATGAAATATTCCTAAACACAATTTGGAATTATTAGAACACATCAAAGGACCAGTACCACAACAAGTATCCAGGTATATTGGGAGGCTTATCCCAATTGTATTCACATCTGATAGCACGGGTATGCTATGGACCGAAAGGAGAATGCACCCAACGCCTTAAGGTTGCTCAGGGGATTTGACAGGCTGTGTCCTTGCTCCCCCCCTGCTCTTTAAACTTTATATAAATGGTGTGGATGGGATGTTACAGAAAGCAAAGATTGACGCCCCCTTGGTCGGATTCCGCCCAGTCCAAATCTTATTATATGCAGACGATGCAATTCTATTACCTAAAAACCACAAACAGGCTGCTGCTTATGATCGATAATTTTGTCACTTGTATGGCGATAAATATATGAATTTTTTTTAGAGAAAACGTATACTATGGTGAGTGGACAAGGAAGGGTGAAGAAGAGGGCACACCATATCAGGGGAGTGAGATTAACTGAGCCCCAATCATTTTCATATTTAGGAGTTCAATTCACTGCTGGGAAACCCATTTGAATACATGCAAAACAACATTTTTGAGAGCCATAGAAACGATTTTTAGTTTTGCTGTGAAAGTAGGCCAAGTACCGATTAGGGTAATATTGATGTTATACATAAGCAAATGACTCCCTAGTGCTAGTTATGGGGCTGCATTGTGGAGGTGGGTAAATTGTGACTCCTTTTCAAACGTTAGAGAAATTGTTCTTAGACCAACTGCTGGCAGTGCCAAAAATCATTTCATCCTTTATTATACACAAGGAAGTGGCAGTTCCTCTTTTAGAGGATGGCCTACATGCCGGACCCATTCTATTGTGGTACAATAAATGGGGGAAAACCGGGGCAAAGCTTGCTAAGGAAATATCAGATTGCTTATCCTTAGACACGTGAAGCAAGATAAGATGGCTGACATATATAGACAGGCACCTACAATATTGTGGATAGATGTGCATTGGAGACAGTTAAAATCCAAAAATATAGCAAAAGTGAGTTAAAATATATATTCGGGGAGAGAGTGGGGCAGAAATAGATCCTTGTGAATGTAAAAAATCTATTGTGTGTAGATATCTTTCAGGCTCGGTACAAGTTGACCTGCAATACTACCTTTACAGGTGAAGAACACACAGCATAGGTTTTACCTCACTAGATTACGTCTAGGAACATTGCATCTGAAGGTTGCTTTTCCAAAGATGTGGGCTTGTCTTTGTGATGGCAGATCCGTCCAAAGCACAAGGCACCTTATTCTGTTTTGTAATTTTTGTAAAGATCTTAGAAAGCAATACTTAGTACCAATTATTAAAACTGACAAATATAACCATTATAAGGATGTTTTTAAATATTTAAAAAATGTGGAAATCTGTTTTTCTGTTACCTCATATAATATATCGGCGTTTGGTAGAAGGAAAAATCTTGCACTCTTGGGGGCCGATTCCAAAACCGTTAGGAAACTGTTCCGAACTAATTGTTCTCAGACTCGTTTCTTAATGAATAGGGTCCTGTGAGTCTGGATGACGGATTACGAGGATATCCAACATCGTTTGTTTGGACTAGCATTGACTTCAATGGGAGGCAATGTTCGAACAAGAGCACAGGCTCCCATTGAAAAAAGGCATGGTTGGGGAAAACCTTGCACCCTGTGGCGGGCACCCCATGGTGGCTGCCACATTGGGCATGGTTGGGAAGAGGGTTCCCTTGAGTATCCCCACTGGCCCCATTTGTATGCCTCCGGGTGAAGGGGGTCCACAACGGACCCCCAAGCACAGATTCCAACAGCCGTTTCATGTCGGGCAAACTGAATCAGAACGGCTGCCAGAATCATTCATCCCTCATCAAGAAACCATGTCCATAGAGCTGTACAAATCAGCTCTGAGAGACTCGGCTGTCCGAATGCCTTTCATAACTGATTCGGACTGCTCAAATGGTTCCCGCGCATCGTAATCGGTCAATGGAAAATGTGTACGATTCATTCGGAAACAAGGGTTCTGAATCCCATTGGATCCTTTTCGAACGACATCGGAATCAGCCCCTTAGAAGTTATGTCCCAAGAGACTGCACTTTAAATATTTTTAAGCAGATAATAGCCATATTAATATGTGTTCTCTTGATATTCTTATTTGGTAGAGTCTTTTTGATTTATTATATAGTGTATGGGCCTAAACGCAGTATCTATTTTGCTTTGTAATGTAGATGCTTTTATTTAAAGCAAACATATGGCCACTAGATGTAGCACTCAATATAATTATAGTTTGCTTACATGCAATTCATCGGATCTTGATAGATGCAGTAAGAAAGAGAGTGCAATGATTTTAAAATGGAACACATGTATTTCTTTTATGATTCTTTTATGGATAATATTATATTCAAATAAAGTGATATTGAATTGACTTTGCCAAACCTTTTTTTTATTTTGCGAAATTAGAAACTGCCCCATGTGTATCTGTATGAGCAATGTTGTTGAGGATGAGAAGCACATTTTACTGTATTTAGAAATTGTTGGTTAAAACAAGTATGTGTGTATTATGGAACAAATACCTTTAAGGAACCTTTAGAAAAAAATCAAAGTCAAGACAGGTCTCGTATAGTATCACATTGCACTTTATAAATTGAAGAAATTCTGTAAAAAATTAGTTCCATACATGTTTATTTCAATTTAATACATTATCAGTTTTAAGGAATTACCTTCACCAATATGAAAAGTGCTTCAATCTATTTTTGTAGTTGTACCTGGTGTCCACGAGAGGAAAAAACAATTACTGGATTGGACTTACAAATGAAAAACTAGGTGGACAATGGTATTATGTTGATGGATCAGCATACAAAGAACCACTGTACGTATTTCTGATTCTTGCTTAGTAATCCTATAAAGTACTCTAATTAACATACTGAACATGCTTTTAATATGTACTTTGCCTGAGGTGGTTGATATTTCACAGATGTAGCTGCATGGAGGTGTGACCGTGTGATATGCTTTAATGAGAACATGTTAAGTAGGTCTTGCCTACTAGCTTCTTTTACCCGGTCAAAGAACCATTGTGTACCATACAAATACTTAGAGCTGCCATTGGTTGGTTTTCTTGCCAATCTCATTTGCTTGTTTCATATCCATTAGCTTTCCTTCCTTTTTAGGTCACCGCCTGCGAAAGACTGCGCACATGTGCAGTCTCGCTGGGGAGACTTAATGGGATAGAGTGAGTGTCTCTAGCGAGGTTAAGCCCCGCCCCTCTTCTCCATTGGCTGGCCTCCTAAACGGTGGCCAGCCATTGGAGAAGAGGTCCCAGTGACATAGTTCTTTGGATCTAAGCCCGTCCTTTTCTGATTGGGGGGTGTTTTTGACTTTCTTATTCCCCTCTTCTCCATTGGCTGGAATGTAAACAACAGTCAAAAAACACGCCCCCAGTCTGAAAAGGACGGGGCTTGCGGCCTCTCGAGGACATGAACTTTGTGTTGACAATGCCTCCACTCGTGTTCACCTTTCCCTTCGAGCAGAGTGCCCCCGCATCCTGCCCGCTAGCATCGAGTCTTGCTCTCCGCACACTTGTGCAGTTGTGGGGAACGCTGATGTCTGAGCACCTTTCACTTCTGGAAAATCTTACCGCCAACACAACTTTCTGCTCGCAGCAAATGTTGATCTCTTGGCGGCTCTTCACTTGCAACAAACGTTACCGTCTGCACACCTCTCTGCTTGCTTCAAATTGTGCTGTCTGCAAGCTTTCCACTTGCGTGGAATCCTTCTCTAGCCCCATCCGACCACTCTTGTAGAGCCTCGCTCGACATGCACTTTTCAAGTGTTTCTGCACTGCCAGGCCCCCTCCGCTCACAAAAAACAGCGGCAGTATGCTGCTGTGTAACCCAAGCCCGGCCATTGTTCGTGGCGGCCAAGGGCTGGCTATATTTAACTCACGGTGGGTGCGTGAGTGTGTGACCCCCCAGTGCCATTCCGCACGTGCCCTGCATTGCTGGCACAGAGGCCAATGTAGTCCTGCACCTTGACTCCTAAAGCCTCCACCCCCGAGTACGGACACTAAATACCTGACATGCACCTTTCGTGGGCTCTACCTAAAGCCTCTTGGTATCTTTTGTAGAAAGTATTGTACTTGTTTATATAAAAAGCAAAATAGGGGCAAATTAATGACCGACCTAAGAATTAAAATGTTAACGAGAAAAAAAGTAATTCCTGCTTCTTTCCCTAAACAAAATTAATATGCCAACTCAAGGCGTCTCCGGGCCGTGCCGCTCCATCATTAACATGCTTCGCCCTAATTAGACAAGGCCGGGATTTTCAGAAAAACAATGATTGCGAATGCTGCCATTAAAAAGGTAATATTTTGCATCATTGCCGCGGGAACACGGGAAAATCCTAATTGTTACTCGTAGCCTTCTCCCATGGTTCTCGGCTGTTGTAATTTCGGTCTGTCTTCGTTTATCATTGCGCTCGATGTTTTGCTATCTGTGTCTCCCCTTTCCCTTGTAGTAACCAATAGTCTTGCTTTCTGGAAGGTGTCTGTGAGGGGAGGTGTTTGCGAGGGAAGGTTTGGAACATATGCCCAAGGCCGCCCTCCAACTCAAACTCAACCCTTCAACTCAAACTTCACCCTCCAACTCAAACTCCACCCTCCCCCCTCTAACTCAAACTCCACCCTCTAACTCAAACTTCACCCTCCACCCTCCAACTCTACACTCCACCCTCCAATTCAAACTCCACCCAACTCCACCCTCCAACTCCAACTCCAACCTCCAACTCTACACTCCAACTCCACCCTCCAACTCTACCCTCCAACTACAACTCCACTCTCCAACTCAAACTACACCCTACAACTCCACCCTCCAACTCCAACTCCAACTCCACCCTCCAACTCCACCCTCCAACTCAAACTGCACCCTGCAACTCCACCCTCCAACTCAAACTCCACCCTCCAACTCAAACTCCACCCTCCAACTCAAACTCCACCTGCAACTCAACCCTCCAACTCAAACTCCACCCTCCAACTCCACCCTCCAACTCAAACTCCAACCTCCAACTCAAACTCCACCCTCCAACTCAAACTCCACCTCCAACTCCACCCTCCAACTCAAACTCCACCCTCCAACTCCACCCTCCAACTCAAACTCCAACCTCCAACTCAAACTCCACCCTCAAACTCAAACTCCACCTCCAACTCCACCCTCCAACTCAAACTCCACCCTCCACTTCCACCCTTCAACTCAAACTCCAACCTACAACTCCAACTCTACCCTCCAACTCCAACTCCACCCTCCAACTCCAACTCCACCCTCCAACTCCAACTTCCAACTCAAACTCCACCCTCCAACTCCACCCTCCAACTCAAACTCCACCTCCAACTCCACCCTCCAACTCAAACTCCACCCTCCAACTCAAGCTCCACCATCTAGTTCCTCCCTCCAACTCAAACTCCAACCTCCAACTCAAACTCCACCTTCCAACTCCAACTCCACCATCCAACTCCAACTCCACCATCCAATTCCAACTCCACCCTCCAACACCACCCTCCAACTCAAACTCTACCCTCCAACTCCAGCCTCCAACTCCACCCTCCAACTCCAACTCCACCCTCCAACTCCACCCTCCAACTCCAACTCCACCCTCCACCTCCACCCTCCGACTCCACCCTCCAACTCCAACTCCACCCTCCAACTCAAATTCCACCCTCCAACTCCACCCTCAAATTCAAACTCCACCCTCCAACTCCACCCTCAAACTCCACCCTCTAACTCCACCCTCCAACTCAAACTCAAACGCCACCCTGCAACTCAAACTCCACCCTCCAACTCAAACTCCACCCTCAAACTCCACCCTCCAACTCCAACTCCACTCTCCAACTCCACTCTCCAACTCCACCCTCCAACTCAAACTCCAGCCTCCAACTCAAACTCCACCCTCCAACTCAAACTCCGCCTCCAACTTAACCCTCCAACTCAATCTCCACCCTCCAACTCCACCCTCCAACTCAAACTCCAACCTCCAACTCAAACTCCACCCTCCAACTCAAACTCCACCTCCAACTCCACCCTCCAACTCAAACTCCACCCTCCAACTCCACCCTCCAACTCAAACTCCAACCTCCAATTCCACCCTCCAACTCAAACTCCAACCTCCAACTTAAACTCTACCCTCCAACTCCAACTCCACCCTCCAACTCCAACTCCACCCTCCAACTCCACCCTCCAACTCCACCCTCCAACTCAAACTCCACCCTCCAACTCCACCCTCCAACTCAAACTCCACCTCCAACTCCACCCTCAAACTCTACCCTCCAACTCAAACTCCACCCTCTAGTTCCACCCTCAAACTCAAACTCCAACCTCCAACTCAAACTCCACCCTCCAACTCCACCATCCAACTCCAACTCCACCCTCCAACTCCACCCTCCAACTCAAACTCCACCCTCCAACTCCACCCTCCAACTCCACCCTCAAACTCCACTCTCCAACTCCACCGTCCAACTCCAACTCCACCCTCCAACTTCACCCTACAAACTCCAACTCCACCCTCCACCCTCCAACTCCACCCTCCAACTCCACCCTCCGACTCCACCCTCCAAATCCACCCTCCAACTCCACCCTCCAACTCGAACTCCACCCTCTAACTCCACCCTCCAACTCAAACTCCACCCTCCAACTCCACCCTCAAACTCCACCCACTAACTCCACCCTCCAACTCAAACTCAAACCCCACCCTGCAACTCAAACTCCACCCTCCAACTCCACCCTCCAACTCAAACTCCACCCTCCAACTCTACTCTCCAACTCCACCCTCCAACTCAAACTTCACCTTCAAACTCCACCCTCCAACTCCACCCTCCAACTCATACTCCACCCTCCAACTCCACCCTCCTACTCCACCCTCCAACTCAAACTCCACCCTCCAACTCCACCCTCCAATTCAAACTGCCAAACTCTGAACCAGGCCATTAATTACATGTTCTTCCTTCTCTTACTTGAACCTCATTAATACTTAATGACTGATTTAATTTTCCTTTTTACATTTATTTTTCTGTGTTATATCAGAATTCCAGATATAGTAGAGAACTTTTATATCATTAGGCTATGTTTATAAAACAATTGTTTGGCACGATTCCTCAGAGAGGAAAATAAATGGTTTATAAATACACATCCTACATGTTAGACGTGACCTTCTCTGCAGGGTCACTCCCAAACTTTTTGCCTTCACTCCTCGGGCCTCATTTATGAGGCTGTGCGTCACTTTTACGTTGCCGGTGCGTCACTTTTTCTGAGGCATCAGTGGCGTAAAAAATGCGCCTTGTCGTGCCATATTTACAAAGTGACGCATCTAGGTAGGTGCGTCACTTTGTAAACTCCTGCGCCACATTATACCTGCGCCAGGTATAATGTATGCAAGATGGGCGTTTTGACGCAAGAAAGGGTCATCTATAAGATTTCACTGCGTCAAAATCTTACGCCTGCTTCATGGCAGGCGTAAGACTGACGCATACACTAACGACATGGGACTTGCCCATGTGAAAGTACACATTGCTGGAGTTGCGTCACTTTTGTGACACACTCCAGCAATGGGTCACTTTTGCGCCTACAGATACATCAGAAATACTGACGTATCTGTAATTCCTTGCGACATGGTGCGTCATACTGTAAATATGATGCATCATTGGTGTCGCAAGGAGGGCGCAATGAAAAGTGACCCTTCGCTGTTTTCACGCAGCGATGCTTCACTTTTCATAAATGAGGCCACTCCTATTTTTGCTGAATTGGCTTTTTGTTGGCCTTAGGCTCTGTGCACCATACCACTTCTAGCCAGTGATAAAATGCTTCTGCTCTCTCCTTCAAACATGGTAAAATTAGCTTACAGAAAATTGACATATATAATTTATGTATATAAGTCCCTTGTAGAGTTGTGTAGCATATACCCAGGGCCTAATACTACCAGTAAGCCTGCAGCACCTATTATGCCATCAACTTAAGTACCCCCTTAACTTTTTTACTGCGGCGGCAAGTCCGCTGTGGTGCGGCTGGCTTTGATGAGTGGGCGGGGTCGCGCGGGCCAACGGATGTGCGCAGCACTACGGAGGTAGTGTACGCGGTGGCCGTTGGCCGACAGAAGCACGCAACGGGTTAAACATGCCCCAGGTCTGCCATTGCAGTCTTCAAACAGTTTTGAATTTCCAATTTGACTTTGCAATATAACTCCCTTGCCATGCCTTCAACTGCCCTTTTATTGCGTATATGTCAACCCTATGGTAGGCGCTAGGTGGCTCATAGGGCACGGTATATTGCAATGAAAAGATTGGACATGTAATTACATGCCTTGGTAGAGAACAACTCAGTTTTCTACTACTGTATAGCCTACATGTCCCACAGGATAACATTAGGCTGCCTTATTACATTTATTTAATAAGTGGTAACTGCTGCTGCCCCGTCACCTTACTTGCACGAAACATAAAGGAGAAGTGGCCAGCTGCATCTGGAAGTTGTCGCCGACCACAACCATATCAGCGTTCCATCCCCACTGGCTGCGGGAAGACGCAGTGCATCTAGTTCATCAGTGGGGCGCGGGAAGGCACGCCCCAGCTCCCGAACATTACTTTAAGCTGCAGCTGAGTAAGACAGGAGCAGGGACGGTCTGCCTTTTGAGACTATGATGAAGTAGCACTAAAGTGCAATTGCATCATAGCGAGAGAAATTGTCAGGGCCAAAGTGAGACTTTAATGTGGCTTGCTGGTGCAGGCAGCACCTGTAGGGTCATCTCGAGTAAACCGCCAGTGACACATTTGTGAACGTGGAGGAGGAGGGAGAAGAAGGACCCGGAGGACACTGCCCAGCATAGTGCTTGAATGCATACCCTAAGAGACTGCAGTATGCGCTATTCAGTGTGCAGGATCCTATTTTGCTTCTGTAGTAGATTCTTTTTTTCTTACCAAAAGTAAGTATTGGACTGGAAAATCAGATTATTGGGGTCACTGTTTCAATTACTTATGCTTATCTTGCACCTACCTCAACCAGAGAGTAAAAATTACTATTCCCACTCCAGTGAGTGCAACATGAGGTTAAGTGTTGGATAGTGTAGGGGAAAAATACTATTCCCACTCCTGTGACTGCAACAGTACGGTAAATGTTGGATAGTGTGGGGGTAAAAACTAAGCGTTGTAATGGTATGCGTTGTAGTGACATGCGTTGTAATGACATGCATTGTAGTGACATGCGTTGTAGTGACATGCGATGTAATGGCTGAGTTGAAATGGCATGCGATTTTGCGTTGTAATGACTACGTTGGAAATGTAGTGTGATGTAATCACTGCGTTGTAAAGGATGTTTCCCACTTGGGCCTGCGACTAGGGACCCATAACAAGTTGGGCCCTGGACAGCAAAAGTTAAAAGCTAACAACGACCACGGTTGGGCCCAAGATCTCCTCTATGCCCGTGGCCCTCTGGAAGGGACTGCGACATATGTGAATACATTTCAATTACATGTGCATGTGGTTTTAAAATCTGTTTTCTCCATTTGCTCTTGATGAAGCCCTTTTTCTTTTTGCTTCTTTCCATATTATACAAGCCGCAAAAATTATGAAAAAATTAATTTTGTATTGCTGCAAAGTTTTAATATGTCAGTTTTATGGTCTACTTCTGCCTTTCTTTCACCCTCTTTTCATCTCGCATGCTTGCTGCCACACGCGCTCCCACTGGAACTGAACATCATTATAAAAATGAAAGCTGTGAGTAGTTGCAGTTATTTTTTTTATTTTTTTGTAATTGCTGGTATTTTCTTTTTCTTTACAGTTTTTGGGCCCCCTATCAACCTGACAACTGGAAGACCCCAGAGGGAAAAACCGAACACTGTGCTGAGATGTCTGACGGCGGCCGGTGGAACGACATTCTCTGCACTGTTCAATCGAAATGGATTTGCAAAAAAGAATGCAATGCAAAATGATGAAAGTGGATATATTTCATGAAATGACAATGAACGACCTCCACGATTCAGAGAGTCCTGATTGTTGAACAACCTCCTTGGTGTCGAGGAGAAACCTTGCATAGCAACATGAATAGATTCTTGAAATGAAGTAAAAAGTATTCTCTTAAATTTTGCGTCTCAAATTATTTTTCCAAATCTACAATGTATTACATGTGATGCCACCTGTCAAGTCTGAATCACAGGTTATCGCCATTATAAGCATGACCCAAA
Source organism: Lissotriton vulgaris (assembly GCF_964263255.1). NCBI lineage: Eukaryota > Metazoa > Chordata > Amphibia > Caudata > Salamandridae > Lissotriton > Lissotriton vulgaris. The sequence goes on along the minus strand of NC_141689.1, from coordinate 101,030,100 downwards.
AGTCCCCTATCTTGCTGGGAAGCCAGATATGGACCACCTGACAACAATGTAAACAAGCATTTGCAATGCAATAGGTCTCACATTTACCAGAGGTTGAGCTATTGGGATTGCACATTTTTTTGTTGCTAAAGCCCCTAGCCGCACTTTTACGTGCATGAAGGCCGCACCCCTTTCTTTAAAAAAAAGCTGTGTCAATCAAAAGGTGCGCGGACGCTATTAAAGTGAAACGCAGCATGGGGGCTTTTACAAAAAACAAGCATCTGTTGCTTTTCTTTTAGTAAAAGCCCCAAAAATATTTGCAGTGCCATAGATCTCGTATTTGTGAGAGTTTTAAGCTTTTGGCATTTACAATGCCAATAGCTCAAACTCTTGTAAATGCGAGCCCTAGGGCACTGCAAACCAGCCTTCACCATTGTCACGGCTGCTTTGAAAGTGAAAGCATGCATGGCACGCTGAATGTAAGTAGGGCAAAACCCATTAAAGAAAAGATTGCTTACTGACAAATTAAAACATACTGTGTCGCAGCAGAAGTAAAAGGGCCAGTCGCCATGCGAGGTTTCCGATGAAGACAAGGCGGTACTAAGGAGGGACTGACAGGGCAATTAAAGAATCAAAAGCCAGCATTGACAAAGGACAACAACAGAATACAATGAAAAATATGGGTGGAGGGGGGTCTTCAAATCCCTAACTCAATACAGCATGCCTCGCGGAGCAGCGCATGCGCTGCACAGGCTCGACCTAAACATATAGTAAACTGGGGCAAATCTAAGTTGTGGAACTTTGAAGCTTGTCATTTTCCAATCTACTAGTCTCAGTGACACACTAAAGATGCATATTTTTCACACAAATGAACTGGGGAGAGAGGAGAGAAGGCGTGCATGTGGTGCCCGTCCTCCAACAATGTTGAGTTAAGGAAGCATCGAGTGTACAACTCACGGAGCAACCCAGTATCCTCTCCTACAATTATTTGGGAACAAATAGGGATATATTTAGCTCAGCTTTTTAGGACTTTGGCCAGATTATTCACACCGACCTCAGCAATAGGAGAGTGGCACATGCCCAGACCGGAGTAAAGTCCACTGGCCTGCCAGTTTGGGCTGGACTGTTCCTATTGGAGGAGGACCATGGCTGATTTGCATATGGCTGGTCTCTGTTTGAAGTGGCAATGTAGGCAAAAAAGATGGACTTTGATGCATCCTCGAGAAATTACTAGAGACTAGGGTAAATTCCAGCATTCCATCTATGGCCTTAAATTCTCATCTCTATTTTTTCCAATCTGCCATCACCTTTCATCAGGAATAATCACAAATGCTGAAAATGGTCAGCTGTGTCAATAGAAGTCCTGGGGCCTCCTCTGAGCCTCGGTAGTTTCAGAGAGGTATACCTCGAGCCAGTCACTTCCAATGTGTGCGAGCCTCTCCAGGAGAGCGCCCAACACATTTCTCTCCCCTGTAAACATCAAATTAGAGGCGGAAAGGGTAGGATGTAAAAATGAAAATCAGTTTTTAGGATTGAGCCACAATGTTCATCATATGCTTTACGGAAGGGAATGCTACCCTCAGGAGAAGGGAGTAATTCCCTCATGAGGAGAGCAACTAGGACCTCTGTGAGGGTCGTGGATGTGCAGCGGTAAGTAGCGACCAGGATCATAAGTAGAGTCAACACACACAGAAAAAATCTAAGAGCCAAATTAAGGGCCATATTCATGTAGAAGTAACACAACACAGTGCAGCCGGTTGCCTGGCTGTGCTGTGCTACGTTGTATTGCTTAAAAAGGGCAGGAATGCACTGTATTTTTTACAAAACAATCCATTCATGTTTTTTCCCAGTCCTGGCTCACAATGTGCTTCCTAGTGCCAACACTATCCTCTTTGCTTCATGGTGCAAGAGGGCCTGTGTTGCATGCAGGATTGTTTTTCTGCAGGAATGGGCCACCTTTCTGCATAAAAACAATACCCTGAGTCATGTTCCTCTAGCCATGTGTGCTGCAGAATGCACCACACTTAGAAATAGGAAGTAACTAGGAGAAATAAAGATACTTCTCCTCATTACGCCTCCCCTGAGAAGGCATAGCCTTTGGGTGCATTCCCAGGTATACCAGCAATGGTAAATTTGAAACTGCAATAAAATCCATGGAAGTTGCTTAAGAACACCCACGCATTGGCCATGGAACGCCTTCTTAGGACAAAGTAATGCAACGCGGCGATTTGGATTGCGTTGCGTTGCTCCTGATTTATCACACTACTCAAGGCCATGCAAAGTGGCTTTGCATGGCTTGATAAATCGCAATTATGCTGCATGGTGCAAACTTGACGCAAACCCTTGATAAAATATGCCCCTTAGAGTTTGCCTGTGGGTATCCTGTTTGCCAAACCCTCAGTCCGCCTGCTCAATTTTGAGTCGAATGGTCCATCAGTGTTCTGTGGTGGTGCCCTCTGCTGGTGTACAAGTTACTCATACATCCCATTGCAGTACAGGCCAACAGAGTTGGACTGGTCTATAGGGCAATCAAGCAGTGCCCTAAAAAAGGTCAGTGTGTGGGCCATTTTTCTGGCTGTTTGTGGGCCTGTTTTGTGGTATGCTGTACAAGCTTTTACTGTTGATTTCCCTGAAATAAACACAAACATTGCTTGCAGCAAGCACAAATCTGTGCTATCTTCAATACCTTGTAAGACACTAATACAGACTGCCTTTACAAGTTACAACTGCGCCAAAGTGCAAACAATTTTTAGCTTTCTAATTCACTAATGAGGGCCACTTTCATTTTGGTGCCTGAGCACATTTTCTGCCCCGGTCCAACCCTGCAGGGCATCAGAGAAAAGCCACCTGCCCATCTGCTTTGTTTTGGGCTATTGATGTGATTTATTTTGTCAGTATATCACTGCCAGGAAAACTTGTCATTCATGGATAGAAAATTAAAATAATGACCTCACTCATCTTTGCGTTCACACATATTAATCTGCCCATTAACACAATCTTGCATTCACTCTACAACACCAAGTGCACTCAAACTCAACAACCAATGAAAAAGGCACTTTCAGTTATAGGTCCAGACCTACTGGCTCAGCAGCTGGTCTTTGAGGGCTGTGTCAGTGATGTTGGTAGTGAGTGACTGCTATCTGTGCAGGGTACCACAGTGCTTCTAGTAGAGTTTGACTGCTAACCTCTGGTCGGCATTAGAGTGTTGTGTGTAGTCTGAGATAGTGATTGCTAGTCAGTGAGGGGTTTGAGAGTGCTGTCTGAAGTGTGTGACTTGTAGTCTTTGTGAGGTGTTAGAGTGTTGTTGGAAGTGTGAACGCTAGTTTGCGATGGGTGTGAGTGCTGTTAGTAATGGGTGACTAATGTTCTCACGGGGGAGAGAGTGTTGGTAGTATGTCATATCTACCAGTCTATGAGTGTTTAGACTAGTTTCAGGACATGATTCAGCTGTTGGTAGATTTTGACTGCTAGTATGTGAATGGTGTCAGAGTGCTTCCAGCAGTATGTGATGGCTAGCCTGTGATGGTGTGAGTACCATCTGTGGCATGAGATTTCTAGTCCGTAAGATGTATGTGAGTGCTTCCTGTGATAGCTAGCCCGTGATAGCTAACCTGCGATGGTGTGGTAGTACAGTTGTGACATGAGATTTCTAGTCTTTAAAGTGGACGTATTGCAAAAATAATCTAAGGAGCTATACCTACCAATAGCCCCCACTTATCGTCTTACCAATTAATCAATCAGTTGGCAGTGAAGAAAAGTCAATCGTTTATTAGACAACCAATACTCTATAGAGGAGCCACTCCGACGTCACTCAGCCAGTGCGTGGAGAAGAGTGCCGGTTCACACTCAGTGCATGGCATATATACTTTCATTGCGTTACATGAGATCACCGTACATGGAAAAATTACTGGTAGGCACAGTAGCTTAAAGGAAAGACCATGTATGGCACACAAAGCTCATTTAAAAGTCTGCTTCTGCTATTATTGGGGAGGGTCAGGAGGGGTGACTTTCCAGGAATGCGCCTCTGAAACCAGATGCGACCTTGGGTCTCAGAGAAAGAAAGAATAGTATGAATTCAACTGTCTGTATAACTCAACTAACAGAGCTTACTCGGCTGCTGGAGTGAGGAAATAGAAATTTTGCATGGCCAATGTGTCCCCAGCGTGTACCCCACGTTTAGTGTATGTGCATGTCATCCATTTCCCTTTATGGCCTGCAATAATAATGCCTCTGCATTTCCGTCCCATATTAGGATGTCAGTTACCCAGCCTTCCATGAAAGAAACGTTAATTCTGCACTGAGGCCTATGTTGCCAATGTATTTGCATTGTGCACGTTTAAAAGTCAAGATGAACCCGTTTTGTGGCTCAGCCTGAGCCAGTTCCCGAATTAATGTTTTTCATGCCTCCAGACACTCTGAAAGCTGTAGCTCAGCTACGCATCCCTGACCTCTCGCATACTTCTGGCTCTGCCGACAGGGGCCCAACCCGGCCTGCCAAGACAGTATTTTGCACACAGTTATCTGCTTGCTCCACAGAAAACACATTCCTGCCTAGTGAAGAAGGTAAACAGAACCCGTCTGCAGAGATAGGGCCTAGCTTTTCTGTCTCCGTTTAAGTGATTTACAGAGCTTGCATCCATAGAAAGCCCATGGCCCCCACGCAATGCCTGAAGAAATATATGCACACACCGGCTCTTGGTGATGAGCAACCTTTGCTTGAGCGACCTTTACTTCAGATAATACATCCCCGGATTCAAGATATCAGATAATACCAGACGAGCAGGTCGTCCTGACACTGAAGGCCTCTCAACTAGATCGAAAGTCAGCTCCCCCCAGTTTCCCCCAGTTACACGTCAATTGCACGTCACGACCAACATGTGCACACAAGTAGGGTAAAGGTTCCAGCTGGCCATGCAGACCCCCTCCATGTATCCACCCATCTATGACTCACCTATGACTCCTTAAGTGAACACCTTCTTACACGCCCTCTTGCACGCCCATATGCTCTTATCTCTCCCTTTCTCTTGCTCTGCCTGGAGCGCTCCTCCTTCTCTATGCAATGCAATGTATATTCCATGTATAAATATTGTACTCTGTGAATAAAGTTCAGAAGACCCTTCCTGAACCTTAGTGGTGATGGAACCCGATTCTCCCTTAACTCGAGTTACTGAAATAAAGCCCTTTTGAATCGGACACCACAGACTCTGCCTCTCATTATATGCATAACCCTTTGTTTAAGTATAGAAATTCTGACAGGGTAATATTTAATTTACCACATAATTCTGGCGCCCGAACATGGACAAGTCCCCCTCCCCACGCGCCAGTGATGTAGGTCCAGCCCCTGCCCCCTTCTACAGCCGTGACGGACTTCACAGTGTACACGCCAGCGGTATTTCCTGCTTACTCCCTCAGGCCCACGGAGGAGACGGACTGCGACCAGGCATCCACATGAGGCGGTGAGGATCACGGATCATCCCAACCAGAGCCCAAGCCGTGAGAGAGCAAGGTCCGAGGTTTCCAGAGGCCCACCTGTTCCGAGGCGCATGTGCAGCAGCAGTATCGAGTCCACGCAGTATCAAGTTTTCCGAGGCCTTCAAGTTCTGCTTCCCGGTGAGTACCACTATGGGGAACGCATAAATTTCAAGACGGGTTCATTTATTTGAGCTCGGTAAAGACGGGTCCCTTTCGGTGGACTCGGTAAAGACGTGTCCGTTCATACAGACTCGGTAAAGACGTGTCCGTTCATACGGACCGGTAAAGACGTGTCTCTTTACGAGACCGGTAAAGACGGGTCCATTTCGGTGGGCACGGTAAAGACGTGTCTCTTTACGAGACCGGTATGGCTGTACTGTATTCCAGTGCATAGAGTTAACTGTTTTCAAGTTCATGTTTTCCCCATGTATCAGTTAGAATGTATTTGTTTTAATGTTTTAGTGTTGTAGTGTGAATGATTGTTTCAGTCGGAGTATTTTCTTGTTTATTGTGTTGTTCATTAAGTTAGTTTCAACATTCCACTGTTTTCGAAATTACGTCAGATAGGGACCAGGAAAGAAATACTCGAAGAGTCAGTTCCCGTCCCGCCTAGAGACACACCTGGTCATTATATGTATAATAAGCACGGGCTAGATGCCATATTGTTTTTAGACTTATGGGTAGATTACACGAAGGATTTAGAGGAAAAGTACAGATGGCCTGCCTCAGGAACATGGGATTCTGAATGCATTATGAAGGTAGAGGAAGCGCTATGGAAAAGGAAAGTAAGACCGTCCCAGAAAGATGCCATTGAGTTATGGCGTAAAGAAGCGCATAGGAGAACAGAGAAAGAATTCCATCAAGCAGAGAGAAGTAAACAAGCAGCGGAAAAAGCCAAAGAAAAAGAACTGCGGGAAGAGGGGGAACGGGTCAAGGCAGAACAGGCCGATAGAGAAAGAAATGCCCTTGTTGCTGGTATTTATCCCGTCCTTTCAGAAGAACTAGCTAAAGGGACCCCCTCAGAAATACCCCGTAGGTCGCATACGCCACCACCAGTACCCTTTAGAGTACGTAGAACAAAGCCGACAGCCTCTGAAGCTTTTATTTCCTCTTATCTAGAAGAGCCCGCACCGGACTATGTAAACACAGAATTCCCTCCGCCCCCACCACAGGATCAGCTTTTACAGCTTCAACTTCCACAGGTCGTGAAAGACGACGTAGGTCCCGGGGCAGTGGGAGGGGGGCCACCGACAACGACACGAACACCGCTAGGGCTAGGGCCACGAACGCTACAAATGACATCAACACCATTTGAGTATGTAGGTGTAACAGTTCCACGTTGTATATACGATCCAGTACCAGGAGAGGGTGCAATGCTCGTGTTTTCACTAAGATTAAGACATGCCGCCGACTATTTGGTCACATTACCAGACATGAAGGAACACCTAGATAAAATATACCATTTCATTAGAACGGGGGAGGGACCCGAGAGGATAGAAAAGGCCATGGACCACAGAAAGGTGGAGGTTAAGAATTTCATTCTACGTTTTATGATTAACTGTCTGATCAGGGAACAAGACTAACCAGACAAAGATGTAAAGAAAGGGCTGATGGATTGGAGCGACAACATAGCTGCCGGTCGGCATGATAGACTGGGACAGACAGAAAGTATGTACAAGAAAATACGAAAGGAGATAATAGAAATACACCGTGAAGAGTCAGACGGGAAGTATGAGTCATCAACGGAAGAGTTAGAAGAGGAACAGGACAAAATGAATTACGTAGGCAAAGCACGACAGTTTGACAGGCCCAAATGCCTCGACTACCGTAAACAGGGTAAGGCTATAAAAGAAAGATATTCCCTTGAAAATCTATTCCAAGCTACTGAAAAAGCACTGAAACGACGGGTAGAGAGCGAGAGACTCCACACCACACACGAACAGGAATTGATCCGGTCAGCCGTCCAGTGGGTGTCCAATTCTAACATATATAGCAATGACATAGTGGCCCAGACTTTCTTGAGCCTTCCGCCGAACGAACAGCGTTTGGCGGGTATTTACATGGTTCAACATTTAATAACGTTGTACGAGAGTCAATACTCTGATCCTGGTCACTTGTATAAATTACTGGACGATATACTTCTAGAAAGATGGACAGGCCTAGGTACTGACTTAATTAATGTCATTCTGGACCAACGACATAAGTACTTAACGTCTCTGACCACATGCATGCTTCCCGCCCCACACCACGACAGAAAGCACTTATACATAGACAGACAGAATCCCCTACGAGAGGTACATCCCGTCAAAAATGCAGCGGGTGAGCTTCAGCGAGTGTATGTTTACACACCCTTGACGAAATTAGAAATACTGGAAATGAAAAAGATGCTGCCCTGCCATGATAAAGACCCGGGGGGATTTCACCGTGAATTAAAAGACATTCTCCGCATCGGAGATTACACCTACGCTGACATTCTGAAACTTTTGAAAGTACTGTTGCCTGCTGGTATTTACGAAAAGCTTAAGGAAAAGGACTGGGAGGTGGGAGAGAAAAAGATAAGTTGGACAGAATTGGAAACAGAAGATAAAGGCCGGCACCCTGGTGTTGGTCTTGGGGACAAAGCTAAAGCACTACCTGAACTCCTGAAACAGGTTTTGCCGAGATTATTGATTACTAAAAAGGAAGACTGGGATGCTATTTCAGCCTGTAAACAGAAACAAGACGAGGACACAAGTGACTTCTATTCTAGATTCGAGAAATGCTTTTCTATTAATAGTGGCCTTAAGCCCAGTAGTGAGTCATAGCCTCATCTTTTCGTGAGCAAATTAGTAGAGAACTCCTTACCCCAGATCAAGAATAGAGTACTGAAGGTTGAGAGTACTTGGCAAGCTAATAGCCCTTCCCAAATGTTGCAAATGCTACAATATCACCAGAACAGAATTAGAGAAGAGCAGGATCACGAAAAGAGACGCATGAAAGAGACGAAAATGAAAGTGCTGGTTGCCCAATCGGTACCTGCAAACGCGAACAAAAATGGCAAAAATACCACGACACCTGTCAAAGGGAACTGTAATTATTGCAAGCAACCAGGTCACTATGTAAATGAATGTGCTGTCCTGAAACACAATATAGCTACAGGCAAGACAAAAGAACGACTGCATCCTCCTAGGCAGAATAGCACCCCACAGAACACGCAACAGACCGTAGCAAATTTTCCACCCCCACCACCGCCCGTTCATGCCACACAGCAAATGTATCAGTACACGCAGTCAGACTATCCAGAATACCAACAGTTCTCATGAAACAGCCTAGAGAGGGAAGTTGGCTTGCCCCTTATTGAGGTTCCTGTAGATCAAGAGGGTCCCTATGTACATAGTCGTGTATTGGGAAAGGACAGAAAATTTCTGATTGACACAGGGGCGAGCAGAACTACCATCAGCCATGACGAGGTTCCAGGGGCACCCCTTTCAGGCTCACTGAATGTTTCCCTGGGATTTTCAGGAAAGCCTATTGTTAATGAAGTATCGAAACCAGTTTCCTTAGGAGTAGGTCCATTGTCACGTACCACAGACTTGTTACTTACTAGATCATGTCCAGAAAACGTGCTTGGTATAAAGACATTGAAAGAACTAGGAGCAGTTATATGTTGTTCTCCGGAAGGAGTGCGACTGTTCTTACGTGATTTTAAGGGACACTATGTGTTGAAGGATTTTGATCACAGACTCCAGAATGTACCACAGCACCTATGGGCACAAGGTCCGACTGACGTAGGTTACATGCACATTACACCATACCGTGTCACTCTCAAAACAGGAGTAGTACTACCACGTGTCCGACAATACAAGTTACCACCTGACGCCGTAGTAGCCTTACTGAAAATTGTTGACAAACTCATTGCACAAGGAGTGGTAGTGGAGACTGACTCGAATGTATGTAATTCACCTGTCATCCCTATTCTTAAACGAACAGATCCTAATGCACCAACAGTTTACAGACTAGTTGTTGGCCTTCGAGAATTGAACAAATGTGTAGTCCCTCAATACCCAGTGGTCCCAGACATTTCTTCATTACTGACTGCTATTGATTCTGAGGCAACGTTCTTTACTGTTATTGACTTGAAAAATGCTTTCTTTAGTGTTCCAATTCATCCAGATAGTCAGTATCTTTTCGGATTCAGTTTAAATGGACGCAGCTTTAAATTTACGAGAGCTCCCCAAGGTTTTACAGAGAGTCCTAGCATTTACAGCCAAGCATTAAAAAGACAGCTGGACAGTATTCATATGCCTACCAACACTGCGCTGCTCCAATATGTAGACGACATCCTAATTACAGCACGATCAGAACCAGACTGCGAAAATGCATCACTGACAGTTTTACACTTTCTGGCAGACAAGGGGCACAAAGTGTCCCCTTCGAAGTTACAATTCTGTGCACAGCAAGTGGTGTACCTTGGACACTTGCTGTCCAAGAGGGGTAGACAGCTGACACAAGAACGTATTCAGTTAATTGCTAACCTTTCACAGACCAAGACGCAAAAGGAAGTACGGGCCTTCATTGGCCTCACTTCATACTGCAGACAATGGATTCCCCAGTATGCCTATCTAGCCATACCACTCATACAGTTGACAACACAGGAGGCAGCGTCTTTGACGGTCCTACCTTGGACACATGAACATACCTTGGCATTTGAAGAATTAAAAAGAGCCTTATGTCAAGCACCAGTTTTAGCGACTTCTTGTTACAGCAAATCTTTTATGCTTTTCGTCACTGAACGAGATGGAACAGCACTATCTGTTCTCACACAAGATCAAGCAGGAAAACACAAGCCTTGCGCTTATTCTTCTAGTACACTCGACCCAGTGGCCCAGGCTCTGCCTGCGTGCCTGAAATCAATTGCAGCAACAGCCCTAGCCATAAGACAGAGTGACTCCATTGTGCTGGGACATCCCCTGACAGTCCAGGAACCACATGCAGTGGAAGTTCTCTTGAACAGGACACAGACACAACACTTGACTGTAGCGAGACTGACAGGATATGAACTGACGTTATTTCAGCCACACATAGAGATCAGACGATGCAATATTCTCAACCCTGCTACACTTTTGCCCTCAAGTACAGTAGACACCGCACCACATGACTGTGTGGAAATAATGAATACAGTGACGAAACCGAAACAAGACCTGACAGACATTGCACTGACAGACCCTGACCTGACACTTTATGTAGATGGTTCATGCATGAGAACAAGCACGAGAGAGTTAGTGGCCGCATATGCCGTGACCACTGCTACTGAAGTCATAGAGACACAAAGAATAGACATACTATCAGCACAAGCAGCAGAGCTCATCGCTCTGACACAAGCCTGCATAAGAGCCAAGAACCTGAAAGTAAACATTTATACAGATTCACAATACGCTTTCGGTGTTGTTCATGACTTCGGAGTATTATGGAGGGAGAGAGGTTTCTTGACCTTCCATGGGGCTAAAATTCAGCACGGTCCGCTTATTCAGACTCTGTTAGAAGCAATACATTTGCCTACAGCCATAGCTATCCTGAAATGCAAAGCACACACCAAAGTTACAGATACCATTTCCCAGGGTAATGACCTGGCAGACCGAACTGCTAAACGTACAGCCCAGACACCAACAGACACGACAAGGACAGAGGTACCATTACTGACAAAAAGTATGACAGTCAGGGATCCTTCTCAAGATGTACTCGACATACAGACACATGCCACTTCAGATGAAATAAAGAAATGGACAGAACAAGGAGGGGTCCAGACTGACCAAGGTTGGATGACCAAGGGAAAAGCTACATGGTTTCTACCAGATTCCATGGTACAAGTGATCATAAACACAGAACATAGTCCAGCACACTTGGGAGAGAAGGCAATGTTAGACAGCTTACAGAATATCTGGTTTAACAAGCACCTACGTGCAGCAGCGAAACAGAAAGTACGTACCTGTATGATCTGTTGCCAGTTCAATCCAGGCAAAGGCATTCCGGTGGAACAAGGTGGATTTCATCCTCCTGACCATCCTTTTGAGGTCCTCCAGATGGATTATATCCAAATGGACAGATGTAGAGGTTACAAGTATGTCCTGGTAGCTGTATGTGCACTATCTAGATGGACAGAAGCGTATCCAGTCCCAGATTATACTGCTGTGACCACCGCCAGGCAATTGGTGCATGAGTTTTTTTCCCAGATACGGATTGCGCCGTGTCGTGTACTCAGATAATGGTCAGCCCTTTTCTTCTGAATTAATGAAACAAGTGTCCCTTCTGTTAGGATACCAGTGGAAGTTTCATTGTGTACGACACCCTGAAGCAGCAGGACTTGTCGAGCGCCATAATCAGACACTTAAGACGAAATTAGCAAAAGTTTGCGCAGAAAAAGGCGTGGATTGGATGGTAACCTTGCCGGTTGCCCTCTTTTACATGCGTATGGTAGCTCATTCCAGAACAGGCCTATCTCCTTATGAAGTGGTTTTCAGCAGACCACCGAATATGTGGGGTACGCCTATGCCTAAGAAAATAACTGATGTTGACAGTAACATGCTGACAGATTACCTGGCATCCTTGATGTCTGCACTACTCTCTTGTCGTTCACAGGTTGCCGCCGCTTTCCCTGACAACACCCAAGTCAAGGAACATGCCATCGTCCCTGGTGATCACGTCGATGTGCGGAACTTTGATCGATCAAGCCCCCTCGAGCCACGCTGGAAGACACCGAAATTAGTACTGCTCACCACGAGGACTGCCGTCAAGGTCGAAGGACGTAAAGGATGGCTTCACGCCCAACACTGCAAGAAATTCTTTGGAGATTCTGGAACTTTGATAAAAACTAAAGACATTACAGATTCTAAGCCCCCTTTGCTAGAAAAGACTCCTCAACAAGAATACAGGTCCAAGTTACGGTCTAGTAAGTCAGACAGCGTTTAATTGTTTAAGTCCACTAGGTGGTGAATCGGTTAGACAGGTTCCTGACATGTATAAGATCGTAGACCAGAATAGCAAAAAGAGCAAGATGAGAGAGAAATACTGCAAGATATTATGCAGTAGATGTATAGTAACTCTGATTTTTATGTCTCTTCTGTGCATTACTATAATATGTATCAGCTTGACACTACATGTTTTCTTTCCTCCTATTGCCTCACATATACACTTTTCCATTAATGATACTGTAGAGCATACATTCAGTGATCTGCCTCCCCATGAACTGTCATATCGACTAGCCCTGCGCAACAATACTTTTTTTCGAATGTTGCACCGTTCTCATCAGACCAGCAATGCAACAGATTGCTGGGTATGTGGCCAACTTCCACCTTATCAAAAGACGAAGGGAGTACTGCCCTTCTTCCCTTTTCCGTTCTCGCACAATGGTTCGTGCGGAGCATGGTTTGCTTTAATGACATCACTAGACAGAATGTCCACAGTTTCCCAGGGTGACTGGATATGGGGAGATTTGAATAAAGTAATGAATGAGGCATGTTTTCCAGACGAAGACGGTCTTCCCCAAAGGAAGGGGACCGATCTAGAAAATGAACTGTATGAACAAGGAAATGCTTCCCTTAACTTTATGATTCTGAATGTCCAGCCCGAGCAAAATGCAAGTCCACCGTTTATATCAGTCCTACCAGTTAAAGGTGATCTATGCGTTAGAAAGAAAGGATCAGTACATTTGAGACACAGTGAATGTAATACTGTAGTCGAGTTTAATGATAAAGGAAAGTCCTATTTCAAAACTTCCCGCCATTCCTATTTCATTTGCGGTCAGACAGCCTATGTACATCTGCCCTTAGACTGGGGTGGGACATGTTATATAGCATTTCTGCTGCCACCCGTCTTTCTAGCCCCATCCCATTATCATCGAGATTCACGACTAGAGCATGTTAGACACCGGAGAGAGATCGATTCCTCCGTGATTGATCAGACTGAGACAGCTTGGGAGCAATATACAGATTTCAATAGAGGATTCTTTTTCTTCATAGGTCCCGTCCAAAACAGTAAACTTATACGCAGGTTAACAAGAACTCTAGAAGCAGTAGTGAACGAGACTGCATCTGCCCTGGCTAACTTGACCCAGGAGCAGTCTGCCATGAGACTGGTTGTTCTTCAGAATCGCCTAGTTCTTGACGTCATCTTGGGAGATAGGGGCGGGGCTTGTAGAGTGATCGGCTCCAGTTGTTGCGTTTTTATTCCTAATAACGCGCCATCTGTGTACGCAGCAATAACAAGGCTCCACAAGATAGCTCACGAGATACATCAAGACCCAGGCACATGGACTATGTCCGGTTGGCTCTGGGGTGTAATATCGGCATACGGATGGAAAGTGTTGTCGTTCCTAAGAATGATACTGCTTATGATATTCGGCTGCTGTCTCTGTCTGCAATGTGGCCCGGCGATTTGCGGCCTGTGTGCCACTGCCTGTATTCCCCATCCACGTATACAAAAGAAAAAGGATGAACAAATGATGCTGTATGATCAGATATACGGTCTCATGAATATAGATGTGTCCTTAAGGGTACAGTAGGGGACAAGGAGGGAATGAGGAAATAGAAATTTTGCATGGCCAATGTGTCCCCAGCGTGTACCCCACGTTTAGTGTATGTGCATGTCATCCATTTCCCTTTATGGCCTGCAATAATAATGCCTCTGCATTTCCGTCCCACATTAGGATGTCAGTTACCCAGCGTTCCATGAAAGAAACGTTAATTCTGCACTGAGGCCTATGTTGCCAATGTATTTGCATTGTGCACGTTTAAAAGTCAAGATGAACCCGTTTTGTGGCTCGGCCTGAGCCAGTTCCCGAATTAAGGTTTTTCATGCCTCCAGACACTCTGAAAGCTGCAGCTCAGCTACGCATCCCTGACCTCTCGCATAGTTCTGGCTCAGCCGACAGGGGCCCAACCCGGCCTGCCAAGACAGTATTTTGCACACAGTTATCTGCTTGCTCCACAGAAAACATATTCCTGCCTAGTGAAGAAGGTAAACAGAACCCGTCTGCAGAGATAGGGCCTAGCTTTTCTGTCTCCGTTTAAGTGATTTACAGAGCTTGCATCCATAGAAAGCCCATGGCCCCCACGCAATGCACGAAGAAATATATGCACACACCGGCTCTTGGTGATGAGCAACCTTTGCTTGAGCGACCTTTACTTCAGATAATACATCCCCGGATTCAAGATATCAGATAATACCAGACAAGCAGGTCGTCCTGACACTGAAGGCCTCTCTACTAGATCGAAAGTCAGCTCCCCCCAGTTTCCCCCAGTTACACGTCAATTGCACGTCATGACCAAGATGCGCACACAAGTAGGGTAAAGGTTCCAGCTGGCCATGCAGACCCCCTCCATGTACCCACCCATCTATGACTCACCTATGACTCCTTAAGTGAACGCCTTCTTACACGCCCTCTTGCACGCCCATATGCTCTTATCTCTCTCTTTCTCTTGCCATGCCTGGAGCGCTCCTCCTTCTCTATGCAATGCAATGTATATTCCATGTATAAATATTGTACTCTGTGAATAAAGTTCAGAAGACCCTTCCTGAACCTTAGTGGTGATGGAACCCGATTCTCCCTTAACTCGAGTTACTGAAATAAAGCCCTTTTGAATCGGACACCACAGACTCTGCCTCTCATTATATGCATAACCCTTTGTTTAAGTATAGAAATTCTGACAGGGTAATATTTAATTTACCACAGGAGGGTGACACGTTCGAGTCTAATGCATGTTCGACAAAATGGAGTCTGTTTGGTTTTCAATCTGCGTACAAGGTAAAATATAATGCAAAAGCAAAAGGAAGTTCCTGGATTGACTTAACCAATTAGTGTGTTCTATCATATACATGTGAATATAGATACATCGTGCTAACACAAAATAATTAATATAAATGTAGGAAATCGATTTTATCCCTCAGAACCACCCTTTTAGCATGATGTAGCTAATCAAGGAAATTAGTCCTCAAAAATACCCTTGTCAATTTGCATCATCTCTTGTATTTCTTGTTGGATCATTTGGGCTTTGACTTTAGTCGGGGACGGCTCTGTCACAGAGGAAGTTAATTTTGATGCACAGTAAGAACAACAGGCAGATCCACAGTGTACGCAGAGACAACAGGTAAAGATAACACCGGCTATACCAGCTAACACCATCAGGATCTTCTAACCCCAGGTAGACAATAAACCCCAAAACCATCCAGAAAGGGACCAGGTACCTGTGTCAACATGCATTTCAGAAGCTAAACAATGCAATTTTTGAATAGCCAAATGGACAGAGGGGGCGGAGTCAGGGATATACACGCAACAGGAGCTGCCGATCACGCGGCAAGCTCCTCCTCTGTCTGCTAAGATAACGTCTAGCACCATACGGTTTTGAAGAGAAACGAGTCTCGTGGCCTGATGCTCCAATGTCAGATTAGTTAATGTACCAGCTGTGGTATTTATAACTCTCTCAACTACTCTAGATAGTCGCCTTACTTCTTTACTAGTGATGATGGGCCCCCTAATAGGAAATATTCCCTTGACAATGTCGATAAAGTGTTGTTCAAGAGTATCAGTCTGATCTATCTCAGATGTATCCAATTCCCGTTTATCTCGTATTACAGGCAGACTTTGTCCGTCTAACCTATGATCTTTATGATAATTGGAGGGTGCTATATAGAGAGTAAAGTTAAATTCTGCAGTCAGCAATTTCACTCTTTAACCATGTAACATTCTCATATTCTGTATATAGATTCATGCATGCATTTGGGTCTAGTGATCCTTCTCCATCAATCCCTTGTGCATCAAAACCCTGGTGTATCTCTATATAAGCCAGGATCATTTCATAATCACTCTCAGAGTGTCGAGAAGAATCTGCTGTGTAGGTGAGGTACATCATTGACAGCAAATATGAACCAGGCCTCACAGCTTCCCAAATACGATAAGGGCAATGAAATAAAGAGATCAATATTGAAACTTCGAAAGAGACACTTTTTTACCATTAGCTGCTAAATGTGACAATAATTTAACCGTAGCTTCCTTATAACCTTCCTCCTTATCTGAAGGCTATCAGGATGTATTGGAATGCTAAAGAAAGCATTCTTTAGGTTTATAATGGAGAAAAACTTAGCTGTTGGGGGAATCATGGTAAGAATGGTGGTAATATCTGAAACCACAGGTTATTGAGGTACTACTACTTTATTAACTTCGCGCATGGCAATTAGAAAACGATAAATGTCAGCATAATCAGTGCCACTTCCCATAGGGGCCTTCTTCACAATTGGTAGTATAGGGCTATTACAAATATTAGAAACCATTTCTTCTACTACACCCTTGTCAATGAGGTCCTGTATGATCGTCAACAATGCCTTCTCACCAGCCGGTGAGATCTTGTACTGTGGAATTTGGGGCAAATGAACATTCGGTTTTAAAGTAATAGAGACTGGCGGAATATTCAAAAGGCTATCGTCTGTGCCACCTGTCGCCCATAATGTGGATGAAATGACAGCCAACTCAAGAGGAAGGGGATTATTTTTAGGAAAACTCTGCTTTGTGTACAGACCAGGCGGATGAACAGTTAAATACACTCCATCAGGAGAACAATAAATCTTAGCCTGCAACTTTTTCAGCAGGTCCAATCCCAATAAATTTTCCCCACAATGTGACGTCAACAAAAATGGGGAATCCACAGTGACAGGACCTATGGTAAGCGGGAGAGGCTTAGAAATGGGGCTCACTACCGGGATTCCAGAAAACCCGGCTGAAATAATTATTTGCCCGGACAGAGCAGCCCCTGGGACCAGTGAACGAGTAATCGAACTATTCATTGCACCTGTGTCTACTAGAAAATCCTCAACAGTTCCCATTAATTGTCTTTTAACATAAGGCCCTCTCTGATCAACGGGTACTGCCACTCAGCCCCTGCTCTGTCCGTGGCTGTCCTATGTGCAGTAATACCCATCCGGCCTTCCAGATCAACAATCTTCATTTTGTCTTATCAAAACAGTTCCATCCATGCCCCACCTTGTGTCACTTTTTCTCTTCTCATGTCACTTCGATCAACTCCTCCTCATCCTCTCCCTCTACCACTCACAGCTCCATTTTGTGCCAAGAGGAAAGGATACTGAGCTCGCCAATGCCCTTCCTGTTTACAGTAAGCACATTGGTTGGCTCCCAAAGTAACAGCTGGGCCTCCCCTCCGTCGTACACCCACCCCTCTTTGAACAAATCCTCTTCCTACTGCGTCTCTACCCCGTTTTCTGACTACTTGCTGTAGTAACACTCGAGTCTTTAGGTCCTTTGTCTTTATGTTAGACTTATCTTTACTCTCATTTTCCCTATGTTCATAGTATTGGGCCATACTTAAAATAACAGATGGAGTAGAGGTGGTCCAAGTGCTTTCGGCTGCCTGATGCCGGGCAGATATTTCGGGCAACAGATTAGTCACAAACCGATTAACAAATAATCTTACCCCACCTTCCACTGACAAATCTTGCCCACCAAAATCAATGAACACCCCTTCGAATCGAGTAAAGAAATCTGACACACTCTCGTCCTTCTTCTATTTGCATGTGGTTAATTTATCCCAATCCACTTTCCGGTGTGGAATTAAAGAATGCATATATATGATAATCCTACCCGGCAAAGCTAAAATTTCCGGTCTTGGTTTATCTCCTGGTTTCCGATCCTCGGCCCAGTTTTTAATTTGGTCCCAAGTTCCTCCCAACTTGTTAACGTGAGGATGATCGTGCACCTGTCGCCATACGTCGACAGGGACCAGTAACCCGAAAAATAATTCAATATCAGCCAAGGTCATCACAGCCGACAAAACGGCTTCAGTGAGTTCCTTATAATAAGCAGTGGGATTTTTCTGAGGGTCAGATAACTGGGATTTCAGGGAGAGAACCTCACTTCTTTTCCACGGGGTATAAATCCATTGTTCTTGGAATCAGGCTTCAACACAAGCTTGAATAATTTGATTACCATTGTCTCTGACCTCGGGGATTTCGGGGTGATAGATCGGATGCACTTCCCGCATGGGATGTTGAGTATCCCAATTCGGGCATTTAGTAAACAACCTTTCTCGATACTTCATTATGGTCACCAGATTCCTGCATACATCTTCTAATCCTAATTCAAATTTGTGTGCCCGGTCCACAATGTCATATAGGACCTGCGGGGCTCTTCCATCCGCAAAACATTGCTCCCATAGGGAAATTAAACGATTGGCCATAGTTTCTAAAGCATGTTGCTGCATAACTGGTTCATAATCCTGCATGGTCCTACATATATCTGTAATCGTATAGATGGCATTCCGCACCCATTGGGATGCTTGATCTATGACCATCTGTCTTTCCCTCGAGTCCACCGTATTGCGGGTATATAGCCGTCGGACACCCAAAGTCCTGGAAGCATGGGAGCGAGTTGAATCAATCATTGCGGGTGTCGATGTGACCGACAGGGAGGGCCAGGCGGAGGCTGGTGAAGCTAAGGTTACAGGGGACATAATGGGTGGAGACGGGCCACTGGTCAATAATGTAGCCATGCCTGTACTGGGGAAGCAGGAGTGAACGTTGGCGCCCATGATCATAGAGGCTGCAGCAACGGCCGGGCCTTAGCTTGTGGGGCGGATGAGGCGGGGGCATTCACAAGTGGTATCGCAGGGTATACTCGTTGCGGGGCAAAAGGAGGTGGGGACGCACCTCTAATAGGTCCTCAAATTCAGCTTCCAGCTCAGTTCGAGCTGTGTAACTTTTATCCACTTGTAACCTAAACTGCCTATCTATACATTCAACATTTTTCTTCAGTTTGTTCCCTATCATATGCTACAGCCTTCTGGGTTATGGTCTGACCATTTTTCCACTTTAAGTAACTTTTCTTCCCTTATACAACAGTGTTTCACCTCTTTCTGCCACTGCTTTAAAGACTCGAACATTGCCTGCCGGCTTCGTTTGGCGAATAATCGATCCTGTAAATACTGTATCTTTTTCTCATCAAATGATCCTGTTAAGGGCCATTGTAAATCCACATTATCCTTTGTGTACATATGCCATAAAGTATTAAACAAAATGGGCGTAAGGCCATGTTTTACATACATATCAAAACTTGGGCTGCCCTTTGGCGGGGCAGGCTGGCTTTCATCCAACCATCTGCTTTTACGGCGGCAACAACATCCAAAACATATTTTACTAATGCACAACATTTTTGGTTATCGACGACACCCTCTCACACGCTCTCAAACATGGCCATGTTTTCTCATGTTCAATCTCTGCTCAGACAGAATCTGTCACATAAAAAAAACGAACAAAACATACAATATTTTACATTGACATGTCTTTTCCAGAACCAAACAACCAAAGAATGGAGCCCGTCGACTCCCGTTCGTGGAGAACTCCTATATTTCCAACCACCTGACCAACAGATACCAAAAGCAGGCCGTCCGGAGACTACCAAGAGGCCATCAGACAGGAATTAACCACAGACCGGCCTACAGACCATCCCGCAATCTCCCTGGTTCACCTTCAGGACTATTCTGACAGAGGCCGCTGCCTTAGCGCCACTTCAGATGTGTCCAAAATGCTACCCAGTTGCAACCACAGGCCTTTCAGAGAAAAGTCCGGCCGCGTTCCCACCACAAGTGCCACACCAAGGCGTCTGATCGAAAACCTCTATTATTCACCAAACAAGTCCGTGGAGCATCTGCCCATGCAACCTCAATGCCACCCCATCAGAACTCCAAAGTTCTCTGTGGCACACCTATCACCAGTCAAATACAGTTAACTGTTTCGACAAATTCCGCTCAACAGCGTAATCCAAAGACACCAAATGAATACACTCACCTGGTGCACACAGGTATGATTGCATGTTCTCCACTGCCCACTTCTGAAGACCAACACGGTCAGCTCCTGGGTTACGCCCGTAGGACTCCGGCGAGGGGTCACTAGCAGCTGGGGCTCTCTGATCGTGAGAGCGGAGTTTAGCCAGAATCGTTAGTCAGTCCATCCCCTCAACCAGAGTACCCCTTCGTTTGTCCTTTCTCGCCCCGTGTTACGGGAGGACGACCCCAAGCGAGGAGTCCCACCGGAGTCGCCAACTGACGTATTGCAAAAATAATCTAAGGAGCTATACCTACCAATAGCCCCCACTTATCGTCTTACCAAATAATCAATCAGTTGGCAGTAAACAAAAGTCAATCGTTTATTAGACAACCGATACTCTACAGAGGACCCCTCCGACTTCACTCAGCCATTGCGTGGAGAAGACTGCCGGTTCACACTCAATGCATGGCATATATACTTTCATTGCGTTACATGAGATCACTGTACATGGTGGAAAATTACTGGTAGGCACAGTAGCTTAAAGGAAAGACCATATATGGCACACAAAGCTCATTTAGAAGTCTGCTTCTGCTCTTATTGGGGAGGGTCAGGAGGGGTGACTCCCTTTCGTCTCAGTGCCTGGGAGCACGGGTACGGCACCTCCAGGAATGCGCTTATCACCTCTGAAACCAGATGCGACCTTGGGTCTCAGAGAAAGAAAGAAAGAATAGTATGAATTCAGCTGTCTGTATAACTCAACTAACAAAGCTTACTCGGCTGCTGGAGGGTGGCACGTGACTACCATTCGAGTCTAATGCATGTTTAGACAAAATGGAGTCTGTTTGGTTCTCAATGTGCGTACAAGGGAAATATAATGCAAAAGCGAAAGGAAGTTTCTGGATTGACATAACCAATTCGTGTCTTCTATCATATACATGTGAATATGGATACATTGTGCTAACACAAAAAATGTATATAAATGTAGGAAATCGATTGTATCCCTCAAGGTGTATGTGAGTGATTCCTGTAGTGTAGGGTGGTCCACTCACCCTCCAGTGGACTTGCTCCCAGTGGCGTACCAAGGGGGAGGCATACGTTTTGGGGGCAGCAGCTTCTCTTTCCACCCGCTCTACCTGCGACCATCGCTACCAGCAAAGTCCTAAGTCGCCAAGAACCCCCCTTGCTATTACATTCGGCCACTGCGGGCAGCAAATGCAGGCGCTGCCACGGGTGGCATAAGACCTAGCTACACCACTGCTTGTTCACTTTATGGTGCTGCTCCGCCTGGTAGGTGCTGCAGCCCCGTTGCGGCTGCTGACCCTTGAGTTAGGAGTTTGAGGCCCTCCTCCCGCCTTCACCTCATCCCTGGTGGTCTAGTGGTAGAGCGTCACTGCTCAACTGCCAGGCTGCCCTATTGTCTCTCTTTTATGCTTTTCCCTGATTCTGCTTCTTGCCTTTATTCTGCTTTTTTTTTCCTTTTTCCTTTTCTTCTCTTTTTCCCACTCTTGCCCCTGCAATTCCCTGCCGCCCACCCCCTCCAGTGACCCATTCTGCTCCCGTGTTTCCTGCCTCCCAGATGTTCAGTCCCCCCACAGCACTATTTAATGGTGGCCGCCACTTGGCCACACTGCAGGTGCGCTGAAGGCATACCAAACGCAAGCCTGTTTGTACCCATCTGTGCCCGGACTACGCCCAGTACCTCGTACCCTAGTTCTCAGACCTTCGACTGCTACCAGCCAGCACCCTCCTCGCCCTCAACTCAGGACACCGTGCCGTCTGCCACCTCACATCACTGAAGTAAACCCCAAGACCCCTCTCCTGCCAGAACTGCAGCCACACCTTCAACCACGGCAATACGTCAGATCCTCTTGCCGACCAGCCGACCAACAGCGCACTCGACCGGCTCAATTGCATCCTTTTCAATATGCAATCCCTCCACAAACACACCACAGAAATCTGGGACCTCATTGATTCCGCCACTCACGACATTGCTGGGGGGACCTATGGTACCCCGCCAGCATTTCAAAGAATGATGCACTACATGTATTTTTACCATTGCAGCCACAATGTTAAATATGTTAAATGTTAAAAATACAGGATGCACCTGCCGCTATGGCGGGCGCATCCTAATTTCCCCCACGGGACCCCCGACCTTATGGCGGGACGTCCCTTTCCACGATGGGATGGCGGGCGGTCAAAGTCTTTATATGCATCAGCCAAAGTAGTTTCAGCCACCAAAGCAGATGAGAATGAGTAATTAGACCTTGGGATACTGATAAAGAAACAGACCAACCAAGAAAAGAAAATACAAAGCTCAACCAATAGAAATGAAGGAAAACAAAAGTGACAAGCCCAAGGACAAATAAGAAGTGAATACGATGTAAGCCCTTTCAAAGATATATTAAATACATTAGATTTCACAAGCACAGGTCATGCACTGTGCAGACAAAATCTAAAAGTGGGTACATATTGCTCAAATTTGCCCACGAGCTTAAAGGGTATGGTGAAGAAGGCTGAAAAACATCTAGCCTTTTCCAAAGGGCACAGAACCTTCCTTTTCCATTACTTCCCTCTTTGTTTGTTTATTGGTTTAGTTTTCTTTTTGCAATCGCTGTTGGCCCTTGGTGGGTTCTTTAAGCACCAGGAAGCTATCTTTCAGCAGCACACTCAATACCAACTACAACATTAATTGTAACAGATATAATCCAGTCATATCTGTAGCAATATCCAATGAAAGTAATATCAGTGTAACTCAATACACTTCTAAAGGACGCTATAAGAAGGGAACAATTACATTTAAAGGTCTGGGTGTGAAAATTGGTGTTTGCGGAGTACAAAATCCAAGATTGCTTTTTTCAACTGATGTTGTTTACAAAGAGGGGAAACAGCTTGTTTGAGCTTCATAAACTTGGAGCATGCCTAAAGAGTGGTTTGGTCTTTGTATAATGGTCCATAATACCTTTGAAACTGTGTGCAAGAGATGATCACATATTGAGGTTTTGTGAAAGTGATTGTGGGATCTCCCTGGAAAATCAAGATACAACATGTTTACAACTGCATCAAATGTTTGGAGGCACCTTAAGGTGCCACCAGTATCAGGCTCAGGGGACGTTTAGTGTGCAGCCAGGGAAAGTTACGTAAAGGCTCAAATAAATAATGAAAATGTAGGAGAAACAAAGAAATGTAGCCATGCGTGCGGCCATGAAAAGAATTCTTCAATTGCATTGGCGATAGTGGTTCCAGCTATAAAAGTGGATGAGACTTGGATGAGAATGAGTAATTAGCCCTCACTACCAAAAAAAAGGAAATACGAATCTCAGTGAATAAAACACAGGAAAGCTAAATTGACAGGCCCATGGACAAATAAGAAGTGAATAAGAAGTTAAGGCAGGAGGGAAGTCCTTTTAAAGATAAATTGAGTGCAATAGATTTCACAAGCACAGCGCAAGTACTGTACAGGCGAAAATAAAAATGGGCACCATCAAGTACTATGCTTCCTTACCCCCAGGTCCCTTATGTCCTCGTCCCATTCATTAACAAAGTGGAGATAATCATCTCCCCGACAGTAAAAACAAAAGAGGAATGCTGGGACCCTAACTCTTGCCCCTCCCACTGGGAGTACATTAGCAGTACTTACCCAGCATTCAATCTGCTTTGTTTTCTGTCTGTCGACAAATTTCGGATGTGGATGCTGGTGCTGCTCCTGCTGGGCTTGAGTGGCTTTCTTCATTGGTTTTTACCCGTCCTGCTGCCTGGCTGTGCCATCGGGGTGTCTGGTACTCTGCCTCTCGGCCTGCTGGGCTTGCTGTGAGGCTGGGTTTTCCCGGTCTGGCTCTTGCTTGCCGGCTGGCTGGCCCTTTGCGACTGATGCACTGGACTCCCGAATCCGTCCGGGTTGCTAGGCTCGACTTCCTGGGGCTCAGCCGGGTAGAAGTCAAGCCGTGTTTCATGGTTCCCCTGCCTTACTGTTTCCCCTGCACTGGTGGGGGTGTGTTTGGACGCCTTGGGCTGGCTGTGGCTGCGTGTTGACCAGGAGGAAGGGGAAGGGGGCTTGTTCTTTTCTCTGCCCCCCCCGCCCCCCCCCCCCCGGTGAGTCTTGCATAGCGGTTTCTTTTTTCCCTTTCTGTCCTTGCTCCTCCTTGTGCCTGCCGAGGTCGCAGGCATGCTGCCTCCTCTGTTGTTACCCTGCCTTACATGGCGGCTTGGCTCACAGTGTCTGCTTCCTCGGGCCCGCAGCCACGGTCATGCTGTGAGGGGTCTGGCGGTCCATCATCGGACTGTGGGTGCTACGTGCAGTGGGTGACTTCTGTATCCTGGGTGGAGTCTGTGTGTTTTCTGCTTTTGCTGGTACGGGTGTAGCTCCTGTGTCCTCATTGGGTCTGGCTCTGCTAATGCAGGTCCTTGCAGCACTTGACTGGGGCTCGTCGTGCTGTTTTTCCTCAGTTTCTTGCCGTGGGGGGGAAGGACGGGGCATGCTCGGGCTGCCTGCTGCACTGCCTTCTCGGGGCTGACTGTGGCCTGTTGGTTGCAGTTGCAGTCTGTTACTCCTGTGGTTTCTGGGGTCACATTTTGGGCATTGGTGCATTCTTTCTGGCTGCCTGTTGCTCCTTGTTGTGGGGGGGAAGTGGTGTGCTGGCCAGCTTCGGTGCTGGGATTGCTGGTTTGGTTTTGACATCAGCTCCCATTCCTGTGTTTCTGGTGACTCGCTTTCTCTAAAAGTGCCTGCCGTGAGGGACTGTGTCCTTCCTGGTGCTCATGCTTTGGCCGGTTGCTTTTTGGGTGCCTGTGGTTTGTGCCAGCTGCTACTTCCTCCCGTTTGGCTCTGTGACTTTGTGCGCTGCTTGTTTGCGTGCTGTGGGTTCTGGGTGGTTGACTACCTGCTGCCCTCAATGGTCGCCGTACGTGTGCGGATAGGCTTGGCTCCCACCATGTTTTGGCTCGGCTCGGGTCCCCCGGGCCCTGGCCGAATCCCTCCTTGAGGTGGCTTCTGCCTGCTGCGCACAGTCTTTCTTTCTGGTCCTAGTCTTTTGCAATATTTTCTTTGTGTTGCTGGTGTTCTGGCTCCTCTGTCCGGGTCCATGGCAGCCTCTGGGAGTAGGACCTTGTTACTGTTTCTGGCCCCCGGGGTGTTTTCACGTGGCGGGGGCTGTTTCCCCTGTGTGTTGTTGCTGGTTGCCTGCTTTTGCCCTGGTTGCCTTGTGCTCCTCCTGTGGTTCCCGTTTTTGGGCTCGTTCTTTTTTCCCTCTTGTGAGGTTCGACACTTTGTGGGAGGAGCGGCCTTGTTCTGTTTCTGCTGGGCCTGCCTCCTCCAGGTGCGGGCCGTGTGGAGGTTTTGGTAGCCTCTTCTGTTTTGACTTGATGCTGGCACTGCGAGTTGCTTGTTCTTCCTTCTGGGTGTCCTGTTTCCTCACCTGGTTGCTTTCCTTGCTGCTCCTGTGTCGCGTTTCCTCTTGGGGTGGTCCTTTGGCCATCCCTTCCTTTGCTTCCATCTTCCTCTTAGAGTGTGTTTGCACTCTGAGTGTTCTGTGCCGGTGGTTCCCTGGCAGGGTGCCTGCCTGGGTGGGCGGGGCTGTGGTCTCTGGCCTCTCTGTGTCTGATTTTGGACTGTGTCTTTTCCGCCTTCTTCACCCCCGGTGTTGCCTGGTTGCTGGGAGTGGTGCTGGTTTGGGTCTGTTTTGCGGCTGTCAACTGTGTGGGGTGTGCTTCGTGCCCAGCTCAGTCTCCACTTGGGACGTCCGGGTGCTGTTGGCTGTTTGTTTTGTCCACCTGGGGTTGCCTTGGGCCCTGGTCTTTGTTCTTCCTGGGGAGGGGGGCTTTTGGGGGCCTTTTACTTCATTGGGCCCTCCCTGACTCTGACTGGGTTTTGCCTGCTGGTCCCTGGTCTGATCTGGTCTCGGCCCTTTTTTTGTTGGTCGGTGCTGGTTTGTGTCCTGCTTGTGTGGGCCTGGGTGGTCAGGTGCTCCCAGCTTCTGCTGCAGACTGTTCTCCTCTTCTTTGTTGGGTTTGGCCCGGTCCTGTGGTCTCTGGCTGTGTGGTCTCCGCCTGTGGGAGGCGGTTCCTTCGGTGGTTGTTTCCGGCCTCTTGCTGGGGTGGGCTGGTTTTGCCCTGGTCTTCTGCCTGTGCGGCTGTTTCTGTCCTACCTGCATACCCCCCCTTTTTTTACTGTGGTCCTCTCTCTTCGGCTGTGTCTGTCTCTCTGTGCTCCCTCACTTTATTTGGGTGAGGCGGTCCCTGGGTGTTTGTCTTTCCACTTGGGTTGCCTGCCTGCTTGGCTACTGGTTTTCCGGGGCTGGTTGCTGCGGTTTGGGGGTTTGGTTGGGGGCTCTGTGGCTCTGGCTCCTTTGGCCCTTCCTGGCCTTTGCTTTCGCCTATGCCCTACTGGGTCCTTCCCTGTTTGGGGCCTTCCCAATATCCAGGTTGGGCCGCTGGGTTCTTCTGGTCGGGCAGGTTGCTTGGCTTCGGCCCTGGCTTCCTGTCTGCTAGCGCTCTGTTGTCTGGGTTGTGCTCTGGGGTTGTGTTTTCCCCTGGTCCTGCCCTTCCTTGGTGTGTGCTGGGCAGTGGTTTTTGTGGGCCTGGGTGGTGTGCTTGGCTTTGGTCCCGGCTTCTGTTGCCTCTCTGGTTTGCCTGGCTTTGGAGGTTCGTTTTCCCCCCCTTGGGGTCAGGGGTTTTGGGCTGCTGGCTCTGACCCGCCCCTTCCGGCTCTGTGCGGGTTCCGGTTGTTGGTCCCTGGTCTTTGCTGGCCTGTCTGTTGTTTGGTCAGATGTCTGCCTGGTCTCTTTGGGGGAGTCTCTGGCTGATTGTTCTTCTGCCCTGGTCTTTGTGGCCTTGGGGGTTGGTCTAGACTGCTCCTGCTGCTCTGGCGTTTCCTGTCAGTCTCCGGTTCGGTTGGGGCCTTGTTCCCTGTGGTGCATTTTTCATCCTGGGGTTCTGGTCTCTTGCTCTTTCCCTGTCCTTTTTGGTTTGGGTGGGTTCTGGCTGTCTGGTCCTCTTGAAGTTCTGTCGGAGTCTGGTTCTGTTGGGTTCTTGGGCCTGCTTCCTCCTGGCTCTGAGGACCTTGTAGGATGGCGTTCCTGGGGTTGTGTTCCTATTTCCTCAGCTTTCCTCTGTGTGCTTTTGCCTTTGCTGGCTCTTGGCTGGTTCCTGGGCTCTCGCTGTGGCTACGCCTCCCTGTTGGGGTGCTTGGTGGTTGTCGTTTGGCTGCCCTGGTGTTTTTTGGTGGCCTTTCTTTCCCGGGGCCTTGTCCTCCTCTGTGGGGTTTCGGGGACTTTGTCCTCTGGGCTTTCTAGGGGCCTGGTCATTCTGGTTTGGGGGGTGTTGGCTGGTGCCTGGCCGGTGCTTCCCTCCTTCTTGGTTTGGTCTGACCCCTTTTTGCCCTTTGTGCTTGGTTGCATCAGTGGCTGTGGGGCCTTCCTTTCGTCCCCTTTTGGGGCTGTGTGGTTATCGCTTTGTCTGTTGGGGCTTCCCTTCTTTCTTGTTGGGGCTCGCTCTATGTTTGTACTGCTGCGGGGTCCTGCGTGCCTGCCTGGTGGTGCTGGGCTTGTCGGCCTCTTTTTCTGGTGCGCTCCTTGGTCGTGTCCTATAGGGGCTTCTTCTTCTCTGGTCTGCTGCTGTCCAGGCTGTTGGTTTCTTTGGTGCCTGTTCCCTTCTGGGGCTTTGCCTTTGGGGTCTCTTTGGAGTTCCTCCTTTTTGGCTTAATTTTTGGCCTGGTCACCTTTGGCGTGCTCTCCTCCATTTGGTGGGTTGGGGTTTCCCTCTGGTTGGCCTGGGTCCTCTGCTTCCTGTTTCTCTGGTTAGCTGCCTCCTTGATATCATCTTCGGTTGACCTTGGTTCCGGTTTCCAGTCCTTGGTGGTTTCCCTTGAGGAAACAGAAATTTTATGTGGTCAGTGTGTCCCCCCACTCGCACCCTATCCACGTACCTATGCCTATGTTTGTCCATGTTATCATGTAATTCCTTTCCCGTGCCTGTGATAATAATGCCCCTGCATTTCCGTCTAATGTTAGTATGTCAGTTATTAGGCCTTCCAGGAATGAGACGTTAATTCTGCACTGAGGCCTACGTTGCCAATGCATTACATGGTACACGTTTGAATATCGAGAAGCACACGTTTTTTTGTGGCCCAGCTGAGCCAGGCCCTGAATTCAGGCTCTGAGCCTCTTCTGACTCTGAAAAGCTGCAGTTTAGGTATGCATCCCTGACCTCTCCCTTATTCCCTGCTCAGCCGAGAGGTGCCCGGCTTGGCCTGCCTGCCAAGACGGTGTTTTGCCTATAGTTATCTGCTCAGCTCCGCAAAAAAACACATTCCAGTCTAGTGAAAGAGGTAAACATATCCCGCCTGCAGAGCATAGGGCCTAGCCTTCCTGTATCCATGCAAGTGATTTACTGAACCTGTTGCCATAGTAGGCCCATGGCCCCACGCAATGCACGAAGAAATATATGCACACACTAGCATTTAGTGATGAATGGCTTTTACTCGAGAGACCTTTACTTCAGACAATACATCCTCCAAACACAAGATATAAGATATGCTAAAGGTGCAGGTCGTTCTGACATCTCCAACTCCAGACTCCTCTACTAGTGCTAAAGTTAGCTTCCCCCAGCTCTCCCCAGTAACACGTCAATTTCACGTCATGACCAGTTACACGTACATGTAGGGTAAAGGTTTCTGCTGACCCTGCAGACCTCCTCTATGCATCCACCCACCTATGACACACCTATGACTCATCATGTGAACACCCACGTGAACGCCTTTTTACACGCCTTCTTTCACGCCCATGTGTTCTTATCTCTCTTTTTCACTTGCTCCGCCTGGAGTGTTTCGCCTTCTCTATTCATTGCAATTGTATGGCTTTACTATATATAATGTGTTATGTGAATAAAACGTTGGACATCCCTTCCTGAACCTTAGTGGTGATGGAACCCGATTCTCCAGGGACTCGAGTCATCTGAATTAAAGCCCTTTTGACTCGGACACCACGGACTCTGCCTCTCATTTTATGAGCTATCCTTATTCTTTATTAATGTATAGAAACTATGTCCGGGTAATATTAAATTTACCACATAATTCTGGCGCCCGAATAGGGACTAGTCCCCTTCCCCACGCGCCGGCGATGTAAGCGCAGCCCCCTGACCCCTTCTATAGCGTGACGGACTTATAGTGTACACGTCAGCGGGATTTCCTGCCAACTCCCTCAGGCCCACGGACGAGACGGAGACTGCGACCAGGCATCCACACGAGGCGGTGAGGATTGCGGACCATCCCGACCAGAGCCCAAGCCGAGAGAGCAAGGTCCGAGGTATTCCGAGGCCCACCTGTTCCGAGGCGCATGCGCAGCAAGAAGCCGTAGCAGTCCAGTCCAGTATCGAGTATCCGAGGCCTTCAGTTTTGCTTCCCGGTGAGTACCGTTGTTGGGAACGCATATAGACGGGTTCATTTATTTGAGCCCGGTCAAGACGGGTCTGGGTACACAGACCCGGTACAGACGTGTCCATTTAAGTGGATGCGGTAAAGACGTGTCTCTTTATGAGACCGGTATGACTGTACTGTTTTAGCAGTGCATACAGTAAACGAGGATTATTAGTATCTGTTTCTAATGTTTTAATGTTTTAATGTCGTGGTATGAATGATTGTTTCCAGTTTATTATTGTGTCTATTGTGTTTTCGTTCAAGTTAGTTCAAACATACCGCTGTTTCCGAAATTACGTCAGATAGGGACCAGGAAAGGGATACTCGAGGAGGCAGTTCCCGTCCCGCCTAGGGACACTCCTGGACATTTTATGTACCAAAAGCATGGCCTAGATGCCATACTGTACTTAGATTTATGGGTGGATTACACAAAGGATCTGGAAGAGAAATATAGATGGCCTGTCTCAGGGACATGGGATGCTGATTGCATCATGAGAGTAGAGGAAGCACTGTGGAAAAAGAAAGCTAGACAATCCCAGAAAGATGCCATAGAGTTGTGGCGTAAAGAAGCGCATAGAAGAACAGAGAAAGAAATTCACAAAGCAGAGAGAAGTAGAGAAGCATTAGAAAAAGCCAAAGAAAAAGAACTAAAAGAAGAAGGTGAACGGGTTAAGGCAGAACAAATTGATAGACAAAGAAATGCCCTTATTAAAGGCATGTATCCCATCCTCGCCGAGGGCCTACCTAAAGTGACCCCGGAAGTACCCAGTAACTTGCCGCCACCACTGATCCCGACTAAACTCCGTAGTCATAAACAGACCACAGCGGATATTTTTCTCTCCT
Source organism: Lissotriton vulgaris (assembly GCF_964263255.1). Classification (NCBI taxonomy): domain Eukaryota; kingdom Metazoa; phylum Chordata; class Amphibia; order Caudata; family Salamandridae; genus Lissotriton; species Lissotriton vulgaris. The sequence continues at coordinate 100,999,598 of NC_141689.1, read as the reverse complement.
CCTATTTAGACGACGCTGCTCCGGAGTATGTAAATGAAGATTTACCTCCTCCCAACCCTACAAATCCTCCTGCCACCATCCCTACCAATCCTTTTCACCCATCACCCGTAGTACAAGATCAACCCACATTATCAGCGGCAGCGCTGGCAGTAAAAGCCGACTCAAGCTTAGGCGACTCAAGTCAAGGAGCATCAGGAGGGGGGCCCACTGGAGATATACTGCACACCCCACCACCAATGAAACGAACACTACGAGATTTAGCACTACAACACACGCCAAAACCAATGACACCAGCCTCCCTTAGACAGTCCCTTACCGATTGTATATATGATCCAGTACCAGGTGAGGGTGCAATGCTCATATACTCAATACGTTTAAGACGCGTTGCAGACTATTTGATCACTTTACCAGACATGAAAGAACATTTAGACAGAATATACCACTTCATTAGGACGGGGGAGGGACCAGAAAGTATACATGAGGCCATGGCAAATAGAAAAGTGGAGCTTCAACGCATGCTCTTACAGTTTTTGGTAAATTCTTTGATCAGGGAACGGGACCAGCCATATAAAGAAGTAACTAAAGGTATGAGGACTTGGAGTGACATTATAGCTGTTGGTAAACATGATACACAGAACAGAATAGAAAGCATGTACAGGAAAATTCGTAAAGAAATTCTTGATATACACGAGAAAGAACGAGCTGAGAAAGAGGACGACGAAGTCTCAGAGGACGATGATATAGTAACAGAGGAAATAAATAAAATGAATTACGTAGGTAGGGCAAGACCGTTTGATAGACCCATACACCTAGATTACAATAAACGTTCCCTCTCTCCAATACCAGAACGATATTCCCTCGAACACCTATTCCAAGCTACTGAACATGCACTGAAAAAACGAGTAGGGAGTAGCGAACTTAGTACTATGCATGAACAGGAACTAGCCCGGTCAGCAGTTCAATGGGCTGGTAATTCTAACATATGTAAGGATGACATAGTAGCGCAAACATTTTTGAGTCTTCCTCCGGAAGAACAGTGTTTAGCTGGTATTTACATGATTCAACATCTCATCACTTTGTATGAGAGTCAGCATTCTGATCCCGGTCCCTTGTATAAATTATTGGACGATTTACTCCTAGCAAGATGGAGAGGCCTAGGTACCGAATTAATTAATGTCATTCTAGATCAACGACATAAGTACTTGACTTTTCTGACCCCGCACTTGGTTCCTGCCCCACACCAAGAAAGAAAGACCTTTTACATAGACAGACAGAATCCCCTACGAGAGGTTCATCCCGTTAGGACTGCAGGGGGTGCACTTCAACGAGTATATGTTTACACTCCCTTGACGAAAATGGAATTATTAGAAATGAAAAAATGACTGCCCTGTCACGATAAAGACCCAGGCGGGTTCCATCGGGAATTAAAAGACATGCTCCGCATGGGGGAGTACACATACGCTGATACCCTTAAATTATTGAAAGTACTGTTACCAGCAGGCATTTACGAAAAGCTTAGAGAAAAAGAGTGGGAGGTGGGAGAGAAAAAAATTAGCTGGACAGAATTAGAAGACGAAGATAAACTCTGAGCCCCAGGTATTGGTCTCGGGGGCAAAGCTAAAGAGTTACCCGAGCTATTGATACAGGTTTTGCCGAGATTATTGACTACTAAAAAGGAAGATTGGGATGCTATTTCAGCCTGCAAACAGAAGCAAGATGAAGACACTAGTGATTTTTATTCTAGATTCGAAAAATGTTTTATTATTAACAGTGGCCTGAAGACAAGTAGTGAATCGTATCCACATCTTTTTGTGACCAAATTAGTAGAGAATTCTTTACCACAGATCAAAAATAGAGTACTGAAGGTTGAGAGTACCTGGCAAGCAAATAGGCTTTCCCAAATGTTACAAATGTTACAGTACCATCAGAACCGAATTAGAGAAGAACAGGAACACGAAAAGAGACGCATGAAAGATACGAAAATGAAAGTACTAGTTGCTCAATCAGTTCCAGCCGGTGGCCAGAAAAAGGGCGCGGCACCTGTCAAAGGGAACTGTAACTACTGTAAACAGCCAGGTCACTATATAAATGAATGTGCTGTCCTGAAACACAATATAGCTACAGGCAAGACGAAAGAAAGACCGCGTCCTCCTAGACAGGATAACATTCCGCAGAACACACAAACGCCACAGAACGCGCAACAGACAGTAGCTGTACCCCAACCCATTGCTGCCACACAACATGTCACGCAACAAATGTACCAGTATGCACAGTCAGACTACCCAGATTATCAACAGTACTCATGAAACAGCCTAGAGAGGGAGGTTGGCTTGCCCCTTATTGAGGTTCCTGTAGATCAAGAGGGTCCCTATGTACATAGTCATGTATTGGGGAAAGACAGAAAATTTCTGATTGACACAGGGGCGAGCAGAACTACCATCAGTCATGACGAGGTTCCAGGGGCACCCCTCTCAGGCTCACAGAATGTTTCCCTGGGATTTTCAGGGAAGCCTATTGTTAACGAAGTGTCAAAGCCAGTTTCCCTAGAAGTTGGTCCATTGTCCCGCACTACAGACTTGTTGCTTACTAAATCATGTCCAGAAAACTTGCTAGGAGCAGTGATTTGTTGTTTTCCAGAAGGAGTGAGATTGTTTTTACGAGATTTTAAAGGACATTATGTATTGAGAGATTTTGACCCCAGACTCCAGAATGTACCACGTGAGTAAAGACAGTTCCCAACAGGTATTATGCGGAGACAATTTTGGAAATGTATGCAATATGCATTACAAAGAAAGGAAAACCAAGGAGTCAAAGGCTTTTCAGAAAGGGTAGTCTTATTTTCATAAGCAATAGGAAAAAACTTTCAAGGGTCAATACAGTTAAAGCAGCACTGTACAGAGTGGATCTTGTGACAACCCGGTGACACTTGGTGCAGGTGCTATATACAATCAGTGACAAGTGGGTGTGCAAGTGTTTAAAAACAACAGCAAAGGCGACGCATTAATCAAGGTATGAACATCAGATAATGGCCCCAATAGAGACAAGTAACCATCACTTGAAACACAATTATTTGTATGGGAGCACAAGACGTGAAATGCGTCGTGAAATTCAAGCTGTCTAGTCGACGGCGTTTCGATCCCCGTTGGTTGGGATCCTCATCAGGACGGGGTTGTCGATGGGAACAGTGACTTAAGCTCTGGCAGGAAGACGTGGTTGAAATCCTGTTTGTAGACTCGATCGTCCAAGGTTACTGTATGTTTCTTCCGTCTGGGCAGCGAGTAATACTGGCGAGGCCTGACTGAATCAGGGCTGTGGGCCGTAACCGGGAGTCTGCTGTCAAAACGGGTTGCAGGCAATGAATGCCTGCAACCCGTAACCTTGGACGATCGAGTCTACAAACAGGATTTCAACCACGTCTTCCTGCCAGAGCTTAAGTCACTGTTCCCATCGACAACCCCGTCCTGATGAGGATCCCAACCAACGGGGATCGAAACGCCGTCGACTAGACAGCTTGAATTTTACGACGCATTTCACGTCTTGTGCTCCCATACAAATAATTGTGTTTCAAGTGATGGTTACTTGTCTCTATTGGGGCCATTATCTGATGTTCATACCTTGATTAATGCGTCGTCTTTGCTGTTGTTTTTAAACACTTGCACACCCACTTGTCACTGATTGTATATAGCACCTGCACCAAGTGTCACCGGGTTGTCACAAGATCCACTCTGTACAGTGCTGCTTTAACTGTATTGACCCTTGAAAGTTTTTTCCTATTGCTTATGAAAATAAGACTACCCTTTCTGAAAAGCCTTTGACTCCTTGATTTTCCTTTCTTTGTAATGCATATTGCATACATTTCCAAAATTGTCTTCGCATAATACCTGTTGGGAACTGTCTTTACTCACATGATACACCCATCCCAACGAGGTTTATGGGTTCTCTCCTGTTGTTCTCATACCAGAATGTACCACAGCATTTATGGGCACAAGGTCCGACTGATGTAGGTTATATGCACATTACACCATACTGTGTCACACTCAAGCAAGGAGTTGTACTGCCACGTATCCGAAAATACAAGTTGCCACCTGATGCTGTAGTTGCATTACTGAAAATTGTTGACAAACTCATTGCACAAGGGGTGGTTGTAGAAACTGACTCCAATGTGTGTAATTCTCCTATCATTCCGATTCTTAAACGAACTGACCCAAATGCACCACCGGTCTACAGATTAGTGATTGACCTCCGAGAACTGAACAAATGCATAATACCCCAGTACCCAGTGGTCCCAGACATTTCTTCACTATTGACTGCAATTGAATCCGAAGCGACGTTCTTTACTGTAATTGATCTCAAGAACGCCTTCTTTAGTGTCCCGATCCATGCAGAGAGCCAATACCTCTTCGGATTCTGTTTAAATGGCCGAAGCTTCAAATTTACGAGGGCTCCTCAAGGGTTCACAGAAAGTCCTAGTATTTACAGTCAAGCATTGAAAAGACAACTAGACAGTATTCACATGCCTACTGACACTGCATTGCTCCAATACGTTGATGATCTTTTGATCACAGCACGAACAGAACGAGACTGCGAACGTGCATCATTGACAGTCTTATACTTCCTGGCAGACAAGGGGCACAAAGTGTCCCCTTCAAAGCTACAATTCTGTGCACAGCAAGTGGTGTACCTTGGACACTTGCTGTCCATGAGGGGTAGACAGTTGACACCTGACCGCATTCAGTTAATTGCACATCTTCCACAGCCCAAGACACAAAAGGAAGTACGGGCCTTCATTGGCCTCACTTCTTACTGCAGACAATGGATTCCTCAGTACGCATATCTAGCCAAACCACTCATACAGTTGACAACACAGGAGGCAGCGACTTCGACTGTCCTCCCTTGGACTCAGGAACATACACTTGCATTTGACGAATTGAAGAAAGCCCTATGTCAAGCACCAGTTTTAGCGACACCATGTTACAGCAAACCTTTTACACTTTTTGTCACCGAACGCGATGGCACAACATTATCTGTCCTCACACAAGATCAGGCAGGAAAACACAAGCCTTGTGCTTACTTTTCTAGTACATTGGATCCAGTGGCCCAGGCTCTGCCTGCGTGCCTAAAATCAGTTGCAGCAACAGCTCTAGCAATCAGACAAAGCGATTCCATAGTGTTAGGACAACCTCTGACAGACAAGTTCCACACTCAGTGGAAGTTCTCTTGAACAGGACACAGACACAGCACCTGACTATAGCAAGACTGACAGGATATGAACTGACATTGTTCCAACCACACATAGAGATCCGACGTTGCAATACTCTGAACCCTGCTACACTTTTGCCCTCGATCACAGCAGACCCTGCACCACATGACTGTGTGGAAGTAATTAACACAGTGACGAAGCCAAGACAAGACTTGACAGACATTGCATTACCCGACCCAGACCTGACACTTTATGTGGATGGTTCATGCATGAGAACAAGCACAGGAGAGCTAGTGGCCGCATATGCAGTGACCACCGATACTGAAGTCATAGAGACACATCGTATTGACACCCTGTCTGCCCAAGCAGCAGAGCTCATCACTCTGACCCAAGCCTGCATACGAGCCAAAAACCTGAAAGTAAATATATACACGGATTCACAGTATGCATTCGGAGTCGTACACGACTTTGGAGTCCTCTGGCAGGAGAGAGGTTTTCTGACCTCTCATGGGGCCAAGATTCAGCATGGTCCCCTCATTCAAGCTCTGTTAGATGCAATACATTTGCCTACAGCCATAGCCATCATGAAGTGCAAAGCACATACTAAAGTCACTGATATCATTTCCCAGGGTAACGACCTGGCAGATCGAACAGCTAAACTTACAGCTCAGACTCAAATAGACATTCCAACTGACACGACAAAAACAGAAGTATCATCACTGACAAATTGCATGACAGTCAGGGATCCCTCACAAGATGTACTCGACATACAGACACATGCCACTCCAGGCGAAATAAAGAAATGGACTGAACAAGGAGGGGTCCAGACAGATCAGGGATGGATGACAAAAGGCAAGGCCACGTGGTTCCTCCCTGACTCCATGGTTCAAGTTATCATAAATACAGCACATAGTCCAGTACACTTAGGAGAAAAAGCCATGTTAGACAGTTTACAGAACATCTGGTTCAACAAACATCTACGTGCAGCAGCGAAACAGAAAGTGCGTACCTGCATGATCTGTTGTCAGTTCAATCCAGGCAAAGGCATTCCCATGGAGCAAGGTGGATTTCATCCTCCTGACCACCCTTTTGAAGTCCTCCAGATGGATTATATTCAGATGGACAGATGTCGAGGATTCAAGTATGTCCTCGTAGTTGTATGTGCACTATCTAGATGGACAGAAGCGTACCCAGTCCCAGATTACACTGCTGTGACCACTGCCAAGCAGTTGGTCCGAGAATTCTTCCCGCGATACGGCTTGCCCCGTGTCGTGTACTCAGATAATGGCCAGCCATTCTCTTCTGAACTAATGAAACAAGTATCTCTTCTGTTAGGGTACCAGTGGAAATTCCATTGCATACGACACCCAGAGGCGGCTGGTCTCGTAGAGAGACACAATCAGACTCTCAAAACAAAGTTAGCGAAGGTCTGTGCAGAAAAAGGCGTGGATTGGATGGTAGCCTTACCGGTTGCCCTCTTTTAAATGCGTATGGTAGCCCATTCCAGAACCGGACTATCCCCGTACGAGGTTGTTTTCGGTAGACCGCCGAATATGTGGGGTACGCCTATACCACGGAAAATTACTGATGTCGACAGTACTATGCTGACAGATTACCTGGCTTCCTTGATGTCTGCACTCCTTTCTTGTCATTCACAGGTTGCAGCTGCCTTCCCCGACAACACCCAGGTGAAGACTCATGCAATTGTTCCGGGAGACCTGGTGTTTGTTCGTAACTTTGACCGTTCAAGTCCTCTGGAGCCCCGCTGGCGAGCGCCCAAATTCGTCTTGTTGACGACGAGGACTGCCGTCAAGGTCGAGGGGAGAAAAGGCTGGATCCATGCCCATCATGTGAAGCGTTTCCATGGACTTGGTTCAGTGAAAGACTCTGAGGACTGTCCCGATAACATTGACTCTAAACTTTCTTTGTTAGAAAAGACTCCGCAACAAGAATATAGACAAAAGTTACGGTCTAATAAGTCAGACAGCGTTTAATTGTTTAAGTCCCCCTCGGGTGAAGCGGTTAGACAGGTTCCTGACATGTATAAGATCATAGACCCAAATAGCCAGAGTGATAGGCAGAAAGAGATGAAACAAAAGTACTGCAAGAACTTACGCAGTAGATGCATAGTAACTCTGATCATTATGTTTTTTCTAAGTATATCGATTATATGTATAAGCTTGACGCTGCATGTTTTCTTTCCTCCTCTTGGTTTACACATACATTCTTCCTTCAATGACACTGTAGAGCACACATTCAGTGACCTGCCACCCCATGAACTGTCATATCGACTAGCACTACGCAACAATACTTTTATTCGTATGTTACATCATTCTCACCAGACCAGCAATGTAACGAATTGCTGGGTATGTGGCCGACTCCCACCTTATCAGAAAATGGAGGGAGTTCTGCCCCTCTTTCCTTATCCGTTTTCGCACAATGGTTCGTGCGGAGCCTGGTTTGCTTTAATGTCATCAACACAAGACAGACAGTCCACGAATTCCCAGAGTGAATGGATTTGGGGGGACCTGAATATAGTTATGAATAAGGCATGTTTTCCCGATAAAGATGGTTTTCCCCAAAGGAAAGGAACAGATCTAGAAAATGAAGTGTACGAATTGGGAAATGTTTCCCTTAATCTTATGATTCTGAATGTCCAGTCCGAGACCAATACAGGTTCACCGTTTATAACAGTCTTACCGGTGAAAGGTGAATTATGCGTTAGGAAAAATGGTTCAGTGCACTTAGGACACAGTGATTGTAATACTGTGGTCGAATTCAATGATAAAGGAAAATCTACTTTCAAAGCTTCCCGCCATTCCTATTTCATTTGCGGTCAGACAGCCTATGTACATCTGCCTTTAGACTGGGGTGGAACGTGTTATATTGCGTTCCTACTGCCACCTGTTTTTCTAGCCCCGTCCCATTATCATCGAGATTCCCAACTCGTACATGTAAGACACAAGAGGGAGACCGAGTCCCCGGTTGTCGATCAGACTGAGACAGCATTGGAGCAATATATAGATTTCAATAAAGGATTCTTTTTCTTCATAGGTCCTATCCAAAACAGTAAATTAATACGTAGATTAACCAGAACTTTGGAAGCAGTAGTGAATGAGACTACTTCTGCCTTAGGTAACTTGACCGAGGAGCAGTCTGCTATGAGACTTGTTGTTCTTCAGAACCGCCTTGTTCTTGACGTCATCCTGGCCGATAGGGGCGGAGCTTGTAGAGTGATCGGCTCGAGTTGTTGTGTGTTTATTCCTAATAACGCACCATCAGTGTATGCAGCGATAACAAGGCTCCATAAGATAGCTCACGAGATGCACCAGAACCCAGGCACCTGGACTTGGTCCGGTTGGCTCTGGAGTGTGATATCAGCCTGGGGATGGAAAGTATTGTCATTCCTAGGAATAATACTGCTTGTAGTATTTAGTTGCTGTCTCTGTCTGCAATGTGGCCCAGCGATTTGCGGCTTGTGTGCCACTGCCTATATTCCCCATCCACGTTCACGTTCCCGTGCACAAATGAAAAAAGACGAGCAAATGATGCTATATGAACAAATAGATGGTCTCATGAATATAGATGTATCCTGAAGGGCACAGTAGGGGACAAGGACGGAATGAGGAAACAGAAATTTTATGTGGTCAGTGTGTCCCCCCACTCGCACCCTATCCACGTACCTATGCCTATGTTTGTCCATGTTATCATGTAATTCCTTTCCCGTGCCTGTGATAATAATGCCCCTGCATTTCCGTCTAATGTTAGCATGTCAGTTATTAGGCCTTCCAGGAATGAGACATTAATTCTGCACTGAGGCCTACGTTGCCAATGCATTACATGGTACACGTTTAAATATCGAGAAGCACACGTTTTTTTGTGGCCCAGCTGAGCCAGGCCCTGAATTCAGGCTCCGAGCCTCTTCTGACTCTGAAAAGCTGCAGTTTAGGTATGCATCCCTGACCTCTCCCTTATTCCCTGCTCAGCCGAGAGGTGCCCGGCTTGGCCTGCTTGCCAAGACGGTGTTTTGCCTATAGTTATCTGCTCAGCTCCGCAAAAAAACACATTCCAGTCTAGTGAAAGAGGTAAACATATCCCGCCTGCAGAGCATAGGGCCTAGCCTTCCTGTCTCCATGCAAGTGATTTACTGAACCCGTTGCCATAGTAGGCCCATGGCCCCACGCAATGCACAAAGAAATATATGCACACACTAGCATTTAGTGATGAATGGCTTTTATTCGAGAGACCTTTACTTCAGACAATACATCCTCCAAACACAAGATATCAGATATGCTAAAGGTGCAGGTCGTTCTGACATCTCCAACTCCAGACTCCTCTACTAGTGCTAAAGTTAGCTTCCCCCAGCTCTCCCCAGTAACACGTCAATTTCACGTCATGACCAGTTACACGTACATGTAGGGTAAAGGTTTCTGCTGACCCTGCAGACCTCCTCTATGCATCCACCCACCTATGACACACCTATGACTCATCAAGTGAACACCCACGTGTACGCCTTTTTACACGCCTTCTTTCACGCCCATGTGTTCTTATCTCTCTTTTTCACTTGCTCCGCCTGGAGTGTTCTGCCTTCTCTATTCATTGCAATTGTATGGCTTTACTATATATAATGTGTTATGTGAATAAAACGTTGGACATCCCTTCCTGAACCTTAGTGGTGATGGAACCCGATTCTCCAGGGACTCGAGTCATCTGAATTAAAGCCCTTTTGACTCGGACACCACGGACTCTGCCTCTCATTTTATGAGCTATCCTTATTCTTTATTAATGTATAGAAACTATGTCCGGGTAATATTAAATTTACCACACCCTGTTGGCCTGTTGTGGCTTGCTGGCCGGTTGGGTCACTGGGGGTCTTCTTTTTGTGTGGCATCCTCGCTGTCTTTTTGTTGTGGGGGCCTCTGTTGGGTTTTTGTTGGTGTGTTCTCCCCCTTCCTTGTTCAAGGAGGATGCCTGGTTTGTGCTGGCTGCCCTCTGTGGGTTGTCCTTTTCTTCGGCTTGGTCGTCTCCCATTTGTTTTGGTGGGTGGGTTTCCCTAGTTGGGTGCTCTTCCGGTTGTTTCCTCTGGTTCTCCAGTTTTTGCTTCGCTTGGGTTGCTGCCATTGGTGTGGTTTCCTGGGTGTGCTTTAGGGTTTGGAAGGCCGGGTTTTCTGCTTTGGTATTCTTTACTTTGTTAATGAATGGGACGAGGACATAAGGGACCTGGGGGTAATGCTCTATTACTGACCGGTAATCTTCATTACTCCAGGTCCCATTGTCCTCCTCCCATTCATAAGCCCCGCCCTCCCTTCCAGACGTCCGTCCATCCTGTAGGGGCTGGTTGTTCAGGCTGAATGCTGGGTAAGTACTGCTTATGTACACCCAGAGAGAGGGGCAAGGGTTAGGTTCTGAGCATTCCTCTTTTCTTTTTTCTGTCGGGGAGATGACCATCTCCACTTTGTTAATGAATGGGACGAGGACAATGGGACCCAGAGTAATGAAGATTACCGGTATGTAATAGACCATTTGCATGCTTGCCTGCATCATAATTCATGTAAATTTTAGATTAACATGTTCAAAGAGCTGCTTTTCGTGATAGAGACCTTGTTTCAAGGGGGATACTACAATCCATAAATAATCCAAGCCACAATCCGAAATCAAATGTGGATGAGCCAATAGGCCTGCATGTAATATAGTGACACATGTGAACAAAATGTTTGCACATCTGTGTTTCTATGCATCAGTACAATAAAACCAAATCTATTGGCCATGCATGACCTCAGAAGACTGGTAAGGCTGCCTGTGTGCATGTGCAAAGGTGATGTAGGTTTACAATATGAGAACTCTATGAGCCAGATATATCAAGATTCCGTTTTGCGAATCCTAAATAGCGATTTTTTGCGAATCGCTATTTAGAATTCGCAAAATGGAATGTATGTACAAAATCGCTATTTTTTAGCGATTCCTTATTATTCTTTATTTGTGAATTCGCATTTTGCGAATTCGCAAATAAAGAATAATTTCCAATGCATTCCTATGGGCCAGGAGGCCCATAGGAATGATAGTGCAATAATTCTCAAATTGCGAATTCGCAATTTGCTAATCGCAATTTGAGAATTATTTCAAGGGTGCAGGGGTGTTTCTTAAAGAAACCCTGCTGCACCCCTGAAATGTACATGTGGTACCTATGGGCATGTATGTGTGTCACATGCCACACTCACAAATGACAAATAGGGCATTTTTAAAAGAAATCGCAAATTACCACCAAGTACAAGTTGGTGGTAATTTGCGATTTCTTAACACAAAATCGCAATTTCAAAATGTGTCATACATATCATTTAAGGAATCGCAAAATTTGCGATTCCTTAAATGCTATGGCAAAATAAGGAATCGCAAATAATTGCGATTCCTTAAATTGCGATTTTTTTCATACACATGAAAAAATGCAAATCGGCCGTTTACGAGTCGCAAAGGCCGGAATTCTGCGAATTTCGGCCTTTGCGACTCGCAAAAGCCTTGATACATCTGGCCCTATATATTTTTGCATGAAATGTTCTATGTGTGACATTTGTCAGTGCCTGACAAATGGGGCCGATTCACAGAAATAATCTGAGATAAAATACTAAATGTACTTCTTTTGGTATTCACAGAAGGCATTTAGTAGTAGTAAAGTTAGGATTCCTAACTGTACTACTACTAAATGCCTTTTGTGAATACCGAAAGTTGTAAAGTTAGGATTTTGTCTCAGTTTATTAGCATCAAAGTTAGAAGTCCTAACTTTAATATTACTGAATGCCTTTTGTAAATGACAAAAGTAGTAAGTTTGGGATTTTATCTCAGATTAGTTCTGTGAATTGGCCCCATGGTTTCTACTGTCCAAGTATTATGGCAATTAACTGTTTGTCAGAAAAAAATGGCCACTAGAACTGAAGATATCTTAATACAAAGCCAATTCTGGTGTTATTTTCTGAAATAGGAAAATATATATGCCAGTGTACAGCTCTCTGTTAAGAACTATCTACAAGAAGAAAGATAACTGAAATGCAGGCCCCGATTACGACTTTGGAGGTACATGGGACCGCTAGATCCATGGTGGCGATCCGACCACAGCCACATTGTGGGGCCGCGGGCAGTATTCCAAGTGTGGCAGTCGGACCACCAATGAATCACTGCGACCGCCGTGTATCAAAGACCCTGCAGCCATCTTGCAGCAGTCTGTGGCCAAATATGCTAGTGGTGCCCCATCAGCACTGCAGAGCATATTTTGAGTTGCCTCACCGCCACCCTTTCTTTTCATGAGCCCTTTTTATGGGGGCACCTGTTGTGCCTGCCTGTAAATATGCACCCTCAGTTCCCGCACTGTATGTATGCCACACCGTGCAGTCAGGTGCAGGAAGTGCTCTAAAAGCAGTGGTCTGCCAGTTAGGCTCTTTTATGAGCCTCACAGACAACCACAGGACTGCCCGCCAGAGCAGGAAAAAACTTCTGATCTGGTGGGTGTTCGCACAATGGGTTTGGCGGTCCCAAAGGGACTGCTAAACTCATAATAAGGCCCTTATTGTATATCAAAACATCGATATACAGAAAGGAGCAGACACAGTCATTCTTATTCCTTCCTCCAAAATTCTCCTCAAGATTCCACATAAATGTCGGAATCTAGAACACCCGCAGAGACATGCTCAAAGGAATGCCACCACAATAAATACAAATGAAAGCAAACAATATACATTTATTAAATGACTATACCTATTTACAAAATGCAACACATCTTCTCCCTTGAGAAAAAATGTATTTGCATTTAAATTCGATATATAAATAACAACTTTAATATTTATGAGATAAGTTCCTGACCCTAACTAAACAAAACATGACTTAAATTGTCAATAATATCAAAATTCAACTCATTACCTTGCTTTCTGCAGAGTCTACTGTTTCCACCACCTTAATCAAGGGCGAAGTCAAGAATATGGCGAAGAGTGCAATCATATATTTAACTGGAGTGAACATTGACCACGTTATGTCAGTAGCCAAAGTGTGCCAAGGCATTTTAGTAATTATTGGCTCACACACATTACGTCTTAAGGCTCTCCAAGATTTTTCTGAATTGGCACCCCACACACAAATCCTCACCATCCTTTTCCACGCAAATATCCATTCCTGGCCACCAATACCATTTTTTACTCTTTACACCATGACCCTCATGGCAACATTTCACAATACTATCTTCAATGTACACAGTGGAACAATATTGTCACCTCTATATACGAATACATGAACCACTGATAGCTCATTCTTAATCCCCCAAAATGTTTCAAATCCTTAAAAATCTTTAATTTTCTTGGCCAAACTTGTTCTACACATCCTATACGTTGCTGTAGTACAGTATGTATTACATATTCCATATTCTAACTTTCTTTCCTTAATTTAGCTCTTCCATGATCATGAATTAGAGCAATCTGAAAATCATCCCACTCATTTTCACTTTCCTGTATGTCAGTAGGCATACCTGATAGAGAATCTGCAAGAACATTCTGTTTACATAGCACATACTCCACTTCATATATAAAATTATGTAATCTTTCAATTCTGGCGGATGCACTTAACAGCCCTTCCATGGTCAATAGTTTCATTTAAGGTGTGTGGTAATTGAGCACCCTGTATTATTCACTCCACACAAATGATCTAAAATGTTCAAGAGCCCACACAGAAGCCGGAGTCTCTTTTTCAATTACTGACAATGTTTCTTCCACGCGTGATAATGCAAGAACTCCCCTCCAGTCCTTTATAGCTCGCATCCATAGTAACAATATTTTGTAATTCAGGGTGCCACTGTTGCACCATCATGCATATTAGAAGTTTCCCCACCGCCAGCCTTTTCCTACATGGCCCCCTGTGCACAGGGATGCATGCAAGAGAAAACATGTTTTGCCCCTCTGTCTGCATGCACACCCTTTCCTGCACGGCATGGACTGCAGTCCATGCATGCAGGAGCAGCCTAAGGCACTCTCATTGAGGTGCCTTTTCAATAGGCACTGCAATGGGACTGCCACGCCTCCCACCTGCCAGACAACGAGGAAAGTCGTAATCTGGCGAGTGGGCGGCAGTTGAATTTGGCAGTCTGGTTGCGGGGAGCTGGATTGCCGGCCCAATCTCAAACCGCCAAAGTTTTAATCAGGCCCTATGTTTACAACACCTGTGTCACTACCACACATTACTTTACATTAATTTTTGGAGCTAGATATTTAGCATGCATGTATCATTACTATGTATTATCTTACCATCAGAGTAATTACTACTAGTTTTATTACCACACATATTTTACTACCGGTGCTGTTAGTACTTATGTGTTTTATCACAAATATGTAAGTATATAAGTAAATATATGTTACAGGGATTTCGTAATAATTAATTTTATAATTATTTTTTATATACTTTTTTAATGATAATAACTTTTAGAGACAGGATGTAAGGGATATAGGGGTATTGATTGGGGAATTGTATTAATACTCAGGTATTAATTGTTCTACTTTAGTAATAATAATTGTACATTTTAGTATTTTTAAATTAATGGAAAATTAAATTATAAAATATTTAATAAAGATGCAAAATGAGTGTTTCCAGACGGAATGCTGGGGATATAGGTGTATTATGTGGGTATGTGTATTAATACTCAGCTTTGGTATTAATATTTGTGAATTGTAATGTTTTTTTAAATTAATGAAACTTTATAAATAGCTAATAAAAATGTACTTTACTTCCAGAATGTTAGTGATATATGGGTATTGGGTGAGTATGTGTATTATTATTCAGGTATATATAATACTTTAGTATTAGTGTTTATTTATTGTAATTGTTTTAAATTAATGATAATTTTAATTATTAAAATATTTCAGGGATGGGATGTAAGAGATACAGGGATATCCTGTGAGGAAGTTTAGTAATACACAGTATCAATGTGTATACAGTTTGGTTGTATTAAAATCAATGAACATTTAAAATTGTAAAATATTTAATAAAAATGGAAGCATTAGTATTTTGGGAAGGGATGCGACGTATATAGGGGTGAGTAAGTGTATTAATACCCAGGCATTATTGTTAATTCCCTAGTATCAATATTTATGAATTGTAGCATTTTTAAATTAATGAGAATTATATTTATTAAAATATTTAATATTGTTTTAAAATCTTTATTTAGGGAGGGGATGTAAGGTATATATGGGTATTGGGTGGCGAACAGTACTACTGATATTTATTAATTGTTATATTTTATAAAACTGTAAAATAATGTTTAGGGATGGATGCATGGATATAGGTGTTTAGGTGGGGAATTGTATTCATTTTAATAATTTAGTATTGATATGTAAGATTTGGAATTTAGCCAAAATAATATTAGTATTATCATTTAAAATGTTAAATTGGTATTTGGGGATGCGATGTACGGGATATAGGGTATTTTTTCAGGAGTTTCATTAATACTTAGGATATCATTAGGATGGCGGGCGGTTGAAGTAGAAAAGGACCGCCTGCCATAAGTGCGGCGGTCCCGTGGGGGTCATTAGTATGCGCCTGCCGCACTGGTGGATTTATCCTGCATTCTTGACATTGTAGAATGCCAAAAAGTCATGTTGTGCATATTCATGCACAACGGGGCAGGCACCGCGCGGTGCCTGCCATGTTGTGAATGAAAGTGCAGGGGGTACCATTGGTACCTCCATTTGCACCACCAACCACACAACTTCCTGGGGGCCCGCTACGGGACCCCAATAGTAAACACTGCATGGTTTTTTGTGGTGGCGTTGCTGCCGTGGAAAGACAAATCCTTGCATGTATTATAATATGGATGGCGGTGTCTAACAGACTCCACCACCATATTAAAACCTTTTCCGCCCGGTCGACTCATCGACTGGGCGGATAACCAGCAGACGGTCTTTCTGTCCGCCCGGGTCCCCCCGCCATAGTAATATGGCGGGGGAATGGCATGCGAGCAGGAAATAATGTTGTGCGGATCGCCACCGCCATGCGGGCGGTGGCGATTCGCCCGACATTCTAATGGGCCCCAGAGGTATTGTAGTAGTTGAATATCATTAAAAGGAATCACACTGATGTAAGTTACATTTTTTTGTTATTATATACAAATATATTTTATTGAATTTCTAAGATATTATATATTAATTTACAAACATGTACATATCAAAATTATATTTTAACACATTATTTGAAAAAATGCAAATATAATACAAAGGTTTAATATTTATAATATTTATTTACAGATAGTTTAAAATTAACAAAACATTTACAGAATGGTAAATAACACATCATATTTTAGAAAAATATTAACACATTTATTGAGACATGTAACATATTTATTCAACACTTTATACATTATTATTTCACGGTTTATCAATAATTCTTTTTTGAACGCTTCAGCTTGATGCTTGCGGTTGTACATATGTTTTTACAGTCTGTGGAGTGTCGCTGTCAAGATCGAAAGCAAGAAAGAGCTGCGGTCAGGTAAGGACAATATAGTTTACTTTACTAAATATGTAGGTGGCTACTTTTATTGGAAGGTACTGGGGAAGGAAGTGAGATAGTAATATCTGATGTTTTTTATGTGCTTTTATTCTATTTCCTTCCCATGCAGTTTGTGGGCTAATGCTCACGTCAAGACTATTGATTTAAAGTTATAAGATTAGTTAGTAAAACTTTGTTAAACTTCTTTGAAATAAAAGCAACATTTTTACTTTTTTGCCTACATGTTTTTATATTTTTTTTTATAAATCCCTCGGGACGAAGATGCCATGACTTCAGGATGAAGATGGACTTATTGAATAAAGTACTACAGTGTTTTTCTTTGGATATTACAATTTGAAAACAGTGTTGATGTTTTTATTAACAGAGATTTTGATATGGGAAGTCTTTACTAATGGCTTTTTGGGGAAATCAAAAATAAATACAGAAACAAATAAGTTCAAACTATATCAATTTCTGCAATACTCTAACACCTGATGCACAGCTGAATTTAAAATTCTGATAAGACCACCTTGATGAACAATTCTGGCCGATAAGTTTTATCCGGTATGTAATTTTGCAGGATTCATGCTTTACAGGGTTCTTCGAGGATTTGTGATAATTTGTTTTATGGGTTTGTTGATAAAGCACTTGTTTCTAGGCAGTAGAGCCGGATGTCAGGTCCTAGCTTTTGTGAGTGTAGACGTTGTAGTGTCCTGCTAGGACACAGTCTAGTTGTTCCTAAGGTGCTGGAGAAACACATAAATGCGCAGCTGGTCCAGTTCCTGGAGGACCACTCTCTACTACATACCTCCCAGACAGGCTTCAGACCGAAGCACGGTACGGAAACCGCCTTATTAGCAGTCACCGAAGAAACTAGAAGGATACTGGACCAGGGAGGATCAGTGGCAGTGATCCTCCTTGACCTAAGTGCCGCCTTCGATACGGTCAGCTATACCACCTTGCTAGACCGTCTCTATAACATCGGAGTTTCAGGTGACGCTTTAAGGTGGTTCGAGTCCTTTCTGTCTGGGAGGTCGTTTCAGATCTTTGATGGAAAGACAGTATCCTCCAGGAAACCCTTGAGCTGCGGAGTGCCACAGGGCTCTTCTTTGAGCCCTGTATTGTTCAACGTGTACATGAGGCCACTGGCGGGTGTTGTCGAACCATACGGCATTAAAATCGTGTCATATGCCGACGACACCCAGCTTGTGGTCTCGCTGGCAACGGAGAACAATACTCACTCCCCAGCAGACCTGTTAAACTGCCTAGTGGACGTGAAGGGATGGATGACCAACTCCTCCCTTAAGCTAAATGGAGACAAGACGGAGCTCATGCTCCTGGGCCCAACCTCTCCTGTGTCTTTCACCTCCCTGTGGCCCAGCGCCCTGGGCCCCCCGCCCACTCACAAAGAAAGTGTTAAAAGCCTGGGAGTATGGCTAGATAACAAACTTTCCTTTTCCACCCAGGCCAAAAAGTTGTCCGCCACCTGCTTTGGCCTACTCAGAATTCTGAGGAAGGTGCTCCCGTTACTTCCCCTAGAGGCCAAAAAGGTGGCAGTCCAGGGTCTGATTCAATCTCGCCTGGACTCAAACAATGCCTTATACCTGGGGGCCCCGGAGATGACCCTCAGAAAACTGCAAATTGTTCAGAACTGTGCAGCACGCACTTTGCTGAAAATTCCACGGACCCAGTCGGCCAGACCTGCTCTGAAGAGTCTCCACTGGCTGCCAGTGAAGCAGAGAGTGTCCTTCAAAGCGCTATGCTTGGCACATCGCACCTTTTGGAAGACGGGACCTGCCATAAACACTGGCCTGGTTACCCCCTACCACCCTAAAAGGAACCTTCGGTCTTCGGAGGCTTTCCTCGCTGTTGTGCCTAGAGTGAAGCGAGCTAGGTCTGGAGGCAGGCTGTTTTCCTTGAACACCGCAAGACTATGGAATGCTCTTGCCATTACACTCCGCTCCAACCCTGACCTTCTTGCATTCCGGAAAAACCTAAAGACACTGCTGTTTGTTCAATCCTATGTACCCTAGCTCCTTCAGTCACCTCCCCTCATCCAGCGCTTGGACGCCTGCGGGCAGCAACCGCGCTCTATAAATATTGTTACAATTACAATTACAATATACTGAACACCCACCCACCACAGACGTCACTGGGTCAAAAGAGGACGAACGCACATGCTCGAGGCCAGAATTACCATCCCCAACTGGTTTCCCGTGTCGCAGTTATTTACATCATGCGGGCCTAGGGCCCCATCTTTACAATGGCGACGAGGCGGTAACGCTAGCCACGCGCGGCTGAAAAACCCCTATAAGGAGGAGAAAGTGCTGCCTGCCCGAAAGGCACCCCCCCAGCTGTGCCGGCCGCCGAGAGGCCCACAGGGCGTGTGACGAGCCCCGGGCCTGAGGGAAAAGGAGGAGGTGACCGGGAGCCCACCCCGCACCTCTCAGGCCTGCTGAATGCTGCCCTGCTGTGGCGGTGCCCCCGAGGAGATAAGAGGACCGACCGGAGCCCACCCGCGTCAATCGCGACTGTGCCCAGCAGTGCTGAAGCCTTCGCAGAGCCCACCCGCGGATCAAGAGTGGCCCGTCGGCCGAAGGTGAGCCAAGCGTAATGAAGCTAGTGAGAGCCCACCTCGCTGCACCATACCGAAGCATACACTGACTCCCCCACCGCGCAGCGTGCGATCCCGAGGCTGCGGCGGTGGGGTGAATGAGCCGCAGCGTGTGGAAGAGCTGCCAGGTGGAGACACACAAGCGGAGCCCACCCGCGATCAGCACAAGATGCCCCGCCAGTCAAGAGGCGTGTAGTGAGCCTCTGTTCGAGCGGAGCCCACCCGCATTAACAGTGCACAGTGCCCCGCAGCGAAAACACGCACATGATCCCTGGCAGCAGCTCCTGCCCCCACACAGCCTCAGCATTCCTCCCCTGCTCGCGTGAGGACTGCGAGGAGCCGCCGCGGGCAGGGAGGACCAAAAGAATAATGCCGCCGGGAGCAGCATGAACCGGGAGACAATATGAGCCCCATGCTGCCCAAGTGAAGTAACCCCGTACGGAGGCCAGCGGCAGTGCAGATAAGTGAGGGGGTGAAAGGAGCTAGGAGCACACACCGTCTGTGCCGCCCCCCCTCCCCACAGCCGCCGAAAAGTGAGGGAAGGAGCTGTGAGGTCGCTGGGAGGACGGTGGAGAGTGGAGTAGCTACCCACTTCTCCACACCCTACCAGAAAGAACAAAGTGTGCCCAAGGCCCCGAAGGAGCGAGCAGCCCCGGGAGTAACTCAAGCTCCTCCCCCACCCCACGCGGCATGTGAGCGGCGAGCCCGCGGAGGGGAGGTGAAGCCAGGAAGGAAGCCAGCGACCCGAGGAGCCCAGAGAAGAGCTCCTACACCTCCTCACCCCCGCAAGCACCATCGCTAAGGAGGAGTGCACAGAAAGACTGAGTGAGCATGCCCCAGCTGGAGCGCCTGCTCTCCCCCGCCTCGCGGAGTGTGTGAAGTCAAGGGCTTCCGCAGGCGGGGAGAGCAACAAGAGACTGCCCGCAGCGATCAGAGTGACCCCGTCCCGAACAGCCCGTGAACACTTTGCCTGCTGCGAGGGGCAGGGAGCGGGGAAAAGTAATAGGAAGCCTTGCAGCGAGGCCAGGGAAGCCCAAAGTACATTGCCACAAACGTAGGGAGGCTGGTGCCAGCATATGTTCACCCTCCCTCTCAGTAAATAAATGAAATAAAAAGGACCTACCTGCCATCCACGTAGCCCAGCACCGGCAGCTCAGCTCCATCTGGGAAAACCAAACGAAGCTCCAGAGAAGCACACAAGGACGTGGACTGCCAACCGATCTATCCAGCACTGCCATCTAGTGGCTGGCTGTAAGAAGAGCACAGGAGGGAGCAGCAAACAAGCCTTGGGCCAACCACTTACAGATTGCAAACCTGGACAAGCCAAATAGTCATAACAGCAGCACGGAGGGAAATGGCCGCTGTGTGATAGCAGAAATGTAACACTGGACAGGAGCACAGCCACGCGAGCCAGCAATGCCAGAAGTGCAGGAACGCACCAGAAGCGCAGGAACGCACCAGAAGCGCAGGAACGCACCAGAAGCGCTAGGAACACACCAGGAGACAGTGCAGGAACGCGCCAGCAAAGCAGGAACACGCCAGAAGCACGGAACCATACCACAAAGCGCAAGAACGCGACAGGAGTGCAAGAACTCCACACCCACACGACAGGACCGCGCAGCACTGCGCAGGAACGTGCCAGGAGCGCCAGGAATCAAGAGCGCCAGAGTGACGCTGCACAGCGACACGCCAATGCCACAGGACAGCGCACAAAGGTCCCCAAGAGAGACAGCGACGTCTCGCAGCAACCAGAGCGCCATCGTCAGCACGCATGGCGGCATGCACCAGAGATGCACCAGGAGCGGTGATGCAATCCTCCTCCGCGCAGACAAAGCGCGCCAACGCCAAAACACCGTGAGAGTGAATAGCGACCACGAAGAATATAGCACAGAATGACGACTCATGCCGAAGATGAAAGCCGACCACCCAGTCTGGTCGCCAAGGAAAGAAAAGAAGCAACAGAGAAGATCGCAACAAACGGTCTAGTCAAAGAAGAGAAGAACACCATGCCAGAGAGCTATGCCCAGACCATAGAGAAACAGGTGGAGTGCACGCTGCCTGGGGAAGACTGGTCTGGAAGGTCAGCGACAGCAAGAGGACCAGACCACGTTGCAAGAAGAAACGTGGAAAGGAAGGGCATGACGCCATAAAGAAAAGGAAGGAGGAACAGTAGAGCCAAAGGAACCCGACGAGACAGGAGAGTCACAATGGAATTGACCAAGGAAGGGTATCCTGATTGAAGGCAACAGAAGTGATCAAGTAACATGAAGATACGACGACAGGTCTAGTCAACAAGCCAGGGGAAGACAGTGTCCTACCACATGGACAAGACCAACGGGACGACATGTAGAGGGCCCGCTACATGGAGAAGCTTGGTTAGCATGAGCAAGCAAGAAAGAAGACCGGACCGGGTCGAGGAAGAGAACGAAGAGGAAGAATGGAGTAACACAACATCACTCTACAGAAGAAGAGAGAGAACCACAGTCAGCACACAGGAACATCGGTGCTGTCCAAGAAGCATTGCAACAGTCAGCACAGAGGAACATCGGTGCTGTCCAAGGAGCATCGCAATATCCGTGTGGATCCCAGTGATCCCGACAACCTGTACCTGAGGAGACCAACCGCCGAAGAACTGTATGGGTGCCCTGTGAAACTGAAGCTTGCCAAAGCTGAGCATACCCGAGCACTAGACAATCCACCCTTGTGGACTACACAGGACTCGGCTGTGGCCCTGTCTGAAGTTCCGCAGTGACCCGCACAGCCCATGCTGTCACGTGGCAGTCCAGGGGATGAGGGCCTTGGCGGCATGTCCTGTGAGAGAGGAATCCGGATGGGAGAGGTGCAGCAGCGGCAGCTCCACGACAGGCAACAGGAAGCACGAAGGCCCCAGGTAAACACCTGGCAACGAGGAGCGGTCTGATGAGGCACTGAACCCCTGTCTGAAGGGCAAGACCATCCTGGCGGATGACATCCACACCCCCGAGGGCAACATGAGCGACTTGGCGGTGAGTCCATTGACAGTTCCTCAGCGACGCCTTTGCGCGGTCATACGAAGCCCCGCACGGTCCATCCGGTCCCATCGTGTCCAGCAAGAGGGTCCTCCGAGCGACTCTAGTGAGAGAAGAGTCCAAGCGCGAGAGGCCAGTCTACGAGGCTCCAGTGAGAGAGGAGTCAGGCAAGAAAGGCAAGTCGGAAGTTACTTGGCCGGAAGGAGGTGTGAAAATGTCAAGATCAGCAAATCCAAAGAAAGACCTCTTGTGCCTCAGTCGTCTCCAACAACCAACAAGCGTTTGTCATCCATCGGAATCGGAACACCGGCGAGATCCCTCAAGGGTCCATCCTATTCTGCTCCAGACACCCCAAGTGATGAATACTGTATATAAGCGTCAACACAGCAAGACAAGGATGATCTGAAGTACACCGCTGAGGTAAAGCTCATCTGATTGACTTTGCAGTCCAGAACTTTTGACATCTCCCAGCCGGCCGCCTGAAGAGAATCCGTTGGGGGATGTAAATTTCTGGTATTCTGTTTTTCTTGCAGGTTGGACATTTGCTTTTTCTTTCATTACATTTTGGGAGGGATGTAGTGTCCTGCCAGGACACAGTCTAGTTGTTCCTAAGTGGAACCCTACACTGATCACCCACCCACCACAGACGTCACTGGGTCAGGCGACTCTGTTAATAAAAGAGGCAGAATGCACGTGCTCGAGGCCAGAATTACCATCCCCAACTGGTGTCCCGTGTCGCAGTTAATTACATCATGCGGGCCTAGGGCCCCATCTTTACAGACTTGTCACATTATTTATCATTCATTTAAAGCCTGTCGCAGTTACGTCACCATGGACTGCCAGGGTTGCATCATCTCACGTTGTTCACAAGTAGACACTAAAGTACAGCTACTTTGAGCAGTTCATCGGAGGGGTTTATGAAATCTTTCCATCCCGTAAGGAGAAGTGGGAAGAAGAGTCGAAAGTTGCCATGTCCGTGACTTCAGTGAAGTCACGGACATGACAACATCCTGTTTCCTACAGTCCTGGTTCACTAACACGAAGGAGCAGGTGTCAGTGCGAATGCTCCTCTGCCCTTGCACAAGGTGGTTTGAGTGGGGCCGCTGTCCTTCTAGGATCAGTCTATTCACAAGAAGTCTGAACTTCCAGAGGAAGGAAGAATGATAAATAAGCCGATGTACGCCAACCAACGCTCTGGTTTGGACTCACCAGGTGAGGGAATGTTAGTTACATTTCATAGTTTGTGAGGTGAATTGGGTGAATGAGTAGATTCATCCATATGTAAATGATTTTTTAAAAGTCACTTTCAGAAGAATTTATGTGAGTGGCAATAGTGTGTGATCTGCCAGTGTATTATCGAAACAAAATAAGATTTTTTTTAATTATGCATTCAACTAACCAGGAAAACATGGGCTTTATTTACAAGGAATTAATGCAGCGCGGTCCCACTAGCAATTTGGCTGCGCCAGGCTGCATTAGTTCTGAAGCACAGGGGTACGTCATATCTACAACGGTATGACGGATCCCATTGCTCTACCTTGAGCTGGCGCACAATTTGCTGCCATGTGCTGACACAGGCACCCTTGCACCATCGTGCAAGGGTGCCTGGGTTGAGGAGAATGATTTTTATGTGCAGGAAGGTATCCTTTCCTGCACCTAAACAATCTGAAATGGCCTTTTAAAACGTCTATGTGTGCTGCTTAATGCAGCACACATTGAAGTTGAAAAACGTAATTTTTTTAATGAATGTTTATGTGCAGGAAGTGACACCTTCCTGCATGTAAACAATCACAAGAGGTGATTTCCTATTTCTATGTGTACTGCAGAATGTAGCACGCATAGAGGAAATAACAAGGAGAAATTAAAACTATTCTCCCGGTTGTGCCTCCCCTGGGGAGGCGTGGCATGCTGATTCATTTCCAGGTTTACGATTTCTCGTAAATCTGGAAATGTGGCAGAAGTAATGAGTGTTGGGTGGGAACATCCACATCACCACCCATGGCACGCACCTTTCACGCAAAGTTTTGCGTGTAAAGGGGCCATATTTACAAGGACACAAATAGCCACTCAGAGTGGCTTTACGTGTCCTTGTAAATATGGGGAAGCAGATTCAGCTGCAGGTGCATCACTAAAAGCCCCAATATGTTTTGCCATGTTATTACTTCAGAAAAGTACATAGAAGCATATATAAGCTGAGCTTGGCACTTGCCAATTAAAGGCTTGGGCACAAGCGCCAACCTCATGACTGTTTTCAGTCCAAAAATGTAAAAAATCCATATAAATGCATTGAGTCACACACAAAGTCATAGTGTACAGCGACTCACCCAAAATGAGAAGAGCCCACCTCTCATATGAGTGCCCTGTTCTTCAATGAGCATTTTTCTTTAACTGAAGATGTTTGCCTGCTGGATCTGCTAGCTCTAAGGACTCACATTTAATTCTGAGCTTAGAATGGGATTTGTGCCAAGAACGGCCAAAAAGGGCACTCTGGTATCCATTGAGAGGTCTTCATACCTGAACAGATATCAGCAGATAAAATCGGCCATTTATCCTATCTGGATTTTGCCAGGGCATCAGGAGAAAAGGAAGTGTCATGATTCATTCCTTGCAGACCGGTTTTAAGGCCCAGGCTGCTGCATCTGTCACTCTCTCCAGTTACATGTGGATACTGGCATTGAGCGCTGCTGGGCAGACAAAGGGAGGAGTGAGAAAAGAAAGAGAGGAGTGAGGATATCACGAAAAAAAGTGGAGACAAAGGGAGAAGACAGATATAGAGAAACGAAAGATGGGAGATGGAAATAGAGAGAGAGAGAGAGAAAAGAGAGAGGAGAGAGGGGAAAGACAGAGGAGAGCCAGAAAAGAAATAGGAGACAGAAAAGAAAGGAAAGAGAAAAGAATGGAGAGTAAAGAGAAAATAAAGGAGAGAAAGAAAATAAAAAGGAGACCGAAAAAAGAGAAGAGACCGAAAAAATAAAAAAGAGAGAAGTGAGAAGAAAAAAAGGAATGAGAGAAAAGAGAGAAAAAAAGAAAGAGGAGAGAGAAGAAAAAGCAAAGGGAGAGAACAGAAAGAGGAGTGTGAAAAGAGGAAATAGAAACGAAAGAGAGGAATGAAAAAGAAAAAGAGAGAAAAAAGAAAAAGAGGAGAAAGAGCTAAGAAAGAAGAGACAGAAAAGTAAGAGAAGACAGAAAAAAACGAGGAGAGAGAAAAAAGAGGAGAAAAAGAAAAGAAAGACAGCAGAGAGAAAAGAAAGAGGAGAAAGAAAGATAGATGAGATAGAGAGCAGAAAGAGGAGAAAGACAAAAAGAAAGAAAGGAGGGAATAGAGAAAGAGGAGTGAGAAAAGAGAGAGAAAAGTAAGGGACAAGAGAGAAAAGAAAGCAAAGAGATAAAAAATAAAGAGAGAGAGAAAAGAAAGAGGATAGCTATTCTTCGTTCTTCACTCTCCGCTGTACAGACAGCCTAACACAAGAGGTAGCACAAGTACCACTCAACTCCTCTCTCTAGTTCAACAATAAAAACAAATCAGTACAATCCTCTTCTTCCTTCAGCACATCGCAGCACTCCTCCTTCCTTCAAGACCGAGAAACAATATGCACCCGTCGGTATCTTTCGCACATCAACACACCATCATGAGGGATATCCAAAACCATCAGGCCCTAGATTTATTCTTGAGATTGTCTCACCAACATGCAACCCCTAACATAGCTAATTTTTTAGGTCTGACGTTAGCCAAGACATATTGCTTTCACTCTAATTATATGTTGAATATACTTACATAAAGGGACCTTCAGCCACCTCTCTTCATCCACTGATCTGTTGCTGTGTCATTCCCATTAGGCTTCCTCCCTCTACAGCATACAGCATGGGACAGTGGGTCAGCCTGCTTCAGCCACTTGTTAACCTCACTTTGATCAACTGCAAATTAGCCCTTTCACAAGGAGCACATCCACACTCAAGTAGTTCCTTTCAGTGTCAGTGTTTTTGTTTTTACTTTAATAGGTCTGGCGTTAACCAAGACCTTTTAATTTTAATAAAATATGTATAATGTACTTACATTAAAATATATCATCCTCCTCTCTTCATCCGTAGGTCTGTTTTTGCGTCATTCACATTTTGCCTCCACCCACTACAGCATATAGCATGGGGCAGTGGGCAAGCTGACTTAAGCCACAGTCTAACTTCACTTCGATCGACTGCATTTAGCCCTTTAACAAGGAGCGCATCCACATACAAGTAGTTCCCTTCAGTGCCACGGTTTCTGTTCTTACTTTATTAGGTATGGCGTGAACCAAGACCTTTTGATTTTACTAAAATGTGTATAATGTACTTACATAGTGATTACATCCTCCTCTTTTCATCCATTGGCCTGTTTATGTGTCATTCACATTTTGCCTCCACCCACTACAGCATATAGCATGGGGCAGTGGGGAAGCTGACTTAAGCCACTGGTTAACTTCACTTTGAGTGACTGCATTTTGCTGTCTCACAAGGATCACATCCACACACAAGCTACTTCCCTTCAGTGTCACTGATTTTGTTTTTTCTTTAGAATTACTTTAGCATTGCTTACATGTTTAGAGGCTGATGTGAAAGTAGGATGCTTCCGATGTAAATTTCTTTTGTAAAGTTTTTCTTTTCTGACAGCTGCTATTTCACAGCATACCAGATCGTGTCCATTTGAAACTGTTCTGTAATAAAACTATCCTCTTTTTACTTTTTTCTTTCTCTCCTTCTTTCTTTCTTCTTTCCTTCCTAATTTCTTTTTCTTTCCTACCTTCCCTCTTTTCTCCGGTATTTTCTTTCTATGTTCCTTTTCTTTATCTTTCCTTCATTCATTCTTGTCTTCTTTCTTTACTTTTCTTTATCTATCTCTCTCTCTCTTTCATTAATTCTTTCTTTTACGTTCTCGACTTCTTTCATTCTTGCCTTCTTTCATTCCTTCTATCCTTTTTAATTTTATTGTATTTATTTTTTCTTCCTCTTTCTTTCTCCTCCAATTTCCCTATATAATTCTCTTTCACTAATTCTTTTTCCTTCTCTTTTTCTTTCACTATTACATTTTCCATCTTTCTTTTTTTCTTTCTCTGCCGATCTTTCTCTCTTGGCTTCTTTCATTTGTGCCTTCTTTCCCTCTTTCCTTCTCTTTAGTAGTGCAATGTGTTTTTTTGATTTCAGAGCGAAATCTTTTTTCTCTTTAGCAAAGGATTTTTAGCAAAGGATTTTTTCTGATTGATTAGGGCCCAACATATTTCCAAGCATGAGAAACCAAAAAGATGCAGTGCTGGTTATTACTTCAGTGTTGCCGTTGTATGTAGAGGCTGGTAGGGGAAGCCAGATGAAAGCACAGGGCATATTTTTGCTGTACCACTTCCTGTTCCTGCCAATGCTGCTGTAATTTCCTTTTGAAGTGTCATTTTTGTAGCTGACATCTGCTTTTTCACATAATATCAGCAATTCACATGAACTCTAGATATAAGCTCTATCTGTGCAACCCTAATTGTCTGTCTGTCTTTCCTACTTTCTCTGTTTATTTTCTTTTTTCCGTTCTTCCCTTCTTTCTTTCCATTTTCTTTCTTTCTGTCTTTCTTTCTTCCCCTTTTATTTCTTGCTTGCCCCTTCTATCTTTCATTTCTTACTATTTCCTTTTCCTTTCTTCTTTATTGCCTTTCTTTCTTCTCTTCCTCTTGTTTTATTTCTTTCTTTCTTGTCCTACTCTTTCTTTTTTATTTTTCATTTGTCTTACTCTTATTCTTCTTTCTTTCTTTCTTTCTTCCTTCCTTTCTTTCTTTCTTTCTTTCTTTCTTTCTTTCTTTCTTTCTTTCTTTCTTTCTTTCTTTCTTTCTTTCTTTCTTTCTTTCTTTCTTTCTTTCTTTCTTTCTTTCCTTCTCTTTCTTCTATTCCTATTTTCTTCCCTCCTTCTTTCTTTCCTTTCTCTCTTTCTTCCTCTTTCCTTCTTGATTCCCTTCCTATTTCTTTCTTGCCTTCCTGTTTCTTTCTTTTTCTTCCTTTCTTTCTTTTCTACTTTCCCGAAAGCAATAGTCTGGCAGGTAATGCCAGACCAATGGGTTGTTTTAAGTATATGTTAGCAAAGACCTTTTGACTTTACTAAATTGTTGTGTATAACATAGTTACTATAAGTGTTTTCAGTCAAATTTCTTCTGTCTGTGGTTCTGTCATTTACGTCTTTCATCTTGGTGCAAGATTTCTTGAAAAAAGAAAACACAGTCAGCAAGTTACTGACCACCTGCCGTAGAATCTGCACACATTTCAGCCATTCTTTTAAGGCCCGGAAGCAGCTGAGGAGAATTCAACATGAGCGTAGACTGCCAGTCAAAGGAGTCATCCAGGAGGTGGCAACATGTTGGAACTCAACCTTTTACATGCTTGAGCGTCTGTCTGAGCAGTGGGGGGTAATAAATGATTATGTCTATAAACTGGGTTCTACTATGAAAGACATGAGGCTAGAGTTGGAGGAATGGAAGCTAGTTGCGAGCCTGACAGACAAGCTTTGTCGTTTTGAGGTCTTCACACACGTGTTCTTCAAATTCATCCATCCAGCTATTTGATAAGTTTCTTTGCTATTTTTAAAAACTAATTTAATGTACTAATAAGTGTTTATTCTCTCTGAGGGCAGAGAGGCAAATGATATTTCGTAATTACTGCAGCCCTGTACTGTCAAATTGTTTCTTCATAGTTACTACTAGTAAGTTGTAGTTAGTACTACTTTTCAGTAACCTAACCATCCATTTAGCAAACAACTTCATGCATGCAGTAGTGCACTTCCATTATGTCCCTTAAAAGATTTATGGATATCTTCGAATCCAAAGATTTGTTTTTCTTCATTTATTGTTTATCCATGCTGTGTTTTTTTTTCCTCTCTCCACAAAACTTTCCCAAAAACCCCCATTCCCATCCAATTTTCAAACCCTAACCCTCTTCTCCCGGGCTGTGTGGTTTTTTCATTGAGGTGTGTGACTAAATGACAACAATGAATTCCACACACTTGCTGGGGAGGATAAGGTCAAAGCAACAGAAAAATATTTGAATCAGAATTTCATGTGCACCATCGTGGATTGATCATCAACAACATCCTCCTCTTACACGTGACAAATCGAATGCTTAATGCTTACGTTGCTGTGTCCTTTGCCTTAATACTATTTCTTATAGTAGCCATACTCCACGCAACTAGTACTTATATTTTTTAACATTGCTCAGGCTACAATTTATGGCACTGTTCTCTACCGTACTATCTATCGTACTGTTTCTAATGCTACGCTCAGGCCACTCAATGTTTCATTTGCTTTTTTTCATATGCTGCTACTGCCAGTGTGTACCACTACTACTACCAGTACAACGATGATATTTCATCTGTCCAGGATTAAAGTCAACAGCCAACATTAATCACCATTTGCTATGCAGCCAGCCCTGTGCCTAGCCCTATTCTCAAACACGAATCACAGGTCAGATAAGCATTTTGGGGAGGTAGAATAATGGCATGGGCTAGGACTCGGAGGAGAGGAGAGACTGACAGTAGTACTAGTAAAGTACTACTAGGGCAATTGAATTCACTAACTCTGTTAGTGGCACTTTTGAACATTTTTAGACGTTTAGATAATTCATGCTGGTAAGTTTGAAGAAACCAAACGTACAGTAACCCCCGCCCACCACCACACAAAATAATATGAATGTGTGTACTATGTTTAAGTAGGTAAAATAAATGAATATATTTCCCCTAACAAAAATATACTAATCCCAACTCACCCTTTCCCTTTCCCCAACACCCAATTCCCGCCCCCTGACAGTCTTTAAAAAAGGGGCAAGGGACAGTCACTTCCTCCGGCGGTGCCCTGTAGACGGGTGGTCCCGCAGCTCTTTGCGGAGGTCCCGCAGCTCTTTGCGGAAGTCCCACATCTGGCATTGTTGTTTCTCAGCCAAGCGCTCCAGGAAGTCCACTCTTTTTCTGAGGCGGCGCAAACGTGTCATCCAGGCTCTGGGGGGCAGGGGGGCAGTTGTTTTTGCTGCTGTGTGGCAGCGGCGGGAGGCTGTCGGGCCACGGCACCGTTTAGCTGGAGGTTGCTGGCTGGTGGACACTGGAGGAGGATGCAGTAGTTGCCACCTCCTCGTCCTGTTCCCGAGCCCACAGCCGCCAATATTCAGCACAAATGGCCTCCAGCTTACCGGCCCTGGCCCGGACAGCCATCTCCTTCCGGGTGAGCTTTTGTTGCAGAGCATCTATATGAAGAAAGAAAGAAAAATACTGTAGCCAATAGTCTTTAACATTACCTCAAAATAATTCATCAGAAAGTTGTCTCACAGTCAGTAACACTAGCAACTTGCAAGCACAGTATAACATTTTGGCATGTATCTTTCCGCCGTCTTTGTAGGCCTGTGACATTAGTGGGAGTTTCAGGAATTCTACTAGCAGCACTATGGACTCACTACTACATAGTCAGAGAGTCAGAGACTACACCAGTTTCCTTATTTGTTTCTCTTGTTTTGCAAAAGAAATTACCTGTACGTGAACTTGTGGAAACCTAGCTGGCAGCATAATGCCAGCTCACTCAGCTTGCACCCAAGAAAAACAGACACAAGCCATGATGACGCAGACTCGCATTACTTTAAGCAGTACATGCAGGTGCTGATAGGGAAGCTCTTACTTTTCGATAGGGGTGGCACTGGCCATACTCAGTTACATCAAGGGCTACTGCTCAATGTAATTTATATTTCGCACTGCCCCCCAGGGCCTTGACTACTACTAAAGTAAAATGAAGATTATTCATTTCTGATCCTATATCCTGTCGATCACATGATCTTTGCTTATATGATGGATGGCTTTAGGGGCTTTGTTTTGATAGATTGAGTGAACAACAGCGATAGTCCACCCATGACACAGCTGAAAGAAAATTATTAACATAGGGAGTGAGTGTGATACCCATAATTGCCGGAGGAAGGGACTTTACTTGATATAATGTCAACTATACAATACATTGATAATATATGCTGTGCTTGCAAAGTAAACTACCGTACTGTTAGTCAAGGGAATATTTCTGAACAATCACAACTTCTAGTATTTGGATTTCCTCAGGTTTGCTACTCTGGCACGGACATGCTGTTCAAAGTAACACTCTTCATCCACTGAGCATCTGCTCTACTACGTACACCTCTGCTATCTATGAGGAAGAAGAAGATGCCATCCAGGCTCCCAAAGTAAACATCTATCATTCTTCTTAATGTCTCAACTGTACCAAGTTTACTTTTTCTCAACAACCAACTAACACCCTTTTCATTTTATTTGGTAAACCACCGTCTTGACTTGCATTTGAGTTTGACCCAAATGATATATTGCAATGCACACCACACATGGATTTTCTCTGATTCACCCACACAGGCAGTCATCTTTTCTTTCTCCTCCAACCATCCTTGCTTCAAGCAGCCATGCATGTGATTCCTTCCTATTAGCCATCTCTGCCTTCATTCAAAAACATGTATTATTCTTTAGAGTCATAAATGTTATGACTCGCTCGTCCTTCCTTTCACCCTTCATTCCCTTTTCGTTCTTTACATCCCTCAAGTTCATCTGATATGACTTGGCTTCACGATAAAAGTTTCCCAGCTGAGTTGAAGTCATAGAGGGGGCCATTGTTACCCGAGAACTACCGCCGCTAATGCTATGGCTAAGTCAAGGTTGACTGGCTTCTCCGTGATTGGCAAAAATGTAGTTCTAAATTAGTAACTGTTCTTAACAGTACAGTGTACTTGTACTAGTGTACTGTCTACTGTACAGTACATTATACACTCCTCTGCGATCCTACTAAAAAATGTCAATAGGTAATGAGTATAATACCTTACCACCATCCGCTGCCGCTGAGCCTTCCCCCCCAACTCCTCCTGGTGGCACTTGTTGTGGCGCCGCTGCATCACCTGGAGTGGACCCCTCCGCACTGCTGGCCCCGGCACTGGTGTTAGGTGCCGCATCTGATGACGTCTAGAAAAAACATGTCATATTTTCAGATGCCATAAACCACCCCCTATGTCGTCTCTTAATGAAAGAAAATGTTAATACATAACCAATTTCTAATTATTGGGAATGAAAAAAAGTGACGGTTTTGGGGAGGGGATAACCTTTTATATGGTTAGCCATTAAATGCTACATTTTTTGGCACAACTGATGAATGCTTGCTTTTTAACGTTCACCATTTTTATAATTACAGACAGAAGACCTTCTGCCAACAGGACAATTCACCACCTACTCCTCATCACCAGGTGGGGACTCCCGCACAGTTATTCTAATAATTTGATGTGTTAAGTTATATTGATTCAAGGGAATGTTGTTTGAACTTTAACGTCATCTATCTCATCACCAGTGCTCGCTCACAATACTGAGCTATTAAAAATGAAGAAATATTTTTTTTATTTCTTATTTGAAAATAAGACTTTAAAACTAACAAACACTGTGTGGTTTTTGTTCACGAGTGAGTGAGTGGAAGGGTTTGAACTTTGAACTACTGCACTGTGCAGGCATGTTTCCGTGACTTTGATAGGTCGGGACTCGGTGATAGTCTTCTTCTGTTCTTCTGGGTTGTAACCTAATCATTGGCCAGACACACTAGATAGTCGGTCAGGGGATTGGGGGTTCAACTTCTGTTCGGACTGAGGTATGTGGAAAGTCGAACACTAGCGGTATGGTATGTGCTCCTATCAAATCAAAAAAGCCAACTACTAGCTTATTCTTGTTGGACACATTGACATTTTGTTGTTGGAAATTGTCAAAGCACTTACATTAAGAAGACAGGAATAGACAGCAAGGGCAACCCAGAGGACTGCACTCAGTGCCTGTATCAGAGTTTTGTTTAACACCGTTTGCCGACTGGGCAAGCTTAGCTACCTACACAGACCGACTCATAATATTAGTAAATAATAGTAGGCGCACCGAGAGTGATGGTAGAGGCAGGATGCGAATGTAGAAATAGTCTACAAGAAGATCAAAGACTATTTTGTAAAAAATAGAATTAGGAAACAATTTTGAATGAATAGGACCTGTAAAAGTTAGGGAAGTATAATTATTAATATTAACAACAGAACAACTTACAGGGGCCAGCAGAAGAGCCTGCAGAGGACCGTTCCTGCCCAACTTGTTCCGCCGGAGTTTCAGTCTTCTTGCCCCTGGAAGGTGCTGATGATCATGAAATAAACACAAACATGGATGATTTTTTTTTTAAATATTTGATTTCTTTGACCACATTCTAAAATTATCTCGGGGAAACAAATTACCAACAATTGCACTACATGTATTGATTGACCTATCTGATTTGGTCAACTAGGATAGATAGTATAGTATTGCTGGATTCGCAGACCGTCTACTGGGAAAGTTATGTAAATCACTAACTAAACCAACAACAAAAAGGTTCTACTACGACTGTTAGCACTCAACAGCATGCAACGTGACAGACACAGTCCGTCATCATGATTGCAGACCACTAAAAAAATGTCCTACTATTAAATAACAAGTCATAATATACTCAACCTATCAATCCACTACTATCTCTTCTTACTGGCAGCAGGAGTACAAAGGAAGGACTAGACTTGAGTCTCTAGTCTCTTTAGCATTACGCAGTTCTGCTCTCAAATAAGCACAAAGTTGCAAACAAGTAAGCATAGTAGCAACGCCACTGAGGAGGCAAACACCTGCAATCACAGAAGCTATTTAAACGTTAATTTACCTGCAATGAAATTGAATCGGCAGCATTCTTGGTCTTCAGGAAAAACATATATTAGCAATATAACACAGGGCAGAAGAAAACAGAGTCATTATTAAATAGCTACTCACCAAGGCTAGGGATCTCCACACCTAGCAGGTGGAGCAAGTCCTGCTCGCGGTCAAGGAGGTCCGACCAACGGTGCGTCGCTTGATGGTAGGCGCGCCGGACCCTCGACTCCCTACGCATGGCCCGGCACACCTTAGCCCACAGCTGGCAGCGTTCCCGGAGGCCATACCCTGACGCAACCCTGCCCCCTGCTGCCACGGTGTTGGGCAGGTGGTGCTGCACATGAAAGATCAGTGCAGCTACCTCTACCGGGCTGAAAATCTCCCTGGCCGTCACATCCTCCCCTCTTAAGCGCCCGCAAGGGAGCCGGCTACGGGGTGCAGGACCCTTCCGCTTCAGATCTTTGCGGCTCCCTTTGCCATGGTCCTGGACAGTAAAGTAAAATAAAAAAAAGGAAAGAATGGGGAAAAAGTAAAGAAAAGAAAAAATTGTTTTAAAAAGTAGATTTAAACTAACCAAAAGTAGAAAAAAAGCACAAAATATAGATGTGAAAAAGAGAGGGATAGAAAATGAGTAAAAAAAGATCAAAAAAACTTCAAACAAAGAAAGAATGGCAAAGATTCCAGCTGGATACAAAAAGCATGCACAGGACCATAGAAATGAATGAAAAACAAGATTGGCGTAACCATTGAGGACCGCATGGGTAAGTTTGCGCGATATTTCTCCCGCGAACACGCAAAAACGGACGCGAACACGTAATTGAGACCCGCACAAAGGAATTGCACAACGCGAGCATGCAACTGGGGCCCGGAACCGGAAATACGCAACGCAAACACATGAAACAAGATGGCCGCGCCCATGTATGACCGCATGGGTACGTTCGCGGTCATTGCGGTGAGAAAAAGCCCACGAACACGCACAGGGCCCCGCGAACACAGGAAAAAAAGCCGCAAATTCGCACAAATTCGCGGATTTTGCGGGCCACGAATTTGCGCATTTCGCCCATACTTAGATATCATTGCTGACCTTAATGGCTCATGGTGGTTCTCCAAGCTGGACCTTAATGCAGGGTGCCACTAACTGATGTTGGCTGAGGCGAGTCACTATATAATCACCTTCTCGATGCGCCTAGGGCTATACCGGCACAAGCTACTAAACTTTGGGATTTCCTCAACTACAGAGGTATTCCAGGACTTAATTCGAGAAAACCTGTCTGGTTTGCAAGGTGTGATGAATGTAAGTCATGATATTTTAATCCATTTTGCCACTCCCGAAGAACACCACCAGCACCTCCAAGCGGCACTGAAGCGGCTATCCAATCATTGAGTCACACTTCCTAAAGAGAAATGTTCATTCTTCCAGAACTCAATCAAATTATTTAGTTATGTTTTTAACCAAGAAGGTGTTCAAGTAGACTCTCGCAAGTCTGACTCCATCAAGCAGGCACCGCCCCCCACCACGGTGTCCGAAGTGCACAGCTTCCTAGGAATTGCCACATACTGTGACCGGTTCATCCCATACCTGGTAACTGTGGCTGACCCTCTATGATCCTTGACCAAGAAAGACACACCCTGGAAATGGTGCTGCAGTGAGGAGGAGGCCTTCCAGACCATAAAGGAAGCCTTACTCAGCAAAACCACTTTGGCCTATTTCGATGCCAAGCAAAACACTGAGCTGCTGGTGGATGCCAGCCCCATAGACCTAGGTGCAGTGATCACCCAAGAAGTAGAGCCAGGCAAGTGGCTGCCCTTTGCATTTGCCAGTAAAGCCCTCTTGCCAACAGAGGCATGATACACCCAGATAAAATGAGAGGCGCTAGTCATCAAGTGGGCATGCAGCCATTTCCACCTTTACCTTAGTGGACAGCCATTCCGAGTGGTCATTGACCACAAACCTCTCATCCCACTATTTTGAGGCACGGCGCCACACCCTCCACAGCATATTTAACGGTGGGTGATCCAACTACAGCATTATCAGATGGAAGAAGTTTACTGGAAAGGATCAAAGAACCCCGCTGACTTCCTCTCCCGTCACCTGCCAGTCCTGGTGAATGAGAACAGTGATGACACCGACACCATGGAAGAGTGCGTAAGCATGGTGTCTCATCGAGCATGCCCCCAGGCACTCACCATCACGGAAATCTGCGAGGCCACCAAGTCTGATCCGGTGCTGACAAAAATCATGGAAGCCCATCAGCAAGGCTCAATGCTCAATTTCCTTAGAGATGCTTATAACTGGCATAACCCAGACAAAGAACGACTCGGGAAGATCTGGAGGGGGCATGATGACTCGAGTGCCACAGCATATGGGCTTATATTGTGTGGAGCACACATTGTTCCTGAAAGTCTCGAGCTCCATGTGACGACCTTAGCCCACAGAGGCCACCAAGGTACTGTCCGGGTGAAATCCCAGATGAGGGAGAAAGTCTGGTTCCCGGGGCTGGAAGCTGCAGTAGATAACTTTGTATATTAGTGTCCCTTGTGCTAACGCACAAACATTCAAGAGGTCCCAGCCCCAATCATCATGGAGGAACCATGTACAGCGCCATTGTCCCAAGTGAGCCTTGACTTCTGGAGTTTTCCAGATGGTAATCGATAGCTATTCTAAATACCCCCATAGTCGAGGTGATCGACTCAACAGATTTCTCCAACGTTGCCCCAGTGCTTGAGAAGACCTTCCTCTTACTAGGGCTCCCCCAAGAAATCAAAATGGACAATGGGCCACCAAAAATCTGATCACAACACTCGGCATCAAGCACCGCTGTGTCACACCCCAGTGGCTGCAAGGTAACTGCGAGGTAAAACGCTTTATGCGTACACTAAACAAAGCTTTCCGGATTGCATTGGCCGAAGGCACTAACCAAGAACTCAGCTTGTACCACTTTTTGCGTGAGTACTGTGGAACATCACACTACACCACACAGCGGTTTTCTCTAGTCCCTGATTTTAAATGGACATTGGCAAGACACCATCCATGTCTCCAGCCAGTGGCCACCATTTTCCTATGGCTATCTAGAATGATTTTGTGACGCAGCGGCGGTGCAAAAGATGCGCCATGTTGCGGGGTACTTGCAATGTGATGCATCTGGGAGATGCGTCACGTTGTAAAGCCCTGCGCCAGAAAGAGGCGTCCCTGCCCAGGGGGAGGGGGCATTCCGGCGCAGGAACGCCTCCTAAAAGTGGCTGAGTGAAATCTACAAGATTTCACTCAGTCACTTTTGGGCCCATGCTGCGTCAAAACCCTGCACCTGCTTGAAGCAGGCTCAAGGACTGACGCAGCATTGTAAGAATAGGGCACCCCCGAGCATTGCTGGAGCTGCATCGCGCTTGCCACGCAACTCCAGCAATGCGCCGCTTTTACGGTACAGATGTTATGTTATGTTATGTTATGTTATGTTATGTTATGTTATGTTATGTTATGTTATGTTATGTTATGGTATGGTATGGTATGTTATGTTAAAGGCATTTCTATAGCGCGATGTGCCGTTTTGCCCCATGGTGCGCCGCATTGTAAATGCGATGCATCCATGGTGGCGGAGGCATACCGCCATCCCTGCTGATATGCAGGGATGCGCCAGTTATAGTAAATCTGCCCCTTTGTCTGTTGGACATCAGTACGAAAGTTAACGCCAAGTTGAGGAGGGATGTAACCATCCCAGCGCCACAACAGCGGTGCTGGTATGACCCGTGAGTAGCACCCTCTGTAACATCCTCTGGCCACACTATATAAAATAAACGGGCAAAGATAGCACAGCGTGTTTTACCCATACCCAGACTCTGTGTGTTGATGTGGGCTCCCTTTTACTCTGCGACAAGGAGACCTACCTCTCCATGAGACCTTATCAGCAATCAGCTGCAGAAAAAAGAAACAGGAAGTCCATCCCAGGATGTGATTGAGTTGTACTTTATTGGATGAGGGCCATACTGGATTGGGAAGGAAAAGTCATGTTTGCTTTCTGAATATGTTCTGCATGAAAGGAGATAAACATATGAGAGAGTAAGATTGATGGCTACTCGGAATGGCCTTTCACTTTGGGGGAGACATTTATTTAGTAAAGACATGGACGAGAAAGGTGGATTCGGAGTAAGACGATGAGAAACGTCCAATTCAGTCTTCGATTGAAATTCAAACCAATTCGTAGTTTTTGTGTCTCCCTTTCACCACTAGATGGCAATAAAGCTCCATCTTTTTCTCAAGAGCAGGCGCATGTTCCAGTTTCATCGGCTGAATTTCCGAACATTTGGGCTTATTTACAAGCCTCTTGCGCCACTTTTGCGTCATTTTTAACACGGAAAAAGTGACGCACGGGTTGCGCAAGGAGCTTGTAAATAAGCCCCATTGTATTTGCAGCATGCTTTGGCTTTCAGAAAAGGTGTTACCAGCGGCCTCCATCTCAACATTAAAATACAGCATCTAACAAAGTGTACGGAAACCCTCTCCTTGCTGGCAATGCTTATGTTTATTCTGAGTGTTACCTTTCAAGAGTGTGAATACCAGTGCTTTAAATGGGGAAAAAGAAGTGCAGGTACTCAATAAAATGAACTAGTGGTGTAGTGAGGGGGCGGGGCTAAGGGCAAGAAATTATGATACATAACAACTTCTAATTTAGTTACAGCACCTACCAAAACACATGAGGAATGTGTTTATATAAACAAAGCAGGTTAACTCATTACACAAAATGAAAGAGAAATATGATAATATGTTAACATATCCTTTTTTTGCAATAGTTGCACCTTCTTAATGTCATACTGTTAATTGCTGTTTGGCGCAATACTATATATTTTTGAGCACGCGAGTAGGAAGAAACTGAAAATACGCCCACGTCGAACCAAAGCTCTTATGGCACCAAACAAATGAAGCAACTCATCATGACCCTACCCAGAAGATAGCTCTTGT
This sequence comes from Lissotriton vulgaris, assembly GCF_964263255.1. Classification (NCBI taxonomy): domain Eukaryota; kingdom Metazoa; phylum Chordata; class Amphibia; order Caudata; family Salamandridae; genus Lissotriton; species Lissotriton vulgaris. The sequence continues at coordinate 100,960,607 of NC_141689.1, read as the reverse complement.
CTCGTCCATCAATTCATCCATTCATCCTACCATTTACCTGTTAATGTCCACCATTTAACCTTTACATCCTATCATCTATTCAGACTTTCATCAATCATTCAGTTTTTCACTATTCCATCTATCCACCCTTCATATCCAAACCTATCCATCTCCAAACCTATCAATTCATCCTTTCACTCATCCATCTCTTTATCCACCCTTCCCCTCATCCATCAATCCTTTCTCTCATCCATCCATCAACCCTTTCACTCCTTTATTCCATCCACCCTTTAACTCAATCACTCCTTTCACTCATCCACCATCCACCCTTTCATCCATCCTCCCTACCCTTTATTTATCCATCCAATCTTTAACTTATCCACCCTTTTATCCTATCATCCGCCCTCTTTCACCCATGCATGCTTTAACTCATCCATCCATCCATACATCCACCCTTGCTCACTCATCCATCAACTCACTCACTCACTCACTCAACCACCCACCCACCCTTTTATGTTATTAATTTATCTTTGTCTCCGGGCTGACATGTACAAACTAAGGGGCAGATTTATGAGGTCGTTGCGCCTCTTTGTGCCGCAATTGCGTCACTTTATTCGACGCAACTGCGGCGCAAACAATGCGCCCTATTTACAACGTGACGCATCTAGGAGATGCGTCACGTTGTAAAGCAATGCGCCATAAGGAGGCGTTCCTGCGCAGGGGGGGGGCGTTCCTGCACAGGAACGCCTCCTGAAAGTGGCTGAGTGAAATCTATGAGATTTCACTCAGTCACTTTCAGGGCAATGCTGCGTCAAAACCCTGCGCCTGCTTGAAGCAGGCGTAGGTCTTGACGCAGCATTGTGCACATGGTCTACCCCCGAGCCTTGCTGGAGCTGCGTCGCGCTTGCGACGCAACTCCAGCAATCCGCCACATTTCCGGCACAGATGCGTCATGCATCTGTGCCGTTATTGCACCATGGTGCGCCGCATTATAAATGCGGCGCACCATGGGTGGCGGAGCTGTGGGGCACTGTGGCGCACGTTAACTGGCGCATCCCTGGGGATGCGCCAGTTAACATAAATCTGCCCCAAAGTGCCAGCCATTTTTTTTAAAATACCTCCTGAGAGTGTCTGAATTCTCTCTTTCTCTCACTTTTTTCTTACAAAAACGGGCATACACACTAACATAAGCAAACACACACAATACTAGGGTATAAATTAGGCCATGCTATACTTTTCACCTACCGAGGCTTTTCTAATTGCCACCAGGACCAGACTGGCCATAGCCTGATGGTCATGGTTCCTGTGCTTGCAGGAACGCACGGGATAGTTTGATTGTGATTGACAGCACAGGGCCTGAACGGACCCTGCTCTGTCACGCACAGCGTGATGGTGAGCACCTGGACATTATTCAAATGAGCCCTGCTGAATAGCTCAGCTGGGGATCAGATCGGGGGCTCAGGAAGCGGCGCCTAGACTGCCAGTGACACGTTCCATTCCTGCTCACCAGCACAGCCAATGAGCCTTACTTTTCATGAGTACCAGTACTCTCCACAGCAGTAGAGAAGTGCCCGTACTCCGAACAATAAATCTAAGAAGTGCCGGTATTCAGTACCGGTGAGTACCGGCCCAGTTAAAGCACTGGTGAAAACACTGTGAATTTTTCTGACCCTTCCAGACGCCTTTACGCATCCGTGAAACTCACTGCAGAGACTTTTTACAGCTGGGTTCCTAGAGCTTAGACCTCTACTTTGAACGATATCTACTGCTGTAGCTTTCCATCTACGTCTGGAGTACAGTTCTGACCTTTTGAGGAGTCACAAAGAACCCTAGGAGAATGTAAAACTAAAATAATTGTGGGGTATATTACCAAGGGCCTTATCGCTGCTTTAGCTGGAATTTTTTCCTGCTAAAGCAGCGATAATTTTATTGCCCTATTACCTAGCTGTCGCTAACACCAGTTAGCGACAGCTAGTAGGAGATAGCGATCATCTTGGGGCCAGATTTGCATGTCAGCGATATTTATTGCTAATGACATGCAAAGTGGGCGTGCCAAGATGTTAGCGACTGGAAACAGTCGCTAACATCGCTATCTCCTATTACCAACTTTTGGAAATAATCGCGATAAACGCGATTATCTCCAAAAGCTAACGCCTACCCAGAGCTGTTCTTAGCCATGTTATCCAATGGTAGGTGGATAACATGGCTAAGAGCATTAGTTCGGTAATGCATGAATATCGCTGACTTTTCAGCGATATTCATGCATTTTGGCCGATTTCTATCGCTTTTGAGATAAACCTTGATAATAGCAAGGTTTATCTGCGATAGAAATCGACGCAGCTCGGCGATAATTATGTTGCCGCTAAACCAACATAGAGATAATCATCGCTAGTTGTTGGTAATATGCCCCTGTATATTTTAAAACCTACTTCTCCTGGCAGAGGCAGACTGACCTTGTACTCAGCTTGTAAACCATGAACGCCCCCCTTCCCCTCGCCTTCTCCCATGAGAGGATTGAGGACAAGTCAATCAATCAATCAATCAATCAATCATCAATTTGTATAACGCGCTACTCACCCGGTAGGGTCTCAAGGCGCTTGCTGATTCAAGGTCAAGCTGTAGATTTGCGAGGGCTGGTCCCATAATGGTTCAGGGCCAATCCCCCGCTGATAAAGGACCTGGCCCTTATAGTTTAGGGTTAGAACAGGGGCCCAAATGCTTTTGCAATTCGACTCCAACAATGTGTGTTTAACCTCATGGTCACAGGTGTGAATCCCGGTATCTCAGCCCAGTCTTTCATCGCCGTCAGATTGATAAAATGAGTACCACTGAGGTGGGTTTCGGCACTATCTTGACCCCAGAACTGAGAAAATTATGGAACAGCCAGCAGTAGCTAACTGGTCTGCACTACTTTTGAAAAAGCCAGGGGCCTCATTTATGAGGTGGTGCGTCACTTTTGCGCCGCCGGTGCATCACTTTTTGTGACGCACCAGTGGCGTAAAAAATGCGCCTTGTTGCGCCATATTTACAAAGTGAAGCATCTAGGTAGATACGTCACTTTGTAAACCCCTGTGCCACATTACACCTGCGCCAGGTATAATGTATGCAAGGGGGTCATATTGACGCAAGGAAGGGTCGTAGAAGTGACGCAGTGAAATCTATGAGATTTCACTGCATCACTTTTAGGACGCCGTTGCGTCAAAATCTTGCACCTGCGTCACAGCAGGCGTAAGACTAACGCAAGCCCTTTCACATGGCCCCATGTGAAAGGACGCATTGCTGGAGTTGCATCACTTTTGTGACACACTCCAGCAATGCGTCACTTTTGCGCTTACAGATACGTCAGAAATACTGACGTATCTGTAACTCCTTGCGACATGATGCGTCATACAATAAATATGACGCATCAGGAATGTCGCAAGGAGTGTGCACTGAGAAGTGACGCATCGCTGTTTTCACGCAGTGATGCGTAATTTCTCATAAATGAGGCCCTAGTGGCCTCATTTATGAGAAATGCCAGAAACGCCCCATGTGAAAGGGCCTGCGTCAGTAGCGGAAACAGGAAAAGTCAACATTAACTTTGTAGACTTCATAATTCATAACAAATATACATTTGATCTGCAGCAAACATAATGAGAACCTAGAGTTTGATTTGCAAATACAAATAATGTCCCAGGTTTTTCCTTAGGATTATACCACCAGAGTTGCTGAATGGTTGTGTTGCCAAATACTAATACTTTCGATGGTTGATTTCCCCTTGTTCCTTTTTTGTCCATCTCCACAGCCCTCAAGCTTCATTTGATGGCACTCGCAGGTTCTTTTGCATTTAGCTTTTAAAATCATGAAGGGAATAGTAGAACAAAATAAAGACGCAGTATTAGCATCAGAAAGTTCAATCCCAGAACTGCTTCATCTGATGGAGATTTGTGGGAGTCTTTAAAAACCTTTTCTGCATTTAATTGGTCTGCTCAACAATTCTGTTGAAAATCACATCATCAATAAAGAGTTTGAGCAAATTGTTATTTGTATTTAACCTACATTCTCCAGTACCACCAAAGGCAGACAAAAGAGGCTGCACCATGTTAGGGGACAGCCAGGGTTCACCGCTTCCAGTGGGAATCCTTTCATTCCCCGGATGCAATCCAGCTGCTAACACTGCAACAGAGGTCCTTCCATGTCCTCGTGTAAATGAGCCCCTTCATCTGCACTAGTAGTGGTTTTGTCATCAGATGATTCCTGTCGGACAGAAAATTCACTGCCAGAATCTCGTGCTGGGTTCTCGCCTTACACGCATGGTCTGTCTCATAGGCATGCTCAGAGGCAGATTCAAAAATCAAACATAAAGCCTACTGGGTGTTCTACCTGCAGGAAACCATAATGCTCACTAATAAAATGATCACAAAATAACCTGATAACAACAGAGTACAGCGCACACTGCATTAAATCAGAACACAACAAATGGTGGCTATTTCAAACTGAAAATGTGTCTATTAAAATATAAACATCTGGAAAGAAACTACCAATACAATATACACAATGGATGTTCTACAATAAAAAAGATATCTCTCATGCACCAAAGATATCAAGGGAGGCGCTGCTCCGTCGCCCCCATGGACCAGCCACCACTGGATCAAGTGCACCTACTGTGCACAGACACAGCAAGGACCAATCAAATCCAACTAGTCAGGAACAAAAAGCAAAAATGTTACCCACAAAGTAACATGTCATAGGTCTTGCAAAAAGCATGTGAGAATTTTGAAGCACAATATAATATAAGCTGAAATGTTGAAAAGTCATTCAAGTAGGACAATTATACTCATTTGAAATAAAGATTAAAAAAATATGTTTACTTACGAAAAATATGCAATTACACTAACTGCAGAAGTATGAGCGCAAAATCTGTTCCGCTCGCGGATTTTGCGAATTTTCGGTAAATTCGCGAACTCCCGCGAATTTACCGCGAATTTGCAAATCCGCGACCAGCGGATTCCGGGGGCAAAAGTTGAAGCCTGGCCGGCCTGTCAACTTGTAACTATTTTAGGATGGCGCCGGCAAGCTGCCAGCGCCATCCTAAAATAGTTACTAAGTTAGCTTCAACAGGAAGCTCTAATAGATAAAATAAAGCAGGTGCTCGCACCTGCTTTATTTTATCTATTAGAGCTTCCTGTTGAAGCTAATTTAGTAAGTATTTTAGGATGGCGCTGGCAGCTTGCCGGCGCCATCCTAAAATAGTTACAACATGCCCTAATCGTGAGCGTCGTCGAGGCAGGTGTGCCTTCTTCACAAATCTACCGTGGAAAATGAGCTGTGATGCTGGATAGAGGCCTTTGCATCCTTGAATTTCACGAGCACAATGCCCGTGCTGTTCTTGTGACCAGGGGTTTCTTTCTCTTCATCTGCTGGACTGATCTTTCTCAGACCTTTTATACACAGAAGAAGCATGCTGAACTCGCATGGTAGCCCTGCCCGTTTGGCCCAGCCCACACACTCGCGGTTTGCACCGTCTTTCCGCCATTCACCCACTATGATGGACAGCTCACTCAAGGGACCCCTGCGCCCCTCGGGGCGATTGCATAGTAACACACACATGGTCGCTCAAACTAGTTGATGCTCAAATTCAGTGACTCATTCATTAGCCCAAAAACAATTGTGAGCGTCGCGGTAGCCCTGCCCGTTAGGCCCCGCCCACACACTCGCGGTTTGCACCGTCTTCCCGCCATTCACCCACTATGATGGACAGCTCACTCAAGGGACCCCTGCGCCCGTCGGGGCGATTGCATAGTAACACACACATGGTCGCTCGAACTAGTTGATGCTCAAATTCAGTGACTCATTCATTAGCCCAAAAACAATCGTGAGCTTCGTCGAGGCTGGACAGGTGTGCCTTCTTCCCAACTCTACCGTGGAAAATCAGCTGTGATGCTGGATAGAGGCCTCACAAGAGGCATGTGCACTCGCATGGAAGCCCCGCCCCAAATCCGCGGATCCGCAAATCAGCAAAATCCGCGGATTTTGCGGATCCACGATCCGCAAATCCGCAAAATCCGCGGATCGTGGATCCGCAAAATCCGCCCATGCTGCAGATATTCAAATGCCAAAACCACAAACAGTAGTCACCACCCGGGAAATCAAAAGCTTTGCACTACAATAAAATGGAGAAAAAAAACATTAAGTTCACAAACAACTGCAAATAATGGGAAGAAATAAATCAAGCAGTTTTCATGGAAAACACAATAATGTCACATAGTACTTACTAATAGTTTTACAAAAGCATAAGAAAAGCAAATTAAATCACTATATCACCAATATGAAAAAAATGAATAACACATGTATACAGGATATCACGAACAGAGCAGTACTTGCCCCCTCTGATCTATAGCCACCCATAACAAGGCAAAGTCAAAATGGTAGCCGCATTTTACTTTCGGTGTAATACTAAAGAAACATTGAATGATGGTGCCGACAATTGGAAAACATTCTACAACTAAAAGACCAACAAACACAAAAGAGAACATTTACAGAATTCCGAATAAGGAAAGGATTGCAGTGAACCATGGAAAAGACAAACAAAAACATGCTTCACAAGAAAATACACTCCAAACGTTTCTGAGAAATGTTAACCAAATTCCACAAACAATTTATAAACACAATTTAAAGCACACAATAAAAAAGCACACCGTAGGAAGGTGGATTCTGACTACATGGTTACCCCCACTTTTTGCTTGGTGTTTTGCTGGTTTTCGACTTAGTTTGACTGGGATCCTGCTAATCAGGACCCCAGTCTATCTGCTTTCCCCCTAAATTGATTGCATGTACCTAAAGTACACTTCAGATTGGATTGTGGAGTACCCTTATAAGTCCCTAGTATATGGTATACTATGTACCCAGGGCATAGGTACCCCAGAGGCCTCTCAGGGGCTGCAGCATATACTATGCCAATCCTGGGAGACCATTAAAAATGACACGACAGGTCTGCTACTGCAGCCTGTGTAAGGTGGTGCATGCTATATCTAACCATATCACTGCACATATAAACATATCAGTCACCCCTATGGCAGGCCTTATCAATCCTGAAGGTAGGGTGCAGGGTTTTATGTGAGAGGGTGCAACTACATGAGCAGAGCCCCTCTGCAGCCTTCAGAACCTCTATTCTGGGGTTGTTTCTGATGCAACCAACCATATACTTTTAAGTGCTTTATATCCTCGCAGTACATGCTAACTTTAAAACAGCTGCATGGAAACATGTCGTGTTTGATGTCAAACACCTTGGAATCATACCTCCCACACCAGTAACTGTTGTGGGAGGTATGATTCCACACTGCTAGAGGGAGAAATATGACTGCACCGGCACACCCGGTACCAGCTTTACAGAATCCTGGCATCACAAAATGGATGCTACCAGCCAGACACGCATCTGCCCTCCTGCTGCTGGATGAAACTCTGGCAGTGGAGGCTGGAGAATAGGTTTCCTGTCACTGGGAGGCATGACCACCTCCCAGACAGGCTTTAGTGTATTGGGGCTGGGTGGGTGCTCTCGGCGAGTGCTTAGATGTCTGCACCGGGGGCACATTTGGTGTCCCTGTGCATAGTCCAGCTCAAACCGGTTGCAGGGGCCATCAGCCCCTGCTCTGGTGTGAAACTGGACAAAGGACATGGCCGCTTTTAATTTCATTTGACGGCCGCTTTTCATTTCATTCCGCGGCCACGGTTTAATCGTTTTTTTTTTCATTTTGTTTCTTACTTTCTCCAATTTCTCAGTTTGGCCCATTTCATCAAGTTAATATTATTTATCGCTGTCCTGGGAGCCCATTTCCCAGTCGATACAATGTATCACTGAGCTATGTAGTTCTTGCATATTTTTATTCCCGCTGTACACATTATTGATGGCAGGCAGTGGACACCCCTTTCCACGCTAGTTTATTGATACTAGTGAGCTGATTTTGGTTCATGCAATAGGTGTCATTACAATGGCACGTCACGCCCTTTCACTGTGCTTCATAGCGCTTTCACCCGTTGTATCGGGATCCACAGTGACCTGCACTGTCACGCGCATATTCCTTGATAAGATTAATGACAGTTCCTGTATTTCCAAAATCAGACAAGCACACTAGGGGGAAGAGCAAACCCTACCCAGCCCATTCACATCTCTGGCTCGCTCACAGGTACAGGATATGTTCACGGGGCACAGCATGTCAAACATAGAAGTAAACTTCAGCCTTGAACACCATGCGTCACCGATCCTTCAAGCGCCTGGAGAGAACTCTCCGTGGGGTGTGCGCTATAAAAGCTGATATTCTTTATTTTGTAATACTTTTTATGTTTTTTATATTTACTTTTCCACACAGGGAATGCTAAATAAAAGCAAACAACAAAATGGTACCACATTGCGATGCATATGGGTGCATGTGACGTTGCAGCAGTTGTAGTGTCATGATGTATGTGGGAAAGTATCTGATTAGGCAAGGAAGCACGTTCACAGGATTTTTCTTTTTTCCGATGCTAATTAACACTTGCAAAAAAGCACTGGCAAAACCAACAGGTGAGAGAAGAGACCTATAGGATATTCCAATGGTGGTTTCAAATTGGGGCCTACATCATCTGTAAGTGTCATTGCAGTTTGACTTTTATCAACTTCACGCAATTATGAATAATTATTTCTATTATTGTGTGATTTGAATACTTCGGTCGATTTTTGGAGACGTGTATCTCATCGTTAAACATAGCCGCCGCCTGTTCCCTTTCTCGTAGCACGTCGGCTGCCATTTTCAATTTGTGAGCTTTGTGTAAATTGTGCAGTTTAGTCAACTGGGGAATTCGAGTTACTAACCAGTGCCCACTAATTCCTCTTTGTTGACAGCAGTACCACCACAGCATCACTCAGCACCACCACAGCACCACTCAGCACCACCACAGCATCACTCAGCACCACCACATTATCACTCAGCACCACCACAGCATCACTCAGCACCACCACAGCACCACTCGGCACCGCTACAGCATGACTCAGCACCACAGTACCACTCAGCACCACCACAGCATCACTCAGCACCACCACATTATCACTCAGCACCACCACAGCACCACTCAGCACCACCACACCATCACTCAGCACCACTACAGCACCACACAGCACCACCAAAGCACCACTTAGCACCCCCACATTATCACTCAGCATCACCACATTATCACTCAGCAGCACCACTCAGCACCACCACAGCACCACTCAGCAACAGCACAGCATTGCTCAGCACCACCTCAGCACCACCACAGCACCACTCAGCACCACCACAGCACCACTCAGCACCACCACATTATCACTCAGCACCGCCACATTATCACTCAGCACCACCACAGCACCACTCAGCACCATCCCAGCATCACTCAGCACCACCACAGCACCACTCAGCACCACCACAGCAGCACTCAAAACCACCACATTATCACTCAGCACCACCACAGCACCACTCAGCACCATCCCAGCATCACTCAGCACCACCACAGCACCACTCAGCACCACCACAGCAGCACTCAAAACCACCACATTATCACTCAGCACCACCACATTATCACTCAGCACCACCACAGCACCACTCAGCACCACCACAGCATCACTCAGCACCACCACAGCATCACTCAGCACCACCGCAGCAACACTCAGCACAACCTCAGCACCACTCAGCACCACCACAGCACCACTCAGCACCACCACAGCATCACTCAACACCACCACATTATCACTCTGCACCACCACATTATCACTCAGAACCACTACAGCACCATTCAGCACCACCCCAGCATCACTCAGCACCACCACAGCACCACTCAGCACCACCACAGCACCACTCAACACCACCACATTATCACTCAGCACCAGCACATTATCACTCAGCACCACCACAGGACCAATCAGCACCAGCACAGCATCACTCAGCACCACCACAGCACCACTCAGCACCACCACAACATCACTCAGCACCACTCAGCACCACCATAGCATCACTCAACATCACCACAGCACTACTCAGAACCACCACAGCACCAGTCGGCACCACCACAGCATCCCTCAGCACCACCACATCACCACTTATCACCACCTCAGCATCACACAGCACCACCACAGCACCACTCAGCACCTCCATATTATCACTCAGCACCACCTAATTATGACTCAGCACCACCACAGCATCACTCAGCACCACCACAGCACCACTCAGCACCACCACAGCATCGCTCAGCACCACCACAGCACCACTCAGCAACAGCACAGCATTGCTCAGCACCACCTCAGCACCACCACAGCACCACTCAGCACCACCATAGCATCACTCAGCACCACCACAGCACCACTCAGCACCACCACAATATCACTCAGCACCACCACATTATCACTCAGCACCACCACAGCACCACTCAGCACCATCCCAGCATCACTCAGCACCACCACAGCACCACTCAGCAGCACCACAGCACCACTCAAAACCACCACATTATCACTCAGCACCACCACATTATCACTCAGCACCACCACAGCACCACTCAACACCACCACAGCATCACTCAGCACCACCACAGCATCACTCAGCACCACCGCAGCAACACTCAGCACAACCTCAGCACCACTCAGCACCACCAAAGCACCACTCAGCACCACCACAGCATCACTCAACACCACCACATTATCACTCAGCACCACCACATTATCACTCGGAACCACCACAGCACCACTCAGCACCACCACAGCATCACTCAGCACCACCACAGCACCACTCAGCACCACCACAGCACCACTCAACACCACCACATTATCACTCAGCACCAGCACATTATCACTCAGCACCACCACAGGACCAATCAGCACCAGCACAGCATCACTCAGCATCACCACAGCACCACTCAGCACCACCACAACATCACTCAGCACCACTCAGCACCACCATAGCATCACTCAACATCACCACAGCACTACTCAGCACCACCACAGCACCAGTCAGCACCACCACAGCATCCCTCAGCACCACCACATCACTACTTATCACCACCTCAGCATCACACAGCACCACCACAGCACCACTCAGCACCTCCATATTATCACTCAGCACCACCTAATTATCACTCAGCACCACCACAGCATCACTCAGCACCACCACAGCACCACTCAGCACCACCACAGCATCACTCAGCACCACCACAGCACCATTCAGCACCACTCAGCACCACCACAACACCACTCAGCACCACTACAGCATCACTCAGCACCACCACAGCACCACTCAGCACAACCACAGCATCACTCAGCACCACCAAAGCACCACTCAGCACCACCACAGAATCACTCAACGCCACCCCAGCATCTCTCAGCACCACCACATTATCACTCAGAACCACCACAGCATCAAACAGAACCACCACAGCACCACTCAGCACCACTCAGCATCACTCAGCACCACCACAACACTACTCAGCACCACCACAGCATCACTCAGCACCACCAAGGCACCACTCAGCGCCACCACATTATCACACAGCACAACCACATTATCACTCAGCACCACCACAGCACCACTCAGCACCACCACAGCATCACTCAGCACCACCACAGCACCACTCAGAACCTCCACATTATCACTCAGCAGCACCACATTATCACTCAGCACCACCACAGCACCACTCAGCACCACCACAGCATCGCTCAGCTCTACCACAGCACCACTCAGCATCACCACAGCATCACTCAGCACCACCACAGTACCACTCAGCACCACCACAGTACCACTCAGCACCACCACAGCATCACTCAGCACCACCATAGCACCACTCATTACCACCACAGCACCACTCAGCACCACCACATTATCACTCAGCACCACCACATTATCACTCACCACCACCACAGCCCCACTCAGCACCACCACATTATCACTCAGCACCACCACAGCACCACTCAGCACCACCACATTATCACTCAGCACCACCACAGCACCACTCAGCACCACCACAGCATCCCTCAGCACCACCACAGCACCACTCAACCCCACCACAGCACCACTCAGCCCCACCACATTATCAGCACCACCACATTATCACTCAGCACCACCACAGCACTACTCAGCACCACTACAGTATCCCTCAGCACCACCACAGCACCACTCAGCACCACCACAGCATCACTCAGCACCACCACAGCACCACTCAGCACCACCACCGCATCACTCAGCCGCACCACAGCACCACTCAGCACCACCACAGCATCACTCAGCACCACCACAGCAACACTCAGCACCACCACAGCACCACTCAACACCACCACATTATCACTCAGCTTCACCACATTATCACTCAGCACCACCACAGCACCAATCAGCACCACCACAGCATCACTCAGCACCACCACAGCACCACTCAGCACCACCACAACAGCACCCAGCACCACTCAGCACCACCATAGCATCACTCACCATCACCACAGCACTACTCAGCACCACCACAGCACCACTCAGCACCACCACAGCATCACTCAGCCCCACCACAGCACCACTCAGCATCACCACAGCATCACTCAGCACCACTCAGCACCACCCAGCACCACCACAGTACCACTCAGCACCACCACAGTACCACTCAGCACCACCACAGCATCACTCAGCACCACCACAGCACCACTCAGCACCACCACAGCATCACTCAGCACCACCACAGCACCACTCAGCACCACCACATTATCACTCAGCACCACCACAGCACCACTCAGCACCACCACAGCATCACTCAGCACCACCACAGCACCACTCAACCCCACCACAGCACCACTCAGCACCATCACATTATCACTCAGCACCACCACATTATCACTCAGCACCACCACAGCACCACTCAGCACCACCACATCATCACTCAGCACCACCACAGCACCACTCAGCACCACCACAGCATCACTCAGCACGACCACAGCACCACTCAGCACCACTCAGCACCACCACCGCATCACTCAGCCGCACCACAGCACCACTCAGCACCACCACAGCATCACTCAGCAACACCACAGCACCTCTCGGCACCACCACAGCATCACTCAGCACCACCACAGCACCACTCAGCACCACCCCAGCACCACTCAGCACCACCACAGCATCACTCAGCACCACTACAGCATCACTCAGCACCACACAGCATCACTCACAGCCTCCACAGCATCACTCACAGCCTCCACAGCATCACTCAGGGCTACCACAGCATCACTCAGGGGCACCACAACATCACTATACGTTACCACAGCATCACTGAACGCCACAGCATCACTCGTCGCCACCACATCACTCCGCACCATCTCAGCATCAATCTGTGCAACAATTCAACAACAACTGGGTCAAATATGTTCTCTCAATGTTTCAAGCTTTATTACAAATGTCACAAAAAGATGTTAATATTTCACTTCTGTTCTTGGATTTTCGTCACAATAAAATACACTAAACATAATCTTCACAAACGTTATTTACAAATGTTTAAGCTATTGCCATTATACATTACAATCACTTTTATTTAAGTATTAATTATTTAAAAAAATTAAAAGCCATTGTTATTTGTAATATCAATACATCTAAGTCACATAAATACAAAACATATTGCATTACAAATGCTATAGGTGTCACATTTGCGAAAGTTATAACTATTGGCATTGTAAATGACAAAGCTATTAATTTAGCTATTTTTCAAAACCAACACATAAATACAATTATTGTCGGGAGGCGCTAGAGAGCGCGCAAACAGAATGGCCGCACTCATGTGAGGCTCCTGCAGCCTGGATACAAAATCCGTCATTTATCCTTTTTTTCCCCCACCTTTGCCCTTCCTGACCACTGTCGGACGAAGAGACTACAGTTATGCAGCCTCGGTGAAACTTTCAGCACCTTACGACTTGCCGCTTTGAAGTTCCAGCGTTCGGAGTTTTAGACCGGAGCTGAGCCTGAGATCGTCTGGAGGGGCAGACGGGGTCGGCGACTAAGCATGGGCGAATTTTGTGAATTCGCGATCCGCAAATTTGCGGATTTGTGAATTTGCGATCCGCAAAATTCGCGAATTTGTGCGAATTTGCGGATTTTCGTTTTTTTGCGTGTTCGCAGGGTTTTTTGCGTGTTCGCTTTGTTTTTTGCGCATTCGCGGGGCTTTTTGCGTCTTCGCGAGCCGCTTGCATAGCGAAGTTACCCATGCAGTCGTTTATGGGAGAGGGAGAGAGAGAAAGATAGATAGATAGATAGAAAGTGAGAGGGAGGGAGAGAACGAGAGAAAGAAAGAGAGGCCGGATCTCTGAAGGGCCAGATTCCTGAGTTGCCCCTACAGAACATACAGCTTTTTATTTTTAGCAAAATGCATATGAAAATTGTGCTGTAAAGGTCTCTTTTAGTTTAACCCCTCCTGACAACTCAAAATGGATGTATCTACCACTTCAACATATTGACTTTGTGCTCACCACTATTGCAGGGTTGCTCACTCCCCCCCCACGAGCCACGGTGTATTAACACAAGAAACTGCATGACGAGTGGCTCTCATTAATGAATACGGACTCTAGCCCGCTCCGTGACGCCCGTGAAAAGCTTTCCTCGCCATCTGCGTCAAGCCCCTACAAAAGGCCTATCATGGGCAAACCAGACAATCAGCAACCCAAACTGTCGTTTGACTCCGTCGCATCCAAGAAAGGACTACGAGGCAAACAAGATGGGGGATCTTCCCAGGCCATCTTGGCGTCCGAAAATGGCGCCAACTCCGTTACGACCGAATTGCAACAGATGATGCAAGAAATGAGGCAAGGCTTCACCACTAAAGTGGATAAAGTCGACAGGATGTCCTCTAGAATGGATGCCATGGTACAGAAAATAGATGTTCATGAAGAGCGCATTGCTGCAACTGAAAGGCGCATTTCTGACAATGACGACACCATGGCCTCCCACACGACGCAACTTTCGAGAATGGACAATGTTCTCAGAGTTATAGCGGCTAAGAATGAGGAGTTAGAAGCCCGCAGTCGCCGAAATAATATCCGCGTGATAGGTGTGCCGGAGTCCACCAACACAGGTCGTATGGAGGAATATGTGGAGAAAATACTCATTGCGGCGATTGGACCTGACGCCTTCTCCAAACAGTTTATTGTCGAAAGGGCACATCGATCACTGGGGCCGTGGCCTAATCCTGGAGCCCAGCCGCGACCCATCATTGCAAGACTCCTAAATTACCGAGACCATGACACCGCATTAAGGGCAGCACGCGCCAACTGCACCCTTACATGTGACGGAGTCAACTTCTCCATTTATCCAGACTTTACCCCTGTAGTACAGGAACAGTGTCAGAAATTCCTTGACGTGAAGAAAAAGCTCAGAGCGCTACAAGTGGATTATGCTCTATTGTACCCTGCTAAATTGAGAGTGACACACCAAGCTAAACAGCACTTCTTTACAAATCCACAACCTGTGGAAGACTTTATGAAGAAACTTAAACGTGATTGTGCTGGGGACAGGCGTAATGGTGATGAACGACAAGAAGATTTCCACTCGGCAAACGAAGATGAGTAACGCTGGACACTTCCCTCCTGCGTGCTGTTCCATTCCGTGAGACTCCCTCTTAGATCCACTGGAGGGACTAATGTGAGCGATGTTTCGCTGGCTGGCTGGGGTCACCGGATGAACACTGGACTATTGAGGGTAAAGTATTCCAGGCACCCCCCCCCCCACTACCGTGATTGCGCCCAAATGTGGCCAAACATTACGACGGGCGAGGTGTGGGGGGTGGTTATGTGCGCTACTAGATCGCACCCCGAAGGGAATACCCCATTGCACTTATTGACGTTGATCCAAATGTTGGATTGTTTTGGAATTGTTGAGGGTGGGGGGAGGGTTAGGGTTACTGGCAAGTTGGGGCTGCTTCAGTGGGAGGGGGGTGGTAACGTGTTTTGGAGCGAATTGGAACTTTGATGCTCTATTCTTTGCTCTTTTTGGCCTACTTGTAGCGGTGCATGCGGTTGTTTCTTTGAAATGCGCATCTCAGCACTTTCGCTCCGCTGCACCCACTGTATACTATGATTCTACCTTAAACGCTGATATGTCTTACAGTTGGATGATTGTCCATACAAACTATGAGATGTGGCGTTGCTTGGAGGGTAAGAGGTATTACCATGCACGACGTTATATCAGACTTTTTGCACTGCAGTTTATTGTGTTTATTGGGGTTCTGAGATGTAGGGAGGTTGGAGGGTGGTACCCAGCACAATGCTTGATACGAACTTCTGAATTGACTGTACTTGTTTGCTCACCTGCTTCTGAAGCGGGACTTTTGGGGTTGTTACTCAATGGGGGGTTGTTTGGTTTCTTAGTTGCATAATAATGTTGGACACGAAACCTACCGAAGAGTTGCTAAATCTTACCACATCAGGACTTTATGGTCGTACGCGAGACAACAATCTCACAGTGCAAGTTACACACACAAGCACCAGGCTATTCTTTGACACCGGAATACATAATATACCAAGCTTCAGAATGATTGATCACTGCCATTGGCATGTGCTCTTCGCGAGATGAGACCCTACACCACTCATGGCTGACACTGACCTAAATATTTTGACATGGAATATACGTGGCCTTGGTGATCCCAGGAAACGTAGGCAGGTGCTGGCATACCTGGATCGCCATTCAATACACATAGCCTTTCTCCAAGAGACTCACTTTAGGACGCAGGCAACTCACGCCTTTGCCAGCCGATGGGCGATCCATACTGTGTTCTTGTCCTTTTCGACTTACGCTAGAGGCACTGCAATCTTGGTAAAGAAAGGTACACCCTTTGCCATGGCTGGGTCCAAGACAGACTCTCAAGGGCGTTACTGCATAATGTGGGGCAGACTAGGGCGCATGGCGGTCACGTTGGTGTGTTGCTATGGTCCCAACATTGATGACCCGGGATTCTTTACTGAGCTGTGGGCGGCGATTATGGGTACAGAGTCCACATCACCTTATTTGGGGAGGAGATTTTAATACTACACTAGACCATACCTTGGACAGGTCGCACCCAGCCCCGCAACACTACACTAAGGCACGTACAGAACTGCGCGCTACAGTCATGGACCATAGCCTAGTAGACGCCTGGAGACGCCTCCACGTTGATACAAAGGAAGGCACGCACTTTACAGCTCAGGCGCGCTCGTGGGCCAGGCTTGACTATATTTTCCTAACACCTCAGCTCTATACCTCACTCGTTCGATCACAGCACCTCCCCAGAACATATTCAGATCACTCCCCTGTTAAAATTACACTGCGCTCAGTGGACCTAGGCCCCCCCACGACTGCTTGACGGATGCAGCCCACAATGTTACTTGACATCACCTTTCAAGAAGAACTGAGAGAGGAATGTCTAGATTTCTTCAGATGGAATAAAGACTCGGTTAGGGATGTGGAGACTATTTGGGATGCATTCAAAGTGATGTTAAGGGGAATTTGCATTGCTAAAGGAGCCGGGGTCTTAAAGGCTATTGTTGCCCGAATAAGAGCATTGGAAAGGGACCTTAAGAGCCTGGAAGCAACGTTGGCTTCTGCTCCCACTGATGCTGCCCTCTTACAGGTGCGAGACAAAATTTCTGAACACACTGCTGAAGCTACACGGGAATCGAAATTTAGAGGCAAATACTGGACCGCTCGCCGTTATGGCGAGGGCGAGAGACCAGGGAAGGTCTGGGCCCCCACGATTAAACTGGCGCGCACACCCAATATCATACTTGAACTCGAAGACCCAGGCGGTCTGGTCTTTCGGGACATTTCACAAATCCTCAATTCTTTTGTGTCGCATTACAGCACACTATACGACTCCTCTAGAGTGGGTGCACTTCGACTACAAGACTACCTAGCAGACGTTTCCCTAGGCTGGCTTAGTGAAGCACAAAGGGTTTTTCTTAGTGCGTCCTTTGAACTGGATGAAGTCCGGGAGGCGATTATGGGCATGAGATCAGGGAAAGCCACAGGATTAGATGGTATCCCAATAGAATTATATAAAACTTATATTGACTTTATGGCCCCAGTGTTGCGTGAGGTTTATGAGGACGCCCTTGAAGTAGGCCATCTGCCACCATCTATGAGAGTCGCACTCATCACTTCGCTACTCAAACCTGGCAAGCCTGCGAATTAATGTGATTCTTATCGCCCGCTCTCATTACTTAACTGTGATGTTAAGGTGCTTGCCAAGCTAATCGCTAACCCTATCAGTCTCCTCCCTACCCTGATACTGCATGAGCAATCTGGATTTGTGCCTGGCAGAGCAACCTCACACAATTTACGTACTTTTTTTTCAGTCCTTAATTCAGTGCACGAAGACCAACCGATGGCGGCTGTCTTCCTCGATGCCACTAAGGCGTTTGATTCCCTTGAGTGGGATTATGTATTTCGAGTCCTGGAGAGAATGGGCTTTCCAATAATATTCATCTCCTGGATCAGGCTCCTTTACGAACGCCCAGTGGCCAGAGTGCTCATTAATGGCAAACTGTCTGAGGAATTCCCCATCAGCAGGGGAACCAGGCAGGGGTGTCCCCTCTCACCTCTCCTGTTCGCGATAGCTACGGAACCCTTAGCCGCCAAACTGCGCCAGCATCATAATAACAGGGCACTACGATGTTTCCAAAGGCAAATATTAATATCGATGTATGCGGATGACATCACTTTGTATATAAGGGATCCTAGCGAAAACCTAAACCTCATTCTTAGAGAATTCATACAATTTGGTGGGCTCTCAGGCATCCAAATTAATTGGGGTAAATCTTGCATATTCCTGCTCACACCTTCAACAACACGCTTTGATTTAGATTATCCTATTTCCTGGAGTGACGGAGATTTTAAATACCTAGGCATACACATAGAAAAGGATAGGGACGAGCTGCTTCGGCCTAATTATGGCACTACTATGAATCGCATTATTGATAGCGTTGCACGTTGGATTACCTTGCCTCTTTCCATGGCAGGTAGGACATCCTTGATCAAAATGGTGATCCTTCCACAACTTCTCTACCTTTTCTTAAATATCCCGTTTTACCCAGGCAAGTCTTTTTTCCAGCAGCTCCGGTCAGAACTCATTAAACTCGTATGGGGTGGTAAATCCCCTCGTTTGAAGTGGGACACCCTAATTCGGCCTTATACTGTACCAGATTTCGAACTATATTATCAGGCAGCTCAAGCTCATTACGCCTACTTTTGGGTGCACCAGAACAGATATATGCCTCAGCTTGCAGCTGAGCACTGGCTGGCCCATCCTATCCCTATAGAAGGCGCACTCTACTCTGTAGTGCCTGGATAAAACCCCCACGACAGTGCTGAGCACAGTCACAGCATGGACCCGACTGGCTACTAGACTTGAGGCTACAATGCTCTATGCACCACTGTTACCGCTGGCCTACCATCCAAATATGCCCCTATTGCAAGAAACAGGGTTTCGCAGATTGCTACACAAACTTCATGTGGAAAATTGGGGAGACCTATACCACGATGGTACGTTTCGCTCCATGGAACATTTGTACGAGGGCATACACCCATCTCCGCTAGAAATCTTTCTTTATATCAGGCTCCGTCAAGGACTTAAAGCACTAACACCTGACTTTCCTAATGAACCTGTTACCTTAGTTCCTCTGCAGCTTATATTCCAAACTGACAACCCTAGCAAACTGGTCTCGACTATATACAGGACAGTGCATACACAAATAGACTTCCCGCCTTTGGCAGCTAAACAGAAATGGGACCTGGAGCGAGGACGACCCCTCACAGACAAGCAATGGGCGTTCTGCCTTCAACAAAGCGAATGCATATGTGCTAGCAGTCGACACAGAATCATACACCATAAGTTCTTATATCGCTTGTATTACACCCCAGCCCGTATGTGTAGACTCCAACTCCGCACTACTGACAACTGTGATAGATGCCATGCTCCAGGGGCTGACTTCCTGCATCTTGCTTGGACATGTGAAACGGTCCAACACTACTGGGTCCAGGTACTCGCAGCGCTGTCCAAAATGATCCACACTGTGATAACTCCCTCCCCCGTTCTAGCTCTATTGGGGTACGTAGAACCTCTACAAGCGGCACACCACAAGTTTTTTGCTCTAGCCCTCCTAGTAGAAAAAAGAAGAGTCGCGTGTCGTTGGGGTAGGGGCAGGGCCCCTAAATTCAAGGAATGGCTACATGACCTAACATATTACCAGGAACAGTTGAACACCTATTCTGACTTGTTGCCTACCACTTCATGGCCCAGTGATATATGGGCCCCTTTGCGATGTTACTTATCCCAGGATGACTCTGATACCGGTGAGGGACCTCCTAACTGACCCCTGACCCTCCCCCCCTACCGTCTCATCTGGATACTCCCCACCACATGAACAACTAATAGATATCATAAGGTGACCTGAGAAGTTGTGACAGCCACCATGCTCTTACCCCTGGGAGGGAGGAGGGAGATGCTGCGGGCAGTTATTAAGCCGTCCTACTACTTGGCCTCATTAAAAGAACATTCGCTCTCGCAGCGCATTGATGTTGTTAGGACTTCATCTGTCATGGGATGCTACTAAACAGTTTCCGCCTTATTGAGTCACATACCCTACCTTATTGCACTATTGACAGTAATACCAATGCTATTGTATCGCCATACTATGATGTATATTCCGGTGTTCTATATTTATGTCTGTGATGTAAACATGACCTAATGTGTAACTGTAATGCACTCTTTGATGAAGGTTATCGATGTAAAACCCAAAAATAAAGTTTTAAAAAAAATAAATAAAATTATTGTCATTTACAAGACCAATAGCTCAAACTTTCCTAATGCGAGACCTATTGCATTGCAAACTCTTGTTTTCATTATGGTGCTTTCATTTTGCATTGACCCGTCCTAGCCAGTGAAAGTATTTGGAAGGGCTCATGCCCAGCTCCATTTTGTCCCGCCCACCGTAGATACAGAATGTACTGAGAGGTAACATGTAATGAAACAGACATTGTGCCTTACTACCCACATGTAAGTGTCCATCTATCTTTCACTAAGCACTGTTAAGCAATATTCGGCACAATTCACAAGCTTACGAGTTTGCTTAAAATCCAAACTTCCACGTATTTACATACCGTTGAATGTTGCTAAATTTCTCAATTCAAATGAGTAAAACCGGGAGAGCATTTGCTGTTTTTCACGCGGAGATTCAGACCGGTCCGAGGCAGCAGGGATTCCGATTTTGGGATACGAAGCCTGGGGGCACCCGTAGAGAAGTCTTTGTGGAAACCCCACATGATCAGCTGCAATGATGTATTTCATCCAGATGTAGGGAAGCATATGGGCTTTAGACAATAAACTATATGTATCAGACACAAAACAATATGTGGGTCGATAGCTACAGTGGTTGATATAAAAATATTTGACAAGAATAGATGCCCCCTCAAAATGACATGATACGATCCAGGTAGAAGTCACAGCCGTCAGTAGGCCTTTTGGATGTCTTACTTCAAAAACCACCTACCTTGACCTTTTAGCTAATATCGATTTACATTCAGTGTCTTCCAGTTTCACAATTCCCATTATCTGTATGGACTGGCTGTTTGTCGCACAGTAGAGCAGTGCTTAATTTGTTAAACAATAGGTGCCAGAGCCCGAATGTTTTGTTTAGAAACCTGCGGTCTGTCAGTGCTATGAATATTGGAGGGGGGGGGGCGGGGGGACGGGGGTGGTGACTACCAAGACGGCAGAGTCTTGGTTCCACCTTATGACTCTTTAATCTAGCACTGGTGCTGTGCGTCACACGTGCAAAGGCGGGCCTACTTGCCAGTCACAGACGCTTCTATCTCAGTGTATCAGTAAAAATCCAAACACCCATATGCCAACAACCGGATCTAGTGGAAATGGGCGGGGTAGGGCTGGGGTAAGGTCAGTCTCACTCGGAAAGAGACTGGGAGGGGTGGTGGGACTGAAGAAGCCTGGCGCTGCCGCATGTGTTTCAAGGCTGACTGCCCTCAGCACCCTGAGCTTTAATGAGGAAATCCCACAAGAGTAGCTAATATCCATTTATCTGATGAGGGAGGCAAGTCTCGCACTTCGCCGAGCTGCGATAGTGGAGGGGCCGCTCTTGCAGATGCCCGTTTGTCCTCCACCTGCCTGGTGACTGGAGTCTACTTAAGCCACGCTTAGGCTTAAAGTTGAAAAAAAACAAAAAACAAGCGTTGTGCCCCAAAGCGGACACAGCGCTCAGTGTTACAGTTTAAAAAAATAAAATAAATACAGAGCAAGTGTCCCGTAGCACTGCAGGCCACATCAATCAAGGCGTGATTCCTTTTAGTTAAAAGTAGTAAAGAAAGTGAATGCGGGGAGTAAAGAAAGTGAAAGCGTGCCATGCGCGCGGATGCTGTAATTACACGAGGCCGGGGAACTCTGCAGAACGCAATGCAAAGCAGCTTGCTGTGCTCGTACAGCATCCGCGTGCATAGCTTCTATCTGGGCGCGTGCACATGCCCAGTCCGGGCAGGCACGCCGAACGAAGACAGGGAGGGAACCAAACATGCTTCCGTCCCAATAGAAAGCACAGATTTTTAAGGCGCGCCAATAAGAAGCATGGGTGGAGCTTCCACCCTTCCTTCGCAAGCTAAAGCGACGACAATAGGTCTTGCCAGGAGCGGGCAGCGCATGCGCTGCATCGCTAGGCGAGACCTAAAAAGGACTTCAGAACTGCTGCCAGCTCCTTCTAATTCGAAGACTGAAGAGTCACCATCTGATTTCATCTTCCCTGTGCAGCGGAATCCCTCAGAGTAGCACCCCATCCCATCCCACTGACATCGGCAGTAAAAACCAGCAGCGGAAAAGGAAATAACAAAGAACCTCTGTTCAAATGAGCCGGTTGGAACCACTACTGGAGATCCCTGCAGATATGAGGAGTCACCGGAACCAGAGTCTCGTACTCCCCCTGTCTGTGGAGCCATGTTCTTGCAGATGCCTAAGGAGACAAGAAGGAAAGAGAATTAATGGAAGTGAAGCTGAACCAAAACTCTTCCGACACAAAGACCTCCCCCAGGTCCATCCTGAAATGGGTCCCTTTGAAGAGAAGATCCTGAGATGCCTGGGCTCGGAATTTCTTCCAATTAATCAGGAAGCTCTACTCCTGCACGAGCGTGGTCACCCGGTGAACCTCCAATTAGGCCTTGGAAAAAGAACAAGAGGCAATTAGCCAGCCTTCCAAACAAGGAAAGTGTTGGACACCTTCAGAATGTAAAATAACCAACCCGGTGCGAACAGATTTGTGCACACCCTTGCCGCAGAAGCCAGCCCAAATGTCAGGACCCAGAACTGGTAGTGGCTTTCTGGAGAGACAGATGTACCGGTACATGGAGGTATGTAAAGAAAGTGAATGCATCCATGAGATTGGCGTAGGTTAGGAACTTCCTCTTCCGTTAGAGAGGCAGAACCAACTGGGGAGACACCATCTTGATTGACACATGATTGACCCCCTTGAGGTCCAATACAGGGTGGAACTCTCCTGACGCCTTCTGCACCAGAAAAACCAGAGAATAATAATCATGGAAAACCTATCAAGAGGAACCTGGATGATGGAAGCCTTTTGGAGCAGCAACTGAATTCCCTGGAGCAGCGCAGTCAACTTCTATGGGGAACGAGAAGCAGAGGCCTTGAAAAAATGGAAACTGCAAAAACGCACGAACGCAATGAAGTCACACGAATGTGCCGGCCCCCGTTGGAAAGTGGTACTTTCCAACGGGGGCCGGCACAATCGTGTGACTTCATTACGTTCGTGCGTGTTTGCAGCTTATCAAGGACTGCGCTCTTTTTGTACATTGTTATTGTCATTCGATACTACGTTTCTGAGCTCTAAACTGGTCGAATGAGGATACTCTCTCACAAACTTTGGATTTGTTCTATATTCTTAGTGGCCGCCTGGGTTTTGGATATGCTCGTGTGATTTTGAATTCAGTTGTAGTGTGTGCTCCTTGGACCATTATAGTGGCACAGCATCTTTTCAACTTCGCTGTATTGACAGTGGGGACATATATATTGACTTTGCCCTGACGAAGCTCCCACGGTTAGGGAGCGAAATGCGTTGGCTGTCCTCTGCACATTGAAAAACAAAAAGAAAAAGAAAACATTATTTTGAATTACTTGTGGTCTCTTGTGAATTACTTCACAATTGGTGCTGCCTCCGCATTTCTTCAAATTTTCTATTTGGGATTCCAGTGAGAACGAACCACAGCAGGTCTTGGAGGTTGTACAGCACAAGACAAGTTAATATTTTATGGGACTTTGGAAATTGGAGGTGCTTTTCGTTGGTCCGCTGTGGAGAACTCTTGTTACTATTGCCTTGAAAAAATGGGGAGGAAGAGGAGGTGAAATGTATCCTGTATCCATCCGAGACCCCTTGGATGGCCCACACATCTGAAATGATACAAGTCAAAATGTTCAGGAAGTACTGCCAGCAACCACCCACTGGAAGAAACCTGGAGCACCCATGCTTTGGGAGGGGCGGGCAAAGATGTGGCAACTGATGGAAAGAGGAATTTGCCAGACCTAGGACCAACCACCCTGGCCACTAACCGTGCCTACAAAAGGCTGGGGTGGAGGAGCCTTACCCCTAGAGGGAAAGCCCATTTGTAACCAAAGCCCTGGCTGTTGGTGACTGGTCAAAGGAGAAACCAGCTTCCTATTCTCCACTGACTTTTTGATCAGCTCCTCCAAATCACTGCCAAACACCTTGTAACCAGTAAAGGGAAGTTTCAAGATGACCAACTTCCGACACGAACTGGCTTTCCAAGAGTACATTCAGAGGTTGCGAAGTGCCGCAATGGCAAAGACGGGCCGCAAGGGCAGTGCTAGAAGCCACCGAAAATGCACAGAGGTTGTCAAATGTGACGTCTGAGACAAATCTCACCTGTTACTCTTGCCAAGAGGGCAGGGAAATTGTCACCTCCTGAACATTCTCCGCCAAATAATGGAAGTCCTTAAGCAGGGACTGAATAGCATAAGTGGAGTAGGCATTCGCCCGGACCGCAAAGTTCATACCCACATAGGCCCGTTGCACCACCCCTACCACCTTCTTGTCACCTGCATCAGATGGCAAAACATCCTCTGAGACCACAGCCCTCTGGGTGGACAACCCAGTCATACTGTTATCAATCTTCACGGATTCTGGGAACTTCTTTCCAACGTATCCAGCGGGTAACGATTTAACAGGAAATGAGGAAAAGACTGCAATTCAACATCCCTCCATTCACTCGTAAGTACGCAGCGAATGGAAGCGTGCAAGTGCAAATATTCCGGCTACGCACACAGATATTGAGAGAAAAAGTAATCATCTGCCGGTGCCCGAGCCGAAGAAGCAAAGCCCAAATTATCCGGTACATGCTGCATGATCTCGGACAAATCTGTACCATGCATAAAACATCACTTAACATCCTCCTCCTCCCCTTCACAGAAGAATCCATCCTAGAATACTTAGAAGGAGGTGCCCCCTCCCAGGCCTGAAATGCAGGTTCAACAGCTGCTGCAGTAAAGGCCTGGAGATCTGGGGCTACAGCAACCCTAGAGGATGACCCAGCCACAGGACTGTCCTCAGACTGTCCTCAGAATCACTCATACTGCCAGGGCCGGACCGGGAACCACAACCGGCCCTGGCAAAGTGCCCGGCTGGCCTCCCCCTCCCCACTAGGGGGTTGGAGGTGCCGACGAGCTCTTTGCCAGGGCCGTTTTTTGGCTGATTTTGGTACAAAAACGGCCCCCAGCGGCCCAAAACCAGCCCACACCCCTGCGGCGCACCGGAGGATTGCCCGGGGCCCGCTATGGCCAGTCCGGCCCTGCATACTGCAGAAATTACCAAAGTCTCAAGCAGAACACAGCAAGTAAAAAATGCAGCAAGTTTAAAGCAGCAAATGATCCAGGCAACTGCAATCCTTCCAGAGAGGTAGCGTCAATAATCAGCAACCAGACACGCACACATCCTAATAAAGCCGTCAACGCTGTCCTCGACGTAACGCACTCCCCACCTGCTTAGAAACATACGGAAGCACAAGGACGCGCCCATTGGCAAGCGCTGAGGCTCCATTTTAAAATCAGGCAGACGCCATGAGATGGCCGCTAAGTAGAGAAAACAGCATACCGATGCGAAACAAGTGCTCCACACCATACCATATTACACACATGTAAATGGAGAGAAAATCCTGTGGAATGCAGAAACAGAGATTTAAATAGACAATCCGTCACAGGCTGCCCAGCAGGCCACAGGCATGCCCTGTGATCACCTATGTACCGCATACGAGCGAGAACACCAAAATAAAAAATCAAGACTGTAAAACATACATGCCTGTAGCCAAGATGCTAATTAGCTACTGATAAAAGAAACAGGAAGTCCTTTCCAGGATGTAATGTATATCTACTTCATTGGATGGGGGCCATATTTGATTGGGAAGGAAAAGTCAAGTTTGGTGATTGCCAGTCCTGCCAAGTACCACATATCAGGCATTAGACTGACGCATTTCATTGTGGTGCTCCGCATCACCGCACTAAAATACTTTGTCATGCATAATGCATAGTGTCAATCTCTGCTGCACTAAAGCACTACAAACTTGTGTGTGGCAGCTGGCGGCAGCACACTGCCTGTGGTCTGCCTGCACTGCACACTGATCCCATTGGCAGTGACGACAGCTCGCAGCCTAGACCTAAGGCGGATTGCTGCGGGGGTGGCTCCCTTATGGCCTGAGCCAGCTGCCTTGTTGTAGAGTGAGTGGGTAACATACCAGTGATGCTGTCTGGCTGAAGATGATCAGAGAAAGTAGACAGTTATATACCACCCACTTGTCATCCCGGATTGGTTGTCAGTGTTGACAAAATATGATGTTGGGGGCAGGATCTGGAGTCTTAGGTCCTCGACGCTGGGTCCCTCACCCTCATCTTTGCCCTCAGTAAAGTGCCGTTCGGCCCCGGTCCATCAGCAACGACTTAACTTTCAGTGCTGAACCAGAGCGTCCCTGTCAGCAGGGCCTGCAGCTCTGTGACCGGCTGCCTGTGGCTGGTGTGATCTGGTGCCTGTTGCAGGTCTGGACAGGTAGTGGTGCCACTTGCTGACTGGGATGAGGAAATATAAAATTTTATGGTCAAGTTGTGTTCCCTAGCGTGTACCCCACCGTCTCCATGTACCAGCTTAAAGTGCATGTAACTTCCCTCCTGTGCCAGCTATGAAGACGCAAATACATTTGCGTCCAACGTTAACATGTCCTCTTTCAGACCCACCCTGAATGGGTTGAATAGTCCGTTCCTAAGTATGCTATGCCAACGTCTTTTTGTAGTGTACTTTACACGTTTTTCAGCTCTGGCAAAGTAGGCCCCGAATTTCTGCCATCGAGCCTTTTCCTGGCTTCTGACTCTGAAAGCCTCAGCCCAGGCTGCCTCTGTACCCGTGAACTCTGACTTACTTCCAGCGCGGCCCACCGCGCTTAGCTCAGCCTGCTGCCTGCCAAGACTGACTATAACCTTCGAGTTATCTGTTCCGCTCCTCGAAAATACATTCCTGCCTACTAGTTTCAAGTAAACATCCCCCTCAGCTGCAGAGCCAAAGGGCCGGCCTGTCTCCATGCAAGTAATTCATAGCCTCAGTTACCATGCTCCCCTGGAAGGACCATGCCCCCACGCTTCTCATGCAGACATTCAGGCGCTTATACACGCACTCACAGTCAGTATAGAATAGCTTCTGCCCTAGAGACCTTTTCCGCTCAGATAATATGGTTCCCAAACATCAGATATCAGATATGATAGAAGTACGAGTTGATCTGACATGCCAGACTTCTGTCTCTTTCCGTCAGTGTAAATGTCAAGTCCCCTGCACCCTCCAGTTTCACGTCAATCACACGTCATGCAGCTGCGCGCGCATCCAAGCTTCCGATTTCTGCTGACATTGCAACATTTCTGTTTAGTGCCACCCCCTTGTGACACCTACCTGTGACGTTTCTAGCACACACCTCTAGTTCACGCCTAGTCCACGCCTTCTGATTACGTACTAGTAACACGTGGATACTGTTATCTTGTCTTCTCTCAGCTGTTACGCCTACTATATTGCTTTCTATGGTGTAAATTAAGTATATAAGCTATGTATTGTCAATAAAACTTTGCTCTATCCCTTCCTGGACCCTGTGTGGTGCCAGGAACCTGATATCCAGTTCCGGAACGATTCCATTTTAAGGAATAAAACCCCTAAGAACTCTAACACCACGGACTCTGTTTCTTTCTTTCCGATTGAGTTATTATTGATTAAGTACTTACCTGCATAGAAATTAAGACGGTAAATTAAATATTTACAACAGGGACAGACAGCTCTTCTTGGGGTAATATTTTTTTTTAGGGTTGAGGCTGCTAAACTAGTTTTTAGATTATAAAATACAGCCTGGCTGTGACCTATGTGTGCCTTAGCCTCACATTCCAGCCAATTTATAATATTTCTATGTTTCCCTCATCTTCATTGCTTGATGTTGCTTGTGAGAAAGTGTCACTCATAGGGGCATATTTATAAGGGAATGGCGGAACTTTGGGTTAAGCACAAAGTGCTAATACCACGTTCCGCCTGTCCCAAATACGCAGGGATGAGCTGTATTTAAAAAGGTATGGCACATTCCTGATTTTCCCTAGCTCTGGTGCTAAATTAAACTGCCTAACACCAATGCAGTAGTATAGTGCAAGACTGTCTGTATTCAGGGAATGATTGCTTATGTGCAGGAAGGTGTCCATTCCTGCACATGAACAAACATTTATGGCGTATTATTGTTTCTATGTGTGCTGCACAATGCAGCACACTTAGAAACAGCGAAAACGAGGTGAAATATAGCATTTCTCCTCATTTCGCCATGTTAAGAACTGATTTTCCCTGGTCTTAATTTTGGCGCTGCCTCCTATTTATGCCATCCTTGCAAAGAGGGGGACAGCGTCAAAATCAATGGGTGTTGTGAAGGAACACCCACGGCAACACTCATTGTCCGCCCCTTTGACGCTAAGTAAAGCATAAAAGGGTACCTTATTTACAAGGCAGTGCTAAGCCACATTAAGATGTTTAACGCCGTCTTGTAAATAAGACAAAGCCCCTATCGCTACAGGAACGGCATTAAAAGTAACTTTCCTGTGGGGATAGGGGCTTGTAAATATGCCCCATAGTCTTTTAAATGTCACTCAAAATTAAGACTTCCGATTTTCCGTTTTTACTGATGTTTACAAATAAATACAGACAGAAAACAATGTGTTTCCTGTCTGTATGTATTTTTAAAAGGGGGAAAATACTGAAAATGGTGCTTCTTGTGAAAGACTCTCTGTGCTGTATTTCAAGAATTCCAGGGAAGAGCTGAGCAGATAGACAGCATGGAGAGTTAAAGAACAGGATGAGACGTCCTGAAATACAGGCATATGTTAACATACATTTGTAGTATAACACTAATATGTACCTGTGGGTGTTGTGTTTTGTTATACGTGGCTGCATAATTTGCTAAATTTGACAGGTATCCATTAAGGAGTGCACGTCCAAAAGTTACATAAAAGTGCTGATATGCCATTTTAATGCGCCATTTATTTTCAAAACACAAAATAAATATGGATAAACACCAATGAGATGGCCCAATTTTTTTTAAAAAAAATACAGACAGAAATGTTATTATGTGAACAAAAATAAAAACCATAAAACCGGGATCCCTACTCATAGTTACAATGAAATTATGGAAATGTTACGTATGGTAATCTGAAACCTTGGCAGCTACGAGCGTTAAAAGAGATAAACATATGTAGGACTGTGAGAGGAAGACAGACGAGGAGTGAATGCGTAGGAAGGGAGAGATAAGAAAAAAAAAGAAAAACGGTGGCTACTCGAATGCCTTGTTTCTATGGGGAAGGCATTTATTTAGTAACGATATGGACGAGAAAGGTGGATTCGGAGTGAGGCGATGAGAAACGTCCAATTTCAGTCTTCGATTGAAACTCAAACCGATTCGTAGTTTTTGTGTCTTCTTTTTTTACCACTAGATGGCAATAAAGCTCCATCCTTTTCTCAAAATCAGACGCACATCCCAGTTTAATCGGCTAAAAACTCCTGAAGACACATGTATTTACAGCAGGCTTCGACTGTGAGAAAAGGTGTTACCAGCGGCCTCCATCTCAACATTAAAACACAGCATCTAACAAAGTGTACGGAAACCCTTTCCTTACTGGCAATGCTTACATTTATTTTGTTTGCATTTCAGGAATGTGAAGATAGATGTCTGACTCCACCAGACGCCTTTACGCATCCTTGAAACTCACTGCAGAGACTTTTTACTGTCGGGTTTCCAGAAGTTAGAACTCTATTTCGAATGATATCTACTGCTGTAGGTTTCCGTCTACGGCTGGAGTGTGTTTCTGACTTTTTCGAGCGTCACAAAGAATCCTAGGGGAATGGAAATCTGAAATACTTGTATATTTTAACAAGCATTTGCAATGCAATAGGCCGCACATTTACGCGAGTTTAAGCTATTGGCATTGTAAATAACAATGCGTTTTTATTTATGTTTTATAATCCAAAACCTAAATAAAAGGTATTGTCAATTACAATGCCAAGAGCTCAAGCTCGCGTAAATAAAATTCGAATCAATTAAAAAGAAAGCAGTTGCAATACAAAATTAAGCCGAGACATAATCAATCAATCAATCAATCATCAACATTTATATAGCGCGCTACTCACCCGTAAGGGTCTCAAGGCGCTGAGGGGAGGGAGGTCGCTTCTGCTCGAACAGCCAGGTCTTGAGTTTTTCCTGAAGGAGAGGTGGTCCTGGGACAGCCGAAGGTGAGTGGGGAGGGAGTTCCATGTCCTGGCTGCCAGGTAGGAGAAGGATCTTCCTCCGATTGTGGATTTCCGATATCGTGGGACGGAGGCGAGGGCGAGGCTGGCGGATCGGAGTTGGCGGGTGGGTGTGTAGAGTGTGAGGCGGCTGTTCAGGTACTTCGGGCCTGTGTCGTGGAAAGCCTTGTGTGCGTGGGTGAGGAGTCTGAACGTGATCCTCTTGTTGACGAGGAGCCAGTGAAGGTCTTTCAGGTGGGCAGAGATGTGGCTGCGGTGAGGGACGTCCAGGATGAGTCATGCTGAGGCGTTCTGAATGCGCTGGAGTCTTTTCTGGAGTTTGGCTGTGGTTCCAGCGTAGATGGCGTTCCCGTAGTCCAGACGGCTGGTGACGAGGGCCTGGGTGACCGTCTTCCTGGATTCGGTGGGGCTCCATCGGAAGATCTTTCGGAGCATGCGCAGGGTTTTTAAGCAGGATGATGAGACGGCGTTCACCTGCTTGGTCATGGTGAGGGAGGAGTCCAGGATGAAGCCCAGGTTGCGTGCGTGGTCCGTTGGTTTGGGTGCGCTGCCCAGTGCAGGGGGCCACCAGGAGTCGTCCCAGGCTGAAGGAGAAGGTCTGAGGATGAGGACTTCCGTCTTGTCTGAGTTCAGTTTCAGACGGCTAATCTTCATCCAATCTGCGACGTCTCTCATTCCTTCCTGGAGGTTGGCTTTAGCGGTGGCGGGGTCGTTGGTGAGGGAGAGGATCAGCTGGGTGTCGTCGGCGTAGGAGATGATGTTGAGGTTGTGTTGGCGGGCGATGGCTGCGAGACGGCTCATGTAGATGTTGAAGAGGGTGGGGCTGAGTGAGGATCCTTGCGGGACGCCGCAGATGACTTCAGTGGCCGCGGATTGGAACGGGGGGAGGCGGACTCTCTGGGTTCTTCCGGCGAGGAACGAGATGATCCACTCCAGGGCCGTTCCTTGTATTCCGGTGTTGCTGAGGCGTTGTATTAGGGTGCAGTGGCATACGGTGTCGAAGGCTGCTGAGAGGTCCAGGAGGATGAGGGCAGCAGTCTCCCCGTTGTTGATCAGGGACCTGATGTCGTTGGTGGTTGCGATGAGGGCGGTCTCGGTGCTGTGGGTAGCTCGGAAGCCGGACTGTGAGGGGTCGAGGGAGCCGTTGGTCTCGAGGAAGGCGGAGAGTTGTCTGTTGACGGTCTTCTCGATGACTTTGGCTGGAAAGTGGAGGAGCGAGATGGGGCGGAAGTTCTTGAGGTCCGTGGGGTCCGCAGTGGGTTTCTTCAGGAGGGCGCTCAGCTCGGCATGTTTCCAGCTCTCCGGGAAGGTGGCGGATGCCAAGGAGTTGTTGATGATGTTCCGGAGTTGGGGTGCGATGACGGCGTCGGCTTTGTTGAAGATGTGGTGTGGGCAGGGGTCCGTGGGGGAGCCGGAGTGGATGGTGTTTATCGTGCGGGTGGTGTCTTCGGTGCTGACAGGGGTCCAGGTGCGGAGGGTGGTGGTGGGGGACGCTGGTTCCGTGGTTGGGAGCGTGGTCGGCTCGCCAAAACTGTTGTGTATGTCGGCTATCTTGCGGTGGAAGAACGAGGCGAGAGAGTTGCAGAGGTCTTGCGAGGGGGTGATGTCGGTGTTGCAGGCGCTGGGGTTGGAGAGCTCTTTGACGATGCTGAAAAGCTTCTTGCTGTTGTGGGTGTTGTTGTCCAGTCGTTCTTTGAATGCTGTCTTCTTGGCGGTGCGGATCAGCCGGTGGTGTGTGCGGATGGCGTTCTTGAGGGCGGTCATGCGTTCTGCTGTCTGGTCGTGGCGCCAGGCTTTCTCGAGGGTGCGGCAGGTTTTCTTGGAGTTTTTGAGGTCGTTGGTAAACCACAAGGCTTTCTTGCTGCCGGGTCTGCTGGGAGGTTTCTTCAGTGGTGCGAGTTCGTCAGTGCATTCAGTGAGCCACTGTGTGAGGTTACGGGCTGCTTCGTCGGGGTCCGTTCTGTTGGTGGGTGGGTTCCCGCTGAGAGAGGTGGTGAGCTGGTCGGCGGTGATCTTGCTCCAGCTTCTGCGGGGAATCTGTTGCGGGTGGTGTTGGGTCGTGGTTTTCCTGAAGGTGAAGAGGACGCAGCTGTGGTCTGTCCAGTGTAGTCCGGTGGAGTGGCTGAAGGTGATGTGCTTGCTGGAGGAGAAGACGGGGTCAAGTGTGTGGCCGGGGTAGTGGGTGGGTGTGTTGACCAGTTGCTTGAGTCTGAGGTTGGCGAGGTTGTTCAGCAGGGCGGCGGTGTTGCGGTCCTTGTTGTTCTCCAGGTGGAAGTTGAGGTCTCCTAGGAGGATGTAGTCTGTGGAGGTGAGGGCGTGTGGGCTGATGAAGTCTGCGATGGCTTTGCAGAATTGTGTGCGCGGTCCCGGGGGCCTGTAGATGAGGGTGCCTCTGAGGGTGGTCTTGGGGTCGGTGTGAATCTGGAAGTGAAGGTGTTCGGCGGCAGTGAGGGTGTCATCGGAGTTGGTGGTGATGCAGATGGTGTTTTTGTGGACGATGGCGATGCCTCCACCGGTTTGGTTGACGCGGTCTCTCCGGGTGATCTTGTAGCCTTCCGGGATGGCTATGGCGATGTCGGGGGCTGAGGAGGCTTTCATCCAGGTTTCTGTGAGGAAGGCGATGTCTGGTGATGTTGATTAGAGGAGGTTCCAAAGTTCGACGGCGTGCCTGGGGATGGAGCGGGCGTTGAGCAGGATGCACTTGAGGTGGTTGTTGCTGGGGCTCGGCTTGGCGGGTGCGGTGCAAGTTCGGATGCAGGTGAATCAGCAGTCTCGGCAGGTGAAGGGTCCGTGGGTGCGTTTTGGGGTGGCTCGGTAGCAGCCGGGGATCCGGCCTGTATTGAGTGAGTGCGTGGAGGGTTGCAGCATCGTAGGTTAGTCGGGTGCGATGGCATCGACGCGGGCCAGGTGTTCTGGCGCTGGGCGCAAGTCAGGCACGGATGGGCGCAGACGGGCTTGCCTTTGGCACACAATCGGCCCACCTGCTGCGCGCTTCTGCTGCGCGTACGCCGTGCGGCCTCCATATGAGGGGCTGAGGGAGGGAGGAGCAGCTGGGAGGCAGGAGCGGGGTGGCGAATGGGAGCGGTGGGGGGCGGGGCAATTACAAATCACTAAGCAATAATCACGAAACTAAATTGGGAATAGAAGGCAAAAGGGGAACAAATGAAAACTAATGAGCAATACAATACAGAGGGTAAAGCGTCGATCTCACAGCGGGCCTCCATATGAGGAACTGAGGGAGGGAGGAGCAGCTGCGAGGCGGGAGCGGGGTGGCGAATGGGAGCGGCGGGGGCGGGGCCGCAGGGAGCAGCAGCGGGAATACGAGGGCGAGGCGGGAGGCGGGGGCACAGAAGGCAAGGGGGAGCGAGGGTAAATTACAAATCACTAAGCAATAATCACAAAACTAAATTGGGAACAGAAGGCAAAAGGGGAACAAATGAAAACTAATGAGCAATACAATACAGAGGGTAAAGCGGCGATCTCACATCAGGGTAAAGGGCGAACACACGGGCACACGGAAGACGAGGATGCAAGAGGAAAACCAGCGGGCAGAGCGTAGCACACAGCAGGAGGAGGACCACGCAGTGGCTAGGGGCGACCTACCTGGTGACAGGGTCAACGGTCACTCCCTTTACCACCGTGCGGCCTCCATTTGAGGGGCTGAGGGAGGGAGGAGCAGCTGGGAGGCGGGAGCAGGGTGGCGAATGGGAGCGGTGGGGGGCGGGGCCGCAGGGAGCAGCGGCAGGAATACGAGGGCGAGGCGGGAGGCGGGGGCACAGAAGGCAAGGGGGAGCGAGGGTAAATTACAAATCACTAAGCAATAATCACAAAACTAAATAACTAAATTGGGAACAGAAGGCAAAAGGGGAACAAATGAAAACTAATGAGCAATACAATACAGAGGGTAAAGCGGCGATCTCACATCAGGGTAAAGGGCGAACACACAGGCACACGGAAGACGAGGATGCAGGAGGAAAACCAGGGGGCAGAGCGTAGCACACAGCAGGAGGAGGACCACGCGGTGGCTAGGGGGGCGACCTACCTGGTGACAGGGTCAACGGTCACTCCCTTTACCACCGGGCGGCCTCCATTTGAGGGGCTGAGGGAGGGAGGAGCAGCTGGGAGGCGGGAGCGGGGTGGCGAATGGGAGCGGCGGAGGGCGGGGGCGGGGCTGCAGGGAGCAGCGGCAGGAATACGAGGGCGAGACGGGAGGCGGGGGCACAGAAGGCAAGAGGGAGCGAGGGTAAATTACAAATCACTAAGCAATAATCACGAAACTAAATTGGGAACAGAAGGCAAAAGGGGAACAAACATATATATAAACATATATAAAAACATTGCAGAAACCATATAATTGGGACTACAATAAGGAAATGATGTAATTCCTATTAGAGGAGAGAAAATACAATAGTCAAGCAGAGATCAATTCTGATTTATATTCCAAATTTCATTCAGATAGATTGTCTCCTCAGACTTAAAGTAGTTTATACTCTTGTGAGCATCGACGCGTTTTGGTGGGCAACAGCCAACACCTTCTTCATGAAAACATAGTACATTCCCAGTTTACACATTACAGTCTGAAATAAATAAATAGAAATATTTGTTTTAAAAAAGAACCAATCTAATACCTTCTTACATTTCACAGTAAATGCACAGAATTTTTATTACATAATTTCATTGTTCAAAAGATATATATCCATGGTAGTGCTAAAAAATATAATACAGTGGCAAATTGCAATCATACTAACACAACATTTATTCAACACTTATATCAAATAAAATGGGGAATGAAAACATCCATATGGATTATGTCTAAAACCTTTTTTAATTACAACGATATATATGTTAATTCTTATTCCACATTATAATGCTGGGCTACCGCAGAAATTAACCCACCAGTAAATTATCTCGCAACGCCCTGGGATGGTAGGATCTGTAATGGAGTAGCAAGTTTTTATCTTTGGGTTTTTGATGTATACATTTCATCAATTTGTTGTCCTTAGCCTGTATGTCTAGGTCCAGGTACGTAGATGAATTTCTTTTCACTGTCCATGTGAACTTGAGACACTCGTCCAAGGTGTTCAGCCAGGCAAGAAAATCATGTAATTTCCCTTCCGTGCCTGACCAGATGCATGGGACATCATCAATATATCTCTTCCAGAGGACAATGTTCCTCTGGAAGAGATTAGTGGAATGATTGATATAGTTGGACTCAAACAGGCCTACATAGAAGCAGGCCAGACTGGGGGTAAAAGTAGCCCCCATTGAAGTCCCGGAGATCTGGAGGTATAACTGATCCTTATATGCAAAGAAATTAAGTGTTAGTGCAATCTCGATGCATTGCAGCACAAAAGTATGGGAGGTGTCATAAAACCATTCGCTATCCCCTGGGGCGAGTGCTGCAGCCACCAGCGTCGCTTCCTCTGGGATGCTGGTGTACAGCGATTCAATGTCGATGGTCACCAGAAATTGGTAATTTGGGTGATATACCACAGTATCTAGATGTCTTCGAATGTCCGTGGTATCTTGTATGTAAGATGTTTGTGAGATAACACATTCTCATGAGTAAAAATCAGAAAACTGGGATAAGGGTTCAAGCAAAGATTGAATCCCAGATACTATGGGGCACCCAGGTGGAGGGCGCAGGGCTTTGTGTATTTTGGGCACAATATAAAATGCCAGAACCCTGGGTTTAGTGTTAATCAGAAATTCAGCCTCTTTATATGTCAACCATTTCTTCTCGCTGGCTTCAGAAACCTGCTTAGATATAATACTTTGTAACTCTTTAGTGGGGTCACTTGATAAGGGTTTGTAGTGTTGCCGTGCCCCTAGTAGTCTTGAGACTTCAGCCTCAAAATCTCCTGTGTTCATCACCATCACCACCCCGCCCTTATCGGCCGGTTTGATGGTGATGGAGGTGTTGCTTTGTAAAGATTTCACAGCTGCTCATATTACTATGAAATTTGTTCTTCAGATTGTGTTCCAGGTCTGTGATATTTAAGGACCTTTTGTTCGAAAACATATACCCTCAGAGCCTTTTTGGTTATTAGGGGGGCAAAAACGTGACGGACGTCGCAAATTAGATGAGAAAATAAAGGGAGATTCTTGTTCCTTACCCTCAAAAAACGTTTTATTTATTTATTTATTTATTTGTGCATTTTTATATAGCGCGGACTTTACCCGAAGGTGTCAGAGTGTCTCACAATAGGAACGGAACTGAGACATGAGAACATTACAAGTGAACAAAATACAAAAGCAAAATTTACATTAAATGAAGCAATAGTGACAATCGTGAGCCAACAAAATACAAGAGGTAGCAAACGGTGCATTACAAAAGTGACAATCGTGAAACAACAAAATACAAGAGGTAGCAAACGGTGCATTACAGGAGGAAAAAGTGACGTATGCAGGTTACAAAAGCGTATAAAGTCAAAGAGGTATAATACTGCAATATATGGAGGACCCTCAAGCACACGAACAAACGTTACGTAGGCCATGGTGGCACTTGTGCAGGCATCGGAAATAAACAAATGTAAGAGGTAGGAAACAGTGTGTTACAAGAAAAAGTGATGGGTGCATGTTACACACGAGTACCAAACACAGGTAGAAAGATAATACCGCAATAAATGGTAGACTCTCAAACCACAAGAACACACTGGGAAGACACTTCCATAGTCATGTACAGTACAATTTTTCTATAGTGGAAGGGCTTCCTTCAGAAAATAGAGAGGGCATGGATTAGATTTGGAAGTGTCTTTGAAGGAGGAGAGCTATGAGGTTCGTTTTGAAGGTCTGGGAGGAGGTGGTGGTCGGGAGCTGCGGCGGAAGGGAGTTCCAGATTCTCACTGCGTTGCCTGAAAAGGATTGTGCCATCGTTCTTTCCTTCTTGAAAGTGGGACGTTCAAGCAAAAGATTTTCCGCATTACGTGATGGTCTAGAGCCTCCAGAGAGTTTCAGTTTATTCGCCAGGTAGCAAGGAGAGGAGGAGTGCAAGGCTTTGTGGGTGATACAAGCAGTTTTGTAGATAGCTCTAGCCTCGATTGAAAGCCAGCAGAGGGTGGATAAGATCGGTGTGATGTGGGCGCTTCTTTTGCCCCCATAAATGAAACGAGCTGCTGAATAGAAAACAGATTTAAGGGGGGACAGGTGGGATTTGGGGAGGCCAGTAAGAAGAGAATTGAAGTAGACAAGTCTGGAGAGGACCAGTGATTGCACCAGGGTTATAAGGTCCTGCTCCGAGAAGAAGCGACGGATCCCCCACAGAAGGCGCAGATGGTATCGAGCAGACTTTGCAATGGAATGGATGTGGGGGGTTAGATTGAGTTTTTTGTCGAGAATGATACCCAGGGATTTTGCGCTGTCGGCAATGATGGGTTTAGTGTTCAGTAAATTCAACTGATCCATCCAAGATTGCACCGGGGGAGGAGAGATTGAAGAGGAGAAGAGGAGGAATTCGGTTTTGGAGGGATTCAGAATCAGTTGATGAGTAAATATCCAGTTATGAATGGAGTCGAGAGTAGAGCTTAGGATAGAGAGATCATGAGTGGAGGCAACCTTGAGGTAGATTTGAGTGTCGTCAGCATAGAGATGATAGTGAATCCCGGATTTACTTAGGAGATTTCCTAGTGGTTCTAAATAGAGGTTGAACAATGTGGGTGCAAGTATAGAGCCTTGAGGAACACCTTGACCTACCGCCACAGGAGATGAAAGACTGTTCGATATTTTGATCATTTGTGATCTATCAGAGAGGAAGGAGGCAAACCATTTAAGCACAGTGCCCTCCATGCCCATTCTCTGTTTAAGAATGTTGAGAAGGGTGTTGTGATTGACAGTGTCAAAGGCTGCAGAAAGGTCAAGAAGAATTAGAAGACAGGACCCCCCCCCCCCCGAGTCGAGGATCCTCATCAACCACTTGCAGTAGGGCTGTTTCAGTACTGCAGTTTTGAATGAAGCCAGACTGGAAATTGTCAAGAAGATCATTGTCCTTGATATGACGAGAGAGTTGTTTTGCTACGCATCTTTCTGTAATCTTCGCAAGAAAGGGTAAGTTAGTGATGGGGCGGAAGTTGTTGAGGTCAGACGCATCAGCAGTTGGTTTTTTAAGAAGTGGGGTGACCTGCCCAGTTTTGAAGGAGACAGGAAGGGAGCCTTGATAGAGGGAGATGTTGACCAGAGTGGTCCAGTAGGAGAGGGAAAGGGTATAAAAGTCAATGGCAATGGCACTGGGGATGGGGTCCAGATGATGGTTGGAGGGCTTTGTTTCCCGGATGTACTTGAGAAGGGCATCTTCAGATATGGGGTCAAAGTTTTGCCAAATGGCTAAGGATTTGCACTCCTCTGGAGGGGTAGGATGAGCGACCTGATCCACAAGTGATTTCACTTTTTCGTTGAAGAATATAGCGAAACCTGCTTCTCTCTTTGCAGAATCCTCCAGCTTGGAGGAAGGGGGAGAGCAGTCAGGACTCTTGATGAGATCAAATAGTTTTTTGGGCCTATTTTTGGCTGAGTCAAGGAGGGTTTTGAAGTCCACCGCTTTCCCAAGGAAGATGTGTTTGTGGTACTTGGATCTTGCGGATCGAAGCGTGGACAAGTTGTCGGTGGAGGGCACTTGCCTCCATTGTTTCTCCAGGAATCTTAGCTGCTTCCTTTCTTCATAGAGGGATTTGTTGAACCAAGGTGCTAAGGGGGTGGGCCTTAACCTTTTGCTTTTGAGTGGAGCGACGTTATTGATTTCATCTGCAAGAACTGTGAGGCATTGGGGGGTGAGATCATCAGCATCAAGGTTCGGGTCTAGCCTTGGAAGTGATAACAAAGCTGATTCACAGAGGGGGCCGACATCAATATTTTTAACATCACAGAACCAGGAGATAGCCCTCTTGGGTTGGCCAAGTGTTATAGCGTGTGATAGTTGTATAGAGAATGGGATGAGGAGGTGGTCAGACCAGTCTACGTGAATAGGGGTAGTGATGGAAAGCATGTCTGCTTTAGAAATACCAAGGTCCAGGATTGAGCCCTTAGAGTGTGTTGATTCTGCGCAATGTTGGATGAGATCGTTAACAGAGAGGAAGGTGGCCAGGGAGTTTGCGGAAGAGTCTTGCGGTGAGCCCCAGTGGAGATTGAAGTCACCAGCGATGGTATGATTGTCACTTTGCGAATATTGGTCACTAATGAAGTCAGTGAGTTCCTCCAAAAAGGGGTGAACGGTGGTGCACTTGTAGCTCCAAAGAAAGGCATTCAAAGGTGTCGAAGGAGCTGATGGGGAGGCCTTAAGTTGAAGGGAGTTTCTAAAGATGACTGCAACACCTCCCCCCGTGTTTTCAGTTCTGTCATTCCTAAGTATAGAATAGCCTGTAGGCAATAGGAGATCAAACGTAGAATGCGAGGTATCTTTGAACCAGGTCTCTGTGAGGAAGAGCATGTCAATATTGTGGTAGGTGATGGTATCTGAGATTTTCAAGTTTGTGTTTTACTGGAGATCTGCAGTTGTGGAGAAGACAGCGCAGCTCCGTCAGGACTGTTTTGGTGACGGGGCACTTGGGCTCTGAAGGGTGATCGGGATGTTATGTTTATAAGGGGGTGCTCGGGAGGGTTAGGTGGATGGTTGGTTATGACAGAGGAGATGGTTGGAATAGAGTAGATAGTAGGGTTGCTAGGATATGCAGGTTGAGGGAGGGCGGAGTTCAAAGGCTTGAGCGAGTTAATAAAGTTTTCAGACGACTGATTGAGCTTGGCTAAGTTGAGGTGAGGGGGCGAGGTGCATCTCGTGGGAGGTTGGGAAGGAGAGGGGGTGCAAGGAAAGGTGGAAATCTTAGAGCTTAGAAGTGAAATTGCAGCTGTGAGCTGGGAGATGGTGGTGATAAGGGAACCTAGCTTATTTTCCAGCGAGAGTAATGCAGAGCACGGAAGGTTGGGTGGATCGATGGAAACAGGTGGGGGTGGAACTGGTGGTGGAAGGCAGGGAGAGGTGGAGGGGATATGAGGTGAGTTGGGGTGTAAGGTTCAAAAGTGGGGAAAGGTGGAGGTTGAGAGCGGGAGTTAATGAATCGGAGGTTACGGGAGAGTTGCCTTTGTTGGTGCTGCAAGAAGGAGAGCAAATAGGGATAGCTTTAGGGGGAGAAGGGTGCCCATTGAACTCTCCTCTAAATTGGAAACTGTCATGGTTTGGCATTGGAACATAGCCAAGACCCTTATTCAACACCCTGTCTTCATCCTCTGTAAGTGTTTAACCACTATGTATACGTTGGGGTTTATAACGGTGTTCTTCCCTGACTGCGGGTGATTCTGGGTGAGAACACCTGCCATGTTGAGTTCAAATTCTGCCGTGCTCGTCCCCTCCCCCTGCCTCTCTGGTTGGCCCCTCTATGGTCTGTGGAATGTTGTCCTAAAAAGCCCGAAAAAGTGCTCCTAGGTCTTAATCAGTACTTTCTTGAGGGTTAAATCTCACACGTGTGTTGGTAGTGAACTGTTGCACTGGATGTTTGTCGTCTTCACTACTCGGGCTCTCAAATGTCCAGTTATGTGTTGTTCTTTTCCCCTGGCGTCGCCCACCCCTGGAGTACTGTGGTAGCGTGACTTGTTCTGAGGATTGTTGATAATAGTGATCTTCTGTATATCGGAAAGCCCATTT
Source organism: Lissotriton vulgaris (assembly GCF_964263255.1). Lineage (NCBI taxonomy): Eukaryota > Metazoa > Chordata > Amphibia > Caudata > Salamandridae > Lissotriton > Lissotriton vulgaris. The sequence goes on along the minus strand of NC_141689.1, from coordinate 100,919,157 downwards.
GTGGCTAAATCGCTCTAGGTTCCTGTTAAGCCCTTTGATTTTTTGATTAACCATATAGGATTGATATTCACCCAGATCACTTTGGATCTTAGCCAACTGTTATTTTACGTCTAAAATAGTGGTGTCTGCCTTGATGGTAGTTTCAAGATCTAATATCTTCCTCAAGACTTCCTCGCTCAATCTCCTGGCTGTATTAATGATGAGGATAAGCCAGTCCCGGGTGCACTTACTAGCGATGTAGCTCCAGTCCACCCGGAACCTCTTGTCCTCCAAAAAGATCTTAGGCTCCAATTGCACCAAGAGACTGGCTGGTGCTGCTCCTGCTCGAAGATATTCTGTCATCAATGCTCCATGGAGCGCTATTCCTATTTGGCGTTTTCTAAGAGTTGATAACTTTCTTCACAGGCTGTAACTGTAACTTTCTTCACGGGCTGTAACTGTCCCACCCAATGGTGTATCTGGCAAGAGTGATGATCCTGATAATATGGAAGCAATATGGTCGTCGGTAAATGCCAGGCAGAGATTAGCCATATCAATCACCCGTGTCACACAGATATCATAATTCACCCATACAATAAAATTGATGAAGTCTGTGATTTGTTAATAAAACACAGAGAAATGTGAACACTATCCCTGGATACTTTTTGAAAAGGCTCTCAAGGTTAGGCTGCCGTTCTAACTACTATCCACATTTAGGAGCCAATGGGGTAGAAAAAGAAACAGGTCGCCCACCCCCCCCCTCAGTAACTTCACCTCAACAAAGGACCTGTTCCGTCTAAATGTATAGACAAGGGCAAACGTCCACCACGTATTTTTGAAAAGGACACACAATTTTATGTGTCACAGCACTGGATCTAATTCTCACATCCACCGTACAGTGACCTGAATCACTACTTAAATTGTGATGTGTGGTGCTGTATCTGCTAATCTAACCCTCCCAACAGTGTGTGGAGGACCTGAAAGTGGAGAAAAAGTTGAGGAAAAGTTGGCAGAGCCTCACAGGAGTAACACCATGGGAGGTTACAGGCTGGTACTCGTGTGGGTCCTCAGGTTCTCATCATTAGCACCTGCTAACTCGAAAAAATAGATAGATAGTGCAGAGAAAGAGAAAACCAAAAATGTGGTGTATGTACTACATGTGACCCTATAAGGAGTCCCGGGATCTAGCATAGAAACCCAGAGCCCCCTAGTTTAAAAACGAGCTATACACACTGGCTACACTATTTTATTGCTTGCTGTGTGTCTGCTCAATTCAAACCAACATGTTTCATTGCCTCACAGAGTTTGGCTGCAATTTCATCAGGGTAAGGGTCAGCGTCCTCACTGCCCCTCTTTTCTCCGTTTATTGTACCTGCAACAAACAGCATACCACATTTCATCGACATATATACCAAACATGCATCAAGTTAAAAAGATATAAAATATCTTTGGAGAATCAAAGATATCACGTGTGAGGTATTTACTGGGTAGTTGCCCCTAATCGGCATACATGCAACCTTGTAGGAGAAACTATTGTTCACCCTTTAAATTATTTACAGGTCCCGTCTTAGTCGCTGCAATAAGTCAATCTGTACAGGAGAGATGAAAAATATTACAAGACTCGTAACCCTCCGTAACCCACCGATAAAAACTCGCTACTCCATAACAGATCCTACCATCCTAGGGCGGTGCGAGATAATTTACCGGTGGGTCAATTTCTGCGATATCGCAGAAACTGCACGTCTACCCAGAGCTATGTTGAACAAACTGAGGAACTGTCCAAAAGACTGGAGAATCGTGCTTACCCTAAAAAGGTCATTAGACAAGCTAAGAAGGGGGCTCTTAACACACCTAGGAATGCCCTAATTGAAAGGAATGAAAAAGCCAGCAATGACTGCATTCCAGTGGTCATGACCTTCGAACCCTCCTTTACGAAGATCAGGCAGATCATTAGAAAACACTTGCATCTGCTGAGCACTGCATCTATGAAAATGTCCCAACCAAGGTTTGCTTTTAAATGGTCCACTAATCTCTGGGACCGACTGGGGCACACACCCTCAGTGCAGGAATCCAGGGAATCTGGGTACCTCCAGGGCACTGTCCTTGTGGGGGGTGCACAGTGTGCGAACTCACAGCAGCTACCAAGAGTGTGCCTTTAATGCCTGGGAAGACCTGGCACCTGAACAGGTTTAGTAACTGCAATATGACTAACATCATTTACAGACTCACATGTCCATGCAATTTACACTACATCGGTCTTACAACACGAAAAATCAAAATCAGAATTCAGGAACACGTGAGTACACTAAGGTCAGGCAAACTCACAACCAAACTGGTCCAACATTTTCTCACCCAGAAACATCAACCCAGGGACTTACGATGGGCAGTACTTGAAAGGGTACTAGGTGACCAGTACAATATGGAGAACAGATTAATCATGAAAGAAGCCCGTTGGATATATCAAGAGGGGGCAGATCAAAATGGATTGAACGACCTGATAGAGTGGAACAAAGTGGCACCATTCTAGGTCGACTGTGGCATATAGTATAATTTCTAATGTTCCTCTGTCTGCCCTTAGTCCTACACAGACGGGGGATGGGGGAGATTTTCCTTTCATTTCTCCCGTTCGCTGAGCCTATGATAAGTGAATGAAAATAGCACGCAGATACCATAAATAGTGAAGTTGTACCTAGTATGACGGATAGATCCCCTTTGAATGTACCATAGCATGCACATGTGATACACAACACACATATCGGTAATGGGTGGGGTTGCCAACAAACAATGGACCAGCAGAAATCAGATGAGACAGTATGAAGATTCATGTTATACCTTCATTATTAAAAGCGAATGTGAGATACATCCCTTCACTTTATATATCTAGGCTACGTCACTATATACACTCTAAGATGTCTACCACTACAGAGTGAGATCCTGCATATAGACGCTAGGACCGGAAGTAGGGCAGGAGTTGAAAGCTGGTAGTAGCGTGTGATGCTGTTGATAATAACTCTTAAGAGCAATTTAATATTGGACAAGTAGAAAAAGAGACGAGAAATTATGTAGACCATTGATTAACTTTCGCTATTAAATATAAGTGTGAAAGACATCCATTCATTGTATGGACCCGGGCCATGTTACTATATACACTCTAACATGCCTCCGCCACAGAGTGAAATCCCATAGCAGTCGCTAGGACCAGAAGTCGGGCAGGTCTTGAGAGCCGTATGCAGAGCGTGCTGTTGTTGATATAGACCTTCACCTTCAGCCAGGTGCAGACGAGGGACTGAGCTTTGGCTGAACACTTGGGTCTAGTCGGTAAGGACGGGGAATTAAGGGTAGACCGAGTCCACTTTACCCAACACGGGAAGTGTCCAGCACTATCTACCGATAAGTGGTGCTACCGCCCACCAGGGCTTTATTAGGTTGGTTGTGAGCCTCGGTGTAGCGGTTTTAACGGTAACGAGATTTCCATAATATTTTAGACACCATTCGAAGTATACGGAATGGTAGTCAATGACTCTAGCAATTATGGCGGCATATGTGACAGGGGCGCCCCGAGAAAAGGCAGAGGGTTTTCCGGGGTTGCAGCAAGAAAAATAGGTGGAAGTACACTAAGGAAGCGCCACGCGCCCACGTGTCGGAAATACACAGTTGGTTAACTAACAGTGGGGGTCATAGCAACTTGCACATCCTGACTTGAGGAAACTATGAGAGTGGTTGATGGCACCATATATGCACAGGGAGGGTTACGAGTCTTGTAATATTTTTTATCTCTCCTGTACAGATTGACTTATTGCAGCGACTAAGACGGGACCTGTAAATAATTTAAAGGGTGAACAATAGTTTCTCCTACAAGGTTGCATGTATGCTGATGAGGGGCAACTACCAGGTAAATACCTCACACGTGATATCTTTGATTCCCCACAGATATTTTATATTTTTTCAACTTGTTGCATGTTTGGTATATATGTTGATGAAATGTGGTATGCTGTTTTTTGCAGGTACAATAAACGGAGAGAAGAGGTGCAGTGAGGACGCTGACCCTTACCCTGATGAAATTGCCGCCAAACTCTGTGAGGCAATGAAACATGTTGGTTTTAATTGAGCAGACACACAGCAAGGAATAAAATAGTGTAGCCAGTGTGTCTAGCTCATTTTTAAACTAGGGGGCTCCAGGTTTCTAGTCTAGATCCTGGGACTCCTTATAGGGTCACATGTAGTACATACAACACATTTTTGGTTTTGTTTTTCTCTGCCCTATCTATCTATTTTTTCGAGTTGGCAGGTGCTAATGATGAGAACCTGAGGACACACGCGAGTACCAGCCTATAACCTTCCATGTGTTACTCCCGTGAAGCTCTGCCAACTTTTCCTCACCCTTTTCTCCACTTTCAGGTCCTCCGCGCACTGTTCGGAGGGTTCGATAAGCAGATACAGCACCATACATCACAATTTAAGCAGTGATTCAGGTCACTGTGTGGCAGATGTGAGAAGTAGATCCACTTCTGTGACACATAAAATTGTGTGTCCTTTTCAAAAATACGTGGTGGACATTTGCCTTTGTCCATACATTTAGCTGGGAAATTGGACCGCCTGCAATGCATGCAGCGGTCCCGCACATTCCTTTAGGATGCGCCCGCCACACTTACGGGTGCATCCCGCATTTCTAACATTGCGACCGCCCGCCACAATGCCAGAAATGCAAGTTGTGCATTTGACAGTACAACGTGACTGGCACCGCGCGGTGCCTGCCACGTTGTACTGTCAAATGCAGGGTAGTACCATAGGTACACCCCATGTGCACCCCCACCGTCCAGAATACCTGGAGGCCTGCTATCAGCCCCCAGTGTTGAGAGCTGCATTGCCGCCACGGAAAGGCATGTCCCTGCTTGTATGCTAAAATGGATGGCGGTGTATACCAGACACCCTCAGCATAGTAACAGCTTTTCCGCCCAGTCGACCGGGTGGAAAACTGGCGGATGGTCTTTCCATCTGCCGGCCACCCGCCCGCCATGGTTATGCGGGCGGGGGAATATGTTGGGCGGGTCGCCAGCGCCATGAAGGCGGTTGGCGATCCCCCGACATACTAATGGGCCCCCAAAAGTCTAGAGAGCTCCCCCTCTGGTGGCAGCATACTTTTAGTACCTACCGAGAGTAGACTTTACATACCCAGGAATGTCATCAAGACAAAAGAGGCTATGCCATGTTAGCGGCTGCCCAGGGTTCACCGCTTCCGATGGGAATCCACTAATGCTATTCCACACGCCTTTCAATATCCTCCTGTAAATTTGCCATTTCATCTGCACTAGTACTGGATTTGTCATGTTATGATTCCTCTCGAACCGAAAATTCACTGCTAGAATCTTTTCCTGGGTCCTCTACCTTAGATGCATGGTCTGTCTCATAGCCATGCTCAGAGGCAGATTCAAATTCAAACTGACAACCTGCGGCGTGATCAGCCTGTGAGCAACCATAATGTTCACTAATAAAATTATCACAAAATAACCTGATAACAACAGAGTACAGCGCACACTGCATTAAATTAAAATACAAGAAACATTGGCTATTTGAAACAGAAAATATTTCTATTGAAATATAAGGATCTGGTAAGAAACTACCAATAAAACCACACATTAGAATCTAGATGTTCTACAAAAAAATATATCTCTCTTGCCAAAGATAGCTAGATTGAGGATCCGCCCTAGCTATCTTTGGCGCATGAGAGATATCTTTTTTATTGTAGAACATCCATTGTGTGGTTTGTATTGGTAGCTTCTTTCCAGATCTTTATATTTTACTAGACATATTTTCGGGTTTGATATAGCCACAGTTTGTGCACAGACACAGCAAGCAGCAAACAAATATAACACTAAAGGAACAAAAAGCAAACATTTTAACCACAAAGTAACACTTTATTGCTCTTGCAAAAAGTACATAAGAATTTTGAAGCACAATATTATATAAGCTAAAATTCTGAAAGCAATACACCAATTAAAAGTCATCATATGCCGCTACACTAACTGCAGATATTCTAATGCCAAAACCAGAAGCAGTAGTCACCACCTGGGAAATCATAAGCTTTGCACTACTATAAAAAGGAAAAAAAAAACATGAAGTCCACAAAAAATGCAAATGATGAGAAGAAGTTAATCAAACAGTTTACATGAAAAACACAATACAGTCACGCAGGACTAATGATTTTACAAAAGCGAAAAAAAAGCAAATTTAAACAATATGTTACCAACATAAAAAAAATTAATCACACAATTATAGAGGACACCACGTAAAGAATAGTACTTTGTGGAAAATAACGAAATTGATGTACATAAGCAGCGTTCATTTGCCCTTTCCCATTCCCTTCCCTGTACGTTAACCACACCACTCCGCCAGTAAAAGCCCGTACCCACATGTACCTGATAGCCATTTTTCTAGGCACCATGGCCTTTTGCCCGCTCACCGGAATCCCCGGCTTCCCTCCTGCGCGTATTTGAACCCCCCCCCCCTCTCACATGCATAGACCATGAAACCCTCTCCCTCTGCGCGACCCTGCTACGAAACGCAACCCTCCTGCTTGACCCACGCAAAGTCCCCCATTTCCTCTTGAAGAAGCATCCCTCGCCTCAGCTGACATAACCCCCAGCTGTATCTGACTGCCCCCGTTCTCTCATGTGCGGGTCATAAGACCTCTCTCTCTCCGTGCGACTCTGTCCCTGTGCGCACCCTGGCTCTCCCCTCCTCCCTCACATGGACAAGTCATAAACCTTCTTCTTCTGCAAGACCCTGTCCTTGGGAGTCACGGCCGCGCCTGACCAACACCTCCTCTCCTTTCATGAATAACCCCTCTGTCAGTAACCCTCCCCCCGCAGTGGACTATCCACACATGTCCGAGGCCATCACCTAAGCCGGGAGACACTGTTTACTGCCCCTTATTGTTTGAAATCGCTCCTCCTCAAAGGACCCACTATTGATTCTGGCCTCCCCACCCCCTGGGCTATGATCAGGCGCACATGTCCCAAGAATCGGCGGAACACTCAGCTGCTTGATTACCCCCTCCTCTTATCAGCAGGTCAAGGGTTTCTATTGTGGATGCATGTGGGGTGGGATTGACACGAGGATCAGGGGGATGTCGTTTTCTTGTTTCACAATGCTGTTGTTGCAATAAGGAATGTTCTGTAAAGGTATAACAGGCGATGCCTCCGAGAACTTGTCAGAGCACCTCCCGAAAGACACTGTGTTTCGTGTCCGAAATGACAGGCTCTCCTCATGAGTAATAAATCCTGTTCTTGTGATTCCTGCTTCCAGCGCCCGTCTCTTTATTTGGTAACTATTCAGAATGGGAACTAAGAGGCGACTTGCGCCAGCAGCCCGGGCATCGATAGTAGTATGGGCTCACTGTCCACAATTGGCGTCCCAACGCGGGGTCCATCAGTGACATAAGGTCCAGTAAGAGAGATCCAGACGAAGAGGTGAACATCTAAATGATCGGAGTATACCTGCCTTGAGAGGGCCCTCGTCCGGCTGCCGATCGAATGAACTTCACCGACTCTGAACGGACCTCTCTCGAGTGACCTACTGTCTTGACTGGAATCCCACAGGAATGCTGCATGGAGTCAGAGAACGATCGGGCGCTGGAGGAGGAAGTCAAAGAACTGTTCGTATGGTCCGGTCCGGGTAAGATTAAGTAGGGCGTTCTACTCCTGATTGGTAGGATGGTTTTATCCATCTGATTGTTTGATTGATTGTATTGGAATCGGTATTTGGATACTGATATTGTTGTTATTGGTTCATTTAGCTTTGGATGCTACTTGAAATATTGGTTCTCTTCTTGAGAACGAGACATTCTCTGTTTGCAAACAGCGGCGAATAGGAACGTTCGTCTCTCTTTGCAGATAGAGAAGGGTAGGTAATGCAGACTTTTGTCCCCGTTGTAATCCGTCATGCCTACCTTTCTCCCCACTGATTGTTTGATATCGATTAATAATCGATTGTTGCTCTTTGAGATCTTCCCTGTCCACAAACAGAGACGAATAGAAATATTCTGTCTCCCTTTGCAGATAGCGAGGGGCAGGTAATGCAGACGTTTGTCCCCGTTGTAATCCGTCATGCCTGTTTTTCTCCCCACTGATTGATTGATTGACTGGACATTGTTGTCCAAGGAATTGTTCGTTTGAGGTATTTTCTGTTTGCAAACAACGTGGAATTGAAATATTCTGTCTAGTCTTTGCAGATAGAGAAGGGTAGGTGATGCAGACTTTTGTCCCCGTTGTAATCCGTCAGGCCTACCCACTCCCCACTGATTGACTATTTATTGGGGGTAGCTCACCTGGTCCGCCCAGGAGGCTGCCCTACTGGAGGGACATATGCTCCCCACTCATTGATCCTTTATTGGAAGTAGGCCATCTGGTCCGTCCAGGAGGCTACCCCAGTGATTGGAGGTACATCATTCGGTCCGTCCAGGATGATACCATAATGAAGGGACATGTGTTCCCCACTGATTGATAATCTAGTTCCAACCCGGACCATTTATTGGAGGTAACTCACCTGGTCCGTCCAGGAGTACCCCTAATGAAAGGACATATAAAAATGAAGTGATCACCGTACCCTATTAACAGAAAACTTTAGCTCGAAACACGCTAAGGAAAAGAAGGAAAAATAAAAGAAATCGGGCTAAGTCAGTAACCCCCTGATGAGCTTTCGACTTCACTAAAAATAAGAAACATTAGAAACAGTTCGTAATAAGAAATATAAAATGGCGAAAAGTTTGACTGCAAGACAGCCACGAGGTAGCTAGGTTCCACTGCCTATTCCTGCTCCCAACGTGTCTGCCTCATTGTCTGCCACGCCCAAATAACGGTAACATGAAATAGATACAAATCAATAAGACACCTACCCCCATTCCGGAAAACTCCCGAAGTGCAACAGGTCCGCGGTTACGCCCATCCGGAAGGCGAGGCCTCAGCGTGTGCAGAGCTGGGCCTGGCTGGCCGCCATTGGAAGGGGAGGCTGCAGGGCGGACGGCCCGGAAAAATCTCTCCTTTTCCCCTCTTCTGCTGCCCTGCAGGCCACGGGGGGATGTCTTGCCTCAGCCACCGACCCCCCCCCCTCTTTTGCCTGATCCGGCCATCATCGAAGACCGGAGCCAAGGCGAGGTCGGACAACCCTGAGAGTTGCAGGTAGTCCCGCCACATGAAGGGGGGGATGTCTTGCCTCAGCCACCGACCCCCCCCCATCTTCATCAGCTGGCACGGCCAATACCGAAGCGCTGGAGCCGAGGAACGGCGCAGGGTCGCTGGAAGGGGGAGGCGGCGCGAACGAGCCTCCCCCACCTCCCTCCAGGTGGAGGCTTCCAGCGACACCCCAACGCTCCTGCTTAAAGAGGGTCCACATCGAAAAGCGTTTTTTTTGCCCGGGACGGGCACACGCCCCGTGCCTTCTCTCCTCAACTTTGAAGATTCTATGAGAGCCGGGGGGCCCCCCGACCCCTCCGCATGGGCGCCCCCGTCCCCCTCACTGGGAACCGCGACATCGGCGCACTCCTGCCGGCACCAGCCTCAGTTTGGAAATGGCTAAAATACAGCAAAGGTACAGAATTGTTCAGTTCCGGTGGAACACCAGAATGACCCGGTAGGAAAAATTGTTGCCGCCCTCCCCACTCTTTGACTGATGGTCTATATTGCTAGACTGTTACCACATTGCGAAAAACTTTTGAACTACCAACGGAAGGTTCTGGTCCTACTACGAGTCAGTGGAGGCAGTCTGACTATACTGGGACTTGCCTGACCTCGCCCAAAATGCCGCTGACACAAAATGAGACCTTTAAAAAAAAAAAACCCTTGTTGCACCCTGATTGCTCAGCTTTGATGCCCCGAGATATGTATGCAATTTTTGGACAATGAAAGTAGATAAGATGGATATTGAGTATGTGCTTGGAAAAGAAAGCGATATAAGATGGATATTGATTATGTGCTGGGACGATGAACTGATTTAGAGTGGGTACTAATTATGTGTTGGAAGCAATGAATTGGTATGGAATAGGCACTGATTGAGCATTTAAACAATGAATTAATATACATTAGGTATTGAGTGAATAGTAGAATAATGAGATGATATTATTGAACGCTTGACAAGCATTATACTTGCCCCCTTAAGAAAGTTCGATATGATTTTCATTGCACTACTGCACTTTATGAAACGAATGGCCACCGACTTCGCTCCTCTTATGCCCAGTTCCAGTCTGCTCCATAGCCGGCCCACTGGGTTGTAGGCCCGTATTTGTGCGCCAACCTTTTCATTAAAGTTTTTTGAACACGCAAAAATTATCGTAGCGTTTGTATTTATGAATGTTATTGAAATGTATGGCTACTGTCACCGACATAAAATACGTGCAGTATGACTAAGGTTGAAGGTTAAAGGGGCCCGATACTTAGCAACTACATTCTGTGTCACAGACGGCCGGAAAAGTGTTTCAGACGCCCTTAAAACGATACCGAAGAAATGCCACTTGACCACCACCCTTGCACATGACCTAAAAAGCCACGATCAGGTGATTCATGTAGATACGCGGACCATCAATTATTATCTATCTAACACTACTGGTCCCTCTGGGCTTAAACGCCGAGATGGCAGAGAATGCACCCCGTGGAGATAGGTCGAGTATGTGGTAGGTAACAACATTTTCGGATCTATGCTCGTTGGTGTGTTTTGAATGCTGCCCCCCCACCCCCCTTCTTCTCCTCCTTTCTGCAGGTCGCGTCGGAACGTCGGCTGAAGTATGGAAGAGCGATGATCGAACGACCGACGATAAGGGAAGGAGGGGATTTGAGCATAGTACTTATGCCAGACTTAGATATGACTGTTCCTCCATTAGAACATAGCGACTGGGAGGATGGACTGACTTAGAAACTTGACGGGTACTGTATGACGGAAATTGACTCGAAATTAGCACGTTAGATCGACTGGGAGGATGGACTGACATAGAAACTTGACGGGTACTGTATGACGGAAATTGACTCGAAATTAGCACGTTAGATAATGCAACCATGACGTTTTAGATAGGGAAAGGACAAGGAAAAGTCCTGAGGTAAGGGTTACCTAGGCACCACCCGTCTGGGAAGGTAGAAATGTTGTTGATGTTCGAAATGTACCACCTCCTTCTCACACTCTTATAGATAAAAACCTCTGTCCGACTATGCTCCTGATCAATACCCTCTGTTGCCTCAGCCTGGAGAACTTCCCACCAAAAGAAGAAACTCAAAAGCGGTTTAAGGTCCAACCGTGGGCAATAGCTTGACCAGGTTAATTTCTGACCGGCTGACTGGGGTGTAAGTATCAGTAATTGAGAACACTCGCAAAAATAGCAAGCGAGAGGAAAAAGGAGGAATAGGTAAAAAGAACTCAACCCGTAGATAAATAGGATATTAAAGATGAAAAGAGATCTTTTTGGCCAATAACTGTTCTATGTCTTGTCATGAATTTCTTTGTATGTAATATATGTACTGTCTTCCTTCGTCTGAAGTTTTGTGTGTATGTACTGTATGAGTTTATGTCTCCCCTCTGTTCGTGTCTCTGTGCTACCTAACCCCTGCTGTTCTGTGTTATGAGTACACTAAATGACCTATTCTCGTACACGTCTCTCTCTCTCTCTTTCTTTCACCCCCTCTATCTATCTCTCTCTCTCTCTCTCTCTCTCTCTCTCTCTCTCTCACTCTCTCTCTACATGTCATACGTGTACTGAATGGCTCGTTTAGGTTGCGGACGACTCTCACTCTCTACGAGAGTCCCCCTGTTCCATCTTCCTTTTTGCGATAAAATTGTGTCCCGCTGACACTGGTCTGATTGGATACTTATCGAACACGAAGGTGTTCAACGAAATTGACAGAAAATAAAATGATTGTAATTTGCCATATTACTACCTCTCCTTTCTGCAAAATGAATGAACTCGAATTGGCTAAGAAAGAAAGGACAGGTGAGACGACTAAGGTCCCCTAATCTGGCCCTCTTAAAAGGGGAACTATATGTCAATGGCACCCTATTTTTGTTGTTGTTAGAAACAAGCGCCAACGTCCAGATTGACCCCAATGCCCAAATTGCCCCGCCCCTTTTTCACTTAAAGCGCGAATGCCCGAAGCGTCCCCGCACCACCTGATTGACCCCAGCTGCTGTCCCCGATACATAGTTAATGACCATGACCAACTGTCGCCCCTCGAGAAAAATGCGTTAACACTGCCCCACGATTATTGCACCCCCGCTCTGCTTAAAAATGGTTAGCCGGCTCTAATAAGGGAAATGTAAGACTGCTAAGGCTCGGGTTGGAAGGACGAGTCTCCCCTGAATGTTTATTTTTTGATGAAATACGCAAGTGATAGGAATTTGACCTCTGTCCATATGTATCATGAATGTACGCCGATTAGACTTGGTACAAACACAGTAGAAATGCCCACATACTTACTTCACGGTAATAGACTTCCGACTATGACCAATGAGCATGACCCCTAGGTGCTAGGATTGCGAGTGGAATTCAAATGTTGAAAATCTCTTCTCCTGCCAGTTCTCTAAAACTTGTTTTTACCCATTCCAAGATATACGATCATCGGAGGAGAAGGGTCGGACGTGGCGCACAGCCTGGCTGGAGATCATGAGACACATGCGACCTCGACCAAAGGTGGAGCTGCAGCACAACAAGATGCGGGACGAGGCAGCACTCTCCAATGTGGTAAACGAAAGGATGAAAGGCTGTCCTGAAGCCCTTTGTCCGCCTACCCACGCGTGCCTGAAGCCTCGGCCCCCCCCCCCTTTTCAAGCCCGGATTGATGGGCCTGGCCGCTTGTTATCCATTGCTCCCTTGGTCCCTTTGGTGTGTCCCAGGAAATCTGACCCACTCCGCTCTCTCTCTCTCCCCCATCGACTACCGAATCATACCCCCTTTTCCACGTGACTTTTTGTCGAAAGGAAGAACAGCATCTAGGTGGAAATGGGGTTACGCCACAGGAATATGGGTGCCAAGCATAAGGCGCCACTAAAAGGATTGGTTAGGGAACAGGACTGTGGTCTAACAGCAGAGGACTGACCGCACCCTGCAACGCATAAGGATGGATCCGAGCTGGACCTATAGCTCCACCGCCGGTGCTCAACAGCGCCAACGAAAGGACACGGACTAGAGCCTACCAGTGATGGCTCACTGCTAAAAAGACACTGTGACGAAGAGATCTTATTTGGACTGAATTCCTCCCTCAATTACTTGGTCAAAATGTTCATTGGTCACATTTTTGAGAAAGTCGGAAGCATTTATGCTATGAAGTTCATTTGCAAATGCAATTTCCTATGTGCTGTATTATGCCAATCACACCAACTGTTCATGATTATATGCGATATGTTAGTATTGACAAATGCCGTTTCGTCAACCACACATGTTTATATATACGCCCATTTACTAGGAAGAATAGGGAAAATGAACTATGTTATGTAAAAAGCGGTGACTGTGGAAAATAACGAAATTGATGTACATAAGCAGCGTTCATTTGCCCTTTCCCATTCCCTTCCCTGTACGTTAACCACACCACTCCGCCAGTAAAAGCCCATACCCACATGTACCTGATAGCCATTTTTCTAGGCACCATGGCCTTTTGCCCGCTCACCGGAATCCCCGGCTTCCCTCCTGCGCGTATTTGAACCCCCCCCCCTCTCACATGCATAGACCATGAAACCCTCTCCCTCTGCGCGACCCTGCTACGAAACGCAACCCTCCTGCTTGACCCACGCAAAGTCCCCCATTTCCTCTTGAAGAAGCATCCCTCGCCTCAGCTGACATAACCCCCAGCTGTATCTGACTGCCCCCGTTCTCTCATGTGCGGGTCATAAGACCTCTCTCTCTCCGTGCGACTCTGTCCCTGTGCGCACCCTGGCTCTCCCCTCCTCCCTCACATGGACAAGTCATAAACCTTCTTCTTCTGCAAGACCCTGTCCTTGGGAGTCACGGCCGCGCCTGACCAACACCTCCTCTCCTTTCATGAATAACCCCTCTGTCAGTAACCCTCCCTCCGCAGTGGACTATCCACACATGTCCGAGGCCATCACCTAAGCCGGGAGACACTGTTTACTGCCCCTTATTGTATGAAATCGCTCCTCCTCAAAGGACCCACTATTGATTCTGGCCTCCCCACCCCCTGGGCTATGATCAGGCGCACATGTCCCAAGAATCGGCGGAACACTCAGCTGCTTGATTACCCCCTCCTCTTATCAGCAGGTTAAGGGTTTCTATTGTGGATGCATGTGGGGTGGGATTGACACGAGGATCAGGGGGATGTCGTTTTCTTGTTTCACAATGCTGTTGTTGCAATAAGGAATATTCTGTAAAGGTATAAAAGGCGATGCCTCCGAGAACTTGTCAGAGCACCTCCCGAAAGACACTGCGTTTCGTGTCCGAAATGACAGGCTCTCCTCATGAGTAATAAATCCTGTTCTTGTGATTCCTGCTTCCAGCGCCCGTCTCTTTATTTGGTAACTATTCAGAATGGGAACTAAGAGGCGACTTGCGCCAGCAGCCCGGGCATCGATAGTAGTATGGGCTCACTGTCCACAACTTGCCCCCTCTCATCTGTAGCCACCTATAACAAGTCAAAGTCAAAATGGCAGTCACAATCTACTTTCAGTGGAATAACAAAGAAACATTGAAAGACGGTATAGCCAATTGGAAAACAATATACAGAAGCACCATAACACAAAAACAACCATTTACCACACTACAGTGCCCCGAACAAATGAAATTCATTGTGAATTTACCATCACATATTACCATCACATCCTGATAAAGCCAGCTGGTTGCCTGGGCAATGCTGTCCTTGCCATAGAGCGCTTCTTGCCTGCTTAGAGACAAGTGGAAGCGCAAGGACGTCTCCATTGGCAAGGGCTGAGGCACCATTTTAAAATCAGGCAGATGCCAAGTGACTGCCGATAAGTAGAGAAATCAACGTACCATTTTGAAACAAGTGCACTGCACCCTACCACATTTTATGCATTGAAATGGATACAAAATCCCGGGAATACAAACAACTGAGATGTAAATAGACAAGCCGTCACAGGTTACCTAGCAAGCCACAAACAGGGCCTGTGATCACTTATACCGAACATATAAGCGAGACTTCCAAAACAAAAAATGTAGGGTCTCATTTATAAAAAGTGACGCATTGCTGCGTGAAAACAGAGAATTGTCACTTTTAATTGCGCCCTACTTGCGACATGATGGATGCATCATATTTATGATGCATCATGTCGCAAAGAGTTACAGATATGTCACTATTACTGACATAACTGTAGGTGCAAAAATGACGCATTGCTGGAGAGTGTCCCAAAAGTGAATCAACTTCAACAATGGGTCATTTCACATGGGCAAGTCCCATTTTAACCGCATCCGTGTGGCGCGAATTCCCCGCCCAAGCTGACTCCGCCTTGCGCGGGCGGAGTCATGACGGAACGGTTCCGTCATCAGCACAGCTCAACCGACGCTGATGACGGAACCGTTCCGTCATCAGCATCGAAGGGGTTAAATGTGCCTGTGTCAGTCTTACGCCTGCTGTGAGGCAGGCGCAAAATATTGACGCATTTGTATCCTAGAAGTGGCGCAGTGAAATCTCATAGATCACTTTTACGAGGCTTCCTTGCTTCGGAACACCCACCCTGCATACATTATACATTAATGTGGCGCAGGGGTTTACAAAGTGATGCAACTACCTAGAAACGTCACTTTGTAAATATGACTCAACGTGGTGCATTATTTACGCTGCGTCACAAAAAGTGATGCACCAGAGGCACAAAAGTGATGCAAAGGGCTCTTAAATAAGCCCCTTAACCGCTAAAGCAAGTCTTAATAAAAAAATAAAATGTTTAAAACCATAGAAACTTGGAGCCAAAATGGTAATCGGCTGCAAAAAAAAAGAAATAGAAAGGCCTTCCCAAGATGTATTTGATTTGTACTTCATTGTTTAGCGGCCATATTGGATTGGGACGAAAAAGTCAAGTATGGTGATTGTGTTCTGCATGAAAGGATATAAACATATGCAGTACTGTGAGAGGAAGACGGATGTAGCGGTAATGTGTAGGAAGAGAGGGAGAAGTAAAAAAGTAAAGTTGGAAAAAGGTGGCTACTTGGAAAGGCCTCTCTTTGTTGGGAAGACATTTATTTAGTGACAACATGGGCGAGAAAGGTGGATTCGGTGTAATGAGATGGGAAACTTCCAATTCAGTCTTCGATTAACACTCAAACCGATTCGTAGTTTTTGTGTAACTCTTTTACCACTAGATGGCAATAAAGCTCCATCCTTTTCTCAAGAGAAGACGCATGTCCCAATTTGATCGGCTGAATTTCCGAATATTGGGGCAGATTTATGAGGCCCTTGCGCCACGTTTACGCCGCTGTTGCGTCACGCAAGGCGGCGTAAACGTGGCGCATCCCTACGAACGATTTACAACATGACGCATCTAGGCAGATGCATCACGTTGTAAAGCCCTGCGCCGCTTGTGGGCGTTCCGGCGCAGGTCGGGCGTTCCGGGGCAGGTGCGCCTCGCAAAAGTGGCTGAGTGAAATCTATGAGATTTCACTCAGCCACTTTTAAGCCAATGCTGCGTCAAAAGCCTGCGCCTGCTTGAAGCAGGCGTAGGTCTTGACGCAGCATTGGACAGATAGAGCACTCCCGAGCCTTGCTGGAGCTGCGACACAACTCCAGCAATGCGCCACCTTTACGGCACAGATGCGTGACGCATCTGTGCCGTTTTTGCACCATGGTGCGTCGCATTATAAATGCAGCGCACCATGGCTGGCGGAGCTGTGGCGCACTGTGGCGCATGTTAACTGGCGCATCCCTGGGGATGCGCCTGTTAACATAAATCTGCCCCCTTGTGGAAAAAGGTAGGGCTAGGACCTTTCTCAAGATTTGCCCGGCGCTAACCGCCCTTGTACCATTCAAATTTACCAAGCAATGAGGCAGGCGCCGGAGACCAGAAGGCAGGAAACAGAAGTTTATTCCGACGGAGCAGAACACATCAGATCAGACAACAAGGTATCGTCTCGAGGTGCTCTAACAAGTGAGCTGAGACTCAGCCTTTTATACCTTACAAAACACTTGGCATTACAGTCACAGCATTGTGAAACAAAGAAAAGATAACCCCATAATCCTCGTGTCAATCCTACCCCACATGTGTTCACAATAGGGACCCTTGACCTGCTGATAAGAGAGGGGGCAATGACGCAGCTGAATGTTCCGCTGATTATTAGGATGTGTGCGCCTGATCGTAGCCCAGGGGGTGGGGAGACCAGGATCAATAGTGGGTCCTTTGAAGAGGAGTGACTTCATACAATAAAGTGCAGTAAATGGTATCTCCTGGCTTAGGCGATGGCCTCGGACATGTGTGGTCAGTCGGACTCGGGGGAAGGGGTCATCAAAGGAGTGGTATTCATGCCGCGTGGACAATCGAGCGCGGAGGGAAGGCTTGTCAACAGAGGGGCATTCATGGAAGGAAAGGAGGTGTTGGTCAGGCGCGGCCGTGACTCCCAAGGACAGGGTCTTGCAGAAGGAGAAGGTTTATGACTTGTCCATGTGAGGGAGAAGGAGGGGGTCAGGGTGCGCGCAGGGTCAGAGTCGCACAGAGAGAGAGAGAGGTCTTATGACCCGTACATGAGAGAACAGGGGCAGTCAGATACAGCTGGGGGGCTATGTCAGCTGAGGCGAAGGATGCCTCTTCAAGAGGGAAATGGGGGGGGGGGTGCCTGGGTCAAGCAGGAGGGTTGCCTTTCATAGCAGGGTCGCGCAGAGTGCTGGGTTTCATGGTCTATGCATGTGAGAGTGGGAGGGGGGTGCTCAAATGCGCGCAGGAGGGAAGCCAGTGATTCTAATGAGTGGGCAAGAGGCCAAGGTGCCTAAAATGGCTGTCATGTACATATGGGCACGGGCTTTTACTGGCGGAGTGATACGGTCAATATTCTATGGTATTCATGGTGCATACAGGGAGAGGAGTGGGAAAAAAGGGAAATGAACGCTGCTTATGTACATCAATTTGTCTATTTTCCACAGTCGCCCCTTTTTACATAACAGAGTTCATTTTTGTAGTTGATGGGGGTACATATAAACAATGAAGTTCATTTTCCTATCCTTCCTAGTTAAGGGGCGTACATATAAACATGTGGTTGATAAAATAGCATTTGTCAATACTAACATATTGCATAAAAATCATGAACAGTTGGTGCGATTGGCAAAATGCAGTACATAGGAAATTGCATTTGTAAACGTACTACATAGCATAAATGCTTCTGACTTTCAAAAACGAATGTGACCAATGAACATTTTGACCAAGTAGTTGAGGGAGGAATTCAGTCCAATAAGATCTCTTCGTCACAGTGTCTTTTTAGTAGTGAGCCATCACTGGTAGGCTCTAGTCCGTGTCCTTTCGTTGGCGCTGTTGAGCACCGGCGGTGGAGCTATAGGTCCAGCTCGGTTCTATCCTTACACGTTGCAGGGTGCGGTCAGTCCTCTGCTGTTAGACCACAGTCCTGTTCCCTAACCAATCCTTTTAGTGGCGCCTTAAGTTTGGCACCTATGTTTCCGTGGCGTAACCCCATTTCCATCTAGATGCTGTTCTTCCTTTCAGCAGAAAGTCGCATGGAAAAGAGGGTGTGTTGTTTCGATAGTCGATGGGAGTGAGAGGGCGGAGTGGGGGCAGATTTCCTGGGACACACCAAAGGGACCAAGGGAGCAATGGATAACAAGCAAGCGGGCCCATCAATCGGGCTTGAAAAGAGGGACGGAGGCTCCAGGCACACGTGGGTTGGCGGACAGAGAGCTTCAGGACAGCCCTTCATCCTTTCTTTTACCGCCTTTGAGAGTGCTGCCTCGTCCCGTTTCTTGTTGTGCTGCGGCTCCACCTTTGGTCGAGGTCGCATGTGTCTCATGATCTGCAGCCACGCTGTGCGTCACGTCCGGCCCTTCTCCTCCGGTGATTGAGTATCTTTAAATGGGTAAAAACAAGTTTTAGAGACCTGGCAGGAGAAGAGATTTTTACATTTGAATTCCACTCGCAATCCTAGCACCTGGCGTTATGCTCATTGGTCATAGTCAGAAGTCTATTACCATGAAGTAAGTAGGTGGGTATTTCTACTGCGTTCGCACCAAGTCTAATCGGCGTTCGTTCATGACATATATGGACAGAGGTCAGACTCTTATCACCTGCGTATTTCAACAAAAAACCCCAAGATTGACAACATTCAGGGGAGACTCGTCCTTCTAACCCGAGCCTGAACAGCCTTACATTTCCCTTTAGAGCTGGCTAACTCTTTCAAACAGAGCGGGGTGTGCAATCATTGAAAGACACGGTCAAACAGGTGTTTCTCGATGGGCTGCAGTTACTCATGGTCATCATATATATATATCGGGGACAGTAGCTGGGGTCAATCAAGTGGGGCGGGGACGCTTCGGGCATTCGTGCTTGGGTGCAAAGGGGTGGGGCAATCTGGGCATTGGGGGTCAATCTGGACCTCAGCGCTTGTCTCTAATGAAGAAAAAAAAAAAAAATAAGGTGCCATTGACATACAGTTCCCCTATAAAAGGCCAAATTGGGGGACCTTAGTCGTCTTACCTGTCCTTTCCTTCTCAGCCAATTCGAGTTCATTCATTTTGTAGAAAGGAGAGGTAGTAATATGGCGAGATACAGTCATTTTAGTTTTGGTCAATTTCGCTGAACACCTTCGCGTTCAATAAGTATCCAATCAGACTGGTGCCGACGGGGCACAATATTACCATACAAAAAGGATGGGACAGGGGGACTCTCGTAGGGAGTGAGAGTCGTCCGCAACCTAAACGAGCCATTCGGTACACGTATGACATGTAGAGAGAGGGAGAGAGAGAGAGAGAGAGAGAGAGAGAGAGAGAGAGAGAGACGTGTACGAAAATAGGTCATTTAGTGTGCTCACAACACAGAACGACAGAGGTCAGGTAACACGCAAACGCAGACAGAGGGAAGACATAAACCCGTACATTACATACACACAAACTCAGACAAGGGAAGACAGTACATGTGTTACATACAAAAGAGTTCACGACAAAACATAAAACAATTATTGGCCAAACAGAACTTCTGCATGCTGCGCATCTTTAGTATCCTATTTATCTACGTGCTGAGCTCTTTTTACCTTTTTCCTCCTTTTTCTCTCAATTACTATCTTCGTGAGTGTTCTCAGTCGCTAATACTTACACCGTGGTCAGTCGATCTGAAATTAACCTGGTCGCGCTATTTACCCATGGTTGGATCTTAAACCATTTTTCAGTTCCTTCCTTTGGTGGGAAGTTCTCCAGGCTGAGGCAACGGCTAGTATTGATCGGGAGATCAGTCGGACAGCTTGGCTAGATCTATAATGGTGTGAGAAGGGGGGGCAGTACATTTTGAACATCAGCAACATTTCTAACTTCCCAGACGGGTGGTGCCTTGGTAACCCTTACCCATGCACTCTTCTTTGTCCTTTCCCTATCTAGTCAAAACGTCTAGTTACATTATCTAACGTGTTATTTCGAGTCAATTTTCGTCATACAGTACCCGTCAAGTTTCTATGTCAGTCCATCCTCCCAGTCGCTACGTTCTAAGGAGGAACAGTCATGTTTAAGTCTACGTCTTTTAAAAATTTATCGTCATAAGGACTATGCACATATTCCCTCCTTCCCTTTTCGTCGGTGGTTCAATCATCGTTCTCCCATACTTCAGCCGATGTTCCAATGCGACCTGCAGAAGGGAGGAGAAAGAAGGGGTGGGGGGCAGCATTCAAACCACATCAGCATGCAGTAATCTGGAAATGTTTTTACCTACCACATACTCGACCTATCTCCACGTAGTGCATTTCTTTACCATCTTGGCGTTTAAGCCCAGAAGGACCAGTAATGTCAGGTATATGATATCTACATAGGTTACTTGGTCGCAACCCCTTTTGTTGGGTGCAAGGGTGGCGGTCAGGTGGCATTGTGGTGTCGTTTTAAGTGTGTCTAAAACATTTTTCCAGCTGCCTGTGACACATAATGTAGCTGCTAAATATCTGGTTCTTTTTAACCTTCAGCTTTCATCATACTTATTCTTTTGCTCATAGTAGCAAAACATTCGAAACTTATTAATGCAACCACTACAACTATGCTTTCTTTTTCAAAATACTTTTAATAAAAAAGTGTTGATGTATAAATACAGGCCTACAACCCAGTGGACCGGCCACGGAGCAGATTGGAACTGTACACAAGAAGAACGAAGTTGGTGGCAGTTCATTGCATAAAGTGCAGCAGTGCAATAAAATCGTATCAAACTTCCCTACAGAGCAAGCATGATGTATGTCAAGAATTCTGTTTTTCAATTAATTCATTAATTCAGTATCCAAATGCTCATTCACTGTCTAAATTACACCAGTTCATTTTCCCAAATCATAATTAGTACCCACCCTAAATCAGTTCATTGTCCAAACACATGATCAATATCTGTCTTACATTGCTTTCTTCTCTAAACACATACTCATTATCCATCCTATCGACTTCCATTGTCCAAAAATGCACACGTATCTCAGAGCATCAAGATTCGAGCAATCCGGGTGAACAGGGCAAAAAGTTTTGTTTCGTGTATCGGCGCCATTTTGGGCAAGGTCAGGCAGGTTCCGGTATAGTCAGAATGTTTCCAATGACTCATGGTTGGACCAGAACCTTCCGTTGGCAGTTCAAAAAGTTTTGCGTAATGTGGTAACAGTCTAACAATATGGACCATCAGTCAAAGAGTGGGGAGGGCGGCAACAATTTTCCTACCGGGTCACTCTGGTGTCCCACCGGAACTGAACAAGTCTGTACCTTGGCTGTGTTTTAGCCATTTCCAAACTGAGGCTGGCGCCGGCAGGAGTGTGTCGATGTCGCGGTTCCCAGTGAGGGGGGCGGGGGCGCCCATGAGGAGGGATCGGGGTGCCCCCCCCGGCTCTCATAGAATCTTCAAGATCGAGGAGAGAAGGCATGGAGCGTGTGCCCGTCCTGGGCAGAAGACCGTTTTTCGTTGTGGACCCTCTTTAAGTAAGAGCGTTGGGGTGTCGCTGGAAGCCTCCACCTGAAGGGAGGTGGGGGAGGCTCGTTCGCGCCGCCTCCCCCTTCCAGCGACCCCGCGCCGTTCCTCGGCTCCGCCGCTTCGGTATTGGCCGTGCCGGCTATTGAAGATGGGGGGGGGTGGTCGGCGGCTGAGGCAAGACAGCCCCCCCCCTTCCTCCTTGACAGGTGGCGGGACTACCTCCAACTCTCCAGAGGTGGACATGTGGCGGGACTACCTGTAACTATCCAGGAATTTGACATGTGGCGGGACTACTTGCAAGCGCCGCCGTTCTCGCTTTTGGCTTCGGCCTTCTTCGCGGGTCGGACCAGGCGAGAGACAGAGGGGGGGGGTGGTCGGTGGCTGAGGCAAGACAGCCCCCCCCCCCGTGGCCTGCAGGGCAGCAGAGGAGGAGAGAAGGAGGGGCCATCATGGTTTTCTGGGCCGTCCGCCCCACAGCCTCCCCTTCCGACTGCGTCCAGGCGAGCCCCGCATGCCTCGAGGCCTCGCCCACCGGATGGGCATAACCGCGGACCTGTGGCACTTCGGGAGTTTCCGGGATGGGGGTAGGTACCTATTGATTTGTATCTATTTCACGTGACCGTTATTTGGGCGTGGTGGGCAATGAGGCAGACATGTTTAGGGCAGAAATAGGCAACGGAACCTAGCTACCTCGTGGCTGCCTTGGTGTCAAGCTTGTCTTCCCTCGCCATTTTTTATGTTTCTTATTGCGAGTTATTTCTAACGTTTTTTATTTTATTTTTAGCGAAGTTGATGGCTCATCAGTGGCCTACTGATTTCGCTCAACTCTTTTTCTTGTATTTTTATGCCATAACCTATTATAAGCTATAGCGACTAGTCCACACTTAATGAACATGTCCTTATTAGGTGTGCCCTCCAGTGGAGCTGGATGGTTCATCTCTAATAAGCGGTCCGGGCTAAACAGGCTACCAACCAGTGGGGAGAAGATAGGCATGACGGTTTACACCGGGGACAAAAGTCTGCACTACCTATCTTATCACGGCGGGCAAAGACTAGACAGAATATTTCTATTCTCCGTTGTTTGCCGGCGGTGAATACCTCAAACGAACCAATACCGAATAATCGGCCAATCAAACAATTCAGTGGGGAGAATAAGTGGGCACGAAAAGTTATCGCTACCCACTCTTTCTCTACCTGCAAAGAGAGACCTTGTTCTTCCCTGTTTGCAGACAAAGAATCTCCAGACAATAATCCACGAACGACAGTTCGGGAAACAGTGGGGGAGGAAGATAGGCACGACGGATTACAACGGGGACAAAAAGTCTGCGTTACCTATCCTTCACTGCTTGCAAAGAGAGAGCCTGTTTGTTTTTCCCCGTTTGCAGACAGTGAATCTCCAGAGGTTTCAACAAAGCGTAATACTAGTATTATCCAAACAAAACAATCTTTTCTCAATTTGTCGTGTTTACACGACCTTACCCGGACCGCGTGGACGGTTTCCTGTCTCCTGGATCCAGCGCCCGATCGTCCTCTCTTCTTCGTGATGCCCGTGGCACTCCTGATGGTTCCCAGTCAGGACCGTGGATCACTCGAGAGAGGTCTGTTCAGAACTAGTGAAGGTCGGATGATCGGCTGTCAGACGAGGGTCTATCGGACACGAGCTCTTCCCGATCGTTGCAGTCGTTCACTCTGTCATCGGGACCTCTCCCACTGGATCCACGTGTCGCTGATGGGCCCACCCAGGGACGCCAATTGTGGAAAAAGGTAGGGCTAGGACCTTTCTCAAGATTTGCCCGGCGCTAACCGCCCTTGTACCATTCAAATTTACCAAGCAATGAGGCAGGCGCCGGAGACCAGAAGGCAGGAAACAGAAGTTTATTCCGACGGAGCAGAACACATCAGATCAGACAACAAGGTATCGTCTCGAGGTGCTCTAACAAGTGAGCTGAGACTCAGCCTTTTATACCTTACAAAACACTTGGCATTACAGTCACAGCATTGTGAAACAAAGAAAAGATAACCCCATAATCCTCGTGTCAATCCTACCCCACATGTGTTCACAATAGGGACCCTTGACCTGCTGATAAGAGAGGGGGCAATGACGCAGCTGAATGTTCCGCTGATTATTAGGATGTGTGCGCCTGATCGTAGCCCAGGGGGTGGGGAGACCAGGATCAATAGTGGGTCCTTTGAAGAGGAGTGACTTCATACAATAAAGTGCAGTAAATGGTATCTCCTGGCTTAGGCGATGGCCTCGGACATGTGTGGTCAGTCGGACTCGGGGGAAGGGGTCATCAAAGGAGTGGTATTCATGCCGCGTGGACAATCGAGCGCGGAGGGAAGGCTTGTCAACAGAGAGGCATTCATGGAAGGAAAGGAGGTGTTGGTCAGGCGCGGCCGTGACTCCCAAGGACAGGGTCTTGCAGAAGGAGAAGGTTTATGACTTGTCCATGTGAGGGAGAAGGAGGGGGTCAGGGTGCGCGCAGGGTCAGAGTCGCACAGAGAGAGAGAGAGGTCTTATGACCCGTACATGAGAGAACAGGGGCAGTCAGATACAGCTGGGGGGCTATGTCAGCTGAGGCGAAGGATGCCTCTTCAAGAGGGAAATGGGGGGGGGGGTGCCTGGGTCAAGCAGGAGGGTTGCCTTTCATAGCAGGGTCGCGCAGAGTGCTGGGTTTCATGGTCTATGCATGTGAGAGTGGGAGGGGGGTGCTCAAATGCGCGCAGGAGGGAAGCCAGTGATTCTAATGAGTGGGCAAGAGGCCAAGGTGCCTAAAATGGCTGTCATGTACATATGGGCACGGGCTTTTACTGGCGGAGTGATACGGTCAATATTCTATGGTATTCATGGTGCATACAGGGAGAGGAGTGGGAAAAAAGGGAAATGAACGCTGCTTATGTACATCAATTTGTCTATTTTCCACACCCTAGTATTTACAGCAGGCTTCGACTGTCAGAAAAGGTGTTACCAAAGTCCTCCATCTCAACATTAAAACACAGCATTTAGCAAAATGCTCGTAATCCCTCACCTTGCTGGCAATGCTTACATTTATTATGTGTGTTTACATTTCAGGAGTGTGAAGTTGTCTGCCCAAATTCAAACGCCTTTACGCATCCTTGAAAATCACAGCAGAGACTTTTTACTGTCGGGTTCCCAAAGTTAGAACTCTATTTCGAATGATATCTACTACTGCTGTAGGTTTCAACCTACAGCAGTACGTAGATATCAAACGTTTGGAGTACATTTCGGACTTTTTGGGGAGTCACAAATAGTCACAGGGGAATGGAAATCTAAAATACTCATATATTTTAAGAACTCATCCTCCTGGTAGAGGTGCACTGGCCTGGTGATGCCCAAGCTTTAAAACCCTGAAGCCCCCCTGAATGAGAGAATTCAAAATTTGCGAACATAAGTGACAAGAATGTTCAATTCTATTTAAGGACACAGAAGCGAGGATTATGCTTCTCATTTCTTTACTAGAAATCTCAGCAGCCAATCAGATAACAGTAAAAATAAAATAACACTACAATACCCATGAGCATACTGGGTATCACCTGACAACCATAGAGTAACCACTATAAAAGGTCCACAAGAGAATATCATATCCTCTTTCTTTGGTAAGTATAACAGTTACGGTGAAGAAACAGAGTCCATCATTTGTGAAGAACTTGGAAAACGAAGCAGCTCGCTCACTGAAAATAGCAGACCAATGGGCTGGAAACAGAAGACTTGATGCTTCCATCGTCAAAAAAAACTGAACCTGCAGGCATCCATAAGACAGACCATGGAGACAGAGCAACGCACCTCACTTAGGATCTGAACCTGCAAGGAAATATAAAGTCGTAATACACCATTCCCTCATGGCAGAGAAAATACAGTAAAAGGGGAGGGAAAAACAAGGAACAAATCCATAGTAGATAATATACAAATGTAATAAAGGCAGATAATGCAAACCATCATATGAAATACAGACAAAAGGGTGGGATAATCCTCACCTCCATGTCCTTAATGGAATAAAAAATTCTTGTCACGTATGTTCGCAAATTTTAAATTCTATGTCAGGACTGGAGGCTCCGATTATGCTTGTTCAAAGCTGCGCCACCACTACAGATGCAACATCCACAATTGTTTTATAATAAAAAGTCTTAAATACAGAATCAGTTGACCAATCAGCTGCCTTCATAATGTCCATTAAACTCACTCCCCCCCCAAAAAAAGCTTTGGAAGCCATAGCTCCACGAGCTGAATATGCACCAAACTTTCTAACATCAATACCTGCCTCATCCTGAGCCATCTCACCCATCGTGCTAATGTAGTCGGCGTGACCGGGCGAAAAGGTTTTTGCAGAGCAATCAACTATTAACCATGCAAATCCTGTCAAAACTGAGCAATACTTACCTCATAATCCTTGATACATTGAACTACACAAAGTTTTGGATTAGTAGGAAAACTCGAGTAAGTAACAGAGGCAGTATTACACTTAGTGCGTCTGGAAATAGCAAAAGTGACATCTTCTGGTGAAAATCTATGACCTGCAAGATCCAGAGCATGGACTACAGAAACACGTTTACAAGAAACCAAACAAAATAACATAGTTAGTTTTGCCAAAAGCTGTTTGCGGGATAGATTAGTATTGGAGGGCCAAGCCTCCAAGAAACGCACAACAGTAGAAACATCCCATAAATCAACGTATTTAAGGCGAGGCGGTTTTACCAACCTGATACCCCTGAGTAACTGGCACACCAAGGGGTTCTCACCAGCAGGTTTGTCAATGATCGTTATATTTTCTGAAGAAATGGCAGATCGAAAATTATTAACCGTTCTATAAGCAAGGCCGGAAGAAGCAATCGATGCAAGAAAATTCACAATCAAAGATATATCTGCTGAAGCGGGATCCACCTCCCATTGATCGCACAACTACACCATCGCTTCCAGGCAGTGGAATAATGTTTGTGTGTGTTGGGAGGCCAAGCCTCGCTGATAAATCTGGTTGCGTCTCGCAAAAGGCCTGGGATTTTCCAGCGATCCTCGAAACCCGCCATGCAACTAGAATGAGTTGACCTAACTCTATCAGTGGATGCGGGTTGCTGAGAGGGTCCAGCAACAAATTCCAATTCTGGGGAAGAAGGAGCAGCACTGCACAAATCATCTCCAGAAGAACCAGAAACCAAGCCTGAGCCCTCCAAAGAGGAGTGATCAGAATCAATTCAGACTGATAATGCTTTGTGCGTGCTAAGACCCTGGGGATCATCACAAACGGGGAAATGCATAACACAGATGAGACAGCCAGTCCTGCAGAAATGCATCCATGGCCAGAGCTTCTGGATCCGGACGCCAACTGAAAAACATTGGAAGTTGCCTGTTGAGTCGAGAGGCAAACAGATTGATCTGTCACTGACCTCAAAAGCGAGTTAGGGACCTGAATACACGAGGATGAAGCCTCCAATCACTGAAATCTCAGAGGTGAGGAGAATTCCAGTCCGCAATCAGATTGTTGCACCCCAGAAGATCTTCCGTAATCACCGTGATGTTCCTCTGAAGACAAAAGTGCCAGAAATCCTTGGCGTTTTCTGCTAGAATCTTGGACCTCATCCCCCCTAACTTGTTGACATACCGAACTGCTGACACATTGTCAATGCGGAGAAGTATGCAACAGTTTGTCATGCGTGGAGACAGGCAATGAATCGCAAAAGACCCTGCCAGAAGCTCCAGACAAATGATATGGAGAGGCTATTCGTCCTGAGACCACCGGCCCTCGTGGTAACCTGACCGCAACGGGCTCCCCAGCCCCACCAACTTGCGTGACACTCCGAACAGGGCTCTACCATTCCAAGACTCCATGTGTTCTAACCACCACAACATCTCCCACGTCGCCTCCACCGAAAGAGGAATCTGATTTGAATACTTGAGGCCTTTCTGGAGATGGTGGATTTTGAGTCGCTGAAGTGCTCGGTAATGAAGAGGACCCGGAAATATGGCTTGGATCAAGGAAGCTAGCAGGCCAACTATCCGAGCTACAGACCTCAACAACACAATCTGTTTGTGTAAAATCAATTTCAACTCCCTCTTGATAGGTCTGATCTTCTGATTGGTCAAGAGGAGTTGGTAAGTGAGGGAATTTACTAGAAAACCCAGGAATTCCATCAATTGAGACGGAATGAAAACTGACTTCTGAGGATTCACCAAAAATCCGAGTGACTGTAAAAGATCTATTGACCACTCCAAATGAGTCATTAACAGACAAGGGCAACAAGCCATGATGAGAATGTCGTCCAGATAAAATATCGCAAATTCGAGTCGCAATTAAGGAATATCTCCCCATTCATTCCTATGGGCCTAGAATGGGAAGACCATCAGCCAGATTCATCAAACTAATATCGGCTCGCAAAGGGCCAGATTCTGAGAATCCGGCCCTTTGCGAGCGCTATTTTTGCATTTGGGATTCATCATCCCAAATGCAAAAATCCCAATTCTAGAAATCGCTAAATTGCGATTATTTGCATTTAAGGAATCGCAATTCATGAACCATTTTAAAGTTGCGAATTCGCAATCTGGGGCCGCTATTTACCGTGAAGTCTAACTACGTGGTAAATAGCAAAAACTTTGAAAAATGCACTAAAGTGCATTTTTCAAAGTTTCATGTTGCGCACACATCAATTTCAGGGATGCAGCAGGGTGGAAACCCCTGCACCCTTGAAATTGCAATCTCAATTTGCGAATCGCTAATTGCGAGTAGCAAATTGAGATGGTCTTCAAACAAACAATTTACAAACACCATTTAAAGACCACAATACAAAAGAACACATTATAACACCATCAATGCTGATGGTATTCCCCTCCTGTGCTGGCCCTTATTTATTCCCATTGTTCATGACGAGCTCAGCTCGTCATGAGTGTACGAGAGGTGTACCTCATGACGAGCTGAGCTCGTCATGAGCATCGAAGGTGTTAAGGAAAATAGCCAGTGCAGGCAAACCAAAAACAAAGGCCTGCTCGACCAACAAGCACATGCCAACTCCACAAAGGCACAGAGGAAACAAACAAACTCACAACATATCTAACAATACTGTGGCACAATCCCAATAAATGGAAACCCAATAGTACACAAATGAAAAAAACTTTTGCTCCACACGAATGACCAAAGAGAGACAAAGAAGAAAGACAAATAAGTACTTGGTCAAGGGTGCCCGCCTACTCTACCCTGCTGCCTCTGCATTATGGAAAGGGTAGTCCAGCACCCCCAGTCAAACGTGCTACATTCTAATAAGAAGTCAAGCATGAAATAAATCTAAGAAACAGGCTGCAGAAACACACCCCCTAGTAAATTACTATAATTATCTACCCTTTTTAGGGGAATTTGTGATTTGTTTCACCCTGCAAACCATGCCCCTACAAATTATTTGAATGGGGAAAAAGCCTATGGTGAAAATGCTGTCCCTGACCATTAAAACGATTTGGTGGTCTAGTAAATTACAAGAATTATCTACCCTTTTTTGTGGATTTTGTGATTTGTTTCACCCTGCAAACCTATTGTGTTTTTATCTAGGAACCTGAATCAATATTGCTATTGTATGCCCTTGTACAGCTATAATCAATAATATCCCTATAATGGCATAAGAATCAGATCCATATTTAAGTAAATAGCCCTTGCAGTCCAAGGCACGGCAAAAGCTACTTCCTTGGATTCCTAGAAAGCACAACGAGTTCTTTCGACAAACCACACCTCCAGCAACCTGGGAAAACCCCATTTGCTTTGTTTTGATTTGTATTAGAACTCCTGCGAGCACTGTCAGAACGGCCAGTTCTTAGTGACATCTTTATTGACGTCTTATGTCCAAACCTTATGTCAAACTCGGCACCTTTCAGGTATAAATATACCAACGTTGCCTTAAGTAAACACACGGTGGTGGTTTTGGAGCAGAGCAGCTATCTACTTGCCTGAGAGCCCAGCTGATGCGAGAGCCCACGGACGCTGCCCCGCCTCTTTGACACGCTGAGAAAGACGCTGTCTTTTCTCCTGCAGAGAAAATCCAGCTCCGGCGTTTCCAGCCTACCCTTGTGGGTTGCTGGGATATCAAGTCCTGAGGAAAGAGATACCAGACCTCCTACACTCTATTCCCAAGGTACAGTGCTGACTAAACCCTTAAAGAGAATTCTTGAATCAGATTCTTGACAAAACCAACTTGACTTAAACTGCTACTTACTTACTCCTTCCCACGTATTAGGCTTAGGTCAGGTACATCGGGGTAGGTGTATTTTAGAAGCACCAGTTGAGCACGTTAGTCAATGTATATATGTATGTATATATTTTATCCATTTTTAAGTATCTTAATGCTTTTACAGTATTATTTCACAATACTCCTTTTACTGTACGTACTTTATTTTATATAAAGTATTGCAATTGTGGCAATTCATTTCTCTTGCATGAGAAGGAAGACTGCTCAATAAACAATACCTTTTATTGAAAACGCCAGTATCTCTCTTCTCTGCACTCTGGTGAAACTAAGAATGCACAATTGACAGAGTGAAATAGCTGTCTATAGTTTTCACACGACTATAGAGATTTACTCTTATTCTGAGGGAGCAAAGTTGTCATGTTATATGGTTGTCGGAAGCTAATCCCTTCTTGTCTATCCAGGGAGGTTAAACTCCTCCTCGTTTATTCGAGAAAGTTTCTAGTGACCTCTGAGCGAGCTGGCAAACCTTAAGTCTAATATAGTCAGTAGAGACCTAGTCGTTCTCAGTCCTTCGTCTACACTGCTGAATATATTATTCCAATGCGCACAGCCTATTGGGAATATAGGAACTACACTACATGGCGCCCAACGTTTGGAAAGGCGATAAAACTAACGCAAGACGTTAGAGTAACTCAGTCGTGCTTTTTCACACAGACCCTTTTCCCCGTAAATACTCCAATAGACGTCTGGAGTGGGTTAAAGGCTAAAATCCGCTGGAACTTAGTAGGAAGAGATTCCTATGTAGAGTTTTGGTTTAGTCAACGTTGAAGGATACAGTGTTCCAAAATATTGTGCACCTAATCTTTTGTCTCCTTGAAAGAAATTCTTCAACAGAAAAACTTTCAGTCAGTAAAATGACAGAAAGTGATGACGACAGGGAACGAGTAAAACTAGCAGCTCAACTCCTAGAGCAGGACACGAGTCTCCTAGAGGCAGAACCGAATGCAATACTCATTCCGGTCAATCTCAGAAGAACTATAACTCTTAAACTTATAGAAAATGGACTGACATCACGAGGTGGTACAGTCATATTCGTGATAGAGGCACATGAATATTGGCATACAGAGGTATTCTATTCATGGATAAACTTTCCAGCAGCAAACGCTGTAACACACGAATTCCACTATTACAAAATAGAGGAACCTCCGGATGAATACACTCCTTTCGAGGATGTTAAAATCCCACTAAATTACCAAGAGCATCTGCTCCTGTTTAAAGGCGCCCTAAAACATAATGATCACATCACCAGGCTCGGTCCACTAGGTAGACCAGGAGCAACGTGGCCGGTTCTAGCCAGCTACATACCACATCGAGACATTGATAAAATGTCAAGTCAAGAACTCTTAGTTAAAATAAAAGAATTTAAAAAAGGCATATAGAGAGTAAGTTCAATTGGCAATGGAGGATATAACTTACCTCCAAAAATTGAAAGAAACAGATATAGCAGACCAACCAATTGAACTTGTCAGAATTATAGAAAAATCCTATAAAGAGCTAGGTAGAGATAGTTTGGGTGGGAAACCGGTAAAACCCCAAATACTTGAAAATCCTGAAAAGATATTTCTTAAAAATAATCTAAACAGTCCAAAAAAGAGCTGGGATGGAAATAAACAATCCACTCCCAAAGAAAAAAGATTCCAGTCCAGAGGAAGGTCTCCTTGGCAGAGGGAAAGAACTCCGAACCGAGAACACAAGTCTCCCCAAAGGGAGCCCTCTGAAAAAAGATACAACCTTAGAAATAGGGATAATTTGAAAAAGCCTGATAGATATCAAGATATTGATACACGTCCCTCTCGATCTTTTCAGAATTCCTCGCAGAAATCGGAAAGAAGAGGACGGGCAGAACACAGGGAAGAGCACGTCAAGTCCAAGGACAAGGAACCTGCTCAAAGTAAAAAATTACAATTTCCAAGAAAGAAGGTAGCAAGTATTAAAATAATCAAACATGCCGAGGATACTTAGGACACAGCTGAAAAACGGAGAGTGGGCACAGACAATGCTAGACAGCGCAGCCGATGTGACCATAGCTTGTGATCCTGATGAATCATCTGGAGACAGTGGACACGAATGAATACATTCAGGGGGAAACTGCAGATACAAGAGTTAGCGAACCTCATAAAATATACGAAATAACATTGAGTATAGAGGGAGATAAGACTAGGAAGGTAAGGGGTCTCTTTTGGGATAACCTCTCAAAAGGCTATGACATCCTATTAGCTGAGAAAGACTGGCCACCAGAGTTTGTCAGGGAGTGCCCTCATGGCGAAGAAATGATTATGCCTGCCTTCTCAAATCATATTCCAATACATAGAAAATACATATATGCGAGAAAAAGGGCAGTAACTCAAGCACCTGCATTATATAAGAATCATGTAGGATGGGATGAGAACTCTCCTCCTCACAAAATCCAGTTAAAATGTCAACCAACTGCACAAAGACAGTACCCAATTAAGCAAGAAGCTAAAAAACAGGTCAGGGAGATCTTAGATCAACTTGAATACCAAGGGGTGATTGAAACATGCACCTCTCAAATGAACAATCCTTTGTTTCCTGTCTCCAAACCAGACGATTCATATTGTCTAGTCTTGGACTACAGACACCTTAACTCATGTTGCAAGACATTTGCGGTACAAAATTCGCACAGCGCAGCACTAATGAATAACATCATTCGCAAAAAATACAAAACAACATTAGACATTTCTAATGGATTCTTTTGTTGAAATATTGCACCGGAAAGCAGGTATTTAACCGTTTTCTCAATAATGGGGTCGCAGAAAATTTTTGTCGACTCCCACGGGGATTCAAGAATAGCCCAGGATTATTCTCAGCAAGAGTAACAGAGTTACTACAAATATATGATGACGAGGCATTATCTTATGTCGATGAAATCTATCTCACAGATGAGGACCAGGATACTCATTTGAAAAGAGTGAACACCATAATACTTGGGTTCGCAGCAGAGGGATAAAAATTCAACTTTAAAAAGTCACGAATTGCCCATCTAACTGTCCTATTTTTAGGATATGAATTATCAAGTGAAGACAAAAGCCTAGCAGACAACTTCTTAGAGAAGTGCGCTGTAATCCAAGCACCAAAAACGCGGAAGAATTTACAATCGATACTAGGTTTCCTGAATTTCGGAAGAACCTATATTCTAAATCACGCAGAGAGGGTTAAACCACTCTATGAATTAATAAAACCTGATTTTAAACCAATCAATTGGACTCAGAAACACACAGAAATTTTGAGATCATTGCAAACAGACATGTTAGCTAAAACAAAATTAGAAACTCGCGACAATACACGCAAGCTTGTAATCTGAGTCATCCCAGGAAGATGCGGATTCACGTACCTGACCTCTAATGAGGGAGAAACAGTACCAATAGCTTACAAATCACATTTGTACACAGAAGCTGAAAAAACATTCAGTATTACAGAAAATATTGTAAATGCGGTTCAGACTGCTGTAGCAAAAGAAAGAGCCCAAGCCGAAGGCAAAGGAATAACTAATACAGCAGAATCAGCCATTGAGGCGTTATTCAGCCCAGTTAACCTAAAAACGGTGGCACTAGATCCAAAATGGATACAGTGGGAAACTTCTCTTGCTGCAGAAGACGTGAAATACTATTTTGACCCGAACATGAAAAAACTGAAGGATCTGAATTATGAAGAAGAATATCCTCTGCCAATCGAAATTCTGCCTCTCCAACAGTACTCTTGTATAATCTATATATACAGATTTGTACAACATTACGATGTGGATAATAAATCCTACAATGCAGCATGCGCAATTGTTAAAGGTCGCTGGTGCTGTGGTAAATTCAGACCAAAAATAACAAAAACTGAATCACTGAGAAACTGTTCGGCTCAGCGAGCTGAAATCAGATCTTTAAAGATGGCGCTTGAAAATGCCGATCGTGAATTCCCGACACTAATAGTGTGCGATTCGCATTTCTGCATCAAATCTTACAATGATGACTTCCAGAATTGGGTTCAAAACGATTACAAAGATGACACAGGTGCCACAATAAAGCATAGGAAGCTTTGGGAACAGGTAGTTCTTTTGCAGAAAGAACTACGAAAGACTCACGTGATACATACACTGAGTCATCAACGTGATGGCGTTCACGTTGCAGGGAATTCATTGGCTAATACAACCAAAGCAGAAGCAACTCAACCGGCTTCCGTAGCCACAAAAAAGCGTTCAGAAAAATACATAGACGGGTAAACCATGCTGGCGGTAAAAACGTCTTCAAAAGGCGACTGTGCAGCACTACCCTCCCTATGGGAAAAAATGTCAATTTCTGTCCTAGCCTATGGTGGCCCGAAGACTCAGCTGTTCCCCCTCAGACAGTAACAACGGCTAGGAACCTAGGAGTCCTGTTTGATACTGATCTGTCTTTCGACCAACACGTTAGAACGGTTGCCGGCCGTTGTTTTGGAATTATCAAATCTCTAAAAAAGTTTTTTGACTTCTTACCAATAGATTCCAGGAAGACTGTTGCAGTGGCCCTAGTCCTTTCCCGCTTGGATTACTGCAACGGCCTTCTTGCCGGAGCCAGGAAGGCTACACTTAAGAAGCTCCAAAGTGTACTTCACTCTGCTGCCAGGTTAGTCCTGAAATTACCCAGAAAATCCTCAATTTCTGCCGCCCTAAAATCTTTACATTGGCTCCCACTGCACAAAAGAATATACTTCAAGATTCTGATTGTAGCATTTCGGGCATTTAATCACACCGGCCCAAAATATCTCATTAAGCGTTTCCCTCACTACTACCCCAGCAGGTCCCTGCGTTCCTCCAATGACAATCTAATCCTGCCAACTAGGTTCTCTTTGAAAACCAAAGGCGGTAAAACCCTAACTCATCTTGCCACAAAAGCTTGGAATAGATTGCCCAAATTTATGAGGTCCTTAAACCAAGAAAAACACTTCAGGAAAGAACTGAAAACTTGGATTTTTAATCTTCCCGACGACTACACCATGGCAGCCATCTAACTTCTCTACCTTTAGGAAGCAACCTGATCTTTTACCTGGAAATCAGCGCCAAGATGCTCCTTCCGGAGCGACCGTTGCGCTTTACAAATACCACCACAAATTACAAATTACAAATTACCCGTGAACTATTCACTCAATTATACATACGTAATTGACGCAAACTCCGTTCCTTTTGCTTGAATCCCTGGAGTGGGGGATAGAGTAATTCCAAACACGAACAGGAGAGTCTTCCTAATAGCGGACGCACACATGGGATTGGGTCCGAGGCACAAACAGATCAAGGAATCTCTGAAAGAATTACAATCAGAATACTGGTGGCCGGGGATGAGCCTGCAACATTATAAATTTGCAAAGAGATGTCCAAACTGCAACAGAGATCGCAGTAGCGAACCAACCGGAGTATTGCCATGGCCATTTCTGCAGTTAGCATAAAGCTTTCTATACGTAAATTCCAGCGTCGCATTAATTTCCTTTTAAGACTAGATTCACTTAAAAATACAGGCCCCAGCGCTCGGCTGACGCCAGAACTGTTATAAAAGATTTGTGAGTCTTTATCGGCACATACGCAATTGGCATGCTACATTCTGACCAGGGTCCTGCTTTTAGCTCTCGAGCTTAGAAGGAGGCCATGACCAGCATGGGCATTGCATTGCGGTACTCTTGTCCCTTCCATCCTGAGGGAAATGGGATTGTGGAAAGAAAAAACCAAGACATAAAGCAATCTATAACGGCAAAGGTATTAGGTTCAGGTGATGGGTGGGTCCAACATTTAACAAGTGTCCACCGTAGTCTTAACAATCTGCCAAGAAATTCTCTAAAAGGTTTTAGCCCGTACAAACTATTGTTCGGAACTAGAATGTATATTCAGGATTTAGATAGTCAGACTTCAGTGGTAGAAGATAAGAAAAAATGCTTTGACATCAACGATCGTTTGGCTGTTTTAAAGGACTTAAATGAAACAAGAAAAGCCCTGAGCAACATAAAGTTAAAACAGCAGCCAACAGCCACTGAAGATAAACCACCTGTCCCAGCAAGGCCTGTCTGGATTCCAAAGATTGGGGATCTGATCAGAGCGAAGATCGCGGTGAAGAAGGAATTTGGGCCTTCTTACAGAAAAGCAGTACCTGTCTTAGCTGTCAGCGGAACAAGATCAATTGTACTACCGCCCCTTGCTGGTAAGAAGGAGAACCGAGTTGTATCCATCGACCTGGTAAAACCACAATCATGTGGCCAATAATAAGTAGTAGGCCCAGTGGACTCCCAAGAATTAGCAGAACTCCAAAACTTGCTACAATCCAAGAGGTTCAAACTGAGAGACTAATCACATTTGATAAACCTGCAGTGAATAAAAAAGGACTATGCAACAATGCCATGGAACTTGTGCCTCTTGAAACCCAAATTGAAACAGTTCGTCAAGAAACACCAGTCTACAACGATGTAGCCTCAGACTATGCTAATGAAGATTGAAAAAGCAATTCCAACAAGTGACAGAACTGCATCTGGCTACTTCATCAATTTCGATAACTTTTCTGAAGATCCAAGCGAACCTGAAGAAACGCCAGCAACAAAAACTTTTAAAGACAAAGCAACAGAACTCTGTCATCAACTCAAAGAAACCTACCTGATTTCTCAATGGATTGAATTTTGGATTGTGTTAGTTGTACTTTTCCTCCTGCTTTTGCTCATCCTGGTACTTTGTTTGGGAAAATTCATTGAGGGAAAATACAGTACAATGGACACAGCAAGTCAGAACATCAACTTGGTCCTCACGCCACACAAGTCATCTCACATCGAGAAAAGAGAACTATCAACAGTGAATGTCACAGCCATTCCAATACCCGGTGGGGTAGTTTGGGACAAAACGGATTACGAAATCTATGGCCCGGTTGAACTCTTGAAATATCCACATCAATTCAAAGTTTCATTAAGTGACTTTGTAAAACCAAGTACATTCTCTGATGATTGGGAAATTGAAAGCATAAATGATATGATGTCAGATTTAGTAATGTCAGCAAAATTTACAGAACATGATTATTTACAGGGTTCATCGAACTATGAACAAATGTACTGTTATAACCACTTTGCATATCACTATTTGCATAAATCTGCTCAACCAAGAAAAGTATAATCAATGGGAACATTGTGCAACTCCATCCAAAAGCAGTTCGAAAACATTTTATGAGAAATTCCCATACTTCTCAAGGTTTAACACAAGTGATGCAGAAACATTTTATTATAAACTGTTAGATAAAACAGGGATAAAAACTATGTTGACAAATACTAAATTCATTTATTCGGAAACATTTTATGAAAAAATGATTACATTTGGTTTTGATTTCTGGAAAAACAACATTGAAACAAAAACCATCTGGGGTACAAAAGAATGGCATGTCCAAGGTTTAGAAGCATTATTTTGAGCCTGCATGATCCCAGAACAAATAATGTTCTTGAATGACACCATTCAACAGACTACTTGTCTTGGCCTAGCTAGGATTAAAGACCTAAACAATTTGTCTATTCCAAAGCCAAGACCTGATTATACGACCACAGATATTGAGATAGACGTATCCCATATTTTACACCAAAACAGAACACATCCTGATTAGAAAAAGTGGTTAATCTGGCCAACAGACAAAAATAACTGTCAAGATAGATTCCACACGGGTTCAAAATGACCAGACCAGACCCTAGATACTCCCAGAGACAACATCCAGAGATAGTAACAACATACAGTGTAGGGAACCTATGCCTTGAATGGCTACAGACATCCACACTGGCAGAAATTAAGCAACACTTGACCTTACTTAAAGACGGTGCTGACTTGCGTGATTTCATAATGGGACCACACAAACAGCGTCAAAAACGTTTCATAGCGGCCAGTATATACACTGCGTACAACGAAGCTTGGAAAGTAACTCAAATTGAGACAGCAGAGAAAATACGAGAAATTGATCGTATTAATTTGGAAAAATCGCTTTCTGTTGTGGACAATGGGTTAATGACTCTGTCCTCCAGAATATATTCACTGGACAGTATTGTATCATCTGCTATCGATATAATAGATCAGGACTTGCTAATGTTACAACACAGTCAATCCCAATTACGTTCTATTGTACAGCTAGGCTGGACGTTGCAAAATCTGCGTTCAAGCTACGTGCCATGGCGTCTGATAAACACAACATCATTATTCTCTATCTTTAACCTTACTGATAAACAAATCAGTTTGGCACAAAAAGGAGCAGACTATACGATTCTGAGCATTGAAAAACTTGAGAGATTACCATTGACATTGTCAGAAAGACCTGTCATTGAATGGATAATACACGGAATAATCACAATTCTGATAACAACTTTCCAATTTAAAAAGTGCCAAGAGTATATGCCAGCAGGCCAGTATGAAAGGTTGGGTAAAGGGTAAGCATGAGCGAATTTTGCGAATCTCGCGTTCGCGAATTTTGCGGATTTGCGAACTCGCAATCCGCAAAATCCGCGAATTCCCGCGAATTTGCGGATTTTTTTTTTTTTGTGTTCGCGCGTGTTTCTGCCAGTTTGCGAGGGTTTTTACAATTTCGCAATTTGCGAACTTACCTGTCGGGTCGCAAGTTTTGCGAACTTGTTGTTTCTACGTGTCCAGCCTGTTTGGGACACTCTTCTTCATCACTGCTACTCTCTGTCACCACTGCCACTCTCTGACTACTCATGCCACCCTCTGGCCCACCCATGCCACCCTCTGTTTCATCACCACACCCTCTGGTTGTCCAGTGTACATTATTTTCGGCAAAGCAAAGCACACCTTCCCTGCCTCAAGTGACCTGAATTAATTTGGGGCTGATTAATGTGTCACAGAATATTTTTTTAGCTGGCACCTGCTTCCTTAGTGCTTCCTGATTAGTGATCTTTTGCACTTGCTAAGTGCTTTCATTGTTGCAAAATTAGTTACAACACCTGCCCTGCCCCAACTGACAATAATGAATTAGGGGCTGATTAATGGATTTTAACTTCCAGCCTGGCTCCTGCTTGTCTCCCTTAGCTGTAATTCAGGACCTTTGTGGCATATGTGTAACTATTCTGAGGTTCAGAGCAGGGTCACATAATAGTTGCAACTGGCAACTGAACTCTGGAGGGGCCCCTCAGGAAGCACTACAGGAAATGGCTACTAATGATGAGCCTGAACTTTTGAACCTGGTAAGTAGTTTCAGTTTTGCTAAGATCGTATTTCTGCAATTTAGCACTTACTCGCGGGGTGCGAAGTTGTACTGGCAAGCCGCGAACTCACGCGAACAGTGCGAGCAAGCCATAAAATCCGCTGCTCGCGGATTTGCGGATTTTGCGGGAGATTCGCGGATCTCGCGGATTGCGAATTTACCAAAAATCCGCAAAATCCGCGAGCGAAACGGATTTTCCGCCCATGCTTAGTAAAGGGTACATTAAGTCATCATGGAAATTACCTTACACACACACATGTTATAGTGACAAGAACCAGAATGTATTTCTTAGTGGTAACAATTGTAAACGATCACTAAGCGGTATACTTCTGTGCCACTGCCAAGGTATTAATTTGCATGGGGCCTGTGAGGGGACTTCACATAACCTTTCATGCCACCAGCACGGCACACCTGCAACACAGATAGAGCCATTCTTTAGACAACTTTCTAACGGGAGTTATGTTCTAATAACGGACCACAGCTGTTATGGCATGGTGCCAGGGAAAGCATATCTCGTAAACGTTAGTTCCATGGTCACTTGCTATATGCAAGTATTGCATCCAAACAGCCCTCCTGATACAGAGGCGACGATTTGGCCTGCTTTGAATATCTCTTCTATACGAATTGATACTTTAAGCAGAATGAAGTCTGTTCTTTTACAGACAACCGTGCCTTTAACATCATCAAAAAAAACGTATGATCTTCAAGTTGCAAGGACAACAGCAGAGATACATACACTTTTATCAACTAATTGCCCCGTGTATTTCGTAAAAATGCTAAGCCAAATTCTAAATATGTCAGATACTAGTGGCATCGCACATGTATTTAAGACAATTTTTTCGCGACTTTTAACACCCTTCGAAGCAGTTCTGGCCATCTTTCCCAATTTTGTCCATTCTGTCTTTGGTGGCCTACCACTACTTTTGGGACTCGAAGCAGGAATTTTATTTTTGACTCTTCTACTCTGATATGGCAAGCCAAAACGCAGACAAGACTCCAGCAACGATGGAAGAAACGATCCTAGCTATACGCTATCGGGACCGCATAAATAAAGTCCTTGGATTAGCCCGGCTAAGAGATCTAAATATGACCTGGTTTCTTTCATTCAGAACTATATGGCAAAACTGCATCTTACCTGTGCTTCGTTGTATGCTATGCAGAGAAGAATGCGCGTTGGACACCTGTCTTACACTACAATCATCAGTACCAATAGATATCGATACTTTGCTAAGTCTTGTAACGGCTCATGCATCGTGTTGTCCCCAGGGGTTACCAATCCTGATGACGGCATTCGTTGAAAACTTCACCACTACGATTAGGTGGCAGTGAAGTACGAGATGAGAGCAACATCACAACGGTACGACCCTCTCTGAGCATTGCTGATCCTGACATCGATGATAGCAATCATTCTCACGACTGCACCGTTGCAGCATTTTCAAACTTGGTCGAACTTTCACCTGAAGCTGTAGACTGCTTTTTTGCACATCTGAAATGATGTTCTCCCCTGAACAGAAAGAATAACTTTTTAAGCAAACCGGCACACAGCGTTCCCCTGAACTCTGAATTCGGCCTTCGGCTTTGATAAACAAAAGCTACTGAAAACATTTGGAACTATTTTTTCCCCTGAAAACGAAATATATTTTTGTGATTCCTAGAAAGCACAACGAGTTCTTTCGACAAACCACACCTCCAGCAACCTGGGAAATCCCCATTTGGTTTGTTTTGATTTGTAATAGAACTCCTGCGAGCACTGTAAGAATGGCCAGTTCTTAGTGCCATCTTTATTGACGTCTTATGTCCAAACCTTACGTCAAACTCGGCACCTTTCAGGTATAAATATACCAACGTTGCCTTAAGCAAACACACGGTGGTGGTTTTGGAGCAGAGCAGCTATCTACCTGCCCGAAGCCCAGCTGATGCGAAAGCCCACGGACGCTGCCCCTCCTCTTTGACGCGCTGAGAAAGACGCTGTCTTTTCTCCTGCCAAGAAAATCCAGCTCCGGCGTTTCCAGCCTACGCTTGCGGGTTGCTGGGATATCAAGTCCTGAGGAAAGAGATACCAGACCTCCTACATTCTATTCCCAAGGTACAGTGCTGACTAAACCCTTAAAGAGAATTCTTGAATCAGATTCTTGGCAAAACCAACTTAACTTAAACTGCTACTTACTTACTCCTTCCCACGTATTAGGCTTAGGTCAGGTACACCGGGGTCGGCGTATTTTAGAAGCACCAGTTGAGCACGTTAGTCAATGTATATATGTATGTATATATTTTATCCATTTTTAAGTATCTTATTGCTAAGAAACCATATCAATGCTTTTACAGTATTATTTCATAATTTTCCTTTTACTGTACGTACTTTACTTTATATTAAGTATTGCAATTGTGGCAATTCATTTGTCTTGCATGAGAAGGAAGACTGCTCAATAAATAATACCTTTTATTGAAAACGCCCGTCTCTCTCTTCTCTGCACTCTGGTGAAACTAAGAACGCACAATTGACTGAGTGAAATAGCTGTCTATTGTTTTCACACGACTCTAGAGATTTACTCTTATTCTGAAGGAGCAAAGTTGTCATGTTATATGGTTGTCGGAAGCTAATCCCTTCTTGTCTATCCAGGGAGGTTAAACTCCTCCTTGATTATTCGAAAAAGTTTCTAGTGACCTCTGAGCTAGCTGGCAAGCCTTAAGTCTAATATAGTCGGTAGAGATCAAGTCGACCTCAGTCCTTCGTCTACACTGCTGAATATATTATTCCAATGCGCAGAGCCTATTGGGAGTATAGAAACTACACTACAAACCATGCCCCTAGAAATTATTTGAAAGGTGGAAAAAGCCTATGTTGAAAATGCTGTCCCTGACCATTAAAACGATTTGGTGGTCTGGTTGGTATTTGGCCTCTCCAAGGGCACATGGGCATCAAAACAGCAGATCTGCCCCTTGTGGGCAGAAAACAAAAATAAAAAGTTGCTCTCTTGGAGAAGTGACCCGTAGCCAGATAGGTGCTCAACCTACACAAACAACTAACTCCCTGGTGTCTGGCCTCCCGTCCCCGCTTCCCCACCAGGGGCAGATCGAATTCAAAACCAGCCAATCTTAAACCAATATTTAGAAGTTGCCACTTTGGGGGAGAAACCCTTAGTCGGTAGGCTGTTTCCCCACACAAACATCTTAATCTCTGCTGTTCCGTGGGATTCTCCAACTTCCCTGCCCCTCCCTCTGGGGTAGATAGGCCTAAATAACAGCCCAATCGGAACCCGGGTAGTCAGAAACCAAAATTATAAATTACCCCCCTGCGGGGATTGGCCCTCAGCAAGGGGGGCATTCTCCTCCCATTAACAACCTAATTCCTGGTGCCTGGTGGGATTCTGACTGCCCAGAGGCAGATCGGCCTTAAAAAACAGCCAATCTATCCCCTTGGTGGGTGGGGGGGAGAGAGAGACCAGAAAAGATAAATTGCCCCCTTGGGGAAGTGACCCTTAGCCTAGGGCTACTTTACCCCTATGTGTCTTCATCCTCTTGATCACCCCCGCTCCCACCCCAGCATGCAGATCTTACTAAAATACCATCCTGCTTGGAGATGTGAGAGAAGCAAATGGCTTTCAGTGCGTCTCAGAGCAGTATCATGACGTCAGTGCTCCACGCATGGTCTAACGTCATGATCTTGCGAAAGGAGGGGTTGGGGTGACAGCAGAAGCACGTCCTTTGCCATCCTGGTGGGGGGGAATTAGAGGGTGGTAGAGAGCAGCGAACACCAGCACTTTCCCTGAGGGTAGGTGCTAGGATGTGCTGGGCACTTCGGTAGCACTTTGGAGGCAGTGCTGACGACGTGTCCTGCACGTCCGTAGCACCCAGGTGGATGAATACCAACTAGTTCTTTTGCCTGCACTTTGGATGTCGAGTTAAACAGTGACTTATTTTCCGGTGGTTTTTGATTTTGCTTGCTTGATTGAATAGTGATTTATTCTTGTCTCCTTCACAAATTATAAGAATAGTGAAATGCATGGCACAACTGAAAGGTTTGTTGTTTAAAAAATATTACTATTAAAACAGACCAAATTCGTGAATAATACTTTTTTATTA
This sequence comes from Lissotriton vulgaris, assembly GCF_964263255.1. Classification (NCBI taxonomy): domain Eukaryota; kingdom Metazoa; phylum Chordata; class Amphibia; order Caudata; family Salamandridae; genus Lissotriton; species Lissotriton vulgaris. The sequence continues at coordinate 100,875,598 of NC_141689.1, read as the reverse complement.
AAATTTTTAATGCAAACTTGTGGCAGCCATATTTAGTTTTTCTTTTTTTTGTGGCACATGCTTACAATAAAAAATAATAAAGAATTAACCATTGCACAGCATGCCATGGTGAGAAAATTGGCTTTGCCAAGGCATAATTTTTACTGTGCACCAAATATGGGAATATGTGTATCAAATTGTTGAATATGTATTGCTATAGTGTAGTGTTGGCATTCATGCAGGGCTAAACTATGGTCAGAAAGCGGAACAAACTGCAGCACCAAACAACTTTGTCCTGCAAAAAGCTATTTTGTCAAAAACTGTTTTGCTGAGAAATGTAATGTAGCTGCTGTGCTAAAACTCATGGTATTGCACAAAACCAACTCCTTGGGCTCGCGTTTGTAAAGCGACATGATGGGGCGGGCCTATGCAAAGGGCCCTAGGATTTGATGCAAAGCGGAAGCCATTCTCAATGGGCGAGTGGAATATCACTTGATTGTCCCAGATGAAACGCGGAATGTACGTAAGACTACAGAATTTATGTGGTTTATACTTTGTCAGTTGACATCGAGTAGGTGTTTGTACTCAATGGTGTATCTTGAGTACACAATCCACTCAAGACACTGCGGAATCCTCTTTATGCCACAGCACACCAATTCATGCTGCACTAAACCAGCATCTGCAGAATAGTATTTTAGAAAGGGATACAGACCAAGATGTATCTGAGTGGCCTAGTCTTCCTAAACCTAAAAAGCACTAGTGCCAATGGCAGCTCAACCTATTCTCCACCTCACCTCCTCCAGCAGAACCAGCGGAGCATGCAAGAGTCCTCCAGCAGCTCAAAAACCTGTCTTAATCACAGGCCCTTTCATGCCCCCCCCCGCCCTGCAAAGCTACCTGCTGCGCCTCCTGCTCACACCAACACCTAATCCAATACAAGAAGTAAATCTGAGTCTAAACGGACCCGTAATCAAGCACATTGCTTAATACTGCCTTAGAGGGACAACACCCAAGAATCCTTCTAATAGAATGATGGCTTACTAGGTGGCTTATCCACTCAGTGAAATCTCAGTAAGGTATTTATGGCCCTTCATGACCAGATTGAGCGAGAGGGAAGGGAGGTGTTAGGGCCCGATTACAAATTTGGTGATCTTGGAGCAGGCTGCCTCGCCACCACCCTGCTCTCACACCGCCAACCAGGACTGCTGCCCACCTGTCTGATTATGAGTAATGTCGTGGTCTGGCGGGTGGGCTGGTGGCGTGGCAGTCCCGCGGCTCTGCAGTACAAAGGCTCATATATGAGCTTTAGAACTGCATCGCTGCAGGACCACCAATGAATGTTCCAGCACGGATGTACTGTGCAGTCCATGCCGTGCAGGAACAGGGGTGCATGCACACAGGGCAGCACAACATGTGCCTCCATGCATGCAACCAAATGCAAAGGGGCATGGGGGGCCCTTTAGGTCCCACTTTGTTTTCTCACCACCTCAATTTCACTTGGTAGTCCTATAGAGGTACCATCAAGCATATTGTGCCCTCAAGACCACCACCCCACCGCCAGGCATTGATGATCCCTGGTGGTTGTAGCAGTTCTCTGGCGGTCCAACTGCCCTACTCGTAATTCAATGGTCAGACCGCTGGTGCTGAGCACCCTGACTGCACATCCATCAAGAGTTTAGCGATCCCATGGAACGCAAAACTTGGAATTCGGCCCTTAGTCTGATGTGAGCTGTGACTGAGCACCCACAAAGCACAAACAGTCTGGCTCTCATCAGCTAAACTGGTGTCTGTGAAGACAACCTGGCTCACCCTAGGTAGCTGCAAGGCTTCCTCCTAGAAATTATTGCATTGCGCCTGACCAATACACCTAACCAATACAGACAACTGGCCAATAGAACAATACATTTAAGAAAATAAATATATTAAATTGTCCAAGCCACATTAGTTCAAACATTAAAACTAAATAAACATGATGCTCAAGAGGCTGAGGAAGGAATAAAATGTTTTTGAAAAAACACAATCGCAATGTTCCTTGGAACAACATTCAAATTCAGTTTTAGAAAGTAAAATGAAGCAATGAAACAGGCTGGGTGTGGCTCTCAAACCCTCTGGAGGACAGTAGTGAGTTTGTTTTTTTCCACAGAAAGAAATCAGTGCCTTCCATAGAATTCACTTAGGAGAGAAACAAATGTAAGAGCAAGTGCTTAAAAACAAAAACTCAATCAAAATAAAATGTTCAGCTCCTGAGGCTGTTCCCTTGGATATCAATGTAGGTGACAATGTAAGTGATAAATTGGGGTCCCCACTACTACAGCTGAGGGCCACTGCCACACTTCCAGTGATAACTGGTTCATGGGATTTCTCTGCAGTAGCATCCATTGTCCTGAGGTCCTTCAGCACTCCCCACTCAAGGCCTCATTACAAGTGCTTTGGTGTGGCGGTGTTAGTAGAGCCCCCCTAGGTTTATTGATACCGGTAGTTCTGTTAAATCAAAAGTAACAGACATTAAGGGCCTGATTATGTCGGATGGACCACCACCGAAGACCTGAATGCCGCGTTATGATGTGCAGCGGTCACAGGCAGTGGGCAGAGGGACTGACTGGCGCTTCCGACGAGCTCAAAGAGCCTGTCGGGCCGCCGGTTAGAGCGTAATACTCTACAAAAAGGATGGTGCCTGCTCAGGCACCGCCGTAGAATACGATGGCCTATTCTGACTGACTTTTCATGGTGGTCCGACTGCCATAAATAGGCAGCTGGAATGGGACTTCCACAGTGGGCCACTGCTATGGGCCCAGGATGCACCTGTGGTGCCCCCTCAAACATCCATGCCCTGTGTGGCTCACATGGTTTTCCATTGTGGCTTGTTCTGTGGACAAGCCGCAATGGAAAATACTATGAGTCCGACCAGCTACACAACGGTTGCATTATCAGTTGGGAGGCAGGACCTCCGACTGCTTGTTGGTCGGTCCCAATTCAGCTACGATGTCAGTCAGACATTGTAATGAGGCCCAACATTTTGAATCTGAGACTGCCTTGAGCAATGAGGAATTACTGGGGAATTGATGATACTGGATTACATTTTCCTATTAATTCTTAATTTTATATTTCCATGGATTTTCACTGCTTTTAGAATCTTGTATCCTGAGGGGAAACACGAAAAGGCCACAGTAACTTAATAGACTTCATAATTCATAATGAAGGTACATTTAATTTGCAAACAACATAATGAAAATCTAATGCTTGATCTGTGAAAACAAATAATGTTCCAAATGTTTTCTTGTGATTATACCATCAAAGCTGCTGAATATTTGTTTTGTCAAATACTAATGCTTTCGATGTTTGATTTCCGCTTGTGCCTTTTCTGTCCACTCCACACACTTCCAGATTCTTTTTCTGGCACTCACATGTTCATTTGTATTTAGCTTTTGAAATCATCAAGGGATTAGTAGAACAAAATAAAGGCACAGTTAAATCCCAGAACTGCTTCATCTGATGGAGATTTGTGGGAGTTCACAGGGTTGCTTTAGCATGCAGCTTAAGTGTGGCACTGTTGTCCCTCAAAAACATGTTATGCATTTAATTGGTCTGCTCAACAATTCTTTTGGGAACCACATCTTCAGTAAAATGTTGGAGCAAAATGTTTGGCAAAAAGTTCTTTGTATTTAATCTACATTCTCCAGCACCACTTAAGGCAGACAAAAGAGGCTGCACCATGTTAGGGGCAGCCCAGCGTTCCCCGCTTCCAATGGGAATCCGTTCGTCCCCTGGATGCAATCCAACCGCTAATGCTACTCCAAAGGTCTTTCAATGACCTCCTGTGAATGAGCCATTTAATCTGCACTAATAGTGGGTTCATCATCTTATGATTCCTCTCAGACTGAAAATTCACTGCCAGAATCTTATACTGGGTCCTCTGCCTTAGATGCATGGTCTGCCGCATAGCCATGTTCGGAGGCAGATTACAAAATCAAACCAACAGCCTGCTGGGGGATCAGCCTGCGAGCAACCATAATGCTCACTAATAATATTAACATAAAACAACCTGATAACAACAGAGTACTGATTACACTGCATTAAATTACAACACAACAAGCTGTAGCTATATCTTACAGAAAATATGTCTACTGAAATATAAAGATCTAGAAAGAAACTACCAATACAAACCACACAATGGATGTTCTGCAATATAAAATATATCTGTCACTTGCACAGCAAGCACCAAACAAGTCCAACTAGCAAGGAACAAAAAGCAAAAGGATTGCCCACAAAGTAGCACGTTATAGGTCTTGCAAAAAGCATGTGAGAATTTTGAAGCACAATATAATAAAAGATGAAATGTTGAAAGTAATTCCACAGTTGAAAAGTCATTTAAGTAGGACAATTATACTCAGTTGAAGTACCATTAAAAAACATGTTTCCTTACCAAACATATGCAACTACACTAACTGCAGAGATCTTAATGCCAAAACCGCAAACAGTAGTCCCCACCAGGGAAATCAAAAGCTTTGCACTACAATAAAAAAGGAAAAAAATACATTAACTTCACAAACAAATGCAAATGATGATACGAAATAAATCAAACAGTTTACATGAAAAACACAATAAAGTCACATAGAACTAATAATTCTGCAAAAGAAAAGCAAATTAAAGTAATATATTCCCAACGTGAAAAAAATGAATCACACAAGTATGCAGGACACCATGAAAAAAACAGTACTTGCCCTCTCTCATCTGTAACCACTTTTAACAAGGCAAAATGGCAGTCACATTCTACTTTCAGTGGAATAACAAAGAAACAGCAAATTGGAAAACAACATACAGAAGCACCATAACATAAAAACAATCAATCACCACACAACAGTGCCCCAAACAAAAGAAATGTATTATGAATTTACCATCATATATGACTGAAAAAAAACATTAGTACGAATTAAACACTAGCAAAAAAAAAGATATGCAGTTAACTAAATGTAATTTCAGATCTACAGCATTCGGAATACTAAAAGGATTGCAGTGAACCATGGCAAGGACAAACAAAAACATGCTTCAAAAGAAAATACACTCCAAAAGATTCTGAGAAATGCTAACCAAATCAAACAAACAATTTACAAACACCATTTAAAGACCACAATACAAAAAAACACATTTTAAGGAAAATAGCCAGTACAGGCAAACCAAGAACAAAGGCCCGCTTGACCAACAAGCACATGCCAACTCCACAAAGGCACAGAGGAAACAAACTAACTCACAACATATCAAACAATACTGTGGCACAATCCCAATAAATGGAAGCCCAATAGTACACAAATGAAAAAAAAACATTTGCTCCACAAGAATGACCAAAGAGAGAGAAAGAAGAAAGACAAATAAGTACTTGGTCAAGGGTGCCCGCCTACTCTACCCTGCTGCCTCTGCATTATGGAAAGGGTAGTATTGCACTCCCAGTCAAACGTGCTACATTCTAATAAGAAGTCAAGCATGAAAAAAATCTAAGAAACAGGCTGCAGAAACACACCCCCTAGTAAATTATAAGAATTATCTACCCTTTTTAGTGGATTTTTTTATTTGTTTCGCCCTGCAAACCATGCCCCTACAAATTATTTGAATGAGGAGAAAGCCTATGTTGAAAATGCTGTCCCTGACCATTAAAACAATTTGGTGGTCTAGTTGGTTTTTGGCCTCTTCAGGAGCACATCGGCATCAAGACAGCAGGTCTGCCCGCCGTGGGCAGAAAATAAAAATAAAAATAAAAAGTTGCTCTCTTGGAGGAGTGACCCGTAGCCAGGTAGGTGCTCTACCCACACAAACAACTAACTCCCTGGTGTCTGACCTCCCTTCCCCGCTTCCCCACCAGGGGCAGATCGAATTCAAAACTAGCCAATCTTAAACCAATATTTAGAAGTTGTACTTTGGGGGAGCAACCCTTAGTCAGTAGGCTGTTTCCCCCCACAAACATCTTAATCTCTGCTGTCCAGGGGGATTCTCCAACTTCCCTGCCCCCTATCTCTGGGGTAGAAAGGCCTAAATAACAGCCCAGTCTGTACCCGGGTAGTCAGAATCCAAAATTATAAATTACCCCCTTGCTGGGAGCGACCCTTAGCAAGGGGGGCATTCTCCTCCCATTAACAACCTAATTCCTGGTGCCTGGTGGGATTCTGACCGCCCAGAGGCAGATTGGCCTAAAAAAAACGCCAATCTATTCCCTTGGTGGGTGGGGGGCAGGCGTGCAACACCCATTGGGCTCACGGGGCTTCTGCCCCCCCCACGTTGTGTGTGTCAGTCCGGGCTGACACAGCTTTGCGGGCTGGCAACGATCGAATTGCAGCCGCACCCGAGTACTTAACAGGTCTTTAAAATACCATTAAGACCATTTACTTGTAAATTAGGCTTTTGCTATGTTTTCACCCCTTCTTACAGCCACTCTGTCTATGGTTGTTTGAATTAGCTCCCTCCCGAAATTTGGCTCTATTTGCCCGCCTGGTGGGGGGGAGAGAGAGAACAGAATAGATAAATTGCCCCCTTGGGGAAGTGACCCTTAGCCTGGGGCTACTGTACCCCGATGTGTCTTCATCCTCTTGATCAGCCCCCGCCCCCACCCCCACCCCAGCATGCAGATCTTACTAAAATACCATCCTGCTTGGAGATGTGAGAGAAGCAAATGGCTTTCAGTGCATCTCAGAGCAGTATCATGGCGTCAGTGCTCCACGCATGGTCTAACGTCATGATCTTGCGAAAGGAAGTTTTGGGGAGACAGCGGAAGAACGTCCTTTGCCATCCAAATGGGGGGAATTAGAGGGTGGTAGAGAGCAGCGAGCACCAGCACTTTCCCTGAAGGTAGGTGCTAGGATGTGCTGGACACTTTGGTAGCACTTTGGAGGCAGTGCTGATGACTTGTCCTGCACGTCCTTAGCACCCAGGTGGATGAATACCAACTAATTGTTTTGCCTGCACTTTGGATGTCCAGTTAAATAGTGACTTATTTTCCGGCTGCTTTTGATTTTGCATGCTTGATTGAATAGTGATTTATTCCTGTCTCCTTCACAAATTATAAGAATATTGAAATGCAATGCACAACTAAAAGGTTTGTTGTTTAAAAAATATTACTATTGAAACGGACCAAATTTGTGAATAATATGTTTTTATTAAAATTTTGAATGCAAACTTGTGGCAGCCATACTTAGTTTTTCTTTTTTTGTGGCACATGCTTACAATAAAAAATAATAAAGAATGAGCCATTGCCCAGCATGCCATGGTGAGAAAATTGGCTTTGCCAATGCATATTTTTTTACTGTGCACCAAATATGTGAATATGTGTATCAAATTGTTGAATATGTATTGCTATAGCGTAGTGTTGGCATTCATGCAGGGCTAAAATATGGTAGGAAAGCGGAACAAACTGCAGCACCAATCAACTCTCTCCTGCAAAAATCTATTTTGGCAAAAACTATTTTGCTGAGAAATGTAATGTAGATGCTGTGCTAAAACTCATAGTATTGCACAGAACCAACTCCTTGGGCTCGCGTTTGTAAAGCGAAATGATGGGGCGGGCCTATGCAAATAGCCCTAGGATTTGATGCAAAGCGGAAGCCATTCTCATTGGGCGAGTGGAATATCACGTGATTGTCCCAGATGAAACGCGGAATGTACGCAAGACGACAGAATTTACGTGGTTTATACTTTCTCAGTTGTCATTGAGCAGGCGTTTGTACTCAATGGTGTATCTTGAGTACACAATCCACTCAAGACACTGCGGCATCATCTTTATGCCACAGCACACCAATTTGAAGAAGAAAAAATCGATGCAATATATAAAAAAATCACAACAGTCTCTGATACTCTGGAGACTGAGGCCCCTGAAACTGCTCCACAATTGACATCTGGTGAAACTCTTCTGGACATCCCCAAAATTACCACTAAGGACCTGACTACTCTCATTAATCAAACTAAAACTGGTTCTCCCTCTGATTTGATACCAGCTAAATTCATACCTCCTCTAATTGAGATATTAGGTCCCCATATTCAGAACCTACTTAATTTGTCTTTTGCCAAGGGCCAACTTCCATCTGCCTGGAAGGAGGCGGTAGTGAACCCTATTCGCAAAAATTCCACCATGCCCTGGTCTACACTCTCCAACCTTCGCCCGATTTCTCTCCTCCCCTTTATCAGCAAACTGGCAGAGAAGCACGTCAACACCACCCTCTCCAGTTTCATCGAAGCGACAGGGGGCCTGGACCAATCCCAATCTGGGTTCAGGCCCAACCACAGCACTGAATCAGCCCTCCTCTCTGTGACAGATCAGATCAAAATGTCACAAGATAGAGGGGGCTCTATGATTCTAGTGCTGTTGGACCTGTCCGCAGCCTTCGATACTGTGTCTCATAACACCCTACTGAATCGGCTGCAGGGAGTAGGAATCGGAGGCGTTGCACTATCTTGGTTGGAGAGTTTCCTCGCCGGGAGATCACAATCTACCAGCCTGGGCCCCTTTCGTTCCATCTCAAGGGGGCTCACGAAGGGGGTGCCACAGGGCTCATGCCTTAGCCCTACATTGTTTAATGTCTATGTGGCCCCCCTTGCTGAGATTGTGCGAAAATACGGGTTCATACCGGTTTCCTACGCTGATGACACTCAGCTCCTCTACCCTTTCAGCTCCCTTGACCCCAAAATCAAGGGGAATTTTGCTGAGGGTATGAGAGCGGTGTCACACTGGATGGCGAGGAATTACCTCCAGTGCAATGTAACAAAGACTGAGGTCTTGCTCTTTGGCAAAGCAAATATCCTCTGGACCCCTGACTGGTGGCCACTCGACCTTGGCCCAGTACCGGTACCCAAAACACACGTTAAAAATCTTGGAGTGAAGTTTGACCAAAAACTGACCATGAAAGAACACACCAACTACATCGCGGGTCTGTGTTTTCACACCATTGGTTTACTTAGGCGTGTCTTTCCTCTCCTTCCTGCTACATGCAGAAAGACACTTGTACAGGCCTTGGTAACCAGCCGCCTGGACTACTGTAACGGCCTGCTGACATTAGCCAGTACGGATGCAGTTGGCCGTTTGCAGGTGGTCCAGAACACGGCAGCCAGGCTGGTCATGGGTGCACCTGCCAGGACTCCTTCCAAGCCCTTGCTGAAAGAACTGCATTGGCTTCCCATACGACAACGCATCCACTTTAAGATCTGTTGTACGGTGCACAAATGTCTGTATGGAGTAAGCCCTAAATACCTAGCCCAGTCTCTTGAACTGTACCAGCCTTGCAGGTCCCTGCGCTCCTGCAATCAAGCCCTGTTAAAACCCCCCATGACAAAGAAGACCAGACAGGGTGACCGTGCTTTCTCCGCTGTTGGTCCTGCCCTTTGGAACAATCTTCCCACTGACCTAAGAACCACCACAAACCATCTGTCCTTCAGAAAGGCATTAAAAACCCTCCTTTTCCAAGAAGCATTCCCACCCACATAAACCACTTAAAATGCTGCTCTACCTAATAAACTGTTTTAGCTGGCAAAGCGCGGAGATACCCTTCCGGGATTGATTCCTGCGCTATACAAGAAACTAAAATAAAATAAATAAAATTGATGCTGCACTAAACCAGCATTGATGGGGTACTACCGCGGCGCTGCAATTTGTCATGCAGTGTTCCATTGTGTTAACAGTTTTCAATGTAGATTTAATGGCCTCATTTTGAAGACGACACAAATCTTGGTGCAAACGGAAGCCCAGATTCTCGTAGCTGCCAAGCAACACAGACTGTGCTGCGCTGCATTGCGAGACATTGAGAGCGCAGGGGTGCCGTATTCACAGAGATATGGCTCTCTCCTCCCCTCTCCCTTTCGCCAGCGCTGATTTCAAGACCATAGTGCTAAGGTGTGTGACTGAGTCTACCATAGGTTTTGTAAAGGTAGGACCCTCTTCCTGTACAAAATACTATACCTAGACACACTTCAGAGCTTTTCATACTTTGTATGAGTGCTGCATGCAAACTTAGAAAAGCAAGGAGAAATTGAAATATTTATCCTTTTGACGCCACTTTTCCAGCTACGTTAATTTTCGATGCCAACCCCTGTCTACTCATGTTAGTAGATAGGGTTTAGTGTAAAAAAAAGCATGGCTGGTTGCATGTTTCACACGGCTTTGCATTACCTTTCCACACATGCAATACAAATACCAATTGGCGTTGGTTTGATTTGTTTTGTTGACTTTGAGGCTTTGTGTATTGCCTTCAAATCTCTGCATGGCATTGGCCCGAAATACTAAGCACAACTTTCAGTGGTATACTCCATCTAGGACGCTGAGGTCCGCTTTAGCTTACAATCTTGTGGTGCTCAAATTCGAAATGCCTTGCTGGGGCAAGACAAGCTTCCTGGTGGAAACTACCAGACTTTGGAATTCCATCTCTTTGGAACTGAAAAAGGAAACTCAGTTGTTAGCGTTCAGGAAAGCACTCAAAACCTGGCTTTTTAACCAATAACCCCATTGTCTCAACTATCACAGTCTCCTCCCTGAGTTAGCGCATAGACACCCACGGGTATAAAATGCATTTTATAAATTGCTTTTTCCATTTCAGTTTCATTTAATTTAATCCCAAAACAGGTTTACCCTGTTTTGGGTTTAAATGGTGCTGTAACGCTAACCCAACGCTATACCTTTGAGAATCTGGGCCTGAGTACCTAGCAGTACGTGGGAATGGCAGATAGAGTTCCAATTGTATGTATTCCCCCTTCCAAGGTGGGCAGACTCAGAATTTGAGCAGTTTACCTGTATGATTTTCCCCAACTATTTCCTGGTGAAAATTGTGTGGGTAGAATTCCATGGGGTGGCTAATTAACGCACCAGTTACAATCCTGGTTCCAAGGTAGAATGAAGCTTATAGTGCTGGTTCTAGAAGTGGAAAATGGAAAATTCTAGGGAAAATGTCAAATCTGTAAGAAAACAAAAGGGAGAATAACCCTAATAATATATTATGACGGGGGAATAATGCTGCTCTCAAATTTCCAAGTTTCATGGTCACCCAGACCATTTCTCATTCTGGGACTGCATATCCTGCTTTTATAATTGGATAAACAGGACTATAAATACCAAAATGCAAAACCCTGAAGCGGGTGAACTAATCATGCATGGAACTGGAAACAGAGAGTTCGGCAATAAAATTCTTGGGAGGCTTTCCCTCCACGTTAAGGACTTTCCACAGAAATAGGTACATTTTCTTTTACTATCTAAGTCACATTTGTTGGCGGTGGAAGGAGTGACCACTGATAGGGGGTGGCAAAAGTAGAATAGATTTTAACCGTGCTATGGTGAAGGGCAAAAAGGTTGGGTACGTTGACATTTAGGCAGCCGAAACATGTTGATGGTAAGTAGCTCTGTTGTGGGGTAGAACTCGTGCTATGCTCAGAATACAGCTGGGTAAGGCACTGCACCAGGGGACATCCTGATTGTACTGCATGGCTGCCAAGTTTCCCAGGTCCATGTGCAATGTTCTGTCCAGTCCTAGTTTCCTTTTCTTTGCATTCTGATACTTGCAGTACTGTTTTATGGTGGAATATACAAGACTACCAGTCCAAGAATCCAGATAAAAAACCTGTACTGGAGCAGCAGATCAGACAGAGACCCGGGAAGCCTACCAGGGCTGGTCTGTGATGAGAAAGTTCTGCATACCCCTGCCTCAGAGCGCCATCAGCATAAAATTCCCCTGAAAACCCCCTGCCTCTCCACCACTGGAAGAGAGGGGCCTAGTTTGAACTTGGACGACAGGGGCAAATGAATGAGGACCGCATTACAACAAGAATTGGTATACGCTGACTAGTAGTTTGAGGTCAGCCCACTCAAAAACTCTGCAAGTTCCTAAATTCAAGCAGATGAGGTGGGGAGGGAGAAGTTTCTTGCTACGTACTGTCAAGGACTGGAACCTACTCCCCATCACGATAAAATGCAGCCCCCTCGTTCCTGCATTTCAGGAAAGCCGTAAAAACTTGGGGGCATATTACCAACAACTAGCGATAATTTTTGTCTCTAACTTGTTTAGAGACAAAAATTATCGCCGCACATCGGCGATTTTTATCGCAGATAAACCTTGCTATTAACAAGGTTTATCGCAAATGCGATAAAAAACGGCCGAAATGCATGAATATCGCTGAAAAGTCAGCGATATTCATGCATTATCGAGCAAATGCTCTTAGCCATGTTATCCACCTCCCATTGGATAACATGGCTAAGAACTGCTCAGGGCAGGTGTTAGCTTTTGGAGATATTCCCGCTTAGCGCGAATATCTCCAAAAGTTGGTAATAGGAGATAGCGATGTTAGCGACTGTTTTCAGTCTCTTACATCTTGGCACGCCCACTTTGCATCTCATTAGTGATAAATATCACTGACATGCAAAGTGGGGCCCAAGATGGTCGCTATCTCCTACTAGCTGTCGCTAACTGGTGTTAGCGACAGCTTGGTAATAGGGAGATAATTTTATCTCCGCTTTCTTGGCTTTTAAAGCCAAAAAAGCGGAGATAAACCCCCTTGATAATATGCCCCTTGGCTTTTTACCTGCTAAGACAATACATGCAAGCACAACTCCTCATTACACATCGGACATAGCGCCAAGACGCCCTCGGGCAATCGTGCACGTTAGAAATACCAAATCAAATCAAATCATGAATGTTTGTGAAGAGCAGTGGAAAGTGTGTTAAATGTTCAATTAAGGTTTATAATAATGCCAGTACGCTTGTACATTTGTGTTAAAATATAATACTTTAAATATCAGCGCCTTACACTCTTGGCGTAGTTTGATCCACAAAGACATCACTATTACATGGAAGAGATGGTAGTTGCTTTTTTAATTCAAATAATGGTGGCCCCCAACCGTGTGACGTCCTGCGCTGACACATGAACTGGTCAGTTTAGCCACTGGCACACCAACAACTTTTTTATTTTCTGTACGCCTTGATCTGAAACCGAAATGTCAAATGATTATTTATGTGATCATAAAATTAAAGGCCAATGGACAAAGGAGAATCAGATGACAAATCTAAATTTATATAGCGCCTTGTTTGGTCTTTTAGGTTGATGTGGGAGGGGGGGGGTTCTATCTCTAAACGGTACAGTACCTATTGTAGATAAAGAGGTTAATCAAAAAGGAATTTCGTAAACAAGGCAAACGTTGATAAATAATCATGATCAATTGATAAATTCAGCACATAAATAAGATTGATTATTGAATTAAAAGCAATTCAAATTGAAATTGAGACAGCACAAGAAATTATTTTTAAAAAGAGCATTGTTTTAAAAGATCTTGAAATGCCTTCCATTGGATGTTGGATGTCTGGTGATGCAGGGTGGTGCGCCGCTGAAAGGAATCCCGGTGGTTTTTTTTACATTTTAGATCTGAAATGTTCCTAGAATTAGAGGGAAAGGTTGAATGTCCAGCTCGGGTGGCGCGTCTTCATCTCTTCAGACCTAAAAGAAGGAATATACCAGAGGTACAGGTATCCACATGTTGTCCTGCACCAGTAGAATTTTCTGACTATGATATCAACCACAGCTGTGTGAACTTCAAGAAAAAAAAATCCACATTAGTTATAGGAACTGTTAATTGCGTGTATTTATGTCTGTTTAAGGGCTGGTGGGCATTGGAGGTCTGTAAAGCACTTACAGAATATATTTTAACTGGGAGGAAATCCATAAAACTTTCACATTTCGAAAAGCATAAATCCATTTTAAGGGCGTGTGTGCAGGAGTTCGGCAGCTTAATTAGGACAGGAGGGAATATATTAACTTGAAGGAGAATCCTGCTAGAGTAAGAAATAAGACATTTTAATGAGACGAACTGAAGAGGGGGAACTTACATTTGCGACGTGAAAGCATTTGACCCGCAGCCCAATCACTCTTTGCATCCACTTCTGGGAAAACTGTCAATCAGGTGAGGGTAGGACATGGGTAAAGTGGGATATTCACCAGTGGCTTTAAGTGAAATGCGGTTGTGCATCAAAGTTCGACAGCTGTCCACAGCTGGGCAAGGTTAGTTTCTCTGAGAGGGCACCTGAGCGCATCACTGTCGGGTGACCTGAGGTGAAGTCAGTTTAAGATGCTCTCAGACTGATATTTACTATAAGTACAGGCATACACTAAAGAGGTACACATTGACGCATGCATTGAACTGGCCACCTCATTGATGCGAAGGCAATAGTACCCTGGTAGATGACCAAGGGGGCAACGACCTCCTTTGAAAACCACGAGGCACAGAGGCTCGCAATGCACTGAGGACCGTGGGGGTACACCTGAGAATGAATTCAAGTACAATTAAAGTCACTTAACCCTTTCACTGCCGAGATGCCTGAACAATCCTGTGCCTGGCACTTGCACCGATACTCACACAGACCTTATAAACAAAAATGTGTGTGACACTTCCCTTAACACTGGTGTTGGATACACCATTTTGATGTGTATATATACCCACCTCATTAAGGCAGTCACAGGGTTAAACAAAAGACGTTTGGGCCAGTGATACACCTGAGAACACACCGTTGCAGTTGTTACTATTTCATCAGCTATTCATTTCTTGATCGAGCCGTCCCTTTCGGGGTTTCTCAAAAGGGCCAGACTGGCCGTAGCGAGCACCGGGCATTTTCCCAGTGGGCTGGAAGGGTGGGGGCCAGTTTTGGACCCCTGTGGTCCTGTTTTGTTACTGGGGACGGTTGTGCAGCAGTATAACAAAATCGGGAGTTGTGCTTAATAGTAATAATAATAATAACCTTGAATTTGTAAAGCGCACAGCTACCTCCAAAGTGGTTTCCTGGCGCTGGGGGCCCGCGGGAAGATTAAGCGAGCTATTGGCAGAGTCACATGGTGCTGCGCAGACCTGCCGCCGGCGCCTGGGATCGAACTGTGGGGCATATTATCAAGGAGGTTTATCTCCGTTTTTTTTTTCTTTAACAGCCAAGAAAGCGGAGATAAAATTATCTCCCTATTACCTAGCTGTCGCTAACACCAGTTAGCGACAGCTAGTAGGAGATAGCGACCATCTTGGGCCCCGCTTTGCATGTCAGTGATATTTATCATTAATGACATGCAAAGTGGGCGTGCCAAGATGTTAGTGACTGGAAACAGTCGCTAACATCGCTATCTCCTATTACCAACTTTTGGAGATATTCACACTAAGCGCTAATATCTCCAAAAGCTAACACCTGCCCTGAGCAGTTCTTAGCCAAGTTATCCAATGGGAGGTGGATAACATGGCTAACAGCATTAGCTCGGTAATGCATGAATATCGCTGACTTTTCAGCGATATTCATGCATTTCGGCTGATTTTTATCGCTTAGGAGATAAACCTTGATAATAGCAAGGCTCCTAAGCGATAAAAATCGCCGCAGCTCTGCGATAAAAATATCGCCGCTAAACCAACATAGCGATAATTATCGCTAGTTGTTGGTAATATGCCCCATGTGTACCCCGGTTTCCGAGTCAGGCATGCTGGCCACTGCGCCACACCTATTCTACTTCTCACATGGTGCTGTGCAGACCTGCCGCCGGAGCCTAGGATCGAACTATGAACCCCGGTTTCCGAGTCAGGCATGCTGGCCGCTGCGCCACACCTATCCTACTTCTAACATTCCCAGCTTTCAAGAGAAATCTTAGCCTTCCTGCTTCATAAGGCACTTTCCTTCAGAAAAGACATTCCTTAAACATGTGGACCATTCCCAAACATGGCTTCTCACACACAAAGCAGAAGCTTGCAGTCCAGACGAGATGGAATCTCTGTGCTGCATCACCCAGCCTTGCTGACCGCCAGCTGCAACGAGCTGAGAAGACCGCAGCCAGGCAGGCATCAGTGCCAAGAGGCTGAGAGTCACCGGTCCCATCTTCAGCTGGCTGTGGACTGAAGACGCATAGCAATGAGGCTGTATTCATTGTGTGGCAGCTATGCTTCGGGACAGGAAGGGCGCCTGATTATTATGAAATCAGAAGCAATGTTGATGCTAGTGGTATGGCAAGAGATCTATTTGGGACCTCTCTGACCAAGCACCTGGACTCGATTCTGGTGCTGTTTATTGTTTATTTATAATCCTTTAAATACTATACACCAACATGTCCCTGCACATTTTTTCATACTACTCATCACCATAATGAATGCGCCCTTAACCATAACATCATGAAAAATATAAGCAGCAAGTGTAATAAAAACAAAGGGCCCAATTCAGGAAGGTAAACTGAGATGAAAGTCTGACTTTACGACTTTCGGTATTCAAAAAGGGCATTTTTGAGTAGTAAAGTTGGACTTTTGTCTCAGTTAAACTAAAGCTTTGGTTTAAAGTGTAACTGAGACCCAAGAACTTTTGGTCCTAATTTTACAACGTGTAAATGTTCTTTGTGAATACCGAAGTCGTAAAGTTAAACTTTAGTCTCAGTTTACCTTTGAGAATCAGGCACATAGTACTGAAATGTTGACAAGAGCTGAGAGAATCATTATAACATCCTATCTTCTCCTAACATGAAAATATGGCGCCTTTCATTCCTACACTGTAGTTCTCTTTAAAAGGTAACATTTTCCCACTGATTGAAAGGAACCAAAAGTCCCTCTTGTTCATGTTATGTTATGATTTTGCAGATTGGGCTCTTTACTTGTGGAAAGTCTATATTCCTTTCTTGTGCTCCTCAGTGTAGGATGCCGATAGTGATGCGTTTCGACTTCCTAATGGAGACTGGATTTTATGGAGGTCTTCTTCAGGGCGGATCCTGTAGTGGAAATGGGGCCTGTTTTATACAAGAAAAAAAGATCATTAAATGTATTCAAACTATGACAATGCCATTTTGTGATGGTTAAACTTAATGCAAAAAAATGATTTGTGCCACATACCAGTTTTCGAGTTGTTGGGACTGTATCTGCGAAAAACAGCAAAGCTATTTTCATTTATATTGTACCCATATATTATGTACAAAAACAAATAGAACCTGTTTAACACCTTTTTCTTACCTTCATGGTTTGCGCTAGGATTGAGCCAATTTGCTGTTTTCTGAAAAGTAATAAGCAACAATGACTCAAAACACTTCATTGTGGTCTACCTTCATAGTTTAGAGTCCTCTGACCAAGTTCCATTCTCTGCCTTTGTCTCACAGTACACCAGCCCAATGCATAATTCACGCTATCTCCTGTGTCTGACAGTGCGCCACACTTGATAAACTGTCATGTTTGTCACTTTGTTCTGGTAAAGATCTTCTAGTGGCCAATACTGGTTCAATTGTCACCATTTCTTCACTACTATTGGCTATAATGTTTTTTGGCTGAAGGGGTGTTCTCATCCAGTTAGTTCTACAAAATGATGATAGACATTTAGATTAAAGATAAGTATCCAAAAAGTCATGTGTTGATGAAAACAAACTTTGTAACTGTTTTGTTAAACAGTATTTATGGGCTACGTTTGTCCAAAGTTTTTGGGCATGTCATGCTTGTGTACTGAATCAGCATTTCACCTAGAAGTCCACTCATGTGAAGCTCCTTGAAGTCTAATTTGATCATCGGACAACATTAAAAATATGTGTGTTCAGTGGTAACTATGTTTTTACCTCCTCCTGATTCAAAGTGCGGTTTTGCTGCCCCGTTGATAGTGTTGTTTATAAAATGAAAGTTCGCCTATAGGAATAGTCTGTATTTAGGTTTTCCAGTTCACCTGCCACCATCTCTCCAACAAGTTAAACAGTTTGGTTTGAGATCATTTAGTGACCTGTACAACTTAGATGATGTTTCTAATGCCTGTAGAGAAGGCCTATGAGTTGAGCAATTTGAGTATGTTTATGTTTCCACAGGTCTTACTATGTACACAGCAAATCTGATCTCTCAGAGTCCCTGAACCCCTACAGACCTAATTTTTTCCTACGATCCTCATTCTCATTGTTGTTCCTCATCCTTAAAAAGAAGCAAGTTGTATTACAATAGGATAATTATGTTTCTTTGCACCTAAACTCTGGAATGATTTATCATTGAACTTACAGAAAATTGATATTCGTAGATTCTTCAGGAGAGATTTAAAACCCCTATTCTGATAAATATGGTTAGTGATAGCGGGCATGTTTTTTCTCGGGTGGTCTTAGCATTAGGATGACATTCGGTGTAAATAAGTAAATAAAATATTCTCTCCCATCACCCAGTAGCCCATGCTTCACCTTCCCCACCTCTACTGTGGTGTTGTGTCTCGGTGTCTTTCCTTAGTAGCAACAACTGCATCACCCTCACAGATCCATCACTGGTCCTGTTCCACGTTGATGCATTGTTTTGTTTTGGACCCTTGCTTCCATTGGCTTCTGTCACACTGGTGATAGAAAAGCCAGTGCTTAATTTGTGCCAGTTGTTGCAGGTGGTAAATGTCCACACTAGGCTTATTCCATCTAAACAGGTTTTGACACAGAGCAAGAGATATAGAGGTAGAAAAGAGAGAAGGAAGGAGGCAGAGAAAGATAGAAAACAATGACAGAGAGAAAGTGGAGATGGAAACGAATCTGTGAGAAGGAGATAAAGAGGAAGTGTAGGGGTGAAAGAATGTGGCATGAGAGGCAACTAGATTAGGTGGCGTAGGTTTTCATAAACCTGGTATTGGTGCGCTTCTAAACAATTATGAGTGGCATACAATATTTTTATATAAATGAATTACTGGCATAGGTGACCAAAGATCAGATTGTTCAAGGAATCCTGGTCGTGCTTTACCATCCGCTTAGTTTTGAAAAACACACAGGCAAATAGGATCCACCTTCAGACGTCCTTCACACTATGTGCCACCAGACACATTCAGTGAATTGTTGCCAGAAGCCTGTGGCAGCACAGCCTGAGGTTACATGGCATCAGAGTGTTCCTAAACATCTGCACACCTTATCAATACTGTGGGGGGGGGGGGCTGATTCACTGAAAATTCCCATATCAGATGTTTTGGGGACAATTACCAATAAGTTAAGAATATTTTAAAGAGTACAAAAAAGCTACCACTTAATGTACTCCAAAATGCCTTTGTGGCAGGCCCCTGGTTGTCTGTAATAAAAGAAAGCAGAAGGTTAACAAGCATTTGCAATGCAATCGGTCTCGCATTTGTGAAAGTTAGAGCTATTGGCCTTGTAAATGTTGTTGTATTTTTACTTATGTTTAATGTTTGTACTTGAGTGAATGTATGTTGTTTGTAGTGGAATTATGTGGTTTGATTTGGATGTGTTAGTTGTGGAATTATGTAGTGTGAAATTGTATAGTGCATTTGTATATTTGAATTAGGCGGAATGGTGAATAGATAAGGGCAAGAGTTGTATAGAATAGATAAAAAGTAAGATTGAGAGGAATAGGTAGTTTGTGTATGAAGTTGTGAATGAACTTTAGAATGAGTAGTAGCAAGTGTATTAGAAAAAGAGAATGAAGGGGAGAGAAGGTTACAGATGCCTAAAGAGGCTGTGCTTGGTTACGCAGAAGACAACGAAAGAAGAGGAGAGAGTGTGTGTGCAATTTTGCTTTTTTGAAGAGTTGTGGTAAAGAAACTGTGCTGAAAGAGCAGAAGTGAACCAATATGAGAAATGTTCAATCAGTGAATGCATGTGCAATGGAATTATGTGGATAGTATTTATGTGGTATTAAGTGTAGTGGACTTATGTGTAGTGGCATTGTCTGTTGAGGAGTGGCATGTATTGAGTGGAATCATGTGGCGTGGTGTTGAATTATGTGGTGTGTAAAGTGTAAACATGTAAGTAGGTGTGTAATTATGTGTAGTGGAATTTTTTGGAGTTGAATTGTGTTGCGTGGAGTGTAATAGAATTATGTGACATGGAGTCGTATTATGTGAAGTGGAATTATGTGGCATGGAGCGGAGTGGAAATTTGTGGAGTTGAATTTGATGGATTGCATTATATGCTATGTAGTAGAATCATGTGGAGTTGATTTGTGTGATTTGTGTGGTGTGGAATTATCAGATGGTGAGATGTGTTTTGCAGCTGAGATATATGCTGTGTATTTGTGTGGACAGGTTTTATTAATGTTTAGTCAGCCCAAAAAAAGCATGTAATGTTAGTTCAAGGATTGAATAAAATGTGATAGACTATTATGAAAATCTTTGGGGACACCTTTTGTACTCTGTGAAAGCTGAGGCACCAGGATAGAAGGCCTTTCAGAGCAGGTTTTGCTCCTACAGGTGCCAAGGCAACTCACCTCATACTCTTGCAGAGGACTGTACTCACCGAGTACTTGCCACACACCCTTGAGTAAAGCCTCGTTCACTGCCCTGGTCATGGACCTGAAACACACATACTTGAACTAAGTCTCTGCCTGTTTCTCTGATTACTTGTCTCGTGCACCTGAGCGGGGGCTACTCCCCCTAACCACTGCCCTCACCACTACAATGAGGTCTCTATCGCACATGACATGAATGTCCAATACATGACCTCTAACATCAGAAACAGAAGCCCTTCCCTCACACCCTGTCCATTGTTCTAACACCCCAAAGATCATGTCTTAAAGTGCCAGGAAAATGTGTAGAGTCCACGCCCACGAGCTACATCTGTGCGGCAAACGCTGATGAGTAACATGTCCCTGTGCCACCACAAGCTGATTCCAGGAAACAGTACATGCTCAGGAGAAAATGCCTGGGTTGTGGAGGGCAATCAGGCAAGCTAAAAAAAAACTCAGATCCTCTTCAGCGGGGACCGTAACAAGGTATGTGTTAAAGTACACAAGCCACTGCAGTCACACATTGGCATGGCATGACCACTAAGCCTACGTGTAGGGCATGGGAGGGAGAGGGGGAGGTCAAAGAGCTGCAATTAATTAACAAACAAAAGTGCACACAATCTCCTAGTGGCAGGAAAAAGCAGTAAGAATATATTAGGGAAATGCATGAACGTGTGTGTGACTAAAAGGCCAAGATAGACTCCAACAAAAAAATTGTGACAGGAAGGAACAAAATTAAACAAGCTGGAGCCTGGTGATTGACTGGTAGGGAGGCGGGAGGAGGTGAAGGAAGTGGTAGGGGGAAGGAGAACTGAGAGAGTGGGATGAAGGAGCAGGGAAAACACACAACAATGAAAGCATAACCATGGCGGCGCTCGTGAAAGGGAGCCGCGGTGATAGAGTTCATACCTCCAGTTGACCCTATAGACAAGAGCCAGTCCACGTCTGGGGCAGGTGTGAGGAGCAGGGCAGGCGCAGACAGCAGTGCCCCTGCTCTGAGGCAAGCAGCACAGCCCCCCTCTGGTCCACCCTCTCTGCTGTGAGGCAGGTCAGGCTGGAGCCTGTTCACTGATTGGGAGGGAGGGGGAGAGGAGCCAGAAAAAAGACAAACATTGAAACCGAAACCAGCGTGGCATTCGTGAAATGGACGCCACGCTTATAAACTATGTCAAAAATTGTTATAAATAAATAAACAAAAAATGCAGCTGGCAACCAAAAGCAGGGGCAGCCATAATAAAGTAGGTATGTCAACAATTGTTAAAAATAAATAAACACATGTGGCTGGCAACCAAAAGTTAGTGGCAGAAATACTAAATGGAAACTGCGGCGTGCCACACACTTATATGAAATGAAGTAAACAAGTAGTCACTAACAAACACAATAACATTTAGGAGTGTAAGGAAACTTTAATTGGCCGGTGCCCCTCGGGTATAACTGGAAATGATGTATCGGAGCTTGTTAACCAATAAGGAGCCAGGAAATTAAAGCCACACAGGAGTGAACCAATTGGAAGCAGCAGGCTGGATTACACTCACTGGAGTGATTACAGCAGGTCTTGCAGACAGTGTTTGCGCGCTGATGCTTGACCTATAAATGTGTAACTCACCCTTGTCATGGGTTTTTTCTCCACTCTTTTAAGCTATGTAATCTGCTATATGTTCATAAATTCACCAACGTTTATGCTGTTCATTTATATATAGCGCCCAGCAACAAACGAATTGTCTCTAGTGGGTTTATGTTTTTTTATCATTCCCACCCACCTCTAATTCTGATGGCTTGTCTTCTCATGAGTGCAGTTATGCTGCAGTTGACTCAGAAGTCCAGCAGTGTCTTGGTTTGCATCTTTGGGTGTGGCCACTTTGGATCAGTTTTGAATTGTGTAATACTTCTAAGAAACAACAACATAATTTCAAAGGCGATAGTATGCCAAAATGTGGTTTGGTTGAATAATTGACCTAGTTTCTGAGGATTGCTTTCTTACACTGTTGTAGCTTTAAAAGAATGCAATTCTCAAACTCCTAGGCAGAAAAGATTTCAGTTCATCTACTGACACCTAATTACTGGTACTGAGAACTGTGCCATTCAGGCAGACTTTCACAGAAGTAACTAACGTCATGAGCACCAACAGAGCAGCTCATATGAAAACACCAGGGGTTGTGTAATATATACGGCACACTTTCCCTGTTTGGGCCACAGTGCACCTTTCAAAAGGGACAGTGTGTCATATGGCAGAATATGGGGTGCCCTGGGGCAGGCACAAACTGGACCTGCCCTGGGGCAGAGCTTCAAGTGAAATACAGAGTGGCTGATTGAGAACTGCTCTATGTTTCTCTGTGCAACCTGACTGCCCTTTCAAGATGGGAGAGAGATCCTCTTGGAGGCAAGTGCAGTGAGTGACTGCACCGGCCCACAGTTTGATGTCTAGGGCGTCCATGGGACCTTCTTTCTCCCCCTCAGTGGGCTGCCTCTAGCAGGTGCACGGAAAATGCATCACCTTTTTGTGGCACATTTTCATTGCACCTACTAAGGGCATTTATGCCAGGTCCGTAATACGGCACAGAGGCAAAGTGATTCCCACATTTGAATGGGGCCACACCCCTATGCAAATGAGGGAACACTCTCTCATGATAATGCTGGTGCTACTTGTGTGCCAGCACCATCAGTATTACAGAAGGGGAAGCATAAGCGTCTGGGGCCCCTTCTGTAATACCATTGAGCACAAAGCAGGTGCACGGCCTGTTGCACCCCCCGGGGTGCAGTGTACAATACGACTGCAGATGTTTCTCAGAGATATTTTATTTATTTATTTTAGGATTTATAGAGCGCGTAGCTGCCACAGCGACAAGGCGTCCCAGCGCTATCAGAAACCCCAAGGAGTCAGTTAGTGAATAACGACAGATATGCTACTTACAGGGAAAAAGCCCGTTTTTTAAGGTCTTACAAAATGCCAAATGGTTCAATATTACTCTCATGGAGAAAGGGAGTGAGTTCCAGAGTTTTGCGATCAATACTAAAAAGAAGGGAGTTAGAGGGAGGAAAAGGCTAAGGCTCACCCTCCAAATACTAAATTCAACATAAGGTCTCTGTTACCAGATACCTGAGAGCCTAGCCGGTCACTATAAATCCATTCACAACACTCAATGGGGTTGGTCTGGATGGTATAGTAGATAGAAAAGGAGAAATTGCTCTTTTTCTAGGTGTCCCCTCACTCACCAGGTTTGCCCCGTGGTGACATGCTTCATCATTGGGGCCATCCCAGTCCTCTATGGGCTGGGGCGGGCTGCGACTTGCGAATTACGTAGGAGCACTTATAATTGACTATGTGTGGTACGGGTGTGATAGTGGAGTGGACTAAGTGATGTGTTTAAAAATACCTGCCCAGTAGGTTTTCAATAGACTTTATTCTTGCCTCTAGGTGGTAGTATTAAAAATGGGGTGGAAAAATAGGGTCCCTAAACGTAATGTGTTAAGGTGTACCTATCAACTCCTGTCAACATGTTTCGTGCATACCCCAAGCACTTCTTCGGGACTACACAGGGACCAGCCCTGTGTTCGCCACTCCTTAGCTCTGCAATGAGTTATTTTTAATAAATAAATGCTGCAATCTATAATTAGTGCATGCAAAAATACCTACGTATTTATTCCAAACACGTGGTTCATGTAGTGGGACCTAACTGCGCCCCATGGACTCGGAGGGGTTCAGTATCCCAGCAAATTTGCTCACAGAATACCTCCCTCTTGCAGACACCTACTAGCGTCCCTCCGGTCCGGATGTTTGTGGCCAGGTAACCAAAGGAACGACCACCAGCCCTCGCTCTCTGGATGCGTGGAACACGGACCAGAGCAAGAGCAGCAGAACGCAGCTCATAGTACTCCAGGAGATGGAATAGCCCCGGCGGGGCGTGTCGTGCCAGAATCTTATGAGAGTAACACAGTGCCTTGAACTCAATACGGCAATCGACTGGCAGCCAATGAAGTCTCGGAAGGAGCAACTAAGAGCCGAGCCGCCGCGTTCTAGGCCTTCTGTAGGCGATTAATGCTCGCTTTGTTGGCGCCCAAGTAGAGACAGTTAGCATAGTCCAATCTGGACAAAATGGATACCTGGATGATGATCTGTTGCACCTTGGGGGGAAAGAACCCGAGTAGTGGTCTGAGGCCACATAACAATCCAAAGCAAGTCCCTGCGACACCCTTTGACTGTTTTTTAAAGGACATGTTACTGTCGAACCATACGCCCAGATTCTTCACTGCCTCTTTAGTGTGTCGGATTAATGGATTGATGAATGTGACTGTAGGAAAGTAGGATCTGTTTTCATGGTTACCCCCACTTTTTGCTGATGTCAGTTTTTTAACTAGTCCCGGGCTGGTATCCTGTTCATCAGGACCCCAGTCACTGTCCTTCCTCCCTAAATTTGACATGGTAAGTAGTCTGATACCTCCACAATTGGTTACTGGTGTACCCTTATAAGTATCCAGCATATGGTACTAAGGTACTCAGGGCAGAGGTACAGCAGGGGTTTCCAATGGACTGCAGCATGTATTACGCCACCCATGAGAGACCACTCAAAACTGTGACTACAGGCCTGCCATTGTAAGTTGGCTCTAGTACCACTTTCAACAGATATATGTTTCCTTACATCTGAGGTCAATACACTTAAAACCTATAAGTCACCCCTACGGCAGGCTTTTAAATCCTGAAGGCAGGGTGCTTAGTTATAAGTGTGAGTGAGCCCCTGCATCAGCAGGACACCCCTATCAACTCCGGAGTTAATTCTCCACGCTTTGTAAGTGTGGTCTGTCATTTTAATATATGTAATGAACATCAGTCAGTCATTATGAGATGTCTAACTATATAGTGGCTGCACTGAACCCGTGTGTGATATCAAACAAGTTGGAATCATACCCCAAGACCAGTTTCAATGTTCTGATACCATGAACAGGGGGGCTTCCTTGGGGTACCCCCTGTGCTCCCGGTTACAGCCTTTCAGGGTCTGACAGGCAGCTAGTTTAAACCACAGACATGATTCTGCCCTGCTTTTGCTGATTCAAGCTCGAGCAGAGGAAGGCAGAAAAATAGGTTTCCTGTCGCAGACAGGTCTTGGGGGCATATTATCAAGCACAGTGTTAACATTATCGCCAGTTCAGCGGCAGAAAACTGCTGCTAAAGCGTCGATAATAGGCTTGGTAATACGCCATAGAGAATTCCCATAGAAGCCCAGGTTCACACCAGAACATGGGCTTCTATGGGAATTCACAAGTGTGTATTATCAAGCCCACTATCTCAGCTTTAGCTGCAGTTTTCTGCTGCTAAAGTGGCGATAATGTTAACACCGTTTCTTGATAATATGCCACTTAGTGTATTGGGCTGAGGTGGGGTTGCTTGCCAGAACCAACAGACTGCTTTAAAGGGCACACTTGGCGCCCTGCTTACATACTCCAGTTGGAACCAGTTCAGGGAGCCCTTGGCTCCCACTCAGGCATGAAACTGGACAAAAGACATGGGAGTCTCCCCCCCCCCTGTCCAGCACCTCCTCTGAGAGGGACCACTGAATCATCCTAACTCCTTTCTTAGGGTATAAAAGGACTAACTGGAGATATACCAATGTGTTAGTGAGTGTTGTATAATACATAGACATATTTTTATAAATACACTGTGTGGTTCTTTTTCATTTAACCTACACTACATGATTAAACTCTGTTAAATCAAGCTGCTTTACACTCCTTCTGGACTAAGCCTGAAGGCTGCTCTCCACAGCTACCACTTAGAGAGCTTTCTATGGTTGTATAGGACCACTAAAATCCCCATAAGGGTTGTCTGGAGTAGTGCAAAGTGCTTCACTTAAATAAGTGTGCGCCATATACTAAGCCAGCCTCCTACAGTGACCACATTGAACTACAAGCCATTTACGTACATCTGCAGGCCACTGGGCTACACCCATGTTGCTAAACTGTTGTGTGTGCCATGTTAATGAAGGTTCACCACTGCATATCTTTTCTGATTCAGGCCTGTTTTTTAATTTATAACTATTTTAGGAGAAACTTGGCTACCTAAGTGACACTAGTTTTCATGCAGGGGCCATTGTGCATCTCATTAAATACTTTAAGGGTATGCTACTGTGTGGTACCTAGAGCGGTCTGCCGTATTAAACCTTATTGAAGGGCGTGATATTTTGTGGTACCTACGCCTGTCCGCCGTACTAAACCTTTTCTAAAGGTATGATTTTTTTCTGATGCGCACTGCTATCTACCCTATTATACCTTATTGAAGGATATGATATTTTGTGGTACCTACGCCTGTCTGCTGTATTAAACCTTATTGAAGGGCATGGTATTTTTAGGCATCTACACCTGTCTGCCGTATTAAACGTTATTTAAGGGTATGATTTTTTCTGATGCTCACAGCTATCTCCCGTATTATACCTCATTGAAGGGTATGATATTTTGTAACGCTCAGAACTGTTTGCACAATACAGCTCATTGTTCACATGTAGTCAGACTCTAAGCGCTAGATGGACTTCGCTGAACTTATTGAACTCGGATTCCATGTTGACGCTTTTCCCTCTCTGTAACCGGGTCTCTGTAAAATACTCAGGAAAAAGTGATCCGGTCCCCGAGGTACGTCGGGGCACCTGGGAGGGCGGTAAATGATATATTTCTCATTTGCTACGGCTATAAATAGCCCAGAGCTGTGTTTTCATTGCAGCCCGCCCTGGGGACTCCCCGGTAAACGAGCGCCAGGTAACTGCGCGGTAATTACAGGTTTGTGTGGATTACTTGGTAAGCGACAAAAACAAGTCTCAAAATGTGTTTGGCATGAGACGGCAACTCCCTGCGGAGGGTGGAAAGAGTGCCCGAAGATGTTTGTCAAGGTGAAGAATCAGGGCAGAAGGTCAGCGGGAGGAGATCTGTTCAAAAGCAACAGAAGGTCCCGGCGTGTTTCTCTGAATGTGGGAGTAAGAGAGAGGAAAACACAGAGGAGAGGAAGAAAGAGGAAGAGAAAAACAGTGACAAAGCAAGAGAGTAGAGATGAAAAACAACCTTCTTGAGTGAAGCAAGCTTGGAATGTGTCGACCTTATCTTTCATTACTCCGGCTTAAGGCTTCTGAGTATACCTTTGGGCTAGTCACAAATTAAGCACTGGGCGCTATATGTTTGTTAATGATAAAAACACAGATAAAAGGTAGTGGTAGAGTCTCACGACAATCCATCCTAAGACAAGTTTTCTTTTTGGCAAATATATATATTGATTAATAAGACAAACTCTGTGCGCCTATCCACACATAATGAGGCCTTGCGTCAGTTTTGCGCTTCCGATGCTTCACTTTTGTGACACACTCCAGCAATGCGTCACTTCTACGCTTACTGATACGTCAGAAATACTGACGTATCTGTGACTCCTTGCGACATGATGCGTTATACATTAAATATGACGCATCAGGTATGTCACTAGGAGTGCGCACTGAGAAGTGATGCATCGCTGCTTTCACGTAGCGATGCCTCATTTCTCATAAATGAGACCCACTGCCTCCTGAGTGAGAAACATACCAGAATCAAAGGATTTTTGCTCCATCCCAGAAGGCACTGCGCCAATACATCATCAGGTCAATGGTTCTTGTCAGCAACTTATATTCTGTAGGTCAGCAACTGTTAAATAATTTCAACAATATTAGCAAAATTAGGTTGGCACGTTTTCATTCATGGGAAGAGTGCAATTAAGGCGAATAGAATCTAAGATTGGGGCATGAATTGAAGCAGTTATATGCAAAGACAAAGTCCAGCATTTCGCTTCTTTTAGAAACGCCATCAAATTTTGACGTGCTCCACAAATCCATTTAAAATTAAACATTTGATTTTTGTGCCATTTTTGTTTGTAAATTAAATAAAATATTTCATAATTTGTACGTTTTTGATGTTGACTTGCTTTTGTATTTTGTGTGTATTATTTTGAAGTTCAAATCATACACATTGTCTGTGCTGTGATTCCACCAGTGTCCATAGAAGTGAAAAGGCTACGAATGGCTTCACTACCTACTTATCCCAGCACTGACAACAAACCACAATCATGGATGGAGTCCCAAGTGACTCCCTCTTGTTAAATTCTGAAATAAATAGGTAGGTCACTGCAAGTTCCACAAAGACTACATAAAACGGGGCCCTTTCTCCAAGCCAAGATGAACTGAAGGTAGTTTTAAAACCAACAGTAATGGCCGAACTACTTGCCGGCAATATTAATGACATCTGGCGCCTCATTTATGAGGCTGTGCTTCACTTTTACGCCGCTGGTGCGTCACTTTTTGTGACACACCAGTGGTGTAAAAAATGCGCCTTGTTGCGCCATATTTACAAAGTGACGCATCTAGGCAGATGCGTCACTTTGTAAACCCCTGCGCTACATCATACCTGCACCAGGTATAATGTATGCAGGGGGGGCGTTTTGACGCAATAAAGGGTCATAGAAGTGACACAGTGAAATCTATAAGACTTCACTGCGCCACTTCTAGGACACAAATGCGTCAATTTCTTACGCCTGCTTCACAGCAGGCTTAAGACTGACGCAGGCCCTTTCACATGGGGCTTGCCCTATGTGAAAGAACACATTGCTGGAGTTGCGTCACTTTTGTGACACACTCCAGCAATGCGTCACTTTTGCGCCTACAGATACGTCAGAAATACTGACGTATCTGTAACTTCTTGCGACATGATGCGTCATATTATAAATATGACACATCAATCATGACGCAAGGAGTGCGCACTGAGAAGAGACGCATCGCTGCTTTCACTCAGCGATGCGTCATTTCTCATAAATGAGGCCCCTGGTTCTCTTCATACTTGATCCATTCTTTATTAATGAGGAGATCTCACCTCCATGAGATAGGGAACCACAGGAAAGGTGGAAAAAGAAAGCTCGTCCACACAATATGGGTGATGTAAGTAGGATTACCCTCCCAGCATCCTCCTCACACAACAGCTCAGATGAAGAACATGATGTCAAGGGTGGGCGGGCATCTCGTGATGAGTGGGAAAAGTATGAGTGGGACATGGAGTATTGAACATTGCCAGTAAGTAATCGGCCCATTACCCCTATGCCTCTCATCTGTAACCCAGTGATTAACAATGAGGAACATTAAAGTATAAATGGACTATAGATTTCCAAGCACACCCAGGGATGTGTTGAAGTCTACAATTTATGACATCACAGAGCTTAACACACCAGCCCCAAAGTTGTTGCTTCACTCAAGCAGTCCAGGAAGTCTTTAATGAGGACATAAGTACGAGGAGTTGCCCAAGTCAAACCAGTATATATCTCGAAAAGAAGAACTCCAATAAATTCCACCGAAGAGGCTGCTAAACTCCTTGTTCACCTACCTTGAATACCCTCTGGAACAGAAATGTCAGAAAGAGAATAGGCTAAAGCAATTATTGAGCTGGTCGAGCAACTAGTAGTCAAAAATGAAGCTTTATTTTCTCGATCTGCTTTTCAAAAATCACAAAAAAGGTTGTCAGATTTGTGAAAAAGCTTTAATACTTTCCAAATATATGCCAAGAGTTCTGAACTCATCAAGAAAGTTCCTCCAGAGAAGAAGGATCACTGAAAAACCTTAGTTGTATAATCTCCTGAGATCTATAAATGGCAGAGAAACCCTTAAGCAAAGAATAAGGATCAGAATGTAAAACCACCCCATTATTTGAATAGGAAAGGAAGAGTCGTCTAGAAGGAAGAGCTTCTTATTCTACCAACCTCCTCGCTGAAGTCATCACTACCAAGAAAGCAGACTTGAAAGTAAGGAACATAATCTCTACTGTATCTAATCATTCATAGGGTGAATTCTGCAGAGCCCTCAACACCAAAGGGAGGCCCCACAGAGGAGTTACAGGCTTAATAGCAGGTCTGGATGTGGGAAAACTCTTACATAATCTAAACACCAATTCTTCTGCATCCTAGTAAGGACTCTAGTGCTTCCAAAAGGCTCTTTTTACTGCCTTTGAGACTTCAGGTTTGAAATAGAAAATCTAAGATTAAAGCCTTCTCAAAAGAACTGCAAGATGTTAGAAATCTCATACTGAAAAAAAACATTCTCATGCGAATCACCACAAAATTTAAAGGATTTTCAGTGTCTGGCATAAGAGTTTAGAGTGCCACATATACTGCACTTTTAGATCATTCTGCTCTTTCCTTTCAATTTCTAAACCCATAAGACCACCCTGTCCATAACTACCTTTCCCATACCCTGAAGAGGGGAAGGAACAATTGGAATCTACCATGGATCTTGGATTAGCAGATATCAATAAAGGGAACCAGAATCTCCTTGGCTGAAAGGTACTGATAGACCTATTCCCTTCTCTTTTCTTTGAAGCCTCGTCAACGCCCTTGGGTTTAGAGCACAATGAGGTAATGTATAAAGAAGAGTTTGAGACCAACCTATTGAAAGAGCATCCACTCCCCAACAACTGTGTAACTGAAACCTGGAGCAAAAGAACCATTTCCTGGGAACAAAAAAACGTCCCGCTCAGACAATTTTCTAGTGTGTTATCCACTTCCCTGATGGAAACCGCCTTCAGAGACAACAGGCTATTCACACACTACCCCAGTAGATTGCGCACACACCTCAAAGAAGTGGATGTCATATTCCCTGGGGATTTATATAGGAGACTGTGACTAAGTTCTCTGAATGTATCATCATATCATGACTCTTGATGACAGGCTTCAATTGTCTTAGGGCTTTGAACAAAGTCACCAACTCCCACCAGTTGGTAGAGTTTCTGCATAAATCTGTCTCCTAATGTTGCACCTCATCAAAAATACTTGCAATAGTAGTCATCACTATCATAGTGTCTGACTGCAAACGTTACGGCACCCATGGGATTTCCTTGAACCATCCACCACCTCAAAGAGTTTCTGGCTGATTGTGAGACAGACATCAATATCTTCTAATTCTTGGTACCGGGTTTTAGAAATGTCTTCATGTGAATCATAATAGGTCAAAAAGGCAACAGAGCCCAAGGTGCCATGAAGATTCAGGAGATCACGTGCCACTCAATGTTCAGGCAGACTCTTACCATTACCTGAAATTTTCTGAACAACCTCTCCAGATCTTGACTGCTCAAAGATCTGGTAAAATAATATGATTTAGGTCTCATCTGAACCTTGCTCTGATGAAAATCTGGGGGCATATTATCAAGGGGTTTATCTCCACTTTTTTGGCTTTAAAAGCCAAGAAAGCGGAGATAAAATTATCTCCCTATTACCTAGCTGTCGCTAACAAAAGTTAGCGACAGCTAGTAGGAGATAGCGACCATCTTGGCCCCCGTTTTGCATGTCAGTGATATTTATCACTAATGACATGCAAAGTGGGCATGCCAAGATGTTAGCGACTGGAAACAGTCGCTAACATCGCTATCTCCTATTACCAACTTTTGGAGATATTCGCGCTAAGCGCGATTATCTCCAAAGCTAACACCTGCCCCTGAGCAGTTCTTAGCCATGTTATCCAATGGTAGGTGGATAACATGGCTAAGAGCATTAGCTCGGTAAGGCATGAATATCGCTGACTTTTCAGCGATATTCATGCTTTTCGGCCAATTTTTATCTCTTAGGAGATAAACCTTGATAATAGCAAGTTTCCTAAGCGATAAAAATCGCCGCAGCTCGGCGATAAAAATATTGCCGCTAAGCCAACATAGCGATAATTATCGCTAGTTGTTGGTAATATGCCCCCTGGTCTTTAGATGGGATCATTGAACATTTCAATTTATTCAGAAACCATGACTCTTCAGACAGTTGGAGACAAGGTTTAGACCCTCTTCCACTTATGATAGCGTTGGTGCATAAAGAAGCCAATCGCCCATTTAAGATAACAAAGACCAACCCTGCAAACACAACTCTGCAGCTAGAGGAAACATCACCTTCGTAAAGACCCTGGGAGCAATCCCAGATGAAAGTGGGGTATCTGGAACTGAAGTGGCCTCCTTCAATACAGAATCTTTGTTACTTATGATATGATTTCAGAATTGGACACACAAATATGCATCTCTAAAGACTGATCATAACATCCTCCAAGAGAATCAAAGGAATAACTTTCTGCAAAGTCTCCTTGTTGAAGTGAGTTACCTCATCCTTTAATTCAACTGTTTGAGTTTAATCACAATACGGAATCCCCCTGAAACTTTGGGACCCTTCAAAATCCTTGAGTAAGCCCTCTTCCCCATTTCCTCAGGAAGAACAAGAATTATTTCACTCTTGTCCTGAAGTTCCTGGATTTCTTGAACTAATAAATGATCCTTCTTCTCAGAGCAATTATGCCATGGAGTCTCCTTTACCCCTGAATTCTGAGAGAGGGATACATTTTTTATCTGGCACCTTTGTTGATTATTTGAAGAGCCTAAGAGTCTTATGTACATTTCTAACTGGCTTCTTTGAACAGTCAGTCCTTCCACTGGCCACAAAAGTCATCTTTAATGTAGTCAGAACTTCTGCCTTCATCACTGCCTTCTTTCTTGTTCTCAGGCTGCTTGCTCTGGGATCTTTTCCTACATTTGAAAGAGGCTTGTTGTTGTTGACTCATTGAGGGATGATAGGATGATTTAATTTCCGCAGGAACTGATGTGGACTTCTGGTGGGTGGATCTAAATGAAGACGCATGCTTCTCCTTGAACAACTTCATCAATTTAGTCTCAAGTTCCTCACCAAAAAAATGAGTACCCACAAAAGGCATACGAAAAGATAATTCAGATGCCAATTCATAGATTACTCCTGACTGATCCAGAAGCCTTACCAATCAGAGCAGAAGCCCTAACCACTTTGAAAGATATATCAGAAAGAAACTCAATCTGCCTCTCCATCCCTTTCAGGAGAGATGAACATTCAGCATCCTCTACCACAGTTTTAGAGAGCAAAGAAGAGTCACCCTTTTTGACTGGTGTATTTTTTAAAATTGACTCCTTCGTCATGGTGGTCGTCTCCACCAGACTACAAACCATAGAGCTTGCAGGCACTGAGTCAGGAAGGTTGGAGTCCATTTTATTTTTTGGGTACAACATCTGCATGAATGTGGGAAGGATGAGCTTATTTGGGTACTTCCAATCCCAGACCCAGATAAGATCATCCTTTGCAAATTCTATCCATTACTGTGTAAGTGAATCGGAAGGACCATCTGAGGAGGGTGCACAAACTGTCTACACAGAGTTCTGTCATTGTACCAGGCTCCTCAAATGCAGAGAACGGCATGTTCTCTCTTAGAGTACCCATGAAACAGGCAAAAAGTACTTTCCGACATATTTACCCCACTGATCATCAGGGGTAATATCTATACCAATACCCTCTGGACCAGTTGAATCAGAATTAAATACCAGAACATTCTTTTTACTCCAACCAAAGTATTTGTCATGTGGCCGATGGGGACATTGTCAACATCACTAAGTTAGCATAAACCCTGCAGCCCTGATGCGGCTTTTGCGCACAAGACTACATGGCTTTATTTTTGCAAGATTCTGTTTATACCTTTCACATGAGAACTGTTTTCTGTGTTTGTTCTCTGCCTGTTCCTGGAGGTTATTCTGAACATTGTGAGCAAGGTCGACAAACAATGCTCTTTGTTATTCTGTTCTAGCCAGGCACTAGCACCTACACAAAGCATACTGATCTCAGACCCTTACTTCAACATAAAAAAGGGAATAGGTCAATGACCTTATAATCTTCACAAGAAAGCCGGCAAAATGGCGCTTGACCATAACCGAATTACTGAACACACAAGATATGAAAAACATACCATACGGCGTTAAGCTTGTGATCGCTCCCTCGCAGAGACTAGGAGCTGTTCTGAATATAACAATCTATAATGCACTGTACTCATTCAAGCTAAGGACAAGGATCTAAACAAATTTGATGAATACTTCTTCACTCTTAAAGAAAAAGTCTATTATTCCACTTGTATGAGGTACCAACAAAGCCCTGGCGCAAGTTCAATTACATACCACAATAATGCAACTCCGAGAGAGGAGCATAAGAAGACAACGGTCGAACAGAGGTCAAACCCTTCCCAAACAAATGCAACAGAGCCGAACAGGCGCTTTCCAGAATTAATGGGCATAGCACTGAAGTTCACGGTGAATCCTTCATCAACATCCCTCAAAGAGAGGCAAAGTCCTGCACTATGAACAAACACGTCAATGTCCATGCCGGGAGCCAATCACCACATTAAGCAAGAAATAGTGGGAAGAAAATAAAGAAAGTCTGCTATGCCACCAAACATAGGGGATTATTTTACAACATCCACCCAACCACCATTCACCGATCCGTGTACAGCCAACTAGCCAGAGAGCAGGAGATCAACTCCTATTCTATTAAAAAGCCTGCATACCTCCCACTGAAGTGGGATCCCAGTTACTCAACAACCAAACTCCAGCAACCTTCTACAAACCATTTTCAAAGCGATACTGGATCTGAGAAAGATTGCGCGCCTCATAGAAAACGCACTCTCCTAATTCAAAAGTATGCAAAAGACAGTATGTTCACTACATACAACAAAAAAACAACAACAATGTCTTTATCAAACAGACATAATCAACCTTGAAAACTCCCTAGCTACCTATCGGACGAGGAAACGCAAGTACTACTGTATTCCTATGAGACGTCACAATTAACCCTTGCAATGAGAACTAGGTACATGTAATCCACTCAGTCCCAATCAACTCCTTCAGAGAAGTCAGGCCGTATGACAGAAAATTAAGTGTGAACGACCTGAAGCAAATAACACTAATCAACCCAAAGCAAGATCCATCCATTATTCTCAGAAAAAGATCACAGGGCTACTAATCAACTGCTGCTCAGCAGTGAAATACGCATCAGACATTGTTGACCTTATCCTGAGTCAGGAGATCGACGTCGCGATCCTAACAGAAACATGGCTCACAGAATCTTCCTCGCCATGCTCGGATCTACTGGTGACCCCTAACTATTTCATTGTGAGGCAAGACAGGCTAAAGAAAATAGGTGGTGGTATTGCTGTTATTCATTGCTCGAAGCTCTTGGTTACTCCATTGCCCGCCGACCCTCTTAACTCATGCAAATAACCTCGCACTCCCTATAGTTAACAACGAGAAACAGCTATGCATTTCATGCATTTTTTATCGCCCACCAGGCAAGAATAAACCTTTTATTGACCACTTAATGGAGATCATCACAGTAAACACCTCCCCACACTCCAATGACATATTCCTAGGAGACCTCAATTAACACTGAAACAATCCTAATGACAGCCAGGTAAACGTCATCAAAGACTTCCTAGCAGATCAATACCTAGTGCAAGCCTGCATGCTTCCAACGCATGTGAAAGCTCCACGCTAGACTGGATCATATCCAAAGATAAAGCTGTGAGCTTAACCTCAATCATGCCTTGTGAATGGTCAGATCATCACATAATAACCTTCCAAATTCCCAGAGTACTAAAGAAAAGAACCACTCAACCAAACAAACCCAAACAATGGGTGAGAACCACAAAGAACGTGGACAAGGAGAGGCTGGTGTAGATATGCAGGAGAGATCTTCCCCCTCTCAGAAATATGACAAACGCCAACAAACTCACGGATCACTACAATGCGAAGATAATGGACACTATTGCACAGTTAAACTAAAACGAACATCCGACAAAGATAAAAACCCCTGGTTCAGCGACACGCTAAATGAAGAAAAACCTAAACTGAGACTAGCAAAAAGGAAATGGAGACAGCTACCATCATCCTCCCAGCTAAAACGGCTAAGAAAAACCAGGAGCGCCTACAATAAAAAATATTCTGAAATCAAAAAAAGAATTCTTCAGAACAGAATTGGAAAATGCAAAAAACAGACCTCGGAAGCTATTTGAATTGGTTAAACAACAATCAAACAAAACGTACAAATCTGCATTAGAAGCAACAAAATCTCAAATTAGCTGTGAGAAATTTGCAAATTTCTTCACATCCAAGGCCACGTCCCTTGAATGCGAGCTTAAGTCAACAGCTTCTACATGGGAGAGCTCTCAACCAAATATTTCATCAATGCTTAACGATTCATTACCCAAAAACAAGCTCATTGGTCCACTTTGGGGCTATATGACCAAAACGATATGCTGAAAACCTTATCGGCAATTAAGCCTAACAATCACTTCAATGACCCCCTCCCTGCAAAATTTATGCCATACATAGACCAGGGGATGATCCCCAGCTGGACATCGATAGTCAATGCTTCTGTGTCTCATTGATCCTTCCCAGACTGTCTAAAAATGGGAAAAGTCATTCCCATCATAAAAAAAACGACAGAGAATCCTGCTGAACCTAGCAACTTTCGGCCAGTATCCAACATTCCCCTTTTAGTTTAAGTGATTGAAAAATGTGTTCAGCAACAACTAAGTCAGCACATATCTAAATGCCAACTACTAGATGATTGCCAGGATTTAGATAAAACCATAGTACGGAAAACGCAATTCTGCACATAGTAGACAGTGCATTACTCGTTCTAGACCAAAACAAAGCATGTCTGTTAATCTTGCTTGATTTATCATCCACATTTGATACAGTTAACCACAAAATGTTGCTAGAACATCTGGAGAACAGGATGGGTTTTTCTGGGAACGTTCTTGAATGGTTCAAGTCCTACTTGAGGAAAAGATCACAAAGATTTCTGGTGAATAAGAACCTGTCAACATCAGGGCATGTATGTGTGCCACATGGCACAGGTGTACAGGCACAGATGTGCATGTATACAGGAATTCGTTATTTACCACCAAATATTATTTCGTGGTAAATAACGAATTCTTAAGGGCCTGTGGCACTGTTTTCAGTGCCACCTACATTTAGATCTAGATTTACCGATTCGGTAACTTTACCGATTCGGTATTTTACCGAATCGGTAAATTTACCGAATCGGTAAATTTACTGATTCTGTAAATTTTAGGCCCCCTATATATCAAAAAACAAATACCGGTTGGTAACAGCCGATATAGGCCAATACCGACCGGTATTTGGTGTCCTACATCTGGCCCCAAGTGCTTAAACCACTACTTTTCAGCAAAAAAACTTACAACTGAGTGTTCTCAGGTCCTCCACAGAGAATATGGAACTTGCTACCTTCAGACATCAGAAGGCTACCCAACCATGCAAGATTCAAGAAAGAAACCAAGATCTTGTTAATGAGTAAATTCCTACTGTAAAAAGCACAATTGATGGACAGAATGCAGAACAATGTCATACATTAAAGCAAGCCGGGCTGAAGACGGCTGGAATGCCAGAAACCGGTCCTCGGAAGCTTGTTTCCGGTCCAGGGAAGGCATGGCTTGGCAGTTCGGGCTGGACTGTTCCCATGAGGCCCAGGGTCAGACTGATTTGCATATGGCCATGTCTGAACTGGGGTGGTGTGGAGTGCAAAAAAACGATGGATTTAGGCCCAGATCTCTGTACTGGGGTGAATGTATGACATTGTTCTGCATTCTGGCCATCAACTGTGGTTTTTGCATAAATTCCTACCGTAAACATTACAGAGCATCCACACATGGCTCGCCCAAATACTCTTGCTCAAGGAGACAAGAGTTTTTAGATTTTTTTCAAGAGCTAATGTTGTTTGTCTGTTATAGGGTCTTGCTTCCCTTGATGACAAGGTCCCTCTAGTTTTACAGCCTGCGAACGTACTATAACAGTTATAAAAAAAAATAGATGTGTCTTCTTTGAGCTGGACTGGAATATATTAAATGCTATTCAGAACTCTGTACCAGAAAAGTTACCATGTCCTGAACTGTGAAGCGCTCTGAAGTATTTAAAATGACTTTCTAGATGCGCGGGGAAGTTATTCAAAGTCCGATGCGAAGCCAGGTGTGAGTCCTGGATCAACGCTGTCATCTTGATCATACATGCCTCTAGACGAGGACACCAGAATAAACATGATTTAAGCAATAGGCATATCATATTTCCTACATTGGGGTCCTCTACACAAGGATACTAACATTACCATGATGTCAGCAATAGGCAAATATCAACGTCTCGGGTTGCAGAAGTTTGCGAGCATTCACTTCCTGAATAGTGACGCGCTCTGCGTTGCCTAGCTACTGCGCCCATCGGCATCGAGCTTCTGCCGGCCAGATTGCGTCACACGCGCTCCTAAGCCGGTGAGAGTCTGCGCTTATCTAAGCCTGTCAGTAATGCCGCTGTTGGCTACAAGACCGCAGCTTTGATTCAGACTCATGCCAGGCTTTGCATCGGACTTTGAATAACTTCCCTGCGCATCTAGTAGAAAGTCATTTTAAATACTTCAGGTAAGCCCCCGAGTGGGGGTTGTTGGATGACCTGAAGGGATAACTTTATTTTATCTACACCTAGCAGGAGTAACCTAA
This sequence comes from Lissotriton vulgaris, assembly GCF_964263255.1. NCBI lineage: Eukaryota > Metazoa > Chordata > Amphibia > Caudata > Salamandridae > Lissotriton > Lissotriton vulgaris. Next base: position 100,837,087 of record NC_141689.1, on the reverse strand, counting down.
TTCCAATATCCTGCTTTCTTTTAGATCTCCCACACCAACAGCAAGACTACGGCTGGTTGGTTTTTCTCCAGAGGGCTTGTGTGCCCTGATGTTGTTGTTGTATCTTGTTAGGTCCGGCAACCAGAGGTGGGACTGGGGTTAAATTTGTCTAACACTCATATGTTCCCAAATAGATCAAATCACTTGGACTGATTGCTTTTAATGATGACCTACAAATCATGATTGATTCTGTGATTTTCTGAAGGTGAGTGTTGTCACCCTGTTCTTACCCCCAAATTGCGTACCATGACTTGTTTCCCATGTGGAACACATTTTCATTTATACTTTCCTTATCCATAGGCTCGCCTTCCTTACTCCCCCAAACATGCCCTGATAAAGACCCGCCTTGACTTCTTAATTTAGCATTGAATGGGTTGAAACGTCGCCGATCTCCTATGGTCCAGTTCTATCAAGACTCTAGGTGCAAATGAATTAACAATTTGTACAAGCATCAGAGTCACTGTGTTTTGCATATTCTTCTGGCCTTCTCCTCCCTTGTGTATATTGTGGTTTTAATCACCATGTACGTAATATATGCATCTGGTTCTACCACTGCGCACAAATATCACTTTAGTACATATCACTATAAGCTTCACTTTTTTTTGACAGCCTTATTTGCAAACGTATCAGTCTATATAAATGCTTTAATTTATATAAAAAAAACAAGATACTCATCAAAACTGCATTAGTGCTCCTTGCTATGTGTTCCATTTTTAAAATATTTCAGATCCCATGAATGAATTTGTAGAATAATGCATAAAAGAAATTTTAGAAAAAGAAATAGTTTGAATTCCCAACAGAACCATTGCTTTGTTTATTTATGTGGAATGCAAGCTGTTCCAAAAGGTTATCCTTGTCGTTCATAGCTAAGAGGGACACCATCAGGTTGAGCAGTTCGAATGAACATACATGCTCCTGATAATCCAATGCGCCAAGGAGCATATCTGGGCAACTTGTGTGATATTCAATTGAAACTCCATTGCAAGAGGTGCCGTACAACCGTACAGGTATTCCAGCCTGCCAATACTCCAAGTGCAGTTGCACGCATCAAACGGTCATCCCCGGGACAGGCTTGGTCATAGGCAAGTAATGGACCTGATGGAGCAAGGATTCACACGAAAAGCGACTTGCTTGTATCATGAGCCTCGAAAAACCCTAACTATATAATCAACCTGTTAGTCTTACTAATTCTTTTCTTTTCCCTTTGACATCGCGTATCCGAGTGAAGCTTGCTTATGTGTTTTCTAATCCAAATATGCTTGCAAATTAAATGGCTGCTGCTACGCGCAAATTTCTACTGCGCATGCGTCTGTCATACCCACGTGACATGACATACTCGCAGTTGTGGAGGGAAGTCTGACGCATCTGCGCACTAGTGTTAATATGGCTGTTCTGTGTTCTCAGATGCAAGAGGCTTGCACTGCTGCCTTTGCTAAGCTGTTCGTTCTGCTTAATCCTAATGCTATAGTGTTGGACTTGGCCCTTCTGGCAGGTTCACTCCTAATCTTTTTGCTTTTAGTATGTGATTTGTGTTAGTGATTTTTGGTCTCTGCGCACTTTTTCCCTGTGTCCCAAAGTAAAGTGCGTGTGTGTTGTGAGGCTGTCCTGCCCTCCCATAGGAATGCATGGGGAATGTGTGTGTCCATGTTAATTCCTGATGTGTGGGGAGTGCAGGTTCGAGTTTGGTATGTGCGAACTTGTGAGATTGAATGCTGCGCAATGATATATGGGCCTGTATGTGTCTAGTGTGGAAGTGCCACTTCTAGACATTGGTATGTGTGTGCAGTAAGGGTGCTGGCGTGTGATTGGCTGGAGCTGGCTGGTGAGCCTGGCTCCAGGAGTCTGGATGGGTCTGCTGGTGGTGAGTGGAGACATTAGCATGAGTGATGTGAGGGAGGGGTGCACCTGGGTCCTGAATAGGGCTGGGCTTTCCCCACACAATGCTGGCTCCACCCCCTGTGGTGCGTCTAATGACCCTAGCCCTGCCAGTGAATAAAGTGAGGGGCTGAGCACATCAAGAGTGCTCACAAACCAGCTGCGACTGGTTTTTCCCCTCACCCTGAAGCCAGACAAAGGATTTTACAGTATAAGAAGGGGCTGTGTCCCCTTACAATTTGTTATCTTCCAGGGGGGCTGCTGCTGCTGCTGGGCGCCAGGAGGACCGCCACTTGGACGGCCTCCCTGCCTGGAGGCCCAGTGAGCTGGCTCTGGGCCCAGCCTTGCCCCCCTGCCTGCCTCCAGATTTTTGCTGGAGCTCTATTTTGCTTGGAGCGCCTGGGAGCTCTTTATTTTCCTCTAAGCACTTGAGTGCGCTTCATTTTTGCCCTAGAGCTTGGTAGCGCTTTCTGTCCATAGCCTAGAGGGAGCCTACCCCTCCTTTTACCCCGCCGGGTATTGCCAGTCTATCACGGGTGCCACCCCGTTTTATTATTTTATCACGGAGGGAGCCTACCCCTCCTCAGCCCCGCATCACCGCCGCAGGCCCGATCCTTCGTGAGACGCTGTCCCGCCTCCCCACCCAAGGGCCACGCTATGGTTGGCTGAGGCGGTTCTGAGCCTAGAAGCTTGTTGCTAGAGTTGCGCCGCCATTGGAGAACCCAGCCAGCCCCTCGAGCCAAAGAGAGAGACCCGCCGCAGAGTGAGGAGACCAGCCGACGCCTTCCCCCGCTTCCGCCGGTCTGGGGAAGCCAGCAGAGTCTCGCCGGTGGGCCCTGCAGTCCCGAGGGAGAGAGCAGCAAGCGGTGAGTGTTGCTCCAGTCTGCCCACGTCCGGGGGCAGTTTCCTTTCGCTTCGAGCGGCCCCAGTTGGCAGAGGGCCACTCCAACGAGCATTGAGGCATTTCTTGAGAGCCCAGGAGAGGCTCAGGGGCATTCTTGTGTAGAGCCCTGAGAGGGCTCCGAGGGACTCCAACGACGCCCGCATTTTGTAATTTAGACCCCCAAGAGGCTCAAGGCGCCACAGTTGCTTTAAGAGCCCACTAGGCTCGTGGGGTCATATTTGTCTTAGAGCCTGATAGGCTCCCAATCGCCCCAGTTGTTCTCGAGTCCCCCGAGAGGGACTCCAACATAATCGAGGGCATTGTGCATTGTTCCTAGCTGGTAGAGTGGCCCCAGAAGTCAGCGGGCCACTCCCACTCGCCCCCAGTTGTTCCCATCATTGCCTTTCAGCTGCCCAGCACTTAGTGGGCAGTTACCACGTTTAGGTTTGTTCTTGGCTGCCTGCGCAGCCTGCCCTGACATTTTGGACTAAGGGCATTTGAGCCCTTGAGAGGCCAGTTGGCCTGAGGGACAGTTCTAGTATTGTGCCTATGTGCACCTTGCGCAATTTGTGATTTACATGCTAATGTGATTTCTGCGCAATTGGTATTACCTACACCTCTGAATATTTGTATGCATCATGTGTTTTGCTTCTTCCCTCCGCTATGTGTTTGATGCTTAGGTGATTGTTTTTCCTTCTATAGGTTCTGCTAGTAAGGTCCTAGGTCCCTGCATGATTTTCCTAAGGTGGTTAGGGTGGCGTAGGAGGTACTTACCTTTACCAGTAATTAATGGTTGTGTGCTACATGTACGTACTATTGTGATGCTACAGTTATTATAGATTCTATGTGCTAAGTGTTATACCTACAAGTATTATTATTCCTACAAAGTGCTAATTACAACAAGTGCTAGTTCTAAAAGTGCATACCCCTGACAGTGGTCCAAGTGGCCCTGTCCTCTACATAATCCCCTGTAAATTCTGCCCGTGCCTGTTGGCACAGTGTAAAGTGTGTGTTTTTATCTAATGTGTTTTACTATAATACAAAGGCTATTTGTTATATAACCTTGTGTGGAGTTTCCTTTGTGGTGGGCTTTGGGTGTTGTTGCTGAAGTGTGGCTCAGGGGTTAGAGGCGGCAGACCTGGAAGCTGAGATCGTCCCTGGACCAGGGTTCAATTCCCCGCCTCGGCGGGACTTGGGCTAAAAATTCCACGGTCTCGATAACTCTCGCTCCGGTGCCTTCTCGACTCACGGGTTCACGCTCTGCGACTCTGGGCAATAGCTTGCTTAATCTCCACAACGGCCCCTCGCGGCGGGATGCCTGGCTTTCACCTTGTGGATACCCTGCCGGGGCCTCTCACAGGGGAATACCAGGACGGGTTCCCTAGGCAAGCGCCAGGATGCCCTTTGTGGTGACAGGTCGCGCTATATAAGTATACCTACATTTACATTTACATTTACATTTGCTGGGTGCGCGCACAAACGCTTTACACATCGCCTCCGAGATTAGCCTTGCTGCTCGCATCAAGTTACCTAGAGGGTGAGCAGGGGTTATCTTGGTGTGTAATTCCCTTGCCCTGGCTTAGGAATGGTGATCTCTGACTGACTTTGGCGCGAGCCCTGGCCAGCCAGGGATCCCGTTTCTAACATATAGTTATTATAAAGTAATGGGTATAGTGTAGAAACTCATAGTATACAGTGTAATCATGTATTTCTGTGTTCTAAAATGTTTTCTTTTACTTTCCATGTATCGTATTCTACTAAGAGCAGAGGGCTGCGGAGCACTCTGACGGGAGGTTCAAGAACCCAATCGGGGTTTTTGGGAAGGGAAAGTGCGGGGGAAGCACTTTGTTGGTGAAAGCGGTCACCCAATCAGGGTTTTGGCAGATTCCTTGCAGAGAGGGAGTAGCGCAGGCGTTGCAACCGAAACTGCGGGTGCTGGTCTTAACCTATGGTGGTCCGGTCCTGATCCAAATTCTGGGGTTATCCTGTCCTGATTTTCCTGATCTGCACCTGCTCGCCTACTGGCACTGAAGACTTTGGGGTTTCCCCTGTCCTTTCAAACTGACCCATGGAGAGGGTTGGTCTTCACACTATTCTAGGTAAATATAATCTGTATAGGTAAATTGTCATTCTAATTTGCGTCCTTTTCTTTACCTTTCCTGAATTGCAAACTTTGACTGCATATGTTCCTTTTCTTTCCCGTCCCTTGGTAAATGAGATATTTAATGTTTGCTGTCTATTAGGGTGTTCCACTTTTGGCCCACCTTTTAGTCAATGCCAAATGTTTTCATAAATAGTATATGTTCCTTTCCTTACCCTCCCTTTCTAGGAGTTAAGCTGAATTCATAGTGTGTTCCAATTCTTACCTTCCCTATAGTTATTGTGCTAAATATGAATCTCGGTTTGCATGTGTTCTCTTTATCTAAACTGCCAATAATTGCGAAAGTTCTTGGGTCTAGTATGTTCCCTTTCTTTACCCTCCTTTAATCAAGTTGTGAAAGTCTGTTTTCTGAAATAGCATGTTCCCTGTTCTTACCTTCCTTTTATTCCGAGTTTCCTAAATGGTTAGCATAATCTATCTATTGCATAGCTATACACTGTTTCTGCACTTGGTTATCAATAGTTTAATTGCTTTCAATCTATGGCTTATGACTTTTGATGGTGATAAGATAAAGAGTTTGAACCTACCCTGAGTCTGTGGTTATTATATCAATGTAAATGTTATAGTATTTTTGAGTGCCTTTCTTTATTAAGCTCCCTGATTCATTGTGGTCTTACGTATCTAGTGACAAGGATTGGTAAGTTACTGGTATTGGAATTAGTGAAATGTAAAAGATACTGATAGTAGAGCGTGGGTTACCTAAAAAAAGTTTGAATTATGGGCCCAGGTGAGTATTGGTAAAATCCTAGTCGGGTGACCTGCGCGCTCTATCAGATCCACCAACAGATCATAATCCAGGTCAGCGTGTGATGTATTGGAGAGGCAGATTTCCAAGACCCAACTAAAAGGGCACAGTCGGCAATAGAATAGAGGTTGAACGCAAGGGAAAGAGGCGAAGCAAAAGGTAGTCACCATGTGTCGCCTATGGCAAGCATCCAAAATGTTGTTGCATTTGTTCCCGGTAAAGGCGCAATTGGCCGGGTTTGAGCAGTACAACATGATGGGCAGCCATTGTGTAACAGGAGCAAAAGTACCAGCACGCTGCACGCCACACGCCACACTCCACACACCAGCAGGAGGATCAATGGAAACCCTCCGAAGGCGCTGGAAAAAATAAAATTAATAAAAGCCGGTATTACTCCAAAAATCATCTAAATGATGAAACAAGGTCCGATCCCACAAGCTTTAAAAAAATGTTCATGGCCACCAGTATCAGACGCATTAAATATTTAATGAATCAGTTCCCCAAAATATAGTGGGAGATTTGTATTCAGCAGTAACTAAATCTCACTAGATGTCCTAGCCACCTGTAATTTGAAGGTCTCTAGAGCCAAAGTGAGAGCGACTTCTTGTTGAAACAATAGCACTTTGAATCTGCTTGGTTTATTGAAGTCCGTTTTCAAAGTGGGAATGGAAGGCCACAGGGAACTATCTAACCCCCCGTGTGGGGTGGAAAAATAACATTGCGGCAACAAGTAACACATTGGGAAACAGTTACTATATACACAATACCGACTCGTAAGCCGCAGCACTTTGATTAGAAAGCAAAGTTAGCATGAGAATAATTGTAGTGACTGGTGTTCCTTTTAGAAGACAGGTCAAATTAAGTGCCAAGACTTTGCAAGCACCATGAAGCTTAACTTTAGTGAATACTAAAGCATGTCCCACTGTAGAATCACAGTCCTCTCCTGTTACAAAAACCTCCTTTTCATCCCATTGACAGTGAATTGCACAATTTGTGCAGGAAATTACTATCAAGCGGCTCAAATCTACAGAGTGGATAATGTTTTATGCATGCAGTAAACAGAAATAGGGAATTGGATAATGAGAAAACACAGTAAATTAACTATACTTAGGAATCAGTCGCTGCTATTGAGAAGGGTGGCTGGTCTAGTTTCTCAATATGTACCAAAGTGTATTTAGAATCTTTCATGGACATAAGCTTTTGTTTATCTTTCAGATTGAAGGACAAAAACAGGGCAGTAACATTCAAATAATCCCATGGGACTTTTCCATTTTTTAACGTTTGAAAAGTCCAACCAAATTGCATTACAGAGCAAAATTGATTTTGATCATGTTGGAACACAGATGCATCATTCTGTACTATGTCAATAACAGATGAAACAATATTATCCAAGGTGTAAATACGAAAAGAAAAAGTATTAATACTGTTATCAACCACATCTAAAACTTTTTCAAAATTGTCTTCGTCAATTTGACTTAATTGGAAAGCGGCCTCCATCTGGGACAGTTTCCAAAATTAATTATATGCAGCATACGCAAAACGTTTAGAGCGAGGCGACTTTTGGACCTAAAAGGAATTCCACCACATCAATGTCCCCAGATGAACCAGAGAGATGTTGTTTCATAGACAACAATGTAGAATGTTCCAACCATTTCGGACATAATTTACCCATAAACTATGTAGTAACCGAGTGTGATTGTGGGAAATGAGGATCTGGCCTACTGAGTGTATATCCAATACATTTGAGAAGACAAGCATTGGCATTGGTATCGGGAGGCCATATTAACCAGCCCAAGGGATTAATAGTGGATGAGTTAAGGGTACCATTTTGGGCAATATTATTCAAATCATCTAGGGCCAGATGTAGGTAATTACGATTTACCAACTCTTAAATATCGACTCCTACCGATTCGGTATTTAAGAGTCGGTAAATTGGAAGGAGGCAGATGTAGGTAAAAAATTACCGATTCTGTAAGAGTCGGTATTTACCGATTCTGTAAATACCGAATCTGTATTTCCCATTGATTCCTATGGGCCTTGAAGCCCATAGGAATCAATGGGAAATACAGATTCGGTATTTACAGAATCGGTAAATACCGAATCCTGCAAGGGTGCAGGGGGTGTCACTTTGACACCCTCTAGCACCCCAATTCCGGACTTGTGTGCCATGTGCCTAAGGGCATGTCTGTGTGTCACATTGCACAGGTGTGCATGCACAGATGTGCATGCACACCTGCACACCTGAATTCGGTATTTTACCACCCAATAGGATTGGGTGGTAAAATACTGATTCTTAAGGGCCTGTGGCACTCTTAGGAGTACCACCTACATGTGGATTTTCCGATTAGGTAAATATACCGATTCGGTATTTTACCGATTCTGTAAATTTACCGATTCGGTAAAATTACAGAATCGGTAAAAATATAGGCCCCCTACATCTGGTATTAGGGCTCCTACATCTGGCCCCTAGAGTACAATTTGTATAGGTGTCATAGGCGGCCAGTGGTAGAAACAAGGGAAAGTTTAGCATCATCAGCTGTGATGGTATCCAACACGCACAATGTAATGATCAGGTCCCGGCACCTGCCAATCTTTGGTACCCCATACTAATTTTAAATCAATCATGTCCATCCAATAATCACAACCTTTCAAGGACAAATCGATTATGACATTCAAAGAATTTACTAATTTAGTATGGGTGAGCATGAATTTTGTGGTGCATTCAACCTATAATAATAAAATTTTTGGTCGGAGAGATTATAGTGAGAAAAATAGACAATCTAATTTTTTCGTGTCTGCGAACTACCCTGAAACAGTGTAGGACAATGATCCCATTGAGTATAATAAAACGGAGTTATGACCATGTTGGATGTATGTAAAAAATGATGACCATATTGTTGAAAACAGAATAAATCAGCAGAGTTAGCAGAATTTAAATACAAATCCTCAGTTTCAAAAGAAGTGTAATATTTGAAATCTGAAAAGAAGTAAATGTACGGCATTAACATCCCAGTCATCGGAATGCAGTCCTGGCATAATCACATCACTTAACGAGATATGGAAAACGTATAGCATTCACATGTTTTCCGTCGGACTGTAAATCTCATATGGAACTTTATCCCAAACTATGCCATCGCTGACTGGAAATGCTGAGATGTTAAAGTTGGTTTGATTCTTTTTCATTTTCTGAGACGGAATGTTTGGGGGTCCAATACCCAATCGACCGAATGGACAGCAGAGCATTCAGGTAAATAATGGCCATTGAGTAGAAGGAAAAAAACTGTCACAAACCCAATCCACACGAAGAGGAACACAATCGTAAGCACTATCCATATGTATGTCTGTGGCGGAACCAGATGTGTTTTTCAAAACCATAAAAAGAAATTGGAAATAAGACTTGGGGGCTCCACCACAGTGGAATTTGACGAAAAAGATGAAGAATTTGAAGAAAATGTATCTCTGTCCACATAATAACCACTAGCACCCAGGTGAAACAATGGGGGTTGACCAGCATTAAAAGATGAATAGAGCGCAGTATCAGGAACATCCACAGTGCGCACCACTGGTGGAGAGGCATAGTCATGAGGAGTAGCATAGGAAGTTGACAAAAAAAGAGGCAACAAATTAATGGAGGTCTCCACTTTGCGTTCCTGTTGCGAAGGATTCGCTGTGGAAGACATTGGGTGCAGAGAAACATCCCGCCGGGTAACGCTTCCAGGCAAACTATTCAGTAATGGCCAAATGGTGTAACTTGACATGTTCAATGGAAATGAACTGATTCTCCTTTTGACTAGACAGTGGAGGTAAAATCACAATATGAGTACCCTTCAATTCAGTAACTGGGACTGGTGCACAATAGGATGGACCAAATTCTTTTTTGTTCTCCAACTTCTCTCGGACCTGATCACCAACTTTAGGAAGCCAGCCAGTTACAGGAATCAGCGCTGCTGCCTCTGTGGACGAGGGCAAATGATCCTTTGTAAGAGCATCTCGAGTGTTCTGGAGATCCTGTAATATTGCACAATAGTTACGTCAAATGTGGCAGCAGCCGCCGCAACGTCTAGACCATCAAGGTCTGGCGCAAACATTTTAATGCCAAAGAGCATTTTGTATGGGGTCTGCCCACCCAGAGATCTTCTAGGGAGATTATTTAGTGCAAGTTGGACTCCATACAAATGAGTCAGCCAACCCCTACCAGTGCCTAAGATTCCAGCTGTCAAAGATTGCTTTAAGTCACAGTTTATTTGCTCCACTACTGAATTACCCTCAGGCCTATATGGAGACAAAAATTTCACCAGCACCCCTAGCGACTTCATTGTGTCCTTCTAAGCTGTAAAGGCAAACGCCAGACCTTGGTCGGAATGGAAGGTGTCGCAGGCAAATGTCCTGACAAAGACAAGCAAATCTCTAATGACATTTAAAACGTCAGCACTACGTTGAGGCCGAACCCAAAAGAATCACGTGCATGAATCCACTGCAGCCAAGATATGTTTATACACAGTGGCTGACGCAGTGATTAAGGTTAATACAACCTAATGGATGATTTGAAAGGTAAAGCTGTGTATGAGGTGGGCATGCAACTGTGGACGGCTTAATCTGTTGACAAATGTCACAAGAAAGGAAAGCATTACGAGTCTGTCTATACAAGCCACACCATCAATAACACTACTGCAAGAGAGACACTGTCACTGAAACTCCAGCATGTGCAAATGTCATGCCTTCATGAGCGGCATTGATCAAAGGAAGTCTGCAGTCCTTGTTGAAAATCAGTCGATCTCCAAAGGAAGGTTTCATTGCAAATGGGACTTGATCAGGTGACAAATGATAAGAATACTTTGAAGGGAAGCCTTGTGGGAACTCTGTCCATCCTTCGTCGCAGCGATAGCCTCTAGACTATCATTATCCATGTTAGCCATGGACCTAGACACTCACGCATATTATCCATACTCTTGGACATTAGCCTGTGGGAGCACATGGTGTTGGTGATTCTTTGGCTGATGAGGCAGCCAAATCTGTGGTAACTACATGTTCATTAAAGGATTTCAAACAGTAAAAGGAATTGCACATTATAAGAGTGAATATATCAGGATTCTAGAGCTAAGACTAAAGCACCACAGAAGACTTAAAATCACTGTCAACCACAGAGCCTGCTACAATAGAGCAGGGCGCCTAATAAGCATGTTTAGAATCAACAGCTGGATGAGAAGAACTGTTGGTATAAATGATACATTTGTACCAACCAAGAGAAAATAAAGACAATGGAGGGGGGGTTAACTTGTTCATATTGTAAAAACTCCTTTGTCTGTAACAATGGGTCGAAGATAAAAGTGGCATCAGCCGATGTCATTGAACTCACCCACTGAATCCAGCGAGGATGTAAAGCTTTAGAATTTGGAACACTCACCTCCATGAAGGCCTCTAGAGCAGGCATAGGTGAGACCATAAGAAGAATGCGTTTATCTTGAGCAAGATAGCGTTCTTTAAAAATCGACATCTGGACTGCCATAAGAATGTTTTCATTAGTGGAAAAACGCATCCCTGCCGATGTGTACAAGTGTGCTTTGTAAGCAGTGGAGACTGTGTGTCCCTCATTAAACTTCAAGTAAGTGAAACCTTCTGTACCCAGTACAATCCTTATGACCAAATTTGTAGAATTGTCACGTGTTAGCAAGAAGTTAGTCGCCAGCAGATCAGACTGCAAAGACCAAAGAATCATGGGGGCATATCTACAACAAACTGCGATAAACATCGCAGTGCGTGTGTAGGGCACATTTTTTAACGCTGGCTATCGCCGGATGTAATGGCCAAGATAATGCGTTATTATCAACGCATATCTCAACAACGATTAAAAATACGGCAATAGCTGGCAAATGTGCAATTATCGCATGAAATCCAGCGATAAAAGCACAGCACAATTGCAAACCTTATTAATAGTAACCCTGGGCAAAGTACTTCGCTACGCCCACATAGTGGGCGTAGCGAAGTACCCAGAAGGGCCTCGGCCAAACCACTTTTGAGATCCCTGCACTGGCTCCCCATCCAGGAACGAATTGTATTTAAGACCCTTTGCATTACTCACAGGACATTGCAAGGCAAAGGCCCTCCTGCCCTAAGAAAGCTTATTAGCCCCTATAAACCGCCAAGGACCCTCCGCTCCGATGGGGAGAACCTGCTCTCCATCCCTAGAGTGAGAAAAGCTCGGACTGGAGGACGCCGGTTCTCCCTAAATGCAGCAAAACATTGGAACACTCTCCCTAGGGAAATCCGGATGGAATCCTCCTATCCCAAATTCAGAAAATCTCTCAAAACTTTTCTCTTTCCTATAGCAGAATAATCCTATTCCCCTCCCTCCCTCTTTAGGGCTTTTCTGTTTTTCAGTTAAGTTAGCGCTGGGACGCTCAAGGGCATCCATGCGCTTTATAAATCTAATTTCATTTCATTTCATTTCAGTGTTGCCTACTTCGCCCTTTGCAAAGTAGGTGTAGCAGGCAACACTACACCCACTCCGTGGGCATAGCGAAGTTGCCCACCACCCGTCTCCCTCCCGCCCTCCCCTACATACCTAATTTGTGTAAATACTAAAAGAAAAGTAAATATAAAGCACTTATCTTGTCCGCTGCATCCTGGGGCTCCCTCTGAGAAATGCGCATGCGCGGGTGTCCACGCATGCGCATTGGTATCCATGACGGCGGCGCGAACGAGAAGAGGGAGCCCACGGACGCATCGGACAAGGTAAGTGCTTTTTATTTACTTTTCTTTTAGTATTTACACAAATTAGGTATGTAGGGGAAGGGGGCAGGTGGCGCATAGTGGGGCTACGTGAAGTGCGTAGGTGGGCGTAGTTTCTCGCCCACTTTGGGTAGCTTTGCGTAATAGGGCAGCGTGTGCTTATCCAAAGAATCCACCTCCCATAGGACATAATGGCTAGGTAAGATTAAAAGTAGGTGTAATGAAACCCGCGATAAGTGCGGTTAGCGCTACTTTTATAATCGCTACACAGGTTAGCGAGCAGATTGCTGATAGGAGAAATGTCTGTTAGCGACATTATCAACGTTATTTTGGTGACGTACACCCACTTTGCATATAATTAGAATTGCAAAGCTGAGAGTTAAGGGAAAGGGTGCAGAGGCATGGAAACACGCGCTAGCGTGTCCTTGCTGATAGTGTGATATAATTATCACCGCTTTTCGCCCGAAAACGGACGGTAAAGCGGTGATAATTATATTGCCAGCCCTTGATAATATGCCCCATGGTATGTTCCAGAAGCCATCTAGCAGATGAAAAAAAGGGTTGTATCAACGCATAAATTGATGGAGCAAGGACTCGTGAAAAGGAGACTTGCTTGAGTGCAATCTTCTCATGTAACCACTAACCCCGTACAGAACTTGTATTGTGGAAATAACATCCATTAAACAACATTTAAAAATAAGACTGAAGCTTGCCTATGTATCCTATTAACCAGTAACCCGAGTGTGATTCTAAAAAAGCTGCCTACCGATATCTTTAGTGCACTGCATCTACGTAGTATGACGTATCTTCCGCTTGGAGGGAACTCTCTGCACTTGCGCAGTAGCTAACAAAATGGCCGCTTGAAACTCACCTGCTTGCTGAAAAACTAAACCCAGCTATTCTACTAATGCTAATGCGGCGAGAGTAATAATAAGTAAAGGGGATTAGAGTAGAGATAGGTGGTATACAGTTAAATCATTTAGTTTTGCTTTTAATATTTGCCTTTTTGACTCTTTCAATAGCGCTTATTATGGGTCTGGAAACACGAACCGCAGTCTATTCCCTCTCGTTCTACTGCACATGCGTAGTGCAACCAAGCTGGAAGACGCGATGTCGACTTGAACATCATCCAAGATTCCCCGATGGATACATTTTAGGGAACCGGAACAACAGTCCACTGAAATAGAACTATAGTTTTTTTTCCTAATATGTGACAATTACATTATGAATACGGGTGGGAATAAAGACTGATGCATAAAACTTAAGGGGTGGGGATTTTAAACAAAGAGCTGAAAGAAAATAATGGGATAAAGCATGGTGGGATGATCACCTCCGCTTGCCTGTCCAATCAGAATTAGTATTTTCATAAGTTTTTAAACATTAATGGGTTGTACCAACAAACAGAACGGTATAATTGAGGTAGTTCTTAGTTAGTTAAGAAGTTCCAGACTGAGATGCTGAAGCTTCAGACCGGAATGCTGTTGGAGTGACGAGTGATGCTGAAGAAGAATCGAATTACAGAACCAATTATCTTGAGAAAATTAATTTATACAAAGATTGCAGAAGAATCTCAATGAGGAAGAGAGAGACAGAGCTGGGTGCTACGCAAGTGTCAGTGATAGAGAGGTCATTTGTTCTGTCCTGAATTATTTGTTTGCTAGATCTTTCCTCGGGGACCCCTACCAATTCCTAGGCCTGGGAGTTGGTTTTCACTCCATTCTAGGTAATTATATCTATATCTGTGTACGTGCTTATGTGCTTTTTCCTCTATCCTCTTCCTTTCATTCAGTATCATTGCAAAGTATAACTGAATGCATCTTGAATGATTATTTGAATCTTCCTTCCTGTGAGGAATGGAGTTTGTTCTGTACTTTATAAGTGGTTCATATGAATTTAATTTGAGCTAACATTTTAAAATACATCCTGACTCTGATCATTTCCAAGGTGTAAGTATATCGAAAAGATAAATCATTTCACCATCAACTAGTTCCAACTAAAGATCCATTGAACAGAGGAAAGAACATTTGGATCAGTGAATGATTAGTTAGGGACTAGAGGTAACTAATCTAGAGAATTACAAAAACATGACCCCAGTGGTTATTGCCAGTGAGTTGTGAATGAATTTATGGGCAGAGGTGAGTGTGTGGTGTTAGATTACCGCTGGATCAAATGTGTAAAAAAGTTTGATATGTTGGGCATAGTCAGGAATATATATCCTCCCAAAATTTAAAAAAACCCAGCAAAGATTGTAACTTCTTTAGTGTGAAGGAGGTTGCAACTGAGCACATTTCACCAAAAAGTGGGGGGGCTAACGCCCTACCTTCATGGTTGAATTCACAACCCAAGAAAAGTACCACTAAATAGGTGATATGTACTCTAAGTCAGCAAAGGACAAAATGATTGCATCTACTCGCACAAGATGTAGTATTAATTTGTCATCTGTCAAGTAAATGTCATTGACGTATGAGAAAGCCTCAGGGTCTATGTTGTGCCAAAGAGACACATCACGCACAGAAAAACACACAGGACTAGGCTTATAGCCCATAGGCAAACACGTAAATCGTTTCTGATTGCCGACTGCGGTAAATGCGGTTAAGTCACAGCTGGCAGGAGCCAGATTGTGACTAGAAATTCCATTGGATATATTTAGTGTGGTTTTATACTGTTTACTGACTATGCTATTCATCAATGCAGTGCTGTGGGTGTTCTGTACTGTATACATACGAACTAGGTGTGGGCGGAATTTGCTTAATCACGTTACGCATATCTCTGCAAATTGGCAAATAATCTTGCGTAATTACTTGTTCGCAATGCTTTTTTTCCTGTTCGCAATTGCTGTTTGCGTGCTCGGGGGGAAATATTTTAGGAACACGCATTTTGAGAACGCAAACAAGCAAAAAATGTTGCGGAACGCAAAATTTTGGGCAATTTCGCGTTCTCCGCAGAACGCGAAATTACCCAAATTTCGCAAATTCCACGAGCGGAACGGAATTTAACACCCAGGCCTAGTACGAACATGACTTTTTAAATTTCTGTAATTCAAAACTATGTGATATGAACCGTCTGGTTTTAATATCAGAAAAGAGGATTATTCATTGATGAAACACAGGGTTCAATCACACCCTGATATTCCAACTGGGTCAAAATTTCACTTACGGATGTTTTTGCTTCTTGCTGGATCGTATATTATGCTTGTCGCTGTGGCTGGATCGTTAAGGAATGTCATGCGCCGGTGAATCTCTATCCCAGCCTACCTGATTACGATACACAGCCGGCGCTAGGGCTAATGCCCATTTCGATGTGTAAGCTTGTTTTGCCTCTTCAGAAAAGTAACGTGAAAAACTCAGGAGTATCACGTCCTCCCCCCGGGAAGAAACAAAATGAATGGAGTAGGACTATCGCCTCCGCCAACAAAATGTCATAAGAGGAAGTAAAGTTGTCCCAAAAGGCTTGCCTTTATTGTCCTTTTTATATCACCTTCAATTTGGAGGACAATCTCGTAAAGCCTATCACGGGGTGCAACTCGTGTGTCTGCTGTTTCCACTGTAATGAAAGTATCAGTTGCTCTTGCCTCCAACAAGGATGGAGTGCCTCCAGCACTTCTGCCGTGCTGTTGATAGCGCCCATCTCCAAATGAGGAGCAGGGTTCTCACCATCTGAGCCATGCTTCGATGCTAAAGCAGCAACTTTTTACTTCAGAAATTTGGCACGATAAGGAGGTTGTCCCTCTGGTTTGGCTTTTACATTAAACTGTTGTGGCAGTTCACATGATGTTGAATGGTCTAGCCTTGTTGCGATCCTGTCGCTCCCCTCCACCGAACTGTGGATCCGATGATTCCTGAAAGGAATGAGGAGAGCGCAGATCAGGAACCTAAAACCTCTATGGTGCCTAATGTTAGAGTGGTCACGCAAATCACATTTATGTTCAGAAGTATCAGGTGTCGGTGAACCCACATACAAACCTTGCTTCTGCTGTTGCTGCCACTGATTTCCATTCCAAGCCTTTATTCGGAAAGACTAGATGCCCCTCCTTATCAGGTGTGGTTTATTTTGTGCCTGAGTAAAAGGTGTAATACACAGATTATTGTGCTCCAAGGATTTATATACATAATCAATAATCTTTGGCAATTCACCTTGTAAATGTAAATTGATACTTGTATAGCGCACTACTCACCGCAAGGGTCTCAAGGCGCTTGTACGAATACCGCTGTGGAACCCATCCTGGCTTTCCCTGGGAGGCGTCCACTCTTGGGCACCTCCAAGGTGGAGGCCAGGCATCCTTAGAGTTGTGGGGGCCGCTGTGGAGATTAAGCAAGCTATTGCCCAGATTTGCAGAGTGGGACTCCATGATTGGAATAGGCACCGAGGCGAGAATTATCAGGTCCGTGGAATTTTTTAGCTCAAGACCCACCGAGGCGGGGAATGGAACGCTGGTCCCGGGCTAGACCTCTGCATCAGGGTCTGCCGCCCTAACCGTTGAGCCACACTTCTCCACATTATTTATCCATGTCTGCCACTGCTTCTAGGTGCTGATGCACCTGTAATCTAACTGCTTCTCCTTTGAGGTTAGCAAGATTCATGTTGGAGACAATAGGGAACATGCCCACTAATCTCATCCCTAATTCCAGCGCTGTTTCCACCCCATGCTCATCTTGAGCCTTCTTAACAGTACAAGTTCCACACTCCGTGGAAGTTCTTCTGAACCGAACCCAGACACAACACCTGACCATAGCAAGACTGACAGGATATGAATTGACATTGTTTCAGCCACACATAGAGATCAGACGTTGCAACACCTTAAACCCTGCCACATTGTTACCCTCGAGCACAATTGACCCTACACCACATGACTGTGTGGAAGTCATTAATACTGTAACAAAACCCAGACAAGACTTGACAGACGTTGCATTGCCCGACCCAGACCTGACACTTTACGTGGATGGTTCATGTATGAGAACAAGCACAGGAGAGTTAGTGGCCGCATATGCAGTGACCACTGAAACTGAAGTCATAGAAACACATTGTATTGACACATTGTCTGCCCAAGCAGCAGAGCTCATTGCTCTGACCCAAGCCTGCATCCAAGCCAAGAACCTGAAAGTAAACATATATACAGATTCACAGTACGCATTCGGAGTTGTTCACGACTTCGGTATCCTCTGGCAAGAAAGAGGTTTTTTAACTTCTCATGGCGCCAAGATACAGCATGGTCCCCTCATTCAAGCTCTGTTAGAAGCAATACACCTACCTGCATCCATTGCTATCATGAAGTGCAAAGCACATACGAAAGTTACTGACAATATTTCCCAGGGTAACGACCTGGCAGATCGAACAGCTAAACTCACAGCTCAGACTCTAACAGACATCTCGACTGATCTGACAAAGACTGAAGTACCATCACAAACACATTGTATGACAGTGAAGGATCCCACTCTAGACGTACTCGACATACAGACACATGCCACTCCAGACGAAATCAAGAAATGGACTGAACAAGGAGGGATCCAGACACATCAGGGATGGATGACGAAGGGAAGAGCCACATGGTTCCTCCCCGACTCTATGGTTCAAGTTATCATTAATACAGCACATAGTCCAGCACACTTAGGAGAAAAAGCCATGTTAGACAGCATTCAAAATCTCTGGTCCAACAAGCATTTACGTGCAGCAGCAAAAAAGAAAGTGCGTACCTGCATGATCTGTTGTCAGTTCAATCCAGGCAAAGGCATTCCTGTGGAACAAGGTGGATTCCATCCTCCTGACCATCCTTTCGAAGTCCTCCAGATGGATTATATCCAGATGGACCGATGTAGAGGATTCAAATATGTCCTCGTAGTTGTATGTGCCCTTTCCAGATGGACAGAAGCGTATCCAGTCCCAGATTACACTGCCGTGACCATTGCCAAACAGTTGGTCCGTGAATTTTTCCCGCGATACGGCTTGCCCCGTGTCGTGTACTCAGATAATGGACAGCCATTCTCGTCCGAACTCATGAAACAGGTATCACTCCTGTTAGGTTACCAGTGGAAATTTCACTGTGTACGACACCCCGAAGCAGCTGGCTTGGTCGAGCGACACAATCAGACGCTGAAAACACGATTAGCGAAGGTCTGTGCAGAAAAAGGTGTAGATTGGATAGTAGCCCTGCCAGTTGCCCTCTTTTACATGCGTATGGTAGCTCATTCCAGAACCGGACTATCTCCCTATGAGGTAGTCTTCGGCAGACCTCCCAATATGTGGGGTACGCCTATGCCTCGTAAAATTACAGATGTCGATAGTAACATGCTGACAGATTACCTGGCTTCCTTGATGTCTGCACTACTATCTTGTCGTTCACAGGTCGCGGCTGCCTTCCCGGACAACACCCAAGTGAAACCGCATGAAATCGTTCCAGGTGACCTGGAATACGTCCGCAATTTTGATCGTGCAAGCCCTCTGGAGCCCAGGTGGAAGCAGCCGAAATTGGTGTTGATGACCACGAGGACCGCGGTGAAAGTGGAAGGCAGAAAAGGGTGGCTCCACTCCAGCCACATCAAGAGATTTCATGGACTGTGTCCAGAGACTGTTTTCAAGGACTGCCCAGATACTGACTCTAAACTCCCCCTGTTAGAAAAAACTCCGCAACAGGAGTACCGAGCTAAGCTAAGGTCTAGTAAGTCAGACAGCGTTTAATTGTTTAAGTCCCCCTCGGGTGAAGCGGTTAGACAGGTTTCTGACATGTATAAGATAGACCCAAGTAGTCAGAGAGATAGGCGAATCGAAAAGAGAGAAAAATATTGTAAAAACCTGCATAGCAGATGCGTTATTACGTTAATTTTTATGTTTATTCTGAGCATTTCGATTATATGCATAAGCTTGATGTTACATGTTTTCTTTCCTCCTCTTGGTTCACATGTACATACTTTCTCTAATGACACCGTAGAGCACACTTTCAGCGACCTGCCCCCTCATGAGCTGTCCTATCGACTAGCGATGCGCAACAATACTTTCATTCGTATGTTACACCATACTCACCAGACCAGCAATGCCACAAATTGCTGGGTATGTGGCCGAATCCCACCTTACCAGAAATACAAGGGAGCTCTGCCCCTCTTTCCCTACCCGTTTACACATAATGGTTCATGTGGAGCATGGTTTGCTTTAATGTCCTCCTTAGACAGTAAGTCCAAAGTTTCCCAAGGCAATTGGATATGGGGGAACCTGAATACAGTCATGAATAAAGCATGTTTCCCAGACGCAGATGGTCTTCCCCAAAGGATAGGGACCGATCTAGAAAATGAAGTATATGAATTAGGTAATTTTTCCCTCAATCTCATGATTCTGAACGTCCAGTCCGAGACTAATTCTGACTTGTCGTTTATAACAGTGTTACCAGTGAAAGGCGAATTATGCGTTAGAAAGAATGGTTCAGTACATCTAGGACACAGTGATTGTAATACTGTGGTCGAATTCAGCGATAAAGGAAAGTCTACTTTCAAAGCCTCTCGCCATTCCTATTTTATTTGTGGTCAGACAGCTTATGTACATCTGCCCCTTGATTGGGATGGGACGTGTTATATTGCGTTCCTATTACCACCTGTTTTTCTAGCCCTGCCTGATTATCATCGAAATTCACGTCTTGTACATGTAAGACATAGAAGGGAGATCAAGTCCCCAATTGTCGATCAGACTGAGACAACATGGGAACAATATACAGATTTCAATAAAGGATTCTTTTTCTTTGTAGGTCCTGTCCAAAACAGTAAACTGATACGCAAATTAACCAGAACTTTGGAAGTAGTAGTGAATGAGACTACTTCTGCTTTAGGTAACCTGACCGAAGAGCAGTCTGCTATGAGACTTGTTGTTCTTCAAAATCGCCTTGTCCTTGACGTCATCCTGGCCGATAGGGGTGGGGCTTGTAGAGTGATCGGATCCAGTTGTTGCGTGTTTATTCCTAATAACGCGCCTTCCGTATATAAGGCCATAACAAGGCTCCACGAAATTGCTCACCTGATACACCAGAATCCAGGCACCTGGACTTGGTCCGGTTGGCTCTGGAGTGTGATATCCGCCTGGGGATGGAAAGTGTTATCATTCCTAGGATTAATACTGCTTATTCTATTCAGTTGTTGTCTCTGTCTGCAATGTGGGCCAGCGATTTGCGGCTTGTGCGCCACAGCTTGTATTCCCCGTCCCAGTTCACGTTCCCGTTCCCGAATGAAGAAAGAAGAGCAAATTATGTTATATGAACAGATAGATGGTCTCATGAGAATAGACATATCCTAAAGGGTGAAGTAGGGGCCAAGGAGGGAATGAGGAAATAGAAATTTTTAGGTAGCCAATGTGTGCCCCACTCGCACCCCATCCATACACACGTGCCCCATGTATGTCCTGTAATTCTTTTTCCGTGCCTGCCAGGAAGACGCATATGCATTTGAGTCCAACGTTAACATGTCAGTTATACAGTTCTCCAAGAAAACCACGTTAATTAGGCTTTTAGGCCTATGGTGCCAACGTCTTTACATGGTGCACTTTTGAATAAAGCACACGTTTTCTCCATGTTTTCTGGCTCAGCCGAGCCAGGCCCTTAATCGAGGCTCCGAGTCTCTTCTGTCTCTGAAAGCTGCAGTTTAGGTATGCATCCCTGACCTCTACCTTACATCCTGCCCAGACGAGCAATGCCCGGCTCGGCCTGGCCTGCCTGCCAAGACTGTATTTTGCCTACAGTTATCTGCTCAGCCTCCGCGAAAACACATTCCAGTCTAGTGAAATAGGTAAACACATTCCCGGCTGCAGAGCAATGGCCCCTGCCTTCCTGTCTCCATGCAAGTAATTTACTGCACCCGTTACCATGGTAGGCCCATGGCCTCCGTACTTTGCATGAAGATCCATATGCACGCACTAGCATTCAGTATTGAACGGCCTCTGCTCGAGAGACCTTTCGCTTCAGACACTACATCCTCTAAACACAAGATATCAGATATGCTATAGGTGCAGGTCGTTCTGACATCCCAGGCATTAGTCTCCTCTACTAGCGCTAAAGTCAAGTCCCCAGCTCTCCCCAGTTACACGTCATGCTCAGTTGCGCGTGCTTACGTGCCAAAGGTTTCTGCTGATCCTGCAAACATTCTCTAAGCATCCACCCACTTGTGACGTTTCTCTGACTTGTCAAGTGCACGCCTACGTGTACGCCTTCTTACACGCCTCCTGTTACGCACATGTGTTCTTATCTCTCTCTTTTCACCTGTTACGCCTACTGTATTCATTTCAATTATATGGTTTTACTATATATAATGTGTGATGTTAATAAAATGTTGAATATCCCTTCCTGAACCTTAGTGGTGATGGAACCTGATGTCCAGTGACTCGAGCCACTTAATTAAAGCCCGTATGACTCAGATTCTACGGACTCTGCCTCTCATTTGATTGAGCTATCCTTATTGTCATTTAATGTATAGAAAAATAGTCTGGTAATTTTATTTACCACAGATACTTGTATAGCGCACTACTCACCCGCAAGGGTCTCAAGGCGCTTGTACGAATACCGCTGTGGAACCCATCCTGGCTTTCCCTGGGAGGCGTCCACTCTTGGGCACCTCCAAGGTGGAGGCCAGGCATTCTTAGAGTTGTGGGGGCCGCTGTGGAGATTAAGCAAGCTATTGCCCAGATTTGCAGAGTGGGACTCCATGATTGGAATAGGCACCGAGGCGAGAATTATCAGGTCCGTGGAATTTTTTAGCTCAAGACCCGCCGAGGCGGGGAATGGAACGCTGGTCCCGGGCTAGACCTCTGCATCAGGGTCTGCCGCTCTAACCGTTGAGCCACACTTCTCCACATTATTTATCCATGTCCGCCACTGCTTCTAGGTGCTGATGCACCTGTAATCTAACTGCTTCTCCTTTGACGTTAGCAAGAATCATGTTGGAGACAATAAGGAACATGCCCACTAATCTCATCCCTAATTCCAGGGCTGTTTCCGCCCCATGCTCATCTTGAGCCTTCTTAAGAAGTGTTGGAAGCCCAGTCATGGAGGGGTTGCAAAAAAAGAGTGAATAAACCGCTGCAAATACCATCCCCCAAGTGGTGCAATCAGCCAGATTGGGAATAAGGCCTTTAGGTAAGATCACTGAATTATACATGTTAGGACTAATAACCATGCCATCACCACGCCCTGGGGACTGAGCGGCACCAGCCAGAGCTGTTGGTATATTACAAGACATATATTGTATGACACTTCTGTGTATATGAATTAAAGATGTGTGTAATTGTCGTAGCTATGCATGCGTAACACCAAGATCATTTGGATGAGGCATAAACCCTACCAAAACGGGCCACGTGGCCCGGTAGGCCAATAAGGGGCCTAGACGGACAACTGAAACAAGGTGAAGAAGAGCACCGTTAAACCATATGGTATGCTCCAAAGCTAACAACGGAACTTCAAGTAAATGATATGGACGGTAAATTTGTGGAACCGAGCCACGTTCATATTCATGAAAGAAATGATCATTTCCATCAACAGCTGGAAACTTAACCCAAGAGTAAAAAACTTTGAAGAGGAAAGCTGCGTCCGCCTCTGTTACAAATATAAAATCTGCTTCCGCAACCGGTACTCCATGTCTAGTCAAATGAGCAGTAACCGTGGCGCAGTTAGATGCAGCAATGTTAATTGGTTCTTCCATTATAAACACTGTAAAGTAAGCAAGGAAAACGGCAGTGCAACACTGGCTTGAGAACAAATAAAACTAAACCTTTTAAAATTCAAGCTTGAAAAACCTATAAAAGTCTAATATAGGAGGTAAACCCCTCACACCACGACGTCTCCAAAGCTGTAAGAGGGTATTGTGGACAAACACAAGAGCTACTCAGCGTTCTCGTTAATACGTACAGACCAAACGTTGGTGGCGCTATGTTGCAGGGATTCTGCACATATACAGAACAATGTGCAGGACTAAGGGACCTCGATGTATAGGGACTGTGCCTTCCTACCACCTTAGTGCCCATGAGCCCAGGACCGAATAGCTATAGTGTCTCACTCTCTCTCCTATACACTCAGAGAGAAGCAAATGATTAGACACCCAAGAACACAACACTCCCAGATCTCTCAGGAATCACCTTTTCACTCACACTCCCGTACCTGTCCACAATAAGATCTGACCGAGACACAATCATAGTTTAAAATGTTAATTTTAACTAACGTGCTCTAACATGCTGTATACATGGCACAAAAAGCAGAAAAATGCATACCACGAATATAGTTAGCATTGCAGCTAGTCCATACATCATAAAGGGAGATGTCATCATATAAAGACAATGTAGAAAGGACTATAGTGCCTAACCTCCCTCCTCTTGGTAAGAGGTATTATTATATATTAGAAGATCTCTGGGCTTTGTGAGCAGAACCCATACCTTAGACTATAGATGGTATTTCTACATCGTAGGTGCATGTGCTCTTCTCCCTGGACAGGGCCCTCTCCAAGTGTGTGTCACCTAAACCTGTATCCCCATAATATCAAAGTACGAGTCTCCGTCTGCAGCTGCATTGGTATGTTTTGTCTAGGTGCTAGGATCTGACCAGAACAGAATAACAAGGGGCATTGTTTATTGACCTTGCTCACAATGTTTAGACAAAACTCCAGGAACAAGCAGGGAATGAACACAGCAGACAGTTCTGATGTGAAAGGCATAAACAGTGTCTTGCTAAAATAAAGCCATGTAGTAACATGCGCAAAAGCCGCATCATGGCTGCAGAGCTCATGCTAACTTAGTGAAGTCGACAATGTCCCCACCGGCCACGTGACATGTTGGTCTTTTTACTAATTTCAGGTAGGGTCTCCATAATCAGTCTTTTTTTTCACATTTTGAAATGCTTTGTTTAATTAACAATCAAATATAGAAAAACAATTGCTTCTCTATTTGTACACTTTATTAATTGTAATGTATTCATTGTAATATTGAGCCTCGCGTACCCCAGAATGGACCATTCCGCAAGACCACTGTTACACTTTTGCTCACCTATCTCTGCCTCGGTCTGAAACTCACAAGCCATGCGTAAACTGAATCTACTGTCAGCCTTTGAAGTTGCCTACCATCTTTCCAGTCCCTGGTCACAGGCCTTCAATGGGTACTTGCTAATCTCAGTAGAGTCACAAAAATAAACTGTTCTGAATGTGACTATAAGCGTCTTTTAATGTTGATAAATTTAAGCTCTAAGGATGTGGGCCAGAGTCTTCTTTGTTAAAGGTGCAATATCCCAAAATTCACGCCTACTCTTCTGAAAGAAAGAATCAAACCTTTCAGCCTTTTAGAGACATAATCAGTCTTTTAATCCTGGCTTCACCAGAATCCGTCTGAGTGATTCTGCTTTTTTTGGCTAAAGAAGAGGGGAACCTGGAAGCAGAAGAGTTGATAGTGTCAAGAACCAATTTCTGACTTGGGGGTCTGTGGGATAAGATCTAGAGAAAGACATTCTGAACCAGTTAGGAGGTGCATGGAAACTCTGAAGAATCAGAAGGTGGACGCTGGGATTGCCCTTTGCAGCTGGGGCTGCAAAGCTCAGGCCAGCAGGGTCAGCGATTGGTTCCCCTTCCAGGCTATGAGAGGCAGCACCAGTTAAAATGACAGCAGACATGGAGTAATGTGCTTGGGAGTAGCAGTTGTTGGCTTTCTCCGCTTGGACTCAGTTTGCACCCTTTATTATTGTATTTTTAATTTCCTCATTTACCCTGGTAGTTAATTCCCTCTTAAGCAGGGATCTGCAGTTTTCTTTTCCCCTTCTGTTTCCCTACTGTCATGTGCTGTTCACTAGTCCTGCTTGACCGATGCGCCCTACCATTTTGATTCTCTGGCATCACCTTGTAGCTGGGGGACTAATTACAGTGCTTCCCCGCTCCAACCCTACTAAGCACCATATAGAGTTTAGGCTTTAGAATGATCCATGTTTATTCTATCGTGTTATATGCTTTCAATATAGGATCCCAAAGGTTTAGCGAGAAGATACGCTGGACCTCGCCTGTCTCTTTTTTTCTCTCTTTCTTGGTCTCCCTCTTTTCCCCTGCATAGCATTTATCATCGTGTGTGTTACTCATCACTAGGAAAGAGCACTATCTCATGGAGAGAGGCAGTTATGGAGAGAGGAGATGACCTCTTCTCCTGAGGAAGTGTGGGCAACCTCAAATTCTGACATGTAATAGAAGTTGAGCCATGTCTCCTCTTTCTCACATGCTTCTCCACATCTGTGTCAATTTCAATGAAGAGCAGCACTTCCCCAGTGGCTCAATTAAAAATGCTTACCTTTTACTCCTTACCCCTTTGTAGGGAAGGAAACCCAAGGTCCTCTACCCTCTAGATGCTGAAATGAATCCCACTCAATGTGTCCACAGTGCATGCACACTCTATCCAGCCTGAGCCTGGATACTGAATATGTGCATTATTCTAGTCATGGAGGTATACGCCAAGTCCGGTTCTCCTATCCGCTAAAACAAAGATCTAAAAATCTAAACACCTAACCACCCCTTCAACCCCATACAGGAAAGGGGTATAGGAGTAAATGGAAAAAAATAACACATCAAGTACATTAGGTCCAAACCTATCTTCTGTGGTCCTCATCTCAGAAAAAAACAGGAGGATGGTGGGAAAGCCAGCCTTCCTTTAGCACCCATATTGGGTGGGAGGATGAGGTTTCTGTGCCAGTATGTCCTGTGGCATGGATGTGGAATCACTTCACCAGCAATGACTGTAACGAAGATGAGGGATGCAGAGATAATGGGAATGTGATACAAATACCAGATACAAAGGAATCACCCATCAGAGAAAAGGGAAGAGGGAAATATGAATACAAGGATGAAAAACAAGGACGAGAATAACCATCAAGGATCAAACAAGACATAATATTTAGTGACTATGTTGAGCTTTACAAACAGTCGAAACTAAAGTAAACACAAGAAAAGTTGCTTCAGTAATCTTTTATATGAACATAGCAAATATGAGGCAGGGCATCACAAAACATGAATTAACACTCTCAAAGTGAATCATTTATGAGTAAAATTAAAACAAACTTGCTCAACGATTTGTTGTGTATCTATTGTCTCACTCTTGTTACTGTAATGAGAAAAACTCAATAAAGAATTGAAGTAAAAAAAAAAAGATAATGAAACCAGCTTGTTGCAATGTTTGGTAAATAACATGTCTTGTAAAATGTAGGCAAATACCAAATTTCAAAAGAATCAGTAAAGGGTGCACATGATGTAGCTGAGGTGGAAAGTCTCTGCTGCCAAGTTCAAAAAGGATGAAGCAGCTTTCAGCCTGATTAAGTGGCACAACATCCCAGGCTTCAACTCGTCAAGGTCACCCCCCCTCCACACACACACAATTTATCCTCCAGGATGGAGTGCTTCCTCCTGCATGAGGAGAGAAGCTCACAGTGCTCACTGGTTTGCATTGTTTTACTTTGAAGTCACAGGACCACTCTTTGACCCTCAAGAAACCGAGAGCCGGTAACACAGAGTGACCATCAGAGACTTAAGAAAACCTCAACCCTGGTTGTTTGCTTTCTTTGTTCTTTGTTTGTTAGATCCTGCTTCTTCGTGTTTTTTAAACCATCTTTTTTGAGTTTTTCAGTAGTGTGCAAACAGCATTTCAAAGCAAAGTCATGGTTTATCAATGACAAGGCATCAGGTTTTACAGGTAGTGATCACTGTGCATGTGGAGGTCTAGATGATTCTAAGTAGTAAAAGAAAGAAACATAATCAACAACCTCTAAGAGCATGACCCTGTGTCCCGGGGGTTTGGTGCAATCCTGCTTCTTTATGTTGTCTGGTTAGAGGCTCCTGCAGTATTCTTGGGATTGTGGCCTTCATGCTCCAGACATACCCATGGGATCTTTGCAATGCTTTGGAGGCCTCGTGGCAGCAATTAACCTTTCAATGATGCAGCAGGTGTTCAACACAAACTAGGTGGCTTTTAGATAAAACTCAGACAGTACCACCGAAATGAGGATATATTTAACCTCCAACCATGATCTGTAGCATCTTTTATCTTCTCTATCAGAAGCTTTCAACCTATGCATGAAAAGCCAAAGCCCTCCCACTAAACACATTTCACAACCCAGGTCCTCTTCCAACCTTTCTCCACAATACAGGAAAGTACAGGTATTGTACAAATATCTCCAGGGTCTTCTACTGTTTCACATCTCTAACCACATCTGATGGTGTCTCACCCAAACAAGCGAGATTTAAATGCACAACTACAAATACTCACTCCACAACCATCTAATAACACATCTATTATTAAATAGAATAGTGTGTACACCTTCTGCACTAATGCATCTATGCCTGGAAGTGTCTATCAAAGCATTGAATGTGGCAAATAAGGGTAACACTAATTTAATGATACAGCAAAACATTGTCTTCTTAGGATTCGGTGCAATGCGAATGAAACAAACATCACAAGTGCGCTGCATACAAAACTTGCAATGAATGATGACCTATTGCACCTGTCTGGCATTATCTAAACTGCACCAATGCCAGCTCTGCAATCTGCAGTCATTGGAAAATATTTTGCTCAGTCATCTAAGTGCACCCACACATCACCAAAATATCACATATAGGTGTTTGGTACATCCATACCATTTTTCCCATTCAAGTTATTTACTCATTTATTCATTAATTCCTTCATCCATGTATTTATCCATACATATCATTCAAAAGGGTGGACATCACCAGAGGGGCACATACTGGGTCTCAGAAAATCATTCCATTTGACCAGTTAGGGCCAAATGTATATGTAGGTGGGCTGCCTGTTTCTCCATAAGGGGGATGAACTAAATTACTCTTTTGCCCTGATGGAGGAGCCGCCTTCCTAATTTATAAATGCCCGTCAAGATGGCAGTCATTTCTTAAGCACTGGCAGGTTCCTGTCGATGCTGTTTACAGTTTAGTGCACAGCATATCTAATTTGCATTTCAATTAATTTCTTGTGTGAACCCCTGATTATTCTTATCAGTGTGATTTGTCATAAGTCACAATTGTGCCTCAGTGGGCATTTAAAAATAGTTTCTTTATAATCTGTATACAACATTTCAGTTTTTGGTGACCTTATCATGTAAAGGATGTACATTGATGCTCACTAGGCTGTGGCCCAACATTTCCCTATGAACCATTGGCAAGCTCTAAAAAAGCAATGTCAAGTATGGAAAAGAGAGATAAATATTTGTGTTTCTCGCTAAATCAGCATATTAAACTAAGACACATTTCTTTATCCATATTTAGCCCCATGGGAGCCTTGCTGTTGAATCTTAATATGTAGCTAGATTCAAGTTTTCTCACTCTTTTCTTGATCACCTCCCCTTATGGTGTTGGGTACACTGTCAATCACATAGTATCTCATGTATCTTTCCTCGTTACGGTGGTTTCTTGCAAAATGTCGTGCTACTGGGATTGTGGTGTCACGGTTTTTATGGCTCTTGGGTCTTGTAATATATGCTTGTGTACCGGACTATTTGTGCTATCTATGTACTGTAGTCCACAAAGACATTCCAAAACATAGATCGCATGGTCTGTCTTGCACTATAAGGCTTCCTTGATTGTGTGTGATATGGTTCCAAAGATGTTGAGTAGTGGGTTTTGTAATATGCCATGTTCAGGTGCTTTGAAAACACTGCATTTGCGAAAAGCTTGTCTGGCCCTCATCCAATTGCCTGTGTCTGGTTCTGCTAATGTATTTCTTACTAGGTCATCTTTCATTGACCTCACACTTTTGTAAGTAATTCCTAATCTTCTCAGAACCTGTTTGCCAATGAGTGGATCACTGCTTACTAAATAACAATAGTTATTGAGTACTTTGTGTACGATGTTATGCTGTTTGCTGTAAAGTGTGATTAATCTCATTTTGGAACTCTCCAGACCTTTCTTCTGTTTTTTGCATGGTTTAAATAGCACTGTTTCTTGTTTCAAAACACTAGCCGTATGAATTGCTCTCTCTACTACTTCTTTTGTGTCCTTGTTCCTTCAAACTCACAGCCATATTTTCTTTGGTTATTTTACATTTTCCATCTTTGCTACAGTTTCTGTACAATCTCAAAGCTTCACCATAGGGTATACTCGCCTTCAAATTGCTTGGGTGGAAATTGTGGGCATGTACTTCCATGTCGCTGGCTGTTGGTTTTCTGCAGACTTTTGGAGTGAAGTTTGCCTCCCTTCTTGACAACTGTTAAGTCTAGAATGACTACTGTTAATATTATGAATGAATTTAAGAGCACTCTCTTCACAGCCTTTCCTTATTATAATAAATAGATAATCAATAAACCTGGACCATAAAACCACATGTTTGTTCTAATTTTCATGAAATTCTTGCCTTAATACCTGTTCCTCCCACCAGCCCAGACGCAAATTTGCATTGCTGGGGGAAACGCAGGTTCCCCAGGCAGTGCCCCTCATCTATTTGTATCGCTGTCTCTCAAGCAACAAGTAGTTGTTCTCAAGACATAACCAGACCATTTATAATAGCATGTTGCTATGGTTAAAGAATGCTAATGGTCTCATTCCAAGAAAAATGCTTTAGTGCCCTTTGGCCATCCTTGCACCTGATACTAGTGTATAGTGATGTGACATCCATAGAAATTAATAAATAGTCATGTTCCCATGCTATATCCAAGATCAATTTCAACCAGAGCCATGGATGTAAGATGGAAAATTCTTTACATATTCCTGTAAAAATAGTTAACATACTTTGAAGTTTTTCTATTAGACTGCCTCTGGCAGAGGTTATCGGATAACCAGGTGATTCAGTGGGATTTTTGTATATTTTCAGGGTTCCATATATGACCTGTGTTTAGGACTCCTAACTTTAGGACTCCTAAACTGAGAAAAATCCTAACTTTAAGACCTTTGGGATTCACAGAAGGCAATTAGGAGTCAGAATGTTAGGAGTCCTAATTTTACTACTCCTAAACTGAGAAAAATCCTAACTTTAAGACTTTCGGGATTCACAGAAGGCATTTAGGAGTCCTAAAGTTAGGAGTCCTAACTTTACTACTCCTAAACTGAGAAAAAGCCTAACTTTAAGACTTTCGGTATTCACAGAAGGCATTTAGGAGTCCTAAAGTTAGGACTCGTAACTTTTGTGGATACAAAATTTAATAAGTGCCTTCTGTGAATACCAAAATGAGTAAGTGCCTTCTGTGAATACCAAAATGGTAGTAAGTTTAGGATTTTGTCTTAAGTTAGTTCTGTGAATCGGGTCCCTAGTTTCCATGCTTTGATTTTCCTACAACTTTGACCAATCTTCATGAAATTTTCCCTAAAAAGTGTCAAAGTAGGTTCTGTGTGTCATGGAAAGATTGGGGGTGATCCGTGCAGTGGGTATGGAGAAATAGAAGTGTGATAAAAGTGTGCGTTTGTAATGTTAATTCCCTTAGGAACGCATTGTCGAACCAACAGGCCAAGCCCATGGCAGAATTACACCAAATTTGGCAGAAAGGTAGATGTCGTTTTGCACAGTGTGCCTTTTGTTATTTAGTGCAAATCCCTCCATTAGTTTATGAGAAATTTAAGCTGAAAATGATTGCTATATCTCTGGCTCGCAGAGATTTAGCAATGAATTGCGAATGCATGCACCAAAGGAAATGCTCTAATTGGCTGGACGCAACCTGAACAGAAAGGTGCAGCCGGCATTTTATCATCCGGGAAAAGTTGTGTGAAAGCTAACATAATGGATCAGGGTGGAGATACACTGACCCCATGTTAGAGAAATGGGTGTGTTAGTGAAACAAGTTATGTGTTTAAAATAGACTTTTTTAATCACGTGCAATTTTCGTGACAACGCTGCAACCGCCAGAGCGGCCCTCCCCATGTACCATCATGGGGACATCTCGACTACTGACATTTTCACAAATATTTATGGAAATATGCAAAAAAATTAAGTGAATCAATAATACACATTATTATAGAGATATTGAGAGTCTGATAAATGTTTTTGTAGTTATTTAGATAGTGAGTTATCTAGTGTGATGATTAGAATTTTTTATAAAGTTATATTGTTTTATGTGGTGGGGGCTGTTGAAGTCTTATTTTTGCTTTCCACTTTCACTTCCGATGACATCACAATTTCCTGCATTATCGCGAAAACGGCCAATAGTTTTTAGAAAAAAGAAAATTAACAATACTTCAGGTACTAGGGTTGCTCTGACAAGAGCCTTTATGTTGAATGTGTGTTTACAACAGCTTCACATAAGAACGTGTACAGAGTTTCAGGTTACTTCAAAACGCCCTGTTGCCTTCGTCTGTAAAGTGCACTCTATCATTTCTATAAATTCGATGCGTGTCAAAACGCAGATTGTTGTTATGGATACATCCCATGTTATGGTCTCTGAGGAAAGCAGAAACAGTTTTATTAACATGTTTCGTGACTTCGTCAATCTGTGAACAGAATTGATTTGACCACTTCCATTTCTGTTTTTGGCTTAAATGAGGGGACACCGAGACATTTTGAGGGAAAAGTGAGGAAAAAGAGACATCAGTTCTGCAAAGGTTTCTTTCATTTGGATTTCCATCCCTACCCCAGTCAATGAGCCTAGGTCATTGCCACCACAGTGCACAATCATGAGGTGAGGAGCTAGGGAATCCACAATGGATTTAACCAAAGCAAGCAACTGATGAAACTTTATCCCTCTCTGGCCAAACCTAGTAACCTTCACATTTCACATCCCAAGTCCCTGTTAATACCTCTGCTTTCTTGCAGACTCTTTAGAAAAGCTGTTGCACAAAATCCACACTCTAAACATTTTGTAGTGAAGGAGAAACAGCAGTCAGGGAAAGACTAAAGCTGAATGAGGTAGTTTTCCAAAGGAAAAGCAGTTAAAATGGAGGTGTTTTTTGAAAGAAAAAAAAAATATATATATATATATATATATATATTTTCTTTATTGGTGTAGGTAAACAGCAATGATGCGTTTCGGGCTCTCGAGCCCTTGATCACATGCAGAACGCTTGAACCTTTCTTTGTTTTTATAATAGCATTGTACGTGCATGCCCCCAAACATTCTCCTTGCCGGTCATGTGACCATAGACCATGTAAAAATACTGTCCACACGTCTTCATGGAAGGTAACATGAAACCTTATCGTTTTGTGCAATTGTACAGTTTCCAAATACATAAATGTATTAAAAACCTTAAAACAACACATATTGAGCAGCATGTTGGTGACCACTTCTTTCAGAGTCATTAATAAGTATACAAACAAATAAATCAGCATAAATGCTTGCAAACTTTCAATCTTCCTAAAAAATCTCTATATATATATATATATATATTTCATTGGATGCTGTCAGCTTGAAAGTGAATAATATTAGGTGGTGTGTTGAATACCTTAGAAACAAATCCTATTATTGGTTGTTGTTTACAAAAACATGTAATACAGACAAGGATATACTTTTGAATCTGTGGAGTAAACTACACTTGCTGATTCTTGTTTGGAAGTAGCATCGTCCTTCTAGAATGTGGTGTGAACGTGGGCCCTACTGGTTCCACTGAGTTGCTAGGTACACTAAGCTAAGATTGAATTGGGGGGGAAGGGTGTTACACCATTTAAGTAATGGCAAACTTTAATTTCCAAATCAGGGCTATGTAATAGTTGTCCAGTATTTACATTTTAAGAAACTGAAACTAAATATAGATTTGGACTCTTTTTTTCGCGATTACTCCACGATCATCGCGGAAACAATGCATACATGCAGAGACAGGAGCATCGTTTTGAAACAGAGGCGAAGGGTTAACAGATGCTAATCATTCATAAGTGGAGATGCCCTAGTCTAAAATGAAAGACATGATTTCATTTGCTTGCTTTCTCATGATCACAGAGTGGAAAGTTGAAGAGGTTGCCATTTTATAGTTGCTTTCTATGATAGTGGTGTACTATTCTACTGCTTAGTTTTTACAAATCTTAACTTTGTTAAAACTATCAAGAAAGAGCTAAAACATCAATATAATCTACAAACTCAATTCACTGGTATGTATCTAACTTTTTAATTATTTAAAAAATATAGATTAGAATTGAAGATGTATGTGGGAGTTTGATTAAAATGACTAACAGTTATGTGAAAAAACTATATCAGATGAACTGTATCTGGCAGCGGGTATGTGTTTAAGATGTTAGTACTGTTGAAAATTGCCATGAGCAATGCCTTAAAAAATGACAATATTTTAAATGCCTAAGCATGATGTGCAGAAGAGATACATCTATTTCAATAGCATTCTGGGAGTTGTGGTAGTTTTAGTCACATTACTAAACAGGAGTAATGTAGTCAGAGATCAAAGATAAGAACATGAGCGGTGTCTGTATATGAATTATAAAGTAGTAATACTAGTTAGGTATGTATTAGGAAGTATTTTTCAATGTGGTTTTTAACTTACATGACTGGTTTGCATATACTTAAATGGTGAGATATTGTTTAGTGTAGTTATAGATAGTTATATATACGGTGAGACTCAGAGTTTACTTAAAGATGCAGAGAACTATATATTTTTGGAAAGATGTCTTAGAGGTGTATATCTATTATGAAATCACATATATGTTTACATGGTGAACTATGTTCTTCAAGGTTGTTAAAAATGTCATATATATGGTGAGGGTGATTTATTTCTTTAAACATGCTGTGTTTAAAATTGAGGAGGGTTAATATTGCAGAATGTCTCTTGAGAGTTCTTGTGCTAGCTTCACTTGACTTGTAACTTTTCTTTGAGAAATGCTGAATATAAGTTTCAAAGACTCAAGAAATATTTGTGAAACTATGTAGGTATGCCAAGAAGAAACCAATGTTGTTCCTATATACTTAGGGAATCATGCAGGAATTACAGGTCCTCTGACCCATCTCTGCTGTGACTCCAGCATCCTCTGCGCTCTCATACCCAGACACAGCAACAACTCCCAGCTCTCAATGCCAAGCAACACCCAAGGCCCAATCTCTTGCCAACACTGCTGCACCTTTACCCACATGTGGACCGCAGCACCAGCTCCCAGCCTACTGGATGCCAAAGCACACAAACCACTGAACTGCATCCTTCTCAATTTTCTGCTCCCAACACAGGCACGCCATAGAAATTTGGGACCTCTTCAACACCCACACGCCTGAGGTGCCCTTCCTGGACCAATGCCAATTACGTGCCCGACATCACAAGCGCCATCCCGACGGATGTAAGATTCTAAGAAAAAACCGCCCACCCACCCAGGAAGAGGCATCACTATTGTCCACAAAAGCTCCCTCCGCATGACAACCACGATCCCCATGGAACATCTCCACTTCCAGATCAAGACCAACCTCAAAATGACTCTCCTCGGAACCCTCATCTACAGGCCACACGGCCCACGCTCCTTTCAACAGCACCATCGCTGACGTAATCGCACCACACGCCCTCACCTCCACAGACTACTTCCCGCGCTGGGATACTTGCTCAGCGCCAGGATACTTGCTAGTAACAGAGCGCGTTACAAAAGTCTTTATAACATAACATAACTCGGAGACCTAAACTTCCACCTGGACAACCACAATGGTGCCAACATCAACGCCCTGCTAGAGAACCTCGCAAACATAGTACTGAAGCAACTTGTCACTGCCCCAACACACACAGCAGGACACAAAATCGACCCTGTCTTCGCAGGAGGAAACAGCATCTCCTAGAGCCACACCACGGAACACCTCTGGACAGACCACCATTGCATCCATTTCTACTTTAGAAAACCCACCATACACAAGCACTCCACCTCCCCCACAGAAGCTGGAACAAAGTCACAGAAGAACAGCTCATATCCACCCTCACCAGCACTCTACTTTCAACGACGCCAGGCAGTTACACTGCAGCAAGCAACCTCCACTGCGGGATCACCAACTGCACTGACATACTCGCCCCTCTCAAGAAAGCTACAGGACAACACAATAAGAAAGCATGCAGGTTCACCCCTGCACTCCAAGAATCCAAGCTCTTCTGCTGACCACTTGAAAAGGCATGGAGAAACAGCAAAACCTCTGAAACATGCACGGCCTACAGCACACCACCAACTCATCAAATCCACAAACAAGAAATTCCTCCTAGACAGAATCCTCACCATTGCCCTCAACTCCAAGGTACTCTTCTCCATCATACAGGAATTTACCAAACCCAGTAGCGAAACAATAGATGTTCTACTCTCCCAAGACCTCTGCATCAGACTCAGCTCCTTCGATCACCTCAAGATCAAGACGCTCTATGACAACTTCAACAACCAAGACCTCTTCATCGCCTCAACCTCCACCCCCAGCGATGCCACCCAACAGACCCTACTCACTTGGACCCTTCTCACAACAGAAGACACCTTAAAGTACATGAAGAGCATCCATTCTGGAGCACCCTCAGACCCCTGTCTTCCCCACATCTTGCACAGGGCCACCTCAGCCATCACACCAAACTACGCTGGACGATCAACTGCTCCCTCAAGAGCGCCTCATTCCCTGATGACTGGAAGCATGCCAAAGTCAACCCCCTCCTGAAGAAACCCTCTGCAAACCAGACTGACTTCAAGAACTTTAGGCTCATCTCAATGCTTTCATTCGCAGGCAAGGTCATTGAAAAGGTTGTCAACACCCAGCTCGCAAACTTCATTGAGGCTAACAACATCCTAGACATCTCCCAATCTGGATTCCACAGTAACGACAGCACTGAGACCACCTCATCTCGACATCTGCGCCCTCCTGGACCAGGGCCAAATGGCAGCTCTCATCCTCCTGGGCCTCTCAGCTGCCTTTAACACAATCTCCCAATACACACTAGCCACCAAACTCCACAATGCTGGCATCCGAGGAAAGGCCCTAGACTGGACATGCGTATTTCTCACAGGCAGAACTCAGCAAGTCAGACTCCCACCCTACCTTTCAGAACTCACAAAGACCATATGTGGAGTTCCCTCAGCCCCACCCTCTTCAGCATCTACATGGCCCCACCTCGCAACCATCATCATAAACCACTGGCTCAACATCGTATCCTACCCCGACGACACCCAGCTCATCCTCTCATTCACCAAGGAACCCAACATCGCCAGTCACAACTTCCAAGAAGGGTTAAAAGCTGTTGCAAACCTGGATGAAGAAGAGTTGCCTGAAACTCAACTCAGAGAAAACAGAAGTCCTCATCCTTGGCTCCAACCCCTCAGCATGGGATGACACCTGGTGCCCCCCCCCCCTCAGAAATCCCCCCACCCCGACAGACCATGCACAAAACCATGGCATCATACTGGACTCATCGCTCACTATGAACAGCCAGATCAACGCGTATACTCGGCCTGCTTCAATACCCCCACATATTCTGAAAAACATTCAAATGGATCTCCTCAGAATCCAGAAAAACGGTCATGCAGGTTTCTCTTCACTAGCAGACTGGACTACAGCAACGCCCTCTATGTAGGAATCAACAACAGACTCCTCTGCAAACTCCATCTAGAATGCTGCAGCCAGACTAATCCTAGACATCCCAAGCCACAACCACATCACCCAACTCTTCGATCTCCACTGGCTCGTCATCGGTAGAAGAATAACTTTCAAGCTCCTCATGCACGCATACAAGGCCCTCCATAACATCAGGCCAGCATACCTAAACAACTTCCTCCCCTTTCACAACCCAAAGAGAAACCTTCAATCAGCCATCCTCTCCCTGGCCACCATCCCATGCATCTACAAGTCCAGAACGGGTGGAAAGTCCTTCTCCTACCTTGCAGCCAAGACCTGGAACGACCTCCACCTCCACCTTTGGCAAAGCCCTACACTGATCCAATTCAAGAAGGACCTCAAGACCTGGCTGTTCAAATGACCCCAGCACCCAACGGAGCCGCACCCCACCCCAAGCGCTTTGAGTCCCTCACAGGTGAGTAGCTACGCTTTACAAACCTCTGACTGATTGATTGATTTATATAAAAGTATACGAAGATAGTTGAATGGGAGCAGGTTGATTTTGGGTCACTGTGTTCTTAAAATTGGAGAAAGTTACTTCATGCAGATCATGTTGTATCTAACTCTACTGCTCCTTTTCCAGCTGCATTGATTGTTTAAACTTTAATAAGTACTTATTGAGCCTGGGGAGCCCGGTCGCGTTGTTTTGTTTAAATCATTATCATTAACTGTGAATCTGTGCTGCTCTGGACTCTAAGGATTCTGATATAAAATAATACCGGATACAAAAGAAGGAGGAGACAGTTGGTGGCACTATGGGAAGCATTAAAGAAGCATTGGGAAGAGCAGCATGCACAGAGATAGAATTGTTGAAATTAATAAGGGTTCTTGTACAGCCTGAGGAAGGCACCTGCATTGTCATGTTTATTTAAAGAGTAGGGCCAGGATGTGCAAGGCAGCCGCCAAGTCCTTGTTAAATAAGAATGAAAACAATAAAGCAAGAATAAAAGTTTAATATGAGGGCACTGCACATCTGCTTCCATGGAGGGACTTTTAGTTCCCATCGACTGGTGTCCTGTGCTCAGCTGTTTGTTTACAACAAGCACCATTTTCTTTGCTATTGGTTAATGGAGAGTTAGGTGAGGGACACTAACCAGTCTGTTAAACTGTTGAATTTGAATTTGAAACTATTACCACAAGGGTTGGGAAAATGGTCTTATCACGACAACACAAGCAGAACAGAATCTCACAGGAGGAAAATCCCTTTACAGGGGATCGGGTTGCGCCTACTGTGCACTGAAAGAAAAATTCTGAAGTAAACAGTACGGAATATGTTGCAAGATAACTTACCCACATGAGAGTCACAGGTCACATTGTCAACGGGTGTATTCACATTGCCTACTTGAGGCCAATCAAATTGTACCAAAGGCATGACCCTATTCTGATTGGTTAAAAGGATGAAAAATGTAAATACTGCAACAAAAGCACTCTGCATGGCATCCCTTTCATTCAAAAAGAATCTGTGTTGGCACTATTCTGAATTACCACCAATCCAGACTCGCTGTCGGTTAGGCGCACTTCCTTAGACTATTTTTTGTGTCCGATTGGCATGGGCAACCTAAATGTTGATGACTTTTTCTTAAAATTTGGATAAAAACGCCAAATTTCACCGGCTTTATCTTTTGGCAAAATTGGTGCCCACTCCTGAATGGGACCCAGCCCCAAAATAAACCACAGTGTGCAAGCGCAATGTCAGACTTGATGCTTGAATGCCATATTTTACCATAATGGATATACAAAAGTCCAGATAAGATGAGGGTCAAATTGTGGCCATAAAAGTCTGGCTGGAGTCTTTACAGATCTTAAAGACACCACTGACTATGTAAGTGAACCATATTTAGGTTTAATTATGTACATTTCTCTAATTTGTATGGCTGCTATGTTAACATTAACAGTAAACATTGGCCCTTTAAAAAAAGGCCTCAGACCCATCAACCTGGATGTAAGGCTTGGTATCAGGGGAGTGATCCATTGACTTCTGTGTTGGGATGGGGCAGTTCACGTCTAGCCAGTGGTGTGAATGCATCCTAGTGCTGCAGGTTCAAGAACCCAAACTGAGAGACCCTCCAATTTACCAAGACTATGATATGGAGACAACCCACTGCTTTCACTGACAGGCCAAGCTATGTCAAACAATGATGGTGTAAACGAGATGTGGTTCCCTTAAGCATAAAAATATAATGTGCCCTCAGCCCACATAGAAAGAGGAAGAAACGAGGAGAACAAAATATATTTCTCATCGTTTTGCTTCTACTTGGGAGGCGTATCCTTTTGAAGCATTCCCAGGTTTACAATGTCTTGTAAATCTGGGAATGTGTCAAAAACCATAGGATTTGCGTCGGAACACCCATTGAACTCCTACCCAGGGCAGAGTAACTCAACGCAGTGATTTGCACTGCGTAGCATTACCCCAGATTTTTGGAACCACTCAAGAGCCATACAAAATGGCTTTGCATGGTTTCAAAAATCTGATGGAAGGTTTGCATTGCTCTTGCACAATTATGCGTGGTGCAAGAGCGACGCAAACCAGGTCATAAATATGACCATAAGAATGTCTAATTCTCCAGTGTCCTAATTATGAATGGCTGCTTAAATTGCAGCACCTGTGCAATCACCTGTTTGCACAGCTGATGGATAAATGAGTAGGTCAAGGATTTTCTGCTGCTTCATATCAACAAGTCAAACCTCCTGGAATTTACTGGGAGGAAAAAGCCCAGAAAATGCTACAATATGCGGAATTTGGTGTAGTAAGCACCAAAAGCCACAAGTTAGTCCTCATTATCATAGGAAGATGTATAATTGCTGTTATTTGTCACATCGTATAAATAACAATCCCCAGGGTTATTTATCAGGGCACCTCCAGGTCCTAAAAGACCCATGATTCCATACTGCCCCAGGTCATTCTCAACCTCTGCATGGACACACTTGGGGCTCTACTCACAGATAACAGAACCAAGGATCACCAATGTGCCTTTGGTGTATAATTATACCTGAAGGTCTCCTTTCTTTCAAACATCCAAGGCTTCAAACACTTCCACGTCACTTCAAACACTGCCATACCACCACAAACACTGCCATACCACATCAAAAACTGTCACAACACCTAAAAAACTGACACACCACTACAAACACTGCCAAACCACCTCAAACACTGCCACAACACCTCAAACACTGACACACCACACCAAACACTGCTATACCACCTCAGACACTACCATACCACCTCAAAGACTGTCACAACACCTCAAACACTGACACGCCACCACAAACATTGCCAAGCCACCTCAAATACTGCCACAACACCTCAAACAGTGACAAACCACACCAAACACTGCTATACCAACTCAAACAATACCATACTACCTCAAACAATGTCGCAACACCTCAAAAACAGGCACACCACCACAAACACTGCCAAACCATCTCAGCCACTGCCACAACACCTCAAACACTGCCACAACATCTCAAACACTGCCTGCACATCCAGACCTGGATATCTAGTGCTAATCTGAAGTTCAACCCAACTGAGACAGAATTCCTGTTATTTGTCAAGAACAACAAACTTTAAGCAGTACACCCCTGGCTCAATGTCATGAACCTTGACGTCTTCCAACCGCAACTTTAACTGACTATGAAGTCACTTAGATTTACTGTAGATACCAACCTCACTATCAAGGAACAATCTGCCAAAAAAGAAAGATGTTGTGGCACCAGCTCTCTCTTCTGAAGACTGAGAAACAAGTTCTTCTTAAAAGCTACTTCAGAACTGCTTCAAGCCCATTTGCTCTTGCAACTAGATGGTGGTAACACCCTTCACAATGGGCTCCCTGATTCCAAAATGGCAACCAATAAGATACTTCTATATGCTGCAACATCTGTCATCAGAGCCTGAAGAAATATAATCACATCAGACACATCCCTTTAGAACTCCATTGCACCCACCTCAGTGCAGGTCCACATCATGTTCAAAAGCAATGGCATCATTTACATAGCCATCGTGACCAAAAGCCCCACTTATTTTACTGACAAGCTAATGATCTCAGAACATCGGCTGCCAGGACTCCATCAAAATGCAGACTAAGGGCCTGACTTAAAGTTGCCAGATGGGTACTCCATCACAAAGGTGACAGATATCCTGACGCCTTAAATTAAGTCCTGTAGTATATAACACACTTGTAATAAGGCGGAGGATAACTGTCACATTTGTATTGGAGTAACTTGTCTGCCAAATTGTAAATCAGGCCCTAAGAAGTGCAACAAAGAAAAAAAGGTAGCATGCCTTTTCTACTAATTCATTCTGATTCTGGAACAATATCACATATGCATAAGGACTGCCTCAACCCTGCTCCAATTTAGGAGAGAGTTGGAAATGCACCTCTTTAGAGAGCAATACATCAAAATGTAATAACTGTCCACAGACTGGTTACCTCTCCTATGACTAGTTGCCTGTATGCTAGTCTTTGACCATTGCAGTACTGCCCTGTCTTTCGGCTAGGGTCACACTACAGAAATACAACATACATACATGCATACATACATACATACATACATACATACATACATACATACATACATACATGAAAACATCAGGTGCATTATCCATCACAATAATACTAATGCACTCATAATTAAATCCAAAGTACCTTAAGGATGACAGACAGCAGTGCTAGATGCTCTCCCATGCTCCATGATGCAGCTGAAGAGAACTTGCACCTCTGGAAATATGGAATGAGAAATGCAGTTGTATTTCATTCAGGAACATAATCTTCTAAACTTCAACAGCAAATACTGAGGGGCTTATTTATGAGGCTTTGCAACACTTTAGCGCTTTTGTTGCGTCACTTTTTGTGATGCATGGGCAGCGTAAAACATGCCTACTGTTGCGCCCTATTTACAAAGTAACGCATCTAAGGAGATGCATCACTTTGTAAACCCCTGCGCTACATTATTCCTGCGTCAGGTATAATGTATGCAGGATGGGCGTTCCCACTTAAGTAAGCCTCGTAGAAGTGACGCAGTGAAATCTACCAGATTTCACTGCACCACTTCTAGGGTGCAAATGCATCAATATCTTACGCCTGCCTCAAAGCAGGTGTAAGACTGACGCAGGCCCTTTTATATGGGGCTTTCCCCATGTGAAATGACACATTTCAAGAGTTGCATAACTTTTGTGACACACTTCCGCAATCTGTCACTTTTGCAACATACAGATACATCAGAAATACTGACGCATCTGTAACTCCTTACGACATAATGCGTCATACAGTAAATATGAGGCATCAATCATGTCGCAAGGGTGCACTAAGAAGTGGCGCATCACTGCTTTCACGCAGCGATGTGTTACTTCTCTTAAATGAGACCCTGAGAATCCTGGTTATACCACTCACAAAGATTACATAGAGTAAATACAAATACCACACCGACCCTGTGGGAGTGCTGCTTCCGTTTGCTTGCCTGTTTGTTTGCGCCTTCTCCGGCCACTTCGCCACCACGCCTCGCGGCCCCCGCTCCGCGGGAGCCGCTCGAAGGCGAGAGACTTTGTTGGGGATCCAGCCCCGGTTTCAGGATGTGCTTGGAGCACCAACGCCACTCCAGGGACACCACAGCAGGACACCCAGCACTGAGGCAGGACTGCGAGGACCAGCGTGCCCAGCGGCGCTGATCGGCCGCATCTGGTCCTCTTCCCGCCCCCTCCACCGTAAAAACAGCGCGGTGTGAGTGCTGCCTGGGATTCCACACCGACCCTGTGGGAGTGCTGCTTCCGTTTGCTTGCCTGTTTGTTTGCGCCTTCTCCGGCCACTTCGCCACCGCGCCTCGCGGCCCCCGCTCCGCGGGTGCCGCTCGAAGGCGAGAGACTTTGTTGGGGATCCAGCCCCGGTTTCAGGACGTGCTTGGAGCACCAACGCCACTCCAGGGACACCACAGCAGGACACCCAGCACTGAGGCGGGACTGCGAGGACCAGCGTGCCCAGCGGCGCTGATCGGCCGCAGCTGGTCCTCTTCCCGCCCCCTCTACCTGTTCATTTCCCTGATAAGCAGTCATAGCAACGCGCA
Organism: Lissotriton vulgaris; assembly: GCF_964263255.1. NCBI lineage: Eukaryota > Metazoa > Chordata > Amphibia > Caudata > Salamandridae > Lissotriton > Lissotriton vulgaris. Next base: position 100,794,153 of record NC_141689.1, on the reverse strand, counting down.
CGCGGGACGCGCGCGGGGCAAAGGTCGGGGCGAAGACCGGGCAAAGAGCGGGCCGTTTGAGGCCGTTCGAGTACGGCAGAGTCCGGCCTAGGCCTACCCCCCCTGGTCGATTAGAAGGCCATAGAAAATGCCATTAAGATCAGGGAAGGAACGTACTGTCCAAATCAATACCACCAAGTGCGTCGTGTCTGGCCCCCTAGACGCTTTCATAACACGGGCCACTGGAATCCTGGAAAAGGAAATTGCCATGGTAGAGAAAAGACTCTCAATAGACCTTATCAGTGGAAAGCGATCATCACTGGGGGCCCTAGCTACATCCATCTCCCCTGCGCCCTCTGCCCCACATGCTGCCTTTAACTGCGTCCATACCACCTCTACGGACGCAATAGTCCATCTAGAAATCATAGGGGGAAGTCCAACAGGGGATACTTCAAGGGAAGAAAGGCATAGTATAGACGCTTCCCAATGTCGCCAGGGGGATGGGGATGATGATAATCATTCCTTGATTAGTGGGGGGCTGATACTTAGTCAGCCTTCTGGATGTCTTCCCCTTAATCACTCTGATATGTCTAATCCTGCCGAAATCACTAACCATCCTATACCTAATCCTGGCCCCAACACTAAGAAGAGAAAGCTGGACTCTAGATTGTCGGGGGAAAGAGACTTAAAAATCTCTAAAGTAAACAAAGTCCAAGATGGTGGGAGACAGGGGTCTGAGCTTCCCCCAAACCCCTTAATACCCTCTGTATTTAATAACATGTTATGTCCTTCCCTTTCGGCTTTGGGCTCTTCAAGTACCTGCCCCATGTGCCTTAATAGTGACGAAGTTTTGTTAGCAAAAATGGAGGCCATGTTTAAAACATTACTCTTACCAGTCCTGGAGTGGACTAGGCTCATGACCTCAAAAATTGATAGTATGGAGGTTTTGATTAACTCAAACCATACGATGCTACAAACACTACTTGGTTCTAATAATACGGGTGCCATTAAAACATCAACATCTACTAAGGCCACTAGTAATAACAATATGGAAAAGGGTAAAACACTTCCTAATAAAACCACAGGAACGAATAGTACCATGCTTAAAGGGGGTGAAAAACCTAATATTACATCTTCCAAATCAGGTGCTAGCATTCACGCCCAGGCACCAAAGCCCCACTCGAAACCAGCGGCTAAACAAAATACTGGTGGGCGCCAAACCATGGGTCCTCCCCCACAATCTACTTTAAATGTTGCCCCCCCAAGTACCCCAAGAGTTCAACGTACTGCCTCCACCAACCATAGGGAGGGGGGACGCAAAAGACCAACTATCCCTAGTGTCGATTTACCACCTGAAGCAGCCCAACACACCATCGTTTTGACAGGTGTAGAACCATTAAAACCGGGTGCCAGGGAGTCTTATGGCGACCTGTGCAATAAAGTTATTTTTTGGTTGAATAAAAATCGCCCGTTACCCCCCTCCACTCCTACGGAGATATTATATGTGAGGAGAGTAGACTGGGTGGGGCATGAGTCAAAAGACTTGGAAGGAGATTGTATCCTCATCTCGTTTAAAGATTCGTGGGTGATAGATGCCATCCGACGAGAACCAAGGTTTGCAAGGCAGGGGGATGTACAAACACTAGCCTTATCATATGTTTATCCACACAGGCAAATACCCCCCCAATCCTACCCTTTATTTCGCAAGGGCCCTGCTGTAAGACACCCCCTGGCATTAACTCCGCTTGACTGCCAGTGCCCCTTTCTCTTTAATCACTTTGGACCCCTCTCTGGCCTTGAGGCCATTGATTGACTCAACGATCCATCTAGTGAGTCTTTGCTTGGTAGCGCAGTAGCCCAAGAGTCCATTGAGCATAGTATGGTGTGCCCAAATCAAACCAGCAATCGAGTAGATGAGGAAGGAGGTCAAGCCTCTCTGTTATCTAGCCCTCTACCATATGCAGCTGTCCAGGGGAACTCGACCAAGGATAACCTCATAGTTCCAGTAGATTGTGCTAAGCACTTAGTGGTTAAAGACGATAAAGGGACGTCTCAGGGATTTGTACAGCCCTTACAACCTTCGTTGCTGGACAATTTGAAAGACCACTTGAAAATCTTGTCCTGGAACATAGCGGGTATCAAGGCGCGCCTTGCTTCTACTGACTGGTCGAACTTTATGGACAATTATGATATTATCCTGCTGCAGGAAACGTGGGCAATGGAGCCTGTTCACAAGTTGGGCTATATTAACTTTTTTAAACCTGCAACTAAAGGGGGTAAAGGGCGGGCCTCAGGCGGTCTGTTGATTTGGGTGAAACAATCCTTGGGTTTCTATCCAACTGAACTTCCTGTGGAGAACTTGGATCTCCTCTCCATCATAATAAACAAAGGGAATAAGCAAATCATGAACATTGTTAATATCTATGCTAGAGGTCTGCCTGGTGGTCGAAGCCCACCCTTGTTGAACTTTATTGACCATATAACCACGGAAATGGACAGAGGCAATATTACTATTCTTGCTGGTGATTTAAATTGCACCATAGAACCTTTGTTTGATATGGGAGACACTTGGACTATGGCAGACGATTCTGTATGGGGTATCCCGGACTTACAAGTGGATAAGAGGGCAAAAGCAACAGAGGCGGCAGTATCTTGGATGGCATTTTGCTTACAAAATGGGTTCCGTGCATGTAACGGCCGCTCTGCCTCGGAAATCAAAGGAAACTGTACTTTCGACAATGGGCAGAGGCAGAGCCGCATTGATTACATCTTACTGAACATGGAACATTGGTCGTCACTAATCGACATGGCAGTACTACAGCGTCCAGAAAGTGACCACAATCCGCTGTCATTGTCGTTGAAGATACCGAGTCTAAATAGACAGGAGGAGCCATCTGTCACCTATACAGGGGACGCCCAACTTACCAATGACAGGAGGAGACTGAAGTGGTCCCGGGTCATGGAAGACGAGTGTTTATTGGACAACATTAATGTTGTGGTAGAAAATGCGCTTAATGAAATGTCGCAAATAGATTTGATGGGGTGGATCCTGGACTAGCTAACAATGTGATGGGAGTACATATTAAATGCTTTGACCATTTAAAAACTCTTCTTTCCCTACCGTGTGGAAGTGCTCCTACTAAAACAAATCCTTTGCCCCAAAAATGGTACAATAGGAAATGTAGGGAGGCACATGCAGCTCTCATTTCAGCCATTAAACCTCGGGATATGGTTGGAGTGAAAGCTGTAAGGCTCAATTACAGGAAAACCCTTAGAGAAGCAAAACGGGAGTGGGAGGATAAGTTCTGGTCAGACCTTCTGGAGGCATCTTCCACTAACAACCAAAAAAGGTTTTGGGATTTGGTTAATTGGGGAAAAAATGCGGACTCTTCTACCCCGGGAAATAATGTGCCCCTTGAGGATTGGGTATCATTCTACTCGGCCCAATTTAGAGCTGATGACTACGAAACTAGAAATCCCTTAGGCAATGCACTCTTGCTGACCCCTCAAAGTGAAAAACTCACCTTCACAGTTGCTGAGGTCGAGCTGGCTCTTGCATTGACCCTCCGAGGGAAAGCCCCCGGTATGGATCTGATCCCGGCAGATTTATTTAAATCTAATCCCGCCTTGTGGCTCCCTTATATAACCAGGATAGCTAACACCTTGGCCCTTGGAGCCATAGTCCCGAAATCATGGAAGGGGGCCGAAATTGTTCCAATTTATAAAAAGAGCGATAAATCCATCCCAGGCAATTACCGCCCTATTAGTTTGATCGATTCGATCCAAAAGATAGTAGCACGCATGGTCCTGGGACGGGTCCAGGGATGGATTGAAACAGAGAATATCCTGTCACCCATGCAGGCGGGCTTCAGATCGGGAATGAGCACCATAGATCAGGTTTTTAGATTCTGCCTGATCTATTGGAAGGAGGTGTGGCTCAGTGGCGGCACCATCTATGCTGCATTCATTGATCTGAAGTCCGCCTTCGATTTGGTGCCAAGGGCCAAGCTATGGGGTGTTCTGGAAAATCTGGAGTGCCCATTAGAACTATTAGACCTCATTGTTAGACTCCATGAGGACAACTTTGCGAGGGTGAGGTGGGGGGGCCAGGGACAAGTGACGGAGACATTTCCCGTAACTCGAGGTGTCCGCCAGGGGTGTGTCCTGGCCCCAACCCTCTTCCTCCTTTTTATCGATCAAGTTGTCAAGTTTTTCACGGATACCCCCACTGATGCCCCAATGCTGGCTGGGATGAGGTTTCCCTTACTCATCTTCGCAGATGACACTTTAATCCTCTCAAAAACACGTAGCGGACTGCAGCGGGCTCTCGACCGCTTTGAGGAGTACTGTGCCATCAATAATTTTGTAGTTAATGTGGGGAAAACAAAGTTTATGGTTTTTACAAAAAAACATCCAGTTAGGAGTTCCGTGAGGTTGAATGGAGTAAACCTCGAGCAGGTCGATACCATGACCTACCTAGGGGTTACCCTCGAATGCCGCTTAAGATGGAAGGACCAGATTAATATACATCTTAAACTTGCTAGGCTGACTGGTTGCCTCATTAAAGAGCAAAAGGAATCAATTACAAAACGGGTCCTCCCGGCCCTTAAGATCTATGATGTTAAAATCGCTACAGCCATTTTATATGGCGCGGATCTGTGGGGCCACATGGACTTGCTTAATCTGTTTAAAATCCAATGCAGATTCCTTCGTAATTTAGTAGGCCTCCCGCAGTCAACACCCTCGATCCCCCTCTGCTTGGACCTTGGCTCCCCACCCATTAATGAGATGGCTAGATTTAGGCTACTGGCCCTGTGGAGACGGATATGGACATCTCCAGATCTATCCCTCTTTGCAAAGGAACTGGCCGAAGTTAGGTCTATTAGGGGCTCAGGGAAAATCCCATGGCTTTCTGCTGTTAAATCTATCCTTAATGACATGGGCTTGGAACACCTTTGGACATCCCCTCAATCCAATGTCTTCCCTTCCAAAGACGAGTTCAAATCCTTGTATTGGGCCACAACCCGCCTAAAAAGAGTTCTGCTCCCTAACATCTGCTCTCTGATCTGAAGCGCACCGCGCCCAGAGGGGCGTGTGCGCTCCAAGCCTCGCTTTGAGCGAGACACGCCCAACCAGGAAACGGGCGCGCAAACAAGAAACAAAGTGCTTTTAAACACATTTACCGGCCCCGCTCTCCATCGTCGGGGTCCGGTTAAGAGGCTTCTTGCAGGTTTAGAAGCGGATTGCGAACGCTGAGGGCGTGAGTCTGCATCTCCGGCGGAACAACTTTTTGCGATCACCACAAGCTAAGTACCTGTATGCTTGGGTCATTCTGACATTTAACTCTCTCATTTCCTAGGATGTGCCAGGCGCGCTCCAATCCTCCTCCCGAGACCCATGGTGCTAGTAGCGCCCTATTTTAAAGTGAGATTTTCTCCATACTTACCAGCTTAGGGGGGTCACCGACCACTTGGTCAAATTGATCCCTGCTCATGGAGAATTCACATCGTGTTTTTACTTCCCCTGCTACAACTGTAGTTTTTAAATAAAACCCACCTTTAGCACTCCACCTCCTAGCGTATACAATATCCCTAAGGGCTACTTGGATGGTGCATAAGATATCATTTATTGTGTGCACACAAAAGCTTGTCACCATCTTAGGAGCACTATGATAAGTGTATTCTGGCATATACTAATTGTATGTTTGTCTGTATCTGTTTGTCCGTATATTTTCTCTTACAGGTGCTGACACACCCCTGAATTTGTTTTTTTTTTAGAATGAGCAACAGCTCTTCTAATTTTTAAGCACTTTTTCACCCTTTTTTCTTTTTCACTTTCACGCCCCCAGGTCAGGGTGGACTATTAGAGTGTCCATACCCCCGGGGTTTAGTCCTGAAGAATGCCTTGGTGAATACATACCACAAGTACGGCAGAAACATGTTGACTGATTAATTTTAAATGCGTGGTATTTAGCTGAATTTATCCCAACTAGTAATAACCTTGGCACGTAAATTCAGACACATAAAACCACCCACACGTGTCTTAGGGATCACTCATTAAAAAAATTTTTTGATACCCTGTTAGGCACTTTTAATTTTCTAATTTTCACATCACGTCCTCCCCACACGACCAGCTCCGCAGTCTTTCTGGCGTCGTAGCACACCGAAGAGGCACTCGGTCTCTTCGGTGGGGCCCGATGATGAAGCATGACACTGACCAGGTCGGTGTGTGAGGGCTTTCCTACTCAATCGGAGTGACTGTGTACAAACAAAACCCACTTATCTCCTTGCTCCATATTCCTGGCAGCCTGATGACTGACCAGACCTCTCTTTTCTTGTTGTTTGATACTTAACTGGGGACTAAGAGAGTGTCCTTGATTTCCCTACCTCTCTCTTTGTTGACATATACTCTAACAAAAATAGCCTTACAGGCAGGTTTCTAACATTCAAACTTGACCTATCGCGAGAGCCATATTGGGATGTAATAACTCGACCGTTAGACAAGAAGCTGTACCATCAGTTTAGAGTGGGCGCTTTGCCCTTGAACCCTTTTCTAAACAAACGGTCTACAGGGTTATCGCCCTACTGTACATGCTGCCCAGGTCATATTGAATCTGAAGGACATTTTCTTTTTGCTTGCCCAAGGTACGGTGCACCCCGAAAGAAATGGCTAAAACCCTTGTTTCAAAAACTACCATTCAAAACATCGATGGAAGCAATATGGGTGCTTAGGACTAACACCTCCGAACTCTTTGTAGTAACTCTGGCAAAATATTTGGGATGGGCTTGGCTCCTAAGGCTAAAAAATAACACGCCTTAGCCCCAAGGACCAAGATGCTCTACAATTGGTCATAATCTGTTTAACTATGTATCAGCTAACTGTTCCATGACTTAGTTGCTTCATCTGTACCCCTTGCATTTTTTGCCATACAAAGGACCCGTTTATAATGAACTTGAACTGCAATGTCTTCTTTTTTTAACTTAATTCTATCATTTTTATAAAATAGTCAGGTTTTTTCATTAATTGAAATTTGATCCTGTTTTATCCATTTGTCTTAAATGTTCCTTATTTGTATACTTCTGTTAGTGTTTAAATCTCTTTCATAGTTTTGTTTTTCCCTGTTTTTGCTTAAATGGAATCAGTTAAATTCTTTTGTATTTTAATGTGTCTTTTATGATTTGTTAAAAATCGAAATAAAGACTTTAAACCTGAACCTGAAACCTGAAATACAAATACCAAAGAGGAAGTAGTACTTGGAAAGTGTGGATAGTGTGGGGGCCAACTGACACTCAAGACTGACATGCCTGTCATGATGACATCATGGCAACCTAGATTAGAATATGGACCTCTAGAAATGGGCAGAACTTTCTACAGGTCTGTTCAGTTAAAGCATTGCACATATGGGTGGGTGAGCACACTTTCACTCCGAGGCACATTTGAGAGCAGGGTGTTGCACGATGATAAGAAGTAAATGGGCAAAGTTGTTACCTTTGCTGGACAACTTTTTTTAACCTATTCAATAGAAGAGTTAGAGTTAATGCAACAAATGTAATGTATTATGACTATTGATCACTGTTCTAAGATATGGGGCTCTATGCTCACAAAAATAACATAACATCACATCACAGCTGAACACTTGACATAGCTTCTTTGCTTTTCAAACTGATAGAAAAGTTAACATGAGGTGTGGCCAGATTGGAATGTTGAAAGCTCCACTGCAAGCAATGGAGTGGCTCTGGGCTTGTAATGGCTGGTTTAAGAATTCCGCACTAACATTCCAAAGTTTATCTTTCTGTTTTACCCTCTTTAATTTAGAACATTGCACCTTCAGTGGGTGCTGTTCTAATAGCCTCATAGCCCTTTTGCCTCAGGCTAGACTGGTTGTTAAAAACTCTGTCTCTCATTATTGGCATGTTCAGGGCCTTTAACAACCAGAATAGTCCTCGAGTGCGGGCTATAGACCTAAAGTACAAGACTGGAACAACAATGACATGGCAACATTTCTAGATTTCAAGAATTAACTGATGAGTAACTTCAGCCTTAGACTCCTCCATCATGATCCCAGTTACAAAATAAAACATGCAAAGTCGAGTTTCTGCTTTGTTTGTTTATCCCTTTCTTGCTCTCAGTAAATGGTTGATGCAGAAAAATAAGTGGTGGTCCCCAAAAATGAGTGTGAGTGGCCCGTACCGGCAACCACCGGCTTATATTAAGTAATGGCAATGTCCTTCCATGAGCCTTACAGTTTCAGTACAATTATATTCAAATATAAGTCCCTGGCTTTGAGCAACCTAAAGTGTTGCAATCTTCTCCTCACTCATATGCCCTGCCTGGATTGAATCCACCTTTCCACCTGCGGTAACTAGAAAAACACAGGCTCGCCAGTGAGATGAGCCACGCCACTTCCAATGTATAACAGCTCTGATGAGGCCCCTAACCACATGACGCTCAGAAACCCAAGACAGAGTGCCTCTCACCCCCAAAGGCCACATGGGCTGGTTTATAGGGCTCTAGCTGTGTATGCTCTTCTTTTATCTCAGTTTTTTGCCCAGTATGAGATTCTAGTAGGTAGACACAAGTGATCTCTTTTGATAAGTAAGGAGTGAAATAGGCCCGATCTAGTCAATGATTGTAACAGACACTAAACCACCAAGCTTGGAAGGAGAGTTGTGTAGATTGTTTCCAATTTTCGGTGCTTTGTAGGAAGGCAATTGCAATTAGTAAATCCACAATGTCTTTATTATATCTAATAGCTTGCCATTGTTCAGAGAGTGACCGTAGAAAAATGTTTAAAGGGGAAAAGGGGAATTGAGTATGAATGATGGTATTGATTTGAGACCATACTTTTTACCAAAATTGGTGGGTATTGGGACTAGAAAATAGGATATGAAATAAATCTGCATTGGCAACATTACAAGACCAACAGTTAGGAGTAGTTGTCAGCATACATTTATGCAGAAATGCTAGCCATTCTTGAGGTTTTACAAATTTTGATCCATAATTTATCCCAAAACTAAGTTTGGAATTCATTTTCCCACTGTAATTCAACTTTGGATTTACTTCTATGTTCTATGGGTTTGGTGAGGAATTTATAAATGAAGGAAGCCCTAGATTGGGCCCTTAATATGTGAAGGATATTACAATGAGATGATAAAGGGGGAGAAGTCAAAGATTGAGAGGATAAAGATAGATTGAATCAATATCTTAAATTTAGTAGAGTATGAGTTTGGAAGACAATAAAGTTTCTGTGTTTGAGGAAAAGTAAGAAAGGTAGCATGTGAGTAAAATTGATGAACTCAAAGCAGACATTTATCTCGCCAAGATTTCCAGAATATTGGTTTATTATTAATGGTTGTAAGACGATTGTGCCAAATGGAAGAATTGAGAAAACGGTCAAAATCCGAGATTACTGATTGAAATAATTTAAGAGAAGTATTATGTATGGGTGAGGATGAAAAACGTGTTTTATGAGTACATGTAAGAGATTCTTGAACTGAAAAAGGGGAAAGAAAGGAAAAAATGTTATCCTTCCATAATGGAGAGATATCTGAAGATGAGTAAAGTAGACATTTAGATAGTTGTTTGAAATAAAAGGCTTTATGATACATCTGAAAATCAGGAAAATCAGCTTTATTTTGACCTCCATAATATCGAGCACTACCCTTAGGAAAAGATGAGCTGGCATTTTCTGTAGACAGTTTATTGTATTTAATTTTTTCTACAATATGATTGTTAAGATCAGCTTTAGAATTATAGGTAGTGTAAAGTGTTTCCCGCAATGTGTTATTTTTAAGAAGCTCATGAGCCCTCTGAGAGTTTTTTTTTTCATTTTAGCAGCATGAGATATGATAAAGTCTCTGGCCGATGCTTTCAAAGCATCCCACACAGTAGCGAGGGACGAAACAGAGAATATGTTACAGTCAAAGAAATCAAAAGAGGAGGTAAAAGTCTGGTCAATTAAAAAAGAAGTATTACATCGCCATTTTTTGTTACATTCCTGAACAGGGAGTAATTCCAAATCTAAGATCCCTGGTGCATCGTCAAAAATCAATATAGAACCAATGTCTGCATGTATTATGTGTTGTGTGAGAGCTTTAGAAACAAATAAATAATCTATACGAGTTGGGAAAGGTAAGTTGGAGAGAAAAATATGTATTCATGCAATTGTGGATTGCCAAATCTCCAAGAATCAACAAGAGATCCATGAGAAATGAATGTGTGGAAATGTTGGTGCATTGGAGAGGGGACAAAAGTTGCTTTGGAGGAACGATCTATGTATGGGTCCACAATTAGGTTACAATCACCACTAAAAATAACATATGGTGTAGGGATAGATATCAAAAGAATGGAGATATGGGGCCACAAATTGTTGTCAGGTTTAGTAGGTGCATATACATTAAACAAAGAAATAGGAACATCATTAACTTTAAGATGAACAATTAGCCAACGACCCTCATCATTCAAATCTTCTGATAAAAGGGTAATTTTACATTTTTTATGACAGAGAATTACTGTTCTATTCTTTATGCTTGTACCAGGAGAGGAAAATGCAGTTCCCACCCATTGACGCTTACGTTTCAAAACCTCTGAATAAACGTGGTGAGATTCTTGTAAGAAAACAATATATGCTTTTAAATTAGCTAAATGGGCAAGAACCCTCTGTCTTTTAATAGGTGTACCCAAACATTTAACATTCCAGGTAATAACGCGTAATGTCATTTATCTAAAAATATAAGAAAAAAGGGAATAATGCATAAACCTTTGCAACAAATATAAACATAGTAAAAAACCTGTAATAATTAGAAGCACCATTAGAAAAGCGATCAGTAGAAATAGAAAAGAATACAAAATGTTAAAAGAAAATATGATGCAAAGGGAAGAAGAGGATGTCACAAAGGAGAAGAAAGGCAGGATAAAAAGAAATTATATGATATACAACGTAAGTATCAAAGAAAATGCAATTTTTGTGACAGAGAATTACTTACTTATATGCTTTTAAATTAGCTAAATGGGCAAGAACCCTCTGTCTTTTAATAGGTGTACACAAACATTTAACATTCCAGGTAATAATGTGTAACGTCATTTATCCAAAATATAAGAAAAAGGGAATAATGCATAAACCTTTGCAACAAATATAAACATAGTAAAAAACCTGTAATAATTAGAAGCACCATTAGAAAAACGCTCAGTAGAAATAGAAAAGAATACAAAATGTGAAAAGAAAATATGATACAAAGGGAAGAAAAGGATGTCAGAAAGGAGAAGAAAGGCAGGATAAAAAGAAATTATATGATATACAAAGTAAGTATCAAAGAAAATGCCATTATCGGAGAAACAAAAAATAAAACGCTCAAATAGACATAAGGTAAGAAAAAAGAAAAGAGAAAATATAAAAAGATAGAGAAAGGAAGAAGAAAGACAAGAGAGAAAAAGAAAAGTAGTAGGAGACAAATGAAGAAAGATAGAAAGAGTGGACAGATAGAATAATAACACATACCTAAAACTCAAACATGAGTGGAGGGTGCTGAGGCCACAAAAGGAAGATGAAAACAGCCAGTCAAGACACTCCAGCAGAAACCACGAGAAGGGTAATGTTCCAAATTAAATATACAACAATGGGTAAAACATGGAGAGGGCACCTAGCAGGAGAAACATATGGGGGAAAAGATAATGAATTAAGATATAACATTAAAACAACGTAAGATACATACATTTGTGTGAAGTAAACAGGAAACATCATCATTCAGAGGATGATCTTGTAAAATCCATGGGTTATTCTCTAAAGTTGTCAAGAAATCGTTGAAGTAGAGCTGGATCCTCATAAGTGGTCCTTTTATTCTTGCAAGCCACTTGAAAAAGGCTGGGATGGATTAAACCAAATCTGGCATTTAAATTCCGTAGTGCAGGTCAAATGGTTAAGAAACATTTCTGTTTGTCTGCAGTGGCCTTAGCATAATCTTGGGAGAAGAAAAACTGAGCCTTGCCAAGAGATACGTTGTTTGAATTTGACTGCCTGTAGAAATTTCAGCAAATCAGTTTATTCTAGAAAGTATAGAATTATGCCTCTAGGTTTGCGTTGGGATGAAGAGGCATGAGGAGTATGGCCAAGTCTATGAGCTCTATGTACGTTCAAAATTGGGGACTCCTGAAATTTCAGAACTTGCCGGAGAAAAGTTTGAAGGAAAGAAATAGGGTTGGATCCTTCCAAACCTTCAGCCAATCCAAATTTACAGGTTGTTGCGTCTAATTTTTGAGATTTTCCACTTGCTTTTGTAGTTGTAAGATTTATGCTTGGATAGGTAGAATCTGTTGAGAAGAAGTCTGCAAAGATTCTACCTGGCAATCCACTGAAGTGATTTTTTTGTCTAGAGTAGACCATTTGTTTTCTAGGCCTTAAAGTTGTGTGTTGGTTTCTTTCATGTAGGGCTTGAGAGCTCTTATCTCGTCTTAGAGTAACTCCAAGGACGCTGGAGGTGGAGATGTGGTTGGTGAGGGAGGATCTTTTTTACTCTCTTAGTAGATGTTGACATTGAAGAGGAGGTTGACTTGGAGTTGTTTTTCCCATTTAACGGAGATGGTTCAGAAGCAGGAATAGAAACAAAAATAGGCGTAGTTGCCATTGATGTAGCAAGCTTAGGCAATGTAATTTGCTCTGGGTCTTCCATGTCGTTTTGCTATATGGAAAAAGGATTTGAAGTTCAAATTGCAGTGGTTTTAGAATGTGAAGTAGAAGTGGAAGAAGAAGGAGAAACAGCTCTTCCCAAAGACATGTATGATACAGCAGGATGGAAGCAGGTTATGAGAATAAATTGTCAAGATTTGCACAAGAAAAATAAAGTGTTTAGGCAGTACTATTGAGATAAAACGACCGATAATAATAGAAATCCTCATAAAAAGTGAAATATATTAATTTATGTAGATTGAGTCCATAGAACACTTTAGCATATTTTCTTCACATATGTTTTGCAAAGGGACTTCAACAGTTATGTCTACAAGAGGAAAGAGAGTAAGAATCACATTTTGAAACAGTTTCCTTCGAAAGGGGAGGTCATTTGTGACAAAGACAATATCGCAGATGAATTAGTGAAGAGTACAGAAGGTGGCTGCAAATCCAGTCACGGAAACGTGCCCTATATTTGAAGCACAATACGCGATATTGCAGTCTCACCCCAAGCAGCGAAGGACATCAGGTAAAGCAGATGCTACCAACAATAATGTAGGAATCATTATAAATTGACAAAAACATCAAGCTATATATGCTGAGGCCATGAACAGATCCAGTATCAATATGTATATGTGAATTGAGAAGGGCAGGTAACGTCAACTCACATGCTTTCCCTCAAGAGGGCCAACAATAAGCATTAGAGAAGCCTTTCCAAATAGTCTAAAACATCCATTTGCTGAAAAAACAGTAGCAACAGAGGCTCCAAAGCAACATCAAATATTCTGTGTAACAAGACTTTTGCAATTTACGGCCACAAAAGTAGAGAAAGCACTCTTTAGATGTGATTCATGCCCATGCACTTATGTTGATGCTGATATGATGCATAATATGTTATATGCCCATGGTGTGCTCATACTTTGATTTATGCTGTTGGTTTTATGCCTTATGCCAATGTTCATGCCTGACCTAATGCCTTTATGCTAATGTGGTTGTGGCCACTGCTAATGTTGTTTATGCCAAGGTGGGGATGCCTATGGAAACGCCTTATGAGTTATGCCCCATTCTGATGGTTTTGGTGCGTAATGTGCCTTTATGCCCACACGTGTATACCTAATATCACACCTAGTGCGTTGTTCATGCTTTTAGGCTAATGTGCTTCATGCTACTGAAGATGCCTTCATGCTTGCATGTTTATGCTCAATGCTGATATGTTTGGGCTATTGTTAATGTGATTGTTGCTAATGTTATGCAGGATAGGTTCCTGATTTATACTTATGGCATGGTCTTACCAGTAGTGACTGGCTGTGACCTTTTTATTGCTTATCTTACATTTATTCCTGTGCTTGTGATGACTCTAGCAGTGGCCTGATTGGCCCTACCGTGTAATTAGTCCCCCTGTGTACTACAACCCGGTACCAGTTGGCACAGTGTTACCACTGTAATTACCTTATGACGTGTTCTGCATAATACCGATGCTGTTTTTTTCACCTAACCTGGTGTAGTCTCTTTTTGTAGTGTGCCTAGTGTGTCGCCTGTGAGTGTGTGCTGCGCAGATGCTTTACACAATGCCTCCGAGTTTGGCCTACCCTCTCCTCACCAGGCTACCCCGTTTCTAACAGCCACCTTGTAAATATGGAACACGTTGCTACGCCACTGGAGCATCAAAATAGTGACGTTCCGGTGGCGAAAGGGGTTTTCAAATATGCCCCCAATCTAGACCTAACTTAGATCTAATGGTGGTGAACAATCACAAAGGGGTCTCGGGTCGAGGCCCTGCTTTAAAAAGTCACAGATCCAAGCTGTGTCATATCATGGTCAGAAATGGTCATCCATGTTTGAGATCATGCAATACAATAAAAACCATGGGGCAGATTTACAAGCCCGTGCGCCAATTTTGCGTTACTTTTAACTTGGGAAAAGTGACGCAAAAGTGGCGCAAGGGGCTTGTAAATCTGCCCCCATGGTTTTTCCATCGGCATAACAAAAGGGTAATCACTTGTTTGTAGGAAACTTTAAGAGTACCCCTGGCTCAGAAATCCGTGTTTGTTTGTCCTGACCGACAAAGTAAGTGTTTCATGTTATTCAGATTGAAGTAAATGTTTATGTTAATGGACCGCTCCCTGCGCAGCCTTGAGGGGCGCGCGCCAGATGTGTTTTTGCTCGTCGTGATTATGCAGAGGTTGAGATACCAAGCACTTGGAGCTTCGAGTGCCCACGAGCCACATCCATATTGATTTAGCACGGTCTATACTTAGTGTGCAAAGCATGCACACGTATTTAAATACTTTTAATTAATCAAGGATCAAGCAACAAGCTTATGCAGGAACTTGATGGCAATGCAAATTAAGGTGGAGATGTATCGGTCTGAAAGTCAGGAAAGTGGCGGTCTTCAAAGATAGGAAGTGATGAGGGCTGTGTCTTGCCATGGCGGTAACAGTTTGTCTTTCATGAAAAAAGATAAATAAACAAGACTCATGAAAATGTATTAGGTTTCACCTATTTGATTAATAATAAGCTGTTTTTTGTTGTAAGTTGTAGCTTGCTGAGTAGTTGTACAATATAAGTTACAGAAAGTCTGCTAAAGTGTTATGACTTATTTATGTACAAAAGGCAATATAATGTGCTGTTACTAGTGGTAAAGTGCGGGTAAGTCATAGAACATTTTGAAAGCTGAAATAAAAGAGGGAAACAGTAGAATTAATTGATGTAATAGCAATATAGTGTGTTCAGAGGAGTTCTGACAACTTTTGGTACTGGTGCCACTGCAGCTGCTGCACCATTCAAAACATGTCCCTAGTGCCTGCAAGATAACTGCATTTGTGACTGCCTGTTTAGTAGTAATATATAGCAATATTTGATGTTTAGAGGAGTTATGACAACCTTTGGCCCCAGTACCACTGCACCTGCTGCACCATTCAAATCATGACCCTTTTGCCTGCAAGGTAACTGCACTTGTTTAGTTGTAAAATATTGCAACATTGAGTGTTCAGAGGGGTTCTCAGAGCTTTGGGCCCCGGTGTCACTGCACCGGCTGCACCATTCAAATCATGACCCTAGTGCCTCCTAGATGACGGACTGTTTAGTAGTAAAATTTAGCAATATTCTGCATTTAGTGGGGTCCCTAGAGCTTTTGGCCCGGGTGCTTTTGCACCTACTTCACCATTCAAGTCAAGCCCCTTTTAACTACAAGATAACTGCAATTGTGTATGCCTGTAAAGGAGCAAAATATAGCAATAATATGTGTTAAGAGGTTTCTGATAACTTTTGAGCCCGCTGCTGCTGCACCTACTGCACCATTCAAATCATGACCCTGTTGTCTGCAGGGTAACTGCATTTGTGACTACCTGTTTAGTAGTAAAATATAGCAAAATGTGATGTTTAATGGGGCGCCTATAGCTTTTGGCCCTGGTGCTACCACACCTGCTGCACCATTCAAACCATGCCCCTATTGCCTGCTAGATAAATATACTTGTGACTGTCTTTTTTAGTAGTAACATGTTTCAATAATGTGGGTTTAGTGGGGTCCAAAGAGCTTTTGGCCCATGTGCTACTGCACCTGCTGCACCATTCAAATAATTACCCTATTGCCTGCAAGGTAACTGCAGTTGTGACTGCATGTTTAGCAGTAAAGAAGAGCAATATTAGGTGTATAGAGGAGTTCTGACAACTTTTGGGCCCAGTGCTATTGCACCTGCTGCACCATTCAAATGATTACCATATTGCCTGCAAGGTAACTGTGCTTGTGAGTGCATGTTTAGTAGTAAAATAAAGTAATTTGATGTGTTTGGTGGGGTGCCTAGAGCTTTTGTTCCTGGTGTCACTGAACCGGCTGCACCATTAAAATCAACGCCCTGTTGTTTGCAATGTCAGGTAACTGCACTTGTGACTGCCTGTTTAGCAGTAAAATATATGATTGCTCTTGTATATTAACTTAATTTTGTATTTGCAATGTTTATTACAACATTTAGAATTCGATTATAATGATGACCAAATAGATTACGTTGAAAAATTCAATCCGATAATGCCTACAAAGTACTGAGGCGTAAACAGGAAATCCACAAATGTTCTAAGGCTAAAGCATCTGCTTTACACTACTAGACAATACAAAGCAAGCCTTTTGTTAGAAGCTGTCTGCTTTTTCCTTGGAAGGGATATCATCTTGATGGTGAATGGGGCTTAAACAGTGAGAAGAGCTTTAATAGAAGTATCGTAAATGCCTGCAGCCAGGGGACGTTAACAAAAAAAGTTCTACACAAAAGCGAATGAACACAGTAATTTTGTGGTGGGGACGGATAAGAGTCCCCGTTTAAGATATATTAAATACAAAAAGATTTCATAAGCACAGAGCAAGTGCGGTGCAGAAGAAACCTAAAAATGGATAGAAGGGGAAGAAGATAGGAAGCAGTCATACAACCTTTCTCACCCGCCAATGGGTGAAGGAGGGTGCAATCTAACTTGACAGCAGAAATGAGTTATGTCCATTACTATTGGTCACATTTACAAAACAGCAACGTTTTGCTTTTATTAGGGTGTATAGTTGTAGTGGATTTGATGCTAAAAGCAACCACAGATTGCACGAACTGAGTCAAGTGATATTGACCCCCTCCACGTTGATTGACGGGTTACCCCCTCAATCGTTTTGTTATTAATGCAAGGTATTCCTTATATGAAATAAAAAGCTATTTTTCAATGACTGTTCTGAAGAGAAACTCATCAAACATTCCACTGCTTCAGTGGCTGCCTCATTTGGGAGGGGCATTAACACTCTGCAGCAGCAAAATAGATGTGCCTCTATGAACATTGTAGAGAGTGCCAATAGTCCTTCTATTGGGCTGTATTGAGGGTCCTTCTGCTCACCCTGAGGACAACCATGGTTTTTTTCTGTATTCCGTATGAGAAGACTAGCACATCCACATTCTTCTAAAAGCCAGTGCGTGCTGTTAGAGACATGATTTATCAACCATCTGCGGCAGACACGTGAGTCCGCTCGTCTCGGAATGTATAGGTTCCCACCACCACTACTGATGCAGATAATAGTAAGATTAACAGACACAATATTGTGCAGATTTGTACCCAGGAGGGTATTCTGGGGTAGGTGTGAATCTAGGCACACCTAGGACCTAGAGGGACTACTCGAAGGGCCAGATCTTCAGCTTCTTGCAGAGCTCAAAAAGGGAGGAGGAGGCTCCTATGTTTAGTGGCCGGTCATTCCACGCTTTAGGAGCAATGTAAGAGAAGGCTCGACTGGACAAGCGGAGGTGTTTGGGAGGTTTTTGAGAGCAAATGAGATTGTTAAGGTATTCCGGCCCAGCGTGTTTTGTAGTGCCTTGAAAGTTGTGGGTGAGGAGGTTGAATTGTGTCCGTTGGTGTATGGGGAGCCAGTACAGCCCCTTCAGGTGTGGTGTGATGTGAGTGCGGCTTGGGAGGTAGAGAGGGATTCTTGACTACTGAAGTCTAGGGATGGACCAGATTGTGTTATTAATTATAATAGAATGCCACAAGGTAACTAGGAAGTTTTCAGTTATTCAGATGGGAACCTTATTGTCTTCCCAACATCATTTACAATCCCGTTCTCATAGACTGGACCAACCACCTTACTATCACCTTATCAAATGCATTATATAGAATGATAAATATATGTTATCCATTACGTCAACCTAAACTCATTAGCACAGGTATTATAGAGGTATTACTTAAAGAAGTATCAGTATTGTAGTTGGACTAGTAGGAAAATCATTAGTAGAGTCATGAGTAGTGTACACAGTGGCTATCAGAAGTAGAAAGACTGTTACTAGTGATAATATGTCCTAACCCTGTGGTTCCCAAAGTGTGCACCCCGGCGCCCCGGTGCGCCGTGATGGGAAGCGAGGGGCGCCGCGGCGCCGCACAGGATGTGGGGGGTTTGAAAGAAATGCCGCCTTCAAGACGTATCATAATCGGGCCCTCCGTGGTGCCTGTAAATCAATCGCCGCAGGCTATTTTATAGTGCAATGCAGTGCAAGAAACATAGTTGCAGCACTGTGTTGTGCTGGGGGAGAAAGCAGGGCTTCATATCAGAAAATATATCACACTTGTGGTCTCATTCCCAGCACTGGCGCTGTTGCAAATAGACAATCCTGACAGTGACCCAAAGACTTGAACTTTTGAAAGAAAGGTTAAAATACTAGTCAGTTTGTAAATTAAGTATTGTTCAAGAATTCTAGTGCAGGCAAAGAACAACAAAAGGAAACGGAAAATTCAATTATCAGTAGCTAGAAAGTCAAAGGAAATGGGGGCATATTATCAAGGGGGAAAGCGGAGATAAAATTATCTCCCTATTACCTAGCTGTCTCTAACCCCAGTCAGCGACAGCTAGTAGGAGATAGCGACCATCTTGGGCCCCGCTTTGCATGTCAGTGATATTTATCACTAATGACATGCAAAGTGGGCGTGCCAAGATGTTAGCGACTGGAAACAGTCGCTAACATCGCTATCTCCTATTACCAACTTTTGGAGATATTCGCGCTAAGCGCGAATATCTCCAAAAGCTAACACCTGCCCTGAGCAGTTCTTAGCCATGTTATCCAATGGGAGGTGGGTAACATGGCTAAGAGCATTAGCTCGGTAATGCATGAATATCGCTGACTTTTCAGCGATATTCATGCATTGAGGCCGATTTTTATCGCATTTGCGATAAACCTTGGTAATACCAAGGTTTATTTGCGGTAAAAATCGCAGCAGCGCAGCGGTAACCTTTTGTCTCTAACGAAGCAATAGCGATAATTATCGCTATTGCTTGGTAATATGCCCCAGTGTTCCCACATGTTCATGTGTTCTACTGTTAAGAAAAAAATAGC
The DNA here is from genome assembly GCF_964263255.1 of Lissotriton vulgaris. Taxonomy (NCBI): domain Eukaryota; kingdom Metazoa; phylum Chordata; class Amphibia; order Caudata; family Salamandridae; genus Lissotriton; species Lissotriton vulgaris. The sequence goes on along the minus strand of NC_141689.1, from coordinate 100,774,674 downwards.
ATATAGACAGAGACATCAGAAAATATTGTCACCCTTTTCCAACTGATATGAGCGAAAGAGCAAAGCAAACACTCTCCTTTGGTGCTCATTGATACATATTAGAGATGTACATGCTGTTACACACCTTCCACCACAGTCAGAACTCAAAAGCGTTTGCCACGGACTACTACTTCCAAACTAAAACCTTTCACAAATAGATTTACGATCTCTTTTTGCTGCTACAACTCGACAGGGTGTACAAACACGTCTACGCCATGGCCGCATCTCTGAAATGAGTGTCTCTTCTAGACACTGTCTGTATTTTGCATTACGAATTCTTTTGTAGGATTGGGTGGTTCATACTACTTTCTAATATTTGATTTGGATTGGTAAAAAAAACGCATGTTTTGGCACAGAAGTGTATAATGCGGGGGGGGGGTTAAACTCATAATTAACAATTTCAGGAAATGTAGAGTGCTGCTGTGTGTGTCCTTTTAATAGTAAGTGAAGTTTTCGAAAGCGATTTTGTTAGTAACTTGTAAACAGTGATTCCTTACAGTATTTAGAGGAAAAAGACGAAAACCTTTAAATTTACAAAGAACTAAAACAGCTCAAAACTCAGTGCTCTTGTAATCACTAGCGAAATATAGAGTGCCCCGATTCCAAGACGAGCATGCACATTACACCTATTTTATTTATGTAAATGCAGGGCTTTAAGTGGGATTAAAAAAACTGGGGGGGGGGTCTGAAAGTGGGCATGGCCAATGTAATAAAGGGCGTGGCTTAAAACACTTAAGCTAAAAATCTGTGCTTAGCATAGTGTGCTGCCTGACACACCGGTAAAAAAATGGTGGGGAGCCACGGTCAACTGCCAATTTGGTCAAGGAAGCCACGGATCAAAAAAGTTTGGGAACCACTGTCCTAACCTAATATTAGTACCAGTTCTACCTGAACTAATAGTAGCCAGAGTTGCAGCGTGACAGTATTGATCGTAATTATGGAAGGAATAATACCAGATAGTTAATGTAGCAGGGGCAGGAGGAATAGTAGTTGAGGTTAGGCAGGCTAGGCTGAGGCTAGTTGGGCGGAGGAGTTGACCAAATGGCTAGGGCAGTCGACCCGGGTTCGAGTCTCAGCAATGACGCTGAATATACTGTGATTCTTGGCAAATCACTTAATCTCCTCCCCGTGCCTAACAAAAGAAAAATGAATGTGTCCTCATGTAACGCAACTGGTGCTATGAAAAGCTCTCTGGTACCCTATTCTGGTCAAGTTTGCGCTATATAAAACTCTGTAAAATAAATCAAAATAAATCAATAAAATAGGCTTCAATGAACACTTAACACTCACTGTTAAAAATTAACTTATGCTATGAATCCATGCAATAGATCGGAAGTGAAGAAGCATTGCTTTCCACATGCCTTAATATGTCAGATGATGTTGTGGAGGCCAAACCCCGATATTTTAATGCACTTTAAAATTTACATCACCCCAAAATTTGTCTCAGGCTGTTCCCCTCCTGCACCGTTAATCTTGCGATAAGAGTCACCATCCTCCTCAACATCAGGCTCAACACAATTCAGCATAGTCTTAAAAAAACGAAGACCAGTTTATCACTAAGTTTTAGAAGACAGAAAGGATTTTATTACAAAACCACAAAAATCATGGGGTACAGGATAGTTGTTAGATGCCATGAAGACATAAATACAGAGTATACAATCAGTAATAAGAATAAGTCCCAAATAATGACAGAAATGGATAAAATCGGTAGTAGGAAATGAAAGTCTTTGAACAAATGAACAGCGCCCCAGGAAAAATTGGTAAAAGTCTCTAATAAATCAGACAGAGGCCCTGGAGGAACTCATAGGGCCATATTATCAAGAAAGGGCGATACAATATTGCCCTTTTATCGGCAGGAAACTGCTGCTAAAGCGGCGATAATGGGCTTGATAAAAGGCCCTTGTGAATTCGCATAGAAGCCCAGGTTCTGGTGTTAACCTGGGCTTCTATGGGAATTCAAAAGGGCATATAATCAAGCCTAATATTGCCGCTTTAGCAGCATTTTCCTGCCGATAAAAGCAGCAATAATGTATCGCCCTTTCTTGATAATATGGCCCTTAGTTATAATAGTGAGTATCACAAAGAAGACTTACAGAATGTCTGTTAGCAATAGGAAGACAACTGGTTCACCCCCAAAACAGGTTTTTCTACACGTTTCTAGCATCAATAATAAGCATAAAACTACAAACTCACAGTGGTATTACTAGTGATAACACATTTGAGGTAAATCAGAGAAAGCCTCATAAGGCATACAGAAATAAACCACATTTGAAGAAGTCTCCAGCAGCTGTTCTGCAGTTGCTATCCAGGGATACCCAACATTATGAAAAGATTTATTGGGAACAGCTCAAACAGCAGTGTTTTCTACCAGGCCCACATCAGGAAGCTGCAGTCGAAGGACCTTGGGATGGTTACTTTCAGACCACAAAGCAAGCTTTATTCACAGTACAAGCTCTTAAAAGAAAATAATTAGTGATGTCACAGGGAAAGATGACAAACAGGGGGATATTAATTTAGGAGGGGCAATGAGCAGGAGCAGTTTGAACAGAACATCAGAATGAACACCTATTTTAACATCTTAAGTCATGTTAATAAACACACCACTAAATATTTGAACAAAATCATTTTGCTTCTGAAGCCAGCATTTTCTGGCTCAATAAGTAGTCTGTGTAAAGTTATGAGTACACTATTGAAAGTTTACATAGTCCAGAATGCTTTGTGCTTTCCCTTCCATGAAACACATAGGGGTATATTCACAAGAACATGTGATAACAACCGCAAGAGTAGTGTAATGCAACTTTCAATATCTCAGCCTATCGCCAGAAAAATAACCCTGTGTCGACGTGGAATTCACAACAAGGCGGTAGCATGCGGTAGCCACCAGATAACGCAGCAAATGTCCACGTGAAAAGCAACACCACACCGCAAAATGCGGTCAGTAAAAACAAAAAAACATGCAATGAGGCCATCGCGGGACAAAAAGTAGCGAAAACCATCCATAGGCCTGCTAATCCCATGCGTCTGACGGGCCAATGCACATAAAAACCCAGTGGAATATACACCAGAAACAAGCCAAAGCATGTAGCAACATAGATGCAACTTGACCCAGCACAGAGGCCTACTTGAACCCCACGACCCCCACAGACCACCAGCAAGCGACAACGGGGTCGGGGAAGGCCAAGAAGAAGAGGGATAGGAAGACGGGGTGCAGATCGCAGGAAAACAAGACCAGCGTCACAGAATTGTCAGAACTCTACCAGCAACTGACCCACTAGCAGAGAAATCCAGCACCCCCCAAACAGTAACAACGTATATTCCCAAACAGTCTGCATGCAAACTAGCACAATGCTCCAACATATATGCCATCACAAAGGCAACACGCACCTCCCTTTCACATCGCAGAGGGACATACAACACCTGCAGCAGAGCACATAACACAATGCATCAGTGATGCCGGAGAAGGCCACCAAACCGTCGACATCGACACCCCACAACAGCCCATGGATATCCCAGGCAACGCCTCCCAGGCCCCGTACAGCCAAGCTACTCAGAGGAGAACACCGAGCCTGCAACAGACCACACAGCAGGAAGCACCCACAGGTGTAGCTGGCTCACGACACTTCACCCACCCACACATGGCAACCCAATAGCATGTGTCAGCAAGCCAAAAGGAGGTAGCCCGACAGGTGTTGGTGGGGGCCGAACCCATGAAATGCGAACCAGGACACATACATAATAATAATAATAATAATAATAATAATAATAATAATAATAATAGGGACATTTATAAAGCGCTGAGTTACGCGCACCGGCGTGTCCACGTGCTGAAAAAGTGGGAGAGGCGGTAAGCAGGGACCACAGCTGCCGAGCAGCCAATTATTTGGCGTAGAGGTAGGTTTTTAATTTCGCTCGGAACCTCGCTTCCTCAGGTTCCAGGCGCAAGTCCATTGGGAGTTTATTCCAGTAGTTTGCCGCTAGGCACCTGAAGGACCTGCCTCCCATGCGGGCTTTCTTAACCCTGGGGATCCTCAGTAGACCCCCACCCGCGGATTTGAGCGCTCGAGCAGGTTCGTACACTTCAATCAGTTTCTTCAGTGGACGAGGTGCCCTGCCATTCAAGATCCGGTGACAGGTGCAGAGGGCTTTATATTCCACTCTGCTCCTCACAGGAAGCCAGTGTAGTTTCTGCAAGGCCACCTTCGACGGCGCCCTTTTGGGCAGCCTGAGGATCAAGCGTGCTGCCGCATTTTGCAGCACTTGAAGGTGTGCCATGCTTTTCTCTGGTGCCCCCAGGTACAGCAGGTTCCCGTAATCCAACCTGGCTGTCACCAGAGCATGTACCAGGGTTTGACGGGCTTCGATTGGGAGTAGGTCCAGGACTTTCCTCAATCTCTTCAGTACCCCAAAACATACTCCGACCACCCGGTTGATCTGGGGGCCGAAAGTAAGACCCGCATCAAACCATACCCCCAGGTTTCTAGCCTCCTGGCAGGGGGTGGGAGTTGGTCCTAAACAGGGTGGCCACCATGCCGACGACCAGGCAGACTGGGCTCTCCCTACCACCAACACCTCAGTCTTGCTGCCATTGAGTTTCAAACAATTGATGGCCATCCACTCGGCAAGTTCTTTCATGCACGACCGGAAGCCATCTGCATAGGGGTCTATCACCCTACAGGGCCCTCCCACACCCCACTAAGGAGACCCACTCTGCCATTAAGATACATTCAGATGCACAGCACAGAATCACACCAAGGGGAGCGAAATTACGAGTCACACACCCATGGTGGCTGAGTGTACGACGGCCCTGGCCACTCCCCTCACAAATGGAGAGACGACAAAGCTACATGTCCAAGCCCAGCCCGCTGCCTCTGGTGACATGTCTGCATCCGTGGTACATCACACAATGTAAAGTCATAGGGCCCAGGAACCACTTACATACTACAAGACAATAGGGACACACGCAGAGACCATGTTGAACTGGCTACAGGCACATGTGCCCGGACCCTTTATTGGCAGGGCCACATGTACAGTGACACGTGTGCTGGATGTGTGTGGGGTGAGTGTAAGCCAACCCGCACGGAATGTCCTGTGTTGGCAACCATTTGGACATTGGACACCAGTGCAACGCAAACAGAAAACACATGCAATACAGAGTCATCTGACGAGCAACATGGGGTGAGTCGGATAAAGTCCAGATGACAGCCAACATGCAAACATGTGTTTGTGAGTCACAGTGCACTGAGCAGTGGACACTAGAGATGAGCGCGCTCATATGCAGAAAAAGTCTCGGATTGTGTCCCTTCGATATATTCCTGATGCAGATGCAGTGGGGTGTGTCAGACCTGCATCATCTCCACCATCAACGTCTCAGGGCCCCCACACTATCTGAGGTGACATACCTGTGCAACCGCTCAACAGCACAAAACACAATCAGCTATGGACAATGACCTGAGGTGCAGAGTCACTGGCACCTGGAGTGCGGAGCAGGGTAACAGCCCGATGAAGGCATCCATGACAGATCTAAGCAACCACAAAGTCTGTCTGGACCACCGCTTCAACTCTGGCAGATGGCGTGTTAAGGTGGTCCTTGCTGTGGTGGCGTGTGCCTCCTGCAGTGATGCTTCATCCAGGCTGGTCTAGACTCGATTTGGTGTGTGAGCCCTGGTGAGGCGCATTTGGGTCCGGAGGCTGCGTACAGCGCAAGGCCACAGAGTCATGACGTTGATGAGCCCAAGACCCATGCCTCAGGGCCAGCCTATGACCCCAGGGAAGGGGTCCCGGAATTGACCAGCACAGAGTTAGTGGCCCCGGATGCACTGTGGCCGCCACAAGCACCCAACCACGGGACGGTGACATGCGGTGCAGTCAGATGGGCCATGCAGCCTGAGTGGGTAACCATCATTGTCCGAGGTGTATCTTTTGGAGTGTTTCGTGGGATAGTGGAAGGTGTTTTCCAGGGCAAGACGTCGAAAAGTTTGATTTTATCAGTAAGCAGCAAATGGAGGAGTGGAATGCGACAGCCTGTTGCCACCACCAATTCTGTATCAGCTACATGGGGATGAAAACTGCCCCCTAGTCCATAGGCTCAGATGCCACCGCTGTCCGACAAGAGAGTGTCCATGAATGTCGGGGAACAGACTTAGTGGCACCGGGGCTGAGTGGGGATGCTGACTGCGATGATGCCGGTACACTGATATGGACTCCGCCATTCCTGAATCAAGACGCTGTGATCTACTGGACTGCAGTGCAGGCCATAGGCAGTGGTCAGCAGTGGCCCACAGCCATGTGTCTTTGGCTCGCGATGCACAGCGCTTGTGACAACAGGGCAGTTGTTGGTAGTGTACGAACACCTCCGTAACGATGACACATTTCTCTCCGCCAAGTTGCAAAGCAACATCCTCTTAGGCCTCTCCTTGCGATTAATGATGTGTAATCTGTATTTGCATTATCGATGTTCAGTTCCAAATCTGTGGCCTACTTGAGCACAGCCTAGGCCGAGAGCAGTGTAGGCCGGAGGCAGCGGACAGCACGGGCCATTCACCGAGTGTCGCCGGCATAGGTTGGTGGCACCACCAGCCTGCGTAGTTCAGGTTCAGTGGCACCACGTGTTCAGTCACCTCCATGACTGTGACCCTCTTACTCCTCTCCGTGCGTCCATTCGCGATTCGCGACTAGGTGCTGGATGTGAAACCTACTGGTCCGCAAGGTTGTCCTGTTCCCTCATCCACGGATCTCCGGATGGTGTTGGACAGGGTTTGTGGCAGCACGGCTCACCGGATGGCATTGGACAGGGTTTGTGTCAGCACGGCTCGCCGGATGGCGTTTGGCAGGGTTTGTGGCAGCACAGCTTGCCAGATAACATTTGACAGGGTTTGTGGAGGATGGGTCGCAAGATGCACATATGGAACTATGCCTCACTGATCGAAGGGAGTTTGGTGCTGTGGCTGCTGTCCCGGATTTGGGGTCACTGCCATTCAGGAGCCAGGACACAGAATCACATATGGGACTGTTGTATATTTACCTTTCTTCTGTTTCTATGCTGTACCACGATCCTTACCTGTGTTCTCCATTCCAGAATGTAGTTGGCTCTGTTCCCTCCTAGTGTTCTAGGTGGTGACAGTTTGTGCCTGGCCAGCTTGTGTCGGGGTTGTTTCCTGCAGCTTTCCTGCAATAAACCAGCTGTACCTCATTCGTGGTCTCTAGCTCTTCACTACAATTTTTGGCGACATCTTGAACGCTGGCCAGCAAGCTTTGCAGACCTCCAGCTGGTGCCTGACGTGTTGAAGACATCGTTCCAGTTAGCAGTACACAGCGGAACATCCTCGACAAGAAACGAACCTGCTGCATGTGGACTCCACCTATTTCCACTTGGTGCCCCTCAAATCCGGCTAATGGTGCTCCTGTGGTGTACTTGTGAGTACTTTTCGAAGCTCGAGCGCAGCGTTAGCCCCAGCAACGGCAGTGGCTCCGACGTCATCGTCTTCCTGTTGTTGGCGCTTGTTGCCTAGGGGACGCTTCATCGGCAAGCTCCGTCAACGCTCAAGCTTGCGGTTCAAGCCTCGAAAGGCGGATTTCAAGCCTCGTTTTCGCTGTTACCTAGCGGCGGCCATCTTAGCTCCTTTTGTTTGTCTGCCAAGCCTCGATTTCGATCGAGTTGCGGTGGCGGCCATCTTAACTGGTTTTAACGCGATTTTTTTTTCATCGCTGAAACCCTTCCTTTCTCATTCCTGTCACAGCTGTCACAGCGCTAAGACATCGTTTTGCGGACCTTTGCCAATCTTCATGCAAGAGAGGTATGCTTATACTTTAATCACATTTCTAACCTGCTTGTGCTAATTTTCTTCATTTTACCTCATTTTGACTTTATTATACCTTTTAAATGGCACAACAGTTTGTGGTTACCTTACCTCCTCAGTTTTTGCCCGAGCCTGGGGTTCCTGAGATACCATGGGAAGACTGGTATATAATGTTTGACAATTATCTTGAAGCGCTAGACGGACAGGAATTTTCACCCAAAAGGAAAAAGGCTATCCTTTTGAGTACTCTGGGCAAGGAAGGACAAAGAATTTTTAGATTGTTACCGATCACACTAGGAGCTAATCCAGATATTGATGAGTTTAAGGAAGCGGTTGATCGTCTCGAGATCAGATTTGCCAAGGAGGAGAACCTGATTATGAACCGCTATAAATTTTACACACAACGCCAAAAAGACTCAGAGACAATAGATGACTTTGTGGCTAGACTTAGAGAGTTATCTATAAAGTGCAAGTTCGGTGCTATGAACGACGAACTTATTAGAGACCAACTAGTTGTCCAGTGTTCAAGCAAAAAGATTCAAGAGAGGTTATGGGCTGCTAAGAACCCGACCTTGAAAGATGCAATTGACTTGGCTAAAGTTATTGAGGAGTCCAGCAAATGCATGAAGGTCCTTGACTCACATAAGTCTTCTCCTCATCAAGAGGTCTCTGTTGTTTCTGACAAAGGTACTGTGGCGGAGTGTGAGCATTGCTGTGGAGACAATGTTGCTGTAGTGAAAAACAGACCCAAACCTCCTGCGAAGAAACAATCAACAAGTAGATTCTGCAATAGGTGTGGCAGTGGTAGCCACTCTTCTGACGCTAGGTTTTGCTTTGCCGCAAACAAGGAATGTTTGAAGTGCGGCAAGGTTGGACATTTCTCCAAAATGTGCAAGGCAAAAGCTAGGCAGAGAGTTGCCATTGTTGATGACTACGTCGATGACTCTGTAACCGAACCTGATAGACTCCTGGTCATTGACGATGTCGATGTTATCTGTGATGACCCAAGACAAAACAGACCCAAAGCCATTTTTAAGATTGACTCCCATGAGGTGCTGTTGATGGTTGACACTGGCTCTCGCCATACCATCATACCAAAGTCTACTTTTGACGCTTTTTGGGAGGGGGTGAATTTGCATGACAGTGACATTTCCCCTGAGGGTTTCAATGGTCAGAAGATTGAAATCCTTGGTTTCTTCGAGTCTGAGATTGTCTTTGAGAAAAGGTCTATATTTGGGAAGGTTTATGTTTCGATTGATGGTCCTCCCATTCTGGGTTGGGTACATCAATATGACCTATATATAGTCATCAACCCAAGGGCAAAGAATCAAATTATGGTTGTAGATGATGACTCTATCGAATTTATCCTCTCTGAATTTGGGTCTGTGTTCAGGGAGGAGTTGGGTGAGCTTCGGGGGTATGCCCATCTTATTAAACTAAAGAAGGGTAGTTTGCCTGTGCAACATCGTGTAAGGAGGATTCCCATCTCTATCCGTGATGAGGTGAGACTCCTGATTGAGGAGATGCTTCAATCCGGGGTGATAGAGCCTACAGAAGCATCAGCATGGGTTTCGCCCGTCGTGATTTCTAAAAAATCAGACGGAAAATTGAGATTCTGTGTGGACCTCAGGTCCCTGAACAAGTGTATCGTTGCGGACACCTTCCCTTTACCCAACATTGCAGAGATGGTGTCCACTCTTCAAGGGGCCAGATATTTCTCCAAGCTCGACCTGAAGAGTGCCTATCATCAGGTCAAACTCCATGAATCTTCGAAACACCTTACTGCCTTCATCACCCCTGATGGGATTTTCCAGTTTACTCGCCTTCCCTTCGGGTTGATATCGGCAGCGAGTGTCTTCCAAAGACTGGTCAGTGAAATATTCAAGGGGCTGAAGAACGTGGTGTTCTTTCAAGATGACATCTTGGTTTTTGGAGACTCTGTGGCGGACCATAATCTTGTGCGAAGAAATGTTTTGCACAGAATCTGGGACACTGGCCTTACTTTGTGTAGGGAGAAGTGCTCTTTTCTCGTCCAGAACATTGAGTACTTGGGACATGAGATCTCAGTCAACGGAGTCAAACCAAAGAAGAATCTTCTTGATGCGATACACCTAGCCCCTTGCCCGTCTGACAAGGACCAGTTGCGGTCGTTCATGGGCCTGATCGAGTACTACTCCAAATTTGTGGAGAGGTTCTCGGAGAAGACCTTGCCTCTGAGGGCTTTGTTAAAGAAGGGTTGCAAATTTACTTGGGGCCCAGAACTAGAAATGTGTTTCAAGGAGATCAAGGAAGCTATCTGCAGTGCGAATGTACTGGCACCCTTTGATACTTCCAAGACTTCCACTCTCTTAGTGGATGCCAGTGCTCATGGTCTTGGCGCTGTTTTGTTGCAGTCCCATAGGGATGGTGACAGGCCGGTTGCTTTCGCTTCACGCACTCTTTCCAAGTGTGAACAGAATTATTCTGTTATTGAGAAGGAGGCTCTGGCTGCTGCGTGGGGTGTTCACCATTTCCGACCCTACTTATGGGGCATTCGTTTCAATCTTAAGACGGACCACAAACCCCTTATCCGCATCCTTTCTCCTGGCGGGGGGGCTTTTGGTTCTCCAAGGTTGGCGAGGTTGGCTTCCAAACTCCAGGAGTACCACTTTGACATTTCCCACATCTCTGGTTGGAGGAATTTCCAGGCTGATTGTCTCTCTAGGTTGGCTGTTCCGCCTGGTGCTGATGTTGGCTTTAGTTTGGAAGGTTTTGATGAGAATGTTGCCTGGATTGATGATGTTCTACTACTAACTGAGAGCTCTTTCTCTCGGTCTGAGTGGGTGGATGCCATGTCTCGGGATAGTGTCTTACAGGAAGTCATCCAGTTGATTAAACTGGGTTCCCGCAGGGAGAGCTGTGTCCACGTTTCGGCCCTTTCTAAAAGTCATTGATGATTTGTCTGTATGCAGTGACAATGTTGTGATGCGTGGTGATAAGTTTGTGCCTCCTGTTGATTTGAGACCCAAACTCATTTCTTTGGCCCATGAGGGTCATCTTGGCCAAACCCTGACACAACAACGTCTCAAGTTAAACTTCTGGTGGCCCGGTATGGACTCTATGGTGTCTTCTTGTGTTGAGGACTGTCATACTTGCAAGGTGGGTGAAAAGAGACTCAAGGTTGCTGGAGGGTCCCAGATGGGTGTGTTGCAGTTTCCTGAGATCCCGTGGCACACCATCTGTTTGGATTTCATAGGTCCTATGGCCGAGTTACCTCTTTCACAGAGGTTTGCCGCTGTCATTGTGGACTGCCATTCAAAATGGTTGTCCGTGGAGTTCATGAAGGATATTACTACGGAAACTACCATCAAACACCTGAAGTCCCTATTCTTTATGGAGGGTTTTCCAAGTGTTCTTATAACTGACAATGGTACACAGTTAGTCTCGCATGCCATGCAAGCCTTTTTGGCTGATTGCGGTATTTCTCACCATAGGACTTCTCTCTACAATCCCCAAGGCAATGGCCTTTGTGAGCGCCTTAATAGATTGGGGAAAGGCACTGTTCAGAGGGCTCTTTCCAGCAGTTCTTCTGTCTCTTCCCTTGTTCGTGAGATGGTGTATGCGTATTGTACCACTCTTCATGCCTCTCAGTCCAAATCCCCTTTTGAAATGATGAGGGGTAGAGTCCCCAGCACCAAGCTTATTCCCTCTTGGCTCAAGGACATGGTTTGTCAGTCAGCTTTGGGTAAGGTGCCAGGTGTTCCAAAGCCTCCTGGTAAGTGTTCCGTGGGTCTGCCTGCTAAGTGTTCTCCTGGTGGGAGTTCTGTGAGCCTACCTGCTACTGAGGGTGTTTCTGGTAGTCGTTCTATACGGGCCCAAGGTGTTCCTAAGCCTTCCGGTAAGGGTTCTGTGTGTCTGCCTTCTGGTAAGGGTTCTGGGTGCCTGCCTCCTGGACCTGTTTCAAGCAAACTCGCCAAAGGCGATCTCGTCAAAATAAAGTCCGGTCGCCTTTCGGGTGGTTTGTCCAAATTCCGTGGTCCCTTTCTTGTAAAGATGGTCTATCCTCACTATGTAGTTCTCTCTAATGGAGAAAAATGGTATTTAAGGAGGGTCGCTCTCTATCAGAAAGCTGGCACTGCTCCTGTTTCTGTTTCACCTTCTTCCTCTGTTCCTGCCCAGGATTTCCCATCCTCTGGGTTCATGTTCATTCCCTCTCAGGATCCAGCTCCTGTTGCGTCTGCTCCTGTGGATGTTTTGGTGCGGGGCGATGGGGGTGGGGATGCCCCTGATCCCGTTCTCTCTTCTCCTAACCCTGTTCCTGATTCCAACCCTCCTTCGCCTGCCTCCAGGCCTCAGAGGTGCCGTAGACCCCCTGCACACCTTAATGATTTCTGTTGTGATTAGCTTTTTTTTTTTTTTTTTTTAGAGGGGTGACGTGTGTCCATTTCAATGCTTAGTTTCATTGGTGATTCTTGCTTGTTTGATTGCTCAATTTACTTTGCTGACATTTTTGGCTAAGTTTCCTTTCCATGACATGTTTACTTTATGCGTTAAGTTTCCTTTTTGTGACGTGTTTTTTTTTTTATTCTACGGAAGGAGATGTGTTGTATATTTACCTTTCTTCTGTTTCTATGCTGTACCACGATCCTTACCTGTGTTCTCCATTCCAGAATGTAGTTGGCTCTGTTCCCTCCTAGTGTTCTAGGTGGTGACAGTTTGTGCCTGGCCAGCTTGTGTCGTGGTTGTTTCCTGCTGCGTTCCTGCAATAAACCAGCTGTACCTCATTCGTGGTCTCTAGCTCTTCACTACAGGGACCCACTGGGCCGCAGAGGTCACCGGTAGAATATGTTAATGAGAAAGGATTAATGTGGGCCAGAGTTGGGGGGACAGAGGTGGTCTGAAAGGCTGGCCAGGTCGCGGGCCTCGGTCTTGGAGCTTACATTGGCACATGGTGGGCCCTCCATGGCACACGCTGGTGTTAGATGCTGATCAGTGTGGCCTGGCTGCGTGGAGTCAGCCTTGATGGGTTTGTGTTCTAGCGAGCCGGGTATGGCAGGCGCCCAGGATCTCAGGCAACTCTGCTACCAAAGACAGCGTCAGCCTCATGGAGGGGTGGGAGGCGCTGCCGTGGCAGAGATGTTGGGCTTTCCAGAAGAGGACTGTGCCCAGGGCTACGTGCTTCATATTCACACCCCTACGCTGGCCTGGATTACTCCGGCCCATCCAACTCTGCTCACGCTTAAGCTTACGGGTGGGGCGTAAGAGGCAACATTTCCGCAAGGACCCCCACTGGCTGGGGTAACATGGTTGCATCCACTGTCCACTACAGTCCATTCGCCAGAGGTGTGTGTCACCATGGATATGGGTGTGTTCTGCATACTCTGGTTTTAACAGCACTTCGCCGACACTCTTGGCATTGTGTACTTACCCAATCATGGTTCTACTGCATCCTTCACATATGCCTGGTTGCCTCCTCTCCCAACATTTCTCTATTATGTGGGTAAGGTGCCATGCCACAGATTGGTCATGCTCACAGTTTGCCCAAGTTACCATTGTGAGTTGTTCTATCATGTCTGGTGGGAGGGCATGTTGTTGTGCATCTTGGTTGTGGACTTGTGACATGTGCATTGCCAGAGTTGTGGATTGCATGGTTGTGGAGTTGAGGTGAGTGGGGTGTTAATTGGGCAGTTGCCAAGGGGCTGTGCATTTCTCTTTGTGCCATCCTGGGATGGCTGGTTGCTGTTGGACTGTCGGAGGGAGAAGGGATCACCCACACTGGCTGTGTATTTGGAGGCAACATTAGTGAAGGTCCCATGATGTTCGGATGTTGCCTGCACATTGATGTGTGACCTGTGCTTCCTGTTGCGCAGATTGTGTGCTGTGTCACTAGGGGTTCGGGTAGGACATGTGTGCAGTGGATTGCCCCTACACGTGCATGCATCCGGCTATGGCGTATGGTCCTTGCTTGGTCTCCAGCTGTTCCTGCGCATTGTGTTGGCCGCACAGGGACTGGGGTGCCAGGGTTATGATGATGTCCAGGACAGGCATGGTGGTCTTGGATGTGGCTGGCTATGTGACTCCGCCTACTCTGGCGGGTGTTGTTTGGGGTGTGACAGGGGCGAACAGGTGATGCACAGCCAGCAGCTTGGTGTGGGGTGGGATGTTGGTTGTCCACTGTGTTGGTGCCGTAGGCCTGTTAGGCGATGATGGCCAGGATACATAGGATGGTCGTCCCTTTCAGCCTGTAGTGGACAGTGACATTGTCTTATGTTGGGCCTGTGAGGCAGGTGCGTTTCCTGGGGGGCCGCTGTTTTTGTCTGCGCTGCCTCTTGTGTGGTCGGCGGGGAGGGGTTGGTGGGTGTTGTGGCCCTTTTGGTTCTCCGTGCTGCATCATGAGTGGCTCCATGGATTCTTTGCCCTCCCTATGACACCCTGGGCGGCGCTCCCTTTAGTTGTGCAGGCTGCCATCCGACTTTACAGCAGGTCAGAGCAGGTGTAAAATCCCTGCTGCTAATGCACCTTATCGCATGTTTTGTGTTCTTATCGCCGATCTGTCTGGTCGTTGTGAATGGTGAAGTGTGGTGTTGTTGTGGTTTTGTTCACAGAAACACCTACTCTGCCTCTCATTAGCAATAGTTGCGGGGGTCCTCTGTGGCAATTTATTTTGTGGCTGCTATCGGGGGAAAAGTGGTGCTGTGGGCTGTTTGCACCTGCTTGTGAATGGTGAGGTAAATTTATCACGACTTTGGCTGCGATAAAGTGCAGTTAATTCGGCGATATATCCTTGTAAATATGCCCCATAGTTTTCCCCCCTACACTTGTTACACATACCCAAATAAAACAATATATATGTTTTTACTCTCCCATTCTGATCTCCTATTCTTCAAACCTCTGAGTAAGAGCTTTAGTATTTTGCTCACAAATGCATGTCTTGTCTGGTGTTACCTCATAGTTGATATGGAGCTCTACGCCAAATTATGTAAATGTAGTGTTGCTTGTATAGCTCACGTATCACCCCAGACGTTGCATCAAAGCGCTGTAATCATACCACTGAGGAACCCTTCCTGGCCTCTCCATGTGAATTGCCCACTCCTGGGCACCCCCAGGGTGAAAGCCAGGCATCCTAGCACTGTTGGGGCCGTAGTGGAGATTAAAGAAAGCTATTGACCAGAGTTGCAAAGTGGGACTCCATGATTAGATTAGGCACCGAGGCAAGAATTATCAGGTCCGAGGAAATTGAGCCCAAGACCCTCTGAAGCAGGAATTGATCCCGGGTCAGACCGCTGCATCAGTGTCTGCTGCTCTAACCATTGAGACACACTTCTCCACTATAAATCCGTACAAAATGTTGACAATAGGACACATATAATGCAAAACTATTATGAAAGTCCTGATTTTCACATAAAATTGCAATAATTTGTAACTTACATATTTTTTTATTTTTTTGATAAACTATGAGAAGTTTACAAGAAATTCTTAGGGATGACTTCGGCCTTTAAACCCCATTAGTAAATAATGCTTATGCAGTCTTGAGCCAAGAAACCTGCGTCATGGTACCTTGGAATCCCCCAGCAGGACTCTGTGACAGCATAAGCAGACAGTGCACAGAGTTCTGTACACATCTGGACAGCCAGGCCAGGGTGGACATGCTCAGGCATGGCTCTGAGAGGCACGTGACCAGCTTTTCAAGCGGGGATAGGATGAGGATTGGTGGAAAAGTAAGTCCTTCATCACAGCCAATAGGAGTCAGAGAGAGCTCTAGGCGGGGACTACAAGAGTTGTATCACTTTCAAGGCACTATTTAGGGATGTGCGACATCTCTCTTTACTTCACTTATCTCCACCCACTGCTCCTGCAGATGGAGACAATATATTCCTTTTCTTTATTTATTTTCGCTAATTAATTTTATTTAAAACAAAAAAATGCATACCTGGGTTTGGTTTACTCGACTTAACTAGGGCGCATTGGGCCAGATTATTGAAAGTGCATGTTTAAATGTTGTGCACGAGCATTGTATTTCATTACATTTCATTAAATCGTGGAAATTCAGCTGCAGCCATGGCCGGACTCTTTTCGCCGAACACGGAATGTAACATTTGTCTCTAGCTTCCTGGGCGGGAGGGATGTGTTTGAAACAGTACGAAGATATTTACCGAATCTTATTGCTATGTTGCTGCTGTCCTTATGGTCCTACAGAACAGTCCATTGTGTTAAGTTTAATTTCTTGTTTATGTCCTCTGTGCAGTAAAATATTAAGACTTAAATGCCATAAATGTATGTGTAAATAGGTGTTATTTGGGGTGGAGTCAATTCCTTTCCCTCACTCACTCCCCATAGTCATTATGTGGTTATGTGCTATCTAGAGTGGGTTGGTCCTTTGGTATTAGGGCTTGTTATTTTTAATTTGGCTACATAACTACCTAAATCACATTGTATTATTTCATGCATTAATGAACTGGCTTCAGATTCCAACCAACTTTTTACTTTCTTTAGTGATTAATTTGGCATTTGATAAAATCTACAAGCTAACAACATAGGGGCATATCATCAACGATCAGCAAAAATGATCGCTGGCCATGTTTAGCGTGCCCAAAATTAACGCCGCCTATCGCCGAATTCTATCACCCGGTGAGCACACTATCAGCAACGAGCATCGCATCGTGTTAAACATGGCAAGTCAAAAAATAAACAGGCCTAAAGAACAGGCGATATAGCCGGTTAGCGCTAATTTTAAAGTCGCTAGTCCGGTTAGAGATTCCATTGTTGATAGAGAGATGCTTCGATAGAGATTATTTTCGCTGTATATCGCTGTATTTCGCTGGATTTCGCACAGGAACGCCTACCTCGCATCTGATTAGCGATGCACGGCAAGGCGAGGCGGAAAGAAAATGGGAGCTAAAGCATGGATTCACGCGTTAGCGTGTCCATGCTGATAGGTGATACAATTATCGCCGCTTTTCGCCCAAAAACGGAGGCAAAAGCGGCGATAATTTTAAAAACGGCCCTTGATGATATGCCCCTGGAAGAGTTGGATTGGTGCACATTTTTCCTTCATG
This sequence comes from Lissotriton vulgaris, assembly GCF_964263255.1. NCBI lineage: Eukaryota > Metazoa > Chordata > Amphibia > Caudata > Salamandridae > Lissotriton > Lissotriton vulgaris. The sequence goes on along the minus strand of NC_141689.1, from coordinate 100,757,804 downwards.
ATCTTGGCTGATCATTTGAGCACAGGAATCTCTATTTCCTGCAAATAGACCCTCCCTTACATTAATTGAGTAGGAGCATCAAAGCGCAAGACACAACTAACTGTGGAAGCCACAAAGTGTCTCAGCAGGTTTAGTTGGGCTTAGTTACATATTCGAGAGCTCTATTGCAATCCAATAGTCACAGATTTAAATTCAGCTGAGGTGCAGTTGTTCTGTCTCCAACAGGAAAATTCATTAAACCTTATAAAGCCCCAAGATCCCTTCGATCCGATCAGGAACATCTCATCATCATTCCCAGAGTCAAGAAGGCGCGCACTGGTGGAAGACGCTTCTCGGTTCATACCGCACGCCTCTGGAATGCCTTACCCCGCGATCTGAGAACAGAACCTAACTATCTGCATTTCAGAAAGCGGCTGAAAACCCACCTCTTCCCGTAAATCCTAACCTCCCCCTCCTGCCCCCACTACCCGCAGGTGTACTGATCTTAGCGCTGGGATACTCACGGGTGACTACGCGCTCTATAAAAAAATGTAATAATAATTTTAATAATAACACCTTGCGCTCTCTTCATTGGTTACCAATTCGGCAGAGGATCCATTTCAAAGTGCTTTGTATGTCCTACAAGATCCTTAAAGGTTCCCCTGCCCAGATTCTTCAGAACCTTCTGTCTCCTTACATTCCAGGTCGCTCTCTACGTTCATCGGACCGCGAACTGGCAGTAGTTCCACGTTTTAAACGTAGTCGGGCTGGGGGACGCTCTTTTCGTGTAGGTGCTGCTGTCCTGTGGAATGCTCTACCATTTGAAATTCGGACCCTTGCTGATCTGCTCTCATTTCGCAGGGCTGTTAAGACCTTTCTGTTCCCTTAGTCTTTTCCCTTCTATATGTCCATTTTTCTAGTTGTGTTATGTGGCCTCCTTGTCAGGCACGGGACGCTCCTTTGCTGGAGCAGCTGTGTGCACAATAAATGCTCGTAACATAACATAACATAAATTTTCATCGGAACAGGGTCAATACACTGACAATTACTGATTGGGATATAACATCCGCTTTTTACAGCGATTGACAAAATAACACTGTTTACGCCACACACAAAAAAATGTGAATGAGAATTATCAGTAATTTTGATATTATCATTATGATTTTTAGTATTATGATTTCCCTCATGGATGAAATGTTGGGAGCTAGTCAGTGACAAATCAAATGCAACAATCGACACCCGTATCCTTGACAAGCAAGACGGAGTACTCACAACAGAGAAAAAGCAGGAAGCATGTTGGGCTGAGCACTTCAAAGAAGACTTGAACAGACCAGTACCAACAGGTGAAGTGGACATCCAAGAATCAGAGGCAGACTTGGATATGAATACCACTCTATTTCAGAAAGAAGAAATCGTCACTGCCACCCCATCTCTGAAGAATGGAAAAGGTCCTGGCCACTGCTTAATTTGGGCTGCTGGTTTCCAATCCAATCCAATCCAAAAATTCTTTATTTCGGTCGTTTAGACCATAAAAGATACAATACATATTCACAATTAAAACTTAACTATTATAAAAACACATTACATACAAATACTTCCCATAATAATCCATGATCATGACAGTCCAGGCATAGATAAGGGTTAAAACCAGTTCATATCATTGTCCGTACATTCAGTGATTTTTTTCTTATCTGCCACATGGCCATTAGGAATTTAGCAACTGCAAAAACTATATAGGGCAGAATACTAGTTTTCAGTATTCTGTTGGCTTACAGGTGACTCCTAAATCCCAAGTTCCTGCATAACGGCACCAGCCAGTGTTTTCTGGGTCTATTGTAAGCTGGGCAGAAAAACAAGAGATGAGTTTCATCTTCGTCTTGGTTATTACAGCCTGGACAAATTTTGTCATCCCCCTTTAGCTATTTACAAGTAAAGGTTTTGGTGGGCAAAGTGCCTAACCTCCATTGTATAAACAATTTTCTTGCTAAAATGGGAAAAATAATATCCATAAAACCATCAAATTGGTAAGAATTTTTGGATTCCAGAAAACGATCAGTTAAAGTGCCGTTGTTCGGTGCAGACACCAGAAGTGCTAGTTGTTGTAAATAGCTTTTTGTGTTAGTCTGTTTTCACTGTCTCTTTCTTAGAACTTTAAGTGTGTTCCTAATGTAATGATTCTTATTAAGAATACCTGGCTTGGTCGGTTGGTGCTTGGCCAGATGGTTTTGTGCTGTTTATCCTGTGCTGCGATTAAACTTGTTATTATCAAGCCTCAACCTGCTTCAAACCTCGTTTGTGATTTACCACATTTTGGCGACAAGGACTTGTATCTGGCCAGAAGATTAACCTTGCAGTGGGACTAAAGTCTACAGGATAAATACGCCCATCACCTTAAAAGAACTCCATGTGCAGTGGATGAATCATCTCTACTTCTTTATTTCAAAAATCGGAAATTGTGTCATAGTTTTCTGAAAGGTGAGCGTCTTTCACAGCATTTGGAAGAGTATATTCATGTTTGGACTTATCGTATCGGTTACCTTGGTTGCCTGGTTACCTTTGAATGACTCGTGGCCTGCATCTTCTTTCTATTCTCGCTCCTCGCGCAAGTTGCTTCCAGCGCGATCACCCGGAAACAGAGCGTGAAGATCACGTCATTTGACGTTACGTGCCGTGCGCACGCTAGTGATTGCTTCCAAGTTAGTCGTCAGTTTCCTGGCAACAGCTCGATTCTTCCTAAACAGCGTGAGGATAACGTCATTGGACATTGTCAGTTTCCTAGTCGCGCTGCTCTTACTTTTACGGAGCCATTAACTTTCAATCCGATTTCACTGAAAAACAAAATGATTATTCTGCTTAAACAAAATAAGTAAGACAAATTAGGAGCGTTGTTTATTCAGTATTGAAATTTATTTTGTGGAATTATAACGAGTCAGCCTTCTTTCTATTTCATATACTGTACCTTGCCTGTGTAATTTTTATTGTCAGTTATAATTTATTTCTTTGTGTGCAACGATGTCACAACAAGTTAATGTGGCACTTTCACCACAATTCCTTCCTGAACCAGGAAACCCCTCCACTTCCTGGGAGGACTGGATTGTAATGTTTTACAATTACATAGAGGCATTGGACGGGGGGAAGACTTTTCTTCTAAAAGGAAAAAGGCACTATTGATGACAACCTTGGGAATAGAGGGTCAGCGAATATTCAAATATCTACCCCAAGTTTTGCCTTCAGGTTCACAGTCCCCTCTCGATGAATATAAGGAGGCCATTGCTAGACTTGAGACTCGTTTTGCTAAAGAGGAGAATCTTGTTTTGCAAAGGTTTAAGTTCTACAAAAACAAACAACGCGAAGGAGTGCATAGATGATTTTGTCGCACGTTTGCGAGAACTCTCTGTAAAGTGTCATTTTGGTCAGATGACAGATGAACATAAAGGAAATCCAACATTCAAAAGTGAAGGGAAGAGAGTGATCAATAAATGTTGAAGCACTCAGTGTTTTGTAAAATACCCCTCACACACCAAAAGGCCCCTTGGTGTCATGCTTCATCATCGGGGTCTTCGCACCCCTCTATCGGGATGCGGCGTGCTGCTGATAGAGCGCGCAGTCCTCCCGGGTCACCGAGGTTACCAATTCTTTACACGCACTGGGCCCTGGCGTGCAAATTTTCAAATACCACACTAATAATTTGGTGAACCGGGTGAGGATTACTTGGTTTTTTTCCTCCTGCACGCTGCTATGAGCAATTAAGGTTTGGTTTCACCTCTGCTTACCATGCACCTGACTTACCACAGGTACAATTCTTATGACAGATCTGGAGCTATCAGGGAAATAGTAGACAGGGCCTAGGAACAAATACTCTTTATAATCAGTACACTCATCCACAATTTCTGTAAAATGACCACAGACACCTGAGGATGTTCAAAAGATTTATATAAGTTCAAAAAGAATATGACAAGGCAATAAGTGATATGCAGAGTAATACGTCAATCATCAAAATCAAAACCATAAAGTAGCTATAGATTAGAGCTAAGACCATTTGAGTATATGGGAAGACTAAAGGTAGGATTTTTTTAGAACAGAGCTAGTCACTGCAACTTTATACTAGGACATAGGACGTGGATGGGACCTAGAACATATACTTAACCTAGGTGCTTTAAACTATTCTTGCTAAGTTCACCGCAATCAAACTAAGGGAAAGGGAAAATCGGAACATACTAATAAAAATAATAGTTTGGCAATTCTCTAAGGGAGGGGAGAGAAGTGGAACAATTCTAATAAACAATCGCATGTAACTTGCTTTGAAGGTGACAGAGCAGTATCATAGGCAAAAGGTGCTTTATTAAGAAAAATAGAGAGAGAAGACGAGAGAGAGAGAGAGAGAGAGACGCAAACCCACAGGCTGATATTTACCTAGTTCAGAAAGAAGACTAACCCTGGCCACGGGTCAGTTGGAAGGACGGGGACAAGGACCCTCAGGAAGGAATGCCAGAATGCGAGCAGGTACAGCTCACGGACAGTAAGGACAGGATACCCCTCAGGATTTGGGATCAGGACTGGGCTCACCAAGGTACGACCAACACCCACAGCTTCTGAAGCAACGCCAGCGTTACCCCTCTCTGCAAGTAATCCGCCAGTAACCCCGATTGGGTTGTCGTATTTCCCAGCAAAGTGCTTTGCCAGCACTTAGGATTATTTCCACCCCTTAGGAGTTTGTGGAAAGTATGGACAGAGTGCTCCGCAGCACTTCAGATTGAGCACCTATAGAGTTCGTAGGGTCAGTGACAGGTCTGCTACTCGGACAAGTCGGACAATTTTCCTAAGCTAAAACTAGGGCAATTATACTGTTTTGGGGGCCTTTAGACCACCCTCTAATGTTGCAAGTGACAGTTTCCCACATTATGATTGGTCAGGAGAGGTGGTGCGGTCATTACCACCTCCTAGAATTCAACTTTCTCATCCCAAATATTAAAATTTTCCTACCCGCCCCTTGGGTTCACGTTCCCATGCATAGAATACAACAGCATAATAAAGTTCACAATAGGTAGCAACAGAGTTGCATCGTCCAAGGTAAGAATTTGCTTTCCCAGAGAAGTTCTCAGGCGCATTGTGCTTCAGGAGCCAGCTGGCTTGTTTCAGCTTCTGCGCAATGGAGTTTTCTCTCCGGTCATGTGACGGTGCCCAGCAGAGCTTCAAGTATGGCTCCGCTCCCGATTTCCCAGCCCCAGAGACGCGGTACATGAAAAGTAAGCGAGAACAAATTAAAATCACAAAAAAAATTGATCACACTGTATACCATGATGAAATTCTAACCAACCCTTACTTCATAATGACTATAGCATTATTGTTTAGTGCGAAAAGACAGATAGGCTGAAGCAGCAGTAGCAAGCAGAAAGCGTGGTGAGAGACAAGCGGCCATGTTTGCAACAGTGCGCATGAGCACAAATTCCCTGCAGAATGCGAGTGTGTCACATCACATGGGTATGACCGACGCATGCGCAGACTGAATTTCAGCGAAGCAGCCGTGTTTAGTGCAAGCTTCGTTAGTATGAGAAAAGACATACAAGCAAGCATCCTGGGGACACCCGCGTGTTTGGGAAAACACTTAATAAATGACGAACAATGGTGTTAATATGATTATACGGTTTAGGCGAGGGTTTTGTATAAGAGTAGGGCGCTTACATGCGAATCCCAGCTCCATCAATCCCCTCTTTGATGATATTTACTATCATCACCACATAGAAGGAAACAGATGCCAACTTTTCTCATTCATCCACATCACTCATTTGAATTTCAACAAATTTATTGTTGAGTTTTCTTTCAGCTTCTCTATGAGAGTGGTGATTTTTCACCTTTTTGTAAATTTCATTCTTTAACTCTTCTAATTCTAGTTCATCAATATTTCTTTTCACCCCCCTCTTATTCACAGTATATTTCTTTTTGCACTTCTGGCATTTGCAGCAGATAAAAATGATCAATACAACTACACCTATTACAACTATTGGCATCAGTATTTTCCACAAAAGATTTCTACCTAGGTTAGTAAACCAACTACCTATAGAGGAGAGACCTCCAGTCAGTCTCGTCCAGGCACTGTCAACCTCCAATGGTTTGAGTTCTTTTTCCAAATTAGTTATGTTTTTCACATATTGTTTTAGTTCGATACTTTTATCAGGAATGTAAGTGCAACAATGTTGCGCTTTCAGCATTCTACAGACTCCGCCCTCTTTCGCTAATAGGGTGTCAAGGGCAAGACGGTTTTGCAAAACCATTGATCTGATCGCAACCATTTCAGTATTGACCATCAGGAATCCAGCAGCAGTGTCCGTTGATAGCCGGTCCACTACTGTAGACAATTTGCAGATTCTATGAGTGTTCAGAACTACCCCCATTCCAGGTATCAGTGCACTAAAAATATCACCTATAATTTCACCTACACTTTCGCGTCTACTACGCACTAAGCCATTAGTTTCTTCATCGCTTCCAGCTGCATTGTTCACATGGTATATTTTCGGGAAGACAATGCCAAAGTAGCAGCTTCCATACCAGTGATCCGGCAATTTTGAAATAAGCCTTGTTCCCACATATATAATATATTCCGGGAAACACAGGTTCTGACCCATTTTTGAAACCCCAACCTCCAATTACCTTGTAATTATGTTCACACTCGCTGGAACCGATGAATACATTGTTATAGTACTCTGTCTTTTCCCTATGGATACAAAGTTTCCCCTTTCGTTCAAAATCCAACAACAAGGCAGGACTAGCTTCGCCTTGCGAGGTGTTATCCATGTGCTCAGCCCACCTAGGGACTCTATCCTTTTCGTCATTTGCCTTCTTTTGAAACTTTTCTCTCCTTCTGTCTGCCATTTTTATAAACATCTTTTCCTGCTCTTGCAGGGAACAGGTCAGATTTGCTTGTCTTGCTTCATCTAAATCTATGTTACCTATAGTCAGAAAATATTCTCCCATATAACGGGTCACGTCACTTTTTGTATGTACAAGGTTCAAGTGTCCTCTAATAGGAAGTTCAGAAAATACTACGTCAGCATTTGAATAATAGTACTGTAAAGTGCTTCTATAAAACAAGCTAGCTAATATACTACAGGAGATTCCATAGGTTAAAGGTAGATGGTGGTATGTCACGCCTTCAGCCACTGAGGTTGGTAGCTTCATGCAGACATAACAGTCCTCTATTTCCATTGCTTCTACGTAATGCACTAACAAGTTAGCAAAAACATTTAAATGCGTCTTGTTTCTCATTTTGTGAAAGTGTAGTCCTTCCTCATCTGATGCTTCTAAATTAGGTCGTGTGTGTGTCAGTCCTACTCGTTTGTCACGTCTTTCTAGGCTTCGTGGTGTTTCTGCAGTCTGTACAACCCCTACGTCTACTGCTTCGGGTTCAGTAGGGGACAAGTTAGGATTTTTACTTATCATAAAAGGTAGAAAAACTGTCAGTCCTATCCACATTACTATTAGCATTGCTATACTACACAAGCATACTTTACAACAGGTTTTAAGACACCCACATCTGGATCTTCCAGAGACATTCGGATCAGACATTTTTAGCTTACAGGTGGCTTTTGCTACCCCTCTTCGTTTCTTTGCACCAAAGGCTCACTTCGGGGCTCTCTCAAGGAGGGTCTTCGTCAGAACTCCGATCAGCGATGGACTCTTCGTCACTGTTGCGTGGTTCGTCTATTTCCTCCAACACAAAGTAAGTCCACTCAGGGCTCCGATACAGTCGGTTCTGTTTCTTTAATCTGTCGCTCTTTCTTAGCGATTTGCCTTGGGCTGCCTTTCTTTCACTTTCAGCCCTTTTTCTGTCTTTCAGTTTTTCTTCGACTGTCTTTAGTCTGAGCCTTAGTCTCTTGACGTATCGGGGTGCACTTCTGCCTCCGTGCCTCCCAGTAGTTGATGAAACTTGGCCTTCTTCGTGCACTCTTTTTACTTTTTGATGTGGCACCTCTGTTTCCCTGCCTGTCTGACTTGTTCCAGGTCTTTCATCTATTTCTTCTGCCTGGTCCCTAATCTGTCCCTGCTCAGATTCAAACCGTACTTGCTTTTTATTTCTGGTTACTGTTGTTTCCGTAGTCTGAGCACTTTGATGTAATTCAATCTGTTCCTGTTCATGCTCTTCGATCTCTTCGTTTTCTTCTGCATGAACGTCAGCTCTAATTTCTAACTGTCCCTCTCCAGTTTCTGGAGTTTCAGGAGGAGTTTCGATGTCTTGATCTGACCCTACTTGGCCTACTTCCTGATCAGGTGTGTTGTGAGTTTCGTTGACCTGACCTTCTTCCTCTATTTCTAACTCACCTGGACTATCCCACTCACTGTCTAAGTAAGAATATTTCCTGGTTCGTATTGGATCATGAACCTGGTCGTCGGCGGGGAACCATTCAACGTCTCGACTTGTGCTCGGCAGTTTGATGTCAGCTAGCTCCGGACTCTCCTCCTCGGAAGCCTCTTCAGCTGCGCTGCCTTCAGCTCCAGTCGCGTTTTCTCCAGTTACCCGCTTCGTGTGGCTGGCGTGGATCCACTTCGGTACACCAGCACACTTTACAGCAGTTGTAGTGACGAGGATCACTTGTCGTGGCTTTCCCCACCTGGGTTTCAGGCAACTGTTCCGGGTGTGTTTCTTCAACGCCACCCAATCTCCAGGTTGCAGTTTGTGTGCTGGAGTCTTTGGCCACTCGTCTTCAGTCTCTCCAATCTGCTGAGAGAGAGAACGCACTTGGTCACCCAGCTGCTTGCAGTATTCTAATACCATATCATCAGAAATGCTTAGCAGTTTGTGTCCGGGTACCCACGCCTGTCGCATCACTCTTCCCATCAACACTTCATGGGGACTTAGGCCAGTTTTTCTGTTCGGGATACTTCTCAAACTCATCAGCACAAGGGGTAAAGCCTCTATCCAGTTCATCTTTGTGGAATCACACATTTTGGCCAATCTGGATTTCAGGGTGCCATTTATTTGTTCCACTACCCCAGAAGCCTCTGGATGGTAGGCACAGTGCAGTCTTTGTTTCATTTTGAATGCTTTACAGAGTTCTTCTAGGACATCGTTGGCAAAATGCCCACCTTGGTCCGTTTCGATTGTCTCGGGAATTCCGTACCTAGGTATCAACTCCCTAAGCAATAACTTGGCTGTAGTTAGGGCATCATTTTTCTTTGCGGGATATGCTTCCACCCACCTGGAGAATAGGCAAACTATGACTAAGATGTATCTATACCCTTGACATCTAGGCATTGTTATAAAGTCTGCCTGCATTCTGACAAAGGGACCTACTGCCTTTCCAACCGTACTCTGTTCTACTACAGTCTTTTTCCCTGCATTGAATTGCTGACACACTAGGCACCTCTGGCAAAGCCTTTCCGCCTGGTTCCTGAATTTTGAATTACAGAACACCTTGTCAAACACCCGACACATTGCGTCTCTTCCCATATGTGTTGGTTCATGTATCATTCTGATCATGGGGTCGACCAAGCTATCAGGCAGTACAGGCACCCCAGTCGAGTTTACCACCACACCATCATCTCTCAGTTTGCATCCATCTGCTGCCCACCTTCCTTTTTCTTGCCTGTCTGTTGCCTGTTGCAAATCCTTTAATTCTTCCCACGTTGACACATTCTCAAACAACATAAGTTGGCAGCTGGTTCCATCCCACAACGCAATTTGGAGTGACATATGGTATCGGGCACAAAACTGTGCAATTTGGTCAGCGTACCTATTACCGGCAGTCACATCATCATTTCCAGATTTGTGAGCCGCACACTTGACCACAGCCAATTCTTTGGGCAATTGGATAGCTTCCAGTAAGTTATGCACCACCTTTCCATTTCTGATAGGTGTGCCTGAGGAAGTCATGAATTCTCTTTGCAGCCACAACTGGCCGAAGTCATGAACGACCCCAAAACAGTACTGGCTGTCTGTATAAACAGTTATTCTCTTGTTCTTACCCCTCTTACATGCTCTGGTTAACGCGATGAGCTCTGCCACTTGTGCAGATTTCACCTCGCTCAGGTAAGATGCTTCTATGGTTTCTGTCAACGTAACCACAGCATAGGCAGCACTCAGACTCCCACTCTCATGTCTCAAACACGAGCCATCCACGAACATTGTCTTATCCCCATCAAGCAACGCTATTTCACGGATGTCAGGACGGGGCTTAGTACTGAACTCAGTTAGATCGATGCAATTATGTTCCCCTTCCTCTTCAACTTCTACATCCAGAGGGATAGGTAACAGTGTCGCAGGGTTTAGGACGTTGCACCGGGAAATAGTTACATTTTCAGCACCAATCAAAATTCTCTCATACTTAGTCAGCCGACTAGGTGTGAGGTACTGGGTCTTAGTTCTAGTCAGTAGGATCACAACAGAATGAGGAACATATACAGTGACGTGATGTCCCATGACAATGTTTTCACTCTGTTCCAGACTGATGCAAGTAGCAGCAACTGCTTTCAAGCATCCAGGTAATCCAGCAGCCACCGGATCTAGGGTGGCCGAAAAATAGGCCACTGGTCTTCTAACTAGTCCGTGCTCCTGGGTCAGGACTGAAAGAGCACAATTCTCTCTCGTGTCACAGAATAGTTCAAAGGGCTTGGTGTAATCGGGCATACCCAATGCAGGAGCTGTACACAGACAGTTTCTCAAAGTTACCCAAGCGTTCATGCTTTCACTGTCCCAACTGACGGGGTCTTCTACTCCTTTCTTTGTCATTTTTATCAGGGGTCTGGCTAGAGCCGCAAATCCTACAATCCATTGTCTGCAGTAACCCACAACTCCCAAGAACATTCTCACCTCTTTCTGAGTTCTGGGCAGTTCCATTGCTTTAATTATTTTGATTCTTTCGGTAGTAACTTTCCTGATTCCTTTTTCTATCTGGTGCCCCAGATACTTCACTGAATTTTTACAAAATTGTAACTTGTCAGGTGACACTTTATGTCCTCCCTTTCCTAGGTGATTCAGCAAGGCAATTGTGTCAGTGACACAGTCAGTCTGGGTTTTGGATGCCACCAACAGGTCATCTATGTACTGCACCAAAACAGACTCTCTTGGCAATACTAGGGTTTCAAGGCACTTTTTCAGTATCTGGTTGAAAATCGATGGACTTTCGGTGTACCCCTGAGGGACACGATTCCAGACATAGATATGACTGTCAAATTCAAAACTGAAAAGGAACTTGCTTTCTGGATGCAAGGGGATGGAAAAGAATGCATGGCACAGGTCGATGACAGTGAACCATTCTGCATTCCAGGGAATCTGATATAGTATCACGGCAGGGTTGGGCACAACAGGACAGCAAGGCACAACAATTTGGTTTACCTTGCGCAAATCTTGCACCACCCGGTACTTTCCACTAGGCTTTTTGATCCCAATGATCGGCGAATTACAGGGACTGCTCATCACTTCCTCTATTATTTCTGCTTCGAGCAGCCGGGTAATCTCAGTCGCTACTCCAGCTTTTACTTCTGCACTCATTTTGTACTGTCTGGTTTTGGGGTATACAGCATTTGTTTTTATTGCTATTTTAACTGGGTCCACATTTGCCATTAAACCTACATCCTTTCCTGTGAAATCCCATACTTCTGGAACTACTCTTAACTGGAGCTCTTCGGGTAAATCCTCAACTGTTAGAGTTTTGATATCCGAATCTTGTCTGACCAACATCAGCTTGTACAAACCATCTTCATCGGGGGTCTGAATTTCGACGCCCTTCGGTGTGCAATAGATGGTACAATTCATCTTGCACAACAAATCACGTCCTAGCAGGTTCACAGGACTGGAATCACAGACCACAAATCTGTGCATTTCTTTGAAATTTCCTATAGAAACTTCCATTGGTTCAGTTACTGGAGTACTTATTATTTGATTGGAGACACCCACTACTTGGATCGCTTCTCCCGAGAGGGGTAGGTTAGGAACATCCACTGTTCTTACAGTAGATCTGGTAGCACCAGTGTCCAACAGAAAGGTGACGTCTTTTCCCTCAACCTTTCCTTCAATGTATGGTCCAGTCTGGTCTACCGGTAAGGAGGCGCCAAGCACGCACCCCTCATCCTCCCCTCTCAGGCCCCGTCAATCTTGATCTTCACAGAGGAAGGTATCATTTAACAAATACTGTGGAATGATTGCATTTCTTTCACTCTCGACTTCCCATACTTCCGCCCTCTCATTCTGCTGACCCTGACTCTTAAAATTCTGTCTAGGAGCGCGAGGTACTGGAGGTAATTTTACCTGTTGCTGGTTTTTTCTTGTCCCCTCTTTCGGCACCTGTGGATTTAAACCATTTACAGGGGCATTACCGGCCTGCAGGTGTGGACACTCGTCTCGCCAATGCCCTATCTGGCCGCACCCATGGCACGGAAACTTTTTCATGGCTTCTTCCCGACTCATTTTAGCTCGGGGCTTGCCCCCCCCCCCCAGCAGTGGCATTCTGAGCATTATTGCTGGAAGTCAATTTACTTAACTGTTTTTCTTGCTGTTCAGCTAATTTCACCTGTGCCCACATTACTTTCTCCTTGAGGGCTTTCTTTTTATTTTCGATTTCATCTTCGCAGTATTTTGCATATTTTAGGACATCATCTATGGGCTTTCCCTGCCAACTGATTTTATTATCTCGAATCCATTGTGAGATTTCAGGCCTTAATCCTAGCACAAATCTGTAACTGAAATGGGTCATGTCTTTCATGTCTACGTTATCAATACCACTGTAAGTTTTAAATACCTGCAGTAATCTTTCATAAAACGAATGCACCGTTTCATCACGTTCCTGGGTGGTTCTATCTATTCGGGTCCAATCTGTCTCCTTTGCGGGCACCTTTTTCTTGAGGTATTGTATGACTTGCTCATACTTCCTCATTACTTCAGGTGCGGGAGCTCCTGTTTTCTCATCTCTGGGGAATTCCTCACTGGGCCAATCAATTTCAATTTTACAGTCGGTCCACAAATCTACAGGGACCACAATGTCAAAAAAAACCATCCAGGTCTTTCAGCAGACACTTCTGAACTTTTATGAAGCGTTCTACCTGCCTGTACCAATCAACAGGCTTCTCCCGCAATTTCGGGAAGTCATTTGTAAATGACACAATATCCTGTCTAGACCAAGGGACATGGACATACTTCCCTCCCGGGACCTCTCTCATGGGGCACAATTTTTCTGTTGGTGTTACTTCCTTTAACACAAATTCTGAAGCCTGTGACTTAGCCCTGCTGTCTTCCTTTTTCTTTGCCCACCGAGTTCTCCATTTTCCCACATCGCCCCATTTCTGCAAAAGCTTCAATAATTCCTTTACTTGGATCTGTTTTCCCATCACATTCAAGCTTTCTAAATCTTTGTCTGAAAAATCTACTCTGTAGGGTTTCTGAAGAATTTTGGAGCGACTAACATCAATTCCCATTTCTGTGGCTGTATCCATTATCCTTTCATGGAGCAACCTAGCACTCCGGGTAAGATTTTTGCTGATAAACAGTAACTCTTCTTCATTATACGAGCTTAGGCGCTCAACTCCTACATTTCCAGCCATCATTTCTTCTATTTCTATTCTTAATTTATATATCTCCAATGCTTTAGGTTGGGGAGTGGTCTCCTTCTCCAGCTCCTTTGTCCATCTGTCCAATTCTTCTGGGGAAACTACGGTGGCACTCCTAACCCCAGATGCACCTTCAATCAACACCTCCTTTGGTCTTGTCTGACTTCTTGCCCCCGATGTACTAGTCCTAGGCTCTCTAATGGGCAAATCCATCAGAACCACAGATTCACATTCACTCTCTTGATCCTCATCTATAAATACTTCCTTCCTCGGGGACGGGATGCTAGGAGTAGGCAGTATTGGGGTGATAACAGGAGGATGGGGACTAGCCAGGTCATTTCTATACAGTGGAATAGCTGGACCAATAGTTACTGGAATAGTCAGGGAATCAGGATGGGGATGTATCTGGGCAATGGTTCGAACTAAATCCTCTCGCTGTCTAGCCAGGGCTTCTTTCTCTTTTTCCCGCAACACTCTTTCTGCAGAATTGTCATGCAATACCTGAGGTACCAAGGAAGGATAAATACTTGGAGCAGTCGGAGTGACCAATCGGGGTGGACCTTCTCCGAACGGCTGATAATTTGGGACCGTGGATCTAGGTCTGCAAAACCCATCCCCCTCACTGGCTTTACTGTCTGTACCTGTTCCATCTGTATCACTATCCCTCCCACATCTGGGATATTTGGCAAAGGGATTTGGAGAATGCACAGGCTCTGACTCTGCAACATAGGGAGGTGGATTTTTCATTAACAAATCTTCCAGGTGCTCATCTTCTGAGTCCCCTACGGGCATTAGGTGATGGGTTTTTTCTTTACATTTTCCTCTCTTCTCTTCTAATACCCCCATCATAGGAAATAGTCCTTCAGTCAACATAGATTGCCTCCACTGTTTCATTTTCTGCTCTTTGGTCTGCGCTTGAACCCTCGGATACCATTTACTCACTCCCTTATCCATCCGGGGTTTATCTCGCTCTGCAGCCTCAATCTCCCATTCCTCCAGGGCTTCGTACTGTGTCAACCTAGGTCTAGGGTGTAATTCATTCATGCGGGTCCTTAAGTTAAACAGAATCCGACCATTAAATGTACCTTCAACAGGAAATGCTAGGACTCCGTCATCTGTAGTATACTTTGCCCAATTTTCTAACCAGACACAAGTGTGGTACCCTTTATCAAACAGCATGAAGGAGGCAGGGGTATTTGGCGGGGGAATGAGCACGCCTTCCCTCGTTCTAATGGGCTTGTCAGTTTTGAAAAAATTCTTTATTTTATCAGAGAATGACAGTTTCCTCTTTACTCCATACATCATGTGCGGTCTACCTCGTATAAGCTGATCCTTATGAAATCCTAGGTACTTTGGATTCGGTATGAAATCTGGATACCACATGCAACTCTCCAGACTCGCTTCTAACTCGGCTTGATTAATTTTGTTTACTTTTGTGCTTCCAATGCTAGCGCGATTTATATTTCGCACTACCCAATCAGGTCAGAGAATACAAACACCCTTAACCAATGGGTGCGCGGCCTTTTCGTAAGACAGAGTCTCACGCTTCGGCACTCACCCCTCCTTTACAAATTCAGCTTCACTACACACCCGCTGTTTTGACCAATACCAGCGCGGCACGGAGTGACGTCAGAGCAGCTTGCCGACTGACTCCCTCCTTCACAAGGTAACGGAAACTTTTTACTCTCTCTAAAGTGCAAATGCAAGTCTTAGTCAACAACACACAACGTTTGCCACTATGTCTGAGTGTTCTAAAGAGATAAAAGAATTTTCTTTCACTACTAGTAAACCACTTCTGTCTACTTTTCATTCACTCTGGATAGACTTCTTTGCCTGTCCCTTCACACTAGTAACATAGAACCCGTTATTCTTCTGACTCATCCACCTTAGTCGAGGATATGTACTGAGCCAGGATTTCACCAGCAAACTATCTTACTTACCAGTCAAGCCTCGGAGACCCTACTACTCCTTCCGTATGCGACCCTTACTAGGTGATATCGCAATGAAAGTTTTATAAAGGACTCGTAGCTATCATTCACTCCAGAAAACAAAGGTCCTAATTAGTGCTTCCAGTTATCCTTAACCCTGCACTAATACCTCAAACCTAGTGACTTCAACAGCTAACCGGATTCTGCTCACCGTTAGCTAAATACTTCCCCGGGGATTCGGACTACACTGAACATTCACAAACAATGGTTAATATAACATTTATAGCAGCAATGCAAAAATCATATACATTTACATATAAATCCTTAAAACATTTCAAAATATTTGAACCAATACAGTAGAAAATCAGCAGCACATTTATATTTTCACGGTTTGTTTATGACCTATCCTGTCTACCTAATCTAACTAGTCCAAACCATCCTCTGGTTACCAGAAAATTACTGATAGAGCGCGCAGTCCTCCCGGGTCACCGAGGTTATCAATTCTTTACACGCACTGGGCCCTGGCGTGCAAATTTTCAAATACCACACTAATAATTTGGTGAACCGGGTGAGGATTACTTGGTTTTTTTCCTCCTGCACGCTGCTATGAGCAATTAAGGTTTGGTTTCACCTCTGCTTACCATGCACCTGACTTACCACAGGTACAATTCTTATGACAGATCTGGAGCTATCAGGGAAATAGTAGACAGGGCCTAGGAACAAATACTCTTTATAATCAGTACACTCTTATCCACAATTTCTGTAAAATGACCACAGACACCTGAGGATGTTCAAAAGATTTATATAAGTTCAAAAAGAATATGACAAGGCAATAAGTGATATGCAGAGTAATACGTCAATCATCAAAATCAAAACCATAAAGTAGCTATAGATTAGAGCTAAGACCATTTGAGTATATGGGAAGACTAAAGGTAGGATTTTTTTAGAACAGAGCTAGTCACTGCAACTTTATACTAGGACATAGGACGTGGATGGGACCTAGAACATATACTTAACCTAGGTGCTTTAAACTATTCTTGCTAAGTTCACCGCAATCAAACTAAGGGAAAGGGAAAATCGGAACATACTAATAAAAATAATAGTTTGGCAATTCTCTAAGGGAGGGGAGAGAAGTGGAACAATTCTAATAAACAATCGCATGTAACTTGCTTTGAAGGTGACAGAGCAGTATCATAGGCAAAAGGTGCTTTATTAAGAAAAATAGAGAGAGAAGACGAGAGAGAGAGAGAGAGAGAGACGCAAACCCACAGGCTGATATTTACCTAGTTCAGAAAGAAGACTAACCCTGGCCACGGGTCAGTTGGAAGGACGGGGACAAGGACCCTCAGGAAGGAATGCCAGAATGCGAGCAGGTACAGCTCACGGACAGTAAGGACAGGATACCCCTCAGGATTTGGGATCAGGACTGGGCTCACCAAGGTACGACCAACACCCACAGCTTCTGAAGCAACGCCAGCGTTACCCCTCTCTGCAAGTAATCCGCCAGTAACCCCGATTGGGTTGTCGTATTTCCCAGCAAAGTGCTTCGCCAGCACTTAGGATTATTTCCACCCCTTAGGAGTTTGTGGAAAGTATGGACAGAGTGCTCCGCAGCACTTCAGATTGAGCACCTATAGAGTTCGTAGGGTCAGTGACAGGTCTGCTACTCGGACAAGTCGGACAATTTTCCTAAGCTAAAACTAGGGCAATTATACTGTTTTGGGGGCCTTTAGACCACCCTCTAATGTTGCAAGTGACAGTTTCCCACATTATGATTGGTCAGGAGAGGTGGTGCAGTCATTACCACCTCCTAGAATTCAACTTTCTCATCCCAAATATTAAAATTTTCCTACCCGCCCCTTGGGTTCAGGTTCCCATGCATAGAATACAACAGCATAATAAAGTTCACAATAGGTAGCAACAGAGTTGCATCGTCCAAGGTAAGAATTTGCTTTCCCAGAGAAGTTCTCAGGCGCATTGTGCTTCAGGAGCCAGCTGGCTTGTTTCAGCTTCTGCGCAATGGAGTTTTCTCTCCGGTCATGTGACGGTGCCCAGCAGAGCTTCAAGTATGGCTCCGCTCCCGATTTCCCAGCCCCAGAGACGCGGTACATGAAAAGTAAGCGAGAACAAATTAAAATCACAAAAAAAATTGATCACACTGTATACCATGATGAAATTCTAACCAACCCTTACTTCATAATGACTATAGCATTATTGTTTAGTGCGAAAAGACAGATAGGCTGAAGCAGCAGTAGCAAGCAGAAAGCGTGGTGAGAGACAAGCGGCCATGTTTGCAACAGTGCGCATGAGCACAAATTCCCTCCAGAATGCGAGTGCGTCACATCACATGGGTATGACCGACGCATGCGCAGACTGAATTTCAGCGAAGCAGCCGTGTTTAGTGCAAGCTTCGTTAGTATGAGAAAAGACATACAAGCAAGCATCCTGGGGACACCCGCGTGTTTGGGAAAACACTTAATAAATGACGAACAATGGTGTTAATATGATTATACGGTTTAGGCGAGGGTTTTGTATGAGAGTAGGGCGCTTACATGCGAATCCCAGCTCCATCACTGCCACCTACGGCTACGCGGGAGCACTTATGGTATTGACTATGTGTGGTGTACAGTGTGTGGGGTATGTTTTCAAGTGAGTGGGGGGGATGTGTAGTGAAAAATTAAAAAGTACCTGGCACTAGAGTATAAAAAGAAAAACAATTTTATTCTGAACTCTGGCTGGTACTGTTAAAAGAAGTGCAGGACGAGGTCAAGGCTGTTGTATTAATGAACAGGACCTCTGGTGTGCGTTGTTGTCGACATGTTTCGGAGACAAGCTCCTTCCTCAGGACGGGGGCACAACCTCCCCTCCCTACTCACGTCTTAGTTACTAAAAAATGTGTATTTACAGAAAAGTGAATTTTTATAAGTATAGGCTAAGTGTGCCTACAGCGGTCTGCTACAAGCACAATGACCTGTAGAAAGACAAAAATAACACCTAATGGTTACCCATGTAGCGGGTAGTTCAAGCAGTTCAAGGTGGAATCACCTGGAACCATACCATTTGCTTATTAGTAAGCCTGTTGAAAAAGGGGACTCACAACACATACAACATAAAACACATAAAATACTAGGGTTTACTGTAGGTTGTATTCATACTTGTGAAGCTTCTTTGTAGGCTTCATGAGCAAAATAGGAACGTCGGGGTGTTGCTCCAATGGCTATCTGTAGTAGAGAATGATGCAGCTTTAATCATTCATTCTATCTCACTTACTTATGTAGGAGAGTACAGGTGGTCGTTATGTACTAGTTGTTCAGTATTATACTCACAAGGACAGGACGCTCTGATCGCCGCCTTACCCCTCACGCTGCTCCGCTGGTGTGGAGTAAGGCTCGGTCATGGTTATTTATACCCTGTTATTCTAATTGGGCGGAAGTAATTATGTATCCATATATGGGTGTTCCGCCATTAATTACATGTCCATGTACGGAGCATCCGCTTACCGACCATACAGGGCGTTCGTATGTAATTGAACGCGCGCCGGCATGGGATCAGCGTCTGCACCCAAATGAGGTCTATTCCGAGCATGTGCACCACTGTTACGGCGTTCTTCTGCGCACGCGTATTGGGAACCAGTGTGTCTGTTCCACACGCATGCGCATTGAACACACGCGCATGTCACTGTAAATGTAAATGTAAATGTATAGGCATTTATATAGCGCACTACTTACCCGGAGGGTCCCAAGGCGCTTCGACCGCTGCGAAACCCTTCCTGGCTTCCCTGAGAGATGGTCCCTTAATGGGTATCTCCAGGGTGAGACCAGGCATCCCCGGCGGTCTGGTGGGGCCGTTAGTGAAGATGAGGCAAGCTAATATCCAGAGTTGCCGAGTGTGATCGCTGATCAGAGTGGGCACCGAGGCGAGAGAATTATCGAGTCCGCTGACACTGGTCCAGAAACCTGCCGCGCCGGGAATCGAACCCTGGTCCCGGGCCGTCCTCTGCTCTCGGGTCTGCCGCCTCTAACCAGTGAGCCACACTACTTCACTTCACTGAATGCCTACAGTGCGCGCGTGTCAGTTCTACATCTGACACATTGATGTAATGAAACGGGTGAAAGGAGATATAAAACTATGGGCTATTCTAGTTGGTTTATGAGATTATATATACTCATATATACCCGATCCATCTCTTTAGTATGTGTATTGGTCGAGTGATGTTTACAATAGGTATGTTGCTTGGCTGATTCAGATCAATCATTATAAAAGGGCATTGATTGGTATGACTGACTTGAACAGTGCAAGTTAACGGTCCTCTGTTTACATAATGTATATTATGCTGATAGTTGGCTCCAGGGTACATCGTCGTTGAGCCCATTTAGATGGGTCCCCAGTCTGAACACCCAACGTTGTTCCTTCTGGAAAAGGCCGACATCTGAGGGTAATTGCTCTATGACTGTCCATTTTAAGTCATTGACGCAGTGTTGTTCAGTCAGAAAATGCATTGCCATTTTGGTTGTGCTTTTTTTACATCGCACGTTGCTTTTATGTTCATTCATTCGCGTTTTTATGGCTCTTGTGGTCATGGGACATGGGACATGGGAGCAAAGGAAATTCTCGAACTGCAATTCCAAAAACGTAATCTACCTGATCAAGTGCCCATGTAACCTTGAGTATGTGGGAATGACCAGAAGAGCCATAAAAACGCGAATGAATGAACATAAAAGCAACGTGCGATGTAAAAAAAGCACAACCAAAATGGCAACGCATTTTCTGACTGAACAACACTGCGTCAATGACTTAAAATGGACAGTCATAGAGCAATTACCCTCAGATGTCGGCCTTTTCCGGAAGGAACAACGTTGGGTGTTCAGACTGGGGACCCATCTAAATGGGCTCAACGACGATGTACCCTGGAGCCAACTATCAGCATAATATACATTATGTAAACAGAGGACCGTTAACTTGCACTGTTCAAGTCAGTCATACCAATCAATGCCCTTTTATAATGATTGATCTGAATCAGCCAAGCAACATACCTATTGTAAACATCACTCGACCAATACACATACTAAAGAGATGGATCGGGTATATATGAGTATATATAATCTCATAAACCAACTGGAATAGCCCATAGTTGTATATCTCCTTTCACCCGTTTCATTACATCAATGTGTCAGATGTAGAACTGACACGCGCGCACTGTAGGCATTCAGTGACATGCGCGTGTGTTCAATGCGCATGCGTGTGGAACAGACACACTGGTTCCCAATACGCGTGCGCAGAAGAACGCCGTAACAGTGGTGCACATGCTCGGAATAGACCTCATTTGGGTGCAGACGCTGATCCCATGCCGGCGCGCGTTCAATTACATACGAACGCCCTGTATGGTCGGTAAGCGGATGCTCCGTACATGGACATGTAATTAATGGCGGAACACCCATATATGGATACATAATTACTTCCGCCCAATTAGAATAACAGGGTATAAATAACCATGACCGAGCCTTACTCCACACCAGCGGAGCAGCGTGAGGGGTAAGGCGGCGATCAGAGCGTCCTGTCCTTGTGAGTATAATACTGAACAACTAGTACATAACGACCACCTGTACTCTCCTACATAAGTAAGTGAGATAGAATGAATGATTAAAGCTGCATCATTCTCTACTACAGATAGCCATTGGAGCAACACCCCGACGTTCCTATTTTGCTCATGAAGCCTACAAAGAAGCTTCACAAGTATGAATACAACCTACAGTAAACCCTAGTATTTTATGTGTTTTATGTTGTATGTGTTGTGAGTCCCCTTTTTCAACAGGCTTACTAATAAGCAAATGGTATGGTTCCAGGTGATTGCACCTGCTTGAACTACCCGCTACATGGGTAACCATTAGGTGTTATTTTTGTCTTTCTACAGGTCATTGTGCTTGTAGCAGACCGCTGTAGGCACACTTAGCCTATACTTATAAAAATTCACTTTTCTGTAAATACACATTTTTTAGTAACTAAGACGTGAGTAGGGAGGGGAGGTTGTGCCCCCGTCCTGAGGAAGGAGCTTGTCTCCGAAACATGTCGACAACAACGCACACCAGAGGTCCTGTTCATTAATACAACAGCCTTGACCTCGTCCTGCACTTCTTTTAACAGTACCAGCCAGAGTTCAGAATAAAATTGTTTTTCTTTTTATACTCTAGTGCCAGGTACTTTTTAATTTTTCACTACACATCCCCCCCACTCACTTGAAAACATACCCCACACACTGTACACCACACATAGTCAATACCATAAGTGCTCCCGCGTAGCCGTAGGTCGCAGCACGCCGCATCCCGATAGAGGGGTGCGAAGACCCCGATGATGAAGCATGACACCAAGGGGCCTTTTGGTGTGTGAGGGGTATTTTACAAAACACTGAGTGCTTCAACATTTATTGATCACTCTCTTCCCTTCACTTTTGAATGTTGGATTTCCTTTGTTTACTTAATTATCGTTGTGGAGCGCGAATCCAACTATCTGCTCTACCTTCCTCTTGTGTTTTTGACAGATGAACATATTCGTGATCAATTAATAGTACAATGTAACAACCGGAAAATTCAGGAACGTCTATGGGCAGCAAAAAACCCAACTTTAAAAGTTGCCATAGAACTTGCTAAAATTGTAGAGGAAAGTGTGAAATGGATGAAAGAATTACAAAAAAGTGGTATTGATCTTAAGGTTGCAGAGGTGTCTATCAAGACAAGTGTTTCTAGTGATAACAGTGATACTGACAGTTGTGCTGTTGCTCTTGTTAGAAAGAAAGGGTATGTCTTTCAAAAGAAAAATTATAGTCAATAATACGCTAAATCACATTCTAAAGTTTGTTCTAGATGTGGTAGTGATACCCATTCTTCAGATGCGAAATTTTGTTTCGCTAACAATAAAGAGTGTCTAAAGTGTGGCAAACAAGGCCACTTTGCCAAGATGTGTAAAAATCGAAGCAGTTCTAGAGTGACTGTTGTGAATGATTATAGTGAGCTGAATCGTGATGTTAACAAATTGCTTGTTTTACATGATTCTGTCTATGTTTGTCAAGACAAAAGAGAAAGGATTGCAAAGGCTGATTTTGTTATTGATGATAAATCCATTAGTCTTATGGTTGATACAGGTTCTAAATGGACTATCATTCCCTTGTCATTGGTTAAACAACTCTGGGGTCAAAAATCTTCACTAAACTGTGATATTTTCCCTTCTGGATATCAGGGGGAGAAAGTAGATCTGCTTGGATACTTCAAAGCTGATATTCTTTTCAAAAACAGGTCTACGCTTGGCAAGGTTTATGTATCCGTTGATGGACCGGCGATATTAGGTCGTGTTCATCAATATGATCTTCACATAGTCATAAATCCCAGAGCAGATGAGCCTGTAATGATGGTAGATGACTTTAGTGTGAATGACATACTTTTAGGCTTCAGCAATGTCTTTAGAGAACAGTTGGGTGAATTACACGGCTATTCTCACAGAATATTGTTAAAAGAGGATAGTATCCCCATTCAACATAAGGCTAGAAGGGTTCCTTTTACTGTTCGGAATGAGGTGAAGGCTGTTCTGGAAGAAATGCTGCAGGGTGGTATTATTGAACCAGTAGGAGCGTCCCCGTGGATTTCTCCTGTGGTTATTTCCCAGAAGCCTGATAACAAAATTAGATTTTGTGTGGACCTTAGGTCACCTAATAAATGTGTTGTTGCGAATGTTTTTCCTTTGCCAAATATTGGGGAACTAGTATCTACCTTGAAAGGGGCTAAATATTTCAGTAAACTTGATCTGAAACATGCCTACCACCAGATTAAACTTGAGGAAGGGTCTAAACATCTGACTGCCTTCATTACTGGTGAGGGAACGTTTCAGTTCACAAGATTACCTTTTGGGCTGATTTCAGCTGCGAGTGTTTTTCAGAGAATGGTCTCTGAAGTGTTTAAAGGATTAGAGAAAGTCATCTATTTCCAAGATGATATTTTGATTTTTGGAGATTCAGTTGAGGAACATAACAATGTTCTTCAAAAGGTTTTGCACAGAATAGATGAAGCTGGTCTTACTTTGCGGAAAGAAAATGTGCATTTTTACTTTCTGAGATTGAGTATTTGGGTTTTTCTCTTTCAGGTGATGGTGTTAAACCTAAAAAGAATTTGTTGGAGGCAATAGATCTTGCTCCATCTCCAGTGGATAAGGACCAACTGCAATCCTTTATGGGCTTAATTGAATTTTACTCCTAATTTGTGAGGGACTTTTCTAGTAAAACTGCTCCCTTGAGAAGTTTATTGAAGAAGGGAGTACAATTTTCTTGGACCAATGAACAAGAGGTTTGCTTTAAATCAATCAAATCTGAGCTTTCTTCTGCCAATGTCCTCACTCCGTTTGATACCAAGCATTTGTCAATCCTAATGGTTGACGCTAATGCAGTTGGTTTGGGTGCAGTACTTTTCCAACGGCATGGGAATGAGGAGAAGACCATCGCTTTTGCCTCCAGGCCTTTAACTGTGTCAGAATCCAATTACTCCGTAATTGAACGTGAAGCTCTTGCAGCTGTGTGGGGCACCTATTACTTCAGGACATATTTATGGGGCACTAAATTTGTGTTGCGTTCTGATCACAAACCTCTAGTAAATATTTTGGCTCCTGGTGGTACTGGCAAGGGTTCACCCAGATTAGCAAGGCTGGCATCACGCCTACAAGATTTTCAGTTTGAGGTACAATTTGTTCAAGGGTGGAAGAACATTCAGGCTGACTGCTTATCTCGTTTGCCCATGCAGTCTAGTGTTAATGAAAAATCTTTAGATGATTGTGCGATTGCTTTTACACAAGATGTTTTGTTTCTGTGTGCAGAGTCATTTTCGCTTGATGAGTGGTCTAAGGGAATGGAAAATGATGTTGTGTTGAATCAGGTTGTAGACCTCATCGTTAAGGGGTCAAGAAGGGAGAGTACCGTTGAACCCTCTGTCAGGCCTTACATTAGAGTTCTTGGTGAGCTGTCCATTTCTGACTACAATGTGTTGATGCGAGGTGACAAGTTTATTCCTCCTTATTCACTTAGAAAATAAATTCTTGGTTTGGCCCATTTGGTGGCCTTCTGTTGATGCTGATGCTGTGGAGTGTGTGGTGCAGTGTTGTTTTTGTAAAGAAGGGGAGAAACGCTTGAAAGTGATTGGTTCGCAGAATGATGGTAATATTTCTTTTGAGAGTTTTCCTTGGCACACAGTTTGTCTAGATTTTATTGGACCCATGAACGAGTTGCCCTTCAGTCAGCACTTCGCCATTGTTATCGTTGACTGTTTTTCTAAGTGGCTCACGGTTCGATTTGTTATAGAAATCAATACAGACTCTACTATCAGTTTTTTGAAAAGTGTGTTCTTGGATGAGGCTTTTCCTTCTGTATTAATAACGGACAATGGCACTCAACTAACCTCTGTGAAAATGGTTTCATCTTTAAAAGAGTGTGGGATTCGTCATCACAGAACCAGTTTATATAATCCACAAAGTAATGGAATGTGTGAGAGAGTCAATAGGTTGATTAAGGGAATTATTCAAATGTCTGTTGAGTTTGGTTGCTTTTCCAATGATAAAGTTCAGGAACTTGTTTGGGCCTATCGTTCAACTCCCCACAAACGTGAGTGTAAGTCTCCTTTTGAGTTAATGGGGGGTCGCCCTCCCGTAACTAAATTAACACCTTCTTGGTTAAGAAATCAAGACAAAGTTTCCCCGGTGAAGCCTTCTTTGGTTGGCTCTTCTTCATCAATTTGTGTGGGGGATTTGGTCAAGGTGAAGCCGGGGAGGTTTTCTAAGGGTCTTTCCAAGTTCAGCGGTCCTTTTTCTGTTAAGCGTGTTTGTCCTCACTCTGTTCTTCTTGACAATGGTGAGTGGTGGAACTTCAGAAGGGTGGCATTATACAAGAGGTTGGGTGAGGTGGATGTGAGGACTGCTCTGAAGATTTCTCTACCTTCTTCTGTTCCTTCTGGTAATGGTTACATGTTATCTCCCCACTATGATTGTAATTATTCTTCTCAAACCAGTGTAGGGGGGGAAGTAGGTAGTGGTTCTTCTTCTTCTTCTTCTTCTTCTTCTTCTTCTTCTTCTTCTTCTTCTTCTTCTTCTTCTTCTTCTTCTTCTTCTTCTTCTTCTTCTTCTTCTTCTTCTTCTTCTTCTTCTTCTTCTTCTTCTTCTTCTTCTTCCTTTTCTGGGAGTGATGTGTTTGCTCCTGCACCTTCGTGCTCGGGTGACTCTGTCTCTTCTTCTACACCTATACTTTCTAATGAATCCATTTCTGCAAATGGGACTTCCTCTAGAAATGTTAGATTTCGTCGACCGCCTGCATATCTTAGTGATTATGTTCAATAGCTGCTTATGTTTGCAATTTTTATTTATGGGTTCAAGGGAGGGAGATATGTTGTAAATAGCTTTTTGTGTTAGTCTGTTTTCACTGTCTCTTTCTTAGAACTTTAAGTGAGTTCCTAATGTAATGATTCTTATTAAGAATACCTGGCTTGGTCAGTTGGTGCTTGGCCAGATGGTGTTGTGCTGTTTATCCTGTGCTGCGATAAAATTTGTTATTATCAAGCCTCAACCTGCTTCAAACCTCGTTTGTGATTTACCACACTAGTCTTTCCTCCTTATAAATTTGCACCAGTCTTTTGCGGGAAACCCTTTGGCAGCCTTGTGTAGGTTCATCCCACAGCTGAGACAGCTTCATACGATACAATTCTTTCTTTACCACAGCCAGCCAGGGGATTCTGTCATGATGGTTCAGGTTCATAACATGAATAAGGTCTTGCCTGTAGTGCGCCAGGTCACTGGTAGACCAGAGCCTATGCCAGAACCTTATTGGCTTTGACTCAAGCTCCTCAGCAATAGAGGGGAGACCCATGTCTAGTCTTAGGGGGAACAGCTGTGTGCCTCGAGGGAGAGCCAAAAGGCATCTAAGGAAACTGTTTTCCACTCTGGCAAGTTCTTGCCCTGCTTTATACCCCCATAGTTCGCTCCCATAGGTTGCGGCCGCCTTTGCTTGGGTTTTGTACATTTCTACTGCCGGGCTGATGGGTTTAAAGGTTGAGGTGTTTACAACCTTCAGAATTGCGCCTGACAATTGGGACAGCTTTAGCCAGGATCTTGCTATCTGGGGGTCCCAAGATAAATTTTCACGAAGTGTTACCCCCAGATACTGAAAAGTTGTTAGCCTTTCGAGGCTAGCTAGACCCAATGTAGGGTTAGGTCTGGTTTTAGGGGATGGATTAAATATCATGAATTTGGTCTTTTCTGTATTGATCTCTAGACCATGTTCTCTACAGAAAAGGCCAAATCCATCCAAAATTCGTTGGATCCCCATCGGGGATTTGGAGAGCAGGAGGGTGTCATCGGCAAACATAATAGCTGGCACCCTCCTGCCTGCCAAACAGGGGGCGTCATTGTCCCTAACATTGTCAAGATGGGATATGACACTGTTAACAAAGAGGCAGAACAGGGTTGGCGCCAGGACACAACCCTGCCTTACCCCTCTGAGAACAGGGAACCTTGATGACAGCGCGCCATCCCTCCCGCACCTAACCTGCGCATAATTGCTATCATGCAGCCGAATTATAACATGCAGTAGTTGGGCAGGGACCCCCAGCTTCTTCATGACCTCCCACAATTTCTTACGTGGGACCAAATCAAAGGCTGACCTCAGGTCCACGATTACCATGTACAGCCTCCCCCCCTCAATCCTCACCGTTTTCCAGTACAGCAGGACGAGGCGGAAAATCTGGTCCATGGTGGACGTGTTTTTCCTGAAGCCAGCCTGAAGGGGACTCAGAATTTCATTGGCCTCCATCCAATCTAAAAGGTAGTCCAGGAGAAGGCGAGAAAATAATTTTTTGGGGACATCTATAAGGCTGATCGGCCTGTAGTTGGCTGGGAGGAGAGGAGAACCCTTCTTAAAAATAGGGACTATCTCCGCCCCCAGCCAAGTAAAGGGGATCTCCATACCTCCTAGGATGGCATTAAAAAGAATAAGGAGGTACGGGCCCCAGATCTCCGGGTGGTGTCTGAAAAGATCACCGGGCAGTCTGTCAAGACCAGGGGCCTTCCCCATTGCCAATCTCTCTATTTGCACTGATCACCTCACCGAGGGTGAATTCCAAACCAGCTACAGGGATTGATATGGCCTCGGGGCCACATCATTTGCAAGTAGAGTAGTATCTTGATACAGTTTGCCAAAGTGGGCCTCCCAAGCAGAGGAAGCAATGTTGGGCTCCACTGCCGCTTTGGCTTCTCCTGTGCCATTATTTACCAGGGACCAAAACTTTCTAGAGTCCTTTGCTTCTAGTGCTGAGGATAGGTCCTGCCATCGGTTCCAGTCCCACTCCGACCTTGCCAGTGCCATGGCCGCCTTGTAGTCCCGCCTAAGTTCAGCGACCTTAACCTTATTTGAACCTGCTTTGATTGTGGCAATTAGCTCTGACTTAATCTTCTTACAGGAAGAATTGTACCAGGTTGGAGTTCGGGTCTTTTTGCTACGTGATGCTACCACTGGGTAGAAAACCTCAGCAAGTTCTCCCACTAGGTCAGCATGGATTTGACCTAGTTTCTCGTTATAATCTGGGGGTCTAGGTTGTTCAATTAGTTCATCCACTTCTTTGAACTTGGCGAGTGCTATTTCATAGATTTTGCTTATGTTCCCTTCTGCATTTATCAGTTTCCCCCATTTTACTCTACGTCTATTGGAGGTAAGAACCAGATTCCCTGTGTCATCACTAGGGTTGGAGGATAGTGACCCACCAACAGGTGCAGGATGTTGCATCTCTAGTAGAAGCGCGTTGTGGTCACTATCTGTTCTAGCTACCACCCTGAAATCCTGGACCTTAGACCACAAACCAATATCTATGAAGATATAATCCAGCCTCGACTCATGGTCCTTCCTATTGAAGGTACACAATGAGGGGCTGTCGGATGGGGTGCGACCATTGCAGGCCCTTATGGCAAATTTTAAAGTAAGGGACATAATTTGCACTGCGAGTGGGGACCAGGATTTAGGGTGGGGAGATAGGCATGGTGGAACACCCCCAAAATCATCCTCAGCAGTAAGCCTTCCAGGGGTTCAAAATGGCAATTAAAATCTCCGCCCAACACTATCTTCCAGTCACTTGGCAGTTGGCCCAGAAAAGACGATATGTCTTCGAGAGTAGGCGATTCCATGGCCACACTGACTGGGCGGGAGTATACATTAATAATTGCCAGATTTAACCCCTTCCATGCTCATGACGAGCTCAGCTCGTCATGAGGCACAGTTGAGCTGTGCTGATGATGAGCTGAGCTCGTCATGACACCAGCAAATTGGCAATTTTCAGCACAGGGGAAAAATAACCACAGCAGCGATGTGGTTAAAGCACCGGGCCACTTGAGTAGCACACACTGGATGTCTTGCGAGAACGTAGATACGTTTTCCGCATTGCATCCAATATGGCTAGCTACCCAAACCGCCAAACCACCTGAAGGCCTCCCCTTGCCACTCCACCTGGCCGTAATTTCAAAAACTGCATAACCCGTTCTACTCAAGGGTTCCCTGGCCCACGTCTCCTGGAAAAGACAGACATCACTACCACCTACTAGGAGATCCCAGTCTGTTGTATGTATCTTATTTGCAATGCCCGCCACATTCCAGGAGAGAACCTTCAGTATTTCAGTAGGAGCTTTTGGTCCCAACCCCTCAGTTGTTTCTAGTACAGTGTCTGTGGGTGGAACTACGGGCCTTTGCAGAGATGTTTCCAGGACAGATGGAGCAGGTGGTGTTAAGTTAGGAGCACACACGGCTATGGATGTTAGATTATTACCCAGTGGGCTCTGGGGTAAAGTAACTACTCGGCCCCTGGGACTAGTGAGAGTTGAACTGCTCCATAAGGAGGGTTCCAATTCTCGAGTGGGAATCTCGATATCACCTCTCGCCGTCCCTTGACCTACACATTCACTATCAGTATTTTGGTTAGCTTGTAGGGACACACCCTTTTGTGGTCAATCGACATAATCAAGACAAGAGAATCTATTTGGATGCATATAGTTTACATAGCCCGGGAAGGCATTATGTTTGGGCCTATAACGTGACCCATCCACTGCAAAACCCACCCGTATCCAACCGTCGTCCCTCCTCAAAGTTAGATTACGTACATTTGGGTAAAAATATGAGAGAGGGACCAATTCAATAGAGGTATTGCCTGAACTGCCAAGCCAGTTGCAGATGTAGGTAGCAACCTGTGGACTCTTGAAGCTAACAATTATACAGTCCCCCACACATTTCTTAACGGTAAAACCAACCCATGGGACCCTTCTGACCATGAGAACATCTCCTCTTAAGTTAGGTGGTAGTGGCCTTTGAATGTTTAACCAGCTAATTACCTTATTGCGAAGAGAATCATGCGATTCCATTAGGCCACCAGTAAGCTCTGGAACCCCCATCAGAATCACGGTGTAGGCTGCCGCCTCTGGAGGCAGATTTACTGCCTTGCGCCTGGTGTTAGGGCTAACCAACTGGTTAGAACCGTTAACTGTCTCGCTAGTTGGTCTCTCCTGGCTGGGTAAACTGACCGGAGCAGGTTGTTTCGACCTTCTGGGAACTGGTACCGGGGGCAGTAACCTAGGAGGTGGTACTGGTGCAGATTGGGGCACAGGTACTATGCTATTGTTAGTGTTTTCCCCAGAGGGAGCTAATGGTGGAATTGGAGCCAGAATGGTTGTGACAGTAGAGGAGTGAGTAATCCCAGCACTGAACCCATGTGCCCCCTGTGTGCTTACTCCTATCCCTGACTCAGCGCCATTATTAACACTCAGTCTTTCCATAGCTATCAGTCTAGACTCTATCGAATCCAGTTTGATGGAGAGGGGATTCAAAAGACTTTTGAGGATATCAATGAGTGAACTGATAAGGAGCTCTGTGGTGTTAGGGGGGACCCCACCAAAGATAAATGGCCCAGTGTGCACAGGTATGGGGGAGACAGATGGGATGCTTAATGTTTCCATATCATTTCTCATAGGTGGTATACCAGACGCGCCCACATTATCTACATTATCTGCATGAGTGGGCATTATGGGATCAACTTTAGCCCTTTTAGCGCCTTTGGGCTTCCTAGATCTCTTCTTTTTCAATGCGAGATCCCCTCTACAACCCGTATGTTCTGTTACTGTGGGGCCCTCCACCTGAGCCTCAGACTGTACCAACTCAGCGGCGGGAGAGAGCTCCGCATCACAAACAATGCGTGATGAGTCTCTGCCCCTATGCAAAGTCGATGGTGTCCTTAGTTGTTGAAGGACTGACTCTATTGTCTGGTCGATGCTATCCATTAATGAGAGATGGGTAGCGTCAAGCAATGAAGGTGTGCTAGCATTAGTTGATAAGCCCGGGGAAGCCAGAGATGAATTGACTACACCCTCCTCAATTTGTTTTTCTAGCACAGTAAGACCATTATTAACCACAGAATTTGCCTTGTCGCGGAATTTGTCCAAAGTACCTAAAACCACGTGAGCAGCCTTGCTTCTTGATTCTCTACTGGCCATTATATAGCGACCGACTTCAGGACAACAACCAGTCAGTATTAGAGGACGGAGAAAAAGAAGCGTTAGGGAGATGGCCCGGCCTCTCCCGTCCTCTAACGGCCTCAAACGGCCCGCCCTTTGACCGGGCTTCGCCCGGGCGCGTCCCGCGATGCGTGTCCTAGGGCGTGGTATTGTAGCTGATGACCTCTGGGGGCGTGGCGAACGGGAAGAGTCTCCAGGTGCGGCTCGTCTGCACGCCGCTTGTGAACCTGGGACTCGCAGTCCCGCAGCTTCGCCGGTGTCTCTCCGCACTTCCAAGGATCCTGCCAGCCCCTTTCGATCAGGTGTGTCCCAGCTTGTATGACCCAGCAAACTCCTCGCAACTTTGAGCGGCTCCCGCGGAGCGGGGGCCGCGAGTCGCGGTTTTAAACAGCCAAAGCGGGGGGGCGCGGCCAACGGGAAGAGTCTCCAGGTGCGGCTCGTCTGCACGCCGCATGTGAACCTGGGACTCGCAGTCCCGCAGCTTCGCCGGTGTCTCTCCGCTCTTCCAAGGATCCTGCCAGCCCCTTTCGATCAGGTGTGTCCCAGCTTGTATGACCCAGCAAACTCCTCGCAACTTCGAGCGGCACCCGCTGCTGGTTTCTGGTTCTCAGCACTTAATCGCGAACACCGGCGCTTGTGAAGGTCTCATATAGCATGTTACATCGCATGCTATTACATCGCGTTCTATTACAAAGCGGTTGTTACAATGACCGCATTGTTAGAACACAATACATTTACATCGCAAGTCAATAGATTAACTTGCAGTAGGGGGCGCGCTGGATTTAGTAATAGTATAATTTACTATTCCAACTCCAGCCTGAGCAACAGTAGGGAAGGTGTTGGAATAGTAAATGATACTATTCCTTAGGTAAGAGGGCCCCCTATAGCAAGTCGATCAAATGACATGCGATGAAAAGTCATTGCATTGTAACTACGCGGTTGTTGTAACAACCACGTTTTAAAAGGAACGTGATGTAATGGCAGCGTTGTAAACGCTGTTTCCTGACCATCTGCCACAAAGTGGCGCTCTCTGGCTAATTTAGAGATGACCACAACAACAGTTAATTATTATTTCAATATACATAAAAAATTACTATTACCTGTCGCTGAAGCATTCTTTTAGATTTGGGGGCCTGAAATATTCCAACTCTTGTATGAGAGTGATCATTAGTAGTTATGTTGTTACTATCATTGGCAGCATGGCAGGGGCAATGTGTGGTTAAAGCTGCAGTGGCCTACTGACGAGAGCCCTGGCATTTATTTTTTTACAAATTAAGCGCTGGTCCTGGCCAAGATAATGGGAATGGAGAAATGTTCAAGGCAGAAAATTAGACTATTGCTTACATCGATTTGGGAGAAAAAGAAAATACCAGATGACTGGATCAAGGCATCATCATCAAGGTTCCAGAGAAGGAAGCATTAACCAACTCTAAGAACTGGTGTGGTATCACCCATCTGTCTATCTTAAGGACAATTCTGGCGAAAATCATTATACAACACATTTCTGATGCAGTGAACAAGAAGTTAAAAAAGAACTGGCAGGGGTAGGCAAGGTCAGATCAGATCCTTACTCTATGCAACAACATAGAGCAGTGAACGGACTGGCAGAGACAACTACACATCAACTTCATTGATTGTGAGAAAGCCTATGACAGTGTCCTCCATGACAGCCTATGGCTTATACTGAGAGAAGATAGTTCACCTCATAAAGAGCATCTATGCTCGTTTTACCTGCAAGGTGGGAGCTAGTGAGTATAGTTTAGAAGTCAGTACCGATAAGAAACAGGGATGTGTGAAATCAGGGTTCCTATTCAGGCTAATCATTGACTGGGTGATGGACACAGAACAGTAGGCCAAGCCAAAGGCATCAGATAGATCTAATTCTCTACAATGGAGGACCTTGATTATTCGAATGACCTAACTGTGCTCTCTCATACACAAGCATAAGCAGGAAAATACACCTTGCTCCAACATCTATGCACAGCAAATGGGCCGGAAGATCAACACGAAGAAATCAGAAGTCATGCCATTCAACATCCCAAACCCTTCACCAATCAAGGTGTATGGAGAGGGCCTAGCCTTGACAGAAGAGTTCATCTCCCGAGGCTGTGCTATCAGATATGTTGGAGGGGCAGGCAGTGACTGGAAAGACACACCTCACACTATTTATAGCACAACATATCTACCTCCACAAGAACCCTTTAATCACTATTATTCACAGGTGATAAGCCACACTATATAAGTACAGTTTGATTGATATTGTTCTCTAGACCTACAATATGAATAACACATATTTGTTATAACTATATACAGTGTTCATATTATTCAGTACCATAATCAAAACATACTTCTTCAAATGTTCAGGTATCTTGTTTGTTCCAACGCTTCCTCTCACTTCAGATGATCCTTCAATGTTATCATCCTTTTACCTTCTCTCTATTTGACTATCTTTTCCTCCTCACTCTCATTGGCACTCTTCGTCCATTTTTCCACTTTTACCTTACCACACTTGACCACACTCCTTCCAATACACCTTTTTCCATCTTTTACATGCACAATTTAACTTCACACGTTCACTATTCCTTTGGGAGCTGACCACTTAGACAACCCTTTTCTTGTGCGTCCAAACAACTGTGTGTGCACAAAATCGCCACACAAACACCAATTTCCATTCCCATTAGATTATCCATTCTTTGTGTAGTTTGTTTGCTTTTACTGCACTCTTCTTAGCAATTCCTTCTTTTTGACCTTTCTCTTACCCAGTCTTCCCATCCATCCTGGTAATGCTTTGGTACACAGCTTTCTCCCTTTGCAACAACAGTGCTTCTGCTGTGGTGGAATTGTGTGTTATTAACAAAGTGGTAACCCAATTGGAGTCAGAGGACCTGGGTATCAAGTATTATAAAAAAAAATGGTCCTAGACATTGATTCAAAATATGCACGGTCAAGTTATATCAAACATTCATTTTACTTCTGATCACCATACGATTAAATCCTGTAATGGTTGATTGAAATCAAAACAGAAAACACATATTAGCCCAAAATATTCGTTGATACAACAAACCACACCTGAAGCAAAAAACTGTGTCTCACCAAGGTCCGAGAGATTCTCTTATTTAATATACACTTTAGAAAAAAGACATAATATGCTTCCATACAGTAAAAAATACAGTTATTTGCAAAGAAAAGAGTGAAATTAAGTGCTGGTGTGAGTGAAACGACCAAAGAGGTCTTGAGAGAATATAAGTTGAGATACATTCAATAAGGTTTTTTAGAACAGAAACTAAAGTTTCAATCCTTAGTGTAAACAAAAATGAGCCTGCCCTTGTTGATATATTTGCAAAAAATGTAACTCTTTCTTGCTGGCACGTAATTGAAAAAAGTCCTCTGTATTCAGATTAGCACAAGGGAAAGGGGCGTTGGAAGAACAATAAATGTACATGCTTGGGAAAAAGTTGTCGACGTTTCGACCCAAAGTGAACAGGGTAGCTGATTTCCTCAGGGACAGGTCTTCATCAGGACGGGAAAAGGAGGGGGGGGGAGTCAGTGTGCATGAAAAAACGTGACCCCAAAGCGAGTGGGCACCTGTAACAACAAATAGACAGGATGAGTTTCTCCAAAAACGGCACCCATGAAGTGTCAAAATTGTACGAAAATGCATTAGCAAAGGCACTCATCTTTCAATGGTGTGCGACTTTGTGCAAACTCAGTCAGCACCCAATAGCCATGGTATAAGTCAAGCTGTTCCAATGTGCTTGTCAGCACTAAATAATAAAAAGAGTGGCCATCAGTGCTATTAGTTAAAATAGCCATTTGTGCTGTCAATAGTTGCTAGAACATACAACACAAACCACAACATATAACAATTAAATACTAAATATGTGAGTGTTACTCACCCACATAAGGTTTTCACGCGAAGAATCCAATGGGTTAATTTTAAGATGTAACTGTAAAGGAATATTTATAATCCGATTAAAATACGGACTCTTAGCCCAAACTAATACTTGAAAGCTATCAGGGACTAATACACACCGACATACCTCAATTAGCATCAAAAAAGCGAGCTGTCAGCCTGGCTCCGTCCGCACAACCTGCAACTAAAACCGTTACTCCGGTATGGAACACGGAAGTGGCGTGCACTCTGTGCCTCAGCGGAAACTCCTCTAAAGTAACCTAGCAACGTGAGCGTCCACGTCACTGCTTCCACACCGAAGTTACTGTGCGTCTCGATTAGTGTCTAGCAACCCCATGACGTCAGATGCATGATCTGACTAAGGACTGTGTGTCTTATGTGGGTTGTGGTAGAACCATGTATTTACTCGATGGTTATAATCCAAAACAAAGCAAAATCCTCACGTTTTCCTCATATATGGGAATAGAATGCAGTAAAAAGGGGTACCGCAGTGTACACGCTGCTGTTTGAAACCAGACACTCCTGCAATTCATAAACACTCCTCACGTCTCGAAAGTTGCAGAGCAACCCCATAAAGTGATGGCTCTACTCCGACTAAGGACAAGGGTTCGGTTTTGTGGAGGAGGAAACCTCGTATTGACTATAAGTCTGGTAAAAAGATCCTCAAGTTTTAAAAGAAAGGGTGCAATAGAAAGGAAAATTGGTGAGTTGGTGAACTGATGCACCACTATTTACAATAATGCTAGCTATTTACAATAATGACATGCATGGATGAAAAACCATGGTTTCCACATTCATATTCAGATGTCAAGAGGCATTGAAACTTATTGCATATATACACTGTGTCCATCTTTTATATGGCATTGTAAAGATAAAAGGTGGATTTAATTGCATTTTGCATATTGCATTTTGGAAATGAAATTATACATGCCTGCATCTGTACATTTACATTCAGTTACTGTGCATTGGAATATGTTATACAAATGAAAAGTGTGCATATATAACTAGGCAGAGTCCAGATATCACGATGTAACTTTCTAGGTCAGCCATTGTGCAGGGTAGCCATTTGTCTCGTTGTTTCCTCATACTCGTTAAGGCCCCTATTGACAGTGTACTATATGTGCATCCATTTGCATTCACGCACGCTCAAGATACTGGCAAAGTCACCACCCCTTACGTTCATAGTGACTTTCTCGAGAACCCATTCATCCACACATATTTCTAGACTTTCTTCATTAACGCTTGAAGGAGTTGCGCCTTATTAGAGAAGTTCCTCATAAACTTGGCGTAGTACTCCACCAAGCCCAAAAAGATCTCAATTGATCTTTATTAAGAGCTTTCTCAATTGCCTCCATTAACTTAGTTTTTGGGCTTATCCCTTGCTATTCTATAGTATGGCCCAAATATTCAACTCTGCATGTAAATTTGCATTTGTTCACTACCACTGTGAGTCCCACTTCCTCCAGAATTCAACATACCTTCCTCAACAGCACATCATGCTTTTCTTTGCTTGCTGCTCAGACCAAAATGTAATCATGGAAAAATCTTCTATTCTCTAATTCATCTAAAAAATCTTGCATGACCCACTGAAATACAACTGAAGCAGATGCAAGTCCAATTAGGAATTCACACAAATTGGAACGCACCCTCTGGTGTTATGAAAGAGGTTAAATGTCTTGAGTTTGGGTGTAACAATATTTGGTGGTTTGCGATGGAGAGGTTGGGTGTGGAAAAATACCACCCCCTTTTAACACAAGCCAATAGCTCTATTATGACGGATAGAGTATGTCGATCTACCCATATGTTATCGTTTAGATCTCTAAAGTCTATGCACAGCTTGATTTTTCCATTAGGCTTACGGGCAAACACAACTGGAATTAACCATTCAGATGAGTCTATGTGTTGCATCGCACCATTCTCCAGCAATCTACCTTATTTTTCCTTTAATACGTCTTTCAGTATTACAGGCACACTTTGTATCTTGTGGGCTTTTGCCACTGCCCTATTTACAAACTAAACATAGTCACTGTTGTGTCTTAGTGGTCCCACTGCAGAAAGAAGGTCCGTCTATCCCCTTACCGCTAATCTTACTCTGTGACAACTTCTCAATTAGCCTCCTCCCTACTGCCAACATAGAACCGCAATGTAGAACAAGTGACATGTCATTAAACCACGTTCGCACATCGAGTAATGTTCAATGCAGCGCGGTCTATTATTTGTATCTTGCAGTGCTCTGCACACTGTGATTGGCCAAATACCACTGTTATATTGGGATTGGCAGGATGCCAACCTGTACTACTGTGATTACGGAGTATTTTCAGCGAGCAGACACTGGAACTGGATGCATTTACATTTAAAATATGTGTGAACAACACAGCACCAGGTACGACGCTCCATTGCTCTAATTACTGGCACTTCCGCTGGCTCCACGTGCTTCTAATTACTCTCAGTTGCGATGGCAGACAGCACTGCACAAACACCACTCCTCGTCACAATGCACCGCACAAGCTGGCTTCACACACATCTAATATACACAGCTACAATGGTGGATGACCACAAATCTCTGCACTGACCTTAGATCACAAGTCTCAGCCTTACCATAGCTACAATGCCCACTGTTTCCCAAAAATTGCCGCTCTGATCCCCTGGTGACAACATGGTCTTTTCACTTAGTATGGCAGTGCTCCTTCCTCTGTATATGGCAGAAACAGCTCTCCAGCTCTCATCAAATATTTGCAGGAAAGTGCTGCCGAACGAGCGCTGAGGGTTAGTGCAGATGATGAAGCATCCCATCCTTGTCACCAATGAAAAGAGACACTTCCACAATTGTAAAGTTCTCTTCAATTTATTTTCAGGAAACATACATGTAACCAACCCTGGCAAGCACTGTCAGCAACTGTTGCTGGAGCTTTCTTCAATATAAAGACATAATTTCTACATTCCATATTCTACATTCTCCACATGGCAGCATGCTACCAGGACTGCATATAACATAAGCTTGACTAGTCATTAGGAGTGGGCGGTGCTCGCTGAGTTATACTACGCAGAATTTCACAGGGTTGCAAAAAGACTCCATAAATATTCTACTCTGCCATTATGAGACTTTTAGTTCTTATGTGTTTTGTATTTATATAGCGCCTTCTACCCAGAGGTCTCGTAGTGCTGTATTCATACTGCTGTGGATCCCTTCCTGGCTTTCCTGTGAGATGTCCACTCCTGGGCACCCCCAAGGTGAAGCCAGGCATCCAAGCGCTGCTGGGGCCGTTGTGGAGATTAAGCAAGCTATTGCCCAGAGTGGGACCTATGATTAGAATAGGCACCGAGGAGAGAATTATCAGGTCCGGGGAGATTGAGTCCAAGAGCCGTCGAGGCGGGAATTGAACCCTGGTCCCGGGCCAGACCTCTGCATCAGGGTCTGCCGCTCGAACCATTGAGCCACACTTCTCCACAGTTACTGTGTGGTGAGCCGTGCAGTAACTATTAAATTAGGCGTAACGTAAAAAAACACAATGACATAAAGACTGAGCAACGCTTCACTGCACCTTACAGGCGCCATCTTCAGGTCAATTTGCCCCGCCTCAATGATCTCAAATGCTTTCCCTGGCCTGGCTGCTGCCGTGTTTGCTAAGGCAAAATTGTTGTACTTGCTGACTCCGCTCCGCTCCATCTGATTCCCGATTCTGAACTGGGCTAGACCTGCCCCATGTGGTGGATATGTGGGAGGAGCCACTGCTCTGTCTGCCAGTGCTCGTGTCTGGTGGAGGGGGTCTCACGACAGTTGGGTGCTGTGGTACTCATAAGGATCAGTTCAAGATCCCCTACATGCTGCAAGGGAGTCTGACTCTTGACCTGGAAGACGATGTGTTCCTTGCTAGTGGGAGGGATGGGCTGTGTCTAGCCTTCCTGGCTGCAAGTGTACAATGCTCTACTGAGCCAACCACAAAAACATGAGACCTCTCAAAAGTTTGGCCAGCTGGGCAGCGTCACGTGCTACTGCCACCTGGCCCAGACTACTCCGCATTCAGGATTTCTAGCCCAGTACTGGGGCTTGGGACAATACCAACAGGCAAGGTCTGCACCGTATTTTTAGCAGTCTACCAGTAAGAGCCCGAGCATTGTCTCCCGGATCCCTCATGGTGGGCTGTCTAGTTCCCGGATCATTGCCCGGACTTGGCATTGTTGGCTCATAGTTAAGTGTCTAGTGTCACACCTCGATGCCGGCCGTGGTGTGGGTATGGAGGTCAGTGTTCCTGGTCCTTTCTGGTCCCAAGTGATGCCTCTCGCCGAGCCTCCTCCTGCTGCGGGAGGGAGGGCTGCACCTCCAGCCCTCTCACTCTGAGACAGACTGGAGCACTCGGTGCCAGCACTGCCCGCAGAGAAGCCAGGCTCTCCTCCCAGCCAGTCCCACACCCCAGGCTTTGGTGCCTTAAGGCCCTGGCAGCTGAGGGCGCAGTGTACATGAGCGTATTGACAGCGTGACATTGATAGTAGCAAAACCCTATCTCAGGGGTTCCCAAGCTTTTTTGACCCGTGGCTCCCTTGACCTAATTGGCAGTTGGCCATGGCTCCCCACCATTTTTTTACCTGCGCACCGGGGTGCCGCGGCGCACCCTTTGGGAGCCACTGGTCTACATGAAGAAACAAGCCTAGACGTGATGAAGGATTCAGAGAGTCGCCATCACTGTCATAAATCTTTATTTGCAATCACAAAGATCATATAAAGTACATTTCAATGCATACATAGAGTAGTATAAACTACTCCCACTAAAAGTAACCAGGCTAGAGAAAGGCTCAAGGAGCTCTGTGGCGTTACAAGAAGTTTACGTGAGGTGGGCTCTGATCATGGGTATCCTCAGAAATGTTTTCGTTGGGGGGGGGACACATTTTTAACTTCATCACCATCCCCCTTGGACCCTTTCCCCCTCCGCCTTACACCCTTCTTTCCCTCCACCTTGCACCCTTCTCCCCTTCCCCTTGTACCCTACTTCACCTCTGCCTTGCACCCTTTTCTACCTTGCACCCTTCTCCCCTCTGCCTTGCACCCTTCTCCCCTCTGCCTTCCACCCTTCTCCCCTCTGCCTTGCACCCTTCTCCCCTCTGCCTTCCACCCTTCTCCCCTCTGCCTTGTACCCTTCTCCTCTCTGCCTTGCACCCTTCTTTTCTCTGCCTTGCACCCTTCTCCTCTCTGGCTGGCACCCTTCTCCTCTCTGGCTGGCACCCTTCTCCCCTATGCCTTGCACCCTTCTCCCCTCTGCCGTGCACCCTTCTCCCCTCTGCCGTGCACCCTTCTCCCCTCTGCCTTGCACCCTTCTCCCCTCTGCCTTGCACCCTTCTCCCCTCTGCCTTGCACCCTTCTCCCCTCTGCCTTCCACCCTTCTCCCCTCTGCCTTCCACCCTTCTCCCCTCTGCCTTGCACCCTTCTTTTCTCTGCCTTGCACCCTTCTCCTCTCTGGCTGGCACCCTTCTCCCCTCTGCCTTGCACCCTTCTCCCCTCTGCCGTGCACCCTTCTCCCCTCTGCCGTGCACCCTTCTCCCCTATGCCGTGCACCCTTCTCCCCTCTGCCGTGCACCCTTCTCCCCTCCTCCTTGCACCCTTCTCCCCTCCTCCTTGCACCATTCTCCCCTCTGCTGTGCACCCATCTCCCCTCCTCCTTGCACCCTTCTCCCCTCCTCCTTGCACCCTTCTCCCCTCTGTCTTGCACCCTTCTTCCCTCACACTCTCTAACATGCAGCAGTCACGAGTGACGACCCCTCAACGAGAAGTGAGGCAAAGACAGAAGCTGGCAGAGTGCGGCTGCATCAGGGCATAAGGCGCCCACCCAACGCTCTCCACCAGGCCCCTGACCCCGCACCCTGCACCCACCCAACGCTCTCCACCAGGCCCCTGACCCTGCACCCACCCACCCAACGCTCTCCACCAGGCCCCTGATCCCGCACCCACCCACCCTCCCAACGCTCTCCACCAGGCCCCTGAGCCTGCACCCACCCAATGCTCTCCACCAGGCCCCCCACCCTGCACCCACCCACCCAATGCTCTCCATCAGGCCCTTGAGCCTGCACCCACCCAACGCTCTCCACCAGGCCCCTGACCCCGCACCCACCCACCCAACGCTCTCCACCAGGCCCCTGAGCCTGCACCCACCCTACGCTCTCCACCAGGCCCCTAACCCTCCACTCACCCACCCAACGCTCTCCACCAAGCCCCTGACCCCACACCCACCCACCCACCCAACGCTCTCCACCAGGCCCCTGAGCCTGCACCCACCCTACGCTCTCCACCAGGCCCCTAACCCTCCACTCACCCACCCAACGCTCTCCACCAGGACCCTGACCCTGCACCCACCCACCCAATGGAGGTTAAAGACAGTCATTTTATGCGTATCTGTGCTCCCAGAGAGAACACTGGGATACCGCCACAAGTTTATTAAGCAGCGCACGAACACCCTCTCTCTCTCCCAATCATTAAATGATTCCACCATTTAAAGAATCCAAAATATATCTCATCAATAATGTGATTTTTCTGCCTGATAAGGGACTTGGTACAACTTTGCACATGAATTTGAAAAAGCCGTCATAATAGGAACGTTCGTGAATGTCATTTGACATTTGAAAAGTTTTACCCTTTTTCTGTGTTTTGGTTGGCTGGATTTATTTATTTATTTTTTTGGTGTTGATTTACATAGCGCAAACTCGACTCAAAGAGCACCAGTCACGTTACACAAGGATACATTCATGTATTCTGTTTTTGTAGGCGCCGGGAGATTAAGTGATTTGCCCAGAATGACACAGGATTCTGAGCTGACACCGAGGGTCGAACCCGGTTCCCCAGCTCCAAAATTGGCAGCTCGCAGTTTCACTACATTTTGAGGATAATTATATATTTTTTTCAGACCCACATCCTGCACAGCGGCGCGGCGCCCCTGGCTTCCCTTCACGGCGCACCAGGTTGCTGCGGCGCACACTTTGGGAATCACAGATGTATGGCATAGATATTAAGAGTGTACTCCCTGGACAGGTCCTGAGCATGGGTAGAGGAGGGGAGAAGATGGAGCTTGAGGTCAGAGCTACCGACTTTGGAACTGAGGAATCAGGTTTGATTCTGGTTTTGGCTCAACATCCTGTGATCCTGGGCAAATAACTTAATCTCTCCGTATCTAAAAAAGGAACATGTCCTTATGAAGTGTCATTGGTGCTCATGTAAAGCACTCCAATATGTTTGGGATGGGTTTGCTCTATATAAAAATTGAGGGGGAAAAAATGAAAAAAATAGTTTCATTTACTCTTTCAATGCTATTTGCATCTAAATAACCGAAGGTGCTCATGACTTCACAAGGAGCATGACCCCCTCCTGTGCTGCAACTCCTTCCCTTCTGCCACTGACCAGCATCTCTTTCACAGCTCATCAGCAGCTGAAAGAGTTGATTGTCTTTTTTAATGGTTAGAACTGCCAGGCGCCAAAATGCAGGATTATGGGCATCATCTTTTGCCTTTGAGTAAGAAGTGCCTGGATCTTCCTCACAGCTATGTCTGTAGCCGAGTCCTGTGTGCGCTGTTTGTGCCCCCCCCCCCCCCCCCCCCCCGCCGCCGTGATGCTCTAGGGGCAGAGCAACCTATTCATCACGGAGGCGGGGTGGTGGTGGGGGGGGGGCGAAAGTGACACATTTAGTTCAACTTAAACACTTCCTTTCCCACATCGTGTGCGGCCGCCCCTGGCTTCCCTTCACGGCGCACCAGGGCTCCGCGGCGCACAGTTTGATAACCACGGCCCTATCTCATACCGAGAATTCACTGGCAAAAGCATGACATCACTGACTATGTGCTCACCTGTAAAAACATGACATCTCACACCTACTAGTCATATTACAACAGTGACATCAAAGCAGACTGAAAAGGCCAGAAAGGCCTTTAGGATGCTCAACAATGTGTGGAGGTCATCGCAGTACAGCACCAACACCAAGCTAAGGCTTTACATAGTGCTTAATTTGTAAAAAATGAAATGCAGGGGCCCTTCTCAGAAGGCCACTGCAGCCTGTACCACCCAATGACGAAGACAGTACCAACATAACACATAACCATTGCGCTTCTTTAATTGTGAAACGTCAGCCTATTTCAGGCCACACAAAGGTATAGTAATGTCATCGGAGTTTAGTATTAATTGTTTTCAGTACATATTGATTATATAAATATGTTTGTTGTGCTCATCTTGAAATATTAAAGACAGTGCAACCATGTTGTGGACTGTCAATAGAGCTGGTGCTGATAATTAAGTGCTGGTGCTGAGCACCGGAAACCACCGGCACAAATTAAGCACTGGCTTTATTAATGCTAAATTCTGTCTGCACTCCTGTATGGATCAGAATGCAAAGAAAAGCAGCATCACCAAACTGTCCAGCTTTCACACCAGTAATCTGAGAAAAATCTTATGCATGTTCTGGCCACGAACCGTTTCCAGCTAGGAACTGCTCAGCAGATGCAAGGTGCACCATGAGTAAAAGATGGAGAGGGATGGGACACAGCATCAGAAGATAACAAGACTCCATCACAAGAACAGCTCCCAACAGAACCCAAGAACAGAAACGGAAGAGAGGCAGGTGAAAGAACACCTGCGGGTGAACTGTGGAAACAGAAATGAAGAACCTGAACAATAGCCGGGGCATCCAACAGAGGCTTGCCCAACACAGACAGAAGTGGAGGGCCTTTATTGCTGCCCTGCATGCCAGGTGTCATAACAGGCTGTAAGTAAATACGGAAAATGCCTGCAAAATGAACATTTCATGTGGATAGCTCCCAAACTCCCTCTGGAGTGCTGCATACTCTGGTATCCACTCCTTCAGCAGAGGTTGCAGAAGCGCCATGGCAGTCTGGAGCTGTTTTTTTCAGCCTATGTTTTGGCTCCTGAAAAGCTCTTTATATTTTTTGGGGGAAAGTTTCTGATAGCTTATTGCACTTACCTGCAGGCTCAGGCGCATAATTGTGGGAGGGTTATTAACAGCTCCTATTTTTGTGGTTTTCTTTCCTTCTATTTTTACTTTTATAATTATCATTATTAATTTTATTGTTATTATAAATATTAAAACGAATCATATTATTATTATAATCATTATAATCGTTATTTTGATTGTTATTGATATTATATTCATAACATAATTTTAATTATTATTATCAGTATTCATAATATTAATGTTATCATCATAATGATTATGATTCTTATTATTAGTAGTATTAATATCATCATTATTATTAATGTAATTATTAATACTATTACTGTTGCTGTAGATTAATTGAATCAGTCATTGTAGTAACTTCTACATGTGCTGTCCATGATGCTCATAATGCCCATCATGCTAAGATGCACATATAGCCACAATTGACGTGCGTGAGGGTTTCCTCTCACAGTCCAGCCCGGTTGTTGTGCAGAAGAAGGCAGCTTTGTGAAAATATGCTGTTATTCAGCTCGCTGGCCTGATGTAGATGTTACATTCCTTAAAACCTACTTTCTATTGCATAACTAGAAGAGCCGTGCTAACCTGCCAGATCTGTGGAAATGATATTTAATATCCTTTTATCCAGATTCTCCCTCATGCTGCCAACATTTATGGCAAATCTAATTTACTGCGCCCGTTGGTCTCTCTGTGAGAAGACAATAGTTGGCAGCTTTAAAAAGCCAAAATGAGAGACACATTGTGGCTATCTTCGATTACTGTATTTTGTCTCATGTTCTGTGTGGCGCCTCGATAAAGGTCAGAACATTTCGCAGCGCTAGCATCATACACATATAGGCATATTATCAAGGGCTGGAGATACAATTTTCACAGCTTTAGCTCCCGTTTTCGGGCGAAAATCAGCGATAAGTTTATCGCATTATTTAAAAGGACACGCTAGCGCGTGTTTCAATGACTTAGCGCCCGTTTATGGCACGCCTCGCATCGCATCGTTAATGAGATGCAAAGGAGGCGTGCCTCACAAAACATCATGGAATAATATCACTAATGAGGCATCGCGATATTTACAACGAGGCCCCATCCGGCGAAGCGAT
Organism: Lissotriton vulgaris; assembly: GCF_964263255.1. NCBI lineage: Eukaryota > Metazoa > Chordata > Amphibia > Caudata > Salamandridae > Lissotriton > Lissotriton vulgaris. The sequence continues at coordinate 100,712,851 of NC_141689.1, read as the reverse complement.
AATCATATTCGCGCTAACTCGGCATTAACGCTGCTTTCTAACGTCTGCAAAAATCATGACTTATGTATACATTACATGGGGGGTGGATTATGGTGATAAGACCACAGGGTGGTATCAGCAAGGTTATCACTGTTTTTTATGCAACATGGCTGTTTTTTCAGCGATGTTGGCTCATTTCCCCCGCTATCGCTGGAATATTTATCGCAATTGTGCTACGCATTGTTAATACAGCGCTAGCATTGCGATAAATTCCAGCAATAACCGGCGATAAGAAAATTCACGATAAGTGCGACCAGCAGTAAATAGCGCTGCCGCCTGATAATATGCCCCATAGAGTGCACCGAACGCCTGGGATTTAGCGATGCTATAAGAAACCAGTACGAACATGGGCCTATCATGAAGGTCGAACCTGCTCCAGAGCAGTCTCGAGTGCCTTTTTTTTGGTGCGCTTGCGCTGTGTGAGTGCGGTGCAGTCCTTTGACCTAGTGCAGTCTTTCATACAGCAACGTCTAAAAACAGAAAGATGCAAATCTGTCTCAGTGCTTCCAGCCAGTTGTCTGAAAATTCAGGGGCATATTATCAAGGGGGTTTATCTCCGCTTTTTTGGCTTTAAAAGCCAAGAAAGCGGAGATAAAATTATCTCCCTATTACCTAGCTGTCGCTCACACCAGTTAGCGACATCTAGTAGGAGATAGCGACCATCTTGGGCCCCGCTTTGCATGTCAGTGAAATTTATCATTAATGACATGCAAAGTGGGTGTGCCAAGATGTTAGTGACTGAAAACAGTCGCTAACATCGCTATCTCCTATTACCAACTTTTGGAGATATTCGCGCTAAGCGCGAATATCTCCAAAAGCTAACACCTGCCCTGAGCAGTTCTTAGCCATGTTATCCAATGGGAGGTGGATAACATGGCTAAGAGCATTAGCTCAGTAATGCATGAATATCGCTGACTTTTCAGCGATATTCATGCTTTGCGGCGATTTTTATCGCATTTGCGTTAAACCTTGGTAATACCAAGGTTTATTTGCGGTAAAAATCGCCGCAGCTCAGCGGTAAATTTTTGTCTCTAACCAAGCAATAGCGATAATTATCGCTATTGCTTGGTAATATGCCCCTAAGCTCGGACTTGGAGAAATATCGGGGTAAATGAATTGACTTTAAAAGCGGGGGCTCTGCTCTGACTGAGCCAGCGCGGCCGTTCATAATATTGGCTCTGGAATCTTCAGTTGTAGCTGAGTTCAATGGTAAAGTTAACAAACGTAGCACAAAAACAAGCATTGGCAGCGTGCTGCATAAAGGGCGCTCCATGCAAAGGATAGCTCATGTTTAGATGCAGTCCACAATGTGTTACTGCTCTGAGGATGTAGGGGCATATTATCAAGGGGGTTTATCTCCGCTTTTTTGGCTTTAAAAGCCAAGAAAGCGGAAATAAAATTATCTCTCTATTACCTAGCTGTCGCTAACACCAGTTAGCGACAGCTAGTAGGAGATAGCGACCATCTGGGCCCCACTTTGCATGTCAGTGATATTTATCACTAATGACATGCAAAGTGGGCGTGCCAAGATGTTAGCAACTGGAAACAGTCGCTAACATCGCTATCTCCTATTACCAACTTTTGGAGATATTCGCGCTAAGCGCGAATATCTCCAAAAGCTAACACCTGCCCTGAGCAGTTCTTAGCCATGTTATCCAATGGGAGGTGGATAACATGGCTAAGAGCATTAGCTCGGTAATGCATGAATATCGCTGACTTTTCAGCGATATTCATGCATTGCGGCGATTTTTATCGCATTTGCGATAAACCTTGGTAATACCAAGGTTTATTTGCGGTAAAAATCGCCGCAGCGCAGCGGTAAATGTTTGTCTCTAACCAAGCAATAGCGATAATTATCGCTATTGCTTGGTAATATGCCCTGTAGTTCATTGTGATGGGTCAGTGGCCCTACGGTACAGAGTGATGGGGTTAGTTTCAGAGGGCAGCGGTGTAGTTTGATGAGTAATGCTCCTACAATGAAGCGCATTTTTAAAAGACCCGAGTGTGCAGGGCACTGTTGTGTCATAAGTGCCTCTGCCATGCAGTGCAGTGTGGTGAATGAATGCCCCTATTAAGAAGTGCAAGGTCGTACAGTCCCCTGCATGCAGGGTGCTGTGGTGCATTACTGTCCCTTCTATGTAGTGCAGGCTGGTGGTTAGAAGTCTAAAGATGCAGTCCACATTGTGTTACTGCCCATAGGTTGAAGTTTAATGTGGCTGGGCAGTCGTCTTAAGGTACAGTGTGGTGGAGTTAGTTTTGGTGTGAAGCAGTGTAGTTTGATGAGTAATGCTTTGATGATGAAATGCGATTTGTTGAAGCCCCCAACATGCAGGGCACTGTGGTGCATTCCCATCTCTACCATACATTAAGGTCTGGTGCATTACTGTCTCTGCAATGATGTGCAATATGGTAGAGCCCCTAGTACACAGGACACTGTTGTGCACTAGTGTCTCTACTACACAATGCTGTTTGGTGAGTTCAATCTCCTTTTGTTGTAGTGAAATGATTTACAGTGCTCAACATGTAGAGTGTTGGGTGCACTGGTGTCCCTTTGATACAGTGCTGTATGGTCGTTAGTAGTCTAAAGATGCAGTTCACATTGTGTCAGTCCCCCTAAGATGCAGCTCAGTGTGGTGGGGAGTGTCACTATGGTACAGTGCATTATGGTGGTTAGTAGTTTAAAGATGCAACCATCATTGTGTCAGTGCTCCAAGGATGTAGTTCAATGTGGTGGGGTAGTGTCAGTAAGGTACAGTGCAGTGTGGTGGGGTAGTGTCAGTAACGTACAGTGCAGTGTGGTGGTTCGGAGTCTAAAGATGCAGTGCACATTGTGGTAGTGCCCCGAGGATAGGGTTCAGTGTGGAGGGGTTGTGTCTCTACAGTCTGGTGCGTTAGCGACAGTGGGAAGCAGTGCAGCACAGGGAGTTAATGCTCTAACAATGTAGATGGGTCATCGCACCAGCATGTACTTCAGTTTGGTAAGTTGGTATCCATAGGCTGCAGTGCAGTTTAATATCAGATTACAATTGGTCTCACTTCCTGCCTGTCCAGTCAAAGTTATGATGATGGAAATAAACAAAGTATTGCTTTTTTTCGCAGATATTCTGAAGAAGCACACACCTGAGAAGCCCATTTACATTTCTACAGCTTGCACGGTAAGTGGGAGTAGAGTATGTGGGTGTTATCATGGTAACTTCATGTGATTGCACATGATCAAACACACCATGGACCAATCATTTCAAATATTGATCTCAGCAGTGAACAGAGTAAGTATCAGAATCTGTGCCCCCTCACTGTTACTGAACACACACGTTTTTTCCCTATCTTGATCTTTAATCTAACTAGGAACTTTGAAAATGCCCCTAACTCTTTTGATAATGGCTTGGAGAATCCTGTCTATGAGTCAGTCATATAACTAATATTTGGGTATTGATAAAAAACTGAGCCATTCAGTTTCCCGCTCTTATGAGCTTCAGCTTTCGTCACTGCATGCCAAGGGATCCTTTACCGGGTGCAAGAGGCATCTGTAATCACCACTGGATTGTCTGTTTATCCCTCATAGAATAGATCACTGCTTTCTGATCCTCCCCCTCACAATCAATCAATCAATCATAGCATTTGTAAAGCGCACTACATACCTGTGAGGGTCTCAAGGCACTGGAGGAGAGGGGGGGCGAACGCTGCTACTGATCGAAGAGCCAGGTCTTGAGGAGTCTCCTGAAGGTTAGGAGGTCTTTAGTCTGCCGTAGGCGGATAGGGAGCGTGTTCCACGTCCTGGCTGCGAGGTGGGAGAATGATCTGCCGCCAGCGGTCACTCTTCGGATGCGGGGAACAGTGGCGAGGGCACGGTCTACAGAGCGGAGCTGGCAGGACGGGGTGTAGAGGCTGAGTCGGCTGTTGAGGTACGCTGGTACGGTGTTGTGGAGTGCCTTGGGTGCGTAGGTGTGAAGCTAGAAGGTTATCCTCTTGTTGATAGGGAGCCAGTGCAGGTTTCTCAGATGGGGTGTGATGTGGCTGCGGCGCGGGATGTCGAGGATCAAGCGTTCTGGATGAGTTGGAGCCGTTTCAGGTTTTTGGCAGGGGCTCCTACGTAGAGTGCGTTGCTATAGTCCAGTCTACTGCTAACGAGGGCCTGGGTGACCGTCCTTCTAGTTGTAGTTGGGATCCACTTGAAGATTCTACGGAGCATGCGGAGGGTGTTGAAGCAGGAGGAGGAGACGGCGTTGACCTGCTTTGTCATGGAGAGTGTGCAGTCGAGGATGACACCCAGGTTTCGTGCGTGGTTGGTGGGTGTAGGGGGTGCTCCTAGTGCCATCGGCCACGAGGAGTAGTCCCAAGCTGAGGGGGTGGAACCGAGGATGAGGACCTTCGTCTTGTCCGAGTTCAGCTTCAGACAGCTGTACCTCATCCAGTCGGCGACGACCTTCATTCCTTCGTGGAGGTTGGTTTTGGCGGTGTGGGGGTCCTTGGCGAGCGAGAGGATCAGCTGGGTGTTGTCAGCGTACGAGATGATGTTTAGGTCATGGCGACGGGCGACATGGGCGAGCGGTGCCATGTATATGTTGAACAGCGTTGGACTGAGGGATGATCCTTGGGGTACGCCGCAGATGATCTCTGTGGCTTTGGAGAGGAAGGGGGGAGGCGGACGCTCTGGGGTCTCCCAGTGAGGAAGGAGGTGGTCCTGTCCAGGGCCTTCTCTTGGATTCCGGCGTCGTGGAGGCATGCTTTTAGTGTGAGCTGGCAGACTGTGTCGAAAGCGGCTGACAGGTCCAGGAGGATAAGGGTCGCGGTTTCTCTGTTGTCGAGCAGGATCCTGATGTCATCAGTGGCAGGGATGAGGGCAGTTTCGGTGTTGTGGTTGCTACAGATTCTAGATTGGGACGGGTCCAGGATGTTGTTTCCTTTGAGGAAGCTGGTCAGTAGTTTGTTGACGTCTTTTTCTATGACCTTCGCCGGGAACGGGAGCAGGGAGATGGGTCGGAAGTTCTTTAGGTCCTTGGGATCCGCCTTGGGTTTCTTTAGTAAGGCGTTGATCTCTGTGTGTTTCTAGCTCTCCGGGTATGTTGCTTTCTCAAAGGAGATGTTGATGGTTTTCCAGAAATGGGATGCAAGGGTGCTGCTGGCTTTGTTGAATATGTGGTGTGCGCCGGGGGCTTCTGGGGATCTGGAGTGGACGGTGTTCATGATCTTGATGGTGTCGTCGTTGTTGATGTTGGTCCAGGTGAGCAGGCGGTTGGTGCGGGTAGTGGCTTTGGGGGCGGGGGTGCCGGCGGTTGCCAGGATGATGACGGCGTGGATGTCTGCGATCTTGCGATAGAAGAAGGTGGCCAGCGAGTCGCACAGGTCTTGTGGAGGTGGGATGTCGTTGGTGTTGGACCTGGGGTTGGAGACTTCCTTCACTATGCTGAAGAGCTCTTTGCTGTTGTGTGCATTGTTGTCTATGCAGTCTCTGAAGGTAGTCCTTTTGGCGGACCTGATGAGTTGGTGGTGTTGGCAGGTGGCATTCCTGTGGGCTGTGTAACTTTCCGGTGTTCTTTCGCGGGTCCAGATTTTTCAACAGTTGTTTTCGGCAGGTTCCCTTGGAGGCCTGGAGGTCTACGGTGAACCACCTGGCTCTCTGGCTAGGCTGGGTGTTGGGGGGTTTCTTGAGCAGGGCAAGGGTGTTGGCGCAGTGGTCGATCCACTGTCTGAGGTTGCGGGCTGCGGCGTCGGGGGTCAGGCGGGTGGGCTTTGGGGGAGGGCGGTGGTTTGCTGGTCCTTGGTGATCTTGCCCCACCTGCGGCGAAGCATCGGCTAGGTGCAGTGGTGGGTGGTGGGTTTCTGGAAGGTTAAGTGGATACAGTGGTGGTCAGTCCAGTGGAGTTCGTGGTGCGGTCGAAGGAGACGTGCGTGCTTGCTGAGAATATGGGGTCAAGCATGTGGCCGGCGGAGTGAGTGAGTGTTGTGACGAGTTGTCTGAGTCCGAGGTTGCCGAGGTTGTCGATCAGGGTGGAGGTCTTGGAGTCGTTGTTGTTCTCGAGGTGGAAGTTCAGGTCCCCGAGGAGGATGTAGTCCGTGGAGGCGATGGCGTGTGTGCTGATGAAGTCGGCGATGGAGTCGCTGAACTGAGGTGTGGGTCTGGGGGATCTGTAGACGAGGGTGCCTCTGAGGGTTGTGTTGGGGTCGGTGTGGTTCTTGAAGTGCAGGTGTTCGGCGGTGCTGAGGGTGTCATCGGCCCCTGTTGAGATTTTGAGGGTGTTTCTGTGAACTATGGCAATTCCTCCACCTACTCCGTTGGTGCGGTCCTTGTGGGTTATCTTGAAGCCTTCAGGGATGGCTATGGCAATTTTGGCCGCCGAAGTGGGGGGTCAGCCAGGTCATAGTTAAACAATAAAGAGAGTAAGGGATAAATTCACAAAGGTGAACGGAGAGTACTCCTAGTACCCTGGGTTCCAATATGAAATCAACATAAGAGGAGTACCATCAGAAGCTGCCTGGTGAAAATAGTCTGAATGGGATGACTACAAAAAGAAGAGAGTTCTTCTTTTATAAAAACCCCTCACTCACCAACCTGGATGGTGACATGCTTCATCATCGGGGTCCACCATGATAGCCGAATGCCATCAGGGTGTGCTGCGACACATGGATTACAGTGGAGCTGGTATTTGTGTGTGTGAAGTGAACAAAAAAGTGTTAAAAATTGTCCTGGTATACTTGTGTGAAAAATAATTTTATTTGCAAGTTACTGGACAATAATAAAATCAAGTGTATGGATACAAAGAGGTATATTATGACCATGTGTATCACTATGTGTTAGGTCTACATGTTTCAACCCGTCGGATGGAAATTACCGGGTTTTCTTCAGGACCATAGGAAAATGGGTGGTCAGGGCACACTAACGTCCTGCCAATCCTAGATTCCTTAGAGCTACAGACAAAAATCTGTTGTAGGCAAAAACTCACACCCAAATGGGCGGGAGAAATGCAAAAAGACCTGTAGAGAGAGAAAGAAAAAGTCACGAATATACTTGTTACAAGCCTGTAACGAGGTGCTGTGCTGACTCTCACGTGTCTGCTTGCTTGCTGTGCATCCCATTCAGAAGTCATTATGGTCGGTTGTGTTATGTAAGACTAATCATGATTGTCTACTTATGATGGTGCTTACATACGTTGTATTAAACTAAGACTGAGCCTGTCTGAGGCTTGAACAAGCACACTTTATCAATTTTGGCGTGCTCAGTGATTAATAAGTCGTTATTTCATCAGTCGAAAACACTCAGCAATTAGTTGTGCGTGGCTCGACTTCTCACATTAACATTAGCGTGAATTAACAACGACGTGAGATCTTTATCCAATTATACATACAGTCACACTAGACAGACAAACAGACACCACACACGTAAAAGACCAGAAGGCGATCAGGGCTTACTCCTGTTTCAGGTCTTTTTGGCTTCACGGGGTAGAGGGAAGGTTAGCCTCGCAAGATAACGTATTCTAAGGCGGGGAAAGGGAAGAAAAACACTAGTCAAAGAGAAGGGCTCACAGGGCGTCGACCAGTAATAGATCGGTGCTCGGGCCGCCAGAAATTAAATTACTTACAGTTATTGCGAGGTTCAATGGCAGTGTACCTACTTGCCTCTCCGTGCCTCCCCGCTAAGCGTTGTGAATCGGCCGGCAGGATTAGTAGAGTCAGGTCGGTTTCCGGGGTGGGCGGGGAGGCGCACGTGCGTGATGACGCACTACTGAGAGCGTATAGTAGGTGAAAATGGTAGTAGGACTAGGGGCTCTGCTGGAACTAACGTCGCTAGGCGTTAGTTCCAGGGTAATAGGTATACAGAGGTTCAAAGTGAGTAGATTACACTCGAGGTTCAGAATGAAAGTTGATAAATAATTAAATTGCACTCGAGTTGGGACTGGATGGGGAGTTTTTAATCATCTCCACCATACCTTGGGAATTAAACCCACATTTTCAGCGAGAGCACCGGGTTTGTTTAGAATGAAGGGGACATATATACAAGAGGAAGGGCCAGAATAAAGGAAAAGCTATAGCTACAAGCTCGGTTTTTAAGGGGGGAGTAGACTTTGATTGAAGGGAGAGAAAGATCACAAATCTGACCATTATTAGGCGCTTGGAAAATCAGAGACTGTTCATGTCACTCGAGTATCAGATTACATGACGCTGGCCCAAGGAATATTGTCATTGAGTCCTGTGACATGTGTGGATAGTCTATATATCCATCTTTGTTCCTTTTCATATAGGCGTTTCTGCATGTTAGGACCAGGGGTGATTTGCTCAATCACTGTCCATCTCATGTCGTTGGGCGTGCGATTGTGTTCAAAGAAATGGTCAGTCAATTTAGTTGCGTTTTTCTTGCAGCGGATGGTGCTGCGATGCTCACAGATTCTCTGCTTCACCTTTCTTGTTGTCATTCCTATGTAGCGTTTGTTGCATGTACATTCAATCAGATATACAACGTTGCAGCTGTTACAGTTCGTGTGGGATTGTTGTCTCCACACTTTGCCGATCTCAATGTTCAAAGTTTTGGTGTTGTTCGTTAGGTGGCATACGCTGCAGTTACCACAGCGAAAGTGTCCTGTGACATCGGGTAGGCCCCAAACCTTTGTTAGAGAATGGCTGTCAGTCGACTTCTTTGCTTTGGGCTTGGTTTTCACCAATGTGTCTTTTAGGCTAGAAGATTTTTTATAGGAAATCAGTGGCTTTTCCCAGCGGAGATTGCCAGTCCAGAGAATAGACCAATTTCTGTTAATGCTCTTGGACACTTGGTTGGAGATGGCATTCAACGTGGTAACACAAGTTAGCGGTGTTGTACTTTCCAAGGGTGGTTTTCTCTCTAGGAGAGCTTCTCTCGGTTGGTGCCTTGCACGTTTTTGGCATTTATTTATAATCCTTGTTGGGTATCCACGAGCCTGTAGTTTTTCAGTCAGGTCAGAGGCTGGGGTGTCAGCCAGGTCTCCATCAGGAAGGGGACATCTGGGGCGTTGGTGTCGAGTAGGTCCCAGAGTTTGACGGCGTGTTTGTGGGCGGATCGGGTGTTGAGCAGGATGCATCTGAGGAAGTTCGGTTCTTCTGTGTGTGGGTTTGCAGGCCAGATGCTGGTGAAGATGCAGCTCCGGAAGGAGAAGGGTCCTTGTGTGCGCTCCTGTGTGGCCAGGCAGCAGGTGCGTGACCGTCCGGCGAGGAGGGTGCTGGAGTAGTAATGGTGGTGTGAGTCGTGGTGAGTGCAAGGGCCAGGGGTCCTGGCACTGGGCACGATTTAGGCACGGACAGGCGCAGACGGGCTTGCCTTAGGTGCACCTTCGGCATGCCAGTGGTGTGCCTGCTGTGCACGCCCGCTACACAGCCGCTTGGCGGCCTCCATATGAGGGGGAGTGGGAGGGAAGAGCAGCTGGGCGGCAGGAGCGGACGGCGAATGTGAGCACAAGGGGCCGGGCCGCAGGGCAGGCAGCGGCGGGAAAGAACATGAACGGGGACGAGCGGGCACACAGCGGGATACAGAAGGCAAAAGTGGGCATAGAGGGGCACAAGAGTACAGCAACAACAACAATGGTAACTAAACAGTTGGGGGCACAGAGCGGGGTGTACACACAGCAAGGGAGCCACAGAAGGGCACAAGTACAGCAGCACAGCAAATGTGAACCACTCAGGCACAAACCAGATTGAGCGGCAGCAGCGGCTCAGGGCACACAAGAGGGCTGTGTGGTGGTGTGGGGGAGCGACCTGCCTGGTGACAGGGTCAAAGGTAGCTCTCCTCACCACTGCGCGGCCTCCATATGAGGGAGAGTGGGAGGGAGGAGCAGCTGGGAGGCGGGCGGCAAATGGGAGCACAGGGGGGGGCGCAGGGGAGGCAGCAGCGGGAAAGAGCATGGACGGGGACGAGCGGGCACACAGCGGGATATAGAAGGCAAAAGTGGGCACAAGGAAATCAGGTCCACTATCCTCACTTTCTACGCGTTAGCCTCATTTCCAGTGTCTCATCTTTTTCTTCTGGGTTGCATGTGGAGATGAAAGCTCAAACTTCAAACCTTCTTCAACTGCTGGCCAGACGCAGGTATAATGTAGCATAGGGGTTTACAGTGTGACGCATCTACCTAGATGCGTCACGTTGTAAATGCGTTGCAGCATGGCGCTTGCTTTACGTCGCCACTGCATCACAGAAGTGACTCAACGGAGGTGCAACTGCATCGCAAGTGCCTTGTAAATCTGCCCCTCTATTTCTTCTTTTAATGTTCTCCAGCCGCGGTGCGTCCATTGGGGCGTAGCGGCGTAGCCCCACTAGCCCACATGGACCCGTGGCTGCAAGGCAAATGTTGTACAAAATGTTGTTTTACAAAATAATCGCCACTGAGTAATTTATTTAAACGCCGCCGCCGAGCCCCGCCTGGAATCCGGGCAGCACCTGAGTTTTCATGGAGTGTGCTGCGCGTAGGGGGCTGTCCTGCACAGCTTGAGTGACAGCAGGGCTCATGCTGCAGCAGCAGAGACAGCTACCCCTAGCGCGCAAGTGAAGCATGGGGCGGAAACTTGCCCGAGCATGCGCAGTTAGGCCCCCCCTCATAGAGAGTAACCAGGGGGGTGCTGGTTTAGCCGGGCAGCAGCCCCCAGCGTTAGGAAGGGCGAGAGGGCGAGCAGTCAGTGTGCCCTCCTAGCCAATCCTGGTGCTGCATGCAGCGCCAGGATTGGCCAGTCATGGCGCAGCAGGGAAGGGCAATCCATTATTGAATGCCACACGTGGGTGGTGCACTGCTGCTCAGCCGCACTGCATAATGGCCAATCACTGTGTCTGACTTGAATGTAGTCATGCAGTGATTGGCCATTTCGCGGCGCGTGGCGCTAATCAGGCTGCTGATGTCGGATGGCAGGCAGGATCCGGTTCTAGTGACTAGTCGCCTCGTGGTGTCGTGTCTGCCCTACAGCCAGCCTGCCTGTGTCTGCCCCTGTGTGGTTTCATTTATCAATCTCGACTCCTCGAGTCTCACTGTCTCCGTGTCTCGACCCGTCGTCGATCGTGATATCTTGCATGATAATAGTGAGTACACTATCAGTCAGTATATAGTTGACAGACTAAGTAGAAGTATTGCGACTCCATTCGTGTCATGTAGTGACAAAGTGCTTTGCAGATAACAAAGTGTGCTTGTCGTTCGCTGGCTTTCCTGCTGTGGATCACCTCGCATGCACTGTAAATTAATATATCCTCCTTTTTAATTTCATAGTCGTGCACGGGGCCGCACAAGCACCCTCGTCTTCTTGTACGTGCGTTTGAAAGGAATCATGCATGACACTTCTGCTGTACCGTGCAATGGTGTGTAGTGGAACTGGAACATCCAGAGGCAGAGGGGAGTCTCTGACACAATTTTTTAGCTGTTGGAGGGTGTGGCGGAGTCTGGTCTGGGAGCTACTCACTCAGGCAATAGGGTAACTTGAGAGCTCTGCCTCAAATTCTAGGTTATGATAGAATTTCTTTTCAATCAAATGGGAGCTTGACCCACTGGAGGAGATGACCGAAAGGAGTCACCGATGGATGGAAGGCTGAAGAGATGGACTTTGAGGCAGAGCTCTCAAGTTACCCTATTGCCTGAGTGAGTAGCTCCCAGACCAGACTCCGCCACACCCTCCAACAGCTAAAAAATAGTGTCAGAGACTCCCCTCTGCCTCTGGATGTTCCAGTTCCACTACACACCATTGCACTTTCAGTCTTTAAGACTAGCCTTTCTTCTAATGTTAAAATCCTATTGACAAAAGAGTCTTGAACCATTTAACAAGAAGTGTGTTGCTCCCAGAACACCCTCTGTCGTGTTTCTTTGAAAGTATGTATGACTCCAGTCATTTTTTGCATGATTTTTCCCCCCTTTTCAGATGCCTAGGTTTGTTGCTATGAGTGAGTGCATGTGTAGGGGTCTTGTGTGAGCTGGTGCTTGATGAGTGAGTGAATGTACAAGTGCGTAAACAAGTGAGGGTCTTGTGTGGGATAGTGTGAGTGGATGCTTTGTGAAATGATGTGTGAGTTGTTATAGTGACTCAGTGCAGGAGTGAGGGTCAGGCTTGTCTTAATGTGAGTGTGTGTATGTTGAGACAGTGAGTGAATGCAAGAATGGATAGGTGTCTTTCACATATGGGTAGAAACTTGGTTGTTTATTGTGCTAGTTATACATTGCCCATCGAAATGCAATACTGTCATAACTGCACGCAAGCATAGAGGCACAGCGAGCTTGTTGCATACGATGCACTTTATTCTGATGCCTTTGCTCACCGTAACTGCAGCTAAAATAGCAATGGTTCACATGAGAGCTAACACATCATATCCCTCTGGTATCTCATCAATTTTGGAAACCTTGTAGTCTCAATGGTGTCGCCTAAATTAGAGAGACGGTCTGATCACTGCAAAATTAGAAACTGCCCTGCTTTCTCAACATTTGAAAAGGTTCCACTTATCACACTTGTCGGTGAACAAAAGTTACCTACTAATGAAAGACCTTCATATCACCCACTCACCTCCTTCTGCTCAACTTCCACTGCTGAAAGTCCCCTCCTCCCAGCAGCCCACGAGCCCTGGGCTGACTCATTGTTCTTCATTTCATTTGCTGCCCTCTACAGTCGTCATGTATCTGCTTATCCATTGTTTGCACCCACCCTATAACAAAACACGGTTAAATGTTTCTTTTTATGTGACTGTACAGTGTCTGCAGTCCTTTTGGGCCTCTTCCGTGCTCTTAAAAATGGAAATGCATATAAATTAAAACTACATGTACAGTGAGCCTTTCTTTAACTTAGTTAAGTGCAGTCATCTCTCTGAGTTTAAAGTGCTGTACTTGGTCAATTGTGCGACTCTAACACTCAGTGGTAATATGGCTATTCCTCGAGGTTCTGGCCAATTTAATTCTCTTTGAACCCTGTAATTTGAAGGAAAGAAGCAATAGTCCCAAACCTTTGCTTCTTGAGAAGACTGACAGAAAGAATTCGTCACAACCATAAATTCCTGATTAATGGCAAAAATGTTTGTTTAATAATAGGCTGCCACAGTGTGTAATTCAAATGTATGCTTGAGAGCAAACCAAAGAAGTTTAAGTTAAGGCATGTGGGGAATAAAACTTTGTAGATAAATTCCATTGTTTCATTTACTGTTGAGTATGATTTTACATTTTTATATGCGGGTATGCTTTATGTAGTCTTTTAATAAAAACCTAACGAAACATAGAGCATAATAAAGCAAATTGTAATTCTTTCATGGGCATACTTTGTGTCTGGCTGATCGTAATCCACTGATGCATAAATGCAGGTCCACCGGAATTATGCGGCAGGGAGGGAAAATTATGTGTGGCATGAAAGAGGGCATATTATGTGGCATAATGCGGCGCATTTTGTACTACTGTTACCTCCTTGGTTTGTAATTTTTAAACGTTAACGCTATCTCGGCCAAAGTTTCACCTCATTAGTTCCACTACCAGGCAGTCTGCAGTGCAGCGTGTCCGTGTGCACCATTTATTACAGAAGGGTATTGATCAAGCTTGTGTCCACTATTGTATGTAAATCGTTATAGAGATCTGTGCAGAGTCTGTGCCTCTTCTAGGGCAGATCCCAGTCAGAGGAAAAGGTTTTCTTCTTCAAGGTAGTTGCAGAACTATGTTAACGCTCACATTTCAATCAGTTTTTCGTGGAATAGACTAGGCCCTTCAGGATTGGTCTGCAGTTGGATCGGTGTGCTAGGTCTAGAGTGCTCCTTATAGGAAGCATTCAGAACTAAAACAAAGGTGCCAGATCATAGGCGAATGTGTAGTGTGCATGGCTGGTGGCGATGGCCACACAACAAATAGGCAAAACCATAATTTACACTGCTGTGCAACTTCTTCTACTCTTAGAGCTGAGATTTTCGTGAAAGTCTTATAGTCTCAATTCAGCACCTGAGTGTAATAGGACGGAATGTATGAAGCTATGTGGTTATACTGAATAAGCAGCTACCTATGTTATGCCATCTATTAATGTAATAACTGCACTTTCACAATTGCTTTATTAACCTTCCTGCTTTCTCAAATTTGCTTGAAAATGCACGATTTTTCTTCATTTTTTTTCAAAATTTTCCCCCTTTTGGGGTTCGGGCTCGCTCGCTGCGCTCGCGCCCTACGGTGCTGTATGCTAATCACTTTGCGGCCCACCACTTTCAAATGTCACCCACCGCCCCTGTTGTTCTCTTTCTTTATGGGTGACAAAGGACCCTGGCACAGTCTATCGTGATGATAGAGACCTACATTGTTGCTGTTCCCACTGTCTTCAGTCATGTGTCTTCTTGCACTTTTCGGGTGATTGGACTGACTGGCTTAAGAATTAGGGAAAGAAATGCCTAATAAGAGGTTCTGCAAGTGATGTGATTTTCTTCCATGGAGAGTTGAAAGTGTAACCATTCTCTGGGTACATGGTATTTTTCTTATTATTTCTTCAAAAAATACTTATTGGGTGACACCTAGAGAAGACATTTGAAAGATGTATTGTATATTTTTTTGGCTCTTTTTCTTTTTCTCTTGTCCAGATAGGCCGAAACACATCGACCTTTTGGAAAGGAGGAGTCTGCTTAATCATCACAGTGTACATAGGATTGGGATACACACCATAGATGTTTGTAGGTTTTTGTTATCCCCTCATGCATGTATCAGAATTGGACTACCTTCTAATTGAACTGCTATAGATTATTGTATATTGCAGTCATCCACATTTCGAAAGGGATTTGGTGTAGAAGAGAAAACAAGTTTATGTTGTTAGACGTACACTAGATTTTGGAGTGAAAAGCGCTGTGCAGGCATACTCCGCGGGTGACTTTTGTGTTGGGCATAATGGCTTCTGACCCCCTGAATCTTCATCAGCAATGCAGACTGCATGCCCCATCTTCCATCGTGCGGATCCCACCTGCAAACTGGTCCTGGAGGGGGGCTGGGCCTCCATATACCCGCTGAAAAGCGATGTGCAGACATGCACCCCGGGCCGTTCGCGGGCCAAGCTTGGCGAACCCCAGGCCAAGGGTGCCATCTGCGCCCATCCGCGGCTGAACAAGGCTGGGCTGGGTCCTCTCTCTGTATTTCATCTCATATGGAATCAGTGACCCTGCTTTACTCATGGAGTACTACTTGTAGGAAGGTGCAAACATATTGCTAACTACTATGGTGAAGCACAAGGTTGTTGTAGTTGCTGTTGCCACAAACTTTCCTGTTTCTATCAACAGCATGCTGGAAAGGGTTGTTGGGATTGTCATGAATTGAATTGAATTGACGGAGTGTAGATTCTCTTTGGTTCATGAGGTGTTACCGACTCTGCATCCTAATGTTGATTCTATTGCAATTAACAGTCTCTGACTTGAGAATGGGGTTGGTCAACAAACCTGTGTCTGCTTGCCCCGGTGACTGTTCTGATGTGGTCGATACAGATGAGTCTACACCCGACGGGGACATCTCTGATCACTGCAGTCTTTCCCTGATACAGCTGTTAAGTGCAAAAGACAATTTGGGAGAACTGTGGCTGCAAACCAGGAACAGCACCCCACCCCAAGTAATAATAGTCAGCTACTTCCACAGATCCTGCCCCTGATGGCACCTCAACCTCAACCCCAAACTCTAACACAATCCTCTGGCGGTCAGACATGCGATTCCTGACACTCCCCCACTTGACCCTCCCCCACTTGAAGCTCTTTGTGTGAAGTTTGGTAATATTCTTGAGTGGAAACTCAAGCCATTGACTGACAATTGGATTGGGTTGAGGGTCTCCTGGGTAGAGCCCTTAATCAGGTTTACAATGAGGACATGAACAATAAAGGCAGTGGCTCACTAGTGCTTGACCAATTACTCTCAAATAATTCCACCAACACTGCCCAGCTGGGTGCAATTAAGAATCCACCTTCGCTCACTGTAGATACCCATGGACAGTCTTCAAATACCTTGGATTGGGGGTCAGACTGGGGAAAATTCTTATATTTGTGTTCTGAGTAATCCCGTTTGTCATGCGTGTCATCTCCCGATCCAGCAACCCCCTCCCCCTCCCCGCCTGCTGGTAGTTCTGCTGCTGAACCTGGTAAGATATTTTGGGCCTCTTCCCTTCAAAATGCCCTTATGTCTTGATTTTGGCTCGGGTTTCCCCTTTAAGAACTTGACAACAGGAGTCATAGGACCAGCTCAGGAATAAGGCTGCGCATTGGTTATACAAGTACAAACCCTTTAGTGCCTGGGGCCCCAGGGAGATATTAATGGTGAGGCAGGTGGGCTGGCTCGGACATTCACAGAAAACAACATGTGGACTGTATTGTCATAACATTTTGAAGGCCTGCATGTGTCCATAGTATACTGAGTATAAAAGAATCCAACAGCTTAACTGAAACTAAGGTTGTTCGCCTTCCCCTGGGATCTTTTACAGGCCCCCAGTACCTTTTTTAGGCTCCCACACCCAGATCTCAAGTATTTCCTGCAATGTCCCCTGTACTAAAATGTTCTCTGCACTCAGCGATCTGGTGAATGTAGATTTACTTTATGAGAGTTGATCAAC
Source organism: Lissotriton vulgaris (assembly GCF_964263255.1). Taxonomy (NCBI): domain Eukaryota; kingdom Metazoa; phylum Chordata; class Amphibia; order Caudata; family Salamandridae; genus Lissotriton; species Lissotriton vulgaris. The sequence goes on along the minus strand of NC_141689.1, from coordinate 100,696,297 downwards.
GTCCAACCAAATACCTATCTGCAATGATACACCTATAGTGCACACTACTATTACTACCCCCATTGTAGAGGTTGAGAGTAGGATGTTGAACCCTCATTTGCCAATTACCCGTAATGAGGATCCAGTAAGGTCCCCAGTCAGTGCCAATGCAGGGGCTCTTGTTGGGAATAGGAGCAATACCAAGGACAGGGAAACCGAGGGGCATATTATTAAGGGCCTTATTGGCGCTTTAACTGGACTTTTTCCAGCTAAAGCGACGATAATTTCATCACCCTATTAGCAAGCTGTCGCTAACAGCAGTTAGCGACTGCTTGTAGGCGATAGCGACCGGTTTGGGGCCCCCTTTGCATGTCAGCGATATTTATCGCTACAGACATGCAAAGTGGGCGTACCCAACCTGTTAGTGACTAAATGTAGTCGCTAACAACGCTATCGCCTATTATAAACGCAGGCACAGTGATAAAAAAAATTGCGCTAAGTGCGAATATCGCCAAAAACTAACGCCTGCTCAGACAACTTCTTAACCTGTATATCCAATGGGAGTTGGATATTCAGGTTAAGACCCTATTGGCGTTAATGCCAGAATATCGCTGGATTTCCAGCGATATTCACGCATTGAGCCTCTATCGTCAGATATTTTATCGCATTTGAGATAAACGTTGCTAATAGCACGTTATCTCTGCGATAAAATCGGTGATGCGCGACGATAAAACAAATATCGCTAAGCTCCTTTAGCGATAAATATCGCTAGTTGTTGATAATATGTCCCCCAGTCACTCAAAATACTTTGCTGGAATGTGGCCGGTTTTAGATCAAAGCTCAATTTACTGAATTGGCTCCATTTTTTCCAGGGCTACGACATCATCTTGTTTCAAGAAACATGGGATACACTACCTGTATTTGTAGATAGGCACCATTGCTTCAGTGTCTCTGCCATTTCTTCACGTTGCGGGTTCTCATCGGACAGGCTGGCCACCTGGGTGAGCACTGCTCTAGGGTACACATCAAAACCACATAGTCCCATGATAGCAGCTTTCAAATTACAGTTGTTAAAACAGTTTTGAACCTGCACATTGTATATTTTTATAATAATGACTTTATTTGTAGACCATACACGACATTTCAACCATTATTCATAACTATCTCCAAAACAGTGGATGATTTAGCACGGTCAGGGCACTCACTGTATCTCTGTCGGGCTGAGGACCTTAATATGCGGCTCTACATTAATAATTTTGAGGACCTGATTATAGTACCTTGTCCCCCTGTTAATACTGACCCATGGAGTGCAGAATTAATGTCATTTCTTTCTCTTCTTGATTTGGTAAATGCACTGGGCTTTGCAAGTTTTCTAGTTTTTGGGTACCTACCTTTGGGGGGAATGGAAGTCCCTCAAATATATATCATATTTTTGTTACTCGCAACTTAGAGGACTTACTCTTACCAAGCATTGTTACTCCATCATGCTATAATGACCACAACCCCATTGAAGTCAATCTATTACTTCATCCAAAAGAAAGTTTAGGTGGGATATTGGAGCCTGCAATTTGCAACCTGCTACAGATAATTTGAGATTGGTTTGGAGATTGCTCGACCCTTCTCAACTTTTCAAAGTAATTATTGGGGCTAATTTGGAGTCGGTGTCTGAACGTGGAGGTCCATGATTCGCAGGTGGTGGAGGCCTTCACCGATCCCTGTTCGGGGGTCAGGATGGCTTCCTACACCTGACACACCAAGATGGTTTAATTCTGAATCCTCAACAGCAAATAGGGCCCTCCTCCTAACCCTGGCATCTAAAGCCATGGGCTCTGCAGTAGTGGCCCTCCTGTGCAAGCAATATAGAAAAATAACCACTAAACGATGACAGGAGGGTGTTGTAGCACAATGGGAAATGCTAGTTCAGGCATCACAGCTGGGTAAAGCAAATTGTTTTGGATCTCTGTAGCCTATTTAAAATATACTAACAGGTCATCTAGCTCCAGCTCCTCTTATATTGTTAGTAACATTTGGGAGGAGCATTTCAGTCAAATATATGCAGCACCTTCTTCCCTTGACATCTTTACTATAGATCTTTGCCTTGTATCTCGCTTTCAGATGACCCTAATGGAAGTTACGGACACCATTAACCAAAGTGCTGACGGCAAGGTGCCAGGGCCGATGGGGTTCCCATTGACAATTGAAAGCTGTCTCAACTTTTTGGCTCCTCTGCTCACTAATGTTTTTATAAGCTCGCCCATTCTTCTTCGCCCGGAACATGGGGTACATCCATCATAGAAAAAAGGGGATCGCTCACGAGGCGATTTCAGTCATTGAATTATCTGTAATAGGATTATGGATTGGGTGTGTGAGGAGTCTATACTGCATCGATGCCATTATGGGTTTACACACAAAGTAGGAACTATTGAACAGTGCCTCAATTTAAATTTGTTCCTAGGGACATGCACGGTGGCGAAACAATTTCCCCTTTATCAAGCATTTATGGACCTCTTGTCAGCCTTTGACTGTGTGAACTGGGTTAAAGTGTGGCATCTCCGAGTTGCATGGGGCATGGATACAGTTTTTGTTAATTTCCTTGCCTACCTCCACAAGGACCTGAGGGCCAGGGTTGGTGTCAGTGCACAGGGGAAGGTGGCAGGTAACACAGGCATGCATTGTGGAGTGAGGCTGGGATGTGTACTAGCCCTCCTTTTAGTCATCCTTTATATGAATGATCTATAATCTCACTTAGTACGTACCCATAATAAAAGGTAACCCGCTCCCCACACTTCTTTTATGTGGATGACGCTGTGCTCATGGCGCGCACTCCCAGGGCCCTGCGTCAGTTATCGCGCTCCTTTGTCGATTTTATATCCTCCCTTGATCTCCAGACTATTTTTACCATATCTCATATTATGTCCTGTGGCCCTAAGTGCAGACCCATCGAATATGACAATCGGTGCCCATTGCGTGAGCTGTCTTAACAGCTTTCCTTATCTAAGCATTCTTTTTTCTGCTCAATGGTCATAGTCTCCTAATATTGGGCACCCTACAACCACATTTTCTATGGCCAGTGGGTCGTTATGCAGCCCTCCATAACTGGGGTGGGTGGGGGGGCATGGTTTCCTTCACCCCATGCTACGAAACAATAGATCGCAATGTTTGCCCGTCGCTATGTATGGAGCCAAGGTGTGGGCGATCTCTCATTGTACGGCCATCCGGGCGGGAAGAGAATAGATTCTGCAGAATGCTTTGCTCTGTCCTACATCAGCCTCGCATTTTAGTTGCCTCAAAGAACTTAGGCTCCCCTAAATAGCAGATCTGATTAGAGTGCGGCCAGTCTTACTAAGACTGGCCATTTGCAGAAATCCCAAGGCTGTCCTATCAAGAGAGAGAAGAACGGATGGACACGCTTTAGATAAAGGATTATTAATCCCATGGCATGTGTTTGTGAAGGATGAATTCTGCAATATCGGGATGCAATCTATTTTTATGGATCCACTGTCATTTCCCGGTGCAAATTAGAAGACTGTGGCCAAAGCTATTTATAACTGTGAGGAATCGCGGCGGCTAAGTGACAAGGAGGGGAAGAGTAGCGTGACCCGATACCTTTCTTTGCGAGAACCCAATTGTACCACCAACTATCCTATAGATTCATCAAGCATCCATTTTGCGATTCCTTATTAGCGAAAAATAAGGATTCGCTAATAAGGAATAGCAAAAGGCTATGCATGAAGAAATCGCTAAAAAAATAGCGATTTCTTAAAATTCCTTAGTTGCGAGTCGCAATTAAGGAATACCTCCCCAGAATTCCTAGAGGCCCATAGGAATGAATGGGAAGACAATCTCAATTTGCGATTCTCAATTAAAGAATCGCAAATTGAGATTGCAATTTCAAGGGTGCCAGGGTGTCAAAATGACACCCTGTTGCACCCCTGAAATCTGTATAAGGGTACATCTTGCACACACACATGCCCTAAGGGCATGTTTGTGTGTAAAATGGAACTTTGAAAATTGCACTTTAGTGCATTTTTAAAAGTTTTTGCAAGTTACCATGAAGTTCAACTTCATGGTAATTTGCTCCCCCTATTAGCAAAATCGCTAATTTTTTAACTTTAATGCATTGCATCTAAGGAATCTCAATTTGAGATTCCTTAAATGCAATAGTAATTTAAGTAATCGCAATTTTGCGATTTCTTCAATTGCGATTTTTGCATTTGGGATGATGCATTCTGAGAATCTGCCCCTTTGTGAGCGGTTTTTAGCTTGATGCATCTATGCCTATGTTTGGTGTTCTCAGGGCCAGACTGGCTGTAGCAGGCACCAGGCGTTTCCCCGGTGGGCCGCTAGAGTGGGGGCCAGTTTATGGCCCCTGGGGGCCGTTTTTGTTACCGGGGGTAGGAAATATCAACCCCCTGTAACAAAATCGGCCAAAACCGGCCCTCACAAACTGCTCAGCTGCCCCCTCTCCCCCACCTCACCCCAGGGGATGCCAGCCGAGCAGTTTGCCAGGGCCAGTTTTGGTTCCCAGTGCCGCCCTGGGTGTGCTCGCAGTCGCTGGGAATGCTCTCTGCTTTTTCGCCTTAGATCTGATACTACGAAATATTTGATGTGCTCCCCCTCGGGCTTTGTTCACAACCTCGAATCCAAGCCCGGCCCAGTTGATGATGTATCTGGACAATCAATGCTTCATTTTATGTTTTTCTGTAAATTATATGCAAGGTATACTAGACTTTAAAAAAATCATTTTTAGTAAAGCTCTGCTGAAATGTTGGCCAATGTAGAAAAGCTTTTAGATTTTTATTGTTACTAAAAAATGAGGACGATGTTTTGCACGTTTGGCCTTTTTACATTTTTGCTCTATGAGCACGCAATTCCAAGCTATTTTAAATTTATTTCTGCTATTGTTGTTTCTTCTTTATGGCCGACTGCATTTTTATGTATCCTAATCTGTGCCTGCTAAGAATTGCATACTTTTTATTTGTCTGCACTGTGAAAAGCTTTTATGGGTGTTAGAATGCCTCCGAATAAAGGGGCAGATTTAGAACAAAGTAACGCAGCACTATGCAGCAAGTCATTTTGCTGAGCCGTGCTGCGTTAGTTTGGAATATATAACAAGGGAAAGCACAGAGATGCCACATATTTACAAGATTATGTCGCATCACTGTGCTCCCCCCTGCGCTGGCGCACAAACTGCAGCCATACGCCGGCGCAGGCACCCTTGCACCAAGGTGCAAGGATGCCTGCGTTGTGGGGAGATTGTTTATGTGCAGGAAGACAATCACAGGAGGCTTTTTCCTCCTTCAATGCTTGCTGTAAATAAGGCACGCATTGATAGAGGAAAAAAAACGAGGAGAAATGAAAACATTTCTCCTCGTTGCGCCTCTCTACGCCTCCTCTAGGATGTCGTAGCATTCAGACGTATCTCCAGAATTAAGATTTCTCATAAATCTGGAGATATGTCTGGTTCCATGGGTGTTGCGTGGGAACACCCACAGCAACATCCATGGAACGCGCCTTCATCGTAAAGTGCTGGGCCGTATTTATAAGGAGAGGAAAAGTCACGCAGGGTGGCTTTTCCTCTCCTTGTAAATATGGAGGAGCCCCCTGCGCCACCAGTAGGTCACGAAAAGTGAGGTAGTGCTGTTGCAGTGGGCTTGTAAATCTGCCTCAAAGTGTTATTGAATTGAATTGACTTGAGTACACTATAGTACTGCAGAAAGCCCCTGTGAGCTGTAAATAAGAGTGTCTCCTGACGCCCAAACGCTTTACTGCTTTTCCTGGGGTTGGACAACTCCTTAAGGGAGCGGCCAGAGGGAGTCTTCAGAATCTCAACTTGATCTTTACTGACTTGTATCCAATGTCTTTCCATCCAACTCTGTATTTCAGCCATGTTATCTTCTAAAGCATATCCTACCCTCTCACACACCCTATCCCCCACCCCACTCAGTACCCTCCCGTGGCTTCACCCTATCACTTCCATGTCAGACTAGACTGTCGTGTAGGCTTAGGAAAGAAATTAAGAAAGAAGAGAAAGGAAAGCAGGAAGGAAGGAGAGGCGAAATGGAAGGGGGAGAGTAGAATGAAAGAAGCAACGGAGGACTGTAGAGAGAACAAGCATTGGCAAAATGTTGATTTAGACCGTCAAATAAAAATAATTAAAGCACGAGTGTGGGGAGCAACGTGGGGGGGACAGGTGAGGAGAGCGACACGGAAGGTCCAGACGGACGGAAGATGAGGGATGGGGGGACGGAGAAGGAGGGCATGGAGGTGGAAAGCAACACGGAGGGAAAGGATATGGAAGCAATATGGAGGGCAAGGATATGGAAGCAATATGGAGGAAGGGGGAGGGGTAGAAGTAACAACGGGCAAGATAGCAAGGTGCAGCGGGCAGGAAGAAAAACACAGGCGAGAAAATAACAGGGCAGCACACGAAAGTGAGCACAGCAGGGCAGGAAGTGGGGAGAAGTTCGCGGGTGAAAGTGAGCAACACGGAGAAGAGGGAAAGGGAAGTACACAAGGGAAAACAGGTGGAAAACACATGCTCTCTCCTGGTGTGCTTAGCCAAAAAGAAAATAAGTAGTGCTTAAAACGCAAATAGTGGAAGCAAAGAAGCCAGGTAATCAAAAGAGAGGAGCCGTTCAGGCAACAAGTGTTGGATGTTACTGTGTGAGAGTTGGCACATGTGTGAAGAACAATCATCTACTATTTGATGGTGGCTGTACAATGAACTGCAAAATTTGAATGTTTCACGCAATAATGTTACAATTTCACACAAAAATAGCTCTGATTAGAATATCTTATGAACTATTACCTCCTGAAGTCCCTTGACCCTTCTACATGCAGGTCATTCCCCACACTGCAACATCACCACCTGTCTGCCCGTGTCCCCCCGCTCGCGGCTGCTGCCTCTGAAGTGAGTTCAAGGCCCTCCTCCACCCGCAAGCTACCACCTCCGCCTCATCCCTGGTGGCCATTGGTAGGCTATAGGTTGCTTAATGTAATTGTATTGCTTCTGTGGTATTGTTTATTTTGTTTCCATTTTAATTTCTCCTGTTCCCTCTTGCGCTATTCTGTGCCCTTCTCTGCCTTCTCGCCGTTCCTCCCCTGGTTTCCCAACGCTGCGTCCCCACCGCTCGCCACACCTCACCTTAGGGTAAATTCTATTTTGTTGTATTTGTTCTGTTGTTTTCTCTTCATTCCTCCATTTTCCCATTGTGCTATTTCAGGGCCCTGTGCCCTCTTTGCCTTCTGTACCCTTCTTTGCCGTTCTCTCTCCCCCGTTCTTTCCGCCGCTGCGCCCCTGTGCCCCTGCGGTCCGCCCCCTAGCTCGCCCATTCAGCTGCCCCCACCTCCCAGCTGCTCCTCCCTGCCACCTTCCCTTCTTATGGCTGCCGCCCGTCTGTGCCTGTCCGCGTCTGGACCGCGCCCAGCACTAGTACCCCTGACCCCCATGAACGCCACGACACCCAACACCGCTACAATGCCAGCACCCTCCACGCACTCAACATCGGACGATCACACACCTGCTTCCTAGCCACCTGGAATGGACACAAGGACCCTTCTCCTGCCGAAGCTGCCGCAGTCTTGGCCGCCAGGAAGGAGAAGGATCTTCCTCCGGCGGTGGATTTGCAAATTCGTGGAACGGAGGTGAGGGCGAGGCTGGCGGATCGGAGCTGGCGGGTGGGTGTGTAGAATGTGAGGCGGCTGTTGAGGTATTTCGGGCCCATGTCGTGGAGTGCCTTGTGTGCATGGGTGAGGAGTCTGAACGTGATCCTCTTGCTGACGGGGAGCCAGTGCAGGTCTTTCAGATGGGCAGAAATGTGGCTGCGACGAGGGATGTCCAGGATGAGTCGTGCAGAAGCGTTCTGTACACGCTGGGGTCTTTTGTGGAGTTTGGCTGTGGTTCCAGCGTAGAGGGTGTTCCCGTAGTCCAGTCGGCTGGTGACGAGGGCCTGGGTGACCGTCTTCCTGGTTTCGGTGGGGATCCACCGGAAGATCTTTCGGAGCATGCGTAGGGTGTTGAAGCAGCATGACAAGACGGCGTTGACTTGCTTGGACATTGTGAGGGGGGAGTCCAGGAGGAAGCCCAGGTTGCATGCATGGTCCGTTGGCTTGGGTGAGGTGCCCAGGGCAGGGGGCCACCAGGAGTCGTCCCAGGCAACAAGGGATGGTCCCAGGATGAGGACTTCCGTCTTGTCTGAGTTCAGTTTCAGACGGCTGAGCTTCATCCATTCCGCAACGTCTTTCATTCCTTCCTGGAGGCTGGCTCTGGCGGTGGCGGGGTCGTTGGTGAGGGAGAGGATCAGCTGAGTGTCGTCGGCGTAGGAGATGATGTTAAGATTGTGTTGGTGTGCGATGGCTGCGAGGGGGCTCATGTGGACGTTGAAGAGGGTGGGGCTGAGTGAGGATCCTTGCGGCACGCCGCAGATGACTTCGGTGGCCGTGGATCAGAACGGGGGGAGGCGGACTCTCTGGGTTCTTCCGGCGAGGAACGAGATGATCCACTCCAGGGCCGCTCCTTGGATTCCGGTGTTGCTGAGGCGCTGTATCAGGGTGCGGTGGCATACGATGTAGAAGGCTGCTGAGAGGTCTAGGAGGATGAGGACAGCAGTTTCCCCGTTGTCGAACAGGGACCTGATGTCGTCTGTAGCTGCAATGAGAGCGGTCTCGGCTGTGGTTTGCTCGGAAACCGGACTGTGAGGGGTTGAGGGATCCATTTGTCTCGAGGAAGGTAGAGAGTTGTTTGTTGACGGACTTCTCAATGACTTTGGGCGTAAACGGGAGGAGCGAGATGGGGCGGAAGTTCTTGAGGTCCATGGGGTCAGCGGTGGGTTTCTTCAGAAGGGCGCTCAGCTCGGCATGTTTCCAACTCTCCGGGAATGTGGCGGATGCCTCCACAGACTACATCCTTCTTGGGGACCTGAACTTCCACCTCGAGAACAACAACAACCGCAACTCCACGCTCCCCCATCTTGATCACCAACCTCGGACTCCAACAACTTGTCACAACACCCACCCACTCCGACGGCCACACGCTTGACCCCATCTTCTCCGCAAGCACCCATGTCTCCTTCAACCACACCACCAAACTCCACTGCACCGACCATCGATGCATCCACTTCACCTTCCGGAAACCCACCATGCACCATCGCAACCCACAGATCCCCCGCCACTGCTGGAGCAAAGTCACAGAAGACCAGCTTACCACCACCCTTGCCCAGAGCCCACCTGCTGACCCCACCGACCCGCTCACCGCCGCCCGCAACCTCAGACAATGGATCAACAACTGCACCAACACCTCGCCCCGATCAAGAAACCCTCCAACAGACACACCAACAAGAAAGCAAGCTGGTTCACTGAAGACCACCAGGCCTCCAAGCAAACCTGCCGAAAGCTAGAGAAGAAATGGCACTGTGAACAGACACTGGACGGCTATGCAGCCCACAAGAATGCCACCCGCAGACACCACCACCTCATCAGATCTGCCAAAAGGGCCTCCTTCAAAGACCGCTTAGACAACAATGCACACAACAGCAGAGAGCTCTTCAACATCGTGAAGAGACTCTACAACCCCAGTTCCAACACCAACGACATCCCACCTTAGCAAGACCTGTGCGACTCCCTTGCCACCTTCTTCCATCACAACATCGCAGACATCCACGACAGCTTCAACCTCCCGACCGCCCCGACAACCACTGAGACCTCCGTCCCCACGGCCACCATCCGCACCAAACCCCTGTTCTCCTGGACCAACATAAACGACAACGACACCATCAAAATCATGAACACCATCCACTTTGGATCTCCATCAGACCCATGGCCACACCACATCTTCAACAAAGCCAGCACCACCATCGCACCCCATCTCCGGAAACCATCAGCATCTCTTTCGAGACAGCAACCTTCCTGGAGAGCTGGAAGCATGCCAAAATCAACGCCTTACTCCAAAAACACAAGGCTGACCCCAAGGACTTCAAGAACTTCCGGCCCATCTCCCTGCTCCCATTCCCTGGAAAGGTCATAAGAAGATCATCAACATACAACTGACCCGCTACCTCGAGGAGAAAAGCATCCTTGACCCGTCCCAGTCCGGGTTCCGCAGCAACCACAGCACCGAAACTGCCATCATCGCAGCCACCGATGACATCAGAGCTCTGCTGGATAACGGAGAAACCGTGGCCCTCATCATCCTGGACCTGTAAGCCGCCTTCGACAATGTCTGCCACTGCACCCTACGAACACACCTCCACGACGCTGGAATCCAAGACAAGGCTCTGGACTGGACCACCTCCTTCCTCTCCAGCAGAGCCCAGAGTGTCCTTCTCCCCCCTTTCCGCTCCGAAGCCACCAAGATCATCTGTGGCATACACCAAGGCTCATCCCTCTGCCCAACATTGTTCAACATCTACATGGCACCGCTCGCCCACGTCACCCGACTGCATGACATCAACATCACCTACTACACTGATGACACCTAGCTGATCCTCTCCCTCACCAAGGAACCCTCACCGCCAAAACCAACCTCCACGAAGGAATGAAAGCCGTCGCCGAGTGGATGAAGAACATCCTCAACTCTACTCTCTCCATGACAAAACTGGTCAACGCCATCTCGTCCTCCTGCTTCAACACCCTCCGCATGCTCTGCAAGATCTACAGGTGGACCCCCACAGATAGAAGAAATCGGTCACCCAGGCCCTTGTCAGCAGCAGGTTGGACTATGGAAACGCCCTCTAAGCAGGAGCCTCGGCCAAACTCCTGAAACGACTCTAATACATTCAAAACGCCTCCGCAAGCCTGATCCTCGACATCCCTCACTGCAGACACATCACACCCCACCTGGGAGACCTGCACTGGCTCCCCATCAACAAAAGGATCACCTTCAAGCTCCTCATCCACGCACACAAGGCACTCCACAACACCGGACCAGCATACCTCAACAGACGACTCAGCATCTACACCCCCAACCGCCAGCTCCGAAGAACGACCTCTGGTGGCAGATCATTCTCCCACCTTGCCACCAAGACCTGGAACACCCTCCCCGCCCCCCTACGGCAGACCCAGGACCTGCTAACCTTCAGAAGACTCCTCAAGACATGGCTATTCGAGCAGTAGAAGCATACCCCCCCCCCCTTTCCTGCGCCTTGAGACCCTCACGGGTAAGTAGTGCACTTTACAAATGTTCTGATTGATTGATTGATTGAAGTGTTGTATTTTGCCTGAATACAAAACAGTGCACCAGAGGGTAATTGGTGCACATTTGGAGGTTGCGCGCTGGACTTTGGTTGTTTTTTCACTTAATGTACGTATTTGTCATTCGGTTACTATTATTTTTAGTTTGAGGCAAAAGTTACATACTTTCCTGTGTCAAAGTGTTTTGTTATGCAAAATGCACTCTTCATCATATTGCTCTTTTTTTATGTGCGAAATATGTCCCCGTGTCCATAATTGGCCCAAGGACATATTTCACATCGGTGCCCGGTGTGGATCTGGGGGAATCTCCCTAAAATGTCCTGGGCCTTTTGTCGGACCCAGTACACAAGTCCTCTCAGCAATCGTGGCAATCCCATCCATACAGATGGCAGCCCCACTGCAGTTCAGAGCCTCTTAAGAACCTCACAGATGGCCAGATGCATTCTTTGCCAGCAGGCTAGCCACCCCACTCACCAATAAAGCTGTGGGAAGTGTTGGAGAACAATTGCTCTTGAGTGAAGTTGGAGGCCCTCTTTCTGCACTACTCATCCATTTTTGGGGGCACTGGATCAGCACGATGAAGATGTGTTGTATTCCTCTTAGAGTTTGGCTCAGGAATTGCTGTTTCTTTACATCTACTCTGTAACTTCCTGTCCTGTTAAGCAGGGTTGGTAGAGAACTCCAATCAGCAATGTGCATCCTTACAGCATAGGCATACAAATAGATCCACAGAGTTATCTCACATAATTGCAAATATCTGACCCTGAAATCTTGACACGGTGTTCTAATACCCTCCACTGCGCTTTAGGAATGATTGTGCAGTCACAAAGAAAATAGTATCCAGTGTCCTCCTAGCCAGAGATATGATCCCAAACACTGTTATAGCATGGAAGTGCTAAACAACATCACATGGTTTGATATGGAGGCCTGTGGGCAATGCTAGTCTATGGGCAGAGCTAGCAAATTTGCCCATGAACATCAACAGTGCAAAATCCTTCTGATGATTGCACAAAAGAGGACAGTAAAATCACAGTCTCCCAAAGACACATTTCAAATTGTAGGAGTTTGCAGTGCTTTTTACAAAGACCTTACAGGAGGAGGACATGTTGTGAAGTTTTAATGAGCTTCCCATGAAACCTGTCACGACTCTCTGAACTGTCTGTGAATCCACCCAGCAGTAACAAAAAGTGCCCACCAAAGTTGTCAAATAAATGGTCTGTTAAAAGGAGTGATTTTCGGTACTTACTGTGAAGGGCAGAGTCCCTTGCTGGTGTACTAGCCTTTGGTAAATACATTTGAGATATTGACTGGCCAAGGTGACAGTATACCTGAACAGATTGCAAAAAAAAGGTGAGTGGAAACCCACTGGCTGGAGTAAATCCTCAAGATGCAGGGGTGCCATAGATCCAGGGGAAATGATCACCGCGAAGAGAAGGACAAACATGGATATTTCTTTGGGTTCCTACAAGGATACCTCTGGATCTGCTTGGACTAAAACAATGTAGTTATTGATTCCAGACTCAGCGCATCCCACACTTGCCACCTCTCCAACCCCTATGAGAGGGGGTGAAGTCAAAGAAACTGCAAGGACTCTAAAGGCACCTAGGGGACACACATAGATTGCCTACAACGGATAGGGGTCAAAAACCAAATGGTGGCACTGCCACCAGAAGCAAAAGATGGTGGCTCTTCATGGGAGTCCACTGATGTAAAGCACCAGTCCTGAGTAGTTGGCGGGGGACACCCTTAGGGGTATGGAGCAGGTATAGCCAAAAGACGGTCTATCACCGGTTCTCTTAGCCCCCTTGGCTATGCATTTGCCACAGGCAGGAAGGCGTTCCTTTCCGCAGAGGTCGGCCATAGCAGCAGATCTTCAAGTTTAGCCCAGCTAGTGCTAATCCTGGAAACAAGATTGCAACCAAAAGTTTGTATGCATGGTTCCATTTTGCACTGATGTGCAGCTCTGCCTTGGGTCAAGACAAATCATGACACTGTGTACTAGTAAGTGAGTGCAGCACTTTAATGAGAGAAAGACAACAGGTGAGTCAGAAAATTAACAGGCAGCAGGGGTGAGTGGCTTGCCAGAGCCATGTAGGAGACTTTTGTTCAAACAGGTTTGATTCATAAGAAAGAGGATTGTTAACCTATGATGGGATGGGACCACAGTGACTGGTGTAACAAGCATTTGCAATGCAATCGGTCTCGCCTTTGGGACCCTATTTTTATTTAGCTATGCAGCACATTTGCCTGGGTGCTGAAACATCTACTGTTCTTTAACATGGAGAGAAAGTAAGCGCCAAACTACGTGACATGCCAGAAATGGGAACACATGGAGAGAAATATTGCCTTTCAGCGGGAAATGGTATAGTCCAACGCTCTGTTTTTAATATAAAAGCAGGGCCTTCGATGGTCATATCGCAGAAAATACAAGATTTGGGAAAAATATTATTGAATATGGGTGCTCCTGGAAGACAATTTACTGACCTCTGCCGGTCTTTTTCTATCAAGAAAGGTAAATAGACGCAGTTGCCAGAAACATTTAAAAAAAGCAAGTCCCTCAGCAGAAAACAATTCTGATATTTTACAGACCTCTGCTGGTCGTTTTCTATCAAAGAGTTTAAATAGAGGCAGTTGAACAGAAAGAAAATAGTCCCTAAGTGGAAGGCAAGTCCTAGGGCTGATCTTCAGACCCACAAAATACATACACATAAAAGTATATACTGAAGTAAATACTAAAGTATATACAAGTGGTCTCGAATGCTCGACCTAAAAAGAAGCCTTACCCCTAAAAGTTTAATTTAGTTTTAGCTATGAAGTAGCAAGATTTTACAAAAAAAGTAGATCATTTTGCACTCCCTAGTCTATTCATTTTAATTATCTATTCGAGCTGAACCAAGGATTTCCAGTGTCCTGCAATAAAACTAATAGTTTGTGTCACAATTGGGATGTGACAGCAAACCTGCTCTCTGTGGACTTGTAGAAGCGGTGAAAGCCTAGTCAGGAGTCTTGGCCTTGTTGGGACATCTGGTCCACCTGGTCAAATTGTGGAGCAGCCTAAATTTAAAGGGCTGTTCTGATCCGCTCATGTGGAGTAAAGAAGATCAATGATTAATATAGGATGACAGTCCAGCAGGAAGATCATTTGGGCTCCAGATTTAGACTAAGTGATGCATCTTTATAATTCAATAGAGCCTGGACTAGGATGTAGGACTGTAGAACGGTGGCGAGTCCAATTACCTGTTACAAAAAACTCTGGACAAAAATTATGCAGCGTAGTGCGGCAAGCCATTTTGCTGCGCTGAGCGGCCTCATTTTAAAAGCACAGGGATGCCTCGTATTAACAACAATGCAAAGCATCTGTGTGCCTTCCCTGCGCTCAACTGGGGCAATGGAGCAAGGGTGCCTGCGTTGTGGGGATGATTACTTTAGTGCAGGAAGGAACACCTTAATATTTACAAGTATTTCTCCTCGTTGTTCCTCCTAGGCCTCCCCTGGGGAGGCGTAGGGTTCTGGCGCATTCCCAGCTTTACAAAACGGAATAAATCTGTGAATGTCTCAGGTTCCATCGAGGTTGCATTGGAACGCCCACAGCAACACCCATGGAACGCATAGAGTAATGTGTGAAAGGATCCCATATTTACAAGGTCATGAAAAGACACGCAGGGCGGCTTTGCGTGGCTGTATAAATATGCTGCAGCACAATGCACGGCCGGCGCGTCAACAAAAGTGACAAACTGGGGGCGCAATTGGCTTGTAAATAAGGCTGTCTGATCTTTCAATCCTGAAAACTGTTGATACAGAAAGAGAAAAATAACATTACAAACAAAAATCTTTTAAAGGTGGTTAAATGTTCAGATGACTTGGCTCATCACTTCGAATGTACTCCAGATGGTACGCCACAAGTTCACGGCGTTTATGTAAAATGCATCAGAATGAGCACAGACTGAATTTCTGGCTTGTTTGCAAAGAGTTTGCTTCAGGAGGAAAACATATATCTACCCATTGTTTAAAAGTAATTCAGTAAGAATGGCAAATTACAGGCTCCTCTTTCTATTGGCGCAGTCTTGTAAAAAAGTAGCAAAAAGACTGAAATGCAAGAATTTAGCTTACAAAGTTTCTATTATAAATAATGCCTTTGTAACAAGAGTTATGAAATATATATATATCAGAAAGCTGGAGACTACAACCATGTATGCATAATTCAGGCGAATTTTTCCTTTAAAATGCATTTTGTGGTTTGCTTTTAACTTTGGCTTTGCATGACAAATCTGCAAGAATATTGGGGCATATTATCACGGGGGTTTATCGCCGCTTTTTTGGCTTTAAAAGTCAAGAAAGCGGAGATAAAATTATCTCCCTATCACCTAGCTGTCGCTAACACCAGTTAGCAACAGCTAGTAGGAGATAGCGACCATCTTGGGCCCCACTTTGCATCTCAGTGATATTTATCACTAATGACATGCAAAGTGGGCGTGCCAAGATGTTAGCGACTGGAAACAATTGCTAACATCGCTATCTCCTATTACCAACTTTTGGAGATATTCGCGCTAAGCGCGAATATCTCCAAAAGCTAACACCTGCCCTGAGCAGTTCTTAGCCATGTTATCCAATGGGAGGTGGATAACATGGCTAAGAGCATTAGCTCGGTAATGCATGAATATCGCTTACTTTTCAGCGATATTCATGCATTGCGGCCGATTTTGATCGCATTTGCGATAAACCTTGGTAATACCAAGGTTTATCTGCGATAAAAATTGCCGCAGAGCGGCGATAATTTTTTCACGCTAACCAAGCAATAGCGATAATTATATACCCCATTGTCACTTCACTAGCGCATCAAGTTATACTTTGGAATGGGAAGAAAGTTAGGGGCGGTGCAACATAGTTGCATTTTCCATTTTAGATCCATGAGAAATGTTGGGCCATATTATCAAGGACGGGCTATACATTATCGCCGCTTTTATCGGCAGGAAACTGCCGATAATGTGGCGATAATGGGCTTGATAATATGCTCTATGGAATTCCAATCGAAGCCCATGTTAGATATGAAGACATCTAACCTGGGCTTCGATTGGAATTCCGTAGAGCACATTATCAAGCCTATTATCGCCGCTTTATCTGCAGTTTACTACAAAAACAGGCTGAACAGTACTTCACCAAACCTGGCTTGAAAGTACAAATTCACTAAGAAAGAAGATTTTTGGGGTTTGGTGTTTAACCGATTCATCGTTTTTGTGACTTTAAAAAAAAGGTGTTAAGAGGTCTTAGCTGTAAAACTCTTGAGCGCTAAATTTGTGAGATCTCTCAATCACATTTGCATTTTTCATGAAATTTGGATGGCGAGTAAGGACATGAATTTGTTTTTCTGTGCCATCTTGGAGCTCCTAACTTTGGTCAGTGAGTACCATGATGTGAAAAAAAACATCAAAAAGGAACTATTGGAATATTGACCAGCCATCAGCTACGAAGGGGATATGATAAGTTGACCAGATGTGAAAAAGCAGTGCTCAAATAATGAGAAAAACACATTCAGAGGCCGTAAATCTACAACTTTCCAATAAATCAAGAGCAAGTGGTTGCCATTATCTATTTGAAAATAGATGTAATTTTTCAAAACTCACTAGAGTTGCTAATTTTACAAATACAAAACTCAAGTCATTACACATATAAGTAAGAGCTGTGACCAATACCAGACAAATGGTAGAGACAGAGAGAGTGGATGATGAAAGGCACCACAACAGTCATTGGTGTTTAGAATTTAAAAAACGCTTATTTTGAAAAAACTTGCAAATCGATAAAAATCTGTGAAGTTAGAACTGAGGTTTTAAGGGAGGAGCAGACATACCTTCCCTGCCAATGGGAGCGCAGGCAGGGAAGGCATATCTGCTGTCACTCTGCGGGAGCTTTACAAATTCTCCCGCCGGTTGGGTGCAGACTTCTGTTTCCCTATCCATGCTCCTGCAGGTATGGAAACACACATTGCTCCCACCCGGTTAGGGCATCCAGAAACTGCTGCTCCCCACAAGCAGGCGCTATGCCAGCTCTTGAGCATGCAGAGAGACGGCTGGGGCCATTGGGTCCCTGTAGCTTCTCCCATGGCCCCAAATTACTGATTGGTGGGCGCTCCGGGTTGATACCACTGCACCCAACTACAAGGCCCCAGGGGCTGGGGTAACTGGGGCCGCCATAGGCTCAGGGAGGGGACTGTAGGAGTTACAGTTTTAACTATTTTAGGTGGGTGCCCCTGTGCCCAACCGGGGGACCCACAATGCAAGCCACATTGGTAGCTGCAGCGGGAATCCCCAAGGCCCGCATAAGCTCTGCCAAAACGGGGTGGTGATGGACGGAGCATCTGAACCAATCAAACACTCACACCCAGTCAAAAGACGTGAGTCCCTTGCTCACTTTGCCACTGGATTCAAGCAAGCTGGGCTGAAGACGGCTGGAATGCCAGAAACCGGTCCTCGGAAGCTTGTTTCCGGTCCAGGGAAGGCATGGCTTGGCAGTTCGGGCTGGACTGTTCCCATGAGGCACAGGGTCAGACTGATTTGCATATAGCCATGTCTGAACTGGGCTGGCAGAGTGGGCTAAAGAACGGTGATGGATTGAACCCAGATCTTTTGACTGGGTGCAAGTGTTTGATTGGTTCAGATGCTCCGTCCATTACCACCCCCTTTTGTACCGCTTTTGGCCACCATAAGTGTGGCAGGGTATGCTCAGACGTGAGTCCCTTGCTCACTTTGCCACTGGATTCAAGCAAGCCGGGCTGAAGACGGCTGGAATGCCAGAAACCGGTCCTCTGAAGCTTGTTTCCGGTCTAGGGAAGGCATGGCTTGGCAGTTCGGGCTGGACTGTTCCCATGAGGCGCAGGGTCATACTGATTTGCATATAGCCATGTCTGAACTGGGGTGGCAGAGTGGGCTAAAGAACGGTGATGGATTAAACCCAGATCTTTTGACTGGGTGTGAGTGTTTGATTAGTTCGGATGCTCCGTCCATTACCACCCCTTACCACCCCCTTTTGTATCGTATAAGCTCTGCCAGCTCTTCGGCCAGCTCCATACTGGGGGTCGACCGAAACTGGCATCTTTCCTTTGCTCCTGCCCATCAGGAGCAGCATTTCTCTACTCCCTCTGGGAAGGAGCAAGCTTCTGTTTCCTGCCTGATAGAGTGTGGATAGTATATGCTCACACTCTCTCTGGCAGAGAATCCAAGTGTCCAGGGGCGGGCTTCCCGGGACACTGCAGAGTATCTGGACCTCAGGGAATGGGATCAGTGGGACCCAATGTTTTTGCCCTGCTGTATGGGCCTGGGAGTCCGGATAGGTTTGTCATTTTTGTTTTTATTTTGCTTGAGGCATCATGTTTGGGAATGCCAGGCGATTTAGAAATTCCGGGCAGCTGTTTAGAGTGTGTCGGATTTGGGAGTCCGCAAATGGATTTGTATTTGTAAATCTGCAATACACGATGGAGGAAAAAGCTCTCTCTTCCAATTTTGAGCCTTGTTTTTTTAAAAGGTTCACAAATAGTCTTTTGAATCATGAATCCACAGAGGATCCACAAATAATTCATGCCAAGACAGTAACAGTTTTAAAATTATAATAATTAAAAAAAAAATACTGTACAGATTTCCACCAAACTGAGCAAAGGCACTTTCTCCAGAAAACTTCTGTTCATATGCGAAGTTCAGTGTAATGCCATTTTTCTGTATCGAGGAGCAAAGAATATGGGAAAGGCCACTTTTTGGCCCTACACAGCTTAGGAACGGAAAGAGGCGAACCTTCCTCTGCTTTCTAGCTGTGCTACTTGAAAATAAAGCACTGACTCAGAGAAATATTGGGTTTAATGGATTCCTTTCACTTAATTCAGATGCATAAAGTGGACACTGCAATGACCATCACGATGTGGCCCGTGGTGTACATCCACAAACACAACTGAGGGGCTTATTCATGAGCCCTTGCGTCACTTTTGTGCCGTTGGTGCGTCACTTTTTGTAACGAACCAACAGCGTAAAAAAATGTGCCGTGTTGCGTCATATTTACAAAGTGACACATCTAGGTAGATGCGTCACTTTGTAAACCCCTGCACCACATTATACCTGCGCCAGGTATAATGTATATAGGGTGGGCGTTCTGACGCAAGTAAGCCTCGTAGATGTGATGCAGTGAAATCTACGAGATTTCAGTGAGTCACTTCTAGGACGCAAATGCGTCAATATCTTTCGCTTGCCTCACAGCTGGCGTTAGACTGACGCATGCCCTTTCACATGGTGCTTGCCCCATGTGAAAGGGCATATTGCTAGAGTTGGGTCACTTTTGTGACACACTCCAGCAATGCGTCATTTTTTGCGCCTACAGATACGTCAGAAATACTGTAACTCCTTCCGACATGATGCTTCATACTGTAAATATGACGCATCCAACATGTCACAAGGAGGGTGCAATGAAAAGTGACGCATTGCAGTTTTCACGCGGTGATGCGCCACTTTTCATAAATGAGGCCCTTAATACCTAGCGTGCACTTGTGCTTAGACATGTGAACAACCATTTGCATCTCTGCTCCTTCCCATGATACCACTCGTCCTCTTCTTTGCTGTCATTTGAAATAGCAAAATCGAGGTATTAGGAGTAATGATAATAAACAATTTCCTGCGTTACTTAAATTTCAGAAATAGATTTTGCGCTCAAGCTTGACTGACAAAGCAGTGTGATAGTACATATGTTTTTTCCTTATTTTCTATGTCTTTTTCAGACAATTCACTGAAGGCAGGATGACAATGGAGAACATGCCCAGAATGCAACGCTCCGATGGCCACACTGGACTTTTAGAAAAGCTTATTGACATCGTCTTTTTCATTTTGTTTGTTTCCTTTGTAGTCCGAGTTATTGTCTTTACATGGTGCTTATTTTATCTCATCATGCATCCAATGTTCAGCCTTTTTATCACATATGCAATAGTAGATGCCTTCTGAGTAAGCCCGTGTGATGTTTAGATTCTTGATGTTCTGCGCCATCACTGGAGTTCGACCCATCATACAGCGAAAAGTAAAAATACTTTCTGTTTATTACCAATTGTGTTAGATTCCACTGTCTTTATTTCATCTCAGAAGCACTGCTGATATGTATGTATAACCAGTATTAGAACATTGGAAAGTTGGTGACTCTATTGAAAACAATGGAGTGCTCCGGGCTTATAATGACTGGATTAAATCCAGAGCTCCAACATTCCAATGTTTCTTTGTTCACAGCTCTGGCTGTGAGCAAAGGCGTCAGGGAGCCTGAGGGGATTTCAATCTCCTCGCGCTCCCTGAAGGCTTTGTTTTATTTGTTAGAGCATTTTGCCCTCTTGTGGCAGAATGTTCTAATAGCCCCATAGCCCTTCGTAGCAGGGCTATACCGGCTTTTAAAGTTCCACTGCCTTGTTAAAGTCCCTCGCATTTTGGCTCGCGCCTTTAACGCTGCAGTGGGCCTTTAATAGCCGGTATAGCCTGCTACGGCGGGCTATAAGGCCATATTATAGACTCTCCCAATACTTACATCAGACAGGAAGAAGGGCCCAAGAGCTGCTGGTCACTCCTTAGTATAAGGAGGATCACAGAGTAAGTGTTGGACTCTTTGTGAAAGGCCATCCATGAGGAAGAGCAGTCTGTGTTACTTCCTGGTAGAGAGTTTCCTGTGCCTGAATGGTGTTATCATTTCTTTACCAGTCAGTGCGGTGCCTTTACCTGCATCGATGCTGTCCAGGAAGCGCATTCTCTCCTGAAAATGAATCCTGCATCAGCATCTTTCAGTGCGAAGCCTATTTATTGAGTGTTGACAAAAGGCAGAGAAATCCTTATTTATCAGATGACGATATAGAACATTTATTATAAACAAAAGGAGGGACACAGAGCTAATGATCAGGTCAAGCACCATGCTCCTTAAATGTAAAGGTTAAGCATAGAAGGATGCTGTTCCTCTAAAGGGAGGGAAATGAGGGAGGATAGGCTGTTGGTCGAGACAGGGAGAGGGGCGGATCAACTTGATTGGAGGGTTCGGATTGATCAGAAGTGCTTGCCTCACACACCCAGATGAGTGCTTCCACGAGGCACACCTCTGTTTGTCTCTTCAGGTATCAATTGTGTAATATTGCCTCTACTAGGCCACTTCTGACCACATTTGAGATTGGTGAATAAGGGCTCGATTCACAAAGGGTCTCCACACTCGTGGCAGAGGCCCCGCAGTCATGGTGGGGGGGCCGCACTTGTACAGGGACCTCCACAATGAGAAACTGCAATGCAGAGGTCTCACCGCGCAGTGCAGAGGCCCTTTGTGAATAGGACCCTGGGTGTCTCTCGTTAGAGCTAGTGCACACATGAGCCTCCCAAGTTATTCTTGTACATAAAGTTATAGTCTTGAAAATGTCACAGTCAAATACAATCACCATTAGCAACAGGGGCAAAAAGGAACACTTGGAAGTCATGTACTGTGTTTGCATGTGTCTAATATTTCAATCTGTAATATAGTCTGCAGCCCACAAGTAACATTTGTCTTCCACGCCACTGATATGTTTCATGCACTATTTTATCAGGTGCTAAATTGGAAGTAGATAAGTGATTTGGGTCTAGCCAATTTCACATTATGTTTTGTAGGGGAAGGGCACACACAGTGTGACACTGAGTGGTAGGATTCCAGCACACAGAGTGATAATTGCAGCCAAGATCAGTCTATAAAAAGGTTGAAAATGTTGGACGACATAGTAAAGGCGTATGTCCTATTCAAATGTTGTGCCTTCTTGTCCTCAGACGGAAACTTTCTCTCCTCCAGGCTCATGTCAGCCAGTTTCATGTTGGCATCCTTCTCAACCTTTTTGCCATCAAATTCCAGCTTGTGAGAATGCAGCACAATGGGGACAAACTTTGGTGATGACACTCTGCTTCCAGCACATGGAGCGCTTCTTTAACTATTTCTCCCAAGATAGAAACAGAAGACCAGCCAGCTGACCTCTGAGAGCAGTTCCAGTATATGAGTTCCAGTGCAGGGAGTCCTTCAAGCTTTGTACCCCAGCATGTCAGTCAAAGATTTCTTTCAAAAATGCTGGTGAGGTGAGGCCATTTACTTATCCTCATGAGCAACAGCAGCCAGCAGAACTGTTTTATATTCTTTGGCTCCCAGACAAGGCAAAGAACACTTTTTTCCACAACCAAAAGGAAAGTTTACTTTCACAATTGCTTTAGATTTTTGATAAACAGTGAAAAACAACTTTCAAGCATGTTTCTATAATTCTCCTAGTCTGAATTATTAAAACAGGCATTTATAACCAACTAAGCATACTGGGGGAAACTGACCTTCCCCTATAGAGTAAGAAAGAGTGTCTACCATCTTTTCACTTCCAGCCAATCTATATTAATAGCAAATAGAAAAAACATTAGTAAGATTAATATTTGCTACCTTAAATGAGACTGACTATTACCAGGGAATTACTTACACATATAAATAACAGATGCACACATTCCAGCTGTCATTCTTGAATATCCATAAGGTCCACAGAGGGCGCCCACAGTACATTAAATCCTGGTTGTGCAGCAGTGCGTTGCCGGGTCAAAGATGTGCTGCGCAGCCCAAGTTATGTGTTGGTCACAGGATGTGGTAGGTTGCTGTGAGAGGTCCTGTTGCATCTACTGGGCTTGCAATGCGAAATCCTGTGTCAGGGTTTCGGTACACAGCTGGCAATGCATGGGTTTGGAAGAGCTGCGAGGCTTTGATGCATAGTCCGGCATCATTGTCGAGTTTGCCATTGACCAGAGATGCAAAAACCTGGGTGAGGGGGTACCGCTTCTCCGGGGCAGTGTATTGGTTCCGATAACTGCGGTGGGCGATGCAGATCTTTGCAACAGGCTCAATCTCCATGGTAGCATCACCGCATCAGTTCTGCTTGGTGCACAGCTCAGCAGAAAAGATGTTTTGGTTTCGCTGGCAAGCACCTTAGACACAGGCTCCAGGAATGGTACGGCACTGTAGAAATCAAAAACCCACTTCTCAGGGGTTCCACTGATACTTAGTCCTTTTAAACTCACAAAGAAGAACTTGACACAGAAGCTGGAATATAAAAGTACATTTTTATTAACCTCAAATGAGTGATACTACGTCACACAGAAGCCTTAGCAACTGAATGAGGCAGTCTGCTAGAATGGTCTTACTTCATATCTTACATACTCTTTATCCTGCCTCAGGCATGTAAGGGAATTGTACCAATTACATTCCTAAACAAATGGAAAATCTGGAGGGTCAGCAGGTGAGTAGCCTTTTGGGTTTTAGCAGGATATAGGCAAAACATTGTAGTTACATAGTTCACAAAGGTTAATCTGATTTAGATGGCACTGCAGGGCATGGCATGATTACATGTACAGTATCCCAACACAAAAGTTAATCATTAAGAATGTCCCAAATTCAACCTCCAAAAGCCGGACAAACCTATAATTGAAAGCATAACCCATGTAATGAAGAAACATAAAAAGAAAGAGTAACAGATGATGAACAAGATAAGGCATTTGCAAGGAAACTAAAAGTTAACGATGTCCTGAACATTCATTGGCAATCTCAGACAAAGATCGATCAGGGAAATTGGCTTTGCAAGGTCAGTTTCAGGTGAAGAGGTCAGTTTCTTACAGTTCATTTCAGAGTCAAAAAGAAACCCTAGTTAATGTATATATGAACTAAGAAGGCCAGGCCACTTTATTCGCCAGGCTACCTTCACAGGCCTACGTGAGGGCAACACAAAATGGTGGCACAGAACAAAATGGAGTCAGACTCGAGAATTACAGAACCTCAGGCCCTCCTTAACCTAAGACTCATGTTAATCTGAATCTAGGTCTATATCGATATTCATTAGGTCGTCAAGGTGTTGCTGTAACATCATCTTATTATTCTCTACTTCTCTCGGGACAGGTCTCCGAACACACATAGTAGCACAAAGACTCACTTCTGGTGGACCATTTTTGGATCCTAGAGGCGGAGCCACTTCCTCTTCCATGGCAATTCAGTCAAATAAGAACTTAATTAACATTAAATTGCCCAAAGTCCGTTCAAAGCCTCTCTGGCAGGCTTCTATCGTCCATCAAATCTGCTTCCATTGTCTTCTTCCTCATTGGGCCTCTCGATTCAGGCCTCTTCATGAAAATAGTACTGCTTAGTTGGAGTGCGCTCCTGGCCAACACTCACAGCTCACTCGAAAGTCTCAATGTCTCAAGGCAGTGCACCAGTGTCTCTCCTCTGCGGCAGACACTACAAATAATGTGCTCTTCATTGGTCATGGGCACAGATCATCTCATGCAGACCCGGGTCTACATTCTCAGGCTTTAACACTCATTATTCAGTGTCAGAGGACGCTCAGGCTGCTGTTTCATGGGCACAATAATGTAGTGCCTTCAATCTTGGATCCTTCGGTGCACTGCCCTTCCATTGGAGCAAAGCAAAGGGGGGGGTGTGGCCAAAACTCAGGCAAAGGGGTTTAAGGGACTGCACACTGTCAGAGGTTACCAGCACATGACAGGTAGAAAACTCAAGGCTCAAATCAACCCTGCCATCAACAGCTCCTCCTTCTTTTCTGATTTTAAACGCCTTCTGATGAAGCAAGCACAATGCTTTGGAGATACCATTGATGGCGCGCTGGCGATCACTGTGCAGCCTTGCTACTTTTCTGGGTGCTGGGACTGTAGGGCCAAGACCTCCGGCACTAATCTGTAACTGTCACTGATGGGAATTAGGCTTAAATCAGCGTTCTGTAGGTTATTATGACTTGATACCACAGAACCTAGTGACGTAGGAAATGTGACACAGTTGTTAGTTTCCTTCAAATTCAGCACAAAAACAGTTCATTGTATTTAACAAGGGGATTGCAAGCAGGTGGCCTGCAATCTTCAAAGGAGTGGCTTCAATGTGAGAGCATATCCTCTACCATCTAGATGTAGATTAAGGGTGGGCGGGCAGCTACGCTCCGTGCACGGAGTGTGCGTAGTGCCGGCTTCTACGCATTTTACGTAGCATGCGTAGAATTCGGCACTACGCACGCTCCGCAGACGGAGCGTAGCTGGCCGCCACCCGCCTCCCTCCCGCCCTCCCTTAATACTTTAAATTAAAACTGTAAAAGAATTAAAAGGCACTAACCTTGCCCGCCGCTGCCCGCCGCGTCCCCGGGGCTCGCTCTCTTCATCGCTGCCGTCTTGGGTAATAATGCGCATGCGCGGGCGGCCGCGCATGCGCATTTCTCTCGAGAAATGCGCATGCGCGGCCGCCCGCGCATGCGCATTAGTACTCAAGATCAAGACGGCGGCGATGAAGAGAGCGAGCCCCGGGGACGTGGCGGGCAGCGGCGGGCAGCGGCGGGCAGCGGCGGGCAAGGTAAGTGCCTTTTAATTCTTTTACAGATTTAATTTAAAGTATTTAGGGAGGGCGGGAGGGAGGCCTGAGGTGCGTAGTGGGGCTACGCGGAGTGCGGAGTTGGGCGTAGTTTCTCGCCCACTTCGCGTAGCCCCGCGAAGCCCCACTACGCCCAGGGTTAATGTAGATAGTTACATGGGAATTCTATCTGAATGGATGTCCTCACACGTAGTGGCATTGTCTAATGGGGGAAAACATATTTTCCTCAATGATTAGGTCTAGGTGTTCCTAAATTCCCTATCTAGAACACCTCAAAAGAGAAAGCACCTGATATAGATTATCAGGGACATGTATATACCTAACTTTAATAACTGTGCATTCCATCACTACCCTGACAGTCAGACTATATAAAAAAAAAAAAAACATCCAAGTGGGCATGAAGTAAAATTCTTGAAAAACCCATCTGGTCATACAAAAGGGAATTATACATAATATGGGGGTCCCTGGTACATCACTGCAGTCTGGAAGTGTGAACCTGAACAATACACCAACAATAATAAATGGGCTGACTGGTGAAAGGAATACGGAAAAGGGAAATGGGACTAGGACAATACTAAAATCCCCAATAACTAGGCACAATGTGAAATCGATCAGGGGAGAAGCGGCAAAAGAAAAATCTATTAAGCATGGGAGGAAAATCCGTTCCGCTCGCGGATTTTGCGGATTTTCGGTAAATTCGCAATCTGCGAACGCTTGCGAATTTACCGAAAATCCGCAAATTTGCACGCAGCGGATTTTTTTTTCTTGGTGATACAATTTTGCGGCGCGCGGCGTTCACTTACCGTCATTCAGCGTTTGCCGAGTTGTTTTTCTCGATATTTTGCGAGTGCTGCGCCATTTTGGATCTTGCTGCGGGATCCCGGGGGAGTTTGGCGAGCGAGATTACATCATCGCGGCTTGCCACCTTGCACTGCGAGAGTTTGTCAACGCGAGTACGGCGTGATCACATATCGCGGGAGTTCGCAATTGTGAACTTGTAGATGCGGCGGGCAGCAACAATCTTGCACTCGCGAAAATACAAAATGTGCAATTCTGCACAAGAAATCCACCAGCAAGCAGCATAAACCTTCTGGAAATGATGATTTTTATCAGAATAACTTCTCAGGTTGACATTTGCCTGCACTTTTTTTTGCAAGGAGTCCATTTTGGGTGGGGGGGGGAATGAGGAAGGAAGTGCCCCACAGTCTCCAACTTCCTGTTCATGTCCAGCAGGCTCCTCCCAGGGTTTTCTTCATGTGCTGGTCACTTTCATTCGGATTCTTCACCTGGAAGGATTACTTTTTGTGGATGCTGCTGGATATTTGGATTTGAGGCCTTTTTGACTTTCTTTGGATCACTTTTGGATTAGAAATTTCACAAGTAAGTTTGTTTGGGGCATTACAGTTGCTGCAACTACAATTTTGGAATTTTCGATTTTTGGGCTGTTTTGGGGCCTTTTGCCCAGGGGTACTCAGTGGTGGGTGGACTGAGTCTTTCTGTGGGGTGTCTTGAATTTAAACATCATGGAGGGCCTGGATGGCTTGGGATTGTGCTGATTTTTCTGTGATTTTGGTTTTTTTGAGCTGTTGTTGTGGCCTTTTCACCAGGGGTAGTGAGTGGTACATGAGCCTAGTCTTTCTGTGGGGTGTCTTGAATTTATACATCATGGAGGGCATGGATGGCATGGAATTGTAATGATTTTTCTGTGTTTTTCGATTTTTTGTGGTGTTCATGGGGACAGGCCATGTGGGTGGGGGCCATTTTGAGTGCTGCTACAGGCAGGCCCTGGCCATGTGCTGGGAGGCAGGGGGCCATTTTGAATGCAGGCAGTGTTCTTAGGTCTGCAACCATTTTGCCTAGCTTTCAACCTTTATGCCCAGGGGTAGTGAGTGATGCAAGGGCCTAGTCTTTCTGTGGGGTGTCTTGAATTCAAACATCATGGAGGGCCTGGATGGTTTGGGATTGTGCTGATTTTTCTGTGATTTTCGTTTTTTTGGGCTGTTGTTGTGGCCTTTTCACCAGGGGTAGTGAGTGGTGCATGGGCCTAGTCTTTCTGTGGGGTGTCTTGAATTTAAACATCATGGAGGGCATGGATGGCATGGGATTGTGCTGATTTTTCTGTGTTTTTCGATTTTTTTGGGGTGTTCATGGGGACAGGCCATGTGGGTGGGGGGCATTTTGAGTGCTGCTACAGGCAGGCCCTAGCCATGTGCTGGGAGGCAGGGGGCCATTTTGAATGCAGGCAGTGTTCTTAGGTCTGCAACCATTTTGCCTAGCTTTCAACCTTTATGCCCAGGGGTAGTGAGTGATGCATGGGCCTAGTCTTTCTGTGGGGTGTCTTGAATTCAAACATCATGGAGGGCCTGGATGGCTTGGGATTGTGCTGATTTTTCTGTGATTTTCGTTTTTTTGGGCTGTTGTTGTGGCCTTTTCACCAGGGGTAGTGAGTGGTGCATGAGCCTAGTCTTTCTGTGGGGTGTCTTGAATTTAAACATCATGGAGAGATGGATGGCATGGGATTGTGCTGATTTTTCTGTGTTTTTCGATTTTTTTGGGGTGTTCATGGGGACAGGCCATGTGGGTGGGGGCCATTTTGAGTGCTGCTACAGGCAGGCCCTGGCCATGTGCTGGGAGGCAGGGGGCCATTTTGAATGCAGGCAGTGTTCTTAGGTCTGCAACCATTTTGCCTAGCTTTCAACCTTTATGCCCAGGGGTAGTGAGTGATGCAAGGGCCTAGTCTTTCTATGGGGTGTCTTGAATTCAAACATCATGGAGGGCCTGGATGGTTTGGGATTGTGCTGATTTTTTTGTGATTTTCGTTTTTTTGGGCTGTTGTTGTGGCCTTTTCACCTGGGGTAGTGAGTGGTGCATGGGCCTAGTCTTTCTGTGGGGTGTCTTGAATTTAAACATCATGGAGGGCATGGATGGCATGGGATTGTGCTGATTTTTCTGTGTTTTTCGATTTTTTTGGGGTGTTCATGGGGACAGGCCATGTGGGTGGGGGCCATTTTGAGTGCTGCTACAGGCAGGCCCTAGCCATGTGCTGGGAGGCAGGGGGCCATTTTGAATGCAGGCAGTGTTCTTAGGTCTGCAACCATTTTGCCTAGCTTTCAACCTTTATGCCCAGGGGTAGTGAGTGATGCATGGGCCTAGTCTTTCTGTGGGGTGTCTTGAATTCAAACATCATGGAGGGCCTGGATGGCTTGGAATTGTGCTGATTTTTCTGTGATTTTCGTTTTTTTGGGCTGTTGTTGTGGCCTTTTCACCAGGGGTAGTGAGTGGTGCATGAGCCTAGTCTTTCTGTGGGGTGTCTTGAATTTAAACATCATGGAGAGATGGATGGCATGGGATTGTGCTGATTTTTCTGTGATTTTCGTTTTTTTTGGGGTGTATAACTGAAATGATGTTCCTCTGTCTTCCATTGCTTTTAGGTGCACAAGACTGAAGAGAACCACCAGTGCCAGGAAGAAGTCCTGCAGCGGTGTGTGTGTGCAGCATAACGTCACGCGACGTCACGTCTGGCCACAGACAACTCTGCAACTCGTGCAACTGTG
This sequence comes from Lissotriton vulgaris, assembly GCF_964263255.1. Taxonomy (NCBI): domain Eukaryota; kingdom Metazoa; phylum Chordata; class Amphibia; order Caudata; family Salamandridae; genus Lissotriton; species Lissotriton vulgaris. The sequence goes on along the minus strand of NC_141689.1, from coordinate 100,667,180 downwards.
GCCTGCTGTTCTGACCTGCTCCGACGAAGATGGCCCCAAAAAAAGTTCCCCGTAGCTCCTCTAGCAAGAAAGTTGCCAGTAAGGAGCAGAAGAAGCGAGTTACCAAAGAGACTGGTGTGCCGCCTGCCACATTTTTTGGGAGTAAAAAAAAAAAGTACGCCTGCAGCAGCAGCGGGATCTGCTGGGGACCAAGCTGGGAGCAGCACCCCCGCTCCTTTGGGCTCAGTGCCACCACCACCACCACGCCAACTTAAGTCCAAGCCCTTGAGTGCTGCAGAGGCACTTAGTCTAGTTGTTCAATCACCATCGACCAGTGATGTTGGGTCATCACAAGAAAGTAGCAGCAATGTCCCTCAATCAACACAGGTTGTTGTAACTCATCTGACGAGTGTTGAACAACCACAGCCGCAACAACAACCACATGTGCAAGTACAAGCCCAAGTACATGTGGAAGGAGAGGCAGCGCAAGGAGATGCGCAAGCAGAGGTGCATGGAGGGTCACAAGTGCCCACAATAGTTGTTCCTCCCGAAGTAGGGCCACATCAGGAAATCGACAATCAAGCCAAGGTATCATTTGAGGAAGCCACTCCTCCTGATGATCATTCATTGTCTTTCACATCCCTAGCAAGGAAAAGATCAAGGGTGGCGTAAAAGGAAGGTCGTCGAAAAACTCATAGTTATCGAGTGTGATGAGGCTCAACAAGAAGTGGCGGATACTGCTGCTGATGAAGGCTCTCACGACGACGACCCAGTCATCATAAAGGTCACTGCAGCCCCAGCGAGCATGCAGCAAACAGACATTTTGACCTTAGCCCGAGAAGCTGCTGAGCGTGATGATGATGTCGGCGAGGAGGCAATGGAAACACAACAATCATTGGAGTTAACTAGTACACCAACACGTACCGCTTCCATATTTCTTCCTCGCCAGAAGGGACCTTAATCCACCTCGACCTCAATTAGTGGTGGTGAAAGTGCACAACGTACTAAAGTTCGGCAATCCACATGCTCCACTTCATCTGGCATTAGCAGCATGACCACCACCACCAGTATCGCCGCCTCCTCCGGCCCCCACAGACAATTCAAGTCCCCAGCTTGGGACTTCTTTAGTGTTTGCCCAAAAAGGGAAAACTTCGCCATTTATAGCATTTGTAAGCTTGCAGTTAGTCGTGGTAAGTTTGGTACCAACTATGGTACCGGAGGCCAGAGAGGTCATCTTAAGAGACAGCACGCTGTCCAATGGTTTGCGCACCTACAGGCGATCAAGGAAGCCCAAATTGCACGTCAAGAAAACGTTGATGTTTCATCTGATGATGACGAGGAGGAAGAAGACGTGTCAAACACTTCACTTACACCCAGTACCCCTGTCAGCAGCACACCCCATGTGAGCCACACTAAGAGTGTAGGAGAGAGTGAGACACCAATTCGAAAAAGTTCATCAGCGAGCGTAACTGGGTCGAAGAAGTCATCATCATCATCCCGTAAATGCTTGGTCCAGGGTAACATTAGAACCATGTTGTTTACAGAAGCGCCATATGAACGCAACCACCCACTGACGCGTCTGTATAACACTAAGCTGGCTAAAATGCTAGCTCTGGACCTTCTCCCTTTTTCTTTTGTAGAAGGGGTTGGTTTTCTAGAATTAGTGGCAGCGCTGTGCCCTAAATGGATATTTACAACAAGGGGTGGTGAGGGACAGAGTCTCTGAATTAAGCAGAAAGCTCTCACCCAGTCAAGAGATCAGGGCTAGATCCAACACCGTTTTTTAGCTCACTGCACCATCCCAGTTTCAGAACCTGGCTGTATGCAAATTAGTCTGTTCCTGTCCCAGTGCATGATGGGAACAGGGCAAACCAAACTACAAAAGCCAATTCTTACACTGGGAAGGAAACAAGCTCCCGGGGACCGGTTTCTGGCATTACAGCCGTCTTCGGCCCGGTTTGCTTGAATCCTGATGGTGCAATGAGCAAGGGTCTCACATCTGAGAATACCCTTCCACGCTTAGGGTGGACAAAAATATTTACAACAAGGGGTGGTGAGGGACAGAGTCTCTGAATTAAGCAGAAAGCTCTCACCCAGTCAAGAGATCAGGGCTAGATCCAACACCGTTTTTTAGCTCACTGCACCATCCCAGTTTCAGAACCTGGCTGTATGCAAATTAGTCTGTTCCTGTCCCAGTGCATGATGGGAACAGGGCAAACCAAACTACAAAAGCCAATTCTTACACTGGGAAGGAAACAAGCTCCCGGGGACCGGTTTCTGGCATTACAGCCGTCTTCGGCCCGGTTTGCTTGAATCCTGATGGTGCAATGAGCATGGGTCTCACATCTGAGAATACCCTTCCACGCTTAGGGTGGACAAACATATTTACAACAAGGGGTGGTGAGGGACTAAATGGAAGCTTCCTAGCCGGTTCTACTTTGCCAGAGTTGCGGTTCCAGCACTACATGAAGATGTGCTGGAGGTGATTGGGGCAGCTTTGCAGAAGAGTGCTGTTCACACTATACTTCTGACAACAGACATGTGGACCAGTGGCGCAGGCGCTGATTACATGTGCATCACTGCACACTGGGTCTCTTTTTCAGGGGTTAAAGCAAAGCTAAACGCAGGTGTTGACCCGGACCAAGTTTTTAAAGCTGCTCGGAAACATGCAACACTAGCCATGTTTGGCTTGGAGAAACGTCACACAGCACAAAACATTTTGGATGAGTTCAACACAAAGGTCTTTCACTGGCTGTACCCAAAAAACCGCCAGATTGGTTATGTTTCCACGGAGTTTCCACGGATAATGGCGCCAATATAGTTAAGGCCATGGAGCTGGGTGACTATTTCAGAGTGCCGTGTTTGGCGCACTGTATAAACCTGGTTGTTAAAAAATTCTTGAGTGATGAAGACAGTCCAGCGTGTGCCGAAGAATGTGCAACCATTTCAGCCATTCTTTTAAGGCCCGGAAGCATCTGAGGACCCTGCTACATGAACGTCGAATGCCAGTGAAAGGACTCATCCAGGAGGTGGCAACACGTTGGAACTCAACCTTCTACATGCTTGAGTGTCTGTATGAGCAGTATAGGGTACTCGATCAGTATTTCTTAACACTGGGTACAGCTCTGAAGGACCTGAGGCTAGATGCGGCGCAATGGGACCTAGTTAAAAGCCTGACAGACATGCTTCGCCCTTTTGAGGTCTTCACGCATTCAGTCAGCAAGGAGGACTGTAATTTGGGAAAAGCTATCCCATTGTTGCGCATGCTGGAGCACCAACTGAAGGCGATGTCTTCTATGTTTGAAAAAGATGAAGAAATGAAAGACGCTTTTCTTTTGGCGGAGAAATTATTAGAGCGCCTACTTGGTGATGAACATCTTAAAATGATCCACTCAGAACAGCATTACATTTGTGCTACTATTCTGAATCCACGCTACAAAAAGGCGCTGGCAGGCCAAGCATTCTTTCCTTTTGGTGATCAAGATGTTACAAAGTACAAACGTTGGCTAGCCTTGTCAGCCAAGAGATTTGAAAGAGAATGGCAGGAAATTGAAGGAAAAGGCAGTACATCAGCATCAGCAGGCCATCCCAAGTCAAAAGAATCCACTTCTGCACCTTTGGCTGTGGCACAAGTGACCTCTCAGCCGTTAAAGACACCAGCAACCGGATCATCTGCACCAGACACAACAGTAACATTGGATGCAGAAGAGGATTGGCTAACTCGGCTTGGGTTTGGTTCTCAAAAGGTCACAGCAAAAGTAAGCCTAGTGGAGGAACCTTGGAGGACCTTGAGTCGATGGTGCAGGACTATCTGAATGACTCAACAGAGGTCTATATTAATTCTGACCCATTGGCGTATTGGCATGGGAAAAAAGAATTGTGGGCACAGCTCTCCAACCTGGCTATAAACTACTTGTCTTGCCCACTCGCAAGCGTGTCTTCTGAACGTGTTTTCAGTGCTGCTGGTGGCATTGTAACTTCCAAACGGAGCCGCCTCTCGCCCAAAAATGTGGAGAGGTTAACAATGATCAAGATGAATCAGCACCTCATACCACCAGATTACAAAGTACGAGAAAGCACGCCGGATGAAGACGAGGACAGCAACGTAGATGAGGGAATTTCTTCTCTGTTAGGTGACACTAACCTCACCCTGCCTGAATTCGCAGAGTATGATGACGAAGCCTTATTCCTATTCACTGACACCGAGCCCTGAAAATGAGACAATGAATCAATAACTTTCTTTTTCGTCCTTATTCACTTTTATTCCTGTGTGTCTGTCTTTCTTTGTTGTGCACAGTTAATATAATTCAAACTTTAATCACCTAATCACAAAAACAAGCCCATCAGCAGAACTGTCTTCACTTGTTTGCTTATTGATTTGAAGGTGCCGCAGTCTGCATTCCTCAGGTTCACAAGTTCACAAGAACATGCTCCTCTATCCTCTTCCTCCAGACTCCTATTTCCCTCAAAGCAGACGGCTGGATTACGCCCAATGAAGAAAGACTCTGCACTTGTGGGGGTGTTCTACTTCTTTGCGGGTGAGTTGACGGCTCTGGGGCCATTGCTGGGAAGCTCTAATACCGGAGAAAAGTGGTTTGGACCAAATCGGAGGCAGAATTTTTTTTGTGTTTTTGCTGACTTGCTTGCCTTTGAGGTACTCTTTGGGGGGGTTCCGGCTGTTTGTGGGTGAGTTTTGGGGTCTGGGAGCACTGCTGGGACAGTCTAATCTTGATTGCATTTGCTTTTCAGGAAATCCGTGGTGGAAAACGGGAGTTATGACCTAGCTGCACAGCGCGTTTGGACCGAAGGCCGAGAAATATTGTAAGTATGAGATTTTCTTTTTTGGCTGTTTGGGGGTGTTGTGCTTTTTTGCGGGTGGGTTGGCGGGTCTTGGGGCATTCCTGGGAAGGTCTAATACCGGATAGAAGTGGTTTGGACAAAATCCATGCAGATTTTTTTTTTTATATTTCTGACATTTTGCTCAATGTAACGTTTTTGGGTGCCTGTTTGGGGGGCTTCCTGGTGTTTGTGGGTGGGTTTCGGGGTCTGGGAGCACTGCTGGCTATGGATACTTTAGTTTGCAAGAGGTTTGAAGCAAATCCATGATGGCAGTGGGGAGTTAGGGCCTAGCTGCAGAGCGCGCGCGGAGTTATTTTGGAAATTGGCAAGAAAATGACTAAGTCCCCATTTTTGTACTTTTGCTTTTTGGCTGTTTGAGGGTCTTCTACTAGTTTTCTCCTGCGTTGACGGCTCTGGTGCCATTGCTGGGAAGCTCTAATCCCGGATAAAAGTGGTTTGGACCAAATCGGAGGCGGAATTTTTTGTGTGTTTTTGCTGACTTGCTTGCCTTTGAGGTGCTCTTTGGGGGGGGTTCCGGCTGTTTGTGGGTGAGTTTTGGGGTCTGGTAGCACTGCTGGGACAGTCTAATCTTGATTGCATTTGCTTTTCAGGAAATCCGTGGTGGAAAACGGGAGTTATAACCTAGCTGCACAGCGCGTTTGGACCGAAGGCCGAGAAATATTGTAAGTATGAGATTTTCCTTTTTGGCTGTTTGGGGGTGTTGTGCTTTTTTGCGGGTGGGTTGGCGGGTCTTGGGGCATTCCTGGGAAGGTCTAATACCGGATAGAAGTGGTTTGGACAAAATCCATAAGGAAAAGCCTTTTGGCACTTTTTGTAACTTAGGGTTCGTTAGGGTTAGCCCTAGCAGCAGGATTGCATGTGTTTCAGGGTGTTCTAGATTTTTGCAACTGAGTTCTGGGGTCTTAGAGCACTCGTGAGAATGTGTAATTTTGGTTGCAAGTCATTTGAAGAAAATCCATGGTGGGAAAGGGGGGATTTGGCATAGTTAAAGAAAGCCTTTGCCACTATTCTTAACTTAGGGCTCGTTAGGGTTAGCAGTATTTCTATTGCATGTGTTTGGGTGGGGGGGGGTTTCGAGTCTTGGAGCGATGCTGGCTATGGATACTTTTGCTTGCTTGCAAGTGGTTTGAATACAATCCACGGTGGGTAAGGGGGTATTTGGGCCTACTTTTACTTTCAAAGTACGTTTTGTCACCAGTTTTCTGCTAGGCCTCGTTTTTTGAGATCTGATTGGGGGTCTTCTACATTTTTGTGACTGGCTTTAGTAAGGGTCTGGGTGGGAGCACTGCTGGGAAGGTCTAATTTTGTTCTAAAACACAGTTTACAGTACACCTAGCTTGAGGGGAAAGATCCACTAAATTAATTTGCTCATACTTATTTATCCTTCAAAAGGTGACTCAGACAGAGTACGCACTTTCAAAAATATTGTACTGTCTATTAGGAAAATCAAAGTGTGACTTTTTGCACTACACAGCGTACATACCTTATATTTATTCATCAGTGGTGTTGTAATATATCACTTCCTGTTTTTCGTTCAATAATTACAGGCCGGGTTTCAGTCTGTGCAATGGGGAAAAAAGGATGGAGTCAGGCTTCACATTAGTGAGCCGCAATTCAGCATCCGCCAGGCAGGCAGTGGACAGGGTGTCTTCTGGTCACCAACATTGATGGACGAAGCGTCAGCTGGAATGGAGGAGTGCCGCTAATAAGAGGAATTGTTTGCTGCATGCAACTTACTTACCAAATTCAACAGGAGGACAACTACAACAACATACAGACAGATACAGTATCCATTGTTTTCTTCTATGAGTGTGACTGCATTTTTTGGATCTCTCTCTGCTTCTAAATTGATCCCTACAGCCATTCTATAGGTTTTACTTCGGTTATTTTTTAAACCTAATTTAATGTAAGAAGTGTTTCTCTGAGTGCAGAGATAGGCAAGTGAAAACGCTGCAGCCCTGTACTGTCGCATTCTAGTACTACTTACTTTTCAGTAACAATGCAGGCAGTAGTGCATGCACTTCCTTTATGTTACTTAAAAGATTTATGGTTAGCTTTGTATCCAAAGATTTCTTTATCTTCAATTATTGTTTGTCCATGCTGTGCTTTTTTTTTCTTCTCTCAACAAAACCTACCCAAAAAGAAACCCCCATTCCCATCCATTTTCCAAACCCTAACCCTCTTCCCCCCGGCTGTGTGGTTTTGCTTGATGTGTGACTAAATTACATCAATAATTCCACACACTTGCTGGGGAGGAAAAGGTCATAGCAACAGGCTGGTGAAGGAATCCGAGGATATATTCTAGACTTACTCAGCTTCAGTACTATTTCTTGTAGTAGTAGCCAATGTCAAAGAAATCCAACATAAGTACAAGTTATACTTTCAATACTTTACCATTTGTTAGGCTACATGGTGGCACTGTTCTAGTGTACTGTCACCTGCTATATTCTCTATCGTACCGTTGTAATGCTACAGTAAGGACAAACCAGGTTTCATTTTCTTTTTTTCCATAGGCATGCAACTGCCACTGTGTCACACCACTAGTACCACCGCAATGAGGAGGACATTTCATCCGCCCAGGATTACTAACCTTAATTGCCATTTCCCGTGGAGCCAGCCCTGGGCCTAGCCCTACTTTCAAACACAAATTACAGGTAAGATAAGCGTTTGGTTGGAGGTAGTATAATGGAGTATTAGGAGAGACGAGAGATTGACGGTAGTCCTACTAAAGTCCTAGGACTATTCAGGAAAACAAACTTACTGTTAAACCCCCACCCACCAGACTCAAAAGCAGTAAAAAACAGGTATGGTCAGATAAAGTTTCAAAAAGTATATTTTTGTAGCCCTAACAAAATAATCTCCCGCAAGACCCTCCCTAACCCCAACGATTGTCCTTCAAAAGTCCCAAAAACAACCCAACTCCCAATTCCCACCCCCCAAAAGTCTCTAAAAAAGGGGCAAGGGACACTACGGCAGGGTGCTGTTGACTTTAGCGGCCAGGGCATCATGCTCCTTGCGGAGGGTGGCATGGTCGAAGCGGAGGCCCTCAACCAAGTTCTTATAGGTTAGGACCTCCTGCTCCAGGTAGGACACTCTGAGGCATAAGCGGCGCTGGCGTGCCTTGCAAATCCTGTGGGGGGCAGCTGCTGTCTTTGCTGCTCGGTGGTGGCGGTTGGCTTTGGTAGCCCGGCTCCGTACCGCTGGAGCACTGCGCTGGATGGCAGCCCGTGGGGGCACGGAGGAGGATGCAGCTGTCCCAGTGGATTTTGTTATTGTACCAGTAGACTGCGTGTCCTCCTCCTCCAGGGCCACCAGCCGCCGATATTCGGCAACAGTGGCATCCAGCCTCCGTTGCCGGGCCATTCGAGCCAGCTCCCTCCTTGATGGTCTGTTTGATTTGGAAGGAGCAACTATATGAAGAAAGAAAGACATAGTCTGTAACCAATGCTCCTTAAGATTAACACAAAATGATTGAGCAGAAAGTTGTGTCACAGTACATGTAGCAAATTGAAAGCACAGTACATAACTATTGAGGACAGTATCTATGTAACCTCCGACTTCTTCATCCTTGCTCTAACATTAGTGGGAGTTTAAGGAACAAACTCTCCGAGAGAAATGGACTTCCATTACAGTCGACTATGATAGTAAACCAGTCTTATTCTTCTTCTTCTCTCTTGTTTAGGAAAATTGGTACGTTATCTTATGCAAGCCGGCATAATGCCAGCGCAGTGAACTTGCACCCGAGAAAAACAGACGCACACCATGATGAGTGAGACAGACTTGCGTTACTGTACCGGTCCAGTACATGCAGGTGGTGAAGCTCTTACTTTTCTATTACGGGTGGCACTGAGAATACTCTGTTAAAAGGGCTACTGCTTAATTAATTTAGCTTTCACCCTACAGTGCAAATGAGTACTAGAAAAGGAAAATAAAGAAGCTAAATAATCTGATTATCTATCACTTCACATGGGATGTATTTGATGACATATGGGATGACTTTAGGTGCTTTGCTTATTATTGAGTGAACAGTGATACACCCACACATGAATGACGTACTACTACTAAACTAAAGTTATTAAGAGAGGTAGGGAGTGTCCACCGTAATAACCAGATATATGCTTTGCTTGCAGTTGCAATACAAACTACTGCTACTATTCATGGTAGTATTTGGACAAAATTACAACTTCTTTTCCTTGCCTTTCCTACACTGGAAATGACGTGCAGGTGCGGAGTTGCATGCTCTTCAAAGTAACACTTAGTTCATCCAGTGACCGTCTACTCTCTCTAGATACACATATGCTATCTAAGAGTCAGATAGTACCATGATCCAGGCATCCATCCATTCAAAGTATATGCACACATGCAGTTTCTGTTTCACCCACCCAGGCTGTTCTCCTTCCACCCATCCTTGCTTCATCATTCACCCAGCCATGCACCATACCATATTCTTTCCTTCCCAGCCACCTCAGGGACCAAGCAAACACATATCATTCTTGTTTGCCAGTCATCATTACATTTCTCGTCCTTCCACACTTACTTACAGCCTTCTTTCACTTTTCGTTCATCCATCCATCTAGTTCATCTCAGATCTGATTGGGATTCTTCTCGCCAAAAACTTCACAGCTAAGTCGAAGTACATTTAGAGGAGGCTACTACCTGGTTGATTTATAATACACCCATGTAGAAAGCACACTCTGCAGTCTTCAATCTCAATAAGTAAGGGATATATAGCTTACCTCTGCCCGCCACCACCGTGTTATCCCTCACAGGCATGTCTGGCACTTGCACCGCCTCCTCCCCAGAGTTGTTCCCCTCGTCCAATACCACCACCTCCGCGCTGGCCCACCTCCAGATGTTCCACCTACAAAGTACATTTAGGAATGTTAGAATACACCACTCACTACTATATAATATTTGGTCTAGGAGGAAGAAAGAAATGTGAAAAAAACAGAATACAATGTAATAATTTGTGACTGTCTACTCTAAAGTAAAAATGTCCCTTTTTCCAGGGAAGGCTGTGGTCTTGCTGCACTTTTTGGCACAACTGATGAATGCTTGCTTTTTATTTTTAACACGCACCACTTTTTCTCCTAACAGACAGAAGCTTGACTTCTAAGAACACGAGCAGGATCAAGTTCAAACCAGGTGAGAGCTCGGCTCGACCACAAGAAATGTGTCCAATTAATCGTCAGCACTAAGCACTTTTCCATTTTCAGTTAAACGTTTATTTTTATGACAAACTTGATTTTAATAAATGTGTTTACTTTTAATAAAGATTTTAAACTTAAATAGACTCTGTGGTTTTTGGTCCTCCAGACTAGCGTGGATGAGCTAAAGGTTTTGGAATTTTTGCAAGCATGAGTCCGTGCCTCTGACATCATTGGGGATCAATCATCGGTGACTTTGGGAGCTAAATGACTCTGCCACACTATCTAGTCAGTAAGGAGATTGGGGGTTCAACTACAAAGTCTGTTATCACTGAGGTATGTGGAAAGTCTAACAGCACCTATTATAATTGATAAGCTAAGCAATGCATTATTTAGTGTCTATAGTTCTGTTTGTGCAGATTTGTCCCTGCAACAGTAGTAGAAAGGATTGTCCTACTGTCCAAACCAAAAGTAAAGTAGTATCTTATTCTTTCTTGGTGGTCATTCACCTTTTTGTTGTTGGCAATTGTCAAAGCATAAACGTTTGGAAGACTTGAAAAGACATTATGGACAATCCCAGAGGACTGCACTCAGTGCATAGAGCTATTGCTGACTAGGATGGGAATCCAATGGAATTGCCAAATGTGCAATCTTAGTTAGCTACACAGATAGACTAATAAGAATAATCTAGTAATACCACAGGGAGTCATAGTCGAGGCAGGATAAGAATTTAGATCCAGTCTACAAGAAGATCAAAGACGATTTAGAAAAAATCTAATGAGGAACGCTAGGAAAAAATAAGTACTCTATATTAAAATTAAAACTTACTGGGGCCAGCAAAGGAGCCCTCGCCTGCCCGATCCTGGCCTGCATCCTGAACAGCACCCTCCTCCTCCTGTGTCCTCTTGCCCCTGGGGGGAGCTGATGTACAACATGAAAGAAAGAAAGACCAGAAAACATGGATGATATTTGTCAACCAAATCAAACATTTCAAAAGAACAATAACAAAATATTTTGGCGAAATAGCAAATAGACAACTATTCCACGGGATATATTGACCGATCTCATGTGGTCTACTACGTTATTAGTATTGCTTGATTTGAGGACCGTCGAATTGGAAAGTTCTTATGTAACTCACTAAACAAAGTACTAAAAAGGTTTGCCTAGGATTGGCAGGCAGCAGTCCGCAGCACGCGAAGTGACAGACAAAGTCCATCGTGATTGCAGATCAGCGACAACACTCAAGTTTCCTACTACATTAACCAGTCATTAAAATACTAAAACTATCAATCCACCACCACTATTTCTTCTTATCGCCATGTGTACAAAGGAAGGACTGGACTTGAGTCTGTAGGGGCTGATTTAGAAGCCCCTTGCGGCTCTTTTGCTCCATTGTTGCGTGACTTTTGTGACGCAGCGGCAAAAAAAAAGAGGCGCAATGGTGCGGCGTATATTAACAACGTGACGCATATGGGAGATGCTTCACGTTGTAAAGCCCTGCGCCATCAGGGGGGCGTTCCAGCGCAAGGGAGGGTGTTCCTGCGCAGGAACGCATCCTAAAAGTGGCTGAGGGAAATCTACAAGATTTCAATCAGTCACTTTAACGACAATGATGCGTGACTCAAACCCTGCGCCTGCTTGAAGCAGACGTACGGCTTGATGCAGCATTGGGTAGATAGGGCACCCCAGAGCATTGATGGAGCTGCGCCATCGTTGCGACGCAACTCCAGCAATGCGCCGCCTTTACGGCACAGATGCGTAACGCTTTGGTGACGTTTTGGGCCCATGGTGCGCCGCATTGTAAATACGGTGCACCATGGGTGATGGTGGCGTGGCCCACAATTACTGGCGCATCCCTGCTACTTTGCAGGGATGCGCCGGTAATTAAAAATTCGCACCTTAGTGTCTAGCATTACGCAGTTCTTTAAACTACACTCATACATAATTTCACAGGCCAATGAAATGAACACAAAATCGAAAACAAATAAGCATAGTCGCAACAGTACTGAGAAGGAGAGCAGTGCACCTGAAATGCACAGAAGATTTTGAAATATAATTTACCTACAATGTAATGAGCAGCATTATTGCTCTTGGTAAAAAACAAAAATTTGCAATATAATACCACACAGAGCAGGAGAAAACAGGGAGTAAAGAAATAGCTACTACTACTCACCAAGCCCGGGGATCTCAAGGCCAAGCAGGTCGAGCAGATCGCGTTCACGGTCCAGGACATCCGTCCAGCGGTGGGTGGCCTGGTTGTAGGTGCGCCGGACCCGAGAGTGGTGGTACATGGCCCGGCACACCTTCTCCCACCGCTTCTGGCGTTCCCGGATCCCGTACCCGCTACCGATCTTGCCGCCTGCCATGATGGTCCTGGGGAGGCGGCACTGAACATGAAAAATTAGTGAGGCCACCTCCTCCGGGCTGAAGATCTCCCGGGGTATGACCTGCTCCCCCCTCAAACGCCCGCACGGGAGCCGGGCGCGGGGTGCGGGACCCTTCCACTTCTTGTGATGCTTCCCGGCTCCCTTCACCATAGTCTGGGCAGAAAGGAAGCTAAATAATAAAGAAAATAGAATAGGGAAGAGAAGAAAAGTAAAGAGTTGAAAAAAGTAGTTTAAAATTAACCAAAAGTAGCAGAAAACACAATAATATAGAGCTAGAAAAATAGAGAGATAGATAATAAGTAAAATAGATCAAAAAAACTTCAAACAAGCAAAGGATGGCAGAGATACAGAGAGGATACAAAAAGCATGCCCAGAACCATAGCAATGAATGAGAAGCAAGATGGACGCGCCCGTTCACGACCGCGCGGGTAAGTTTGCGCGAGATTTTCCTCGCGAACACCCGCGAAATTGTACTAGCGGGCCGCACACTTTGCGAGATTACACTTCGCGCCCGGAAACACGTCATGCAAACAAGATGGCCGCGCCCTTGAACGACCGCGAGGGTAACTTCGCGCCTTGCGCTACAAGCGGCTCGCTAAAACGCACAAAACCTTGCAAACTAACACGCTGCAAAAAAACAAATCGCATATTCGCACGAATTCGCGGCTTCTGAATCCGATCTCGCGCAAGTTCGCGCTCCGCGAATCCCGCGAAATTGCAGAAAAACGAGTTTTGCAAAACTGAAAGCACTCAGCAGGTGCAAGAGTTCAAACTCATCATTAGTAACCATTCCCTGTAGTGCTTCCTGACTGGGGCCCCTCCAGAGTTCAGTTGCTAGTTGCAACAATTGTATGACCCTGCTCTGACCCTCACAGCAGTCTCATAGAATAGCTACAAGTAGGCCACAAAGGTCCTGGAAAAAAAAATTGCACTGCAAAAGAAAGCAAATTACTGATAAGGAAGCAGGTGCCAGACCTGGAATTTTAAAACAGTGACACATTAATAAACCAACCCCAAATTAATTCATGTCAGTTGAAGAAGGGCAGGTGTGCTTGCTTTTCCCCCCCATAATCTACAGTGATGATGAACCAGAGGGTGGCATTGATGTACCAGAGGGTGGCATGGGTGAAACAGAGGGTGGCAGTGGTGAAACAGAGGGTGCTGGGAACCTGTGATGATGAACCAGACGTATAAACAACATAGTCGCGACCGTTGCGAGCCAAAAAGTAAGTTCGCAGTTGCGAACTGGTACCAAACCCTCGAGAACTGGCAGAAACCCTTGCGAACACAAAAAAAAAATCGCGAGAATTCGCGGATTTTGCGGATTGTGAGTTCGCAAATTCACAAAATTCGCGAACGCCAGATTCACAAAATTTGCCCATGCTTAAAATCTATAGGAAGGACAAGAAATTACTTGGGTGATAGTCAGGCATGTGACACAACACCAAGAGTACGGGTGATACACAAAAGGCCAAAGTTACACAAATGTTAACTCTACCGCTGGCCGCTACACCATATACGGTAATCTCGGCTACTGTTCCAGTTCCTTCCCCGGGGAAAATGAAACCTGGTACTTGGAAGCAGAACATGATTAACTAATGCAACATAGAAATTAAGACACCTTGTACAAGAGTCACAGATCTATAATTTCATCCTTAGGTCCAATCAAGGAAACATAAATCTAGGGCTGCCTGTTCCTTTAGGGGAGGGGCAGTAACGTGACTAACTGCAGGTGACACACTTTGATCCTGTATATATCTTTTATTTTTCTTTAATAGCATTATAGCCAAATAGACATGATGCACTGGTGAAGTGTTGTCTGTCTTGTTCACAGTATGAAAATATCATATCTGTGAAATTTAGTATCAGAGCAAGTTCAATCAACTGTTGCTCAAAGATGTACATCATCATGACATCCCCTCACAACACAGGAAAACTTGTAATAGTATCAGAAGTAACAACATAAAACAAAAACATACATAAAATAAAAAAAACACACATGGCAAGCCATCAGATATACGTGCTGTATACCAAGCACAAAAAGCATAGACAAATTACAATAGCACATGTAAATGAGCGGTGACGCACGCACTTCATGCAGCCCAAAACCCAATATTCGGGCCTGCTTAATTTGTCAGGCTTAAAATTAAAAGTACACTTTCTTTTACTTTCCTCACCCTCCTTTTGACAACTGGTCACCAGTTAGTGATGATCAGATGTCAAATACAACCTACTGTGCCGCTTCTTACACACAGGACCAGCAGGAACAATTCATAGAAGGACAAAATGCAAAAACGTGAAAAACACACGAACATTGTTTCTTCAAAGGAGTCAGACAAAAACTCATCTTGTTTCAACATACTGCTAACCCCCACCTTATGGACCTCAAGGTCAACATCTGCCTCTCCTCAGCCCTCTCTCTCTTCACCCTGAAGCTATCAAAGACAAAAAGCCTTCCTAACTCTTTCTAACTTGCAATAACCAACCCCATCCAAAACCACATACCATATATATTACTCCCTTTAGGGGCCACAATCCACTCCTATTCCCAGACACAAAAACATCTACTATGAATAATTCACAGAACACAACACAACATACCAGCTTTAGAACAAATGCTTGTTACCACCCTATGCAATGGTACTCATTTCATCAACCTTAAATGGATGAACGTCTCAGTAGGCCCAGCTAGAGTTAAAACCTTCAACCCTGATATTAAACTCAAACCTCTGCACACAGCACATTGGCTCACTGAGCCATTAAAAGCAACCCCAAATGAGAACAACCTCCAAATTTGTATTATACCTAAATGTATGCATTTACTGAAGCCTAAGGCACTTTAAAAGCTACTCTAAATGAAAAAAATGCTGCCTACATAGTGCCCTCACCCAATTTCGACTTTGCCACCTGGGGCACTTAAAACTAAATATCCTATAATTGTGCTACATATTAATCCGTGAAAAACTTTATTGTATAGTTATTTAAAACTATTACAAAGATACAGATATGATAATATGCTAAAAACACACTGAAAATGTACACTAATGTGAGAATAATAAAATTTAAAATTGGAGGTAAAACAAGTGTCTTTCTGGGGTAAAGAATAACAATTTCCAAGTTCAAGATTTTGCCAATGTTCTTTGCTTTTTCTCAAAATATTTAATAAATTTGATTGATCTACAAATGAATTGTGGGTCTGTGGTACATAATGTTTGTATAATCGCAGACCTGCAGGTACGTATTCCAAACTGCTTGAACTTGGCTTTCAACCAATTTCAACGTCCCTGTATGAGAGCCCGGCAGATGCACATCAGGTGGATGAAGTCTTGTCTTGCTGCACCGCATAGCCCGCACCCTTCACTTTCAAGCTACATATTAATCATCCTCAGAATGTTCTTTACAGATTGCAGAGATTGGACATTAGACATATCTCATGTAAATCCTCAGAAAAAGGAGTTTTTTATGCCTGCACCAAGTGAAATTCCATATGTAAATGTCCTCATTATGCAGTACAACACAACTTAAATTAAATTATAATGCTAGGAGGTCACAGTATGAGTATTAAGCTTTATAAATAGTAACAAACTAATTTAGAAGCACTTACTTTTTAATAATTATTTTTCATAATTAATAATTATTTTTAATAAACCCAATCATTTTTGATAATTCCACATATAAAAGCAAGCTGCATCTCTTGCCTATCATTTTAGACGCATTCATTCACAAGCCTAAGCACATAAGCCTAACTTGAAACATGACACATTTTTGCGCCACTTTTTCTTTTAAGAAGGACAATTATTTTAACATTAGAACCAAGAATATGCTTATAAAAATGCTTAAAGAGAGGAAACCCTTAATTGAAATGTCTTCCTGCAATACAAAATAATGAACCTTAGTTTTGGAACCTTTTTAAAACAACATTCTGAAATGCAAAGATTCACCCGTGTTTAACTGAGGGCGAAGTCCTGCCTGAGTAAACATTCCTGTCTATTCTTGATTGCTTCGTGTTGCTTGCTTAGCGGCAGCAACAGCTGTTTCTTAGTGTTGAAAACGTGGGCACACGGTGGCTGTCTATTTAAAACTAAAACTAAGACATTTCAAGTTTCAAAATGCGTGTATAATACAGAAAAATCCAATGTATTCAGATGATGTGTTTGCCTGTTAATATCTAATACAATGTATCTAAGGAAAATGCTGTAAGTTTATTTTTTGCAAAACACACAATTTCGTTTTTGAGGGCTTTTTTATTCCTAGTGAATGTGAATTTTAGTTTTAGTTTTTTAAGCATTTAACAGTTTCTACATGTGTGTAATTGCTTACTCTATAAATTATACAGCAACATGTAGCTATTTTAGCATATCACATGGTTCATTTCAGGATTTTTATTTAATTTCTAATTAATATTAATTAACTAACATTTTGCATAACAGACTGAAGACAGACTGAAGACAACAAGAAAGACCGCAAACACATATTGAGCTAATTTCAGACATAAACAGAAAGGGGTCAAACAGTCAGAAAAACACAATATGGTGCGCTTTAGCCATTCATTTCATATATAGCGCCAACGCTATTTACTTACAGAAGTTGCACTAATGAGAAAACCACATAAACATTTAAACACACATTTAACCCACAGATCAACACTTAGGACTGAAACAAAGGACAGCCCACAGACTGTACTGAAACCAAACCATTTGTAAATACTAGTTGTAAGTCATATTTACAAGAAACGCTTCTCAATAGTGTTCCAAAAGACTGCAAAAACAGCCCCACAGACCTTTATTTCCAAGAAGCCAAGATACACTCAATTCACTAGCTTTGGCTGGCAGAACACCAAAAGTCGCTCTGCATATCTCCATTCATAAAATTGCACAGAACAGAGGATCCTTGTATGTATTATGTCCATATTTTAATTCCCTGGGGATACAGAATCACCAAGGAAGAAATATGTTTTTATACCTAAACCTATTTAGGTATTCCCTCTAGGGGAGCCAGCTAATTTACTTCACATCACACTATGGTACCTCCAAGAAAAAGCAACACATTCTTCAATGTGAGCTTTGAAAACAGGCATCCCAAAAATACTGCAGAATATGCAATATTATAATCAAAGTAGTGCTTAAGGTACTCTTCGTATGTTGCACCGTTCAACAAAACCAGATAGAGAAAAATCTCCTCATTACCTGCCTACACAAATTGCAATTCGCATATACAAACCTATACAAATCCAAAGTTGGCCAACACAAATTCCAAAATTCCAAAGCTATACCAAACAAATGGTTGTCCAAATTCTAACTGCCAAGTTCTAAATGACCTAACGGTCTTTTTTTTTAAATACTCACGCCAAAAAGGTTCTCAGTCAGGAGTGACATCATGTGGAGGATCAAAATCAGGAAGATCAGAATGAAATATACTGGGCTGCAAAGACAAAGAATCCTCAGAACCTTTGTGCACGGAGTACCTCCTTAGTAGAGTCCTGTCCTATCCTCCTCAGTAGATTTCTGTCTTCTGACAAGATCACTCCCTCAGATAGCCACTTCTCTGATGAGGCCCGCGTTGGCCGCGCCATTTGTAGAAATCAAAAATCCACTTCTCAGGGGTTCCACTGATACTTAGTCCTTTTAAACTCACAAAGAAGAACTTGACACAGAAGCTGGAATATAAAAGTACATTTTTATTAACCTCAAATGAGTGAGACTACGTCACACAGAAGCCTTAGCAACTGAATGAGGCAGTCTGCTAGAATGGTCTTACTTCACGTCTTATATACTCTTTATCCTGCCTCAGGCATGTAAGGGAGTTGTACCAATTACATTCCTAAACAAATGGAAAATCTGGAGGGTCAGCAGGTGAGTAGCCTTTGGTGTTTTAGCAGGATATGGGCAAAACATTGTAATTACATACTTCACAAAGGTTAATCTGATTTAGATGGCACTGCAGGGCATGGCATGATTACATGTACAGTATCCCAACCCTAAAGTTAATCATTAAGAATGTCCCAAAATCAACCTCCAAAAGCCGGACAAACCTATAATTGAAAGCATAACCCATGTAATGAAGAAACATAAAAAGATACGAAACAGAGGGAGAAGGAGGTGTAAGAGACTAGGGCGTCCTCCAACAGGTTTAGTACATAAGTGGGAAACTCATATATAGGGTCCCGGGACCTAGCTCAGGTGTAGGTGACTGACCTAATTGGTCAGTTTAACCATTAAAAGAAAGAAACATTTCTTTCTAGTGTCCCCTCACTCACCGGGGTTGCCCCACGGTGACATGCTTCATCATTGGGGCCATCCCAGTTCTCTACGAAAAGGGGCGTGCTGCGACTCACGACTACGCAGGAGCACTTAAGGGTGAAAGACTATGTGTAATGCAAAAAAAGGTGGTGGAGTGGGTGTGAGTGAGTTAAAAATACAGTGCTTAGTGGGCCTCAACAGATTTATTATTGCTCCTAGGCAGGTATATTAAAAGTGGGGTTAGTGTCACTGTAGGTCAACCTTAAGTAGGGTTGATTCAGTGAACTTATAAGGTCAACATGTTTCATGCTACCACTAGCATTTCTTCAGGACCATGCAGGGACCAGCCCTGCAGATGCCACTCCTAAGTACCCGAGTGGGTGCACAAATTAAAATTAATATCACACTTAATAATCAAAGCATGCATTCATACTAGAAATACATATGTCTGTATCAAATTGGTGGTGCTGTAAGAGAAAGCATATCATTAGTAGCATTCAAACCCTCCTTATGGGAAGGGACACATAGTACACTTTCATGCCGCACACATGCTGTGCTATGGTTGATGGTTGCACCATATTGGTGCGTGCAGGCTGCCATGCCAAGTGTTTCTCCAATAAGAACAGTGCAGTGTGTTGTGAATTCACACATAAAAACAAAACAGGACTTAATGTGACCAGGACGTTAGACACAAAAAACATATAGTAGGTACATAGAAATAATGATCTCGATATTTACTTATTAAAGTGTATAATAACACTTCATGCTCTCGCAGGGGGTCGATTTCACTTATGGGACTCACTGCTGTTGGATAATGCAGAGAAAAGAAAAATATAAACACCCTGAGATCGATAGTCAGCTGATCGTTGAATGGGACTCTCAGTCCTTGCTAATGTCAAAATAGTGCGGCGTTCTCCATTGCAGCGAACGCATTTACTCACTTCCTATCTGGTGAAAACGATCGGTCAAACCTGGTGATAGCCTCCCTGGGACCGCATCTTGCTTGTCCGGGTGCTCATGTGCGATTAAAACTAGGCGGACTTCCGGGGTCCTCCCTTAGGCGCTGAAATAGCCATGAAGAAAAATGTCTTCAAATTTGAAGAACAGTTTTTTCTCCAGATCTCCGGGACATCTATGGGGAGTGTCTTTGCCCCGAGCCTTGCCAACCTTTATGTACATCAATTTGAACAGGGCTATATTCTCAACCATAGCAACCCATTTCTCCACCAAGTGGTGCTATGGAAGAGATATATAGATGACATCCTGGTGGTGTGGCGAGGCTCCCAAACAGAGATAGAGTCCTTCCATCAATGGCTGAATGAAAGTAACCAATACCTTAACTTCACATTGGAGTATAGTCATGATAGACTTTCCTTTTTGGATCTGTCTATTTTTCCAGAAGCTGGAGGCTTACAGAGCGAGCTCTTCACCAAACCTATGGCAAGGAATTCTCTTTTGCTTTTTAATAGCCACCATCCATGTTCCCTGAAGGAAAATCTTCTTGTTGGTCAATTCCTCAGAGTGAGGAGGAACTGTTCATCCAAGGTACTGTTTAACAAACACGCCACCATCCTCTCTACTCAATTGCAGGAACGTCAATATCCCAAACACCTCGTGAAAAGGGCATGGAAGCGTGCATCGAATAACAATCGCGAGGCACTGATGGATAGACGTCCACCTAAACCACCTCTGGAAAGGTTAACATTTGTCAGTACATTTAATGTACTGTCTAATAGAATCCAGAAGTCCGTACGCTAACACTGGGGGATTTTAAACACCACTGATGCCAACATTCCCTTACCACTTTTTTCGTTCAAAAGAGCGCCTAGCCTGCGTGATACCCTTGTCCACACTAGACCAAGGACACAGAACACTGAGAGATCCATGACCTTATGGGATCTCCCTCCAGTTTCGGGCCATCACCCGTGTGGGTCATGCAGTGTTTGCCCTCAGACGAGCAAAACCAATACGGTTGACCTAGGGACAGGGAGGTCATGGGTCCTCAAAAAACATACCAATTGCAATACTGATAATGTCATATACATGATCACCTGTCCTTGTTCCCTTAGGTACATCGGATATACCACCCGAAAAATTAAATTGAGAATTGGGGAACACAAGAGCACCATTAGGTGCCATAAACAGGCTACAAAACTCACTAGTCACTTCCTAACCTTCAAACATGCAGCGGACGAAATGAAGTGGGTTGTCTTAGAACATCCGTACATTCCCCCTCATATAAGTGACGTGTGTGTAAATGTAAATGTATTTAAGCTTATATAGCGCACAGCTACCCGCAGTGGGTTTCCCGGCGCTTGCTTAGGGAACCCGTCCTGGTATTCCCCTGTGAGATAACCCCGGCAGGGTATCCACAAGGTGAAAGCCAGGCATCCCGCCGCGAGGGGCCGTTGTGGAGATTAAGCAAGCTATTGCCCAGAGTCGCAGAGTGTGAACCCGTGAGTCGAGAAGGCACCGGAACGAGAATTATCGAGTCCGTGGAATTTTTAGCCCAAGACCCACCGAGGCGGGGAATTGAACCCTGGTCCAGGGCCGATCTCAGCTTCCAGGTCTGCCGCCTCTAACCCCTGAGCCACACTTCTCCACGTGTCAAAATTTCTATTCACAAAAGAACAGAAATGGGTTTTTCATCTCAAAAGCGACATTAAGGGCCTTAATGACGACATACCGTGGACATCATTATGATTATGGAGAAACACTGTCTTATATGTCGACATCACATATTGTATTTCATTGCCACTGTATAGCTAATACCAACATCTATGTTGCACCCTATAGCCATATGGAACATACGATTATCCTTTAACCTAGTTTTTTTGTAACCTGTGTCTTAACATAATACACAAAGGAAACACTACCTCGTAATTCCATACAATTTTTCAGTTCATCCACACGTGGCTGTGTTGGTAGCCCTTTTATTCAAATTCTGATTGCCAAATTATTTTGAAATGTGTGTTGATACAGTGTTTGACAAAAGTACACACTACTCCCGAGCCGTAGGTCACACGATAATGTTTAATAGCACTACCGAACTTGCCACACATCTGTGATAACCCAGTTTCCCCCGGTTCTCATGCTATGCAGGCGCATACCGCGGTCTCGTTCCTAGCTTTGGAACGCATGCGCGGTCTGTGAAGTATCACCGGTTTGCGCATGCGCGTTAGTATCACCGGGACGCGCATGCGCTTTTGTAGATCACCGGCGCATGCGGGTTATAGTAACTGAGCTCCAACCCTGATTCAGCGCTGTTTGCTACACCAATTAGATACGCACTCGGCCAGCTGCACCCGATTAACTAATTAGATCGGGTATAAATAGAGACACGAGCGCAGCGAACAGTCACCTTCACTCCCTCTCGGACGCTGGCCTAAGAGGTACCGACGGACAGGTAGGGTCTCTAATGAGTGTAGGACCTTATACTGTGGGTTCTTGACATAAGTTTGTCAAACTTTACTAGAGCTTTCTATTTAACAACAATCAACTTGCTCTATAAGAAAGCCTTAGAACTTTTTTTTTTTTTAATTCTTTTTGACTGGCAATACAATAGTTTATCAAGAATAAACTATAACTACTTCCTCTCCATGCATAGTGATAACCATTTGTTCATTGGGGTTGAGTCTCTTTCAAGACAACTGGTTTTTGTTAGTAGATCACTGGAAATGATTGATCAAATGTATCCATGCACCTCTGATAAATTTCTGAGGTTCTCTTTACATTTCCACTCTAACAGAGCGGGGCCTCCTTCTCCCCAAGTGGGTGCCGGGCGAGGTGAGTCGACCTCCCACAGAATGCTGGGTGAGTCACACTATACAGACCAATGTTTCTACTTTTGAATTGTTAATATCAGGAGAACTATCTGTCTTCTGAATGACGTTGAGACTTTCTCTTTCGCCCTGTTTGTGTTGTTGTGTTGTGTTCTGTTTACCGAAACACCATCATGCACTTTTTTTACCGCTCACTGTTGTGCACTTTACTTTTCTTTTCCTCTAGGAGAGAATGAATAATTGGATAACCGCCAGAAAACATTTGGGCTCAAAGTATCTGGTAGGAGTAATCCATTATATCAATGCACAATTATTAGCTTATTTTTCACAATTTGCAGTCGCTATTATCATCTGGTCCTGAAGAAAGCTTGGACACATAGTCCATTCAAGCTGAAACATGTCGATCTCAATGCACTGCGCCATTATATAGTTATTATTTAAAACTATCAGGCGTTGTTTTAAATGTTGACCCTAGGACAATACCTATTAAATTCAATTTTTGTCCCAGGAGCCAATTTTATTTTCACTTTACCTTCACTTTTTCACTAGCACTGCACTCCATTAGCACTACCTGTGAAACGCTGTGGTCTAGAAGAATATCTTCAAAATCCATCTCTGCATCATTACCAGGTGCGTTGGGTGAGATCTGGATTCATGATATGTATCCCACATGACGATATTCCACCAGAAGGGTGGGCTGATGGGAATTTTTTTAGCCCAGTGTTATCACAGCTGTGATTTGATGGTCTCACGGTCTTTAGTTCTGACGCAACACACAAACAGTTTTGTGGACCAGGCAACTCCTTTCTGTTTTTCTAGTAGTTGTAGGGGCTTGAGCTGCCTTGGTCGTTAAATATTCCCTTCTGACCCTCCTCACTCTATTTTTTCAGTATAACATTTAGTGCCCACACAAGCACCTTTACAACATCGCATAACTATTAGTCTTCACAACAGAAGCTCCTTAGCAATGATTATAGCGGCTTCCGCTATATCTTTTCCAGATATGCCTGCATTTCTTTGCAGATTAAGCCCACACAGTGGTTTTTAGCATTAAGTACTTTTCTAGCAACGATTCTTATAATCGACCCTCTAGTCACTAAAGAGACTAAATAATAACCATCATTACTAGGGGTAAATATACTATCCCGAAATTCCGGTTTTTTTAAACTATGAATTTTCAACTTCGTTATCACTCGTAGAATCGATTTCAATATCCTTTATTGTACCGAATAAAAGCATACTTCCAAGATGGCCGCCTACACCACACGGTCTAGCGGTCCTAAGGGAGGACCCCGGAAGTCCGTCTAGTTTTAATCGCACACGAGCAACCGGACAAGCAAGATGCGGTCCCAGGGAGGCTATCACCAGGTTTGACTGAGCGTTTTCACCAGATAGGAAGTAAGTAAATGCGTTCGCTGCAATGGAGAACGCTGCACTACTTTGACATTAGCAAGGACTGAGAGTCCCATTCAACGATCAGCTGACTATCGATCTCAGGGTGTTTATATTTTTCTTTTCTCTGCATTATCCAACAGCAGTGAGTCCCATACGTGAAATAGACCCCCTGCGAGACCACGAAGTGTTATTATAAACTTTAATAAGTAAATATCGAGATCATTATTTCTATGTACCTACTATATGTTTTTTGTGTCCTGGTCACATTAAGTCCTGTCTTGTTTTTATGTGTGAATTCACAACACACCGCACTGTTCTTATTGGAGAAACACTTGGCATGGCAGCCTGCACGCACCAATATGGGGCAACCATCAAACATAGCACCGCATGTGTGCGGCATGAAAGTGTACTATGTGTCCCTTCCCATAAGGAGGGTTTGAATGCTACTAATGATATGCTTTCTCTTACAGCACCACCAATTTGATACAGACATATGTATTTCTAGTATGAATGCATGCTTTGATTATTAAGTGTATTATTAATTTTAATTTGTGCGCCCACTCGGGTACTTAGGAGTGGCATCTGCAGGGCTGGTCCCTGCATGGTCCTGAAGAAATGCTAGGGGTAGCATGAAACATGTTGACCTTATAAGTTCACTGAATCAACCCTACTTAAGGTTGACCTACAGTGACACTAACCCCACTTTTAATATATAGGAGCAATAATAAATCTGTTGAGGCCCACTAAGCACGGTATTTTTAACTCACTCACACCCACTCCACCACCTTTTTTTGCATTGCACATAGTCTTTCACCCAGACAACTGGGATGGCCCCAATGATGAAGCATGTCACCGTGGGGCAACCCCGGTGAGTGAGGGAACACTAGAAAGAAATTTTTCTTTCTTTTAATGGTTAAACTGATCAATTAGGTCAGTCACCTACACCTGAGCTAGGTCCCGGGACCCTATATATGAGTTTCCCACTTATGAAACATAAAAAGAAACAGTAACAGATGATGAACAAGATAAGGCATGTGCAAGGAAACTAAAAGTTAACGATGTCCTGAACATTGATTGGCAATCTCAGACAAAGATCGATCAGGGAAATTGGCTTTGCGAGGTCAGTTTCAGGTGAAGAGGTCAGTTTCTTACAGTTCATTTCAGAGTCAAAAAGAAACCTTAGTTAATGTATACATGAACTAAGAAGGCCAGGCCACTTTATTCGCCCGGCTACCTTCACAGGCCTACGTGAGGGCAACACAAAATGGTGACACAGAACAAAATGGAGTCAGACTCGAGAATTACAGAACCTCAGCACCACTTGGCAGGGTAGATTCACAGATGGCAGAGAGCAAGATGGTTGGACACCCGTTATGTCCTTGAGGCTTCAGATCAGAGGGCCAGCCAACTAGCCCTTGGTTCAAGTGATGCATGTCCAGTCTTACTCACTCAGACTGCGTCTGTGGCCACCATATTGGGGGTAGCAGGAGGGGCCGGCTTTGCTAGTGTAAGATATAGCGATAGAAGCGGTGATCCTCTCACCTTTAAAAAAAAAATATATATATAAATAAGACAAGGGACAAGCTATAAAGAGAGAAATTAGTGAGGAAAGCAATCTGTGATTTGCACACCGTCTTACCAATTGACTAGTAAAAAGGAATTATTGAGCATAACAGAGTGGCCCTCAACAGTGATTCGCACACCTCTAAGGAAATTTATGCAAGAAATACAGTAATTATAATTTGTAATTGATGTTCCTGAGTGCAGCAAGCAAACACTGTACGGTGATTTGCACATTAGAATATATGTAAAGGAACAATTAATAGAACTGTACATCTTAAAGGTTTTAAGTGTATATGCATATGAAACTGTGATGTTTGTATAGACAAATCATAAGCAGGACAACTTAATAGATACATAGCAGAGGATTACAAAGGAGGGAATATCAACTTCACCATAATCTTTAGTAGAATGTGGGGAACAAAATTTAGAATGGTGTCAGTGGTAAGCTGGTTTTGAGTCTTATTTAGAAGCAATTGGAGGGGATGTATACACGGACAAACTCATATTTGCCTTGGTCCAGAAGGGATACTTGTTTAACATCATCTCCCTCCATTACATTTAGATGATGAGGAGGAAGAGGAACTTGATGTATATCAGACAGTCATAACACAACTAGAGTAAATTAAGTGGTTGCACAACCCAAATTCTTGTGAAGGAGCCATTTACCCAATGAATCAATGGATGCTTTGTGAATTATCTTAGAGTTTTATCTAATAAGTGTAATTATGAGGTGTTTCGATATCAAATGATTCGTGATCAAATTGTACACAGACCATCGGGCCCCCAAACTACAATAGAGGCTACTATTAGTGGATGATTTAACTTTAGATAAAGTTATTGATATTGCTAACCAATTCGAAGAAATGAAACAAGTTATTAAACAATTGGCTCTGGAGACAGTGGATGTAATACATATGGTAAAACAGAAAGAGTTTTTAAAATATAGAAGAGGTTCATCGTGGAATACAAAAGGGGTTAATCGCAATAGAGTAGAAGGTGACAAAAAGGAATACATTTGTTTTAAACATGGGGACATCTGGCAAACGTTAAATTGTGTCCTTCCTTAGGTCAAATTTGCTGCTTTTGTATGGGTAAAGGGCATTATGCTATAATGTGTAAAAACTAGAGTTGCAAACAAAAACAGTACAATTGTCGGAGAGAGCCACTGAGGTGTGCAGTATTTCAATTCTCCACACTAGAGAAAGAAACATAGCTAGTTGGTGGGGCATAAAAAACTTCTGGAAATATATGTATGGAACAAGTTTCAGACTAATGATAGACCACCGACCGCTAGTGGATTTATTCACTACTAGATGCTGTACAAGAGCCAAGCCAAGGGTTGCCAAGTGGCAATATAAGCTCCAAGAATTCTGTTTCCATGTAGAATAAGTGCCAAGAGCTAAAAAAGTCTTAGCAGATTCTTTGTCCCATTTGCCTGTTACTGATTTGGATGCGCCCAAGGTTTAGGATGATGAGATGGAAAAAGTCATATCCATTTGCGAGGTGTAGAGTGGATGCATTGCTGAGTCTTGGTGTAACAATGCATGCTTGGAAGATGAGGCAATGCAGAAGGCGCTAAGGTACATTAAGGAAATGGCCTCGTAAGGAAGAATTGAGGGAGCATGTACTGTCTTGTTTCCACATTGCTTCAGAACTATCAGAAATAAAAGAATTGTTGTTTCGAAGGGAACAAATAGTTGTTCCCCAAACTTTAAGAGAAATGGTTTTAAATATGGCTCAAGAGGGACATCCAGGCATGAGTAGCATGAAGAGAAACTTTAGCTGTGATTTTTTGGGGGCCTACTGTGGACAGATGTGTTGAAAGTAAAGTAAGATTGTGTATTCAGTGTGCAAGATGTGACAAGTCTGAAAAGAAAAAGGAGTATGTTGAGGATCCCATATCTACACCTAGTAGGGGTAGGGAAAGGATTTCCTTGGATATAGCAGGCCCAATATGTCTTTCAAAATGCCACATATATTATTTAGTCTTAATTGATCAATTATCTCAGTGGCCAGAAGTTAAAGAGGTCAGACAGGAGACATACAATTGTGTGACTGACTTCATGAAGGAAATCCTTGAAAGAGAAGGGTTAACCAAAAGTTTAGTGACGGATAATGGAGTTGAGCTAACTTATGGGCATGTAATAGAGCATATCAGAACATTGGAATATTATCCTCAAAGCGATGGCATTGTTGAAAGGTTGATTAGGGTGCAAAAGGATGGCTACAATTTGCTATTTCAAATGGGGAGAATTGTTGGATAACTATCAATGAATTATTGTGGAGTTATCGCTCCACACCCAGAATGACTGGGAGAGCCCCTGTTTTGCAAAAATGAGAAGAAGATGGCCTCTATACAATATGGAACAAGCTTGGAGGTTGGGTCTTAAAGAGGAAATAAGAAATGTCGAAGACAAATTTAAAGAGGGCAAGAGGTTCTCTGAGAGAGGAATCTATGTTTTTTTACAAACAAATCTAGGAAAATAAGACAGTTGAAATTGGCTGAATGAATGCGAGTCAGGAAGGGTAGATTAGTCAGGTCCGGAGAATCAAGGTTTTCAGAGCCGATGAGAATTGTTAGAGTTGGTAAACAGGCCGTAGAACTATCTGTGGAGTATGAGTAAAGTGGTTGTTGGCCAAACATGCTGATCCAGCAAAATACATGAATTTGAGTAAAGTGGTTAAAGTTTCAGAGTACTACAAGGAAGGCAGTTCATCGGCTGACAAACATGTTGTTTCACAGAGTGTCACATTTGCTGAGTCAGCAATACGTCAATATTCACAACCCAATAAACAAAGACCGAATTGATTAAAGGACTATCATGTAAAGTAACATTTCAGATCTTAAGCACATGTGATGTTTTAGGTGTTCAATAGTATTTCATAGGTTTTATAGTAAAGAACGATTGGATGAATTAAATTGTATATATGTGTATGGTTAAGTAAACGTATTTATTCTATATATACGGAAAGTCACATGTTCAGACTTGTTGTAAGAAGGTAACTTTGGAATCTAAATCCTGCGTGTTCAATTCTTCCCTGCCAAAGAAGGGAGGAACCTTGGTGTAGAAACAAGTTACGGATGGAACACCAAGATTCCAACTGGGACAGTTGGCCCGGGTTCTCTCCGACAAGGACGCATTTCTGGTGCTGTAGGAATAAATATAATATAAACTACTTAACGGTGAAAATCTTGATTTGAGGTGCAAAATACAATACATCTCACAGCTCGACAAACTGCATCAATCGTAGGGTCACAAAATTTGGCCCAACCTCCTCATTCTATGAACTGCTGGGGTGTGTAATTTCAGACAGTCCGACTGTTCCCGCCCAAGCAAATGTGCAAACACCCAAAGAGTCAGTGCAGGCAAGGAGCGGGCTCAACAGTAACTGATGTGCAAAGACTTGGAGAGTTAGCACTGGGGTGGAGAGAAGCGACAGCCCTTCCTCTCCTGGGGCAGGTATTATGGGATTCAAAGTCCCAAGATAACAGGCAGCAACAAGTCCCTGTATGTATCCCACACCATGGGAGATAGTCGCGCACATTCCAGCGTGCAGCGCTGGAGAGAAGCAACAGCACCTCCTCTCATAGGGCAGATATTATGGGACTCAGAGTCCCAAGATAGCAGGCAGCAACAGGTCCCCATATGTTTCCCTCCCGCTTTAACTATCTAAGTGGTGCTGGCATTGGTAGATACAGCCAATTTGTTGAAGAAAGCGCCACAACCTTGTCGTAAATGACCATGTTGAGTGTTCTGCTGCCTTTTGGCTAAGTATCGCGTTATGCCATATACATACAGACATAAATAAATGTGTGTGATTTTAATTTTTGTCTCAAGCATGGAGGTTCAGCATAATGTGAACGGAAAGTCCTCTGCTCAGATTCTAATTCCGCCCATTAGTCTTTTTTTAAGTCTCCATGTGTACAACCTAAACTTTTCAGACTTTATAAATGTTCTCCCCCGATTTATGACTTTTTTCCAAAGTGGCACAAGCTCAAAGAATCTTCTAGATGTATGCTAATGAAGTCTGTAACTGCAAGCCCCATAAAAGCTTCTTGATGGACCTGGAAGAAAGTTTGGACAACTGTGCAGTCTTTAAACCTGTCTTCCGCAAGCTGCAAGTATTCTGCAACCATTGATTTAATATTTCTTCCAACAATTATGCTACAAATTGTTGAATTAAATATATTTCTCATGGTCTTTTGCATGAAGGCACCTTTCAGCTTCCATGTCAAGACCAGTTATTAATTTGCAAGGGATCATTTGGTCTTTTACAAGATCAAGGCTCTGGGCAAAGGTACCAGGGTAAGTTTGATTCATCGCCAGGTTAAGGATTCTGAGAGAAGTATAGACATCTTTTGTTTTCTCATCATAATCAGCTTTGTGTTCCAGATTACACGTTTTGTCATGCTTTACCCTCCATCTGTTTCTGCACCTGTCCCTAGTGCTGTTTATAATATCCATAATACCTGACATGATGCAATTGGCAGTAATGCAGAAAATATCTCCTGGAAAGGTTATTTATTCAAATTTTCGATTCTCTGTGGGCCTCTATTTAAATACCCCAAACACTCTACCTACCCACATTTCCTTTATCCTATCTGATTATATAAGTAGGACATGTATGTCAATGTGTGGAAGGAATGCTTGAATTCATTTCAGTCACTCTGTGCTGTACTCCATTCAATCATCCTTTCGCACGCTGCACCGCTGTAGGCAGGGATTACACCTACACAAATTTCACTTGACCCTGTGCTATATTATTTTTACATTTATTATTGTCACTAATGACCAAAGTGCAATGTGCAGTGAGCAGTGGGAACCATGTCTGGGCATACCTTTAGTGTCTTAAAGAGACGAACTAACATATAATCAATGCAATGATTTATTTAATCTCTGCCACTGATAATCACTGGGGCTGCATTCCAGTCACTGATGTGTTTGCTTAGTGTGGCACTACAGAGTGGGACCAGCCATGTATAAATCTGCCATTGCCCTGCCCAATAGAAAGAGGCCAGGTTCAATGCTAGCCCACACCCCCTCCAAAAGAGAAGCAAGCAACCCTGGAACAGCTTCAGCATTGTTGATTTTCCTAATTGCAGTGCAGCTTGAATCACAGGCGTAGGCAAGGAGTTTAAGTAGCTCGCTTAAGGTGTTTCACGAGAAACAAAAAAAGCGATATGTACAAGGCTTGGATTCTTCTTAGTCACTGGTAATCACTCTTACACTCTTAAAGGCACTCCTTTCCATTGTTCCTTTGCTCATTGTGACACTAGACACACAGAACAATCATATGCAAATCAACCTTGGTTCTGCTCCACTAGGAACAGTCCAGCCTCAATGCATAGGGAACGCAGGAAACTTGAGAACAGATTTAGGCTTATTGGATCTCATCAGTGAAGTGAGCTTCTGGGCCAATGTCTGGGCATATCCGAGGCATTGAAGATGTCTCACTGCAAAAAAGTGATGGGTGGAATGCTTGAATTAATCTCAGCCACTGATAATCACTCCGAGCTTCATACCAGTCCATCATTCTTTGCTCACTGTATCACAATGGACCGAGACCAGACCATATGCAAATTAGACTTTCTCAAATGGGAACTGTCCAGTCAAAAATGCAAGGCCATGTCTTCTCTGAATGGGAACAAAAAAAAAAACAATAATGTCTAAGCATATTCAGCCTCATCCCTGTGGCCTGGTACATCCTAGACACGAGGAGCTCTGTAATCCAAGCCTCGTCATAACCATTGCACCAAGGATATCTCACACAGTGAAGAAGAAACAAAGGGACATATTATCAAGAACAGGAGATAAAATTATCGCTGCTTTATCGGCAGGAAACTGCTGCTAAAGCGGCGATAATGGGCTTGATAATATGCCCTTGAGAATTCCAATAGAAGCCCAGGTTAACACCAGATCCTGGGCTGCTATGCGAATTCACAAGGACATATTATCAAGCCCATCATCGCCGCTTTAGCGGCAATTTTCTGCCGATAATTTTATATCCTGTTCTTGATAATATGCCCCAAAGTTTGAGCCAAATGAAACATACAATGGAAATGTTTGCCATATGGAACCTGTTTGAGAACTATACATCCAATATAAATGCTAAATTGTTGAACAATTGGTGGCTTTGAAACTTTTTCATCTTTTAAAAGGGGCCATATAAATTCTGCCTCATATCACGTTTTTCAGGGTCTAGCTGGAGGCATCTTAATGTGCCAGCAGGAGCACATTTCATCAAGAAAAAGATATACACACAGGGGCTTTGGTTTAGCCTTTGCATGTCAGCATTTGATTGGTTAGTGGCTGATGCAATTTGATGGGTAGGAAAAGCATACTCTGTTTCTTTTTCTCAGAGTTTGTTTGAGGGTATTTGCTGCTTCCATTTAAGCAACAGTTCACTTTGATTCTCAGAACCTACATACCCCTTAGGTCTACAGTTGACCATAGGTTTGCCTTCAACGCTGTACAGCAACCCGCTTCTTTTCAGCTATGTTTGCACTATACATTGAACACGTATATACATGCGTTTAAGTAGTAATATACTGTTTCCAGTGCTCTATTGGCATTTACAACCTGCTTCATTATGATATAAACAGTCTCACTACAATGGTGCAGTGCAACATGTCTGGTCACAGTGGATCACTCAGTGGATTACATTATTTCTCTTATAATAATTGCGTCTGTAGTCAGACTGAAAACTACACTGGGTTTGGGCTCCCACAGTAAGGCCAAGCCTCAATTTAATAAAGAACTACACACATGCCAATACTGCTACGTAATTCAAAACTCTTTCAATCTCGAGCGGCCATAATGAAAGTCCAACACTATGTACCATAGACCACTTTTTTAGTCCAGAATGAATCTTTTTTTATTCAAGCAATTTCACATATCAAAACATTATTATTTGGGATTCTACACATTTTTAAATTTTCACATTGCACCTCAACATTTTTTGTTATTTTTTTCAATAAAACATTCTTCAACAGATCACAATTTGTTCATACTTTCTACTTTCACCCCTCTTCATACTGCGTTCACATTCACTCACAGCATTCACCTAAAAGGAAAAATTACAATACTTTTTCATTTTTTGCAAAAACTTTTCAATGGTAAGAGGCCATAGACCTCTATTTTACAGTATTTACAAGTTTCACAATTTTAGCTTTGTATAATACTCTTATGGCCAATAATAACTGGTCTACGCGTTTCAAACGTGCCCCGGCAGAACTGTTGACCACAGCAGAAAGTAAAAGGATCAACACGAAAGGGTCCCTCAACATTCTTTCGCTGCAATGAGTAATGTGACTCATTCCAGCATACTAACACAAAATTGACAATTTGAAGAAGAGAAGTGTTTAAAAGAAAGAAAGAAATTACCTTGGTTGGTCATAATACAGAGTGTCAGTCAGTCAGTCAAAAATTAACTTTATTTGGTTTATCACAACCATAAAGTATACATATACAAATTACAAACTAGTAAAAAAAGGATTAAAATTCATTTTCTTAAAATATTTTTAGTTCTAAAAAATAACACATTGTTTTCATGTCCCCAGTCTTAAACTAGTTCGACCTTTGAAAGAAGAGTCTCTACTTTCATCATAAATTTTACACCACGGCCTATCAAAATGTTCGAGCCCACACCCATCCACCTAGTAACAGCCTGCCTGCAAGTGCGGATTTGAAGGGCATTTAGAACTGATTTCAGCAAGGTTCTTCTTTCATCTTTTATTGACTCGCACGTACACATTAGATTGGCATAGAGTTTCCGTGTAGTACCCGCATAGTCTACATCTTGTTTTTTGTTGTATATTTTTCCACGATGGAATCAAATCTTTAGAGCAATGTTCGCCCAGTCTAAATGCCATAAATTTTGTTTTTGAAAATAGGCGGAAGTGTGCCATGAGGTAAGGTTGCAGCTTTAATCTTTTGTATGAACTTAATACGGTCCATGCGTGTCGACGTTTGGCCAAGATCATTTTGTCTTCTATCAAGGATATAGCCTTTGCATTCAATTTACAAGTGTTATTAAATGACGCTTGTTCCAGTTGGCTGTTATAGATTTCCTCGATATTAAGGGTTTCTAAGGCTATTCGTAAGTCATCACCCCAGGAGTTTGGTTCATGTTGTTCGTATTGTTTCTTAATTTCCAGCCAACATAGGTTATTTAGTGATCCTGTTTCTGCTGATCTGAGTTTCCAGCACCATTTCGCAAAGACTGCTTTCCTTTGGTATATTTGGTTTTGCAGGCCAAATTCCAATCATATTTGCGCTGGGGCTGATCCTTTGTAAAGATTAAACACTGATTTATATATTTTTGTCTGGAGTTTATTTAAGATATTGGATTCTTTTCCATGCCATATTTCTAGCCCATAGGACAGAGATGGTAATACTTGGGCTGTCATTACTTTTAGAAGATGATCGTATGACGGGCATTGAAGTTTCTTTTGGAGTATTCTATAGGCGAAAGTAAGTGATTGCGCTTTAGCAGTGATGTCTCTTTTTTGATGCAGTATGGACATATTTTTGCTTAGTGTAACCTCTAAGTATTTATATGATGTTATCTCCTCAATGTGCCTGTTCTTTGTATACCATTTAAATGATCGTCTGCTTGGACCCGCCAATCTCAGCACTTTAGTTTTTTTGATGTTTAATTCCAGGCCTTCGAAATCAAAGTACTCCGTTAATTTAGTTATGACTCTTTGGAGGCCTATCGGGGTTTGACTTAAAACCACTATATCATCAGCATATTGTAAGAACTGAATGGGTTTGTTGGCCAGTTTTAGTGGGTGTCCGATCACATTCTGCAGATGACTTACTAGAACTGCGAGGTATACATTAAATAGGCTTGGAGAGAGCACACAGCCCTGTTTTAGGCCATTTCTTGTTTTTATTTCTGCGGATATTCGTCTCCCATCACCAAGCTTTACTTTTGCCCACGTTCCGCTGTATAAAACTATTATGATGTTGATTAATTTCTGAGGGAGACCCCATGTTTCAAGTTTTTCCACATACGGTCTCTTGGAACTCGGTCAAAGGCGGATTTCAAATCAATATAACACGCCAGTAGTCCTGCCTTTTTTTTCCTGCTCCTTCGATTAGCAGCGCCAGTGCTGAGAGATTTGTAGTGCAACCCGTGCCTTCCCTGAAACCCGTTTGGAATTTTGGTACTATTTTATTTTTATTTATCCATTCCCGAAGATGAATCCGTATGCAAGATGCGAAAAGCTTTGCCTCAACGCCAATAAGGGCTATCAACCTATAATTCCCAGGTTCCATTCTGCACCTGTTTTTGTATATTGGGTGGAAGATATTGCCCTGCCAGGACCGGGGTATCTTATTTTCCATGAACAGTTGATTAAATAATGGTGTGAGGTACTTTGCCCAGAAGTCGGAGTCGTATTTGAATAATGCATTTGGAAGCCCATTAGGGCCGGCGGCTCCTTCGGCTTTCAGTCTTTGTATCGTAGTGGTTGTTTGTTTTACTGTTGTCAGCAAGGTTAGGTCTTCTGATTCACCACTGAAGGAATCTTCGTACTGATTGTTGTTTCTGTGTCCGGTTACTGCATATCCCTGATCTATTCCTTTTATTATGTCTTTATTTCTTTCTTTGGGGGGTTGGTACCTGTGTGTGTTCTTTCAATATAATGTAGCCATGTGGTTTCACTAATTCCGATGTTTTGCTGTCCGCCCGTTCCTTTTGATATTTTATTTATTATGCTCCAGAATTCACTACTACTAGGTAGTTTGCTCGTCCGTAGCAGATCTTCCCAAATTTTCTCCGTGTGCAGCCTTTTCACTTTTCTACATTCCTCTTTATATTCTTTTCTCATTTTCTGTATTTCGTTATTTTCTGCTTCTTTTCCCAACCGGTTGTCTGCAGCCTTTATTCTTAGTTTTTTAGCGATTTCCCTTTTTTTGTTTCGTAACTTTGCAGTATACCATGGGTCTTTGTTAGAATCTTGTCCATATTCTTTTACCGGAAATTTTCCTAACACAAGCTTGTGTAAATGCTCCCATTTTCTTTCGAGTGATTAATTTCCAAAGGCCTCCGTGTTTTTTACATGTTCGAACACCAAATCCATTATCTCGTTAATTATGGGGCCTCTCCATTTGAGTTTCCTCAAGTTGTATATTTCCGGAATAAAAGCTAATGACGCTGTCTTCATTTTTTCTTCAGTGTTTATGCTTAATATGGTTTCTTGCGGGGAGTGATCGGTTTCTGGTCAGGTTATTATTGCAAAATGATCGACCAACTGTATAAGATCTTTACTGATTAATGTGAAATCTATTATAGAATTTTTCTTTCCACTCGAGAAGGTGATTCTTGCGGGTTGATCTCCCGCCATATTTCCATTTAGGATCGTTAATCCCAATGATTCCAACTCGTTCCATATTTTTGGGATATTGCTTTTGTTACCCATGGCTCTTGTTAAATTGCTATTAAAGTCGCCTGAGATGAACATCCCATGGAATTGGTGGTTTTTTTGT
This sequence comes from Lissotriton vulgaris, assembly GCF_964263255.1. Classification (NCBI taxonomy): domain Eukaryota; kingdom Metazoa; phylum Chordata; class Amphibia; order Caudata; family Salamandridae; genus Lissotriton; species Lissotriton vulgaris. Next base: position 100,631,332 of record NC_141689.1, on the reverse strand, counting down.
AACGTTTTTATCAGATTGAGTAACGTTAATAGTTTTTTGATTTTTGTAGCCTTTTCTGGATGGATGTATATATTTATGATCAATAACTTCCACCCTACTCCGTCTTTACATGCTTTATTTTCTAGTTTGGTAACTTGTATCCAATTCACCCCTGGGTCGAGTGATTCTGTTTTCCAATCTAGATCTTTTGTTATAAAAGTAGATAATTCTCCCCTTGGGTGCCCATACTTTGCGATTTTCTCCGCCATTACGTGGTGTTCCTCATATCCCATGATTTGTCTCGGAATTTTGTTCCATGTTTCCTGGAGAAGTATTATTTTGAATTTACTCAGAAAGGCTATTGTCTCTTGATCTTGAGACATTTCTTTAAAACCATGAACGTTCCAAGAGCAGATTTTTATTGTCCTCCCTGGTTTCTCGCATACCTTGATGTTTCGCATTTGCTTATTTCGAACGAAGTTACTTCCATCAGGATCGATGCGAATTTAGAGCTTGTGCTATCCAGGACCAATCCTCGTCTTCTTTCGACCCGTGGCTCACTTGTCTTCTTTTTGTGCTGTTCGACAAGGGTTCCTTTATTGAATGTTGCATAATTGTTTTATTTCTTGCTCCCATTAAGATTGAGCACGTTTTTTCAGTTGTACTTTTAGATTGGGAAGCCGTACTGTTTAATAAAGGGAATGGATACTTTATGGGCATTGGGAGCTCTAATATTATTCCCCATTCTGCTAAGTATGTTCTTGTTGAAAAAATGAGCTCCACTATTTCTTTTGATGCCCATGTGGTGCTACTTATTTCCTCTTCTTTCTCCTTATGTATTTGGACAAATACTACTGATATGAGGTCAATTGATGTTATTGCCCTTAGTTTAGGTATCTCTCCAAACAATCTCAATATATTCCCCCGATTCAGCGTGTCCATTTTTCCTTTTGTTTGGAATTCAGGCCTAAATAGTAATTTGCAGCCTGTCTCTATGGATGCTGTTTGGAAATTCTGTTTTTGGTTGACTTCACTTTTTCCCTCTGTTGAATCCAGAGGGGTATACGATCTTTGTCGCTCCACTGTTGCTATTTCCGGTCGACTGGGCCCTAGTAATGTCACCACTTCTTTATGATACCTTAATTCTCGCTCAGCTGGTGCATGACTTATAATTTGCCCCTCCATATCACTTTGTGGAATTCCTAGTAAAGCATTACATGTTCTTCCTTTTTTCCCTACCATTATGCTTAAGCGTGTGTTTGTTTCCATGGCTTGATCTACTTGTGCTTTTTGACTCATTTCTTTTTCCGTTGTCTTCGAACTGTTTACCTCATTTCCTCCTATTAGCCATTTTGAACAATTTTGTGCCGATAGTTCGTGCTGGGGCTTTTGTATTAAAGCATTTACCTGTACTTTTTGCTGTTCTGTGGCTTGTCCGTAATTGGTTTTTGCTATCTCATCTACTTTATTTATTATTTTATGCATTGTAATTATTTCAACTTTTTCTTCAGCTTTTGATTTCCCTTGTGAGATTAACGTTTTTTCGTTTTGCCTTAAACTTTTTGACGGCTCTTCGATTCCTCCTTTATTTATCTCTTGGTTACTGGCATCTTTAGCAACCAATTCTTTACCCTGTTCATTTGGGCTCTCTCTCTTTTTTCATTCGAAAATGGCAAAGGTTTGTTTTTCTTGCTTAATTTAATGGCATTTTTCCTTGCCTTCCGTGCTCGTTTACACTGCCTTTTGGTTTGGGGTTCTATTGTACCTGATGACCCCAATGCTTTATTTTTGCATTGGCCATTTTCAGTTGTTTCCCTCTCTTCTGATCCGTTTAAGGTTTTTTCCTTCTCAACGGGGGAAATAGTTCTATTTTGCTTTCCAATTTTTGGAGCCTCACCATTTTTTTCTTGATCGATAGTTTCACCTGGTGTTTTTTTGGAGTGTGTTGCAGCCAATATTTCTGTCAAAATGTCTGGTAATGATGCAAATATGTCTATTATTTCCCCGCAGACACAATTCTGTTCCATTGATTTGGCTTTCCATTGTTTTTCTTCATCCTTTTCTTTTGTGATGTACACTGAGATTATATCCAATTTAGAATTTATTCCCGCTATGTGTGTTGCAATTAAGTTCATCAAATCCACCTGAACATCGAATTTACTTGATTGGAAATTTAAAGCGTTAATGGCTTGCTGTAAGCTTTTTAGTAGAGCGTCGCCCGAGAGCGCGGACTGTGCATTGGTTTGTTGCGTCCGAGCCCCTGTGGTTGAGTCGAAACCACCTGCGGAAGAAATAGTTATTGGCGAGTCTTCTTTTGTCGCCCCTTTTACTTCATCGCTCTCCTGAAATTTATTATTCGACTGTCTGATGGGGCTAGATGTAAGTTTTTTTGGGGCAAGGGTGGTTTCCCGTTTCTCTCCATTTTCTTTTATTTCCAGTTGCTCGGATTCTTTCACATCTACTTGACTATTTCGCTCCAGTTCCACTTCCTTTTGTGTATTCTCTTCGAGCATTTTCAGAAGTTCTGCTTCTTCAAAGATTGAGAAAGATTTTGACCAATCTATCTTTTGTATACTTCTTTGCGATTTTATTTGGGACCCTATTTGGCTTTGGTCGATAAGTATTAAATTCTTTTCTTTGTCCTCGGTGGTTGTTTTGTATGGTGTAGACATGGCTTGGCAAATGGGTGCGTGAATCTGTGCCGTAGTTTTTACCAACCAATTTTTTATTGTTGATTTTTCTTTAGACTGGGTACCCACACTTAATTCTGATTTGTTTCTCTTTTTTGCATTTTTTACTTGATGAAGTTAAATATAATGGTTTTATTGGACTTTGTAGGGTTTTTGCTTCTTCACTTATGGTATAAATTGCTGCCATTTGATCTTTTAGAAAGTGGAATTTATGCTTAAGTTTTTTCTCGCCAAACTTAAAAGGCTCTACCGTTGGGACTGGTATCAGATCTATTTGTTCCTTGCTGAGCAGCTCCTTTGACTTATTTTTATTTCCTTGTTTATTTCTTTCTTTTGCAGCCGACCTTCTCTTAATTTACTGTATTGGTGCCTGTCGGATTTTCCCAGAACGCATAGTCCTATTTCAGTTGTTCTATCTGGTGGCCTACTTATGGGCTATTTTGAATCTGACTTAGTTTTTCAAAGTACGGTTGTGTCTGGTTATTCCTCTATTTTTAGTCTGTATCTATTTCCTTCTGAGGGCTTGGGTAGTTTGCTACACGGTGTTTATTATTCACTCCGACCCTCTGTTCATTCTGGTATTGTATTGTATTGTATTTATTATTTGTAACGCGCAACTGTCACCCTACGGGTATCCTGGCGCCCAACAGGAAGTAGTCAGATGGTACTACAATACACTAGCTGTCAAGACCTATAGAACAGCCGCCGGATCTATTAAATAAAGTCACGGGGATTAGACTTTGGTGAATAGCCATGTTTTCAGGCTCTTTCTGAAACCCAGTAGGGTGCCAATTTGTCTGATGTTCTGGGGAAGCTCGTTCCACAGCCTAGAGGCAGAGATACAAAAGGCTCTGCCTCCCATCCTCGACCTCCTGATCCTGGTAGTAGCTGCCAGACTCTGATTAGAGGAGCGCAGGGATCTGGAGGGCCTATACCAGGAGAGCCTTTCCTGTAGAGGGATAGGTCCCGTGTTGTGCAGGGCTCTGTACACAATACATAGGGATTTAAAAACAACTCTACTCCCGATTGGCAGCCAATGTAGATCTCTTAGTGCCAACGTAGTGGAGGAACTGCGAGGTCTTTTAAGTGCCAGCTTGGCAGCTATAGACTGGACCCTCTGGAGCCCCTGTAGGATGTATAGGGGGGCCCCTAGATATAGAGAGTTACAGTAGTCCAGTCTGGCCAGGATCACACTCCTAACTACTAGTGGCCTGGACTCATCAGGCAGAAGGGGCAAAATATGTCTGAGTGCTTTCAACAATCCAAAGCAGACACTGATGGTTTTATTGGTCTGAGAGGTCATTTGGAGATCCGCATCAAACAGTACCCCTAAATTGCGCACGGTTTTAACTGGGATACAGGGTTCAGCTCCCGGCGCAAGCCTGATCTCATGGGAAGGTTGTTGATTCAGTTTGGCTGACGAGCAATAGACAACCTCTGTCTTCCCCTCATTAAATTGAAGGGAATTTATGGTCAGCCACCTGGAGACCCTGCTCATGCAGTTCTGAAATGTCTCCATGCTCACCGCCTGTCTTCCTTCTAAGGAGAACACCAGTTGTGTATCATCGGCATAGTTTATCAAATCTATGCCGAAGGATTTAATCATGGGAATCAGGGGCTGCAGATAAAGATTAAAGAGAATAGGGCTGATCGAGGAGCCCTGAGGTACTCCATGACTGACCAGGGACTTGGGAGATGAAAAGGGTGCTAGGGTCACCACCTGTTGTCTACCTGTCAGATAGGATTGTATCCACCTCAGGGCCTTGCCCTTCACGCCCAGTTTTTCCAGCCTACTTAGCAGCACTGAATGGCTGACCGTGTCGAATGCGGCCGACATGTCCAACAGCACCAAGACTGAGGAGTTGCCGTTGTCGGCTCGCATTCGAAGGGTGTCCAACATGGTTGCCAATGCCGTTTCTGTTCCGTGGCCTGGGCGGAAGCCAAATTGGTCCTTATCCAACAGACAGTTGTCTTCCAGATATCCTGACAGGGACCTACTGACCACCTTTTCCACAATTTTTATCGGGTAGGGCAGGAGTGATATGGGCCTAAAATGCGCCGGAATAGTAGGGTCCAGTGACGGCTTTTTAAGCAGGGGAGTAACCACTGCCTGCTTCCATGCATCCGGCACTGTGCCTTCCTCAAGAGATTGGCGACAAATCTGATGCATCCAGGGGAACAGCTCTGGCCCATATTCTTTCCAGATCCTGTGCGGAAGGGGGTCTAGAGGTGACCCAGATGGCACATTCTGGGCCAGACTGAAAAAGAGCTCCTCTGTAAGAGGGGTGAAATTTTCCAGTGATGACAATATTGGAAGAGGTTCCTCTTCTTCTGCCTGTGCCACTGCATCTTTGCAGCTGTCCCTTTCCTCCTTCAGCCCCCCCCACAATTTTAGCAATCTTTTCCTCAAAGTAGATCGCGATCTCATCGCATAGTTCTTGAGTAGCGACCACCTTATTACTCGTACAGGTGGGATGTGAGAGATCCCTTATGATATTAAAAAGGGTTTTGGTACTGTTAGGGGACTGAAGAATAGTAGTGGCATAGAAGTGTGCCTTGGCTTTGGCGATGGCTCCTTTATATTTTGCCTGTTCCACTTTCAACAATTTTTTATCCAACTCTGAATAGCATCTACGCCATTTCTTTTCTGCCTGTCTGCGTGCATTGCGTAGGGATTTCAGCTCCTCATTAAACCAGGGAGCAGATGGTTTCCTCTTATTCTTTATAATTTTCAGAGGGGCAAGTCTATCCAGGGTCTTTGTGATGTGATTACAATATTTTTGATAATTCAGATCTACCGATTCTTCTGGTCCGCTGTGGTTCGCTCTACCTTCACTCCTACTGCCCCTGTAGCTCCCCGGTCGGGATTTATACTGCGGACTGTACTGGGCACCCCTTTAATGTACTGCCTAGACGTTTTCCTTGCTGGTTTTCAAGCAGCGTTGTTGTCACAGCTCGGGTCGCCGCGCTCACGCCTGAGTGCAACCTACGTGCAGCCTGCCCACACAAGTCTTCCCTGGGCTCGGTCTCACTCGTTGCATGGGAGGGTGTGACCCCCCTAGTGGTGGCCACTCGATTTACTGGCCACTCGTGCTCACCCTCACACTCACCGTCACGCTTGTGCTAGCACTCCCAAGCCTGTCTGCTCCTTGGGTGGGGGACAGCTGCCGTCAGGGAAAGAGCGGGAGCGGAAGGAAGGTGCTGGGCAATGTGTCTGTTGTGGTGGTTGCTCTTGTTTATAACGAGTATAAGGAGCCCAGAGCCAGGCAACTCGGACTTCACTCACCGAATATGCAGCCGAATTTGCAGCCGGGGGGGGAGGGGGAGCGGTTCGTGAGTCCGCTGGTGGCAGGCGGTTCAGCTGTGTCAGAGGCTGCTTTTCCAAGGCACTACAGCTCTAATGCTCCTGATGTTGGGTTCTGTGTGCCTGCGGGATACGAGAAGGGTGTGGAGCCGTCTATGGTCGTTTACGGGTTTTGCCGATGTGCAGGGCTTAGGGCAGGGGCTGGGGATCTGCTATGACAGCGTTCCTCTCGCCACAGATCGCTTGCCCCGCCCCCTCCCCCTCAGCCTGACTCGGCTCAGCTCCGTACCCCGTGCTCCGTGCTCCGTGCAGCCTCTCAGCTTCGCACACGACTCTCTCGTCTCGGTGCTCCTGGCGCTCTGGTGCTCTCTGCTCTCTAGCGCCCCTGTCGATCCATCAGAGTGGAGTAGCTTGATCACAGTTAAGCTCGGTCCTGATGAGAACTCCACAAGCAAAATGAGTTTGAAACGCATAGACCAGTTAATATTGGCCATAAGAGTATTATACAAAGCTAAAAATTGTGAAACTTGTAACGCAGGGCCCCATGTGAAAGGGCCTGCGTCAGTCTTACGCCTGCTGGGAGGCAGGCGCAAGATTTTGACGCAACGGCGTCCTAAAAGTGACGCATTGAAATCTCATAGATTTCACTGCGTCACTTCTACGACCCTTCCTTGCGTCAATACGCCCCCTTGCATACATTATACCTGGCGCAGGTATAATGTGGAGCAGGGGTTTACAAAGTGACGCATCTACATAGATGCGTCACTTTGCAAATATGGTGCAACAAGGCGCATTTTTTTACGCCACTGGTGCGTCACAAAAAGTGCCGCAATGGCGGCGTGAAAGTGACGCACGGCCTCATAAATGAGGCCCTTTGTTTGCAATAATTTTGAGGAATACTTGTTTTGGATTTTACACAAATAATAATCATTATCACATGAACACTTGGGCGTCGGAACACAGTCTGTGTTTAGGAGCCTGTAGATCACAATAACCAAGTAAACCAGGGTGCCTGACATTCAGCTCTATCCAGGCTTCTTACTTGATAGGTGCTTCCTTCTGGATCACTTAGATCTTCCAACAGGCATCCATTACATACGTGTTACGATGTCTTTGGCAAAAACACTCACCATGTCTGCCAGAAAGAGCCTCAACACCTTCCCAGTGACTGTGTCTCGGTGGCTCCCTTTGCTGTTGTCGCTGTAGGGGAATAGAGGTGATCACTAGGTCTTCACCAATTGCTGTATCTGCCCAATTTTCCCAACAAAAAACAGATAGTAAGAAGATCAACTGGAAAAGTTTGAGGCATTAGTTAGTCTCGCCTAAACTACGTGTCGCTAAATATAAACAGAGATGTCACATGATGATTCTTTCATTGAGAGAGGGATTCCAATGGAGATTATCTGAAACCAGATCCTTCATCTCCTGCATGTCACACTGAGGACACTGAATACACCTCATGCACCCTAGCTGAATGAACTCACCAAAATGCTGCCATTCTAAAGCTGACTTGTGACCATTAAACTCATGGGGCCTCATCTATGAGTAGTGAAGTATCGCTGCGTGAAAGCAGCGGTGCGTCACTTCTCAGTGCGCACTCCTTGCAACATTCCTGATGCGTCATATTTAATGTATGACGCATCATGTCGCAAGGAGTTACAGGTACGTCAGTATTTCTGACGCATCTGTAAGCGCAAAAGTGACGCATTGATGGATTGTGTCACAAAAGTGACGCAACTCCAGCAATGCGTCCTTTCACATGGGGCAAGCCCCAAGTGAAAGGGCCTCCGTCAGTCTAACGCCTGCTGTGAGGCAGGCGCAAGATTTTGACGCAACGGCGTCCTAGAAGTGACGCAGTGAAATCTCATAGATTTCACTGCGTCACTTCTACGACCCTTCCTTGCGTCAATACGCCCCCCTTGCATACATTATACCTGGCGCAGATATAATGTGGCGCAGGGGTTTACAAAGTGATGCATCTACCTAGATACGTCACTTTATAAATATGGCGCAACAAGTGACGCACTGGCGGCGTAAAAGTGACGCACAGCCTCATAAATGAGGCTCCTTATTTTCAAATTTACCAGGATTGGTGGAACAATGCTGGGACAATCTACTGCATTGCATGGAGCAAATTATAGCAAATTGAGCATTCAAGTTAACCCCTTAAGGTTAAGACATACTCCCTCAGTGCACAGTAGTATGTGTGCAATTGATGGTCTAGATCAGTTCTCCACCATTTAGAATCAACTGTGATATATAAATGAGGTATTTAAGCTGTTTGCAACAACAAGGGATACTTGATGGATCAATTATATTGATGTGCACTATAATAACAGATATACGTCCTCTCTGTATCTTCCAAGCTTGCGTCATTCTCCAGTAGCTGTTGCAAAACATGGTCATGTTCAGATCGGACCTTCATCAGGGTGAGCTTAAGGTCGGTCGCTTAGTGTCAAGAGGAAGAAATGAGGCTGTTCTCACTAAGTAAACTAAAAGCAAAGAAGTCGTATTATTAAATACATAAGTATTCCAAATTCAAGCTGTGTATTAAAAAGGCAACCATTTTGGATCACTTTAGGATTCACTACTATATTTACTACGTGTCGGACGAACCCACACTAAATTTTAGTAAATATTGGTCCTTTACATCATAAGACACTGTTAAGAGAGGAGTTAGTGAGTGCCAGTCAGAGAGGCCAACTCCTTAGTAGTGATCACTTATATATGAAATACTCACGTTCTCACTCTTTCTCCAGACCAGTCTAAAATCCATTATGTTTTGATTTCATGGAAGGGTAAAATCTATCTGAAATAAATAGAAGACATCTTTGCCTTCCTCATTATGTACCTTTTGGGAATGGGTCACTTTGACCACAAGAGGGCGGGTGATTGAAAGCACCTTTGAAATAACATATCCTGTAAGGAAACAGGAGGATGGCTGCATCATGAAGGTCCTAGCTTCACCCCCTTAACAAAAGTAGATCTAAGGGCCGGATTTAAAAGTCAACGGAGGGGAACACTCCTTCACAAATGTAACGGATATCCGGTCCACCGTATTGCTATCACATTCTAGCCAATGGGGATGGTAATACGACAGACAGGATATTTCCTCCGCCAACTTCTAAATCAGCAAAAGACACACAGATGATAGACGGAATGTAGAGCAAATCAAACATACCCCTAGTTAAAAGATCTGGGTTAAATCCATAGTTCTTTTGCTAACCATCAGCCGTGGCCCGCGCAGATAACATCGGTGGGGCCACGTTGGGGGGTATTTCGAGGGACAATGCAGATGGAAAATTAATTAAATACTTAATTCTACCTCTGCATCGTCCTTTGAAATCCCCCCAATGTGGCCCCACCTGGGGTGCTAGCGAGCTGGCTGCAAGATGGACACCACACTGTGAGGCTCTACTGGCTTGGCAGCTATTACAGCATTTGTCCTGTGGGCAGCCTGCCCATCGCAACCCACAAATTAGGTAAATTGACTCTGCTAGGGCTGCTGCACCCGTGGATGCTTAGGGTGGCTGTGGTGGGGTACCGGATCTGGTAAACTCATGCAGCATAATGGCCGCGGCCCTGTCTCCGACAGCCCCTGTGTGGAACCTGCTGGAGCTGAAGCCGGTGCCTGTACATTACCGAGGGCCAGCGACGGCGATTAGCACCTGCAGTGTCGAGGACCCGTGACCCGTGGCTGCTGAGGAGGGGTTGGGACGAGCAGCCGACGGTTCTCCCTTCTGGACTTAGGCTGAGACCCGCAAGCGACCCCTGGCTAATTGTGCTAGTAAGTAGCGACGTCCTATTGGCCGCGGGGTCAGCTGACAGAGAGTGCGAGCCAATGGCTTGACGTTGGGAACCTAGCACGAGCAAACGGATGACCTGCGGGACTGAGACCCCTGATCAGTGGCACTCGCTTCTGGCAGGGCACTGCTAGCTGCGAGTACCTCCTCCTGGGAGAGCCTCCCCTTTGGCAATCCTGAACTGCGGGCAGGCCTGGGGGAGGAGTGCAGCCCCAGTTGGCTCGGCCTGCACCATCTATGATTGTGGAGACTGGCACCTCTGCTGTTCCATCGGCAGCGCTGGCTGGACATTCCTGCAAGCACTGGTGGAGCTGATTCTGTCCGCACATCGGCGACTGAGGCCCCCTGTGACCCTCCTGGAGCTAGTCCTCCCTTTCGAGTTACTTGACCCTGGGCGCCCTGCTGACTTTCTGCTGATGCCACTTGGTGGCCTTGCGCTGTGGCCCTGGGGTGTCGGTCCCCCACCTTAACTAACATTTTGTCCATGCTGCACCATGCTGATGGCTCCATGTTTCAGCTCCTGCTGTGACCGAAGTGCTGACCTGTGGGCTGCCAGGCGTGGTGACTGGGGACCCTGTGGTGGATCAAGGTGGGGTGCATCCTGAAGGCCCCCTCCATGTACCACCAGCGCAATGGTGACACGTCCTCCTGGACCATCTGTGAGGTGGGTTCTGGTTCCTTGTGGGTGGAGTAGTGGGGCCCGCTGTGATCTGCTGCGGCCCTGACTAAGACGTCTGCTGGTGGACCATTAGTACTTGCCTCAATTGCCCTTCTCTCGGTGAGTCTGACTCCTGTCGTCGGGGGTGCGACTGGCGCTTCCGGATTGCACTGGTCCGCTGTGGTCCCCCTAGCAAACCCAGTGCCGTTGTGTCAATATGGGCAAAACCAACAACAAACAGCCAAAGCTCTCCTTAGACCCTCAAAAAACCTCTAAGGTGGCTAACCCACTGTTGGCAGTACTTGAAGGCGAGAACATGGTGGCTGTGCCGAACCCGGAGCCCTGTATACGCTCCATGTTTCTTGAACTGAAGACATTGTTTGCAGCCATTGACCTAAAAATAGACTCCATGTTTGACCGCCTTGATCAACTCAAAGATAAAGTAGCCAACCATAATGAGAGCATCGCTGAGGTTGAACAGCGCATCTCCACACTGGAGGATGAGGGAACGGCGACGCATGAAAAGCTTCACAATATGGAGAAGGTCCTTGAGGTGAGATTTGTGCAAAAAATGAAGACCTTGAGGCCCGGTCCCGGCACAATAACTTGCACATTCTGGGAGTCCCAGACTCCACAGCCATGACACGTGTGGAAGATTATGTTGAGGACATGCTTCAGGCCCTATTTCTGGACTCCCTGTTGTCTGTGTGTGTGGTGGAGTGGGCCCACAGATTGCTGGCAGCGGCCTCCCCCGGGCACCCCGGCCCACCCCATCATCGCGAGGCTGCTGAGCTACAGGGAGCACGACATGGTTCTTCGCAAGGCCCATGATCTGCCGGACTCCGGATATCAGGGCAATGTTATTTCATTTTTCCTGGACTACATAATGGTGGTCCAGGCGGCCCGCTGCAAATTTGTCTCTGTAAAACGGTTATTACAGCAGCAGGACATCAAATACTCTCTTCTGTACCCGGTGAGGCTGTAGGTTTTCCACTCTGGCAAGACATTTTCCTTTACTGACCCCAAGCTGGCTGCTAAGTTTGCCCGCGCCCTCAAGCGCCCGAAGCCAGCCACTATTGTGGATAACAATTGGCGGGCTGGAGATGAACTCAATGAGAACGACTGAGGGCTGTGCAGCTGTCTTGCCTTGTTTAAATGGCTCTTATGTACCATTTGGTTTAATTGGCTCTTCCATTTGATTACTGCCTTATTGCAGCTTGACCCTGATGGCAGCTCATTATGATCTCTCACCCGGCCACCCAGCTCTCTAGGCTGGGATCCGCCAAGCTTCCTGGTGTTCCCCCTGGGATGAGTACCCCATTACGATTTGACATTGGCCCCCAGGGGCTTAGTTGGGAATTGATGGGTACTTCTCAGCCTAGTTGGGTGGCTGCTGTGGGTGTGGGGTGGGTTGTGGGTGTGATGGTTGCACTGTTTGCAACGTCTGCCTCTTCTTTGTTTCCTTCCCTTCCCTACTTTTTTCCCTCTCTGGCTCAACTATTACAGCTGCACGCTATTTGTCTCCTCTCCCTCTCGCTTCATCATTGCTCGTGACTTGTGGTGGTGTGCTGATGGCTGACGACTCTAGTACCAAGCGCACGCTCAAAGCTGTAACCTGGAATGAGCGGGGCTTGAACAACTACAAAAAGGTGAGGCTTGTGGCAGCGTTGTTGAATCGACATGGGGCAGATATATGGTTCCTGCCCATACCGGGGGACAAAGCACCAGGGCTGGACAGGCTCACCCCAGTCTTTTATAAGGAGTTTGCACTGTTGCTCGTGTTCCAGCTGCTCAACATATATGAAGACTCCTTGGAGATGGGCATCCTCCCTCCCTTCCTTTGGGAGGCACTCCTCATGACCATACCTAAGCCGGATAAAGATCCATTATTATGTGGTTCCTACCGGCCCCTCTCCATGATCAATGTCGATAATAAAATCCTTGCAAAGCTTCTTGCGTCTGTTGCCCTTACTTCCTATGATTCTTCGGCTGAATCAATGCAGCTTAGTCCCAGGCGGGAGCACTGCCCACAACCTACGTACCCTCTTTGCTGTGATGCAAGGGATTGATCCTGCTCTGTCTGCAGCAGCAGTGTTCCTCGATGCCACCAAAGTGTTCGACACACTGGAACCTCTTTTTGTTGCTTTCCCCAATTGGCCTGAGCCCTGCGTCGCTCAAGAAAATTGCGTTGCTATGCACCTCTTCTTCGGCTCATCTGCATATTAATGGAGTCGTCTCCCCCGGTTAGGATTGCCCAGGTCACCAGACAGGGGTGCCCGCTATCACCCCTTCTCTTCGCGATTGCGATGGACCCACTGGCGGCCCGGTTGCGACAGATGCACTTGAGGAGAAGCCTCGATTTCACGTCCCGAGTGGTCCTGGAGTCCATGTATGCAGACGATGTGACCCTCTACGTCCCACACCCCGTGGACAATCTCGACCACCTAATATGGGAAATCATTCAATTTGGTGGCCTCTTGGGCGTTACCATAAACAGGGGGAAATCTATCATCTTCCCACTCACTGCAGTAACAGCTGCTTTCTAGTCTAAATTTTCTCTCCAATGGGCTGACTCCCCATAAATTATTTAGGAATCTGGATTAGTAGGGACTAGGTTGAGCTGTGGAGCTATAACTATGGAAGATTCATGGACTGGTTTGAAGACAGGCTTCCCCACTGGAGGGCTCTACCTCTCTCCCTCACAGGGCGACTTGCCATCGCTAAGATGATAGTCTTGCCCAAGTTCCTTTATACCTTTCTTAATCTCCCTCTCCCCCTCATGGTCGCATTCAAGAAGCGCCTCCGTTCCAATTTTATCTCCTTGGTCTGGGAGGGAGGACAGCTGCGAGTCTCCTGGGAAACTCTCACGCTCCCTTTTTAGCAGGGAGGTCTGGGGGCGCCGGACATGGAGTTGTATCACTCCTTCGCCCAGACGCAATTCGCCTTCCACTGGGAATTTTCAACACTGTTTCTGGCGCACTCAGCCCCGAGTTTGACCTGGCGGATCTGAACCTGCTGCCTCTGGTGATGTTCCATTCGCAGAGCTGTCCGCGGGCCGGGAAAGACATGGTTGGCAGCACGGTATGCACATGGCAGACACTCCACCTGGACACCCTATGTGCTCCCTCAGTGCCGATTACGGGCCACCTGGATTTGCCCTTTGCAGTGGAAGCGGGTTCCGCTGGCGATTGCGCAATTTACAGGTACACACGCTGGGGCGGGCATTCCCTGATGGGGTTTTTATAGACCTTGAGGCTACTCTAGGTGAGGTGCATACTGGACTCCTGGACAGGGTGACTTATCTCCAGCTCTGTGCGACCATGAGGGCGAGGTTTGCCTCATTCCCGTTGGCTCCACCCACGTTTCAGTTATTGGAAGCGTTTCTATCCAACCCTTCACCCTGCAAACTCAGAACGCGCCTGTACACTGGTATGCAGTGGGACCACCTTGTGATAGTACCCCTGGCTTGGGCTGCTTAGGAGGACTGCCTGGGTACGCCATTTGAGGAAGGAGTGTGGGCCTGCTGCTGCGCACAATCTAAAGACTTGTCACCCAATTACAGACTTCGATTAGTCCACTTTAGGTTTCTCCATAGACTCTATAGAACACCGGTATGGATGTGTAGAGCAGGGCTAAGTGCGGAGATGTGCTGTGTGTGATGTGGAATGTTCCTGCACCTTGCCTCAGAGTGCCAAGAGGTTGCGAACTTCGGGGGATGTGTGTTCGATGTTCTGGATAAAATGCTGAGTACGGGGTGGAGCGCACACCCCTGATTTCCCTGTTGGGCTATGTTAAACCTCTACCCAAAAGCATTAGATGACTTGCTGCTATGTTGCTGTTGGCAAAGAGACATGTGTCGGTCTTCTGATGCACCGTTTTACCATACACACTTATATGAGTATTGGGACCTGATGCCCATGAAGGTGCGACCCCTGGATATTTGGGAGCCCCTGCAACAGTTTTTGCAAACACAGAGTAGCGACTAGGCCCAAGGCTCAGCAGGGGGAGGAGTAGGGAGAAAACGCTTGGGCGGCTCCCATTGGGAGGAGGCCCCCCTCACCGTCTGCGCCCCAACATCATTTTATTTTGCCTTTTCAACACGGCAGGAGAGGTTCCCCCCTTTCCTCCCCTTTCTTTCCACTCTTCCCTCCTTTCTACTGGATGCACACTTGCATCCCTTCTGCTCTATGCAGCTATATTGGATTTTGCTGAATACTGAAAAACAAAGGTCAGGTTGGAACTCATGGACTGCAGCAGGCCCATTGGAATACTCTGATAGGCTCTAACAGGATAATATCATATTGTACCGCTGTTCTGATGGCTTGCATTGTGGTGCACTCTCATGCTCATGCTCTTCCTTTCCATGTATGTGTTTGTTTCTACCAATAAAGGTTGTTGAAACACCCCCCTCCCAAATAATGAGGCCCCACCACTCCACCGCTGTTACCTGTGATAGAGCGCAAACTGAACAAAAATGCACGAGTGCACCATAAGCACATGTTAGTCGCACAATTATAATAGAAGTGCCAGTAAGGATTGAAGATTTATATATTCACCTATACTTAGACGTGTGTAGTTAACATAGAAAATACATATAGAAGTGGGACTGATGCAGAAATGTGTGGAAAATGTATTCTTATTAGACGTGATTAATCATGATCCATGTTATGTAGCTGCTAATGGAGGAATGTCATGCTGCAAGGCATCGAAGGGAGCAGGCCCTCATGGCCAGGGCAGAAGGGTTTAGAAATGAACACTCATACATAAACATGGATTGCACTAATGTTATAGTGATTTTGTTTACTCGTTAGATTTATATTCCATAGAAGTGTTTTCTTATTATTCAAGCATAAGATGCTAACATGTTATTTCAGTTAACCTCTGAGAAAAGGGTTGTAGGCCTGAAAAGAGAAATAGGGTTTCTTATTTGCACGTGCTGACATGTCGAGTTGTATTGAGAAATAAGTTGCAAACTTCTGTTAAAAGTCTATGAGAATGGGATTCAAGCTGTGGATGTCTGTCTGCAGGTGCGAGGGGGTTTCGATTAAAACTTTAATGAATAGAGCTCTGTTCGAGTAGACTGGTACAGACATGGAGGAGGATTCAGGAATGTTTAGGGGGTATCAGCGGGCCGGAGAAGAGCCTGAGAAGCAAGGTCAACGCTGAACACAAGGCCCATAGGAAGATCATCATGGAAAAAGCCAGAATCGACATCACGTGAGGGGCGTCTCGTGAGGGGCGTTTCAACTGTAAACTGTGTTTTGTATTAGGGTCAGCACCCCTGGGTGGAGTTAGAGCAGATGCCTGAGGACCCTTCAGAGAGCGGATGGGTAGGCAGAGAGGGGTCATGACTGGAGATCATAGGTTTTCACCTAGAGACTAAGAGTGGGTGATCTTCTCAGGAAGACATTCACAGCTGACACCTTTTGATAGGTTGGGACCTTGTTAAGTAGGGATACCATCTAGTACAGGGTAGGGACAGCCTAACTTGATTCCTTCCTCCCTTTGTAAATGACGGATAGATCGCAATTTGTGTCTATGCTTGCAGCCCTGCTGATTTTAGAACTAGTCTTAGTAGTGTTCTTTGCTCGCCTAAGAGCTTTCAGAGAACATATGTTTGTATTAGTGCCTCTGTATCTTTTGAATCTCATTTTGAGATGTCTGTATTTGCAGTTATCAATGACTCTGTAATAAACCTTTAAAACTTAGAAGTAGTCTGTGGTTTTTCAGAGTCGAGCCCATTATTGATTAAACTAACCTGGTATTGATGCACCTTCTTTCCTCAATGACAGGCAATAAAGATTCAGTCGATAAGAACGGGGTTTAGATCTAGAGTGATAAGATAGAGATCAAAAATCCCGCCCTCCCAGTTGGTAGCTATAGAGGATGGTTGCCTTCTTGAGGAAGGTGATCCAGGCCAGGTTAGATTACCCCAAGGTCCCTAGTGATCGATGATCGGAAGAACCGCCCGCCGAAGAGGGTGCCGACGGCGCGAGAAAGAAAAGCAGCAGTAACGGTCGAGAGTGAGTATAAAGGGTCATGCGTATTAGATTGCGGTGTTTTTGTGTTGCATCTATGTTGTAATGTCTTGCGGAGTTGAATGCCTGTAGAGTGACTGTGGAACAGGTTGTGAGCGCGTGCAACCGGTGCAAATCTTAAGTTCAAAAGAGAGCTTAAGTGGTTCGGGTGTATCGGACATCCAAAGTAATTGTCAACCAAGTGTGAAGGGGGTCATGAGGTACCATTGATCGCCCGCAGGACAGTGATAGGGGGAACGTAAGAGTGAGCGTGTGAGTAACGGACGCTGGTCGGAAGTTACTGTGTGTAAGCAACCTATCAGAGAGACGATTGCCTGAAAAGGTATTTCGTCAGATGTGGTGACAATTACAGATAGACTGTGGACGTACAGTCAAGAAAAGTGATCGCTTGGTCGGAAGTAGTCATTTTTCGGTGTATGAATGGGACGCATGCGTGACCGGGAGACGAGCTGACAAAGGAGGGGAACTGCTGCGAGAGGGAGACGAGTGACGTCAGGAAGTGCTGCGCTGGGATTGGCCGGCAAGGGTGAGACTGCGCCGTAAGACAAGTGACGTCAGCAAGTGCCGCGCTGGGATTGGCCGGTACGGGTGAGACCGCGCTGTGATAGGCCCAGCTAGCAAAACCGCGCTAGGATTGGTGGATTGTCACCAGGAAGTAAACAGAATAGCGAAGCAGGAAATTGTGCGTTTAATCATGAAATGTTTTAAATGGTTAAGAGCGGCATTTAAGAGAGAGAGGCGGAGATCTTATGAAGGGGAAGAAGCCCCGCCGGAGGGTACGCCGGCAAACTATATGGCAACGAATGTTGGGTTGCATACTATATTGTGGATTTCAAATTGGTGTAAGATTACAGAAGGGAATGAGGAACTGACGTTTCCAAAGTACGGGACGTTTAGATTAGAGGTATTACATCGATTAAAAACAGTTATGACCGCAATGAGACCTCTGCCTAGACCGACCCAGTTTGAAGCCCTCAATGCATTGATTAGGGCGGCGCACGAAAGAAACCAGAACCGGCGCCAAGAAAGGGTGAAAAGATCGGTAAGAGCAGTACAGGATGCCAAATGGGATGCGGATGCTAAAAGATGGAGAGTGCATAACCTAGAAATAAACAAACTGTACCCAGTGATAGAGGTGGCGGGAAACAAGAGCCCATGCGAGGAAGATGATGAGAGCGAGACCGAGGACAGCCTGATAAATAGGTTGCTAACAGATAGGCCACCCCCGTACAATAGAGAGGCAGGAACTGCCGAGCCCAACAGAGAAGGGGGGGCTGACACAGGGGAGTATAGACCGCTTCCTAGCACAGATTGGGATCCCACTGCAAGTAAAGTATTGCCTCAACCTGGTCCGGTGCAGAGGGTAGTCGGAAGGTTTGTGGTACAAAAGGCGCCAGAAACGGAGCGTGCCACATCCTATGCACTGCCAGACGCCCTGCAAGTACCTCTTACTATAGGTCCTATAGTATCGATTTATGACCCAGAGAGAGCTGGAGGGGAGGAACAGGTACGAGGGATGTACCATGTTACAACGCATACCGTTACAACTACCTACCATTACAACGCGACCATTACAACGCATAGCGCTTTGAGGTGCTGGATAGTGGTAAGTATAATTTACTATTCTAACTCCAGTCCCCGTGGACCCTAGGGAAGGTGTTGGATAGTAAATTATACTTATTCCCTATCCTAGAGCGCCCCCCAGCGCAATGCGTTGTAATGGTATGCGTTGTAAAAGTCGCGTTGTAATGGTAGTGCGTTGTAACAAATGCGTTGTAACAAGTGTATACCGGTACGAGTGGACAGGGAGAGAATAGAAGTGGCGAGGAGGAACGATACGATTAACTCCCCAAGACAGCTGCCAGGACCAAGAGATTGGAGTACCCCAGTACACACAGCAGTAGATCCCATGAGAGATCAGAGGGGCCTGAGGTGGCCGATGGATCTGAGAGGATCAGGACCGAAATCCTTCCAGGAGTTAAGAGAGTACCTGAAGGAATGGGATGTGACAGTAGAGGCTCATAAGAGCCTGATAGCAGCGGAAGCTGAAGGGGAAAGCCAAGATAGCAGAATTCGGACTCACTGCGGGGCTGGCGAAAGCAGTCCGGAGTGGGACGGGAGGAGTCAGGAAAATAGAGAAGGTACTTGTCGCTCCAGAAGCGGAGGTAGACCAGTAGTGGAGAACAGGAGCCAGGAGTGCGGGGGGTGTCCAGTCCCATTCTCAGTGAAGGGGATAGGAGAACGCAAGAGTACAGGGACAGCTTTAAGTGTACACCCCATACGTCTGGCAATAGCGGAAAAAATGAAAGTTGCGAGAGGTCTCGCCATGGGTAGACAGTCAAAATATCGAGTTGGAAATATCGACTTACCATAATATCGAGTCTGTAATATCGAAGGAGCATAATATCGAAGGCAAGAATATCGTAGGACAGAATATCGACCCAAGGTAAGTAATATCGAAATACTTAATATCGATGTAAGTAATATCGAAGTTAGTAATATCAATAGCATATATATCGATGTTAATAATTTCGATGACACTAATATCGATATTTGTATTATTTTATAGTTTTTTATTATGTATGTGTTATATGTTTAATTTAAGTATTTAAAATAATTACTATTATATGTGTATACATTTTCTATAATAATATAGAAATTTATAAGGAAATTTGATGTTTTAGTACCGGAGCGGGTTGTGGGTTTATAGGGGAATAGGGTGGGAAGTAATTTAATTATGGTAAGTTGATTAATAATTAGTAGGATTAATTAATTAATTATAATTATTTGCTAATTAATATTGATTAATTGGGAAATAATTAATTGATTAATTGATATATATTTTCTGTAGCGGGATGTGGGTTTATAGGGGAATAGGGTGGGGAGTAATTTAATAATAATTAATTAATTAATATATGTTTTTAAATATTTATAACTAATTAATTGGCAAATAATTAATATGAATTAGTTAATTAATTAATATAATTTGGTACATATTTTAAATTAGTAATTAATTGGTAATTAAATAATATTAGTTAGTTAATTACATTATTAGAGTAATTTATTTATATATATAATTTTTAGTTACTGTTAATTAATTAATTGGGGAAAATGATATTAATTATTAAATTATATTAATTACAGCTTATGTGCTAATATATTTATTTTATTGTTATTGTTAATTAATTATTAATTGCTAATTAAATAATATTATTTACCTTTGGGTTAAGGAGTATTTTTAGGGTTCAGGGTCATTTTTGGGTTTTTGGGTAAAGGGGTATTTTTAGGGTTCAGGGTCAGTTTTCTGTTTTTGGGTAAAGGGGTATTTTTAGTGTTCAGGGTCAGTTTTCAGTTCATGGGGAAAGGGGTATTTTTAGGGTTCAGGGTCAGTTTTCAGTTCATGGGTAAAGGGGTATTTTTAGGGTTCAGGGTCAGTTTTCAGTTTTTGGGTAAAGGGGTATTTTTAGGGTTCAGGGTTAGTTTTCAGTTCATGGGTAAAGGGGTATTTTTAGGGTTCAGGGTCAGTTTTCAGTTCATGGGGAAAGGGGTATTTTTAGGGTTCAGGGTCAGTTTTCAGTTCATGGGGAAAGGGGTATTTTTAGGGTTCAGGGTCAGTTTTCAGTTCATGGGTAAAAGGGTATTTTTAGGGTTCAGGGTCAGTTTTCAGTTCATGGGGAAAGGGGTATTTTTAGGGTTCAGGGTCAGTTTTCAGTTCATGGGTAAAGGGGTATTTTTAGGGTTCAGGGTCAGTTTTCAGTTCATGGGTAAAGGGGTATTTTTAGGGTTCAGGGTCAGTTTTCAGTTCATGGGGAAAGGGGTATTTTTAGGGTTCAGGGTCAGTTTTCAGTTCATGGGTAAAGGGGTATTTTTAGAGTTCAGGGTCAGTTTTCAGTTCATGGGGAAAGGGGTATTTTTAGGGTTCAGGGTCAGTTTTCAGTTCATGGGTAAAGGGGTATTTTTAGGGTTCAGGGTCAGTTTTCAGTTCTTGGGTAAAGGGGTATTTTTAGGGTTCAGGGTCAGTTTTCAGTTCTTGGGTAAAGGGGTATTTTTAGGGTTCAGGGTCAGTTTTCAGTTCTTGGGTAATGGGGTATTTTTAGTAAATTAATTATTAATACTTATTGTTCAGTACATATATATTATATCTTTACTGTATATATTTTTATTTATTAATTTTAAACATTATTAGATACTTTTAAATATGTATATTTTATTTATTAGTGTTATATACTTACTTTTACATTTATATATATTAAAAAAAAAATCGATATTTTTAAAATCGATATTTTTTACAACGATATTATTTTTTCGATATTTTTGTACTTACCATGTTGTAGATAGGATGTCGATATTTTTGCCCTCGATATTGTTGACTCGATATTCTTGTAGGTCGATATTTTTGTAGTCGATATTCTGTCATAGATCCCTCGCCATGACCCCTGTGATCACGGACATGGACGTAATCCAGAGGATATGGGGAGCCGAGAGGGAGCTTACCAGATATTGAGCGACACTAGACAAAGAGGAAATAGCGACAGGCTGGAGAACAGCAGAGAGTCCTATCATGGGGCCAACGAGAACAGGCAGGAGGGACAAAATGAAATTGGGGGAAACAGGGCAGTGTTTCATCACCCCCCAAGAGAAGATGGCCGAGCATGGGACTTAGAAAGATGGGAACAAGGGAGGACTCTCCTTAACGCCCCTAAGCCTAGGCGTAGGACTCGGAGCTGGGATGGGAGAGAGAGCAATGAACACCCTAGGAAAGACATACTGCGAGCCGAGATGAAAGCAAAGAGACTTGATGTCGCCAGTTTATGATCAGATCTGGATGACATGGTAGATGGTACTTTGCCTCTGGAGAGAATGGACATGTACGAACAGGACGAGATACTGTTCATGGCAAAGGACGTCACCAGGAAAGCGAGGGCAGCACACGAGAAATTAGTCGAACTGGCAGGAAAGTACATGGTAGACTTGTCAAGGACCAAAGCATTACAGGGTAACCACAGGCTACATTATTCAGATCAGGACCTAGATGAGAGAAGAACAATCGGATTAAAAACACACATAAGGGAACTGATCACTGGAATAAGGACATGGAGAGCACTGGATAAATGGGAGGAAAGATGGTCCAAGAAAGGGACCGTCAGGAGGAGCATGCTTGGGATGTCCCCAGAGGGAGGACTGCAGAAGATAGAGGCATACCCTTTGCGTGAGGTTGCAAACGGGAGCTACGTGCATGTGCCCTGGAGTAGGGGGGACTTAGCTGCCTTTACCAATTCCTTTCCTAAATTGAGGGAGAATCCAGTGGAGTGGTATAAGCAGGTAGAGAGGTTCGTAAAAATCTCCAAAGTGCTCTGGATTGACCTGAACACCCTGTTTGACATCGTAGTACCAGGGGATTTGTGGTCAGCATGTAAGGTCAGTGCTGAATGGCCCACATCAGAACCAGAGAGAGACGCACGGACTAATGGACCGTCCGAGACAGTAATGGCCAAATATGAGAGAGTGATGACTTGGCTGAAGGATAAGGTGCCAATGCAGGACATAGATTGGGTCAAAATAGATCGAACTAGACAGGAACCCAAGGAGACAGTCCATGAATATTATGAAAGGTTGCTGAAGGCGTTTAAACAATATAGCGGGTTGGACGTAATGGATCCTAAAGACATAGGGCAGTTTGTGTCTAAATTTGTTTTAGGCTTAAGGCCGGATATTTGTTTAATGATTCAGCAACACTTGATTTGTTGGCAAAATAAACCTTTAGACGAAATTCTGAGATATGCTAGGTACTGCAGCGATGAGATAGATTCAAAAGCCAAGAAACTAAAAGAAAAGCTGATGGTGGTCCAGATGCAGTCAGCTGGTAAGGGTGGACAACAGCAACAGGGAACAGGGACTGGGGGCAGGAGACCGAATAACCAGAACAAAGGAAATGAGGAGAACTCTAACTTCAGACCTAGGGTAGATATTGCGACATTGAAAAAGACGACCAGGTGCCACCAATGTAACGAGGTGGGACATTGGAAACGCGAGTGCCCCTACAACGTTGAGATTGGAGAACTAGAAATAGAGGAGGAAGAGGTTCAAAACACTCCAGGAAAAGGGACAACAGCATACCAAGGAAAGGTGGTCAAAGGGGGGACCCCAGCACCACGAGCCCAGTTCCCTCAGCCACCCCGAATAGCGACAGGGGGAAAGACCTATAGACAGATGCCTCTTTTCGTGGGAGGAGAAGAGTGTTACTACGTTGATCCCCTAACAGGGCAGAGAGTGGAGAGAGAGGACTGTACCCTCGGAGCCATCTTAGAAGTAGATCAAAGGGGACCATACGTTGAGGCCGAAGTGGCAGGGTGCCCCACGACTTTCTTAGTAGACACAGGGGCCACTCGATCCACGATAAGATCAGCTGTAGTTCCAGGCCTGCCAATGTCCGGAGAATCCATTCAAGTGGTGGGGGTCGCAAACAGGAGAATAACAAGCCCACTGACAGAACCAGTGCTAGCGAAAATAGGGAAATACAGTGATGAGCATCAGTTTGTGGTTTGTGATTCTAGTCCTGTATGTCTGTTGGGAAGAGATCTATTGTGCAAGTTAAATTGTACAATATACTGCACACCGCAGGGAGTGGAGGTACTGACTAATGATGATGACGCTGACTTTAAGGTCGCAAACTCAAGAACATGCGTGGAACTGTATCCCACTCTGACAGTGGATGAGCTCCCCTGGGACCTAAGGGAGACCGTGATACCAGAAGTATGGGATTTCACTGGGGAAGAGATTGGACTAGTCAAAGGAGTGGACCCAGTGAAAATAATAGTGAAACCAAATGCTGAGTTTCCGAGAACACCCCAATACAAATTGACCCCAGAAACGATTGCAGGTATAAAACCCGTGATCGAGTCCATGATTAAGCAGGGAATACTGAAGGAAATTGTGGGTAGTCCATGTAACTCCCCGATTATGGGTTTGCAGAAACCAAGTGGGAAATTCAGAATAGTGCAGGACCTTCGAAAAATCAACAACATAGTTGTTTCATGTTGTCCAGTGGTACCGAATCCATCAGTGATATTGTTTCAGATACCGTTCCAAGCCGAATGGTTCACCGTGATAGACCTTTGCCAGGCTTTCTTTTCGATCCCTTTGGACGAGGACAGCCATTTCCTTTTCGCACTTTAAGCTGGAAGGTCGCGTATTAACATGGTGTCGTATCCCACAGGGGTATACAGAGAGCCCATCGATCTTTAACCAGCTTTTGAAGAAGAATCTTGAAAGTCTAGTACTGCCCCAGAATTCGGTTCTGGTCCAGTACATAGACGACCTACTTGTCGCGTCAGAAACTGAAGAAGCTTGCAAGGAGGACTCCATTGCATTGCTAAATCACCTAGCAGTAAACGGACACAAGGTGTCTCCGAGCAAATTGCAGTACTGCCTGACAGAAGTGCAGTATTTGGGGCACAGGATTGAAAAAGGAAAGCGGAAGGTGTCCCCAGACAGGATAGAGGCGATCATGAAAATGAACGCACCTAAAACACAGAGAGAGGTCAGGATGTTCCTAGGGATGGTGGGTTATTGCCGACAGTGGATAGCGAACTTTTCACTGAAAGCAAAACCCTTGCAAAAACTGACGCACAAGGAGGTGAGTGATCCGGTACCATGGGACAAAGATTGTTTTACGGCGTTCCTGCAGCTGAGAGAGGACCTGTGTCGTGCTCCTGCTCTGGGAATGCCTGATTACGACAAACCATTCTTGCTTTACTGTTGTGAAAGAGAGGGTTGTGCCTTGTCAGTCCTGGTCCAAATCCATGGGAATGCCCGTAGGCCAGTTGCCTACTTTTCGGCTACCTTAGACCCAGTAGCCGCAGCGTTGCCCGGATGTCTCAAATCCGTTGCTGCAACAGGTGTCAGCATTGAACGGTGTGAGAACATAGTTATGGGACACCAGTTAGAGGTGTATGTGCCACATTCTGTTGAATTGTTGATGACCAGGACCAAAACACAGCATCTGACCAATAGCAGGCTCACGCGCTATGAGCAAGTCATTCTTGCTGCAGAGAACGTGACCCTCAAGAGATGCTCTGTTTTGAACCCTGCTACATTGATGCCACTTCCAAGTGACATTGATGATGACGAATGTACAGACCATGATTGCCTCGATGTGACTGAACTATGCACCAAACCGAGACCCGACATCGTGGATGAGCCACTGACTGACCCTGATGAAGTTTTCTTTGTTGATGGCTCATGTGTAAGAGACGATGTTGGGCAGTTGAGAGCAGCCTATGCTGTTTGTACAATTACTGGAGTAGTGGAAGCCGCATGCCTGGAAGGAGTACACTCCGCTCAGGTAGCTGAAATTATTGCATTGACGCGTGCCTGCCTGGCAAGCAACCGAATTCGAGTCACCATTTACACCGATAGCCAATATGGTTTCGGGGTAGTTCATGATTACGGGCAATTATGGTCTCAAAGGGGTTACATGACCTCGTCAGGTTCCCCCATTCGAAATGGAGAGTTTGTACGCCTATTGTTGGAAGCTTTGCAATGTCCGGCAGCTATTGCCGTTGTGAAATGTACAGCGCACACAAGAAACCAAGACTTTGTGTCACAGGGCAACAGGTACGCGGACGAGGTGGCACGATATTGTGCCGAGCAGGGATACTCTTTCACGGAGGTGGAAGTGGGTGGAATTAGTGTAAGGACTGAATTAGCTATGATATTGGAGACTGTAGATACTTGGGACGAGTTAAAATGTGCACAGGAGAATGCACCCGATTTTGAGAAAAACACATGGGAAACTGCAGGATGTGTGGTGGGAGACACATACTTTTGGGGTTCATCCGATGGAAGGGCAGTGTTGCCAAATGAGTTGGTGAGCCCAATGGCGAGACAAATACATGGTCCAGTACACCTAGAGAGAGACGCTATGCTGAGAGTATTTAGACAAACCTGGTACAACCCTAAGTTCAGAGTAGCAGCCGAAGCAGTGTGCCAGCGTTGTGTGACCTGTCAGCAGCTGAACATAGGGAAAAGAACACCAGTTGCATTGAGTCACATAGGGAGGTCTGGAGGTCCATTCAATCGAATGCAAATTGATTTCATTGAAATGCCAAGGTGCAACCGCCTTCGATACGTGCTGGTGGTTGTTTGCATATTTTCCAGATGGGTCGAGGCATACCCTACACGCAGGTGTGACACCCTCACAGTAGCCAAGTTATTGCTTAGGGAGCTCATTCCGCGCTTCGGGGTACCGGCCTCTTTGGAATCAGATAGGGGAACACATTTCAACAGCGAGCTTGTGAAGATGATTTGTGCAGCCCTGAACATAGACCAGAAATTGCATTGTAGCTATTGACCAGAAGCTTCGGGAATTGTGGAGCAGATAAACGGCACCATCAAATCCCGAATTGCCAAAATGTGTTCATCAACGTCTCTGAGTTGGCCCGATGCCTTGCCACTAGTTCTCATGAGCATCCGTAGTACCCCAGACAGAAGAACGGGACTATCGCCACATGAGGTGTTAATGGGGAGGGCAATGAGATTGCCATCAGTACCGACTGCAGCCTTATTGAATATCACAGATGATATGATCCTGGACTATTGTAAGGGTCTGTCTGACGCCATTCATTCTGTGTCCCTTCAGGTGCAGGCTGCCGAGGTCCCGACGTGCCAGGACTTGTGTCATGACCTGTGCCCTGGAGATTGGGTACTGATTAAAAAGCACGTCAGAAGAAGCTGCCTAGATGTCCGCTGGCGTGGGCCCTACCAGATCATCCTGATATCGAACACTGCTGTGAAAGTGGGAGGTCTGCCCAACTGGATCCACGCGTCTCATACGCGGAGAGTTCCAGCACCTCTGGAAGAAACAGCTCCTCTCTCGGATGTAAGTCCAGCTGCGGACAGAGAAGCCACAGAGGGGGCCAGCCAAGCTGTAGAGGTGCAAGAAGAAGCTGGGAGTGTGTCTGACCAAGCTGAGGACGGTCAGTACAATAGTGAAACCGACGACGCCACGGAAGGAGGAAGTAGCTGGGAGTACGAATCAGACGCGGGCCAAGCTGAAAGTGAGCCCAAGCGAAGCAGAAGGACAAGGAGCGAAGGGGCAAGGCGTAGAGAGGCTAGTTGGCCCCAGAGGAGGAGGTCAAGTCTGAGGTCAACTCCAGAGAGGACTCTTGCTCCTGTATCCGAAGACTCAGATCCGGACGAAGGTGCCCTGGGCGCTGAAGCAGCAGGTCCAAGAAGGTCAAGGCGAGTACGCGTGCCTAGCAGAAGATACGCCACTCCTGAGTGGACATATCTGGCGACAGATGTCTTGGGAACAAACGACAGGGAGAATAAGGGCGGTGCTAGTGGCCAACGTTGAACCCATCATCACAGTAGAAGTACAGCTGTTGGTGCCTGGAGTCGAAACAGAAGGGTCACTAACGTTCAAAGTCCCCAACCCTCCCTACCTGAGCAAGTTAAAGCACATGTTCTTCACCGAATTGCAATTCCCCGACTTTGGAACAACGATAACAAGTCATGAAGAACACATTCTTCGTTTGGAGCTATTGAACTATGCTATCCAAGCTGCTGGTCCCAGCCTCATTGTAGATGCTTAAAGACTTTGTAAATAAACAAGAGTAAGAAGATAACCTAGCGCCTAGGAATGCAGAGAAAACTTAGGGGTTTCCTTTAAGTGGACGGAGAAGGGCTAGGGTTGTCTGAGATAAAGCTCAAAAAGACTTTTGCAAAAAGAAGATTGCTAGCTTCCGGTTGTGTGGTTCTAAAGACTGAAAAAGAAACAAAAGACTGTAAAGGAACTCATGAGAAGGAACTTTGTGTTGAAAAAGAGAAAGGAACCATACCGTCTGAGGAACATGGAGGCCGGTAGTCCAAACCGTAGAGCCAAATGTATAATAGGCACACTTATAGTGGGAGTGATACTTCTTATAGCGTTAGTAGTTACTGTATCATATGTGATGGGACACGAGAGTGAGGCAGAGGTACCAGATGCAAAATCTGTAGTGACACCAAAACCCACTACTGCTGGTAAGAATGGTGAAACCGCACAGGAGAAAGCGTTATTAGCAGCAGAAGCCCGTAGGTTACACATGGATGAGTCCCAAGGCGACTATAGGTCAAATGCTTATGCCAAATTATTATATGAGTATGTAGATGCCATGGAAGTCAAAGACTGCTACGTTTGTATGCAGCTGCCTGCGTCTGTAGATGAAGGCATTAGATATCATCATCTCCCATTGACTTATGGCATTACATGTAGCTTATTGCTTAGCATATTTTATGGTAGAGATAGTTTTGAGTATTATTTTTCTAATTATGATTCAGTGTTACCTGAGGTCCCAAATTATAAGCAAATGAATAAGTGGGACTATTATAAGAGTGAAGACAGATTGGCCAAGTTCTTCATTCCTTGGGATACTTTAGATACTTCACATGCCCGCAGAAATAATCTGACTTGCAAAGTGTCAGAAGTCGAGAAGAAGTTTATAGGGCAAGTGGATGATCGTTATAGAAGGCAAAAGATTCTGAAAAAATCAGGACAGTGGAAGACAGATTGGACAGAGGAGGAAAAAGATCACAAGAGGAAGGGTAGTAGTGGTCCTATAGCTTTGGATAGAACTCAGAAAGGGAAGTTATGTCTTCACAGAAGCAAAACGTACTACGAAAATGTATTCGTAGGGGAGGTCAGTTGCGAACATGCTTTTAGATTAGAATACTACACCTAGGACTTTTTGAAGGGAATGCAAGTGATTCCAAATGTATATTTTGTCTGTGGAAGAAATGCCTACGTGAGACTACCTGACAACTGGTACGGATCATGCTATTTGGCCATTGTCTTCCCCAAAATATACCACGCTCAAGACTTAGAGATCATAGAGGGCAAGGTCCAAACAAGAGGAAGAAGAGACGTAGGGGATGCAGAACTAGTTGGAGACGTGTTTGGAGCTGCATTTCCTATTTTAGGACTGATCCTCAATGATGTCAAGATTAGAAGACTGGCAACAGTCGTAGACAGACTGTCTGCCAGTACTGCTACATCCTTAATGCTGGTGGAAGGAGAGATGCAATCGATAAGGGCCATGGTGCTTCAGAACCGTCTTGCGTTAGACGTTCTGCTAGCAAAAGAGGGCTGAGTCTGTAAGGCTTTGAAGGTCCCGGAATGTTGCACTTACATTCCAGACAATTCAAAACCTTTAGAGAAAGTTATCATGAACATAACTAACATTCACAAGGAGATCGAAGATCTGACTAAAGTAAATGTTTGGGAAAAAGTGGGTCATGGAATGGGTAAAGTTGGAGGATGGTTCGCCAACATAGGGAAGAGCTTTGTATGGTACATACTGAAAACTATCATCATAATACTGATCTGCGTGATCGTGTTGTGGGGATTGGTGAGGTCGTACCAATGGTACAGATCAAATTGGTTGGAGAGATCCAGGAGAGAACAGGAACAAAGATTAGCTGCCATGCAAGACAATCAGTACAAGAGTCTGAGGGCTCTAGAAATACTGAAACGAGAGAGGATGGCAACTAGTTCAGTTTGAATTTGGTGATGACCACGAGAGGTCATCAAAGGGGGGAACTGATAGAGCGCAAACTGAACAAAAATGCACGAGTGCACCATAAGCACATGTTAGTCGCACAATTATAATAGAAGTGCCAGTAAGGATTGAAGATATATATATTCAGCTATACTTAGACGTGTGTAGTTAACATAGAAAATACATATAGAAGTGGGACTGATGCAGAAATGTGTGGAAAATGTATTCTTATTAGACGTGATTAATCATGATCCATGTTAGGTAGCTGCTAATGGAGGAATGTCATGCTGCAAGGCATCGAAGGGAGCAGGCCTCATGGCCAGGGCAGAAGGGTTTAGAAATGAACACTCATACATAAACATGGATTGCACTAATGTTATAGTGATTTTGTTTACTCGTTAGATTTATATTCCATAGAAGTGTTTTCTTATTATTCAAGCATAAGATGCTAACATGTTATTTCAGTTAACCTCTGAGAAAAGGGTTGTAGGCCTGAAAAGAGAAATAGGGTTTCTTATTTGCACGTGCTGACACATGTCGAGTTGTATTGAGAAATAAGTTGCTAACTTCTGTTAAAAGTCTATGAGAATGGGATTCAAGCTGCGGATGTCTGTCTGCAGGTGCGAGGGGGTTTCGATTAAAAGTTTAATGAATAGAGCTCTGTTCGAGTAGACTGGTACAGACATGGAGGAGGATTCAGGAATGTTTAGGGGGTATCAGCGGGCCGGAGAAGAGCCTGAGAAGCAAGGTCAACGCTGAACACAAGGCCCATAGGAAGATCATCATGGAAAAAGCCAGAATCGACATCACGTGAGGGGCGTCTCGTGAGGGGCGTTTCAACTGTAAACTGTGTTTTGTATTAGGGTCAGCACCCCTGGGTGGAGTTAGACCAGATGCCTGAGGACCCTTCAGAGAGCGGATGGGTAGGCAGAGAGGGGTCATGACTGGAGATCATAGGTTTTCACCTAGAGACTAAGAGTGGGTGATCTTCTCAGGAAGACATTCACAGCTGACACCTTTTGATAGGTTGGGACCTTGTTAAGTAGGGATACCATCTAGTACAGGGTAGGGACAGCCTAACTTGATTCCTTCCTCCCTTTGTAAATGACGGATAGATCGCAATTCGTGTCTATGCTTGCAGCCCTGCTGATTTTAGAACTAGTCTTAGTAGTGTTCTTTGCTCGCCTAAGAGCTTTCAGAGAACATATGTTTGTATTAGTGCCTCTGTATCTTTTGAATCTCATTTTGAGATGTCTGTATTTGCAGTTATCAATGACTCTGTAATAAACCTTTAAAACTTAGAAGTAGTCTGTGGTTTTTCAGAGTCGAGCCCATTATTGATTAAACTAACCTGGTATTGATGCACCTTCTTTCCTCAATGACAGGCAATAAAGATTCAGTCGACCAGAACGGGGTTTAGATCTAGAGTGATAAGATAGAGATCAAAAATCCCGCCCTCCCACCTGCATGGACCGCAGCTGCTCACCATGGCAGCCCAGTTCAGACCCAGCCATATGCAAATCAGTCTGACCCTGTGCCTCATGGGAACAGTCCAGCCTGAACTACCAAGCCAGGTCCACTCTGGACCGGAAACGAGCATCCTGGGGCCGATTCAGGGAATCCCCCCTCATCAGCCAGGCTAGCTTGAATCCAGTGGCTTAGTGAGCAGGGGACCCACAGCTCGGCATACCTGGCGCACTGTTGTGCTTTCTCTTCTTGTTCTCTATCTCTCCCTCTTATTTCCCCCCTCCCGCTTATTGTCATGCTTCTCCACTCTGTACTGGGTTATGCTGTCTTGTTAATGGATATATTATGGATTGTACCTTTTAAGTATATCTTGGGTGTAATGAACTCGCTGTCAGTGCAGACTCACAGCTGAAACACCTGGTAACCGTGGAATGCAGGTAATTTTGGGGCTGATCCTCAATGTCGAACAAGTTAGAAGGCCGTGAATCATGGACTAAGCCTATGGTTTCCACAGTCTATCCATAGATTCAATAATAGTTGTCTGGCGTACGCAACAAAATGTATCACATTGTTTGCCATATTTATGACTTTTGTTGCTCAGGGCATGTCAACAAGTCACCTCGCCACGCTGCCCCGCATCACAGGCACAGGGCAGGAATGTATGTATCCAATGCACCTTATTGACTCAGAATAATTCAACTGCGTGAATTGCGCTGCATTATATTACTCAAGATTTATGAAGCCACTCAGGGCCACGCATTGCGCTTGCACCACATTGCGTGGTAAAAAAGAGCTCATGAATATACCCCTGTGTTTACCGCCTTCACGCAGGCCTAGACTCCTGCCCTTGTTTTCAACCCTCCATCCAGTACTACCGACAACCTCCATATGATGATTTTTCTGTGGCATGAAGTTTCATTTGCTTAAGCAAGTAGTTGCTTAAGCAGCACTAAATCAAAATATGTCTAGCGCTGCTTGTGTTTATATTCACAGGGACATGGCCTTGCAATGCATGCTGGGTTGTTCCTTTTGGGTTGGGCCAAGACTGATTTTCAAATTGTTAGTCCATGGCTGTATTGCCAGAGTGCGCCAAAAATGATGGAATGGAATGTACTAGTAATTACGAGCGGATAAAGCTAATCCAAGCATTCCATTCATCACATTGTGTTTTTTCCCATCCAGAGTCTATTCTTTGAAGCAGCAGCTGCCATTAACACGTGCAGATGAAATATATGCACACCTAAGTGGAAACTGGGTGCACAAAAATTGTATTAAACTGGGTCCGGAATCCAATACGTTTGCAATCGGTTATTGTGTCTTCATACATATATATCTTTATGAGATACTTGGTAAAAAGCTGTCTGGCCAGGGTCTCTAAGGTACTATTAACTGGCACGTGCTTGTTTAATTTGCCAGTAATCAACAACCCTATTTACCACTTTAATATGGGAACCATAACTGGTACCCAGTATCACCGTATAA
This sequence comes from Lissotriton vulgaris, assembly GCF_964263255.1. Taxonomy (NCBI): domain Eukaryota; kingdom Metazoa; phylum Chordata; class Amphibia; order Caudata; family Salamandridae; genus Lissotriton; species Lissotriton vulgaris. The sequence continues at coordinate 100,599,372 of NC_141689.1, read as the reverse complement.
ATGGCCCCCGGGTGGGTGAGAGGGTGGAGGGAGAAAGGGGAGCCTGGAATGATATGCACCGTTAAATCCCTGCTGCTACAGGTGCCACTTTCATCCCAATGATCATTATAACATTACTGGGTACCAGAGGCCGCAATGATGCTGCTCTCAGAGGCGGGGATAAAGAACGCACTCCCTTGGAGGAAGCACAGAGATCTGCTGTCTCTGTTCTCCGGACAAACCCTATTTGCAGTGATGAATTTGCTATTATTCGTCCACTTAACATAAACGTCGAGATACAAGGCTAGCTCTCTTAGCTGGGTTCACTTGCGTGCACCGATAACAGAATTTATGAAATCAAAATCCCCTTTCTAACCTGAAATGCAGTATTTCCGCCCCACACGTTGGATTTGCTCACACAGCTATCATGCCTGGCTGGTGGAATTTCTATGTGAGCAGATTTGCTCCCAGGTGAGGGTCTAGACCTTTCTGGTAAATGCACCAGCAAAATTTGGTGAACACATACTAAGGGCTCATCGGGTCGAAGATTTTTTCAGGTCGTAAAATTCGCAGAATCAGGTCGTTTGTGACCGAAAACAAAGCATTTTTAAATGTGTAAAGCTCTAGCAGCGATTTGATAACCTATCACCGAATCCCAAATTGGGGGCTGCAATTTAGTATTAGGAAAGGGAGCTGTACAAAAACCACTCCTTTATTTGATTCAATAGCCTATGTTGCACCATCTATGTTAGGAATCTAAGCCACATGTAGAGTACACATGAAAACTGATGCCTCTTACCTCCCTAAAAGCACCGTACAAAGGGGCCTATTACGGCCCGGAGGATGCGGGAAAACCGCCACGGATGATTGAAAGACCCACCACCAAATTAGGATGGCTGGTGGGTCTTGGAATCTGTCCCCCGCTTTTCCGCCGCGGTCGCCTTCCGACCGAGGCGGAAAAACATTCACATGGCTGGCGGTGTCTATCAGACACCGCCAGCCATATTATGATGGAGTAGTAAGTATGCTTTTCCACGGCGGCTTTTCCGCCGTGGAAAAGCAAACGGACCTTCACTTCGGGGGCCCGTTACGGGCCCCCTGGGTGAAGGGGGGGGGTGGGAGGTGCACATGGGGGGTACCTATGGTACCCCCCTGCATTTGTGTGAACAAAGCGGCAGGCACCGCGCGCAAATGCCATGCATGCATTTTTAACATTGCGGCGGGTGCAGCTTGAAGCTGCACCCGCCGCAATGTTAAATATAGAGGATGTGACCACCACCCTGGCGGTCACATCCTAATCTGCACGGAGGGACCGCCGCTGCCCCTGCGGACAGTCCCTCCTACTCTATGGTGGCGGACGGACTCAGGTCCGTCCGCCATCATAATCGGCCCCCTAGAGTGAAAACGGGAATGATTCTAAGTTCATGTTTAAAAACTCTCCCTTTAAATAAGTACCTCTCAATGCAGTGATATCTGATGTCATAAGGTGAAACGTGTCTGCGTGTTAAAAAAATAAACTTTTCCTTAAATTTGAAGACACTGTATTATATTCTAACATGATGTTTATTGCAAAATTTACATGCCAAATATTCAAACCATGGCTCGTGTGCAGGCTCTTGGAGCCAGACCTGAATCTTGGATCTGCTCTGGCTTGGCTCTTCCTGGTAATTTGTTGGCTCACCCACCTACATTATATAATAAAATATTTGTTTTTATGGAGTGATAAATATGTATTATTCTATCTTTAGTGTTAAACATCTTCAAAAAATTGGTGAACATTGTAGTGGTACTATTAAATGTAAACCCTTTATAGTTCAACATCTTTCCTAAAATGGCTTAGATTGGAGTGGGATTAGTAAATGTAACCCCTTTACTGTCCAAAACGTTTTCCAAAATAGGTTACAGTGGAATGGGAATAGTAAATTCGACCCCTTAAAATGGTTTACATTGGACTGTTAACAGTAAATGAGATTACTTTAGTGCTTAACACCTTCCCCAAAATGGTTTAGTTTGGAGTTGGAATAGTAAATATCACCCCTTTAGTGTCTAACACCTTCCTCAACAGTATAGATTTAAGTGGGAAAAGTAAATGTGACCCCTTCAGTGTCCAAAACGATTCTGAAAAATGGTTTAAATTGGAGTGGAAATAGTAAATGTGAACAATTTATTGTCCAACACCGTTCTCAAAATAGCTTAGATATATTTTTGAATATTTTATAACAGTTTGTGGTTAAAGTCTATTGTTTTCTATAGAGAAATAGTCTTTTTGTTTTCTCCCACTAATGGCCCAATTCTAATTTTTGACGGAAGGGTTTTGAAGGATGGTTGGAGCCCTTCCGCCCGAATCGGAACGTGCCGGACGGATTCCTTTCCAACCGAGCCATTCTGATGGGCTTTGTAGGAAAGGAATCCAACTCGAATATCCGGATGGCTTATGACGGGCTCGGAGAGCCCGTCCACCATCAGGAAATCCTTCAATACTCCCCTGGTTGCCTCTTTACGACCGAGGGAGTACAATGGCAGTTTTCCACTGCCTTTTTGTGCCGGTGTTTCCGGCATGAAAAGGCAGTTGGAAACTGTCTGTGAGAGCCCCCATGGGTGCGATGCTGCCAAATGGTGGCATGGGGGCACCTATGGTGCCCCTCTGTTGATCCCTGCACCTGGTGGCAGGCACCTTGGGATGCCGGCCACAGGGTGCAGGGATGAACTGCACCCCTCCATTTCACAATGCGAGCATGCATTCCACTCGGAATGCATGCTCCCGTTGTGAAACATACGAGTGTAACCGAGCAGGGTTCGGTCGCATCGTACTTGCAGGGCCATGACCGACGACAGTAGGTCGTTCGGTCACTGTTCCTGGTGGGAGCATGTTGTGGCTACCTGCTGCTGATCATTCCTTAAGGTAAAATCTTTTTTAAGTTTTTCTATATGTTTTTTGTGTACTAGTGATGTGGGTTGATGTAGTTAATTCAAGTTATATTTTTTGTTATGATTTTGAGGATTATTTAGTAATAGTGTACGTTCCCTTGTTTACTAGCATTGTGTCTAAGGCCTATTTAAAGTTTGGTAATAGTATTGTACTATTTTAGATATTGTCAAATTATATCTTATGTTACTTATAGTAGTAATGTAAACAGTATGTTGTACTGGAAAATATTAAATTAATTTATATTAAATAAAAAGTAAAGTATTTTGTGAGGGTGAATATTTTATGTTTTTTTTTACAGTTTTACAGATCGGAAGTCATCCCATGGACCCGTGGTTTCTGCATTTTTAAGGAAATTCATCTGGGTTATGGTAAACCAACATTATTTTATTTAATTCCCTGTGAATGTTAGGGCTTTGTGGAGGAGTTCATCATTTTAGATTTTTCCGTTTTTTTTCTGGTTCCTTATGCTGTTGGATTATTTTTTTGCATTAACTTTGGACTTTTTCTTTTTTACATTTTTTTTGTTCTTTGGATTTTATTTTTATTTGATATTGTGAACAATGACATTGATCAAAGTCTACAGTTACAGAACTGCAAGAATGATTTCATTATATATTTTTGGGTGGAAAATGTTACATTCTATTATTTATGTGTATTTGAGTTTATTACTATGGCCCTGATTAGGATGCCAATCCCGTTGAATTGAAAACTGACCGACTATTAGACGGCGGTTCCATCCAATGAATTAGGATACGACCGCCCATGAGTTGGTTGGAAACATCCATTTTCCCATTGCTGCCTGTGCAGCTGCCAGAAAAGGGCTCTAGCACAAGCTACAATAGAACTAGGCATGTCCATGCATTGCGTGCCAGGCACCATGAGTTGCCTGGTGCAGGGTCCATGGTTATTTGGGGGGCACCACATGTGCCCTCCAAACCCCATAGCGGAAGCCAAAGGGGGCCCCAAAGTCCCTTTCCATATGGTTTTACCATGTACAGGCTGAGGGTAACGGACATCATAATCCCTACTGTGGTGCCTGAGCAGGCACCGCCCCTATTGTAGGGCTCATGGTCTGAGCGCTGCCTCGATGGGTTCTGTTAGACCTGGCACCTTGGCGTGAGTTTCCCTTCCACTTTTTGCTGATGTGCCTCAGATGTTTTTTTGGTGTTCGATGCTCAGGGCACTGCGCCACGGCCGATCCGTGCCGCAGTGCAAGTGCTCCCCATGTAAAGTGTATGTGTAATTGATTTCCAGGATTGGATTTTTTGGTTTACTGTCAGTCCCCAGTAAAGTGCACGAGGCGTGCCGGGGCTTGTAGATACAAATGCTGCTAGTGGGCCTGCAGCGCTGGTTGCGCCACCCACAGAAGCGGCGTCGTAAGATATGCCTCGGGTCCGCCATTGCTGACCCCGCGTACAGTCCCGTACTGTCACACTGGCTGTACAAGTGCCCACACTTGCCAGTCCCAGAACCTTCCCTCACCTTCATATCTGTCACCCCTACGGTAGGCCTACGAGCAGGGTGCATTGTAGGCATAAGGTAGGATAGGCCTAGAGTGGGGCATGTCCTAGTAGTGAATTACCGCCTCTCTCATTCTTCACTATTGAAGGGCTACCTGTTCTCTTAGGCCAGATGAGCTGTCGGAGCTATTACACGCTATAGTCCCGGCAGGCTCAGGGAACACGGTAGCAAGTCGAGTTTAGTATGCCTGAATTCAGAATAATAAAATACTTCCTTTAATAAGGTATATTTAAATATCCTGTGTTTGCAAATGCTACTTTTAGAAAGTTAGCCTTTGCTCACCTAACTGTTCAGCCCGCCTCTGCCAGGATGTGTATCTGATGTCTGGGTTTGCGTGAGTGGCAGGGCTGGGAGATTCCCGGGGGATAGTCGGGTGCTCAAGGTGGTAAATGAGATGCTTACACCAGGATGGGTGGGCGGAGTAGTCCTTGACTCTGAATAGGGTTGTGCTCCACCACCACAATGCTGGCTCCACCTCCTGCGGAGCGTCTGATGTCTCTGCCCTGCACCCTGAAAGAAGACGGCAGCGTCCTATCAACAGAGTACTTCAGAACCGGGTTGAAGTAATGAATCCGTAGCTATTTGGCCACAAGCTATAATGGCTGGGATATATAGTGGTGTTTCTGTTCTAATTCGCTCAACTCCAGCCCCATTCTCATTAATCTCCTTGTTAGGAATTTCAGGTGTATTTGCTGCGGAGATTAAAACAGTTTGTCCTACCACATTTTCGGCTACCCCCATGATGTTCTCTCCTGCACCAGAGAATGACATGCTATGTTTTTCCATGGCTATATGACCAACACCAGTATTAGAGAGTAAAGTATTAGAAGTATTAGAAGGTGAACCAACAGTGTTATTAACCTCAAGCGCTATCTCTATCGGCTCTCCAGCTACTTGTGTACTCACAGTTTTAGCGGTCATAGCCGGCTGTGTACGTTTTGGTGATTCCACCTCCTTATTGACATCTTCCAGATCCAAATCAAGCATTGGTGACAAATTGGAGTGTTGAGAGTTAGGAGAGGCGTTTACTGGAGCACCTTGCTTTCGCAGCAATAAATCCATCACAGAATTTCCTGGTGTGGCCATTGTTGGCATGTTATCATTATTTATTTTGCGTTTGGATGCTAGCACCTCTTGTCGTGGTGTGGACTCGGCAGAAACATTGGGCTGTTTTTTATTTCTAGGTTTCACGGTTGTATTACCTCCAGATACAGATCCTGCTATTTTCTGTGAAATATCCTGAGTTTGCTGTAATTCTTCTAATTCAGCCTCACGCAAAGCTCTGGCGGCCTTCGCCAATCTCGAGCGGGCTACTGCTGCGGAAGCGGCTTTGGAAGGCATGTTGTTAGTTGTTGCTATCCCGGTACTGTAGCATCCAGTTACCACAGATGGATTAGGAGGCGATAGTATCAGACTGCACACATCACGTCCCAATGCTAAATATAGGTCTTCTGTAATATAACTCCTCTGATCCTGAAGTAGCTCGTGAAAGGCAGAGAATACAGTCTTTGCCTCTGATTCACACTCCAACTTAGACTCCTGCGCGCTGAAAGTTTGTTGAATCCGGCTCTGGCTTAGGCATGTCAATTGGGAGCACCGGCGTGTAGTCCCACCCACAATCTCACAGACGATCCAGCCAAGCAGTGCCTGCAGCCCTTCCGTTAAATCCGATGTCTCAAGTAAGCGTTTGGTTTGGTTTGGCATTTCATAGCCTGCTCCGAACATTTCTCTCTGTTTGCCTGTATACTACGCTGGTTTTCCCGATATAACTACGGTTTTCAGTCAGTTTCAGTCCGTTCAGCGCAGGGCATAGCTAGCTCATCTCTGTGTACACGGATTTCTCCTTTTTCTTTATCTTGATGATCTTATTACTCTCATTGCGCAATTTCGAGCGAATTAGAACAGAAACACCACTATCTATCCCAGCTATTATAGCTTGTGGCCAAATAGCTACGGATTCATTACTTCAGCCACCTCAGCCACCTCAGTCACTAGACACTCAAAATAATGAGCCTAATGTACACATTTATGACGAACAATCGATATCAAATGCTGACCTGAAAAATTCTAACCAACCAGCTTCAATTGAATGTGAAAAAGAGACAAATGTATTCTACTCATTCTCAGACGAGACTGGAGTAGACATTGAGTCAGAATCTAGATCGTTTGATAATGAAGGAGAAAAATATAGTGAAGAATCCGAAGATGAAAACGATGAATCTCTGCTTTTTTCTAATACCTCTAACACTTCGGATGAAGGGAGGGTATACAGCTCAACACAATTAGATCTAAGGCTAAAATAGTATCCAGGCTGAGCCATCGAAGGCCGGTTGAGCAACCTACTACCTCTCGAACCAACATGCAATCTACTCAAGCTGCTGAAGGGCTAGAAACAGATGGTGACATTGTCAATAATCAAGAGATCCCCCTAAATGCGGTTGAAACCATACTACAGGCTATTGCTGCTCACAGAGAACAGACAGCTATTGACAGCAAACGTTCCAGGGCAGCTATATGAAAAGTTCAAGGGGTAGTTAAAAAACTGACTAAAACATGCAGTCAAATTGGGGAAAGAGTCACCGAAATAGGAGCTAGGGTTCTCTCAGCAGAAAGCAAAGTGACAGCAAATTCAGGGAAAATCAAGCTGCAAGATGCAGAATTAGTTGACATTAAATGGAAGCTGGAGGATTTTGAGAATCGGCAGCGTAAGAACAATCTACGCACACTGGGGGTCCCCGAAAAAATGGAGGGTGCAAATATACGCTCTTTTGTTGTGGAACTGCTTAGTGAAGCAATGCCGGAACTAACAACCTGGGATTGGGATGTAGAAGTTCAGCGTGCTCATCAAATGCCTTTTAACCTACCGCCGAAACCAGGATTGTATTCCCGCGCTATATTAGTGTACGTTGGTAATTTTTTGCTAAGACAAACAGTAGCAGAAAAAGCAAGACCTGATCACAAATTAACCTTTAATGAAATTACTTTTTTTACGAGACGTGATTTTTGTCATGCTACTGTTGAGAGACGTTGGCGTTTAAGATCATTAATCAAACCCTTTCAAGAGAAAGGAGCCCAAGCATTTTTGAATAACCCAGCTAAGCTTAAGGTTGTGTGGGGTGGCATAACCAATTTTTTTGTTTCTGAGATCAAAGCCAAAAACTATTTAGAGAATCTGCATTAATAATTTGAATAGAATAGAATATGAATTGAAAGCTTGATTTCTAATTTATGCTTGAGGGTATGGCAAAAAAATTAGAATAATCCTTATAGTTAAAAACTGTTTTATGATTTACGAATTATAGGCTTTTTTCCAAGTATGTTTAGTTATGTTTAGGAATGTTGGGAAACGTATAGGAATATGCTTTTGTGCTTTTTGTTTTCCCTGGTATAGTTAGGGTTTCTAAAACTTTCTCTACATCATGTCATCATGTTACTGTTTGTTTACTTCTCACCTGGTTGAAGCGGAAGCTCAGGTGTTACACTGCATCCATCACTAGTCAGACTCTGGCAGAGTCTGATGGCCTACACCTTGGGGGGGGAGTGGGAGGGGTGGAAAGGGCTGCTAGGGGCTGCTGGGGGGGACTGGGAGGGGCACTCAAATAAAAAATAAAAATGAACCAGATCTGAAGACAGAACAATATGATATTTTTCTTTTTCTTGAATATACTAAAAAAGTTTTTTTGTATATAATGAGTAAGCATAATAATAAGACACCAAAAGAATCCTTCGGTCAAACTTACGTGATAAATAATGGGTAAGTTGGTTATACAAACATATAATGCAGGAGGGCTATTGAACAGTGAGAAACAACAACAGTTTGCAGAAATAATTGGCCTGAACCCGGTAGATATACTTTGTCTCCAAGAGACACATGTACCTTGGGCTCGGAGATCATTATTGAGGATAAGAGGTTATAATTTGTTAGCTGCATCAACGCAGACCTCAAATATAAGAGGAGTTGCAATATTAGCTAAATCACACCTAGGTGGGCCGGTACGTCATCTCTCTGACTCTCATGGTAGATGGGCAATTGTAAAACTCGCTATAGGTATCACGATATGTACCATCTATGGCTCTAACCAAGATGACCCTACAACCTTCACATTTCTTGAATCAGAACTTGCCTCTTGGCAGGGCCCTCTAATTATGTGTGGGGATTTTAATATTTCTCTTAATCCTATGCTTAATAACATTAGTGGTATGCAACAGACCTATACAGGCCGGAAACCTAAAACGTATAAAGCAATTAGGAGACTGGTGAATAGCTTTGGATTGATTGATATATGGGAGGAAAAAAATCAGAATACCCAGAATGCTGGATACACATATTTCTCGCATCCACACCAAAAGCATGTTCGTATAGATTATGTATTCGCAACTAGAGATTTAGCGACGCGATCCTTTATCAATAAATACCCCAAAATTATATCAGACCATAACGCCCTGGCCTTTACAATGGAAACAGTAATGTCAACTAATAAAACTAGACAATGGACTTTTGATCGCAAACTGCTCTCTAATAAGGACTATATTAACTATGTTAGTAACTGGACAGAGGAATTCTTTAACATTAATCGCTTTAGCGCCGCAAGGAATGTGGTATGGGACTGCTATAAATCTGCACTTAGGGGGGAAACTATAAGTTTTCAAGCTAGGGCTAAAAAACAAAATACAATGAACTATAACTTGAAACTTGCGGCCCTAGCTAAGGCTGAAGAAAATCACACCTTGATCATATCACAAAGGTTGGACGCAAAACAATCTATGTATGAACTATCATTGTTAAAAGCCGAGCTGAACGCAAGTCTTAGTGAAAAAGCAGCCCAAACTTATAAAACATACAGGAAAGATGTCTACGAGAGTGGGGAGAGAGTTGGTAGGCAACTGGCTTTGCGTACTAGACAGAAGAATGTATCTAGCTATATCAATCAGATAACTGACAGTGGTAGAACTTATACTGACACTCCTGATATCATCTATCAATTTCAACAGTATTATCAAAAACTCTATACTGAAGAAACTAAATCCTTTGATAAAGAAATATTCTGTTTTCTTGATAATCTTCTGCACAATCATGAAGCATCAAAAATCTTAGACGATACTATTAGAGAGCGAAATCACCCTACATGAAGTGGAAAATGCTCTGTTATCACTTTCATCGGGTAAAGCAGCGGGACCTGATAAAATACCAATAGACCTATATAAGATACTTAGTCGTCAAATATCTCATCTGCTTCTTGATTTCTTTTTGGGAATACAATGGAATGGAGTATCACCACATTCTTGGAAAGAAACGAATATAATTGTCTTCCCTAAGAAAGGTAAACCCCCGGAGCAATTAACTTCATATCGCCCTATTTCCCTGATAAATTCGGACTCTAAATTATATGCCAAAGTGATGGCCACGAGACTCAGCAGGGCTATTGAACAACTGGTCTCCCCTTGGCAGCATGGCTTCGTACCTGCTAAGGGAACCACCGATCACACATGTAGAGCCATTGCCCTCTTCGATGCCATGTCTGTCACTGGGGGTAGGATGTCAATGATCCTGCTGGATGCCGAAAAGGCTTTCGATCGTGTCTCGTGGAGCTTCCTTTGGGCAGTTATGGCACATAACAATTTCGGCCCCAAATGTATTAAAGCCATTAAATCTATGTATATATCTCCCCGAGCCAAACTTCAGATGTTAGGAACTGAGTCTGGTTACATTAACATCACAAGGGGCACCAGACAAGGGTGCCCATGCTCACCCCTATTATTTGCATTATATATAAATCCATTAATTTTAAAAATTCTTGAGAGTCAATCTATTAACCCAATTATTTGTAATCAGTATGCAACTAAAGTTCTGGAATATGCCGATGATATTGCGGTTATCACATCTGACCCGATTGAGGCTATGGAGGAAATAGTGTCCCTCACTTTCGAATATGGCATTCACTCAGGGTATTCTCTGAACCGGGGGAAGACAATTGTATTATGTACCGATAATATTAATTATATAGATCAGAGAAGAGCTGATAGAGCTACCTATTTGGGAGTTACTATTAGCCCTGATATTAAACTAATAAATGCTCTTAACTACAACCCTCTTATTGATAAAAATTAAAAAAGATTTAGATCGGGTTAATGGCTTACACTTATCAATCATTGGAAGAGGCAACTTTCTCAAAATGAATGTACTGCCTAGATGCTTATATCTGTTCCGAGCAATTCCCTTTGCAGTAGAATCCAAAACTTTAAAAACACTCGACTCCCTGATGAGTACATTTTTATGGCAACAAGGAAAGATCAGGAGATCCAATAAGCTATTATCATTACCGAGAGATAGAGGTGGGCTTGCCATTCCCAATACAAGTCTATACCATTGGGCAGCAAGCACTCTTTAAACTAATGTCACCCATGTTTAACTATAGTCCTGAGATAGCTATTGTGGACATCAATATAACGCCATCAATTTATGATCTAGTTCTCGGAAGAAATGTTAATGGGTTATTTTTACAACAAACAGAAGCCACCATATTAGGAAGATATGTAACTTTGAAATCGTAAATAGTGCTTGGAAGGTTTGGGCAAGGATTGTTAAACACATGAAAATTACGAAAGTCAATAGATACACTTTACTATGGCAACCTTGGACTATCCATTCTTTCTCCCATGATGTTATAGCCAGGAAATGGCAAAGACTGGGAATTTGCAGAATAAAGGATTTTTTGTAAAATAATTTTGAATCTAAGTTTATAGATTTAAAGAATAAATATCATTTATCTAATGGCGATTATATTAAATATGTTCAAATTTACGCTTATCTCAAAGCAAAAGGATCAGCCATAAGTCTAACAAGAGTGGATATTATAGAAGCTGTTAATAAGCCAAATATAAAAATAGGACTACTGTATGACATTTTACTAACTCACATTCAAGATGATTTGGAGAAAACTGAAGCAACCTGGGTAAGAAAAATTTGTAATCCTAATGTTGATATCTATAAAGTGTTGGAACTAAGTGATTCTTTGTTTCTGGCCAGTAATCTTAAAGCTCAGACGTATAAAACTGTATTTAACCTCTACTATACCCCTATTTAATTGGGGTAAAAGGGTAAATGATTTATGACCTAGATGCTCGCAGGGCCCAGCGACACTAATACATATGTTTAGTAATTGTCCAAAGCTTGATCATATTAAAATAGCGATTAGTGATTTTTGGCTGGTGATATTTGGGCGTAAACTCCCAGAATCTGATACTTTGTTTATGTTTGGTTATGACTCTTAGTTAGTACTTTCAAAACAAGAGGAAAAGTTGCTATTTATTGGAACGGCTGTCCTTAGAATTATTTTGTCATCTCGTTGGAAAGAACTTGAACACCCTAGCTTCCACATGTGGTAGCCCGATTTTTAGCAGTTTTTAGCTATGAGACAACTATTTATGCTACAAGGGGAATTAGAGCAAAAAAACGTGGTGACCCAATATGGGTCCCAATAACAAATTGGAAATCTGGTGTCATAACTGTGATCTAAGATATTGTACTTGATATATATGTATTTTTGTTAGGTATATTATGATTTACAACTGCAAGTCGCTTCTTTTAATAGCCATAGCTATTCAGTATTGATGTATCAATTGTATTTGTAGTATTTGTAATAAGTTATTGTACTTCAACTTTTTTCTGTTTATACTGTCTGTTGGAATCTGGTTCAATAAAAAAAAAGAAAAAAAAAAAACGGGTTGAACCAGGCTCATGCCCCCTGTCCTGCAAAGACAAAAGAAATGCAGTGTAAATATAGAAGCTCCGCTCCTTACAAATCAGATCCAGTTTTGACCACGACGAACCTCTGCCCGACTTGAAGGACCAAGAGAAGCTGAAGGACGGAAACCAGTCTGTATCCTGTAAGACTGGCCTTCAGTGGTGCCTTGCTGAGAACGGAGAGGAAAGGACCAGATAGGACTTTGTAGACTTGTGCCTGAAACGATCTCCAAGGGCTTGATCGAGAGCTTGCCCCCTGAACGGAACCCCAGGACCATTGGGTTCTATCTGCTTGTGCCCGTTTGCTGTTGGGCCTCAGTTCCTATTCCTTCGCCAGAGTTGTGACTCGGGTGCCTTCGCCCTCTCCCTGGTCATGACAGCTCGGAGCTTGGTCGCCCCGCCGTAGAGAGCCCCGCTCATCCCTGAGCCGTTCTCTGCTTCAGTGCCGGGCCGCCTGCTCTCCTGTCACCTCGCCGCTTACGGAGCGAGCTTCGCACCTCTCATCTTCTCCAGCTGGAATCTGCACGGAGAGCATCTCATAGCCTCGGACGGTCCGTACGTCGTAACGTACCCGACTGTCTTGCTTTGCGCTCCTGCATACCAAGGCTCGTGCCGCACCTCAAGAAAGGCCTCCCCATACCGTGGTACCGGAAGCCTGGTGCTGCACCCGTCTGCCCGAGGACTCGACGCCCCTCAACAGATCCATGAGTCAGACCCAGCGTGCTAAGAAGTAGTACGCACTGCAGGCCTGAACGGCGCCTCGCCCCGTGAGCTGCACCGATCCCGGATCGCCGCAACCCTCCACAGTCTAGCTCTTTCACCTCGCTCCTCGAGGGGGATTGAGCCGGAGAGATTCTCTGGAGAACCGTCGGCCTTGTTCGGGGTCCGCCCTCACAAGTAGCCACGCCTGAAATGCCTCGGACTTCCACCAGCAAGGTACACTTGGACTCCGTCTCGAGTTCATATCGGATCCAGGGTCCACAACTTTCTTATTTCCCTGTCATCGTAGCTTGCTAAACAACGAACATTGAAAGACTAAGTTTGCCTATTGTAATCTGGTGACCTCAATTTACTAAACGTTATTCTGGTCTTGTGATAATTCTGCTTGGATCTATCTTTTATATAAAGTATACGTATGTTTGATACAATCATACGACTGGTGTCCATTTGTGGTGGGTCAGTGGGTTTACTGTGTGTGATCATGAATGCTTAACTTACTATCGCCCTGAGGATTAGCCTTGTCTGATGGCGCCACACTACCTAGAGGGTGAGCAGGGGTTATTCAAAGGAGTAGTTCCCTTGCCCTGACGTGGAGCTGAGGGTCCTTGCTTGTCACAAGTGCATACCTGTGCCAAGCAGAGACCTCCGGTTCTAACGTTGGTACCAGCGGTGAGGATTTCGGATTTACATTCAGGATTCATATACAGTGATCAGCACGTAGAGAGAGCAGACCAATAACGCGACCAGATTACAGTCTTGCCGAGAGATCTCCAATCTCCAAAACCATGCCTGGTTCACTTACCTCAAGAGCACTCTCTGTTATCTCTGGAATCGACGATGTTGACTGGGAAGGGCAGGAAAAGTGCAAAGCCGAGCACTTGAGAGTCCTATGCGAAAAGTTCAGAGTTTCACAAGCAAACTGCAAAACGCGAGCCCAGCGCATAATGGCACTGAGAGCCTGGAAAGAGTCCAGAGAGCCCAAAAATCAGGTGGTAGTGGATCCACCCGATAGCCTCATCGGAGGACAGGGAGGCCCGTCGGCCGAAGAGCTGACAGACAGGGCTGCAACCAGAGCGCATGAAGTGGAGATGGCCAGATTGAAAGGTCAGATGGCCATGGAGGGGAAAAGGCTCCAGCTGGAGCACGAGATACACCTAAAAGATTTGGAGCTGAAAGCAAAGAGCTTGGACGCAGCTCCTGGTGGCAGCACAACGCCAGCCCAGGTAGAGTCAAGGGTCTACGTACCGAAGGATGTGGTGAAAGAGTATTTCAAAGGAGATGACATAGGGCAGTGGTTCCGAGCCTACGAAGTAGCCATGTCTTCCCACCGGGTCCCTGAGAAGGATTGGGGAGCGGGGTTGTGGGGACAGTTCCTGACCGAGGAGCGGGATACCCTGCTAGATCTTCCTCCTGAAGAGTCAGTCTCCTACCCACACATGAAAGATGTCCTGATGAATCGGTTTGGGTTAACGCCTGAAATGTACCGGCAACGGTTTAGAAAGTGTGTGAAGATTCAAGGGGGTACGTATGTGGAGTATGTGGCCTTTTTCTGCAGAGCGCTGGATGGTTGGGTGAAGGGCAGTAAGGTAAATGATTTTCAAGGGCTGCTTGATTTAATGGCATGGGAGCACTTGTTGGATAATTGTTTTCCTGAGTTACGCCAGCACCTGATCGATAGCAAGCTGTCCAACCCGAGGAAGCTTGCTGAGGAAGCGGACCGCTGGGTCAGCACCAGGGTCCACAAGGGTCCAGTGGGAGACTCAGCCAAAGGTGGGCAGGGTCCCCAGCAGAAGAGTAGGGGGGACAAGGAAAAACAGAAAGGGTTCCACAAAGGCCCCCAAAGTAATCCCCAAGGGAACCAAGGGAATGATTCTCAGCCTCCTCCACCCCCGAAATCAACCGGGGCCCGACAGGTAAACCTGTTCCAAAGGGGCCCATCACCTGTTTTAGGTGTGGCGACCTGGGTCATGTTGCCTCTGCCCTTAAGTGTCGCTTGTTTGCAAAACCCGCACCCACTGGTGCTCCACCCCGGCAACTAGCTAATGTTAACTTTGGGGAGGAAGTAGCAATTCCAATGGGTGGAGATCCCGTCCAGATGACCCTAGTCTCGCTAGGAGACAGTGAGATGGTCCCAGAAAACTACCTACCCAGTAACACTAAGAAATATGGGCAGGTAGTAACCATCAATGGTAAGAAAGTGGAGGCTCTTCGAGATACAGGAGCCAGCAGGACTGCAGTGAGGCAGCACCTGGTGTCTCAAGAGCAGGTAGTATCGCACACCTACTGCAAAGTTGTTAATGCTGACAATTATGAGAGCCAGCGTCTGATGGCTCAGGTTCCCTTTGAGTGGGGGGGGGGGGGGATCTCAGGTACTCTTCAAGTTGTTGTGAGGACCTCCATGCCTGTAGATTGTCTGCTAGGGAACGATTTGGAGAACTCCCCTTTGGAAAAGGTGGAGAAAACGACCCATCTGCGGATGGTGGGTCTACCCGACTGGGCGTGCGTGACCAGTCAGTTAGGTTGTCGAAGAGGTCCTGGAGCCTGAGGGAGAGGCCCAGGAACCGGCCTTAGAGAGGAGGCACCGGGGGCGCGGACAGCCGGTCTCCGAAGTTCCCACAGCCCAGGAGGAGACAGACCTCGAGGGGGATGCCCTGGAGCCTACCGGGAAACAGATCGCAGAACTGGGAGACTTGCCTGAGCTGACCCAATGGCAGCAAGAAGGGGGTCCCTCCAGGGAGGAATTCTGTGAGGAGCAGAAGATGTGCCCTTCTCTTGTGGGTATGCGGCAGCAGGCTGCAGACCAGGCCAATGGCGTTCGGCCCGGAAAACATTTGGTCTACTGGGAGAACGATCTCCTGTATTCAGAGCCTAAGGCTGCTGAACCTGTGTCAGCCCATGTGCTGGTGGTAGCCCAGAAGTTCAGAGCCTTCCTACTGGGTTTGGCTCACGATGTACCTTTAGCAGGACATCTGGGGATGGGCAAGACCTGTGACAGGCTTGTCACCCACTTTTAATGGCCCCAGATGCACCGGAGCTCAGATGCTCACTGCAGGACTTGCCAGACTTGCCAGGCAAGTGGTAAGTGTGGAGGGAAGAACAAGGCTCCCCTCCAACCATTCCCCGTCGTCAGTACCCCATTCCAGCGAGTGGGAATTGACATTGTGGGGCCTCTGGACCCCAAGACAGCCATCGGCAAAAGGTTCATCCTGGTCTTGGTGGACCATGCCACCCGGTACCCTGAATCCATCCCTCTGAGGACAGTGACGGCCCCCTTGGTGGGACGAGCACTGATGGGAATTTTCTCTCGAGTAGGATTCCCTCTACAGGTGGTGTCTGACAGAGGCACCAACTTCGTATCGAAATGTATGAAGTCCCTTTGGCAAGAGTGTGGTGTAACGTACAAGTTCACTACCCCTTACCACCCCAAGGAAACGGGTTGGTTGAGAGATTCAACCCAACCCTAAAAGGCATGATTGTGGGCTTAGAAGGACCAATGAGGCGTAACTGGGACATTCTCTTACCATGTCTACTGTTTGCGTACCGAGAGGTGCCACAGAAGTCGCTCGGGTTCAGTCCCTTCGAGCTTCTGTACGGTCACCCGGTCCGAGGACCTCTGAGTCTGGTTAGGGAAGGCTGGGAGCAATCTCCCAGGAAACCCCCCCAGAATGTATATAGCTACATGCTGGCCTTCCGAAACCAGGCCAGGCGATTCAGGCAACTTGCTGAGGCAAACCTGGAAGCCAGCCAGGAGGAGATGAAGCGGTGGTACGACCAGAATGCCACTCTGGTAGTGCTTCAGCCTGGACAAAAGGTTTGGGTCTTGGCCCCAGTGGAGCCCTGTGCACTTCAGGATAAGTGGACGGGTCCATTTGAGGTTGTGGAGCACAAGAGTCTTGTCACCTACCTGGTGAACTTGCAAACTCCCAGGAACCCTTTGAGGGTCCTACATGTTAACCGCCTTAAGCCCCACTTGGAGAGTCCCTGTGACCAGCCTGTCTCCGGACGCAGCGGTTGGTCCCCCTTGCCTCCTGCAGCTTCTGGGTATCGTAGCGCTGCTCTCCTCCACAAGCGCCTCGCACTGCTGTACGTTTATTGATTGTGCCGTGTGTCTGCCTTTGTTGATTCTTGACCCGAAATTGGTGCCTGTGTGCTTAACTGTGCCCACGGGAGTATTTTATTTTAAATAAGCATTTCCATAACCTTTATTTGCTTTTCTTGTGCCCTAATATCGGCGTGTTAGCCTTTGTGTTTTGTTTTATACGTATTGCCATTTGGTTGTGCCTTCAGCCCGTCCCTCCCCCCACGCTCCCGCCTCCCAGCCGCCCCACCCACCCACTGGCTATCTGCACCGTCCGGTCCGACATTTCCCTGTGACCAGCCTGTCTCCGGACGCAGCGGTTGCTCCCCCTTGCCTCCTGCAGCTTCTGGGGATCGTAGCGCTGCTCTCCTCCACAAGCGCCTCGCACTGCTGTACATTTATTGATTGTGCCGTGTGTCTGCCTTTGTTGACTCTTGACCCGTAATTGGTGCCTGTGTGCTTAACTGTGCCCACGGGAGTATTTTATTTTAAATAAGCATTTCCAAAACCTTTATTTGCTTTTCTTGTGCCCTAATATCGGCGTGTTAGCCTTTGTGTTTTGTTTTATACGTATTGCCATTTGGTTGTGCCTTCAGCCCGTCCCTCCCCCCACGCTCCCGCCTCCCAGCCGCCCCGCCCACCCACTGGTTATCTGCACCGTCTGGTCCGACATTTCCCTGTGACCAGCCTGTCTCCGGACGCAGCGGTTGCTCCCCCTTGCCTCCTGCAGGTTCTGGGTATCGTAGCGCTGCTCTCCTCCACAAGCGCCTCGCACTGCTGTACGTTTATTGATTGTGCCGTGTGTCTGCCTTTGTTGACTCTTGACCCGTAATTGGTGCCTGTGTGCTTAACTGTGCCCACGGGAGTATTTTATTTTAAATAAGCATTTCCATAACCTTTATTTGCTTTTCTTGTGCCCTAATATCGGCGTGTTAGCCTTTGTGTTTTGTTTTATACGTATTGCCATTTGGTTGTGCCTTCAGCCCGTCCCTCCCCCCACGCTCCCGCCTCCCAGCCGCCCCGCCCACGCTCCGCCCACGCTCCGCCCCCCTCCACCCTCCATTAATGACAGCTGGACAATCGTGCAGCGTTCACGCGCAGCTGTCGCGCCCCAGTTGCGCCGAAGGTGCGCCAAAGGTAAGCCCGTCTACGCCCGTCCGCGCCAAGCCCGCGCCCAGCGCCAGACCCCCTGGCCCCCGTACCAGCCACCCCACCCGCATTACATACGCCGCCTCCACCCTCTTAGCCCTTAACCCCGGTCGACTCCCCACCTGCGCCCAAGCCGCCCCAGGACACACCCATGGACCCTTCACATGCTACTCCTGCAAGTTTGACGGCACCAAGACCAACTCCTCATCCACTAACACCAAACAGAGACCTGACACCAACCACCTAAAATGCATCTTACTCAACACCCGCTCGGTCCACAGACACGCCATCGACCTCTGGAATCTACTAGACACCATCTCTCCGGACGTCGCCTTCCTAACTGAAACATGGATGAACACCTCCTCAGCCCCAGACATCACCATTGCCATCCCAGAAGGCTACAAGATCATCCGAAAAGACCGCACCAAGCAAACAGGAGGAGGCATCGCTATCGTCCATAAGAATTCCATCCGCATCTCAACCAGCTCAGACGTCAACCTCGCTAGCGCCGAACACCTTCACTTCCAGATCCACACCGACCCCAAGACCACACTCAGAGGCACCCTCCTCTACAGGCCACCAGGACCCCGTGCACAATTCAGTGAAGACATCACTGACTTTATCACCCCACACGCCCTCCCCTCCGAGGACTACATTCTATTGGGAGACCTCAATTTTCACCTGGAAAAAAACAACGACAGCAACACCACCACCCTTCTGGACAATCTCGCCAACCTCGGACTCAAACAACTTGTTAATACCCCCACTCACTACGCAGGTCACACACTCGACCCTATCTTCACCTCCAGCAAACATATCTCCTTCAGTCACACCACATCTCTCCATTGGACCGACCACAGCTGCGTTCATTTTATCTACAAAAAGACCACAACCCACAACCATCCTCAACCTACTCTGCGAAGAAACTAGAACAAAATCACCATCGACCAGATCTCCTCATCGCTTCTTCAAAACCCCCGTGCCCACTCTTGGAACCCCAACCAAGCAGCCGTTAACCTCACTCAATGGCTAACCAACAGCGCCGACAACCTAGCACCCCTGAAAAAACGTCAAATCAAACTAGGCAACAAAAACGCCCCCTGGTTCAACGATGATCTTAAAAAATCCAAGAAACTCTGTCGCTCCCTTGAGAAGGCATGGAAAAAAGACCCAAACACCAGCACCAGGGACGCCTTCAAAAACGCCACCCGCATACACCACCAACTGATCCGGACTGCCAAGAAAGCCGCTTTCAAAGACCGACTTGACAACAACGCCCACAACAGCAAGGAATTATTCAACATCGTCAAAGAGTTTACTAACCCCGCTGCCAACTTCAACGACATCACTCCCTCTCAAGCCCTTTGCGACTCCCTAGCTTCGTTCTTCCACGACAAAATCGCAGACATCCACAACAGCTTCGACAACCAACCCGGAGACCAACCCACCCAACCTTCTGCCGTACCTTCACCCCCCTTGAATATCTTTAACGACTGGAACCCAATCTCCACTGAGGACACCATCCGCCTGATGAACTCCATCCACTCGGGATCCCCCACAGACCCATGCCCTCACCACATCTTCAACAAAGCAGATTCCATCATAGCACCAAACCTCCGAGACGTCATCAACTGCTCCCTCAACTCCGCCACCTTCCCGGAAAGCTGGAAACACGCCGAACTCAGCGCCCTTCTGAAAAAACCCACAGCTGACCCCACCGAACTCAAAAACTACCGCCCCATCTCGCTCCTTCCATTCCCGGCCAAAGTCATCGAGAAAGCTGTCAACATCCAGCTCGCCGCCTTCCTCGAAACCAACAAATCCCTCGACTCCTCACAGTCCGGCTTCCGAGCCAAACACAGCACTGAGACCGCACTCATCGCAGCAACAGACGACATTTGAACTCTACTGGACAATGGAGACACAGTCGCCCTCATCCTCCTCGACCTCTCCGCAGCCTTTGACACAGTCTGTCATAGCACCCTCTTACAACGCCTCAGAAACATCGGAATCCAAGGAAAAGCACTGGAATGGATCTCCTCGGTCCTCGCCGGAAGAACCCAGAGAGTCCGCCTCCCACCATTCAAGTCAGAGGCCACTGAAGTCATTTGCGGGGTGCCACAAGGATCCTCACTCAGTCCCACCCTCTTCAACGTATACATGAGCCCCCTCGCGGCCATCGCACGCCAACACAACCTCAACATCATCTCCTACGCTGATGACACTCAACTGATCCTCTCACTCACCAAAGACCCTAACACCGCCAAAACCAACCTACATGAAGGAATGAAAGAAGTAGCCGATTGGATGAAGCACAGCCGTCTGAAACTGAATTCCGACAAAACAGAAGTCCTTATCTTAGGTACCTCCCCCTCTGCCTGGGACGACTCTTGGTGGCCAGAGTCCCTTCGAAAAGCACCCACCCCGACAGACCAAGCACGGAACCTGGGCGTCATCCTGGACTCCTCACTCTCGATGACCAGACAAGTCAACGCCGTTTCATCATCGTGCTTCAACATTCTTCGCATGCTCAAAAAAACTTTTCGCTGGATCCCCACAGAAACTAGAAAAACGGTCACCCACGCACTGGTTACAAGCCGCCTGGACTACGGAAACACCCTATACACCGGTACCACCGCAAAACTTCAGAAAAAACTCCAACGCATCCAGAACGCATCAGCCAGACTCATACTAGACATCCCGCGT
The DNA here is from genome assembly GCF_964263255.1 of Lissotriton vulgaris. NCBI lineage: Eukaryota > Metazoa > Chordata > Amphibia > Caudata > Salamandridae > Lissotriton > Lissotriton vulgaris. The sequence continues at coordinate 100,578,546 of NC_141689.1, read as the reverse complement.
AACGACCACATTTCTGGTCACCTGAAAAACCTCCACTGGCTCCCCGTCAATAAGAGGATAACATTCCGCCTCCTAACCCACGCACACAAAGCACTTTACGAACTTGGACCCGAATGCCTCAACACACGACTTTTATTCTACCCCCCCCCCCCCGCCAGCTACGCTCCTCCAACCAAGCCCTTGCTGCTGTACCTCGCATCAACAAAACCACCATGGGAGGAAGATCCTTCTCCTACCTGGCGGCTAAGACCTGGAACTCACTTCCCATCCACCTTCGCCTCACTCAGAACCACCTAGCATTCAGAAAGCAACTTAATACGTGGATATTCGACAAGTAATTTCCCACCCTTCTCCAAGCGCCTTGAGACCCTCTGGGTATGTAGCGCGCTATATAAATTAATTGAATTGAATTGAATTGAATAGATGGAGTTAACCTCTCACCCTCCCGGACCCCTGAGCAGCAGGGTGAGTGCCGCCAGTTGCTGGGGCAATTCTCTGACTTGTTCTCCCTGGTTCCGGGTGTCACAGATTGGTGAGTCCATGATGTGGACACGGAAGACAGCTTACCGGTGAAGCACAAGGCTTACCGCGTGGCTGACAGGGTACGAGCCTGCATCAAAGAGGAAGTTTCGAAGATGTTTCATCTTGGGGTGATTGAGTCCTCCAGCAGTCCTTGGGCCAGCCCTGTGGTCTTGGTCCCGAAGGCTGCGGCGCCGGGAGCCACACCCGAACTCCGGTTCTGTGTGGACTATCAAAGACTCAATTCGGTCACGAAGACTGATGCGCACCCCATCCCCAGGGCTGATGAGCTCATCGATCGGTTGGGAGCTGCTCGGTACCTCAGTACGTTTGACTTAACGTCGGGGTACTGGCAGATTGCCTTAACCGAAGGGGCCAAAGAGAGGTCAGCGTTCTCAACCCCAGATGGGCACTACCAATTCCGGGTCATGCCCTTCGGGTGGAAAAACGCCCCTGCCACCTTTCAGAGGTTGGTCAACCAGGTGTTGGCTGGACTGGACGCGTTCAGTGCCACCTACCTGGACGACGTCGCAGTGTTCAGCGGAACGTGGAAGGAACACTTGCGGCACCTTTGGGAAGTGTTGGCGGCTCTGCGCAAGGCAAGCCTCACAATCAAGGCAAGCAAGTGCTAGATCGGGCAGGGTTCAGTGGTGTATTTGGGACACCAAGTTGGGAGCGGCCAGGTGGCGCCCCTTCAACCCAAAGTTCAAACCATCCTGGCTTGGGAAGCCCCCAAGACCCAAACGGAGGTGAGGGCCTTCCTCGGACTCACCGGGTATTACAGGAGGTTCGTCAAGGGATACGGCACCATCGTTGCCCCCTTGACAGAGCTGACTTCGAAGAAGCAGCCCCGGAAAGTGATCTGGACCGACGCCTGTCAGGAAGCATTCGACACCCTGAAGAAGGCCATGTGCACGGCGCCCGTGCTCCTGATTTCTCCAAAGAGTTCTTAGTGCAGACAGACGCCTCAGAGCATGGGATAGGGGCTGTCCTTTCACAGACGACTGAGGAGGGCTGGGATCACCCTGTGGCCTTCATCAGCTGAAGGTTACTTCCACGGGAACAGAAGTGGAGTGCGATTGAGCGAGAAGCTTTTGCTGTGGTCTGGGCCCTGAAGAAGCTAAGACCCTACTTGTTTGGGTCTCACTTCCGAGTTCAGACAGACCACAGGCCCCTCAGTTGGTTGATGCAAATGAGGGGTGAGAACCCGAAACTGTTGAGGTGGTCCATTTCTCTACAGAGTATGGACTTTATGGTGGAACACCGCCCTGGCATTGACCACGCCAATGCTGACGGTCTGTCAAGGTTTTTCTGCCTTAGTGATGAGGAACTCCCTGGGGTAGGGTAGTTCTCCTCACCTTTCAGCTGGAGGGGACAAGTGTTAGACCTGGCAACTTGGCGTGAGTTTCCCTTCCACATTTTGCTGATGTCCCTCAGATGTTTTGCTGGTGTTCGATGCTCAGGGCACTGCGCCACAGCTGATCCGTGACGCAGTGCAAGTGCTCCCAATGTAAAGTGTGTGTGTAATTGATTTCCACGATTGGATTATTTGGTTTAGTGTCAGTCCCCAGTAAAGTGCACAAGGCGTGCTGGGGCTTGTAGATACAAATGCTGCTAGTGGGCCTGCAGCGCTGGTTGCGCCACCCACAGAAGTGGCCTCGTAAGATATGCCTGACCCCGAGTATAGTCCCGTACTGTCACGCTGGCAGTGCAAGTGCCACACTTGCCAGTCCCAGAACCTTCCCTCACCTTCATATCAGTCACCCCTATGGTGGGCCTACCGGCAGAGTGCATTGTAAGCGTAAGGTAGGACAGGCCTAGAGTGGGGCATGTCCTAGTAGTGAATTACCGCCTCTCTCGTTCTTCACTATTGAAGGGCAACCTGTTCTCTTAGGCCAGATGAGCTGACGGAACTATTACACGCTATAGTCCCGGCAGGCTCAGGCAACATGGTAGCAAGTCGAGTTTAGTATGCCTGAACTCAGAATAATAAAATACTTCCTTTAATAAGGTTTATTTCAATATCCTGTGTTTGCAAATGCTACTTTTAGAAAGTGAGGCTTTGCTCGCCTAACTGTTCAGCCCGCCTCTGCCAGGATGTGTATCTGATGTCTGGGTTTGTGTGAGTGGCAGGGCTGGGAGATTCCCGGGGGATAGTCGGGTGCTCAAGGTGGTGAATGAGATGCTTACACCAGGATGGGTGGACGGAGTAGTCCTTGACTCTGAATAGGGTTGTGCTCCACCACCACAATGCTGGCTCCACCTCCTGCAGAGCGTCTGATGTCTCTGCCCTGCACCCTGAAAGAAGACGGCAGCGTCCTGTCAACAGAGTACTTCAGAACCGGGTTGAACCTGGCTCAGGCCCCCTGGCCTGCAAAGACAAAAGAAATGCAGTATAAATATAGGAGCTCCGCTCCTTACAAATCAGATCCAGTTTTGACCACGACGAACCTCTGCCCGACTAGAAGGACCAAGAGAAGCTGAAGGACGGAAACCAGTCTGTATCCTGTAAGACTGGCCTGCAGTGGTGCCTTGCTGAGAACGGAGAGGAAAGGACCAGATAGGACTTTGTAGACTTGTGCCTGAAACGATCTCCAAGGGCTTGATCGAGAGCTTGCCCCCTGAACGGAACCCCAGGACCATTGGGTTCTATCTGCTTGTGCCCGTTTGCTGTTGGGCCTCAGTTCTTATTCCCTCGCTAGAGTTGTGACTCGGGTGCCTTTGCCCTCTCCCAGGTCGCGACAGCTCGGAGCTTGGTCGCCCCGCCATCGAGAGCCCCGCTCATCCCTGAGCCGTTCTCCGCTTCAGTGCCGGGCCGCCTGCTCTCCTGTCACCTCGCCGCTTACGGAGCGAGCTTCGCACCTCTCATCTTCTCCAGCCGGAATCTGCACGGAGAGCATCTCATAGCCTCGGACGGTCCGTACGTTGTAACGTACCCGACTGTCTCGCTTTGCGCTCCTGCATACCAAGGCTCGTGCCGCACCTCAAGAAAGGCCTCCCGGTACCGTTGTACCGGTAGCCTGGTGCTGCACCCGTCTGCCCGAGGACTCGACGCCCCTCAACAGATCCACGAGTCAGACCCTGCGTGCTAATAAGTAGTACGCCCCGCAGGCCTGAACGGCGCCTCGCCCCGTGAGCTGCACCGATCCCGGATCGCCGCAACCCTCCACAGTCTAGCTCCTTCACCTCGCTCCTCGAGGGGGATTGAGCCGGAGAGATCCTCTGGAGAACCGTCGGCCTCGTTTGGGGTCCGCCCTCACAAGTAGCCACGCCTGAAACGCCTCGGACTTCCACCAGCAAGGTACACTTGGACTCCGTCTCGAGTTCATATCGGATCCAGGGTCCACAACGTTTTTATTTCCCTGTCATCGTACCTTGCTAAACAACGAACATTGAAAGACTAAATTTGCCTATTGTAATCTGGTGACCTCAATTTACTAAACGCTATTCTGGTCTTGTTATAATCCTGTTTGAATCTATCTTTTATATAAAGTATACATATTTTTGATACAACCATACGACTGGTGTCCATTTGTGGTGGGTCAGTGGGTTTACTGTGTGTGATTATGAATGCTTAACTTACTATCTTCCTGAGGATTAGCCTTGCCTGCTCGCGCCACACTACCTAGAGGGTGAGCAGGGGTTATTCAAAGGAGTAGTTCCCTTGCCCTGACGTGGAGCTGAGGGTCCTTGCTTGTCACAAGTGCATACCTGTGCCAAACAGAGACCTCCGGTTCTAACAAGTTCCTTGAGGCTGTCCCTAGAACTGATGCCTCCGACCACCGGATGATGATACGGCGGTCGGAGACCGCTCATATGGATGGCGGTCTTACCGCCATCATAATGAGACCCTTAGTGTTCAATTTAAACAATATATTAATCAATTTGCTATTGGTTTAAAGTTAATTTTATGGCAATTATTTATCATGTAGCACATTAAATTTGTTTGCATATTTTATTAATTTGTTTTATTTTAGATTTGGAAATAATGTTATTTATTTTATATTCAAATTATTTCACATATTGTTCAATTTTTAGGGAAATTCTACAATTTGTTTTTGATATAAATAAAGATAACACCTTTTTACTTTTTAAATTTGCTTTACATACATTATATTTATATTTGCCTATAAAGAATTAAAATTGAAATGTATCATTGATTAATTTTGCTTCTGAGTGTATGGTGAAAAATGTAAATCTTTTACAAATATATTTTCTTTGATGTATATTTTTAGTGTTACTTTAGGATTTTTTTCAATGTTATATAAAAATATATTCTTTTATAGAAATAATTTTGACTAATCAATTTTTTTATAGTTATGATGGTTATAGTTTTGTATATATTTAGTTATTTGTTGTACCTTTTAATGTGATACCTTTTAATTATTATGTGTGGTGGAAAACGATTAAATATTACTTAAATGTATTAATTAATAATTGTATTTGTCCTATTATATATTTTTATTATTATTAATTTAATATTTTATTGTGGAAATATGTTATTGTATTTGGTTTATACAAACTACATATGATTTTCATGATTAAACATTACATTTATTTTTATTTACATTATATAAAAATATATTTGTTTTTATGGAGTGATATATATTTTTGTGCTATCTTTAGTTTTAAACATGTTCAAAAAATTGGTTTACATTGTAGTGGTACAAGTAAATGTGACCTCTTTAGTGTCCAAACCCTATAGGTTACAGTGGAGGGGGAATAGTAAATTTGACCCATTAAAATGGTTTAAATTAGATTGTTTACATTAAATGAGATCACTTTAGTGTTTAACGTCTTCCCCAAAATGGCTTTAATTGGAGTCGGAATAGTAAATGTCACCCCTTTAGTGTCCCAAAATGGTATAGATCTGAGTGGGAAAGGTAAATGTGACCCCTTCAATGTCCAAAACATTCTCAAAAATGGTTTAGATTGGAGTGGGAATACTAAATGTAAACACTTTAGTGTCCATTACAGTCCGTTAACTCGTTCAGTGCTGCGAACGTCCAACGGTCGTCGCGTGCACTACCTTGCTAGTGCTGCGCACGACTGTTGGACGTCCGGATCCCGTTAGCTCAATCGAACGTCCGCACTGGGGCGGAATTTGCGGCACGCTTAACGGGTTAAAGGGCTTAGAAATATTTTTGAACATTTTATAACAGTCTGTGGTTAAAGTCCAAATGTTTTCAATAGAGAGATTTTTTTTGTTTTTCACTCTCTAAGTGTACATTTGAAGTCTTTTCAAGTTGTGGTTACCTGCTGCTGATAGTTCCTTAAGGTAAAATCTTTTTTAAGCTTTACTATAGGGTTTTGGGTGTAGGAGTGATATGGGTTGATATAGGTAATTCAAGTTATATTTTTTGATTTTGAGGATTATTTAGTAGTAGTTTACGTTGCCTTGTTTAGTAGTAATGTGTCTTAGACCTATTTAGAGTTTGGTATTAGTATTGTGTTATTTTAATATTTTATTGTTAGACTTGGCATCTTTTGGTGTGTTTCCCGTGAGTTTTAGCTTTCTGCCCTTCCGGTTTTGACTCTGTTTTTGCTGGCATAGTTTTTCCGCGCACTTTTCTCACTGCTGATCAGTGGTAAAGTGCAAGAGCTTCTATGGTAAATTGTGTTATGGATTGGTGTTTCCATGATTGGGTATTTGATTTACTTGTTAGTCCCTAGTAAAGTGCACTGAGTGTGCCAGGGCCTGTAAATCAACTGCTATTAGTGGGCCTGCCGCACTGATTATGCCACCCACGTAACTAACCTTAAAAAGGTAACTCAGACCGGCCATTGCAGTGTCTGCGTGCAGTTTGCAACTGCCATGTCGACTTGACAAGTCCACCCACTTGCCAGGCACTAAACCTTCCCTTTTCTACATGTTAGTCACCCTTAAGGTAGGCCCAAAGTACCCCTGTGAGCAGGGAGCAGTGTATGTGAAATGTAGGACATGCCCTGGTGTGGGTGGCATGTCCTGATAGTGAATTACAGCCCATTTAGTTTTTCACTATTACAAGGCTACCTGTTCTCCATATGACAGAATGGGAAGTTTGTTTATAACATCTTATAAACATAACAGGCCCTGGAAACTAGGTGGAAAAATAAAAGTTCAGTATGCCTGAACTCAGAATCTAAAGAAACATCTTTTAGTGAAGGTGATTTTTACATTCTGTGCTTGAAAATACCACTTTCAGAAAGTAGGTATTTACTTGCTTAGTCATCTTGTGTGCCTCTGCTGGAATGTGGATTGCCTGTCTGGGTTTTGGATGACAGAAGGCTGGGGATGAGGAGGGCTCTAGATAGTCTATGTAGGGTCAGGAAAGGGCTGAATAGACCTGGGCTGCAATCAGGGAAGGGGAGGAGATTTCCTTGCACCTCAAAGGGGCTGGTCTGACTCTGACAATGCTGTCTCCACCTCCTGCCAGGAATTCACACCAGAGAAGGCAGAACTGGTTCTAGCTGGGCACAGACACTCTCTGCCTAAGAGATCAAAGGATTTGGGGATATAAATATTGGGACCCAGACCCCTGAACTTTAGAACTCTTGTGGATCAAGAAAACTAACAAGAAAAAAAGCTGAAGAAGATGTGAGGAGGACCTACCACTTTGTTGTATGCGTTGCTGTGTTGGCCTGAAGTGGCTGCTTCTGTCTTGGGCAGTGAAAGGACTGGAATGAACGTTCTGCAATCTGCTTTGTGAGTTTCTCCAAGGGCTTGAAGTAGAGCTTGCCCCCTGTTCAAGAAGTCTCAGGAACAACAAAGACTTCAAGCTCTTCTGCCCGCAGCACTGGGGAGTGTGTGTTTTGTGCTGTAACAGAGGAAAAGCAACTCGACGACGTGTATGATGCTGCTGCTGATTTGTGTCCTGACGGCACCGCAGAGGGCACCGCTGCAACACCGCACCGCAACCCTGGTCTCACTGACAATGCCTGCTGACGCCGCCATCGAGAAGCTGCTCGCACCTCGACCTGTGGGCACCGCACTACACACTGCCTTGCTTCATGACTATGCCTTTGCACTACAGGGGGCACCATTGCAATGCTGCATCGCGACCCTGGTCTCAACAACGACACCTGCTGATGCCGCCACCAAGCTGTTGCTTGCACCTTGAACTGTTGGCACCGAATGTCTGACATAATATCGACAGACAGAATATCTACATACAAAAATATCGACACAAAAATATCGAAATCAAAAATATCGGAGTCATATCTTCATAAAGGTAAGTACAAAAATATCGAAAAAATAATATCGTAGTACAAAAATATCGAAATTAAAAATATCGTTTTTTTAAATGTATTAATAATAATGTAAAAATAATTTTAAAATACATATAATTTTACAAATATTAAATAAAAATATTAAAACATAATTAAAAAATTAAAACTAATACATATACATTTAAAATAAATTAAAAACTTAATAATTTAATGTAATTTTATTTTTTTTAATTTCATTTAATTGATTTAATTTAAATTTATTTTATTTTTACCCTGTACGACTGTACCCCAAAAACCCAAAACTGACCCTGAACCCTAAAAATACCCCTTTACCCAAAAACCCAAAACTGACCCTGAACCCTAAAAATACCCCTTTACCCAAAAACTGAAAACTGACCCTGAACCCTAAAAATACCCCTTTACCCAAAAACCCAAAACTGACCCTGAACCCTAAAAATACCCCTTTACCCAAAAACTGAAAACTGACCCTGAACCCTAAAAATACCCCTTTACCCAAAAACTGAAAACTGACCCTGAACCCAAAAAATACCCCTTTACCCAAAAACTGAAAACTGACCCTGAACCCTAAAAATACCCCTTTACCCAAAAACTGAAAACTGACCCTGAACCCTAAAAATACCCCTTTACCCAAAAACTGAAAACTGACCCTGAACCCTAAAAATACTCCTTTACCCAAAATTAATTAATATTATTTAATTACCAATTAATTATTAATTAACAATAACAATAAAGTAAATATATTAGCACATTAGCTGTAATTAATTAAATTTAATAATTAATATTATTTTTTCCCAATTAATTAATTAACAATAACAAAAAATTATATATAAAAAAATTACTCTAATTAATATAATTAACTAATTAATATTAATGAATTACCAATTAATTATTAATTAGAAATATGTACAAAATTATATTAATTAATTAACTAATTAATATTAATTAATTACCAATTAATTATTAATTAAAAATATTTACAAACATATATTAAATAATTAATTATTTCTAAATTACTTCCCACCCTATTCCCCTATAAACCCACAACCCGCTCTGATACTAAAACGCAAAATGTAAACAAATTTACAAATTTTCAAACATACATTACAAAACATGTTTAACAAACATATAAACAACATAATAAAATACATAACACTAAATTTTTTTTCGATATTAGTAAAATTCGATATTAGTAACATACATACCTTAAAAAAACGATATTCTGTCTGTCGATATTTTGGACATCGATATTCTGTACTGTCGAAATTAAAACATCGATATTATTGTGTATCGATATTTTAATTTCGATATTTTGTCTGCCTACCGTTGGCACCGCACTCCGCACCGCCTTGCTTCACGACGAAGCCTAGGTATCCCCGACGACGCCGCTTCACACCGAAATCGATGCCGCTGCTTGCACCGTGGTTCAAGGGCACCGCTCGTAAAGTTACTCAGCACTCACCGCAGTCATGGGCTCCGACGACTCCTGCACCGAACTCTGGTACCAACACCTGGGGACGCTGTGTTTTTGGAAACTCGACAAGAGGTCGCTGGCGCCCTGCATTTCTAAACGGTAATGTTTGCGGGTCTTCCGGACACCGTAGCTGGCCTGCGACACCCCAGTCAGCCAGAACTGTTTGGATTTGTTTGCTCACGACACAGCGATAGCCCCGGACAGAGCTATCGACATCAAGGAACTGTTTCTAAAGCGTATTTTGATAACTGTAGATTTTTGAGTACTGTATTGTGGATTTGTATCGTTTTTGGTCTTCTATATAAATATTGGATTTTTTCTAAACTGGTGTGGTGTCCTTTTGTAGTGTTTACACTGTATTACTGTTGGTTATGTGCAAATACTTTACACACTGCCTCTAAGATAAGCCTAACTGCTCGTGCCAAGCTACCAAGTGGTTATTTTAGGAATGTAACTCCCTTATCCTGACTGGGAAGAAGGGTCCCTATTTGGAGAAAGGTGCAAGGCCTTGCCAACTAGAGACCCCCATTTCTAACAATTATCATATTATATCTTATGTTGTTTATAGTTTTAAAGTAAATAGTATCCTGTACTGGAAAATAGCATTTTGTTAGGGTGAATAGTTTATATTTTTTACAGACCAGATGCCATCGCATGGACCTGTGGGTTATGCGTTTTTAACCGCATCGCTGCGGCGGTTATTTTTCCGCTGTGCGGCAATTTACAAAAAGCTGCGTTACATGACGAGCTGAGCTCGTCATCCGCACACGACCACCGTGGCTGATGACGAGCTGAGCTCGTCATCAGCAGCGAAGGGGTTAAGGATATTAATTTGGTTTATATTAAACCACATTATTTTATTTCATTTCCTGTAAATGTTAGGGCTTCGTGGAGGAGTCCATCATTTTAGATTTTTCCGTTTTTTTCTGGTTCTTAATGACTTTGGATTATTTTGATGAATTAACTTGGACTTTTTCATTATTGCATTTTTTATTTTTTGGAGATGATCGACCCTCTCTCCGCAGTCTACTCCGGACTGAATGATGCAGGACTCTCCCTCTCACCCAGTGGCCTCAATTCGCCAGCCTGAAATGCTCAGAAATAATCTGCCGGTGGTCGACCCCATGGCTAATTGTTTAGCTCCTGGGCACCTGACAGAGCGGTGGCAGGAAGCCCCAACAGGTATGTCTCAGGTGCGAAGTAGTGTGCTGCAAGCCAGCGGCCAAGCACCATCATGATGCGGCATGCCCCAGGCTCGCAAAACTCTGTGAGAGTAAAGCTGAGCAGCCGGTCAGTTCCTAGAGTCCCTACTCACTGTAAATTAACTCCCTGTGCTCTGCTAGTAGCAGGACGTGGTGTTATGTCCTCCTGGGGTGCTACGGTCAGAAAGACACTTTGTGTCACTGAACCTGACTTTAGCAGGCCCCGGCTGTGTAGCTATACCGCGCTACCTGGCCGAGCTGTAACGTCAGGTTGTCTAGTGCCCCATGGCGCTGCGGGAATCAAAAAATATACAATGTAGCAGCACTGGCTGCCACTCTGTGAGGCTAAGCTGCTGGGAGGGCGCCCAAGCCTGCGGGAGCAGCCTGTACAGGCAGTGGCGCATGCTGCTAACTGCCATACACAGTTTGCTGTATGCTTTCTGTGAGAGCTCTAAGACTATGCATTATGCATGACAATGCATTTCAGTGTGGTGATGTGGAGCACCACACTGAAATGCGTTAGTCTCACGTCTGATGGGTGGTACTTGGTAGGACTGCCCACTTAAGTAGCACCATAAAACATGTCCCAGGCCGGCCATTGCAGACTGAATTAGGTTTTAAACTGCCATGTCAACTTGGCATTTAAAGCCCCCTGACAAGTCTTAAATTCTCCTTTTATTACATATAAGTCACCACCAAGGTAGGCCCTATGTAGCACATAGGGAAGGCTGTTGTGTAATTAAAATGTTGTACATGTACTTTCAAGTTTCACATGTCCTGGTAGTAAGAAATTACCAAATTCGTGTTCCACTACTGTGACGCCTACCCCTCCAATAAGATAATATTGTTGATTTCTTATCACATTAAATAAGCTGTATTTCCTAATTGGGAACAGGTAGATATACAATGTTTTGTACCTATGAATTTCTAAAGATAAACATTCTTTAATGGTAAAGTTCGATTTTTCATTACAATTTTGAAAATGCCACTTTTAGAAAGTTAGCATTTCCTGCCAATAGCCCTTTGTGCCTGCAGCCTGTTGTGTATCACATGACTGGGTGTAGCTGACAGTTAGACTTTGTGAATTCCTCCAAAACAGTCACACAATAGAGGATTTGGGTATCCCTCAATGGACCATCTGCTGGCATGATTGGGGATGGAGCTGAGCACAGTCCAACTTACGCCTGAATAGTCTGTCCTCTGCCTTCACACAAAGGGTCTAACTGCCGTCTATTCTCACTGTAACCTGCTTGTACCCAGGGCAGGGGAGTCCGGAACTCTATGCACTTCAAAGAACCTTTCCAGAATCTTCTCCCACCTTCCAGAAGAAGGGCACCAGGGTATAAAAAATAGGACACTTAGACCCACTTTTCACTTCACTACTTGACCTACAGTAGAGCTCTGAGACGACTCCTGCTGTGATCTGCAGTGGCAGACTGCTGCGGTACCTGGAAGACTCCTTTGCTGCCTAGACCCTGCCGTGAAACTAGAGGCTATCCCTGCTGTTAAGCCCCACATCTTCATCTGCACTTAGGACTGCCAAAAGTGACTCTAAGGATAGTTTGCTGGCCTCCTGTTTAGAGCCACATCAATATAAAAGGCTGTGACCATCTTGAACCCGCACCGGGACCCAACCTGAGTGAATCCTGAACACCCAAGAGGACCCTTGGTTGTGATGCTAAAGGTGCCCAGATTGCCAAAAAACTAAATGAAGGATTTAGGCAAACGTTTGCCCAGCAGTGCTCTGAGAACCAAGAGGTGAAAAGAACCAACCTGCTTGTCTGTCTGCTCAAACTGCATCGCTGATCGGATTGACTTCGCAGCAAATCTGTTTTGGCGGTCCTTCATCAAAGGGGTATCCAACCTCGTGGAACTGTCTTTGGCTTCAGATCTCTGCCTCATCCTTCTGGCAATTTTTGACTTCCATTTCAGAAACAAAGGGCCTGATTTAGATCTTGGCGGGACTCCTGTCCTCCTATCGTGGCAGGAGTTACAAGTACTCCGTTGAGCTGATGGATTCCTGCCCACCGTATTTAATGTGTGCTGGCTAATCCACCATCCATGCTAACAGACTGTTTTCCTTCATGTACGCGGCTCTCCTCCTTTGACACAGCAGACACCTCCAGTGGCTAATATTACAGGTTGACGCAATTGCACCTAGCCTATTTAGATTTCACAGTTGTGCTGGAGTTGTCTCTGTGGCGTATTCTTGAAGGAGTGAGTGCGTCACTGGACACATTCAACATTGTACTATTCCTGTGGCTTTTGGATTGATGCTAGGATCACACACCTGATGTGTTTGTGCTAATTGGTGTCACTTGCATACCACCAAGCATCATCTGGAGACCCAGAGGACTGGTGGTGGTTAACCCAGTCGCCCTTACCACTTTATCCCTAGGAGGAGAAGGTCTTGCAGATCCTGCAGCCTGAAGGGCTGACAGGAATCCCTGGTCAAGTGGAGACTGGTAAATAATACTTTTCAATGTGTCACTAAACATACATGTAGATTTTGCTTTTAAATTAGCTGTTGCAAATGTGTTTTGCCCCTTTTTGTAACACATTGCATAGCAACCTCCTCACTTACCCCAGCATCTCAACCAACCCAACCTTCTGCCCAACTCAGGTCCCTACCTCAACTCAATTTCAAATTCCCTTTCCAATCCCTGGCATACTCACTTCTTTGCAGGTGCCACTCCAATAGACACAAGCAATACAAACACACACCCATAAACAGAAACACAAAAAGAAACACAAACACACATACAACATACACACACTATTGAAACTACACCCACAAGCACCATAAGCACAACACCCACAACCACACCAACCACCACAACAACATAGTCATCAAAACCAATACACTTTCACAAAAGTACACCTTCCCACAAATACAACATCAACCAAAAGCAAACACACAGTCACCAGATTATTAAACATTAGCCGAAAATACACATCCAGTTCTACGCAACAAACACCAGACCCACATGCAACAGCCATACATACAGACACAAGCAGCATCACCCACTGCAGCTCTCTCTACCTCCAAAGCAGGGGTCAAGAAAAAGGGGAGTCCCAAAATGGTGATTTCCCCTGTTAATTCCTATATGATATATTGGAAAGTGGTACAGAAGAAAAGGCGGATTGGAATTATACCAAATTTGGCAAAAAGTAGGAACTTCACTCAGAAAGCAGGCTTTTCATTAATTAGTAAAAAATCTTTTCGGCCATCCATTTTCAAGAATATTGCATTTAAAGAGGTGGTAGGGGTAGCCATGAAGGAATTAAAAAGATACATATATATATCTGGGTAGTTGGCCCTGCAGGAGACTGGTGGGTGTCCCCTGATATCTGAACCCAAACTGGTTGTGAAAAACTTGGGGGTGCGCCTGGATCGAGACCTCTCCCTGAAGCAACATGCCAACTCAGTGGTGGGTACTTGCTTTCATGTGATCGGTCTTCTTCGAAAGGTTTTCCCTTTGCTACCGGATGCCACCAGAAAAACGTTGGTGCAGGCTCTGATCCTTAGTCGTTTAGACTATTGCAATGGGCTCCTGCTATCAGCCAACGAGGGAGTTAAAGCTAAACTCCAGGTTGTGCAGAACACAGCAGCAAGGCTGGTTTTTTTTCAGTTTAGTAAAGTTTTATTTTGTTTAAGAAAGAGTACAGCATAGTATAACAGTATATAAAAAATCAGAACCAATATGAAAGAACAATGAGAGAAAGATGAAGAGGAAAAATGGTTCAGATAAAGTGTGAAAAAGAAGAAAATGGAAGAAAGAAAGTAAGAAAAGAAAATAAAATAAAAAAGAGGAGGGGAGAGAAAGAAGAAGGAAAGGTTAGGGAGGGGGAGGAGAAGATAAGAAGGTAGAGAAAGGCAGCCAGGTGAGATCGGATTTAATTTTTAAAGTGACAGAAGAAGAAGAAGCAATTGCAATTCTATGCTCATCACATATGAAATTCCACCATGTATGCACAGACAGTTTAGTATTATCCTTCCAACATGACAAAATTACTTTGAAAGCAGTTGCAATGAAAAGATCAAATAATTTAGCATTATATGAATGTAAGTCTAAAACATCAGATAGGGAACCTAAAAAAACGTGCAGCGATGAGAATGGTACAGAAAAATGAAAAATACGCATGCAAAAATCCCAAACTGAGCTCCAAAAAGCAAGAACAGAGGGGCAATCAAACAAGAGATGTTTGAGTGTGCCGGGGTGAGAGGAACAGGACCAACAAAGTGGGGAGGAAGAGGAGGAGAATTTTGTTATGCTAACAGGGGTGATAAGAGCTCTATGGTATATAAAAAAAAGTGATTGAGTAAGTCGGGCTGAAATCGATGTCTTAAACAATTTACACCATAAGTGATCCCAAACATCAACAGATAACGAGAAAGAGAGATCAGTTTCCCAAACAGTTTCAGTAATGGTTTTAGGTCTAAGAACAGTATTATCTAACAACAATTTATAAATTAGAGCAGCTTTGGGGATTTGTTGGGTAAACAGGGGATATAGAGGAGTGGAAGGAGTAAGGGAAGGAAGGAAATCAAAAGTAGGAAGGGTAGATAAATGAGATAAAATGGCGGAAGTAATAATGTCATATTCTTTGCGAAAATGGACAGGTAAATCAAACATGGTTTGCATTACAGAAAATGAAGTAATGGAGGAATCAGAGAAAAATTGGTATACAAATATAATATCCTTTTCTTTCCAATACTTGAAATAAAAAGACTTACCCTTGTACTTAAGATATTTGTTGTACCACACACTAGATGAGAGAAAACATTGTAAGGGGGATGAATCTTTCGAGAATACAGTGTGCAGCAGAGTATGCGAATATTTCAGTACAGGGTGGTTAGTCAGAAATGAACAATTTGACATAAAAAGAGATTGTTGAAAAGTAAAATCTTTTAACAAGGACCGTTCAATTTCAATCCATCTGGGCAGAGGGGTGTCATTGAAATCGAAAGCCAATGAGATAGCTTGCTTTATTAAAAAGGCAGAGTGGTATGATTGAAAGTTAGGAAAGCGAACTCCACCTTCAGATTTCGGGCGAATAAGCTTATGTAAAGCAATACGGGGTCTTTTATTATTCCACAAAAATTTGGAGCAGATGGAGTTCAGCCGGTTAAAATATATTTTAGGGATTTTCACGGGAAGCATGGAAACAGTGTACAAAATATGTGGGGAAATCATCATTTTAATGGTGTCTAATCGACCCCACCATGAAAGGAAAAGGGGAGACCATGATTGAAGAAGTGATTGAATTTTTTGAGTAAGAGAGGTAAAGGTCAATTTAAGGGTTTCACCTAAGGAAGAGGAGAACCAAATCCCAAGTATTTGATCTTGGAAGGACACCAGGCAAAATCAGTTGATGCAAACATATATTGGTAACAAGTCGAATTTAGGGGAAGCAAGGCTGGGTTTAAATGCCCCTCCAAGAACGCCATCTAAACCACTCCTGGCTAAATTACACTGGCTCCCTGTTCGGAAAAGGGTGATATTCAAGATCTGTTGCCTTATCCACAAGAGCTTAAATGAATTAGGGCCAACATACTGGACAGACAAATTTGTACCTTACACTCCGGTGCGATCTCTCAGGTCCAGTAACCAGCTGCTCCTAACAGTGCCAGCTGCTAAAAAAGTAAGACAGGGTGGCAGGGCTCTGTCCGTGGCCGGTCCCACCTTGTGGAATGGATTACCCCTGTCACTCAGGAAATGTACAGAACATCTGAGTTTCAGGAAACAACTTAAGACCTTTTTGTTTCAATCATAAATCATTTCCTCTGGACTTGCAGAAAACGCTATCTAGGTCACAGGCACAGAGATACTCCTCCGGGAGTCGATTCCTAGCGCGGTACAAACCTGTAAAAAAATATCGAAAATTGGAAAAATATGGCCCTCTGATTGGCTGAAGGAGCTTTTTCTCCTTACAGCCATGCTCGTACCACAGGACTGGTCTTGTTGTATTAAGAGATCTGATTGACTGGCCACAACTCCAAGAAATTATTTTGACCACGATTACTAGATTTAGGGTCTTTTTCATGCAGAGCGAAATGTTGGCTAAGCAGCTATGGACAGTGGGGGAGGGGTGGCCGCCTGCACAAAGAGGGGTGTCTGAAGACAGCTATGTTCTATTTCCACCCACTGCAGGCCAAAAAAATAAAATTGTCCACCTAGCAATGCGTCAGAATCTAATGGCACCCCAGGGGTTAGGGAGGTGCAACGTTTTTTTCCTTTTTCCTATGTGTGCTGCATTCTGCAGGACACGTAGAAAGAGGAAATCGCCTGAATTGATTGATTTTGTGCAGGAAGGGGTACCTTCCTGCACAAAATTAATCAGTCCTGCAATGCACACACCATTGCACCATTTCGCAAGGGTGCCTGCTTTACGCAGGGGAAGAGGACAGGCAAGAACTGTATCTCACAGATACTGCGCATTCCTGCCCTTTTGTTTTGACACAGGGCAGCACTAAAAAATTCCTTGCGGCGCTTCCCTTCGTCAAAACCTCATAAATGCGGCCCTGAATGTTTTAGTGTTCGCTTTCATGTATTCAGTAAACTGCAAATCCAATTCATAGACTGCAGTGTGTAATCCTGAAATATTCATGTTATTCAGGCATATGGACAGAGTTTGACAGAAACTGCAATAATGCACATTTTGAGTGGAGAGGCTCTTTTGTTTTCACTGATACTATACATTACTTTAAAAACCCAACATTTGGAACATTAAATATCCATCCTATTTGTATTGTAGAGGACTGTTCTGCCAGTTACATTAAAGTAGCCGTCTTTTATCATTATATCTTCAAACTTTGTACACACCCGGAAGCCGAGCTCAGCTCTAAAGGGACAAGAGAACGTAACACAATTTATGCCCTGTTTTCAAAAGTACATATTTTGATTTCTTTTGGGATTTACTCCTTTGAAAACATCTTAAGTCTGCTTTAGATGTACTTGTAATGGATTTATTGTTATCATTCCATCGGGCCGCTTTGTGTTACTTTGGTGAACAATAGGTAAAGAAGGTGGTACTGTCTTCGAAAACAGATTGGTGTACAGTCAGTATTAGAAAGTGGGCAGCTACAAATAGTAAATAAATGACTAGACATTTCCTGCATAAAGCCCAGGCAAGGAAAACACAGTAACAAGAAACTGTCAACCATATAGGAAAGTTTCTATACAAATGTACATTAAGTTTGTGTTGACAATAAAATACTCATATCAGAACTACTTAAACATCAAAGATATTGTGAGGATGTGCAAAGTTAAAACTCCACCCCCTAAATTGTGCAACGTTTTTAAACAAACCACATAACTTTTGTATATAGAAGTATGTAGAACGTTTGTATGAAGGAAAGCTATCCAAAGTTCGCATAACTTCACAATTTAGCAAAGTGCCATAATTTGCCATGCAAAAAACATTCTTGCAAAAACGTTGTTTTGTAAGAAATTTCCCACAGTTTCTTTTTTAATATTTTTCTATCGTTTGAAGTCGGTTTTGAATGTGATTTCCAACAGCAAAAAATAGATATCCGTTGTTTTTTGTACCTTGTGGTTGTGACATTGTTTGTGACGTCTTAAAACAAGTTTTAACAAGAGCATCTTGCGCAGCACTAGCGCCCTTAGTTGTTTGAAAAGCAATAACTAAGGTATGAATTGAATTAATAATAGAAATATGTTTTATATTACAATATGGCAAGAATTAAAAAAGCTTTAAAACAAAACATTTTTTTCAAAAGGAGGGGTTGGCCCATTAACACACCGGAACTGG
The DNA here is from genome assembly GCF_964263255.1 of Lissotriton vulgaris. NCBI lineage: Eukaryota > Metazoa > Chordata > Amphibia > Caudata > Salamandridae > Lissotriton > Lissotriton vulgaris. The sequence goes on along the minus strand of NC_141689.1, from coordinate 100,560,348 downwards.
GCCTCAACATTAGTGAAATGTTGGGGTGTGTGAGTTAAGCTATATTTTAGAAAAACACTTTGACAAATAAAGTGATTATGGTGACTTTATTAAAACAAAACAAAATCTCACAGTGTCGGCTAAATGAGATTTGCAAAATGTAGTCCTATAATGCAGACATTGAATCATTTTACATACATGTCCAGTGATCAGCTCCGCAGGAGTCAGTGTGCATCTTTAAGTGAATTTGAGCTAAATGTAGACCGGCCTCTGAGCGGGGCTTCTGTACCTTTAAATTTACTGTGTCAAATCTGGATTTTTTGCAGGGCGGGCGTCTCCAGGTCGCTGGCTGTCTTGCTTGTTGCTGCCGGAAGAGGTGGGTCCTAGGGAATTGTTGGAGGTCGTTCTTAACCTTCAACAACCACAAAGGTCACTTGCTGGATTAGCCCCGTTGGCAGGGACCGGCCTCGCGGAGGGGGCGGTGGCGGCGGTGGATGGTGGCTGGCAGTGGCCCACCGCCTCTCAGGGAGGTGTTGCAGGCCAGTGGTGGAATGCGGCAGTAGCTGCCCCACATGGGCCATCAGCGCGGCCTAATGAACGGAGCCTCCAGCTGGTAGCGGGTTATTATGCGTGTTACCGACCCCAGGGCGCCCTAGCGCGCTTTGTCTAATTAGTCTTTTCATGCCACACATGTTCCTAGTCACTGATTGGCATAATAATATAAAATGGTGTGATGTGCTGCGACATGAATCACAAACACTTTACAAAACTGAGAAAGAAAACATTCCCCTTTGATTTCTAGCAGGGAGGAAACTTTCCTTTGTTTAGGGAAATGCAGTGTATCAAAAGGTCCAAGAGCAATTAGCTTAAGTCATTGATCAGTTGATATTCTCTTGACCAGATGCTTTTCTCCTGGTCGTGTGTGTTCATTTTTTAATATTTACATTCATGGTGTATTTGCTCAAATGTTTCATGGACATGCTATATATGACCAACGAAACATAAGGGTGTGACTCTTCAAGACTACATCACAACAGGTGATTTAAATGTGTTGTTTGATGTAGCAAAGCAAGACAAGATGTGAAAGCCGACAGGTGACCTATAACAGTGCCCATAGAAAAGTGTTGTTTGGTCTAGGAAGCTGCAAACCACAACAAATCTGACAATTGTGCCATGAGCAGATCAACAGTTTCCTCTACACAACAGGTAGTAAAGCACAACGACAACTGGAGAAAGCAGATTTTGAGGAGCGACGGCGTGCAGTGAGGGTCATCAAATCAATCCCCAAAGACAGACTGAAGGGAGTTCCATTGTCCTTTTAAATCTCCAAGCATGAAGGTGCAAGCTTTGAAGGTTCGAATGGATTATCACTCAATCAATCAAATGACTCCTATTAAAGCGCACAGCGGCTTCGAAGGAAGTGTCCTGGCGCTCTAGCAGACAGTAAAGGTGGGCCAAAGTAGATGGAAGCTTACTGGAATCAAATAGCCAGGTTTTAAGCTGCCTCTTGAAGGCTGACAGAGACTCAGCTTACCATAACTTAAAAGGAAGACAGCTCCATAATTTTGCTGTGCGTGGAATAATGGAACTGCCGCCATGACGAGACTTCTGAAATGTTGGAATCGCAGAAGGCGACTATTGTTGGATCGAAGTGCCCTCTTTTGAGTGTACGGAGACAGTTTATTCAACAGGTAAGGTGGGACCTCACCATAATAAACTCTGAAAGCCAACGTCAGAGCTTTGAAGTTGATATGCTATTCCACCGAAAGCCAGTGCAGTTGTCTTAAATGTGGAGAAATATGATGGGGGCTCGGCACTCTCCTGACTAGTCATGCCGCTGCATTTTGAATTTGCTGAAATCTGAGTATCAAATGTGCAGGGAGACCAAGGTAGAGACTGTTAGAGTAGTCCGGACGGGACGTAATTAAAGAACGAACTACTGTTTAGGTAGTCTCTTCAGGAACAAGGTCAAAACAGACGCATGAAATATGTTTAATGTGCGCAGTAAGGGAGAGGGTGGAGTCAAAGATAATAAAGGATTATCTTGTCCCGCACTGTGAGTCAAGGACCACTCGGAGCAGAAGAAGAAGAGGAGAGCATACACTTAGGCAACGTGGAATACCGAATCCTCTTTCCCAGTCCAGAGCAATTAGGATCATATGCGGTTAAGCTCAACTTCCAAACATTACACAAGGAATCAGGAGGGATGGGGTAAAATGTAGTGGAGCTGGAAATCCCACAGCATATGAGGCACATTCTGCAGGCTCCCCTATACTGGAAACTGAAAGGCACTGAGCAGCAGGAGTGGAAAGTTCTCCCCAGCGGTGAACAGGTTTTACTGGATTATCGCGAGCTGAAGAAGATGCCAATCTTAATCTGCAAGATGACACATGTGCAGTTTGTCCCCGATCATTTTGAGAACAGTATCAACAGTACCACAAAGCCACAATCTCATTGCTTCCAGTCAGAGGGGATAAGAGCCCGTGCTGATCAGTTGGTCTTATACGGTAGTCATATCGTGGTGAGGACCTAAGTGTAATGCCATGGACTGAGGGCAGAAAAATACCTTGAGGGGTGACCACATCACATGCAACTGCAGCAGATTGTGGAACCTCTACTCACTATGAGATCAGAGGTATTACATGTCCATGGCATGCACATATCCTCTCCAAATGAGAGAAGCAGCCTTGGTTATGTCCAGCGGATGGCGGAAAGGTTTCCCCAATGTCAGATAGTCTTGCTCCAGCAGCCACTGCAGGTTTTGGGATGTCTTCGGACAAGTTGGAATTCTATACAAAGCACTCTCCAGGATAGGGCCCAATGAAAAATGAGGCAACACTGGAGAGCCTGCATGTGTCAGACAAGCCTGGATGAGAGACAAGCAGAACACAGGGTTTAGTAGCAGCCCCAGGATTTTCAGATCCAGATAACAACCCCACACACACATTACTGGAATCATTTGCTGAATGTCCTGGGCTCCTTATGGAAGAGGAATCGCCCTCTAAGCAATCATGTCTAAAGTACCCCAATAAAAAGCAGATGGTAATTAGGAGGAAGGTGCAACTTTGGGTTGCTGATCAAAAATCAATGTCATCAACAAAGTTTTTGCATTCTGAAGGTGATTCAACACCTGCAATGGTGAATCCACCTTCAAGAGCCTGGGAAAGAAGTACAAGTGATAAAGTGTTGAAGACTATTTTCCCTCTACGTGTGTTTGGAGGTTGCATGAGTGCCCATAGGAGGAGGTGGCAATGAACAACATGGTCTTTGAGATGGGGCAGTCCACGTCATACCCATTTGTGTTCGTTTATATTCAAGATGGCTGGTTGTACAAATCAGCAGTGATTTCAGTTCCTAAGGATCCAATATGTTTTTTGAGAATATTTTCTGTAGTGAGGGTTACCGAAAGGTGATTTTAACTGACAATGTGGTTCAGTTATGTTTTCAGGAAATTGAGAAATTCTTTCTGGAGTGTGGGATTATACACAAAGTGCTCTGTACGACATCAAAATCAATGGGGTGATGACGTGTTCTAATAAAACGCCCAAAGCAAAGCTTCCAGCTAGCCAGATAGCTAATAGTTGGATTGTAAGAAAGAGATACAGCGAGGAACAACAGCCTGCAGGTTCTCCGTACATCACATTATTGCAAAGTATCAACTAATTAGAGAAAAAAATGTAGATTTCAGATTTGCTAAAGGCTGGAAGAGTTGAGTGCTTTAGCCTGCATTGCCCGCCGATGCTCCACTCCAAAAGCACTATTTTCATGCCCCGTGAAGAATAATTGTGATGCTGACTGCATGCCTAGACTACCTTTGTGTTATGTTCTTATCTTTTAGCTTAGAATAATGCTATGTCATATAGAATACTTGCCATGTCATTTTGTCGAATGTATATGTTTGACTGGCAACAGTTACACTGGGATCTGAACTCTGTAAAGCAGATTCATTGGCAATGGCTTGTTTGATAACTTCAAAATCTTCATTACAAGCCAAAGTCCAATTGAAAGTACATTTTTTTTAAGAGTTGACGAATGTTAAAAGACTTTTCTGCAAAATTGGGTACAAATTTAGAGCAGTACTCAGCCATGCCTAAAAAGGACCGAACATCATCTTTAGAAGTAGGAATGGGAGCTTGCGAAATAGCTAACACTAAGGCATGTTTAGGTTTCACACCGTTTTCATCAATGTTATGTCCCAAGTAAGTGACACTCCTCTGAGCAAATTTACACTTAGAGTGTTCGACGGTAAGACCACTGTCCTGTAAGGTATTCAACAATTTTCTCAGCCTAGTTAAATGTTCTTCATCATCATTGCCAAAAACCAGAATCTCATCTTGAAAAAACAAGACTCTTTGTTCCTTACCAAACAACTGAAACATCAAACAAGACAATGGTGTGCATCAAAGGCAATTTTTTTTTTTTAAATTAGGGATCATTCATAGAACAACATCTCTTTATAACCCAAGTGGTAATGGAATGGTGGAAAGATTTAATAGCGTTTTAAAAAATTCAATACAATTATCTTTCAAAAATAATCTTGATTGGTTTACTCAAGTAGGGAAAACTGTATGGAGCTATCATATTACTACTGTTTTTCACCTTTTTTTTTAATGAAGGGTAGGAACCCTCGTACTAAGGCCATTCCCACGTGGTTATTTTGCAACAGTATACAACCTTGGTCTTTAGAGGATGTTTGTTTCTGACTGAAGCCTGCATTCGGTGCCTGAGGCTTGAGCCGGGCAGTTACATTTCTTCTACTCTTCTGCTAAGAGCTGTTTTAAAACTTTTTTACTTTGATTGCACTACCCCCTGCGTCCTTTCCCCCCTGCACTTAGCGCGCGGATTTAACGCGACGCTGATTGTCTTTTCCGATTTTGGGTCAAGACATCTTTTTAAAATTGCAAAAGTAATCCTGATCATCTCTTTACTCACCACACCCAGCGCTCCCTCCCTCAGAGGGTCCGGCCGATCTTGGGGCTGTTCGACCTGGGGTTAGGGCAGAGCTAGTGCGGCAGCCATCTTGGGCAGGGCTTCCTCCCTTGGGGCGAGAGGAAAGACTATAAAAATAAACGGCTATGACTCCGCGCAGCGGACGAGTTCAGCGGGCGCGCCGTCTTCGCGCCGGAGTCAAACCAGAGTCCAGCACGTCTGCGCCAGTCCGCGACAGACCGGGCGCGGGGCGACTCCCCTTAGCCCATTAACACCATCTACTGCTCCTGACCCGGTAAGACACCGTGTAAATTATTCGAAACAGGAGCTTCTCGCTCTATGTCCAGAAACGAATAAGGGCGGTGATCATCACTATCCAGCTGTCTACCTATTTCATGTGAATACTGTAACTACACTTTCTCTGCACCCAAAAGTAAGACTCGGTTCTCAGCAAAACCAAATATGATACTACTCAATTGTAGATCAATGAAAAAACATACATTGGAAATATATGACCTAATAACGAATAACAATCTCGATGTCTTATTTTTAACTGAAACATGGTTGGATGATGAGTCTGCCCCAGATGCGCTAGAAGCCATCCCCCCTGGCTACTGCCTACTGCATCTTGACAGATATAAAAAAAGAGGGGGAGGGATAGCCATAATTCATAAAACTGAGTTACAATGCACTCTTACTAAAGCTAATATATTGCACAGTTAAAGTGGCCAATTTACCATCAACTATGGACCGAGAGACATCATTAACGGCCTGTTAATATATCGCCCTCCTGGAGCAGTTGGACAATTCGAAAACAATCTTTTTGAGTACATAACGCAACCAGCTCTACGCTATAAAAAGTTCATAATCCTAGGGGACTTAAATCTTCATTTTGAGGATAGGGAGTGCAAAGATGCTCAAGAGATGGCCACGGCATTGGCATCGTTGGGATTGAGCCTTCAATCGACTGCTCCATCCCACCAACATGGCCATCTCCTAGACCCCATTTTCGCCAACTGGGAAGGCATCACCACCTTTCCTCCGGTAAAAATCATCTGGTCTGATCACTTTGTTATTCCATTTCTAATACATAATACTCTCATAAATAACAATACCTTTAAACCCCCTTTTCTTAAACATAGAAACTGGAAGAAATTTGATCATGAAACCTTTAGACTTGCTCTCCTAGAAAACCCTCCCCTGCGAAGCAATTCCCTCCAAGAGGCCTATGAAAACTATGAAAACTGGCTGTCCAATGCCTTAGATAAAATAGCCCCCTGGACATCTAAGCCTCCTGTCAGGCAGTCAAAAACTGCGCCATGGTTCTCTGAAAAATTAAAACTAGCCAAAGCCAGATGTAAAACGCTAGAGCGCAATTGGAGAAAGCACTATAATCCAGCAGACAAAACACTTTATAAGACTGAACTTCACAAATACCATAAATTAGTGAGATTGGAAAAAAGCTGCCACCTCAAAAACAGAATTGCCTCAGCGGATAATCCTACTAAAGAATTATTCTCAATCTATAGAGAACTTACCATTCCTACTAGACTGGAAGCTCAGGATACATATTCGAAGGAGATATGTGACTCCATTGCTGATTTTTTTGTCAACAAGATTGACAAAATCCATGCCACCTTTACAAAAGAGGAGTCCAGATCTAGCGAATCGACAGAAGTTAACAATTGCAACACGAGGACCTGTGATCTTACGTGTTTTATCACCCCGGAGAAACAAGAACTACTCAGCATTGTTAACAGCATACAATCTGGTTCCCCGAGTGACGTATGCCCACCGACTCGCTGCAGAGGAGTCATGGAGTCTACGGTCATCAACCACATCCACAAAATTGTATCCCTGTCCTTCGAGGAATGTAAGGTATTAGATACCTGGAAAATCGCCCAAGTTATCCCCTTAAAAAAAAAGGCTAACATCCATATCTCCCAACTCCAGAATCTTCGCCCCATATCCCTCCTCCCTTTCTGTGCCAAGATTATGGAGAAAGTAGTGAACATACAGCTCATGAGCTATCTTAAAGATCACTCGCTCTTACACCCTACTCAATCTGGGTTTAGAGCCGGATACTCTACTGAGTCAGCCCTACTTTTCTCCACAGAGAGTCTTAGGCGCATAGCGGATGAGGGAGAGACAGCAGCGTTGATATTATTAGATCTAAGTGCAGCCTTTGATACCGTACTGCACTCAACTCTGCTGTCTCGGCTATCTGGAATGGGAGTTAGGGGGCCAGCCCTTGCGTGGTTGGAGTCTTTTCTGACCAACAGAAACTTTCAGCTACACTGCCCCCCCTTCAAGTCTTCTCTGAGAAATGCGAGCCATGGGGTCCCTCAGGGCTCAAGTTTGAGCCCTACCCTAATTAATATCTATATGGAGCCCCTGGCTCGCATAGTAGAGACTTATGGGGTGGGCATTGTTAGCTACGCTGATGACACCCAGCTGATGTTCAAACTCACACCCGACCACAGGGAGGATGCCACCAATTTCTCCAACTGCCTCTCTTCCGTGGCAGCTTGGATGAATAACAACTGCCTCCGCCTCAATGGCGACAAAACTGAGCTGATGGTGGTGGGAAAATCCTCCTCCGCATGGTCCTACATGTGGTGGCCAACGGAACTAGGCAGTCTACCCTGCCCTGTGGCTTCGGTGCGGAACTTGGGCATAACGTTGGATTCCAACCTGTCATATAAATCTCATGTGAACAAAGTCACAGCAAGATGCTTTAGCATACTGAGGGTTCTTCGGAAGGTCCTTGATCTTCTTCCCTTGGACTCAAGAAAGACAATTGTGCATGCCCTAGTCACCCCCCATCTGGACTATGGGAACGCCTTGTTATTGGGTCTGAGCAAGAAGAGCATACACCAGCTCCAATGTGCACAAAACGCCGCTGCGCGCCTTGTGCTCAAGCTACCTCGTAGAGCCTCAGGGAAAATGACCTTAACTAGACTCCATTGGCTCCCCATCAAGGAGCGAATTAAATTCAAGGCCCTGTGCTTCGCCCACCGCATCGCCCATGGAACTGGCCCAGACTATCTTCACAGTCTACTTACAATACATCGCCCTACCCGGAATCTTAGATCCGCGGGTACGATGATGTTTAAAATTCCTAAAATAACCAGAGCGAAGATGGGCGGCTCCTCGTTCAGATACCTGGCTGCCAAAGGTTGGAACGAACTCCCCATCGAGATGTGCATGGAACCTTCTGAAACAAGATTCCGAGGAAAATTGAAAACTCTCCTCTTCCCCCGCATCTGATCCCCCTCTCTCCCCCCTGGCCCTGTTCTTCTTCCCCTGTATTCACTCCTCCAGGTTCCTTTGCAGTTTTCATCGCGGGGACACTCTGTTTTGAGTAACCAGGCGCTCTACAAATGGCTTCTATTCTATTCTATTCTATAAGCCTTTCAGCTGTGCACCCCTAAAAGGCAGCTGAGATCTGCCAACACCTGTCTCCTGCCGGTACCTCGCACGAGAACAGCAACCTGGGGAGACAGACGTTTCCTGGTTGCTGCGCCCAAGCTTTGGAACCTTTTGCCACTCACGATTAAAACTGCCCCCAATCTGATGAGCTTTCGTAGGCTCCTAAAGACATGGTTGTTCAACCAGTAAGCTTGCTGTCCGGTCCCTCTGGCCTTCACATGCGCCGAGACACCTTCGGGTATTTGTATGCGCAATAAAAATATCGAAAAATAAATAAATAAAAATAAAATAAATTTGTTCACATATGGAACAAGTGCATAACAGAAGCAAAATTTATGATGACAATAAACATAGTACCAAGGAGGTTTCAATTAATGTTGGAGATTGGGTACGAATTAAGAAACCGGGTTGGTCTCGTAAAGGTGAATCAACATTTTATGAACCTACACAAGTGATTGTAGTATTGCTTAATGCAGTTAAGGTTAACGATGGCAAAGTTTAGATTTGTCAAGAGTTGCTAAGTGTAAACCATCTGCAGAGTCTTTACCGACTGTGCCAGGATCTTTAACCCCTTCCATGCTCATGACGAGCTCAGCTCGTCATGAGGCACAGTTGAGCTGTGCTGATGACGAGCTGAGCTCGTCATGACACCAGCAAAATGGAAATTTCCAGCACAGGGGAAAAATAACCACAGCAGCGATGTGGTTAAATAGTCAAAATTGGTTGCCTGAGGATTTTAACATCAGTGATTCTCAAGTTTCTTATGAATCTGAGGAAGGGAATATTGATAATAATTTAGTTAATAGTGAAGTTGATGTTAATAACACTTCTTCATTACAGGACTTTTCTGATGAGTCTAATACTCTTCGTCATTCATCAAGAAGAAGGACGGTTTCTTTATGGTTGAAAGATTATATTGTTAACAATAAATAAATTGTGTTGGTTGTTTTTTTTTAAGGAAAAAAAGAGAAGATGTAAATAATTGCGTTACTTATTTTTTTTATTTTTTGCGAAAAAAAAGGAAGATGTGTTATGTTCTTATCTTTTGGCTTAGAATAATGCTAAGTCATATAGAATACTTGCCATGTCATTTTGTATAATGTATATGTTTGACTGGCAACAGTTACACTGGGATCTGAACTGCTTGGATGCAACTTGACGTACTTCATTTCATTAAAGAATGTTTAAATTAATTATACAGTGTCCTTCTTAACAGTTTGTCATCATCTCCTACACAACAGGAGCAGGAAAATTATATTGATGAGGTTTTTTTCTGGGTGCACAGACATAATATTGAGTCCAAAATATCGATTGGACATAATATCGAGTTTTTATTATAGACTGGACAAAATATCGACAGGACAGAATATAGATAACAAAAATATCGTTTTTAAGGTAAGTGAAGTAATATCGACTGTTAAAAATATAGATAGTTAAAATATCGAAGTATATAATATAGATAGTTAAAAATATCGATTTTTTTAATAATATATAATTTTTTAAAGTGTATTTTTATGTTATAATATGTGTGAAAAGTGTGTATTTATGTTATAAATAATTTTATTTAATGAATTTTGTTTTTATAATTATTGCGCAATTTAATTCTGTAGCGGGTTGTGGGTTTATAGGGGAATAGGGTGGGAAGTAATTTAATTATAATTAATTAAATATGTAAATTTATTTATTGATAGTAATTTGTAATTAATTGTTAATTGATTTATATGTGTTAATTAATTTAATTGTAATTGGAAAATAATTATTATTAATTGAATAATTGGTAATTATGTAAATTTTACTAATTTAATTCTGTAGCGGGTTGTCGGTTTATAGGGGAATAGGGTGGGAAGTAATTTAATTATAATTAATTAACTATGTAAATTTATTTATTGATAGTAATTAGTAATTAATTGTTAATTAATTTATATTTGTTAATTAATTTAATTATAATTGTTAATTAATTTTTTTAATTGATTAATTGGTTAATTATGTAAATTTTACTAATTTAATTTCTGTAGCGGGTTGTGGGTTTATAGGGGAATAGGGTGGGAAGTAATTTATTAATAATTAATTAAATAATAAAATTAATAAAATGTATTTATTTGGAAATAATTGTAAAATAATTTTTAATTATTAAATATTTAATTGTTAATATTTAATTAGTTTGTATTAATGGCGGATTAATGGATCTGATCCGAAGCGGCCGCTCCCCCCACGCTCCCTCACTGGCCATTGACTTGACCACGCTGGTGTCTGGTATCGTGTGCATTTCAGCCTATTTAGCGCTCCTCACCAGATTATAGCGCCGAGCATCGCGCTGCAATCACCCTTAATAGCGCGAGTTTGCTGTTGTCTGTAATTGCTGCATTTGACTATTGTACATTGTGCGCTGGGTCTCTGAATGCTTGTCTGTAATTGCTGCATTTGGCTATTGTACATTGGGCGCTGGGTCTTTGAATGCTTAATTTCTAAGCTATCTGTACTACTTTGATAATATTTCCCTGCTGTTGCTCGGACCCAATCCTCCTGCCCCCCGTTTCTTGACTTTCTATCCCGCCCTCCATTTCCCTGTTGTTCATTCCCCTGGCCCACCTACCCTCCTCGCTACCGCCTCCCTGCTGCCCCTCCCACGCTCCGCCCCCCCCTCTCTCCATTTATGACCAATGACCCAACGCGCAGCGTCCACGCGCTTCGGCCGCGCCGAAGGTGCGCCAAAGGTAAGCCCGTCTACGCCCGTCCGCGCCTGGACCGCGCCCAGCGCCAGAGCCCCTGGTCCTCGTAATGTCCTACCCTCCCGCATTACGTACGATGCCACCACCCTCCTAGCCCTTAACACCGGCCGTTCCCCCAACTGCGTCCTAGCCGCCCCCGGACACACCCATGGCCCCTTTTCCTGCAACTCCTGCAAGTTCGACGGCACCAAGAACAACTCCTCATCTACGCACACACAACAGTTATCCGACCCCAACCACTTACAATGCATCCTGCTCAACACCCGCTCGGTCCACAGGCATGCCATTGACCTCTGGAATCTACTAAACACCATCTCTCCGGACGTCGCCTTCCTAACAGAAACATGGATGAACGCCTCATCAGCCCCAGACATCACCATTGCCATCCCGGAAGGCTATAAGATCATCCGTAAGGACCGCATCAAGCAAACAGGAGGAGGCATCGCTATCGTCCACAAGAAATCCATCCGCATCTCAACCAGCTCAGACGTCAATCTCGCCAACTCTGAACACCTTCACTTCCAGATCCACACCGACCCCAAGACCACACTCAGAGGCACCCTCCTTTACAGGCCACCAGGACCCCGCGCACAATTCAGTGAAGATATCACGGACTTCATCACCCCACACGCGCTCCCCTCCGAGGATTACATCCTTCTGGGAGACCTCAACTTTCACCTTGAAAAGAACAACGACCGCAACACCACCACCCTTTTGGACAACCTCGTCAACCTCGGACTTAAACAACTTGTCACTACCCCCACCCACATCGCAGGTCACACACTAGACCCTATCTTCACCTCCAGCAAACATGTCTCCTTCAGCCACACCACAGCTCTCCTTTGGACGGACCACAGCTGCGTTCACTTTACCTACAACAAGCCCACACCCAACAACCACCCCCAACCCACTCTGCAAAGAAACTGGAACAAAATCACCATCGACCAGATCTCCTCATCGCTTCTTCAAAACCCCCCTACCCACTCCTCAAACCCAGACCAAGCAGCCACCAACCTCTCCCAATGGCTATCCAACAGCGCCGACATCCTAGCACCACTGAAAAAAAGACAAATCAAACTAGGCAGCAAGAAGGCCTCCTGGTTCAACGATGATCTTAAGAAATCAAAGAAACTCTGTCGCTCCCTTGAGAAGGCCTGGAAAAAAGACCCAACCACCAGCACCAAGGACGCCTTCAAAAACGCCACCCGCATACACCACCGACTGATCCGGAATGCCAAGAAAGCCGCCTTCAAGGACCGACTAGATAACAACGCCCACAACAGCAAGGAATTATTCAACATCGTCAAGGAATTCACCAACCCCTCAGCCAACTCCAACGACATCACCCCCTCTCAAGCCCTCTGCGAATCCCTAGCCTCATTCTTCCACAACAAAATTGCAGACATCCACAACAGCTTCGACAACCAACCCGAAGACCAACCCACCCAACCCCCTGCAGGACCCCCACCCCCCCTGAACATCCTCAATGACTGGAAGCCAATCTCCACCGAGGACACCATCCGTCTGATGAACTCTATCCACTCAGGATCCCCCACAGACCCATGCCCTCACCACATCTTCAACAAAGCAGACTCCATCATAGCACCGCACCTCCGACACGTCATCAATTGCTCCCTCAACTCCGCAACCTTCCCGGAAAGCTGGAAACATGCCGAACTCAGCGCCCTCCTGAAGAAACCCACAGCTGACCCCACCGAACTCAAAAACTACCGCCCTATCTCACTCCTTCCATTCCCGGCCAAAGTCATTGAGAAAGCGGTCAACAACCAGCTCGCCGCATTCCTCGAAACCAACAAATCCCTCGACTCCTCACAATCTGGCTTCCGAGCCAAGCACAGCACTGAAACCGCCCTCATCGCAGCAACAGACGACATTCGAACTCTACTGGAAAATGGAGACACAGTCGCCCTCATCCTCCTCGACCTCTCCGCAGCCTTCGACACGGTCTGTCATAGCACCCTTTTACAACGCCTCAGAAACGTCGGAATCCAAGGAAAAGCACTGGAATGGATCACCTCGTTCCTTACCGGAAGAACCCAGAGAGTCCGCCTCCCACCATTCCACTCAGAGGCCACTGAAGTCATCTGCGGCGTACCACAAGGATCTTCACTCAGCCCCACCCTCTTCAACGTATACATGAGCCCCCTCGCGGTCATCGCACGCCAACACAACCTCAACATCATCTCCTACGCCGACGACACTCAACTAATCCTATCACTCACCAGAGACCCTAACACTGCCAAAACCAACCTGCATGAAGGAATGAAAGAAGTAGCCGAATGGATGAAGCACAGCCGTCTGAAACTGAACTCAGACAAAACAGAAGTCCTCATCCTAGGAACCTCCCCCTCCGCCTGGGACGACTCTTGGTGGCCAGAGGCCCTTGGAAAAGCACCCATCCCGACGGACCACGCACGGAACCTGGGCGTCATCCTGGATTCCTCCCTCTCGATGAACAGACAAGTCAACGCCGTTTCTTCATCTTGCTTCAACATTCTTCGCATGCTCAAAAAAACATTTCGCTGGATCCCCACCGAAACTAGAAAAACAGTCACCCACGCTCTGGTCACGAGCCGTCTGGACTACGGAAACACCCTCTACGCCGGTACCACCGCAAAACTCCAGAAAAAACTCCAACGCATCCAGAACGCTTCAGCCAGGCTCATATTAGACATCCCGCGTAAAGATCACATCTCTGGTCACCTGAAAAACCTCCACTGGCTCCCCGTCAATAAGAGGATTACTTTCCGGCTCCTAACCCACGCACACAAAGCACTCTACGAAATCGGATCCGAATGCCTCAACACAAGACTGTCCTTCTACACCCCCGCCCGCCAGCTACGATCCGCCAACCAAGCCCTTGCCACTGTACCTCGCATCAACAAAACCACCATGGGAGGTAGATCCTTCTCCTACCTGGCAGCTAAAACCTGGAACTCACTTCCCACTCACCTTCGCCTTACTCAGAACCACCTAGCATTCAGAAAGCAACTTAAAACGTGGATATTCGACAAGTAATTCCCCACCTCTCTCATAGCGCCTTGAGACCCTCTGGGTATGTAGCGCGCTATATAAATTTTTGACTTGACTTGACATTGTTAATTAGTAATTTTAAAATATTAATTATTATATCAGATAACATTTTTATTTATTTTTAATTAATTATTAATAGATATTCATTTTTATATTTTTGAATAATATATGAAATATTTACTTTCCCTAATGTTGTATTCTCTGGAGTGGGAATAGTAATGTTAACCCCTACGCTATCCAACGCTTTCCCTACTGTTGCACTCTTTGGAGTGGGAATAGTAATGTTAACCCCTACGCTATCCAACACTTTCCCTACTGTTGCACCCACTGGAGTTGGAATAGTATTTTTAACCCCTACGCTATCCAACACTTTCCCTACTGTTGCACCCACTGGAGTGGGAATAGTAATTTTAACCCGTACGCTATCCAGCGCTTTCCCTACTGTTGCACCCACTGGAGTGGGAATAGTAATTTTAACCCCTACGCTATCCAACGCTTTCCCTACTGTTGCACTCTTTGGAGTAGGAATAGTAATTTTTACCCCTAAGCTTTCCAACGCTTTCCCTACTGTTGCACCCACTGGAGTGGGAATAGTAATTTTTACCCCTACGATATCCAATGCTTTCTCCACTGTTGCACTCTTTGGAGTGGGAATAGTCATTTTTACCCTAACGCTATCCAACGCTTTCCCTACTGTTGCACTCTTTGGAGTGGGAATAGTAATTTTTACCCTTACGCTATCCAACGCTTTCCCCACTGTTGCACCCACTGGAGTGGGAATAGTAATTTTAACCCCTACGCTATCCAACGCTTACCCTATGTTTGCACTATTTGGAGTTGGAATAGTAATTTTTACACTTTTGTTATTGTACTTTAATAATATCGGCTAATATTTAATTATATTTTGTTACTATATATGTATGTTTTAAGAAATATGAATTACATTTTTTTTATTTTTTACTTTCATTAATTATTTAATTATTATAAGTTAATTTAGGTATTTTTAAGTATATTTTAGTAATTAATTTTTAATATTAATTTACTTTAACATTGTTTTTAGTAAAGTCGATAATTTTTCAAACTATATTTTTGTAAACGATATCTTTAACTTGATATTTTTGTACTTACCTGTTTGTAGATAGAAACTCGATATTTTGTCAGTCGATATTTTGTCAACGATATTCTTGATGGTCGATATTCTGTCTCTCGATATTATTTCAGTGATCCTTTTTTCTGTTCATAAAGTAGTGGGCTGGACAATTTGGGGCTTTTCAGAAAAGGACTGGCGTAGGACAGACTGAAGTGATAAAACACTATGGGGCGGATTTAGATGTTGGTCTGGGTTGCCTCCAACCAGCACCGTCTCGCTGTATGAACCGCCCCACCACAGGTCAGCAGTTCTGCATGCCAAATAAGGATGCGCCCAAATGGGGCCTTCTGCTGTGAGTGGAAAGCACCTGCAGCACAAGCTCCCTTTGAGAAACAGGAGTTTGTGAAAATCCCTGCTCTTACGTTGTTGGTAGACCTAGGAATGCAATCAGAAAGGAGCTCAGAGGGAAAAGACGGGTACCTACAGGATAGCCCTCCACTCAATTAGATTCAATAACAAAAAATCCCTGTACCCTGGATTTTAGTTAGCAACCGTCTAGTCGACATGAGAACCAAAACTGCTGGACCACTGCTTTGATTCCAACAACACCCCCTCTCAATCTATGGTTAGGTGTACGTTCTCTAATGTCATACTATCCATACCAAACCACTGTTTGTAACTGTAAGTAGGAGCCTCCGGGAAGGATTCAACTCGACACATTCATTGATGTCTGTCCCACTGAAACAGTCCACACATCCACACTCAAACCATAGAAAGATGAAAAAATGTGTGGCGGAGAGGAAGGCACCTCACGGGCAACAACCCTCTGGGATCTTGGCAGATATTACCAATACTCAGCCCCCTTTCTCATCATCGGTTGCCATTCCTTTTCCAAGAAGAGAACAGTGTCAAAGCAAAAATTGTGCAAACAGAAAGGTGCTAAGCAGGAAGCTCAGGAAAATCACTACCTGATGTGACAAACAAAGAGAAGTGAAGTTTAAAATCAACAGAGACACCAATTGTACAACTTTTATTACTAACTCAGGTGTGTACTGGTGAGTTAAAAAGGCTGGTAGCTTACTGTTGCATACCACTACCTGTAACCGACATGTTTCACTGCCCGGTAGACTTTATGGCAGATTCATCAGGGTTCACCACTCTGTCACCACACCAGTGTTGGACATCTTTAAATAGGAAACAACAACCAGCTATGTCCTCCCATACTAGCTGGTCAGGACAATTCTCCGCCCTGTTGTAGATTGTTATATCAATCGTAAAGTTAGGAACCAGGACCGTATCTCATCCCAGGCCTTCCTCTCCGCCACACATTTTTTCATCTTTCTATGGTTTGAGTGTGGATGTGTGGACTGTTTCAGTGGGACAGACATCAATGAATGTGTTGAGTTGAATCCTTCCCGGAGTCTCCTACTTACAGTTACAAACAGTGGTTTGGTATGGATAGTATGACATTAGAGAACGTACACCTAACCATAAATTGAGAGGGGGTGTTGTTGGAATCAAAGCAGTGTTACAGCTGTTTTGGTTCTCATGTCAACTAGACGGTTGCTAACTAAAATCCAGGGTACAGGGATTTTTTGTTATTGAGACCTAGGAATGCGCCAGAATGTTACCTACAGAGGAGAAATGTCTTTATTTATGCCTGCTTATTACTTCCTCTTTCTTTGTGTGCTGCAAAATGCAGCTCACAAAGAAAGAGGAAAATTTCTTAGGGGATTGTTTTTGTGGAGGAAGGTGTCCATTCTTGCACGAAAAGGAACTTCCAGACAATGGAGGCACTTGCACCAAAACGGCACCAGCGCAGGGTCAAAGGCTGGGATTTGCCCAAATCTTTTAAATCCAGCGCATCCCTGCCCTTTCCATGCCATGCAGTGCATCAAGCTAACTTGCTGCACTGCGTGACTTGGCATAAATATAGCCCTTAATCTGATGCTAAAGTTAGACAATGTGATGTTTGTGTGATGAAAAAAAAAATATTCTTCCAATATACATGAAGACATGTCCACTCTGTAACTTTGCAAAAGTTACAGAGTGCACATAGTATCCCCTTATACAATCTTGCCAACCCACATGAAAGCTGCTTTGGTTCTAACAGACTGAAACTCCAAGTGGCTGGAGGTCAACTTTGAGGAATCACCAGCCATCAACTTTCTATCTGAAGTGGTCAGCAAGGGAGGTTTGCTTGACATCCATTTACTAACGGTTAAGTAGAAATGGTTTCTGGTGAAATTAAGGACTTTCTCACATTTTACCAAATTAATCAAATTTTCAAGGTTGTATGATTCTTTTGCACGATTGCCTAAAATCATTGCAAACCATACGTTCATCCTCGTCTACAGGATTGGCAATATTATTTTGTGTTTACATGTTAGGTTTATCAGTCAAATATGTCACCTTTTAATTATTCAAGGGTAAGGATGTGTTATATTTTTTAATGTTGTCCCTTTCATGTTGTGTGTGCTTCTGCTTTAGAACTGTAGGGGAATTCTGCATGGAGCAGTTGAGAGGGTTGATGAAGGAGATTAGTACCAATTGGGAATACTGGGCATTCCTGTAAGGAGAGATCAGACAGTGGATGTATATGGATCCTATGTTCACAATTTAAGCTTGCACGTTATCTTACCTGGCTCAGAACGTACTCCTTTCGCATGCACATTTTAGGCAAACAGGGGATGCTAGAATCTACGGGCCTTATTTATGAAGGCCTTGCGCCACCGGTGCGTGTCTTTTTCCCATTTTAAAAGTCACGTAAAAGTCGCGCAAGACCTTCATAAATAAGGCCCTACGATTGCAGCCAGTTTCCTCACGCCACATAACAGATATTGCAAATTAATGACCCCAGAAAGGGAATTACAGGTGGACTCGCTTTTAACAGCTCCATTTCCATGTGTGGTTCTATCTTCTGGGACAAAGAATGCTCCCTAATCCCAACCCATTTACCAACTGCCCTGAGCAGATGGTATATTGTTTCAGGATGATTGCTGCAAACTTCCTACACACATTAGGAAGTGGTGTTTACACAAGGTTTTAAAACATTGGTCGGGTCTGCCAGTGGAGGCCGGTGTGGGTGCACTTGCACCTAAATTGTTGGTAACATGGTGCACAGCCTGCCATTGTGGGTCGGTGTGTGGACTTGCACATGTGATGTTTTAAAACCTGTATCCAGTCCACCATTGCATGCTGGGGGGCGCATTTGTATCAATGGTGTCCCTGAATATGTGTTTGGACAGTCATTGCAGGCCATTGCAGGTTGGGGTGTGCACTTGCGCCAATTGGGTTTAGGAAAAAGTGTCCAGCTTGTTATTGCAGGTTGGTGGGTGCACTGGCACTGATGGTGTCCCTAAATACGTGTCCGGACTTCCATTGCAGGCTGGTGTGCACTCTGTACCAATAGTGTCTCTAAATCCGTGTTCAGCCTGCCATTGCAGGCGGGTGTGTGAGTTACAGCGAGGGGGTCAGTGGAAATGCCACTATTAGAACGTGAGCTTTTCTCTGCTCTAAAACTCTTTGGTGTGCACATATGGGCATTGCCCAGCGACAGCTATAAAACACTGGGCATGCAACTGGAACAACATACCTCTGCTATTTGTGGGCCTGGATGGAGAAATTTGAGGAAGACATTTTGACACTTGCCTCTCGAGCCAGATCATGGCCCCACTAAAGATTAAGCTCTACATTCCACAGACTCCTGTCAGACAGGACTGACATTTAGGGGAGACACCCCTAAATTCAAAGGCATACTGTAGTATAACTACTGGGGCCATCCTTCAGCAGGGCAGAGTTACGCTTGTAGGGATGTGGGACCTGAGCACCTGGAACTATGTGGTGCATGCTGCCAGAGTAATCTGATGTGCAGAAGGAGGATTACTGCCATTTAAAGGAACTGGGTGCCCTTCCTAAATTGTGGCTGGCCTGGGTCAACTACCTGCTACTGTGTGGCACCCTGTAGTGTGGTCCCCTAGGGCTTGTTGAGCATACCCCCTGTTCTTTCGGAGGTCTTAGGGACATCAAAGATCCTCTACAAAGAACCCACACTATATACCTGTGACACCTGGAAAGCTATGCCCTCTCAGGTGCCCACATCATCTGCTGGAATCCAACTGGTAGTACGGCATGGGTGTGGAATTAGTGTGCCTGGGGACCAGATCGCCTTGTGTGGAGCCCCGAAGTCTTGCACGATCGAAGGCGTGTAACCCCCGGACCATGGGGGCCTTGGCACGCATACGCGTCTTGTTGGAAGTGAGCGGATTCACTGGTTGCGGGATCCAGCGTGGCCCGCTTCGTCTTTCGTGCTGCAGCTCTCTCGTGTAACATGCCTACTGCATGCTAATTGGGTGTGGTGTCTGATTCACAGTTTGTGATTCTCTGCAGTGGGGGCAAGCATAGTAGTGCCTCAATCTATCTTGTGAAGCAGTGCTGAACTTGTGCCTGTGTGTCTGTGATCAGAACTGTCTGGTGCGACCAATATCAATGTGCACCAGATGTTGTGCCTCATTTTCAGGCGGTACGGAATATGATATTATTCTTTTTGTGTGACTGGACTGGTCTGGTGTGAGTTATATCATCATGCACAAGAAGTTGTGCCCGGATTGCCTTGTGCAACCAATATCAACGTGCACAGGCTGTTGTGCCTCATTTCTTCGGAGGTGCTGATTTTGCAACTCTTCCCTGTGTGTGACTGAGACAGTCTGGTGCTACCCATATCATCTGGCACCAGACATTCTGTCCGGATTGCTTGGTTGCATCTCAACATGTACCTGACGGGAAGCCTCTCCTTCTCAGAGGAAGGACCGCCTCCCCTGCTTCATTCTCCATTGCTTGATTGTTTCCTTTCTTGCCCTTAGCATAGCGGACCAACTGCTCTCTCCTCACCCGGCTTTCCCCGACTACATCATGTCGCCAGATAGTATTGCTAGGCTAGGGCATGGGCGGTGAGAGGGATTGACTTGGCTGGAGGAACCCTTCCGAGAACGATCGGAAGTGGGGCAAGAGACTGGGTTACCACCTGTGCTCTGCAGCACTGGGCTGGTGCCAGAGGGCTCTTGTGGACTCCTTTGGTGTAACCAACTATTGCCCTCAGCCTGTTCCTGCTCCAAATCCTGTGGGTGAACTTCTCGAGTGGCTGCCAAACCCTTTTTGGAAACTGCCTTTAAAATAATCGTGCTACCTACCCTGACCTGCTTCCCTGGGACCCTGATTAAGAGTGACTTCGGTCTTGTGTGGCCTAGTGCCCAGGAGGGAGGACAGAGTGTCTCCAATCATGGGATGTAGGATACTTGGGGTACGTTGGAGGATGGGTTGATGCTCAGGGACATGGGGTCTGCAGCATGTTACCAATTGACCTGCTGGTTATCATTTGTGCCGCATTAGGGTGCTGGGTGCTTATATGTTCGAGTGTGTTCCCTATGGAACCGCCTGATATCCAATGCACTGCTTAGCGGTGCAGAGTGAGTGTTTGTGTTTGGGAGTGAAGGTGAACCACCTGTGATTCTCAACACTGGCTGGCAGTTTGCCTTCATGCTGATTTCTTGATAGGAAAGCATTAGGTTTGACATTGGGTTAACCTGTGTGGCCTCAGCCCATGGTGCTGCTAAAAGTGGTATAATTCTGTCTATGTACATATTTCTGATATTGTTGGGACCTGGGGTGCACCCTCTAACTCTATGGTATTGACTTACAATATTTGCTACGGTAGGCCTGGGATGGACAACCTGTTGCCCCGTATAAGTGTGCTGGGGGGAGGGGGATAGAATCTTTACCAAGTGTGCATATTGATGATGACATTCAAACACAGTTGGGCCAAGCACTGCTAGACATAATTCCAATTTGATTTATGCCCAGAAGTATATGATGTTCATGCTATGTTAATTGTTATGTGTGTGTTGAATACAAACATTACTTACATACATAGGGGTATATGTTATGTTATGTTATGTTATGTTATTTTATGTTATGTTATGTTATGTTATGTTAACACCACCAACTGATTCACGCCACCAAGAAAACTGCATTCAAGGAACGACTGGACAACAACGCACACAACAGCAAGGAACTCTTCAGCATCGTCAAAGAGCTCTCCAACCCCAACGCCGGAAACAACGACATCACCCCGTCACAAGACCTCTGCAACTCCCTCGCCTCCTACTTCTACAACAAGATCGCGGACATACACAACAGCTTCAGCACTCAACCGACGCACGCCACGACCGAACCACCGCCCCCCACCACCACCCTCCGCGCCTGGACCCCAATCAGCACCGAAGACACCGTCCGCACGATGAACTCCATCCACTCCAGATCTCCGACCGACCCCTGCCCTCACCACGTCTTCAACAAGGCCGACGCTGTCATCGCACCCCACCTGCGGGACATCATCAACACCTCCTTCGACACCGCTACCTTCCCGGAGAGCTGGAAGCACGCCGAACTCAGCGCTCTACTAAAGAAGCCTTCATCCGACCCCACCGACCTCAAGAACTACCGCCCCATCTCGCTGCTCCCGTTTCCTGCAAAAGTCATCAAGAAGACCGTCAACAAGCAGCTGGCCGCCTTCCTCGAGACGAACGGATCCCTCGACCTCTCGCAGTCTGGCTTCCGGGCCAACCACAGCACCGAGACCGCCCTGATCGCAGCCACCGATGACATCCGAGCCCTGCTCGACAACGAAGAAACAGCGGCCCTCATCCTCCTAGACCTCTCCGCGGCTTTCGACACTGTCTGCCACCGTACCCTAGTGCAGCGCCTCAGCAACGTCGGAATCCAGGAGAAGGCACTGGAATGGATCATCTCCTTCCTCGCCGGAAGGACACAGAGGGTCCGCCTCCCCCCGTTCAGATCAGAAGCCACCGAAGTCATCTGCGGCGTCCCTCAAGGCTCCTCGCTCAGTCCAACCCTCTTCAACGTCTACATGAGCCCCCTCGCAGCCATCGCACGCCAACACAACCTCAACATCATCTCCTACGCCGACGACCCCCAACTGATCCTCTCCCTCACCAACGACCCCGCCACCGCCAGAGCCAACCTACATGAAGGGATGACAGACGTAGCCAAGTGGATGATGAACAGCCGCCTGAAACTGAACTCGGACAAGACGGAAGTCCTCATCCTGGGATCTTCACCCTCTGCCTGGGACGACTCCTGGTGGCCCCCCGCCCTGGGCAGCGCGCCCAAACCAACAGACCACACACGCAACCTGGGCTTCATCCTGGACTCCTCCCTCTCCATGACCAGACAAATCAACGCCGTCTCCTCGTCGTGCTTCAACATCCTGCGCATGCTACGCAAGATCTTCCGGTGGATCCCCACCGAGACCGGGAAGACGGTCACCCAGGCCCTCGTCACCAGCCGTCTGGACTACGGCAACTCCCTCTACTCCGGTACCACCGCCAAACTCCAGAAGAGACTCCAGCGGATCCAGAACGCCTCAGCACGACTCATCCTGGACATCCCCTGTCGCAGCCACATCTCCGGACACATGAGAGACCTGCACTGGCTCGCGGTCAACAAGAGAATCACCTTCCGTCTCCTCACCCACGCACACAAAGTCCTACATAACCTAGGCCCAGGATACCTCAACAGCCGCCTCAACTTCTACGCTCCCACACGCCAGCTTCGATCGACCGGCCACGCCCTCGCCACCGTCCCCCGCTTCCGAAGAGCCACCAGAGGGGGAAGGTCCTTCTCCTACCTGGCCGCCAAGACTTGGAACTCCCTCCCGACCCACCTCCGCCTGACCCAGGACCACCTCGCCTTCAGGAAGAAGCTCAAGACCTGGCTGTTCGAGCAGTAGCGGACCCCCCCCCCTCCCCTAGCGCCTTGAGACCCTTCGGGTGAGTAGTGCGCTATATAAATGCTCTGATTGATTGATTGATTGATTGATTAATAAAAAAATTAAAGCGCTCTGCTACCCAGGAGTGTCCTGGCGCTGTGCACTACCATCTGAGACAAAGCTGTGACCAACATAATTGGCAGGAGCGGTTTATCTGAAAAGCCAGGTTTTCAGTCCCTTATGAAACAAAAGCAGTTCTGTCGAGCTCCTTAAGGAAAAAGGAAGTTTATTCCATGCCTTAGCAGCACAGTAGCCAAAACTCCTTCCAACCTAGCTCTATTTCGCCACACGGAGAAGAGAGACTAGTTTGGCTTGCGTGGACCGAAGGGCCCTTCCAGGAACATAGAGCACACAGAAGAATACAAAGTTCCCCGGGGAGAGTACTACAGTGTGGAGAGGAGAGTGGATGTAAAGAGTCAAGGAACTGGAAGGGTTCCCTTGTCGGAACTAGAGAGCCTCACACACCCAGAGCGTTAGGTGTGAAACACACCCTGACTGAAGGATGTCCAGTATCATCATCGGCTCACTGCTCCTCGTCAGACCGGCACTGCAATGTCTGACGGAGTGCCCAAAGGCACTCTTTTGGCGGAGTTCTTTTGTTCCTTGCCGATGGTGAGTGTGAGTGAGGACGAAAGATAGTACAGTCAGTGTAAAGTGAGTGAGTATTAAAAAGGGTAGTCAGTCCACAATGGGTTTTATTGACGTGACTGATTCCCTAATTAAAAGGGGTGGGAGGGGAGCTAGAAGCTGTGGAGGTATACAGAAAACTAACTCAACACCCTGGTGTGGTCAACATGTTTCTCGCCAACCGGCGATTCGTCAGGACCTAAAAAAAATACTATACAAGAAGACAAATGATTAAATGCTCATTCACGTAGTAAAAAGCAAATACAACCTCTCTGGGTCGGGTACAAGGAGGGCCACGGGGTCCTGCTCTAATTAGGCGACCCTAAGGGAGAGTAACACGGGCCTCGCAGCATGCTCCCGTGAGGCCAGCGCTGTCTGGTGGATGAACCTTAGTGCAGGCGCTGGAACGGCGGGACACCTACCCCTAACGCTCGCGGCACCTGGTCAGGATTGCTAGGTTGCATCTCGACATGTACCTGACGGGAAGCCTCTCCTTCTCAGAGGAAGGACCGCCTCCCCTGCTTCATTCTCCATTGCTTGATTGTTTCCTTTCTTGCCCTTAGCATAGCGGACCAACTGCTCTCTCCTCACCCGGCTTTCCCCGACTACATCATGTCGCCAGATAGTATTGCTAGGCTAGGGCATGGGCGGTGAGAGGGATTGACTTGGCTGGAGGAACCCTTCCGAGAACGATCGGAAGTGGGGCAAGAGACTGGGTTACCACCTGTGCTCTGCAGCACTGGGCTGGTGCCAGAGGGCTCTTGTGGACTCCTTTGGTGTAACCAACTATTGCCCTCAGCCTGTTCCTGCTCCAAATCCTGTGGGTGAACTACTCGAGTGGCTGCCAAACCCTTTTTGGAAACTGCCTTTAAAATAATCGTGCTACCTACCCTGACCTGCTTCCCTGGGACCCTGATTAAGAGTGACTTCGGTCTTGTGTGGCCTAGTGCCCAGGAGGGAGGACAGAGTGTCTCCAATCATGGGATGTAGGATACTTGGGGTAAGTTGGAGGGTGGAGTGAGGACATGGGGTCTGCAGCATGTTACCAATTGACCTGCTGGTTATCATTTGTGCCGCATTAGGGTGCTGGGTGCTTATATGTTCGAGTGTGTTCCGTATGGAACAGTCTGATATCCAATGCACTGCATAGCGGTGCAGAGTGAGTGTTTGTGTTCGGGAGTGAAGGTGAACCACCTGTGATTCTCAACACTGGCTGGCAGTTTGCCTTCATGCTGATTTCTTGATAGGAAAGCATTAGGTTTGACATTGGGTTAACCTGTGTGGCCTCAGCCCATGGTGCTGCTAAAAGTGGTATAATTCTGTCTATGTACATATTTCTGATATTGTTGGGACCTGGGGTGCACCCTCTAACTCTATGGTATTGACTTACAATATTTGCTACGGTAGGCCTGGGATGGACAACCTGTTGCCCCGTATAAGTGTGCTGGGGGGAGGGGGATAGAATCTTTACCAAGTGTGCATATTGATGATGACATTCAAACACAGTTGGGCCAAGCACTGCTAGACATAATTCCAAATTTGATTTATGCCCAGAAGTATATGATGTTCATGCTATGTTAATTGTTATGTGTGTGTTGAATACAAACATTACTTACATACATAGGGGTATATGTTATGTTATGTTATGTTATGTTATTTTATGTTATGTTATGTTATGTTATGTTAACACCACCAACTGATTCACGCCACCAAGAAAACTGCATTCAAGGAACGACTGGACAACAACGCACACAACAGCAAGGAACTTTTCAACATCGTCAAAGAGCTCTCCAACCCCAACGCCGGAAACAACGACATCACCCCGTCACAAGACCTCTGCAACTCCCTCGCCTCCTACTTCTACAACAAGATCGCGGACATACACAACAGCTTCAGCACTCAACCGACGCACGCCAAGACCGAACCACCGCCCCCCACCACCACCCTCCGCGCCTGGACCCCGATCAGCACCGAAGACACCGTCCGCACGATGAACTCCATCCACTCCGGATCTCCGACCGACCCCTGCCCTCACCACGTCTTCAACAAGGCCGACACTGTCATCGCACCCCACCTTTGGGACATCATCAACACCTCCTTCGACACCGCTACCTTCCCGGAGCTCTGGAATCACGCCGAACTCAGCGCTCTACTAAAGAAGCCTTCAGCCTACTCCACCAACCTCAAGAACTACCGCCCCATCTCCCTGCTCCCGTTTCCTGCAAAAGTCATCGAGAAGACCGTCAACAAGCAGCTGGCCGCCTTCCTCGAGACAAACGGATCCCTCGACCTCTCGCAGTCTGGCTTCCGGGCCAACCACAGCACCGAGACCGCCCTGATCGCAGCCACCGATGACATCCAAGCCCTGCTCGACAACGGAGAAACAGCAGCCCTCATCCTCCTAGACCTCTCCGCGGCTTTCGACACTGTCTGCCACCGTACCCTAGTGCAGCGCCTCAGCAACGTCGGAATCCAGGAGAAGACACTGGAATGGACATCTCCTTCCTCGCCGGAAGGACACAGAGGGTCCGCCTCCCCCCGTTCAGATCAGAAGCCACCGAAGTCATCTGCGGCGTTCCTCAAGGCTCCTCGCTCAGTCCAACCCTCTTCAACGTCTACATGAGCCCCCTCGCAGCCATCGCACGCCAACACAACCTCAACATCATCTCCTACGCTGACGACACCCAGCTGATCCTCTCCCTCACCAACGACCCCGCCACTGCCAGAGCCAACCTACACGAAGGGATGACAGACGTAGCCAAGTGGATGATGAACAGCCGCCTGAAACTGAACTCGGACAAGACGGAAGTCCTCATCCTGGGATCTTCACCCTCCGCCTGGGACGACTCCTGGTGGCCCCCCGCCCTGGGCAGCGCGCCCAAACCAACAGACCACGCACGCAACCTGGGCTTCATCCTGGACTCCTCCCTCTCCATGACCAGACAAATCAACGCCGTCTCCTCGTTGTGCTTCAACATCCTGCGCATGCTACGCAAGATCTTCCGGTGGATCCCCACCGAGACCGGGAAGACGGTCACCCAGGCCCTCGTCACCAGCCGTCTGGACTACGGCAACTCCCTCTACGCCGGTACCACCGCCAAACTCCAGAAGAGACTCCAGCGGATCCAGAACTCCTCAGCACGACTCATCCTGGACATCCCCCGTCGCAGCCACATCTTCGGACACCTGAGAGACCTGCACTGGCTCCCGGTGAACAAGAGAATCATCTTCCGTCTCCTCACCCACGCACACAAAGCCCTATATAACCTAGGCCCAGGATACCTCAACAGCCGCCTCAACTTCTATGCTCCCACACGCCAGCTTCGATCGACCGGCCACGCCCTCGCCGCCGTCCCCCGCTTCCGAAGAGCCACCAGAGGGGGAAGGTCCTTCTCCTACCTGGCCGCCAAGACTTGGAACTCCCTCCCGACCCACCTCCGCCTGACCCAGGACCACCTCGCCTTCAGGAAGCAGCCCAAGACCTGGCTGTTCGAGCAGTAGCGGACCCCCCCCTCCCCTAGCGCCTTGAGACCCTCCGGGTGAGTAGTGCGCTATATAAATGCTCTGATTGATTGATTGATTGATTGATTGATTGATTGATTGATTAATAAAAAAATGAAAGCGCTCTGCTACCCAGAAGTGTCCTGGCGCTGTGCACTACCATCTGAGACAAAGCTGTGACCAACATAATTGGCAGGAGCGTTTTATCTGAAAAGCCAGGTTTTCAGTCCCTTATGAAACAAAAGCAGTTCTGTCGAGCTCCTTAAGGAAAAAGGAAGTTTATTCCATGCCTTAGCAGCACAGTAGCCAAAACTCCTTCCAACCTAGCTCTGTTTTGCCACACGGAGGAGAGAGACTAGTTTGGCTTGCGTGGACCGAAGGGCCCTTCCAGGAACATACCATTGAAAAGAATGCTTCAGGAAATCAGGGCCAATACCGTTTAGGGCTTTAAATGCCAGCCACAAAGCCTTAAACTGAATCCGGGAGTCAACAGAGAGACAGTGAAGGGCTCTAAGTTCTGTCCTGACTGAGGCGAATTTGGGAATTCCAGCAAGCAGTCTAGCTGCCGTATTCTGCACCATCTGGAGTCTTGCCAGCTGCCCTTTCTGGATGTTAATAAAAAGAGCGTTGCAATAATCCAGACGCGAGAGAATGAGTGTAGTGACTGCTATTTTCATGCTGTCTTCCGGAAGGAGAAATTTGATCTTACGCAAAATGCGCAAAACAAAAAAACAGGAGGAAACAACCCCGCTGACTTGATCGCAATACGCCAGCTTCGAGTCAACAATCACTCCAAGATTCTTCGCCATGTTCACCAGAATTGGAAGTGTGCCCATTGTATCTGGCAACCAATCAGGTGTCCACAAATGGGCAGAATTCCCAAAGATAATAACCTCGGTCTTTGCTGCATTAAGCTTGAGGCAGTTTGCCGTCATCCATGCGGCAATGGCCTGCATGCAGTTATGGCAGTTTACACCAGTCTCTGCCTCAGTGCCTTTTTTAATAGATAACACAATTTGTGTATTATCGGCATATGAGGTTAGCTGGAAGTCAAATGATCTGATTAATGGTGCCAATGGAGCGACATAAACATTGAACAGTGTTGGGTTGAGCGAGGAGCCCTGCGGGACTCCACAGGGAAGCGAAAAAGGCTTAGAACTATTCCTGCCCAGATCCACTGTTTGTGTTCTGTTTATCAAAAAAGACTTCAGAAGGGCCCAGGCCTTGCCATGGACTCTGACCGCTGATAAACGATCCATCAAAACTTTGTGATGGACCATATCAAAACCGGCCGAGAGGTCCAGCATGATGAGTATGGCTGCCCCAACCCGATCCAAGGCCTGACTGATCTCGTCGGTGGATTTTATTACCGCCAGCTCAGTGCTGTGCTCCGAACGGAAACCAAACTGCGTGTTGTCAAGCAGGGCATTGGACTGAAGAAGGCGACTAAGTTGACCGTTCATGGCCCTCTCAATCATCTTAGCCAGGAAGGGAAGACGAGAGATAGGTCTATAATTACTCGGGTCTATGGGGTCCAGGTTAGAATTTTTTAATAACGGCAAAATAGAAGCTATCTTCCAAGGGCCAGGAAAATGACCTGAGTAAAAGATAGAAGTAAACAGTGGAATAAGAGCATCCCCCACAATTTCTGGTACTGCTTTCAGTACCGAGGCTGGGCAAGGGTCCAAAGGAGAACCAGACCGGATCTCAGATATCAATTTAATTACTCCCTGCCGTTCCAGTGGAGTAAAATGATCGAATATGGGAAAGCAACCCCTCTAGACAACACTTGCTGAAGCCCGCACCTTATTGGGGGTGAGAGTGAATAAGGAAAAGATATTTTCCACCTTTTGAGAGAAGAAAGTAGCCAGGGTCTCGCACAGTTCAGTATTGCCCTCAGTCTTAGGGATAGGGGTCATTGTAAGCAAAGAAATTGTTTTAAACAAGGCTTTAGACGATGAACTGGCCAATCTAATTTGTTCACCAAAATAGGCCTTTTTTAATTCACTTAGAGCCTTCTTGTAACCAGCGAGACCCTGTTCATATGCCTCTCTGTCGGAGATTTTATACTCGCTCCGCCAGATTCTCTCCAATTTTTTGCACTCAAGTTTATGATTTTTTAGCGCTTCGGAGTACCAGGGGTATATGTACAAGAACTGCTGCTAAGTAGCGTTAGTTAACAGTAGTCTTATTAATGCGGCCTATCACCCTGTTAGCGATGTATTTACAATACGTCGCAACATGGCGATAGTTTCAGGTAGCCACAATGACAACTGCCGCTATTACTAGCGTGAAGGCGATACAAATTCTGGCGTTAGTGGGCAAAAACTGATGAAAGGCCCAATAGTGGGGAAAAAACTCAAGTTAGTCAGCCCAACTAGAGGCAAAAATAGCCTATAAGTCCAACTCCAATGAAAAATAGGTAACAAAACCTATGGAATGTAGAATGGAGCAGCCAGGGCCGAGTGCAACACAGATCAACAACCCCCCACCCCCAAACCCCCTAACAGCCAGGATGACCAGCCAGAGTCCCAGAGAAAGATGAAATTCGGGTTGTCATCATGAAAAGAGGTGCATTGCTGGACAAAACTGGTGATGCACCACTTATCATTGCACACTCCTTGCAACACCATCGCATCCAAACCCATGAATACCCCAGCGCGTTTTCCACCGATGGATCTCCAACTGTGCCAACACCCTGGCACCCCTCAAGAAAAGACCGGGCAAACAACACTCCAAGAAGGCCAACTTCTGCCCTCCACTAGTCCAGTCCCACCTGCAGACGTCTCGAGAAGAGGTGGAGCCACAACATCCATCAACTAATCAACACAGTCACCCTTGCACCATGGCGCATGGGTACCTGCGTTGGCGCATGGCAGCCATTGTGCACTAACATAGGGGAAAAAGACAGGGGGACTGATTCATGTGCCCCTTTTAACAGTTTCACCCACTGGTGCGTCATTTTCTTGACGTAGATACAGCGTGATTCTTGCGTCACATTACCCGTATTTGCAAAGTGGCGCATCTAGGCATATGCGTGACCTTGTGAAGCCTTGTGCCACATTATACATGCATCAGGTATGAGGTATGCAGGCCTGGGCATTCCCACACAAAAAAGCCTCATAGGAGTGGCACAGTAAAATCCATAAGATTTTACGGCAACAATTGTAGCACGCAACTGAGTCAGTATCTTGCGCCTGCCTCATGGCAGGCGTAAGGGTGAAGCAGTGCCACAGGGATAGGCTGGCTCCATGCATTGCTGAAGTTGCATCACGCTAGTGACACAACTGCAGCAATGCGTGACTTTAGCACTGACAGATACATCAGGATTACAGACGTATCTGTCATTAATTGTGACACAGATCACCGTACAGTAAATACAGCGCATCCATGGTGTTGCAAGAAGGGCATAATGAAAAGTGTTGCAACGCTGATTTGTCACAGCGATGCAATGCTTTTCATGAATGAGGCCCATGAATGTGCCCAATCTTATTGAAGGTGCGAATTTCTGCCCTGTAGTTTTGTCACAGGGCACCGCAGCAACATTCCTTGCAGCGCTGTCCAGCATCAAAACCTTCTGAAATGAGGCCCCAAGTGTTTGCACCATTTTTAAGACCAGCTATTTTCTGATCTTAAAAAACTGCCACTAACTGCAGTTGGAGGCAGTTTTTGGGGTTTTTCACCATACAAGGAATTCCTTGCAAATATTGCGAAGTGGGGTTAGCAGCAGTGCTTGCACAGGAACGGCTACCTTGCATCTCATTTTCGTTAAGTACAGCTAACAGAAGTGGCGATCTTAAAAATTCATGTTTTTGCCATATAAGTGCTGGTAACTGCAGTTAGTGGCTACTTGTAAATACAGCGATAATAAAAAAGCTGCCGTAACATAAAAAATGGACGCTACAGTGGTGTTAAGTCCTTGTACATATGCCCTGTTGTGTGTGAAGTCTCTTCTATGATGCTCAAGTTATTTCTCTTGAGTGAGTGCTGTGCCAATGCTTAACACATTGCCTTTGTGGTAAGTCTGACTGCTCAATGCCAAGCTACCAAAGAGTGAGCACAGGTTCGACAGTGAGTGTAATCACCCGCCCCTGACGGGAGTGGTAGGTTCTGCCTGGCTGGGGGGGTTGCCTCAACCAACCAGAAAGGGAGCATTGTCAGCTATGGTCATGGTGGTACAAGGGGGCAAGAAGAGGACGGACTGCACCTTTTCCCTTGACTCTGTCCTGCCAGCACCAATAGTTTTACCAGTTGCATCTTCATACAAAGTAAAACCATGTGTTGTGTCTTCAGACCCAGGAGTACCTGATTTATTAGACACAGATCACTCATACTTGCTCAGGGCAGTATCCCTCGAGGGCCCTTGTCACTTCATATGATGTAATGCTCAATATAC
Source organism: Lissotriton vulgaris (assembly GCF_964263255.1). NCBI lineage: Eukaryota > Metazoa > Chordata > Amphibia > Caudata > Salamandridae > Lissotriton > Lissotriton vulgaris. Next base: position 100,528,765 of record NC_141689.1, on the reverse strand, counting down.
CCTTCTGTAATATGGTACATTGTAGATACATTTGAAATATGAACTTATATAAGACACAATTTAGGGCCTGATTATGTTGTCAGGTGGACGCATGTCCGCCCGACATCACCACGGTCCTGGGACCTACCGACCTTTGGTCGGCGGTCCCCACACGCCATTACAATGCGGCAGCACATGGTGTGTTTGCATACTCCCATTTCTCTATGGGAGCTTGTGCTGCAGCCATAAACCGGCTGTAGCACAAGCACCCATGGAGAAATGGGAGATTCTGTCAATACCTACACCCTATGGCAGGCACCTCAAGGTGCTTGCCACATGGTGTCTGGTTCAACAGGGGGACACCATAGGTGCGCCCTTGGTCCCCAAACGAAGGCCGTGGAGGAATGGGGGCCCAGCTAGGGGCCTCCAAAGTCGCTTTTCCACGGGCTTTCCATGTCGGAAAGCACGACATGGAAAACCTGTTGGAAACCAACAACGTAATCCTGACAGTGGAAACGCCGTCCTCCGGAATTACGTTGGGGCCTCCGACTTGCCTACAGGCTCTTTGAGCCCGTTGGAATCCAGCTGGAATGACCGGATGCTTTCGCCTACATGAATATTAGGCAGTCTGAATTGAAACCGAAGATGTCTGTCGGAAAGCCTCCAAAATGTGTCGGAGGCTTTCCAACCGACATCATAATCTGCCCCTTAGTGTACATTGACAAGCAGTAACAATACCCTACAAAAGAGGCAGGAGGACTGCTACTGTGCATGTGTCACAAAGGATGTCAGACATGTTTGTAAGAGGACAATCAGCTGCCACAGATGACTGTCCATTGCCAAATAGATATTTTATGGTAAAATGGTGGGATTTCATCACACATACCATGCTGTCATTATTTTTGTATGATCTCTGTGGCCAATGTCTTCTCATTCATCAATTGTAGGACTCAGACTTTCCCTCTGCAAGCAGTGAACAGCAGCTGACAGGAAGACCCAGGCCCGGGATAGTTCTCCCATGGACTGTTACCACCAGTTCCTCATCTACATTAGCACCCACCACCATCACTGCCGCTAGTCCCCTTGGCATAGTACTGTTAGTATTACAATAGCTCCAGTACCCATAGTTACTGTGGTCACCAGTTATCTGACTCGTATCACTTCTACTTTATAAATAGCTTCTGCTGGTACAAGGGCCTCAACTAGGCCTACTCCAAGCATCACAATTACTTTTAACTGTGCGCTCATGTCTTAGATTGCAGATTATGTTATTGAAAATGTCTGGACCACTAATGTGTAAGGCCTTAAAGGCTATGAATAAGGATTTGAATTTAACTATGTTTCCTATTGGAAGCCAATGCAACTTGGTTAAACCTTGGGCGATTGATTGGTACTTGGGAACTCCCAATAATAGTTGTGCTGCTGCATTCTGAAGCATCTGTAATTACTGCAGTAATCTTTTTTGGATGTTAATGAATAAAGCATTCCCATAATCCAGGTTAGATAGGGCTAATGCAGTGACCACTGTGTTTGAAGGTCTGAGGGAATAAAAGAGCACATTTTCTATATTAATTTTAGTATGAAAAATACTGAGGCTATCAGGGTGTTAATATGATCTTCAAAGGTCAGCCTCTAGTCAAAGATGACCCCTAAGTTTCTCACCTGCTTCACAAGGAGAGGCAGAGTACCCAACTCGGTCAACCACCAGTTTTGTGACCAGAAGGACATGTAATTGCCCAGGAGAAGAACCTCAGTCTTACTGGAATTAATTATGGGGCATTTGATATTCCTCCCTTTATTGATCTGGGCCATACAGGTATTTAAACGCTCCGCTGTTTCCACTGGATTACTTGAGATCGAGACCACCAGCTGAGTGTCATCTGCATATGACACAACTGAAAATTCAGACTGATTAATCAATTTTACCAATGGGGTCACGTAGAGATTAAATAGGGTAGGGCCCAAAGACGAGCCCTGCGGTACCCCGCATGGTAGTCTAAAATGTTCGGAGGAGAAAGGCCCCATGTTACCCTGTTGCACTCTATCTGCCAGAAAGGATGTGATCAGTGTCAGAGCTGTACCCCATATTCCAAGTTCAAAGGGCCATTTAGTTAGGATGTCATGATTAACGGTGTTGAAAGCTCTTGAGAAATCCAGTAAGTGACTGAAGGGCAGCAAGCGCTGGTTCTGCACCCACTCAGAAGCACACTTGTGATTGGAAGACAGCAAGCGCTGGTTCTCCACCCACTCAGAAGCACACTTGTGATTGGAAGACAGCAAGCGCTGGTTCTCCACCCCCTCAGAAGCACACTTGTAGTTGGATGACAGCATGCAAACGTTCTCCACCTGCTCAGAAGCACGTTAGTGACTGGATGGCAGAAAGCACTGGTTGTCCACCCGCTCAGAAGAACAGTAGTGACTGAAGGTTCAGTATGCATAGGTTCTCCACCCGCCCAGAAGCACACTATTGACTGGAGGGCAGCAAGCACTGGTTCTCCGCCCACTCAGAAGTACACTAGTGATTGGAAGACAGCAAGTGCTGGTTCTCCACCCACTCAGAAGCACACTTGTGATTGGAAGACAGCAAGCACTGGTTCTCCACCCACTCAGAAGCATGCTTGTGATTGGAGGACAGCAAGCGCTGGTTCGATTGGAAGACAGCAAGCACTGGTTCTCCACCCACTCAGAAGCATGCTTGTGATTGGAGGACAGCGTGCACAGGTTCGCCACCCGCTCAGAAGTACACTAGTGACTGAAGGGCAACAAGCCCTGGTTCTCCACCCACTCAGAAGTACACTAATGACTAACGGTTCAGCATGGGTAGGTTCTCCATCTGCTCAGAAGCCTATTTGATTGAAGGGAGTTTTTAAGGAAGGAGTAAAATGGGCACAGTAGGATCTTTTGTTAGGTCGCTCTGAAGAAAAACTCCAAGATGTAATAGGGAGAACTAAAGTACAGGCGCAACATTCATCCGAGTGGGGCCCAACAATCAGGGGTGTGTATTTATCATCGCTGAGTCCTTGTGTCAGACAGGGCTCCCGATGACTCCAAACTCATAGAGCCTGACTTGGACCCAGCTCCACCGGCCTGTGTAAGAAACTTGATTTGCAGAGCTCCCTGAAGTAAACAGAACGTCACTCCACAGAGTATAGGTGGATCTCACTTCTACTTCCTTGTGCCTTTCACCTGTGCCGCTGAATGTGCCATTGCAATGTGGGTGGTAGACAAGTGTCTTGACTTATTGGAGCCCTGAAAAATAAACTTAGACGGCCATATTATCAAGAAAGGGCGATACATTATTGCCGCTTTTATCTGCAGGAAACTGTCGCTAAAGCGTTGATAATGGGCTTGATAATACGCCCTTGTGAATTCCCACAGAAGCCCAGGTTCTGGTGTTAACCTGGGCTTCTATTGGAATTCTCAAGGGTATATTATCAAGCCCATTATCGCCGCTTTAGCGGCAGTTTCCGGACGATAAAAGCGGCAATGATGTATCGCCCTTTTTTGATAATATGCCCAAAATTATTTTACAGCCAAATAACAGTATGTAATCTTTACATAGCAGAGGCCACAATATTGGTCACCCCATAGAACCGAGACAATGAATGAGGACATGTTTATGATACGTCACATACATCAAAGATCTGTAAACAGGGAAGACCGACATTAAAAATGTGGCCTCTCATACATTTTAGTGTGTAATGTAAAAAATACAAACAAAGTGCAGACAAAAAGAGAGAACAAGACAGCATAGCTTGCTTTTTTTCGCTGTGCTTTCTCGTTCTACCATTTTTATTTGTAGTTAAATACTGGATGTATTTGTTATGCCTTTTACATTTCTCCTGTTTTTGAAAAGTAAGATTCAATTTAATTCAATATAACTTTATTCGGTCTAAAAAACAATAGGCCATAAAAGTGCATGGAAATATTACACATAGCTATAATCACACATAAAAATGTAAAAATGATAATACATTAAAAAGTTAAAACATAAGGGCATAAAGGTATTTTAGGGTTCAACAACACATCGAGTAATATATTAAATAGCCATGCTTGAAATGAGCAGAAAAGTGCAAGTCGAAGTCAGATTTCCGTGCTCTATTACAGTATTATTGGCAGTAGATGCAGTTAAAAGAGCTTGAGAGGAGATATAGAACAGTCAGATTCTTTTCAGGTCCTCTCATTTTCTTTATTAGCATCCTCCATCTTTTGGTAAAGTTCGGTAAATACATGTTCACTCCTTGTTTCTGCACCCTTGAGGGGACTGAAAGTGAGCTATTTCCGCCACAATTTTCTAGTGTATCTAGTCTGATAGCTCAGTGGGCTTGAGCACGCCCTGCAGGCAACTGTTTTGACGGTCACTGGCTTGAATCTCAACTAGTCCACTCCGCTCTTCATCTGTCCTATGTTGATAAAGTGAGTACCGCTGAGCATTAATCAACTTCATCTGCAGTGCCCTGGGGTGTCGTTTACCTCTACTAATCCATGTTATGTAATGTTTGTGCTTTCTTTTTTTGTGGTTTTATATAGTGCGAACTCGACGGTATTGGAGCGCTTTACAGGACACCAGTTACATTACACAAGGACACATTCATTTTTGGTACGCACGGGGGATTTGCCCACAATCACAGGCTGTTGAGACGACGCCAAAACTTGAACCTGGCTCCCCAGCTTCAAAATCGGCAGCTCTGGTCATTACACCACATCCTCTTCTTCCGTTCATCCAGCTGAGCCAAAGCTAAGAGAAGAGGTAAATGACCCCGCGGGGCACAGCCATATCTGTTGGTGAATACCTGGTTTGGGGGTGCTCGGATAGGGTCACCTTGCCTGTAACCTCGGGGATCACATACAGAATAACCTCCAGGCATGTCCTGCACAATGACCGTGAGTGGACAAAAGGGTGGATTGAGGGGTCGGGGCAGCATAGCGCCCCCGCCCTGTGCCCGCCCGCCTCTGGCACAGGGTGGAGGGCCTGGCTCCCTCTCCTCGCCGGCTGGTGCTGCGGATGTGCGCGCAGAGCTGTAGAGCTGAGCTGCGGGTCCCCCGGGGGCACCAGAGCGCGGGAAGGCCAGGCCTGCCCCTCGCCTCAGCATCTGTTGGATGGATGAATAAATCAAGCCCCGACGCTGGTTGGCGTCCCCGGGACATCACAGGACCCCCGTCTCCGGCGCAGCTGCAAGCTGGCACCCGTCCCCACGCGTGCTAATTAACAGATTGCTCTCTTAAATGATTAAAAAGTCAGAGCTAATTCAAGTCCATGCCTTCATCACTTATGCAGGGGAAAGAGGCGCGCGGAGAAACATCGCACCCGCGATAAATTAATTTACTCCAATTAGCTGGGGCTGTCGTCGCACATCATTGTCTGGCTTAGAACTTACTTTGAAACTACGAAAGAAAGTCTTCAGCCCGTAGTGGCGACCCTCAAAGCGCCTCGTTGTAGAGAATATGCATGCACGGGAGCCCACGTCACTAATAAACGAATGGGTGTATAATGTCGTATTTACTCCTGCGATCTTCGAATGCACTCCTGCGATCTTGCAGTGCGCTCCTGTACTCTTGCACCTACGTTTCAAGTAAATGTAGGACTTTTTAGGAATTCTCAAATAATTTCTTGGATTGTTCTTTGACCCCTGCAGATTCCCCCATAATAGTGCGCATTCGTGTGACTGGTGTATGTCTCCGCGTGCGGAATTGGAATGCATACGTGCATTTTCAGTTTGAAAATCACGTTGACCTTCAAGGATGGTGGTTATCTGACTGTTTCAACCACCTGCGTCTTTCTCCCCTCACTGATACATAAGTATTATGTATTTGCTCATATCTTTATGCACCGTCATGTTCTGCGATGTTATGCAATTTTTATTTTTATTTTTCCCTGGAAATGTGCGCCAAAGAGCAGATTGGCGCACATGGAAATTCCACCACCCAGGTGGGGTTTCCATGTGAGCAGAGAGCTTTCAGGAGGGTAAACGCCCATCTTTCATTATGCACAAGATGCAAACTGGTATTGTGCCCTCAACATCTAATGCTCATTCACTCATTCATTCCAAGGGAGGACGGGCAGTAATTAATTTCACCAATAACAAAAAAAAACAATGAAGTCAAGGAAGTTTCCGCCAGGAGGAAGAGAGGTGGGTTTTCGACTTCAAAGCGTGAGTGTTGGCGAGTGGCCATCTTGTGTTTGTGGAAGCCCCTGCCACTCCAGCACAAGGCTTTTCACGCCAGCCTTGTCTCTGCGCGCCTGCTAGTACGTGTTTACCTTTTGGGATAGCCTCTATTTAGGCCTTCCGACTGTTCTGGCCACTCTGGAACAGATTCAGAACTTTGGAGTCAGGCAAGAAAGAGGAAATCTAGTCATGTATTGATCACTCGGGGGACTTCACTGGCTTCCTGTGGCATAAAAAGCTTTTTTTTTAATCTCTTGGGCGCATAGACAGGGCCTTCTATGCATGTGGCCAATGTTGTGTTCCAAAACGGATCCCCAGACAACGCAGTGTCAGACCCCTTGGGCCTAGCACTCTTGTTCAATCATTGTTCCTCAGTTTAAACTTTTGGAGGGGGTGGAAGGTAGAACAACCCTGTATGTACCCCTGCAACAAACTTGGGAATTACCTCTATGTAGAGTTTCACAGACTTCAAGGGCACTTCTCTTTAGGAAGGCTCTGAAGACCTGCCTGACCTATTGGGCTGTTGCTGCCTGACCTGTTGGGCTGTCGCTGCATGACCTGGTGGGCTGTTGCTGCCAGACCTGTTGGGCTGTCGCTGCATGACCTGGTGGGCTGTTGCTGCCAGACCTGTTGGGGTGTCACTGCCTGACCTGTTGGGGTGTCACTGCCTGACCTGTTGGGGTGTCGCTGTCTGACCTGTTGGGGTAGCGCTGCCTGACGTGTTGGGGTGTCACTGCCTGACCTGTTGGGCTGCCGCTGCCTAACCTGTTGGGGTGTCACTGCCTGACCTGTTGGTCTGTCGCCGCCTGATTTGTTGGGCTGTCGCTGCCTGAGCTGTTGGGCTGTCGCTGCCTGACCTGTTGGGCTGTCGCTGCATGACCTGTTGGGCTGTCGCTGCCTGACCTGTTGGGCTGTCGCTGCATGACCTGGTGGGCTGTTGCTGCCAGACCTGTTGGGGTGCCACTGCCAGACCTGTTGGAATGTCGCTGCCTGGCCTGTTGGGCTGTTGCTGCTTGACCAGTTGGGGTGTCGCTGAAGGACTCCAATGGCACACAAAAAGAGGCTATTCCATGTTATTGCAGCGCTTCTCAGAACTGAGATGCTCTTTGGTGTGAACAAACGCTCTATACAAGCATTGGCAAGTCCAACAGGTTGGACATTGGCTGTCAGATTTTTTGGCTTTGTCAATGCTTGTTTTGTCATGGTTTTTGTATATGACTGGGGTCCTTGCAAATATACAAAAAAGTATTGGCTAAAAGCAAAACTATTTTATACTCTCAAAAATCGCGTTGCTTTTTGTAGTCCTTGGCACTGAAAGGAGCTGCTTTGTGTGTAGACATGCTCATTGTGAAAGAACATAATGCTGTCAGTCGGAGGGATCTCAGCCAATGGCTGGAGTGGGCTGACCCATGATGTATGCTGTAGTGGGTGGAAGAATGTGAATGACACTACAACAGACCAGTGGATGAAGAGGGCTGTCTGAAAGTCCCTATAAGTAGGTGTATTTTACATACAATTTTAGCAAATTCAAAAGTTCTTTCCTTACACCACATGTAATAAAGAAATGAATCAGAAGGAAAAATAAAATACTAAAAATATATATGTTTTTTTACAAATAAAGAAATGAATTGTTCAAACATAATCGATCAGTGATTGCACTCCTTGTTCACAGGCACAAAAGGCTTGATTCCAAACATTTTTGCACATTAAAGTGCATTTTAGTTCAGCAAAAAACAACTGAACATTAATTTGCACATTTTGATTAACCTAATATAGGTTTGTGGACATTTACAACGACAAATGGAATGTGCGTCCCACAGGGTGTAAAATGGGGTGTGTAACACCTTATTTTAGCCTGTAAAGTTTTTGGGGAGCTTGCAAAGTTTTACGTTTTCTGTTTTTTCTATGCACAGTGAGATAAATGTAACTCTAGTAGAACCCAGATAATCCAAAAGGGACTGTGGGCTCTGTGGAGGGGGTCTGGCGGGAGGGCTAGTCACGCCATGTGTATTTTCTAGCCTTTTAAGCAGAAATCAGGCCCACTTGTCAGCAGTCATAAATCCCTTAGAAATGTTAAAATAATGTACATATTGCCAAACTTTTTAATACAGAGTAATGAACATAATAGAACCAGGTAGCATATCTGCACGCAATGTTAATTTGTATATTTGCCTGATGGAAAATGTATGCAGAGTTTACTTTTTACATAGGTTTTCGCAGTGCTTTAAATGGAAGTATTGAAGTGCAAGTACTCACTACTCCAGAGTACCTGTATGTTACTGAGAGGTGCCAGTTCTCTCACATTAACAATACTGCACCAGGGGTAAGACGTACTCTCCCTTTCAAATTAAAGACACTTCGGTACTCAGTACCTGCCCTTGTCAGCAGTGCCGTCTTCCAGGGGCGGCTCCTCCGGAATGGCGGAGGAGCATCGCCCCACTGGCAGAGCCAGACGCTAAAAAATAAAATGATATTTGATTACCGTTTTATTTTTAAGCAGCTAGCTCAGTCAGGGTGTGCAGGGAGGGTTGCGGGGCTGGGGCATGGGAGGGGGGAGGAGGAGTGCATGTGCACTATATTACGTGCGCATAGGTGTTTGGCCAGCCATCTCAGGCCGACCGAAACACATCTGCGCACTTAGGTTTCTCCCACCCGGCTGCATTGAGCAGCCAGGATGGAGAAACCCCACTGACTCCCAGACCTGAGCAGAGCGACTTTCCAGCCCAATCAGGCCAAACCCCACGCTGCAGGGTAGAGCAGGAATTGGACAAGGAGTCTGATGCAGCCCCAGTGCCTGATGGGACACAGAAGAGGAAGTACCCAACTTGGCTGGATAGCGCCATCTAGAGGTAGGCACGCCAGAGAATAAATGAGAAGAGCAGAGTCAGAGCCGAGCCAGGGGTCAAAAGATAAAACATAAAAACCAAGGTGGCCCACCTCCAGTGCCAACCACATGGTGGTATTCTCTAGTAATCTACTGCCAAAAGGCTGTCAAACTACCATCCTGTAAGGTTTCGCCACCAACATTTATATGACGGAAGGAAGATGCGGTTAAAGAACCAGCCACATCAGAGCTGGTGATAGCCCCCATCCTTGCATTCCCCTCAATTAGGCTAGTGCTTTGAGCTTCCCTCCCTCCTCCTCCTGCCATGCTTACACACTCCAGAGGCAGAATCACAGGATGTTTTAGCGTCATTACAGAGACTCGAACCTGGTTCTCCAGCTTCGAGGTCGACCACTCTAGCCGTAAGGCTACAGGTAGTGGCTGAGCAGCACAAAGTCATAACCGAGGGCTTACCCACACTTTCTCCATGCTGTTTTTCATCTCATTTCCCTCCATGGTTCCTGGGGTTGTAGGCATTGGGAATTAATTAGGAATAATATCTCAATGTAGGAGGAAAAATAAAAAAAAAAACGGAAGGGTTAGTGTAAAAACTTTCAGTTCTGCCACACTTAGTTGTACAGCTCTCACTCCTTCCTACTGTCATGGAAAGTGTATTATTATTATTGTGTTTACAATAATCCCTATTACCTATAATACTCTATTATACTCTGAGTCACTGGAATTATGCAATTGTCCCATAGATGTTGGCCACGTGTATCAGATCATTCCCTCTCTGGACACTTGCTATCAGCAGGCGACCGTCTTCATCCGTGTTCGTCTTTTGGATGGTGAGATTGGCTTTCTTGCTTAGGATAGTTATTACGCCTCGTTTCTTTCCCTTTGCTGGCGAGCTTAGGACGTCTTATATCAATCCACATAAGAGTGTCAGGTAAAAAGAACAGAACATCAGAACAGAGAACACAGAGTCAGATGTGCAAATAGTCAGTGCAAAGATTGGTACCGACTGATAGTTCTCACATTAGTCAAGGAATAGAGTGCACGTGCTAGTGCACGTGCTAGTGTGTCTGTCTTCTTCCTGACCTGAGTCCGAGATGTCAGCCTTTGTTCCCTTGTGAGACCTGAGTGCCCCCCCCGGGGTTTCGGTGTGTGGAAAGGGGTTATAGGTAAGGTATGGATATAGCAAAGGAAGAAAAAGGAATTATACATTGCACAAATGCCTGTTGTCACGTTAGCCTTCATGCCCACCTGTCCCATCAGTGTGGTTGTCTCGTAGTGGTTTGCATATTATTGGTCTAGGGGTGTTGCTGTTTGTCTGTTTTTTTGCTGGTATGCGGAATGCTTTGACGAGTTCGAGCGGTTTGTCGAAGGTGAGGCCGGTTAATTTGGGGATTATGCTTTCCAGCATCAGGGCGCATGCTCCCGGGGTGTCTTCTTCGTCCTCGGGTATACCCAGCAGTCTTATGTTCCCCTTGCGGCTTCTGTCTTCTTGCTCTGCCATGGTTCTCTGCAGTGCTGTTGTTCTCTTTATGACTAGGCCTAGGTCCTTGTGTGTTACATTGGCGCGATCCTCTAGCTGGCTTATCCTTTTCTCTGCCTCATCAATTCTGCCGTTAGCTTTGCTCGGCTCTTATTGCGATTAGTTCCATTTGGATGTTGTCCACTATTTTTTTTGTGGCTTTTGCTAGGTCATTGCCCTCTGTTATCTTCCTTAGTAGCGTGTCCAAAGTGGTTGTTTCGTTGCCCTGCTCTCCTCGCTCTTTCGCGGGTGAGGCCGTAAGATCGTTTTTGTTCTTCTTTTGGACATTTGTGATCTGGTTCCCATCTTTCCCTGCCATTGCGTCGAACCCCCTTCTGACCTGATGTGTTTGAGGTCTCACTTCTGTTGGTTGGTGCTTTGTGGGTACTTTGTTTAGTCTTCTGTCCTCTTTGTTGCTTGGGATGGGCGCTGTGGTTAGGTTGCAGTCCCTGAATCTGGGTGGCCACTTGACCACTCTGGTCTTGGTCCTGGACTCCGCCAGCCTCCTGCGGTGTCTCCCTCTCTATTCCTTATGATCTTGTGCCACTGAGGGTGTGTGTTTATTGGCGGATGGTCCGCTCTGCGGGCCCCCACAGGTCGGCGCTTATTTTTGCCCAGTTTGGTTACCTTCTACTGCGGTGTTGTAGTGCTTCGTCTTGAGATATCCGCTTGTTTACTTTATGCCTCAGTCAGGGGTGACCGCCCCCTTTTCGCCGGCGCAGGCTGATTTGTCTTGGTTGTTTCCATCCGCAATGGCTTGGCGTGTGAGAGCATGCGGTGGTTGTCACCTTTGCGTTCTGTACGATTACTCTTTACCCTTATGCAAGATGGCCGCCGCTCGCTTTTTAAACTCCTGCCCAAGATGGCCGCTTCCGTCTCTCTCCTCCTCCACCTTTCCCCCCATTGTGTTCAGTATTGCGGTTAGTAGGGTCTTTTCCGGGGGGTTCGCCTCGGGGGCCCCAGTTGAGGCGGGGGCTGCTTGCTGTTTTGCGCGTTCGTCTGTTGGTTTGTTTGTTTTTTTTCTTTTGTTTGGCGCTGGTCGGTGTTCCGCTCGTTCCGCTCTTTCCGCCTGTTTTGAAATGGCCGCCTGTGGCTTCTGTACTAACCAATATGGCCACCTCCTGTTGTTCGCGTTATGCCCCCTCTTCCCCCTGTGCTATGCGTTGGTGTCGGTTAGGCTGTCTTTCTAGGGCTTCGCACAGGGGGGGGTGGCGGCAGCTTGGCCGGAGCATTTGTTAAGCGTCCACTTTGCGGCAGCCGTGCGTGTCTTGGACCTTCCCTCAAGAGTCCGCCGCTGTCAAAACGCTGCACTCTGCCCTCCACCTCCCGGATTGCTTCCCCGAGTTGAGGCGGGCGCTGCTTGCTGTTGTGCGCGTTCGTCTGGTGTTTTTTTTTCCCCTTTTGTTTTGGCGCTGCTAGGCGTTCCGCTCTTTTCCGCCTGTTCCAAAATGGCCGCCCGTGGCTCCTGTACTAACCAATATGGCCGCCTCCTGTTGTTCGCTTTATGCCCCCTCTTCCCCCTGCGCTATGCGTTGGTGTCGGTTAGGCTATCTTTCTAGGGCTTCGCATAGAGGGGGGGAGGTAGCGGCAGCTTTGGGAAGGGACTGCGTGCGGCTCTTTTTTCCCGGCGTTTGCCCTGGTTCGCTCTTACTTGGGGGCCTGGCGGTATGTTGCGGTCTCGGGTCTTCTCTCAGGTGCTAGCTGCCATCTTGCGCTTCCCGATTCTCTCGTCTTGCCAAATTTCCCCCCGCTTCGATCTGCCTTTCTAGCGGACGTTGCGGGTTGCAGATGCTTGTGGCCGGTGCCCCTTCCGTTCATACACCTCTCCTTGTATTTTGTGTTACACTTGTTGGCGTTTCGCTTCTCTTCTCGCCGTTCGTTTAACTTGGGGGTCGGGAGCTCCGGACTTAGGTCTGCTGCCTCCTTGACAAAGACTTCTGGCAAATGGTGGACAGCAAACTCAGCGATCTACCGCAAGAGGACCTCCTGATCGCAGCTGGTGACATGAACAAGACGATGGACCAGGCTACGGATAGACACCCGACCAGACTGAGCCACAACTCCCCAAGCAGCAACACCCTTAAAGACCTTTGCACCAAACACCTCCTAGCAGACCCATGGAGGCTACAGCACCCAACAGCGCGTGAGTACACCTTCTACTCGCACCCGCACAATTCATACAGCAGGATCGATTATATTCTGATGTCCAACAACCACACACATCTAATCGACAACACAGAGATAGCCCCAATAACTATCTCTGACCACGCGCACATATCCCTCACCCTGACCGGCAAACACAACGACAACCCGACGAGAAGATGGAGACTGAACGACGACATCCTACAGAACAAAGAGAATGTAAAAGAAATAGAGGAGGCACTAAATGACTACCTTGAACACAACGACAATGGCGAAGTAGGAAAAGGCACCATCTGGGACGCACTCAAAGCGACACTGAGAGGCAAACTGATAAACATCAAATCAAGAATGAACAGAAGCAGGAACAAGCAAATCTCGGAGATAGAAGGCGAGATAGCAGCACTGGAAAGAGGCCACTGCGCTAACCTAGCAGACAAGAACACACTGACCACGCTCACAAAAAAAATATGAACTTAACAAAATCCTGAGCGAACGAGCGGGTTCGTGGCTAACAAAATTCAAATCAGTGAATCTGTGCAGGGCCAACAAAGCAGGGAAACAGCTGGCGTCCTACCTCAAAGCGAAGCAAAGGCAACACGCAATAGCAGCAAAACAGTCAAATCAAACAAATCACAAACAACAAACAAAGGAATACTAGAAGTCTTCAGACAGTTCTACCAAGAGCTATATTCCGAAGATAAGAACCCGAGCGAAGATGGAGGCCGCGCTCTTCTAAGAGACATCGACCTGCCAAAACTCAAAGAGGAGGACAGAGCACCACTCGAGGCTGACATAACGGAAGAAGAAATTGAAGCAGCAATCGGCCAACTAAACCGGAACAAAGCGCCAGGACCCGACGGATACACCACTGTGTTCTACAAAACTTTCTGCCAAAAAGTCAAAAGAGTACTATCGGAAACATACTCCGCCTGCATACAAAACGGCAAGATGACAAACACCATGAGCGAAGCCAACATCACAATAATCCCCAAGGAAGGGAAAGACCCTCAATACCCGCAGAACTATAGACCCATCTCGCTCATAAATGTCGACTGCAAAATCTATGCGAAAGTGCTGGCAAATAGATTAAACAGAGTTCTACCGGACATCATCCACAACTCACAAGTGGGATATATCAAACACAGACTATCGCAAGACAACACAAGGCTGCTATGCCACCTAATCAACCACACTACACAGAGTAACGAGCAGGCAGTCATGATAGCCCTGGATGCCGAGAAGGCTTTTGACAGAGTCTCATGGCCTTTCCTCAGGAACTGCATGGCAAAGTTCGGCCTAGGGGAGAAATACATAGCAATGGTAATGGCCCTATACAACAAACCCAGAGCAAAAATAGTGGTGAACGGAAGCACATCTGAGACGCTCACACTAGGAAGAGGAACTAGGCAGGGATGCCCACTATCACCGGGCCTCTTCCTAATGGCACTAGAACCCCTACTAGCAAAAATAAGAGACAATGAGAGGATTACGGGTGTCAAGATCAAAGAGGAAACAGTCAAACTGGCAGCATACGCGGACGACATCCTCATCACAACCACAAACCCATCAACGTCAATCACAGCGCTTATGGACACAATAGGAGAATACGCAGAGGCATCAGGGTACAAACTCAACAAAGACAAATTGGAATGCAAACCAATGAACATCCACACCACAAGATCAGTACTCGGGGACTCAGGCCTAGCCTGGCAAACCAAACCACTTAAGTACCTAGGGCTACAGTTTGGAAGAGACCTAACATCCACAATACAGCACAACGAGGACTCATTGCTAAAAAAAGTTAAAGAGAGACTAGAACTGTGGTCGCCAAAATATATCAGCTGGTGGGGAAGGATAGAGATGATAAAAATAATAATAACACCCGCAATAAACTACACGCTAAACATGCTACCAATCCCAATGACAGTTAGCTTCCACAAAAGACTGGACAACATGATCAACACCTTCCTATGGAGAAACAAGAGACCCAGAATCGGTCTACCCAAACTGAGACTACCAAAAGAACTGGGAGGCCTCAACCTGGCAAACTTTAAAGTCTACCAAACAGCGTGCCTGGCGAAACAAGGGATGGCATGGATCGACGAAACGCAACAGTACAAACCAGTATGGCTAGAGCTGGAGAAAGACCTCCTAGAAGGCCTGCACCCAATAGCTATATTAACGGCAAACAAACACCCCCTGAGGTCAAACACGATACTAAAACACACCAGAGAAGCGCTGATGAAAATTGACAGGCGAATGATACAGAAGCTGAAAGGTACAACATGGGAATCCATCTGGTTCAACACAAAAATAACATATCAAGGGGCAACAATGAACAATGACACATGGATAAAGAGAGGAATCAGCCTCCCCAAACAGATGGAAACCAAGGGGAAGCAGCTGAAATTCACAAACATACAACAACTAAACGACCTCCCCAACAAGGAGCTATTCACCTTCCTAAAGATCAGAGCTGCCATAACCAGAGCCAATCTACGCAAAGAACAACCGGGCATCGTCAAATACGTAGAAACCCTAAACTCGGCAGGACACCAAACCGCAAAGATCTATAAACTACTGACCCCCAACACCCTGTTGCTAAACAAAAGAACGACAAACTCGTGGGAGACACTCCTAGGCAGACAGCTAAATGAAAAAGAACAGGCACAAATGTGGAGCGCAGCCACAACGCACAAAGTTACCCCGCAACTGGCGCAAACAAAATACTGGCTCTTCCACAGAGCATACTGGACCCCATCCAGGCTCCACAAGGTCGGCATCACAGAATCAAGCAACTGCTGGAACTGTCGGAAGGAGGAGGGCATCCTCGAACACCTCATTTGTGGATGCGTTAAAGTCAAAAAGTTCTGGGCGCAGATTAACGCATTCATAAACGACATGCTCAAAACAGACTTAACAATCAACTACGCGAGCCTGGCGACAGGGCACCTAACAGCGAACCTAAACAACAGAGAAGAAAGAGCCCTACTAGACCTGCTACTCACAGCGGCCCTAAAGATAATCCTAACCAACTGGAAAAACACGGCGAAGGCAAACTTCAAAACATGGATCAACTGGGTCACCTTCCTGAGAGGAGCAGACAACATAGCGGATAACTTCTCGAAAGAGCACACCCCTAGGGGACTCATGTGGGGCCCACTCGATGAACACTTAAAGACTTAAAGACAGCCCATAAACCCCCCCCCTTCTCTCTTTTTTCTCTCTCTCTTCTTTCTACTTATAGACAAGCCAAGAAATATAATTAACACAAATGTACTGTATACAACTGCCAATGTATATTCCACTTATATTTTTCAATAAAAAAATTTATAAATAAAAAAAAAAAAAAGGAATTATGCAATTGCGCGGCTGCTGCGATTTTCTCATATTTATAGATTTGCCGCATCTGCCACATAATCCATCATCTGTTGCATATTCTGTAGATTTTACCAAAAAAATGCTTCTAGCTAAAACATTTCAAAAGTTACTAAAAATGCAGTGGCACATGTTGCCGGGCAGGGGGAGACCGTCTGCACAGCTGGACTGGCCACCTTTCTGTTGCTTATTGCTATATTTGGGTGTTAAACTGGTACGAATGAGGTGCGACCAAGGCCCATACAGTGTTACCAAGTTTAAAAATGACGGAGTCATGAAGTGATACTAATACGAAATTTGCTGAATTATGCAGCATAATTTGCCTCTTCTTGCTGCATAATTTACTCTACTCTGCCACATAAATTGGCCCCCTCCTGCCGCATAATTCCAGCGGCCCTGATTATATTTACATTTACCTTGAGAGTTGAGATGTTGTGATGAGATGAGATGTTGATGTACGGACGATGTAGTGGACTCAAAATAACTTGGCAATTTAACGCTTGCAATATTGTGGGAGATATACCCTCCAACCACACCTTTCAGACACCAATATTATGCACTCACAGTACATTGTTTCATCTATTGCCACCCACTTAGACTACACCACAGCACCCAAACAAATCAGGACAGGGGGACTAAGAATCTGGACTGCGACAGAAACCTTTGAAACACTTGCCAAGCAACCAAGGTGACCAGTTCTTCTAGACACTTTATGGTGCACAAGTGCTACTACCCTAATCTAACATACATGCAAATAAATTGGAATTCTCATATGAGAAACTTTCTCACAGTTCTCAGAACTACATTACGTATAAAGAGGAGTAATTTACGCTTGTGTAATGTACGCAGATTATGTGTAAAGTATGCACACACAAGTTCTCTCTGGGTGTGCAGAAGTGGGAATTCCCGGAAGTGACGGAGGCGCGCATTGCAAGCTAGGTGAACGCCCACAGCATTATAACTTATACTTAAAACATTAAGCATACATGCTCAAAACGTGTCTTTTCCAACAGACCAATATATAAGGATTCGAGACAAGAAGATGTAGAGTAGAAATTCGGAGATTTGAATTCCTTGCTTACTTGCATTACAGTGGAGGAGGTTTTAAATGGAAGAAAAGTAAAAAACAAAAAACTTTTTTTAGTTTCAAGTAATGAGAAGTCTCCCTCGTAAACCAAAAATGTTGGCATTTTAGTCTTTCATTAACTGAAAACAGACCTTTTTCTTAATACCAACCACTTCTGCTTGTCTTTTGTGTTAAAATTTTCTAACTTTAAAGCTGAACAACTTGGCAATATAAGAAATAAAGACATGACTTTGAGGTAGATTGAAATACTGTTAAAAGCTCTATTCACGGGGGCGAGGCTATGGCGCCGAGGAAGATGGCCGTGGATCGTAGGAGCTCCGTCGAGGAGTGACGGGATGGGAGCTGCTCCGGGTCTCTGCTCTGGGTCTCTGCTCTGCTGTCCGGCCTTTGGGACTGTGACTGTTGCTGGCGGACTGTTGGTGGCACCGGAAGATGTCTCCGTAGGGACGCGGGGTGAGGCGCATATGCCCAGAATTTTCTCTTCTTCTCTGGCGGAGCGCATCTGAGGTGCGCCCGCCATTTTGGGATTGCTGCTGCGCTTTCAGTGCGATGCTTCGTTTTTCCACTGGCTCATCGGCAAATGTGTGAATTTTTGCATTTTGGGGGCGTTTTTTGCTGTTGAAGCTTCGTTGTTGCTCTCAGGCTCCCCAGAGTGTTGTGTGGTGACACCAGCAAGTGGGAATAACTGGCGAATTACCGATGCCGCCGCCATTTTAGAATCTCTGCAGCCCTATGTCACTTGCCTATATCTCACCTCAGGCAACATTTGTACCTTTCATCCACCATGACTTTCATTTGAAAGAATATCTTTTCAGATAAATATCTGCTCCTCACAGTTTTTTTTTCTTTCCCTGGCTGATGTCTAAAAGCTTTGCTTGACTGATGTTAATCTCATTCTGCATATATTTATCACGGGTACTTACTATCTGAAAGGAGACTACCCTTTTTGATGATTGTTGCTATCCCCACATTTATCTGCTGCTTTCCTTTGTTACTGTTCTTTGAGGTAACACACTGTTTTACTACTAGACTTTTGAGGTCAGCAGCTTTCATAATTTTTCACTGAGGAGATAACTCTTTCAACGTTCCTTCAAATTTACAATGGCGTCGTCACGTACTAATCGGATTGCTTCCCAGCAACGAATAGCGGTCAATCCACATTTGGAAGATGCTAACCCTTTCAGTGTTCTCGCAGGATACCATGGATGACGCACCAACTGATATGCCGAATGCAAAATGCGCTTCTTCTCCTTCTTCTCGTACAGCATCAAAACCCACTGTCAAGACTCCTTCTTCTTCTATTCCCACGTCAGGGAAAAGAGTCAAAACAAATCCTCCTTCTCCTACCAACTCAGCCACCTCTATCACTATGGAACTTTTATTGGAGGAAATTTGCGTCCTTAAACCTTACATGACGGAAACAAATTCTCGTCTTCAAAGTCTTGAAGTCAACTGGTATCACACTGAGCAAAGGGTGGATAATCTTGAAAGATAATTTGCTTCTGCTCAAACAGTTATCGACCAAGTTCCCTGTGTTCATAAAGATATTGCCAACCTTAAGCAGCAAGTTGAGAATTTAGAAAACATAAACAGACGCAATAACCTACGCATTTATGGACTTGTGGAAAGCCTTGAGGGATCCAATCCCATTTCCTTTTTCCAATCATTCCTACCAACCCTTCTTGGTCTGCCCCCTTCTCCCCCTTTAAATATTCAGTGGGCCCATTGACTAGGATCATTATCTCGCTCGTCTGTCTCATCATCTCCTTCAGTAAAACTTAGAGGAGTTATTCTGTATTTTTTGGAATACACGGATCTCCCTAAAGTCCTTCACGCTGCCAAGCAGAAAGGGAAGACCAATTGGAACGGTTCTAATCTTTTCTTTGCTCAAGATTACACCAAAGTCACTGCAGATCGCAGCAAGAAATTTTTAGAGATGAGACCTGCCCTTCGTTCCCTTAACGCTTGTTATGGACTTTTCCATCCATGCCTCTTTAAAGTGACTTATAACAACAGAACGACGCAATTATGAATACCCGGCATTGCTTTAATAATTTCTGAACTCTTGCAGAACTGATTCAATGGATATTCCTCATGCATGAGTCTTGGGCAACATGGATTTATGTATTGAAATGATGTCCTATTAAGAAGGTTGCTAGTTGTCTTATCTTCCCTGATGTACTTTGCAGTATGTGCTTTGTTTTGTTGTCATTTTAGTGGTTAAAGTTATCTCCTTTTGATTTCCTTTCAGATGCAGCTTCGTGGACCTTGTTTTATGTGTCCCTTATGCTCTACCTGGAAGCATGTTTCCTTCTGCCGCGTCCTTGTAGAGTCTCCGGTCCGATGTGCTACCTTCCTTATGTGGTTCCACCACCCCAGGTCTTATTGTTGGTTTTTGATGTATTTTTTTTACATATTTTTTTCATCATCAATTGTTAGTTTTGTTTTGTCTTTTTTTTTGTTTCTTCTCTCCTCATTTTTTTCCTATCCCGCCTTTTTTCCTACTTCTTCTTCTTATCTATTTCTCCGTGTTTTACGGTACTCTTCTTATAATTACTTCTATCATCTTTTTATCTCTGGATCTTTCCTGTAATCTTTTCTTCTCTGTTTTCCTTCCTCTAAACACTGGAAACTTAAAGTCTTCTATTACTTGCATAATGATTGTTCGTGTTATATTAGATAGATAGTATTTTATTGCCTATATACTGTTTGTGCATGTTTGCTTTAATAATTTTTACTTAGAGTAGTAACTTGGAATGTTAAAGGAGTTAACAACCCTATCAAAAGTAAATTTGTATTAACACACCTAGCTAGATTGAATACGGATATTGCTTTCATTCAGGAAACTCACTTATCAGAAGCTGAGGCAGCTAAACTGCAAAGAAGTTGGGTTGGGCATGTTTTTTCTTCCCCAGCTTTCGGAAAGAAAAATGGCACATCTATATTATGCCATAAAAAACATCAGCTTTCAGTTGTAAATCAGGAACATGACCTTGATGGTCGTTGGGTCATTCTTAAATTGCTTATTGATCAAATACCTTTAATATTGTTTAATGTTTATGCACCTGTTAATGTTGATAATGTCCTTTGGAACCAGATCTCTGATAAGGTCCTTATGTTTGATGATGATTATGTTATATTTGGAGTCGACTGCAATCAAATTCTCGACCCTATATTAGACAGGCGTTCCTCTGTTAAAATCTCCAACTCCAAGATGCATTTGCAGTTCTCCTCTGCCATACGTCGTAAGGCTCTAATTGATACCTGGAAACTTTGCAATCCTGATCTACAGGAATATACTTTTTATTCCCCTCGTCAAAATTCCCAATCCAGAATAGATAATCTTTTCTTTAGTAAACCCTTATGTCAATTTCTCTCCCATGCCGAGATTGGCTCCATCCTAATTTCAGATCATGCCCCTCTCTTTGTAGATTTTGATTTGTTACCTTTTTCCCCTCCTGCTGGTAGATGGCGTTTTAATAATTCATTATTATCGGATCCTAATTCCACAGGCCAATTCACTTCTGTTGATTCTGAATTCTTTTCTATTAATTCCACCCCAGAATCATCTCCGGCAATGGTCTGGGACTCTTTTAAAGCAGCAGCTAGAGGTTTTATCATAAGTTTTGTCTTGCGGAAATTTTTTTGCAACTAAAAAGGCTCAGTTGTTAGCCAAAATTAAACAACTTGAATATTGTTATTACCGATCTAATTCTGAAGCAGCATTAAAAGATCTCCTTGAGGCAAAAATCTCTTTTACTAAATCATCCACAGAAGCTGCATCATCTTATCTTTTAAAAAGCAGTGCTCATTATTATGGAGGCCAGATGGGTAAATTACTTGCTAATTATTTAAAGAACAGGCGTGAAAGAATTAAAATATAATCCATTCGTAACAATGTTGGTGATTCACTATTCAAAGACGGTGATATTCTAAATGAATTTGTTACTTTTTATAAAACTTTATACACACCTGAACAACAATCTTCCTCTGATGCGCTTTCTTCTTTCTTTCATTTGATACAATCTCCTCTAGCTTATGACACTGATTTTGCCTCTTTAGAATCAGATATTACTCTTTCTGAAATCAAACATGCTGGATCAAAATTGAAAAGAGGTAAAGTACCTGGCCCTGACGGTTTTACTATTGAATTTTATGCTCACTTTGCGTCTTTTTTTACTAACACAACTCTTATTACTTTATCAGTCCTTTGTTAATGATGGCTCCTCTTCAGGATATTTTCAAGAAGCTGTACTTTGTTTAAATCCCAAAGTAAATAAAGATCCCTCTTTATGTAAAAACTATCACCCAATATCTTCAGTTAATTTAGATTATAACATTTTTGCAAAGATTCTTGCCCTTCGTCTTGATCCTGTTTTACCCAACATTATTGGCCCTAAACAGTCAGGTTATGTGAAAGGTCGTTTATCTTCAGATAATTCCAGAGTTTTCTTTAACATTTTAAGTAAGGTGTCCTCTCTGGATTATCCTATTGCTGCAATAGCACTTGATGCTGAAAAAGCATTTAATCCGATTGGTTGGGATTTTATATTTCAGGCACTTAAATGGATTGGGTTCCCTGCTAAATTAATTTCCTTTATTTCTTTATTATATTCTAACCTTAAAGCACCTGTTTTTGTTAATGGAAAGACCTCTGATTATTTTCCTCTTTTTAGAGGAGTTTGTAAAGGCTGCCCTTTATTGCCTCTTTTATTTATAATTGCTTTAGAACCTTTTTTAACAAAACTTAGGTTATATGACAGAATTACTGGTTTTAAACTTCACACCACTCATGTAAAAATTGTCTGTTTATGCAGATGATATCCTTTTATACTGTTCCAACCCCTCCACATCTCTTCCAGCTTTCCTTTCTCAGGTCGAGTCCTTTTCTTAATTATCCGGATACCGTCAACTCCGATAAATGTGAAGTTCTTCTTCTAAACATTCATTGTCTGAAACAGGATTTTCTTTCTACTGGCTTTTCTTGGAAAACCTCTAAAATGAAATATCTAGGTTTATGGTTTTCCCGCACTATCTCTGAAACTTTGAAGGGAAACTTTGATTACCTTTGCAAAACTTTATCTGTGTCTATCAATCGTTGGCATCCACTTATCCTCTCTTGGTGGGGTCGACTAGACTCTATTAAGATGATGCTTTCTCTGCTAATTCTCTACCATTTATCTATGATTCCAGTACACATTCCTGGTTTCTATTTTAAGAATATTGACTCTTTATTAACTAAATTCCTTTGGAAAAATAAATCTCCTCGAATAGCTCTTAATACCCTTAAAGCAGACAAACTCTCTGCTGGTCTCTTATTTCCAGATTTTAAATCATATCATTATGCTTTTTCTTTGAGACAATCCTCTCGTTGACTTTTTCCTGATCAATGTGTTCATCCTAATATTTGGTTGAACATTGAGAAACACTTTATACCTCCTTTTAATTTTAATGAATCTCTTGCTTTTACTAATACTATTTCTTCCTTGCGCTCTCAAGTGATCTCCCATTCACGTAAGATTCTGGCTCCTCTTCTTCCGTCTTCTTATCCCTCCTCTACTTCATTAAACCAACAACCTATCTGGCATAATCACTTGTTATGTATTAAAGGCCGTACCGTCTATTGGAAATTTTGGAGACTTACAGGTTTAATTTGGATTTCACAACTGGTTTCCAATAATTCTCCTTTATCCTTTCCTGAACTTCAGGAACGATTTTCTTTGCCTTCATCCTGTAAACCCCAGTATGACTCTCTTCTTCCTCTCTCCTACAATATCTTCTTTCCCTGCCAACGGATCCTGTTATTCCTACCAGATGTTATACTCTTTTTCCTCTATTATCTAATACTACATCGGCTTCTTCTCTATATAGAAATCTGTTTTTCTCCTCTGATAGGGCCAAAGGGAAGTCTGAATTGGCCTGGGAAAAGGATCTCAAAGAATGTTGGCCTGTTCCTTTTTGGGACAAGTTATGGTTGAAAATACATAAGACATCAAGAGCAGCTAATATCTCTCAAACTCTTTAATTTGTGTACAAACACCTTCTTTTTACACCAATGAAATTAGCCTCTTTTTCCACAGACCTTTCCTCTGCCTGTTGGTTATGCAAAAGTAATTCCGCGGATTTAAAAAATATGCTTTTTGACTGCCCTTCCCTCTCCCGTTTTTGGCTTCTGGTTTGGTCCCAAATTAATACAATTTTTCACACCCAAATCTCTTTTACTGTTTCCAACATCTTTTTAGGTTCCGTATCACCTTCTTGGTCTCATTCATCTCCCAACTCTTCATTAATTGACCTTATATTGGCGACTGCTCTACATTTGATAACATCAAACTGGAAACAAGCGGACAAAGTTACTTTCAGAGCTTGGTGGAATGCTGTGTGTTTTCCTCATAGATTAGACATAAGCAATGTCACCCATATGTCTCTTTCCATTAAAAGAGATCTTTTATGGCTCCCTCTTTCTTCCTATCTCACGGATATAGCTTCTCCTCTTCCTAATACAATTAATACTCCTAAAGAAGTTAGGAAACCTCCATAACTCCTCTGTTGTCTTTGAGCTGTTTATTTCAGTTTCATATTGTCGGATTCAACTCTTTTTTCCTTTTCAACTATTACATTTTAGAGTTTATTATATTTATAATACATTTGTTGATACTTCTTGGTGTTGAATTACTCTTTAAGATTCAGGTAGTTTTATTTCTTGCCTGTATTGTTATTTTATGATGTTCCCCCTTCCTCTCCTCTTCCCCCCCTGCCCTCCCTCTCTTTTCTCAGTTCTAGCATGTAATTAGTTCTATAATGTATAACATTATTTTTTCATAGTGAGTTTCCCCTGTACGCTGTTCATTTCTTATGTATGTTATACTCTTTTTCTTCAATAAACTTTAACTTAAAAAAAAGCTCGATTCAATATGTGTGATAATATCTCATTTATTTAGGAAATTTTATAGCACTCCTTTAACCAAGAGACCACTTCAGAGGACTAAGAAAAACTGAACAACATGACCACAAGCCACTGTGAACCCCAGATGAAAAACTGCCCTTCTTCCCACTACGGAACTTCCCCAGGGTGTCACAAACACATGCACTCGGAGCGGGACACAACCTATTCTCTTAAACATCTGAGATCGATATATAAAGGTTGATGGCATTAAGATTGCAAAACATATATATCTACCTGTGCATGTCATAATGTCTCTTCTGCTGCATGCCCGGCGTGATTGAATATTCATACATGCATGCATGTATATATATATTTTTTTTCACTGAAAAAACATAGGTTTCAGGCCTTATATAGTTAGGAATTAGCATTTAAAAAACCTTTGAAATTCATTAAAAAAAACTATAAGTTTTAGGGGTGTTATAGTTAGCTGGACATTTCACTCATACAAAACCATTGAAATTGCTCCTATATAGTTAGTTGTACTAACTATATTTCGCGCACCCGCAATCCACTGCTGATGATGTCACATATTACATCATTCATGATATGGTCAGTGACATCACTGATGACATCTCAAATGACATCACTGATCCTAACTATATAAGGCCTGAAACCTATGGTTTTTTCAGTAAATAGCAAAGGTTTTTTAAATGCTAATTCCTAACTATATAAGGCCTAAAACCTATGGTTTTTTCAGTGAATTTGCAAGGTTTTTTAAATGCTAATTCCTAACTATATAAGGCCTGAAACCTATGGCTTTTTCAGTGAATTTCAAAGTTTTTTTTAATGCTAATTCCTAACTATATAAGGCCTGAAACCTATGGTTTTTGTAGTGAATTTAAATGGTTTTTTAAATGCTAATTCCTAACTCTATCAGGCCTGATCCCTATGGTTTTTTCATTTAATTTCAAAGGTTTTTTAAATGACAATTTTTAAATGTATTAATTGTTATTTTTTTATACTGATTTACAACATTTTTGCAGGCAGGTGTTCAGAGGGCACACCCCCTTTTTACAGCACTCTGCAGCGCAGCTCCATGGCACTTACTGGAGATACCTGTTGGACTAGTTGCCCTCTAGGGGACCTCTGGATTGAAGAAAAATTAATTCCCCAACTTAAAACACGCCACAGGGAAGTGTAATGAAGCCACGCCCCTTTTTACACCTCTCTGCAACGCAGCCCCCGGGTGTGTTTGCAGAGGGGGGACTAATTCCCCTTGCATAATGGGGGTCCCTGTGGGCCAACTAGCCCAACTGGAACCTCCAGTATGCGCCAGGGAGCTTCATTGCAGAGAGGTGTAATGAAGCCACGCCCCTTTTTACACCTCTCTGCAACGCAGCCCCCGGGTGTGTTTGCAGGGGGGGACTAATTCCCCTTGCATAATGGGGGTCCCTGTGGGCCAACTAGCCCAACTGGAACCTCCAGTATGCACCAGGGGGCTTCGTTGCAGAGAGGTGTAATGAGGCCACACCCTTTTTACACCTCTCTGCAACACAGCCCCCGGGCGTGTTTGCAGAGGGGAAACTAATTCCCCTTGCATACTGGGGGTCCCAGGGGGCCAACTAGCCCACCTGGAACCTGCAGTATGCACCAGGGGGCTGCATTGCAGAGAGGTGTAATGAGGCCACACCCTTTTTTACACCTCTCTGCAACGCAACCCCTGGTGCGTTTGCAGAGGAGGAACTAATTCCCCTTGCATACTGGGGGTCCCTGTGGGCCAACTAGCCCACCTGGACCCTCCAGTATAAGCCAGTGGGCTGTATTGCAGAGAGGTGTAATGAGGCAACACCCTTTTTTACACCTCTCTGCAACGCAGCCCCCGGGCGCGTTTGCAGAGCGGGAACTAATTCCCCTTGCATACTGGGGGTGCCTGGGGGGCAACTAGCCCACCAGGAACTTCCAGTATGCGCCAGGGGGCTGCTTTACTTTGCCCCAGAGGGCGGCGGTCCCCGGGGCAGTGTGGGGGATTGGGCACCCCCCACACTTCTTTATCACTATGCAACCTCGATTTGGTCCCCCTGGGGGGTAATTTTAAAATAAGCATACCGGGTTTTTTTTCTAAAACATTTTTGGCCTTTGGGGTCCTTGTGGGACCCCCTGAACAGGCCTAGGGGATCTGGGTGCTTCTACCCTGTCCCCTTTTTTTTCTACACGTTTGTTTTTCTGCTTTCTTGTGCCTCGGTCTACCTAGCACAAGATGGATGCCAACACTTCCTGGTTAGTAGTGTTGACAGCCAATGAGCAGGCACCCTGACCCCCTAGGCCTGCTCAGGGCGTCCTTGTGGGACGCCCTGAGCAGGCCTAGGGGGTCAGGGTGCTTCTACCCTGCCCCCTTTTTGAGTTCTACACATTTGTTTTTCTGCTTTCCTGTGCCTTAGTCTAACCGAGGCACAAGATGGCTGCCAACAATTTCTGTTTTGGAGTGTTGACAGACATTGGCAGCCAATCAGCATGCAGCTCGCGCACGCGAAGGTCCGCGCACGTACGTGTACCATGCGCGCACGGTACGTGTACGGTGCGTGTACGGTGCGTGCTTATAGATATATATATTTTTTTCCTTTTGATTTTCTCAGGAACTACGGGAGGGATTTACACCATTTAAGCAAAAGGGCGATCTGCAAACCGAACTCTACCTCTCTGCCAAATTTGGTGTAATTCCGTTCAGCCGTTCGGGCTGTAGCCGTGTCTAATCGTCCAATGGAAAATAACATGGGGAAAACATGTTTTGGGACCCCCCTTTTTTCTCAGTCCCCACTTGACGAATCCCCCAAAACTTTCAGGGAGGAGCGGAGCGGGCCATCTTGTTTGAGAAATTCGCGACGATTTATCAACCGGCGCCAAAGTTATTCCCAATAGAATGTTGCGGATTGCCTATGGAAACTAGGTCCTAACTATATATACCTACTGGCGACTGCCAGTAGGTAATATATATATATATATTTAATTGCACATGCTGACCATACATACCCAGTAGCCAGGCACTTTGAAATAGCGCACGACAAAGATGCATCAATGTTGCGCTATTTTGTTATAGATTGCATCCCCCCCCAAAGGAGAGGTGGTGACAGGGAGGCCCTACTGAGGAAGCTTGAGACCCGCTACATTATCTCCCTTGATACCAAGTCACCCCAGGGTCTGAATATGGGAGAGGATTGCTATACTCATCTATAACTTGCATAGACCCAGTGTGCTGTTATATTCCAGTCTAACCTACAACAATCTCATGTGTCCTGTAGTTTGAATTTGACTCTAATTTGGAAATGTGGTATGGCTACCAATTAACATGAACCTAGGACCTTCACACAGTTTGACCTATGATTTTAATCTATAAATTGATGAATTAACATTATTTTTTGCACAATTCACTTTATTGTAGCACTTTCTTCCATCAAGTCATGTGATTGTTTACAGTAACTGTGTTGCACAACTGACTATTAGGCGGTTAATATGTTTTTATGTAGCAGCCCACATGGGCAGTATCTCTACATCAATTATCCGAATATCTGACTTTTTACAATATGAATTGCGGTTTATACCAAAGTACGTGCTAATTAATAATTGAAACAACTAATTTCCTTGACAGGTACAATATCAGCGTGGCGACAGTTTTAAATTGTAAAATAACGATTTAAACTATTTATAGGCTTTTAAATATTTTTAAACTTTTTTGTATTATCAATAAGTTTAGTTATTTATGTATTTATTTATCAGCCATGCCATGAATTACTATTTACGCAATCTTATTGTTTGTCGATATTTACCTATGTGTAACTCATGCATTCATGCAGTTATTTTACATCCATATTGTATTTCATTGGAAAGTAGAGTATTTCTTCACTCTCCATCACATGTGATGACTTGTATTGCACTTTAAAAGGGGTGGTCATCCCCCGTGACGTTTGTCATGTGATCAAGGCTATCTCTAGCCGAAACGCGTCATGGCGAATTGGTGCTGGGCTAACAACTAAATAAATTCATTTGCACCACGTTTGGGTCTTGCCTGTTCCTGACTAGCGGTGTGGCTGATTGCGCTGCGCTGCGCTGTACTGGGAACTACACGTACCTCATATATATATATATATATATATATATATATATATATATATATATATATATATATATATATACATGCATGCACCCCTAAATCAACAGTTGCAGCAACTAAACATCGATTTTGTATCTGATGGGGAAACCAACTCCATCAACTCATTTAGTAGTAGTAGTGTGGAATCAATAAATGATGTAGGGATCAACTTAGGGGAAGCCAGTTTCACCCCATCGGAGGAGTTGGGGTTTATCGTGGAAGATCGCAGGCATACCCCTAGACCGAGGGTACCGCAACAGAAATCACAAGGTCCAAACGTAACAAGCGCCGCAACCAGAGGCGGAAACGCAAGAAATGTAAATGTTAATTGATACTTGTATAGCGCACTACTCACCCGCAAGGGTCTCAAGGCGCTTGTATGAATACCGCTGTGGAACCCATCCTGGCTTTCCCTGTGAGGCATCCACTCCTGGGCACCCCCAAGGTGGAGGCCAGGCATCCTTAGCGTTGTGGGGGCCGTTGTGGAGATTAAGCAAGCTATTGCCATGAGTTGCAGAGTGGGACTCCATGATTAGAATTGTCACCGAGGCGAGAATTATCAGGTCCGTGGAATTTTTGAGCCCAAGACCCGCCGAGGCGGGGAACTGAACCCTGGTCCCGGGCTAGACCTCTGCATCAAGACACAGTTGACCCAGTGTTCAAGGATAATGATGGCAAAAACAATACTGTGATTAATTTGAGTGACCTTGACCTGGATGCTGCAGAATTACAATTATTATCCTTAGGCCTTTCTTTTTGCCCCAAATCCGGTTTCAAATACACAGAGTCAAGAATTGACATTTTTAAATTTATGCGCAAATTGAAGTTGGTAAAATTTCCCAAATTGAAAAAAGCTAATGAGTTGGCCACGAACATTACGGAAAAGAGTACACCCAGTATACAATTGCAGGTTTCTGACATCCCGGGGTTAAGAACCACACAATCATTAGCCGGCATGACAGATGAAAATGAATATGAAAACACCCAACACGCACTGGGAGAAATGGGCATTGTTTGCACCAGTGCTGCTATAAGCCCATTCAAACCAATATCGACGTTTATGCCTGTCATGCCGCGGGATGCAATTGACTTATTTAATGAGGTTGTTGTTGAAAACTTAAAGAAATTAAATAGAGATACCATCAACAAAAAACCCAATAGAAGCTACAGTGAACAACAGTACACTAAACTGATGAAGAAAATTAAGGAAACGGACAGTATCATTGTGAAAAATGCGGATAAAGGGGGAAATATTGTCCTTTGGCCAAGAGCGATCTACATAGAAGAAGCCAATAAACATTTGAATGATGTCTCATGTTATAAAAAGGTTACGTTTAATGAGCTTAAAATAGTTAAAGAATTAGTATTTAAAGAGTTAGCTCAATGGAAACGGATGGGTCTTATCAACAAAGAGGAGTATAACTTATTTTAAACGGATTATCCCATCACTCCGACATTATATTTCATACCCTAAGTGCATAAGCAAATACATCCAGTGCCGGGGCGTCCCATTATATCGGCACAGGGAGGCTTAATGGAACCCATTTTCAAATATGTATACTTTTTTTTATCAGAAATTATGTGGAAACTCTGTCTCATATATCAAGGACACAGGACATTTCCTCGAAAAACTCAACAAAATAGTATGGTGTGAGCATTACTGTTTCCTTGTCATGGATATATGTGCCTTATATACGAGTATAGAACATGAAAAGGGTTTGGCAGGAGTGAAATATTATCTATCCAAACTTGATATTAAATTCCATGAGCACAATAAAATGATATTGCAAATGTTTGATATATGTCTTAAAAACAATTATTTCCTATTTAACGCATCAGTTTACCAACAACTCCGGGGTGTGGCCATGGGGGCATGCTTCTCCCCCCAGTTTTGCATGCTTGCATGTAGGCCGGTGGGAGGAGCATGTCTTAAAGCACATCTTGGAGGAACATTTCTCAGATAGTGTAGTTGCTTGGTGGCGTTTTATCGATGACGTGTGTGTAATTTGGCAGGGCTCTGTGGAATATGCACAGGCGTTCATTGATACTATTAATGTCAATGATTTAAATTTAAAGTTTAAGGCCAACATCAGCAAGGAAAGGATGGAGATTTTAGACGTGGAAATCTATATTGCAGATGATAAGATAAACACGAAATTACATAGAAAGGCCACGGCTAGAAACTCGATCCTCCATGCAAGTAGCATCCACCCTAGACACCTAATAAAAAGTATACCGTATGGAGAATTTTTAAGGATCAAAAGAATTTGCAGCAATAGTGATGTTTTAAAGGTATGCCTAGATGAAGCAGAGCAGAGATTTTTAGCCAGAGGTTATAAAATAGAGGACCTCAAGAAATCTTTATCAAAATTGGATACCCGTTGTTAAAGCATGAGATGCCCTTACAGGGGGTGAATGTGAGGAGTGAAAGATTCTTACCCATGGTTAAAGCACGGGATGCCCTTACAGGGGGATGAGTGTGAGGAGAGAAAGATACCCGTTGTTAAAACACAGGGTGCCCTTACAGGGGATGAGGGTGAAAGGTGAAAGATACCCGTTGTTAAAGCACACAATGGCTTTACAGGGGATGAGTGTGAGGAGTGAAAGATACCCGTTGTTAAAGTGCAAGATGCCCTTACAGGGAATGAGTGTAAGGAGTGAAAGATACCCGTTGTTAAAGTGCAAGATGCCCTTACAGGGAATGAGTGTAAGGAGTGAAAGATACCCGTTGTTAAAGTGCAAGATGCCCTTACAGGGAATGAGTGTAAGGAGTGAAAGATACCTGTTGTTAAAGTGCAAGATGCCCTTACAGGGGATGAGTGTAAGGAGTGAAAGATACCCGTTGTTAAAGTGCAAGATGCCCTTACAGGGAATGAGTGTAAGGAGTGAAAGATACCCGTTGTTAAAGTGCAAGATGCCCTTACAGGGAATGAGTGTAAGGAGTGAAAGATACCTGTTGTTAAAGTGCAAGATGCCCTTACAGGGGATGTGTGTGAGAAGAGAAAGATACCCGTTGTTAAAGTGCAAGATGCCCTTACAGGGAATGAGTGTAAGGAGTGAAAGATACCCGTTGTTAAAGTGCAAGATGCCCTTACAGGGGATGAGTGTAAGGAGTGAAAGATACCCGTTGTTAAAGTGCAAGATGCCCTTACAGGGAATGAGTGTAAGGAGTGAAAGATACCCGTTGTTAAAGTGCAAGATGCCCTTACAGGGAATGAGTGTAAGGAGTGAAAGATACCCGTTGTTAAAGCGCAAGATGCCCTTTTGTGGGATGAGGGTGAGAAGTGAAAGATACCCATTGTTAAAGCACAATATGCCCTTTTGTGCTATGCTTGTGAGGAGTGAAAGATACCTGTTATTAAAACACAAGATGCCCTTTCAGGGGATGAGTGTGAGGAGTGAAAGATACCTGTTATTAAAACACAAAATGCCCTTACAGGGGATGAGTGTGAGGAGGGAAAGATATCCGTTGGTAAAACACAAGATGCCCTTAAAGGAGATGAGAGTGTGGAGTGAAAGATACCTGTTGGTAAAGCACAAGATGAACTTACAGAAGATGAGTGTGAGGAGGGAAAGATACCCGTTGTTAAAGAACAAGATGCCCTTACAGGGGATGAGTGTGAGGAGTGAAAGATCACTGTTATTAAAACACAACATGCCCTTGCAGGGTATGAGTGTGAGGAGTGAAAGATACCTGTTGTTAAAACACAGGATGCCCTTACAAGGGATGAGTGTGAGGAGGGAAAGCTACCCATTGTTAAAGCGGAAGATGCCCTTTTGTGGGATGAGGGTGAGAAGTGAAAGATACCCGTTGTTAAAACACACTTTGCCCTTGCAGGGGATGCGTGTGAGGAGTGAAAGATATCCTTTGTTAAAGTGCAAGATGTCCTTACAGGGGATGTGCGTGAGGAGTAATAAAAACCCATTGTGAAAGCACAAGATGCCCTTTTGTGGGATGCATGTGAGGAGTGAAAGATACCCGTTGTTAAAACACAACATGCCCTTGCAGGGGATGAGTGTGAGGAGGGAAAGAAACCTCTTGTTAAAGCATGAGATGCCCTTACAGGGGATGAGTGTCAGGTGTGAAATATACCCGTTGTTAAAGCACAATATGCCCTTTTGTGGGATGCGTGTGAGGAATGAAAGATACCTGTTGTTAAAGCACAAGATGCCTTTACAGGGGATGAGGGTGAGAAGTGAAAGATGCTTATTTCTATATTTTTTTACATTATTTTGAGGTTCAAATCGTAGCAATTGCTGAGGCTGGGGCCCCGGCTTCCAGCACTGATTGACGGGGACCTATAAAAGTCAAAAGGTAAAGAACCGCGGATTTGGAACATTGCGATCTCTCTAGTGCTTTCCGGATACTGAACATGTATTTTTTGAGGCTGCGAGTTTCTTCATTATAAGAGTTTCAAATATTGCTGTGACACACACAGCACGGGCCACTGGACCCACTGGGTTTCATTCAAATAAATCGAATAGACTACAACTCCCAGAATGCATTTTTTTTAATATAAAAGCCGTCAGAAGTCTGTTCTAACGTCCTAACCAGGAAACGGCAGGGTGGAGATTCGGAAGTACACGAAAAAAAGTGATATTTCCACCTCCTTCTCTCTGCATACATTTCAGCCCGAAGAGCACGCGCCAGTTCTCAGAGCCCTCAAATCCCATCTCAAACATATTCAAAGGGCTGTGAGGTCCCCCCACCCCCTCCACTCTCACCCCCTTCTCTGCAGCTGTCTTTTATGGAACAATAAGAGTTCAGCCTCCGCCAGCCAGAGGGGCCCGTGGGCAATATTAACGCCATACAATGCGCAGCGTGCGCTTGATTAAAAAAGTTTAGAGTTACAAATTAGTTAATAAAACCGTTTAGCCCCCTCCCCCACAGCAAATGGTGATAAATGCTCGCCATATGTTCTCAATAAAAAATAGCCAAGTGCCTTCCTCTACCGGAGCCATAAACAAATACATGAGAAGTATTAGCAGGGCTCGGAGCGCGCACAGACCCCGACGTGTTCCATTTGCTGCAAATGTCACCAGCTTTTCCTTAAATACAGACTTTGAACGCCCCAGATGTTTAGGGGGGGGGGGGGCTCTGTTCCCCCTACTGCCACCCCCTCTGCTCTGCTCATCTGGTCTATAAGGATGCTCGGAGCCCGAATTGTCTGAGTGGGGTGTCCAAATGAGGCTTCCAACATGGCGGTCCACTAGCCCAGGGTAATGACAGACACAGTCGCCCGTCCGGTTTTTAGGTCTCGCTTACAGACGGCTTTCTTCTCTCTTTTGTTTAGACCTATTGTAGATAACAACTTATCTCTGTTGGTTCCCGCATGCAAAATGAGTACATGCGTTTATTTGCCGTCTCCTCCGCGTGCTTCTTTCCATTCCCATTATTATTAATATTTTTTATTTTTGAATTATATATAGCGCTATCTAGACTTGGGGGTATCAGAGCTCTTTACAAGATGTGATCCCGCACCCCATGGTCTGCACAGCTTTCAAGCACGTGACGTCCGTCATTCCCCTCAGCCTTTTCGCCGTCATATTCATATTTTTGAGGTCAAATCAAATCAAATCAAATCAAATCTATTTGTTTTATTTCACCTCCCCGGGAAACTAAAAATATGTATGTGGGCAGGCCCTGTGGGCCCGGCCATGCCCGGGGCAAATATGTTCAAATAAATGCAGGGAGGCTCGCGCCCCCTCTCGCACCTCCAAGTCTGGCACCTCGCCGGATTACTTGAAAATATGTATGCGGGCCAGCCAACTGGGTACGCCCGTGCCCCAGGGACCGCCACCTCCTCAGGGCAAATTATGGTAAAAGGATGCAGGGGTGTCACGAAGGCTCACCCACAGTGCTGGGGACTGCCACTTCCACAGGACAATTTATTGAAATTAAGAGGGTGGGGGGGCATGGCCCCACAGCACCAGCGGCAGTCACATCCCCAGGGCAGAAATATATTAACATAGGGTGCCCCAGGGACCATCAGCTCCCCAGTACAATGGGGTAGAGGGGCGCGTGGCCACCTTCGTGGAGCCATGGATGCCCCTGGGGAGCGCCAACTCCCAAGGCGAACGCCCCAGCTACCACCTGAGGTATCCACCCTCTGGAGGTAGCTATTTGCTTGGGTTGGTGGGAGCTGACAACTCTCACCAAGCAATAGCAAACATATTTACGCTTTCGGCAAGCGCGAGCTGTTATACAGCTCTTGCTTGCAGAATGCGGCGTTTTCATCGGTTTCCGTGTATGCAAATATGCGTTCAGGGAAACAGATGAAAACACTGCTACCGCAAGCAGGCAGCCGCTATTTAACGAAGCTCCCTGCTTGCGACATCAATGTCGGCTCCCACAGCAGTCGGGAGCCAGTTGAGACCAGGGGGCCTTGAGGCTGCCCCCAGGTCCCACTGCACACTGGATGCCCCCATATGGTGGACCCCAGAGGATGGGATCCCCGGAGACGAAATTGCCCCCAACCCATTTAAATTATATATTTTCAAAGGCCGGGCCCAGGGAGATGGGGTCCCTGGGGCTGGTTGTGGCGAGGTCGGGGAGCCCCCCTCCCACTTTAATTAATTGATTTGGCCTCACGGAGGTGGTGGGCCCCAGGGCCCAGGGGGTCTACGCAGCCCCCAACACAATTTTTAAAATAAAAGCCTTAGGGTGGTGGTGGTCTTCGGGGCTGGAGGGCGGTCCATGCAGCAGCCCAGCATTAATATCAATTTGAGATGTAATCAGTGATGTCACTGACTATATCATAAGTGATGTAATATTTATTTATTTATTTATTTATTTGATTTATATGGCGCGTTATAACCACCGGGGTCTCTAAGCGCTATGTGAGATCATAAGCAGTGCATTGTGGGGGCGTAAATTATAGATAGCTTAGGTTACTCTGGCTGCTGAATTTCTCTGGTTTTGTTTGAGTGACATTTGAGCCTAACTATAACGTCCCTGTAACTTTTGTTTTTTTCAGTGAATATATATATATGTATAGTATGATAAATTAAAATTAAAAAAAATGGCAGTATCGTTACAGAGGCTTATCCTTGAGACTTTGGTTTCCTTAAAAAAGAGGAAGAAGATTGCTGGGAATAGTGCAGGTCATGAGTCACACTCTAACCTTTCTGATGGTGTCTCTCCCCAATCGGTTCAAAAAGGGAAATATATTTCCAAGGAGGATCGACCATATTTATTGTCTCATATTAAGGGAAGGGCAATAATCAGATGGTGGCTAAAACCTCAAAAAGACACAATTCAGCCTGGCAGCTCTGGGGCTTCAATTTATCAGTTTTTTCTTTAATTAAAAAATATATATAAATACTTTTATTAGTTTTCCAATGTACAGCAGTACATGGTACAATATGAACCGTTCTCATAACACAACACAGGTTGTCATACAAGGTTTATATAAACGCTGAGCATCATAAAAGCAGAGCAGGCAATCAGCCGGACAGAAGTCATATTTTTATAAGAGCATTACATATCACATCGCAGAACACTGTCAGTGCAAAGGCAACAGTTCAGGTCATTTAAGCACTAGCTAGGGGCCTAAGCTGCCTATGCAGCGTGCAGTGGACAGCGTGGTGCATGGTGGTTCCCCCACATAGTGCCTGCAGGTCATCGCAATGACCGATTGGCAAGGTCCGTCTGGCGTCAGAGGCTCTGACCCCTCAATGGAGGGGTCCGATGCAGCCTTTGCCAAGTAGGTGCTTAGGGGGCCCATATGTCCCTGAGACAGGAAGTAGAGGGGCTGTAATTCAGTGTATACTTCACACCTATTACTGCTAAGGTCAGTCTTGCATACATGGTGAGGTTGTGTTTTACCAGCACATGGGGATCCTACTATGGGTTAGTCGGAGTGCCAGGGCTGCCAGGTGGTGCATCCCTGGTCGAATACTTTGACATCATTCAAGAGGACCGTGAAGGGTTGTAGGTCTAGACAGTAGTCCGGAATGTCCGACAGTGTAGTTGCTACTGCCCTTCAAAAGGCCTGTATGGTGTGACACAATATGCATAGTGCTAGCCACATCTGGCACATTTTTGTGGCCTTGTCCTACCTTAGCCCATTTGGCGGGTGTAGAATATGCGCGATGTATGAATTTGAAGGTAGGAGCTTATCATGGTGGTTTCATGAGACTAGTTTGGTCTGCATGCAGCAGAATCGCCACTGAGCCTGTGTGATGGTGACGCCTATGTCTCGCTCCCATTCACTTCTAGCACAGCCTGTGTGCGGTGGTCTGAGTGATGCGTATTCAGGTATAGACCCATTGGGATGCTTCAGTAGACTATATGAGGGCATTCAATGGAGTAAAGTCTACTGGTTCCTCCAGAATCCAGGGAGGTGCTCACTCCCTGCGCGTCTTAATCTAGAGTAAATGATTGGGGTCAACCATGGCCCGATTTCATGTGCTGTATAGGCACCAATCTACCCTGGTCATAAATGGCTACAAGGTCACTCATCCCCCAATGCTGTAGGGCATCATTGCGCACCGATGTTTCTGTGGTCAGAGGCAGGAAAGAATTCTGTGGTAATGTAAGGGCCAGGGCGGAGGAGAGGAATGGGTTGGTCTCCAGGCTAATCTTTTTCACGCTCAACAGGTTGTTGCAAAAGTCTTTACTTCATTATGGCCAATGGATATGCCCTTGGTAATAGCTTCTTGAAGGGAACACAATCTGTCTCATTGCTCTCATCAGTTTGTTCTTGATGTGATTCTAATGAGTGGAAGGATCTGGGCTAGATCAATATACTTATGTTCATGTCCAGACTTTATCTGCCGCAGGGAGGGAGTAGAAGTTGCTGGAGTCTGTTCTTGTTGATTCAGTGGTTGTCAGCCTTGTCGGTCAGTTGGTCATCAATGGCGAAGAAAAACATCTTAAAGGATCCTACAGATAAGAAGGTTGATGCAACCCTGAAGAAGGTTTATACAGACTCTCATTTCTCTCTACTTTGTGAGATTTATGGCGCGTATACTGCGTAACCTTTATTGTCAGGCTTTGAAGAACTTTCTACGTCAATGCAGGAAGGTTTTCAGTGTCCTGAATTGATGGAGAATATGCAGAAGCAGGTTGAGTTCTCATTGGACATTTACCTTGAGGCTCGTTGGACATCTGCTTTGCTATACCAAGCTTCTGTAGCTGCTCGAAGGAATCTCTTCATGAAACATTGCAACACTGACTCGGCTCAGAAATCTATTGCCTTGAGAATATGTTTTTGACGGGATAGGCTGTTTCGTTAAGGGCTGGAAGATCAGTTACATAAAATCTTCAAAGAAAGAAAACAATCATCTTCATTTTATTATCACAGTCAACCTAAGAGTTCCTAGCAATGCAAGGCTAAAGCCTTCTGTTGGGTCCTAGCTTGCCATGGAGTGTAAGGTAACTGTAGGAGAGTAGGGTCTGCTTCCTATGGTCACCCCCATTTTTTGCTGTGATTCTCTGGTTTTTCGACTTCAGTGTGGCTATGAGCCTGCTAATCAGACCCACAGCCCAGCTGTTATCTCTCTCACTTGATACCATGTACTTTAGGTACATACCAGATTGGTTGCTGGGTCACCCTTGTGAGCCCCTGTATAGTGTACCACAGGTACCCATGGCATAGGTGCACCTTAGGCCTACTAGGGGCTGCAGCATGTATTGTGCCACCCCTGGTTTGCCTTCCAAACTGACACCACAGGTCTGTTCAAACAGCCTGGGTAAGGTGGTGTAATCACCCCTTACTTAGATATAGTATCCCTATATCTACATATATAGACACATATACACCTATAAGCCACTCCTATGGTAGGCCTCGACAATCCTGGAGGCAGAGTGCTTGGTTTTATGTGAGAGGGTGCCCTAGCATGAGCTGAGCCCCTCTGCAGCTTTCGGAACCATCTCCTTATAGCTGTTCTATGATATAGCCATACCATATACTCTTAAGTGCTTTATAATCCTCGCGGTTAATGCTAACTTTGGTTTGGCTTTATCAAAACATGTCGTGTAAGGTGTCAAACAATTTGGAATACTACCCCCCACCCCCTGGCAGTCCTGGCGGCGGGGTAGCATTCCACTCTTCTAGAGGGAGAAGACATGTAGTTACTGCTTCACCCGGTTAAAGTTAAACAGAGCCTCAGCATCACAAAATGGATGCTGCTGCCACAGACACAAGTCTGACCTCCTGCTGCTGGACAAAACTCTGGCAGGGGAGGCCTGGACAATAGGTTTCCTGTCCAGGGAGGTGCCAGCACCTCCCCAGACAGGGTTTTGTGTATTAGGGCAGGGAGGGCTGCATCAGCAGCTGCTTTTCCAGACACTGCCTGGGGCACACAAGGTGCTCCATGCATAGCCCGGTTCAAACCAGTTGCTGGGGCACCAGCCCCAGCTCTGGCGCAAAACTGGACAAAGGGAAGGGGGTGTAACCACCCTCTGCCCAGGTCCACCCATAGGAGGAACCTAGTCAGGTAATCCAGCCCCCATCCTTAGTATAAGTATAGGAGCTGTGTCCCTAGCACTTTAGATTACCCTGGACAAATCTTTGAAAGACATATCCTGGACCTTCGATGTTCCATTCTGACTGGAAGATGGAAGATATCTCCCTTGTGTTCAAGGAGTGACCACCCTGTGCAAACAGACACCAACAGCAACTTCGCCTGTCTGCAGTTTCAAGGCTCCCGTTGCAACCCGAAGACTCTGCGACACAAAAACTGGACTTCCAGACTTCGCTGACCCCGACCCACTTCCACAGCAAAGCTGAGACCCATGGCGGACACGAGAGACATGGGACCGGATATCTTGGACATCCTGCATTTTGTTACCTGCACTCCTTTCCTGAAGCCTCAGTAAGTTGTGCATTGGGGTACGATAAGCCCCAGCCCCGAGCACCATTTGCACCAAAGCCCAGGCCCCCTTACACCGCAAGTGTCCTGTGGGCCCCGCCTTTGCATTTCAGCTTGACGCATCTTCCCAGTTTATTGCCCATTGGCTGGTGAGCCCCCTGAAGACTCCATTTTGAAAATAAATCACTTTCCTGGTTGCTCCAGGCTTGCTCCAGCTTTCCTGAAAAGGAGAATCACCACAGACCTTGCTGGTCTGCAATAGAGCCAATCTCAACATCCTATGTGGGTTGCGGTTGCCAAGGCTTGTTGGGTCCAATACGAATACTGACACCGCAGTCATCTAGATCCATTATGGGATAGCTTGAATCCAGCGTCTGGTCATCGTCGATGCCTCCTGGACCTCGTGGCTGAAGAGGCAAGTTCAACAACTTCACCTGAAATCACCTGACATTGGCTGGTTCCTTCCTGGTACCTTCCTGGTCACTGGCTAGTGACCCAGACTCTGTCCCTTCTGCTTTCAGGTTCTTCAGACCTTCGATCCACCCTTCGATCCACCCGGACACTTTTCCTCTGGTCGCCTGCAGCACTTCTTTGCAGCTCTCCATAGAAAACGACGACGAAACCCGACACGAAAAGACACCTATGCACCGGGCTTCCCTGGGTGAGGTAACACGAGTAGGCCGGTGCTTCCGTGGGTCTTGACTCTCGAAGTGTCCTAGTTTAAAAGGGTTCCATCCTAGCCCATCCGGAAGTGTCCTTAAATTGCATATTTGTAACTTTTACGAACTCCATAGAAAGTCAATGGTAACCCGCGCCTGTGTTTAGACACTGCACGCGGCTCCCGTGGGCCTCATACTTCCTAAACTTTGGTCGATTAGTGTAGCCCCAGCGACTCCATAGGTCCTAGGCCTGCTTTCGAAATCTCTCGTGGTGCTTATACCACTTTCTTAGTATATGGTTTTTGAGGCCCCTACGGCATAACGTATACTGTGCAACTTATCCTATATTAACTGTGTGACTTGTATTGTATTTTGACCTCTGGCCTCATAAAGAGTGCAGAGGGGTTGTTTTTAGATTAAATACATATATATTTGATATATACCTTGTGTGGTGTCCTTTCATTTGGTACTCAAGGGATTATAAATGGTAAAACAACTTGCTTAACTCGCCTACTGAAGTCTTAGCCTGAAGACTGCTGGTCCATGCTACCACTAAGATAGCTTTCAATAAGGTTGACTTTACAAGCACCATCAATAAGGGTCGATTAGACTGGTGCAAGGTGCCCACTAGAACTAGTGGACATCATATGCCAGGCTAAATTCTCACAGTAACCATAGTTATAGAATGTGGACAAGGAATGTTGGGGTCAGTGTATTGTGGTGGGTGACTGTTGGACTGGGTGGTGGCTGCTGTTGTGTGTAATATGTGGTCCTGCTGTATTGTATACTTTAATCTAAAATAAACATTTATGTGAAACTTCTTCTCTATATTGGCAACGAGCGGTTCCAGACATACAGCAGGACAGAGGAGGTGCTAAGCGTTATTCCTGCATTTGCTTTTCCGGCATTTGCTTCTTAGCAGATCTTTCTCAAGGAAGCAGCTACTTCTTAATTGGAGTTACCATCTCTTCTTCAGGATTCTTCCACCAGAAAAGGATATGCTTATTTCAAGGTACTGTGCATTTCAAGTGACATTTCCCAGCGCAACATTTCAAGAGCTCAAGTCTAACTGAAGAGTGCACCGCTCGAGCCTCGTGAGTCGTTACTGACAAGAGCAACAATACATGAAGCCATTTTAGATGGGCCGCAAGTGTTGACGTTAGTAGCATTACGTGATGCCATTTTGGATTGGTCGCAAGTACAAATGTGAGCAGCGCTGCGTCCAGATATTTTCGATTGGGCCACAAGTGGAAACGCGCCTCAAGCTACTTCAGTGCCATTTTAAATTGGGGCTATATCAAATAATCATGCCTGCTAGTGCATGCATTATAGTAGTAAATCGTGTTTATAGGTGATGCCCACACTGCACAGCAATCTCAACTGTTGGCTTTGCCCACATCTTGGTGTAGAATGTGCATTGGTGGTTCTTCTACAATTTTTACTCTTCAAAGGTTCCTCTATTTATTGAGGTAGTGATTTCTATTTCCACTCAGACTTTCTACATTGATTTGCACACCTTTGTAAATATTTAATGTGATACGCACACCTTTGCGAATATCAGTAGCAACATTCATCTTGTTTTGTGCATCATTACAACTGAATTGAATTTTGAAGTGTCCTTGGTGCATTGGTGGTGTCCTGCATTCAGAGTGCTGTAGGTTTTCTAGAAGCCCAGCTGTAGCCTTCTTCTTTTGCTCAGGAAATGCGGCAGTCAATTGTACCACCTCCTGCTTTTTCTCCCAACCCAACAACTCCAGAGCCTGATTGGGAACAATGTAAAGAAGGGTTCGAAGCATATCTTTTTTTTTATGCAGATTTATATAGCACAAACTTGACCTGAAGGTATTGGAGCGCTTTACATGAGCACCGGTTATGTTGCACAAGGACACATTCAGGCACGGGGAGATTAAGTGATTTGACCAGAATCACAGGATGTGATTCTGGGCACCAAAGTCAGCAATCTAGCCATCAGACCACATTCTCTCCCCTTGATACATGGGAAGGAGAACCATTCACAGATAAGAACACATTTGCCATACTAAGACATTGTTTAGATGTTCAGAAGATTTTTAAACATATTCCCAGAGAAGTTGTCCTTTTGGATGTAATGGATGATGATGGTGTTTAAGATATAGATTTGTATGTGTCAGCTATAAAATCTTT
The DNA here is from genome assembly GCF_964263255.1 of Lissotriton vulgaris. NCBI lineage: Eukaryota > Metazoa > Chordata > Amphibia > Caudata > Salamandridae > Lissotriton > Lissotriton vulgaris. The sequence goes on along the minus strand of NC_141689.1, from coordinate 100,486,981 downwards.
AGGCACAAGGTTCAAAGCCAGTAAAATGTCATAATGAAAAGGCATACATTTTACAAAAGAGTAAAAATGGCCGAAGAAACTGCAACACGTTTTGTAGGTTCCTTGAGAAGTTTAGCAATCTCCTGCGAGTACAAAGTCTTCAAGGAAGAAATGATCAGGGACCAATTAGTGGAGAAAACAAACAACAAGAAAGCACTATTGTTGACACCTAATTTGACATTACAGAAATCCATAGAGACTGCAACTAGAATTGAGAGTACAACTTTACACATGGAACAGATGACTGTCAGAGTGTGCAGATCAACACGCACTTCACACTCCAGCAAAGTTCACAGGGTTGAATCATGTAATTTGAGCAACAATGATCACTCCCTGAGTGATGAAAGTGAGATTTTAACTATCAAGGAGGCAGTCTTAGAGGGAGATAATGTGAACCAGGAGGTGTGCGGAGTATCTTATTAAAGAGACCCTTATGCACATTAAGGAGAAATGGAATCAACGTAAAAATTATGGCAGATTCAGGTTCTCCATTACCATCATTAAGTCAAAAGAAGTGGAGAATACATTTTAGTGAATGTGGAATTCAGTTGAAAAAAATCTGCAATTCCCCCCTTTGGTTACAGTGGGAAACCCATCAATGTGGTGGAGTTTGAGGCAGTATTGGGTTTTAAAAATAACAAAACCCAAGGTGTAATTTATGTGGCTAAATATGATTATTGTTTATTAGGGTGGCCCTATCAATAGAAATTGAGCATATTACTGGATCCTAACAATGTAGATCAAGTTATTCTAATGAAGGAATATGTTCATCTTTCAGCCATAAAAAAGAGCAAATGGGAGGAGGATTAGCCAGACGTTTTTCAAGAAAACTTTATTTAATAGTTTCATGCATAAAATAAGAATAAAGGAGGATGCTTAGCCTGCACCACATTAAGTCCAGAGGGTACCCTTATCCCTATGTCCAGAACTCAAGAAAGAATTGCACAAATTCTGTAGTCAGGGTGGCATCCAAACCATTGAGAGTTCAGATTGGGTAGCTCCCATTGATTTGGTTTGGAAGACTAATGGGTCCATTCCCATGTGTGTGGACCTCCGATACTTGACTGATCAGATTTGGTTTGATCGCCACCCCCTCTCAAATATAAAATAAGGTGGTAAGATTATCAGTTTGGTGGGCATGGCTAAGCATCTACCAAAACAGAAGGGGGACCAAGAGAGCATAAAGGTCCAGCATACATGATACAAGCGATACTGACATGTGGGTAGGAATACAATTCCCATAAGCAGGAGTTGGGATTTGTAATAGGTCGATGGGGTTGGAGCCCAAGGGGTCATTCCCTTTTTGGAATGAGAGCCCTCACACACTCAAAAGAGTTTCATGCTTCATCATAGGGCTTTTTGCTTCTCGTCGAGACGTAGCTGCAATGCTCGATGGGAGCCCTCAAGAGGCTCTTTGGCAAAGATCTTTATCCAAAAAAAGGCCTATCTGAAGTGTCTGTAGAGGGCCCTATGTGCAGATGTGTGGGTTGTGAGTATAGGAGTGGAGTGGCTAAAAAGGAACAGGTGAATCTCAGGACTAAATACTCTTTATTCGGTGAGTGCCCCTTATCCTGGTTAAAATCAATGAGTGCTACCAAGCTTCGGCTGTAATTCAAAGAGAGGTGGGAGGTTTGTTTAAGGAAATAGATTTTTTAATCTTTGATAAAGACCAGGGGCATCATGACTAAAGGTTACATCAAGTACTATCTATTTTCAAAAGCAGAGGAGTGACGTTAAGAGAGGAAAAGTGCAAATTCAACACCCCTGTTATTGATTATTTGGGTTATCAGTTGTCAAACAAGAGGGGCGAACCAAAATCAAGTCTAGTCAAGACTATTGGGAGTTTTATTGCTCCAGAAAACAAAGACCAGTCTCTCTTTTTTATGGGCTTAATTGAAATTTATACAAGGTTTATCCAAAAATGTGCTAGAAAGACATGTAATATGAGGGAGCTCGTTAAAAAGAATTACAGGCTTAAATAGTGCAAACTGTGTGATCAGGAGTTTAACATGGTTAAAGGTGAAGTAGCAATGCCATACCTTTGAAACCTTTTGATACAAAAGATAAAACTATAATCATGACTGATGCCAGTCAGAAGAGTTTGAGAGCAGTCCTTATGCAATGCAACGGAAATAGAGATGAGGTCGATCCATTTGCATCAAGAAGTCTGAGAGTTGCGGAGTCATCCTATTTGGTGATAGAAAGGGAGGCACTAGCATGCTGGTGCGGTATTGCTCACTTCAAACCTTATCTATCGGGCCACCATTTCATTGTGCGAGTTGATCATAAACCACTTGTACAACTGTTTACCACCAAAAGAGGAGATAAAGCCACACCTAGGATTGCCAAGTGCAATATAGGCTTCATTAGTACAATTGTTGAGTTGAATATGTTCCTGGAGCCAAGAATGTGTTGGCTGATTGTCTGTCTCGCATGCCAATCTGTGAGCAAGATGTGGAGAAAGGAGAGACAAGTGATGAGGAGGATGTGGTGTGCACAGTTGAGAGTCACTCAGAGGGTGCTATATAACAGGAGGAATGGATGGCAACTTGTGATGCTGATAAGGAAATGAGTGAGGTGAAGGAAGGGATTTTACAGGGGCGGACTAAGTGGAAATCAGAAGACAAGGCTTGCAATGGATATAAGCATGTTTCTGAGAAATAATCCTTTGTGAATGGAATATCACAACTTTTAGATCTTTAGTGGTGTTTAAAGGGATGAGGAGCAAAGTGTTAACTTTGGCTCACAAAGGGCATATAGGTATACGTGAGGAAAAGAGGGTTGATGAAAACTTTTGGTCGCCTGGGTTAGACAAGAATGTAGAACATTATGTGAGGGACTACATGTTTTGTGCAATAATTGACAAATCTCAAGTAACTGTCCCAGTCCCATTGACGCTGTATGCGCCCCTAACAAGGCATGGAGCAAATTAGCAATCAACATAATTGGTCCAAAGATATTATATGTCAATGTACCAGAGTATGGCATAGTTGTTATGGATGATTATAGCCATTGGCCGATTTAATTGTGTAATTAAAGAGAACATACAACTGGCTAAAATCAATGGGTTTGATTGTATAGTTGAATTGTGGTAACTGTTATGGGCTGGGCACACCACACCACACCAAATGAGGACACATAAGTATCACCTTTTATTATTAAGAGGAAGCGTACCAATTTCAAATTTCATCCACCACATTGTGCCAGATGAATCTAAGACTATTGCCTCTTCCCCAGATCACCAATTCTCCCCCCCCCCGAGAATACGTGAGACCGTTGTTTTACTGACTCTAACTGTAATTGTAACCATACACCTGTATGCCTCTCTTTCCCTACGTTCTCAGCACCCCGTCCCCTCGCCATCCTTTCTTTTGATTATGTATATTTCTGCACTTAAAACTTTGGGGCATATTACCAACAACTAGCAATAATTTATGTCTCTCACTTGTTTAGAGACGAACATTATCGCCGCACATCGGCGATTTTTATCGCAGATAAACCTTGCTATTAGCAAGGTTTATCGCAAATGCGATAAAAACCGGCCGCAATTCATGAATATCGCTGAAAAGTCAGCGATATTCATGCATTATCGAGCAAATGCTCTTAGCCATGTTATCCACCTCCCATTGGATAACATGGCTAAGAACTGCTCAGGGTAGGTGTTAGCTTTTGGAGATATTCGCGCTTAGCGCGAATATCTCCAAAAGTTGGTAATAGGAGATAGCGATGTTAGGGACTGTTTCCAGTCGCTAACATCTTGGCACGCCCACTTTGCATGTCATTAGTGATAAATATCACTGACATGCAAAGCGGGGCCCAAGATGGTCGCTATCTCCTATTAGCTGTCACTAACTGCTGTTAGCGACAGCTTGGTAATAGGGAGATAATTTTATCTCCGCTTTCTTGGCTTTTAAAGCGGAGATAAACCCCCTTGATAATATGCCCCTTTGTTTTGTTCACCACTGTAAACATTGTAAAGCACTCTGATACCCTCACAGGTCTAGTTTGCGCTCTATAAAACAAAAAAATTAAATAAATAAATTAGGTCACTGACGAATTAATTTTCCTGTACCCAAGCATAAGGTGGCGGATGTAGGGAGTAAAAGGTTACATGCACTGGATAAATATGTGGACCAGAGTGGTAAGTGATCCAAGGTAGCTGTAGGGGATTTTGGGAGAGTAAAGATCTCCAGAAATTTCCTAAAGGAGATCACAAATTATCCGCACAAGAAAGTGATAGAGGTGAAAGAGAGTGTGGTGAAGCTGGATGATGGCAAGTGGTGGAATGAAGACAAATTGGCAACAGACATTTGTTTGTCATTGAAAATTCTCCAGGTGTTAGGAAGGAGATTGAAAAGGAGGTGATAAATAATTACAAAGGTGACACAAGTTGTATACTGCTGTCATGTTGTTATTCCCTAAAGAAGAGAACAACAGTGAAGCCAATAGACACAAAAGGTCAGAAAGAGTAAGGGAGGTGCCAAATAAATGTCATGATTATATTCTTAATTAATTCACATGCAAATTGTATGATTATATTGTGGATTTATTCACATGCAAATTGTATGATTATCCTTTTTTTCTGTGTTACCACCTGATTTTGGTTACAAAGCTTTAACTATAGTGTTCATAGTCATTGTCATGAGTTGTCCTACATCCTTTTACATCTTTTGTCTTCGCAGGTTGGTCATATTAGAAATCATACTTTTGTTCATGTTTTATGAGGATAAGTTGTGTTGGCTTTTTGTTCATGTTATAAGGCGGAAGCTGTGCTGTGGGCTAGCATGCTATGGAGGGTATCGAAACCATAGTTATAAAATGCGGCTAAGGAATGTTGGGGTCAGTAGATTCTGGTGGGTGACAGTTGGACTGGGAGGTGGCTGCTGCTGCGTGTAATTTACGGTTATGCTGAAAGGTAGACTTTACTCTCAAATTTACATTTACATAAAATTACCTCTTTATACCTTCCAGGAGGCAACAGAATATGGAGCATGGTCAAGATTTCAGGTTACATCCTATTCCTTCAAGTTCCAAAGAAAGATTAAACAGAATCTTCCGACATCCAATCAGTGCTCCTAACTATCACGGGAACCAGGAGGTAGATGGCTTCAGGTACGATGTTGGTGCCCGAATCCATTACTTCCTACATGCATGGCAGACAATGGCTTCAGACAAATTGGTCCTTAAGATCATTCCAAAAGGTTAGATGATTACAATTTTCTCTACCCCAAGCCCCTCAGAGATAATTTCTACTCTTGTGCTCAGATCCCAGGAGGAACAGATGGCAACAAAGGAAGGCGTTCTTTCATTGGTCCAAAAGGAGGCCTTTGAGCTTGTCCCAATGAAGTAGGAGGGGAAGGGAACATATTCAGTTATGTTTATTGTCCCCAAAGATCAGGGAGGATTTCAAATTGAGGTCCCTGAACAAGTTCACAAAATGTTTTTCAAGGTGGAGCCCTTTCAAAGGCTCATCCTTCTGAGAGAAACAAACTCCTTCCTGGCCACATTGGACTTAATGGATGCATACCTACATGTTCCACTATACAAGCTGCCTCAGCAGTTCCTGTGGTTCTGTGTCCTGGGAATCCACTGGCAATGCCAAGTCCACCCTTTAATCATCTCCGAGGGTGTTTACAAATGTGGTAGCCCCAATGTTTGCCCTTCTTCATCTCAAAGGAATGTCACTCTTTCCATAACTCGACGAGTGGTTGGCCCATGCTCCTTCAGTGGAAGTCTTGAATCAGCATCTATCTTTGACCATTGCTGTTCTAAATCTTCATGGACTTTTGCTGAATCTTCTGAAATGGCATCTTCTGATCTTCTGTTCATCGAAGCATAGTTCAACGCTCGATTGGGCAGAGTTTTCCTTCCCATGGAAAGGATTGTTTGCCTTCAGAATCTGCTGAGTGGTCTACTTTCACAACCACCTTGTTCAAATGGATTAAATTGTAGGACCATATAGCGAGACCGGTATGCACTGTGCAAAAGGCTAGACTACACTTGAGGCCACTGTTGTGTCATCTGCAAAAACATGGAACCTTGTCAGCCAGGAATACTGATCTCGTAATTCCTTTCTCCTCAGACATCAATCACAGCACTGTTCATATCCATCCACAATTGTGGGTGGATATGAACAACCTTTGCAAAGGAGGAGTGATGGGTCCAGACCCTCTGTTAGTTCTGGCAACAGATGCAAGTTCATTGGTTTGGGGTGCTATCCAGTGGGAGCTGACAGTTCAAGCAGATTGATCCTGGATGGAGGGTCAGAGATTCTCAAATTGGAGAGAGTTGACAGCAGTCTTCAGGTCTGATTAGCATTTCCATCAATATCACTGCAGTGTGTTAGTAAGATCAGAAGACACAGAGCCAGTGCCTTACATCAACCAACAAGAAGATACCCATTGCCGGTCCTTAAATGAGGTGGTCTGCAATCTAGCTCAGTGGGCAGAGACCTCTCCTTTCATTATGACCTATCCACTTCAAGGGTCTGGACTATGTGGCAGCAGCAGACCACTTGAGTCGGAATTTTCCCTCATATAAGAACTTGAGGCTGACCAGCTCCACTTTCAGGGACATTTGAAGAAGGTTCAGCGCTCCCTTTCTGAAATTCTTTGCCTCCAAGAACAGCGCTGTTCTTGCAGGCTTGTGCTGTAGGTTCCCAGAACAAGTACCTGGGGAGTAGATGCACTAACCTTGGAATGACCGCAGAGACTCCTCTTTGCCTTCCCTCCTTTTCCTCTGATTCAAAAACTGTTGTGCAAGATTCAACAGGAAATTACTTGAGTGATTGTGGTGGTCTATGACTGTTCTAGAAGGACTTGGTTTGGGCTTCTGAAGTGCATGGCCTGTGAGCCTATGTCAATCATCCATCTCATTCCCTCTACACTGAGGTTTTGCAGTCCTTTTCAATTTTATTTTCATTCTCTCTTAGTCTGGCTGTTGAGAAGAGGAGTTTAGTTGAAGAAGGTGTCCCTCCATACATTATTCATGTGGTGCAGAAATCAAGAAGATCATCTAAGCGTGTGACCTATTCTAAACACTGGAAACGTTCTGATTCTTGGTGCTCTGCACTACGGTTTTCATTTGTGGGTTGTTCTGTCTCCTCTATTCTTCAGTTTCTACTAGATGTTTTTGAGAAAAATCTCTCCCTCTCTACATGGTATGCCATTAAAACATTCTATGTAAAAAGTGGTGTGACAGAGGGTGCAGTTGCCCTGGTGATCAGAATGTTCAAACCCACCTGTTCGATCTTCTGTTCCTTTTTGGGATCTGCCCTTGGTTTTGAGAGCTTTGCAAAATGTTCCTTTTGAACCTTTTTTCATGGTGGATCTCAAATTCCTATCTTTCAAAATCCTTTTCTTGGTTGCTATTACCTCTGCTGGAAGTTCAGGAAAACTCTCTTCTCTACTTTGCCATTTTCCTTTTCTAACTTTTCTGGATGATGCAGTGGTGCTTAGACCAGATCCTTCCTTTCTTTCAAAGATTGTCGCTAAGTGTATTCTTATCCAACAACTAATTCTCCCTGCTTTTATCGTGTTCCCACTTCTGAGAAAAAACATATATTGCGTTTGTTGGATATTAAGCATACTCTATCAATGTATCTTAACAGATCTAGTGAAATCCAGTTCTGCGTCACTTTTGGCCCACAGGGAAGGGTAAGAAGACATACAAAATCTTGTTGATTCGCTGTGTCATAGAGACTGTTGCTTTAGCTCATGAGGAGTGCCTTCCTCTTGGGCAGAGGTGAAATGTGTGGACTTAGCTGAGAGTTGCAGAGCTGGGATTTGGGCTTCAGAGCACACCTTTATGAAACATTTTAGATTTCATGAACTTTTGCAAGATTGAAAGAATTTTGGATCAGGGGGTTTGCAGTCTGTATTACACGGATTATTTGTTGAGTATTTCTGGTATTGTGGTCAGGATGTTTTGAATTAAATCACAGTGGTTTTGCATTATATCTTGATCATTCCGGAGTTTTCTGATCAAAGGCCGCTGCCACAGCTTTGGTACACCTCATGGGGCAGGACTAAATCGGGGACGAGGAATGTGGAGGTACTGCCCGCATTACTTACCAGTAATCTTCAGTAATCTCAGTCCTAAACATCCTCGATCCAGTCATTCAATCCCACCCGCCCTTGCTGGTATCTAGACTTTTGATAAGCGGCTTGGTGTGACAGGAAGTGCTGGGAAAATGCTACTGATTTGTAGTGTACAGTTCAGTGGGTGGGACCAGGTCGTTTTTTTATGTTTTATTCCCTGTCTTGGGATTGGGTGTCTAGCCTCATGGGTAAGGAGTGCATCAAGGACAAGAAGAACTAAGAGTAATGAATATTTCTAGTAAGTAATCGGAGTATAAATGTGTGATGACATCTATAAGGGTATTCATTATTGAGCCTTTTTTCTTGTCGATGCTATTCTGCATTTGCATACAACCATTTATTATCTTTTTTTACTGATGTAGAACAGCATAAGCAAAATTTATTGACAAGGCCAAAAGGTCAGGTAAACACAACTAAAGGTCTAGAGCTTTTGTCTTTGCCACTGGCTGTTTAATTGAATATTGTGGTACATGCAGTACCAATTCTGCAATTAGATGATGGGCTAGAGGACATGCTTTTGGTGTTGGACAATTTGTGAGTATTTTACACTCTAGCCTCATTGTAGTTGGAGTTTTTCTACCCCAAGTAAATAGTTTTCATTTCTGTTCCTCTAATGGAATACATGGCCTGATTTGACCTTGACCGATGGGTCACTCCAAAACAACGGAGACGTATATCCTGTGCGCCGAAATATGAATCCCATTATATCCTATTGGATTTATATTTTGTGGACAGGATATCCGTCACCGTTGTGGCATAGTAACCCGTTTTGCCAAGATCTAAATCAGGCCCCAATTCTCTGACATAGTCCATAAATTTGCTTTTATTCATCCGACTTCACAAATCAGAATTCATAGAAAAATCCAACTGCGAATGAACTGTACCTGCGGGAACATGGACATTTCAGAGCTCTGCAGCTGCCGATATGAAATCACGTCTTAGAGACAAGGTTCTAAAGCAGCTCCGCCAGTTATCCGAAAAAGATTCCAGGTGTCTTAGGTTTGTTGGTTTCATTCAGCAATATCTGATCCATACAAGTTTAATCTTTGCATTCTGGCACGTCTGACATTATCTCTAGATGCTCAGGGGCTTATTTCAAGACCATTGCGCTACCAGGGTAAACATCCTTTACAACGTAACTGGTACAACTCGGTACCGTTGCGACGCAGCTTTAACAACGAAAGTCGTTACAACGACTTTCGCTGGAGGATGCTCTAGGATAGGGGATAGTTTAATTTACTATCCAACACCTTCCCTACTATCCACGGGGACTGGTGTTGGAATAGTAATTAAACTATTCACTATCAGCGCCCCCCAACGCAAGTCGTTGTAACGTCTTGCGTTGTTAAAACTGCGTCGTAAAGGGACGCATTGTAACGGTACGCGTTGTACCGTCATACATCCGCTGCCAGCACGTCACTTATCCCCATATAAAAAGGGGCACACCAGCGGCTCAAGGTGGGGCTTGTAAATAATCCCCCCAATGTCTCTGGCTGCAGGGACCGACTGCAGTTCTTTGAATCCATGTAGCTGAGAATCTGCCAAAATGTCCCAAAATAAGGGTATGTATTACACCCAAAATTACCACTCAGCTTAACCCCTTCCATGCGTTCGATGGTCAACGGCCATTGTGAGCACTACCTCCGTAGTGCTGCGCACGTCCATTGGCCGATGCCCCTCCCACTTTGCTAAACCACCGCACCGTGGCGGAAGTGCCTCGCAGTTAAGTGGTTAGTTGGGGATGCAGCATCCAACACAATGAGGGCTTGAAGGTGCCAAAGAACCAGTTTCCTTTAAGGTTGTTTACTTAGAATCACGGGATCAGGTAGCTGGTGGTAACCCAGTCACCAACGGACCATTTACATATGATCGACCTCCCTCTTCCTCGCAGACACAGCCCGGATCAGATGAATCTACTGCGGAAGATGCTCCTTCTCTCACCTGGCAGCCAAAGCTTGAAACAACCTTCCCCTGCACCTCAGGATCGCACCAATGCTCCAGCAATGCAGGAAAGGACTCAAGACCTGGCGGTTTGAATGAATAAATCAGCATGGAGCAGCCAGAATCCCCAGAGCCTTGAGATCCTCATGGGCGATTTGCCGCACTTTATACATATTTGATTGATTGAATCAAAATCAGAAAAAGTTCTATCCTAATGTCAGTCAGAGGTTTTGCAAGAGAAATCATGGAGCTGGATATCCCTCTCTAACCCCCAAGACACATCCTGCAAGAGTTAGAAGGGGGGTACAGCTGAGATTTTCGATGCCAGAGCAACTAAGGATTTGGGGGACCCACTTGTTCACTGATAGGAGCTGGGGACCGGGAATGGAGGATCAGGGTCTAAGCCAATTGTTGTAACTATAAGTAATTTCCCATACAGCTGTGTGCCTGAAGCAAAGCCCCCTAACTCAAGGAGGAGGTGTGAGAAAGTGGATCGTAGTTGGGGTGTATGGTAGCCCACCGCAAGTAACTGTGCCACAGTTTGTTTGAGATCCAGGAACATTTTCAGCACCTTAAATCTGAGATCAACCCTAGTAACTCTGGCACAGAGCAGACAGGCCTAGTGTGAACAAATATGTAAAGCATTTTACCAAAACAGATTAATAATGTAATTAACAAAATTACACCAAAATGACACAAATCTAATATGGAAACCCAGAGATATGAAGTTTTGAATAAAAATAGCCACAAAAACGTTAAGCACCAACCACAGTGATCTGGTTGCACTTAACTGGCACCTAGGTGCGATTTAAGGCTGACCATGATGGAGAGCAGGCTGGATACAGAAATCAGTTTCATTCCAGTTTGAAGTTTTACCTTCTCACATAAGCTGGAACATGGAAATCAACAATCTTCAGTGGGGCAGTCTGAGGCAGAGATGGGTCGTTGAGCCAAGTAAGCCCTGGGACGAGGTCTCGATGAAGCCATGGACTTTTGAAAGGAAAGCTTCAAGTAGGATAAATTAAAAATTCATGCCCAAGGAAGGTCCGTTGCTAGCCGAATACTTTTGGTGCCTTCGCCTGGTGAAGATTTCTGCATTTGGACTTAATCAATTTTTTGTAACTCAAATTCCTCCAGCATGGCAAGGCTGCAAGCTGTAGCAGAACAGGGCTCCATGAGGTCAGATACCTTCTCTGTGACATCCCACTAATGCAGATTTGCTGTTGTGAAAAATCTCTGAGCAGGGGCAACCTGTATCATTGGCCAAGTGGCAACACGCCTTCAAGAGATTGACTTTGCAGGTATGTCCCAGTCTGTGGGAGGTCTTTGGAGCCGAAACGTTTTTAAGTCATATGTTTCTCAGGATGTTAGCAGTTGTAGACTTTGACACACAAAGGTCCCAGGACCTCAGGAACAGCACTTGGGGGTCAAGACTCACTCCAGAAGAAGCCACCAGCAGGGTCCAGGAAAGGTCCAGTTGGAACTGGCCAGCAGGGATCTTTAGAAAAAGGGGCATCTAGAAGCTTGTTGTGTCCCTCTAGCTTAATAGGAGGCAAGTCAACTGACCCTCTAAGTCCACTTGTTTGATGTAGATGCAAGTGGGAGCATGTCCAGCATTTCTGTCTTCCACTGGTCCTGTAGTGTTCTGCGGCGGGTGCGCAAGTGTGTCACATTTATGCCCGGCAACAGTCTGTAGAAGGGGGTGGCTCCTGACCCCTTTCTAGCCAATAGGGAAAACGTTTCCAGGGGGTTGACCTACACACTTTTGCAGCAGTTCCTGTGGGCCCTGCTACAGACAATCCCACAGTGCCCTTTGCTATCTAAATCCAGTAAGGCAGAAGTGCAGAGCTCCTGCGCCCACCCTAGAGGTGTAGGTGCAAATGCCGCTAACTAATGGATATGACAACTATTTGGTCAAAACATACGGGTAAGACAATATGTTTAATGGTTTTTAATCCAATTCATTTCTTTCTTTCTTATTTTTGATTTTTCACTTTGTTTAGGTGTATGATTTATCAGATTATTATACAAATGTACAGCATTTAAATTAATCCTTTTTCGCCAACAACGCGATCAATACAATTTAATGATCAAACCCAACAAATAAAGTTTGAACTTGAAAGAAAACACCCGTTCAACATTCACATAAATATCTGAACTTTTCCGCACTACACTTCCCATGATCCTATGCGGACCAGGAAGTGAATGCGAGCAAGAAAGCATTTCGAAGCTGTTTGTACAAAGACTCAACAGCCACAACGGATTCCGTCTAAAGAAAGTAAGCGTTACTCTAGGAAACGAATGTGCTTTGCCAGTAACGCTCCGAAAATTGGATGGGATGCAATTTTCTAACCTTAAGTTTCCTGTTTGTTTATAGAACCAAACACGAAAACTCATCAACGACGTACACAACGCGCCTGACTCCCTTCTCCAGGTAAGCGCTGTGTCACTGTCTAACACCGAGCCATACAGCTGGAAAGTTCAGGACCAAGAAATTAATTGAGCCGCTCCTTTTGTCCTCTTTGTTTTTAGAACACTGGGAGTCAGGCAGCTTTAATCGGGCTCACAAAACAAACAAGTAAGTGATTGTCAACTTGCATGTGGTTGAATGGTTGAGGATGTGGTTAAGATCAAGCGAGTTGCTGATTAAGGTTTTCCGCATTTTTTTTCATTTTTTAGCTTGTGACTTCGCGGACATTTCCAGTAATACTCTGATGAGCGCGAGGTAGGTGTGGAAACTTGCAGTTTTGGGGAGAGGCAGTGTAGAGGCAGTTACCCAAAAATCTAAAAGCAACCTTTTGTGCTTTCATTACAGATATTGGTCCTGATGAGAACTCGCAAATAATATGAGTTCGAAACGCGTAGACTTTATGGCACAAGCCAAAGTTACAAATTAACAATTGAAGACAAATTAAAAATTGTGTATATATATCAATTCAATAATCTTTATTTCGTTGCAATTGCATCATAAAAGATATACAAAATACATAAAATTCATGGCCACATTTTTATCGACAATATACAAAGAAATACAATCAGAAAAAGTGCTGGTGCATGACCAAATAGATACCATAACCCTACACAGCTAAATCATGGGTCGGGACTTGAAACACACATCAATAAATATTGTTAAAAAAAGTTGTTAAAATATTTACAGGATTAAAAAATGCATTAAATTGAATTATTACTGCCAGCTAGCAATTCTCGCTATATATACACTTAAAATGGCAGGGACAATTTTTGTCTAAAAATTTTACAGCCAAGAGAAATCTGCTGATGCCAAACACAATGACTTGACTAGTGTCCGTAATTAATATTCTACCAACTTCCTTATGCGAAGTTGATCCAATATTACGGCACAATGGCACTATCCATTTCCTTCTTACTTCCGCATAGCTTGAACAGAAAAATAGAATATGAAGAATGTCTTCTCTTACATTATTTGTACATAAAGTGCATTTATCATTACTGGTTTTGTCCCATTTTGCCTCGGTTTACCATACCTATATTTTAAGTACAGGGTTTTCGCCAATTGTGGCTGAATCTCGTCAAGAAACATTTCAAACTTTGCCACATTTTTTGCCAATAAAAATTTCTCAGTTAGGGGGCCATGTGCTCCAGCATATACTGCATCATAGCTCGCAAGGGCCCAAAAAGAAAGTTTGACTATTTTCTTTGAGGACACCGTCAAAGATTCTGGCTGGCTCCAAAAATGGGATAAACCCAGTCTTGTTAGCCAGAATTTAACATGTTTGAACCAAGGAATCTTACTGCCAGTGTCTAGTTTCAAAACTTCAACCAATCCATTTTTATATTCTATTAACTCAGGGGTTATCCACAACCTGACCCATAACAATAGCGGCCTTAATATTGCATGTAGATCAGTGCGTCGTATATTCATATCGAGGAGTAGGGGTAATAGTGGTGTGTTATTCGGAACTTTTAATAATCCCCTTATAAACTTTATTTTAAATTGTTTCCCCTGATTTTAATCACGCCTGTCACGCATACCTGCATTTCTGTCCCCTCTCCCGCACTGTAATCGGTAATACCACCGCTCTTTGCGGGTCCCGCGCCCACGTCTCGTTGGCGGCCATTTCTGGTTGGGGATAGGGTGCACGTGCTAGTCCTCTCTCTAGGAGGCGACCAGGGCATAAATATAGGCAATCCAGGTCAGTTCGCTCTTTACAGCTAGCGCATTACCTGCAGCGCTTTACTCGCAGCGCGACCTTGCCAGCAGCTCTCTGAGTTTTTTAAAGCTCCTGTTTTTGGTCTTTGTGTAAAACTTTATTTTAAATTGTTTCCCCTGATTTTAATCACGCCTGCCACTCATACCTGCATTTCTGTCCCCTCTCCCGCACTGTAATCGGTAATACCACCGCTCTTTGCGGGTCCCGCGCCCACGTCTCGTTGGCGGCCATTTCTGGTTGGGGATAGGGTGCACGTGCTAGTCCTCTCTCTAGGAGGCGACCAGGGCATAATTACAGCTATGCCCAAGCGCAGCGGGGACGTGCAGCGGGGATGCCGGAGTATCGCCGGAGTTTCGCCAGAGTCAAGCCCGTCTGTGCCCGTCCGGGCCCAGACCGGCCTAGGGCACGTTACTCTGCTCAACTCAGCTGGGCCACTGGCTCCTTCTTTCAGGTATTCTAGGGAGTCTCTGCTTTCGTTGCGCGCGCCTAAACATCCCAGCTGCTGCTATTATTGGGCTGAAGGTACTGCGTTCGAACAATGTCATGTGTGTCATCCTGATAATACCTGCATGGACCAGACTTCGTTCTCTATGGCTCTGCTTAACTGCAGGTCACTGCCCTTCCATGCTACGGAAATTAACTCCCTTCTTTTGGACCACAGTTTGGATGTTCTGTTCCTCACTGAAACGTGGTTGACCACGTGCTCCAGATTTGGATAGGCCGGATGGGAGAGGGGGAGGAGTGGCTATTGTGTACAGAGACAAATTCATATGCAAAGCGGTAGATTGCGGCATTAACAACTCTGAAGGCTGTCAATTCTCCCTTTGCATATCTTCGACCGCCTCCATCTCTGGCCTCCTTGTGTATCGGCCTCCCGCATCGCTGGGAAATTTCGTAGATTCCCTCATCGAGGCAGTGATTCCATTGGCTGCCGCCTCTTCCAACTTTGTTATTCTCGGGGACCTTAACCTACATTTTGATGACCCCAATGATGTAGTGGCAAGAGACTTACAAAGTATGCTTGGTGCTTTGGATTTACATCTTGCTAATGTTGGAGTCACCCATAATAGAGGTCATCAGCTCGATGTGGCGTTTGCCAACTCTGAGAACTTGCAAGCTCTCCAGATGTTGGCTCTCCCCTGGACGGATCACTATTTAATTCCTTTTAGATGGCAGCTGGGGAACTGGAGAGACCCCGTGCCCAGACAGTACACAGTAGAACGACTTTGGTCGAAGCTGCCGGTGGACAGCTGGGCGGCAGAGTTAGCAAGAACATGTCCTCCCCCTGTCGCTGACCCCATTACCGCTGATCAGCATATGGGGAAATGGCTGACTAATGCACTGGACTCACTGATTCCAAAGAAAAGGAGGCTTGTCAGGGAAAGAAGAATCGGTTCTGCTCCCTGGTATACCCCCGAACTCAGGGGTCTCAGAACCTCTTGTAAAAGGTTAGAACGTGCATGGAGGAGAGAGCGGACGGAAGAAAGTCGGGCAAATTATAAGAGAGAAATGAGGAACTATAAAAATGCATGGAAGGATGCCAAAAGGACCTTCTTTAGTGATAGGATTGAGAGGGCAAGTAATCTACCAGGAGAATCTTTTAAAATTTTGAAGGAACTTATGAAGGCTCCGGTCCCTCCAGTCGTGTATGATAATCCTAAAGAAAAATGCGAAGAACTGCCTTACTTCTTCCATTCAAAAATAGAGAAGATTTTGTCCTCCCTGCCCGCGACCCCTCAAATCCCTGAGTCGGCCGTTAGCCCAGCAAGATGCCCCGCTGAGTTAGCCTCCTTCGGCCCTTTCTCGGAAGAGGAGGTTTTAAAAGTTTTGACAGAGATGAAGAGTGGATCCCCGAGTGACCCAGTGCCCATGAAATACCTTAAGCTTGTGGCAAACACTCTGTCTACTCCGCTGACTGACCTTATTAATCTTTCACTCTCTCACGGTACAGTGCCCCAGAGATGGAAAAAGGCAGTGGTAAAAGCCTTATTGAAAAAACCAGGATTGGATGCTTCCAACTTGACCAACTTCAGGCCTATTTCACTTCTGCCTGGTTTTTCAAAAGTTGCAGAGAAGTTGGTCAACCGTCAGCTTTCTTATCATCTAGAGTCCCACCACCTGTTGGGAGACTCCCAGACTGATTTCCGCCCTGGCCAGGCAACTGACACAGCCCTACTGGCAGTAGTGGAGGAAGCAAGGAGCACTCTTGATACAGGAGGGTCAGTGGCAGTGATCCTCCTGGACTTGAGTGCTGCCTTTGACACCGTAAGTCATCAGGTGCTCCTCCAATGCCTGTCAGAGGTGGGTGTGTCAGGGACGGCCTTGAAATGGCTGGAATCCTTCCTCTCCAACCGTTTTTACCAAGTCTGGGAAGGGGCAGAGCAGTCGACCCTATTTCCTCTTCAATACGGAGTCCCGCAGGGCTCATCGTTGAGCCCTACCCCATTTAATATATACATGACTCCGCTTGAAAGAGTGGTCGCCCCTTCAGGAGTGAAGATCATCAGCTACGCTGATGATACTCAGCTGGTGGTGGGCCTCACTCAGTTGGCGGAACAACCTGAAGTCTTACACGACTGCCTTGCTAATGTCTATCGCTGGATGTCTCACTCTGCCCTAAAGCTTAATGGAGAAAAAACCGAGCTGATGCTCCTGGGTAAATCCAGCCCCTCTATTATTGCTAGCTGTTAGCCCCGGTCTCTGGGTGACCCACCATCTCCCAAGAAGGAGATCAAGACCTTGGGAGTTTGGTTGGAGGAAGATCTGTCCTTTAGGACCCACGCCAGGAAGACCGCAGGGGTTTGTTTTGGTCTGTTGCGGTCAGCCCGCAAGGTGTTACCACTGCTCCCTGATTCAGCAAGGAAGCTTTTGTTGCGTGGTTTAATCTTGTCGAGGCTCGACTATGGGAACGCGTTGTTTCTCGGTGCTCCCGAAGTGACTTTTAAAACCCTCCAACAGGTACAAAATGCAGCTGCTAGAGTGTTAATGGATGTTCCCAGAAGACAGTCTGCTGCCCCGGCCCTGAAAACGCTTCACTGGCTCCCTGTGAAGGAGCGGGTGAAATTTAAAGCGCTATGCACGGCCCATAAAATCCTGCATGGTAAGGGCCCCCCGATCCTTTTTAACATGGCTCGCCCTTATAAGCCCACACGTTCTTTACGCTCGGACCAAAAACACCTTCTGCAGTCAGCTAGAGTAAGGAGAGCTCGATCTGGGGCAGGCGTTTCTCAGTGCAAGTGGCAACCTTATGGAACTCCTTGCCCCTTAAGATTCGTTCCGAGCATAGGATCTTACTCTTTAGGAAACTTCTGAAGACCCATTTGTTTCCACAGTAGTGATTGACCTGAGCCTCTCCCCTTGTTCTGTTCCGCGCCGGGTTGCCCCTGGGTAACTGAGCGCGTTATAAATTTCATATAATAATAAACTTATTCTCCAAGATTTCAAAGGTCTTTCTACACGCTGGTCCCCAGAGTTCTGCCCAGTACAAAACTGATGACTGTACCTTATATCTAAAGAGCTCTAGTGCTGGGGTAACTGCCCTATTTGCACATTTATTATGTCTTTTCATTATCTGAAGACAATTTTGCTTGAACACAATTTTTGATTTTTCTAGTTGGGGTTTCCAGTTTAAGGATGAGTCTAATAATACCCCCAAATAAGTAAAACTTTGTTCATAATCAAGCTTTTCTCCATTCAGCGTTAGATTTTTCTTAAAACTTTTATGAGGATTGAGGGCCATATACTTAGTCTTTTTTATATTAATTTCTAACCCCTTTGTAATACAATACTGCTGGAACCTATCTAATAAAATCTGTAAGCCCCGTGGAGTTTGTGAAATGAGAATCGTGTCATCCGCGAAGAGGAGGGACGGTACTCGTTCCCCCCCCAGGCGAGGTGAGTCATTATCACAGTTCTCCATATAGTCTGCAATATCATTAACAAAAAGGGAGGAAAGTGTGGGTGCCAGCACGCACCCTTGGCGCACTCCTCTCTTAATAGGGATTGCATCAGTGAGTTCGCCATTTGGGCCCCATCTTACCCTAGCATAGTTATTCTGATGTAACCCTATCACTAGTTTCAGAAGTTCACCTGGAAACCCTTGATTTTTCAGTGATTTCCACAGTAAATCACGAGGGATAAGGTCAAATGCTGCTCGTAGATCTACAAAGGCAACATATAAATTGCCTCTGCGGATGATGACATATTTCCAATATAGGCAGCAGAGCCTTAATACCTGGTCGATGGTCCCTGTCTTTTCCCTGAACCCTGCCTGATACTTGGATAAAACCGAGTTTTCCTCCAGCCACGTGTTTACGCGGTTTAGAATATGCCTGGCATAGATTTTCTGTGTAATATCTAAAAGACTAATGGGGCGATAGTTCGCTGGCTCACCCCTATCCCCCTTTTTAAAAATAGTGATAATTTCTTCCCCGTACCATGTATCAGGGATTTGGTCACCAGCTGCGATAGCATTAAACAAATGGTTTAAGTAAGGCGCCCAGATCTCTGTATTATGCTTATAAAGGTCGCCAGGGATCTTATCCAGACCAGGGGCCTTACCTTGCTTTACAGAGGCAATTGCTATTTCAGTCTCTTGTATGTCAAAGATAACCAAAGGGTTGTCATTATCCTCTACCTGGGTTAATATTTGTTGTGAGGTTTCAGGTAGCTTTTCCTCTGTGATTTGGGCTGCATATAATGATGTAAAGTGATCAACACATATAACTTCATTTAAGAAAACCTCCCTTGAACCGTTATCTGGCTTATTCCCTTTAGCTACTAACTCCCAGAACTGCCTATGGTCTTTTGTTTTTGCAGCTAATAACATACTGGACCATAGATCCTCATCCCAAGATGATTTAGCTGCGGCTATTGTTTTGTTGTAGATTTTCCTTTTTACTTTAAGTTCTACAGAACCTTTACTTTTTACCGCATTGATCAGGTCGGTTTTGGCAGCTCGGCATTCCCTGTTAAACCAGGGTTTGCCTACAGGTTTTGTTTTCACCAACCCGACCCCCTTCCTAGGTGTTTTAGTAATGAGAACTAACAATTTTTTACAAAAGGTTTTGTGTAATGCAATGAATTCCCCAGATTTACATTCATCCACGTTATAAGATTCAAATGTATTCACAAATGTGGAATAAATGTTAGCCAACAAATCTTCTCTTTCGAGAATGTACGCCCATTTAACAGCCCTTCGGTTATTACTTAATACGACATTATCGCAAGTTAGTGGGGTCACTGGGCTATGAATGCCCGCAGTAACACCAAGTTCATTCAACATGCTAGACAAAAAACTAATTTCTAGCGGAAAATGATCGCTCTCAAAGCGTTCTCTAACCTTTAAATCATTTGTATATGGCCACAGATTAAAAGAAGCACAAACATAATCTATCTTGCTCCTACAATTTCCCCTATGAAAGGTAAATGCTTTCGGGGAGTCTGATGGCATGCGCCCATTGCATGCCCTTAAACCATGTCCTGTGAGCAGCCTTGTGGTCTGGAGGGCTAATGTGGTCCCAGGAACAGTTTCATTATTCAATACTGGTATCCCATTGACAGCATCTTCATCCTCATACAATTTAACCAACCCCACAATGGGCTCAAAGTTGCAATTCAAGTCACCACATAAAATGATACTTTCATCTTGGTCAAAGGTATTCATAAACATTTCCAATTTCTCAATACATGGTGATTCCCTATTGACGGGACATGGTCTATTGTACACATTTATAAGGTTTATTACCCTCTTGTCTCTTGTAGTTAGTTTCAGTCCAAGTATATCTAAGGAATCGGAATTTAAAATTTTTACCCCCACATCAATAGTTATACTGATCCATATTACCAACCCTCCTGAGGCTCGCCCTCTTACTGAAGGGACGGCCGCCACTTGTTAGGTTCTATATCCTATTCTATGGACCTGATCCGTGGCCCAGGTTTCCTGTAGCACACAGATATCAAATGTGTTCATGTAACTATTCCAGTCAGGGTCACACATTTTTGTACCAATTCCAGCGATATTCCATGAAACTAATGTTCTCAATGGGGGTCCCTCATTTGAACAGTGGGTACTAGGTTTAATAATAGAAAGTGGATTTTCATCAACCATAATACAGGTATTTACGTGCCTATCCACTAATGACTCACTATTTTCACTATCTCCTATCTTCGACTCACAAGGCCTCAAAGTTATTTCATGCCCATTTCCCACCATGTTATCACTGTTACAGACTTTTTCGCAGCTAATCTCCCGATGAATAAATGGTATGTTCACCCCCCGCTCTCCTTAAAGGATGCTACACTGAGTTTGGGGATTACATAGTTTGATAAAGATACCTCAGGAGTGATGGACAATGGAGTTGCCTGTAGTCAATCAACTGACTCAAGATAGTCAAATCGATTATGGGAGAGAAAATTACGGGGATGGTGGATTTGACCTAACCAACCTCCTCCTTGGTACCTCTTGCCACGGTGTCTTACCATAGTCCACCCATCGGTCCTGTGATGAAAGTGAAAGGGTAAAGTATGTTAGTTTGAGTGGTTGTATGGTGGTGGCTGGGTCTGGGTTAGGATACTTCCAGTTACAGATGTAGTAAACTATTCTGGGATTGTCAAAATTAATAACTATGCTGTCCCCTTCTATGTCCTTCGCCAAATAGCCTACCCAGGGTACTCGCCTGATACTTAGAATGTTGCCTCTCAGACCAGGGGGTAATGGCCTATTGGTATTTAGCCACTGAGTCACCCTTTTCCAGAGGTAAGTTGTACTTTCTAGCTCATCTTTGCCTAGCTCTGGAACTCCAGTCAGGATTGCCACAAATGGACAGACCTCCGGGGGAAGATTAAGTACATCCTTTGCTTGATCTTTTATTAGTCTGTTTCCATTTACCACCCCCTTACAACCTATGGTTGTGCTTGGTGTACTTTGTTTCTGTGATTTGTCATTGGATACATCTCTAGGTGTCTTGGGGTCCCCTGCATTTATTTTGGGTGCTGCTATTTCATTTGGCATTACTATTACATCAGGGGTTTCTACAGACATGGCTTTTGACAATGTTATTTGCGGGTTAGTACTCGGCTTACTCTGTGGGTTGTCTATTATCTCCTTTATGTCTCTTTCTATGCGTTTTAAAAAGGTCTCTATTTTACTAAATCTTTCCTCTAGTGGGTGGAGTATGTGCCCTAGTGCTTCAAGTATGAAAGTAGAAGCAGGGTCCCCCCCTTCTACGCCCATCCCTGGTTTGTCCTTATTTTTACCAACAGCTGTTATGTCCAAACTAATATTAGGTGACGCAGGCTGCTTAGGGCCCTTCTTTCTCTTGCCACCAATATTAGTAGTGGGTCCTTGTTTATTCTTTGGAATTGCCCCTGGATTCATCCCTTTCTGCTGCCTAGTGTTATATACTTTAGTTTGTTCAGCAGGTACCGGTGCAGGATGAGCGTTAGGTAAATTATTAGGTTAATGTAAGATAGAGTCTGAGACATTTAGAGAACTACTTTCTGAAGCATTCAATATATCATTATTGGTATTTGTATCCACAATCTTCATATTACTTAGCAAACCATTAGTCTCTCCCACTATTTCAATTCTGTCATTTGGAGTAGGTGTTTGAGCATGTGCCATGGGCCCAAGAGAGGATCTTCTTGCAATGGCCAGTTCCTGCGATACCCTCCTATCCATGATGTTTATGCTTTCATCCACCACACAGTTCATTCTTTTAATGAATTGATCCATAGCTCCCGTAAAAGCAACAGTATCGCTCTTCCCTTTACTTTCCTTTGGAGGCATTATGCCTATGGTAGTGGGGTTCGTATGAGCGAGGAAACAAGTTCAATAAGTTAAAAAACTAATTACATTTAAACAGTACTCACGAAATAAAGTGAAGCAAATTCAGGGGGGGTGGCCCGAACGACCACTGCTGACCACTCAGGGCCACAGAGGGCCCGCCCTTTGCCCGGGCTTAGCCCCGGGCGCTCCCGCGCGCGTCTCGCGGGGCGAGAAGGGGTGTCAGGCTTTTACTGGCGCCTCCGGGCGCTCTTTGCGCGTCACGGGCGCGCTGTCGCCCAAGAGGGTGCTGGGGAGTGTGGTCCGTTAGCTCAGGACGCCTCCTGCAGCCTCCCGGCGTGTTGTGCTTCCGCCGTTTCCCTCACGGCAATGCCCGTCGGCAAAGAAGTCAGGTACGCTACTTGGTGTTCCTCCTCTGGGCTCCCGGGGGGTCAGGCTTTTACTGGCGCCTCCGGGTGCTCTTTGCGCGTCACGGGCGCGCTGTCGCCCAAGAGGGTGCTGGGGAGTGTGGTCCGTTAGCTCAGGACGCCTCCTGCAGCCTCCCGGCGTGTTGTGCTTCTGCCGTTTCCCTCACGGCAATGCCCGTCGGCAAAGAAGTCAGGTACGCTACTTGGTGTTCCCCCTCTGGGCTCCCGGGGGGGTCAGGCTTTTACTGGCGCCTCCGGGCGTTCTTTGCGCGTCACGGGCGCGCTGTCGCCCAAGAGGGTGCTGGGGATTGTGGTCCGTTAGCTCAGGACGCCTCCTGCAGCCTCCCGGCGTGTTGTGCTTCCGCCGTTTCCCTCACGGCAATGCCCGTCGGCAAAGAAGTCAGGTACGCTACTTGGTGTTCCCCCTCTGGGCTCCCGGGGGGTCAGGCTTTTACTGGCGCCTCCGGGCGCTCTATGCGCGTCACGGGCGCGCTGTCGCCCAAGAGGGTGCTGGGGAGTGTGGTCCGTTAGCTCAGGACGCCTCCTACAGCCTCCCGGCATGGTTGTGCTTCCGCCGTTTCCCTCACGGCAATGCCCGTCGGCAAAGAAGTCAGGTACGCTACTTGGTGTTCCCCCTCTGGGCTCCCGGGGGGTCAGGCTTTTACTGGCGCCTCCGGGCGCTCTTTGCCCGTCACGGGCGCGCTGTCGCCCAAGAGGGTGCTGGGGAGTGTGGGCCGTTAGCTCAGGACGCCTCCTGCAGCCTCCCGGCGTGTTGTGCTTCCGCCGTTTCCCTCACGGCAATGCCCGTCGGCAAAGAAGTCAGGTACGCTACTTGGTGTTCCCCCTCTGGGCTTCCGGGGGTCAGGCTTTTACTGGCGCCTCCGGGCGCTCTTTGCGTATATATATGTTTTTGTTTCAAAACACTTATTGGCTTTTTGTTGTGAATACTGAGATTCCAGCATAGATTGCACCATTGATATTTCTTTGTGTTGTTTGTACTGGTATGATTGATGAATGAATGTGGATGAATGTACAATAGAATGTAAATCTTTGTAAATAGGAGAATTCTTTTTGCTATATTGAATGTCACATTTTTGTGTTGTGTACACCAGGTTTTAACATTTGTATAATAATCTGATAAATCATACACCTAAACAAAAGTGAAAAAATCAAAAATAAGAAAGAAATAAATGAATTGGATTAAAAACCATTAAACATATTGTCTTACCCGTATGTTTTGACCAAATAGTTGTCATATCCATTAGTTAGCGGAATTTGCACCTATTTTGTTCATTATAAGCTTGTGGCAAGCTATGCCGTTGGGAGCCCAGACCCAGTGGTGGTTTTTTGCACCCTAGAGGTGTGGCCAGAGAATTGAGCAACCCTTCCTCCGTGGTCACTCAAAACCGTTTCTTGGGCCAGCTCATCTACCATTGGGATTGGTTACTGTATGACTAGCAGGACAGAGAAGGGGCGTCATAGGTGTTAACTACACTTGCAAGAGACAATGCAGGCCTCTTTATAGTTAACTACGTACTGAGGTGCAACCCAGATGGCAATCCTGCCAGAAGAACAGAACTCCTCCTCACTCCAACAGTCTTTGTCTTAGCTGTGGGAGAAAGTTCACATTTCATCAAGTCGTCTATCCAGCTTCTAGGTGACAGTTGGAAGCTCATGCAAATGGGCTTGGAGAGGTTTTAGACAGTGAAGAGGTGACTTTCCATATGTACCTCTTGCAAAACATGTATTGCAAATACAACTTTACCAGTGAATTGGCCCTGTAATAAATATTTTAAAAAGTCTAAGAATGAACTTTGTTGCTGCTTCCCAGCTGGAGATAACATTATTAAATTTAATATATTTTCCTACTGCTTTCCTATGGAATAGTTGATTCTGCTGTAGTGAAAATAGCTTTTGGGACCTTGGCACTGTAAGGACATGTTTAACAGTAAACTAAAACTGCACAGACAGGCTAAACTGGTAGACCTACAGTCGGGTTTGCACTGTTACTGTCGTGGGTAGCAAAATGGGCGCTGCAGTCCACTAGTAAGATTTATCTTACGGGCCTGGGTACACTTTGCACTATATACTAGAGATGTATAGGTCAGTTAAACATGCCAATCACAAGTATATCCAATTTCAACATATTGAAGGGGTCAGAGCACATGCACTGAGACCTGGATAGCGGAGTTCCAGTGCACAGAGTCAAAAAACAGCAGCATATGTCCACAAAAACAGGGGCGATCAAGCAAAAAGAGGCATTATCCTACAGGCCCATGTGTTCATTATTAATGCATCCTTTCTGTTAAGAGTTGCCTTTGGATCCCACCCAATGGTCCTAGCTAAGTCCCGTCGCCCGTCTTTCCAGGGCTCCTTTGCTTCCTCTCTAGGTTTATGGTAGCGATGTCCCCTACATGCACACGTGCATACTCTTTAGAAGTCATAGAAAGGTTGGCTTGTAGATAGCTAGAAGAATACATGCAATTGATCATCATCTTGTGTGTGGCCTACTGGCAGTCTCGGGCCAAGTGACCCATGACATATTTCTGAGAAGGTTTGGTAATTCGCTTCATAGTCCAGATTCTACCTCTGCTACCTGTCTGGTTAATGGTAATTTCGCAACAGAAGTCATCATGCGGAGTGCTGCAACCCAACACTGTCTGCTTTTATAATATCTACATGTGACCTCTGACACAGGTCCTAAAGCATCTCCAGTTCAAACTCCAAAAGTAAGCTGCCAAAGACAAATCTACTTACACCTGGATCACAAGACAACTTCACATATTGCCTCCTCCAGGAATTCTATTGGGCGAAAGAGAGTTTTTTGCCATGATGTCGTCAAGACTGAGGCTTGTACATCAGGTGGAGTGGAATGTGACTTGCTATTCTTTGATTAACCTCAACATATAAAGAGCATATTCACCTCCTATGCTGGAAGTAAGAAAGCTGGAAGCCCCATTGACAATGAGTTCACCTTAAATCCCAAGTTCAAGGGATAGTCAATTTCATCTGCTAATTGCTTTCTTTACTCCAGAAAAATCCTCCAAATCCTCTAAACTGCCACTGAACGGAGCTGACAAGAGACATGGAGACATTTAGACTACTGCAGCTACCTTTTTCTGAAAAACGTAAGGGCATATTTAATAGGAAATGGAGCAGCGCAGCGTTAGCCACTTTAGCTAAACGCCCCTCTCTGCCACTTCCCAAATGCAGGGCTGCACCATATTTACAAGGATACAGTGCAGACCTGCATTTCCCCCTGTGCTAGCTCATATTTAGCTACCTAGTGCCAACACAGACACCCTTGCACCACAGTGCAAGGGTCCCTCCGCAGTAGGGGAAGATTGTTTAAGTGCAGGAAGGAGTCCCTTCCTGCACATAAACAATCAATGGCTGTTGCTGTTTCTGTGTGTGCTGCACAATGCAGCACACATAGAAACTGCAAAAACGAGGAGAAATGTAAACTTTCTCCTCGTTACGCCTGTTTAAGACCAGGTTTCCTGGTCTTAATTTTGGTGCTGCCCCATATTTACGCTGCCGCAACACCCATTGCCCTCCCCTTAACGCCGCCTTGTAAATAAGGCAAAGCCCCTATCGTCACCACAATGGCGAAAAAAGTGACATTATGATGGCGATAGGAGCTTGTAAATATGCCCCTTAAAACCAAGGGACTAGAATGTACCTTAACCGGTGGAGGCTCGACCACATAACGCCTGCCTTGTAAGTGCCCCACTGGCTCCGATTGGGTGAAACAATTTAGTCCAAAGTTCTCTGTACTGTGAATAAGGCCAACTGGAGTGGACACTTAGGATACCTGAAGCAATTAGCTTCCAATCAAAAACCTGCTTTTAAGGATTCTGCATTAGTGACTGCGTGCTTAGTTAAACAACAAGCCTTGGCACATGTGAAACAAGGAGGCAGGACTGCAGGGAATGGGTTGTCCGCGGTTTATTGCCAATCTGGCTGCATAAAGATCAATGTGGGATATGATGATGCTCTTTCCATTGTGAAACACATCCCTGAAAGATTAGTATGTCAGAGGGAGCAGGACCACTGAGTACCAATTCTTCGGTGTAGCTGATGGGTGGCAATGTCAAATCCCTTCCATCTAGTACCCTGACGCTTTCTGCTGAGTTATTAATATCATCATGAGGCCCTGTTCTTTAGCATATTTTTTGTCAAATTCATTCCCATTGGCTGCTGAATCATGCTCAGTATAAAGCACTGATGGGTAAGAGGTGTTTCTACAAGTAGCATAGTGTTTTCTACAATCTGAGTGAAGGCGGATTCTCTTTATTAGACCTGCTTGACACATCAACCCCAACCACTACTGTCAATTGGAACCATTTTCTGGCATAATGAAATGAATGAAATAATATAAATGTATATAGCGCCACAATGCCCAAAGGTGTCAAGGCTAGGTGTGGGCGGAATTTGCAAAGTCGGGCTACGCAAAGCTCCGCGAAATGGTAAAAAATCTCTGCGAGCATGCAAAAGTTCAGTGAACATTAGTAATTGCTTGTTCTGCCCGTTCGCAATGCTTTTTTCCTGTTCGCGAATGCTGTTTGCGTGCTTGGGGAAAAATATCTTGCAAACACGCATTTTGAAAGCGTGAACAAACAAAAAATTCTGCGAAGCAGAGGATCGCAGAATTTTTGTCAATTCCGCGTTATTCGCGGATTGTGAAATTACCCAAATTACGCAAATTCCGTGAGCGAAACTGAATTTACCACCCAAGCCTAGTCAAGGCACTGAGAGCTAATCCTGAGAGTACACTTACCCATTGCCCTGGCCACTTTACAAAGAGAAGAGACAGATTTTAAGTCCTTCCTTAAGGCAGTATATAGTTTCATACCGGTCAGATGGAGGGGGAGGGAATTCCATACATTGACAGTCACAACCTAAACAGCTCTGCCTCCCCATTCCTTCCTCAGCGCTCTGGGGATGACAACTATATTGTGAGCTGCCGACCAGCGAAGTCTGCTTGAGGAGTTCCATTGGAACATGGTCTTAATTCCCCCCAGACTACCACTATACACTGCTTTAGGAACAATATATACACATGTCTTTAAAGGTAACACACTTCTGTACAGGAAACCAGCAAAGTTCACACAATCCTTTTGACACTGACATACATTTCAGGGTATCTAATGTCAGCCTTGCCTCTGAATTTTGTACCACATAGGTATTTTGGGCTGCCATAATCCCCGCAGAAGCCACGCCCTCCAATCAAGACTATACAGGGTTTTAAACCGAGAACATCCATCCAAAGGGGAAGGTTAAAAAATCACCTCATTTGCGGTTGCGGTGACATGTTAGCGGAAAGAGTCCTAAGGTTTTCCAACTTCCTTTTGCTCGGCGATCTTAACTCACATCTTGACTCGGCTGAGTCGTAAAACGCCGCCGCTTTCAGGGATAATCTCCAGCTAGCTATGCTCTCACAAGGGGTGACTGACCCAACCCATAAGGGGGGCCACATTCTAGATCCCATTTGTTCCAATTTCCCGGTGCAGGTCAAAAAACCTCTCCCAATCACCTGGTCAGATCACTTCCCAGTATTCTTTTTGTGGCCTGCCCATCACAAACACCCACTGCCGTCTTGCCACCGCGCCCCCTTGGCCAGGAAGATTGATGCTGCTCATCTAAGGGCTCAGTTGGCGGCCTCGCGCCCGACCTTAGTAAGTGCCCTTCACGACAATGTCACCACATTTTCTAGTTGGATTAGTGGTGTTGTCTCTGCTCTATCGGCCCCTGGTCTCTGTAAATTGGGGAGAGAAACCCCCTCGAAACATTGGTTTACCTCGGAGTTGAGGGACCTCAAACACTCTTGCAAGGTTTTGGAAAGAGCATGGAGGGCCAGTGGCTACTGTCCTATGGCCAAACTGAGGCTTAGAGCCAAACAGAAATTGTATTACCTAGCCATCTCCTCGGCGAAAAGCTTGCATTTTGCTGCTCGCATTGATTGGGCGAATAACAATGTGAAGGAAATCTTTGCCATTGTGCAGAGTTTTGTGGCGCCCAGAGCGCAGGAGGTAGTTGCTACCCCCTCAGCAATTTAGGCAAACACTCTGTCCAATCATTTTAGGGAGAAGATCGGGATATTCAAGTTTCCTTCCCAAAAAACCCGATGCCGTCCTTGCCCATGCGAGGGTCTAGGCTAGAGAAGGACTCGGTTCACTCCTTCTTGGCCTTTAGCTCTATCGATCTTCTGGCCTCCCGCAGAATCCTTGGGGCACTGAAATCTGGCTCCCCCAATGACCCCTGCGTGGCTCGGCTGCTCGCTGAATTAGCCGACACGGTCAATCCGGAGGTTAATCTTTTGATTAACCAGTCGCTTCGTGAGGCGTATGTCCCGCATGCTTGGAAGTAGGCACTTCTACTCCCCTTGCTCAAGAAGCCCACCCTGGATCCATCGCTTCCCGCCAATTACAGACCCATTTCTCTGCTGCCTAGTTTGGCCAAGGTCTGTGAAAAGGCGGTCACCTCGCAGCTTACTAACTTTGTAGCAAAGGCGGGCACGCTGCATCCTGCGCAATCGGGGTTCAGAGCCGCCCATAGCATGGAGTTGGCACTGTTAGAGGTGGTGGAGGCTATCAGGGACTGTTTGGATGCCGGCGGGAGAGCAGCTCTAGTGATGCTGGATCTCTCGGCGGCATTTGATATGGTACTCCACTCTCTCCTCCTCGAGAGGCTGGACGCTATCTGTATTGCGGGCTCAGCCGGGAGCTGGCTTCGATCCTTTCTTGAGGATAGATCTCAGCAGGTCTGGCTTCCGCAATTTGCCTTGTCTCCATCCCCTCTCTCCACTGGTGTCCTTCAGGGCTCTTCGCTTAGCCCCCTTTTGTTTAACAACTATGTGACTCCCATGGTTTACCTCGCGGAGTCACTGGGGGCTAAGGTGATGTCCTATGCGGATGACATGCAGCTATTGCTCACCTGGAGAAGGGGCGACGATTCGGACAGTGCGGCTCAGTGTTGTCTCTCTGCTGTGTTTCGTTGGCTGGCCAACGCGCAGCTCAAGTGTAACGAGGAGAAATCGGAGGTGCTCCTGTTTGGAGCGTTTCCTGCGGATTTCAGAGCCAGACTTTGGCCTCCCGACTTTCCGCCCCCTCAATCTGACAAAGGTCTTGCAAAAAATTTGGGGGTCTGGTTTGAGGAAAACTTGAATTTTGCGATGCATGTCAAAAAACTTACTGGGACTTGCTTTGGCATACTGCCCAAGTTTGAGTGGCCCAACACCACAAAGAGGTCTCCCCAGTGATCCTGACCTGGGATTTGGTGATCCTTGACCTCCCTCAAACTTTACCCCAGCGCCTATAGCATCAACCTGGAGGTTCCCCCCAACCGTGAAAAAATTGGTAAGAAGATCCGATGCCAAAAGACACCACTACACCTGATGCCTCACGGCCTTGAGTGGCCCAACCAACAGTGTTCAGTCATCTCCCAAGAACCCAACTTACCTCTCCAGCTGGTGGTCGCCTTCAAGAAGCCTCCCTGCTGAGCCTGCAACATCTTTTCCGAATCAGAGATCTTCATTGAAATCCACAGGGTCCCCAACGCCTCCTTGGCACTCTGCACCCACCCGCCCCTTTGCCACTGGTGGTGCAGCTCCTGTGCTGATTTTTGGCCCCTGCAGTGCTGATCCTACCCCCAGGAGCTTTGCTCCCACAACTGAGTGGCCTGCTTGTGAGCAGTCCCTGACGGAAGGCCCCCTTGGCTAACATTGTGCCCCTGCACTCTGCACCCAGCTGCCCCAGTGCCACTGGTGGCGCGATTTGAATGCCTACCTAGACCTTGGGGAACTTTGGTCCTAACTCCCATAACTTCTACTCATAAGTCATTTACTTAGCCTGAGAACCAATAACCTTCTTTTACACTTAGGAACCAATGTTGTGATGTTTTGTTTCTAAACATTTTCCAAGTGTCGAGCTAAACTTTTTGTATGAAAGAAAAGGAACTATATTGCAAACCTGAGAAAGTCTTACTTTGTATTGTAGGATTCACAGTGAGGCATACCACCCAGAGCAGTATGTGTAATCCAACAGTAATGCAAAAGTAATCAAAAGTAATTACTGTGTAATTTAAACAGTTTTTGAAGCACATATCTAACTGTATCGATTACAAGTCCATTTCCAATAGCTTTACCTTGTCAAGTGTTACTATATCAAGTACAATGTACTTACCTATACCAAGTCCTGCTGGGTTCTAGAGATAAAACATAAGTATACCTTTTAATACTTACCCAATTGATCTGGATTCTGTCTCTGAGTGTGTGTAATCAGTTCTTGATTGAATAAATACAATACATGCTTAACAAACCCTCCTGAGAAGCCTAACTGCTCTCCCACACTACCACAAAGAGAGCTGTTAGTGCTCACCTAATTTAACCTCTGCTATACCTCTGGGACTCCCTGGACTCTGTGCACACTGTACCTTACTTTGGTATAGCATAGAGAAGTGTGGCTCACCGGTTAGAGACGGCAGACCCAGAAGCAGAGGTCGGCCCGGGACCAGAGTTCAATTCCCGACGCGGCAGGGTACGGAACCAATGTCAGCGGGCTCGATAAATATCACCTCGGTGCCACTCTAAGCAGGACGGGTTCCCCAGCGGCACACAGCGCCAAGAAACCCTGGGGTGATTGTGCGCTCTACAAATTCATACTGACATACTAACATAACATAGAGCATCTACAGAGCCAGCTTCCTACACCAAGGGTGTCCAAAATCGGCCTATGATGGATGGATCCATGCCATGTTTGTCGGTATGACACATGAAACACAAAAAAGATGATGGAGGGAAAGCTTGCTGGCAAGAGTGTGCCCAGACAGGGGTCTTGTGCTCACTCACTGTGCCACTGGAACCAAGCTATACCCGACTGATGAGCCGTAAACAGGGCAGAACCGCTCTTGGGTTGTTTGGGCTTCGGTTCTGGGAGCACCTGGCTTGGGAGTTGGGGATTGACTATTCTTATTGGAGCAGGGTCAAGACTGATTTGCATATATGTGGATCCAAGCTGGGGTGGCGTTATGAGCAAATGAACGATGTATTGGAGGGCTTTGCTGAGCGAACACCAGCGGTTAGACTTATTGCAAACATACTCCCACCACCTTTTCTGTGTTTTATTTTTCCAGTACAGGCCTTGTGTATGTAAATGCATCTTGAACAGCTAGCATGGATCTGGCCCTCGTGGTCCAGGGTTGGGCACCCCAGCCCCAGAAGAACAGTATCGACGTTTCTGCCAATGTCCTTGCTGCTTGGTGTCAACGAAAGACAAAATGATCAAACTGAAATCTTTAGACACTTTAAGTTATCCTAATGTAATGTACTGGGCACCACAGGAAGATGTTCAAGGGACGCGATGTATAGCTGGAGACCAGTTTAAATGTCTCATACTGCAAAAAGCCCCAGGATTGATTCGCACATAAATTAATTGATTAAGGCTGATTGATTCATGAAGGATTGCCCAGACTCCATGCCAGGGCTCCCTTCCAGAGTCATCATACCATTGATCCAGGTAGTTAAGGAGCCAGCCTGGGGACAGGCATTGGCTACGAGGCAAATGCAATATTAAATTATTCTGCAACAGTCTGCCTATGATCACCGAGGAAAATGAATTTGAAACCTGGGGACATAGAGCAGGATTGATGGCAGTGGCAGAGAGCCTGGGCTCAGGCAGCTCAACCTGCTGCTCCCGGTGAAGTCCTTGGGCACAAGCGGAGGGTCACTTTAGTGTGTAGAGCCAAGATCAGCTGCAGGGCTTCTGAGCGCTGTGCCAGGGACGCACGCCTGGGAGATCAGCTGCACCGCTGCCAAGCTAACAGGGCACAGCCTCGCTTCTGCTTTCCCAACACAATGCTGCCAGCAGGACTTACACAGGTGCCCCTCAGCCTGCTGCTGGCGCTGCCTGCCTGCCCACTGCTTGCATCGGAAAACAAACCTTGGCAAAGCCAATAGGTCTAGGCTTGGCTAGCAGGTGCGACTGTTGTTTTATGTTGTAAACAAATACCACAAATAGAAAAAGAAGACATGATGCTGTCAACACATGGCAACCACAGAGCTGCAATAAAATATTGCAATTAAAAAGTAAATTAATCATCACCTATAATTTTAATAGAAGGGTATAGGTGCTTTCCAGCAGGCAGATGAACGTAGAAACCCTTTTTAGGTTTAATAAATATCACAGGAAATATGATTCTTATTGGTGTAAAGAAGAATATTATCTATCAATCACTATAGTAACCAGAAGACATAGTGTAAACACACTAGGATGATTAACAAAAAAAGAAATTAATGGAAATCAAAAAGCATTGGAAAGTTGAGCAGAGAATAGATTGCAGCCTAGGAGAGTGGTTCTTGTCAGGGTCTCCTGAAGGCGTAGATGGAGACAAGATGTGTGTGGTGTTTGTACAGCCACATCAAAGAGGGACATGTGGGATCATAAGGTTTCATTGGTTTGCACAAGATCTTGGATCCTATCCCACATGAATGGGAAATGAGGGCTGCCATGAGTGAAGGTACTGCTGGGGTCCCTCAGGACATGGCACACACACCCTTGTAGCCAGGGGAGACTGTAGGGGGCTGGCTAGAGACCAAGGGAGAAACAGAAATGACTCAAGGGGCCGAGCAAGCAAGGACATTTAACAACAACTTCTTCTTATAGGGCATTTTATGGCATTGGGGCACAGTGATGGTCGTCGACACCGGGAGGTAAGGGAAATGCACATATCACACAGACCTTGACAACAGCCACAAACATCCTATTTGAGTACCTAATGGACACCTTTGTGGTGGAGGGCACTCCAGAATTTCAGGTAGCAGATAGAGGCATTCAGTTAACTTCAGGAAACACGAATGATTATAACATGAAATGTTTATTCATCTAAGAAATACATTTTACTGTCACAGATACAATGGTATGGTTGAAATTATCAATTGGATGGTATACATGGAGTAAACATATACTATTATGTCACCCTCTGTAGTCGGCAATAAAGGCATACAATATCACTTTTTGTTATGTCAAAGTAGGGACATATAAAGCCACATGATGGCATTGTTTTCAATGTCAGCAGGGGGATTATGGGCTTTTGATGGAGCTTCCTGTAATGTCATCTGGGGTTTAAAGACACGTCATACCTCTTTCAGCTACTGTAGTGGTTGTTAGGCATGTAATGCACCTTACTGAGATGCCACTGGATGGGCATTTAAAGGTACACAATGGCACTCCCTGTAATGCCAATGTAGGGCAGATTATTTTCATGTCATGCCACTTCCTGTACTGCCAAAGGAGGGCGATTTAAAGTTGTGGGAAGACACTTCCCATAATTCCAGTGGAGAGGGGATTTAAAGTTGTGTGATGACACTTCCTGTAATGCCAATGGAGAGGGAAGGGATAAAATCATGTTACGCCACTTCTTGTAATGCCATGGTGGAGTGATAGATGGCTCTAATGTTTCACTTTTCAAACCAATCAATCAGCATTTGTATTGGGCAGCGCCATCACCCATATAGGGGCATCTGGGCACCGCAGGCTTTTCCAGGCCAATTTGGAGGAAAAAAGTAAATATTTAAGGACATTGATGAGCCAAGACAAGTATCAGTTTTCTGGACAGTCTGATCCCATTTGACCCCTCTCCTTTGTCACCCACTTTTTTATTTTACTCTGAGGCAATCCAATTTCAGAATTGTCTGTGGTGGTGGCGACAATAGGCGCAAAGAGGTTTACGCAAAAAGAGAATATGGAGTAAGAAGAATCATAATGAATTAGGTATACAAGTTGGTACATGGGAGTCCAAACGGTTCCATCACCAGCTCAAGCCCTAGACTCCTGTCCTCACTACGCGCAACACTGCTTCTCTTTTCCAATGCGCAGCCCTCACCGCCCCACACACTCTCCTCCACCAGCTTGCTCCCATTCCAAAGTTCCTGTCCATTGAAAGACCATCTCTGAAGCGGTAGCCAGGGACTGTGCATTCATGGAACAGCAGCGCTAATGTCATTGTCGCCGAGCTGCTCTGCTTAACCTTGGAAATCGACAGCACCCACCGGAGAGCAGAGACAGCGGCCAAGCGCGCCACCGCCGGCGCCTCGAGCAGATGGCTCGCGAGCGATGGCAAAGGAAATGGCCTGAGAAGCCGCTGAATGCTCTGGGCTGATGAATGTGGAAGGGACCAGGGGATCTGCGGGGTCTTGGCCACTGCGCAATCTGTCACCAGCTTCTTGCATTGCCTGGCTCTTGTTTTTCAACAACAAAGAAAGGTTAGACGCCATGTTGGCCTGTTCTAAAAATTCAGCACACTCCAGGATTTGATACAGCTAATTGCACTAACTAAAAGTAACAAAGGAAGACACAACACGCAGCGGCGCCACTGGGCCTAGGAGAGTCCGGAAGCGAAGGCGCTGCACCATTGTTGCATTATATTTTCAGATAATCTGACAGAAGCCCTGCTTTGAATCACAGGGGCAGATATTTAAACTTCCAAAGCACACACACTTTTAGACACAGACAACAAACTGAGGATGAATTTGGCAGATGACTGAATAGTTTTCCCAATTCGGAAGGTTCCAGAAGAAATGCTGTCATGCAAAGGGCTCTTCCCTGCAAGTTTAACATTCTGCCCCCAGGGCTGCAGCAACCGCCCTCTCACAGGGCTGCCCCCAGAAAAGAGGGTCCGAGCTCCAGGGGGAGAAGGATCTGGCAAGCTGCGAGAAACACGAGGAACCAGGAACAGGACGAGCAGGAAATGTAAGAGGGTGATGCTGAATAGTGTCCAGAAATGCTGCGACCCTTCAATGACCTTCACTCTGGACCTGCAGGGCAGCAAAGCAAGATTTTACCTGCAGACACTGACTGACCCCTTGGCAAAGGTGAACGAGGATGAGAAACAGAAGGGGGGCATTGAAAATGAGCGGCATGTTTTCACGCACCGCCGGTGGCTTCCAAATCTCATCCGGGACATGATGCCAGCCAATAAGATGTTTGGACGCTTTATTGGATCTGGGTCAAAAAGACAAGTCCCATGGCTTGGAAATAAACCTATGATCTCAGCCCTCTCTCCAAGAGCTCAAACCCACAATGTTTATTGATCGTGAGGGTCACCGTGGAGGGGCCTGCGAACAACCTGGATTCCTGGGAATGGCATGTGTTAAAGGTTGTTGTACCACGTTTCCTCTCTCCCAAGCTAAAAGCACAGAGAAAGCGCTATGGCAGGTAGCGAGAGCATCCTCTCTCTCGCCTTCAGGAACACGTTACTGGCAGCGCAAGACCAGTCCCTGTATGCAAAAGCCCGCCCGCCCAGGAATCGTTCTGCATGCAGAAATTGGGAGGCTGGAGACTAGTCTTGAAATTGATAGTCTCCCTTCTAAATCAGTAGGGTTGGCAAGTATGAAAGTAGTGCAGAGGGTTAATGTGCCTGCTACAAAGTACGTGTACCATGCAGATTACAAAGTGCATATGATGTAAATGGGTCAGTGGGCTACGACTTTTAAAAGAGACATCCCTTTGTTACTTACAGTTTATAAGTTAAAATACTAATATGAATTACTAATAGTAACATAGGTCACTGAGCTATTAACTTTCCTCATATAACAGCATGCACACTGCAGAGAATAGATTAGAGCATAGATTTATGTTGCAAAAAGATTTAATTTGGGTAAAAATAGTTTTTTATTATTAGTTCCTTTTTAAATGCTGCGTTTACGCTTCTCCAGATCAAACCCTCTTAAACTATACTGCCTACCAGTGTAGATGACTCTACACCTAGTATGTCCCTGTCTTATGTAACATTTCCTATACACTGATTTACACACATATAATTAATTGTCTCTGTATAATGTGTGAGTAATGAAAAGTGCTCTGACACCCCACACTGGTATGAGTGGCGCTATATAACTAATGAAATGCATCTCAGAGAGACTGGTTATGGAAACTTTGGCATTGTAAAGGGTGGTGATGAAGGAATCCGTGGTGGAGGTGTTCATTGGGGGGTGCCAAGAAGCATTGCTGCACCGGGGTTCACCAGAGTTAAAACAAGCCCTGCTGAAGAACTACCAGTGAATAGCATGGGAATTGATATGTATTTGTGGGAAGACAAAGATCTGTAGAGTTATGTTGGTATAGGTTAAAAGGTCAGGCGACAGTTGCATTGTCAAGCCAGACCTAAACATCCATAAAGGTAATGACTGCCCTCCTTCTAAAGGTGCTGCTGCCAGAGAAAACTCCATAAATTGTCTAGTTATCTAAGACACTTTATGAGCATTTACAATTCTGAGAATTTGGGTTGTTAGTTAAGAGGGGTGGGTGTCCCACTTAGGCAACATCCACAATCCTTGTCAGGGTGAACCACAAACATTCACAAATTAACCTGTGCTTAACTCTCTGGATGCTTGACACAAACGCAGTCAGGCTTAACTTGGGGGAATGTGTAAAGTATTTATGCACCACACACACAGTAATAAAGTGAAAACACAACACATGATAAACCCCAAACCAATTTAGAAAAATAGAGTAATCATTCATAAATAAAATTATACTAGAATGACAAAAAAACAATCAGTAGAACAGGAGATATCGATTTTTTTTTAACTGAAAATAGCTCCTAGAAACAGAAAGCACCAACTGTAGTTATCTTGTTGCACTGGACTGGGACAAAGTCACAAGTTCAGACTGACTGTGATGGAGTGCCGGTGGGTATAGGACCATGTTCAGGCCATTGGGAGTTGTATATTTTTGTCCATGGTGTTGAGAACCGAGGTCATGCGTCATGTTGCATTGCGCTGCGTCAGTTATGATTAAGGGGCGATCAGGTTTAGCTAAATGTTGTGATGTGAGGTCCTCAGTTGGGCTGCATCATACTGTGTCATTTATTATGAAACTGTGAGGTGCTACGATGCAAGGTCCTGCACTGGGCTGTGCCGCTGTGCGTCGATCTCAATAGATTCGTCGATCAGGAGCCTTGAGAAGCTGCAATGTGATATTCTGCAATGGGCTGTGATGCACTGCATCAATTTCGATCAAATCTTCAGTTGCGCTAGGAGGAGTACACTTTGACTGCAGCCAAGGATACAAGACGTGGGGGACACCTCTTGGGGATCAGGACTCAATCCAGAAAAAGCCAGCAGCAGGGTTGAGGCAGGTCCAGTTGCAGCAGGTCAGCTGGGCAGGTGCAGGAAGGCCTCCGAAGGTTGTTGTGTCCCTGTAGCTCACACAGGAGGTCAGCCGACTGACCCGTGGAGTTGCTCTTGTTAACCTGGGAGCGAGGCAAGAAGGTCTGGTCTTCCGTCTTCAGGCAAAAAGGCAGTCATTTAAGCAGCAGGGCAGTACTCTGGCAGCAGGTCAGTCAGTCTTCTGAATCTTACACATGTGCAGGAGTTTTTTGCTAAGTGGTTCTGGCGGTCCAGTATTTATACATGGTGCTATCCTTTGTGTGGGGGCATTCCCGTAACTTCCCCCAGCACTGGTTCTGGAAAGTTCTTCTCCTTTCCCTGGTCAAGGCTTCAAACTTTATGGGGTGACAAAATGCAGGGAAGCCTGGTGTCAGGTTCCTTTGTCTGTGCTGTAGGCAAAGTCTTTTGAAGTGAAAGGGGGGCTGGATATAGTCTTTTCCCACTCATCCTTCCAGGACCCATCTTGTCCGCAGCTAAGCTCTCTTTGTGTCACTGTCTGGAAGCAATACACAAACCCTAACAGCAGAGTCATTAACAGTCATGTGCCCCAGGACACTGGCAGAAGATTGGTTGGGACAGGAAAAGGCCAGCTTTATAAAAATAACATTTTTAGACTTGTGAATTAAAATCCAACTTTAGCATTAAAGAGGATTTCAAATTATGATTCATTTGAGTGTAAGCAGCATATGTCTATCTGCTCCCAATCAAAGGTTAGCACCAATTAGACGTAAAAAGGTGCGCCTGTGATAGTCAATGGGAGGGATCAAATTTACAACAGCGAACAATGACTTAATGAGTTTTTCACTGCTATGATAAGTGAAACATAAGTACACATATTCTTCAGTTTAAGTACACTACACTCTGCACTATAAACTTTTAGGGCATCAGCGGCTTCTCTGCTAAGGAGGATGAGCGTTGCCCCACTGCTTTGGAGCAGTGAAAGAAAGGAAACATAAAATGATAAAAACTCAAGGTTATTATCATTTTATGTTTTCCTGCTGTGGCAGGTTTGCCGGTGGGGCGGGGCTGCTCTGATGACAAAGTAGCAGGGGGAGGAATGGTCTGCCCACTCCAAGTGCGCATGAATGTTGGGCCGGCCCTCTTGGGCCTGCCCAACATTTATGCGCACTTTGCATGTTCTCCACGCAGGCTGTTAATACCACCTGCGTGGAGAACATGTCCAGGCTTCCATTTCCTGGCTGAGTACCGAACCACAAAGCTCAGACCAATCACAACACTGCATTGCAGCATTGTGATTGGTTCAGGGGAGCCTGGGGGCTTCCTGTTTCGGCCTTAGGGGAGAGACTTTGGTGGAGAGACGGAGGAGAGACGTGGCGATAAGGTCAGTGATTTTTATTCTTTTTTGAACCCTCTTATCCCCTTCTCCAACCCCCGCCTTTATCCGTGTCGGCTGCCACTGATTTAGGGCCTACCTTAGAGATGATTTATATGTAGCAAAAAGGAAGGTTTAGGCCTGACAAAAGGTTTATTTTGTCAGGTCGAAAAAGTAGTTAAAAACTGAACAAACAGGCTGCAGCGCCATGTCGGAGACATGATTTCCAGGGCTACTTTTTGTGCATGGCACAATGAGAGTTGCTGCCCACTAGTAGCATTTAATTTACAGGACCTGGGTACTGGTAGTACCATTTACTAGAGGCTAACATGTAAATTAAGTATGGCAGTTAGATGTAGTCCAATGTTACCTTGTTTGAAAGAGAGAGCACAAGCACTTTAGCATTTGTTAGGGGTGGTAAAGTGCACGCAGTCCAAACAAAAAAGAATTCAGCAATCAGGAAGGGTGAAGGCAAACCCTTTTGGGTAAACTTGCAGACAAGGCCAGGTAATTCAACAATGTAATGTGTGTGCCCCCGAAAGTTCAAGCTCAGGCAGCTGGATAAATAAACAGAATTATCACTGCTGTGAGGCGGGAAAGCCCTGTTTTGTAGAACTATCAATCAAAACATGTACTCCTGACTCCTAGCATACTGGTGGAGCCAAAGGCCATCTTTAGTGATACTCACATAATTGTCTGGTGATAGCTGTGCTCTCGAGCCAAGTACGTTTTTCATGGCAATGGGTTTCTTGGTTTTAGGTTCTACATTTTCACAGAATGGAGCTGTTGCTACTTAGTCGAGGCAGAAATTAATAGTAGTGGTTATGTTTGTTTGTCTCAGCTTCTATACAAAAACATTTGTTGGTTTTACCCTTCTTTTAAATTATGTATACACACGCTGTTTTCGTCAAACCAGCCCAGCTGCATTATCGGCCTGACCTGTACTCCGCAGAGCGAGCGAGGAAGGCTCTGCCACCGTCACGGACTCCTGCGCTGTTGAGACCCCCCACCGCCTCTCTACCGCCGTCCTGCTGTTTGCTGCCAACTGACAGCGGGGCCGCCGAGTGGAGCGAGGCGAGGGGCTGCCTACAACTCCCGGCAGCCCTCGAGGTCTCCAGCCACACCCCCTTGACGACGCGCTAGGAGGCGCATAAAGGGCGTCACTCCCACAAGGAAACTGACACACGCTGTTTTCGTCAAACCAGCCCAGCTGCATTATCGGCCTGACCTGTACTCCGCAGAGCGAGCGAGGAAGGCTCTGCCACCGTCACGGACTCCTGCGCTGTTGAGACCCCCCACCGCCTCTCTACCGCCGTCCTGCTGTTTGCTGCCAACTGACAGCGGGGCCGCCGAGTGGAGCGAGGCGAGGGGCTGCCTACAACTCCCGGCAGCCCTCGAGGTCTCCAGCCACACCCCCTTGACGACGCGCTAGGAGGCGCATAAAGGGCGTCACTCCCACAAGGAAACTGACACACGCTGTTTTCGTCAAACCAGCCCAGCTGCATTATCGGCCTGACCTGTACTCCGCAGAGCGAGCGAGGAAGGCTCTGCCACCGTCACGGACTCCTGCG
Organism: Lissotriton vulgaris; assembly: GCF_964263255.1. NCBI lineage: Eukaryota > Metazoa > Chordata > Amphibia > Caudata > Salamandridae > Lissotriton > Lissotriton vulgaris. The sequence goes on along the minus strand of NC_141689.1, from coordinate 100,446,449 downwards.
CTGTTGAGACCCCCCACCGCCTCTCTACCGCCGTCCTGCTGTTTGCTGCCAACTGACAGCGGGGCCGCCGAGTGGAGCGAGGCGAGGGGCTGCCTACAACTCCCGGCAGCCCCCGAGGTCTCCAGCCACACCCCCTTCACGACGCGCTAGGAGGCGCATAAAGGGCGTCATCGTCCCCCTCGCGGGACGCGAGCGGGACGCTGGGCGAAGCCTGGGCCAAGGGTGGGCCCGTCCAAGCCCGTCACAGACCGGAGGAGACCGGGCCGGGCGCACCCCCCTAACAACTAAGTAAAGGTAAACAACCGAGGACAGGCCCCTTAATAAAAAGCATAAGCACTCCTCCTTTCGAACCAAAATCAACCAAGGCTATTACCTTTGCTCCACACCTGGTCAACAAACATACAATGACCACGAGAGGCTCCAGAAGCAAAACTATGAAAAAAAACGTAACAACTACTGTCGGTCCAATTGAACAATTCCTACACAAAGTAAACGAAACCATAGATCAAACAGTTCTGTTGATTGACCGTCGCGTATCGTACGAGCTAGACCAAGCACGGCGCTCATCAATGGGCATCTTGGCACAGGCCCAAACACCAAATGCGATACCCCTAAATAAATCTACCATAGACACAAATGTCGAAATACACGCCTTACCTAACACCGTTGACTTATCGGTAACCACACAACTGTCACAACTGTCAAACTCACAATCCTCACAGGATCTTGAACTGACCCCCGATATCTTCGCAAGCCTTCAACCGACAACCAATGATCCAACGCAACGAGAACTAAGAGGCATAAGGGAAGGAGCAATCCCAAAACAGAACCCCTTACAACCACAATCAAATAGTCCAGTTCACATAAGTGCCACTAACCCAGATACTGTCAGTCAACAAATTCAGGAGAACATCGTCATCACAGACTCCTCTAAGAATATCCTATCCGATGTCCTCATAGTTGAAGATCACGCAAACAGACCCAGTTCCAACAAGATTCGTCAAGACAAACCATTTGCTCGAGCAGAAAAAGGCACAAATCATTCTAAAGTAGACACACTCCTGCTAAATAAAATCGCGGAAATAATAAAACACCAACTACAACCTTTACAAAAAAGCCTTGAGATAATAGAAAAACAAGTGGCCATATTAATAGCCTCTGCAAAAACAACTACTATCCCAAAGAAAAACGATCTTCCTGCTCCTCTAGGCGCTGCCACCGACTCAGGAAAAAGAAATGCAACCAACTCACCAAAACAAACAGCTAACAAACCGGTCCATACTACCACTACAAAAACTACAACGAAAACAGTGACCGAATTAGAAAACAAATCTACCAATCAAATCAACACCGTAAAAACAAAGACCGATCAAAATAAACCAACACTCAACTCAGGTACTCAAAACCAATTGAATACAGATTCCAACTCAGCAAACGCTGCACAGACAAATAAACCTTCCAAACCACCAACTGAAACTCCCTGAAGACTAGAACAAACACAGACCCACAATAGCAAAATAGGACAACTTAACAAGAGATGGAGAAAGGTAGTAAATCTCCCTCCTGAGGCAACTCCATTCGTAGCCATCTTAACGGGCGTACCCGAATTAGGCCGAGACTCAGACGAACCTACATGGTCCCTACTAAATAAAGTACGTTACTGGTTAAATGTCAACAGGCCCAACCACCCTAACAACATTTCCAGAATAACCACGGTAAGAAGGGTCTCGTGGATTGGCCACCAGCCTAAAACAATCCCAGGAGACTGCATAATCGTAAATTTTGAAAACCCACGGGCAGTCGATTACACTTGCTCTTGGGATACTCCAGAATACAACGAAGGAATAAGTGTCAAACGCCTATCCTTTTTCTACCCCTGACAATCCCATCGCTCCGAGGACCCCACTTGGCCATCAAATTGGTCCTGGAGCCAACCCGAGCAAGGACCAAGAAATTGGCACCAGGGAAATAGGGGACAAGGATATAGCCAGAGGTTCCATCCGCAGAGCGACTGGGGATACGAACCCACCGACCGAGGTGACTGGAATACCGGTAGAAGACCACATCAACAAATGCATAATGAACCATGGTCGGGAATTCCGACATTTAACCATTTCAGCTGTCTAGATATGGTAGACTGACCACCATCTCAGCCCCATTCTCCAAGTCTCCCGCATAAAACCATCACGCTACCATTTTTGCTACCTACTGCTTCTAAAATAAATATCACAGGAAAAACTCAGTCTGTAACAAAGCTAAGAATAAATAATGATACATCAAAACAGGGAAAACCAAACGGAGCCCGTCAGACTGAAATCAGACAACAACATGGTAATTTGGTCCCGGTTGCGCAGAAACTGTCATCACCACCTTTCAATAAATGTTTGTCTAAAATAAATCAGATAACTGATCATCCAAACCCAAGTATACAAGAAAAATCCATCCCCCTTAAGACTCATCTGACAGACAAAGTTGAGCGGAACCTGTTGTTCTGGAACGTGGCGGGTCTTGCAACAAAGCACCAATAAAAAGCCTTCCTGGAACTGGTCCATACACAAGATTTAGTATGTTTACAGGAGACATGGCTGACTGACCCAGTCCATCTAGAGGGATACAGAACATTCTTTTCAAAAGCCACCAAATCGCAATCAGGGAGAAGCAAAGGAGGCTTAATTACATACATTTCGAATCTTTGGCCTTGTCAAGACATAACACCTGTAGTTCTCCATCAGAACTATCAAATAATCAATATCAAAGTTTCTATTAATATTTCTCACACAATTGTAAATTTCTACAACAACATGAGCTCGGAAGACCTACCCAAAATACTAAGTGAAATAACTGAAACAATAAATATCCAAAAAATCAAATTTGCAAAAATAACTCACTCAATAATCTGGGGAGGAGATTTTAACTTACACATCTGCGGTCAAAGTAATGCACCCACCTGTGGGATCATTGACGAACATGATAACCCCTTAACCCATTTTGTACATACGGAAGAAGGAAATAATACACAAGCCACCATCTTCGAGTTAGATCTAGGGTTTGCAAATATGATAATGTCACCAACAACCCCATTCAAGCCAACCTTTCACGGAAGAGGGGCACAAACATTAATTGACTACATCCTGGTTTCTACCAACAACGCAGGCTCTATAAAGCAGTTTGAAGTGGTTAACAACGTACTTAGTGACCACTATCCCCTCAAACTAACATACCTTGAACCTGTTCGCCACAAGAATCGAGTAAAAGACAACCATACTCTATTACTACAAGACAATCTCATGTTAAACAGGTTGAATGGCTTCACCTTAAAATGGGGCACCCTAGATCAAGAACTTACCACCAAAAGAATAGTGGACAAATGCAGGTCATCCATCGAAAACTGCTTAAATCCTTCAGCAGGCGCAGACGAAATCCTGAACGACTATGACAGAATAGTGAAAACCATAGGAAATGAATTAACCAAGCCTAGAAAACTAAATAACACACAAAGAAAAGGATGGTTTAACACCAAGTGTACAAAAGCCTACTCTACCCTAAAGAAAGCTCTAGCAAAGAATGAACGAAACAGGGAAGAGATAGCCAAACTACGGAAAAGTTATGCGCAAGCACTCAAAGAACGGAAAAAAGAGATTCAACATAATCTCTGGACTCAGCTTTTAAATAGTAGTTTGCAAAAAGACAACATAGCATTCTGGAGAATAGTCAAGACTCCTTTCTTAGCAGGGAATAAGGAGGGTCCATCCTTAGACGTAGCAATTAATGCGAAAGACTGGGTGGTGTACTTTTCAGAAGTCTTCAGAGAGGCAAGAACCGGAGCTCCACCTACTGGACCAGCGCTCCCAGCGGTGAAGTACCCGTTAGATATACACTTTACCATCAACGAGACACAGAAAGCCATTAAATCGGCAAAAAATGGTAAAGCGCCAGGCCCAGACTCCGTTCCGATGGACCTCTATAAATTCCTTCCTGACCTCTGGTCCCCACTCTTAACAAAAGTATTGAACGCAGCTAAAGAAAGCACCCTCCCTAAATCTTGGTCAACATCAATCCTAATTCCCATTTTCAAGAAAGGTAACAGAGACAGTCCTTCCTGCTACCGACCCATTTCACTTCTGGACTCTGTGGGTAAGATGGCTGGAAGGATCCTCCTCGATCGTCTACAGGAATGGTCTCAGGAACACGGGGTCCTCTCAGATCTTCAGTACGGGTTCAGGGCCGGCTTGAGCACCGTGGACCAAGTCCTGAATCTAACTCTACTGGCCGCAAAATACACAAGTGTCAAAAAAACCAGTCTCCACCTAGTCTACGTTGACCTTACGGCAGCGTTTGACTGTGTGGTACACACAAAACTATGGCTAACAATGCTGGACATGGGGATTGATCCCCCAATTGTAGATTTTTTACGTGAGTTATACTCTGACGCCACAGGCAAGGTAAGATACGGGCTGGAAGGACAACTCACAGACAGCTTCCCAATACGGAAGGGGGTTAGGCAGGGGTGTGTACTGGCCCCCTTCTTATTCACGCTGTATACCAACGGCCTAGAGGCAGCAATGCTGCAGGGTACAAAAGATTTTCCAACAGCAGGACGGCGACCAATTCCAGCATTGCTATACGCCGACGATGCGGTGATACTTGCCCGAACCCCAATACAGTTGCAAAAAGCCGTAAACAACTACTGTTCCTTCATGACCAACCTCAACCTGAAAGTTAATATAAAGAAAACTTTCGCGATGCACGTGGGCAGTAAAGGGAAAAGGACGAAAACAATCTTAGTAGATAACACACCACTCGAAACAACAAAAACCTACCCATATCTCGGAATTACCATCGACGAGGAGTTCAAATGGAAAGACGCAATTAATTCCCGCAAGTTATCGCTCATACGAACAGTCGGCGCTCTAAAAGCCTTTTCTCTCCGCCTAGGGAAAAAACCCCTGGCGGAGATGTTAAAGATTTATAAAGCAAAGTGCATCACCACGGCTATCTTTGGAGCAGGAGTTTGGGGAACGGCAAACGCTGAACAAATTCAAAAGATCGAAAACACCTTCCTCAAATTTTTACTAGCAGTCCCTAAGAGTACAACTACCTTCGGATGCCACTTAGAACTTGGACTAGAATATATTTCAGATCTGATCAAGATCGAACCCATAATGCTATGGCGCAGAATATGGGCAACGGAAGAATGCACACTCACAAGAGCAATCATTGAGGACTGCATGAACCTAGAACATATGGAAAAGATCAGGTGGCTTCATTATGTAAAAACCTTCCTCACAGATATCGGCCTACTGAGGTTTTTCAACGACCCACAGTCAGTCGCAGACATAGCGAAAAAGGAACTAAAAAAGATATGTCTGTCCCATTTAAATCAACTAAGACTGATGTCAGAAATAGGTAAACCGTCGGTACAACATAGCCTCATGATACAATCTGTTCCATCCATACAACCATATCTACAGGAAGACCTGACACATTTTGAAAAACTACTGTTAACCCGTTTCAGGTTCAATCTTTTTCACATCATGGTCTCATTCCCCACCCAAAACAACTGGACATACACTAGAACACCATGCCCCTGTGACTCTAATTCTTCCCAGTCCACAATCCATGTCCTCTTCTTCTGTACCTTTTATACTCCATTCCGGAAGAGATGGATTATACCAATCCTAAAAGCAATGAAGGTCAGAAGATGTCGCCCAGCATTTTTGGCATTGCAGCTCTTGGACAATCTACTAGTCTCAAGATCCGTGGCACACTACCTTAGAGTATGCCTTAAACACCGTACGAACTTATGAGCACCCCGTGAATGCGTCTAAACACGGCCTCTAGTAAATGAATTGCACAGTATACAGTGAACTAAATTTTTTTTTTTAACTCATATCATGTACTTTTTAAACGTATCTATTTTTATCAGTGTTTTTTACAGTATAAACTTGTACTTTTGTGGTTTTCATATTGAAATCCGAATAAAGTTAATTTTGATTTGATTTGATTTGAATTATGTATAACAAAATGTGCTATTTATTAGCTATTTTATTGTCTGTTGAAACCAAATAAAAAAAGACTATGTAGAATTGCCCAGTGCAGGGAGAGGTCAGGATGATGCTATTGAAACAATGCCCTGGTGCTGGTTCCAGTCTCAAGGGGGAAAATTAAAATGAGGAGACATGCATGGCTGGAAATTCTGCACTAGTCATTGCTGCCAACAGTATTTCCAAACTTCTGTCAATTCACTGTGCTTTCAAAAGTGTATTATTTGACTAGTCTTTGTGATCTAAGTGTGACTATTCCATTGGAGTCTGACCTGGTATTGTTCCCACTATGTACACACTATTTAGTCCTCAGTAGTGCTATGCAGATTTATTCCTAGTGGATGGTGTCTGAGATAAGAGGCACAACTGGTTGCGCATAAGGTAATCCGACTTAGGTCAAGATGATAATGTTTCCATTTTTATATTGAAACACATGGGTGGTTTTGGTGAAAAACATCTAATGAGGAAGACTTGTTTGTGTAAACTAGGGAGTAATGTGCCATTCTTAGGTGTCTGACCGAATGTGTATGAGGGTCAACAGGGAATGCTAAAAGAGTTATCTCTGAGGAGACACTTTTCTTGTAATGAAAGAATGTGAGGAGATGTGCCGGGAACACCCACAATGTCTGCCTTTGGTCCTTTGACAGATTTCGGCTGAGGGTGGGTGCTGTTCTCATCCTGCTGGTGTTGGGCGCCAGCTCTTGTAACACCCTGGGCTTTGTTGGATGACGGGGTGACATTGTGCTCTAGCTTGGCCCCCACAACATACCTCCATGCAGAAGCCATGCTGGTTCGGATAGACTTTGGTCTCAAGGGTCAAAGTCCCATGAAGTCCGGGTGAAGTCCAGCACTGGTCTCCAGTTACAGCAAAGCCAGTGGTTCCATTTAACTTGCAGTACCTTCTTTGCTGAGCAACAAACTGCACTCCAATGACTCTCCCGGGTCAACAAAATTAAGATACCCATAGACTTACTGAGCGGAGTAAATGTAGTCGTGAATCAAGAACATTCAATAAAATGTACTATTGAAGCCTGTATATCATCATGACTGTTGAAAGGTGGATTATTAGTAGGTGTAAGTATGCCACTACCACTAGCAATAATGGCACCAACGCAATGTAGGGCCCAGACAAGGTCTCAATAAATTATTACCTTGCTCAACCCTTGGTAGCTGGCAATAAGCAGGCAGGCTTAACTTAGGAGACAGATGTACAAAGCATATAAAACCACCAATACATTAAATTAGTAAGACAAAACACACAATAAAAATGCAACACCAATTCTTAAAAATCGGAAATATTTTTATCTTTAAAATGACACTAAAATCACAAAAATCCAGTTGGGACATCTGGTCGCACTTGACTGGCACAAAGTCAAAGTTTGAGGGCGATGGAGCCCTGGTTGGATACACTAAGCGGGAGGCCATGTAAAAATATTACCTTTGCAGTTAGAACCTTTTCAGGAGCTTTTTCTCTCGACGGTGAGCAAGGCGCTTCCTCAGGCCGAATTCGAAGTATGTTCGCCTTATTGGTTCAGCGCGAGTTCCCGGTGAACTCCTGGAAGTCTTGAGCGCTGGAGCTTTCAGTGGGACAAACCTGAAATCTAGGCTGGGTCGCTGTTAGACGTAATCAGCTTAGCTATCTACTTGGAGCCGGTCATCTTATGGAATTTTCCCCCAAATTGCTCTAAACCTCTGGAACTTCTTTCTGAAGCTCCTTGTGAAGGTTTAAAGTGTCCACAACACAAATCCAAGGTTCCAGAATCTCTTTGTTGCTCCATGGATATTGAGACTACAGTTCCCACAATGAACTTGGCTAAATCCTTTAAAGTTCTGCTGAAGAAGGCGAGCGGGGCTATTTTTGCTGGAGATGATGCAGGTGCAGGCCTTTTAGCCTGTTGCTTTCAGGGAGTCCTCTCCTTTTCTTTTTGAAGCAAGGCAAAGTGCTTAGGGCTGTAGTTCCTTAGTGTGCAGCAGGCACATCCTCAGAATGCAGTCCTCTTGGTGCATGCCAGGGTTCCAACACAGCAGTCCTTCTTCTTGTAGTTTTAGGCAGAGGATTTGAGTTGCTATGAGGCTGTCTCATATTTATCCAGTGTTCTGGGGTGACAAGGGGCGGGGGCACCCCTGACCAATGGGGTACAGGGTGCCACCCAAAAGCATGACAGCTTCCTCTAAAGTGTGGCATAATCTTGCCCCACAAAGCACTGCACTTTAAAATTCAACATGCAGAATCTTTCTCCGCGTGAAGATCTGGCTAAGCCAACCTACTGGTGTGGCTCATTTCCCTTAACATTCTCCCTTCCAGACCTTCTGCAAATGTCATTCCTGGGTGTCCTCTATTATTGACTTGCACTCTTTGAAGACTAGTTTGATTACCCAGCCCCCTTCCTGGTCTGTTCTCTGCAGCTACAGATATTCCCCATCATATACCCTCTGTCTCTGTGCAGGCCACTTATCACCTCATCAAAGCAGTTTGGCTCAGCCTGGCAAGACTAGCCAATCTTGAGAGGCTGCTACAAGGCTGGATGTTGGCTTACAAAAAAAAAAAGTCCTCTGACGTATTTTCTGTATTAGTGGCAAGTTGTTGGATTTATCATTAGCAATCTTTTAAGTCCGTGAAATATTATTTTAACTCAATCCTGTCAATAGTTATACTTTATTAAAGTATTCCTATGTTAGCCTATGGAACAATAATGCTACAGTGGGGAAAAATTACATTGGCAGTTTTTACAGTTACGTGGAACCCTACCCCTGGGACACCTAGGGGAGACCTTAGGGGTGACGTATATGCAAACATAAAGTAGTTTGAGACTTTGGATGTAACCTTTAAATCCAAAGTCAAATTTGCATATAATTAGCAGCCTGCAAGGCTGGGCTAGATTTTAAAACGAAATGAAGCAAAACAGCAATTGCACACTTAAGTGTGTGGAATCTACAGGGCCTCTAAACCTTACACATAGTCTGGTTAGCAGGGCACACTCAGAGGCAGAAAACTAGCACCTAGCAGTCACATTGGGGGGAAAAGTGGGGGGACACGGAAAACAGGCCATTATTCCTCACAGAGACAAACTGAAATGCCACTGCTGTGGTAGTATTGGACATCTAGTGAATAACACAAATTGTCAAGCCAAGGGAAAATATTGTGGAAAATGTGGCAAGAGGGGACATTTTGCCCGAGTGTGCAGGGAAGCATCCCCATGATAAGTCAAAGTAGTAGAATCAATAGAGGATGAAGAAAAAATCCAAATTTTTTAACACGTGTAAAACAGCAAAGAACTAAAATCCTCTACTTGCAAGATTACCTTGGAGGACAAATCTACAAATGTTTTTTCTGACTCTGGCTCCCATTTTTACACTGTTAGATAGTCAAGTGTTTCATGAAATGTTTGCCAAGGATCAATATATTATAGAGCAGCTGCAGGTTCAAAGTGGTGATGCTGTACCTGTAGAAGTGATGGTTAGGAAGTCGGCCAGCTTCTGAAAGCGATCCCCCATTGGGAAGGGAAAGTGTATGTGAAGAGAAGGGGATGTAATTTGATAGGGTGAAAACACCAAAAAAGCTTAGGGCCATATGCACGAAATTTCTGATTTGCGATTTCTAAATAGCCAACCTGTTGAAATCACTGTTAGGGAATCGCAATATATATGTATGAAACAGTGTATTCCTCTAATAGTTATTTCTTCAGATTCACAATCACAATTAGGAAATCACAAATTAGGAAAACAACTGTTATTTACCCTGTTTCTTTATCCATTAAAACATAACAGGAATTTACACCAACTCTATCTGCAGTCTTAGTGAAATTTTGATCAGTGCATGTCAGTGAGCAAATGTTTGCTATTGGATACTGAATGTGAAAAGCAACTTCTGGGACACTTGCCATGAACATCTGCCTCTACCCATCAGGAAATCCTCATGTCAGTTTGTGAAATTGCCTGACAGAGACATATATTTGTTAAGATTATTTTAATGAAACTCATAAGGCAGAGGCAAAGACGTTAGCAAAGCAAAAATGCTTGTCCTGAAGTCTAATAGAGTGAACAATAACTGCAGAGTTGTTATTGTAAATTTGCAAGACTTTTAGGGAGGTGATTGCATGTTTTTTGCATTCAACTGTGTACGCTGCAGAGTCTGAAAGGATATCTGCTTGCTAGCAGTGGAACTCCAGCCATGTCTGCCAGTTAATAAATGTGCACTAAGTATGTATGTGATATTTCTATACTGCCAGCCTAACCAAAAGGTGCTGTTAGGATATTGCACGTGGGCTAGTATAAGTGACCACAGACCTTGAAAACATACGGACACACAACCTGTCTGTCACCAACATTCTGCCACCACCTGAGAGTGAAGACGCCTCTAGCTTCAGTGCCACATCTATACAATAGGGACGCTGCGCCAGGAGTACCCGCTGAAACACTTCTGGATCTGACATTTCCGCCTTTTGTTGGTGAGAAGGCAACCAATGCCAGAGGCCAGAAAAGGTGAATCCACTGAACATTCAGAGGAATGTGTCTACTTTGTTTTGCTTGTTATGTCATACTTTGTTGCTTTGTTGAAACAATGTTACATCTGCAATGGATACAGTTGGTTTAGGAGAGATACATTATTGTCAAAAGCTGAATAAAGGGTGATCTTTCAGCTATGCACCATGCATTGACATCAAGCGTGATGTCCATTTCTTAGATGTGTTAATCACTCTTACCTCATAAATAGTTGTTGGTGATCTCTGTGCATCATGCAGGACTGTCTGCTGCATGTGTGCCGCCCTGCTGCACCTGTAGTGGTGGTAATTCCTCATCTGATTTGGATTCAGCCTCTTTGGTGATGTGCAGACCCCTTGCTCATGGCTATGCTGTGGAGAATGGCACATAAAGCAATGATTTTGCAACATGTCTCAGGTCTGTAAAGCAGTGCTCCACCAGTCTTTTGGAGACATCGGAACCTCAACTTAAGTATTGATGGTGTTGTCTTATGTGCCCAGTTGCTATCACTTCTTGTTCTTGTATTCAAATATGGTGTCAGCATCCAAGGGTGCAATGCATGAGCACTGTCTCCTTTAATAGTACGAGAATGACAACCATTATGTCACATTACAAACACACTTATGGACACTGTACTAACTGAGTTTGTATTCTCTCACCATTTAGTAAGCCATCTCAAAAGTCCCACTGAGACAGGAAGTTATGTATTCTACTGTGGCAGAACATAAAGGAGTCATGTTTGCTATGTGGGAATCTGCCTACAAGGTCGTATATGGTGCATGAGGCATCCCACACCACCTGGACATTGTGCAAATGAGGCAATTCCTATATCTGTTGTATATAAATTCATTTGCACAGGGGGCATATAGCAATATGTGTGCCGTCGACACAGCCACTTACATTAGGAAACTGTACTACACTGTAAAACATAAATATCACCTCTTGCTAATAATGGGGCATATTTGGGAAACATATATATATATATATATATATATATATATATATATATATATATATATATATATATATATATATATATATATATATATATATATATATATATTTGTTTACGTTGCTAAACATGATGTCCAAGAACCTATAACAAAATCTAGAAAATGCACTTTGTGACCCTCTTCCTGCCAGTTCTATGACTCCCTGGTAACTGCCTGAAGCCAAAAGGTGTCGACAGGACATACCTGCTCATGTGGTTGGATTGCATTGCATTGCTTCTTGCTGTTGGGTTCTTTAGTTGAGGATATACCTCAGCGATTAATTCCAGAATTACCTCACTAGTGAACTACTCAAATATATTTGCTCCTCAGTCTGTTCAAAAAGGGTGACCCTCACCCTAAATCTCCTGTCTCTGCCTCCTCTCTTACAGCCAAAGTCCTCATCTTCTCGCTAAGACATACAGACCCGACATTTGGAATGAGCCAGATACATTTCGGGTGATTTGTTTTTAGTTTGCACCTGGTTACCACCAGCTCCACATTGATGGTAATTGCATTTCCTAAATGCCTATTTTGTTACTATTCACAATTAGGAAACCCTTTGTACATACTGTTAGCGATTCTCTATTTGGAAATCCCAATTTGGAATTTCCTATTTAGTGAATTCCAAAATGCGATTTTTACTAGTTAGAAATCACTTTTTACACCACCACAAATGCCTTTCGTACCAGCGATTCTTCTTCTCTTAGTGGATCCATTCATTCTGATGTGTTTTCAAGTAGTCTGTGTTAGTTGAAAGGATACCAACAGCGTGAGTAGAAACACAGCTCTAAAACTATAGCCCATAAGATTCACCCAATCCCGCACCCCATGCAAGCACCTCTCTGAAGTGAGATTGATAGATTAATTTACCTATGAATCATTATGTCTATTAAAAATGTAAAATGGCTTGCCCCTGTAGTCTTAGCCCCATATCCTGCAATAAATTGATAAGGCTTTTTGTGAACTTTCTGGAGTTAAATTCTAATATTTGGGTTGACAACACCACTTCCTCACATCCATGAAGTGATTACTTTAGTTAAAGATGTGGGCTGTTTCAGTGTTCTTGATTTGTTATCTGCTTATCACCAGGTGGAGTTATGCTCTGAATCATGTCACCTCACTTCCTTCATTACATCACTAGGGGCCTTCTGATACATATGGATGCCCTTTGGGTAGGCCTCATTGGCTGTGGCATTTCAACAAATAATGCAACATGTCCTTGAGGGAATATCTCAAATCTTCTGTTTCCAGGATGATATACTAGTGTTTGGCATGAAAGAATAAGAACATAATGCCACCCTGAGAGAACTTCTGTCTCTACTGAGATCAGCAGGTTTTACTATCAGTAAGGAAAAGTGCTGCATTGGGATGGGATCCATTGAGGACCTTGGCCGTACTATTTCCTATGATAGAATAAGGCCCACATTGAACCTCGTAGAGGCTATTGAAAAAGCTCCTGCTCCATACAATAAGGAGAAGCTTATGTTCTAACTGGGTGCAGAAGAATTTTATTTCAGAGTTGTGATACATACTGCCAGTACTGTGGATCATTTGCATTGTCTATTAAAAAAGCACAATTTTCATGGGATGTAGATTGCCAATCTGCTTTCAAGCAATTCAAATTAGCTATTGTAAAGGCCCCTTCTCGGAGATGATTTCACCCTAATAGACCAACCATACTGACCACTGATGCCAGTAACAAATGGCTGGATGCTATCCTGGTGCTAGAAGTAATTAGGAAGGAACATATTGTTGCATTTGCTCTGAAGGGACCAGAGAAGCATTAATAAGTGGTAGAGAGGAAATCTCTGGGAAGCTAGTGAGCAGTCTGGCATTTCAATGTGTCTATTTAAGATTTACTATTCATGAATAAGACTGGCCACAACCACAAGCCAATATTTCTCTTCAACTTGAAAGGGTCCAAAAAGGCTCCAGTATCACCTATAACTTTAAGATGCAATACTTGGCTAGTACAAAATAAAAGTGGTGGCAGGCTGTTTGTCTCTCTGTCTGTCTGCCTGCACGTGGAATCTGCTATGGCTAGTGAGGAGAGTGTGGTTGATGATTTTATCCTTGCTATCAAGCTCTCTCTGGTGAGCAAAGATGAATTGGCATGATAAGTGATAAAGAAACGGAATTGATTGTAATCCACATTCAAGAAGTTTACTCCAAAACAAATCAAGCTCTCACAGAATGTTTGTCTAATTACTGGCAAGTTAAGTACAAGGTAAGAATGTTAAATTAAGTGGGGAGAAAAGATCATTCCCTCATCTGGTTTGAGAGAAACAAATCTTGAACTTAGCACACAAAGTTCATTTGGGCTGCAGCCTGAACAAGACCAAGGTGCGATCCGAGTATTGTTGGCCAGGTATGGATGCCTTGACTGGAAGCAAGATGAAATATTTCCTCAGTTATGAAAAACACGATAAGAAGCGCTCGACCAGATGATCTCCACTTTCACCCACTAGAGTTCCTGATAGATCTTGGGTCCAGTTGGATCTTAATTATATATTCCACAAGATCATTTGATTAGTAGTTCTGGACTACAGAGGTATTGATTACATTCTTGAGAGGCATTTTTCTGGATGAGGGTATGACAGAAGTACTCATTACAGACAATGGATCGTAAATACTTCTAATCAAAGGTAAGATTAATTTACTGAAATGTCAGTTAATGTGTTAAAATTACTCTTTATTACTCCTGGACCAATGGGTTTGTTGAAAGAATTTATCACATATTGAACAAGTGTTTACACAGGGTGGAGGTTATGGGTGGACCAGCAGGCAAGACCTTGCAGATGTGGGATTGTTGTACCCTTAACACTTGAGTGGATAGGGGACGGTGTTAACATCAGTTTCATGAGGCAATGAATCCAAGAGACAAGGTATTAACCAACAAATCAACATAGCGGTGATTAAGGAGTCTGACTTAATAAGAGTGTTCAAGAGCTAAATTTAGGAAAACCTTGAAAGGTTATTAAAATAATTCAAAGGTGTACAACAGAGAAAAAGTAAAGTACAGATGTAGCACTTTCATTTAAATGCGTAAAGTCATTGTCATGAAGAATCTCAGGAAATAAAACATATACAGAATAACAGCAAAATCAATGACAGGCTCGGTCTCAACTGTACAGCAAAATTGGTAAGAAATTGGAGAGCATCCCTAGAGGATCAAGAAAGCGTTTGGTTCACCCCCTAATTCGAGGGCTTAAACAACAAACTTCATCAGAGAAGAGTATGAAAACTGTAGAATCCCTGTGGTGTGAGCAAAAAAATATTTTTTCAACAAATCAGAATATATATTTTAAAAGCATCATACAGCACTACCACCTAAGCACTAACCCCCCACATGAACATTGATTCAGGTCCTTTTGACTTAATTTCATCCAAAGATGGCAAAATAAACTAGTTTCATAAACAATGGTGAACCATTATGAATGAATGTAATACTGTGTGCAGGCTGAAGATTCTTGGACAATGTTACAATAGTGAGCCCATTCCAAGAGTCTTCTTTGAGAACAGTGTCATTCAGAAATAAGCACATCGTATCTTGCTGAGCTACGTGAAACAGGATTATAAACAGAGTAAGAAAATGATGAGACATCCATTTTGAACAAGATGGTGTTGAGACCTTAATGAGACCTAGTTAGCATAAGCCAATGTAAACACACTTTAAAAAGTCACAGCTACATGGTTTTAATGGCAATAGTATCATAATTAATATAAATGTGTGAAATCAACTGTTAAATAACATTCTGCACATAGTTAATAATGCAAGTTCTTGTTTGATGCTTAAAAGCTCCCTCACGGGAGGTGATCTGTGTATCCTGCGATAGTGTCACAGGAGAAACACCGTTTGTGCTCCTTAAGGAGAGATGCACCAGAACTAAAATGACACTTCTCTGGCTGAAAAAAAGAACAGAAAAAGAGGTGAACAAAAATAGGATTATGGAGAAAGTTTAATCTTATAAAAAAAAGTATAAAGAGTAATTACATCAATTCAATTGTGTAAAGCAGCCCATGTTTTGCGTGAGAAACTAGGAATGATTAAAATCACAGGCCTTCCATAAAATTAGACTAGGAACTTTTCTCAATTTAGAAACAGTTGTTCAGTAGGTTGGAATATTGTTACCCCTGTGAAAAGGGCAAACCTGGAGTGTAGATAAAGTGTCAATGGGGGGATAAAGCGACGCTCAGGGGTGTAAATATCACACATATGTTCCAAAAGGATTATGTTTTGACTTGATTTCCGTCTCCACTTTATACTTTTTTTCTGTCTTGTAATTTGATAAACTTTGATGTGTTTCGATGTGCTGTTTTTTGCATTGTAACATCATTCTTTTCCCATGCATTTTGCATTCTTATCAATGTTCTTATTTCCTTTATCCCTTAGGTGAGGATGTCTGTTGTGTTCGCCCTTTTTTCACTTCCTAGTTATATTTCTCCTTCCCTGTTCCACATCTCAAACTCCAGAGCCATTGATACATTCCATTGACCGAGCTGTCAGCTGTCAGCTCCAACTGTGAATGTGGATGCATCTGACCAGCTTGGTGATGGCGACAAACATTCTGTATCTTTGCCCTAGTGGGAAACTTCAGTGAGTGTGACAAATGTTTTCCCTCCATCCCTGGTGATGGGTGTGTTTCTCAGCTCATCTTGACGACTGGCTGATTCACTCACCCTCGAAGGCCAGAACAGTAGTCGGCGTGGTGGTGTGCCAAGTAACAGACTACTTGGGTTTTCCGATCAACTTTGTCAAAGAAGTATGTACAGTTAATTGGCGCAAAATTACAGACATATAAAGGGATTGTTTCTTTGCTCTTGAATCATGCAGACTGCATCTGTTTTCATCTGAAGTTGCTTCTGACCAAGCCCTCAGCATCTTCTCAGCGAGAGATGCAGTTGCCGGGAATGTAGCGAGATAGGGTTTCCCTTGTAGGGTATTTGGCCATTTTCAAAGAGGAGTTTTGTTTTCCAATGTATGTTCTTGTGTGTGCTCCTCTTCAGTGTTCATAGTCTCATGGGCTTGTCTGCACTACGGTCTGGCATCATGGCATATCTCCAATGGTGAGCCCTAGGTCCCTGTTGGACGACTGCATGATTTTGATGGTGGAAGTCTTTGCGTGAAAACTTTGCTCGGAGTTGCTGCATAAGTCTCCAGAGAAAGGGTTTTCTCTTGTTTCTGTGGATCAAGTGATTCTGATTATAGGCACCTCAGGTTATTGATGAGTGTGACTCTTGGCTCTGTGGCTCTTCAGGGCTTCTTGAAAGTAGAAGACTTGAGCCACTCACCCAGTGGAAGGAATGATCCACAGGTCTAACAGGCCTGTAGCCCTTTCTAGAACTTGTCCAGGGCAGTAAAGAGGTTCTGAGGTCAGGCAATGCTACCATCAAAGCATATATTAACCATCAGTCTGGCCTCTAGTGCAGGGAGCTGGCAGAGGGCGCATTTCAGACTCTTCTGCAGGCTGAAAATCTTATTCTATCTTCAAGGGCAGTCCACAAAATAGGAAAGGACAACTTGAGGCATGCCTCATTGAGTTAGCTCTTCCCATCATCCTAAGACTTCAGCCTCTCTGACTGAGCCTCAGAGATGTGCAACCGCTTTGGCATGCCTATCGAAGGGTTGTTGCCTAATCTGGCCTACACCTTGCTTCCAGATTTCTGTTCTCAGTACCCACCAGAAAAAGCTTGGAGGCTTGATGGGCTTCTTTTTGCATTCATTTTTTTCCCTTTCAGTCTTGGTATCCTGTCCCATCTACTGAGAATAAGGCAAGGGATTATCTTGGTGGTTTCACCCACAGATTCTTGATTTGCTGTGCTAAACCCTATTGTCCTCAGTCCGACGATGACTCTGCCAGTAATCCCCTTGCCCCTTTGGTCTCCGCCTCTCTTCTTGGTTCTGTCTGTTTTGGAGGATGCTCATCGTGATGAATGTCTAGGGCTTGGGGCGTTATGGCATTCCTGAAGTGTTGGACAGGCCACATGAAGGGCCGCTCTCCCCCGGCCCAACCAGGCCTGAGCCCAGTCCCGCAAGTACCACACACCACCATTGCACGTCCTCCGTCCCCTCAGGGACCCCTGCCCTCGAGCCTGCCGACCTCGTGGGTCCGATCCACTGCCGGCCCACGCGCCCAGCCTGGGGCGCCATCTTGGACACTCCACCACGAGGCCGCCTGGCCCCCGATCGACCTCAACCCTGGGCCTGGCCCGGCCTCAGACATTCCGGCACCACCCTCCACCCAGGAGGTGAGCGGGCTACTTGGCAAGTCAATGGGAGAAAGAGGTGCCGATGGCTCTCCCCCACCAAGTGCCGCTCGCCCATCGCCTCCCCGGGCGCTGGCTCCACCCCCCTGCTGGGTGTCTGGACTCCCCCATCCCGGACCTCCCGACCTCCAAGTGCGAGGGTCCGGACATCAAAGCGCGCCAGCCCTATAACTGGGGCAGCTCCAGAGCAGGAAGGCAGTTGTATCTTGGAGTCGAGAGACGTAAAGAGGAACTCATCCTGGACAGACTACTGGCGCTGCCATAGCTCTGTCCTGTGCACCATCGTCCTGCCTGTTGGCGCTGCCACAGCCGTCGTAACCTTCATCCTTCATCGTCGTCGGGACCTGCTGGCGTGGCCGCGGACCGTTGTAACCGTCATCTTCCACCGGGACCTGCAGGCTCCGCCGCGGACCGTCGTCCTTCCTTCATCCATCTCGGGACCTGCTTGGCTCCTCCACGGCCCGATCATCTAGAACGCCGAGCTCGAGGATTGAGAGCTATTTTGTACTCATTGGTAACTAAGACTGTCCCGCTACCCCTTTCCTAAACCAGAGACTAGAACCGAGGGGACCCCTGAGTCCAGACCTCCTTGTATCCATCATCGTAACCTAAGAATTGCATATAAAGTCTCGTTAACCTTCAACCTTGTGTGGTGTCCGTCTGTGGGGGGGAAGTTACTTATCTGTACAGTCGTTGGAGACGGCTCTCCCTGGAGACCTCTCCCCGTAACCTCGGCCGACCCTCCCGGTCCGTCTAACATTGGTGGCCAGCGGCGCGATCCGAATCACCGCATAAACGTACAGAGAGTAGCTCACCCCACGACGAAGTCACAATGACCACGAAAGAGAGCGGATCAACCGAGAAATTCCAAATGGAAAAATTGGAGGAGTACAACCATCGTGAACTTAAACAATTCTGCATCGAACTGGGTATCGCTACCACCGGACTGAGTACCAAGGACGATTTTAAGCATGCCCTAGAATCTTGGGCAGAAACCGGGGCTGCCGGAACCCCTGATCAAAGCACCGTAGAAAAAACGACCACGGCCCCGGAAGGGCAAAGAACGGGTCTCTCGCAAGGCGAGATCCAGGAAAGAGAAAGGACCCGACTACACGAACTAGAAATGGCCCGACTTAAAATGGACGTTGAACTTAAGTTGGCCGAACAAAAAATCAACTTAGAGCACCTGCGTCTCCGAGAAGAAAGAGAGGAGAAACAGAGACAAAGGGAGCTCGAGGAAAAAAAACTAGCGTACGAACACGAACGAAACCTAGCCGAGATCAACCTACGCAAGCAGAATAAAGAAGCAGGGGTGCCCGAGCGACCCCCCACCCCAGGGGCCACAGACAAAAAGGTACACATCCCCAAGGATGTTGTCCGAGAATACTTCAGAGAGGACGACATCCAGCAATGGTTTAAAGCCTATGAAATCGCTATGACTGCACACCGGATCGATAGAAGCGACTGGGGAGCCGGTCTCTGGGGAAGATTCCTCAATGAGGGCCGCGACACCTTACTACAGCTCCCGGACCACCAGATGACCTCCTACGACCATATGAAAGCGGCCCTCCTCACCCGCTATGGTCTCACACCCGAGATGTACCGTCAGAGGTTCCGAGACTGCACCCGCATCCCGGGTACAACTTGGGTGGACTATGTAACATACTTTAGCCGAGCCTTCGAGGGCTGGATCCGAGGAAGCAACGTCACGACCTACGAGCAACTATTTAACCTGATGGTATGGGAGCATCTGTCGAACAATTGCTTCATTGAACTCCGCCAACACCTCCTCGACAGCAAGTTAACGGATCCCCGGCAGCTCGCAGCCGAAGCTGACCGGTGGGAGATCACCAGAGTGGGCCGGAATGGGTCCTACGAACAGAACCGGAACAACAATGGTCAGCACCGACCCAGAGGAGGAGGAGGGGGCCAAGGGCGAGGAAGAGACAACGCCCCGGTCGCCCCCGCTACCAACACCACCCCCCCGGCCAACCGGGGCAGCACCCCAGCGCGACCGGGGTACAGAGCCAATGTCACGTGTCACCGATGTCAACGAGTCGGCCACTATGCGAACGACCCAAACTGCCCGCAGTACCAGAGCCCAAGACCCCGCCAAGTGGCCGCTGCAGCCCTAGGGGAAGAACAGATCTCCGAGGAACAGGAAGAGTACGAACAAGAGCACCAAGAGTGGGAGCCAGCCGCCATGACTCTAGCCTGCTTAGGGGGGAAAGACATGGTCCCGCGGGTCCCCCTACCCGCTAACACCCAGAAGTACAGCCAATGGGTGAGCATCAATGGACACCAGGCCGAAGCCCTTCGTGACACCGGGGCCAGTGTAACAGCCGTCCGCTGTCACCTGGTGGCCCCAGAACAGTATCTACCGAACATTCTCTGCCCTGTACGATCAGCCGATAACTCGGAGAGCCTGTGTCGGATGGCCTGCGTCCCCTTCGAATGGGGGGGGGTCTCCGGCATGTTGAAAGTGACGGTCCGAGACGATGCCCCCGTAGACTGCCTCCTGGGCAATGACCTGGAAAGCTCTCCATGGGCCGCCGTGGAGCGAAAGGAACACCTGGGGATGTTGGGCGTCCCAGACTGGGCGTGCGTCACCACCCGTTCCATGGCCGCCCGTGCCAACCACCAGCCAGAAGAACCCGAATGGCCGGCGCCACCGCCTCCGGTCGCCCCGGCCGAAAACACCGACCGTAACATTCCCGCCGAACCAGCTCAACCTACCGACCTCGCTAACCTCGACCAGTGGCCTCAAGAAGGGGGGCCCACGCAAGAACAATTTCGCAAAGAACAGAAGACCTGTCCCTCCCTCGAGGGACTCCGCCAGCAAGCGCTCGCCCAAAGCGCAGGGGATACCCCCGGAACTCATTGGGTCTACTGGGACAATGATCTGCTGTACAGCGAGCAAAGAATCGCCGAGCTGGGGAGCAACCGAGTACTAGTGGTACCCCTCCGTTTCAGAGACTTCCTGTTAAACCTGGCCCACGATGTCCCCCTGGCAGGACATCTGGGACAAGATAAAACCTACAGTCGCCTAGTGACCCACTTCTTCTGGCCCAAAATGAGAAACGATGTGCACCAGCATTGCCGATCTTGCCCCACGTGCCAAGCCAGTGGGAAGAGCGGCCGCAAACTAAAGGCTCCCCTGCAACCTTTTCCCGTGGTCACTACCCCGTTTGAGAGAGTCGGAATAGACATTGTGGGGCCCTTGGACCCACGCACAAAACAAGGCCATCGATTCATCCTGGTGCTAGTGGACCACGCCACCCGCTACCCTGAGGCTGTTCCTCTGCGAACTGTGACAGCCCCGGTGGTCGGCCGGGCCCTGATGGGGATCTTCTCCCGTGTGGGCTTCCCCCGAGAAGTCGTCAGCGACAGAGGCACGAACTTTATTTCCAAATACATGAAGTCCCTCTGGCAACAGTGCGGGGTCACCTACAGATTCACAACCCCCTATCACCCTCAAGGGAACGGACTCGTTGAGCGGTTCAACCGCACGCTAAAGGGAATGATCGGGGGGTTGGAAGAGCCCCTCCGTCGCCAGTGGGATGTGCTGCTGCCGTGCCTCCTCTTCGCGTATCGAGAAGTCCCCCAGAAATCCCTGGGCTTCAGACCATTTGAACTGCTATATGGACACCCAGTGCGAGGGCCGCTCAGTCTCGTCAAAGAAGGCTGGGAGATGCCTCCGCTAAAGAACCCTCCAGATGTCTTCCGGTACCTCCTCACCCTCCGCAACCAGACCCGGCGGTTCAGAGAACTAGCGAAGGCCAACCTAGAGGCCAGTCAAGAGGACATGAAAAAATGGTATGACCAGAACGCCTCATCCATTGAATTCGAACCTGGCCAACAGGTATGGGTGATGTCCCCCACTGAGCCATGCGCCCTGCAAGACAAATGGACGGGGCCCTTCAAAGTAATAGAGCGCAAGGGTCCTGCCACTTATCTCATCGACATGGAATCCTCCCGGAACCCTCTCCGGGTCCTCCACGCTAACAGACTAAAGCCCCACTTTGTGCGAACAGAGCTCAGCCTCCTGATGGCCACAGACACTGGGGTTGAAGAAGACTCCGAGCCTCTCCCTGACCTCCTACGGACTCAAGAGCAAGACGGCTCCGTGGATGGGGTCCGGCTCTCAGAGGCCCTCACCAGAGAACAACGCCAGGAGTGTCAAGCCCTCCTATCACAGTTCGCCAGCCTGTTCTCCCTCACCCCGGGTGTCACTTCCTGGTGTGTGCACGATGTGGATACCGGGGACAGCCCCCCTATCCGCCACCGGGCCTACCGCGTGCCAGACCGGGTACGGGCCTGCATCCAGGAAGAAATAGCCAAGATGCTCACGATCGGGGTCATCGAGCCCTCAGACAGTCCCTGGGCCAGCCCTGTCGTACTGGTCCCCAAAGCAGCTGCCCCCGGCACCACACCAGAACTCCGGTTCTGCGTCGACTACCGGGGCTTGAATGCGGTCACCAGAACAGACGCGCACCCCATCCCCCGGGCAGATGAACTAGTCGACCGAATGGGAGCTGCCCGCTACCTCAGCATCTTCGACCTGACAGCAGGCTATTGGCAGATCGGCCTCACACCCCGGGCGCAAGAACGTTCTGCCTTCTCCACCCCCGATGGCCATTACCATTTCACGGTCATGCCCTTCGGCATGAAGAATGCCCCAGCAACATTCCAACGGCTCGTCAATCAGGTCCTAGCGGGGCTCGAAGGATTCAGCGCCGCCTACCTAGACGACATCGCTGTATACAGCCACCATTGGACCGAGCACCTCCACCACCTCCGAGCAGTGCTGCAAGCCCTTCAGCGAGCTGGCCTCACGATCAAGGCCAGCAAGTGTCAAATTGGGCAAGGGTCTGTAACCTACCTCGGACACCAGGTGGGAAGCGGCCTAGTGGCCCCGCTACAGCTGAAAATTGCCGCCATCCAGGCCTGGCAGCCCCCCATCACCCAAACCGAGGTACGAGCCTTCCTGGGCCTCACGGGCTACTACCGAAGGTTCGTAAAAGACTATGGTACCATAGTGGGGCCCCTCACAGAACTCACGTCAAAGAACCAACCCAAGAAAGTCACCTGGACCCCAGAGTGTCAAACTGCATTTGAACAATTAAAGGCCGCCATGTGTTCCGCCCCTGTGCTCCAGGCCCCAGACTACAGCCGGGAGTTCGTCGTCCAGACGGACGCCTCCGACCAGGGCATTGGGGCAGTCCTGTCTCAAGTGAACACCGAAGGCCTTGATCAACCGGTGGCCTTCATCAGCCGGAGACTCCTACCACGGGAGCAACGCTGGAGCACCATAGAGAGGGAAGCCTTCGCTGTGGTATGGGCCCTCAAGAAACTCCGGCCCTACCTTTTCGGCACCCACTTTCGGGTGCAGACCGACCACCGACCCCTGCAATGGCTGATGCATATGCGGGGGGAGAACCCAAAGTTGCTACGCTGGTCCATCTCCTTGCAAGGTATGGACTTCACAGTCGAACACCGGCCTGGGCCAGATCACGCCAACGCGGATGGCCTGTCCCGGTTTTTCCGCCTCGACGAGGAGAGTCCCCAAGAGGATGGGTAACTCTCCCCGCCTTCAGCTGGGGGGGACGCATGTTGGACAGGCCACATGAAGGGCCGCTCTCCCCCGGCCCAACCAGGCCTGAGCCCAGTCCCGCAAGTACCACACACCACCATTGCACGTCCTCCGTCCCCTCAGGGACCCCTGCCCTCGAGCCTGCCGACCTCGTGGGTCCGATCCACTGCCGGCCCACGCGCCCAGCCTGGGGCGCCATCTTGGACACTCCACCACGAGGCCGCCTGGCCCCCGATCGACCTCAACCCTGGGCCTGGCCCGGCCTCAGACATTCCGGCACCACCCTCCACCCAGGAGGTGAGCGGGCTACTTGGCAAGTCAATGGGAGAAAGAGGTGCCGATGGCTCTCCCCCACCAAGTGCCGCTCGCCCATCGCCTCCCCGGGCGCTGGCTCCACCCCCCTGCTGGGTGTCTGGACTCCCCCATCCCGGACCTCCCGACCTCCAAGTGCGAGGGTCCGGACATCAAAGCGCGCCAGCCCTATAACTGGGGCAGCTCCAGAGCAGGAAGGCAGTTGTATCTTGGAGTCGAGAGACGTAAAGAGGAACTCATCCTGGACAGACTACTGGCGCTGCCATAGCTCTGTCCTGTGCACCATCGTCCTGCCTGTTGGCGCTGCCACAGCCGTCGTAACCTTCATCCTTCATCGTCGTCGGGACCTGCTGGCGTGGCCGCGGACCGTTGTAACCGTCATCTTCCACCGGGACCTGCAGGCTCCGCCGCGGACCGTCGTCCTTCCTTCATCCATCTCGGGACCTGCTTGGCTCCTCCACGGCCCGATCATCTAGAACGCCGAGCTCGAGGATTGAGAGCTATTTTGTACTCATTGGTAACTAAGACTGTCCCGCTACCCCTTTCCTAAACCAGAGACTAGAACCGAGGGGACCCCTGAGTCCAGACCTCCTTGTATCCATCATCGTAACCTAAGAATTGCATATAAAGTCTCGTTAACCTTCAACCTTGTGTGGTGTCCGTCTGTGGGGGGGAAGTTACTTATCTGTACAGTCGTTGGAGACGGCTCTCCCTGGAGACCTCTCCCCGTAACCTCGGCCGACCCTCCCGGTCCGTCTAACATGAAGGGATAAGTGCTCAGTTCAAGCTCCTAGATACCCTTTCACACACAAAGAATATAACCATCATTGGGCTTCCTTTCAAAATTGGCGCTCTGAGAACAAGATTGCTCTTTCAGACTGTGGAACACAGTTGGCTTTTCAATTCCTTCAAGATGCTCTTTCATTGGATTTTTCATTTGCCGCTCTCAACATCAGTGATCTGTCAACAAATCCTATTGGGATCTTTGGGGCTGGAGCTATGGTCAGTTCCTAAAATCAGTCTTATGTAAAAAGACTGCTCCTGATTCTGTCTGTGACTCTATTTTACCTTTTTGGGCCCTCATAGGAAGTATCACTAAAGATTTTTATGATTAAACCATTTTTCCTAGTAGTTATCTCCTCCTCTAGGCTGTTTGGTGAATTGGGTTTCTCGGTATAACAGGCTTCAAATCTTTGTATCTTTCCTGGCATGATAGTTCTTGCTTTGGGTTATCGGTTTGTACCCAGAGTTGCTTCTAAATTTCATAGGGAGTCCTACATAGCCCTACCTGTTTTTTATCCTAATCTTCTCTTCTCTGAGGAGATTGCTTTTCAATCTCTGGATGTGCCTTCTGAATATACGTAGATAAGATGGCTTTGATTGGCCACAGCAATTGCCTGTGTGTTATCGTTGGTCCGTATACCAAGGGTTTATGATCAATGGAGTACATGTAATTCTCACTAATATATGACCTCTCCTCCTTGGTTATGCCTAGTCAGATTTACGGATGACCATTATGAGCATGGTGGCTTCATGCACAGAAGTCAAGAGGGACGCTTGTTGGCAACTACCAAGCAACCACTCGATTAATTCCTTGTAATTTTGCGACACAGCAGAGGTTGTTGGTTTCCCGAGCATTTTCCTGTTGGTGTAGGTCTTTTGTCTACTGTCTCAAAGTCTGTATTTTACTGAGCTTCCACGTTAACAGTTCACTGGGTGCTGTATTTTGATTTGGTTTCTATGCCTTTTTGGTGGGAAGTGGTCCTAAAGTTATAGGACTGGCTTGGGTGTGTCCACATTCAAAGGATGGTGACTAGAAGGAAGAGAAGTAGTTAACGTCTAGATTGTGTGATTTATTCACATGAGCAAATTGAATCAAGCAAAAACCTGAATGTGTGACATGGCCATGAGCTTAAGCAATGTTCATCACTTGAGTTTAGAAACTGGGAGATCAGTATTGATACATTTTCTGGTTTCTCCAGAACATGGCCTTAGAAATAGGCTTTCAGGCCCCCTGACACTAAGGACTTTTTGTCAATGTGTCAACACGGATCAGACATTGTACTGCAACCACCCCGCAACCCAAAGAGCAATACTTGATTGAAAGGCGATTAATCTTGTGAAATATCACTGGGTGTCAGTGGAACACAAAACCTCTTTCATGACAGAAAGACACACTTGCGTGCTTGCCTGACCCCTTGACTGATGATGAATGGTCGGAGTGCTGTTCTATGACCGGTAAATTCGCAGCAAATGGAAATTTTTTACTCATTCATTATAAATTCTTGCAACAATGGTATTATACACCTGCACAACTGGCCAGGTATGGTCTCCGTGAATCATCTGTTTGTGTGCGTTGTGGATTAGATGGCGCCGACTTTTTCCATTTGGCCTGGAGATGCGCACGAGTATATGCTTTCTGGGCGGATGTGACTGAAGCGTTATCCGAAATGACATCAATTGAGATTGCTAAAGACCCGCGCCTATGTCTACTGGGCATGGCCTCTGGAGTGCCAGCCGGAATGAGAAGATTGGTAGTGCTGGTGCTGCAGATTGCTAAACGCAAGGTGGCTGCTTGCTGGGGTGGGAGACAGGCACCTGATGTCAAACTCTGGTTGCAACACATGGCATATTGCCGTGATCAGCTGACTTGTTATTATGAAGAACTACCTGCTGCCTCGCTCCCGCGTGACATTTTTGGGGCCCTTACACTGCATACATGCTATCTAAGCTTGATGGTGAATGATGTACGATTTAATGCGAGAGTGCAGTGCCTGAGTGAATTATTCCAGTTATTGCTACATGGATAGATGTCCGCTATCGAAGTATGATTGTGATACGGATCCCCTTTGTCGCATCATGTGAATAGTCACTATATAATTGACATCTGAGGCCACTTGACCTTGGCCTCGTTGGTCTGTGCTGCATTTTCTTTGCTTTCATGAGCCTTATGTGTGTGAGCTTGAACTGACCAATGCCTACACTGCTACTGTGACAAATTTGAAGTCCTGATTACCTTAACTATCTTCTGATATTCTGTGTTATTGGCTACTGACCTGATTGGATTCCGGGGTTGTTGGGGAGGGGGGTGTTGACATGTTCGGCTGTTACGAATGTATACCAAAAATAAGACTGCTTGTAACTATATATTGACAATGCAAGAATTAAGATTGACATATTGCTTGGCTGTAATGACATGCTATTGATTGCTGCTGCTACGATTAGACAAGGTAATTGAGGCATGGATTTCGACTGAATTTGCGGACGGCCCCTTTGCGGGTTGTAGGCCAAGTGCTGTGTTCTTGCATTAAGGTACAATAAAGGTCTTAAAAAAAAAAAGTCACACTCAAAACACCAGGAAACAATGGATTGATTTTAATGATTTATTTTTAAATTAAGCTCCTACCCTAGTGCAACAATATTTGTTGTGGAGGGTGCAGGGCGGTACCTTCTTCCGGGTTCCTTCCCGGTGCTGGCACTGATTGGGCGAGTGTGTGGAGGCGGAGCTGAATGCTTGCCCGTCCTCTAAAAAAACCAGATGCCCCCGGATACGCTCAGCGGATGCGCGCAGCGTCCGCGCCATCCATGCGCCGAAGACACGCCAAAGACCAGCCCGTCTGTGCCCGTCCGGGCCAGTCCGGGGCACGGGGCCGAGGGCCATGCTCCGTTGGCTCAGAACAGGCTGGTCATGTCCTCCGGTCAGTTAAAAGCGCTGCGTCCCACCAAAAACGATTACTGCACTACACTTAAGGTACATCATACAGGAAATGCTTGTTGTCCCAATTGTAATCTCACACTCACTAATTTTCAACCGTACCCCGATCACAGGAATAGATATAGAAAGAGGAAACAGCACCCAAGTGCCAGGGCGCAAGACTTCCTGCTCTACAGTACCAACTGCCGCTGACTACAATAAACACAAGCTAGATATTTTTAACCTGTTATTAGAAGACCAACCCAGTGCACTTTTTCTGACTGAAACCTGGCTACACGATAGTGCAGGCCCCTAGGTAGCCAATGCCCTCCCTTCCAACTATGCGATTGTTAGAAAAAATAGAGCGGACCAAACTGGAGGCGGGATTGCAATCATTTTTAACAGAGAGCTGAAATGTAGCTTCGACCCTGTAGACATCCCAGACTGTGAAGCTGCCTTTTTAAAAATAACCATGAATCCGAATTTCACGCTATCAGGCCTATTGATGTATCGGCCCCCTGGAAATTCCACCCAATGGGCCTCCAAATTAGCTAACTACATCACACCTTTTATGTAGCTTCAAAAAAAATTTCTTTAATTGGAGACCTTAATTTACATCTAGAGGATCCCTTTAAATTCCACATGTACCAATTTGCTAGAAGACCTGGCAGCTTTAAATTTCCGACTACTAAATTCTGGACCCACCCATAAGGCCGGACACCTGCTCGACTCTATAATTACTAATCTTACTGAATTGGTATGGCACGATACCACCCCCATATGTTGGTCAGGCCACTACTTAATAAAATTCAGCCTTAAACTTCCAAACCTTACTTCTGCGCAGCCTATTTTTCCAGCCATGGTAAGGAAAAACTGGAGAAAACTCGACATTGTACAATTCAACAAGGTACTCTGAGAAAATCCCCCCAAAAAAGGCCAAAACATGGAAGGCATAGCAAAAGCAACTCAACAGTGGCTCAGTGACGCCGCTGATTCCTGCCTACCCACCCCTCATACAAAGGGAAATAGCCAACGCCCCCCATCCCCTGGGTACAATGACTCACTAAAAACTGAGAAAACAAAATGCAAGGCATTAGAGAGACAGTGGCGAAAAGACTATGCACTTGACAAAAAGGTGAGATATCAAAACGCCAGAACATATACCATACAGCTTGCATGAAAGCCCTAGCCCTGTATGTATCCAACACCATTTGGAAGCAACAAACAGACCTAAAACTCTGTTCAACACGGTTAAGGAATTAGCAGGTACGCAAACCACAGCAACTGCCCGTCTGCTAAATGAAGGACAATGTCAAGATCTTGCTGAATTCTTCACCGACAAAATTGATAAACTAATTATTGATATCAATAGCAATAAAAATGATACTACCTTGCAGGCGGACATGGACTATGTCCCCATGGTTAAGAATACCCTAGAATACTGGCCTCCCATTATGTTAGACACACTGAAAGCCATCCTCAAGACCATTAAATCTGGCTCCCCTCGTGACCCTATTCCCAATAATGTACTCAAACAATTGGATGCCCCTTCTCTTTAAATCCTTGTCGACATGTTGAATTCCTCCTTTGAATTTTCTATAGTTCCTGCACTTTGGAAACACGCCATGATAAGTCCACTTCTGAAAAAGCCCACAGCAAATCCCTAAATATAGTCTAATTATAGACCTATATCTCTGCTCCCCGCCTTTTCGAAATTACTGGAAAGACATGTCCACTCGGTCTTAACCCATTTCACTGAAGAAAATTCTTTCCTCCATCCGTCTCAATCAAGATTTCGAGCCTGTTTCTCCACAGAAACTGCTCTTCTGGGAGTCACTGATAACATCCGTAAACTCCTTGACGACGGTCAAACGGTTGCCCTCATCCTCTTAGACTTGAGTGCGGCCTTTGACACCATATCGCACGAAAGGCTATTAACCACGTTAAGAAAAAATGGAATCTGTGGTGTGGCACTTGAGTGGATCAGGTCCTTTCTGAATCAACGAACGTTCCAAATTACATCCTCTTCAGCATGTTCCGGAATGTTCAGTGCCCCACATGGAGTGCCCCAGGGCTCTATTTTGAGTCCACTGTTCTTTAACCTATGCCTTAGACCAATGGCCGACCTAGCAGACAGATCAGGACTCACCCTCATGACCTACGCTGACGACTCACAGATCATCTTTTCTCTGTCAGAATCCAGCCCATCATCTCCGTCTCCCCCCAAACAAGGTATCCACAACATTTTCAACTGGATGACTAAAAACCAGTTGAAACTTAACGGAAAACGGAGATCCTCCTTCTGGGGAAACAACAGGACCTGTGGAACCCCTCGCACTGGCCTTCCCAGATGGGAAACCTCCCAGTACCAGCAACCCAGGTACGCAACCTAAGGGTCATTGTGGATAGCTCCCTCTCCTTGAAACAACAGGCCAGCAAAGTCGTTGGCCTATGTTTCACCATCATGAAGTGGCTTAGAAAAATCCTCTGGATGCTGCCCATCTCCACCCAAAAAACCGTAGTCAATGCCCTGATTACATCTCGGCTTGACTACGGTAACATCCTGTACCTGGGCTCGAATAAAGCTGTAGTACGGCGGCTACAGCTTGTCCAGAACTCAGCTGCCAGGCTGCTGTGTAGAATTCCTAAAACCACCAGGGTCTCTAATCACTTATGTGACCTGCATTGGCTCAGGGTAGAAAATCGGATCAGATTTAAAGCCCTGAGCTATATGTTCAGGATAAAAGCGGGCACTGCACCAAAATACCTACTTGCATTAGCCCATCCCTACACTCCCAAACGTAACCTACAGTCACAATCAGCAGCCAACTTTTGTGTGCCTAGGTTCAAACTCTCAAAAATAGGAGGCAGATCGTTTCATACCTAGGACCAACTCTTTGGAACGCACTCCCTCCCTATATTCGCAAAGAGGAAAACTACGCTAGGTTCAGAAAAAACATCAAAACCTGGTTGTTCGAACAATAACAAGAACGACTCTGCGAACCCCTATGCCACTCTTCTGTGCTGTGTCTCGGCGCCGGGAAACCCTTTTTTGGTAGCTGTTGCGTCTTGCAAGTTTAAAAAAATAAATAAATAAATAAATAAATATTAGCAGTAACTATAATAAAAACATACAAAATAGTAGCAACATTTACTAAAAGTGTGGTTAGGAGAAAATATTCCACCAAACTGAATGTGTAATTGTATCAATCCCACCCTCATACCTTTGGTTTACTAAAGTAAACTCAGCACAAGAAACAAAAGATAATGACAGTTTCAAAGATGGTTCACACCCACATGCCTGGTTTCAACAAATGACAATGCTGTTCAAACTAACAGTATTGTCTGCAATTCTTGTCTGTGTTGGAACCGAGGCTGATTAACCCAGAAAGTGAAAGCTGAGTGTGCCTCCTGTCCAGCAGAAGTAAGTGATATGGCATGCCTCCTAGCAGTCTTCATGCACAGAGTTCCTCTATAACCCTGGCACTCTGATCTCAGTTTATATAACATTGCCTGGCATTTGTTTAATCTTTCGGAAAGAACAATTAGCAGGAAGTGGCCTTTCTGCGCTTTTTTTCATTTTCATTCGTTATAACCCCTGTTAATATTAAACAAGAAATGCAATTTATCAGTTTTCCCGAAACCTTGTTCAAATTGCAGCAATTATTTAGAACAGAAACTTCAGATTAAAAACTGTGAATATATTCGAGCTGGCCAGAAAGTTCACCTCGGATTAAAGACTGTGAAGCTTGATTATCGAGGTTCAAAGATAATAACGTTAAAAAACGTGCATTTTATATTTATCTTATGTCTAATAAATCAGCGTATGTAGCTCAAGAAAAGGGATACCTACAAGGGAAAGAACAGGATGATTATATCAGTATATTTTGGTAGAATCTGAAAGACCAAGATGTCATTGTGGATCAGTTACTATCAGGGAATCACTCGTATCAAAGAATGCTTTATCAAAACCAACGTTGTTCACCTTGAGGAGACAACTAATGTCTTGGCTGCGCAGCTGTACTGTTATTTTTGCCATCTCATAGTACACTTGTTAGAAGATTTATTTGTGGCACAATTCATGCAGATTCATCAAATAATGTCAAAGTTATTAGCAAACGAAAAATTACATTTCCCCTTTGAACTTTGCCCTCCTTGATGGACACGCACATACATGCCAGGAGAATCCTTCTAGATTCGATGACCTATCTTGTGCGGATTCATCAAACTGTGATAATGCTTTTAGCAAATGCACACTTCTTTAGAACTCCCCTGCTCCTTAATGGATCTGAGCAAGAATGAAAACACCTAGGGGTATATGTGCAAGAACTGCTACTTATTAGCGTTTGCGATAGTTAGCAGCAGCTTTTCGTAATGCGGGCTTTCACCCAAAATGATCTCCCTGTTATCGATGTATTTACAATACATCGCAACATGGCAATAGTTTCATGTTGCCGCAGTGAAGGCGAAACAAATTGTGACATTAATTACTGGGCAAAATCTGATGAGTCAAAAATAGCCTATAAGTCCACCTCCAATGAAAAATAGGAAACAAAACCAATGGAATGCAGAATGGAGCAGCCAAGGCCAAGTGCAACACAGATTAACAACCCTCCCCAACAGCCAGGATGACCAGCCAGAGGCCAGGGGAAGTGGACATTCTGGGCTACAATCATGAAAAGAGGCATCGCTGGGCAAAATCAGTGATGCATCACTTTTCATTGTGCACTCCTTGCAACACCATGGCATCCCAAACCTTGAAAGGACAGACAGTACCCGGGACCTTGAGGCCTCGCTGGGCCTGCGTCTGGGACCCGGAGTAGGAAGCAGAGGTGCTGTGGAGTTGCTGGGCCATGGCAGTAGACTTTGAGGCGTCTGTGATCACCCTTACATGGTGGTGAAGTCTGCCAGGTCAAATGGAGTCATGTTGCTGACCTGCGCAAGAAGACCGCCTGGTGACCCTTGGAGCTGTGAATGGTAGAGGTGCTCCTGCGCACCAACCTAGGGACGTCAGCATTGCATACCACACGCCACTACTACACCAGGATGTACGGAGGAGATTACCAATGGTGAGCTGTGCCTCTCAGCATCAAGAGGCCAGAGGAAGTTGAGCTGTGGTGAGGCCCCTAAGCTACGCCGAACTTGTGTGGCGGGCCTGCTGCAACTTCACAACTATAGGGGTCCTGTTACATCACCTGCATTGGGAGGTTCCATAGCAGACTCCGCGGTGACTACTGAACCCAGGCTTGTGAAATCCCGCCCAGATGAGGCTCCTTCTGGCTGAGTCACAGATTTGGAGAGAGTGCAGCGGATTGCACCACAGTGTCACTGTCCAGGTGAGGAGAAGGTTGGACGCGTAGCGGAGGAGGTCTGGGGGTCGAGTTAGGCCCAGGCCTAGCACCTGTGGGTGACGCACCCCCATGACAGCTTATCTGCTATGGCGGAGGAGCTTCGCTTCACTGCTTTCAAGCAGTGCAAGAAGAGGAAACATAACATGATGATAACTTTCTGATATACTCATGCTATGTTTCCTTTGCAGGCAGTAGGGGGTGGGGCTGCTCTATTTACTGAGCAGGGCAGGGACTTAGTGGTATGCCCACTCAAGTGCACAATGAATGTTTGGCTTGCCCTCTCAGGCTGCCTAAAGCAGCCATACGCACATCCCTGTTTGCAATGCAGGCGGCATTACAGCCTGCATGAAGAACATGCCAACCCCTCCAGCCCCTGGCTGAACGCTTTGTCACGGCACTCAAGAACAATCATTGCAGCGTTGTGTTTGGCTTAGGGGATGGAGCCTGGATGCCTGCTTCCTGTTCCGGGAAGCAGACTCAGGAGAGCAAGAGCACATAGGAAGCGGGACCCGGCCTCCAGGTAAGAATTTAAAAACAAAATATTTACAACCTCTGCTCCCCCCACATCCCTGCCCCCTCCAGCATCCATTCCCGTGTTTCCCGCCTCCCAGCTGTCCAGTCCCCCCGCAGCACTACATAATGGCAACTGCTGTGCGGCCATGCGCAGTGGGCGTACCAGTAGTGCGCCAAAGGCAAGCCTGTCTGCGTCCGTCTGCACCTGGACTGCGCCCAGCACCAAGGACCCTTCCTCTCAGACACTCCACCGCTGCGATGACAGCACCCTCCTCGCCATCAAACCTGGATACCACACCGCCTGCCATCTAGCAACACTCTAGAATTCTCTTGCACCCTGCGCCTATACAAACTGCAAACGCACCTTCTGCCACATCAGCACACCAGAGCCTCCTGCCACCCAGCCGACCAACAGCGCAGCTGTCCGGCTCAACTGCATCCTCCTCAACGTGCGGTCACTCCTCAACCATGCAACAGAAATCTGGGACCTCCAAGATGCCACCTCTTCAGACATCACCTTCTTCACGGAAACCTGGACCAACCTCTGCTCCAGATCGGACTTCGCCATCACCATCCACAAGGGCTAGAAATACACCCACACGGACCAAGAGGAGGCATTGGCATTGTCTAAACAAGCATTTACAATGCAATGGTCTCAGCATTATTAAAGGTAGAGCTATTGGCATTGCTCATGACATTTTTTTTCATTTTTAAAAAAAACATAAATAAATGGTATTGTCATTTACAATGGCAATTGGTGATCATTAGAGAGTAGTAGAGAGTATTTGCGGACACAGAGCCGCTCACACACACACAGACAGACAGAGCCGCGCACACACACACACACAGAGCCGCGCACACACACACACACACAGAGCCGCGCGCACACACACACACAGAGCCGCACGCACACACACACACACTCAGAGCCGCGTGCACACACGCACACAGAGCCGTGCGCACACACGCACACAGAGCCGTGCGCACGCACACAGAGCTGCGTGCACACACGCACACAGAGACGCGCGCACACACGCACACAGAGCCGCGCGCACCCACGCACACAGACAGAGCCACGCACACAGACAGAGCCACGCACACAGACAGAGCCACACAGACAGAGCCACGCACACAGAGCCACACACACAGAGCCACGCACACAGAGCCACACACACAGACAGAGCCACGCACACACACAGACAGAGCCACACACACACATAGACAGAGCCACGCACACACACAGACAGAGCCATGCACACACACAGACAGAGCCATGCACACACACAGACAGAGCCATGCACACACACAGACAGAGCCATGCACACACACAGACAGAGCCACGCAACACACAGACAGAGCCACGCACACACACGACAGAGCCACGCACACAGAGGCACAGAAAAACCGGGATGACAAGCAGGGAACAGAGGCACAGTAAAATCGGGGGAACCGAGGAACAGAAAAACTGGGGAACAGAGGCAGAGAAAAACCGGGTGACAAGCAGCACATCTTGTGCTTAGTAACCCAGTACGGAGTGCAGACACACTGCTCTTTCAGTCTTTCAGATGTAAACACTTGCAACACCACAATCCTCATCCAGCAACGAAAGGCTGGTTGGAGAAAGAATACCACACCAGTATATCAGATGAAAGCAAGTACAATGCCACAATCCGGGCATAGTAACTGAGCCGAGCTCTAAGGAGGAGGTACCCAGACCAGTAATCAGATGTAAGGTAGAAAACCACAATTGAATTGAACTTTGTGCAGGAACATGACACTAACATCCCAGATGTAATTATGTGCAGCAGCGCAATGTGCACTATCAGCTAAAAGATGTCTTTGCTTGCATTCCAGATGTCAAAATAGGGAACGCCACTATGCCTGCATATCAGCTGTGTCGTGTCCAACATTGCTATTATAGACTGGGACTGCAGAGAGATGACCACATTAAATGTCAGATCCAGCTACAATCCCTGTATATTAAGCCAGTAGAACTCTGCAGAACGCTAACCACCCTATCCTTTCCAATCCTTGAACAGGCAGGAGCTATGCGCAGAAAAATGTACAACACAGCAATCCCTTTATTATAGCAGATCAGGGACCCTTTAATAATTGGAGATTAGTGGCGCCTGCAAAAAGTGACCACAGTGAAGATTCTTATATGTACAGAATCACGAACCATGTGCAGGGACAGACCCGTTGTGTCTGCAGAAGGGTAGAAAGATGTGCACAATGGATATGTACATTTGCAATGCCAAAAACCCCATTGAGTAAGCGCGAAGTACACACACCACGGAAACTAAAGACAGAGTGGAACGGGTGTACACCAAACACGCACACACAAATGAGAAACCCCGTCCGCCCATAAACAGATGACAGAGCGGTACTGTTGTAATCTCCCCTCTGGTTCTGGCCTTCCCTCCTTTCCCCCCTGTGGCCATACGCCCAGTGGTTTGTTCCTAGAACCTTCAGAGGAAGGCTGCATTAGAATGTTGACTGAATGTATTTTCCCCTCTGGCACTGGAGGCACTGAACTGCTTTATACTGGTGACAATAAACAAAGGTGTTACCTAGAAGCTGTTTGTGATTTATTACCACAATTTGGCAACAGAGGACGGGATGCTGTGTCAGGGACAGCGTGGTGCCTTCCCCTGAAGTTATTAATTCTTGCCAGAGGACGGGAGTTTTGAAGAAGTTACTCTTCATCTTAAATGTCACGCGACGAGCTCCGGTATTTCAAGGACTTTTATTGCCACAAATTGAAAGGAGCTCCTTCATATGCGGTCTTGGGTTTGGATTGGTGGTTACTTTAATCATCTGTGGTGTGGCCACCAACCTTTGCGGAAGTTCATAGGAGCCTGGCCGTAGGAGCGGAGACCTGCTCAAGAGTATTTACCGTAGGAGCAGTGAGGTGTGTTGTGGCCGGAATTCGAGTGTCAGGTCGGACACTGGGGCTGCGTGAGGAGCGACATTGTTTAAGGGGGACCCATATTAGCGTTCTTCCAGAGGCTGAAAGGCGCAACCACCCCCAGTAGTGGAAGCTGTGAAGAGCCAGGTGAGGTGATCTGGTAACGTAAGGGGCAGCTGCAGAAACTCGTGTGTCAGGTCGGGCACAGGGGCGGCGAGTGTAGAGCTGCGGATGGTGTGTTAGCAGTGGTGTGGAGCTCGTGGCAACTCGTGTGTCAGGTCGGGCACAGTGGCAGCGTGTGGAGAGCTGCGGATGGGGTGTTTGTTCATCGGTGTAGACATTGGAGCGAGGAGACGCGTTCGGCACCTCGTAAACGGCAGCGCAGCAATAGTCCGTTAAAGTGGACACTTTGAGGCAAAGATTCCTGCTCCGGTCAATATTTACAAAAAAAAGAAAATTATTGGGAAGAAAGTCAAGTGGTTTTTACCTCATTCGGCGTTTCCCGGGCGGCGGACATACAAGCCTGGCTGACACCTCTCGCAGTCTCCTCCTCATAGAAAAACAGAGAAAGGGGGCTTTTAACTGATATCGGTCTGGTTATCCCAGGCAGCACTTTCCTCGAAATGGCTAGAAAGACGCAGACAAACACAAAACACAAAGACTGCGGCGCCCACCAACTTGAGAAATACCACATTTACGTCTTCGATTTTAAAACTGCTGAACATGTAAATGAAATGTTTTGCTTTAACGCAGCCGTGTGCTCGGAAATAGAAATGTACCTTTAAAATTGTAAGCTTCAGAAAGCGGCAGCAACTTCATTCGATGCATGGTCGTAATTAGCATCACCCGTGGGCAGCATTTAACAAGCCCATTTACTTCCCAACCCCTGCAGCCCCTTCCTTCCATGGGCCAGCCTGGAAGCTGTACATTTATCTGTGGCAGCGACGCATAGCACAAAAAAAAAATGGCGGCCGCAAGCTTCTGAAATTTTCGAATTCGGGGGCGTGTATTTGATGACGTCACTGTCGAAAGAACAGCAAAACTTACGCCCCCGAATCCGAAAGAGACGGGGCTTGTTTGGAGTGACTCCCTTCTTCTCCAATGGCTGGCCTCCGTTTAGGAAGCCAGCCAATGGAGGAGAATGGAGGAGAGAGGTGGGTTCAAGCCCCCTTACTCAAAGTCATAAAATCTCCGACTTCCGACTGGCAAGCCAGCCGTCGGTCCGAGACCTAAAAAGGCACACTCCGAGTGACCATGCGACTGACCATGCACTCTAATGATTTGCCGGTGACCATGGAACACCTCAACTTCCAGATCCGGACCAACCCCAACACCACCCTCCACTGCACCCTCATCTAAAGGCCCCCGGGCCATGAACCCCATTCACTGATGCAATTGTAGACCTCATCGCACCCCAGGCTCTCCCATCCACTGACTACATCCTACCCAGAGACCTCAAGTTCCATCCGGACAACCCCAGTGACTAGAACACCACCCCGCTCCTGGGGAGCCTTGCCAACATCAGGCTCAAGGAGCTAGTCAACGCAGCAACCCATATAGCTTGACACACGCTCAAGCCTGTCTATTCCACCAGTGGGAACTCCAACTACAGCCACACCACAGGACTCTCCTGTACCGACCATCATTGTTTTGGTCACCACACCACCTTACACCATCACCCTCATTGCCCCACCCCGTCGCAACTGGATCAATGCCACCAAAGAACTTTACGTCAACTCCCTCAGCACCACCACTCCGCCAATGCTTGCGACGCCAATGCGGCAGTGTGCAAACTCCACCGATGGTTCTCCACCTGCCATGGCGCAAGGGTGCCTGAGTTGGCGCATGGCAGCTATTGTGCACCAACATAGGAGAAAAAGACAGGGGGCTTACTCATGAGCTCCTTCTGACAGTTTCACCCCACCGGTGAGTCATTTTCTTGACGTACTTGGAGCGTGATTCTTGCACCACGTTGTGCCGTATTTGCAAAGTGACGCATCTAGGCATATGAGGGACCTTGTGAAGGCCTGTGCCACAGTATACCTGCATCAGGTATGATGTATGCAGGGTGGATGTTCCTACGCAACAAAACCTCATAGGTGTGGCACAGTGAAATCCATCAGATTTCACAGCAACAATTGTAGGATGCCACTGCGTCAGTACCTTATGCCTGCCTCATGGTATGTGTAAGGGTGAAGCAGTGTCACAAGGATAGGTTTTCCCCATACATTGCTGGAGTTGTTTCATACTTGTGACACAACTGCAGCAATGCGTGACTTTAGCACGGACAGATACATCAGGATTCCAGATGTATCTTTCAGTAATTGTGACATTGAGCTCTGTACAGTGAATACAGTGCATCCATGTTGTCGCAAGAAGGGTGGGGTGAAAAGGGTTGCAACATTGTTTTGTCGCAGCGATTAAACACTTTTCATGAATGAGGCCCAGGAATGCGCCTTATCTTTTTGATGGTGCATATTCCTGGCCTGTATTTTCGTTGCGGGGCAGCGCAACAACATGCCTTGCAGCGCTGTCCAGCACCAAAACCTTGTGAAAAGAGGCCCCAAGTGTTTGCACCATTTTTAAGACCAGCTATTTTCTGGTCTTAAAAACTGCCTCTAACTTGAGTTACTGGCAGTTTATTTGGTTTTGCACCATACAAGGAATTCCTTGTAAATATCGCAAAGTGGGGTTAGATGCAGTTTTCGCACAGGAATGCCTACCTTGCATCTCGTTTTCATTAAGTCCCGCCAATAGAAGTGGAGATCTTTAAAATTCATGTTTACACTGGAAAAGTGCCACTAACTGCAGTTAGCAGCAACTTGTAAATACGGCAATAAAAAAAAAGCCGCCGTAACGTCAACAAATTGATGTTACGGCAGCATTAAGTTCTTGTACATATGCCCCCTGGAGTTAGGTCAACATTATGAGAAAGTGCCCTCTTTCTTGCATGGTATGCCCCCACTTTTTGCTGAATTGCTGATGTGCTTTGACTGAGTGTGCCCTGGGCTCCTGCCAGTCAGGTACCCAGGGCCTGTGTTCTTTCCCTAAACCTGCATTGAAGCCTAAGCCCAATTCGCATCTCTGGCCATATGTCAGCCCCTGGTAAATGGTACCATAGGTACCCAGGGCACTGTGACCAGAGAAGGCCCCTAAGGGCTGCAGCACTTATTGTGCCACCCTTAGAGGCCCTGTGCCCTGACACACACACACACACTGCTTTGCAGGCTGCGTGTCTTGGTGCAGAACAAAACAGAGTCGACATGACACACATCCCTGTGTGCCATGCCCACAACACACTGTCCCGGCATACATAAGTCACCCCTCTAGCTGGGTGCCCTATGCCAGTGGTGAGGGTACAGGTGCATGAGCCCTGTACCCCTACAGAACCCAGGTCCATTTCTGGGCACTGTAAGTGCAATGCTGCCATTAAGAGTATATGGTGCTGGGAGTTTGTCATTACGAACTCCACAGCACCATAATGGCTACACTGAAGACTGAGAAGTTTGGTATCAAACTTCTCAGCACATTAAACCCACACAGATGCCAGTGTGGGATTTAATGTAAAATGCACGACAGAGGGCATCTTAGAGATGCCCCCTGAAACTCGACCAACTCCCAGAGACCTGACTGAGTGGCTGCCTAGGCTGCCACCACCAGACATGTTTTTGGACCCATGGGTTGAGAGCTTGCTGCTCTCGGGGGCCTGAAACAATGCGCACCCTGGGAGGAGGTGCCAAGCTTCCTCCCCCAGGATGGGCAGGGTTCACGAAGGAGAAACTTCAAAGGCATACCGCCTTTGTGAGCCTCTCCAGACCACTTGCTGTACTCAGGAACTGGTCCCCACTGGTTCTACCCCCCACTTTGGGTGGGAGACCTAGTGGGATAAACCAAGTGAGGAAGAGAGGTGTGCCCACCTCTACCAACTCCACCCCTGAGGTGTGGGAAGCAAGGTGAAGCACAACCTCGAGTCCCCGCCATCTTGAGGATGGGGGGACCCAACCAACCTGGGACAGGCTCCTGCCCCCCTCCCACTAGGGAGCGGTAGAATAGGGGGTGTACCCACCCCAGGGAAGGGACCCATTGGTCCCTGACATTTACCTACCTGTAACGCCCCTAAATTTAGTATTTAGGGGCACTCTGAACCTTCCTTCCTCAGATCCAACAACCACAAGAAAAGAAGAAGGACGAGAAACATGCAGAGCTAACAAGAGGACGATGCCAACTGACTTGGCCCCAGCCCTACAGGGCTGTCTCCCCTCAAACCTGCTCCTACAAAACCCCTGCGTGTCCAGTGGCCAGCAACCTCAAAAACCCTTGAGGACCTGCATGCATTCACTTTCCAAGCTGCTTCTCCCATGAACACAGGACGTGTTTAAACTGCAGCTTCCGGTGCCAGCCAGAAACCGCGAATCCAGCACACTCTGCGCCTGCGGAGCCCGGCCCGTGTTTCAGTTAACAAACACCACGAGGAGGTCCCCTCTGGCGTTCCTGACCCGAGATCCGGCGACCCCTGACCTGCCTCAAGCCTCCAGTCGACGCCTGCAGCCTCAATTAAGAGGACCTCTCTATTTACTCATTTGTTTTCAGGAAATGTCCCAGGGCTGAATCTAGGATCCAGTCCTGTGTTA
Source organism: Lissotriton vulgaris (assembly GCF_964263255.1). Lineage (NCBI taxonomy): Eukaryota > Metazoa > Chordata > Amphibia > Caudata > Salamandridae > Lissotriton > Lissotriton vulgaris. The sequence continues at coordinate 100,405,662 of NC_141689.1, read as the reverse complement.
GCAAAAGTAATCTGAAAAGCAATTAACGGCATGTTTCTTAAAAAGCCCATTCAATTGAATGTACTATTTCTGCCATGTGTTGCAAACTGCGTTCTTAAAACTGTAATCAAAACCAGTACAAGTTACACTGCTATTTTGAACTGTGTTCATACAAGTAATTTACAACTGAAAAGTACTGTTATGCTTACCTGTGCCAGGCTTACTTGGTTATAGAAATAAAACAACAGTATTTTTTTATACAAAACAATTGGCCTAGAGTTCAGTTCTTGAGTGAGTGAGACCATTTGCTGACTGCGTGTGTACATCAAATGCTTTACACTGTCCTCTGATACTACCTTACTGCTCGACCAAGCTACCACTTTAGAGAGTAAGGTTCTATCTAACTTTAGCCTCTGCCAAACCTCTGTAGACCCTTGGACTCTATACACACTGTACCTCACTTTGGTGCAGTATATATAGAGCCAGTTTCATACAAACATCCTATGTGTGTCTCTACCTAATTTCATGGGTAAGATGGTGCTAAAATTACAAGAAGATTCAACATCTCAAAACCTATTAAACCGATTTACACCAGAACCACGAAAGAGTAATGATCTACATCAATGCCAAGTCCGGCATTAATCTGCTGAGCGCCATTTGATGTGGAGGAGACATATATTTCCAATGAGAGCCATAATAGGTAAAGCCGTCCTTTTGTATCCCCTCTCCCTTATCTCTCTTCCCCTGCACAGATATTCATGGAAATTGACATGTTGAATCTTGACTACAAACACTAAGGGAGTGCCAACTTTGGTGCTGATCCGTCTATGGGAACCAAACTGATAGGCAGGGACACTGGAATTATGTGGCAGAAGAGGATAAATTATGCTGTAGGCTTGAATAAACTGCGCAGCAAGAAAAGGCAAATTATGTGACATAATGCAGCCTATTTGTGATAGTATTACCATGTCTTTTTGCACATGTTAACAATGTCTGGTTAAGGATTTCACCCTATTAGAATCAATTTAACACTCAAATACAACAATAAGTAACTTAAAGTTGACCAGGCAATCATTGCGAAGGGCTTTCCAGTGTCACCATGTTTTTAGTAGCTTTTTATACGTTTGACCTAAAAACTTAATTTTGGTTGTTAAAATCTGCAGATAATGCAGCATATGATCGAATAATTAGCAAATGCGGTAAATACATAATTATTTTTAAAAACTCTGCAGCTGCAGAATCAGTTACCCTGGTAATAGTAACATTAAATAAATGCATTTTTAGTAGATACTATAACTACACCGTGTTGACCATCAGTCTGTAATACGCATTTATTCCAAAAGTAATGTCCACGCTCCTAAGAGATGCTGAATTTTGGAGCCTTTTAAGGTTTGTTTGCTAACCTATCAATGAATATACAACTGTGATTTAACAGTTCCATCTTCGAAATAGGACTGTTAAATCAGCTTCTTCTGGAAGGCATGAGTATTGGCGAACAAAGCAAGGGCTCTGGATGGAAGGTATAGTATTTTTTCTAAAATCTATGCCAGGGCATTATGGGAATAGAATTAATCTTTACAGTTTTTACATGGAGGAGATGACACAGCATTTAGCAATATTTTACCTGTAAACGCCATCAGGTACCCAATTCTTTCAAGTACTCATTTTGATGAGAATTGTATTTCCACTTTCACTCACAAATCAACCAAAACTTTGAGTTTTCAGTATCTAACTAAGATGGTGCTGATTGGTCTTTGTGGACTAAAGTTCTAGGCACATTTAAAAATGCATTGTCAATGGAAAGCACGGCAGAAGATATAAACATTGGACTGCCACAGTTTAACCCCTTCGCTGCGGCGGCTATTCCGCCGCAGCGCTAAGGGGGCGGGGCGGCCGCATGCTGGTGACGGAACCGCTCCGTCATCAGCCTCGGTTGAGCTGTGCTGATGACGGAGCGGTTCCGTCATGGCCCGCCCCGCTCAATAGAACGTTCAGCGCAGGCGCGAAATTCGCGCCGCGCATGAGCGGCGAGCGGGCCATGACGGAACCGCTCCGACATCAGCACAGAGCACCCGCAGCTGATGACGGAGCGGTTCCGTCATCAGCGTGCAAGGGGTTAACATATTTATATATCAAAACCAAATGCTAACTGGCTTGGAGTGCAGAATAATGTATGCAAAGTACCATCTAGGAATCAAGGCACTCTGGGTAGTTCCCTTTCTTTAGGTAGAGAAATGTTCTTTTTTATGGAGGGCATCTAAAACACTCTGGATCTGCCTTTCTCCAACTCTGTTTTTGCAGCAGAATAATTTAAAAGTGGGCACTGGAGTTGTAGTTTGGGGAGGACATTTTTCTGTAAAGTGGAAACCTGCCATGTTGAAACCCTGTTTCGGTGTGGAATGCCAAGACATTCTCAAAAACCTCCCACTTCTTTACTGCATGATGAGGAAAGTGAAGGAGATGAGCATGACTCTATAATAAAAATACAGGACTCTAAATATGAAAAAGTAAACAAATGAAGCTCTTGAATGACATAGGTTTTTGGTAGCGTTAAAATACCACTAAAGCCAGTGGAAGATTATATCAATGTTTTGAGGGCATTGACAGCAATATGTAATTACTATTCATTTCACATTATATATTGATAGATCTGTTTCTGCATAAAATTATTAAGACAATCCAAATAAAATTATTAATGGCGAAAGATATGATGTTAGATAAGGTGTAGGTTGCGAAACAAATAGAATATATGGCGAAGAGAACCTAACAATTGCAGGTGAAAAATGGAATGCAGGGTGATGTGCAGGAACTCAAGGCCAAAGATGCAGGGACTAGTGAAAGTGCTACAGGTCAATATTCAGCTGGCAAGTTAAATGATAAAGAAAGGGGAAGAAGAGGTAAAGATAATGTGTGCTTTAGGTGTGGTATGCGTCGACACTGATTTAGATGTCAGCGAATATGTTACTTCGTCACAACGCTGATGGATATTTCACATGCAAACATATATATCCTATAATATCCTTTAAGGCCTGATTTATATTTCAGCGGGCGAGTTACTTCGTCACAATGGTGATGGATATCCCGCCCGCCTAAATATAAATCCCATTATTTTCTACACAATTTATATGTCAGCGGACAGGATATCCGTTATCGTTGAGATGGAGTAATCCATCTGCAGAGATCTAAATCAGGCTCTTTGCCCTGCTAAACATGTAGACAAACAGGAAAGAAATGTGACCAAAGAGGGCAGGGGGAAGAGAGGGTAAGGTGTACAATGCGGTGTACAATGAAAGTTAAGGTGTGCATGTGGTAGAGAAGTATGAAGTAGATACTGACAATGGAAACAATAACAGTAGGAAAGAGGAAGATCTTGGGTGCTTGGGGGGTCTCCCCCCCATTAAAAAAAATAAATAAATAAAACGAGCAGGCTACATACATTAAAAAAATGCACTACAGTGTCAATTAAAAGTGAAACAAAAGAGCCGCACCAAAGACGTGGCGTGTACGTCATAATTGTAGTCCTTTTTTAGTTTTGGTAGACGTGTTTTGACGCATATTTCCATGGTGGATGGAAGTAAGAGCTGCTGAACGTATCGTTTTTTAAATGCGATGTTAGAACTTGCGTTCTAAAAAGCTGAGTGGTAAAGCCACTTGCGAAGTAAAATTCGCATGGTAATGCCATGCAGAGTATTTGTATTCGTGGTAAAGTCATATATTCGTGATAATTGAGTTCAAATGGAGACATTTACCACCTAAAGTGTATGAAGCTAAGGATGAAGGATGCTTATTCTGCTGGACACAAGTCTTATGTGAGATGAAGAAAGGTAGGGAAGGACCTTTTGATAGATGGGAGACATCATGGCCTGAAGTGATTAGAGACAGGTTAGGTTTAATGAAGCACCGCAACAATTCAAGGGGAGAGAATGGGAGGGTCTTGTGTTCAGGGCACGTGTTTGTTTTGGCTATTTATTTTATGTGAAGTGCATCCTCACCTCCAAAATTGCCACAAGAATGAATTTAGCATACAATATAGAACAAATGTCGGATTCGTATTTTGTATAATTTCACATAATTTTTCTGACCTTTACATAAATAAACAAAAGGAAATTATATGAAATGTGTCCACCCTAGATACAACCTTAGACATGGTTCTGAGCAGCTTGGGAGAATGTGAACTGATAGTCAAGAGGGAGACATGCATGGCAGGATCCAATGGTTTTCATAATTTAGGTGTTACATTGAGTGTAAAGGAAACTAACTCAAGGAATGTCTGGTTAAGGCAATACAAATGCTCTGTTGGGATGGTGCATGATGGTCCCTGCATGATGATGGGTAGCACCTGAGCCCTCAGTGCCCCAGCTCTGTGGATATCTGAATCCCTGCTGCTCATGTTTTGTCATGGGCGAACACGGATCATGTGTGTGCACCACGACCTAGAAATTCTCATACTAATGTGATCTTCTTAAACTAGTCGGAGCACACCAAGTGATACCTGGAGTTAGATGACATGTGTGCAGATTTGGCAAAAACATGTTATGTGTTTAGTAGTGATCAGGAGTGTGTGAAGGCTTTTTTACCTCTGTCACAAGAATGGTACCTACTGGCCCACTCATAAAGTTGTGCAGTAGTCTACTTAATCCACCCTTGGCCTGCATAGATTGTGTGTAAGGCCAGACTGTGTGTGACAGTGGTGTGTGTGGGCTGCGATGTATGTGTGCCTTTGTACCCTCCATGGAGGCCTGTGGGTCCCATTTTGGAAGCACAGTTCCTGGAAAGACTAGTGGAGGTGAGGACTGCAACCCCCAGACAAGAGAGTGGAGGTGAGGACAGCAACCCCCAGACAAGAGAGTGGAGGTGAGGACTGCAACACCAGACAAGAGAGTGGAGGGGAGGACCGCCACCCCCAGACAAGAGAGTGATGGTGATGACTGCAACCCCCAGATAAGAGAGTGGAGGTGAGGACCGCCACCCCCAGACAAGCAAGTGGACGGGAGGATCGCAACCCCCAGACCAGAGAGTCGAGGTGAGGACCGCCACCGCCAGACCAGAGAGTGGAGGGGAGGATCGCAACCCCCAGACAAGAGAGTGAAGGAGGTGGACCGCAACCCCCAGACAAGAGAGTGAAGGCGAGGACCGCAACCCCCAGACAAGAGAGTGGAGTTGAGGACCGCAACACCCAGACGAGAGAGTGGAGGTGAGGACTACAACCCCCAGGCAAGAGAGTGGAGGGGAGGACCGCAACCCCCAGACAAGAGAGTGAAGGGGAGGACAGCAACCCCCAGACAAGAGAGTGAAGGGGAGGACCGCAACCCCCAGGCAAGAGAGTGGAGGTGAGGACCGGAACCCCTAGACAAGAGAGTGGAGTTGAGGACCGCAACCCCGAGACAAGAGACTGAAGGGGAGGACCGCAACCCCCAGACAAGAGAGTGAAGGGGAGGACCGCAACCCCCAGACAAGAGAGTGGAGTTGAGGACCGCAACACCCAGATGAGAGAGTAGAGGTGAGGACTGCAACACCAGGCAAGAGAGTGGCTGTGAGGACCGCCAGCCCCTGGCAAGAGAGTTGAGGTAATGACTGCAACCCCCACACAAGAGAGTGGAGGGGAGGATTGCAACCCCCAGACAAGAGAGTGGAGGGCAGGACCACAACCCCCAGGCAAGAGAGTGGAGGGAAGGACTGCAACCCCCAGACAAGAGAGTGGAGGGGAGGACCGCACCCCCCAGACAAGAGATGCGGATGGCTGACATTCATGAGAGTGGGGGTGGGGGCACACACACTGGAGGAAGGGGAGCATAGCACCCTCTGTGCACATCAAAAGCCTGTCTGATTCCAGGCATTACTGGTTAGTCGGTCCTCGACTCATAATCAGTGAGATGGTGGGATTGATGAGGTGGGCTCTGTGGACCAGAGAATCTTGATAGAGGGGGAGTTGAAGGCATTTGGACCTGTGAGACATATTTCAGTGAAGGCTGACTGGTTGGAGTGATGCTTGGTTACTCCCTGGGCCTATGTTGTGGGTCATTCAGAATAGGAGTCACTTGTGCTGTGTCATAGGGTCCTGACTGTCATTAGTGCACTCTGTGCTGTCGCACTGGGACCCAGAGTGTTAGGTGCTCACTGCAACAAAATTACACCTGTGTTTACTATATATACACCAAGGGGGTCTGTTTTACTTGCTTACTTAGGACCATGGTACCTTTGCTACACAAGAGTAACCAGAGTACATCGGTGACATAAAATCACATTAACTATGCCTTCCTGCATAGTTTTCTTTTACAGTGTCACCGGAACATTGAGATGGCAATATAGTACCATATTATACATTACCTGTAGTTAATGATGTTTTGTTTAAAGTAAACGTATATTGCATTAGTAAAAAAAGCATCCTCCATGTAAAGGAGATTGTTCAAGGTGTTCTCTTTAAAAGACAGCTCACAATGGCCACTGATTGCAGTTATAATATTTAGGTTTTATTTTACTTTCACAAACAAATTGCTAATAAAACAGTGGACAATGGTCAGAGTCAGTGGAATTATGTGATCCTGTGCTTCATAATTATGGATTCCCCACACTTGCCACATAATTTGCCCCACAGCTTGCAGATTTCATAAAAATGACTTTCGAGTGCAAATGGATCAAACTAATACTGCCAATGAATGTGCCACACAATACAGCATATTTTGCCTGATGTTGCCAAATTATTTAATATCAGTGCCACATGATTTGGTCCACCATTGCTGCATAATCCTAGTGGTCTGCACAACGGTAAAGGTCTATGGGTAGTTTGGGGGCTTTCATTGTGACAATAAAAGCTGTATATCAAAGCGAACTAAAATATTTGACATATCTCGCGGCTAGCTATTAATATTGGTTCTTGTACCACTGCAATTTAGGCAACAAAAGCATTAATGGCAATAATTATGACCCTGTCTTGCAGCACGCGATGTGGTGCAAGAGCAACACGAACCTTTAGTCAGATTTTTGGAGCCACGCAAAGCAACTTGGCGTGCCTTTGAATGGCTTACAAAATCAATGCAATGCCCAAGAAGATGTTCCATGGGCATTGCGTGGTTGTTTACACTCAACTCACATGGTTTTTCATGCATTTACAGATTTACAAAACCGGGTAAAACCTGGGAATGCGCCAAAAAGATACATTTCCCCAATAGAGAGTGTAGGAGAGTAGGATCTGCTTCTTATAGTTACCCCCACTTTTTGCTGGTGTTTCACTGATTTACCGACTCTAGTCTGGCTAAGGCCCTGCGAACCAGGACCCCAGCCTAGCTGGTTCCTCTCTAAATTGATTGCATGTACATTAGGTACACTCCAGATTGGTTACGGGGTTACCCTTGTGAGTCCCTAGTAGATGGTACCTTAGGTACCCAGGGCATAGGTACCCCAGAAGCCTACCAGGGGTTGAAGCATGTAATATGCCACCCCTGGGAAGCCTTCTAAAATGGCACAACAGATCTGCAACTGCAGCCTGGGTAAGGTGGTACTTCTACCCCTTACTTACATATAGTATACCTATATCTCCCTATATATATAGACACATAAAAACCTATAAGTCACTCTTATGGCAGGCCTTGACAATCCTGAAGGCAGAGTACTTGGTTTTGTGTGAGAGAGTGCCCAAGCATGAGCTGAGCCCTTCTGCAGCTTTCAGAATCCCTTTCTTATAGCTGTTCTATGATACCGCCATACCATATACTCTAAAGTGCATTATAACCTCGCGGTTAATGCCAACTTTGAAATGGCTGCATCAAAACATGTCATGTTTGGTGTAAAACACTTTAGAATACTACCCTCCACGAGTTCTGGCGGCGGAGGTAACATTCCACCCTTCTAGAGGGAGAAGACATTTACACACTGGTCTACCCGGTAAAAATTAAACAGAGCCCCAGCATCACAAAATGGATGCTGCTGCCACAGACACGAGTCTGACCTCCTGCTGCTGGACGAAACTCCGGCAGAGGAGGCCTGGACAATAGGTTTCCTGTCCAGGGAGGTGCCAGCACCTCCCCAGACAGGCTTTAGTATATTGGGGCAGGGTGGGTGCATTCAGTGAATGCTTTTCAGACAGTGCCTGGGGCACACAAGGTGTCCCCGTGCATTTCCCAGTTCAAAACAGTTGCTGGGGCACTCAGCACCCGCTCTGGTGTGAAACTTGGCAAAGGAGAAGGGGTGTAACCACCCCCTCTCCAGGTCCTCCCATAGGTGGGACCTTAGAGTTAGTCCATCCCCTAAACTTGGTATAAGTATAGGAACCCAGTCCCAAGGACTTTTGATTACCCTGGACGAAACTCTGCAACATATATCTTGGACCTTCGACATTCCATTTCGACTGGAAGACTGAAGGAATCTCCCTTGGGGTCAAGGCGTGACTCCCCTGTTCAAACCGGCACCAAAGAAGCATCTTGCCAGTCTACATTTTCAATGCTCCCGCCACATCCCGAAGAACCTGCGACACAGGACATTGTATTGTATTGTATTGTATATTAGATTTATATAGCGCTTATCACCCAGGGGTCTCTAAGCGCTTGCCTTGGGAACCCGTCCTGGCTTTTCCCTGTGAGATAGCCCCTACAGGGCATCCCCAAGGTGAAAGCCAGGCATCCCGCCGCGGGGGGCCGTTGTGGAGATTAAGCAAGCTTAATGCCCAGAGTCGCAGAGTGTGAACCCATGATTAGGTCAGGCACCGAAGCGAGAATTATCGAGTCCGTGGACATTTGAGCTCAAGACCCTGCCGCATCGGGAATTGAACCCTGGTCCCGGGTCTGACCTCTGCTTAAGGGTCTGCCTGCTCTAACCAATGAGCCACACTTCTCCACAATGGACATGGACTTCCAGACATCTCCGAGGCCAACACAAGTCCCCAGCAAAGCTGAGACCGGTAACCATCACGAGAGACATGGAACCAGAACTCCTGGACATCCAGCACATTTGCTAGTGTATCAACTTCCTGAGCTTTCCTGAAGTTGTGCATTGGGCTCCTTGTAGTCCAAACCCTGAGCACCTTTTGCACTGAAGCTTGGAGGTCTACTCTCCACGAGTTTTTCGTAAGCCCGCTTCCTGCATTCCTGCTTGAGGCCCCTTTGCGAATGCTGGTACGCCGACTGGTGGGTCCCCACGAAGGAATCTACTTTGTTTCTTGGGCTTCCCTGGTTGCTCCAGACGTACCCCGACTCCCCTCCAAAGGCTGAGTCCCTCAGACCTTGCTCGTCTGCTCCTAAGCCAATCTTGTTATCTTGCGTGGGTTGCTGTTGCCAAGGCTTGTTGGGTCACATCCAGAATCCAACGCTGCAGCACTCGACATTCAATGGGGCACAGCTGGAATCCAGCTCCTGGTTGTCATCGACGCCTTCTGGTCCTCATGGCTGAAGAGTCAAGCTTCACCTACATCACCTATTGTTCAGATCTCCTATCCACCCTTGGATCCATCCGAACAGTCTTCTTCTGGTCGCTTGCAGCACTTCTTTGCAGCTCTCCATAGGAAACGACAATGAAACCCGACACGAAAAGACACCTATGCACCCGGCTTCCATGGGTGAGGTAACACAAGTACTTCGGTGCTCCCTCGGGTCTTGACTCTCGAAGTGCCCAGCACTGAAAGGGTTTTAACGTAGTCCACTCTTATGTGTCCTTATTCTTTAAAATTCTAACATTAACTTCCTCCATAGAAGTCAATGGTGATTCGCAGCTGTGTTTAGACACTGCACACGTTCCCCGTGGGTCTGATGCGTCCCTACCTTGGGTGGTTCCTGGTTGCCCCAGCGGTTATATAGGCCCTAGGTCTTGTCGCTATGCTCAGAGCAGTACTTATACCACTTTCTTAGTATATGGTTTGTGAGGGCCCTAGGGCAAAACATATACTGTGCTAATTTACTGTGTTTTAATTAAGATCCTGTATTGTACTTTTGCCTCTAGCCTCATAAAGAGACTAGAGGGATGTGCTTAGAATAAATACATACATTTTTATATATACCTGGTGTGGTTCTCCTTTCATTTGATCATTCATGAGATTATAGACTGGTAAAACAAGCTGCTTTACATTCCTTCAAGACTTAGCTGCTCTCCACAGCTACCACTAGGATAGCTATCTATAAAGATTGCTTTACCGTCAATAAGGGTCGTTTGGACTGGTGCAAGGTGCCCACTAGAATAGTGGACATCATATGCCAGGCCAACTTCTCACAGAGAGATGCAATGAGGAGATACATCTTTAGTTCTCCTTGTTACTTCCTCTTTCTATGTGTGCTGCACTCTGCAGTGCACATAGATAAAGGAATGTACCTCTAGGAATTTGTTTTGAGCAGGAAACATGCCCCAAAACACAAAAACAATCCTGCATGCAACACAGGCACCCTTCCACCATGATGAAGGGCTGCGGTCATTGGTGCTAAGCAGCCCATTGTGCACCAGTGCAGTGGGCAAGTTCAGGGATGCACCATATACCTTAAATACGGCACAGTCCTGCCCTTTCCTAGTGACACAGCGCAGCTCAGCAAGGCGACTTGCTGTGCTGCACTGCGCCATTTTGCCATATATATGGCTCTAAATTTATTACCATTGTTGAATGTGTGGAGGGACATGACTCACTAAAGGCGAAGCCTCCAGTGGGTCATGATGCCACAACTCTCTCGCCGACCCGCACCCGGGAGCAGCAAGCCAGATTTAATTGAAGCCGATAATGCCTAGAAATTAAATCTGATAGTGAGATCTTCATCACAGCTATAAATAGCAACAATATGGTACATATGATTCAGAGATATACTTTGCGAAGAGTGAAGAATTTTGAGTTTACAGTCCTGAGGAAGTCGTAGGGTGACTTATCCAAAGACGAAACACATGTAGGCTGGTGCAAGAGGTGCTAATCAATACAATGGTGGTCCGACCACCGTCGTAATGAAGCCGTAAGTTCTGATTCCTACAGAGGCAGGAGAAGGTGGTCGAATAGAAAGGCTTCCAGTATGATATTGGGGAGAATGTGTTCTACCCAAGTGCCAGGCTACCAGCATCCATTTCAATTTCAAGAATACTTTATTCGGTATAAAAACAATACCATACAAAGTGCATTATTATAAAAAAGAAAGGCATTACAACTGGTAAAAGTTACATGATAAATTGGGGGTATATGTAAACAATCTCAATAAAATTATTTCATGTCTTAAAAGTCCGGTTAAGAACAATTTGTACGGGGGGCGTGGCTTGGACGCAGAAGAGAAATGGCGGCTTCCCTGTGAGCTCCACTCTGACGCGGACCTGTGCTGCATATTACGGATTTCTCCCGTCAGCTTGAGGAGCCCAATTAACATTTTCTCATCGTCGGAAGATGGCCTGAGCACGAGGGATGCTCGGTTTCCTCGGTCCTGAGCTCTTTTCACCAACTTTGACTGCCGGTAATTTTTTTCTTCGTTCTGAACGCGGGCGGCCGCCATTTTGTGCCGCTGAGCCCGCGTTTCTACCGAGTTTACTGTACATGCCGGTATGACCTCTTTTCAGCATGCCACTTGCTCGCGTATCCAGATTTCTTACTTTGCTTAAATGTGGTGAAAAACGCAATACTTTTCCTAAAATTCCGGCTGATATATTTGCCAAATGCTTCTACTTGTTTCCTCACATGGAAAACGGCCGCCATTTTGCATAATGTTTCAAATATGCTGTGGATGTCCTACAATATAATGCCATGATATGTACTGCCTGATGAATAACTGTTTTCCTTCTCTGGCTTTCTTCTTTCTACGGAAGCATAATATCTCCTGACTGCACTTGATTTTTTCCCACAGGAAATGCTCTTCTTTCTCATCCCATAACATTCTCAAATGCTATTTTGGAACTGATACATGCTGCACATTTTTCAACGCTTATATTGGTATTTCTCTGCATTGCTATACCCTGGAACATCATCTTCAAGTGCGTTTTCAGTGTTTGTTTTCTCTTCTGCAAAGCATTTTTCTCACTAGTCATCAGTTCTGTACTTATTTTGTATTTTCTCATCCATTTTCAACATGGCTCATGACTCAAGTAATTCTAAAACTTCTGTGTCTGGAGCAAAATCAAAGAGACCTAAAAATGACCCGTCTTCTCCTATTCTGTCATCTTCAAATCCTGTTTTGGACTCCATTCTGGAAGAAGTGCGTGGTTTACAACCTTTTGTGACAGCAAACAATCAAAAACGTAACCAAATTGAAGAAAAATGGGCTGTGATGGAAGGTAAAGTGTTGCATTTGGAACAACGTGTCAGTGAAATTCAAGATGTCTCCTCAAAGATTCCCTTATTGGAACAAGAGATCCACAAGCTGAAACTTCATGCCGAGGACCTTGAAAATCGTATTCGAAGGAATAACCTACACCTTTACGGCCTTCCGGAAAATATTGAGGGGCCTTAAATGTTATCGTTTCTACAGAAATTTCTCCCTGAACTTTTAGGTCTTCAACCTGCAGCACGCCCTCTCAATGTTCAAAGAGCTCATCGGTTAGGGCATCTTAATCCCAACGCCACTAAACCCTGTGGCATCATTATTCTCTTCCTTGAATTTACTGAACTAATGTCTGTGTTGAAGACTGCTAAGCTCAAACGACCTCTCATATGGTCTGGACATAACAGCTTTATTTCTCAGGACCTCTCTAATGCAACAAATGCCCGACGTAAAGAATTTTTGAATCTCCGTCCACAGATGAGACAGTTGAATATCCAATATGGCATCCTTCATCCGTGTTTTTGTAAAATTACACACAACGGACGTACTCACTCTTTTGATGATCCACAAAAGCTTCATTCATACCTGTAGAATGTCTCTCCATCTGGCATGGACACTAATACTTGATATTTATCTTTTTCCAATAGGATTGTGTGGTAAAATACCGACTCTTAAGGGCTTGTGGCACTCTTAGGAGTGTCAGCCACATATGGATTTACCGATTTGGTAAATATACCTATTCGGTATTTTACCGAATCGGTATATTTACCGAATCGGTAAAATTACAGAATCGGTAAAATTACCGATTCGGTAGGCCCCCTACATCTGAAAAGCCTAATACCGGTCGGAAACGTCCGAAATCAGCCGTTTCCGAACGGTATTAGGGCTCCTACATCTGGCCCTAGTTTTGCTAAACATTTATGGTCCTGTTCGACCTGACCCTAAATTTTGGAATGACATTAAAATTCTTCTCTCCTCAATTGATTGTCCCAATATTGTGGTTGTTGGTTACTTCAACCAATGGTCGTTCAACTCTGCCACCTTTCCAGAAAGCTGGAAACACGCCGAACTCAGTGCCCTTCTGAAGAAACCCACAGCAGACCCCTCTGAACTTAAAAACTACCGACCTATATCCCTCCTCCCATTCCCGGCCAAAGTCATCGAGAAAGCCGTCAACAACCAGCTCGCCGCCTTCCTTGAATCCAACAACTCCCTCGATCCATCTCAATCCGGGTTTCGAGCCAAACACAGCACCGAAACCGCCTTCATTGCAGAGACTGACGACATCCGAACACTACTGGACAACGGTGAAACAGTGGCCCTCATTCTACTCGACCTCTCCGCCGCTTTCGACACAGTCTGCCACAGCACCCTTATACAACGCCTCAGCAACATCGGAATACAAGGAAAAGCCTTGGACTGGATCACCTCATTCCTCGCTGGAAGAACCCAGAGAGTCCGCCTTCCCCCCTTCAAATCAGAGGCCAATGCAGTCATCTGCGGAGTACCACAAGGATCTTCACTCAGTCCCACCCTCTTCAACGTTTACATAAGACCACTCGCCTCCATCACGAGTCAACACAACCTTAACATCATCTCTTACGCCGACGACACCCAACTAATCCTTTCCCTCACCAAAGACCCTAACACCGCCAAAACCAATCTTCACAAAGGCATGAAAGAAGTAGCCGAATGGATGAAACATAGCCGCCTAAAAATCAACTCAGAAAAAACGGAGGTGCTCATCCTAGGATCTTCCCCCTCTGCCTGGGACGACTCTTGGTGGCCTTCCGCTCTGGGCAAAGCACCCACACCCACCGACCATGCACGTAACCTTGGCTTCATACTACACTCCTCTCTTTCGATGTCCAGACAAGTCAACGCAGTCTCATCCTCCTGCTTCAACGTACTTCGCATTCTCAAAAAGATCTTCCGTTGGATCCCCCTCGAGACAAGAAAGACTGTCACCCACGCACTGGTCACGAACCGACTGGATTATGGTAACACACTATACGCCGGAATCACAGCAAAATTACAGAAAAAACTCCAACGCATCCAAAACGCATCAGCGAGACTAATATTAGACATCCCTCGCCAAGATCACATCACCGGACACCTAAAAGACCTCCACTGGCTTCCCGTCAACAAAAGAATTACATTCCGCCTTCTCACCCACGCACACAAGGCCCTCTACAATCTAGGACCCGAATGCCTCAACACTCGACTGTCGTTCTACAAACCCACCCGCCAACTAAGATCGTCCAATCAAGCCCTCGCCACTGTCCCGCGCATCCGAAAATCCACCATGGGTGGCAGATCCTTCTCCTTCCTTGCCGCCAAGACCTGGAACTCACTCCCCACTCACCTCCGCCTTACTCAAAACCACATCTTCTTCAGAAAAGAACTTAAAACCTGGCTATTCGACAAATAATGAACCCCTTACCCAAGCGCCTTGAGACCCTCTGGGTGAGCAGTGCGCTATACAAATACCCGAACTTGAACTTGAATGGTTAGACCCATTTTCTGATAGACTCTCCTCTTGTAAATTTCAACCAGATAAATCTCATAAATCTTTTCAATCGGCCATTGCCTCTCGTCCGTTATTTGATGTTTAGAAAACCTGTAACACCCGACTCCCATAAGTATACTTTTTTGTCAAGTGCACATCATTGATTACATTGATTGATAGGATTGATTACATTTTGGTTAGTAAATCTCTCCTCCCTTCTATTCAGAAATCCGAAATTGGTTCTATTTTTATTTCAGACCATGCTCCTGTTTATGCTGTCCTGGCCCTTTCCCAATCTTCTTCCAAATTTAACAGTTGGAAATTCAATACCTTTCTTTTATCAAATAAAGACTTCATAAAGGAAGTTACTGTTTTTATTAATGATTTTTTTATTTTCAATAACCCGTCCGACACCTCTATTCCTAACAATTGGGATGCTTTTAAGGCCGCTTTTCGAGCTTTTACTATTTCTTATGTCTCAAAAAAAAAGAAATTATATAGAACCAAATATAACAATCAACTTCAGAACATTAAGAATCTAGAACATATATATTTTACCTCCAAGTCCATTGTTGCTCTTCAGGATCTAATTATTGCAAAAACTGAGCTTAATAAAATTGCCACTATTGAAGCATGTAACACCCTACTCAAGATATAGTCTAAATACCATGGGGGTCAAAATAAAGCAGGGAAAATGCTATCAAACTATTTAAAAATTAAATCTGAGCGTAAATCTGTTGGCCCTATTCTCATTGAAACCATTCATAAACTAGTCTCATCGGATGAGGATATTGCTGTGGTCTTCCATGATTATTATCAATCTCTTTACACCGATGATACTCATCCCTCTACCCAGAAATTAACCTCCTTTTTCAATGGTCTTCCCTAACCGCCATCACTTCCTGACGAATTTGACCAATTGGAGAGGGATATCACTTTGCAGGAAGTGCTTCAGGCCAGTAATTCTTTGAAAAAATCGAAAGTCCCAGGCCCTGATGGGATTCCTGTTGAGTTTTATTCTACTTTCCATTCCATTTCTGCTGCTAAATTACTGCAACTTTTTAATTCATTTATTACTGAGGCTAAGGCCTCTGGGTCCTTTATGGATGCACTGATTGTCATTATTCCAAAACCTGACAAAGACCATTCCCATTGCAAAAATTATCGTCCCATTAAAGGACTGGGTTCTTTAAGACCCAGCGGTGCCAGGGGACAACACCTGAAACCTTCGTGGGTTACCTGTTACGGCGCACAAATGACAGAGACACGGGACACTTCCTTTGGCGTCAAAGATTCAAGGTTTATTTACTGCAGGGAACACAGAAGTGACGACAAGTACAACACGTGCAACTTGGGGAGACTGCTTCAAATTGGTTCTGTGGATCGCTCCTTTTATACACGACTCTCCCATAGGTTTGCATAGCAGACAAAGTTTTACAACCCGGTTCCCACAATTATCCCCCAGAGGGGTCGCTTTGGTCATTTTGATACTCATAAGGTCCGGAACATAAGTGCGGAAACATTTGGCGGTTCCCAACTGTAAAAACCCATCTTCCCATCATTAGTACATTCCAATCAGCAGTAAAACAGATCGAAAAAGGAACAAGGACAGGTGCAGAGGAAGATGGAAACAGTGGGGAGATTGGAAAGGGTGTAAAAGGGGAGGTATCAGGAAACACGAGCTACAGGCATCAAAGGGACGTGCCTAATGAGATGCACGGCTGAGACAATACACCGGCATGGCGAGATGAGCCTCGAGCGAGGCCATCTGCCTTACAGTATCATCCCCCTCGTCATAAAGACACTTTCAAAGGACATGTGTCTTCCGCAGATATCTTGGGAGCCCCAGGGTCGCGAAGCGGACAACGTCCGTTCGCTGGCTACTTGAGGGCAAGAGACAAAATGGATGCCGTATCTAAGATGTAACCCATGGGTATAGATGAAAAACCCACGTAACAAACGAACGGTTTAAGTTAGCACAGCGAAACTGCGCACACTTACTAATCTCGTCATTTGCGGTTCATAGATACCAGACTCGACCATATTCGTGCGAGTCGAAAACACCACTTACAATTGTCACGGAACCTCAGACGCTCCTTTTGCCCTACATTGAACGTCGGAGGCAACAAATTTGCGATAAAGCATGCGCCCGCAAAGTCGGAGGGCAACCATGCATACGCACGATCATGGCAGACAAAGTAGGTACCCTTGGCAGCCAGAAACACAGGGGACGAGATCATCGGCAGCATGTAATTTTCAGTGCAAGCACTCTCTCCAAGTCGGGCTTTCGATCTTCGGCCACGACCCATTAGACAAAAATTACCAATGTGGGGTACGACCCATATCGGAGGCGAGCTTTTAAGCTGTTTATCACTCGTGAGCGCACTGTATTCAACCTTACTCAGGACCCTATAGGCTTGTACCTCTTCTACTGGAATGAGCGACGGCTCATAGATATCTCTATCTAAGTCTTCTATCGCTATGGACAAAGGCTTATAGTACGAGCCAGGGCCAAGGTAGGGAGAACGTGGCTCTCGATTGGGGTGAGAATCTAGTGCGCTTCGAAACATTGTTTGAAATGCTCGAGCGGACCCTTGGGAACTATACGGTAACACCAGATATGGAATTCCCTTATCCGTGGTATGTGGCATCAACCCACACACCCAACAATTAGTAGTGTTAACCACTAACTGATGCTGGTGAAGGAGCTGAATAAAGGAATTGTTGCGGAATTCTGCACGTCTAGCCTGCTCGTGTTCGGGTAAGAAGTGAAAGGAATGGGGAGATTCAACAGTAGTAGATTGAGGATTAGGGGTAGGAGTAGGTATGGCAGGAGATAAGAAACAAGACATTATGTAATACACCCCACCCGCCAATAATGCAGAAACAGTCAAAAGCAATACAAATATTTGGAACATAAAACATTTGGTACGACTAAGTTGTTGCAACTTGAACCTTTGCGCCTGAGCTTCTTCCAAGTCCATCAGCTTCGAAAATGCCATCCCCTACGACCGTCCGCAACGTTTCTTGACGCACTTCGTTCTGTGTAGCAGTAGCCAATCCCTAGGAGTTCCCAGGAACCGACGGTCTTTTAACCTAGCGTCAAGACCTACTAACCAGAAGGAAGTACACGCGCGGCCCTACGGCCTTTATTCACAATTATTCACAATTATGTGTATGCAAAGTGTCTCTCAGCTGTGGAAGCAAAAATATGAGGAACGAAACTCAATGTATATATACAAAAATAATTACAATGATACGAGTGTTCAAACTGATCGTGGAAAACGGGATAATGCAATTGTCAAGGGACAAAACAGGATCTTTTATTAGTCTTTAGTGCTAGATCGCAAAAAGTATCGGGTTTTCCCAGGACGTGTCTGTTCCTCAAACAAAGGATCCGTTGAAGAGACAGCGTTCTGTTGATCAGTTGAATGTTCTGGTCTTGAGTCTTTTGATGACAAATGTTCAACAGTGTCTTTCTGCTGCACTGATGATTCTCCGACAGGTTGTGCGTCGCTGAAAGGTACAAACGCCAGCAATCCTTTGGTTTCAGTTGATGCAATGCCTCTCCTCACCCACGAGTCTGCCGGCAACGGAATAGGGACTTTTTTCGTATGGGTGGCATGCACCCAGTTTTTCCGACCCTCTAGATGAACAGCAGTTCTCGTGGCAAGGAGGACCTGGAAGGGTCCAGTGAATCTGGGCTCCAAATTCTTCTTGCGCGAAAAATTCCGCGTCACCACCCAGTCTCCGGGCTGGAGCTGGTGGCCTGGACCCTCCGTCTGCGTCGGCAATGCTTCGTAAACCTGTTGGTGAATTAACCTCAGTTTAGCAGTCAAGTCATGAAGATAATCGATCAACATTGGATACTCAAGATCACAGAACACACCCGGCCTAGGGACCCCCCAAACATTTGCAGGACGACCGAACACTATTTCGTAGGGGCTGAGCCCTACTCGGGAGTGTACGGTTGCCCTTGTTGACAATAATGCTAAGGGTAAAGCGCCAGGCCACGAAAGACCAGTCGTAGCCTGAATCTTCGCTAGCTTCAGTTTAAGGGTGCCGTTATACCCTTCAACCAAACCAGCTGACTGGGGATGATTGGCACTATGGAATTTTTGATTAATTCCAAGGCCCTTACACACACTCTTCATCACACTCCCCACAAACTCACTTCCGTTATCCGACCACACAACCCGAGGCATTCCATACCGAGGAAAGTATTCCTTCAGTAGGATTTTCGCAGTTGACAAAGCAGTGTTGTCCTTAAGAGGGTAGGCTTCAATCCATCGGGAGAATGCGCAAACCACAACTAAAACGTATTTCAGGTTATTGCATCGCTCCATATGGATGAAGTCTAATTGGATCACCTCAAAGGGACATGAAGGGGGAGCAAAACTACCAGGAGGAGTTGGGGTTCTCTTACCAGGATTGTACAACATACACACCATGCAATTCTTAACCAAGCGTTCAGCACACTTCGTGATACCATCGTTCTTCCACACAGGAGACAACAACTTACAAATACCTTTCACGCTAATATGTGCTAACCCATGCGCCATTGTCACAACAGGCAGCACATACGCATCCGGCAACATCCATCTTTTCTGTTCCGACAAATCAACCCAACAACCATTCGCATCCAACTTTCCCGTACTTTCTTTCCACTTCGTCTTTTCAGTCTCAGTGGCCTCATTCTGAATTGCTTTCACACTCTCGATAGTATCCTCACACATACTCGATTCTGTAGGCCACCTAACCGAACTCGTCACATACATTCGAGTGCTAAGGTTCCGGGCAGTCTCCTTGGCAGTCTCATCCGCAAACGCATTACCACGACCAACATCATCCGTCACCTTACGATGCGCACTACATTTAACAATCGCTACCTGCTTAGGCAACGTAAGTGCATCCAAAAGATCATTCACAAGCTGACCATGCTGAATCTTCGTACCATGCGATGTCAGAAAACCTCTCTCTCTCCACAACCGTCCAAAGCTATGGGCGACGCCAAAAGCGTATTGGCTGTCGGTAAACACATTCACACGTTTCCCTTTTGCTAACACGCACGCTCTGGTGAGAGCGATCAGTTCTGCAGCTTGGGCAGAATTCTGATTTAATCTTGCAGTCTCTACAACAGTGTTCAACGTCACAACAGCATATGCAGTAGTCACATCACCATTCGGCAATTTAAAACATGAACCATCCACATACAACGTTCCATCTGGATCTTCCAAAGGAGTGTTTTTAAGGTCCACTCAACCTTTTGTTTCCTCTTCTGTCCTCAAATAACAGTCGTGTTCTGTTATTTCATCTGACTCTGAGCTAATTGGTAACAAAGTTGCCGGGTTCAGAACATTACAACGTTTTATCTGAATATGACTTGCCAGCAGCGTCAGCTCGTACCCATACAATCTCGCACTCGTCAAGTGCTGGGTTTTCGTACGATTTAAAAGAGTGTCAACTGCATGCGGAACCATCACCGTAAGCATATTATCCATGACCAATCCTGCTGATTGTCGGATGGACCCCGCAGCTGCCGCTGTTGCTCTCAAACAACTCAGCAATGCTCTAGCTACCGGGTCCAAGGTCAAGGAAAAATATGCACATGGACGTTGCTTACCACCAAAAGGTTGCGTTAAGACACTCAAAGCACAACCTTCCCTCTCATGAACATATAATGTAAACGGCTTACTGTAGTCAGGAGTACCTAACACAGGAGCCGAACATAGTGAGTCACGTAATTCAGAAAAACTTTTCTGACATTCTTCCGTCCATGGTAAAGGAGTTGAAACATCCTTGCACGTAAGAGCCACCAATGGTTTCGCTAGCAATGAAAAATTTGGAATCCATTGTCTGCAGTACGACGTAATACCTAGAAAGGCACGCACATCTCTTTGGGTTGTTGGCACAGTCATACGCGCAATTGCTGCAATTCTCTCTGGGGTCAACCGTCTTCCCTCCTTTGACAATAACTGACCTAGATAGGTTAGTTCTTGACAACAATATTGGAGTTTAGAAGGTGACACCTTGTGATGTAAGTCACAGAGATGTTGCAGCAACGACACCGTAGCAATTTTGCAAATGTCCTGAGTATCTGCAGCTACCAATAAGTCGTCGACATATTGGATTAAGGCCGCACCAGCCGGCAATGAAAACGCATCCAGTTGACCCTTCAAGGCCTGACTGTAAATCGATGGACTTTCACAGTAGCCCTGAGGAGCGCGTTTGAACCGGAAACTGCGTCCACCAAGAGAGAAACCGAAAAGGTCTCTACTCTCTTCTGCAATGGGAATGCTGAAGAACGCATTCTTCAAATCGATCACCGAAAACCACGATGCAGAAGCTGGAATCAGAGTCAGTAGCGCCGTGATGTCAGGCACAACGGGGAACTGAGGAATCACAATTTTATTCACCTCCCGTAAATCGATAACAAAACGATAAACAGGTGGTTTCGAAGGATCAGTACGTTTAAGGATGGGTAATACAGGGCTGTTGCACACGTTTCCCCGCGTTTCTTCAATAACGTCTTTCTCGATCAAATCATAGATGATCGCTAACAGTGCTCGTTCACCATCAAGAGAAATACGATACTGGGGAATACGTGGCAACCGCACATTGGATTTCAGCTGAACAACATAAGGGGAGATGTCAAGTAGGCCCACGTCATTGGGACCCGTTGCCCACAAAGATGCAGGAAGAGAACTCAATTCCGGTGGAAGCTTATCGAGAGACAAGTACATAGGAGAGACAACCCTCTCTCCTAAAGTAAGCTTCACACCCGCAGGAGAACAATACAAAGTTGCATACAAACGTTTAAGCAAATCCAGACCCAAAAGATTTTCACCACAACCCGTAGTCAAAATCAACGGAGCTTCTAGCTCACGAGGTCCAATTGTAAGGGGCAAAGGGCGTGAAACTGGATTGCTAACAGGGGCGCCAGAGAATCCAACGGAAACATTTGTTAAGCCAGACAAAGGTGCGCCAGGGAGTTTCGAATGCATTATGGAACTTTTCGCTGCACCAGTGTCCAACAGAAAAGGCTCAACGACGCCCGATGTAGCAACTGCGACGTAAGGCCCTCTCTGATCAACCGGAACTGATACCACTCCCTCTCCTTGTCTATGGCTGTCCTAGTAATTACTGTCGTCAGTTCCCTGATCGACGTAATAATCGTCTACATTGTACTGCGCAGATCGTCCTTGCGATGATCCACGTTGATCAAAACAATTATCGGAATTTGAGGAGTTATCTGAACGGTCATTTTGAGCACCACGACCTCTACCGCGTGATGTCTGCTGTGAACCACCACGACCTCCTCTAGATGAATTACCACTGTTACGATCGTTTAAAACGGGACAGTTAAATTTTAAATGACCCTCCTGTCTGCAATAGGCACATTGATTGTACCCCAACGAAGATCTTTGGGAAGAGGAGTCATTACGAGATTGTGACCTATTTGGTTGCGACTGCGGTCTATTTTGCTGCGAAGCATTCTGATTCGAGCGCGGAGGATAGGCCTGCTGTAACAACACTTTAGTTTTAAGCTCTTTCGTCTTTTTATCAGCACGGTCGTTCTCTTCTTTCTCTCTATTCTCGTAATACTGTGCCGTAGCCAATATTTGAGCCGAGGTAGAAACGGCCCACGCACTCTCAGAATTTTTCAATTTATTGCTCAAATCGGGCAATAAGTTCGAAACAAATTTATCCACAAACAACCGTTGACCACCCTCAGTGCTAATATCCTGACCACTGTGATCGATGAATGCCTCTTCAAATCTCGTGAAGAAATCAGAGACACTCTCGTCCTTTTTCTGTTTGCAAGCTGACAATTTGTCCCAATTCACCCTCATAGCTGGCATAAGAGTTTTCATTAGCGTAATTATTCTTTGAGGGAGAGCAGTGATGAGCTGTTCAGGCTTAGCCCCGCCAACTTGTCGAGTAAGAGCAGCCCAATCGCCACCTAATTCATTTGGATGATTCTCCTGACGAATCTTAGCCCATACCGGTTGAGGCACGACATTGCCGAACAACATGTCGATATCGGCAAGATTCATTATCGTAGCGTCTACGAGCTGCGATAATTCTTTATAGTACCCTGCAGGATTTTTGCGAGGGTCAGGCAAAGATTGCTTCACCTGCAACACTTCTGATCGTTTCCATGGGAGATGTATCCACACTCTCTGGAAATGTGGCAGAATAATAGGAACAGCATTAGCATCACCCGGCATCCATACTGGTGGAACTTCACGCATAGGAAACTGACCAGACTCATCTGGCTGTCTTTCAACATCCTCAACAAACAAGGCTTGAGGTATAGGAGTGGGACGGAAAGATAGCAACCGCTCGACAGCACGTCGAACGTTGGTATCCACTATCAGTCCAGTCGAGAACTGA
This sequence comes from Lissotriton vulgaris, assembly GCF_964263255.1. NCBI lineage: Eukaryota > Metazoa > Chordata > Amphibia > Caudata > Salamandridae > Lissotriton > Lissotriton vulgaris. The sequence goes on along the minus strand of NC_141689.1, from coordinate 100,382,577 downwards.
AGCTGCAAATCAGACAAGGCGGTCAGCACCTCGTCAGGTGCGTCGGCCGATATCTGATCGCGAAGGACCTTACACATTTCTTCGAACACAAATCTTTGGGTTGGTATATTGAATTGACAAAACGTATCGAGTACGACACGTGGTGGATTTCTAAGAGGATGTGTCATCCAACCCATCGCCATATTATATAGCGAAGCACGTTCCCTGTTACCAGGAAGCTGACTACGTCTCTGAGGACCATCTGACCCAGCGGACCCAAGAACAGGTCCGAGCGAATGAAAAAAACTAGCCGCAAGAGTAGAAGCACGACTACGAGTAGAGAAGTATAGGACACAGGACTAACAAGCGAAGGAGTAGAGACAGAAGTAACAGCAGCAGTTAACAGAGCAGGAGCAGTAGCGGGAGCAGGAGTATGTGGAAGCGGAGGAGCAGTAGGAATAGCAATAGGCAAAGGAGCAGGAACAGTCGGAAGAACGGGTGCAGGTTGAGGAACAGGCTGAGGAAGAATAGGTGGAAGAATAGGTACAGGGGGAACCACAGGAACTGCGGTACCCTGTACATACGGAGGTGGCGACTTCATAAGATAGGACATTAAAGGATCCTCAACTGCTTCTTCCTTCTTTTCCGACTCCGTAGGCAAAACAGGATAACATTTATCTATAGTCATACGCTGTAGTCTATCAAACACTTCCTTTTCCTTAACCTCCTTGTCACGCTGAAACTGCTCTGCTTTCTTTACAATGGTAGCAACACCATCTCTCTGATTACGTTTAGTCTGTCTGATTTCTTTCTGTCGGGCTTCTTTACGCCACAACCGAAAGGCATCAAACATGGCCGGCCTTGACTTTTTCTCGAACAATTTAGCCTCTAGATTATCTAAGATCGGGGTCTCAAAGCTACCATGAGGTGGCCAACTAAGGACACCGTCCTTCTTAGTATAGCGAATCCAATAAGCATTAAAAGTAATCGGGCCTAGCCCATGTTTACTGTACAGTTCATAAGTCGGAGTTCCAACCGGAGGTATCGGACACGAGTCCTCCAGTCGGGAATCCGCACCACAACGTCTGAAACAACTAAACAAAGTACTACGACCAGGCATCTTGCACACTAGCCGAGTTTCACAAACGTCAAGGGTTACGGGATTTACCAAGTCCCAGCAAAAAGCAAAAACCCTCGGTTTTTGGCGACTACAGACGTCAAATATCACAACAAAGTACCAAGAACTACAAATGCAATGGAACCATGCAACCACTAAGCAACCACAACCAAGAACTCTGGGAGCGACCCACAAATACTTAACTCAAAGATCGATGGCGTCACCAGGAAGGCCCGTCAATCGTCTCGCTATACCAAGGTCTACGCCAGGCGCCAAAACAGGTCTACAGTCAGGGCAGCAGTCCGTCGCAGCCGTCAGGAGGTGGGAATCTTCGCGGGAAAAGTCTTCGGGCCACTTGTTTCGACAACAGGATCGATGAAGCGGAGTGCACCTTCCCTCGGAGATTTCACACGAAGTTCCTCACGATCGTCGGGCTTGGACCGGTACCACTGATGCAGCCCTACGTTGGGCGCCAACTGAAGGACTGGGTTCTTTAAGACCCAGCGGTGCCAGGGGACAACACCTGAAACCTTCGTGGGTTACCTGTTCCGGCGCACAAATGACAGAGACACGGGACACTTCCTTTGGCGTCAAAGATTCAAGGTTTATTTACTGCAGGGAACACAGAAGTCACGACAAGTACAACACGTGCAACTTGGGGAGACTGCTTCAAATTGGTTCTGTGGATCGCTCCTTTTATACACGACTCTCCCATAGGTTTGCATAGCAGACAAAGTTTTACAACCCGGTTCCCACAATTATCCCCCAGAGGGGTCGCTTTGGTCATTTTGATACTCATAAGGTCCGGAACATAAGTGCGGAAACATTTGGCGGTTCCCAACTGTAAAAACCCATCTTCCCATCATTAGTACATTCCAATCAGCAGTAAAACAGATCGAAAAAGGAACAAGGACAGGTGCAGAGGAAGATGGAAACAGTGGGGAGATTGGAAAGGGTGTAAAAGGGGAGGTATCAGGAAACACGAGCTACAGGCATCAAAGGGACGTGCCTAATGAGATGCACGGCTGAGACAATACACCGGCATGGCGAGATGAGCCTCGAGCGAGGCCATCTGCCTTACAGTATCATCCCCCTCGTCATAAAGACACTTTCAAAGGACATGTGTCTTCCGCAGATATCTTGGGAGCCCCAGGGTCGCGAAGCGGACAACGTCCGTTCGCTGGCTACTTGAGGGCAAGAGGCAAAATGGATGCCGTATCTAAGATGGAACCCGTGGGTATAGATGAAAAACCCACGTAACAAACGAACGGTTTAAGTTAGCACAGCGAAACTGCGCACACTTACTAATCTCGTCATTTGCGGTTCATAGATACCAGACTCGACCATATTCGTGCGAGTCGAAAACACCACTTACAATTGTCACGGAACCTCACCATATCATTAATTAATTATGACTGTAAAGTTTTTCCTAAAATTCTTGCTTCCCGCCTTGATTCCATCATCCCCCTATTGATTAAAACTGACCAAGTTGGATTTGTAAAAGGCAGAATAGCCTCGGATAATGCTCGTATGTTCTCCAATATTATTTCCCTTGGCAAGCAATTCAAAGTTCCTCTTGCAGATGCTGAGAAAGCTTTTGACCGTATAAATTGGCAATTTATGTTTGAAACTCTCCAATGGTTTGGCTTTGGTCCCTCATTTATTTCATTTGTCAAACTCTTATATTCTTCCCCTCGTGCCAGTATTTTTGTTATTAACCAATTCTCAAGATTTTTCCCATTATCTAGAGGTACAAGGCAAGGTTGTCCTCTTTCCCTTTTATTATTTATTCTATGCCTTGAACCTTTTTTAGAACGCATTAGGGCTAATTCTCGGATTTCTGGCTTTAAGCACTCCTCTGTTGAACTAAAATTTCTGCATACGCAGATGACATAATGATTTTCATGGCTAACCCGGTTGAGTCTTTGCCCCACTTTTTGGATGAGGTCAGTTTATACTCTTCTATTTCTGGTTATAAGCTCAACTTATCCAAAACTGAAGTTCTACCCTTGAATTCTATTTGTTATCAATATATGTTTAGCAATACTGATTTTTCCTGGTGTCCCTCCAAAATCAAATACCTTGGTATTTGGTTTTCCTCATCCCTACCTGACACGCTTAAATTTACCTTTATTGCACTCTTGCAAAAACTTCAATCCCTTCTCCAAATGTGGTCCCCCTTATATCTCTCCTGGTGGGGTAGGCTAGATACTATCAAAATAATGATTGCTCCCCATGTTTTATATACTGTCTCTATGCTCCCCATAAAAATCCCTAATGTATATTATTCTCATTTCAACTCTATTTGCACCAAATATTTATGGAACAATAAACACCCCCGTATTGCTCTGAGTAAACTTATTCATCCCAAGAATGAGGGTGGTGTTCGGTTCCCTAACTTTAAAACCTATCACTCTGCTTTTCTGATTAAACAATCCTTTTCTTTAGCCTTTGACTTTTTGGGAACCCCTATTCCCCGATGTGTTCTTTTTAAACGCTCACTGTTAAAAGACTTTTCCTTTCAACATATTGTTTTTATGTCAAACTGTTCTTTTTTGGTCAAAGCTCCTGCTTTGAAACACTCCCAAACATTGATTTATACCACATTTTCTAAAGATTTCACTCCTCTTCAATGCTTTTTTTCTTCCATTGTGTGGTATAACAAATTTCCTAAATACAAAGGCAAATCTTTCTACTACAAATATTGGAAAGAAAAGGATGTCTTGTTTGTTCATCAATTTCTTTCTAACTACTCTATAATTCCTTTTCATGATCTACAAACCACATATCTAATACCAGACTCCTTTTTTACGTGAATACACCATCATTACTATTGCCATACAATCACATTTGTCTTCATTTTCACTACCATCTACACTACTCTCTCTTACTCCCAGATCTCCGCTATACCCTTTATTTTTGACTCAGCGACCTAAAGCTGCACTTGTATATAAGTTATTGTTATCTAATGTTATTGTACGTTCTAAGTCAACTATTGAGATTGCTTGGGAAAATGACCTATCCGTTTCCCTATCTGTTTTAACTTGGGATAGATTATGGTCCAAATTGTTTAAAGTTTCTGCTGCTACACGTATTACTCAATCTTTGTTTATTATTTATCACAGGGTTATTCTTACTCCCATTAGTATTTGTAAGTTCTCACCCACCTCTTCCCTACTTTGTTGGTCATGTTCTAACGAAACGGGCACACTTAAACAACAATTATACTAATGCTCATCTGTTTTATCCTTTTGGATCTGTCAGCTTCAATTTACTTAGAATCTTACAGAACTCTGTTTGGAATGTGTGCATGAAAATGTTTAAGTTCACCACCTCGTTATCATTATTGAATGTATTTTTAGGTTCTTTATCACCTGATTTAGATATCATACCCTCTAATGCAAGATTACTTGATCTTTTCATTGCTTTAGCTTTTAAAGTTATTTTATCCTCTTGGAAGGATAATTCTAAAGTGTCTTTACTTACCTGGCGGAATTGTATTTGTGATGAACACAGGATTGCTGCTGCTTCCTCTACTTCTGTTTCTCTGAAAATTAAATCTGATCTTCTTTGGCTTCCCTTTACTACCTACCTTTCTTTTACATCTCCCTTCCGATGATTCTCTCTTTTCTTCTCTTGCAAATATTTCCCTCATACCTGATTTGCATCTCTTTCTCTTTCCCTTCCTTTTCTTTTCTTTCCTTCTTCTCTTTTTTTCTTTTTCTTCTCTTTCTTCCTATCTTTTACTTTCCTTCTTTTCATATACAGTTTTCCTATGTTATGCCTCATGTATTATTTTATTCAGTTCAACATATGTTTTCATATGGCTTGTGTAATGTATTTACAAAATCCTAATAAAAATCTCTTAAACAGAAAAAATAGAACGATTTGTACAATAAAAACAGAATCCTGGGCCATTTTAGTGCAGCCAACCCTTCTATCACAAGAGATGATCAAGGACAGTTATTCATCACCTCTAGTATTCCTTAGTCTCACAGCCGATCTCATGAAGTTTACCATACTAAACAATGTTAGAGGATCTACTGACAGTTTCAAAAACAGTAGTGCCACCTTTACCTGGTTGAATCTGGCTTGCCTTAAAAGCGGTTTTAAAAACAATGTCCTGGGGTACGCATAAAAGGGGCCTATTAAAACAAAATGAAGAGTGTCCTGCGGAGACCACTGGTTGCAGCCGCATGGTACCTTTATGTCGATATCTGGTGTGTACCCTACTGGAACTGATATGGTGCAGGAGATTCAACCTGAATCTGGTCATTAAGAATCTGTTGTTTATTGTAGACAGGTAAAATTCCATTCTTGGCATTCTTGATTGGCTCCTGAGGCGGAAAGCCGGGAGCAGGGCTATCTTGTTTTTAAAAATTATTGTCACGGATTATTGTGTTTTACCAGGCACCTTCACTTACCTGTAACTCCTAGCTCGCTACAAACAGCGCTACGCGCTGCAACGATCCCCTTACTTCTCACGCCATTCTCGAGGGCGAGGCGAGACACGCCCCCTCGGCTGGCCACGCCCCCCGCCAGACTTATAAATAGAGCGCGCCGCTGACGGGCGTCGCATTCTTGATTGGCTCCTGAGGCGGCAAGCCGGGAGCAGGGCTATCTTGTTTTTAAAAATTATTGTCACGGATTATTGTGTTTTACCAGGCACCTTCACTTACCTGTAACTCCTAGCTCGCTACAAACAGCGCTACGCGCTGCAACGATCCCCTTACTTCTCACGCCATTCTCGAGGGCGAGGCGAGACACGCCCCCTCGGCTGGCCACGCCCCCGCCAGACTTATAAATAGAGCGCGCCGCTGACGGGCGTTGCATTCTTGATTGGCTCCTGAGGCGGAAAGCCGGGAGCAGGGCTATCTTGTTTTTAAAAATTATTGTCACGGATTATTGTGTTTTACCAGGCACCTTCACTTACCTGTAACTCCTAGCTCGCTACAAACAGCGCTACGCGCTGCAACGATCCCCTTACTTCTCACGCCATTCTCGAGGGCGAGGCGAGACACGCCCCCTCGGCTGGCCACGCCCCCCGCCAGACTTATGAATAGAGCGCGCCGCTGACGGGCGTCGCATTCTTGATTGGCTCCTGAGGCGGCAAGCCAGGAGCAGGGCTATCTTGTTTTTAAAAATTATTGTCACGGATTATTGTGTTTTACCAGGCACCTTCACTTACCTGTAACTCCTAGCTCGCTACAAACAGCGCTACGCGCTGCAACGATCCCCTTACTTCTCACGCCATTCTCGAGGGCGAGGCGAGACACGCCCCCTCGGCTGGCCACGCCCCCCGCCAGACTTATAAATAGAGCGCGCCGCTGACGGGCGTCGCATTCTTGATTGGCTCCTGAGGCGGAAAGCCGGGAGCAGGGCTATCTTGTTTTTAAAAATTATTGTCACGGATTATTGTGTTTTACCAGGCACCTTCACTTACCTGTAACTCCTAGCTCGCTACAAACAGCGCTACGCGCTGCAACGATCCCCTTACTTCTCACGCCATTCTCGAGGGCGAGGCGAGACACGCCCCCTCGGCTGGCCACGCCCCCCCAACTTCCTAACCCGCCAGCATAAAGCATGTGTCTTGGCAGGAAGCGCAGCGGACGTGCGCAGCGGGCGCGACTTTTGCGCGCCGAAGGCGCGCCTAAGGCAAGCCCGTCTGCGCCCATCCGCGGCCGGACGGGGCTAGGGGCACGACTCCATGCCAAAACTATTTTTTACTCTACCAAGGACCTTATTGCCCTCCAGGGCCATTGGCCTCTCCCGGACCCCATCCGCAGGCGGATCTCCTCACTAGACCTTGCTCCTTCCTCCCCCATTGCACCCGATCCCCCGCAGCACATCCCCCCGTTACCTCGCCCCCCACCCCTTGACCCTCCCCCCTCCTCATCGGCACTGTCTGTCATCCTACTCAATACCAGGTCAGCGGTCAAGCACCATCATGAGCTGTTTGTCTTACTCGACTCAGAGAAACCTGACATACTGCTCCTGACCGAAACCTGGTATTGCGATTCTTCCCTTCCTGTTCTCTTGGCCACCCTACCCCCCTCCTATGTGGCCCTGCGGGCCGACCGACCGACAGGCAAGGCTGGTGGAGGGGTCGCCTTAATCGCTCGGTCGGAGCTGAATTTCCAACCACTCCCTTTTTCCCCTATTCCCCCTGCTGACTTCTTGGCAGTCCGCTCTCTTTCATTTTCCCCCCCCATCACTTGCCTCCTTATGTACCGCCCTCCTCAACCCTCGCCTTTATTTCTGCCGGCATTTCAAGACCTGCTAGCCAACCTGGTGGTCAACTACGCCTCGGTCTTGGTGCTAGGGGACTTCAATTACTGGCCCTCAGACCCTCATGAGTGCTCAGTCTCTAAAGAATTTACCGATTTCCTTTCATCCCTCAATTTCGTGTCACACATATCCGTCCCCACTCACTCCCATGGACACACACTGGACCAGGTCTGGTCCCTTAACCTCCCTGTGGCCTCGGCTGCTGTCTCGCCGTGCCCATGGTCCGACCATTCCCTCATTTCCTTCCTCATTCTCCGAAACCTGATGCCCAAAACTCCGCATGCCAAAAACACCTGGGCGCGGAACTGGAACAGAGTGGACTATCCCTCCTTGACCTCCTCACTCCGCAACTCCTCTCCCATTCTCGCTGGTTTACCATCTGCCTCTCAAGCCAAGGCCATTAACACCTGGCTGGCTGGAGGCTGCGACTCAGTGGCGCCCTTACGCCGCATCTCCATCCGCCGACCTAAGGACTCCAATAGATGGTTCAATGACCACCTAAAAGATCTTAAACTGAGCGCCCGACGGGCGGAGAGGCAATGGAGGAAAAATTACAGTCCCTTATCAAAAACGCACTTCCTATCAGCACTAGCTAAATATAAAACAGCAATCCTGGATGCAAAAACTTCCTACTTCTCTTCAAAAATAATCTCTGCAGAAAACAAATCCAGGGAAATTTTCGGCATAGTGAATGACCTGACATTCTCAGACCGCACCTCGTCCCAAATCCCCCCTTCCCAGCCTCTCTGCGATCAACTCAATACCTATTTCGTAGAGAAAATTGCTACTATCAAGACCAACATCCCACCACCCTCCTCTGCCTTCATCGATCCCTCCCCTCCTCCCGTCCTATGCCTTTTTACCTCCATCCCTCCCCTCACTCATGATTCTCTTTTGGAGATACTCCCCAAAGTGAAGTCAGGGTCCCCTGCGGACGTCTGCCCGGCACGAGTCCTGCAGCAAATTTACTCCAGCTGCCCTGACCCCCCCATCGCCTTCCTCAACAGTTCCCTGGCACAGGGCGTTGTGCCTTCTGTGCTAAAGGCAGCTACAATAGTGCCCATTCTGAAAAAACCTGGCGCGGACCCCTCCATCTCGGCCAACTACCGCCCCATCTCCCTGCTACCCTTCTTGGGCAAGGTGATGGAACGCCATGTCACCGCGGCACTCAGCGCTCATGTTGAGGCAAACGGAGGACTGGCATCCCGCCAAGCCGGGTTCCGCCCCAGGCATTCAACCGAATCAGTCGTGGTTGCGGTCTTAGACAATCTCAGAAAGGGTATGGACGATAACAAACGCCAGGCACTGGTCCTCCTTGATCTCTCCGCCGCCTTTGACACGGTGGACCATACCATCCTACTTACCCGTGTCAAGGCGGCTGGTATCGGGGGATCAGCACTGGTCTGGCTCTCCTCCTTTCTGAGGGACCGCACCCAGGCGGTTCGGCTAGGCGACTTCACGGCCACTCCTCTTCCTGTCACCTGCGGGGTTCCCCAGGGTTCCTCTCTTTCCCCTTTGCTCTTCAATCTCTATATCGTTCCTCTCATTTTCGCACTCCAGCAGCTGGAGGTCACCGTTTATAATTACGCGGACGACCTCCAGCTCATCTTTGATCTGTCCCCCTCTTCTCTTTCTGTTTCCAACTTCCAGTCTACTATGACATTCATCAGGGACTGGATGAACCACAACCATCTTAAACTGAACCCAGATAAGACCGAGCTGGTTCTCACGGGTGGTTCATCCAGCCCCTGGAACTCTCTCTTTTGGCCCCCCTCTCTTGGTCCCTCTCCTACTCCGTCCACCTCGGTCAAAACACTCGGTGTTAAAATTAACAGCCAGTTCACTCTTCATTCACAAATTAGCTCCGTGGTATCCTCTTGTTTCCTCACTCTCCGCACTATCCGCACTATTTCCCGTTTCTTTTCCCCCCAGGCACTTAAGATCATCATGGCCGCATTAGTGATATCGCGATTGGACTACGCAAACGCTCTCTACCATGGTATCCCCGCGTACAGCTTGCGTAGACTCCAGATTATTCAAAACTAGGCAGCCCGACTGGTATATGGCCTTCCTCGTTATCACCATTCCACCCCCCTCCTCAGGGAGCTTCACTGGCTCCCTGTAAAAGAGCGCTCTCTTTTTAAGATCGGCTGTATGGCCTTCCAGGCTCGCCAGGGCATCGCCCCCGCTTTTATTTCCTCATTAATCCACCCGTATGTACCTGCAAGAGATCTTCGGTCTTCTTCCAAGTCCCTTCTTCAGACCCCTCGCTTCACACGTAAAAAGTGGGGCGGGGCCAGCTTTTCCACCCTGGCTCCTACTTTTTGGAACTCACTTCCCGACCACCTCCGTTCTGCCACTCAGTACCTCTCCTTCCGTAGAGACCTGAAGACGTTTCTCTTCGACCAGGCCTTCCCTTCTTAAACTCCCCTAAAACACCCCCACTTCCTCTCTTCTGGTCTCTCTCCCTCAGTTGCCAATCCCCCCAGCGCCAAGAAACCGCAAGGTGTACGCTGCGCTTTAGAAATATTTTAAATTAGAAATTTTTGGGGTTGATTTGGTTAGCAAGTGGGCTCTCCCCGAGGATTTCATCAGTTCTCTGTACTCCCTTTCCGAAGCTGTTTGCCTTATGAATTCCATCTTTATGATACCCTTGTCTTTAGGTCTGAGTTTAGCAGGTTCATCAAAATACTTAGCATAGCCCATCCCTTTCAGGATATCCCTTACATATTTAAGCCAAGGTTTCATTGGTCCCCCTATCCAGGGCAATACAGTCCGTTAGTATTTGCCTGCTTAGTGTGGCCTCAGGGTTCGTCCATATTTTAATCCAACAGGTTATGGGTTTGAGTCTTAGCCTGTCGCTAATATTAGAGAGGCCTAACTCCTCGTGAACAATATAGGAAGGCGTGCTTTGTGGTACCTGCAGAACCCTTCTCAGGAATTTATTTTCCTCGTTTTGGAGCAACGAGATGTCTCTAAAACCCCATACCTCGCTTCCATACAAGGTCCTAGCATAGCATACCGAGGTGTACAAGTGCCTGATTTCCTTTGGTGAGCAGCGGCCTTATCTTTTTGCAAAATTCATGATTGAGCCCACCGAGCTAATTTGGGATCTATGTTTATGTTTATGTTTATTGGAATTGTATTGCGCACAAATACCCGAAAGTGTCTCGGCGCATAGTATTATCAAGATGACATGGAACATACTGAAGAAGATCATTGGTCAAAGAGACAGGTTTTCAGTTGTTTACGAAAAATTAAAAGTGTGTGACTGGTCTTAATGGTGAGCGGGAGAGTGTTCCAAAGCCTCACAGTGGCCACAAGAAAGCGTCTGTCGCCCCAAGCGACAGTTCTAGTGCGGGGGACTGGGAGAAGATAAGTTAATGCAGAGCAAAGAGCCCTGATGGGGGTGTAAATCAAGAAAGCCTTTCTGATTAATAGTGGTCCGGAATTGTGGATAGCCTTGTAGGCAATGCAAAGGGCTTTACCTTTTATGCGGCTTCTGACTCGCAGCCAATGGAGTTGACGTATAGTGGCAGAGACAGAATATTGCTTAGGAATGGAGAGTAGTACTCTGGCCGCCGCATTTTGGACAGATTGTAATTTGTCTAAGACCTGCTCCTGAGCATTCAGCAAGAGGGCATTGCAATAGTCCAATTTGGAAAATATTAACGTAGTTATGAGAGTTTTTCCTGCCGCAGTGGGTAGGTAAGGGAGGAGTTTTTTGATTTTTCTGAGAATGAAGAAGGAGGAAGAAATCACTGTGTTGACATGATGGGGGTATGTTAATTTGGTGTCAAACATAACCCCAAGGTTTCTGACCTTGGCAACTGCTTCTGGCGGGGGGCCCATTTCAGTTGGCCACCAGTTATCCGGCCATACAGGGGAGAGGTTGCCATAAGTCATCACCTCAGTTTTGTCTAAGTTTAATTTTAAGCAGGTCGATGATATCCAGGAGCCTATGGCTAGCATACCCTCCTAGAATCTCGACGCAACCGCCACACCATTCTTATGCACAGCCAACTGGGTGTCATCTGCGTAGGTAGTTAAACTCAGCCCATGAGATTTTATGACCCTCGCCAAGTCCGACACATAGATATTAAATAGTGTCAGACTTAGCGATGATCCCTGGGGCACTAAAGCACGGCAAGGTGGAAGTTGGCGAGTAGAATGTGCCCAATTTCACAGATTGAGTGCGGTTGGCAAGGAAAGAGGATACAAGATCTGTGGCTAGGTGGTTGACCCCCAATAGTGAGACACGGTCGATCAAGATGTAATGATCGACCGTGTCAAAGGCGGCGGAAAGGTCTAACAGTATGAGGGCCGCCGCCCCGCCAAGATCTAAAGATGTCCTAATCTCGTCAGCTGCCTTTATCAGTGCGTTTTCTGTCCCATGTCCTTGCCTAAACCCAAACTGTGTGTCGTCCAGCAACTGGTGTTGATTGATGTAATCCGATAGCTGGTGGTTCATGAGGGATTCAAATATCTTTGCTGGGAAGGGGAGGCAGGCTATGGATCTGTAGCTAGCTAATTCTGAGGATTCCAAGGATGGTTTTTTTAACAGAGGCTTAATTACTGCTGTTTTCCATATCTCCGGATAGTCACAAGAGAGGAACATTTGTCATTAATCAGTGTTTTAAAACTAAGGTGATTGTCAAACAAAATCCCTAGGTAATTAAATGCCTGCACTTTTTCTAATTTGTGAGACCCAATTGTAAAGATAAAATTCTTGGACGGTCTTTTCCCTGTGTCCATAATATAAGTTTTAGTAAGATTGGGTGTTAGGTCTATATCCTCCATGAAGCTGACAAAGCCGTCAATAAGGTACTGTAGTCCCCGAGCTGTGCGGGCCAGGAGTACCGCGTCATCCACGTACAGTAGGGCCGGTATGCCTCTCCTACCTAAACGCGGACAGTCCACCCCTAAGTCTCCTAGCGCCTTATCCAGTCCATTAATGTATATTGTGAATAGAAAAGGCGCCAGGATACATCCCTGCCTCACACCTCTTGAACAAGGGAAGTGATTAGTTGTGTTCCCCTTTTCAATAAATCTGACCTGTGCAGCGGTGTTCTGGTGGAGCACTATCAAGATATTTATCACGCCTGGGTCGACACCGAGCTGCCCCAAACATTCCCACAGATTCCTCCGATTAACCCGGTCAAAGGTTGCCGTCAGGTCCATTAAGGCTAAGTACAACGTCCCCTTACTTGCCATAGTGTACTTGGCCACCAGGTGGTATAGATTAAGGCATTGGTCTGTTATTGATCGGCCATTTCTAAACCCATACTGGGTGTCCGAAATGATGTCATTTTCCTCCGCCCAATCTGTCAGCCGGTTAAGGATAACCCTTCCCAGGACTTTCACAGTCCCGTCTATTAACGAGATTGGATGGTAACATTTTGGGTCACTCCTATTTCCCTTTTTAAAAATCGGGACTATAGTGGCCAAGCACCATGACCTGGGCATCCCTGCTTCCACTGCTGTATTAAGAACTCTTGTGAGTATAGGGGCCCAGAGGTCTGCCTGGCTCTTAAAGACATCTGGCAGGACCCCATCGGGGCCTGGGCCTTGTTACAGGTCAGCCCGTCTATTCCTGCTTTGATCTCTCCCAGGGAAAAGATGATCTGCGTGCTGATTGCGTTTTCTACATCTGGGCTCATTGAGTCTTCCGAGCCAGCATAATTGTACAGGCCTTTAAAATGCTCCTCCCACAATTATTTTTATTAGGGAAATTTGTAAAGCGCCTGGTTTACGCCTACAGGCGTGTCCCCGCGCTATGAAAAGTGGGGTAAGCAGTCCAAGCAGCCAGTACAACCGTCTACCGTCTGAATAAGTGAGTCTTAAGTTTTGTTCTAAACATGGGTTCTGAGGACTCCAAACGTAACTGTAACGGAAGGTCATTCCACTGCTTCGCTACCAGATATCTGAACGACCTTCCCCCCATACGCGCTTTCTTAATTTTTGGAATTTTCAGGAGACCTGTGCAGGAGGAGCGCAGAGTCCTTGTGGGCTCATACCTGGTGACCAAACTCTGTAGCGGGGCAGGGGCTTTGCCACCCAGAATACGGTGACACGTGGCAAGGGCTCTGAATTCCACCCTGCTCCTAACAGGAAGCCAGTGCAAGGCCTGGAGTGCTGCCTTAGAGGAAGATCTTCTTGGAAGCCTCAGAATAAGGTGAGCGGCAGCATTTTGCAGCAATTCTGGGAGAATATGACAGCATCTATCCAGGGCAGAGTTTATCTGTATCATGGTGTACAGGGCAGGTCCTAAATGATATTATTTTAGAGGTTTTATATAGCGCTGGCTGGACCCAGAGGTATCAGAGCGCTTTACAATTGTAACAAAGGTGTTTAAATACAGGTACAGTGTGAATAAGTACAGAAAGTTGATTCAAAAATAAGCAGTCCACATAGATAAAGGTTACACTAGATGAAAAGTAAAAAAACAATTGCTAAACACCATAAGATATATAATATTGAGGTCGCAGTTTGGTGGGGAGGTTCGATACAATATACCTAGGAGCAAGAAGGACCACAACTGTGAAAGAAAAACTGAAGGTCATAAGGTGTAGTAAGAAACGGCAGGTAAAGGAGAGGCAAGGAGGGGAAGGAAGGTGATAAGATTGAATTGGATTGAATTGGATTGTGAAGAGGAGTGGGCGAGGTTGGCAGTCCAACCAAAGGCTTATAACAACTGCCACCAATTGTAGGCACTAGAAAATGAAGAAGGCGGGAATGGAACATATGACCAACATCTGCCTACCCCACAGTCCTATTGGGAACATGCACAACTCAAGACACAGTAATGGATCTAACATGCATGTAGCATAGTGTCAGTGGCGTAAAGAGAACAGAAAGCGGGGGCGCGTGGGGATAGCATCTGCCCGCGGTTCCATGACGCAGATGGGCATTTGCCGCAGTACCACAAGGACAGAATTACACTGTGGTGGCTCGGGGGGGGGCATGGAATTCCAGTTCTTTCTCCAAGTTGTTTTAAGATTAGATCTGGTTTGTTTTAGAAAATTAGAACAATGTGCTTTGTGGTTATTGAATCGAGTGCTGAGTAGTGACAATCTCCATGCAGTAGCTGGCAGCTGCTGTGCATCCCGGGGAGGGGGAGGAGAAGGGAAACTTAATAGAAAACAAACTTTTTCTGGTGCTATATTTTTCCCCACTCTAAAAGATACTTTGATCTAAGTTTCTGCCAGGAATGGGGTTCCCCCACCAAGTTCATGATGTGACACAGTGAGCGAGTTGTTTAATAGCGCTAAATTCAAAATGTAGTAGTTCTGATAACAGATTGTCACAAAGGTTCAGAGATACAGTACAGCACATTCAGACCACAACAAAACACCACTCAGGTCATGCTAACCAAAGTCATTCTCACTTGACCTGACTACAAGTGTTGCCAGGTAGCTGCATGGCTACACATACAATTCCAAATAGTATTTATATGAGTTTTAAATAACTTTATAGTGATGGTTTGCACATTACGATTGACACACATTTATTTGTGAGTGGACAGTCCAAGTAGAAAAGCTCTGAAACTTTTTGCACACCTAGAGTAATACTGTTTTAAAAATGTTTCATGACCCATGCCCACCTTTGAGATGGTCTAAGTTGAGTCAAAAGCTGGAGTGAATCCATTTCAAGGGTGAACATTGGAATGGAAAAGACCTGGCTTGACAGTTCGAGCTGAACTGTTCCTATTGGAGCAGGGTCAAGACTGATTTGCGTATGGCTGGGTCTAATCTGAGGTGGCATGGTGGGCAAAATACCAATAGGTTGAAATGATACCCCGAGCGAACTCCAGTGATTAGACACTGCAAGCATCCTGCCACCACCTCTCTATGTTTAAGAATTGGAGCTGAACAGTCCCAAAATAGTGATGGTGAAGGGAAATGGTTTCTCCCTGGCCAAAAATATTCTCCCCTAGGACATCTACATGATTTTTGCATGAGAAAATATCTATATATGCATATATTTGCATATTTGAAAAAGAAATTCCCAAGATGATTTCAAGAGTACTTTTGAAAACATGCAAATGCTGCAGGTTTCCATGAGTACTCTTTATGAATTTCTAAAACAAAATCATTACCGTTGCGAGTTATTGACTCCTCTGATACAGATTTGACATCGATTTTTCAGAATCAGGTCCTATGTATTTTGCCCTGTGGTCTCTTTTCATAAAACATTGCTTTCAATCAGTGCTTAATTTGAGCCGGGTGTTGCCGGTGGGGGGCACCAAGACTTATTTTTGGGGACCAGCACTTATTTCGCCACATCAGATGTTTCCAGAGGCCATCAGAGGGAAAAACAAACAAAACGAAAATACAGATGGAAAGAAACACAGAGATTCCGTCACCAAGGGAGAAGGCAGGCACCTTTAAGAGTGAGATAACGTGGCAGGGCGTGACTGGCAGTGAATTAAAGAAGCCTCTGGTGGATTCGGGACTATGCACCTTTGCTATTCGCTCGATGGCATTTTATAGCACCAGCTGTGGGTGTCTAAGCAGCGCTTTGAGCACCGGCACCTATTATTTTACAAATAAAGCACTGCTTTCACGTGTGAAAGACACATTCATTGTATTGGATTGCTAGTGTGATTGGAAGTGGTAAGAATTGTCCTGAGGCGAAATAGCCGGGACCGCTTGTATTTTAAAAACGCTACTCTGCAAAACGCTTTTTAAAATTGTATCACATGCTTTTATTGCCTAAATATTGCGCTGACTGATTTTACGAGTTAGATGAAATATTCTTACTGTGTGATTAAATAACCTGTGTGACTGCTGCCACCGCCTCTCAATAGCCCAGGTGTGCACGGTTCACCAGGCTCCCCCGTTCCCGGTACGAGAAGGGCGAGCAGACGACTGCTCGGCCCCTCCCACCCTCCCGCCATTCCCGAGTACTAATGGAGCCACTGCCCCGGAAGCGCAGCGGACGGGCGCAGCGGGCGCGCCGTCAGCGCGCCGAAGGCGCGCCAAAGGCAAGCCCGTCTGTGCCCGTCCGTGTCAGTCCGGGGCACGGGGCCACAACTCCTGGCCCTTCCCCTGGCCACCCCGATTCTCAGAAGATTAGTGTCACGACATATACAGCCAGTGAACTAAAACTACTAAATACCACGGACACACCACTTTCCGGCATGTGTGCACAACTGGACCCTTCGAACACCACGGGACCAGTTAGCTGTCGGAACTGTCACTGGCTGAGCGATCCCTGCCATGGCCCCAGCAAACCAACTACCCCTAACGTGACCTTAAAATGTCTTTTGCTAAATGTCAGGTCCCTCCCCAAACATGCCATTGAAATCTGGGATATTCTCAAAAACGACCAACCTGATCTAGCCTTCCTGACCGAGACATGGCTAGACAAACATAGCACCCCGGACATCGCCACAGCTCTCCCTGATAATTATAAAATACTCAACCTAAACAGGGAGAAAAAGAAGGGAGGTGGAGTTGCTCTAGTGTTCAAAGACTCACTGACCTGTGGCAGGAGATAATCACTCAGGCTAGCAGCCATGAAGCAATGGCCTTTACGGTATCCATTAACACCACCGTTATACTCGGCGGTGTTATTATTTATAACCCCCCAGGCTGCACCTCCGATTTTAACACCCAGTTCCTGTCACAAGTCATGCCTATATGCCTTCAGAATAAAAACATATTGCTCATAGGAGACTTTAATATCCACTTCGAAGACAGCAACAACCCCCTCACTAGACAACTGACCGAGAATATGGAGATATTACAGCTGCATCAAAAAATCATTCAGCCAACGCATAGGGCAGGACACACCCTTGACCTGCTGTTCTCCAATATCAACGCCATCTCTATCTCCGCTATTAAACCTCTAGTGTGGACAGACCACTCACTGGTCGAGTTCGACCTGCTCCTACCTACAAAAAACCCCAGGTCTTCCAACCAAATAACTATCCATAGGAGAAGCTATGCCAACTTTAAGGTGGAAACCTTTCAGAAACATTTTATTCACCCTCCAAGTGGTGAACTAGGTACTGATGAAGCAACAGACAGACTTCAGAGCCACATAGCCTCAGCTCTGGAGCACTGCTCAAAGCTCCGTGGCAACGCCAAGCCTAGGCGTACCATGTCTGAAAACTGGTACGGGCCAGATCTGAAGGCACAAAAAAGGAAGTGCACCTTCCTCGAACGCAAGTGGAGACTAACAAAAACTCAAGAGACGAGGGCCATTTACAAAAATGAACTGACACAATACACCAAGGCTATTAGAAAGGCAAAAAAAGACTACTTTTCAAATAGGATCTTGGATAACAAAGACTCCTCGAAAGAGCTTTTTAAAATTGTGAAAGAACTTTGCAGTCCTGCTAACCTCTCGGCCAATCTTACTCCCTCTCAAACAGGCTGCGACAAATTGAATACCTTTTTCGGCGAAAAAATAGACAAGATCTATTCATCCTTCTCTAAAGCTAACTCCGACGGCCTGCTGGACCACGAGCCCTCCTCTTCCCAAAACTTCTGCACCAGCTTTGGCCCGTATTCCGAAGAGGAAGTAGGCAAAGCGATGCTCGAAATTAAATCCGGCTCCCCCCTTGACCCCTGCCCTCACCATATCTTTCGTCAACTCACTCCCTTGATCTGCCCTGCTGTCACTCAGCTACTTAATCACTCACTAGAAACTGCAGAGTTTCCATCATGCTGGAAGATCGCCACAGTCACCCCCCAATTAAAAAAAGCTGGATTAGATATCAACAACCCGGCCAACTACAGGCCGATATCCCAACTTCCCTATCTATCAAAAGTCCTAGAGAAACTGGTCAATAGACAACTAGCCAGTTTCCTCGAAGCCAACAATCTGCTGGATATCACTCAGACGGGCTTCAGGGCTAACAACAGCACAGAAACCACTCTTTTAGCAGTGCTGGATAACATCAGGATGCATGTCGATCAGGGAAAGACAGTGGCCCTGATACTGTTGGACCTCTCGGCGGCGTTCGACACCGTCCCCCACCACCTGCTTCTGGAAACCTTAGCATCCAAGGGCATACGGGAAAAAGCACTGGGCTGGCTGCGGTCTTTCCTTTCGAATAGATCGCAATCAGTGCACATGGGTAACTTCTCATCCCCAGGCCGTAACATCAAATATGGGGTCCCACAGGGGGCCTCATTAAGCCCAACTCTGTTCAACATTTTTGTTTCATCTCTGGCAGGAATAGGCAGAAAGTGGGGCATGGAAATCTGTTCCTATGCCGACGACACTCAACTTACGGTCATCCTTGATGAAAATAACAACCCTAAAGAAAGGCTCCTTAACTGTCTTACCGAGCTGGCCGACTGGATGGATCAACATTGCCTAAAACTCAATGCTGACAAATCTGAGATCCTCCTGATCGGCAGCCACACCGAGCTGTGGAACGACAGCTGGTGGCCTATAGCGCTGGGCACTCCACCAACCCCGGCGCAAACTGCAAAAAATCTCGGAATAACCATGGATACTGCACTATCCATGAAGACTCATGTAGCTGCCATCTGTGGCAAAGGCTTTGGAATCCTAAAAATGCTCAAAAGAGTCTTCCCCTGGATTCCATTGGAGTGCAGAAAGATCCTGGTCCAGTCACTCCTGATGAGTAGGCTGGACTACGGCAACTCTTTGTTCGTAGGCATGGCCGATTACCTCTTTTCCAAGCTCCAAATGGTGCAGAACGCAGCAGCCAAAGCTATATGTATGAAAAACAAATACGACTCGGCCAAGAGCTGTCTGCGCCACCTCCACTGGCTACCTATGAGGCAAAGAACGTCCTTTAAAATGATGTGCATCACTCATAGAGCACTTCACAAAACTGGTCCCCTCATCCTCAGAAATAGGATTCAGTTCTATGCGCCCACTCGGAACCTCCGCTCTCAATCTCTGGCTCGCGCAAAAACCTGCAGGGTAAAGAAAGCCAGGATGGGCGAACGCGCTTTCTCTCATATTGCAGCAGCCAAATGGAACGAACTACCCACAGCCCTCCGACTCATAGAAGACCACCTGACATTTAGGAAGCAGTTAAAATCCTTCCTCTTCCCTCTTCCTGAATGAACCCCGCTAGACTGCCATTTACTTGCACACTAGCAAATATAGCGCCGTGATATCCTACCAAGGATGATTGTTAGCGCTTTATAAGAACCTTAAATAAAAAATAAAATTGCATTTATATAGCGTTTACTACCCCTGACAAGGCGTTGAATCGCTTTTACGGCGAGTAGCACACTACTGCAGAACACATAAAGGATTAGTGGTGAATTAGTATGGTGCAAATAATAAAGTCATTTGAGTGGTGGATATGTTAGTCAGTTATTTGGATTGAGAAGGTTAGTGGAGGGATAGAGAAGGGAAAAAAAGTTTGCATTTATATAGCGCTTGCTACCCCTGATGGGATATTGAAGTGTTTCTTTGCCGAGTAGCACGCTACCCTGGAACCCATTCAGTGTTAGTGGTGAATTAGTATAGTGAAATATGAAAGTAATTTGAGTGGTGGATATGTTAGTCAGTGATTTGGATTGACAAGGATAGGGAAGGGGTAGAAGAGGTAAAAAGGTTTGCATTTATATAGCGCTTCCTACCCCTAAAGTGGTGTTGAAGTGCTTTTTCGGCAAGTAGCACACTACTCCGGAACCCATAAAGGATTATTGGTGAATTAGTATAGTGAAATATGAAATTAATTTGAGTGTTGGACATGTTTGTCTGTTACTTGTATTGAAAAAAGGATAGTGGAGGGATAGAAGGTAAGGATTTAGAATTCTTTTTTTTTGGGAGCTCATTGCAGTAGGAGGAGCTTGGGAGAAGTAAAAGAGAGGTGGAGGGGGAAAGTCAGAGGGAGGGTTTAGAAAGGCTTGTTTTGGGGGATTGGAATAGTAAAAAGAGGTATGAGATGATGCAAAGAGGGGTGGATTTGGCAAGAGTCTCCAAAGGGTTATTTTGAGGATCATAGTAGTGGTATGCGGTTTGGGATGAAAAAAAGAGTGGAGGTAATGGATATATTGATAGAGGTATAGGGTAAGAAATAGGCTAGTGCCTTGGAAAGAGTAGTAAAAAAGGTTTGAGATGAGTCAGAGAGTTGAGCTAGAGGATATATTGAGAGCAGTACAGGGTGAAAAATAGGGTAGTGCATTGGATATGCTGAAATAGAAAAAAAGTAATAAATTAGTAAAGGTAATAAATATGTAGATCCAAAAGCAGTAAAGATATAGGTCCATATTTACATAGAAGGTATATAGATGCATAAAGGAAGGAAGTATATGTAGATTAAAGATGCTTGAAATAAACTCTGGCCTTCAAGTGTTGTACTTTAAATTTGTTTTATCTATATATATTTTTTAGATCAATAGTGAAGCAATTTGTAGATAAAAAGTTATGATAAAAAGATTTACTTATTTATTCAGTCACATATACATACATACATGTTAAAACATAGAATAATGTAACTATCAGTATTATGTACATTTGTTAAGCAGAACTAATGAATATCTATGTATAATAATGTTTAAAACATAAGTATTCTACACGTTTATACAAAGCAATACACACATATAGATACATATCTATAGTACAAATAAATTCTTATATACAGATAGATATGCTGTATATTCCAATCTGTTTGCATATGGTGGTTATTTGGGGAAGAGACAATTCTTGAGTAGTTTTCTGAAGATATGGTGGTTCTCCGTAGTTCTTATATTAGGGGGTAAAGAGTTCCATAGTTTGGCTACTTGAACAGAGAATGATGTGCCACCCATTGTTTTTTTCTTGTATCTTGGGATTTTGAAGCGAGGTGCCACACAGGTTCCTTTGTTGAATGTGTTTGGTGATTTTATTCCTGAAGAAGAACAGTCCCGTTTCATGTATCACTTAATAGGTAGTGGGAAGGAAATTCACTGCTATGGGCTGGTGTGTAAATAGTCAAGCAGTGTCTGATGATTTCAACAACTGTAGACACGATGCTAGATCTCACACAGTACCAATGAGAGTGAGGATGAAGAACAGGGTGGGATGATAGCACAACAAATACAAGGGACCACCATTGAAAGGAGGTGAGTATTGGGTAAAAAAGCTGTGAGTAATGTGGTTCAGACGTTTCCATGGTTATTATGACCTGAGTTACTGGGTCCTCTGCACTGTGGACCCTCAAGCTTGGGACAAATTACCATTGTTAGCACTTAAATCCCAGGGTAGTGAGGCAGAGTAGTCTGTGGCTTGCTCGGGAGGTGTAGTGCGCTAGAAACTCAGAACCTAGCAAAATACAACACTAAGGGCCAGATGTACGTACGTTTTGGAAATCAATTTCCAAATAGCGATTGCTTACAAATCACTATTTGGTAATCATTATTTGACATGTACAAAAGGTTGTCTTTTCCTATTTGTACATCAGTCGGATTTGCATTTAGGGATTTCCTGATAGGGAATTGCAAAAATACAAATGAGTATTAGGAAATTGCAAGTAGGAACATTTTTGATGACCTCACAATGAGTAAGTGAAAAGAAAATCCCCTTTCAGTGTAGTGTTACACAGAAGAAGGCAGTGATTGGTAGGATAGTGTTTTGGAGGCAGAAAGTAATTTTGGACTGCAAAGAAGGGACACCATGTCACAGAAAGAGGGCAACACAGATCTTGCTGCCGGAAGTGTGTGAGGAGTGTGAGTCCCATAATGAGGAGCTGTTTGGAAAGAGTCCATTCAGTGTGCCTGAATCCCAGGAAAACTATAATATGGAATGACTTCCTAGAGAAGGACATCTCTGAATTGATGGTTCCACAAAACAGTTCACAGAGTCATTCTCATATCTGGGCGTTATCTTCAATCAATCGGGGCACTGGCAAGGGCTGATTAAATCAAGGTGACTCCACTTTATGAAAACAACAATGGCTCCATTAAGTTTTGCCAGAAAGCTTGGTTTTAAACATCCGAAGGAAATGATGACAATTTATAAGGCCCAAAGTAGATCTGCTGCTATGTACGAGGCTTAGCTCTGGGGAAATGGAAAGATTGATTTACCACAGCTTGAAGAAATTATTGTTCTTAGGCCTTTCCTTGCTCTCCCGAAAAGTAGCTCAACCTATGTGTGTCACTCCGAACTAGGAGCCCCCTACATACCAGATTTGTTCAGGATCCAGCCAGTGCTATTATGACACAAAATATGGTCATCTGAACATACAATTCTAAATCGAGCCATAATTGCTGATTGCCAAAAATGTTCACATGCCCTTAATATCCCGTGGCTCAAATATGTGTACAACTTTCTGACAGACCTCGGCCATCCGGAATATTTCAATTTCCCCGATAGTCTGGCCAATGTTCAAAGGAAAGCCTTGAAACTAATATGCATCTCATTATTGGAGGAAATCAGATTAGCTTCTGAAATCTGCAATCCCACTGTGTTGAGGAATCAAATGATCTTGACTAGTTTTTATATGCAACCATATTTAGCCAATGTGTATAATCTGTGCTACAGGTTTGTGTTAACCTGTTTTCAGTTGGATATTTTCCACAGTTTAATTAGTTTTCCTACTGACTTTGGGAAATGCACGTGTGATGACATCTCGCCAGAGAAGACCATGCATACCATGCTTTTCTGTAAACAGTTTTCAGGGTTGAGACACAAACTCATTAAACCCTTGTTATTACAGCTGGATTTTACACATGCCACTCGGTATTTATTTGTCTGCAAAAGCTACAGAATATTTTTATTTGTGCAGTAATGTCACGGTTTTTGCTGGCCGTGATTAACTGCCGGAAGCAGTTGTAAATAGTCATTAAGGGATTATGCAGTGATGACAGTCTTTTTAATATTCTTTTTAATATTCTTGTTTTTATATAGAATAACTTTTTGTACTTTGTCTTAAACTCGTGCTTTGGCTATTTTAAACTATTGTCATGGATGTGTTTTTGTAGCTTTTGTGATTCACTTTGTGATTTTGAATAAAGCTTATTTTGATTGCTTGACATCTCTGAAATGCGCAAAAATGGTTTCACTTAAGATTGCAAATCAAAGAAAAGACTGCAACTCGCTTGGCAGAGGCATGTGGGTTAGATGACGAACCCTCTCAGCAGGCACCACCAACACCCATGAAGCTCGCATTGAGGGAACATTTCAGCCTGTGAGCATGGGTGCTTCAATCCACAATGGACAACTCAAGGAAACATTATAAAGTGCGCATGTCATTTCCTAGTTTTGCAAGCATGTTATCTTACTAATTTAATCTTACTGTTCAACCACACCTGAAGCATATTTTTAGTGCTCCAAAGGTCCTCTCTATAATAGAGCATGTGGTTTTATGAGCATTGTTGTACCTTTGCTCACTCCTTGTACTTGGGTTCAAATATGGTGTTAAGATCCAAGACTGTAATGCATATGCACTTTCTCCTACAAAGGCTTAGCAACCAGAAGGTCTTCCTCAAAGTCACCCCAAGATAACCTAATATATATCCCACTGTGGCGGAACATATAGGAATCATGTGTGTCGCCTGGAAAATGGGCAACAAGGTCTGTAATTATGCAGGAGGCATCACACACAGTCTGCATATTAAGGGAGTGACTATATTTGTGCTTTCTATAGATAAATTAATGTGCAGATGGTGGACAGATGGCAATATGTGTACTGTCAACACATCCAAAGACATATTGAAAATGTTCCGTAGGATAAAATAACAGTTTGGTATGTTGTAAGTCCTACTGAGATGCCGGAAAAAAATATATAACCAATCATTTTGGACAACATAATATCAAGAAACCTATGGAGGCAGACGCAACAGTGCACTTTGGGGCACTCCCCCTGCTACTGTTAGTACTCCCTGGTCATTTCCAGACGCTAACAGGTGTGGGCAACACAGTATCTTCACATGCAGTGGAAAAGCGTTGCTTCTGACTGAGGGTCTGTAGCTATGGATGTAAATCAGCTATTAAATCCAAAATAACATGACTACTGAGGCTGTATTTCTCAAATATCTAATTCCTCCATTTGATCAAAAAGGGCTACCCTAACCCTAAAAATCATCTTCTGTCTCCTGCTCTGCAAACCAGCCAAAATCCGTATCCACCGCGCCAGAACATACAATGCCATCACTGTGAATGGGCCGGATGCATTTCCCGCGGGAAACATCCTTTACAACGCAACTTTTAGCACGCAGTGTTTTTACATCGCAACTTTTACAACGCAAACCATTACAACGCATTGCACTGGGGGGCGCTCTAGGATAGGGAATAGATTTCATTTACTACCCAACACCTTCCCTACTATCCATGGGGACTGGAGTTGGAATAGTAAATTAAACTATTCACTATCCAGCACCCCTCAACACTATGCGTTGTAAAACTTGCGATGTAAAAGCATGCATGGTAAAAGCATGCGTTGTGATGTCATACATCCATTTCCAGCCACTTTAAATAGGTTGCACCTGAGTAACACCTGTTTTGAATTGGCAGTAACTGCATTTCAAAAAAATTGCATTTTACAGCAAGTCACATTTAGGAAATGCTTTATACATACTGTAAGGAAACACAAGCATAACAATTCCAAACTGAAGGGATCACACCTTGGACCGATCTAATTGCCTTTCCAACACACAGAAAGGGCTTGTGCATTCATAGTAGTGCTTCAGACAATTTCCAAATGCAAAAACCATTCGGACATCTGACCCCTAAGACTGGACATCGATGTCCAGTCTGTACTTTCAACTAACTACTATGCATAAAATGACAAATATATGCAAAATTACAGAGGTGAACAAAAGTTTGGAACCCTACTAAGGGGCATCACAAGACAACCATATACAAATCACCCATTCCTTAATTATTTGTGAAAGAGTGTAACTACCCTATAAACCTTGTGTTTTTCTGTTATTTGGAAGGTTTCATTTCATAATCTATATTATTGCATGCTTAACATGGAAAATAAGGAGTTATTTTAAAATGGCCCATTGCCATGACGTAAACACATCGCAAAAAATATAGGCCTACAGGCTTTGCCATGCTTTTCACTCTCAGTCATAAAAGGCCTCCCAACATTGACAATAACCTTTCATAAGCATTGAAACATGCATACAGAATATTAATATGATCATAAAGCCTATACCTAGACGGTCCAACATGAAAATATAGCCTGTTTGGCCAGAAGTAAAACAAGAACTGTGCTGACATGAGGGTTTTCAGTGGAAAGCCCTCATAAGCATTAGTTAGACTCGATAATGTTTGTACAGGACACTGCAAGATTCATGGGGGCAGATTTACAATAACTGGCGCATCCCCAGCGATGCGCCAGTTATTATGCGCCACAGCTCCGCCACCCATGGTGCGCCGCATTTACAATGCGGCACACCATGGGGCAAAAACGGCACAGATGCGTGACGCATCTGTGCCGTAAAGGTGACGCATTGCTGGAGTTGCGTCGCAAGCGCGACGCAGCTCCAGCAAGGCTCGGAGGTGCCCTATCTGTCCAATGCTGCGTCAAGCCTTACGCCTGCTTCAAGCAGGCGCAGGGTTTTGACGCAGCATTGGCCTAAAAGTGCCTGCGTGAAATCTTGTAGATTTCACTCAGCCACTTTTGCTAGGCGCACCTGCCCCGGAAGGCCCACATGTGGCGCAGGGCTTTACAACGTGACGCATCTGCCTAGATGCGTCACGTTGTAAATAGGTCGCAGGGATGTGCCACGTTTACGCCGCCGTTGAGTGACGCAAACGTGGCGCAAGTCCAACATAAATCTGGTCCGTCGTGTTCCTGCTTGCAGCAAGGGGTGACCTCTCCTTATTAATGTGGCCACCTTTGCATTTCTCTTTATTCTTTCTTGTGCCCCCAAAGAGTACAGCTGTCCCATGGGCTTCTGGTTGTCCCTGTGTAGGCACCGGACACACTTCTTCCCATGCAGCCCCTCCGAATGGGTCTGCGCCGCAGGTTTCTGGATGTGCGCTGTTGTGTCGACTCCGCCACCACCACTCTGCCAGGCAGTGGGTCCCACTGATGCCACTCTCCAGACCGCCTGCTCTTCTTCTCCTTGGATGTGGGGAGTGTAGAGGCAGGCACACATCACCAGTACCGGACTGGCCGAAGCAGGCATCGGTCATTCCCCGGGAGGATGGATGGGTGGGGCCAGTTTTTACAGAGGTGGGGGCAGGTTTTGTTACTGTGGACTGGTTTTCCAGTGGTGCTGCAATATAAGCCTTCAGTAACAAAAGCAGTAGTGCCTAAACATGTAATCCTCCTTCCCCCGACTGCTGGTCCGGTAAAATTGCCAAGGCTGCTTTGGGTTCCCAGTTTGGCCCTGAACATCACGGTCAGAACCCCAGTCTACTATGGGCCTTTCTCACCCAAGTTTTCTCAACCCCTCATAGCCTTTGGCATCACTGTTTCATCCTCCTGAACACTTTTGATTTGGTGCAAGGCGCGGGAATGGTCACCTGCCCAGCCCCGGTGATCTCCCTAACCGAGAGCTCCTCAGGAAGCTCGTGCCACCAGGCATGAAAAGAGTCTGGGAGTACAAGCCAGGAGCTGAATCACCCTAAAGATCCTGCAGAGAGCTTTCACCCAGGTGGCTGCTTCACTCTCCTTGCCTTTTCAGGGGTTCAAGAAGGATTGTGGAGAGTTCTGTGATTGTTGAGGCCCCCAACAATGTAGATATGTCAGATTTCCCCCATCTTTAACCCTGAAGGAATATACCCACTATGAAGCATTCTGGGAAAATCCAAAAAATAGACCCTGCCATATCTTGTGCTTGTCTGACTCACAGTTAGAACCCACATCCCTTACAATAGTGAAGCTCCAAGAAATTCCACGCAGGGAAATAAAAAATGGTTAGCAAACCACCCACTGCGACTGAAGGAGTTCATCACAAGTACTCACAGCCCTCGAAGTAGCTACTCACAAGTACTCAGTGTCATTGAAGCGGCTCATCACAAGCCCCATTCTGTCATTGAAGCAGTTCATCACAAGTACTCACTGTCATTGAAGTGGTTTATCACAAGTACCAACAGTTTTTTCTTTTTTTAATATGTTTATTAAGTTTTTCGTAAAGCAAAGAAAACAAAACAGGGCAATGAAAGGTAGACATTGACGTGGTCCAAGTAATATCATCCACATTCAGCAGTGCAGAAATCATACATCGTAGTAGCAGAAAATAAGAGAGAGGGATAAACCTTCAGCTCAACTGTCACACATGTGGTCCCGCCCACAGAACTATGGATAATCCCACTTCTGCCACATCATAACCAAGAGGCATAAGGTGCGTGCAAAAATGTAACGGTAAGTAACAAGAATGAGGGTCTCTTTATGTCATAGGGTCTTGAGTGTCTTGGGCAGCCATAACCGAAGGTAGAGGGTTGTCCCGGTCAGGGGTCATCGAGACGGGTATCCTGCTCATGTATAGGGACCCAAAGTCTTTGGGTCTGTTGCGGGGTAGTAGTAACTCCCTATAGTTTTCCATTTGAGTGCAGCAGTACAGCATGTCTCTGGACCATTGCGCTAATGTAGGAGTCAGTCCGCGAGCCAGCAGAGCGCCACGCGACTCTTCGCTAGGAGGAATGCCATGTCCACAAGCTGTCTATGTGCCTTAGGGAGTGATTTGGAATAACCCAGCTGCGCTAGGAACGGATCAGGAGTTAACGCCATATCCATAACGCGATTAATATCAGCAAAGACATCTCCCCATAAGCGAGCAACCCCCGGGCAGACGCTGGCCAAGTGAAAGAAGTCAGCAACTAGCTCTCCGCAACTTTCGCACTGAGAGCCTTCGCGTAGGCCATAACGATATAATCGTTCCGGCGTGGAATAAACCCTATTATGGAATTTAAGTGAACTAACCTATGGCGTCCGTTCAGCGAGATATGCTTGTTGCTTAAGCAGCAGTAAAGCCATTTGTCATCTGTCAGTTCCACCTGTAAGTCTCGTTGACACACGAGGCGCGGTTTGGTATATTTGCCGTCCCTAGAAGACAGCGCAGTATGATATATTCTGGATACCAATTTAGCGGGCGACTTTGCCTTAATAACTACTGTCAGCACCGGGATCTCCGGGGGTTCCACCATATCATCCTCGAGCAGCTCTCTGAGAGCGTGTCTGAACTGAAATTGCGCAAGGAGCGGCTGTACATCTTCCCCCTCCGCAACATCCTCCCAGGAGCGGGCAATGCTGTCTGTGAAGAGATCTCCTATAGTGTGTAGGTTTAGCGTCTGCAATGCAAGTATAACTCCCCTGTCAGTGCACGGAGCGAGCTAGTGGCACCAGTCTAGATGGGCCATTGGAGCAAACAATATATTACCGGCTTGCGCATCCAGAAGGTAATGCCAGGCATGTGTGACCGAGTTTAGAGTCCAATATGCCAGTGCGTCTGTCACGGGGTGAGAACAGCAGAGTCGGAAGGGGCTTGGGATCTGCAACTATGGTCTCAATCTGTATGTGAGGTATGTGAGGGGGTCCATGCATCCAATGATATGTATTTGACCATTGAGAAGCTCTATAGTATAGTTCCAGGTCGGGAGTACCAAGTACCCCAATCTTGTATGGCAACGTCAATATCTTCCAGGCTACGCGTGGCTGTTTGCCCGCCCTGACCAGCCGAACCATTACTGAGTGCAGAAGCTGGAAGAATGTTTTGGACAGGACCATGGGGATGTTCGTAAAGAGGAAAAGGAGGCGTGGTAAGACAATCATTTTCATTAATGATACCCTGCTCATCAATGATAGCGGGAGGCTGACCCACCTATCGTCCAGCTTGGAGATAGCCACTCCGTAATTCTCTCTAAGAACAGCCTCTAAGTCGGTATGTAGTTGGATGCCTAAGTATCGCACCGCCTCTGTGGTCCTCAGCAAGGGATATTCCGGCTCAAACCGCACCATGGCTGGAGTGAAGGGGAACATGATGGACTTGTTCCAATTGACGTTGACACTAGAAAGGGAGCCGAAGAGGACCGGAGAGAGATTGACCTCAGGTTCTTGGACATATACAATGGTGTCATCCACATATGTGGAGACAATTAAGGGATAGTTTGAAAATCGGATACCCCTCTGCCCATGGTATTGCCGTAAGGTGCAGGCTGGAGGTTCTGCTGTTAGGGCATACAGTATTGGAGACAGGGGGCAACCCTGTCTCATGCCTCTTCAAACCCGTTTGGGGTCAGTAACCAGAGACCCAATCCGTTTGTGCGCCGTAGGGGAAGAGTACTGTGTCGCGAGAAGTTGCAAGAAGATTGCCCTCACTCCCATTCGACTAAGGACCTGTCTCATGAAAGGCCATTCGACAGAGTCGAAGGCCTTTTCCATGTCTAAGAAGACCGCGACTGCAGGGACCTCTGGGCGGGTATGTTGTAGAGCTGAGAAAACTGTACGTAGATTATAGGTTAAGTTCAGACTAGGCACAAAGCCAGCCTGCTCCGGTGCCACCAGGGTGGTGACAAGCAGACTGAGACGATTGGCTAGCAGTTTCGCGAAGATTTTTGCATCCACGCTCATGAGAGACAAAGGCCTATACGAGGCACACTCTTCCGGAGGTTTCCCAGGTTCGAGTATGGCCACAAGAATCGCTTCTTACATAGTCAGAGGCATTGTTCCTGAGGCGCAAATATCCTCAAACAGTGTGAGTAAGTGTGGGAGTAGAAGATCGTGAAACCCCTTATAAAAGGCAACAGTGATGCTGTCACTCCAAAGGCGCGCTCCCCACCCTCATTTCCGAGAGAGCCAAGACCACTTCCTCCAGCTCAATGGGACGCATCAAGAACTTACGATGCACGTCAGACAACCACGGGAGTTCAATGTTAGTCAGGTAGTCTAGTATGCGCTCATCTGGACCGCAGCCGCGGGAGGAGTAAAGGTCTGCATAATACCTTCAGAACTGCTCTGCTACCTGGGCCTCCGTGAGCGGGGGATCTCCCGGTGGTGGTTTAATGTCTGGTATTTTAGCTCTGTCCCTCTGTCCCTACGTTGTTTAAGGATCTGTGCGAGAACCGCCCCATGTCGTTCGCCCTCGCCATAGATATGGGCGATGGCATATTTCCCAAGGTGTTTTATTTCTGCGTCTGCCTCCTCATGATATTTCCTGAGTGTCTGCGTGAGCTCCAGAGTAATTTCTTTGCTTTGGTCCGCCACGCGAGAGGACTCAAGGTCCTTCAATTTGCGCTCTAGAGTCTCCAGCCTGCTGGGCATCGACTTAAGGACCCCACATGTTTAGAAATAGTTACCCCTTTGATGGATACTTTAAAGGCCTCCCAGATCATTTTAAAAGAGCCCACAGAACCTATATTTGTCTCGAAAAACGTCTCAATGGACACAGCAAGTTCCTCCTTAAACACAGCGTCGAGGAGGGAATATGGCGGGAAGCGCCATAAGAATGGGGGGATCTGTTTCTTAGGGGAAGCAGCTGTCAGTAGTAGTGGCGAATGGTCAGAGTAGGTGCGAGAAAGGACCATGCATGCATGGATATGTGGGAGTAGGTGCCGTGACGCGAACCAGTAGTCTATTCTCGTGTGAATATTATGATGTGCTGAGTACTGCATATAGCCACCCTGCTGTGTGTGTCTGTGACGCCAGACATCACACATGTCCAACCTCATCAGGGACGTCTCCACCACTCTGGCTGAGGCTGAGGCTGAGGGACGTCGGTCTGGGCCATCAGACCTATCCAGAGCCGGGTGTCTGGTAAAGTTAAAATCCCCTCCCCACAAAATACGGTCCTACCCTCTCCGTCCACTTCCAAGGGTGTGAGTTGTACCTGTGTCTTCGAATTTACCCATGTCAAGACCCCCTAGCGTGTGAAGTAAAGCCCACCGCATGTATGTTTCCCAGCAGTCATTTAGTACATAAAATGGGGCTGTCTGGTCAGAGGTGTGTCTCTTGTAAGAGGGCTATGTCAACGTTCTGTCTGTAAAGGTAGCTTAGTATTTTACGGACCTTACGGTGGTCATTAAGACCACGCACGTTCCAAGTAAGCAGGACCAGGGTGTCATGTGCGATATCAGGAGCAACCGTCAGTGTGTCTGCCATAAAAAGTGGATGTAGCTCAAAGGTAGCAAAGATATTCTCCCCAGGACCATGTCATGCCGCGTCTGTACAGCATGAGTTAACACAACAAGGAATACGTCCAAAAACAGTCCCAACCTGTGCTCACCTTCGTGTCCGACCAGACTCGTGAGGGCCAATACTTTTTAACTGCAATCCCATAATCATGCAAAAATAGGAGCCATCAGCGGGAGTGAGCATTGTAACTTTTCACGATTCAATCCTCCCCAACCCCTCCCACGCCTGCCCAACACCAACTTGGCCACAGTACCATCCCACCCACCCAAAAGAAAACCCGTCCAGTCCCAAACAACAAAACACATCCCAGGTGTGATTCATGCAGGGGTGGATGTAGCTCGCACCACTAGAAGGGTGTGTAACCACCAAGGTTCCGGCTCCTCAACTCGCCAGGCAGAAATACTCACAGCTGTGAGATAGTAGAGTAAAGCATAGCTCAGCAGATCCCCAGGAGACACGGATATATCAGGGATCCCTTCCCCAAACCAACCTGGTAATAGCCCATACTGGTCAACCCTGCCCATCTTCCCCTCCAGGTGAGGTTAAAGCTAGGTAGTGTATAAAGGTCACAAAAATGTATTCGCCTCCTTCCGAGGAAGCAGACCCCTGCCCTCTCCCGCAATGCAAATAAGGCTATCAGGATCACCAAGGAGCGCCACAGAAGTGCCCAGCCACACCGGGCCTGCAAGTTGCAACCCAATCACAGCGCCATCAAAATAACAGAGCCCCCACCCCCCTAGGAACAGCAGGCTATACTCAATAGTTCGAGACTTCACAACAGAGTCAAACCTGCTCATCCATGTGACCTCCCGACGCTTCATCCAAGAGATGTTGTTCAGGTGAGGCCGTTTCTCCTTCATCCAGTCTTTCAACACTTTTTGTAAGGCCTTCGTATCCGTGAAAATATGCAAGCGCCCCTGCTGGTTAACTCTCAATTTCGCGGGGTATAATATGGCATAGTCCGCTCCAAGTTCTCAGAGTTGTCTTTCGTAGGGGCAAACAAGCAACGCGCCTCCTGAACTTTGACTGTAAAGTCTGGGAACAGTGAAATCGTTGACCCCTCAAATCTCAATGGCTGTTTTTCGCGGGCTAGCTTAAGGGCAACATCCGGGTCCCTGTAGTTTGGCAGTTTAGCTATGATCGATCTGGGGGGTGCACCCGGCGCTGGTCTCGGGCCCAGAGAGGTGTGCACCCTTTCCACCACAAACATATTTGAAAAAGAGGAGTCGCTCAGTAGTGTCTTTAGAAGCTTTTCTGTGAAGAGTTCCATGTTCCCCGTTGATGTAGATTTTGGCAGGCCCGTGATGCGAAGATTACAGTGTGGGGAATGGGCCTCCAGATCCTCTGTTTTATCCTGTAAGACTTGGAGCAATCTACCCAGCTGTTTATGTTCAGTGATGAGAACAGTTTGCGCCTCCTCAGCCTCCGTCAACCTATGCTCCGACATGTCAATGCGTTCCGCATGCTTGTCCAATCTTTCGGCCATGCGGTTCATTCGATAGGTTAGGGAATCCATTTTGGTGCCTAGGGAGGATATTCCGCCTTGGAGGTTCTTTTCCATTTCCAACAATAGGCCGCGAATGTCTTGGCGTTGGTCATCTATGACCTGTTCCTGTTCTCCGACGCCATCCTCTGCAGCGGGCTCGCCAGACTTGTTCCGTTTCGGGTCGAAAGACAGTTTGGATTGTGTTCTATCCACTCGCCCCATATTGGCATTGCGTAAGAGTTGTCCCTCATGTAGATGTCGAGTCAGGCGTTGGGGTTGCAGTGGGGTGCACAGCGCAGCCCAGCCACAGCTCCCACAGGGAGAACCGCAAGTACATCCGGCCCAGCCCAGGGCCTGTCGCAGCCACAGAGCGATGGAGCAACCACTTGGCGAGTCAGCGCAAAATGGTGGCGCCTCCGGGCCCCTCAGTATGCACTCAACTGGTGGGGCCTCCGCACTGGCGACCGCACCGTTCTTTCCCAGCAGAATTCAGCTTTTAGTCCA
Source organism: Lissotriton vulgaris (assembly GCF_964263255.1). Classification (NCBI taxonomy): domain Eukaryota; kingdom Metazoa; phylum Chordata; class Amphibia; order Caudata; family Salamandridae; genus Lissotriton; species Lissotriton vulgaris. Next base: position 100,349,193 of record NC_141689.1, on the reverse strand, counting down.
TGAGGAGAATGGGGGAATCCACCCACAGTGTCTTGTGTATACACCCGAGGAGGCTTCAAGAGGCCGTCATCTCTCACCAGCCCATCAACATTACTTGAGAGTGGTCCGCTCCCCGCATGGGTGACCACTGTCCCCCCCTCCAACAGCGCAGGAGCCTAAACCTCCGTCAACACCGACCACTCCTCATCTGGTCGGCCCATGGCCGGCCCACCGCAGTGCACAGAAGTCCAGAGGCGGAGCAACAGGGCAGCGCACCCCTCCTAAAGCGTGCTCCAAGCAGTCAGAGCAAGGTGCTCATGTAGACAGGGCCCCGGACAGCAGGCAGTCCATGGCTGAGGGCCCACAGGGATCAGCCGGTCCAGTAGAGAAGGAGGTGTCACACCGGTTGACGCACAGTGGCCTTAGGTAGCAGGGCCCCCACCAGCGGGCACCAACATCCCCCAGGAGACACTCACCCGTGCAGGCTCAGAGGGGGTCCACAGCAATCCAGGGGAATCAGCCCGCACACTCCCCAGAGCACCAGGCCTCACGGTGACTCCAGGCCAAGCTGCCCCGCACCGCAAGCAGTCGGTCCCACCACCAAATCCAGCCGGGGAGGATAAGGGCATGGCAGCGTCATGCAGGCCCCACCCCGTAGGGCCAGTCTCTGACAGTGGGTTGCGAGAGACCAGCAGTCCAGGTGGGGGGGGGAGGGGTGGGAGCGCTCCACTCATCTGTCCGCTCCCAAAAAGAATCTCAGCAGAGGTCCCTCGTCGGGTTCAAAATGCTCCGAAGCATTCAACCCAGCCAGCACTCAGGGGATCCGTAGGCATCAAAGAATGCACCGACCGCGCTCATCTCCAAGCGCCGGTCTCACAGCTTCAGCAGGGCTGCTCCTTAGCTCCCCAGGCTGCTGGCTCCGCCTCCGGCAGTCGCGGCCCAGCGATCACAAGCAGGGGCAGCCAGCCCCCTCACCAGCGTCAAGGCAGGATCACAACCCAGCGGCGGTCGCAGCAGGGTCCCCGCGGGGGCCAGTCGTCACCCCCTTGGCCGAGGGGGAAGAAGGAGGCCCTCAGGTCGCAGCAGGCCAGCGACCAGGGCCGAGCCCGCTCTAGCTCCGAGAAGGTCGTATCTTTGCCTAGGAAGCAAGTAGGCGAGCCGCTCCTCATGCGATCTGCTCTCCGAAGCCTCCGGGGATCATGAGGCACCGCGTAGCGGGGAAAGAAGAGGCACTGCTGCAGGATATTTTAATGGATAGTTGGCGGTCTATCGGAGCTCTCGGCTCAAGCGGCCATCTTGGTTGCGAGCTAGCTCCGCCCCCCCCACAAGCACTAATTGTTATTGAAGGAAGACGTCGCAAATACTCTCTAACTCAAGCGGTTCATCACAAGTACTCAGCTACAATAAAGTGGTTCATCACAAATGCTCACTATCATTGAAACGGTTCATCACAAGTACTCACCGTCAATAAAGTGGTTCACAAGTACTCATTGCCATTAATGGGGTCCATCGGTAGTACTCACTGTCTTTAAGAGGTTCATCACAAGTAATTTCTGTAATTGAAGCAGTTCATCACAAGTACTCGCGGTCATTGTAACCGTTTATCACAAGTACTCACTCTCATTTAAGGAGTTCATCACAAATACTCTCTGTAACTCAAGCGGTTCATCTCAAGTACTCACTGTCATTAAAGGGGTTCAATACAAGTACTCAGCGACAATAAAGTGGTTCATCAGAAATGCTCACTGTCATTGAAGCGGTTTATCACAATTACTCAGCGACAATAAAGTGATTCATCAGAAATGCTCACTGTCGTTGAAGCAGTTCACCACAAGTACTCACCGTCAATAAAGTGGTTCATCACAAGTACTCATTGCCATTGATGGGGTCCATCGGTAGCACTCACTGTCTTTAGGAGGTTCATCACAAGTAATTTCTGTAATTGAAGCAGTTCATCACAAGTACTCGCTGTCATTGTAGCGGTTTATCACACGTACTGTTATTGAAGAAGGTCATCACAAGTACTATTATTGAAGCGGTTTATCACAAGTACTCACTCTCATTGAAGGAGTTCATCACAAATACTCTCTGTAACTCAAGTGGTTCATCTCATGACAAGTACTCACTGTCATTAAAGGGGTTCAATGGGGGGCGTGGCCAAGAGGCAGATGGGAACAGACGCGTGAGCACGGAGCTCCGTGCCGACCCCAACCCTGATCCTGCATAGGGGTTGTGCAGGAAGCCCCCCAATGACTTCTGGAGAGTGGTGAAGGTGCCTGAAAGTTCCGGCACTGAATATTTGGCAGCCACAGGACGCTGCGGTGGGGAGATCGGCGGTGGGCTGTCCGAGCAGTGGGACGCACCCAAGATGGCGGCGTGAGGGCTCCGGGCTATGGCTAGCTGTGGGAGCTGTGTGGCCAGTAGAGCTTCACGGGGAGCCTGACACTGCAGGACTAGCCTAGCGCTGACAAGGATCGTGCATGGTGGCAGGAGTGAGGAGAAGGTAAGGCGCGGAGGACCCGGGGCTCCTTGGGAGGGAGGGTTGAGGGGGGGTGAGCAGACACCAGACCAAATTGAGAGTGTGTAAAAGGCCGCTTTTATTGAAACAGGTGCATATTTACAACAATACAAACCTGGCAACCGCCTCACAAAACTAGTCCTCACTAAATAAGATGTTACCTTACAACCCCAAACGTCAGGCCCGCCCCTAACACGTCACAAACCCCGCCCCCACCCAGCACAACATGATTACAATTCAAACAATACCAAAACCTGATAATCATTTAAATATCATCCCAACCCACCGCAAAACATCACATTGCAAAATTTACCCACCAACAACTTACATTGCCCAAAACCTTGAAACCACCCCACGAAACAACTATTTAAACTTTCCCAGCCATAGCCCAACTTTATCAAAAACCCAACAACCTTCATGTCCCAGCTGACCAAGAACGCCCAATTTCCGCACAGCACCTGTTCCAAGCGACAATGAACAACATGTTGAGTTACCCCATATCCACCTGTTCCGACAAAAAGACCGTAAAATAATGGAGATAAAAATTAAATAACAGAAATAAATAAATAAAAAAAACCCGGGGAAAATAAGAGAAAGGGCCAACCGAGAATAGGGAGGGAGGGAGGGAAAATTTTCAAATTCCTATGAAGTCCCGGCCACCAGGTCATTCAACCTAAAATGGTGGCCGGGAGGCGGGGCCAGGGGAATATATAGCTGGGCTCCCTCAGTAGGAACCAAGGGAGCCCAAAACCAGCCCAAAACCAGCCCAAGGCTGGCGCTCTGTCGCGACCCCCCCCCCACTAGCCCCTCCCAATCAGCCCGGGGGTGGGGACCTCCCTACGGTCGGCTGCCCCCCCCAAGCCCCCCTTGGGAGGGAGGGGTGAGGGGGGGTGAGCAGACACCAGACCAAATTGAGAGTGTGTAAAAGGCCGCTTTTATTGAAACAGGTGCATATTTACAACAATACAAACCTGGCAACCGCCTCACAAAACTAGTCCTCACTAAATAAGATGTTACCTTACAACCCCAAACGTCAGGCCCGCCCCTAACACGTCACAAACCCCGCCCCCACCCAGCACAACATGATTACAATTCAAACAATACCAAAACCTGATAATCATTTAAATATCATCCCAACCCACCGCAAAACATCACATTGCAAAATTTACCAACCAACAACTTACATTGCCCAAAACCTTGTAACCACCCCACGAAACAACTATTTAAACTTTCCCAGCCATAGCCCAACTTTATCAAAAACCCAACAACCTTCATGTCCCAGCTGACCAAGAACGCCCAATTTCCGCCACCCAGAAAAGAGGGGGAAAGGAATTACCCTCCTCTCTTTCTGCCCCCCAAAACCGACCAACCAAGGAACCAGAACCTCAACCCAGGAAATTTTGAATCTTCAAACACCTGGAGAGCACCTCTCGCAATTCCAATAGATATAAATCCATCCCTATACGAGATAAGTGAACACCATCGCCGCGAAAGAATTCCACATTGTCATACCGGATGTCCTTATGGGACACCCGCCCAAAACCCAGATCTCTACAAAAACGGGAAACCTCCAGATTCAACTTCCGTTGCGCCTTATCAACCGCCCTAGGTTTGATCGCACCCCTCCAGGTTCTTCTAGGGACCAATTCTGTCCACAAAACATGGCAACCCGCCCACTGTTGACGAATAAGCGAAAGATCCTTCTTCATTGCTCTCAACAAGACCACTCCCTTCACCCCACAAAGGTCATTCTCCCCAAGGTGCAAGAGCAACACGTCAGGACAAACACCTCCCACCAACCAAGAATTCAAGGCCAGGATAAGCTCCCTCCAGATCATACCTCCCTTCCCCTTCCATACAACATTAAAAAGACGAGAATTAAAACCAAGAGTGGGACCAAAATAGCTTCTGATAGCTTGATCTTCCGCGCGCCTAATGAAGGAATGTCCCACTATCCAGATCGTCATGACAGTAGAACGGGGGCCGGCCACTGAACCTGAAAAAGAAAAGCAGCATCAAACTCAAGAAAAATTATCATCCGCAGGCGCCACAACAGGATCAGTACGCACATAGCGCCTAAAACAGTTGGAGGACCAACGCCCCAAAGACATAATGTCTTGCTGCGACCAACCCCTGTTATGAGCTTCTGTTGCTGCCCCAATCCTGAAGGAATGCGTACCATACTGTGTCTCATCCAAGCCCATGAATCGCAGCGCTTTACGCAAAACCATGCGCAGTTGGTACTCAGTCACCCTGGAACCATCCATATGTCGGAAAACAGGGCCCTCTAAGGCGGCCCCCGAACAGTCCCTCAAACGCCTAGCCCACCTCAAAGGACACGTCTCAGAAGGAGAAGAAGCTTCCAGCCAAATGCCCCTCCCTTTGCTGTGTTGATCAGTTTTTGCCCGAGCCAACCAGACGTGCAACCCCGTCTCCAAAAATCGAACATTCTCCCACCCCACCCCAAGAGTAACTTTCGACCCCAGTAACTCAGAAACTCTGAAAGCCCCAAAAAACATCCAAACCATAAGAGTAGAAAACAGACAAACCTCAAACTCATTCAAACAAACTGAGGGCAAAACCTGCAAAACTCGGGCTAACGTCTGCCAAGACAACGGTCGGCGAACCATATGATCCCTACCCCTCTCCCTAGACCAACCTTCCAGCATGCGCTTACCCACCTCCCCTGCCGAAGGAGAATAGCCCCACAGTAATTTGCCCATGAATGCAATACCAGCCAATTTACCAGCAATCGTCACACGTGTCAGCCCCCTGTCTATCAAGTGAAGAATGAACTGTACCACATCTTCAGATCGTCTCCAGCCCGGAGCGCGCCAGTCGGCCCCAGATTCTAAAAACTCTTTCCAGGCCAATTCATACGCTGTCCTAGTGGAAACTGCAAGCGAACCTACCACCAACTGCAAAACCCTGTCTCGCCTACAGTCCACAGATGTTCTGGCATGCGGGTCGGCGTCCTGTCCGCCTCCGAGGCTAGCCCATGGAATCTCTCCCACTGTGAACGAGACAAAGCATCCGCAATGTCATTGTCCACTCCAGGAATGTGTAAGGCCTTAAAACTGATGTCATACGTCAAGCACCCCAACACAAAGACTCGCAAGAGCTTCAAGATGTGAGCATCCCTGGCCGACTGCAGATTGATAATGTCCACTACAGCCTTATTATCAATTCGAAACAGCACTTTCTTGTGAGCAAGCTCCTGACCCCACAGAGTCAACGCCACCACCACAGGGAAAAGCTCAAGGAAGGCAATACTCCTGCCTCCGTTCTTCCACGCAGCAGGCCACTGTTCAGCACACCATCTGCCCTGCCAGTAAAGACCGAAACCATCACTGCCTGCAGCATCTGAAAAAATTTGGACGTCCCAAATCCAATTCTCTTCTCTGTACAAAGGAATGCCATTGAAAGAGTGTAAAAAGGCTACCCACATCCTCAGATCCTCCTTAACACCGGCTGACAAGCGGACGTGATGGTGAGGTAAAAACTGACCAGACAGAGCTCTACCCAAACGCCTGCAAAAAGTTCGACCTGCCCTGACCACCCTACAAGCAAAATTAAGATGGCCCAGCAGCACCTGAACTTCCTTCACTGTCACCTTTGCCTTGTTCAACATCACATGTAAGAGGTCCAACATTTTTGCTTTTTTATCCACCGGTAAGCGTGCCTCCATAACAGTAGAGTCAATTTCGATCCCCAAAAAAGACATGGTCGCGCAGGGGCCCATTGTCTTTTCGGGTGCCAAGGGCACACCTAAGAATTCCATCAGAGTTTGAAATGTTCGCAAAGCATTCTGGCAAGCTGAGGAATTGGGAGCGCCCACAAAAAAGAAATCATCCAGGTAGTGGGTCACAAGCTGGTGTCCTGACGTGTCCGTGAAAAACCATTGGAGAAATGTGCTAAAGGTCTCAAACAGCGCACAGGATATGGAACAACCCATTGGAAGAGCCTTATCAACATACCACTTTCCTTGAAATTGAATTCCCAAAAGATCCCAATCCTCAGGATGTACAGGCAATAAACGAAAAGCAGATTTGATGTCACACTTTGCCATTGCCGCACCAGTGCCGGCAGATACAACCAGGGCCATGGCCACATCCACTGAAGAATAAGACACGGAAGCGGCCTCACCATCAATGAAATCGTTAACTGATGAGCCCTCCGGCCATGACAAATGTTGAATCAAACGAAATTGCCCAGGCTCTTTTTTAGGTACCACACCAATTGGGGAGACAATAAGATTTTCCAAAGGCCAATCATCAAAAGGACCCGCCATCCTCCCTTCACGCACTTCCTTATCCAACTTGTCTTGTACCACCTCTGGATGTTCACTGGCTGACAAAAGATTCTTTGACCACCGCCGCAACCGTGGCCCTGTGTAACCAAGACGAAAACCCTCCTGAAAACCAACCAACAATAACTGAGCAGCCTCAACATTCCCATAACCCTTCAGTGCCACAGCCAAATGAAAAGGATTAACTGGCGTATGAGCCTTTGGGCCCAGTCCCAGAAGTGTTTTTCCCTCCCCTGTTAGGTTGAGGCTGCTGTGCAGGAGCAGGGGCGTTGGCAGACTGCTGTGACCACTGCCTGCCCCTTGTAACTCGAGGCCCCCAACACCTGGACAGTGGGTGCGTTCTACCACATTGGGAGCATTCGTGCCTAAATTTGCAATACTCTCTCGGGCAGTATCCTCTGTTAAAATCCCAACAGGTCCCATCGGCAGGTTGAACTGACCCAGCTGCACCCACCCCTCCCCGAGTGGGCTTACCCTGAAAGGGCCGTGAAGGTAATGGATACCCGCTAGCTGTGAAAATCGTCTTACCACCCGCTGATGCTCCCATAGTGTGTTGCCACAGGTCATTATCTAACTCCCCCCACTTTGCTTCAGGATCCCAAGCCATCCGAGCCCGGAATTCCTCATCGTACTGTGACCAGGCATAACCACTGCCAGTAATCTGCGCCTTTCGGATCACATCCATATACTTAAACAGGGCCACACAGCGCTCAGGGAATTTCTCACAGTAAACGCTAGCATATATAAGAAATGCCGCAGTCCAATTTTCGATGGTCAAAGGAACCTTAGGGCGCTTGGCCAACTCGTACTCTTCCTCCTTAGACCCCTCCTTAGACCTAACTTCCCTATGTAAGAGCTTCAATAATTCCACGTACTCCCCTTTCCAAATCCTTTCCTTAGTTGACAGCATTAAATGAGCGCCCAACGGTTTCGTGACGCCCATGTAAGGCAATTTCTTTATTTTAAGCTCCTTGCTGTGGGGGGGATCCTTACCTACCTCCATGGGCTCTGTAACAGTCCCGGAATCCACCTTAGAACCCACACCCCCGTCACCCGTGCCCACTCCCTGATCCTTAACATAACGGCCTTTATGGAGCTTAAGATCCACATCCTCTGCAGGAGGATCCCCCCCCCCGTTCCAACAGAAACCATCAACGGCTTGTCCCGTGGACCAGCCAGCTCACCTGGATTCAATAAAGGCAGTTGGGCCGGCCTCGCTCTCCATGCCATCTGTTCAACATCGTCGCCTGACCGAGGAACCCTCACCGCGGGGCCGCTCTCCCGGGTTGGTCTGGATACTGTAGTTCTCGAATGCACCACCACCGGTGCCTGCAAAACATCATCAGAAGCGTGAAAAAGCCCCCCCCTTGCACCCTCAGCACGTATCTCGCCCTCCTCAGGGCTCTCCTCATCATAATCTAAAACCAACGATTCCTCCAACCTAGGAGGGGCCAACACCTTTGGCGGACTTCTGAACCCAACCTGGGCCTTACCAGCCCGTACAGACACCTGAGGCGGGGGAGCCGACTGGACCCGTCTGTACTCCCCCGAACGTTGACCAGTTTTATACACTTTAACCAATGATGAATCCCTCTGTTGATGAAAGAAACATGTGGGGCCAGCGAGGACGCGCCGGTCCTGCTTCTGCCAACCCCGCCGATATCCAAAGAACCTGACAATGGGGCCAGCGAGGACGCGCCTGGTCCGCTCCCGCCAACCCCGCTGATACCTGTAGCAAGAGAAGTTGGGGCCAACGAGGACGCACCCGACCTGCTTCCGCTGACCGCGCCGAGATCCTGAAAGGAAGACGTTGGGGCCAACGAGGTCGCGCCTGACCTGCGTACGTTGACCGCGGCGGGGTCCCTCGCCGGTACGGGGTATGCCGCGCCAGGCTCCACCCTCCCTTCTCCTCGGTGCAACTGGGCCGCACTCCACCCTACCAAGTCTGCCTCTCCACGACGCTCTCTGACCTGCAAAGAAAAAGGCTGAACTGATGTGCCGGGACCCTTACTATCAGAACGGACAAAACTATCCACACCACTAGCCATACAAAAACCAGAATCCTGAAACTGCACCTGACCAACCTCCCGAGAAACAGACCCCTTAGATCGAACCGACAACCCCCGCCGAGGAGGGGAAGGCTCCACGTCCTCACCACCACTACTCCAGTTCAACAACTCCTGAACAATCTTAGACGCAGGTCCCGAAGCCATTCCACCCTGCCCTCCCTGCTGAACATCCGAGCGGGGCGGCTCCATCCTCCCAAGCGATCTGCCCCCAACAGGCAAACCCGGAAAACTCAAAGTGCCCCCAAAACCACTCAGCATATCAGTGCCCTGGACGGGAGCAGCCCTGCCCGCATCACGAATCCCCTCTGACCAAGAAGGAAAAACATCCAAGCCCTCCCAAGATCTAACACCCACCTGCCTATCACCACTCACCTGCAAAAGAACATCAGCAGTACCACCCCCAGAAGGCCCCACAAGCCCCTTGCCAGCCTCCTGTGCATCACCCAACACAACACGACCAGACTGTTCACCTGACAAACCTGCCCCTGCCCTCCTTTCCATTTGCGCCCACTCCCCCTCCCCCACAGAACCACTGAGCACAGAAAATACCTCCCCCCGGGTTGAAGCAGGGGGGGAAAACAACAGGGGGCTATAAGGCACAAAGGCCGTCTGTACAGTACCACCATCCACATCACCGACATGCACCACCTCCCCAGAGAAACGGACCGGCGTCGAGAAGCGATCACCACCAGCCCCTGAGCATACAAGCGGGGTCACAGCCTGTCCACCCCCCCGAGCCCCCAAATCCGCAGGGTCAACACACTGTACACTAGGCCCAACAGCCGGCAACACACCCTCACCGCCAGCGCGAGGCCCGGGTAAGACAGCGTGCGCATGCGCGTCAACCGCCAACTCCCCCCTCAGTATGTCCGCGTCATGCGACACGGAGGCAGAAGCTGAGCGCTTCCTGCCTCCGCGCTTACCGGCCCGCTTGCCTCTGGCAGCGGGGACCGAAAGCGACCTCACCGGCAGCCCCACAGACACCAGGGGAGCCGGCACCACACCCTCCTGCATTGCCGCCTCGCGCAGCGCGACCGTCTCCACCCCCGCATGCGTCACGGTACCAGGGGCCGCTCTCCTAGAGCGCGGGCAGCCCCTCTCACTCACCGCCTCCCTCCGTGACTTCTTCGGCGATCCACACGCCGCGACCACCGCCGCCACACGCGCCGAGGCCTGTCGCCGAGGACGCGCCGCGCCAGGCACGTCACCTAGGACCAGGTCCAGGCGTCCAGCCTCACTGAGAAGGCGGATCGCCTCAAGAACTCGGTAATCCTCCCCAGACATGTCGAAGAATAACACCACAAAACTTGCACAATTATCTAATAAAATTTTCAAATTCCTATGAAGTCCCGGCCACCAGGTCATTCAACCTAAAATGGTGGCCGGGAGGCGGGGCCAGGGGAATATATAGCTGGGCTCCCTCAGTAGGAACCAAGGGAGCCCAAAACCAGCCCAAAACCAGCCCAAGGCTGGCGCTCTGTCGCGACCCCCCCCCACTAGCCTCTCCCAATCAGCCCGGGGGTGGGGACCTCCCTACGGTCGGCTGCCCCCCCCCAAGCCCCCCATCGGCTCTGGTGGCTGTCTACACCTAAAATGATTGCCGCTATGAATAGGCCGAAGTGTGTGGCGGCAAGGCCCTGAGGTGGACAGCAGAGCTGGAGGACTCACGTACCGCTGCGGCGCCCGGGTGGCTGACAGGAAGCCTGCATGGGAGGAGCGGTTGAAGAAGCGAGGGCAGCTCAGCAGCAGTGGCCCCCGTTCACCCTTGCCTCTATGTATCAAGAACAGCAGGGGAGGCGCTGAGAGAGCCCGTGAGGCGCTGCAGGCATGACCAGGTGCTACCGTTGCATACAAGGGGTGGGGATCAGCACGGGTCAAATGGCAGATCCCCCCCAGGACTTTGCCTGCATTGCGGAGGGCCTCTCAGAGGAGAGGATAGCAGCGGCTATTGGGGGGACTGCCTGGAGCCGAACCCTGGAGCCTGCGGCGGTGCTGGATGTTTGTGGGGGTTGTGGGGATTCCCTGCTTGCTAGAACATGGAGCAGCCAGGGGACAGCAGAGCGTAGGAGGCAGCTGATTTGAAGCTGGGAGCGCCTGGCGACACACCTGTGGAGTTGGGGGCCTGGGAAGGTGCATACCTGCGCAACCAACAAAGGGCTGAGGCCGCAGCGAGCAGGACCCGGGTGCAGCCTTGGCGCTAGGACACAGGAGTGGCTCCGACCTTGTGGAGAGTGCAGGGGGACTAATGGGCTGTATGTGATGAAGCCTGCTCGCTGGACAGTGGGGCTCTAGAGGGCAGCTCAGCCACAGCGGGAACTTTGGGGAACGCTGTAACTGGAGAGCTGGGCGAAGTTGGCTGCTACTGCTGGAATGTGCCCATGCCCACCCCACCTTGGAGCCTTGACAGACAGCAGCATTGCATGGGGCATAAGGAGGGAGTAAATATACCTGGCAAGTTGGCCGGGCACTGTGGAAGGGTGCAGCAGACCCGTAGCCTGGAGAAGGCGAGAGGGCAACCGTCAGCAAAAGACCTTGGCGGGCAGTGGGCCTAGCGACGCCGCAGAAGAGGATGGGGGCTGGAGCAGGCAGTGAGAGGAACGACCGGGTGGCTCACACAGGTGCGGGGTGGCGCTGCATCGCTGGCAAGTAGGCACGATGCAGGTGAGCAGAACCTGACCACCGCTGATAATGAGGCGGAGCCTCGTGGGACCCTGCCACGAAGGGGAGGTAGTGACTATCAACGACAACCCTTGAGTGAGCCGCACTTCTGGGCGGGGGCCTCGGAGGCCCAGCTGAAATCCGGCCTGAACTGAGAGCTGGAGAGGGGACAGTAACGAAGACCAGCAGAGAGCAGAGTGCGACTCAGATTGGGGTGTGCCCCTAGAGGAGGGAGCTGAGCGTCGAGGGACAGGCGGACTGCCGCGCTTGATCTGGCTGCAGAATGGGGACCGGCTGAAAGGCTGTGACTTGTAGTGGACCCTACCCGTAGGAACATGGGTAAGCCAAGAGGGAAGCAGGTAGGAGCGCCGACAGAACAGGAAGAGGAGACAACGTCTGGAGAGGCTTCCAAGGGACTGCAAGTGCAACTGGAGGGGATGCTCCAGCAGCAGGTCGATTAAATACTGAAGGCCATAACGGATACCAGGGAGGCTCTGCAGTTGGACCTCGCACATGTTACGCAGGGATTGGGGCTGCTTCGGGCGGACCATGCCAAACTGGCGGATAGAGTAAAACAAACGGAAACGGCCGTGGAACACCTGGGGCCTGCTCAGAAGTCGATGGATACAAGAAACAAACAATATCCCACAAGGTATTACTGTTCAGGCAGTTAAGTGTGTATGCTAACATTACTAGCAATGAAGGAGACTCAATTTAGTTTTTTGAAAGTGCATATAGCATCATATATTTAAATAATAAGCAAAGTATACAGTTATAGCAGCACTGTATAGACATAAATCAAGAAGCAACCCAAATTGCACTTGGTGCTCAGTGTGTATTGGTGACACAAGGTGGCGACGCAAGTGACAATGGTGCACAGCAAAAACGGCACAGGTGAAGTGAGGGAATCAGCATACTTGCATGGTGTGTGTGCCTGAAGAAATTACCATACTTGCATGGTGTTTATGCCTGAAGAACACACAGCATGCAAGTATGGTAATTTCTTCAGGAACACACACCATGCAAGTATGGTAATTTCTTCAGGCATACACACCATGCACGTTTGGTAATTTCTTCAGGCACAAACACCATGCAAGTATGCTGATTCCTTCAGACACACAAGCACCAGTCAAGTATGCTGATTTCTTCAGGCACACACACCAGTCAATTATGTTAATTTATTCGGCCCCACACACCATGCAAGTATGTTTATTTCTTAAAGCACACACCATGTAAGTATGCCTGTCATCAGGCACACACCATGCAAGTTTGATAATTTCTTCAGGCAAAAACTATGCACGTATGTTAATTTTTCAGACACACACATCATGCAAGTATGTTAATTTCTTCAGGCACACACATCATGCAAGTATGTTATTTTTCTTCAGGCACACACAGCATGCAAGTATGGTAATTTCTTCAGGCGCACACATCATGCAAGTATATTAATTTCTTCAGGCGCACACACCATGCAAGTATGTTAATTTCTTCAGGCACACACATCATGCAAGTATGTTATTTTTCTTCAGGCACACACAGCATCCAAGTATGGTAATTTCTCTAGGAACACACACCATGCAAGTATGGTAATTTCTTCAGGCATACACACCATGCACGTTTGGTAATTTCTTCAGGCACAAACACCATGCAAGTATGCTGATTCCTTCAGACACACAAACACCAGTCAAGTATGCTGATTTCTTCAGACACACACACCAGTCAAGTATGGTAATGTCTTCAGGCGCACACACCATGCAAGTATGTTAATATCTTCAGGCACACACACCATGCAAGTATGGTAATTTCTTCAGGCGCACACACCATGCAAGTATGGTAATTTTCTCAGACAATCACCAATCAAGTATTGTAATTTCGCCAGACACATACCATGCAAGTATGGTCATTTTGTCAGACACGCACCATGCAAGTATGGTAATATATTCAGGCACACACACCATGCAAGTTTGTTAATATCTTCAGGCGCACACACCATGCAAGTATGTTAATATCTTCAGGCACATACACCATGCAACTATGGTAATTTCCTCAGACAATCACAAATCAAGTATGGTAATTTCTTCAGACACACACCATGCAAGTATGGTAATTTCTTCAGGTCCACACACCATGCAAGTATGGTAATTTCTTCAGACACACACCATGCAAGTATGGTAATTTCTTCAGGTCCACACACCATGCAAGTATGGTAATTTCTTCAGGTCCACACACCATGCAAGTATGGTAATTTCTTCAGACACACACCATGCAAGTATGGTAATTTCTTCAGGTCCACACACCATGCAAGTATGGTAATTTCTTCAGGTCCACACACCATGCAAGTATGGTAATTTCTTCAGACACCCACCATGCAAGTATGGTAATTTCTTCAGGTCCACACACCATGCAATTATGGTAATTTCTTTAGGCAAGGGCCACACACAGAAGCATGTCAATTGATCCTACAAGCTGGAGTTATGCGTATGCATGCATGAATGAATGTGTATGTGACATACATAGCGCAATCATGCCTGTAAAGCAATGAAGTTCTTTACTCAATGGGTATGGAAGTGGGGAAAGGAAGGACACATCTTCGAGGGTGGGGCTTTGAAGTCTACTCAGGACTGGTCCCTCTAGAAATATGCAACATGTTGTTAGTAGTAGATAAATGAGAACAACCGGTTAGGTAAATAACAGTATCTTAACATTTTTAATGTCTCCCTGGCATTTTATTCTAAATCTAAAGTTGACTTATTTAGGGCAACGACCAATCCGTTCCTATTTTAGCATTTTTTCATACTATCTGTTTATATATATCGTGGGATTTTACGTGAACTATAATAATCCTTGTTGTAACTAAATAATTTCTGCCTGGGAACGGTCTTTTGTGTACACATTTGAGTAAATTATGTTTAATTTATAAAGAAACATGCAGTGTGATCACAAGACATGAAACACAATCAACCTCAAACAGTTCATTTATCTAAACACAGCCAAACCTCTCAGTTCTGGTCGGAGAGAGCTCTTGTATTTATTGCACACAGAAACAAATCAACACTGACAGTTTACAAGGGCTGCTGGACAATATGCAATCTACGGCAATAAACACAACTTTAGGAATCCAAACAGTTGCTTAAACTGCTAACAGTGACACATCCACTCCGATGTCAATAAATACATCTTTGGATTAATAAAACTTTCATCAAACCACTTTTGTTAAGTTTGTTTGTCATCATCATAAAATTATCCAATTAATAACTTTGATAACGTGTTCCTTTTGTCAAAAGGACTTTCCCCCACATGCATCAAGCATTTCTGGAGTCGCAAACGGTGCGATTCCTTAAAATCGGCCGTTTGCGATTCCAAAAATGCTTTTTGGAATGCATCAAGCATTTTTTGAAATCGCAACATTTTTGCGATTTCCAAAAATGCGATTGCTTTTAGGAAATCGCAAATTTGCGATTTCCTAAAAGCAATGCATGAATACTTTTGAAATTGCGAATTCGCAATTAGAGGGACAAATTTACCGAGTAGTTGAACTACTCGGTAAATTTGCAAAAAGTGTAATTAACACTTTTAACGCATTTTAAAAGCATTCATGTTACGGACACACATGTCCTTAGGACATGTGTGTGTGCAACATGATGCGAAAAATAAATTTCAGGGGTGCAGGGGGGGGTTCATTTGAACCCCCCTCACCACCCTTGAAATGCAATCAGGATTTGCGATTTTGAAATTGCGAATTCGCAATTCCCATTCATTCCTATGGGCGGCCCATAGGAATGAATGGGAATTGCAAATTCGCAATTTCAAAATCGCATTTGTTATGCGATTCGGTAGAAATTGCGATTTCTACCGAATTGCATAAATATTTAAAAAATAATCATGCATAGGCTTTTGCGAATTCTAAATTGCGATTCGCTTTTTATCGCAATTTAGAAGTCGCAAAAGCCGAGATTGATGCATGTGGGCCATTGTTATTAAACACTGAAACAGCACCTTGGCCTAGGATGGGCCCCGCTTCAGAGGGTTACCAATGCCCCACCTCAGCTAATGTTGATGGCTTGGGGCCACACACCATGACTCGCTGTTCGCCCACTAGGCCTCTCTAAACATAGACCAGGCACCTATGCAGTCCGGCTGGACAGGTCCTTCTCAGATTAGAATGGAGGTATGGGTAACTATAGGGTTAGGTGTGGGCACGAGTAAAGAAAGGTTAGGAGTACATTCAAAACAAGAGGAGTTGTGTGAAATATTTATATATATATATATATATATATATATATATATATATATATATATATATATATATATATATATATATATATATATATATAGATATTCACTGAAAAAAGCATAGGTTTTAGGGAAAGTTATAGTTAGTTGGAAATTGCACTCGTACAAAACCATAGAAATTCCCCCGTTATAGTTGGTTCTGATACACCCACTCTAAATTACAGACCATTCACAAAACTATATATATATATATATATATATATATATATATATATATATATATATATATATATATATATATATATATATATATATATAAATATATATTAGCTACTGGCAGTCGCCAGTAGGTAGTTATAGTTAGGACCTAGTTACAATAGGAAAATCGCAACATTCTATTCCCAATAACTTGGCGCCGATTGACGAATCTTTGCAAAATTTTCAAAATTCATGGCCGCTCCGGTCCGCTCCTATCTTGAAAGTTTCGGGGTGATTCGGCAAGCAGGGACCGAGAAAAAAAGGGGGTTCCCAAAACGTGGTTTCCCCATGAAATTTTCCATAGGAAACTTTAGCCGCGGCTACAGCCCGTGCTGCTGAGCGGAATTACACCAAATTTGGTAAAAAGGTAGTTGGTTCAGAAAGAACACTTTTTGTTAAATGGTGTAAAAATTATTCAGTAGTTGCTGAGAAAATCAAAATTAAAAAATTATCGATATCTAGAGGCGCGCAGGATCCGCGCACCCTGCAGATTAGGATCCGCTTCCCCTGCCGATCACGAGCTGCATTCTAATTGGCTGTCAACACTCCAAAGCAAGAAAAGTTGTGAGCCATCTTGTGTCTCGTTAGAAGCGAGGCACAAGAAAACAGTAAAATGAAGGTACAAAACAAAAATAGGGGGAGGGTTGAAGCACCCTGACCCCCTAGGTCTGCTTAGGGGGTCCCACAAGGACCTACAGGGCCCAAAAAAGTATTTTTTGTTAAAAGCACCATGATGCTCATTGTGTGCACGGATTCAGCCGCAAAAATGAAAAAAACAGTTTGCGGGCTACCGCGCTTCGTTTAAATAAAGCTCCTGAGTGGGCCAGGTCCCGGGGGCAGAAAGTGTGGGAGGCCCCAGTCCACCAACACTGCCCCGGGGACTGTCACCCCCGGGGCTTTGCTGAATGATTTGTGGGGGGCACACAGCTTCCCCCTGCAGCCCCGGCAACCGCTACCCCAGGGGCTTTGATTTTTAAGGTGGGGGACATCCAAGCCCCACCCTGGGGCTTTCATTTATATAGTTGCGGGGGCACACGGCCCCCCACTGCCCCGGGGACCACCACCCCAGGGGCTTTTATTTTTAAATTATTCCTGTGTGGGGGGCTCAAGCCCTCCCCCCACGCCCAAGGACCGCCACCTCCTGGAGCCCTTGATGGGCCTAGATACTGCCACCCCCCCCAGGGACGGCTCTTGCATTGTCCCAGAGTGCCCACCCCCGGGACACTGCTGTTTGCTATTGCAGGGCGGGAGCCCTGCTGCTCCAACCCTGTCATAGCAAACTGGGGTTTGGTTTTTGGAAGAGAGGGAAACCTGCTCTCTCTTCCACACACCAAAGCTGATTGCTTTTCCACACAGGGAGCTGCATGTTAGCAGCACCCCATGTGGAATAGCAATGCCGACTCACGGAGGATGCGGGGAGATGGCCGGACCATGGGGTCATTGGGGCTCCCCTCATGGTCCCCATCGTTGTGTATAGACCCCGGGGATGGGGTCCCCGGGGCGAATAGAAATTAGTGTTAGGAGGCAATTTTTTTTGCGGAAAGATCTGGAGTTGCGACTCCAGCGTGACGCTCAGATCGGCCCCTGGTGTGAAAGCGCTGGGTGAGCGACTCCCAGCGCAGCCCACTGGTGTGAACACGCTGGATGCGCGACTCCCAGCATGGCCCCCTGGTGTGAACGCACTGGGTGCGCGACTCCAAAACACACTGGGTGCGCGTCTCCAAGCTAAAGTTTTTTTATATTTTTTAAATATAAATCTAGCTTATATGCTTAGATCTTGTGTGGCTCTAAAAAGAGCCCTTGTGTTTATTGGGAGATGTTGGTACCCTCAAGTAAGTTTATACTTAACAACAAAGGAGTGACTAGAAAGGAAAATTTCAAGTGAAGGGAAATGTGGAAAAAATAATAATTTTATTATATATTACCCTCACTCACCCGTCTATTGGGTGACATGCTTCATCATTGGGTAGTTTTCACCGGGCAAGTAAAAGACCTGTCCGGTGTGCTACGACACCTGCATTTGCAGTGGAGCTGGATTAACTAAAAACAGTGGATAAAGTGAGAAAGTGATAAAGATAAAAATAGTGCGAACGCTGATCCCAACCAAACTTTAATAAAGATCAGTGTAAGCATCTGAATAAAAAAGGAGTGAGATGGACAATGTAGACCTTAAGTTTGAGTCGTATTATCCAAGTCACTTGGTCGACATGTTTCTGCTCATCAAGGCCAATTCGGCCGAGCTTTCATCAGGACCAGAAAGAAAATAGACACTGGGCGGTATGCACACACTAAGGTGCACCCTAACCTCAGTGTTGTCGTTAAATATTTTAAACTCACGGTTCTTAATACCGATTAAACCTGGGATTTCCAGGTAATAAGGATCTGTAAAGGAAGCAAGGAGAGAAAAACACATATGTACATTACCATTAATGACATGTTTAAATATCATCCTTATTCTTAGCAGTAAACCCACCTGCACTCCATTTAGCCAGGGCACCATACCAAATGTGATTATATCATTAAGTATTGCCAAGCCGGCATGTTTGTCCTGACCCCAAAAGGTGCAAGTTAAAAAATGAGTCAGTTTCATAGGCGGTGTTTTGCGCCCATTAGGCTTTCTCTTATCACCCCAAACGAGTTCATACAACTTCAGGTGAACACGGCGTATTGGCATTGCAAAATCGCCAACATAACATAAATGAAATAAACTCACACGACTTTTAACCCAGTGCAAACAGTTAGCTGTACAGCAATACACTGAGTGTACCGCGTGAAGTAATCACACCCAACAATGTGGACCCAGTAGTACTACCAAAACAAAAGAGGGAAAGTATTTATACACACATGAAACGGAAGTCCGCCTCACATCATGGGTACAAGTGGTGGGGGTTTTCTTCACATCGGAGGAAACTGAAAGCGGAAAAGAAACGAACACGCCGTCTCTAAGTTTGAGCGCCACCCCTGACTCCACTGAATCTGATTATCGGCGTTTGTCTGCTACAGCAGTTTTTTATACTTACCAGCGCTCCGATGGCTCCCCGCGTGTGACCTAAAGGGTTCACAACCACTGCCCGAATGTTGACCAATGCCGGGAGTCGAAACGGCAATATGCCCCTGTTCCGATCACGTGGTGTAAAATGGTGAATCACCATAACTGGCTCTCTTTAGAGAACTGAAAGTCGGAATTTAAAGGGGCAGTCTTGTTCTAGTTTCCGATCTAACTTTATTGAGTCCCCTAGGAGGCACAAGACACACAATACTGGTGCATGTGAGATGTTTAGGACACAGCACGTTATTTACAAGAAATCATAATTTTGCAATCAACCCATCTGGAGTCATTTTTAAAAAAAAGGAAAGTAATAATCATGACGTTTGGTCAGTCATTATTATGTTAATTCCGTGCTTAAAGGAGCATGTTCTACCCCGATATAAGACTCTCAATAGATGTATATAGAGGGTTGAGAGAGACATTTCAGTAGTGTACACAACACAGACGACTATGCAGAGCTCATATGGTCAACCAGACCACCTGCTAAAAACTTAATTCAATTCTGGCTCTCTTTATTGAAATGAGGCATCCACCTTACTCGTGAAGTTGGTGATACAGAATAGTGTAGAAAAGGTAGATTTATCGGTGCATCACTGTGCCCCAAGGAATATTGTCATTAAGGCCATTCAGGTGGGTTGCCAAACGGTATACCCACCTCTGTTCTTTTTCGAACAGGGATTCATTAAGTCTGGTGCCAACCTGTATCTGCTCTACCACTGTCCACCTGACATCATTTGGAGTGTGATGGGCCTCAATTTAGTGGGATGTTAATTTAGTAGTGTTCTTATTGCACCTAATATTGCTGCGGTGCTCGCCAATTCTCAGTTTTATGCGCCGTGTCGTCATTCCTATGTAACGTAAGCCACAAGGGCATGTGATGAGATAAATTACGTTAGAGGAATTACAATTGGTGTGTTGACGCAAATGCCAAATTTTTCCTGGTTCAAGGGTCAAAGTTCTGCTTGAGGACGTCAAGTGACAGTCACTGCACCCTCCACAAGGATGGTGACCCAGTACAGGAGGAAGACCCCAGGCATTCAGTACGGTGCTCTGTGTGGGTACTGGGTGTGTGGGAGGTCGAGTATGTACTAGTGTGTCTCTGAGGCTTCTCGCTCTCCGGTAGGAAAAAAGGGGTTTGGTCCAGTTGTGATTATTGCTCGTGAGAATTGACCAATGCCTGTTTATGCATTTACTGACGTTGGTAGATAAGCAATTATAAGTTGTAACACACGTCAGGGGAATCTCCTCTTCAGGGCGTCTGGGGTTGTCCTCAATCAAGACATCTCTAGGTTGGTCTTTAGCTCGTTTGCAGCTTTTCACCAGGATATTCTTTGGATAACCTCGCGTTTCAAGTTTCTGGGTCAGTTCTCCTGATTGGCTCTTGAAGTCTTTCATCTCACTACAATTCCTTCTCAGGCGTAAATACTGCCCATATGGAAGGTTCTCTCTTAATGTGCGCGGGTGGAAACTGGGGAAATGTAAGAGATTATTTTTAGAACTGGGTTTTTGATAGTTCTTGGTTTGTAACCGATTGCCCTGTCTGGAGATGGTGATATCAAGAAAAATCATTTCACTAGGGTGGTAGTTGGAAGTGAACCTGAGATGTTAATTACAGGTATTAATCCACGTCAGGAATTCCTTTTGCCTTGATTCCGAGCCACTCCAAATGACTAGCACATCGTCAATGTAACGACGCCAAAACGTCACATTGACGGTAAATGGATTAGAATCATGGAGGATGTACTTGCTCTCAAAATCATGGACATAAAGTCCAGCCACACTTGGGGCAAAAGTACTACCCATCGAGGTTCCAGTGGCTTGTAAATACAGATCTGATTGGTATCTGAAGAAATTACTTTTGAGGGCTAAAGTAGCGCAATCGACTACAAAGGAAGGCGTGGTCTTGTGTGTCCATACCGAGTTCATGAGAGAGTCTCTGATAACCCTGATGGTGTCATCCTGCAGGATGCATGTGTATAAACTCTCTATTTCTAGAGAGATCAGGTAAACAGGTCCATCTGGCAACTCTACCTCTTTCAGCAAGGCCAATAGGCTCTTGGTGTCCCTCAGGTAAGTGTTAGTCTGTTGGACGAGTGGTTTCAAAAAGAAATCACAATACTGGGACAGGGGCTCCAACAAAGATCCAATCCCGGAAACGATAGGACGTCCCGGTGGTGGTAGTTTGTTTTTATGGGTCTTTGGTAGGATGTAAAAGTATGGTATAATACCTTCTGATTTGGTCAAAAAATCGGCTTCATGTTTGGAGATGCACTCGTTATGCTCCGCCTCAGATACCAATTCAAGAATTTCATCCCGTAGGGCCTCTGTGGGATCCATATCTAGGAGAATGTAGTTGGTTCTCTCACTTAGGAGGCGTCGGCATTCGGTGTCATAGGCCGCAGCGTCAAGTATCACAGTCCCTCCCCCCTTGTCCGCAGGTTTAATTACAATCAAGGGATTTGGAGTGGCTCGGAATCAAGGCTAAAGGAATTCCTGACGTGGATTAATACCTGTAATGAACATCTCAGGTTCACTTCCAACTACCACCCTAGTGAAATGTTTTTTCTTGATATCACCATCTCCAGACAGGGCAATCGGTTACAAACCAAGAATTATCAAAAACCCAGTTCTAAAAATAATCTCTTACATTTCACCAGTTTCCACCCGCGCACATTAAGAGAGAACCTTCCATATGGGCAGTATTTACGCCTGAGAAGGAATTGTAGTGAGATGAAAGACTTCAAGAGCCAATCAGGAGAACTGACCCAGAAACTTGAAACGCGAGGTTATCCAAAGAAAATCCTGGCGAAAAGCTGCAAACGAGCTAAAAACCAACCCTGAAGAAGAGATTCCCCTGACGTGTGTTACAACTTATAATTGCTTATCTACCAACGTCAGTAAATGCATAAACAGGCATTGGTCAATTCTCACGAGCAATAATCACAACTGGACAAAACCCCTTTTTTCCTACCGGAGAGCGAGAAGCCTCAGAGACACACTAGTACATACTCGACCTCCCACACACCCAGTACCCACACAGAGCACCGTACTGAATGCCTGGGGTCTTCCTCCTGTACTGGGTCACCATCCTTGTGAAGGGTGCAGTGTCTGTCACTTGACGTCCTCAAGCAGAACTTTGACCCTTGAACCAGGAAAAATTTGGCATTTGCGTCAACACACCAATTGTAATTCCTGTAACGTAATTTATCTCATCACATGCCCTTGTGGCTTACGTTACATAGGAATGATGACACGGCGCATAAAACTGAGAATTGGCGAGCACCGCAGCAATATTAGGTGCAATAAGAACACTACTAAATTAACATCCCACTACATTGAGGCCCATCACACTCCAAATGATGTCAGGTGGACAGTGGTAGAGCAGATACAGGTTGGCACCAGACTTAATGAATCCCTGTTCGAAAAAGAACAGAGGTGGGTATACCGTTTGGCAACCCACCTGAATGGCCTTAATGACAATATTCCTTGGGGCACAGTGATGCACCGATAAATCTACCTTTTCTACACTATTCTGTATCACCAACTTCACGAGTAAGGTGGATGCCTCATTTCAATAAAGAGAGCCAGAATTGAATTAAGTCTTTAGCAGGTGGTCTGGTTGACATATGAGCTCTGCATAGTCGTCTGTGTTGTGTACACTACTGAAATGTCTCTCTCAACCCCCTATATACATCTATTGAGAGTCTTATATCGGGGTAGAACATGCTCCTTTAAGCACGGAATTAACATAATAATGACTGACCTAACGTCATGATTATTACTTTCCTTTTTTTTAAAAATGACTCCAGATGGGTTGATTGCAAAAATATGATTTCTTGTAAATAACGTGCTGTGTCCTAAACATCTCACATGCACCAGTATTGTGTGTCTTGTGCCTCCTAGGGGACTCGATAAAGTTAGATCGGAAACTAGAACAAGACAGCCCCTGTAAATTCCGACTTTCAGTTCTCTAAAGAGAGCCAGTTATGGTGATTCGCCGTTTTACACCACGTGAACGGAACAGGGGCATATTGCCGTTTCGACTCCCGGCATTGGTCAACATTCGGGCAGTGGTTGTGAACCCTTTAGGTCACACGCGGGGAGCCATCGGAGCACTGGTAAGTGTAAAAAACTGCTGTAGCAGACAAACGCCGATAATCAGATTCAGTGGAGTCAGGGTTGGCGCTCAAACTTAGAGACGGCGTGTTCGTTTCTTTTCCGCTTTCAGTTTCCTCCGATGTGAAGAAAACCCCCACCACTTGTACCCATGATGTGAGGCGGACTTCCGTTTCATGTAAATATAAATACTTTCCCTCTTTTGTTTTGGTAGTACTACTGGGTCCACATTGTTGGGTGTGATTACTTCACACGGTATACTCAGTGTATTGCTGTACAGCTAACTGTTTGCACTGGGTTAAAAGTCGTGTGAGTTCATTGCATTTATGTTATCTTGGCGATTTTGCAATGCCAATACGCCGTGTTCACCTGAAGTTGTATGAACTCGTTTGGGGTGATAAGAGAAAGCCTAATGGGCGCAAAACACCGCCTATGAAACTGACTCATTTTTTAACTTGCACCTTTTGGGGTCAGGACAAACATGCCGGCTTGGCAATACTTAATGATATAATCACATTTGGTATGGTGCCCTGGCTAAATGGAGTGCATGTGGGTTTACTGCTAAGAATAAGGATGATATTTAAACATGTCATTAATGGTAATGTACATATGTGTTTTTCTCTCCTTGCTTCCTTTACAGATCCTTATTACCTGGAAATCCCAGGTTTAATCGGTATTAAGAACCGTGAGTTAAAAATATTTAACGACAACACTGAGGTTAGGGTGCACCTTAGTGTGTGCATACCGCCCAGTGTCTATTTTCTTTCTGGTCCTGATGAAAGATCGGCCGAATTGGCCTTGATGAGCAGAAACATGTCGACCCAGTGACTTGGATAATACGACTCAAACTTAAGGTCTACATTGTCCATCTCACTCCTTTTTTATTCAGATGCTTACACTGATCTTTATTAAAGTTTGGTTGGGATCAGCGTTCGCACTATTTTTATCTTTATCACTTTCTCACTTTAACCACTGTTTTTAGTTAATCCCGCTCCACTGCAAATGCAGGTGTAGTAGCACACCGGACAGGTCTTTTACTTGCCCGGTGAACACTACCCAATGATGAAGCATGTCACCCAATAGACGGGTGAGTGAGGGTAATATATAATAAAATTATTATTTTTTCCACATTTCACTTCACTTGAAATTTTCCTTTCTAGTCACTCCTTTGTTGTTAAGTATATTTCATAAGGGGTATAGGAGTGTCCTTTGAGCCCTGACTCTCTTGTTGTTGTTATATACCCTCAAGTAAGTACCTATGCAGAGTCTAAAGTTGTTGAGAAAGACTCTGTTACCCTCATATGTGAAATGTACACCATCTCTCCTGTAGACGCCATCCATATTAAAACACAGATTAAAAAAAGCTTTATTTACATGTTTCCTAACTTTCCCAATCTGTGGACAAAATTGATTGGACCAGTTCCATTTCTGTCTTTGGCATATGTTAGAGTAGACAAAGGCAATTTGGGGGAAAAGTAACATCAATTGTGCAAAGGTGTCCCTCATTAGCATTTCCAGACAAACCCCAGACAAAGTGCCCAGGTCATTGCCACCACAGTGCACAATTATGAGGTCAGGGTGTTGGAGATGCAAAAAGGATTTAACCAATGGCATTAATTGGTGCCACTTTAATCCTCTCTGTCCAATCCATTTAATGTCTACATTTTGCAAAGCTAGATCTTTGTCAATACCTCTGCTTTCAGCATACCTTTTGCCCTAGAAAATCCACACTCTAAGCATCTTGAAGGGAAGTCTGGATGCACTCAGAAGATGTCTGTAGGTGATAGGCAGTTTGTAAAATAAGATATTTCTAAAATGGTGGACAAGATTCAGGGGCATATTAACAAGGGCTTTATCCTGGCATTTTTGGCTTTAAAAGCCAAAGAAGCAGAGATAAAAATATCGCCCTATGCACAACAGGGTGTTAACATGCAAAATCGCATGTTAGCAACCTTTTTCAATACGCTTTCCTTTGCATCTCTAATGAGATGCAAAGTGGGCGTTCCAGAGCTAAATATTAGGAGAAATGTCGCTGAGCGACATTTCTCCTACTATCAAGCTTCACGCTAACCCTGTTAGAGACAAAAAAGCAGCACTAACCACGATTAATGCTGCTTTTTTAAATCTGCTAATTTTCAGACTTAGACATGTAATCCAATGGGAGGTGGATTACATGGCTAAATCCACCATGGGCTATCAACAAGGATATCCCTATCCTTGTAGTTTTATCGCTGCATTACCAGCCGTAACCTTCCAAAATGCCGCTATCGCTGGATTTTTTATCGCCTAGGCGGTTAGCGTTGTTAATAACGTGATAACCAGGCGATATTATCCAGCGATAGCGGGCATCAAAATTATCACTAATGCTAAGGGCGCTTAACACTAAGCGCCCTTAGCATTAATTTTCCCTGTTCGTTGTTAATATGCCCGCAGTTTTAAATAAAGAAGAGAAATGATTGGCTGATTGAGAACATTAAACACTGAAAAATAGGGTGCATGTTTCTGTGTTTAAAAAGCATGTTAATTATTGGTTAGTAAAAACTGTTTCAAAGGTAGATTAGATAAAATAAGCTTGTACTTTGGAAAGTCAAGCACACTTGCTGTTTAAATTTGTAACATTGTGTGCTGAACTTGTGACCTGTGTGTTCAGTTGAGTGTTCCATGACCTGTTACTATGGTAACAGGCATGAAGCAGAATGGGGGTAGAGTGGGAAGTTATGTGTGGCATTAAAATGTGTATATTTTATTAATATTACAGTAATATATAATTGCAGTGAGATGTCCCAAGTCACTGGTATAGTTACAAGTAGTGTGTTATAAAGAAATAAAAAAAATTATTTGTCATATACTTTTGATGTCTCGTTTGGATCCGCGGTTCCATCGCTTACGTTGCACGGACCAGGCGCTACCTCAAAAAAATTCTAGAACCAATTTTGATTCAGTTAGAGGTCAGTTGGCAAGGGTTGATATTTGTAAATAATAGAAATGTGTGTTAGACTTTGAATCAATCTGGGAAGCAATGTGATTTGATATTTGCATGTATATGTGTGCAGGATGAGAGGGAAAGTTTGCAATTTTTTTCGTTTTGCTAATAGCAGTGCACTACATTCATTGTGTGCATTAGAAAATCTGGTGTGTGATTCAGATACTTCATAATCTACAAATCAATTTGAAAGGTAAGTTATTTATTTGTGAGGTGTTCTATGTGGTAGCTGTGTTTTTAATCATAAAATGTCATTCTTAAAACTTGGAGTTAGTGATATATTTTCTAATGAAAAAAATATTTATTACAGTTTTTTGTAATGTGTTTAAATGTTGTTTAATATACAGTTTGTATATTATTATGTGTGTTTTGTAATAGGAATTGCTGATTATGACTGTTTTAATGTGTGCAAATGTACATTGGTATTATAGTGCAAATTTTAGGTGTTGATTTGAAATTGGAAATGCATATGTTGACTTAAAGTATTTGTGATGAGAGTAGTTTTTATACGTGTCTACAGAGTTATAGTGAAAATATGCGACATCATTTTTGGTGTTTGGTTTCAAATTGAAGCTTGGATTGTGAATTTATTTGGTGTACATAGAGTTCTGTATAGACATACTCATTTATGTTTTTCAGTGAAATGGTGAGAGTTGTAGTAGAGAAATGTGAAAAGTTTGTGATTTGTGTTTGGCTACATGTAATATTGAACGTATTTGTAGAAAGGTAATGTAGCAGTCGAGATTTATACAGTAGTTTTATTCTATAAAGAGCTTGTTTTCAGAGCAGTTATTGCCTAGTAAGTAGTGAAACACTCTTCGAATCACCCATTGAGTACCATATACTAATTCATTCAGTGTAGTAATACCTATGTACTTAAGAATTCTCTATGCATTGTGTTTGTGTACAGTGAGATATGCACAATGTATGCACTCCCCTAACCCCTTGCAGACTACTGAGTCAGTCTTTCAAAAGTCCAAGGAATAGTCATGCCTGTCTGGGTTCACACTGGGAGTCTGTGTCCACTCCTACAATCATCCTGACAGAAGCCTGTCCTTATTTAATCTCTCTGCTGACACATAAGTGCTTATAGACTTATCCTACTGTCAACTACTAGCAGTCTGAGAACCCAGCCACTGGTTATGCACTTGGAGAATGAGTCAGGCATTCATACAAGCAGTGGTACAGTCAAATGTGTAGAATGTATGCAGTCTCCTAACCCCTTCAAGATTACTGAGTCTCTCCTTCTGAAGTCCAGGGAATAGTCTTGCCTGTCTGGAATCACAATGTGAGTCTGTGTCCACTCCTACAATCATCCTGACAGACGCATGTGCTTATTTTATCTCTCTGCTGACACGTAAGTGCTTATAAACTTATCCTGCTGTCAACTATTAGCAGTATGAGAACCCAGTCACTGTTTATGCACTTGGAGAATGAGTCAGGCATTCAGAGAAGCAGTGGTACAGTCAAATGTGTAGAATGTATGAGGTCTCCTAACCCTTTCCAGACTACTGAGTCTCTCCTGCTTAAGTCCAAAGAATAGTCTTGCCTGTCTGGAATCACACCGTGAGTCTGAGTCCACTCCTACAATCATCCTGACAGAAGCACGTGCTTATTCAATCTCTCTGCTGACACATAAGTGCTTATAAACTTATCCTGCAGTATGAGAACCCAGTCACTGTTTATGCACTTGGAGAATGAGTCAGGCATATACATATGCTGTTATGGATCAAGGATGCACCCAAATTTGGAACAGTTTTGTCTCTTATTGAAGAATATGTCACATGTGCTACACCAAAAAGAACAGAGGTAAACACCTTAAGGCAACAAGTCTTACGATTCCAAAGTCATCGATGTGGCAAATACTGTTGACGAAAGTACAAGTCTAAGGAAAAGTTTTATACCAAATGTCGTTTTGGATTTCCACGTCCAGTAACATCCAAAGGAAGAGCAAACAGCTTCATATCAGCTGTGAAACATACCATTACTAGAAAATCTCCTAAAAATACATACAATTTGAGAAGAAGTGAAGAGTCAAAGTATATCAATGATTATAATCCTGTTATTCTGTCAATGTGGAATGCTAATATGGAAATCCAGTATGTTGCGGATAATTCCATTGCTTTTGCCTTGTATGTGACATCTTACATAACAAAATCAGAAAAGTTGGAGTTGAAAGAAATGTAGGAAGAAATTTCTCACAAGAAGAGTCTTTTTGGAGCGTATGAATGCTCAAATTTGTTATCATCTGCAAGTTTATACTCAAAATCCAGAAGAATCATTTGGGAGAGTCTAATTCTTGCTGCACCACGAAATTGAGTACTTAAATCTATACAAGAAATCAAATATTTAGCAGAAAAAGAACCGGAAAGTGCAGATATTGTCAAAACAAACATGTTGCACACATATTATCCAAATAGAAGTCATCATCTTGAGAACATATGTCTCTATGAAGTGCTGCAATATTACACTTTTAGAAGGAATACTCAGAAAACATAAATGAAGGAAAATATGCAGTGATTGGTTCCTGAGGATGTTTGGTGAAACAGAGGAAAGGAAATTTGATTAATCACAGAAAACAGAGTTGTGATACTCCTGATAAAATGAAATTTTACAATTTAGCACTTTTGCAACTCTACAAACCGTGGCGTACAGAACTGGAATTGCTTGGAGATTTTCTGAGGTATGAAGATTCTTCAATGCTTATAAAGATAGCATAGAATGTACAGTTTTTGCAAATGATCTCAAAATGTTGAACGATGAAATTGATCAAGAAGCTACTATTGCAGCTGAGATTGCTAGAGACAGTTCTCAAGACAGTCAAAGTTCTGCTCCACTGAGTCAAGATCCACTAGGACAACAAATTCTTGAAAATGAAGCGGCAATCGCCATGAACGAAGTGGAAACAGCAATGCATCAAGCTCAAGAAGTTATTATGGACTTAGAAAACTTGGAAGAACAACTAAATGTTGAAAGAAATATATCAGCAAGTGAGACAACAGATTGACCATGGATTTCTTCATGAAAAGAAAGAATGAACATGCACATCATTTCAACCTATCCAAATCTATGTCAGTGGTCAAGCTGGAACAGGAAAAAGTTTCTTAATTAAAGTATTGACCAGTTATCTACAGAAAACATTTGTCTTGTGTTGTAACACACAACATTAAAGGAATTACATTATTTACTTATGCTACCTGTAGAGCATGAAAATAAATTGAAATATAACAAACTATCTGGAGAAGCTTGCTATGAAGTTTCAAGAGTGCTAAAGAAAATGAAACTTCTGATTATTGATGAGGTAAGCATGGTCTCAAACTTAATGCCTGCTTTTGTACGTTTACGAATGCAGCAAGTTCTTAAAACAGAATACAATATCTTATTTGGAGGAAAACATGTGATCGTTTTTGGAGATCTACTGCAACTTACTCCTGTAAAAGGACAACCAGTATTTAAAACACTTGTAGATGAAGACACCAAAAAGTCTTTGGGAAGTGTTGGAAACATTAACATTTTGTCATAATTTGAATACAAAGAACTCATTAAAAATATGCGACAGGAAAATTATGCTGAACTATTCTTCAAGATATAAGAATTGTAGTATTGACAGAATATGGCAAACAACCTTTGCAAACTCGACTACTTACAAGCTTGTTTCCAAATGAACATATAGTTCCTGAAAAAATATATTAGAAAATTGCAGAAAATAAATCTATAATCTGCATAATGCCAACACTGGGCGAGTGTTCTATATTCAATGAAGAACATTTGAAGCTAGAAAATGAACAAATAATAAAAATGGAAGCCATTGATAAAATAGAGCATACAGGAATCACTATTATCTTGACGGAAAAATTGAAAACAGAATTGGATTCTTTAGAAAAATCTATAACTAAAACTGCTGGTTTAGAAAAGAATTTGTATGTATGTGTAAACTGTCGGGTAATTTTACTGCGTAATTTTGATGTGGAAAAAGGTTTAGTAAATGGAACAATGAGTAAAGCTGTTGATTTTGTTAATTATTAAAATAGAGATGAAATTGAATTTTTAAAAATCAAATTTGATCAGATTGAAGAAGTAAAACAAATTGGTCATTGTTCAGTTCGTTTTTTGCTTGTTAAAGATGTATATGTTCGTAGAAAACAGTTTCATCTTTCTCTGGCACATGCAGTGACTATTCATAAATCTCAAGGTTTAAGTGTAGATAATGCTTTGGTAAACATTGGAAATACTGTGTTTAAAGAGGGTATGGCATATGTTGCTTTGTCCCGTGTCAGAACGTTATCTGGATTGTATTTGATTGAATTTAATGAAGGAAAGATTAGTGCAGATGCAAACTGTGTAAAAGAGTATAATCGGTTAAGAAGAGTGTATGTGTCACGTAGACGGTCCTCAGGATTGTTTTGATGTTAGTATGGTCCACCTCTAGATCTAACCGATGCCTGGATTGCCGTGATGACAAAGTACATTGGAAGGGTCAAGCGGGTGAAAAAAGGGGAGAAGGGAGGGAAAGGAAGGGGCCAGCGGGGAGGGAGATCTGAAAGACACAAAGAAATGTGCAAAGATAAATACACTAAAGTTCTTTCTCTCCATTTAGCAAACACATTGTACTTGTAATATAGACCCATATTGCTCTAAATACCTGTAAAGCAAAATACGAGTTCTGGGTATACGCAGTAGTGCTTGTTAGTGCAGAGGACCGTATTGGAGCATCACTGCATGAACGCAAAAATAAACACGAACATGAAGACACAATCCACAGGGTACAAATGAGACCACTTTGGCAAGGTTATTGTACAAGAGAACATACCCTTGTCTAGAAACCTTTGCGAATCACAGGGGTAGAGTGTAGCCCTCTACCACTCATGGGAATAACCCCTGTTATCAAAGGAAGTCAGAGACAATAATGATTAATGTACCATCAATCATACACACACGTTAATGGCCCTTTTTTTCCATTCAAATTATGATCATAAGGAGAAAGGCTTTTGGTCAGCCCCGTATCCCATAAACACTCTTGGTACTGGACACTCCTGATCCTTAGTATAATGATTCTTATACAGGCTCTAGGAATTGTTTATTCAAGAAGAACAACCGAATGAGGCCAAAATCTCACCCAAGTATTCCTCCAGATTCCAATAACACATCAGAGGAGAATCAGAGGAGAATAGTCAGCAGAGTGTTAAATCTCAGAGGGAAACAAAAATAATTGGGGAAATCGTGGATCTCAAAACATCCACTCCCCCGTCGGCCGACAATACCGACTGAATAAATGCTTGCTCTGCACTTTGCCGATTTTCAAGACAAACAGCGATCAGCGCCCCTGCTGATACATAAGACTGGTGCAGAGCACCCTTACCGCCACCGTAAAGTTTCTGTAGAAGACTGCAGACTCAAAGGGAATGGAGAAGGAATCCCCGACCCCGGACATTGCTGCCTCTTTATGGTTCCTCTCGCGATGTCTAGCGCGACTCGCGGAGGATCATGGGAGTTGTAGTTCCGGCCAGTGCGCGATCTTGACAGTACATCCTCCCCCACAGGCAAGGACGCGCTACGGAGCAGGTTTAGTAGGATGCACCCGATGAAAGGCAGACACAAGAGCGGGTGCGTGGATCTCCACAGCCGGCTCCCACGAGTTCTCCTCCGGGCTATACCCTTTCCAAGACACCAAATACCACAGTTTACGACCCCGTAACTTGGAGTCCAAAAGACCATGAACCTCATATTCAAGCTCGCCATCCACAACCACAGGAGGTGGGACGCGAGCGACCCCTCGCCAAGGAAGGCTTCAACAAAGATACATGAAAGACAGGATGTATCCGCAGGTGAAAAGGGAGCTTCAACTTCACCGCCACCGGACTCACCCGTTTAACGATGGTGTACGGCCCAATGTATCTAGGATTAAATACGCGGTACTTTTGGAAACGCAAGTTCCTGGTAGACAGCCACACTGCATCTCCCCTGCAATACAACGGTCCTTGCCTCCTATGCTTGTCTGCTGCAGCCTTGTACTTGATCTTGACCAATCTGAGATGGGCCTGAGCCTTTGACAGAGTCTCATGGATGTGCACCACTCTCTGTGCGACCTCCGGAAGGCTGTGATCCACCCTAGGATGAACAAACAGAAGGAACCTGGGATGCCGCCTATAAATGCAATAGAATGGAGTCGTTTTGGTGGAACTATGTGTGGCATTATTGTAAGCCACCTCAGCCAACCATAGATAGTCCACCCAATTTTCCTTGCTGTTGTCAACATAACACCTCAGATATTGTTTGAGTGTCTGATGAAGCCGCTCCGTCTGCCCATCCGTTTGAGGGTGAAAGCTAGTAGAGAGTGCCGTGTTGATGTGGAGAGAGGAACACCATTTCTTCCAGAATTGGGCTGTGAACTGTGAGTCTCGGTCCGACACGATGACACTAGGCAGGCCGTGTAAGTAAACCACGTTCGTCATGAGCATTACGGCCAACTGACCAGCTGACGGCACTTGTTTACAAGTGATGAAGTGCCCCATCTTAGTCAGATAGTCCACCACAACCAATATTGCAGTACAACCCTGATCCTTAGGCAAACCAACAATGAAATCCAACGATATTCTGTCCCAGGGTTCTGAAGCAGTGGGAAGGGGTTGCAACAGGCCTTGTGGATGACTATGATCAGATTTCATCCGTACACATTGATCATAGGAAGATACCCACTTCCCAATGTCAGGCCCCAAGGAGGGCCACCAGAAGTGCCTGAGGACACGCTCCACCGTTTTAGACACCCCAAGATGTCCCACACAAGGGGACTCATGGCACCAGACGAAAACCTGTTTCCGTAGTCGTAAAGTGGGCACCAACAACCGGTTATTGAACATTGGAAAACCACATTTTCCATTCAGGGTGACCACGGAGCCACGACCTCCAAGAAAAAGAAGCGATCCCTCTCAGCACATCCCTCAAAAGGTATCCGGTTGCATGGCACACAACACCTTACCCGGGTCAATGATGCTGGCAGCAGGAGCACCCTCCGAATCAACAACCGAAGACTGGCGCGTAAGAGCATCAGCCTTTCGATTGTCCGACCCAGGACGTTGCGTTATGACAAAATGGAACCCAGAGAAAAACATCATCCATGGAAGTTGTCTAGGCATGAGATGACGAGCAGCCGACATACACTGCAGGTTCCTGTGGTCCGTGTAAACCGTAACCACATGTCTGGCCCCCATGAGAAAGTGTCTCCACTCCTGAAAGGAGTCCTTGATAGCTAAAAGCTCTTTTTCAGCTATGTGGTAGTTCTGTTCTGCAGGGTTGAGCTTCCTTGACATATATGCCACCGGTTGTAGCTGAGCAGTGTCAGCATGCCTCTGAGACAATATGGCCCCCACAGCCACATCAGAAGCGTCAGCCTCCACCACATATGGTTTCTCAGGATCAGGGTGAGCCAGGATAGGAGCTGATATAAAGGCAGACTGAAGAGCCGTGTAGGCTACCTGAGCTGCCTCGTTCCATACAAAACTGCGTGATTTCTTCAGCAACTGGGTGATGGGGGCTACCAACCCAGAAAACTGGTTGATGAACCGCCTATAGAAATTGGCGAAACCGATGAAACACTGCACATCACGAATGTTCTGTGGAGTAGGCCAATTCTTGACAGCAGAGACCTTCCTCTCTGCCATTTCTTGGCCTGCAGGACTCAGCATGACCCCAAAAAACTCTACTGAGCGTACGTGGAAATCGCACTTGCTCAGTTTACAAAACAAATCATGCGATTGCAAGATGCTGAGCACTGTCTCCACGTGCTGACAAGGATCCTCATCATTTTCCGAATACACCAGGATATTGTCTATATAGACGATTACAAAATGGTCCAGGATCTCGCGGAGGACATTGTTCAAAAAGTATTGGACTGCTGCAGAGGCATTGCAGAGCCCAAACGGCATGACCCTGTACTCAAACAAACCGTATCTGGTCTTAAAAGCGGTTTTCCACTTATCCCCGCTTCTCATACGGACCAAGTGGTAGGCCCCCTTCAAGTCAAGTTTCGTGAAAACCGTAGCTCTCTTCACCTGCTCCAA
Organism: Lissotriton vulgaris; assembly: GCF_964263255.1. Taxonomy (NCBI): domain Eukaryota; kingdom Metazoa; phylum Chordata; class Amphibia; order Caudata; family Salamandridae; genus Lissotriton; species Lissotriton vulgaris. The sequence continues at coordinate 100,314,964 of NC_141689.1, read as the reverse complement.
CAGAACACTGATTATGGGCAAAGGGTAGCTATTCTTCACAGTTATGGCATTTAAAGCCCTGTAGTCCCCACGTGCGCGCAACTCGCCATTGGCTTTTGGAATGAAGAAAAGAGGCGAGGCGGCAGGAGACTTGGAAAGGCGAATGAAGCCTAAACCCAAAAGTTTGTCCAGATATGCTCGAAGATGCAGGTTTTCTGGTTCCGTCAAAGCATGTATGCGACCACTAGGCACCACTGCCCCCGGAACCCGATCTATCTGTCAATCATACTGCCTATGAGGGGGGAGTTCCTCAGCGTAGACTTCACTGAAAACCCTTTCAAATTTCATGTATCTCGCTGGGAGCTGAACGCTTTTTTCTGCCGACGTGGCAATACAAGATCCACATGACAACACCCTAGAAGGTTTCATGGTAGTGCTGTGACAAAGTTCTAGACAATAAGTAGACCCTATATGTACTGTCCTGGTTACCCAATGAATACTAGGATTGTGTTTCTCCAGCCAAGGTAAGCCAAATATAATACCATATTGCGGGGCCCGTATGACACTGAACGTTATTAATTCGGTGTGTGAATCCCCATATAGGACCTCCAACTCCTCAGTAATGTAACCAATGGGACCTGTTCAAAGCTTCCTACCATCCACTGCATATATTTCTTCAGGTGTCTCTTTCTGAACCAATATGATGCCCCTGCTCTGAGCCCCTGAATCTACCATAGCTGACGTGACCACTTTTTCACCTGCGAGCATCAATGCAATCTGAACAAAGAGATGACCTTTCATAGGTACCTTTCCTTCACATAAAGAAGGGACATACATAGGACTCCAAGACACCCCTTCATGAGTCTTAGAGTCTAACAGTTTTCTAACACTGCATCAACACTAGCTGTGGCTAATCGAGAACTACAAAAGCGGTTAGTTTTTGGCTTTACTGGACACTCCCTCACAAAGCGTCCTTTCTTACCGCAGCACAGACAAAGCCCCTGTTTACGACGTGTTTCCCATTCTGCAGCCGTCAAAGCTGTTCTAACCGCTTCTATCTCCATAGGCTCAAATACAGCAGCAGGACTCATTTCAGTGGTTCTTTGCCTGTCAGCTGTTAACTTCCTACGATTCTCACCTCTCCTCTCACTACGTCTGTGGTCAAGATGCAATGCCAGATTAATCAAATCTTCACTAGAAGTGGACTGAGGGTCTATCTGCGCAATGACGTCCTTAAGCTCCTCCCTTAGTCCCTGGTGGAAAAGAGAGGCATGCTTACATTCGGGCCAATTGGTTTCTGCCACCAACTTCCTAAAGGTGTTCAAATAACAAACTAGATCTTTGTTACCCTGACGCAACTCTAGCAATTCCCTGTCCGCAGTATAGGTATCCGCCCTTCGATTGAAAACCCTCAAACTCTCAGTTCTAAAGGCTTCCTAATCATGCAAAAGCGGATCGTTGCGATTAACCAGAGGTACAGCCCATTGAGCAGCGTTACCCGCCAAATAAGAGATCAAAAAGGCTACTTTGGCTTGGTTGGTGGAAAACGATTTTTGTTTGCATGAAAAATGAAGCGTGACTTGGGTTAAAAACACCTGAACCTTATCTGCGTCCCCATGAAAAAGTACAGGTGAGGCCAAAGGTATGGACACAGGCATCTCAACTATCACTGAAGTGGGAGGAGCGGCTGCACCTGCATCAAACGGATTACGTTGGATGCCATTAATCCTTGCCCTTAGATCAGCAGTCTCCAGCCTAGAAGCCACCACTTCTGCCTGCCGATTAGCTAACACAGCAATAACATCATCTAATGTGGCCATAGCTGCTTAAACCAACCGGGTGGGCAAAATTTGTGGGTCGGGGATTCTGTCACGTAGACGGTCCTCAGGATCGTTTTGATGTTAGTATGGTCCACCTCTAGATCTAACCAATGCCTGGATTGCCGTGATGGCACAGGACATTGGAAGGATCAAGCGGGGGAAAAAAGGGGAGAAGGGAGGGAAAGGAAGGGGACAGCGGGGAGGGAGATCTGAAAGACACAAAGAAACGTGCAAAGATAAATACACTAAAGTTCTTTCTCTCCATTTAGCAAACACATTGTACTTGTAATATGAACCCCTATTGCTCTAAATACCTGTAAAGCAAAATACGAGTTCTGGGTATACGCAGTAGTGCTTGTTAGTGCAGAAGACCGTATTGGAGGATCACTGTATAAACACAAAAAATAAACACGAACATGAAGACACAATCCACAGGGTACATATGAGACCACTTTGACAAGGTTATTGTACAAGAGAACATACCCTTGTCTAGACACCTTTGCGAATCACAGGGGTAGAGTGTAGCCTTCTACCACTCATGGAAATAGCCCCTGTTAACAAAGGAAGTCAGAGACAATAATGATTAATGTACCATCAATCATACACACACGTTACTGGCCCTTTTTTTCCATTCAAATTATGATCATAAGGAGAAAGGTTTTTGGTCAGCCCCGTATCCCATAAACACTCTTGGTACTGGATACTCCTGATCCTTGGTATAATGATTCTAATACAGGCTCTAGGAATTGTTTATTCAAGCAGCACAACCGAATAAGGCCAGAATCGCACCCAAGTATTCCTCCAGATTCCAATAACACATCAGAGGAGAATCAGAGGAGAATAGTCAGCAAAGTGTTAAATCTCAGAGGGAAACAAAAATAATTGGGGAAATCACGGATCTCAAAACATCCACTCCCCCGTCGGCCGACAATACCGACCGAATAAATGCTCGCTCGGCACTTTGCCGATATGCAGGACAAACAGCGATCAGCGCCCCTGCTGATACATAAGACTGGTGTAGAGCACCCTTACCGCCACCGTGAAGTTTCTGTAGAAGACTGCAGACTCGAAGGGAATGGAGAAGGAATCCCCGAGGCCGAGCCTGGACATTGCTTCCTCTTTATGGTTTCTCTCGCAATGCCTAGCGCGACTAGCGGAGGATCATGGGAGTAGTAGTTCCGGCTCAGGCGTGGTCGGGAGTTGTAGTTCCGTCCGGTGCGCGATCTTGACAGTATACTCCCAATTTAGGTGAATATCCTGTATATGAAAAGCGTGTAGTAGGTCGAAAAAGAAGATATGAGAATATCTGTAGTGAAGCTATAGAGAGCGAAAAAAATCAAGATAATGTTGAGATTGCAAGCAAAAAGAAAAAGGACATTATTGAAGAGATTGTCGGGTATCAGTTAGAAAATAGTTCAGGTATCCACTGCTATGCTAATGTAGTGGCCAAAGTTGTTTTTTTTCTACAAAGTTTGCAACAGTAAGTTATGGAGAATCGTGAAAAAAGATTTTGTTCCTTGTTGCATTGCATTTATGAAAAATTGAGAACTGATAAAAGGCAAATACAAATTGTTTCTGATATTGGTAATCTTTTGGATATATGTTCTGGTTCTACACAATTTACGCAGAATATTCAACAACGTGCTCAGGAATTTCTAATGTGTATGCTTGCAGTATTGAAAAATGAAGGAATAGAAATTTGGCCTTTGTTATAATTGGGAACATGAATGTGAAAATTGTATGTTTACTTCTGGCACTAACATAGACACAGAAAGACTTATATATTTGACAATACCAGACTGTAAAACAGTGTCTTTCAACAAACTAGTTAAAGCAGCAAATCAAAACATGGAGTGTAGCCAATGCAAATCAGAAATGTTATCAACATTATTTATACAAAGATTTGGACAATATATAATTTTAATGATACAACGTTGTACAGCTGATGGAAGAAAATTGGAAACTTTAATTAAACATTTTGTAGCAAGTCAACTATCAAAATCAGGAAGAACTTTTGTAGCAGTAGCAATTATTTTCCATTATGGTCCTTCTACAACAGGACATTACACTGTCTATTTAAAATGCAATAAAGGATGGACATATTGTAATGATGCACATTTGGTTTTTAAACATTGTTTGCCTAATGAAATAGTAAATTCCTACCTAATATTTTTAAAGCCAAAGTTTTAATAACATTTTTCGGTCTAATAGGAATATAATAAAATGTATTAATAAGATTACTATTGGACAATTTCAGTATAAAGGATTTCAGGAATACCATTTGGCCTAGAGGAAAGGTATTAATTTCAGTTTTGGACTTTTTCTTGGACATTCTCACAGCATATATTTTTAAAGAACATCATTTAGAGTATATGGAAATTATAAAGAACTGTTCATTGAATTATTATTTCAGTTCTTTCATATTGAAGTAACAAAATTCTCTTCGAAAGAAGCATTTTATGTATGTGTGATTTGTATTATATGGTATGTTATTGAGGATGTAGATTTTATGGAAAGTTGAGAGATAGTTGACTATATTGAAAATATGTTTGACACAAATTTGGGTTTTTTGAAACAATCTTATTGATTGATTTTTTTGCCCGCTGTTATTAGTAACATTGAGATCACTGTTTGTAGTGAAATTCAATATATTCTGAGAACAGCAAAAAAGGCAAACAAAAAAATTCATACAATGTTAAAATTATGTTGTGTTGTAAAAAATATAATATTATATATCATAACTATTTTTTCTTACTTTTCACAGATCCTAATTCTAAAGTACACATTTTTAAGAAATTTAAATTGTAAAAAACAACAAAAAAAATTGTTGAGCATTTTTTTAAATGTGCTATTGTCAAGGAGAGATTAAGTTATGCAAACACTATCAATGCACTACTACATTCAGTTGTGCACTATATATATAAACCTCTAACCAACTACTAATGCAATCTAGGAATCCTCCTGTCTATCTCATGCACTTCTCCAATCACCCATCCAGCACTATCTACATATTCTATCACTTCACCAAAACCTAAGCACTTATCATTTCAGCATACACTCTCTTTGCAGCACTGAAATTACTCCATCTACAAGTCATATACTTAAGAATGGCCTAGCCACTAACAGAAGTGCAGGTATGAATTTTGAATTTAAAAACATTTCTATAGCGCTCTACTACCAAGCGGTTTCTTGGCGCTTTAGGATTGCGAGGGGGATGGCAGGAGCGGAGGGGATCAGACCTTGTAGGCTTGGGCAAAGAGCAGAGTTTTAAGACCCTTCCGGAACTCTATGTAGGAGGAAGTCAGTCGAAGTTCGGTCGGGAGGGAGTTCCAGAACGCAGGAGCGAGGACTGCAAACTTTGTTCCTCCGGCCTTTTTCTTACGGAAACGGGGGATGGTCAGCAGGGCCTGATGGGAGGAGCGGAGCTCTCTGCCAGGTGAGTAGGGTTTGATGGCGGAGCAGATGAACTCCGGGGCAGTGCCCATTTTGGCCTGGAATGTGGTACAGCCGAGTTTGAACAGGGCACGCTCTTTCACCGGCAGCCAGTGCAGTGCCTGCATTAGGGGGGTAACCCGATGGAATTTAGGCAGGCCGTGGATCAGGCGGGCAGCCTGGTTCTGCACTAGCTGCAAACGGCGAATGGCGTAGGCTGGGGCGCCATTGTAGATGATATTACCATAATCAAGGCGCGAGAGCACCATGGCCATCACTATGACTTTTAACGCAGGCAGAGAGAAAAAGCGAGAGATCTTCCTAATAGTTCTAAGGGAAAAAAAACAGGAGGAAACAACTGAGGAAACCTGTGAGTGAACGGAAAGTGAAGAATTGAGAAGAATGCCAAGGGTTTTGACCTTGGGAACAGGAAGCGGAGGGACACCAAGTGAGGAAGGCCAGTGGGAGGGGGACCAGGGACTGCAACCACCTCCGGTCAAGACTAACTCCGTCTTGTCTGGATTGAGTTTGAGGTGGTTGCAGTTCATCCAGTCCTGGATGAACAACATGACGGACTGGACGTTCAGGGAAGAGGAAGGGGAGTGGGAAAGGTTGAAAATTAGCTGGAGGTCATCGGCGTAGTTAAACACCGTGACCTCGAGCTGCTGTAACATAAAAATTAGAGGGTAGATGTATAAATTAAACAAAAGAGGGGAAAGTGAGGAACCTTGGGGGACTCCACAAGCAACCCTGCGAGGAGCAGCGGTGAAGCCAGCTAGATGAACCGCCTGAGCCCTGTCGCTCAGGAAGGACTCAAGCCAGGCGAGGGCCAGGCCCTCGATGCCCGCCGCCTTGACACGAGTGAGAAGAGTGGAATGATCCACCGTGTCAAAAGCGGCGGACAGATCTAAAAGGATGAGGGCCTGCTGACAGTTAGTGTCAATGCCCTCGCGTAGGCTGTCCATCACTGAGGTCACCACCCTCTCGGTGGAGTGGAGGTACAATATGTTGTACAGTTTACATGTAAACTCTAAACTGTTACATACTATTGATACACTCTTCTAAATACCCAAATAATACTTATGTAATGTAGGAATCCTTTTATCAGTCTCATATATTTCTCCAATACTCCATTCAACACTATCTACGTACAGTATGACTCTGCGATACCTAATCACTTATAGATTCAACATGTACTTTATTTGCAGCACTGAAATTATTTTTGTTACTAGTTATGTAGGTAAGGAATGGCCTACCAGTAAAACTAGTGCAGCTATAAGATTTTGTACACTATGTATGCAGATTTTTAAGCAGCTACATATTATGGATACACTCTTCTAAATACTCAATTAGTACCTGCACAGCGTAGGCATCCTCCTGTCTGTCCCATGCATTTCTTCAAATACCCATCCAGCACTATCTATGTATTCTATTAGTCTGACAAAACCTAAGCATTTATAAATTCAGCATGTGTTCTCTTTACAACAGTCAAATTTTTCTAGTAACTAGTCAAGTACCTAAGGAATGGGCTAATCAGAAAAACTAGTACAGCTACAATATTCTGTGCAGTATGTGTGCAGGCCTCTATTCAGCTACATATTATTGATACACTCTTTCAAATACTCAGTACTTATGCAATCTAGGAACCCTTCTGTCTGTCCCATGCACTTGTCCATTCACCCATCCAGCACTATGTATGTATCCTATCACTTTGCCAATACCTAAGCATGTATAAATTTAGCATGCACTCTCTTTGCAGTACTGAAATCATTCTAGTTATTAGTTATATACTTAAGAATTGGCCTACCCACTAACCCTAGTTCAGGTGCATTTCTTTATATACTATGCATGCAGACCTGCAACAAGCTACATCCTATTAATACACTATTTTAAATACCCAGGTAATACCTATGCAATGTTGGAATCTTTCTGTCTGTGCCATGTTTTTTCGCAATCCCCCATCCAGCACTATCTATGTATCATATCACTTTACCAATACCTAAGCACTTCTAAATTCAACATAAACAGTCTTTGCAGCTCTGGAATTATTCTAGTTACTAGTCAAGTAGCTAAGGAATAGCCTTATCAGAATACCATATTCTGTGGACTATGTATGTAGCTAAATAGCATTGATATAGTATTTTAAATATTCAGTTAGTACCTATACAGTTTAGGAATCCTTCTCTTTGTCCCACTTACTTGTCCATTCACCTCTGCCTACTTATTCTATTACTCCACCAATACCTAAGCACTTATAATTTCACTATACACTCTCTTTGTAATACTGTAATATTTTTTTTTGTCCTCATACGCCATTAAATCTTAACAGAGAAGCTTGATTACCTCTGCTGTCCCCCCTATCTGATGGTACCAGTGCGAGAGCTCTCATTTTAATGGTTTGCACTTTACACAGAACCTCTTGTGATTTGTCTTTTCTCTTCTTCTGTCAATGGACCCCAGAACTGACCCGAGTGGTGAAGTAATCCCATGTAGAGGCATAATCATTGGACAAACATACCCCTAATTCAAAGATTATCCATCCATTCTATACATGGTGTCCAAAAAGCCCTCTTATTATTTTCTTTGCGTGTTGCTATGTCTAATTTCATTACATATTTTATATAGTTAAGTTAGGTAAATTGGAGGTGTACATTTAATCCAACAATTGCGAGATTTCTCTGCACGCTAATAGGATGAGATAGAAACATAATTTATTGATATCTAATGATAACAAATTATAATTCGGGAAAATACCAAAAAATATTAAGGAATTGCTCACCTGAATATCAAACCCAAATATATCTTCCATACCTTTTATTACCAGACACCAAAATTGCTGTAAGCTAGGGCAGATTATGAAAATATGCTCATTGTGAGCTTTAGCCTTCCGGCATTTTGGACAGCATGAAATGGTACCTTTTGCAAACTTTGATAATTTGAGAGGAGACCAATATACTCTGTGAAGAGAAAAACGATGATTCCTCCTTAAATTGGTAGCTTGGACTGAGGAATATAGAAAATCAAAAGATACTTGCCAGGTATATTCTGTACTGACGCTGGGCAAGCACGCGCCCCACAGCTGTACTGGAAGGATAACATCCCGTCTGCCAGATCCATCATGAGCCAGTAAAAGTTTGCCACTTCTTTCTTGTTTCGTTGTGTGGAGCTCAGAGCATTCTCAAACTCATTTATAAAACCAACCGAAACACCAACGGCTTGGGACTAACTTTTTATCTGTAAATATTTGAATTTTGAAAATTGATTATCCGTTATAAACTTTAGGTCTTCCTAGGGTAACAGAATTCCCTTTGGAATAAGTTGTTCCAGCGGTTTACACCAGCCAATTTTAATGGTGTTGCTAGTGAGTCTCTAGTCCACTCAGGTGAGCCAGGTGTGTCCCATATAGGCAGCTTAGTGCTATAATAGCTGATTTTTTAAAGCTTTCTGATTTTGCTCCAAGTGATTGCTAAATCCCTTAAGGTTTTCAATCAGATGTTCTTGAAGAAACAAGGATCTCCAAGTTTATAAATATAAGCATATTCCGCTCCTTTTGGGTCTTGCAGCATTTCCCTGAACATTATTTCTATGTCTGAAGAATTGAGCTCATTCATCAGCATCTTACCAGCATTAATTAGGGAGACCCATGCATGAATAATTATATCCGGCGCACTTAGCCCTCCCTTATTTTTCCTTCTCCGAAATTTCTTCCAGGAAACTCTAGTCTCTTTGGAAGCCCATATGAATGAATTAATAATTGACTGAATTTTCCTCAAGCTTTCTTTTTTGAAGACTAGCGGTATATTTTGAAAAATAAAAATCAATTTAGGTAAGAGCATAATTTTTACTAGATTGACTCTACCTATTAACGTTAGGGGTAAATATGCCCAACTTTTTAGAGAGTCGGAACTACTTTCTCTATTTTGCGTAGATTTGTGTTGGGTATATTATTAATGTCCTGAGTAATTTTTATACCTAAGTATGTCATTTCTTTTTTTAGTTGAAGGGAACAGACTGTGTAATACCAGGCCATACACTCAGTTTGTGATTGGTTTATCTCATATCCTGAAATATTACCTAACTGCTCAGCTAAACTGTATGTAATAGAAACGGTCTTCTCGAGATCTGACGTGTATACCATGATATCATCGGCATATAATGAGACCTTTTTTTCCCAATTACCAAATCTAAACACGAGAATATACTGCTGTCTCCTTATGCTTTCTGCAAAGGACTCTATATATAAATTAAATAACATTGGCAAAAGGAGGCATCCCTGCCTTGTGCCTCTTTCAACTTGCATTGAAGAGGAAAGATTACCATTTATCAAAATTCTAACTATTGGTGCATGATAAATGGCTGAGATAACCCTACAAAATTTTTCCCCCAGGTTTGATTTCTTTAATACTTTAATCAAATAGGTCCAATTGACCTGATCAAATGCTTTGGTGGCATCCAGCGTGATAACGGCCAATGGTAATTTGTAATCCGTTGCAAGATCGATAGCGCCAATCAACTTATAGGTTAGATCTTGAATACCTCTTCCTCTAACAAAACCCTTTTGGTCCTGATGCAACAAACCACTCATAATACCATTCAACCTCTCTGCTAAAACCATGACAAAGATCTTATAGTCAAGGTTAAGCAGAGAGATTGGTCTATATGAGTCACACTGGTTCGCCAGCTTAGTTGGCTTTAAAATCAAGGCTACCGTAGCCTCATCCCATGAGGGAGGCATATTCCCACCGGTATCAAACATATGAGAAAACAACTTATCCATTATTGGGATCAGAACTTCAGCCAAAGATTTATAAAGCTCAGCTGGAAGACCGTCTGGCCCTGGCGCCTTGCCTTTCTTGCACAACTCTATTGCCTTCTTAATCTCAAACTGGGATATGGGTTTAATAATATTGCTGGAGGCCTCATCACTAGCTGTTTCTGAAGGATAACTCTGAAGCCAGGATTCTATTATGCTATCCTGAGGAATAAGCTCCTCTCCATAAACTTTCTCAAAATGCTTTCAAAAGGCTTCTTCGATATCTGCCGGACCCTGGCACACTTTTCCCGGGACATTACATACTACTTCTCTTATATTACTCCTTGCTAATTCTTTTCCATGCAAGAAGTTTACCAGAGCCTTCCCCGTATTCAAAGTGCGCCATTTTACTAGCCTCCCACCTCTTCTGAAATCTCGCATCCAATACCCCTGCCAAGGCTATTCTATAGGAAAGTAGTCTGTCAGTGATGTCCCTATCTATACTTTCTCATTGCGCCATTATGTTTTGTTCTAACTCTTGAATTTTGTCCTCTATTTGTTTTATATTTCTTCTGTCTGGAATATTGAATCGAAGTTATACAGCCTCTTAAAAAAGCCTTAAAGGCATCCCATACCATTTCTATGGGAGCGCTATCAATATTTTGTGAGAAAAAGGCATTCGTTTCTACCACTAGTCTTTCTACTATTTCCTCCACTAACAAAATAGCTCAATCTGACGTCCATCTTTTACTTATTGGTTTACTAGGAAGTCTCAAAGCTAATGTCACAGCAGCATGGTCAGATAAATGACCTCCGAGATGTTTCACTTTTGTCACCCAAGTTCTCAGGGTCTCACTGATTAAAAAGAAGTCTAGCCTAGATCGATGGCCATACTTCTTATTGTGAAATGTATAACCTCTCCTGCCTCCCTCTCTTTCTCTCCATATATCCATCCACCCTAATTGCTGAATCGTACTTTTCAGTAAAGACCTCATTTTACAATTTTGTGATGCTTTACTGTTTAGGGATCTATCCATTACAGGGTCCAGGACTAAATTAAACTCTCCTGCAAGCATTAACCGATCTTGAAAAGGCAGCAACTGAACAAAAGGTTCCTTCAAAGGAACTGTATCATCCACATTTGGACCATAGTATCCTGCTATTGTAAATTTGTGAAACTAGAACTTTATATTTGCTATGGCCCATTTTCCCAACTTGTCCACTTTAGACCCTTCGTCTGTTAAAGCAGGATGTTTCTTTAGAATTATTGCAACACCCTTCGTTGTTATATGCTGTGTGGTACAAATAACCTCCTTAATCCAACTTTTGGTCTCTTCCTAAACGAGGTGTGTTTCTTGGAGGATTACAATTTGTTCTGGGACATCTTTTAAGTACTGGAATATCCTTTCCATTCTATGTTTTACCCTTAACCCGTTTAGATTCCACGTCAACATCTTCAGATGTATAGCTTGATCATCTAAATCCTGTGTCATTACTCATTAAAGTGTATGGTGGACTTTTAAAAGATTTTACATGACGACTTTGACATATTTTTTTTAGTTTTTTTTACCCTATGCTCCCCACCCAGTGACCTACCCTGACCCCTCCCTCCTCCCACCCCTGTGCTCCCCTGGAGAACCCCCACTATTTCTCCAATGGCCCTACCCTGGCCTTTGAGGCTACCCCTCGGTCCGGATAAATGTTACTTCCTTAAAGCTCATGAATAGCTGCTAAATTTTGTTTTTTATATTTATTATATGTTAATTGAAGATAGATTTTCAATATCTCCTAATAATCTTATCCTAAAGACTCGAGATGAATAAAACATGCTTTTCACTTTAGTTTTAAGTTTCTTTATCGAACCATTAATTCCCTGCTCTTTTCTGTGATATGGTGCAGAAGTGCTTCTGCGTCCTCCACCCGTCTAAATGTATGCATTTTATTTTTTAACATCACTTTTAGAGTGGCTGGGAATTTGAGTTGCGCTGTTGCTCCCAACTGGCTAAATAGTTCTAATAGCTTACCCAGCTCCCACTGTTTAGATGCAGTTATGGAGGAGACAACAGAGCGAATCTGAAAAGTAAACCCTTCTGCACTTAATATATTCATTTTTAAAGCCTTATTTAAAATCTCATCTTTTAAATTGTATGTCAGGAAATGGATCAAAATCTTCATGGGTCTCTTCATGTTCAGGTTGATCCTAAAATGATCCCTATAGACTCTTTGAATGTCAGCACATAGAGCTTGTTCTGAACATTCAATGTTAGTCGTTTGCTTAATTAGTTTAACTACAAACTCTTTTATTTTATCTCCTTCGACTCCCTCCGGCACTTTAAGTAAACGTAAATTATTCCTTCTTTGAGCATTGGATTCAAGCTTGTCCTGAAGATTGCTCTCTTGTTCTTTTATTTTAACAAGGTCTGTCACATTTTTGTCCACTTTACTTGTTAGTGCGACCACCGTTGTTTCTAATGCATCTGCTCTGGCTGTTAGTGAATCTAGCTTATCTTCCATTTTTTCGCACCAGACTTTAATTTCAGCTTGAATCTTCTCTGAGACCTAGAATCTGTTCCTCATCTCCTCGGTTAGAGTCTGCAGGAGATCTAAAGTTGTTCTCTGAGTGTTTAAACTGCTAGCTCCTTCGCTTGATGCTTCCTGTCGTTTATTCTCCTTCTCCTTTCTCCCTTCTTGAGAATCAACACAAGGGGCCCCATCTTTTCCCAAGTCTAAAGTATTGTCAGTTGTCTCTTGCATCCTAAGGCCTCCTGTTCCTTGCTCTACTGAGAGATCTACTAATGGCGGATACTTATTATGTATTGATATGCCATCGGAATATTGAGGCAGCCCGATGGTATCACCCAAATTGCCACTAGTCCTATCCTTAGACATGCTCTTTGTTCGTTTGAGTATTAATGTACTAGGCACTGTCTTAAAGTAATCTCTTAATGAGGGCGTATGATTTATTCTTTTTTCCCGTTCCTGATTCGGTGTCTTGGCTTTTTCTTTGCCTTAGATTTCAATTTTTGTTTTACCGAACCTATCTGTGACTGAGTCTTGTGATGAGGGGATAAACTGGCTTGATGAGCCTTGCGGGCTGACGCGCTGAAATCATCTATTTCCAGATCTATTGACCCAGGAAGTAAATCCCGTCCTGAGCTCCTGAAAACATAACATGGTGGTATCTTGCCAGATAACCCCCTCTTTTTCCTTAATGACCCCCTCTTGGCCCCCTCCCCTGTCCCACAGATACTATAAATGCAGCACTTACTTTCTGTTTTAAACGTGCGCTGACATTAATATTTGCCTCTTCGCAGGGGGTGTCTTGCGATCCACTTCTCCTGGCGAGATGATTATTTTTGCAATTTTCAGGACTCCTTTGTGTTCTTCCTCTCCCCCTGCCGCAGTAGATGGGGAGCCTTGCTGCCGCCCTACGCCCCCAATGCAGCTGCAGAGCTGCCCGAGACCAGAGAGCAACCTGCTCCTCACAAGTCTCTCCCGCTCGCGTCCCCGTGGCAGGCACCACGTCCGAGGCAGCCACTACAAGCCCCGCCACCTCTGCCACAAGTCCGAGAAAACACACCCAAGAAACCATCCTGGGGAACACAACCAGCACGTCCGTGGAGAGAAACGCTGCAGCTAGCCTGCAGCCCGCCTTGCTGCCAACAAGCACAAAACTCAGGCGGAGACGGAGACCCGCCCTCAGCTCGGTAAAACACTCTTGCCAATTTCCTCGCTTTCCCTCTGACATTATTATATTTTCATCTTCATTCCAAGTAAAACAGAACAGCAGCATTTCAAATTGTGTCCACATGTATGCTTTCAGCTTTTAGAGCTAAATATGTGGTAAAAAGTCATCCCGACCTTTGGAGCCTCACGACCGGCTAACCGCCGGCCGCCATGTTCCCCCCGGGGTAGGTATCTGTAATTATTGTAGTTACTAGTCATGAACTTATGGAATGGCCTAGCTAGTAACACACGTACAGCTATAATATTTTGTGCACTATCCAAGCAGATCTCTAACTAGCTAGATATTATTGATACACTCTTTTAAATACCCAGTTAGTGCTTATATAGTGTAGGAACCATCCAGTCTATCCCAGGCACTTCTTTAATCACTTATCTACCAGTAGCTACTTATCCTATCACTCCATCAATATGTAGGCACTTATAAATTAAGTGTTCACTCTGTTTGCAGCAATGTCAACATTCCAGTTACTAGTAGTATGCTTATAAAATGACTTAAGCACCAACACAAGTACACAGACAATATGATGTGATGTCATTTGAGATGTCATCAGTGATGTCATGAGTGATGCCACTGACCATGTCATGTCATGAGTGATGTAATATGTGACGTCATCCGCAGTGCATTGCGGGCGCACGAGTTATAGTTAGCTGAACTAACTATAACGGAGAAATTTGTATGGTTTTGTAAGAGTGAAATGTCCAGCTAACTATAACGCCCCTGAAACCCATGGTTTTTCAGTGAATTTCTAAGGTTTTTTTAAATGCTAATTCCTAACTATAACGTGTCTGAAACCTATGTTTTTTTCAATGAATATATCTATACATATAAATATATCCATCCAATCAAAATCGCTTATGCCCCAGCCTGTTTACACAATGAGTCGGCAGTGAAGTGGCAAGCCTCTACACATTCCATCCAATATCTGTAAACTCGACACAGTACAATTCACCGGCCGAAGACACCACAGTACCGCCACTCTTCCAGTTGTTACAGTGGATTTATCTAGACACTGGCAACAGAATTCCTATATATATATATATATACATATATATATATACATATATATATATATATATATATATATATATATATATATATATATATATATATATATGTATGTATGTGTATATATATATATATATATATATATATATATATATATATATATATATATATATATATATATATATATATATATATATATGTATATATATACACTCGCGTGGTCGATTTAGCAAATTCAATTTATTTGCACGAAAACAGGACGCGTTTCGGCATACGTACCTTTTTCCACTGTGTCAACATAAATTAAAACAAACGCCATTTTATGCACATCATTCTCGCGTTGTTACTCGGAGCCTCCATGATCGTGGACATGAACATAAAAGTTGGACTACTCGTCATCATCACTGTGAGCGCCATCTTTGAATGTCAATATATACAGTATTTATATAAGTGCAATTATTATCTCAGTAAATCAAATTGATATTTTGTAAGTTTCAATTCAATGGCGCAAGAATGTGCCCTATATGGGCTTATACATCAACATAATTATACACAAAAATGAAATTCTTGCGTATTTCTAGCAATTCATTTCACCTTATGTTTATACACTATTTACATAATTGAGCCCTGGATGGGCAGACTCTTTAATGAAATTGTTTCCAATTCAATCAATTCATTGGGAAATCATTGGCTGTCATTATTGTAATTCAGAATCATAATTAACAATTTAATGTTAAATCAGAAGAGGAAAACCCATATGTTAATATAATACAAGAACATCTACATTACATTTAAGGAATTCACTATCTTCCTACTCTAGTTACTTCAGAACCTCCGTAACCCAAGTGTATCGACAGTTCTTCTTCAGTATTTAGACCCAATGGGATGTTTGTATGTAAGTCGATTATGTATCTCGATTCGAGTCTGCGTAATCTTAATTCCCTGTTACCGCCCCGCTCACTTATAGGAACGTGGTCGATGTAGAAAAATTTCAGAAGTGTGCGATCACTATTGTGACATTCGGAAAAGTGCCTCGCTACCGGGTATGAGAGATACTTGTTCTCAATTGCACGAGCATTCTCCAGGATACTACACTTGGTAGGGTGTATTGTACCGCCTATGTAGGTTTTCATACATGGACATGCCAGGCAATAAACACAATAAGGTGTATTGCATGTTAAGAACTTGTTAATTTTCTTCGTGCCTTTCATGCCCGGGACCTGGTAAGATAGAACTTTAGTAGTACTTCTGCATGCTTTGCATTTAGAGCAGGGGAAGAATCCTGTCAAAGTGCTCAATTGTGGAACAAAGGGGACTGATTCGTAATGGCTCTTAACTAGATAATCTTTAAGTGACCTACTGCATCTAAAGGTTACCTGGGAATATTTCGGTAATTCTTTACCAATTACAAGGTCCGTTTTTAAGATATGCCAATTACGATATAAGATTTCTCTAAAAGCCTTTCTTCACTAGAGAATGTAGTAATGAATCTACAAGGGTCAATCTCACACTGGGTAGGTTTCTCCTTTTCTTTCAATAAACATCTGCGTGGGATTTTTTTCACTCTCTCAAGCGTTTTGGCCAACAAATCACTTTTGTATCCTCTCGCCTGAAACCTATCGATGGCATCTACGGCTGCAATTTTCAAAATCCTCATTATTAGAACAATTTCTTTTTAAGCGAAGCAGTTCACCTTACGGTTTGTCGGCGGCATTCGACACGGTGGATCATCAAATCTTACTCCACCGTGTCGAGTCCGCCGGAGTCCGCGGGCTCGCCCTGTCCTGGGTCAAGTCCTTCTTAGAGGGTAGATTCCAAGCAGTTAGCTTGGGTCCCTTCAGCGCCACCAGTGCACCATCACCCTGCGGGGTTCCCCAGGGTTCTTCTCTGTCCCCCCTCCTTTTTAATTTGTATCTTCAGCCTCTTATTCACTCCCTGGGTAGTTGGGACGTCACCGTATTCAATTACGCTGACGATCTACAAATTATTTTTCCCCTTTCCTCCCCTGACGCCGTCACCAACTTTAAGGCGGTCATGATACACATCCAGCATTGGATGAATCAAAATCAATTAAAGCTCAACCATGGGAAGACCGAGCTCCTCCTTCCTGGGAGAAGCGCTTCCCATTGGGGCCCCCAGTACTGGCCATCTGAGCTTGGTCCGTCTCCTTCTCCTGCTGGCTGTGTAAAGAGTCTCGGTGTCATTATTGACCCTGAACTCACTCTCAAGGCCCAGGTGAGTGCCGTAACATCTTCCTGTATGTTCCAGCTACACAGGATACGGAAAGCTGCCCACCTCTTGACCCTTGAAGCCCTGCTACAAGTCCTAATAGCATTGGTGATGTCTCGTCTGGATTTCTCCAATTCCTTGTATTTTGGCCTCTCCAAATCCCTGCTGTCTAGGCTACAGATCATCCAAAACCAGGCTGCCAGACTGGCATTTAAAAATCCCCAGATGGCAGTCGGCCAAACCTTTATTACATCAACTACACTGACTTCCAGTTAGTGAAAGAATAGCCTTTAAGGTTGGCTGCCTGGTCTTTAAAGCCTTGACTGGTCCCTCTCCTGTCTTCTTGAAGTCCTTGGTCATTCCCTACTGCCCTCCCCGTACTCTGAGGTCCACTCACCTTCAGCTCTTAGTCACTCCCCGGTTTAAACTTATCAAGTTAGGTGGCCGCAGCTTCTCCCATCTGGCTCCCAAGTTATGGAACTCTTTTCCACTCTCACTCAAGACTTCACATTCCCTTTAATCATTTAGGAAATCTTTAAAAACTCTGCTTTTCTCACACTCCCAATAAAATCCTTCTTGTACAGTCTTAGTGTCCTATCAGCGCCAGGAAACTCATGGTGACAGTGCGCTCAACAAATGCCCATTAACATTAACATTAACATTACAGTATGCTATTTTTTAAAGTCTTTTGGTGACTGCTGTTCGCCTCTAAAATCGCATTACCAGCTGTTGACTTTCTAAACAATATTGTACAAATCTTGCCATCTCGGATGAACACTTTCCGGTCTAGAAAAGAGACCTCTTATTGGCTCATCTGTCCACTAAAGTGGAGGTTTAGTGAGTTCCTATTTAGTTCTTCAATGTATGTCTCTGCTTGAGATTTGGGACCTTTCCATAAAATAAACAGGTCATCTATATACATGTGTCAGACACAACGATCCTTGTAAAGCTGGGACCCAAAGTTGGCACTGATGCGTGTCAGGGTTGAGGAACCCGTAATCTGCCAAATCACTTCTAATACCAGCAACTGCACGGAAACATGTACTCATGTCCAGCAATAACAGAGTCCCAGGCCACTTCGATTCAATACATGTAGAGTTTAATTTTGAATGCTGACATTTACCCAATGTGTCTCAGCATCTTTCACGCCTTGCTCTCGGGTAGTTACATGTATATATACATATATTCAACAACGATTCCTACTTCTAAGGCATAAATTCACGTGACACCACAGGAATCAGACAAATCTATTTTAAGTATTCACTCGCAGTGACAGTCAATGCTTTTCAGCTCTTGCCTTCTACAGGACCATAGAGTCCCACCATCTAAACAGTCAATTTAAAGGTGCCTTAACCATAGTCCCACATAACAGAAAAATTGGCAGTGATTATTCAAACTTCATCTTTAAACAAACCAGGTCAAGTAAATCTATATTTTTGGCCATATATTTATTTTACAATCTATTCAGTAATATTTTAAACAGCATATTATGAACTTTAGATGTGTCATGAGAAGGGACACTTCTCAACCTTTTTCAATGCACATATATATACCCAACAGGATAAGACATTTCAATGCAGATACCAAACAGAACAAAAAATGAATAAAGTGAGTAACTGTGAATTGTGCATCAAAACAATAAACATCAAGTTAAGCGATAATTCCATATAGAATTAACAATATTAGCATAGACCTAAATGGACGTTCAGAACCAGTCAATTGATTCTCAACCAGAGGTGACTATCACAGTTGTTCTCAATTCAGTGACCCTCTTGGAAGATGCTTGGTGGGTTTCACAATTATTTAACAAGAGTGGGTTTTTCATTCAGTATATTTTCCAACAAAACAAAATGGGTTTTGTGAAGAAACTGAAGGCCAGCAAAAGAAAGTTATTTAGCTGCGGAAAAGAAGTATTGATGGTTTTATGAACAATTTACGGAATCTGTCTGTCCTAGAGGACACAATAATTTGATCAGTCAAAGTCCTCATGAGAACCCTAAACCCGTAGTGATTCAAAACGCGTCGACGAAAATCCTTGAGGACGTCACAATAAACGTACGTCTTTGAAAACATTTTGTTTCAACAATTCCCTTGCCATGCATAGTGATGTCATCAATTATGTCATTTGAGATGTCATCAGTGATATTATTTACAATGTCATCAAACTTGTTATTATGACTGATGTAATATGTGAGGACATAGGCAGTGCATGTGATGAAGCAAGTTATAGTTACTTGAGTGATCAATCAAATTATTTTTTTAAATATTTTCACACAAAATGAAAGATTCAGAGGACTGAACATGGTCAAAAACCCAAATCCTTGACATTAATAATTTCAATAATAAGCAGTCGAGCTTAGGATCAATTCTAATCTCAATAAATTCCCAGGATCATATCTCATGATGCAAATATTCATATAGAGTTGCAAGTTGGAAAACTCTGTTGACTATTCATGAAAAGACTTGTCTTACATTTCCACACCAGTGTTATTTATTTGACTATGTTCTTCATTGAATGTATGCTGCTTCTCCAAGATTTCAGATGGCATTCAATATACCTAACATGCTTTTTATAACAATATGAGATGCAACCTGTAAATTCCATGTCGCTGTGGCGGGTGAATAATGTAAAAGAGAAAACTATATTCGTGCACATAAGGATTGAAAATCCCTATTTTTTATTGATTTGTATATCACTGTCATGGTTAATATGCACAACTCTCTTGATCACTGATGAAATGACTTCAAAAATACCAACAAAGAAATATGTTAAAAAATACAAAAAATCCCTGGTGCAGCTGCCATGTAACGTCCTGTTAACTATTCTCTCATCCTGGCAGCTGAGATATGTTGTTGGCCTGACTGAAATAGTTAAAACCAAGAGCTTTCTAAGGATCATCTCAGATCATAATTCTCTAGAAGCTGAATTTCCATTGATTGTTGTTACTAGACCTTAGAGGTGTTGGGCCTTTGAACTGAAACTTCTGTATGATCAACCAAATCGTGATCATATGGCTAAGTGTCTAAGTGGATTGCGGAAACCATAGTCTGGGATGCTTTCAAAGGGTTTGAGGGAAGAACTTGTGCTTTTCCATTTCCTGACAGAAAGCGCTACAGGAGGAAATTCGAAAATGGTTTGAGCAGCTAAGGACAGCTGAGCTGGGACTTATGGGGAGAGCAATTGAGGGACACAATATTGCACATTGTCAACAGGCAATTGCTATTACTAAATCTATAATCCATCAACATTTTGGATCGGAAGTGGCAGACAAACATTTGCAGCATAGGTTTGAGCTATACGAACTGGGATAACTGGGCGAGTCTTGGCAAAAGGCCTGCGACACCTAGAGGTGACCAGTCGAATCTGTAAGATTAGAGAACATCTAGAACAAATTCAAGACTCTCCGGTAGAAGTATTGAATGTATTTAAAAACTATTACAAACAGCTGTATACTGAGGGAGTGACTTCACCAGGGTTAAAATCTCCGGAAGGTTTCTTTACAGATCTAGAAACGATGGAGGTCACACAAGTACAAAATGAAATCCTTGTAACCCGATCACCTAGGAAGATCTGGAGGTTGCCATAACTTCTCTAGCCCTAGGCAAAGCCACAGGCCCCGACAGCATTCCCCTAAAGTTGTACTGAGCATTCTCGCAGTCTTTGTGGCAAGATATAATGCAAAATTTCCAGCTGGCCCAAAGGGGTTACGTCCCCAATTTATGGCAAAAGACAACTATCGCCGTATGAAAAAAAAGGGGGAAGCCTGACCTGACACCAGCATCATATAGACCCATATCACTTATAAATTGTGATATCAAGATATATTCTAAAATACTTGCAACCAGGTTGGGTGAGATCATCAACCCTCTGGTTTCAATCCATCAACACAGGTTTATCCCTGGCAGGGACACAGCAGATAATGTATGCAGTGTCAGAGCCCTTCTTTACTGGGTTCAGGCCACGGAATCACCACTGGGGGTAGTACTGTTAGACGCTGAGAAAGCGTTTAACAGGGTCTCCTTGCAGTTTCTGAGGTCTGTCCTATAGTGGAAGGGAATATGTGGTGAATTTATTCAGGCAATTAAGGCATGATACCGATCACCGAAAGCTGTAATTCGCATCTCATGGCAGGACTCAAATCTGTTCGATATCAGAAGAGACACTAGGCACGGGTGTCCGTGATATCTTCTGCTTTTTGCTCTCTATATTGACCCCTTTCTAAAAAATACTAGAGCTGGATATTAATATCAAGGTTGTTAAGGTCAATGATATCGACAATAGAGCACTGGTGTATGCAGATGACATCGCAGTGCTTATCGCTGATATCGTCCTGGCACTTCCAGAGGAGAAGATTCTAGCCGAACAGTTCGGCATCTTCTCAGGATATAAATTAAATATGGGGAAAACCCAGATTCTTTGCTCAGGGAATATTCGATCTACAGGCCTCTCAGTTGTTCAACAGGCAACCTATCTGAGGGTCAAAATCACAGCTGCCGTAGACAAAATTCCTGATTTGAATATCGCCCCAATAATAGATAATGTAAGAAAAAAATTGGAGAGACTAGACCATCTGCATCTTTCTTTATTTGGTTGAAGTAATGTTATCAAAATGTCGGTCCTCCCAAAAGTTTTATATCTTTTTAGAACGGTACCTTTAGAATTTTCTTCATTTTGCTTAGCAAGGATCGAGAGGATATATTTTAGATTCCAATGGGGGTATCGCAGACCAAGGAGGGGGGCCAAATGGATGACCCTTCCATGACAGAGGGGGAGGTGTGCTATTCCCAGCTTTCTCTTTTACCATACCATTGGGCATCAATTCTACAACACTTGGGTATTGTACTAGTGGGGGATAAGGCTGAAAAGTTGGTGAGTGGAGCCAAGGATTGCTTGGTCAGGATACTTGAACCCAGCTATTACAAAAAGACTACATTTAAAATACTGAAAGCCGCTTATAGAGTATGGAGACAGATACAGTGGAAACTGAAGATTTCAAACTTGAATGTATATACTACACTCTCCGCTCCAGGTATCCTCCCACCAATTTTTCAGGACCAAGTTACATTTAGATGGGGGAGGAATGGGATTAGTTCTTTGGGAGACCTTTGTAGGGAAGACCAGCTTTCGTCATTTATGAACCTATAGGAAGAGTTTGGGTGGATACAATAGATTTTTTTAAAAATATCTGCAGATACAGAACTTTCTTGGGGGGAAATGGGAATAGAGTAGCTTTGACATTAGAAAAGATGCACTTGGTGGAAACAGTGAGGAGTAAGTCCTGGATTGGGAACATTTACCACATTTTTATTCAAGCTTCCCCAGATGACATTGATGCTCAGATTGCAAAATTGGAGAGTAGGCATGGAAAGGAAGCAATTTATATTGAAGATTCATTGGAATTGGTGAACCAGGTGCTGTTAACTGGAAGTCTCAGGAGACAACTTTTATGTCTGTTTTTGATCTCTATGACACCCCAGCAAAGATAGCTAAATGGGGTGGAATGAGGGGAGAGAAATGTAACAGATGTCGTTTACAAGATGCTGATACCCTACATAATTCTACTCTTGCCCCAAAATCGATGTTTCTTTGCAGGACCTTGAGGGTTTTCTAACTATGGCTTTACGGTTCTCTGTATCAATTACTACAGCTCTTTTAATCTTGGGGTTACTACATGGCACAGAGATAAATAAAAGGGTGAGATCAGAGATAGGGCATGTGTTCATTGCAATGGCCATTGCCCGCTTATGTATTACCTCTCAATGGATAAACAATGAACCTCCTACTTTCCCCAGCTGGCGGTCTAGAATGCTGGCTATCTACAATATAGACTCTACAGTATACAAGTTAAAGAGAGCTACGACAGAGAATTTGGGCTCCAATGGTGAGGCTGGTAAATCAATAATGGTCAGCCAAAACCAATGTTAAACTCCTATTCTCCACTCATTTTGGGGGTCGGCAGTTCTGAGTAATCAGGCAAGGAGGCAGACAGGAACTATGTAACTCTGGCTTTTATCCTGCGACGTTTGGAGTGTTGATTATTATCAGTGAATTTTACATTAGATCATTCTATTTATTGAATTTGCACTTTTCCTCTGTAGCAATAACTTACGAGGCGATATGAGCTGATATTCCTTGTATATATTGAATTCATGGATTGCTTAAAAACGTAATCAATCTATATCTATCTCTCTCTTCCTCCTCTATTTAATGTATAATGTATTATGTCAAGAAATGCCATGACATGAATCAATTCTTTTTTTGAATCCGTGCAAATGAAAATCAATAAAAACATTTTTTTTTAATTATGTGCTAACCCATCCTCCCAAATTTTGAGGGGCATCTGTGAGGAGAGATTGTTCACCTGTGTCTTGGGAGACTTCAGTGTGGAGTCCCATTGTGTTTGTACCCCCAGAATTGTAGGGTGATTGATAGGAACAATGGCCGCCAGACATACTTTGTATAGATTCACATGCACTTCAATGGAGCAGTAACAGGGGTGTTGCTTCCATTGGTGCAGCAGATGCAGTTATACCAGGGCCCAGAGGCGAGAGGAACCCATTGAACACCAGTGTAATCAACTGTGTGAAGGTCATGAAATATAAACCACTTGCTGAATCATTTAACTGTCAAAAGAGACATTAAGTGCCTAGAGCACCTGTGATCCAGCAGTCTAGGTGTTTGTCGTGCTTGATCATTCCTAGAGCCGAGAAGTTGTTACATGTTAGAGAAAGTCTGTATGCGCAGTACAGGGTGGAAGTTTATTAACTGTGTCACTTAATAAGCTACAAAACTTAAAATAAGGCAATTTATATTATTGTACTGAATATATAGTACTGTCTCAAAAGATGAATATATGGTGTACTATTTAAGTGTTTATACCTTTGTTTACACTTACCCAACCAAACTTCTAGGTAGTACATTGGATGAATCCCAACTCACTCTGTCTTAATGCTGACAAAACAGAGGTCCTGGTTTTTGGGAGTGCCTCTTGCTGGTCCACTTCTTGGTGTCCAGATTCTTTGAGCTCATGTCCTGCCCCAGTTATTAAGGCAGGGTACTTGGGTGGCATTTTTGACTCCAAACTCACCTTCGAACCCGATATCAAGAAATTGACAGCCACCTGCTTCTTCACTATGAAGATTTTTAAGAAAACTCTCCCTACCATATCACTGACATGTAGACAGCAGCTCATACAAGCTCTGATCATCAGTAAATTTGATTACCGCGATGCGCTATATGTTGGCATTCCTGTCTATTTAATGCATTGACTGCAGCCAATCCAAAATGCAGCAAGATAAGTAATCGCCCTTCGTTAATATGACAATACATCAGATCATCCTAAAACCTTACATTGGCGCCCTCTCAAGAAAAGGAGCCTTTTCAAAGCCCTTTGCTTTTGTCACAAGACCATGTTTCCTACCCACCAACCTACATACCTTTCCAATATGTTCATAAGACCTGTCCGACTGATGCACCCCTCTTCCTCCAATCAAGTGGTTATTCCCACGTTCTGTAAGGTCAATTGATGTAGACAAGCTTTAATTGTTATCACGGCGCAAGCTTGGAATAAACTTCCACTTGGTATTTTGGCAGAATCCAACCTGCCAATTTCCATACGTCTTTGAAAAACATTTTGTTTCAATAACTCCCTTAACCGTTTGCACTATTATTCAAGTATGTTGGGCATATTTATCAAAGGGTTGCGACGCCTTTGTGCCACGCAACGGGTGCAAGCGCGATGCAACTCTTACGTTTGATCTATCAAGCCATACAAGGCCACCTTGCATGGAATGATAAATCTAGAGTAATGCAACGCAGTTCAAATCAGTGGGTTGCCTTATTCTGCCCCAGAGAACCGTTCCATGGGCGGAGCGTGGATGTTCTCACGCATTCACTCATTTACTGGCAAACCTGGGAATGCATATACACCACTATAGCACACGCAAATTCTTATATGTAACAATATTTAGTAATAATGTAGTCCCCAATCGATGTTGTTCCTTCAATCTTGTTCATTTCAAGCAGTTTGTTGTAATTCTTCACAGTAGCCAATGTGTTTCGGCATAATCACGACTTCATCAGGGCTCCGTATCACAATTCCCGATATAAGCACAACATTGCTCTGAAATATTATTAGCCACTAGTCCACCCTATATGACGATATTTTAATACAGTGGTGGAATTATTTCAGTTCCATGGTTTGTAGGTCAATTTAAAATCACTTATCTTTGAAATTGCCCGTGCGAGTATGCGAAGGGTAGCGGTCCAATAGTTTAATGGTCTCAGTCCAGATAAAGCCCGAAATCAAGAGCAAGGTTGAGTCCTTCACAGCAGAGTAAAAGCTTTGTGCAAGACAGGGGAAGAACATACACATTGTTTAGTGATGCATAATAAATAAATGATAACAAAATGAATACCAATAAATACCATTTATGCTGTCTCTGTAATCCAATATCATGTATGGATTTATATTTATTTACACACAGTGTGACTCATATCTGTCTTTGTTTAAAGGGGTTGGGGGGATGGGACAAGTTACTGAACTGTAATGTTATTTTGTTCATAAAATGAATAAACATTTTTTAAAGGAAAAAAAAAATAATTCTTTAGGATCCATCCATGACATTAAAAATCTGATGAGCTCTCCTCCCGACCATCAACCAGAAAGATAGACACCCCGGTAACAGAGCATAAACAATCACAATGAAACGGCCCGATCTCAGGCTCCTCCCTGCACTGGGTTCCCCCTTAATCGCCACCCAGGTCATCAGTCCCTGCAGCCTCTCTCTCCCATACGTATCAGGCCGAGGGTGGTAGGCGGTCCCCGGTAGGGGAACGCTGACTGCATTTGATGTCTGTTGGGGTCCATGGGGCATATTATGAAGGAACGGCGTTAAAGATTATCGCCGCTTTAGCGACAGGAAACTGCCGCTAAAATGGTGATAATGGGCTTTATAATATGCCGTAGAGAATTCCAATAGAAGCCCAGGTTAACACCAGAACATGGGCTTCTATGGGAATTCACAAGGGCATATTATCAAGCCCATTATTAACGCTGTTCCTTGATAATATGCCCCCAAGTCTTTTCGAATTTCTGCATGGTGTCCCGTACCAATGCAGTTAGTCCTTCCATTGCATGAATGTTCCAGATGCATGCCTAGAGTGAGTGGAGTCGATGCTCGCCAATGCTGTGCTATTACCAAACGACTCACCAAGAGTAGCAGTGTGAATAGTCTGGCCACAGAGAGTGAGAGTGGGGACAGGCCCTCGTTGTCTATCATGCCCAGCAGAGCCAGCCTTGGTTGCATGGGGAAGGATTCATTAGTGATATCTCTTACAACCTCCATCACCCGACTCTAGAAATGCTGCATGTATGTGCACTCCCACCACATATGCAAGTACGTCCCCCTCGCTTCACAACCATCCAACACGTGTCAGGGGCATTCACCAAGGCTTTAAATCGAACTGGTTCCATGTACCATTGAAGCATTATTTCAAAGGCATTTGTCCTATGGTAGAGGCAGCTCTAGGTCAAGGTCATCAGCCCATTTTTGAAAGTATGAAGGTCGTAGTGTAGGGGTGGGATTTCCTAGTGCTCTGTATAAACGGGATAACACTCTGGTAGTGTCCCACTCTGAACATATCTTCAATTTTGTCGATGTCTCGTGCCCCTAGTGCACGAACATTTGGCTGCAGCGCCCAGTGTAGTTACTGAGTAATCCAATACAAGTCCTTAGGGTCTAGGAAAAAAGTATCGGCACAATGGTCGCGAGTCTTAGGGGCCCCCTTCGTGTATAGATGTCCTAGGCAAATCAGTCCCCTACTCCCCATGTCCAGCAATTTTTGCCTGTAATCCCTGGGGGGAAGCCCGTACCATTATTATGACTGAATGAATGAATGAAAAGCAACTTGTACCGCGCACAGCTACTCTAAGGAGCGTCCCAGATATTAGCTCTAAGTCAAAGTGCGGAATATGATCGCATTGTCTGTTCCTGCATGAAAAGCAAGGTGTTCAACCTTTTTTAACACTGAGATAGTGTCCAATGCACGAAGCTCCAAGGGTGCGTATTCCATGCTCCTGGTCCTAGATAGGAGAATGACCACCCCCAGCTCTAGGGCGGGGGACACTGTGCAAAGTGTTGCTGGTTGGAACACTGCATTGTTGTACTTTAAGCTTGGGAAGCAAGACAAATTGCATAATTGTGGCATACAAAAAAGAGGGGCTGTTCAGATGAATGAGGTGCTGCTTGAGAGCAGTCTGCCTTGCCTCCCCTGTGGGTTCCCTACCTGCCCAACAGGTTTCTGCTGGCACGTACTCACCACCAACCCCAACCTGCCCCAAGTGTTCCCTGGCCAGCTAGTCTACCTTCTGTAGTACTTCCAGTGTCATGCCTTCCACAGAGGCAGCACCCAGCTTAACACCCCACCACTGCCCCGGAAACAGCCTGTTCTTTGCAATACTTTGCTCAGAGACTGACTAGGTTAGAGAATGGTCATAGTCTTTGTGTGATGATCTCAAGGGGGGGAGGGGTGCATAGTTTGGTAAATTTGAAAACTTTAGCTGCCTGATGCTTTGTAATCATCCCTCATACCCATCCCTTAAGTGACCTGTAGGGTCCGGACACTGTAGTCATTCCTTGCATTTCATTTAATGTAAAAGACACACTGATGATAGACAGAATGCAGAGCAAATCCCCAGTCAATAGATCTGGATTAAATTCATCATTCTTTTCCTCACTATGCCGCCGTAGTTTAGACCCAGCCATACGCATATTAGTCTTGACCTTGTGCCTCATGGGAACATTCCAGACCGAACTGCCAAGACAGGTCCTCCCAGGACTAGAAACAAGCATCCTAAGACCGGTTTCCGGGTTTCACCCCGCATCAGCCAAGATATCTTAGCTCTAGTGGCATGGAGAGCATGGGACCCACGTCTGGACATATCCGTCCCACTCGGGGTGGCAGATGCAAATAGAACAAATGATGGACAGAATGCAGAACAATTTCATACATTTACCTCAGTACAGAGATCTGGGCCTAAATCCATCATTTTCTTGCTCATGATGCCATTCCAGTTTGGACCCAGCCATATGCAAATCAGTCCCAAAGGGAACAGTCCAGCCCGAACTGCCAGGCCAGATCCTCCCTGGACTGGAAACAAGCATCCTAGGACCGGTTTCGGGCTTTCAGCCCTCATCAGCCAGGATAGCTTGAATCCAGTGGCAAGGTTAGCCCGGGACCCACGTCTGAGCATACACGGCGCACTTAGGGCAAGAAAGCAAAAGGCACACAGATGATGGACAGAATGCAGAGCAAATCAAACATTTTCCCCCAGTCAATAGATCTGGGTTGAATTCATCATTCCTTTGCTCACCATGCCACACCAGTTTAGAGACCCAGCCATATCCAAATCAGTCTTGACCCTGTGCCTCAGGGGAACAGTTCAGACTGAACTGCAAAGCCAGGTCCTCCCTGGACCAAAAACAAGCATCCTGCGACCGATTTCTGAGCATCACCCCTCATTAGCCTGGCTAGCTTGAATCTTGTGGCACGGTGAGCCCGGACCCACATCTGGACATACCTGCCACAATTAGGAAAAGGAAGAGAAGTGGAGTGGTGTGGCTCACTGGTTAGAGGCGGCAGACCCGAGGGCAGAGGACGGCCCGGGACCAGGGTTCAATTCCCGACGCTGTAGGGTCGTGGACCAGGGTCAGCGGACTCGATAATTCTCATCTCGGTGCCTACTCTAACCAGGGATCACACTCGGCAACTCTGGGCATTAGCTTGCCTCATCTCCACAACGGACCCCCACATACGCCGGGGATGCCTGGCTCCACCTTGGAGATACCCAGTAGGGACCATCTCACAGGGAAAGCCAGGACGGGTTCCCCAGCGGTCTACTGCGCAGAGATACTCCTTCGGGAGTCGATTCTAGCGCATTACAAACCCACAATTAATTAATTAATTAAAGCAAAAGACACACAGATGATGGACGGAATGCAGAACAAATCAGACATGCCATTTTTGGATTTGTGGTCTTGATTCAGCTCCCATGGGCTGACACATCTAAAGGAAACAGTGACCTAACTGGACACAGATCAATAATATAGCTGAAATGACCTAACCACTGGGACTGAAAGTACTCTTTGTTGTTCTATCTAACAGTCTATCCTTGCAATGAGTCACATGAAAACTGGTGCACAGATGTCCATGTGACCCAGACCACACTTGTATGAAGATCAGTGTTACTAATATTGTGAACCACCCCAGTAACTCAACATTGCTTGACACTACATGGAAATTTACTGTGAGATTGTGCGTGACCAAGGGGCACATGTACGACCCTTTCATTTTGCAACTCGCAAATTGCGATTTTTAGCGACTCGAAATTTGAGACTTGCAACATGAAATGTACCAATGTGCCTCGAACACTTTTAGCAATTCCCAATGAGGTCGCAAATGACCTAACTCTTTAATATTCATGAGGTAAGTCGCAATTTACGACCCATTGGGAATGGCGCTTAATCAAGGGATGGTGGCTTGCTGGTGTCAGCAGACCATCCAGGCCTGTGATTGCTTTTTAAATAAGCTATCCTGGCTGAAGATGGCTGATAGCCAGAAACCGGTCCTAGGATGCTTGATTCCGGTCCAGGGAAGACATGGCTTTGCAGTTCAGGCTGGACTGTTCCCATGAGGCAAAGGGTCAAGACTGATTTGCATATGGCCATGTCTGAACTGGGGTGGCTTGGTGAGCAAAATAACGATGGATTACACCCAGATCTGTGACTGGGGGTGAATGTTTTGCCATTGTGCAACATTCCATCCATCATCTTGTGTGTTTTGCTGCTTTTTAAATAAAGCAACAATTAAAGGTTTCCTTTTCATTTTTAACAGAAAGCAGTGGTCCGTGGTGCCACTTCCTGCTCTTAAAAAACATTTTTGCTACGAGACACAATGGAGAAGAGGTCCCCGGGGGCCCCTTCATGTTTGTGGCTCTCTTACTACCTACTTGAAGTAGGTGATTAACTGCAAATGTTTTGCGACTGCATTCCTGTTGCAAAACAATTGTGCATCCCCCTGCCACTAGCTATTAGGAACGGAATGCCCTTGGCCCCACCCTTCCTCGTAGTGACTCGCCTCTCTTTTGTGAGTCGGTGAAAGGTTACTGACTAGCAAAATAGAGTTGATACACTCTTCAGGCCATTTTAGCAGTCGCAAACTGCCCAATGTGCTGTTTGCAACACCTACAAATGGTCTTACTTGTGGCCCCTGTACACTAGCGTCCATCTCGTCTGCAAAGCATTTCAGCCCCTCACCAAGGGTAGTAAGCACTAAATAAATATTTATACTGTATATGGTGTACTAAATGTAGCTAGAATGTAATGGTTTTTCCCAAGTTTGCACGTGTAGCTTTTGTTGCCCATGCCTAGCATTTTTAAGTTCTATTTCATCACATCATAGTCGAATTGTAGTCTGTGCCTGTATCTCTGTGTATTTGTCTATGTATATGGTATCTGTGTGTGGCTGCATTCTTTTGTGTACCTGGCTGTCTTAAAGGTTGAAGAGAGTGTGTATGTTTTATATGTGTCTGTATGTGTGGATGCCTGTCATTGTGGGTGCCTCTCTAAGTCTGTGTTTGATTGGGTGTGTGCTATTCGTGTATTTAGGCATGTCTGTTGATGTGTCTTTCCATACATACATTTAATGTGTTTCTGTGTGATTAGGTGTTTTCTGTAGATGTGATAATCAGTTTCAGAGTACAGGTGATGTAAGGTGTGTACACGTATCTGCTGGTGTGTGTGTGGGTGCACCAGTGCAAGTGGGTGCTGTGTTAGTACGCGCATGCTTTGTGTGCATGTATTTGACGTGTGTGTGTCAATGTGTGTGCTTGTGTCTGTGAATGCATGCACGTGTGCATGTGTTGTCGAGTACGGGTGCATCACAGTGCAAGTGTTTGTGACCAGTGCACATGCAGTTTTGTGGGTGTATTTGGCAGTGTGTGCACGTCCGCGCGTGTGTGCTCTTGCATGTATACATGTGCATGTGTGTATGTGTCTGTGTGTGTGTATAGGTGCCTTTGCACGTAGATGCGACAGTGCAAGTCTGCATTCTCGAGTGGCAGTGGGCGTCACACACAGGTGTATGTTTGTTTGCACCACCTCCCTGACGCCTGTGTGCGGTGCGGGTGAAAGCAGCCCCCTAGGCGCTAGAATCCAGCGCTCTCTCTGCTGCGCATTTGCTTTCTGCGTTTCCACGTCTCCTCCGAAACACCTTAAGTGCTAAAAGGAAACGCGCCCTGCCTTGCTTCCCGTTCGAGGCCTCCAGATGGGGAGCCATTTTTATATGTCTTGAGGCAGCACTACACATCTGCTGGCCCAGATGCCTAATGAATCCGTAAGCAGGGCTGGTCTGTGGGTTCATTAATGCTCTGCTCGGCACCAGCATGGGGGTGCAGAAGGGTGGGGGTGCCGTGCAGACATATGGCTGTCCATCAGTTCTCCCCGCCTGCAGTAGACACGGAGGCCGGCTGCCTGCTCGCTCCCCGGGGTCATTAAGGCGCTTGGCTCTATGCAGGAGGCAGGCAGGCGCTGCTGGGGGCTCCGCATCTAACCTTGGCCGTCCTCTGCGCCCCTGCAGGCCGCAGCTGGAACAGCAGCAGCTCCGCACTTCCCGCCTCTGTGCCAAGAGGGAGGAAGGCTGCCTTCCGCTTCCTCTCTGGCCCAGTCAGGCCTTTAAAGTGCACCGAGGGAGGGGGTCACTGTGAAGCTCTTGAGCACAAGCTGTGATCTGTGTGTAATCAGCACAGCTCAGTAATCACCAATGCCAGGGAGTCACTATACTGCTTGTGAGCACAAGCTGTGATCTGTGTGTAATCAGCACATCCCAATACTCGTCAATGCCAGGGTGTCACTGTGAAGCTCGTGAGCACAACCTGTGATCTGGTATATTCAGTACATCCCAGCGCTCACTGAAGCGTGGGTGTCACTGTGCTACTCGTGAGCACAGCTGTGATTTGTGTAAATGTAAATGTCAAGGTATTTGTAGAGCGCACTGCCACCAAGCGGTTTCCTGGCGCTATTACTCATACCGCTGTGGAACTCTTCCTGGCTTTCCCTGTGAAGTGTCCACTCCTGGGCACCCCCGGGGTGAAGCCAGGCATCCTAGCGCTGTTGGGGCCGTTGTGGAGGTTAAGCAAGCTAATGCCCAGAGTTGCAGCGTGGGGCCCATTATTAGAATAGGCACCGAGGCGAGAATTATCAGGTCCAGGGAAATTGAGCCCAAGACCCACCGAGGCGGGAATTGAACCCTGGTCCCGGGCTAGACCTCTGCATCAGGGTCTGTTGCTCTAACCATTGACCCACACTCCTCCTCCTCCTGTGTATTTAGCACGTCCCAGGGCTCACCAAAGCGAGGGTGTCACTGCGCTGCTCGTGAGCACAAGCTGTGATCTGTGTGTAATCAGCACATCCAAGCGATCACCGAGGCGAGGGTGTCACTAGACTGCTTGTGAGCACAAGCTGTGATCTGTGTGTAATCAGCACATCCCAGGGCTTACTGAGGTGAGGGTGTCACCGTGCTGCTCGTAAGCACAGCTGTGATTTGTGTGTAGTGAGCACGTCCCAGGGCTCACCAAGGCGAGGGTGTCACTGTGCTGCTCAGGAGCACAAGCTGTGATCTGTGTGTAATCAGCACATCCCAGCGCTCACTGAGGCGAGGGTGTCACTTTGATCTGTGTGTAATCAGCACTTCCCAGCGCTCTCCAAGCACAGGGTGCTACTATACTGCTTGTGAGCACATGCTGTGGTTAGTGTGTAATAAGCACGTCCCAGGGCTCACCGAGGCGAGGTTGTCACCGTGCTGCTCGTGAGTACAAGCTGTGATCTGTGTGTAATCAGCACATCTCAGTACACACCAATGCCAGCATGTCACTGTGAAGCTCGTGAGCACAAGCTTTATCTGTGTGTAATCAGCACATTCCAGCGATCACTAAGGCGAGGGTGTCACTATACTGCTTGTAAGCACAAGCTGTGATCTGTGTGTAATCAGCACGTCCCAGGGCTCACCGAGGCGAGGGTGTCACCGTGCTGCTCGTGAGCACAGCTGTGTAGTCAGTACATCCGAGGGCTCACAGAGGCGAGATTGTCACTGTGCTGCTCGTGAGCACAAGCCATGATTTGTGTGTAGTCATCACATCCCAGGGCTTACCAATGCCTGGGTGTCACTGTGCTGCTCGTGAGAACAAGCTGTGATCTGTGTGTAATCAGCACATCCCAGCACTCTCCAAGGGTAGGGTGTCACTATACTTCTTGTGAGCACAAGCTGTGATCTGTGTGTAATCAGCACATCCCAATACTCATCAATGCCAGGGTGTCACTCTGAAGCTCGTGAGCACAAGCTGTGATCTGTGTGTAATCAGCACAACCCAGCGATCACCGAGGTGAGAGTGTCACTATGATCTGTGTGTAATCAGCAGATCCCAGCGCTCTCCAAGTGTAGGGTGTCACTATACTGCTTGTGAGCACAAGCTGTGGTTAGTGTGTAATAAGCACATCCCAGCGCTCACCAATGCCAGGGTGTCACTGTGCTGCTCATGAGCACAAGCTGTGATCTGAGTGTAATCAGCACATCCCAGCGCCCAGCGAGGCGCGGGTGTCACTATGATCTGTGTGTAATCAGCACATCTCAGCGCTCTCCAATGGTAGGGTGTCACTATACTTCTTGTGAGCACAAGCTGTGATTTGTGTGTAATAGGCGCATCCCAGCGCTCACCCAGATTCAATCACCAGTGCTAGCAAATAAAACATGCTGCAACGAAGCATCTCTGTAAGTGAGAGGGAACATAAAGAAATGCAGCTGTTACAGTGCTTAATTTGTGACAGAATAAGTGCTGACGCACAACGTTTTGTTCAGAAGCCCACGGCTGGCACTTTTTTTACCTGTTTAGGTGCACAGCCTTGAGTCCACCTCATGTCTCTTTATGCCACCAGCACACATTCCCTGCGCCTCATTTCAGAGGCTTCAGGTTCTCTTTCGTCCCTCTTTTCTCCATTTGTCAATGTTTTTCCATTTTTCTCTTCCTCCTTGTTGGACCTGGGCCTCTTGGCAGGGTCATCCCTTAACTTTTTGCCTTCCTCCAATACTCTCTCTGGCCTATTTTGTTTGGTTTAATGACTCTGGGCATTGCAGAACCTGTGTGCAGTCTGGTACAGTCATGCTGGCTGGGCAAGTGCACCCACTTGCCAGCCTCTAAACCTTCCCTTAACTTCATATTAGTCACCCCTATGGTAGGCCCTAGGGCAGGGTGCATTGTAAGTGTAAGGTAGGACATGCCCTGATGTGTGTGGCATGTCCTAATAGTGAATTACAGCCAAATTCGTTTTTCACTATTGTAAGGCTACCTGCTCCCTTTAGGCCAGAATGGGCTGCTGGAATTATTACACTCTATAATCCTAGCAGGCTCAGGGAACATGGTAGAAATT
The DNA here is from genome assembly GCF_964263255.1 of Lissotriton vulgaris. NCBI lineage: Eukaryota > Metazoa > Chordata > Amphibia > Caudata > Salamandridae > Lissotriton > Lissotriton vulgaris. Next base: position 100,280,517 of record NC_141689.1, on the reverse strand, counting down.
AATGTTTAGTATGCCTGAACTCAGAATAATAAAATACTTCTTTTAGTAAAGTTTATTTTAATATCCTGGGTTTGCAAATGCTACTTTTAGAAAGCTAGCATTTGCTTGTCTAACCATTTCAGCCCGCCTCTGCTTTTGTGTGTATCTGACTGTCTGAGTTGTGTGAGTGACAGGGCTGGGAGTTGACAGGTGGTGAATAGCAGGATGACACCTTAGTGGGAGGTGGGAGTTTCCCTGAATGATGCATCAGGCTGTGCTCTGCCTCCACAATGCTGGCTCCGCCCTCCTGGGGAGCAACTGATGACTCAGCCTGCACCTGGCCCAGGAAGGACCGAAGCTTGTCAACAAAGTGCTCAGGCTGCCCCTGTCTTCACAATGCTGGCTCCGCCCCCCTGGGGAGCGGCTGATGTGCCTGCCCTCACACTGAATGCAGAAGCAGAAGTACCCACCACAAGTGCTCAGGGACTGAGAGCAGTTATGCAAAGGCCCCCCTGGCCTGTAAGAACAAAAGAAACTGGGTATAAAAGTAGGAGCCCTGCTCCTTGTAAATTAGATCCTGTTTGCGCTACAGAAGAAACTCTGCCCGAAGAGAAGGACCTGGAAGGACTACAAGGAAGAGTGCTGTCTCTGGCCTGTGTCTGGTGCCTTGCTGCAGAAGGAGAGGAAAAGAAGAGACTACAAGAGACTTTTGCTTTTATTGAACTTTGTGCCAAACTCTGCTGAAAGATCTCCAAGGGCTTGCCTGTGAACTTGCCCCCTGACCAGCGCCCCAGGAACAGTGGGCGCTACCCCTCTGAAGAAAGCTGCTGCTGGCGTGTGCTGTGTGTCTCTACAGCGACGAGTGAAGGAGATTTGAGAGCGCTGTGCCCGCCGCCACGCTCTCTAACAATTCGTGCAGCTGTGTCCCTCCCCCGACCACCGTGACTGTGGCCTGATCGTGTGCCAGCTCCAAAGTGAAGACCAGCCCCAAGCTGGTCCGAGCGCCGTGACTGTCCGCGCTGAGCCGCGCTCACAAAGGAAAGGGAGGACCTGTCCGGTCCGAGCATCGCCGCCTGGTTGACTCCCGAGGTACAGGCTGCCCCGCAAAGACAGGCACTGCCAAGATTGTGCCCCTCGTAACTTGGGCGCTGAGACCCCCTGGCCCCCGCAGCTGGGAAGTGACTCGCTGCCGGGCCCCCGCCTGATCTGTGCACCGCGCCTCGTGGAGTGCACCCCCCTCAGCCCCGCCTGCTGCAGCTTCTCCCCTTCAGAGGCAGAAGTGAACCTTTTCGGAAAGAGCCTGTGACCCCATCGAGCACCGCCGCCCGCCCGGGAAGCAACGCGACGTGGGACAGCTCCCCTTGAAGCCGTCCGCTTCAGAATTCAAAGGTACTGTGCTTTTGCCCTCGCGGTGCGAGCGTCCTGCAGTCTGAGCTCGCACTGCGCTGTGTGACCTCGGGCGCCCCGGGAGCCTCGCAGTTGCTGTCTGCTTCACAGCGCGAGCCGCCCTGGAGACAGAGGCTCGCACTGCTCCTGGCCCCCGAGGCCCCTTTTGACGCTCCCTGTGGCCCGCGGCCCCCTCTCCTCGAGTCGAGCCCCGAAGGGTGACTCATTTCCAGAGCGGACCCCGCCGTGCCTTTCGCGGCTCACGCGGGAAGCGTGAGCTTTGGCAGGCCGGGCCCAGCGGAACTCGCGGCGGGTGCAACCGAAAAGCGGAGGTGGAACCGCTTAAAAGATAAAAAAGCACACAGCAACTTCGGTGCACACTCGGGGCATTAGGGGGCTTTGTCATATCCTCAGACGCGTTTCTGGCCTCTGCCTTCATCAGTGCGGAAAAGCCGTCGATGATTAGCCACAGTCTTTTGAACAGTCCTGCCATTTAATAGGTGTATCCTTGGCCAATGAATGGCCCACGATGGGGCGTCTTCATTTCCGTTGTTTCTTGCCAATCGCAATGTTCATAGCGCACCCATCGTTGAAATTAAATGACAGCTGCATCTGCTGTGACCCTGTGTCCCCTCGCCTGCTGCTCCACACCTGTGAGTGCCCCACGCATTAGAGAGACACTCCTGCTTTGTCTAAGCAACGACCTCACTCGGACGACAGTATCTGTTAGCGGCGTTTCTGGCAGCCCAAATTAATAGAAAAAACACCATTCCACCCAGGGCCAGCCGAACTCACGGCGGGTGCAACCGAAAAGCGGAGGTGGAACCGCTTAAAAGATCAACAAACACACAGCAACTTCGGTGCCCACTCGGGGCATTAGGGGGCTTTGTCATATCCGCAGACGCGTTTCTGGCTTCTGCCTTCATCAGTGTGGAAAAGCTATTGATGATTAGCCACAGTCTTTTGAACCGTCCTGCCATTTAATAGGTGTATCCTTGGCTAATGAACGGCCCGCGTTGGGGCGTCTTAATTTCCGTTGTTTCTTGCCAATCGCAATGTTCATGGCGCACCCATCGTTGAAATTAAATGACAGCTGCATCTGCTGTGACCCTGTGTCCCCTCGTCTGCCGCTCCACACCTGTGAGTGCCCCACGCATTAGAGAGACACTCCTGCTTTGTCTAAGCAACGACCTCACTCGGTCGACAGTATCTGTTAGCGGCGTTTCTGGCAGCCCACATTAATAGAAAAAACACCATTCCACCCAGGGCCAGCCGTGAATTCAGAATTCAGAATTTTTTTATCCATATTGCTGCACTTTATCAACTTCACGACATGTGACATCTCAGATCGCTCCCTCAAAACCTTCTGGTACTTCAGAGAGTTGTGGTTGTGCAATTCATGTGTATTTTTCTTTTTCTTTTTTTATACATCATATTTATTTTGTTCGCCATCACATCATGGATGATTCTTATTTTCGTGTCTACATAATAATACCTACTGCAGCAGTTTTTGAACCCGCATTGCTGATGGGCTCTCAGCTTTATATCCATTTAAGCTACTATGTGTTATGTTTACGGCGTAATGTTAATAAAGTTGTTGTTTTCACAAATTGACCTCGCACACCAAATAACTGTATAGTAAGCACAATGTCAGTGCTCAATCAACATTCATTTTATAACAAAGGTAAAATCCAACTGTTCTCCCAAGAAATTAGTTCAAGTCACTTTTCTTCGTTTTATTCTCTTTATTTGTCGAAACACTCGCAGATAAAAAATAGCCAACGCGTTTCGTCCGAAACCGGACTTCTTCAGGGCTATATTTAAAAAGATACAAAAATATATATTACAATGTGTAAATAGATCCAGCAATACGTGTACAATTTTATTAAAATATACTAATTTTAAATTCAAGAGAACATTTATAAAGCACCAGACTATTTCAATATATACATTTTATGAAAAAAGACTTGAACCCATTTATTCACATTCCAGGGAGAACATGCGCTGTTACAAAGCATTTTGGTAGGCCAAACAAACACTGACATGTAAACAGAAGTTAAAGTGAGCAGTGCCTACTGAGTTTGAAACGAAATACACAACACAATGGTTCTATAAAAACTCAATGGTCTTCAATTTCTATTCACAATCAGGAGTTAACAACCGACAATGCCTACTGTCTTTTAACTGAGAACTACCTGATAACAATTTGTTGCAATTCTTTATATCCTAAACAAAGTCAGCGAGACATAAAGTTCATCATCAAATTCCTGTATGCATACAAATGATGTGGCATAGTTTATAAAGTGCTAGCAGGTATTATTAACAAAAGGAGTAATTGAGGCTCAATTCTCTGCACAAATGCTGCCAATGAATGTATGTCAATTACAGTGAACATGGATCATAATATGTGCAGATAAGGCTTAACATATGTCCACATACAATTTGTACACCTCATGCAAAATCTGCAAACATCAGTGTTAAATCGAATAGGAACTCCAAAATTTATAACATATTTCAAATACCTTTGCGCAGTGTGATCTTATATTAAAGGTCTCATCCGTCCTGGCCGGTGTACAAACAGTGAGATTCTATAAGTAAATATATCAGTATTTTAGTGATGATGGTTTATATAAAGAATATATGCATAACAAGAGACAGCCATTACTGTCTGGCGAGCTTGTTTGACTATTCAAACCACTTATTAATAGGAATCTAAGTCGTATATCTCTACAAGATAAATTTCTATAGCAAGCCCATCACTTATAGACCCGCCTATTCAGAGGATTGTGGACCGCTTAGAAAGAATATATAAGATGGAAGTATGCACTTACTATGGTTAAAAAGTTGGCAGATTTAGTAAATCATCCTTTCATTTTGGGATCCAGTAAAATTAGCAAGAGAGCAAAGTAAGTGCCTGAAATTAAAGAAATTGGGCACAGGTTATATGACAAAGTTTATTTGAACCCAAAATAAATATTACCCTAAGGTATTTGATCATCAAATAACACTAATGTCTGCACTTGCCCAACGTCTGGCTTTATTATTTAAATAGTCAGGGAAATTCAAGTTGTTTAAAAGGCAAATGCCTAGAAAAGCCAGTCTCATAAAGTTAGTACAAGACGACAGTGTGGACCCGGAGCCATAACCTGTGATTTAGTGTCCCCCACATTAGTAAACGAAACGACATACAAGCGTGTCCGCCATCTTGGCATGGTCATGCTTCATAGTCACATGACGAGATTGTTAAAAACAATGGATTATGTGAGGGTCTTAAAGCCAAGCAAAGTGCTGGCTATCAAAAAATAATAAAGAATACATCCAACTCAGTCTTTTAAAGCCCATGACGAGTTAGCTGCCCAGGGCTTACCTTAAATTCGGCGTGTACGTCGCGTGCGCGTGTGGTCTTCTGGTCTCCCGGTTCCATAATGCAAGCGCCGCTGCGGGGATATATATAGTCCTCAGATGTAGACAATTAGTCAATTAAGACTAATAATTGGTAAAATCCCGAGGCGCGAGGACCAGGCGATCGCTGAATACAATGGTCGCCATCTTAACTTAGTCAAACGAAAAACGGAAAAGTAACGAAAGAGGATTGGTAAGGGTCTATTTGTACTTATATTCAATTCAATATTCGAGTGGCAGGAATACCAGCACAAACTGCAATGCTCAATGCAATCCCCCACTCGTGAAACTTCGCTGAGTTTTTTTGTAACTTCACGGAGTTCCACATAGCCAAACTCCACGAACTACGCCCGGCCTAATCAGTTATACTGAAGGCGAGGAAAATCAAAAACATTTTTTGGGCCACTCGTAATGGGGGCGTAAGTGGCGACTTCCTGAATTGCCTTCTGGATGAAGGAGAGGTAGACCCAGATTTATAAAGGATTTGCATCAGGTTTGTCTTTTTCATACTGAGCAGACACAAAATCTAGGTGAGAAAGCAGTGGGGCGACGCTCCACCAACCACATGGAGTAGCCGCTCCTGCTACAACAACACTTTGTCCTCAGGACACACTGGCTCATAAAGCGTAGTCTTACCGGGCATCACGGATTTCCCTGGACAGTCCCGATTTTCAGAGGACTGTCCCAGAGCCCCCGTGCTTTCTTTAATTTAAAAAAAAAACATGGACAAAGGTAAATTCAACCTGCAAAGGGAACTGAAAGGTATACACTTGTTAAGGCAGCGCAGGAGGATGTTGGCTTTGTAGGCTTTAGTCCTATGTTTATGTCTTGTCTGTCTCGGTTTTTGCTTCTCAAAAACTGTAAACCCTAATAAAAGGGGAAGCACTCTATCAGCAGGAAAGGTAAAATGTGAGGGTCACACGCAGGAGGATACCCCTCTGGACACACCTGAAGAAGTGGCGACTGGTGTTGTGGAAGAGTGGAGGGGCAAGGGGGTCACGGGCCGAAAATTAAAAAATAAATACATTTAAAAAACCTACCTGCAGCCGGCCGTGTGGTGCTCTTCTGGTCATGCGAGTGTGAGAAGAAGAAACATAAAATGGTATTATAAATACCATTTTATGTTTCTGCTTCTCTCACTGCGAGAAAGCAGAAGGGTTTGGTTGGGTGTGGGCGGTCCTGCTCTAGGGCAAGGAAGGAGTGGATTGGCCACTCTGAGGACGCTGACCGTTTGGTCGGCCCCAGGGCCGACCACACCAGTCATACGCACTCTCCATTTTCTCCATGTAGGCAGCCTACATGGAGGAAATGGCCACCCCATAGACGCCTGTGTGGTTGGCGTCCCAGCCAATCACAATGCTGCATTTGCAGCATTGTGCTTGGCTTAGAGGAGGGAAGTGAGGCTGCTTGGTTCCTGTGTGGAGCAGAGAAGCAGTGACGACGCAGGACCAGACTGGGCCAGTGAAGAAAAGTTAACTTTTTTATTTATTTATTTAAAATTAAACCCTCCCATGAGACCCCCAACCTCTCACCTGCGAGTCACGCCGGCTGCCACCATATTGTAGTGCTTAATTTTAGCCTGTAGTTGCAGGTGGGGCTCACCCCACTCATCTTGGAGGACCGCTACTCATTTTTTCTCAACAGACTGATGCAGAACAAGAGAGAGAAAAACACAAAAGGGAGACAGGAGGAGTGTAGGAAGGGGGAGTCTCTAGTTGGCGCAGTGCAGCACTGGCGACAAGCAGGGATTCTCTCTTCCTCGTCAGGGCTGAGGGTTACCTTCAAGAACAACCTCTGCTTACCCTCTAGGTAGTGTGGCACAAGCAGTCTAGGCTAATCTCTGGGGCACATAGGGTTAAACCGTCATGCCAAGATGTCGATTTCCCAAAGTTTCGCGGGCTGCGAGCTCCGGTGTTGTTTTAGCAAGGTTAGATATGCCTCTATTTGGTCACCTGACACGGATAGCAATCACGTGATTCAAAAGAGTCCAACAACTTTATTAATCTGTCACAACAAGGAAGGGGATTGAGGCTTTAAGGGCCGCACCACAAGTCAAGTTCCCAATAGTTACTCAAAGTGAGGGTGCGAATGGTCTGGGATACAACCCCCTAGATCCCAACATAGAACAAATGAAATTTGTTCCGTATACCTATTTTCACAAATTGACCTCGCACACCAAATAACTGTATAGTAAGCACAATGTCAGTGCTCAATCAACATTCATTTTATAACAAAGGTAAAATCCAACTGTTCTCCCAAGAAATTAGTTCAAGTCACTTTTCTTCGTTTTATTCTCTTTATTTGTCGAAACACTCGCAGATAAAAAATAGCCAACGCGTTTCGTCCGAAACCGGACTTCTTCAGGGCTATATTTAAAAAGATACAAAAATATATATTACAATGTGTAAATAGATCCAGCAATACGTGTACAATTTTATTAAAATATACTAATTTTAAATTCAAGAGAACATTTATAAAGCACCAGACTATTTCAATATATACATTTTATGAAAAAAGACTTGAACCCATTTATTCACATTCCAGGGAGAACATGCGCTGTTACAAACCATTTTGGTAGGCCAAACAAACACTGACATGTAAACAGAAGTTAAAGTGAGCAGTGCCTACTGAGTTTGAAACGAAATACACAACACAATGGTTCTATAAAAACTCAATGGTCTTCAATTTCTATTCACAATCAGGAGTTAACAACCGACAATGCCTACTGTCTTTTAACTGAGAACTACCTGATAACAATTTGTTGCAATTCTTTATATCCTAAACAAAGTCAGCGAGACATAAAGTTCATCATCAAATTCCTGTATGCATACAAATGATGTGGCATAGTGTATAAAGTGCTAGCAGGTATTATTAACAAACGAGTAATTGAGGCTCAATTCTCTGCACAAATGCTGCCAATGAATGTATGTCAATTACAGTGAACATGGATCATAATATGTGCAGATAAGGCTTAACATATGTCCACATACAATTTGTACACCTCATGCAAAATCTGCAAACATCAGCGTTAAATCGAATAGGAACTCCAAAATTTATAACATATTTCAAATACCTTTGCGCAGTGTGATCTTATATTAAAGGTCTCATCCGTCCTGGCCGGTGTACAAACAGTGAGATTCTATAAGTAAATATATCAGTATTTTAGTGATGATGGTTTATATAAAGAATATATGCATAACAAGAGACAGCCATTACTGTCTGGCGAGCTTGTTTGACTATTCAAACCACTTATTAATATGAATCTAAGTCGTATATCTCTACAAGATAAATTTCTATAGCAAGCCCATCACTTATAGACCCGCCTATTCAGAGGATTGTGGACCGCTTAGAAAGAATATATAAGATGGAAGTATGCACTTACTATGGTTAAAAAGTTGGCAGATTTAGTAAATCATCCTTTCATTTTGGGATCCAGTAAAATTAGCAAGAGAGCAAAGTAAGTGCCTGAAATTAAAGAAATTGGGCACAGGTTATATGACAAAGTTTATTTGAACCCAAAATAAATATTACCCTAAGGTATTTGATCATCAAATAACACTAATGTCTGCACTTGCCCAACGTCTGGCTTTATTATTTAAATAGTCAGGGAAATTCAAGTTGTTTAAAAGGCAAATGCCTAGAAAAGCCAGTCTCATAAAGTTAGTACAAGACGACAGTGTGGACCCGGAGCCATAACCTGTGATTTAGTGTCCCCCACATTAGTAAACGAAACGACATACAAGCGTGTCCGCCATCTTGGCATGGTCATGCTTCATAGTCACATGACGAGATTGTTAAAAACAATGGATTATGTGAGGGTCTTAAAGCCAAGCAAAGTGCTGGCTATCAAAAAATAATAAAGAATACATCCAACTCAGTCTTTTAAAGCCCATGACGAGTTAGCTGCCCAGGGCTTACCTTAAATTCGGCGTGTACGTCGCGTGCGCGTGTGGTCGTCTGGTCTCCCGGTTCCATAATGCAAGCGCCGCTGCGGGGATATATATAGTCCTCAGATGTAGACAATTAGTCAATTAAGACTAATAATTGGTAAAATCCCGAGGCGCGAGGACCAGGCGATCGCTGAATACAATGGTCGCCATCTTAACTTAGTCAAACGAAAAACGGAAAAGTAACGAAAGAGGATTGGTAAGGGTCTATTTGTACTTATATTCAAGTCCCTTACCATCAAAGATCATCTATTTGAAAAAGTTAAATAAAATAAGTGTGTTGCAAATTTTAGCAGAGGTTTTTTCAAACTATAATCGGTCTAGTTTGTGACGATATGGCGAGCCACCAAACAATGGCCGCCATCTTAAGCTAGTAAAACCACCGCTCACCTAATGTGGTCGCTATCTACTACTAGCTGTCGCTAACTGGTGTTAGCGACAGCTAGGTAATAGGGAGATAATTTTATCTCCGCTTTCTTGGCTTTTAAAGCCAAAAAAGCAGAGATAAACCCCCTTGATAATATGCCCCTGTATCTTTGACTTTAAGCCTTGTTTTTTTTAATTACATTTTTGCACTATTTTTCTAACTTGGTGTGGGATATTTTTGTGTGGTGTTTTTACTATTTTACTGTTTGAAGTTTGCATAAATACTTTACACACTAACTCGAAGTTAAGCCAGGGAGTTGAGCAGAGGTTAATTTAGTTTTTGCTTGTGCTTTACCCTGGCAAGGATTGTGGTTGCTGCTTGTCCTGACTTGTACCCCAGACAGCCAACAACCCAGTTTCTTACATTACACAGATCAGTCAGCCAAAATAGTCTGTAATGGTGTACTCTCCAACACATTTTAAATCAAATGTGTTAGCAACAACGTGATTTTAATGCCGCTGTTATTCAATACAGTGTTATTGACTGGTCAGCAGTTGGCAGCAATGAAGGTCAAAGAAACCTCACCAGCTCCCACAAAAACCTACTCTAGTCATACTATGTTTTACTAAGTCTGGCAGAACCATCAATCATAATCCCTTTGCTTTTGCCAGTGATTAAGATGTTTTCACTCTTTCTAGGGGCAGAATTAATGGGACAAAAAGTAAGGCATTATCAATGTCCGTGTCCACTACCGAATCAGCCCTGGGTGACCCCCTCTTTTGGTAGGAACCATGTGCCTTGTAGTATCCGCAAAGTTTACCCAACAAGGGTTTCAAAGACATGGTCTGTGATAACTTTGTTGCTGAAACCATGTGAAGGTTCTATGCATTGAGCAGATTTACAGCTCTCACACTGGGGTGTGGTGCAGTCCATAAAAATGTATGCAGCCCCAAGATTGAACAATATTTTTGTGATGCTCACTCAGAAGATACCACATTCCATCAGGTTGGAAATAGATTTCACTGTAGAGAAATCTATTTGGGATTCAGAGAGATGAAGTCTCAATCCTTTGCAACTAAATATGGGCTTACGGCTTCCTCATACGCGATCATGTTACTTGGCCCCCACTTAGTGTGCACCCACTTGTCAGAGTAAACATCTTTGGGTGGAGTTTAAAGAAAACTTGCAATCCTTCAAAGGGGACCTCTATCTGGTATACTGTAGGGTTCATAGGATGGCTCCAAGGGAACCAGGTAAAATTTCTACCCGAGTGGCAGGAATACCAGCACAAACTGCAATGCTCAATGCAATCCCCCACTCGTGAAACTTTGCTGAGTTTTTTTGTAACTTCACGGAGTTCCACATAGCCAAACTCCACGAACTACGCCCGGCCTAATCAGTTATACTGAAGGCGAGGAAAATCAAAAACATTTTTTGGGCCACTCGTAATGGGGGCGTAAGTGGCGACTTCCTGAATTGCCTTCTGGATGAAGGAGAGGTAGACCCAGATTTATAAAGGATTTGCATCAGGTTTGTCTTTTTCATACTGAGCAGACACAAAATCTAGGTGAGAAAGCAGTGGGGCGACGCTCCACCAACCACATGGAGTAGCCGCTCCTGCTACAACAACACTTTGTCCTCAGGACACACTGGCTCATAAAGCGTAGTCTTACCGGGCATCACGGATTTCCCTGGACAGTCCCGATTTTCAGAGGACTGTCCCAGAGCCCCCGTGCTTTCTTTAATTTAAAAAAAAAAACATGGACAAAGGTAAATTCAACCTGCAAAGGAGAACTGAAAGGTATACACTTGTTAAGGCAGCGCAGGAGGATGTTGGCTTTGTAGGCTTTAGTCCTATGTTTATGTCTTGTCTGTCTCGGTTTTTGCTTCTCAAAAACTGTAAACCCTAATAAAAGGGGAAGCACTCTATCAGCAGGAAAGGTAAAATGTGAGGGTCACACGCAGGAGGATACCCCTCTGGACACACCAGAAGCAGTGGCGACTGGTGTTGTGGAAGAGTGGAGGGGCAAGGGGGTCACGGGCCGAAAATTTAAAAATAAATACATTTAAAAAACCTACCTGCAGCCGGCCGTGTGGTGCTCTTCTGGTCATGCGAGTGTGAGAAGAAGAAACATAAAATGGTATTATAAATACCATTTTATGTTTCTGCTTCTCTCACTGCGAGAAAGCAGAAGGGTTTGGTTGGTTGTGGGCGGTCCTGCTCTAGGGCAAGGAAGGAGTGGATTGGCCACTCTGAGGACGCTGACCGTTTGGTCGGCCCCAGGGCCGACCACACCAGTCATACGCACTCTCCATTTTCTCCATGTAGGCAGCCTACATGGAGGAAATGGCCACCCCATAGACGCCTGTGTGGTTGGCGTCCCAGCCAATCACAATGCTGCATTTGCAGCATTGTGCTTGGCTTAGAGGAGGGAAGTGAGGCTGCTTGGTTCCTGTGTGGAGCAGAGAAGCAGTGACGACGCAGGACCAGACCGGGCCAGTGAAGAAAAGTTAACTTTTTTATTTATTTATTTAAAATTAAACCCTCCCATGAGACCCCCAACCTCTCACCTGCGAGTCACGCCGGCTGGCACCATATTGTAGTGCTTAATTTTAGCCTGTAGTTGCAGGTGGGGCTCACCCCACTCATCTTGGAGGACCGCTACTCATTTTTTCTCAACAGACTGATGCAGAACAAGAGAGAGAAAAACACAAAAGGGAGACAGGAGGAGTGTAGGAAGGGGGAGTCTCTAGTTGGCGCAGTGCAGCACTGGCGACAAGCAGGGATTCTCTCTTCCTCGTCAGGGCTGAGGGTTACCTTCAAGAACAACCTCTGCTTACCCTCTAGGTAGTGTGGCACAAGCAGTCTAGGCTAATCTCTGGGGCACATAGGGTTAAACCGTCATGCCAAGATGTCGATTTCCCAAAGTTTCTCTGGCTGCGAGCTCCGGTGTTGTTTTAGCAAGGTTAGATATGCCTCTATTTGGTCACCTGACACGGATAGCAATCACGTGATTCAAAAGAGTCCAACAACTTTATTAACATTACGCCGTAAACATAACACATAGTAGCTTAAATGGATATAAAGCTGAGAGCCCATCAGCAATGCGGGTTCAAAAACTGCTGCAGTAGGTATTATTATGTAGACACGAAAATAAGAATCATCCATGATGTGATGGCGAACAAAATAAATATGATGTATAAAAAAAGAAAAAGAAAAAATACACATGAATTGCACAACCACAACTCTCTGAAGTACCAGAAGGTTTTGAGGGAGCGATCTGAGATGTCACATGTCGTGAAGTTGATAAAGTGCAGCAATATGGATAAAAAAAATCTGAATTCTGAATTCACGGCTGGCCCTGGGTGGAATGGTGTTTTTTCTATTAATGTGGGCTGCCAGAAACGCCGCTAACAGATACTGTCGACCGAGTGAGGTCGTTGCTTAGACAAAGCAGGAGTGTCTCTCTAATGCGTGGGGCACTCACAGGTGTGGAGCGGCAGACGAGGGGACACAGGGTCACAGCAGATGCAGCTGTCATTTAATTTCAACGATGGGTGCGCCATGAACATTGCGATTGGCAAGAAACAACGGAAATTAAGACGCCCCAACGCGGGACGTTCATTAGCCAAGGATACACCTATTAAATGGCAGGACGGTTCAAAAGACCGTGGCTAATCATCAACAGCTTTTCCACACTGATGAAGGCAGAAGCCAGAAACGCGTCTGAGGATATGACAAAGCCCCCTAATGCCCCGAGTGGGCACCGAAGTTGCTGTGTGCTTTTTTATCTTTTAAGCTGTTCCACCTCCGCTTTTCGGTTGCACCCGCCGTGAGTTCGGCTGGCCCTGGGTGGAATGGTTTTTTTTATTTATATATATACTAGCAGCCCGTCCCAACGTTGTCCGGGAGCAATTAGGCTTCAGGGCCCCCACGCCCGCCCCGACGTTGTCCGTGGGTCCCCCGGAGCCTTCCTCCATATATTGCAGTATTATACCTCAATGTTTACTTTGTACGCTTTTGTAATCTGCACACGTAACTTTTTCCTCCTGTAACGCACCGTTTGGCTCACTTTTTTAATGCTCCGTTTGCTTCCTCCTGCACCTGCACACGTCACTTTTTCCTCCTATACTTCTATGTTAACTTTGTATGCTTTTGTAACCTGCACACGTAACTTTTTCCTCCTGTAATGCATCGTTTGGCTCACTTTTTTAATTCTCCGTTTGCTTCCTCTTGCTACCGGCACACGTCGCTTTTTCCTCCTATAACTTTATGTTTACTTTCTACGCTTTTGTAACCTGCACACGTAACTTTTTCCTCCTGTAATGCACCGTTTGGCTCACTTTTGTAATGCTCCGTTTGCTTCCTCTTGCTGATGATGTATGCTTTTGTAACCTGCACACGTAACTTTTTCCTCCTGTAATGCACCGTTTGGCTCAATTTCATAATGCTCCGTTTGCTTCCTGTTGCTCACGATTTTCATTTTTGCTTAATTTTTCCGCCGCTCACCGCTCCTAAATAAATAAATAAATACCCTACCTCATCCGCCGCTCACCGCTCCTCCCCGCCTGCCCGCCGCTCCTCACCGCCTGTCCGCCGCTCCACACCGCCTGTCCGCTGCTCCTCACCGCTCCTCCCCGCGCCATGTCCGCCGGTCCTCCTCGCACTCCTGAATGCCACTCCTCCCCGCGCTCCTCACGTCGGGCACGCACGTCGCGGCCGGCGCTTCTTCCAAGGGACTACTTTTTTCGGGGTACATTTTGTAAATAACGTATATTTATTACGTTTATATAGCCTATGTCCATCTGCACACCCTGATGATTACAACAATGTATCGGGTGTGTGGATTGGCGCTGTGGTTCCCGAGTTTACCCGCCTCAAAGGATCAAAGTTCTTCCTTTATAATAGTAGAATATATATATATATGCTATATATATATATGTATATATATATATATATCAAGAAATCTTCAGACCTCCACTAAAGCGGCGAAAGAAGAGGCGAACCCCACGATATCCAGGCAGGTTATCTTTATTCACAAGCCTTCAAAATGCAACGTTTCGAGTACTGACGTACTCTTGTTCACACACCACATTCGTATTTGGAATTTTCTTTTATGCTGTTGGTTCTGACCCCACCTATGGGCCACACCTACCACACGTGCATCACATGGTCCAGCCTGTGGCCTGGATTGAACAATTTAAAGCAACAGTGCGCCAATGTGTACATATTTAAAATCACAGATGTTGGACAAAGTCGCACTTAAAGCATTTAAAATCAATAGCGAAAATAATGCCGCTGATGTCAATTTCATCACAGTGATCGCCAATACATGGGAATTGATATAAATTACTGTATGAATACATTAATAAAATATTTATCTTTGCTGCACAAATGCATAAAAATGATCCATTGACTGAATTTTAAATGATATGCTTGTATGCATAACTCATAACTCAATCAGCTAAAGTCAAAATGGAACAATCAAGTATATACATGTATAATGGCATTATAAACAGATTTAAATGCTGGGCCTAACCACAGTACTGTTGAAACCTGATCCAGAGCTCAACTGGAACATGTGAAAAAAAGGGGGAAATGCCACCCAAATGCACCTCAGTGTACAACCGTGACTTTGAGCTACAGTCCTATATATTTATTTTAAATTTATACCTAATAAATTTCATATTTCATAAATATTAAGACCTATTTACAAAAGAATATATGTACAAAAGTGAAAAAGGTGCTCAAGTGTATTCACAGTGTAAATAAACCACCAAAAAAATAACCAATAATTATTTAAAAGACCGCATTGTTTAATAACATAAACAACCAATCTAAAGACAGTAGTAGGACTGCAGGTCACCATAGTTAAGTACATTATTGTATATTTCATAATGTTTAACTAATATGTACTCCATTGTGCTGTACACTATGAATGGTTGCTGAAACCTCCAATATTGAGGTTTGGTGGCCTGACTGCAGTGTGTATGTGATTGATCAACAGTTTTACAAAAAATTGTGCAAATCCTCCGTTGCATTCAACCCGTTGGGTTGTTTGCTGTCGAGCTTAATGATGTACTGCGTTTCCATTCGGCGTAGTAATTTGTCGCGGTCGCCACCGCGACTGAGTGGGGCAACAGCGTCAATTACATAGTATGTAAGACAAGACAGGTCCCTGTTATGTCTGATGTTGAAATGACGCGCCACTGGATAGGCCCCATCGTGGTTGACAATGGCACGAAGGTGCTGCAGTATCCTGACATGCACCTGAGCACCGGTACTGCCCACATAGCGCAGACCGCAGGTGCATGTCAGGACGTAAACCGCAAACTCCGTTCGGCAGTTGTAATTGCCACGAATAGGTGTTTCTGTATTCGAAAATGGAGTGCTATAATGGGTTCTGCCCATATTTACAAGCTCGACAGGAGAAACATTTATGGAAGCCTCTGCCTCCAAACCATTCATTGGCCCTAGGAAGTTCAGGGCTGGATTTGACCAGCTTGCTGTGCATACTAAATGCACGCCTGAATGTAACCACTGATCTGTCCGGAGTCCTGTCACTCAAAACACCATCAGTCTTTAGTATTGCCCAGTGTTTGTTGACAATGGATTTGATTTGGCGGTGTTGCCTACTGTAAGTTGTTATTAATCTGGTAGTGTCTACACTGGCATTAACATCAAGAGGTTTGGGTGCTAGCAAAGAGACTCTTGACCTTTCTCTGCTCTTTTCTAGTGCGTTGGAAAGGCAGCTTTTGCTATACCCCCTTGCGTGGAGTCTTGCCATCATCGCAACTGCACCCTCCTCAAACTTCTCCTGTGTGTTGCAAATTCTAAAAAACGCAACAGTTCACCCAGAGGAATACATTAATGTGATCTATGGCGCACTTCAGTGAGGAGCTATATCAATAACTTATATTGAGGTGCCTAAGGGGATATGTATAAAAAAAAACATTTTGTATACAGAAAGCTAACCACAATAATAAAGAAAAGACATTACAATGTAATAAATATCCTAAAACTACGGTGTGATAAAGAAAAAGATAAGGAGAAAGAAGTAACACGATCTGCACTTAAGGTGATACTCCTGTATAACTAATACTTTGTTGTTTTTGAGCTGTGTTGTTTATAAGTTGAAATTTGCATGCATAAATGTATACACTTATATCAATATAGCCTTATGAGTGGAGCAGACTCATTATCAATGCATGACGAGCATTGCATTGGCAAGAGGCCACCGCACTGCAAGATGCACTTTCTTCCATGATTTGTAATCATTCCCAAAATAATAAGTAGTCATTTAAGTGTCAGTTCATAAGGGATGCTTGCAGTGTAAAAGTGTTTGGAACATTTGCATAAAAAGGAATCAATTCATTCCAAACAGAGTCATTAAATGTCCACGTTTGGTGATAAAAGTCACTCTGTTAGCACGAGGCCTTGGGGTGGAATAGACCGCCTGTGCGCGCAGCCCTGTGACTTCCAAGCCGCAACTTGCTGTTTACTACCACCATATTTATTACTGCGCAGTGTAATTGTGCTCCTTCCCCTCTAGTATCCAGCGGCATGCAGATTCTTCCTCCAAGATCCGGCCTCAAGTTCCAGGGGACAGATTCCACGTGGCCGCTGGCTGAGGCGCGTCATGTGATTTCAGACCGGATCTTGCTGGATGCAACAGACGGAACGCACGGGCAGCTGCAGGCTCATTGCTGCACAGCCGCGCTTGACATCACTGGGGCATCTTAGAGGGAATGAGCAAATAGGGGGCAGTTAAAGTTCTGCCGCGGTAAGGCAGTTGGATAAAATGTATTCAGAGTCTTCAATTGGCGCCATCTGTGATTTTATCTACTTTTTCTTCTTCTGAATCCCTACTTAAAATGTTCCTCTGGTGATTATTCCCCACTGCTCTCTGTGGAATGTGCATTATGTACAATTCAGTCAAGAAAGATGGAGTCACCTTGGAAGTTAGATAAAGGAATCTTGGCATTAAAGAAAGTAGATAGTAGGGATGCGAACACTTCCCATTTACCAATGGTTCAATACATAGAAAACTCTGACGTATCATTGAGTCCAAAGCTAGCTGATTCAAGGGCACTTTATCACACAAGAATGAATAGGAGGGTGTCTGGAGAGCAGGGGATTTCTCTAAAGAATGGCTGATGTGGGACATCTGTCTAGAAATGGTAGATGGCATGTCTGCTCTATCTAGAGTGGATACATAGGTGTTCATGCATAGGTATGGTGGACAGGAAATACGCCAGTTGTTAAACGATGTCCCTCATGTGCCAAACTCTAAATACCCACCCCTATTACTCAGATCTTGTACATGACAGTGTGAGTCTGTTATGCCCACAAACCCTCCAGATGGCATCTGAACCAGCTGGAGGAAGGTGCAACCTCCCTGCCTTGTTTGGACATATTATATTGGGCATTTAGTTGAGGATGAAGCCAAACGTAGTTAGGGCCTTGGCTCAAACTGTGGCCTAACAAATTAGGGAATTTATTTACTACAAAGATTAACATATAAGGGCCTTAAGCTGAGGGTATAGCCCCAAATCTGTGTTTTTAGCCTAACATATGAAGGCTTTTGTTTGAGAGTGAGGTCTCACATGTCAGAGCATGCTGTTGAGGGTGTAGCCTAATATGTGAATGCTTTTGTTTGAGGGTGTAGTCATATAAGTAATGGCCTTTAGTTGAAGGTGTAGCCCAACATCTGTGGGCCTTTTGTTGAGGGTTTACCCAACATGTGAAGGCCGCTGCTTGAGGGTATAGTCTGATATGTGAATGCCTTTGTTTGAGGGTATAGTCTAATATGTGAATGCCCTTTTTTGAGGGGGTAGTCTAACATGTGAGGGCCTTTGGTAGAGGATGAAGTCTAACATGTGAGGGCCTTTGGTGGAGGATGAAGTCTAACATGTGTGGGCTTTTGGTAGAGGAGGAAGTCTAACATGTGAGGGCCATTGGTAGAGGTTGAAGACTAATATGTGAGGGCCTTTGGTAGAGGATGAAGTCTAACATGTGAGAGCCATTGTTAGAGGATGAAGTCTAAATGTGAGGGCCTTTGGTAGAGGATGAAGTTTAACATGTGAGGGCCGTTGATAGAGGATGAAGTCTAACGTGTGAGGGCTTTTGGTAGAGAATGAAGTTTAAGATGTGAGGGCCTTTGGTAGATGATGACGTCTAACATGCGAGGGCCTTTGGTAGAGGATGAAGTCTAACATGTGAGGGCTTTTGGTAGAGGATGAAGTGTAAGATGTGAGTGCCGTTGGTAGAGGATGAAGTCTAACATGTGAGGGCCTTTGGTAGAGGATGAAGTCTAAAATGTGAGGGGCGTTGATAGAAGATGAAGTCTAACATGTGAGGGCTTTTGGTAGAGGATGAAGTCTAACATGTGAGAGCCATTGTTAGAGGATGAAGTCTAAATGTGAGGGCCTTTGGTAGAGGATGAAGTTTAACATGTGAGGGCCGTTGATAGAGGATGAAGTCTAACGTGTGAGGGCTTTTGGTAGAGGATGAAGTGTAAGATATGAGTGCCGTTGGTAGAGGATGAAGTCTAACATGTGAGGCCCTTTGGTAGAGGATGAAGACTAACATGTGAGGGTCTTTTGTACAGGGTGAAGTCTAACATGTGAGGGTCGTTGGTAGAGGATGAAGTCTAATATGTGAGGGCCTTTGGTAGAGGATGAAGTCTAACATGTGAGGGGCGTTGATAGAAGATGAAGTCTAACATGTGAGGGCCTTTGGTAGAGGATGACGTCTAACATGTGTGGGTTTTGGAGGAGGATGAAGTCTAAGATGTGAGGGACATTGGTAATGGATGAAGACTAACATTTGAGGGTCTTTTGTACAGGGTGAAGTCTAACATGTGAGGGCTTTTGGTAGAGGATGAAGTCTAACATGTGAGGGCCTTTGGTAGCGGAAGACGTCTAACATGTGAGGGCTTTTGGTAGAGGATAAAATCTAACATGTGAGGGCTTTTGGTAAAGGTTGTAGTCTAACACGTGAGGGACATTGTTAGAGGATGAAGTCTAAGATGTGAGGGCCTTTGGTAGAGAATGAAGTCTAACATGTGAGGAACATTGTTAGAGGATGAAGTCTAACATTTGAGGGCCTTTGATAGACGATGAAGTCTAACATGTGAGGGCCTTTGGTAGAGGATGAAGTCTAACATGTGAGGGCCTTTGGTAGAGGATGAAGTCTAACATGTGATGGCCTTTGGAAGAGGATGAAGTCTAACATGTGAGGGCCTTTAGTAGAGGATGTTTTGGGTTCCTGATGTCGATGGACCAAGTGGAAGCTCTGACATGTTTATTACTGCATTGTAAAATGGTTAAGTACATCATACACACTCACACAAAGAACACCAGTGCTGTGGCACTGTTGTAACATGATGCATCCCATACATGTCATATATAACAAGGATCATTTGGAGCCATGACTTAAAATGTGGTCTTGGGAACATATAATTTAATGTAAAGAAATAATGAAACATGTTGAGATTTGTGTGAGAGGTAATAGAGAGTCGGAAAGAGGATGTGCAATATTTAGGGACATTTGAAATGTATATTCTGTAGCTATTATACATTAATTAAAGTATATTATCTGATTTGATTCATTTAGAGTATCGGAAAGGTCACATATATTATTGTATATTACACATGCAAGAGGAGGGCCAAGGATCATAGAAGCAGAGTCATCCCTGTAAAATCAAGAATTTACAGCAACATCTGTCAATCAGTAGTAATACATCTGATAGGGGAATGTGGTATCCATGCCATCTGAGTGATGAGAAGGACAAGGGAGTACATTAAGTAAATCTTCTAAGTAAATCTTCTATTGTCTTGCATAGCGAGGTTCCCCTCAGTTAAACATTCCTACATAAGTAAAGCATGCACAGCTTGGACAGCATAATGCTACCCTTTCACAAAGCAGAGAAAAGATATAGCCCAGCAAACAGCAGTTTAAGTGTCCATTACACACCAACCACAGGCAGCACAGATCAGGTTCCTAAGGCACAGTCAGGAAGTGTCAGCTTTCATGGACAGCATTAAATACAGAACGCGGGCAGCATCAATACAGCATGATCATATACAGAACCGGTACAGCTCGGGCAGCTTCATATACCAAAAAGACACAGCTTGTATGTCTTCATATACAGAACAGCTACATCATGGACAGCATCATGAACCAAACCGGTACATCATGGACAGCGCCATGTACCAAACAGAAACATCATGGACAGCATCATGTACCAAACAGAAACATCATGGACAGCATCCTGTACAGAACAGGAACATCATGGACAGCGTCAAATACAGAACACAGGCAGCATCAATACAGCATGATCATATACAGAACCGGTACAGCTCGGGCAGCATCATATACCAACAAGCATCTGCAATGCAATAGGTCTCGCATTTGCGAGATTTTGAGCTAGTAGCATTGTAAAAGACCATGCCTCTTATTTATGTGTTTTGAAATTCTGCAAACAACGACTTTGAGTACAAAGTGCACATACATACAAAGCATTGTCATTTACAATACCAATAGGTGAAAGTTTCGACCTATAGCATTACAAATGCTTGTTTACCTTTATCCACCTTGCACAGGATCAGGGATTCTTTGCAGCGTGTTTAGAATACATTGGCAAAGTAAATAGGTCACAAAGCGAAACCATTTGACTTTGCCAATGCTTATTAAGTAATGTGTCTAGTAATATAGACGTTTTATTGATTTTTAACACGTGGTTACAATCATGAACACCACCATCTAGTTACAGCTGCTACCTAACCAAAACCGTGGACTGAAAAATTGTACATGATGCATGAATTGCACCAGCAGCTGATTTCCAGAAGGACTTTTCCACAATTATGGAATTATTTTGCAATTGTGTAATGCAGTGGTTCAGGGCTGGCGCTAGGCATGGGCAGCATGGGTGGCTGCCCAGGGCCCCGAGCTCAGCCCATCAACAGGGGGCCTCGCAAAAGTGTTTCCCACCAGCCTCGCGCCTGTGGTGAGCACTGCGTGGCCCAGGGAAGGGCTGCCTCTCCTCTGGGCTTCGCAAGCCTGTGTAAGAATCGGAGAAGAGGCCCCCCTCCCCTGTGCCTCGCAGCACTGGTTAATGGCTGTTAACCCCCAGGGAGGGGGCTCCTTTTCCCCAGGGCCGTGCAGCCCACATGTAGTGCGAGGCCCGTCTGCGTTTGCAGCTTTGACCTGTAATTGGGGACAGGGTCGGATTGCAAGGCGGAGAAGTGTGGCTCACTGGTTAGAGCAGGCAGACCCTGAAGCAGAGGTCAGACCCGGGACCAGGGTTCGATTCCCGACGCGGCAGGGTGTTGAGCTCAAATGTCCACGGACTCGATAATTCTCGCTTCGGTGCCTGACCTAATCATGGGTTCACACTCTGCAACTCTGGGCATTAAGCTTGCTTAATCTCCACAACGGCCCCCCGCGGCGGGATGCCTGGCTTTCACCTTGGGGATGCCCTGTAGGGGCTATCTCACAAGGAAAAACCAGGACGGGTTCCCAAGGCAAGCGCGGAGATACCCCTTCGGGGGTCGATTCTGGCGCTATATAAGAAATGTAATAATAATAATAATAATAAGCAGTAGAGCATTGGCCGATGGGCCGGTGCTGAAAGGTGTGACATGTGGGCCGGTTGTTAAAGGGCCTCAGCTTCATTCCTGCCTCCCAGGCCATCACACTTCTGGCTATGGTGTACAGGGCGAAGGTGTTAAGTGTGGCAATCAGCCTTAATTGTGGCCAGGTGTTGCTCTAAGTGTTGTGTCATTCTCCCCTCAGCCCCCCATTGGGGCCGCAAAGAAGTGTCTTGCCCCAGACCGCTCCCCTGCCAGGCAATGGTGGGTGGGGGCAGGTGGGAGTATGCCGGGCCGTCACTGAGGGAGCCGGATTTTGGCTATGGGCAATTGACACCTTAGCCTCCATGGTAGCAGCAGTAGCTGTGTCCTTTTTCTTGACCCCCCTCCCCTGCAAGGTCATCACCCTGAAGAAATGGAGGGCTGGGGAAGGAGTGAACTATGATAGGCCTTCCTGGAGGGTGTGGGTGTATTTACATGGGCCTCCAAGTGAGATAACCTTTGTTAGGCTTTTATTAAACTAGAGAGGATGTGGTGTTGTGTCCTAAGCTGCCTACATTGGCAGTCAGAGACCAGGTTCTAGTCCCAGCATCAGCTCAACATCCTGTCATTCCTGGCAAATCACTTAATCTCACCAAAGATTAAAGTAAAAATACATTTGATCTTGTGCAGTGTAACTGTTGCCCATGTAAATCACCCCAATGCCCTAGCACCGAGTTCACCTTAAGTAAACTATAAAAATCACGGACCGATCGCAAAAAGAAATTTTTCTTTTAGTTAATTCCAGCTATTTTAATGCACACTAAGGGGCAGATTTATGTTAACTGGCGCATCCCCAGGGATGCGCCAGTTAACGTGCGCCACAGCTCCGCCACCCATGGTGCGCCGCATTTATAATGTGGCGCACCATGGTGCAAAAACGGCACAGATGAGTGACGCATCTGTGCCGGAAATGTGGCGCATTGCTGGAGTTGCGTCGCAAGCGCAACGCAGCTCCAGCAAGGCTCGGGGGTACACCATCTGCACAATGCTGCGTCAAGACCTACGCCTGCTTCAAGCAGGTGCAGGGTTTTGACGCATCATTGCCCTGAAAGTCACTGAGTGAAATCTCATAGATTTCACTCAGCCACTTTCAGGAGGCGTTCCTGCGCAGGAACGCCCCCCCCCTGCGCAGGAACGCCTCCTTATGGCACAGTGCTTTACAACGTGACGCATCTCCTAGATGCGTCACGTTGTAAATAGGGCGCATTGTTTGCGCCGCAGTTGCGTCAAATAAAGTGGCGCAAAGAGGCGCAACGGCCTCATAAATCTGCCCCTAACTGTCTGATCGGCTCGCACTGCAACAACAAGGAGTTTAATCCCCAAGCCATAGTTTCCACTTGCCTTGAGTTTGTTTTGTGCTCTATGTGTCGATGTATGCATATAGCACCGTATGTAGATTTGCATATACACCTGGCACATAGCACTCCATGAATTATCCTCACTGGCCTTTGCTGTTCCCCAACTATGTATTTTAACAAAAATAAAACGTGAACAAAAAGTCGGAATGCATGTTATTTACTTTGCATGTTTGTTGCCTATGAGTAAAATTAACTGTGGGTTTTGCAGGAGACAGTGTAGGAACAGAAACTGTCTATGATGAGAATGCTGCAAAGCGTTCAAAGCAAAGAGAAAATAAAACGGCAATTTATTTATGTTATAAGATTCTGCAACGGCCAGAGCATGATAATTAGAGAGCACTATTTATATATAAATATCCATATTATTTTTAACATGTCCTATCTGTCTTTCTTTAGTTTAACTATTAGTCATAGTTATGTAAAGCAGCTTAGGAACATATTTTAAAGTGCGTTCAACTTACGTTGACTGTTTACATACTAATCAGAGAAAAAAATAGAGAATTCCGCATTTTTCTTAATTTTCACACCGGCCAGGATATTAAAATACAGGTCATGTCAGTAAAAAAATCAGCCAGGTGGTAACCCTAGCCAAATCAGGTATTGTGGCCCTTGTGCCATTTTATTTCACCTAGCCAGCCGATACTGCC
Organism: Lissotriton vulgaris; assembly: GCF_964263255.1. Taxonomy (NCBI): domain Eukaryota; kingdom Metazoa; phylum Chordata; class Amphibia; order Caudata; family Salamandridae; genus Lissotriton; species Lissotriton vulgaris. The sequence continues at coordinate 100,256,795 of NC_141689.1, read as the reverse complement.
CCTCATTACCTTACAGGATTGCCCCCCTTTATGAGGCAGAACTGGAAATTGTATCATGCACTCATCTGGAAACAATCAGTTAACAAGGTGTAAATAATATACATCTTTGTGAGACCTGCACCTAGCTTTTCCATCTAATGAGACAAATGTAATCCATTTAACAGTTTTAAAATATATGGACTTATTTCATTTGTATATTTATTTTTTTGTCCATGTTACTGCTATCCATGTTAGGTCTCTTCAGAGATGCCAAATAAGATCAATAGTCCTGCGGTGTAACTTTCTGTTATGCCACTTCTTGTGATGTTACCAAAGGCGGCTCCTCCACTAGGGCGGAGGAGCGTCACCCCACTGCTTTCTCGCAGAGCGAGAAGCAGAAATATAAAATGCAAAAACTACCATTTTATGTTTCTGCTACTCACACTGCGAGAAAGCAGAAGTGTTTGGTTGGGGGCAGGCGGGTCTGCATTAGGGCAGGGGAGGAGTGCCTTGCCCCGTGCTAAGGGCCCTGACTGTTTGGTCGGCCCTCCGGGACCGACCTAACCAGTCATGCACACTCTGGCCTTTCTCCATGTACGCACCAATGCACCCTACATGGAGAAAACGGCCTCCCCATAGGCGCCTGGCTGGTCGGCGTCCCAACCAATCACAATGCTGCTATTGGGGAGGCAGGCTGCCTGCTTCCTGTTCCTGCCAGAGGCAGGAAAGAAAGAGAGCAGGTCAGGAGCAGAGATGATGCGAGACCTGGGAAGGTAAGTTTATTTTATTTTTTGAATAACCCCTGCGAGACCTCCCACCCGCGAGTCATGCTAGCCGCGACTGGATTTTACATGCAAATTAGAGGGGCCTCACATCTTCCCTTTCGCCCGGGGCCCCAGAAGTTCTAGGACCGGCCCTGCAGTGGTTCCCAAACATTTGATTCCTGAGGACCCCCACTGAGTCACCACTGGAAGCCGGGGACCCCCAAGCAATTTGTATGATTTAAATTTCAAACATTAAAATAGTAACTCAAAAATAATAAACACACGTGTGCACACAAAACAAATACTGGAATTACTAAGGATTTTAGTATTTTATATTGAAATAATTTGCAAAAAACAGGAAGGTTAGTGCTGCATCTGCATAACTAACTTTTAAATGATTGGTTTTATTGTGCAGTACAAGGCTCCTGCCAGGGCTGGACTGGAAACCCAAAGAAGCACTGGCAAATGTTTTCAGACCAGTCCCCATACAGTGCACCCCAAGTGCAGTGAGTGAGCCTGACCACTACAAAGGGGGCTTTGGGAGGCTCTCCCCCTAAGAAAACGTAAGATACAATGGTGCATTCTGCAACAAATGTATCATTATATATTTAATTGTATCCGCTTTTAAAGAATAGTAAAGGATGGCCTTACTATGCACCAGGATGTGACAATCTTTGTTGGGGTTCTACAATGATTCCCTTATTATCACCCTCCAACAGTGACTCATCTCTGCATTGTCCCTCTGTCACATGTATGTCATTTGTTTTATAGCATATCTCATACAATTGAAGGATGTCAGAGCACTTTACATCACACACATATAGGGGCAGATTTACAAGCCCCTTGCGCCACGGGTGCGTCATAAAAAGTGACGAACCGGTGGTGCATTTTAGTGCCCCATATTTCCAAGACAGGAAAATCCACCCTGCATGACTTTTCCTGGTCTTGTAAATATGGCCCATTTGCACACAGAACTTTGCGTGAAAGGGATGTTCCATGAGTGTGGTTGTGGGTGTTCCCACCCAACAGCCATGAAACCAGGGACACATTTCCGGATTTACTAGAAATCGTAAATCTGGAAATGTGTCTGAATGCTATGCCTCCCCAGGGGAGGCGTAGGGAGGTGCAACGAGGAGAAATTTATAAATTTTGCCTCGTATTTTTCCTTTTTCTATGTGTGTTGCATTCTGCAGTACGCATAGAAAGAGGATATCACCTCTGGTGATTGTTTATGTACAGGAATGTGTCCCTTCCTGCACACTAACAATCAGTAAAACAATGACGTTTTGCAGATTCTATGTGTGCTAATGCAGCACACTTAGAAGTTGAAAAACGCCATTTCTGATTGTTTATGTGCAGCACGGGAACCCTTCCTGCATATAAACAATCTCCTCACAACGCAGGCATCCTTGCTCCATGGTGCAAATGTGCCTGTGCAGGCCCATGGCAGCAGTTTGTGTGCCAGCGCAGGGGGAAGCACATAGATACGACTTATTGTTGTAAATATGTTGCATCCCTATGCTTTGAAAGTGACTCAGTGCGGCACAGCCAAATGGCTTGTGGCACACACAGAGTCACTTTCCTTGTAAATCTGCCCCATATAGAAAATTATTCATACGTATAAATCAGCTTATAGAAAATGTTACATAAGGTGAATGCGACTACAAGGTGTAAGATTCATGTCATTCATACTGGTAGGCATTTTTAAAGAGTGCTTGGTCTGGGGAAGCACATACTGAGGTTTCAGAACATAACACAGTGGTTAGCATTGATAACAATAAAAATATGAATCCACCCAAATAAACCTTTTTAGCAGCATCAGGATAAAGAAAGTTTTGGAAAAAAACATATGTTTCTAACTTGTACCATGCAGTTTGCAAGCAGCTCTTTGATGACATTTTATAGGTGACTGTGCTAGATTAGATAGCCACTTATAAACTGCACAGTAACAAAAGAATCTTTGATTCAAAAACAGTAACCCACTAACCCATGCACATAACAAAACGTTTTTTTAAAATGCATGGTACACATTCTTTGCAGTAGGCATATTAACCCTCTGTGCTACATTAGATAAGTCAAAGCTGCCAGTTGACAAAACTCTCATTTCTCTCCAGCAGGTACATTAATCACTGATGTTTTCTTGACACTTTTATTGTTGCTGGGAAACTGCTAATTCTACAAGGAACTTTGTTGATCTTTTAAAATTACTGCCTGCGGACCCCCTGGTAATGTGTCACGGACCCCTGGGGGTCCGTGGACCACAGTTTGGGAAACACTGGTGTAATGCATTCACTCAATTCCTAATTGTCCTATCCAAGCCTCTTCCCCCCTTATAATGTTTGGGATCCCAGTGGCAGAACCTTTTTGAGTGCTCAGGAATGCACCTGAGCCCACTTTATAGCTATAAGGCGAGAGCCGATGGCCTCATTCATGTAACATGTGAAATATAAACAGGAACTAAATGGCAGATATCGATTACCTTTAAGCATTTGCATTTAATGTTAAAAAATTGATAAGTGTTATTTGCCTGTAAACTGGCCCCGTTGTGTATCTGTTTCAACGCCCGATAGTAATTATCAACGGGTATGGGGCCCAGCCCAGTTATACCACTGCAAAACAAAGAAAACATCTTTCAAAAATAAAGTTCAACTCACAGGGCTGCTCTGCGGTGTTTCTCCCCTTCTTCTTCATGAGGGCTCTCCCCTTCTCTCTCTCCTGATAGGGGCGTGAAATGACTGTAGGGTCTGGCAGAACCCTGTCTTCAAGAACCTGCTGGAGATCATGTGACCCGGCTCCCTCCCTGACGAGAATCGAAACTGAACATAACTTTATACAGAGCGGAATGTGAGACTGACAGCTTGTCCATGATAAGCGCTATACTGCAGGAGTGTGACAGACAACCTGTGAAGACTGATGGACAGTGAAAGGAGGGACAGTATGTGACAGGACAGAGAACAGCGATGAACATATCAAAAATGCGAGGATGAGAGCTAGAGAGACAGCGGGAGAAGAAGGGGTAGAGTCCTTGGATGAAATGAGGGGCAGTGGGAGAGGAAGGGACAGAGTCAGCAATGCATGGAGGGGAGGTAGGGAAAGACAGGACAATATGTAAATGAAAATAAAAATCACGCAGGTGGGTGGGGGAGCGGGGATCGAACTCCAAAATCTCGAAAGGACAAACGGAATGTGCAAACCTCTGAGCTATTGTCAGACACAGTGACTGCGTAGTACAAGTACCTAGAAATCGCTTGAATTCATGGCAAGCTGCCGGCCCGATCTGGCGAGAAATCCGGAAGTCTGGCAGCGTCATGCTTGTTGTGGGACGGGACTTCCACCATCCGCGGGAAGCCCGTGCCCACGAAGTGACTTGCCAAGATGAAAGTGGTGACGCGGGACTCCCATGCCTGAGGAGGAGCCCCGCAGTGGTGGCAAAAAAGTGGCGACTGTGGATGCAAGTGCGGGGCTGCCATCAGTGAGGGAAGCCCAGCGTGTGCCACATCAATGGAGGCGGAGGAGATGACACCCAGTGAGTGGGACTTGGTTACGCCGTGGGGGTGCGTGCACTGGCTCAGGGCGGCTGGTGTGTGTGTGTGTGGGTGGCTGGTGCTTGTGTGGGTGGCTGGTGCGTGTGTGCGCGGCTAGAGGGTATGGTGCTGGCTGGGGACGGCTGGTGCATGTGGGGGCGGCTGATGCGTGTGGAGACGGCTGAGCGGGGCTGGTGCGTGTGGAGGCGGCTGGGGGTGACTGGTGTGTGTGCGCGCGGCTGTCGGTGGCTGGTGCGTGTGTGAGGGCGGCTGGTGCGTGTGAAGGCGGCTGGTGCGTGTGAAGTCGGCTGGTGCATGTGTACGTGGCTGGGGGCGGCGGGGGCGGCGGGTGCATGTGTGTGTGCGGCGCGTCTTCCCAAGCGCGTCCACAGACCCCAATCGCCAAAGCTCTGCGCGTGCCCCGGTCTGTACCCGCATGAGAGGCAAGATGAAAACAATAAGTCTCGCTGGCGACAGCGCTTCGCGCTGCAACGCCGGGCGAGACCTAAAAAGACACAGCTTGTATGTCTTCCTATACAGAACAGCTACATAATGGACAGCATCATGTATAGAACAGGAACATCATGGAGAGTATCATGTACATAATAGGAACATCACGGACAACATGATGGACAGAACAGGAACATCATGGAGAGTGTCATGTACATAACAGGAACATCATGAACAACATCATGTACAGAACAGGAACATCATGGAGAGTAACATGTACATACCAGGAACATCATGGACAGCATGATGGACAGAACAGGAACATCATGGAGAGTGTCATGTACATACCAGGAACATCATGGACAGCATGTTGGACAGAACAGAAACATCATGGACAGCATGATCAACAGAACAGGAACATCATGGACAGCATCATGTACAGAACAGGGACATCATGGAGAGTGTCATGTACAGAGCAGGAACATCAAGGGCTGCATCACGTAGAGAACAGGAACATCATGGACAGAACAGGTACATCATGGACTGGAACCAGGGAAAACGTGGACTCTCCGAGCACACACTAATTGCAATAGCACCAATGTGGTGTATCGAATAGTGTGCCCCTGCAACCTGCAGTACATAGGGATGACGAGCAGGAAAATAAAACAACGTATATGTGAACACAGAAGCACAATTAAGCGCAAGAAATCCATAACCAAGCTCACAGAACATTTTCTAACGTCCAACCATACCCCCAATAACCTCAGCTGGACTGTCATTGAACAGATAAGTACTGGGGAAAGACTACAACAAAGACTTTTCGAAAAGGAACAACGGTGGATTTATAGGCTTTCCACACATAGACTGGGTCTCAATGATAATATTCCCTGGAATTCAGTGCCCCCAAGATAAGACTTGTTAGACCTACACCTATTTGGTTTGGTCACACGGCAGTGGAAATTGTAGGACTGGACTCTTTAGTATGAATGCTTGTGTAGCCCAGGTCCCCCTGTGGAAAAAGGTAGGGCTATGACCTTTTTCAAGATTTGCCCGGCGCTACCCGCCTTTGTACCATTCAAATTATCAAGCAATGAGGCAGGCGCCGGAGACCAGAAGGCAGGAAACAGAAGTTTTATTCCGACGGAGCAGAACACATCAGATCAGACAACAAGGTATCGTCTCGAGGTGCTCTAACAGCCTCTCGGAGGCCTGGCCTCTTATACACTGGTTTATGGCATGTGACCTTTCTTTATTACAATCAGAACATTGTAAAGTAAGGAAAAAGACATCCCCGTAATCCTCGTGTCAATCCCACCCCCATATACCTCCACAATAGAGGTCCTCAACCTGCTGATAAGAGGAGGGGGTCATCACGCAGCTGAGTATTCCGCCGAGTCTTAGGATGTGTGCGCCTGATCATATCCCGGGGGGTGGGGAGGCCTTGATCAATAGAGGGTCCTTTGAAGAAGAGTGACTTCATACAATAAGGGGCAGTAAATGATATCTCCCGGCTTAGGCGATGGCCCCGGACCTGTGTGGACAGCTGGACACGGGGGAAGGGGTCAATCAATCAATCAATCAGTGACACTTGTAAAGCGCGCTACATACCCGTAGGGTCTCAAGGCGGCGGGGGGGGGGGGGCAGTGGGGGTGCCGCTACTGCTCGAACAGCCAGGTCTTCAGCTTCTTCCTGAAGGAGAGGTGGTCTTGGGTCAGGCGCAGGTCGGGAGGGAGGGAGTTCCAGGTCTTGGCGGCCAGGTAGGAGAAGGACCTTCCTCCTGTAGTCGCTCTTCGGATGCGGGGGACGGCGGTGAGGGCGTGGTTGGCTGATCGGAGGTGGCGTTTGGGTGCGTAGAAGTTGATCCGGCTGTTGAGGTAGCTCGGGCCTTGGTCGTGTAGGGCTTTGTGTGCGTGGGTGAGGAGGCGGGAGGTGATTCTTTTGTTGACGGGGAGCCAGTGAAGGTCTCTTAGATGTCCGGTGATGTGGCTGGTTCGTGGGATGTCGAGGATGAGTCTGGCTGAGGCGTTCTGGATCCGCTGGAGTCTCTTCTGGAGCTTGGTGGTGGTACTGGCGTAGAGGGCGTTGCCGTAGTCCAGTCGGCTGGTGACGAGGGCCTGGGTGACGGTCTTCCTGGTCTTGGTGGGGATCCACCGGAAAATCTTCCGTAGCATGCGTAGGATGTTGAAGCACGCCGAGGAGACGTTGTTGACTTGTCTGGTCATGGAGAGGGAGGAGTCCAGGATGAAGCCCAGGTTGCGTGCATGGTCTGTCGGTTTGGGTGCGGTGCCCAGGGCGGGAGGCCACCAGGAGTCGTCCCAGGCGGAGGGGGAAGAGCCCAGGATGAGGACCTCCGTCTTGTCCGAGTTCAGTTTCAGGCGGCTGGTCGTCATCCACTCGGCTACCTCTCTCATCCCTTCGTGCAGGTTGGCTCTGGCGGAGGCGGGGTCGTTGGTCAGGGAGAGGATCAGCTGGGTGTCGTCGGCGTAGGAGATAATGCTGAGGTTGTGTTTGCGTACGATGGCCACGAGGGGGCTCATGTAGACGTTGAAGAGAGCGGGGCTCAGAGATGATCCTTGAGGGACGCCGCAGATGACTTCGGAGGCCTCTGACTTGTACGGTGGTAGGCGGACTCTCTGTGTTCTTCCGTCGAGGAAGGAGATGATCCATTCCAGCGCCTTGTCCTGGATTCCGATGTTGCTGAGGCGCTGTACTAGGGTGCGGTGGCAGACCGTGTCGAAGGCCGCGGAGAGGTCTAGGAGGATGAGGGCTGCTGTTTCTCCATTGTCCATCAGGGCTCGGATGTCATCGGTGGCGGCGATGAGGGCGGTCTCGGTGCTGTGATTGGCTCGGAAGCCGGACTGTGAGGGGTCGAGGGATCCGTTCGTCTCGAGGAAGGCGGCCATCTGCTTGTTGACGGTCTTCTCGATGACTTTGGCTGGAAACGGGAGGAGCGAGATGGGGCGGTAGTTCTTGAGTTCGGTGGGGTCCGCTGTTGGTTTCTTGAGTAGAGCGCTGAGTTCGGCGTGTTTCCAGCTCTCAGGGAAGGTGGCGGTGTTGAAGGATGTGTTGATGATGTCTCGCAGGTGGGGTGCGATGACAGCGTCGGCCTTGTTGAAGACGTGGTGAGGGCAGGGGTCGGTCGGTGATCCGGAGTGGATGGAGTTCATCGTGCGGATGGTGTCTTCGGTGCTGATCGGGGTCCAGGCGTGGAGGGTGGTGGTGGGGGGTGATTGTTCGGTCATGGTGTGCGTTGGATGGTTGTTGAAGCTGTTGTGTATGTCTGCGATCTTGTTGTGGAAGTATGAAGCGAGGGAGTTGCAGAGGTCTTGCGATGGGGTGATGTCGTTGTTTCCTGCGCTGGGGTTGGAGAGCTCTTTCACGATGTTGAAGAGTTCCTTGCAGTTGTGTGCGTTGTTGTCCAGCCGTTCCTTGAATGCTGTTTTCTTGGCGGCGCGGATCAGCTGGTGGTGCTTCCGGGTGGCGAGCTTGAAGGAGGTCCTGTTGTCCGGTGTAGGTTCCCTTCTCCAGACTTTCTCGAGGGCTCGGCAGTTCTTCTTGGAGCTCTTGAGTTCGTCGGTGAACCAAGGGGCTTTCTTGCTGCCGGGTCTGCTGGGCGGGGTCCTCAGCGGGGCGAGCTCGTCCGCGCAGATGGTGATCCACTTCGTGAGGTTGTCGGCGGCCTGGCTGGGGTCCGCTGAGCTGGCAGGAGGGTGCTGGCTCAGGGAGGTGGCGAGCTGGTCTGCTGTGATCTTGTTCCAGCTTCTACGGGCGGCCTGTTGCTGGTGGTGGTGGGTCGTCGTTCTCTTGAAGGTGAAGTGGATGCAGCTGTGGTCCGTCCATTGAAGCTCTGTGGCGTGGCTGAAGTCGATGTCCGTGCTGGATGAGAAGACTGCGTCGAGTGTGTGTCCGGCGAGGTGGGTGGGGGTGGACACCAGTTGCTTGAGTCCCAGGTTGGCGAGGTTGTCCAGTAGGGTGGTGGTGTTGCGGTCGTTGTTGTTCTCCAGGTGGAAGTTGAGGTCCCCCAGGAGGATGTAGTCAGAGGAGGGGAGGGCAAGCGGGCTGACGAAGTCGGCGATGTCCTCGCTGAATTGTGTGCGTGGTCCAGGGGGTCGGTAGATCAGGGTGCCTCTGAGGGTGGTGTTCGGGTTGGTGTGGATCTGGAAGTGCAGGTGTTCGGCGGTGGTCAGGGTGTTGTCGGTGCTGGTCGTGATGCGGATGGTGTTCTTGTGGATGATGGCGATGCCTCCTCCCATCTGGTTGGCGTTGCGGTCCCTCCGGACGATCTTGTAGCCCTCTGGGATAGCGATGGCGATGTCGGGAGCTGAGGAGGCGTTCATCCAGGTCTCCGTGAGGAAGGCGACGTCAGGGGCTGTGGCGTCTAGGAGGTTCCAGAGTTCGATGGCGTGTCTGTGGACGGAGCGGGTGTTGAGCAGGATGCACTTGAGGTGGGTGCTGCTGCTGTTCGACTTGGCGGGTGCAGGTGCAAGGCAGGTCCGGATGCAGGTGAACTTGCAGGCGTGGCAGCTGAAAGGTCCGTGGGTGCGTCGTGGTGTGGCTTGAAGGCATTCTGGGAGTCGGCCGGAGTTGAGAGCGATGAGGGTGGCGGCGGAGTACGTCAGGCGGGTCGGTCGGGGTCTTCGGGGGCCAGGGGTCCTGGCGCTGGTCGCGATCCGGTCGCGGACGGGCGCAGACGGGCTTACCTTTGGCGCGCCTTCGGCGCACAATCGGCGCTCCCGCTGCGCGTGACCGCTGCGCGTTCGCACGGTCGCCATATAAAGGTGAAGTGCGCGGGTGGGCGGAGCAGCTGGGAGGCGGGAACGGGGAGGGAACAGAATGAAAAAAGGGGCGGGGCTTGCGGTGGTGGCGGGAAGCGGGGAGCGGGGAGGGAAGACGGAGGGTGGCGAGGGTAGGCGGGCAAACAGGAAGGACACAAGCTGAGAAAAGAAAAATACAGAAAAAATGGAGGCAAACGCTAACACGGGCAAGGAAACAAGAAAACAATTTTAGCAAGCACAAATGACGGGCAAAACAAAGTCAAAACAATCGACAACCGAGTCGGCCGGCAGCGAGGCAGGCAGCGAGGCAGGGAAGGCTGAGGGGCACACGCAGCAGCTGGCGGCCGTGCGGCGCAGGGGTCATCAAAGGAGTGGTATTCATGCCGCGTGGACAATCAAGCGCGGAGGGAAGGTTTATCAACAGAGGGGCATTCATGGGAGGAGAGGAGATGCTGGTCAGGCGCAGGCGTGACTCCCAAGGACAGGGTCATGCAGAAGGGTTAGGCTCATGAGAGGGAAGGAGGGGGAGCCAGGGTGCGCGGAGGATGCTTGCTGGGTCAGAGGGGCGCGCTGGCGATCGATCGTGGACAGGGAGACCATGATACCTAAAATGGCTGTCGTGCACGTCGTACGTGGGTGACAAGCTGGCGCAGATGATGTTTAGCTCGCAAACTAAAATTCCACACCCCCTCTTTTCACTTTTTCTCTGCAGTAGACATGTATGCTTGGACACTTTGGCATGACTGGCATCATTGCGTCAGTAACACGCCCTCACAGGGACTGAGTGAAGTATGTTGTATGATTTAGTACAGATGCTTGCACTTCTTACCCCCCTGACTGGAGTCTTCTTTAATAATTTCTCTCCTCACTACCAACTATCCAAGCTGGATGCATACAAGCACCTTTGTGCTCTTGAAAATCCCTGTTGTATGCACAGAATCTGTCATACCTTTGTTGTGACTATGCCTCTTTTGCATGCACATAACTATCCCTGTTTTATGCATCCAATACATATCCTGATGTCTAGCGCAATCCTCTAAGGAGCGCGAGCACCATGACGTCACGGACGCCATGCGCGGTTCCCATAGCAACCATGTCCCGCGTGACATGGGCGGGCCCGCACACCCGAAAGCATCTCGCATAGCAACCATATCCCATGTGAAATGGGTGGGTACGCACACCCGGAAGCATCTCGCTTTAAGTTCACGGTGCCGGGCGGCATCCCACATCCACGGGGTTCCCGACACAGACCACTCTGGTTTACCGCCTCTGTGCTAACTACCACAAGTAAGTGCGCATACCGCGACCTGCCACACCCAAGGATCACCCCACGACGCCATTACCAGGGGCCTTAAATTTCTCGATTTTCCCTTTACCCTTTAGATCGTGGACTGAAGCCCGTAATTCAAGCGCTTTAAGTAAGGAAGCTAACATATGTATCTTTTCACTCCTCTGAGCATGTAACCCTGTCTGAGTAACTATATGTTCTGTATGTCACATGTGTGTTCTGAATATTTAGCACGCTATGTTTTAACTTACCACAATCGCGTGTATGAATATGTAGATACCGTGCGTTTTTTAATGCGTGTAGCCTTGCTACCACTCACTTACCATGACACAATAGGAGTATGTGTGATTACTCCACTTCTACTTTTCACGGACTGATGCCAAACAACAAGCACACTAGCCTGAGAGAACTGCAAGCACGTATGACTGTGAAAACTACAATAGGATTACGTATGAGCACGCCATTTCTGAACGGTACTGCTGCTTTCAGTTACACATTATTCAGCACGTTTGACTGGGAAGAGTCTTGAGCCATAGCTGATACCGTGAGAGCTTTGTCACAAGGTGCAAAGAGAATGCAAGTATCATATCTACTCACAATGTTTACTTGATTCTTCCAGAAAAACAACCCCACCTCCCCCTTTCCATTATGTCTTTACAGGTTTTTTTCCAGATTCAAGGCGAAGAACACCTTTTGATCGAATCACATTTTGTGATTTGCACACCAAGGAATCTAGGGCAGGGTACACCTTAGGGTGTGTACACCACCTAGATCCTGCCATCCTTGTCCTGATTAAAACCTCACAATTACACATAGGTTGAAACATGTAGACCATTTTAACTTTTTCACTTCATCTTAGCACCGGTCTTTAATTGACACCAACAGCCTACCTAACCAGGCAAAGGTGTCCCACCATTTTTTATCATAGTCCAATCACTCCGGAATAAAATCCAAGAGTGGGTAGCATTGGGCAATTTTTAAACACACTCACTTACAGTTAATTGCACCTATAAAATTACAGAATCCAGTTCCACTGTAGTCAGGTGACGCAGCACACCTAGATGGCATTCAGCTGTCTGGGTGGGACACCGATGATGAAGCATGTCACTAACTAGGTTGGTGAGTGAGGGGTCTTCTAAGGACAAAGGTTGTCCCTTATTAGGGGTACAGGAAAAGCACCTTATAAGTTTGAGGTTGTAACCAACCTCCAAGAGGGCACTCCTCCATTTGTTGTTATACATCATGGACTGTGTCATATACAGAACAGGAACATCCTGGAGAGCATCATGTACAGAACATGACCATCATGGAGAGCATCATGTACAGAACATGTATCGCACAGGTACTGCATTGATATCATCCTATATATAACAGGCATTCCATGGACCACTGCATGCACACAATAGGTAAACAATTGATATAATCAAACGGAGAACACATAGAGTAGGTACAGCAGGGGCAGCATCATATAAAGAACATGTACATCGTTGACAGCATCATGTACAGAACAGGAACATCATGGACAATATCATGTACAGAACAGGTTCAACATGAGCAGCATCATGTACAGAACAGGTTCATCATGGACAATATCATGTACAGAACAGGTTCAACATGGGCAGCATCATATAAAGAACAAATAGAACAGAAACAGCTTTTACAGAATGCTTTAACATTTTTGTTTTTACAGTTTGCTTCTTTATTTATATAAATATTATTCAACTTTTAATATAAGTTAATTCTCTTAAGCAGTCGTGGACCCCTCTGAGTAGGCTTCGCGGAACCCCAGGGGTCCCTGGCCCACAGGTTAAAAACCACTGCCATAAAGAACACGTACAGCATGGATCACATCATACACAGAAGAGGTACAGCACAGACATCAACATATATGTAACAGGTAAATACAGAACAGATACAGCATGAACATCAACAATGTCACCTTGCTCGTACCCATAGCTTGTGAAGTACAATATGAAGAAGCGCGAGCTTTCGCTACACCGACAGGTACACCACAAGCAGCAATGTTATACGTTCTTCTCAACAAATGAAACGTATGGTACAGTATCTACCACACCAAGGACCACACCAAGGAACCATGAAGGAAGGTGCAGTGCAAGCTTCCCTCACACACCGAACAAGTACAAAGCAGAGCAAGGTAAACCACCATGCGCACACAGAAAGGGTGGAACGCGGACAGCCCCGCCCCACCATTCGCCCCAGCCGTAGTTTGGCAGTAGATAACCTTTACAAATGTATTCAATAACAAATGTGCAGGTATCTATGACTCACAGAATTCAATCAATAAACACACACAATATTTTCTTAAAAATATATAGTCCTTATCTGAACTACATATGACATAAAACAATTGCAATTAAAAATCGTCAATGGAGACCTTTAAATAACAAAGGCCTTATCATATTAATAAATGAAATTGGGAAAACAAGTTGGACAAAAGATTCCAAATCACAGAAAAGTACTACTAAATCAACCTCAAATCAATTGTAATCATCTAAAACATTATTTCATACATCATGTCTAATACAATTGTCCACATAGATTTAGAGTAGACTTTTCTTCGTAGTGCATCCACACTTTGCCCAAGGCTTGGGCAAAGTAGGCTCTGGCCCAGGACCCCAGCCTTTCAGGGGGCCTCTAAGAGAGCCAGCTCTGTTCTGCAGGGAATCTTGCCCTGGTGATCTTGAATCATTCTGCACTGACTGTAATACACTCTCACACATCACCCATATTCAAAAGAAATGAAACTGACATTTTGCAGAGAAGTGTGTTTATGTTTCATTCTTTCCGATCAAAGCAGTACCTCACATATTCATATGTCACATAGATTATTTGCAGTAATATTAATGAACTGCTGCAGTGTTACACACCTCACCATCGCTAAATATTAGATGTAAACACATTTAGAATATGGCCCAGTGTGCCTGAGCTCTGTCAGTGACCCGGCCAAAGAGGGCATGAAAGAGCTGAAAATGGATCATAAATTTAAAGCTGTTCCGAACAGAGGCCCCCAAAATACGTTTGGCCTAGGGTCCCCAAAACACTTAAGCTGTCCCTGTGTCAGCCGGGTCTAGAGGGGATGTTTATTACATCTGCTTCTCACCAGTCAACATTTCATGTTGCTACTAGTATTTCTTGTTTGAGGATTTGTCAAAATACCTCAGAAGTGCATGAACCAACTATTTCCGCAGCTGGAAAAAGTGCATCAATTTGCTGCGTTGAAAAACTGGAATTTAGGTTAAACAATAAGGGGCAGATTTACAAGCCCCTTGTGCCTCTTTTGCAACGCCGTTGCGTCACATTTGTGACGCAGCGGTGGCGCAAAAGATGCTCCATGGTGCGGGGTATATACAACGTGACGCATCTCTCAGATGCGTCATGTTGTAAAGCCCTGCGCCAGAAGGAGGCGTTCCATCGCAGGGGGGGAGGTGGGCGTTCCGGCGCAGGAATGCCTCCTAAAAGTGGCTGAGTGAAATCTACAAGATTTTACTCAGTCACTTTTAGGCCCATGCTGCGTCAAAACCCTGCGCCTGCCTGAAGCAGGCATAAGGATTGACGCAGCATTAACTAGATAGTGCCCCAAGAGCATTGCTGGAGCTGCATCGCGCTTGCAACGCAACTCCAGTAATGCGCCACTTTTACGGCACAGATGCGTCACGCATCTGTACCGTTTTTGCCCCATGGTGCGCCGCATTATAAATGCGGCGCATCCATGATGGCGGAGATGTGGCGCACAATAACTGGGCCGTCCCTGCTCGTATGCAGGGATGCGCACTGAGAGGTGCACTTCACCCCCGAGAAAGGCGCACAGCACTGTTGTGGTTGTAAGAAAGACACACCGCCTGCCTGTTGGTTTGGCAGCCTCATCTTTCTGTGTTAAGTTTATTTTGAAATGAAATACAAACCCCTGCCTGCTGCATGTGCGCTCCGGAACAGCACAACCCGAGCTGCTGAAGAACCGGAGAGCTCTCGGCAGTGATTGACACTCTGTCAATACATTCATGTCATATGGGCATGCTGCCCCGGGGCCTGCTGGGAGATCCTTTCACATTGATACTGGTGATGTCAAATGGATGAAGCTCGGCTTGGGAGACAGCGAAAGCAGAGAAAAACAAAACAATCAGTTTTCAACAGTTAAATTGTACTTAAAAACAAGGCACGGATCTCCTGGAGTGGAGGGGTGTGGGGGAATGAGAGGCTTGTGGTGCTACACTCCCCTAATAAATGTATTCTGTACTAAATAGTTGGGTACAGGTGCTATAAGTCAGGTATAGTGAGCTGTTTGTCGGGTTTTACTTGGGTTTTGACATACACATGCAGAAGAAAACACATGCAATCTCGTCTCTGTTTTAAAGGTCTTAACACCTTCAGCGTGGCGCGAATTTTCTCGCTGTGCTGAAGGTTCTAAGAAACGGGCGTGGCCGTAACAGAACGGTTCCGTCATAAGCACAGCCCAACCGGCGCTCGTGACGGAACCGTTCCGTCACAAGCATCGATGGGGTTAAAAAGTTGTTGTTTTACAAAATATTAACACAACTTTCACAATCTGCACTCCACTCTCTTCCTTCTGCTCCTTAAGCCCCCCCCAACTGCTCTGCTTCTCATGTAATGTCTATTAATGTGATTGTTGGGACATATGCGGCTCACCCCCACCCAATCTTTCAGACCAAGCTCCTCCCCTGACCTCAGGCAGCAGGCCGCCCCTCCTGCACACGTCTTGTGCTTGGTGGGCCCCTCACAAAGATGGGGGAAAGACAAATCGCTCCATCAGAGCTCTAAGAGGTCCCGGGTGGTTTGGATGGGCAGCAGGCACTTATGTATACTTGAGGCAAGAACCCCTAAGTATACATAAATCAAGCAATGGCAAAGCCAGAACACATCTGGCTTATAACTGAAAGTACCTTTTTAGTCACTGATGAGTTTAGGCACTCAGCAAGTCAGTTTCAGTTTCAAAATGCTTTATTCGGTTTGTACAGGTACAACCATATAGCAACATTTATGAATGCAATTGAAGTCACTTTTGTAAAAGATTAAAGAATAATGAAACTTTCTAAAAAAACAATTACATTAATTCAGCCAATCAAGTTAAAACCTGCAAGATATCACATTTATGTACAGTAGAAAATAATCACTATATGTAGCGTCAATTTAAACGTTTGGTGCAAGGCATGCCAAGTGGGATGGTACTAAACAAGAGGCCTATGCTGGACGTAAGGTGCAATAATATGTGCAAAATATGCAAAAATTGGACATAGTATTTAACAGTAATTTAGCAATTTAGTGCAAAGCATATCACAATTATATACAGTAGAATAATCACTTATATGTAGCAGCCGTTTTAAACGTTTGATGCAGAGCATGCAAATGGGATGGTACTAAACAAGAGGCCTATGCTGGGCATAAAGTGCAATAGTATGTGCAAAATATGCAAAGATTGAACGTTGTATTTAGCAGCAATTTTAAAATTTAGTGCAAAACATGCCAAGTGAGGTAGTACAAGTCGGAGAGAGGCCTGCGCTGGGCATAAAGTGCAGTAATATGTGCAAAAATATGCAAGGATGACTAAAGTGCAATGTCTATAAAATCTCTTACGTATTTTAGCAGCAGTTATGTACAAGAAATTTAAAAAACATTAGTCCAGAGAGGTACAGAATCGAGGGAACAATCGATACCCGGGTCTAAAAACATAATAATAACAAAGTTCATGTATAAGAGAAATGCAAAAGGTTTGACAGTAGCTCACAGTTGGTCAATAGGTGTCTTTTCCAACGGAGATCATATAATGATTGATTTCCTGTGCCCGATGCATTTAAGAACATAGGTGGCTACACGGTAACACACATTAGGGGACGACAGGTCAAACAACAGTTGCATTGCAGCTCTTATATCACACGTACTATATTCTAAAAATAGTTGCTTTAGGTAAAACTTTCTAAAACCAGTATAAAAATTACAAAGTAGTAAAAAGTGGCAGATACTCTGTTTAGATTTCCCATCGCATGGGCACGGGCAAGACCCGGGCTTCTTTACAGTAGGGAAAGCCACCAGATGGTGAACTATACCCAGCCTCAGGCGTGCCAGAACGAAGCGATGGGAGTTAATACTGACAAATGTAAGGTATGATGGGAATCCTGTGCTTAGATTATATTCCAGGTACAATTTAAAAGTACTTTGTGTAGCATACCCCTTCATTCTAATCCCTTTTGCATGATCCATATAGGTGGATTTAAGGTCACGCTTCGTTAGAACTAATTCTGTTGGGGTGTCTTTAAAAATATCCTGACCAAAAAGGGAATTATACCAGTGGAAAATGTGTTTTAGCCAAGGGATTTTTAAGTGCTGGTCCAATTTAATGCAGTCTAAAATTACTTCCTGGGTAAACTTGGTTTCGTCTTTAGCCCAAATGGATCGCCAGAGGGAGAGGGGGCGTAGTGCAATCAAGTCTGTGGCATGGTGTATGCCCAGCTCCCTATGAATGATTTCGTTGGATGCTGAAGCAGGAAGACATAATAAGCGTTTAAGGTACTTATTTTCTTCCTGCTGAATGGAGAGGGCGATCTGCGAGTTATATCCCCATATCCCTGCTCCGTATAGAGCAGAGGACATGCACCTGGAATTATAAATAGAAATCATCTCCCTTATTCTACGCCCCCCTAGTTTGGAAGCGAATCTGAAGATACAGTTTGTATTTCTAATCATCTTCATGCCTATACAGGATTGCTCGTTTACCCATCTCCCATCCCCTGAGAAAGTAATGCCTAAGTAACAGAAATGTTGCACAGACTCAAGTTTATCCCCATCAAGGAAGAATGACTTACTTTTCTTTAGTTTCTTTCCACAGGTCATAGTCATAGTCTTGCCCTTGTTAATTTTGAGCTTTCTGCCCTTGATAAAAACATTGAATTTGTCAATTAGCTTTTGGAGCCCGTTCGCGGTCCTGGAAATCAGGACCGCGTCGTCCGCGTATAAGAGGACGGGTATTTGTTTACCATTTATCATAGGGGCGTCAGCAAAAGATTCTTGTAGGGACTGGTCGACCTGGTTTATAAAAAGGGAGAACAGCAAGGGTGCGAGAACACACCCTTGCCTAATCCCTCTGCCTATTTGAAAAAAGGGGGTGCATTCTCCGTTTGGACCGAATCTAACTTTACTTGATAAGCTGCTATACATTCTGGCCAGCAAATGAATAATTTCGGGGGGTGCGCCCATAGCAAGTAATGTTGGCCAGAGCAGTGTGTGTTCTACTAGATCGAACGCTGAGCTTAGATCGGCAAAGCACATGAACAAATTCCCTTCCTTTGCTTTTGTGTACTTGTCGATGATAAGCTCAAGGTTCACACACTGCTCCATGGTTCCTATGCCCCTACGGAACCCGTACTGGATTGGTGACAGGACATTTTTGTCCTCGACCCAGGACTCTAATCTTCCCAGAAGCACGCGACTCAGTATTTTTAGTGACGAGTCCAAAAGGGAAATTGGGCGATAATTTCGTGCTTCAGCCCTTGAGCCTTTTTTGAAAAGTGGCACCAAAATAGATTGACCCCATGAGGTAGGTAGCTCGTCCTCAATAGCAGCATTGAAATAACGTGTTAAAATAGGGGCCCATAAATCAATCTTGGATTTAAAAAAGTCCACAGGGACCCCATCTGGGCCCGGGGCTTTCCCCCCCTTGCTTTTCTCTATAGCATCCCGCACCTCATTTAAAGATACTGAAAACAATAATTTCTCCCATTTAAAACTGATTGGCATTACAGTTAAAACATTAGGATCTGGGGCCAAAGTACAATCAAAGGTACAGTCAGAGTTAAAAATCCCAGTGAAGTGTATAATCCAGTCTTGACAGCTGACATGCGAAGTAAGTTCGGGAATGTTGTCGTTCTTTAAGAACGGGCTGTTTACAGTGTCCCAGAAGAGTTTATGGTCTTTTGTTTCCGCAGCCTGATCTAATTTAGCCCATGCCTCGTCCTGTAGTTCTCTCTTCCGAGTGGCTAGTGCGATTTTGTAATTGTAACGCTCTTCCCTTATCTTACAGGGGTCTCTCGGTTTGGCATCTAGCGAAATTTTTAGCCTTTTTAGTGACTGGGCACAATTATCATCAAACCACACTGTCTTAACTTTTCTTGGCTCCCGTATTTTGCGTGTCAGTGATTTCTCGACGGTTTGTGTAATAATTAGAAATTTAAACAGCAAAGTTTCTGGGCATGGTGTTGGGGATAGACAGTACTCCACTTCTCCATAGCAGTTTGTAATTACATTGGTGACAATTTTAGCAGGGTCAACTTTTGTCCATTTCACCCTTAGCCCATTTGGCCTTCCTACGGAGATGTTCTGAATAGGTTGACCATAGGAGTTCCTTTTTGACCCCCAGCCCAGTAATTCGACAGATACACTGTTGTGGTCACTGACCGTTTGTTCAATTACCCAGACATTTATATATGTTGCAGAGCTGGATACGATGATGTGGTCTATAAAGGATTGGCTATTCCTTCCGTGGAATGTTGGACATCTGACATTGTTTGCATTCGTGTTACATTCAAGAAGTTCCAGATCATATTTGGCCAATAGGTTATTCAAGGCACTGCCTAGGATGTTGTGCGGAAAATGATTGAAAACACATGTGGTTTCCCTTCCAGAGTATTCCTCCCTATGGCCGCAAGCCCCCTTAAGTGCATAAGTGCATGTTTTGATGTTAAAATCTCCGGCCCACAAGATTACAGCTGGTTTGGAGGAGCTTAATAACATTGCATTGATGGCCTGCTCGATATCAGAGATGAACAACCCCTGTCTATGGCCGGCGATGTTGTTGTAGAAGTTCACTATTATTAAGTCTTTATGACCACTGTGGGCCACGCGCAAAACGGAAGCGTAATCTCCCAAGACTGCATGGTTACTGACCAAGCCACAGCCAGCACGTTAAAGGAGGTATATCCCTCGACATATACTTCAGCTCTGTCCCAGGTTTCTTGTAGGCATATGATGTCATAGCCTTGTTTGAGAAAGTCATCCCATGCGGGTGTGTTTACCTTGGAAGCTAGGCCAGCTATGTTCCACGTGATAACCCTCAATGAACCTTCCCTGGATACATGAGGTGGAATAATTTCTGTTGTGGCTGTCGGTGGTATTTGGTCGCCCGGGTGGTTTGCAACAGTACAGGTGCTGTTAACTATCGTAGACAGGTCGTTTGGGCTGATTACAGGGTTCTCTATGGGAGGTTCATTTGCAGGAGGGATTTCAACCGGACAAATGCAAATGGTGTTGGCTGTCATGGTTAGATTGTAGGAACTTGTAGCAGAAGTGTCTTTATGGGATTCACTTTCTCCGACAAGTGTATTCGAGAGTCAGTCGTTTTCATCTAGGGAGTTGAATACCTGGAATCTGTTAGATGTTGGGACTGCGAATTGACCAAAGATGTTATTTCCAGACCCGATTGTATTGTGGTAATTAAGGTAGTTGGGGTTAGGCATTCTGTACAATTCCATAGGTGGTTGTGGAACATGCTGATTGCTAAAGACATGAGGGGTTGAAGGATACCCGGCTAATTGTACAGGTGCCTGCTGTGCAAGTGGGTAAGGTGTATTAGTTGCTCTGGGATGTTTAAAATTCAGCACCGGAGTCTTGAACCCCACCAGATTTCTATAAAAGTAATCCAAAGGAAACAGGGTTGTGTTGTAGTCATTGTCTGAAGGAATGGGCGCGTTCAGGATGGAATCTCGTGCCCATTCAGTGGTTTTGTAATTTATAATTACACAGTCCCCGTTTATTTCCTTTTTGCTAGGGCCCACCCACCCTACCCTTTGGGTTGAAATAATCTGGCCTGCACCACTTAAGGGGAAACCGCAATTATGGACAAGCCAGTGTAAAATTTTGTTTTTAAGGGTTTCGCTGTTTTCGAATTGGGAGGGTTTGAGTTTTGGTACGTTGGCAAGGATTGCTACAAAAGGCCTGCTTTCTGGTGGGAGATTGATCACGGCGGGGATAATATTATTATAGTAGCTACGCGCCGGTGGGTTCCTGCTTACTGGAGTATAGTCCTTGGGCACCTCCCCAGTTACTCTGTGAGAGGTGGATGAAGATGGGCCATTGGTGACGCTACTTTGTAAATTTGTAGTTTTACCGGTAGATGCTGGGGGATTCGTATTTCTCACTGGTGGAGCCTGTGGTTTAGATACGGTATGGACAGTCGTATTGGCCTTATTCACGGTCGGTACATTTGGGATGGGTTGGGTAGTTTGTGTAGTTTGTGGGCCTAGGTGTTCAAGAATGTCTAATTTGGCTAGGCCCAATTTTTCCAGATTTTCCACCTTTTTACCTATTTGCTCAAGTTAGTCGTTTAGGGGGGCAATGAGGAGCTTCATAGCATCCATGATTTGAACCAGTATAGACTCCATATTAACTGCAGGTCCTGGATTTAGCACTGATTGTACACTTCCATTAGATTGTTCTATGGGGGGTGTTGGTAAAATGATCTTCTTTCTTTTACCCTTTTGTTTCATACATCCCCTAAAAGGAGCCGGTAATTTCCTAATATGGGTACGTCTGGATCTGCGATGGGCAGTGCCATGGTTGGTTGTACTATTGTCGCTGCTATTGTTGGCTAGATCTATTGTATGAGTGGTATCTGCGTTGTCGCAGGTAATCAATGATGCGCTAGGCGCAATACTGGGGCCCAGTTCCTCGGGTGGTGTAGCATTAATCTGTAGATTAGGGGTTAGGGACAGGCGACTGTCCCTATCTTGGAATATTGTGGGAGGTGTGGAAGGGTCTTCAGTGGGGGGGGGGCACAGTTCCAGGAAGGCCTGTGTAAGATTGCATCAGAATGGAGTCATTTGATAATGCTGTCATGTTAATGTTATGTACAGTGCTGTCAACAGGTTGTGGTGTGCGGTGAATTAGGCAAGCGCTAGGTGGTAGAGACAGTCGTCTCTCAGTGTTTTCGATGGCATTTGCTACCACTACGATTGTCTGTTGAAGCATGCGGTCAATAGCAGTTAGCGTTGGTAACGGTGTTTTAGTTTGGGTGGTGATCCTTGCAACAGAACGTGTGTTAATAGGCGTTTTTTTGACCATGTTTTTAGTGGTGGGTTTGGATACAGTTGGAGCCATTTGCAATGTGTTTTAAATCACAAAACGTAGTACCTTGGTGGTCAGTGCGAAATTGGCCAGGGGGTGGTGCCCAGCCCAGTCTCCTCAGGCCTCTGAGGGCCACAGAGGGCCCGCCCTTTGCCCGGGCTTAGCCCCGGGGCCGGGCACGGCCCCTCGCGCGGACCCGCGACGCGGGAAGGCCAGCCCCTTATGTAGCGCCTCCGGGCGCCAAGCCTCTACGCGACTTCCGCTCGTGTCGCGGAGGCTGCTGGGTCTTGTAGTCTCTACTCCCCCTGCACAGCTGCAGACCCGGTGGTAGAGGGCTGCAGCGGGGGGAGGAGACAGCAGGCAGCAGGCAGCAGGCGCGGTGGTGAAGGCTCTGGGTTCCCGTCCCGTGTGGCTGATGGTCCCTGGGTGCTGACCGGCAGGCTGAAGGGCAGACCGACGAGCAGGTAAGCTCGCGTGTAGTTGCGCTGGAGCGCTGACACCGACACCCGCTCCCCAGCAAGGCCAGCCCCTTATGCAGCGCCTCCGGGCGCCAAGCCTCTACGCGACTTCCGCTCGTGTCGCGGAGGCTGCTGGGTCTTGTAGTCTCTACTCCCCCTGCACAGCTGCAGACCCGGTGGTAGAGGGCTGCAGCGGGGGGAGGAGACAGCAGGCAGCAGGCAGCAGGCGCGGTGGTGAAGGCTCTGGGTTCCCGTCCCGTGTGGCTGATGGTCCCTGGGTGCTGACCGGCAGGCTGAAGGGCAGACCGACGAGCAGGTAAGCTTGCGTGTAGTTGCGCTGGAGCGCTGACACCGACACCCGCACCCCAGCAAGGCCAGCCCCTTATGCAGCGCCTCCGGGCGCCAAGCCTCTACGCGACTTCCGCTCGTGTCGCGGAGGCTGCTGGGTCTTGTAGTCTCTACTCCCCCTGCACAGCTGCAGACCCGGTGGTAGAGGGCTGCAGCGGGGGGAGGAGACAGCAGGCAGCAGGCAGCAGGCGCGCTGGTGAAGGCTCTGGGTTCCCGTCCCGTGTGGCTGATGGTCCCTGGGTGCTGACCGGCAGGCTGAAGGGCAGACCGACGAGCAGGTAAGCTCGCGTGTAGTTGCGCTGGAGCGCTGACACCGACACCCCCTCCCCAGCAAGGCCAGCCCCTTATGCAGCGCCTCCGGGCGCCAAGCCTCTACGCGACTTCCGCTCGTGTCGCGGAGGCTGCTGGGTCTTGTAGTCTCTACTCCCCCTGCACAGCTGCAGACCCGGTGGTAGAGGGCTGCAGCGGGGGGAGGAGACAGCAGGCAGCAGGCAGCAGGCGCGGTGGTGAAGGCTCTGGGTTCCCGTCCCGTGTGGCTGATGGTCCCTGGGTGCTGACCGGCAGGCTGAAGGGCAGACCGACGAGCAGGTAAGCTCGCGTGTAGTTGCGCTGACACCGACACACTCAGCAAGTCAAAATACATCCAGTCTGTCACTCATCCTGGCACTCATACATCCATTCATCACCACAAACAACTCACTCTTACCTGCACCCATTTACCCATATGCAAAAAACAGGCACACAAACTCAAGATAACTTAAAAGATTAAAAGAATAAAAACAGTAAAAGAAAACCTGCTGGCACCTAAATGTGACAGCCATATGCTTGTCATACAGAAATAATTGAAACCTAGCAGCAGGTGACCATCTTGCAATGGTATTGTATGTGGTCTACTGTTTAAAAGTTCCACTACATGGCCATATAGGATACAGCGCACCACAAATGAAATGAGAAGCAGACATGCTGCCACCTAGGACTATCTACAGAAATGCAGGATGCTGTTTAAAAAAAGAAAAAAAGGAAATGGGACAACCTATAAATGGAAAGAATGGGCTAACCCATTACCCGATGCAGTATGCTGTCATGGGGAGAAGCAGAATGTGACTGTCAGAACCCCTTTCAGAGGGCCACGGGGAACACAGTGGTTACTGTGCCCAACCGTGGCTTAAGGCCTTATACTCCTGATGTCCTGGTGCCCGACCTACTATGAATCCTGAGGAACTGGGCCAAGTACCCCTTGTGCACTTGACTCTCATTGGTAGCTATGGTCGAACAGTCCAAGACTCCGTAGGAGGAGAGGTGAGGGGGATGCAGGTGAATACAGGTCAGTGAACACAACTGATATCTCAATGAGCATCCAGAAATGTCAATGAATTAATGTCCAGTCAAATACTTATTTTTAAATAGAAATCAGTATTGTATGTTTACCTCTATGCAGTCAAAGCAATATAAAGACGTCTATAAACTGTAGCACATTCTCCCTGGAGTTCTGGGCACTAGTGTTTCACAAGCATATCCCCCTCCCACACACACTTTGAAATGTGGTGGGAGTTATTCCTCATTCACTGGTGGAAGCATTCAGGGAATACTCACTAGTGGGCCTAAACTCAAGAATCTATTCCAACTCTTCATAAAATCATCAACATTGTCTTAGCGCTGCAGCGCTCTCAGCAGCGAGTTCCCCGGGGCCCATAGGGCCCGTAACCAGTCTTACACACTCCAGCAGCAAGAAAGCTTGCAAGGTCCCGGTGAGAGCCCCGGCAGCAGGCACTCACACTACTCCAGTCCTGTGAGAGTCAGCTGTAAACGGCTGTCTCCTGAGCATACGCGGCCAGCTCCAGCAGTAATCGGAGGTGCTCTGGTGCTCCTCATGCACAGTACGTCTTGTGCTGCCCCCATGGGGGGAGGGACATTGGATTCCTTTGCTTGGGGCTGGGGATCCAGTGATGCAGTGATCCACATTTGGCATCTTTCTCAGTTTCATGGGGGTTGCTTCGGCTCAATCATCATTTGCTTTCAATTGTCATCGCTTACATTTCTAATGCAACGGCCTGATCCTTTCACCTACTTAGGGATCAGTGGCACCTCCTGGCATACAGGGCAGTCATAATACTACTGGCCAAGGTACTGGCCCTCCCAACCCGGTAGTCTGTACCTCAAGGGCCCCTCCTGGCATACGGGTTAGCCTCTGGGGCCCGCAAAGGCTGAAGCCCTTCTGATCCAACAATAACTTTCACGGGTGCCTCAGTCACAGGCACTGCACAGCTTCATTTGTCCTCCATAGCACTCCACTCATGGCTAGCTTCAGCGTGGCCCATCCTGGCATGCAGGGGTCACAGACTAGTATTTGTACATGGGTACAACTCAATTTGTGCAGCAGCTGTCTCTTCACACCTCACATCAGGAGTCCACTTGGCTCGGTTCCTCATTGGACCTCACTTCCTTCAACGCTCTCCTCTTCCTCACTTGGCGTGCTAGTCTTGGCAAGCAAGGAGGCACTGGTGCTCCAGAGCAGGCAGTCTTGGTTTACCTGGGTAATGCCCCTCACCCTGCAGGGAAACTAGCAGGCTTTGGCCCCCAGTTCTGGTCAGAGCTTCCCCATCTCACACAGCCTGCCTGGATGCTTTGCAGATGTTAAATTTGGCGTCTTAATATCCCCTTCTAATAGTCCACTTCAAGAAAACAAACGTGAATTAGGGTCGGATCTTTGAAGTTACATGTTGGGATTCTGCTTCTTTTGAAGTGTACACTTTTCTCTCTTTTCTTCCTCTTGAAAGGTG
Organism: Lissotriton vulgaris; assembly: GCF_964263255.1. Lineage (NCBI taxonomy): Eukaryota > Metazoa > Chordata > Amphibia > Caudata > Salamandridae > Lissotriton > Lissotriton vulgaris. Next base: position 100,231,341 of record NC_141689.1, on the reverse strand, counting down.
TCTGTCAGAACAGGAGACACTCCGAAGCTGATAGTCCCACAACACAGGCTTTGGGAGGGACTAGATGTCAGCCACAGTATTATGTGCATTTAATGGTTAAAACCGGGCCCCCAGCCCTACTCTTTATGAATCCCTTATCAGCTTCATCTCCTTCCTGAGATGTGTAAAGATCCCTTCCTTGTCATCCAACCTTGAATCAAGGAGCATCCTTTGAAGTGTATGGGGGAGACTGTCCCTCCCTTCTCCAGTGTGCAGTGTGTCCCCTCCAGCTCACAGGACTGCAGCAATACACACATTTGTCTTGGGGGATTCCTCCACTGATAATGACTTCACCAGCAAGGCCCGGGTTTCCCAAAATGAAACATAGTGTCATTTATGTTAACATTACAGGCACACTTTCACTCAAGTCTTGGTGTATGGCCACAGTACATACACTTAGCCTGTACGGTTACCGCCATGCATTGCGCCCTCACAGATACATATATATTCAGCCTATACGTTCATTCTGTGCGCCCTGCTCAGCACTGTAGCCTTTCTGTATTGTGCCATGGCATGCTACTTGCAAAAACACACACATTGCCAGCACACACATTCATGATGCAAGCGCTGCACAACATTTCACCCTTCGTGTACTGTACATCTGGCAAGGACACATACACTGCGCACCTCCTGTACAGCATTACATCTCTCGTATAATGTATCTGTCGCAGATATACATACACCCAGTGCACACACTCACCATGAATGTACATCACAGCATTGCTCGATCTCTGTACTGTACCCTTTGCAGGCACACATACATCCAATGCAAAGCCACCACTCCTGCACTGCGCAGCACTCCACATCTACCTGATGTAGGCCAAGGGTGAGTTAAGCACACAACAGTGGAACTGTAAAAAGGTAAGTGCGCCTGTGGGAGTCACCTTCTGTGACACAGGTTTAAAAGGACCTGTTCACTACTACTGATCACTACATGGTGTGCTGCCACCACCAGGCTTGTGCTGCCTAACTCCTGGTAATGGCAGTAGCCTTTCACCACTACGATGGCAGTGCTTTTAGCACCCCTCCCGGTCAAACAAGGCTACAATCCGCGAGACAGGCCTATGTCATGGGGAACACACTGATCCGTGTTTGCCTATGACGACCAAATCAGCTTTAGGGACCTTAGATAACTTACAGTTGGACACTCCCGGCAGTGGTGCCTGTCCATAACCATGCAGAGAATGGTTCCTTTCCAGCAGTGCCTGACATTGAAACTGAGAAGAAATGACTGACCCCAAGACCATCCATATATGTGTATCGATATAGAGTTGTAGTTAAGTTTTTTATTGCTAAGCGGCTGGTAGACAAATACACCTCCAAGGCCCTTTTAAGAGGGTTTAGGAAACAGCATCACAGTGCAAATCTGCTACTCTCAGGGTTTGTCTAAGGGAACAACCAACACTAAAGTCCTTGCTACCTGCACTGATCTAGGAGATACCATGTAACAAGATGGCAGTCCATGGCCTTTTATTAAACTGCTTTGGATGAATTCGGCTTTAGTCGTGTTCTTGAAGTGAGGTTCGGATGGCTCGGCAGGAGCATTAGAAATTTGGGAAATGGCGTTTCCTTGCATGAAGACCAAAAGTATTTCAAGTGAACATGTGGATTATCAATGGAACAAAATAATGTTGTAAAAAGAAGAAAATCAACAGAAAAAATAACATTGCAAACGCAATCTCGCTGTGCCACTGGTTTGGGGCAGAAATGTGTCCCATATATGTTGGAGTCTATGGCCTTCAGCGCCATGTAAGCCATCCTAGACACACATTGGATTCCCTAAATGCATTTTACAATATGTAAGTCATGCCTACTACCTGTCAAGTTAAGATGCTTTGAAATTAAGTCTTTTTAGCCAGTCATGGAGTAGAGCCCATATGGATGTCGGTGTCATCAGAGGATTGGTACTGTGGAAAGATGGATACGTGTTCATCTGGCTCCTGGTTGGACAGCTCTACATTTAGTATTCTGGCCAACAGTCTGTGACCAAAGAGATATGATTTTTCAAGATTCAAAACCATCTAGTAGCATAATAAAGAGATCAATGGAAGTGACATCATGTGAGTTTAGACCCAGTTATTACATCATGAAACATGACGTAACCTGACACTTGACAATGTACCCCGGTCAGAGGAAATAAAAGCATGGTGTTGCAGTAAATGGCTTCAAATTGTGCACAAAATGTTTGTGACCTGTATACTATCCTATGTGACCTTTGTACTAGTAGGTCACATTACAAAATCTCTTGTTAGATGGGAACACAGAATGGCCAGCTAAATGAACATTCACCTAGCAGTCTGTTACTTGCTACTTCCTGTGATTGGCTACAGGCACAGGGATGTAATGTAAATGTAATGTAATGTAAAATAAATTTATAAAGCGCATAAATCACCCGAAGGTCTCAGAGCGCTGGCAGATACCTCAGAGCAGATAGACAGAGCAGGTCTATGGGCTAGCAGCCAAAAAGAGCCAGGTTTTTAAGTGTTTACGGAACCTTAGATGGTTAGGTTCAGTCCTAATCTGGAGGGGAAGGGAATTCCAGGCTACGGGAGCAGTTTTACTGAAGGCCCTATCGCCATTTCTGACTGTGCGTACCCTGGGGATTGTCAGCAGTGACTTGCCAGTGGATAAGAGGGTTCTTAACGGTGGTGTTTAAGCTTTTGTTCAATATACATTGGTCCATGTCCATTGATGGTTTTGTGGACTAGGCAGTATAGCTTAAATGTTATGCGCTTTTTTATTGGGAGCCGGTGTAGGGTTTTAAGGCAGGGCAGAGATGGGGTGCGCGGGGGGAGATTTAACACCAGTCTAGCCGCAGTGTTTTGGAGAACCTGCAGGCGGGCCAAGAGGGTTGAGTTGACTGAGGACAGTAGCGAGTTCCCATAGTCTATCCGATTGATAATGAGTCCCTGGACAACGGGCATGCGAGATGGGAGAGGGATCCATTTGAAAATCTTCCTCAAGCTGCGCATGAGGCCGAAACTGGTCTGAACTACTTTGTTGACGTGTTCAGTCATTGATAACTTATTATCACTGATCACCCCAAGATTTCTGACTGAAGATTTGGGAGCAGGGCAGGGGCCGAGGGAAACTGGCCACCAGTCATCGGACCAGGTCTTATCGGCCTTTCCAAATAGCACAATCTCCGTTTTGCTGGCGTTCAGCATCAGGAAGTTCTTTGTCATCCAGTTTTGAACGTCAACCATGCACATTTTAAATCTCAGTTTGGTCTCATCTGGATCATGGTTTATTGTAATCAGTATTTGGGTGTCATCTGCGTAGGGCACGGTTTCAAAACTGTGTGCTCGAATAACCTTTGCCAAGGGGGAGACATAAAGGTTAAAAAGGGTGGGGCTCAAAATTGACCCCTGTGGGACACCCTTGTCATTAGCATGGTAGCAGGAGGAGTGGGAGCCAACTTGGACCTTTGACCGTCTGTTGGTAAGGTAGCTTTTTATCCATAATAGCGCAGAGCCCTCGACACCAGCCTCAGCCAGACGTTCTAAAAGAATGTGATGCGAGATGGTGTCGGAGGCTGCGGACAGGTCAAGTAGGACAAGTATGGCCGACTGTTTAGAATCCAGGGTCATTCTGACATTGTCAATGATCTCAAGCAGGGCAGTTTCGGTACTGTGGGATGCCCTGAAGCCAGACTGTGATGGGTCCAGAAGTCTGTTAGACTCAAGGTGGGTGATGAGCTGCCTATTTATTAGAGATTCCATGATTTTGCCAAATAAAGGCAAGAGGGAAATGGGTCGATAGTTTGAGAGTAATTTAGGGTCGGCTGTGTTTTAGGATTGGCCTAATTATCGCCTCCTTCCAGTGAGTGGGGACGGAGGAGAGCAGGAGGGACTGATTGAGGACTTTGGTTAAGGCGGGGACCAGGACAGGGCGATTTTTGCTAAGATTTGAGGAGAGGCGGGGACTCCCGGGGCTCCTGACTTCATTTTATGCAGGGTTGCCTCCACCTCTGTTTCAGAACAGGTTGAGAATTCCCTTAGGCTGTTGATGATGGTTGTTGGGTCCCTGGAGTAGTTGGTGGGTGGCAGAGTAGTCTGAGGCAGGGGGGGTATTGAGGAAAGAGTTTGTGTATGTCATTGATTTTTTCATGAAAACCCACTCTTTAGATTTGTTGGGTGTTTGCTGGCAGGCAGGTGGATTGGTGAACTCTTTTACAATTTTATATAGCTCTCTCTGAGAGTTGGCTGCTTGGGAGATCCTGTTTCCGAGATACACTTTTTTGACCGTGGCAATTTCACTCATGTAGGACCTGTGAGCTGCCTTATAGTGTAGCCTGTCATTTATGTATTTGGTTTGGTGCCATTTTCTTTCTGCAACCCTGACCAAGTGTTTGGTTATTTTCAGGTCCGGAGTGAACCATGGTGAGATCTTAGAGGGAGGCCTGGAGGCTCGTGCCGGGGATATAGAATCTAGTGCCAGGGAGATGGCAGAATTCAGGTTGATCGCTGCAGTATTAGGGTTGGTATTATCTGTGATAGGGGGCGGGGAAAAATGGGTGGCAAAAGCAGTCTGGGTAACTTTGTTCAGTGATCTGCTCAGTTTTTCTTGGAAGATTTTGTGAGGCTCAGGGTGGAGACTTGTGATAGAGAATGTTATTACAGAGTGGTCAGTCCAGCGCACGGGGGAGATCTGATTTATTTCTACTTTGGTCGAGTTGGGACAGATAAGATCTAGTGTGTGGCCAGCGTTGTGCGTTGGGCCAGTCGGTATTGGGTAGAGTCCAAGAGAGGTCAAGTTGTTAACTAGATCTATGGTATGGGGGTCACAGTTTAGCTCCAAGTGATAGTTAAAATCCCCTAATAGCAGGAAATTCCCTGTGGCCAGGGAGTAGGGAGCAATAGCTTCGATCAGCTTATTTACAAAGTGAGTTTTAACTCCTGGGGGTCTGTAAATAAGGGCCACTTTATTCCCGAGGGTCAGGGTGACAATACCCAGTTCGCCCCAGGGCTCTAAGTAGGAGTCATGGGGATGGAGTTTAATGGAGGATTTGTAGATGATGGCGATACCTCCTCCTTTTTTGCTGAGCCGGTTGAGGCTGTGTAATTTGTAGTCATGGGGCGATGTCTGGGGTAGAGGATACATAATATATCGGGATTGTCGGAGTCCAGGAGCGACCAAACTTCTAGGGCGTGTTTGGACAATGATCTCGCGTTGCAATACATGCACATTAGGTTTGTCGGGGAGTCAACGTTCGGTATGCTATTATGAGTTTGCACTGTTTTAGCCGGGTTTGTACCATTCCCTTTGCAGTGGCTAAGTGGTTTGGGAGTTTTATTACTAGTGCCGGTTGTATTTAGGGAGTTGAGCTGCACGGCGCAGCAAAGCACCATTCTTGACTTTTATATTGTCAAACAGGAAATTAATTTTTAAAGCAACCCGTGTGTCTTAAAGGGACTGGTGCTGCTTTAAAAATTAATTTAAAAAAAATCCCAATCGAGGGCTGCCGGGGCCATTAAAACTGTGAATCCATTGACACTTATACAAAACATACTGAATAGCAATTAGAAGAGAATACCCCTATCACACCCCTTCCTAATTGCAATTCGATATTGCTGGTTAATCTATTTTGAGAGTGAAAGATGCTTTTCTGACTAGCAAAGCAGGTTTTATACATACAAAACCGATTTTTGCAATCACAGAATTGGTTTCTACCTCAAAGGCCCCAGGTCCAGCTCTCCCCGTGCAGCTGCATCACTCCTGCTCCTGTAAGTGACATAAGAACACCTGGGCTAAACAGAGTGCTCTTGTTCCAGATTGTGTGTTCTCAACCCTGGGAATCTGCTGCTTGCCCTTTAAACTTCATGGCAACAAGATCACACGCTGCTACAGAAATGATCAGGATTCTGTCTATGGCCGCATACCCAACGCCTCTCTCAAAAGGCTGCACATGTCCAGCCCCTTTAAACTGCCCCTTAGCATCCTTCTAAAGAGTTTGGGAGATGGCCCTAGAAGGAATGGGTCTACAGTGTCACGAGCCCTCGTGCAAGGAATGAAATGTGCCCCTGGCCACAGTTTGTATTATAAAATACAGCAATAACCAGTGCTCAGTGGGCCCCGCGGCAGCAGTTTGAACAGTGAAATACACCAGTAATGATTCAGAGGGCCCCTCAAGACTCTGTTCCCGGTGCCACTGCGCCCGCCGCACCAATGAAAGCTACGCCCCTGCACGAGGACTATTTCTGCATTCAGCGACTCATCCACCAGACCGCAGCTCCGCCGGAGCCATCGATAACAGATGGGCGCTGAGTGTCTGGGATGCTGGTAACTTTCAGTTCACTCGGCAGTGGGTACCGGATGAGGGCATCCAGACTGGTAACCTGGCAACCGAGTGTTTTCCGACACGCCCCCAGGGACGGGTCCCAGAAGGTGCCCTCCCTGGACTCCCCTGGTGGCGTCTCTGAGTCACAATATTCCACGTTTATGTTCCAGCCCAAACGACTAATTAACATCCAGCAGAACACACGGCTCCCCGGAGATCCCACGAGTGATCAGGGGACCCGCCGAGCCCGATCCTGCGGTGCCAGCCGCGGTGACCCGCAATTAGCCGCTCACCTGCGCCCTCCATCCACGCCCCGCCTCGGCTGCTCTCGGCTCCTTCCCGCCCAGGAGCACAAACACTCCGAAAAGCAACAGGGGAAGCAGAAGTCCTCTCTCTAAGATGGGCTTTCTCTTCTGAGTTTTATACACAAGATAATAACTATTGTTATCATTCATAGCATGGATTTAATTTAAAGGGGAATTGTTATCAAGAAGTACAGCAGAGATATAGGGCCTCTTTTCTAGCGTTTGTCCGGCTGTGTCTGTTCCCCACCACATCCGTGGCGCATATCCCTCCGCAGTATTACAAGTGCCATGGGTTAATGCATCAGTAAAGGGGCGGCGGGGTGTGCGCAACATGTGTGAGGAACATTCTGTCCACTAAACTCTGAATATGGCCCACAGCAGGGTTTTTATATAAACAATGAACATACAGCGCAATACTGTTAATCGTATTGTACAGTTTTAACTTAAAAACATAGAGGGCCTGTTTTAGAGTTTGGTGGAGGGGGTCACTCTATCAAAACTTGGCAGGCATGCCACCCATCGCATTAACTAAATAAAATAAATAAATAAATAAATACTCAGATTTGTATAGCACGGTTTATCACCCGTGAGGGTATGCAGGCACTGGCCATAGGCACGGGGAGGTTAGGTGATTTGCCCAGATCACAGGATGTTGAGCCGACGCCGAGACTCGAACTTTCATACCCAGCTCCTAAGTTGACAGCTCTGGCTACTACAAGTGCGACAGGCTGTAATGTACTTTTAATATGGTGGACGGGACATTTGTCATGTTCTGACAGAGTGTTCCATCCACCACCCTCTAAGTAGGGCCCCAGCGTACATGTGGGATAAAGAAGGTAATCTGGAAACTGAAGCCACCAGGGAGTTCTCGTCAACATAAATGCTCAGGCTCGTACGTCATGGAGCTCCATGGTGACTTGTAAAATCCTCCTTGCGCAGATCTGGTGGGGCTTAGAACCTGCATGAGGATGAAACATGGGGGTCAGGAGCTTTCTGGGTACCAGGCGCCCAACTATGGTACTCTGTGCCCCTCGAAATCAATCTTGATTCTCTCTACATACATTGAGAAAATCTTTTAAGAACAGCCATTTTTCCAAGTATTATGAAACCGTACAAATTAATCCGAGTGGAAATGGAAAATCTGTGACAGGGTGATGGGAGGAGGAAGAGGTATCACCAAAGAATTTCAAGTTGCAGATGAAGAAGACCACAAGGTTGCAGATTTTCAACACTGCGGGCCTGAGTCACAAGGAAAAACGTGCACTTTTGTGTAAGTTTACAATTGTTTGCTATTCACAAAGGGATTTACAAGCAGTATGAATGAATGAATGAATGAATGAATGAATGAATGAATGAATGAAGAAAAGGAGTCTTTTATCGCGCAACTTAGCCCAAGGGCATCAAGGCGCCAAAGCAGGTCATCCAACACATAATCCGACAACGTCAGCTTTACTGGTACGCTTCGAAAAAGAGCCAAGTTTTTAGGGCCTTACGGAACAGAGCAGGCGAAGGTTGCCCTAAGAGCTCAGGGGGGTGACGGGGGGAGAGTTCTACAATCTGGGTGCGACAGAGGAAAACGTCTGCCTCCCCATTTTGCTCTTAGAAACCTGGGAACCTCAAGAAGGTTTTTTGTTAGAGGAACGAAGGGATCGACTAGGGAAGTAGGGATGAGCAAGTGACCCAATCCCCTCTGGGCCAGAACCGTAAAAAGCTCCATGAGAGAAACAAAGGATTTTAAAAGTGATCCTAGAATATATTGGGAGCCAGTGTAAGTTTTTCTGGGCTGCCGAGGCAGAGGCAAGTCTAGTAAGGTTCAGAACCATCTTTGCCGCCGCGTTCTGGACCATTTGGAGGCGATGAATAAGGCTCTTGTTAACACCCAAATAGAAGGCATTGAATAGTCCAATCTAGAGGAAACTAATGCCACTGTAGCCAGTTTCCGGGCATCAGGGGAAAGGTAATGGGCAATCTTTCTGAGAACCCTAATGATGCCACAGCAGGTGGAAACAGTCCTATTGACCTGACGGTCAAAGGAAAGAGCAGTGTCCATTAGCACCCCTAAGTTCTTAGCATACTGGCGAGGAAGGGGACATTCCCCTTACTAGTCAGATGGTGAAGAGCCCAACATTTCACAATGTAGCCTTTTTGAGTTAGCTGGCATGGATGCCAGCCAAGGGTCCCGGACCTGTGGAGCCATCTCTTGGGGATCAGGGACCAGAGGCCAGCAGGGCTCAGGCATGTCTAGTTGCAGGTCTGAGTAGGCCTAGTTCAAGCGCATCAGCTGGGCAGGTGCAGGTTGGTGTCTGGAGCTTTTTATGTCCTGTAGCTCAGAACAGGTGGTCAGCCAGTTGACCCTTGGAGTTCCTTCTCACCTGTAATGAAGGGTTTAGGTCCAGTCTTCCTTCTCAGCCAGCAGGATAAGCCTCAAACAGCAGGGTAGTGAGGCATCCTCCTTCTTTAGTATCCACAGCTCCAGGTCTGGGTCTGAGGATCCCCTTTTTAGGTCAAGCCTAGCGTTGCAGCGCATGCGCTGCACGCTTTGCCAGGCATGCAGTATTCAGTATAGTGTGGAAGCTCCGCCCACTCTCCGCCCATATCTTTCATTGGCTTAGGTCCTAAATACTGCCTTCCAATTGGTTTTAGTCTTGTTAGTCCCTCCTCATGACGGCCATGTCGTCATTTGTATCCTTCCATGGCAACTGGCCCCTTTACTATGAACACTATTTTCTTCCCTGTAGGTGTCTTGGCTTACCGCCTGTATTTGAAGTTCCACCTGCACTTTGAGCGGCATGTCTGTTGCTTTGATGTAGGGTCCGCCTAGTCCCGGTGTTCGCGGTGTGTCCAGTGCTGGATCGGGGCTCCTCCTCCTCCCTCGGGCTTTGGGATACAGGGAACAGGCAGAGTCGGGAAGCGTTGTTTTGCCATGGCAGGGACTAACAGTGACGTACAAGTCACATAACACAGCTGGCTTCTATAGAACACGAGGGTACCACGCTGTTGCGTAGCCCTGAAGACTGCTTTCAGATGTTATGAAAACTTCAGTCTTTACTTGCTGATGCTCGCACCTGACAAGTTACGTTAATTATCGTCAGATCAGGGATACAAGGAGCAGGCAGCGTGGGGAAGCGTTGTGTTGACATGGTAGCCACTAGCAGCGATGTACAAGTCAACTAACGTAGCTGGCTTCCATAGAACACAAGGGTTTCATGCTGTTGCGTAGCCTTGAATACTGCTTTCAGATGTTCTGAAAACTTCAGTCTTTCCCTGCTGATGCTCGCACCTGACAAGTTATGTTAATTATTTTTCTTTAACGGCTTTCCCGCACCTACAGCCGCACAAAGACCAAGTGGACGTTTTAAGTGCGATGAATGTTTAAAGCATACATGTCCAGTTATAAACTACCGGTGTATGTTTTGAAAGACTGGATCAAGCACCACAGAGAAATAGAGGAGGAAATGGCTCGTAATACTAGCTGTAAAAGACAAACATAGCGCCATTTATGCTGGTGTTAGAAAACAGTAAAAACTTTGCCTGACTTTAACATGTCGTCCGTAGTGGTGCTAACGTCACAATGCAGGAAGTGGTGTTGATGAGCGTGACAACTGAAACGCTTTCAGGGTGGGTGGGGGATCCTGAAAGAACGAGGTGGGGATTGGCCTTGCTTCTTCTGTAGTGCACTTGTGTTGTTTATGTTATGCATACATCCCCTACCCTAGAACATTGCACTACTACTAGAGTTTCCACCTTTTTCAGAGAAATATAGTGACCCATTTTCATGGTTTCAGATTTTAATAGGGCCAAGAGCTTGTACTCAAATATGATTTTGTGCTTAATTTTCTACGTTCTTTTTGGATCATGCTTGATGGTGCAGCTGTTTTCAGAAGTAATGTGATCAACATAAAACAAGCATTGGCAAAGCCAAATGGTCGCGGCAAATCCCAAGCTATTGGCTTTGTCAATGTGAATGTCTTTTAGTCATAATGTCAACAGCTGAAAGTTACTGGAAGCTCAGAATCACAGAATATTGAGCTAAGGCCGAGTCACTTCATGCAAAAACAAGCATTGAAAATGCAATAGGTCTCGCCCTCGTTTAAGTTAAAGCAATTCTGTGTGTAATTAGGTGGCTTTTTAGCTTTGCTTTTATTAGTGTTTTTCAAACTTTCATGTACATAACAAGCATATGTATGCATATATGTATATGTATACATGCATTTCTATTTGTATTTATATAGATATGCAGATTTATATATATATGTATATATATATGTATATATATATATATATATATATATATATATATACATATACACATAAATAAATGCATATGCATATATATATATATATATACATATATATGAGCATATGTGTGCGCTTAGAGAGAGGTAGAGAGAGAGAGGTAGAGAGGTAGAGGTAGAGGGGTAGAGGTAGAGGTAGAGAGGTAGAGGTAGAGGTAGAGAGGTAGAGGTAGAGAGAGATAGAGAGAGAGGTAGGTAGAGAGGTAGAGAATAGAGAGTGAATAGTAGAGAGTGAGTAGTAGAGAGTAGATAGTGAGTAGTACAGAGTAGAGAGTGAGTAGTAGAGAGTGACTAGTAGAGAGTGATTAGTCGAGAGTGAGTAGTAGAGAGTGAGTAGTAGAGAGTAGGAGAGAGTGAGTATACAGTAGAGAGTAGTAGGGAGTAGTAGAAACAGAGTAGTAGAGAGTAGTAGAGAGTGAGTAGTAGAGAGTGGGTAGTAGAGAGTGAGTAGTAAGGAGTGAGTGGAGAGTAGTAGAGAGTAAGTCGTCAAGAGTAGTAGAGAGTAGTAGAGAGTGAGTAGTAGAGAGTAGTATAGATTGAGTAGTAGAGTGAGTAGCAGAGAGAGAAAGTAGTAGAGAGTAGTAGAGAGTGAGTAGTAGAGAGTAGTGAGTAGTATAGAGTAGTTAAGTGAGTAGTAGAGAGACAGTAGTAGAGTAGAGAGTAGTAGAGTGAGTAATAGAGAGTGAGTACTAGAGAGTAGTAGAGAGCAGTAGAGAGCAGGAGAGAGTAGTAGAGAGTGAGTAGTAAAGAGTAGTATAGAGTGGGTAGTAGAGTGAGTAGTAGAGAGAGAGTAGTAGAGATTAGAAGAGAGTGAGTAGTAGAGAGTAGAGTAGGTAGAGTAGAGAGTAGTAGAGAGTGACTAGTAGAGAGTGAGTAGAAGAGAATAGAGTAGAGAGTAGTAGAGAGTGAGTAGTAGAGAGTGAGTAGTAGAGTGAGTAGTAGAGGGTGAGTAGTAGAGAGTGAGTAGTAAAGAGTAGAGTAGTAGAGAGTGAGTAGAGAGCAGTAGAGAGCAGTAGAGAGTAGTATAGAGTGAGTAGTAGAGAGTGAGTAGTAGAGAGTAGTACAGAGTGAGTAGTAGAGAGTGAAAAGTAGAGAGTGAGTAGTAGAGATTAGTAGAGAGTGAGTAGTAGAGAGTGAGTAGTAGAGTGACTAGTAGAGAGTAGGCAGAGTAGATAGTAGTAGAGAGTAGTAGAGAGTGAGTAGTAGAGTGAGTAATAGAGAGTAAGTAGTAGAGAGAGACTAGTAGAGAGAGAGTAGTAGAGAGTGAGTAGTAGAGAATAGTAGAGAGGGAATAGTAGAGAGTAGTAGAGAGTGAGGAGTAGAGTGAGTAATAGAGATTATGTAGTAGAGAGAGACTAGTAGAGAGAGAGTAGGAGAGAGTGAGTAGTAGAAATTAGTAGAAAGAGTAGTAGAGAGTGAGTAGTAGAGAGTGAGCACTAGGGAGTAGTAGAGAGTAGAGAGCAGTAGAGAGTAGTAGAGAGCAGTAGAGAGTAGTAGAGAGTGGGTAGTAGAGAGTAGCATAGAGTGAGTAGTAGAGAGTAGTATAGAGTGTGTGTGTGTGTGTGTAGGCATTTATATAGCGCACTACTTACCCGTAGGGTCCCAAGGCGCTTCGACCGCTGCGAAACCCTTCCTGGCTACCCTGAGAGATGGTCCCTTAATGGGTATCTTCAGGGTGAGACCAGGCATCCCCGGCAGTCTGGTGGGGCCGTTAGTGAGGATGAGGCAAGCTAATGCCCAGAGTTGCCGAGTGTGATCGCTGATCAGAGTGGGCACCGAGGCGAGAGAATTATCGAGTCCGCTGACCCTGGTCCAGAAACCTGCCGCGCCGGGAATCGAACCCCGGTCCCGGGCCGTCCTCTGCTCTCAGGTCTGCCGCCTCTAACCAGTGAGCCACACTACCTCACTCAGAGTAAGTAGTAGAGTGTGTAGTAGAGAGTAGGTAGAAAAGATAGCAGTAGTAAGTAATAGAGAGAGAGTAGTAGAGAGAGAGTAATAGAGAGTGGGTAGTAGAGAGTGAGTAGAGAGCAGTAGAGAGCAGTAGAGTAGTCGAGAGTGAGTAGAAGAGAGTAGTAGAGAGTGAGTAGTAGAGTGAGTAGTAGAGAGTAGAGAGTAGGTAGAGTAGAGAGTTTTGCACGCAACCTGGGCTTCATCCTGAACTCCTCCCTCATGATGACCAAGCAAGTCAACGCTTTCTCGTCTTCCTGCTTCAACACCCTGCGAATACTCCGAAAGATCTTCCGGTGGATCCCCACCGAAACCAGGAAGACGGTCACCCAGGCGCTCGTCACCAGCCGTCTGGATTACGGGAACACCCTCTATGCTGGAACCACAGCCAAACTCCAGAAAAGATTCCAACGCATACAGAACGCCTCAGCAAGACTCATCCTGGACATTCCCCGTCACAGCCACATCTCCGCCCATCTGATAGACCTGCACTGGCTCCCCGTCAGCAAGAGGATCAGGTTCAGACTCCTCACCCATGCACACAAGGCTCTCCACGACATGGGACCCAAATACCTCACACTCTACACACCCACCGCCAGCTCCCATCCGCCAGCCTCGCCCTCGCCACCGTCCCACGAATTCACAAAGCCACCGCCGGAGGAAGATCCTTCTCCTACCTGGCGGCCAAGACCTGTAACTCCCTCTCCACCCACCTACGGCTGACCCAGGACCATCTCTCCTTCAGGAAACCACTCAAGACCTGGCTGTTCACGCAGTAGCGACTCCCCCCCACCCCTCTCCCAGCACCTTGAGACCCTACGGGTGAGTAGCGCGCTTTACAAGTTTGTTTGATTGATTGTTTGATTGATAGTAGGGTGTAGTAGAGTGTGAGTAGTGGAGAGAAGTAGAGAGAGAGTAGTAGAGTGTGAGTAGTAGAGAGTGAGTAGTAGAGAGTGAGTGGTATAGAGAGAGTAGAGTAGTAGAGAGAAGTAGAGAGTAGTAGTGAGTAGTAGAGAGTGAGTAGTTGACTGTAGGTAGTAGAGAGTAGAGAGTAGGTAGAGTAGAGAGTAGTAGAGAATAGTAGAGAGTGAGTAGTAGAGAGTAGAGAGTAGGTAGAATAGAGTAGTAGAGAATAGTAGAGAGTGAGTACTAGAGAGTAGTAGAGAGAGAGTAGTAGAGAGTGAGTAGTAGAAAGTGAGTAGTAAAGAGTGAGTAGCGAGAAGTAGAGAGCAGTAGAGAGTAATAGTGAGTAGTAGAGAGTGGTAGAGAGTAGTATAGAGTGAGTAGTAGAGAGTAGGTAGAGTAGAGAAGTAGAGAGTGAGTAGTAGAGAGTAAGTAGTAGTGAGAGATTAGTAGAGAGAGAGTAGCAGAGAGTGAGTAGTAGAGAGTATTAGAGTGAGTAGAGAGCAGTAGAGGCCAGTAGAATAGTAGAGAGTGAGTAGTAGAGAGTAGAGAGTAGGTAGAGTAGACAGTAGAAGAAGGTAGTAGAGATAGAGTAGTAGAAAGTGAGTTGTAGAGAGTGAGTAGTGTAGAGTGAGTAGAGAGTAGTAGAGAGCAGTAGGGAGCAGTAGAGAGTAGTAGTGAATAGTAGAGTAGTATAGAGTGAGTAGTAGAGAGTGAGTAGTAGAGAGTAGTAGAGAGTGACTAGAGTAGTAGAGAGTGAGTAGTAGAGAGTGAGTAGTAGAGAGTGAGTAGTAGAGAGAGAGTAGTAGAGAGAGAGTAGTAGAGAGTAGAGAGTAGAAGAGAGTAGTAGACAGTGAGTAGAGAGTAGTAGAGAGCAGTAGAGAGTAGTATTTGAATTTAAAATTATTTATAAAGCGCACGTTCGCCAGCGGCTTCATGGCGCTACAACTTGCAGATAACAGGGCGGAAAAGGCAGAAGCTAAAATAAAGGAATTCGAACTGCAAGAGCGCGGCTAATTGAAGGCTTTGGTGAACAAGTGGGCTTTGAGTTGTTTCCTGAATTGCGGATACAGGGTTAAGGCTCTGAGCTCAGGAGGCCGGGAGTTCCAAAGGAGTGGAGCAAGGGTCGCAAATTTCGATCCTCCCCATTTCTTCCTCCGGAATCGCGGGACTGTGAGAAGGGATTGGGTGGATGAACGTAGTTCTCTGGTAGGGACATAGGGGATAATCTCAGAAGAGATAAAAGCCGGTGCCATGCCCAGTCGAGCTTGGAAGGTGATAGAAGCCAGCTTGAACTGGACACGTTCACGGACTGGGAGCCAATGCAGAGATTTGAGAAGGGGGGTGACATGGTGGGACTTTGGTAATTTAAACACCAGGCGCGCCGCCTGGTTCTGAATCTGCTGCAGCCGCCTTAGACTATATGCAGGTATACTGGCATATAGGGCGTTGCCGTAATCCAGGCGGGAGATGACCATTGCCAGGGTGATCAATTTCAAAGCGTGAAAAGAAAAGAAGCGGGACACCTTGCGTATAGTGCGCAGTGAAAGAAAGGAAGAGGACACCACAGAACTAACCTGGGAGTGAAGGGTGAGCTGGGGATTGAGCTTGAGGCCTAATGTGTTTACTGAGGTAGAGGGGACAGGTGGAGAGCCTAGGGAAGGGGGCCAAAACAAAGGAGACCAGGGACTGGATGAACCACCCGTCAACACCAGCTCAGTCTTGTCTGGGTTGAGTTTCAGATGGCTGTGGTTCATCCAGTCTCGGATGTGAATCATAGTAGATTGAAAATTGGAGACAGAAGACGGGGAAGAGGACAGGTTAAAGACAAGTTGGAGGTCATCCGCATAGTTATATACGGTGACCTCCATCTGCTGCAGTGAGAAAATAAGAGGGGCGATGTAAAGGTTAAACAAAAGGGGTGAGAGGGAGGAGCCTTGGGGGACCCCGCACTGAACTTTCCGGAAGTCCGCAGTAAAGAGTGAGTAGTAGAGTGAGTAGTAGAGAGTGAGTAGTAGAGAGTGAGTAGTAGAGAGTGAGTAGTAGAGAGTAGTAGATAGTGAGTAATAGAGAGTGGAGAGTAGTAGAGAGTGGAGAGTAGTAGAGTGAGTAGAGTGTAGAGAGTAGTAGAGAGTAGTAGAGATTGAGTAGTGGAGAGTGAGTAGAGTAGTAGAGAGAGAGTAGTAGACAGACGCGCTCTGAAGATAAAACCACGCCTCTGTCTCAGAGGGACATCTGTGTCACTTCCCCAGGGCAGCAGCTCTAGAAGAAAAGAGCGGAAGTGAAAGCACAGGCCAACAAAGGGAGGGGCAGGGCTGCTTAATGGATCGGGGAGGAGATGGGGGGATACTCTTTTACTAAGCGCAACTGTGCCTTGGCTGGGGGTTGCACTGAAAACAAATTCCCAAGGACTCCTCTATAGTTTGGAGGGGTCTGAAAATCCTTTAGTTTCTGAAAGAAAATGTAAATGCGGAGTAGGAGCACACAGAACAATTTCCTCCCCCACATGGATAGCCGGAAAATTCAGCCGATCATTGTACTCCGAATTAACACTGTCCTCCTGAACATGGAAGATGTCTAGTTCCCTCCAAACTCTAAATAAAGCCCATGGAGATGTTAGTAGTGCTCAAGCATCCAAGACCAATTACAGGTAACAAAAAAAACAGGCAGCAATAGAAAGCATGCAAGGGGCACAGAAACGCAAACTCTTCGCCTCCTACAGGCGAGCCAACCCGCCACACTGGGAGTCGGCAGGAGGACAGACGTGGTGGGTAACACGCATGCGAGACGAGACAGAAGGAGGATATGCGCAAGCAATGGCAAAAAAAACAGGACGGTTGCAGGTAGTAAGCTGTAGAATCCTCCAGGGGTGCTACACTGCTGGTATTCTATTCAAGACTGGAAAGCAATAGGGACTTGAACGTCAATAAGTTGCAGATTATTCTTCCAAATGCCTCCTACGACAGGGACAGATCCGGATAGACTGGGGGTCTTCAAACTTTTGGATGCCGAGACTCCCCTTGTCAACATTTTGAGGCGTTGGGACCCCCTCCTGACAAAAATTTCTAAACCTGTAGGCAGGGCTACTAGAATTATGAGGCAGGTGAGGACCAAATTACGCGACAGGCTTGACTAAATTGTGTGGGAAGAAAATGTAAGTGATGTTATGTGATGCTGTGTATTTTGGGATAGCATTGCTTCATTATTTTGACATTTTTTACACACAGTAACACTGAGGAAAGATTTCACCCCATCAGTACCCGTTTATATCCAAAATACAGCAATTAACATCAGAAAGATTTCTAGTCAACCTTTGAGAAGGGCCTTCCACTCCGCAGGAATACGTGCTGCCACATTAGAAGCTCACCTGGCCCTGGCCAGGAGAAGCCAGGGTCCCTTAAACACCTGGCGGTTTTGTGCAGAGTTGAGCAGTTTACCCATGCAGCTTTCCTCTCACCCCCTCCCTTCCATCCCCCTCTCCTCTCCTAACCCCGGATCCCTCTCTCACTTTGCAGGCCATTTTCTTTCACCCCTTTTTACATCTTCTGAACTCTCCCTATTCAACCTCTCACTTCACCTTTTGCCATTCTCTCTTTTCACTGCCCTCATCTCTAACAGTCTCTTGCATTTATCTCATGGCCTCTCTGGTCCCGTCACCTCCCGTGCCCCTCAGCACTTCTCATTCACCTCGTCTCTCCATTCAAATTTTTGTCTATTTGTATCTTACACCTCTCCAGTCCCCCATTCAACTTTCACATCTCCCCTTTGCTCTAGCAGAAGCCCTCACCTTTGG
Source organism: Lissotriton vulgaris (assembly GCF_964263255.1). NCBI lineage: Eukaryota > Metazoa > Chordata > Amphibia > Caudata > Salamandridae > Lissotriton > Lissotriton vulgaris. The sequence goes on along the minus strand of NC_141689.1, from coordinate 100,213,779 downwards.
CTCACACTCACTTCTTGTGTGTCCACACTTCTCCTCGGCAATTCACATTTCTCCTCATCCCTGACCTCCTCAATCGAATTCTCTCACTCCCTTGCAGTCCTCTCTCATCCTCTCATCTCTCCTCACCAAGCATACGGGTCAGACCCGTATGCTCCTCTCGGCCTGTGCCACTCTGCTTATTGGTTCCTAATTCAAGAAGGCATGGTTTGTCTGTCTCGCTGTTTTGGTGCAGGCCACGCAGTTATGGAACTTACACCCTCCTTTGCTTCGCTCCACCAAGAATCTATTATCCTTTAGGAAGATATAAAAACCTTTCTCTATGCTCTGTAGGTTACCCCATTTGTCTGGTTATCCTTCTGTGTGTTTCTCATTTGCCTACAGGCAGCAGATAGTTATTAGCCCCAGGACATCTTTTGGTAACAGTAGCGCACTACAAATGTAAATAATAATATAGCCAGAAGCTGGGGAGTCACTAGACCAGAAATTCGGAGAGGACTAACACTACCAGCCAGGGCTGGTCCTAACACTGGTCGCACACGGTGCAACAGTCTTTTTTGGTGCCCCACCCCTGTTTCCTCCTTCTCCATGAATTCCTTCACTTCCACTCACCAACAATGCACCTCATCTCTCTATAGCACCTTTCTGACAAACATTTAATTTTTTTATAGCGCTACTCATAGTTTACTCGCACTCAGTTCTGTGATCTGCATAGTACACATTCTTTGTAGCAGGCAGATTAACCCTCTGCACACTGTGTGGGTGACAAGAGTGCCCATGTGAGTGCACAGTGAGCTATGCAACAATGCGAGAGTAGGGTAAGAGGAGTGTGCAGGGTGAGTGAGGTGGCGTATGAATTTAAGAATTTGGGTGTGAATGCAAGTTCAGAATGGGACGAATGAATGTATGATTACTTATGGGCTTGTTTGGGTAAGTTGCATATTGAGCAGTGAGGGGGACAGGTGAGTGAAGTGTCACATGAGTGCAGGATGAGTAGTGTACTCATGTGACTGCAGGGTGAGGTATAGGGTGAACAGCGCAAGTGCATTGTGAGTGCAGAGTGATCACTGTGAGTGCAGGGTGAGTGGGTGAATTGTGTGAGTGCATGGCGATCAGTGTGAGTGCAGGGTGAGCGTGAAAGTGAAGGGCGAGAATTAGAAGCGAGCTGTCTGAATGCAGGGCGCATTCCAGACACTTGAAGTAAATCATCATGTTATTGACGGCGGCGTAGGGTTTAAGATCTAAGTTAAACTATTGCGGCATTAATCGGGGATGGAGGGTGGAGGAAATAAATAATGTGCTTATCCTGCAACAAACTTACAGTCCTATGGTTAGGGTTGCCGGCAGATTATTTTGATGGCACAGTCGGTACAAAAATAAGCAGTCACATAAAGCTGTATTTTCAGCATTTATCTGTGCATACTTTGAACAGCAAATATAAATAGAAAGCACTTTTAATTGTGTTCTAGGGCTGCCTCAAAGATCCATGACTGATGAAGAGAAAAAAGACAGAAAAGTCACATAAGGAATGCATACATACTTTTGTGTTTAAAAGACTATTTAGTGTCAAGAGGAGGTCTTTCCAAGCTCTTTAAACAAAACAGGCAGGCATTTTTCTTTTCGCAATCCTACTTTATATTCCTTTTCATTAAATGCATTCTCAAAGTACAACAGTAATTGTAAAATACAAATGCAAGGAACAGGCATAGTAGGGGCCCAGGGGGTACTGGAACCAGGAAAAAAACTAAGCCTCTGTAACAAGTTTACAAAGACATGTAAATATGCAAATGGTCTTTAAAGACCTGTGAAAAACTCAGCCTGCAGGAGATGACTCCAGACACTGCCCAGCCGAGCCCCCAGCAGCTCAGTTTCACTGCAGCAGCAGCCGGGCTGAGAGACACACAAGGGAGTAGGGGGGCTGAAGCCCTTGGGCCTCTGCAGAAGTGTGACTGGGAAGGCGCGACCCCCTTGGCATCACTCCACGGCCCCCCTGGGGGTCGCCCCCCACAGTTGGAAGACCCATGGGATAGACTCTAGGAGTCACGACCCGCAAGTGCAGTTTTCTGAAAAACCTAGGAAGGAGCACGAATTTTGGAAAGTTGGAATGGCTGTGTAACAAACACAAACGGTTGATTCCTTTCATCTTTACACCTTACTTTGTCCACAACCTCCCACTGCAAAACTCCTTCCCACTGAAAACTGACCACATTGTTATACGCCAAACACACACCAGACCAAGGTTTTCGCAACAAACAAATAAACGCTAGTGTTCTACAACTAAACCGAGCAGAGAATTCCTTGCAGTTTCCTTACAAACATCTCGATAACCAGGGAGCCATCCTCTGCACATTTCATTCGCTGCTTTCTGGCACTCGTAGTTTGAGGGTTTGAAGCAATGTCTCCGCATTAAAAGAAACAACTAGCTGAAAAGAGGCAGTACGCATGACATCAGCAACAGCAGACCGAAAAGTACACCAAATGGTACACTTGAACTTAACGGTGTAGATCTAGAAGGTATTCCTGACGCCTCTCACAGAACTCACACAGTACACACAATTAACTAGACACGGAACAGGCAATCTTTTGTTGAATTTGTTTAGCGCCTCACATCCCGACGAGACTCCAAAGAGCTTCTGGGCTGCCTTGGAAAAGGCAACTCAGTTTGTTGTGGTTGCTCTGTAGATTGTGGATGTATACAGTGGCACAAGGGCCAATGCATTTGTTTACAAATAGGGCGCAGGGCACTTGAGGGCAGGCCTCGCAAGTGCAACACACATTAACAAGCAAATAGTGCTTACAGAGTAAATTGAAGGAGGCTGTGTCCCTCCGCAAGTAAACAATCAAATCCCGGTGGGCGGGGCCAAAAGAGGACAGGGTGGCAGCCCTTAGTGTAATGATTGCCTCCGGTGCAATCATTATACTGTGTTTTGCATCAGCCATGACGCAAAACAGCGCGCACCAATGAAAATTGCAGGCAGAGCCGCAAGACGACTTCTGGAATCGTATCGATTCCATGAAGCCCTCGTCTATAATGAGAGCAGCGCATGCGCTGCTCACGTCAGGCCGAGACCTAAAAAAACAAAAAACTGCGATGAGGGAGGTAGTGGGGGACGGGTCAAGCAGGGAAGCAGGAGGTGATGGGTGCAACCAACAATCAGAAAAAACCTTTAATTGAAGCAGGATCAGTGGCAAAAATGAATGTGTCATTGTGTATTTTAACTGGTGAGCACTTAAAGCGTTTTAATACCATCGCCTTGTGTTTGTGCTATGGCAAGATGGACGATGGAGCGAGCGTTCCAATACCAACGGATCATGTAAAACTCCTGTAAAGTGCTTGGAAACAAACAAAACAAGCATTTGCAATGCAATAGCTCCCACATTTGCGAGAGTTTGAGCTGTAAATGACAACACTTTTATCTATGTATTGGTTTTGATTACAGATAAATAAAAGGCACTGTCACTTATAATGCCAATAGCTTAAACTCTTGCAAACTCGAGACCTATTGCATTGAAAATACTTGTATACTTTAGTATATACTTATATGTGTATGTACTTTGTGGGCACTGGAGATCAGACTTAGGACTTGTTTGCTTCGGCTTAGGTACTTTTTTTTCTCTTCAACTACCTTTATTTAACTGTCTTGATAAAAAACGACCAGTAGAGGTTTGTAAAATACCGGAATTGCTTTCTGCTGAGGGACTTTCTTTTTATTTTTCTGGCAGCTGCCTCTATTTAACATTCTTGAAAGAAAACGACCAGCAGAGGTCAGTAAAATATCAGAATCACTTTAGCATTCTCTAGATTCCAGTCCATGGAAATTGTCTTCCACGAACACCCGTAGACAATAATATTTCTTTCAAATCTTGTATTTTCAGTGATATGACCACCGAAGGCCCTGCTTTTATATTAAAAACAGAGCTTTGGACTATACCATTTCCTGCTGAAAGGCAATGTGTCTCTCCATGTGTTCCCATACCTGGGTGTCACGCAGTTTGGTGGTTACTTTCCCTCCATGTTAAAGAACAGTAGATGTTTCAGCACCCAGGCTAATGTGCCGCATAGCTAAATACATATAAGGTCCCAAAGGCGAGACCGATTGCATTGCAAATGCTTGTTATAACTGGTGCATACTTTGAAGCGGGAGAGGCTTCTGGAGTTTTCCTTCTACAAAGGTGTCTGTAATTTCCTGCCTTCCTGCACTGGTCCCAGTCTGTCTGCAAACACAATAGGCTAATGTGAAGTTCTTTGTGTGTGTGCTGAGCTAGTGCCTTTGAAGAACATGTGTGGCGGGTGGTAGTTCCTCCTCCCTATCAAGTTAGAGATGCATCAGCCCGCTAACACCTAGTCCCCCTTTGTGGTACTCTCTGGGAGGAATGTACAAAGGCCAACGACCAACTACAACTAGTCATGTAACCCAGAAACTGGCTGCAGGCACCAAATGGTCAGGACGAGAAAGTGTCAACTTTGTAAAAGTGGCATTTTCAGAATTGTGACTTAAAATCCTACTTTACCATTAAAGAATATTTTATTTACAATTCCTCAGATACCAAAAATGACTTTCCTACCTTCTCTCAATCAAACGTTATACGTATTCATTGTAATAAAATAACCCAATGTTATTCTAGGGGAGAGGTAGGCCTTGCAATTAAGCATGGGCGAATTTTGCGAATTTGCGATCTGCAAATTTGCGGATTTGCGAATACACGATCCGCAAAATTCGCGAATTTGTGCGAATTTGCGGATTTTTGTTTTTTGCGTGTTCGCGTGTTTTTTTGCGTGTTCGCGGGGATTTTTGCGTCTTCGCGAGCCTCTTGCATAGCGAAGTTACCCATGAAGTCGTTTATGGGAGAGGGAGAGAGAGATAGATAGATAGATAGATAGATAGATAGATAGATAGATAGATAGATAGATAGATAGATAGATAGATAGAAAGAGAGAGAAAGAGAGGGAAAGAAAGAGGGAGAGAGAGAACGAGAGAAAGAAAGAGAGCCGGATCTCTGAAGGGCCAGATTCCTGAGTTGCCCCTACAGAACATACAGCTTTTTATTTTTAGCAAAATGCATATGAAAATTGTGCTGTAAAGGTCTCTTTTAGTTTAACCCCTCCTGACAACTCAAAATGGGTGTATTTGCCATCCTCTCCCTTCTTCCTGTTTTTTATATCTGTAAGTGCTTCCTGATGAGGTTTAATTCCTTGGACAGGTGCCTCGTTGCCTACTTGTAACTATTCTCTCACCCTGCTTCAAGGGTCAGAGCAGGGTCAGAGAATAGTTGCAAGTAGGCAACGAGGCACCAGGAAGCAATTAGCAGCAGGTGTCCAAGTTGAAGTTAATTTGTTTGTAACCCTTTTGTAAAAGGTTACAAAGAAATTAGGTTCAACTTTTGCCCCTGCTGCTGTAACCCTTGAATGGCTGAAAATTCGTCCCCGCTGATTTGTGGATTTTACCGCGATTTCGCGAGATTCGCGGATCGCGAAATCGCGGAAAATCCGTAAATTCGCTCCCGAAACGGATTTTACGCCCACCCTTACTTGCAATAGTGAAAAACTAATTTGAGAGTGTGTCTCTAACAGGACATGTAAACCTTAACTGCACATGTCCAACTTTTTAACTACAACGCATCCTTCCCTATGGACTGTTTAGGGCTTACACTAGTAGTGACTTATATGTATTAAAAAAGGTTTATTTTGGGGAGGAGCCTAGCACGGGACCAAGATGGCCACGTGATTGTGTAGCTCCGTAAGACCCGTTCCCCCGTTTGTCTATCCTGCCAGATATCCTGTGACCTGAGGACCGCATTCGATGGGGGAATAGTATTGCTGCCCTCTTGTGAAATTGCGACTTGAAAGGTGCAATTCTACCCTCCCGGATCGTCGTCTGAAGTTTTGGGTCTTTCCGTCGCCAGAGCCGCGGACCGTGGTGGCAGCTGTGGCCAGGCGCTAATGCGAGAACAGCGGCAGTGACGACCGGAAGTGGTGCCTCCCCTGGAAATCGCTACCAGGAATTCCCCTGACGACTGGGCGTTTGGGGGGGCTCTCTCTGCACTACGTGACTGTTATTGGTTCGGCTCGTGGAGCGCTGAGGAGGTGTGAAGTGTTGTCGGAGGTGTAAATTTGTGCAACATTGGTCGGTCGATTGAAGCCCCTCGATCACCCACCATGGCGGCGAGGCCGGAGGTCGAGAAACCCCCCCCAAAGGTGGGAGAGGGCAGAGAACGGTCCAGTCGGATAAACTGGACAGCTATACGCTTCCTAAGGGATCTCAGAGTGACCAGAGGCAACACCCCGCAACCAGACCGGCCTCCCCAAGTGGCAGCTATGAGCCTTCCTTGAAAGACATAATGGATGTCGTCACTAGAATTGAGGCGTCTATGGGGACCAGGATGGATGCGCTTGATACCAAACTGGACTCGGTTAAAATTGATGTTAACCTTCTTCACACGGATCACGCTAAGACCAGCGAAAAAGTGAAGTCCCTGGACATCAAAACGACCAGCCTGGTAGACGACGTCGCTGAAGTACAGAGAGAGATCCGGGCACTGCAAGCGGCAAGGGAGGAGACCCGATGACTGCTGGATGACTATGAGGGCCGGAATAGGCGCAACAACGTTTGCATCCTAGGTGTACCGTAAAAGGCAGAAGATCATACCCTTTATCTCTTTGTGGAAGACCTGATCCTTAAACATTTGAAGCCTAAGGGACTCAGCAAGTTTTTTACAGTGGAGAGGGCACATAGAGTTCCGGGCGGGCCGCAGAAAATAGGGGCGCCACCTAGACCCATGATCGCGAGGGTCCTGAATTTTCGGGACCGTGATGTCATACTTCAGGCCTCACAGGCGGATGGCCCGCTACATTATGAAAATACTACTGTGTCCTTTTTTCCGGACTTTACACAAGCTGTACAGAGGATGCGTCAGAGTTTCCTCCAAGTCAAGCGGAGGATGAGAGACAAAGAGATGAAATACTCGATGCTATATCCAGCCATGCTACGAGTCGAAGCTAATGGGAAGACATGGTTTTTTGACAATGCAGAGGTGGCATCGGATTGGTTGGACACTGTGTTGGCTGGTGGTGCTGAAGACCGGCGACAAGAGGCTGAAGATGAGCGGCAGGGCCCGGAATGAGAGACTTCTGTATTATACGACTCAATTGACTTTTGGACACGGGGGTGGATATAACCTTTTATTAACGTGTAACAGTAATGCTTTGGGCTAATACGTTTGTTCCTCCCGCATGATTCCTGGGGGAAGGGGTTTGGAGGTGTGCGGCAGGCGAATCCTCTTCCTACTTTTTGTTACCATTTTTAGGAGGAGCGACAGGCACACTACGAGTTGGGGTTGGGGCGTTGTCCTAATGCAGGGGTGCAGGGAGGGGGGTGGAGTCTTGAGGGAGGGGGGGAGTTCTTTGTTTCTTTTTGGTTTCAGTTTCGTTTTGAATTGCATTGGGTGTTGGCAGATTTGAGTGTGCGCGTGTGAAGTGGGGTGAATGTCTTGCTCTAATTATGGATCCGGGATCCGGGTGTTGAGTTGGAACGTGAATGGTCTGGGTGACAAAATTAAGAGAGGGATGGTTGGCCAGCTTATCAGGCGTCATTCACCTGGTGTGGTACTTTTGCAGGAGACACATCTTGTTGGTAACCGTTGTATGGCCCTTCATAGAGGGGGATATAAACTGATTACGCATGCGGGGTTCTCGACAGGCTCTAGGGGGTTCGGAATCTTGGTGAAGAAGTCCTTTCCATTGGAGATTCAAGCTACGTGGTCTGATCAGCGGGGTAGATATGTGGGAGTCTCTGGGAGGGTCGGGGTAAAGTTGTCGCTTTTCTTTCTATCTATGTTCCCCAGGCCTCCAATCTGACACCTTTAAAGATCTTGCTCCCACTTGGTCTTCTAGTTCTTGGTGGCGACTTTAATACCGTCGTTGATGGAAGTTTAGACCGTAGCCCGCCGAGAGCGCTCCCCCCATCGCGTCAATGGCTCCCCTGATTTTCAGAATCATTGGGCCTGATTGATGTGTGGTGTCTCTTGAATCCTGCACTACTTATTTATTTATTTATTTATTTTATGTATTTGTATGGCGCTCAGCTACCCAACAAGGGTTTCCCGGCGCCTATGACATATGGATGGTCAAGGAAAATGCTGGATTAATAGTTTAACACAATTGTTTCTGAAACAGCCAGGTTTTTACGTGTTTCCAGAATTTTATGTAGCTGTCCTCTTTCCGAATATGAAGGGGGAGTGAGTTCCATAACATCGGTCCTCTAACAGAAAAGGATTTCCCACCAGATCTTTGTAAATTGAATCTGGGGACGGCAAAATTCGAGGCCGTTTGAGAGCGAAGATTTCTTTTTGGCAGGTAGGGAGAGGCTAAGGCTTGTAGGTAGGAGGGTGCCGTTTTGTTTTTAATCTTAAACATATAGCTCAATGTTTTAAAGTTTATCCGATGTTCAACCCTGAGCCAGTGCAATTCGTTCAGGTGTTTTGAAACGCTTTCGGACTTTTTAATCTTACACAGGAGTCTTGCAGCAGCGTTTTGAATTAGTTGGAGTCGCTTAATTACTGCTAAGTTGGAACCAAGGTAGATGACATTTCCGTAGTCAATACGTGAAGTTATTAAAGCGTTGACCACGGTTTTTTGCGTGTCTAGGGGCAGCATCCAGATGATTTTTTTTAGCCACTTGATTATGGTGAAACAGAGTCCCGCAACTTTATTTGCCTGCTGTTTCATAGAAAGGGTATTGTCCAGGATGACCCCTAGGTTTCTTACCTAGGAGGCTGGCGGGGGAATGTTACCCAGCTCAGGCGGCCAGTGGAAAGGGGTCCACAGCTCCTTGTTTCTTCCCAGTAAAAGAACCTCCGTTTTGTCTCCATTAAGTTTCAACTGGTTGGTGGTCATCCAGTTGAAAATCTCTTGGAGGCCATATTTCAGTAGGGAGGGGGCTAACGGGTTTGATTCGGATAGAGAAAAGATAATTTGAGAGTCGTCAGCGTAGGTCATCAAGGTCAGGCCTACGCGGTCGGCCAGGTCTGCCAGTGGTCTGAGGTAAAGATTAAAAAACAGTCGGCTTAGGATGGAGCCTTGTGGAACTCCATGTGGCAGGGGGAAGATGTCTGAACTAGCGATGTTGGATTTTATCTGGAAAGTTCTTCCAGATAGAAAGGACTTTATCCATTTTAGGGCATCATTACGAATGCCGTTTTTCTCTAGGGTAGACAGAAGAGTTTTGTGTGATATGGTGTCAAACGCCGCACTCAGATCTAGAAGAATGAGTGCGACGTTTGACCACCATCCAGGAGTTGGCAAATTTTTTCTGTCACACCCAATAGAACAGTCTCCGTAGAGTAGCCTGCTCTAAAGCCTGACTGAGAGGGGTGAAGAAGACTGTTGTCTTCAGAAAAAGAAGTGATAGCGGAGTGAATGTGCCTTTCCATGAGCTTGGAAAAGGCAGGGAGCTATACACATCTCTCGGCGGCACATGGCTCTATGTCGCGGCTTGACTATATCCTATTGCCGGCGGCCATGGTGGACACTATCAGGGAGGCGCGTCATTTGGGTAGAGGAGTTTCCGATCACTCCCCAGTTTGGGTTCGAGTTGAGATGGGTCAGCCTACGGTGGGTAGAGTGGCGCCTATCAATCCCTGGCACCTTCGAGACCCCGTCATTAGGACAGAAATATGTAGGGCTTCGGAACAGTACTTTCAATATAATCAGGGTACGGTGGATTCTGCGCGGACGTTACGGGAGGCGTATAAAGTTGTTCTACGCGGAGAGGCCCTATCTCTCATTGCGGGGAAAAAAAAGAGGCGCTTGGCGGAGATTAATACTGTTGAAGCGGAGGTTGTTGATTTGGAGAAGCAAGTGGCTGGCGGTGCTTCGGTTCAGAATCAACATCAGCTGCACCTTAAGCAAGGCGAGTACCACAGGCAGTCCAGGGAATCGGCGGTAACGCAACATAACGATGTCCAGAGTAGGATTTATGAGCACTGTGATAGAGCTGGCAAGCTTATAGCGTGGCTTGAGCCTGGAGAACGTGCCTCTCGGTTGGTACCTGAGCTTGAGAGTGATGGTCCTGAGGCTCTTACGGATCCTCAGAGGATCGCTGATTCCTTTGGCTGCTACTATCAGAGTGTCTATGTTTCCTCTGACGCATATACTGGCGCTGAGCAAGCCGAGATAATTAGAGACATTATCATGCCTAGTTTGTCTGAAGAAGATCGGAAATATATGGATTCTGCGGTTACGGATGACGAAATAGTGGGTGCTATCAAGAGTATTAACTCGGGGAAGGCGACAGGTCCCAATGGTATTCCGATTGAACTCTTTAAATTGAATGCTTACAAAATTGCGCCGCATATTAGAGCCATGTTTCTTGAGAGTAAAGAGTCTGGTAGCCTCCCCTATGATCAGCGGATCGCAAATATAGTTTTTATCCACAAGCCGGGTAAGCCCCGAACCTCCCCCTCTTCCTATAGGCCCATCTCTTTGCTTAACACGGAACCCAAGATCTTGGCCAAAGTACTGGCGATTAGGTTGGTAAAAGGTGATTTCCACCTTGGTACACCCGGACCAGTCGGGCTTTATGCCACGCCGCAACACTGCGTTGAACCTTCGGCGTTTACACAGAGTACTGGGTAGGGCCCGAGATTTGTTGCAACCAGCCGTGTTGGTGTCCCTGGACGCCACAATGGCTTTTGACCGGATCGAGTGGTCGTACCTATTCGCTGTGTTGGAGAAGCTGGGTTTCGGGCCTGAGTTTATTGCATGGGTGTGCCTGCTATATACTGCCCCTTTGGCTCGCGTTGTTGTGAACAACTGTCAATCCTGTGATTTTACTTTGGAGAGAGGGTCACGGCAGGGGTGTCCTCTATCGCCCCTTCTCTTTGCGTTGGCGCTGGAGCCATTGGCGGCTTGGGTCAGATGGGATAGGTCTGTGCATGGGCTGCGGTGGTCCCCGGATTGGGAAGACAAAATTTTGCTTTATGCTGATGATGTGCTTCTTTATATTACTTCGCCTATATCCTCTTTGCTTGTCTTTCTCGACATTCTCAGAGTATTTGGTGAGTTCTTGGGCTTTGCTATTAATTTGGCAGGTAGATTATCAAGGATTGCCTGAGCCGGGATAAAGGGGGGCAGATTCCATGGCTCAAATATCTAAAGGACACCATGGAATGCATTGGCTGTAAAAATCTGTTCTCTGAGCCGGACTCGATGACTGCACAGAACAAAACCCTGGCCAAAAACCTATTTAGTGCATGGGCAACAGCCAGAAGGGCCCAAGATGAAAACAGGAAAACATCCGTGGTGGCCCATGGCGCATTAATATCTACAACATTCAAAATGGAACCATACCTAGCGGTAATGTACAATGCGCAGGAAAGATTTTACATGACTAGGTTCCGCCTGAATCTCCTTCACCATTTATTGACTGTCCCTGCAGGATTCACACGCACGGTAGAGCTGAAGGGTACCTGTGGCTGCGACACTAGGTCTCCGCAGGATACCCTTCACTTTGTTTTACTATGTCCCTTTTATTCAGAGTCTAGAAGGAAGTTTCTAGTAAGGATTTTGAAAAATCAAAGACTGAAACATGCCAAAGCAGCCCTACTTTTTTTGCAAAAAGCCCCAGATCCATATACCTTGTTATGTGTCATGAGCTTTATTAAGGTTGCCTTAAGATTGAGGAATACTAGGGAAACAACTGCCCACACCATCACTGCATAGACTGAACCAATCCCAGCATGAGACCCCTAATGATTTATTGCCTTTTTAGATCTATTTTTATCTGAAATTTCTAACATTACTATTTTTAAATGCTTTTAAATACTGTATGTATGTATTTTTATGCTCTTTAATGGTATCTTTTTAAGTACCGAATAAAGATAATTTGAATTTGAATTTGAATTTATTAATTGGGCGAAATCTGTAATGTTAGTATTGTCGGGAGACCCGCCGGTGATTCCACAGACCTGCCCCTTTCAAATTACTACCACAGGCTTTGTGTATTTGGGAATTTATATTGCCTTGGATGCCAAGACGAGATATGTGGAGAACTTGTTGTCTCCACTGGCAAGATTACGCACTGATATTCAGGCTGGAGGGCGTTGCCTCTATCTATCCTGGGTAGGGCAGTACTGTTTAAAATGTTGGCGCTTCCTCAGTTCTTATATGCTCTCCAAAACGCTATGGACCCTGTTCCCGCTAAATATTTCAAGGAGATAGAGGCGCTTCAGAGACAACTTCTATGGGATGGTAGACCCCGTATCGCTTATCCTAAACTCACCCTGGCCTGGTATGATGGAGGCATCGGGCTTCCTGATTTGAAGAAATATTATTGGGCCTCCCAGTTGGCAGCTGTTAACCATATAATTTATGACTTGCCTGGAGACCCTGGATACTCTATGGATCGTAGTCAATCGCCCGAGGGAGATTTCCTTTGGGCCTTGTATAATCGTCTGGGACGGTTTTTGCTCGCGGGCCCCACCTCATATGCGGTGAAGGTCTGGCATGGGGCTAACAACTGTCTGGGATGGGAAGGGAGATTGTCTCTCACGACCCCTCTCTTTAGCTCTGCCAAATTGGGCAATCTGTGGACCACCAAGGGCTTTGACAAGTGGGAGTTGATTGGTATCGGTCAGATTAAAGATGTCTGGGGGAAAGGGGAGATACTGTCCTTCGAAGCGCTCCAGCAGAGGCATCACCTTCATAACAATGAGCGGTTTCGTTATCTGCAGGTCAGGCATGCCCTCCTCTGCCATGTGCTACCGGGGGAAGCCCTTCCCGAGGCCTCCCCTCTTGAGGACCGTGTATTGGATGGGCATATACCAGAGAAAACCATTTCATTGATCTATCGAAAGTTGATTAATCACATGGAAGACCTGTTGGGGCCACTCAGGGTTGCGTTGGTTGCTGATGGTATGGAGATAGTTGATGAGGATTGGATTGAAGCTGTGTCCTCTCCTAGAGTAGTAGCTATACAGATGAGGTTACGTTTGGTGCAATTAAAGATCTTACATAGATCGTATGTCACGGGTCCGGGTCTGGTGAGGATGGGATGGAGTACGAATGGCGAATGCAAGAGAGGCTGTGGAGAGGTTGCGACATTTCTGCACATACTGTGGCACTGTGATAGTGTTCAGAATTATTGGCGCGCCACTCATAAAACATTGAACGAGGTCCTGGGCTGTGAGGTGAGACTGGAAGCGCGCAGGTGTCTTTTGAATATCTTGGAACCCATGGATATTAATCAATACCTAAAGCAATGGGTTACACTGGCCTGCATGATTGCGAAGCGTAATATAGCACAGCTTTGGGGAGCAACCCAACCACGCAGCACACTAAATGGGCCCAGGATCTGGATTGGTGTATGTTCCGGGAGCGTGCCGTGTATGTTGCGAGAGGCTGCCCTGATAAATGGATAAAAAATTTGGGGTCCGTGAAATGCTTACCGTGGCGACATTTGTGCTCCCCCTGCTGGGCGGTCTGCTTCGGATACTCAGGGATCCCCTTGATTCTATGTTCTATACCATTCTGTGTATCATAATCTATTTGCGAGACTTCCTCTGCTCCGAGCACTGCAGAAAAAACATTGATCTACCCCAATGCATTTGTTAATTTTGTTTCATTATTTGTTATATATCAATAAAAAGAATTTAAAAAAAAAGTTTATTTTGCCAGGTTGAAATGGCAGTTTAAAACTGCACACAAAGGCTGCAATGGAGAATTTGAGACAGGTATATAACGGCTACTCAGGTGGGTGGAACAATAAGGGCTGCAGGCCCACGAGTATCATTTAATTTAAAGGCACCACTTTACTAGGGGTTTCAAGTAAATTAAATGTGGCAGTCGTGTGTAATTCAATTTCACCATAGCACAGAAGCATTTAGCACTGGTTAGCAGTGGTAAACTAAAAGCCAACAAAAACAGGTTGAGAAACCAGGGGGTGAAAGTTTGGAGATGAGCCTACAGAGAGGACCAAGACCACTATCCCATGTTTAAATACTAGGCTATCTTGTGGACTAAAAGGTCTACTTAAGGGTGACATATTAAATATTTAAAAGTGTTTTTTTTCCTGTCGAAAATGGATATTATGCAGGTTTGCCTGTAGGTTTAAAAGCCACAGCAGTCAGACTACACAGGTAGGTATAAAGCCATGTTTTCTTTGTCAGCCTATTGGTAAGAATATAAATTCATACCAATAAACGGTATAAATTGCTGCAGTTCACAATCTACGTTTAACATTTCATACCATTGAAGTATTTATTTATTTATTTATTTTATTTATTTGTAGAGCGCTACACTCATCCCAAGGGATATCAAGGTGCTAAAGCAAATGTCCTGGTAAGTCTGCAAGGCTATAGCTTAAAATTTAGGGAATAGATTTGTTTTTAATTTTTTTCGGAACTGAATGTAGTTAGAGGTGAGTCGTAGGTCCTGGGGTAGCTCATTCCACCTCTTAGCTGCTAAATAGGAGAATGATCGTCCTCCTGTCCTTACTTTCTTAATACTCCTTGTTCTGGCAAAAGCTAATTGAAGGGACCGCAAACTCCTTGTGGGAACATAGAATTCAATCTTTTCCTGAAGTATTCTAGGGCCTGTTTTGTGCAAAGCTTTGTGAGTGTAACTAAGTAGTTTAAATGTTGCTCTTTGGCGCATAGGCAACCAATGTAGTTTCTTCAAGCACATTAAGGCAGAATCGAGCTTCCCCTCATTGCAGACAAGTTTCGCAGCAGCGTTCTGCAGCACCTGTAATTGTGTAAATAGGTGCTCATACATGCCTACAAATACTGCATTCCCATAGTCTAACAGACTAACCAGCAAGGCTTGCGTGACAGATCGTCTGCAGCCCTATGGTATCCAGGGGAAAAGTCTTGTCAGAAGTTTTAGGATAGCAAAACCTTTGCCACAAAGGGACCGCACATGTTCCTTCATGGTCAGGGCGTCATCAAAAATGATGCCCAGGTTTTTGGCATGTTGTTTTGGAATTGGCACATTACCAAGAGTGTGTGGCCACCAGGTAGCGTCCCACACTATTTTGGCACCACCAAACAATAGGATTTCCTGCATTCAGCTTTAAGCAGTGCGTGTGCATCTATTGAGCCTTTGCTGTAAGACAATTGTGCAGCTTTGATTTAGTAATCTCTGGTTTTTCATCCAAGGCCACCATCAGTTGCGTGCCATCTGCATAGAAGCAAATGCCAATGCCCCACTTCCTACCAATTTTAGCCAATGATGTAATATAGATATTAGGGGGCCGATTAGAATTGTGGTGAATCCGCATCCTCCGGGTCGGCGGAAGCCACCGCCGGCCTGGAGGATGCGGATTCACCGCTGCGGTGATTGCAAAGACCCCCCGCCAGATTAGGATGACAGGGGGATCATCTGCTGACGTGAAGACCGTCTGCCGCTTTTCCGCCGTGGTCCCGCGGCGGAAAAGCTCTAATATGGTGGCGGTGTCTATCAGACACCGCCATCCATATCAGGATTCATGCGGAAACATTCTTTTCCACTGCGGGTTTTCCGCCGTGGAAAAGCATGTGGTCTTTGGTGTTTAGGGGCTCATTGCGGGCCCCCAGGGTGTCGGGGGTGGGGGGTGCACATGGGGGGTACCTAGGGTACCCCCTAGCATTTACATGCACAAAGCGGCAGGCACCACACGGTGCCTGCCGCTTTGTGCATGTAAATGTTAAACATGCATTTTTAACCTTGCTGCGGGTGCTGCTTCAAGCAGCCCCTGCCGCAAGGTTAAAGGAACAGGATGTGACCGCCAGGGTGGCGGTCACATCCTCATTTGCATGGAGGGACTGCCGCTGCCCATGCGGATGGTCCCTCTTCCTCGGGGGTGGTGGACGGACGCAGGTCAGTCCGCCATCATAATGACCCCCTAAATAGGTTGGGGCTTAGTGAGGCTCCCTGCGGGACACCACAGCCGATGGGGCTGGGTTTGGATTGAAATTGACCGAGATGTACTGATTGTGTGCGGTTACTTAAAAATGAACGTAGCCAACTCAGTGCATTGGAATAAATTCCTTTTTCATAGAGAATTTCCATCAGACTGTCATGAGAGACTGTGTCGAAAGCTGCCGACAGGTCCAACAATATCAGAGCAACTGCCCCTCCCTGGTCAGTGCATAGTCTAACATTGTCCGACACTGCCAGCAGCGTTGCTTCTGTACTGTTTTTTGCTCTGAATCCTGTCTGAGATGGATCAAGAAGATGATTTGTTTCCTAAACCTACCTATTTACCAACTTCTCCAAAACCTTAGAAAGGGAGGGGAGTTGGGAAATGGGGCGATAGTTTTCGGGATTGAGGACATCCTTTCCTGCTTTTTTTAAAAGGGGAATTACTGAGGCATGTTTCCATATATCGGGAAAAATGGCAGTTTTTAAGGAGTTGTTAAAAAGCTGAGTAATCCATGGACAGAAAGTGCGGGCGATCTGCGCAAAAAATGAAATGGGACTAAAGGTCTAACGGGGATCCAGATTTCATTACGCTCATTGCCTTCAAAACCTTGTTATCTGTGAGGGGTGTAAAATTGCCCATAACTGATGTGGCTTCCGGGTGAGGAGTTGAAAAAACCTTATTTATTGTATTAACTTTACTAGGGGAATTAAAAGTAGTGTAGATCTTCCTTATTTTCTCTGCAAAAAATGTGCTTATTCTGCCGCACGCGTCTACTGAAGGGACTAAGCTTTGGGACATGCTAGTCGGTTTCCTAAGTTCTTTAACAATTTTAAAAAGTTCTTTAGCAAAATTGCAATTCTCATTGATGCGCAGGGAGTAGTATGATTTTCTTGTCATTTTTATGGCATGATTGTAAGATCTGAGCTCGGACTTATATCTCAATTTGCTTGATTCATTTATTGACAGCCTCCATTGGTGTTCAAGTTTCTGACATTCCCTCTTGAGGCTCTTGAGTTGTGGAATATACAATTTTTCTGTGTGGGGTCGTTGCTGAGACTTAGATTTCTGTATAGGGGCCAGTTTATCTAGAGTTCGGTAAATCTCTGTTTCAAGATTAACTGCTTCTGTGCATACTGCAGGGTCGTCTGAGATCTGTATGTTAGAGCCTGAGAAATGTTGTGCAAATGCAGATTCAGTGACTAGCCTCCAGGCTCGATTCGGTAGGTTCGGTAGATTTGTCTGGACTTAATTGGTTTAACTGGTAGACCCAACGTCTATAAATAAGCGAATGGTCTGTCCAGAGTAATGGCTTGATCTCTTGAATATCCGTGGCTTCAATGTTGGAAAAGAGTAGGTCAAGCGTATGGCCGGCTATATGGGTGGGTCCTTCTATCCACTGTTTAAGATTAAGTATCTGCATGTCACTCTCCAATTGTGAGATGACTAGATTGTCTTTCTTTTCACAGTGTACTTTAAAATCCCCAATTACCAAGTAGTTTTTGTATTTTAGGCAAGTTGGAAGAAGTTGTGTAAGTAGCCTAGTACTAAGGTCAGCCTGGTGACCTGGGGGATTATAAATTACTACTCCCGCTAGAATAATAAACCTTTCATGAAGTAATTGGAAGGGGAGTATTTGATGTTCATTGTGTGATGTTACTTGTACTGGTAGACAAGTCAGATAATCTTTAAATATGATAGCAACTCCCCCTCCCCTACTTCCAATTCTGTCTTGTTTTGATAATTTTGTAATTGGTGAGTAGTGCATTGGCCACATCTGGAGATGTTTCGGTTCTAAAGACAAGATCGGGATTCCTTTCATTCAGAAGGTCCCAGATATCAATGGCATGCTTAGAGAGGGACCTTGCGTTAAAATAAATACATAAGAGTTTCGGGTAATCCTGGATTACCTGGCTACCTGTCTGATATTGTCCCATGCTGAACCATTTGCAAGCGCGACAAGAAATTGGGCCATGTGTGAATCCGGGGTGGGCCGAAGCACACTGTGAATGGTTGTTACGTAAATTGGGCGCATAAGCTAGTAGCGCATTACGTGAATACCTAATGGTGTCGTATTGAGCTGGTCTGCCACAGACAGGGATTCTGGCCCCTGGCTCCGGCTGGCCGTGGACAGGCGCAGATGGGCTTGCCCACTGGCACATTGGATTAAGTAGAGAGAAGCGGTGGCTACTGGGTCCGCCCTCCCGCCCACCGGAAGTGCACAACGATTGGAATGCCTTCTTCCTATTCTCCCTCCACTCAATCGGCACACAGCCGTGGTGGACCAGAGCTCGGAAGTCGGCAGCCAAAAAACACGGTAGGAAGGCGCAGCCTAATTCGTTACCTTCCAATTTGACATAAAAGCATAGATCCTGACTTTTAAAATCAGTGGTGCAAATATAGCAGTAAGGTGCAATGTGCAAATGAGCGATTCTAAAAATATTAAAAATAGGGGGGATAGGCTGGGGGGGATGGGAGGAGGGGGGATAGGGGTTGTTTCCTCTGTTTCCTTTTTGGTTCTTGTTGGTTTTCTCTTCTATGAAAATTGCGGACTCTGCTTTGCCGGTGGGGGGTGCCTATGGTTTTTACTACGCAGGACCGCCCTCCGGGTTGTAGGTCCAAACGCTGTGTTTACTTATTGCTTGCTTACGCCCTGCCGGTGAGTAGATGTAGGCAGCTGGGCTGTGTATGATGTTAACTGGCCGCATAATAAAATGTTTGATTCTAAAAATATTAAAAATAGCGATTCATCCCAGCGTCACAGCGTTCAGCAGCAGCAGCAGCCTTACCAGTGGTATGCTGCGCGTCCGCTGGCACTTTGGATTAAGTAGAGAGAAGCGCGGGCTCCTGGGTCCGCCCTCCCGCCCACGGAAGTGCACAACGATTGGTCTGCCTTCTTCTGATTCGCCCTCCACTCAATCAGCACACAGCTGTGGTGGACCAGAGCTCGGAGGTCGGCAGCCAAAAATCACAGTAGGATGGAGCAGCCTAATCCGTTACCTTCCAATTTGACATAAAAGCATAGATCCTGACTTTTAAAATAAGTGGTGCAAATATAGCAATAATGTGCAATGTGCAAATGAGCGATTCTAAAAATATTAAAAATAGCGATTTATCCCAGCGTCACACCGTTCAGCAGCAGCAGCCTTACCAGTGGTATGCACTGTATAGAATAGTATGGCCTTACTAGGAAGTTAAATATGACAATGAGGAGTTAGCCTATACTGTCATGTTTTAGGGGTCAGAGCACATAAGATGGAGCCTGGACAGCAGTGGCCCAGTGTCCAGAGCTAGCAGAATCAGTCCACAAATAATAAGAGAGCCCACATAAAAATGGTACTTTCTCACAAGGTCCTTTGCCGTGGAAGTTTGTGCAGGCTTGTGGCCAGCCAGGATTAGTGGATGATGAGCACCTCTCTGGGGACTTCAAAACCAGCTGTGGGATCCGCGAATCCCATGGCTTAATAGGCTTTTTTTCTTCACAAGTGACCTCTCGGGGGTCTTTCCCACATGCGAGTAGGGGTGAAGATGCACTCACGCTACCCACCTGTGAGCCCTTTCTTTCTATTTTAGACTATGGGGAGTGAGTCCACATGTCCTGTAATGGTGACAGCAACATTCTTCCTCATTATGAGGGCAACCAATCGAAGTGCTTTATCCCGTGGACCTGACATTAGGTTTATGGAACCTAAAGGCATGATGAAAGAGAATGCCAATGGAGAACCAAAAAAAATGGGTTGTAGTAGTCCTTGAATAAATGGTCTAGATATCACTAAAATGTAATTTCTCTATGACCAGACCAGGACACTTTTTATTTACCAATTTCTTGAAAATGTCTAAATGGATTAACACCATATCAAGCAAAAGCACTTTCTAGATTAAAGTTCTGCTTTCATACCGAGTTTAGGGTAATTCGGTTCAACAGTTTTTTCTGCATTGAGGAGCAAAAATTGGTCAACAGCTTGAGGTATGCTCACAAAACTTGGCATGAAGAACCCAAAGTGGGTGAATTGTTTTGGAAAGTTTCATGGTGGTTCTTTGAATCATTTGTGCCAAAGATTTTAGCAAAACAAGAAATTCCTTTTCAGAGGAAAGTCTGACCTAACCTTAACTATACAAGCAGAGGGTTTTAATATTGATATTTGTTACAGCTTTAATGCCATTTGCTGAATGTCAAAGTTTGGCAGACATTTACCATGTTCAGTTCACTCTAGTTGTGATTCAGCATGTAAGGCACAGTTAGTCAATGTGAAACCTCTTTACAAATCTGCATGAAGCTTAGCAAGCTATTAGAATGTTTAGTTTTCTGTTGGTATGTTAAGTTGTATGGTGTTTAATCACGAAGAGCACATTTAAAATGGGTCAAAAAGTTCTTGATTTGCTGATAACGTTGGTATCTCATCCCATATAAGCGCGAAGATGCTAAGTTTCATGCAAATCCATCAAGGAGGGGCACACTTAAGGGGACGGATTCAAAAAAGTGCTCCTTTATGAATAACCGTGGTGCCGTTTAATGAATCGGTATGATATCCAACCAGCTGTTATCAAGTTAAGCCCAGTGCAGGAATCTTAGGTTTCAGATAAATCTGACAAGGGGCACAATGTTTAAGGAGAAGCCAAATTCAAATTCAAAAATTCTTTATTTCGGTTCAATTAAAACCATAAAAGATACATCATAAAATCACTTTACAATTATTTAAATACAGTTGATGCAGTTGTGTTAATATCAATTCAGCAAGGTAGAAAAAAGACAGTAGTATGACCTGTCCGCAATATCATTATTAAAAATATACAATGTAATAAATACATTAAAAGTAGGCATTTGTTGTATTATAAAATCATTTGTATAAAGTGCTTAAATCAATGACTAACCTCATATTCCATTATTTATACTTTCCGGTGCAGTTCCTTGTATGATCTTATAAAAACTACGGATACTTTTTAGTGCATAGACAAGATCACAGTTTTTCATGTGCCATGATTAGATCATAAAGTACATGTGCAAGGTTTACTGAAATCATAGGCAGGAGAAGTCAGGAGAAGTCAAATACTCTTTGATTCGCTAATACATTTCCTATCATGAACTTGTTCAAATCTTTGCAGACCCTTACCATATTTTGCTTACACTTGATATATTGAGTTTCATGGAAATCAGATTAGATAGGGCACAATTAAAGGGGGCCAAGAAGAAATATGTGAATACGTTTGGCACTGGCTAATGAATTGACATTGCGTTTGACAGGCTGTAAGCAAGATACATCCAGTGTAGGAGCCTCAAGTTTCAACAAAATCTAAAAAAAATCTGCCATAGGTAATGGAGTGGGCAAAGGTATTAGCGTCTGTTTGCAGCAGGGTTAAACCAGGTCCTCCAGGGCGTCTTTGGGTCTGAAGGCCAAGTGTAGCAGCGGTGCAGGCCAGTCCCCGTTGGGTGCCTGTGAGGCTGAAGACCATGCACAGTGGGACTTAGCTGCAGGTCAGCCTTAGGTCATGCACAGCAAATGATGGCTGTAGGTCCTGGCCTCTGCACAGACCCATTGCCCAGCCCTCCATGGGTTGCTAGGCTTAGCAGCACATGGACCTTGTCCATGCACAGTGAAGTTGGCTGTAGAGCTTGGCCTGAGGCCTGGCTCAGTCTTATTTTTTTGTATTATGTCCATGTTTTGGGTTCAACTTTCGTACTGTGGAACCAAAATGGATGATGAGAGCAAAAAAGGTTCTTTGTCCATGGTTGGCTTTTATTTTTAGATTTAGGTTAGCAGAAAGTATGGAACCTGTGTTTGAGGACTGTCCTGATGCATTGTTGTAATGCTAATTCCTTGAAAAATACTGAACATATATACAACAAACCAAACAGAGGCACCTCTTTTAGAGAAGCTCTACTTTCATGCTAAGTATGGTGAAATTCTATGGGAGGTAAAATGGGAAATATCACTTTGTTGATCTCCTCCCCCCCCCCCGCACACACCCCTTGTTTGGCTCCCACACTTGATGGATTTCACAAGACATGCCATGCCAAACCCAAGGTAGATGAACAGTTTTATTAGAAAGTTTTGGGAAGATTTGTCAAGTGATTCCAAAGCAAGTAAGAAATCATTGGACTGCCTAGTTTATGCCAAACCTGAAAACAGCACCCACCATCTTGAGCAGAACAAGTGCAAATGCCACTTTGACAATGAAACTGAAGAAATGCTTTTCAATTTTGCTTTTATCATTGCATGAATACAGCGGGCCTCTGCCACATGTGGGGAGACTCCCCCACAACTGCGGAACCTCTTCCATGAGAGCGGAGAATCACCCATGACTGTTGGGCCTCAGCGACAAGTGCGGAGACTCCTCCCACAACTGCGGGCCTCTGCCACGAGTGAAGCAACTTCCCCATGACTGCGGGCCTTTGCCACAAGTGCAGAGACTCCCCCTCGACAATGAGGCCTCTGACAAAAGTGCGGAGACTCCTCTTT
Source organism: Lissotriton vulgaris (assembly GCF_964263255.1). Lineage (NCBI taxonomy): Eukaryota > Metazoa > Chordata > Amphibia > Caudata > Salamandridae > Lissotriton > Lissotriton vulgaris. The sequence continues at coordinate 100,191,428 of NC_141689.1, read as the reverse complement.
GACAGCGGGGCCTCTGCCAGGAGTGCAGAGACTACCCCTACCCCATGACTATGGGGTCTCTGCCACGAGTGCAAAGACTCCTCCATTACTGTGGGACTTCTGCCACAACTGCGGAGACTCCTCCATGACTGCAGGGTCTCTGAAACTCGTGTGGAGACTATCCCATGACTTAGAGGCCTTTGCTGCGAGTCCGGAGTCATCGCCATGATTGCGGGGCCTCTGCCATGAGTGCGGAGACCCTACCTTGACAGCGGGGCCTTTGTCAAAAGTGCGGGGACTCCCCCTTTACTGTGAGGCCTCTGGCACGAGTGTGGAGCCTCCTCCACAACTGCTGGGACTCTGCCAAGAGTGCAGATGCTCCCCCATGAATATGGAGCCTAAGCCACAAGTGTGGAGACTCCCCCCCTTGATTGCAGGGCCTCTGCAACGAGTGCAGAGACTCCCCCATGACTGCAGGGTGTCTGTCACAAGTGTGGAGTCTCCCCTATGACTCTGGAGCCTCTGCTACGAGTGCGGAGACTCTCCCATGACTGCGGGCCTCAGCCACAAGTACGGAGACTACCCCTTGACTGCAGGGCCTCTGCCACGAGTGCAAAGACTCCCCCAGGACTATGAGGCCTCTGCCACGAGTCCAGAGACTCCCCCATGACTGCGGGGTCTCTGCCACAAGTGCAAAGACTCCCCAAAGACTATGAGGCCTCTGCCTGCCACAGGTCCAGAGTCTCACTCATGACTGCAGGGCCTCTGCCATGAGTGCGGAGACCCTCCCTTGACTACGGGGCCTTTGCCACGAGTGCAGAGACTCCCCTTTGACTGCAGGGCCTCTGCCATGAGTGCGGAGGCTACCCGTTGACTGCGCGGCCTCTGCCACGACTCTGGAGACTCCTGTTTGACTGCGTGGACTCTGCCACAAGTGCAGAGACTCCCCCTTCACTGCCGGGCCTCTGCCACAAGTGCAGTGACTTCCCCATGACTGCTGGGTGTCTGCCACTAATACGGAGACACCCATTTGACTGCGGGCCTCGTGCAGAGATTCCCCTTTGACTGTGGTGACCATGCCATGAGTGTGGAGACTCCCTCATGACTGCGGGCCTCTGCCATGAGTGCGGAGACTCCCCTTTGACTGTGGGTCCTCTGCCACAAGTTCAGAGATTCCCCCTTGACTGCAGAATGTCTGCCATGAGTGTGGAGACTCCCCTATGCCACGAGTACGGAGACCACCCCATGACTGCAGGGCTTCTACACAGAGTGCGGAGACTCCTCTTTGACTGTGGGGTCCCAGCCACCAGTGCAAAGACTCCGCCATGGCTGCAGGGCCTCTGCGACGAGTGCATAGACACCCGCAAGACTGTGGGGCCTCTGCCATGAGTGCAGAGACTACCCCATGACTGCAGGGTCTCTGCCACAAGTGAAGAGACTCCTCTTTGACTGCGTGGACTCTGCCCCGAGTGCAGAGACTCCCCCATGACTGCGGGGCCTCTGCCTCGAGTCTTTGGGGACACCCCATGACTACAGGGTCTCTGCACCGAGTGCGGAGACTCCCCTTTGACTGTGGGGACCCTGCTATGAGTGCAGAGACACCCCATGACTTCGGGGCCTCTGCCATGAGTGCAGAGACTCCCCCATGACTGCGGGGCCTCTGCCTCGAGTCTTTGGGGACACCCCATGACTGCAGGGTCTCTGCACCGAGTGCGGAGACTCCCCTTTGACTGTGGGGACCCTGCTATGAGTGCAGAGACTCCCCCATGACTTCAGGGCCTCTGCCATGAGTGTGTAGACTCCCCATGACTGCGGGGCCTCTGCCACGAGTCTCGAGACTACCCCATGACTGCAGGGTCCCTGCCACGAGTATAGAGACACCCCCATGGCTGCAGGGCTTCTGCCATGAGGGCGGAGACACCCCTTTGACTGTGGGTACCCTGCCCCACAAGTGCAGACACTTTTCCATGACTGCTGGGCCTCTGCCATGAGTGCGGAGACTCCCCACAACTGCGGATCATCTGCCACAAATGCAGAGACTCCCCCATGACTGCAGGGTCTCTGCCACGAGTACGGAGACTCCCCTTTGACTGCGGTAACCCTTCCACGAGTGCGGAGACTGTCTCATGGCCGCAGGTCTCTGCCACGAGTGCGAAGACTCACCTTTGACTGTTGGGACCCTGATACGAGTGTGGAGACTCCTCTATGACTGCTGGGCCTCTGCCACAAGTGCAGAGACTCCCCCTTAACTGCTGGTCTCTGCCACAAGTGCGAAGACTCACCTTTGGCTCTTGGGAACCTGATACGAGTGTGGAGACTCCCCCATGACTGCGGGGTCTCTGCCACATGTGCAGAAACTCCTCCATGACTGCAGGGCCTCTGCCATGAGTGCGGAGACTCACCTTTGACTGCGGGGACCCTACCACGAGTGCGGAGACTGTCTCATGGCCGCAGGTCTCTGCCACGAGTGCGAAGACTCACCTTTGACTGTTGGGACCCTGATACGAGTGTGGAGACTCCTCTATGACTGCTGGGCCTCTGCCACAAGTGCAGAGACTCCCCCTTGACTGCTGGTCTCTGCCACGAGTGCGAAGACTCACCTTTGGCTCTTGGGACCCTGATACGAGTGTGGAGACTCCCCCATGACTGCGGGGTCTCTGCCACATGTGCAGAAACTCCTCCATGACTGCAGGCCTCTGCCACGAGTGCGAAGACTCACCTTTGACTGCGGGGACACTGCCATGAGTGCGTAGACTCACCTTTGACTGCAGGTCCTCTGCCATGAGTGCAGAAACTCCCCTTTGACTGCGGGCCCTCTTCCATGAGTGCAGAGACACCCCATGACTAAGGGCCTCTGCCAGGAGTACGGTGACTCCCCCATGACTACGGGACCTCTGTCACGAGTGCGTAGACTCCCCCATGACTGTGGGGCCTCTGCCATGAGTGCAGAGACTCCCCTTTGACTACGGGCCCTCTTCCATGAGTGCAGAGACTCCCCCATGACTAAGGGCCTCTGCCAGGAGTACGGTGACTCCCCCATGACTACGGGACCTCTGTCACGAGTGCGGAGACTGCCCCATAACTGTGGGGCCTCTACCATGAGGGTGGAGCCTCCCCCATGGCTGCGAGGCCTCTGCCACAAGTGCAGAGACTCTCCCACAACGGTGGGGCCTCTGCCACAAGTGCAGAGACTCCCTTTGGACTGCGGGCCTCTGTCACGAGTGTGGAGGCCCTTCGTGAATCAGGCCCAGAGTGTCTAGTGATTTACATCAAAATGCATTCAATGCTTTTACAAAACAAGTTAATTTTTAAATTGCTGTATTTACCATTACTATTAAGATTCCATATTTATTGCTCCCAATCCAGCAAAAACCTTCTGTTTTCTAATGAATTGTGATTACAGGCCATGTAATATTGCTGCACTCAGTATTTTCAGACACTTTTCTAACAATTGTTCCAGCACCACTACGTACACTAAGTTATGAGGATATTGAAAGGTCTCTATTACCTAAAAGATGAATACTGCCTCCATTTCATTACAGAAATACAAGGTGATTTGGAATACCTCAGTAATGTGCATGGGGTACTTTATCTCATCTATTGTCACTGCGGGAATGCTCTCATATGCATGTAATCGCCTCACGTGCACTGAAGAGTTGTCACCAAGAGGCCCCTCTCATTCCAAGATGTCACACTTGACATGAGGCCACTTGGCTTCTTTGTCATATTTCCATAATTTATATTCTAAAATAGGGCATGTTGCTGTCACAGATTGAATTGTTTTTGTCACAAAAATGTTGGTTTTGTCCCAAATTGATTCACTCACAAAGAGTTTGGGAACACCCCATTGGAGAACCTAGCAGTGTTTCGAACACATGTTTGTGTCCTGCTGTGGAGGATTGGAAGACATGTGCCCATCACATGTGGGATGTGCATGCGGGGAGCTGGCCGAGCCCACAGGCGGTGCCCACCGTCCTATGAGTCACGGGACCCAGTGTGACCTGAATGTACTTTTCTTCCCTTAAAACATAACATGTGGAAAACAGCAGAACAGCTGTTCTGTAACCATATGGAGCCCCAGTAATGAAATAAATCAGTGTTTAAGGAGAGGCCCTGGCTCATACCACTGGAGTGAGGTTTTCATTAGACGCGATAACAAACGAAAAGGGGTTACTCCTCAGCGAGCCCATCCAAGGAGCCTTCCCACCCTGCCTCCAGCCCTCCACCCCGCATCTGTCTGCAGGGTGGAGTCATATTCACCCTCCTGCTCTTTCCTCACCCCCCTTGAGAAATGTCTTCAATGTGCTCACAGGCATTGTTATCCCACGCAGTCATTGTGGTTAACCAACCCTTTTTTTAAATATAAATACATTTAAATTCTTCATGAAAGTTAAAGAAATGAAGACTAGCTTTTCAACATTTACATTCAAAATGTCTTTTAAATCATTCAATCAATCACGTATTTATAAAGCGTGGCAAATCACTCATGAGGGCCTCAAGGCGCTGGAATTGCTAGCCACTCCATGGTGACATGTTCAATCGAATGGGCAGGTCTTCAGTCCTTTCCTGAATTGATGGAGCCATGGGACAGTCCTGAGGTGCAGGGGAAGGTTGCACCTGCCTTTGGCTGCCATTGCCTCCACCTAAACATATATAGAAATAATACATAATGGGCAACTGTGTAATATGGGCTAATGTTGCCCCTGAGGGATTTAGTGAGATTATAAATCACAAAAGCAGTGCTTAATTTGAGCCAGTGATTGCAGGTGGGGCCCCCGGCACTGATGTTTGGGGACCAATGCTTATTTTAACTCAACAGACTTTGATTTAAAGCAAGGGACAGAAAAACACAAAAGGGAGAAGAAGGAAGCAGAGAAAGACAGAAAAACAGGGATAAAGAAGGGATGAAAAAGAACTTGCAAGAGGTAGATAAGGAGGCAGAGAGTGGCTGATGGTGGATTCAAGCGGCATGAGCTCGGATCAGGGGTACACAGCAGCCGCGGCCGGTAGTGGGAGTACCGGATGGGCGGTCACGTGGGGAAGGGGAGGGGCAGGGTGGGGGGTAGTAATGTATGGATTACGGACTTTAACAGTTAAGTAAACATATAAATAAATAAAACGAATTTTGTTGCGTGCACTGCATCACCAAATGGGATGCCGGGCGCGCAACGAATTTTTTTAATGTATTTATATGTTTACTTACCTGTTAAAGTCCGTAATACATACATTACTACCCCTCACCCTGCCCCTTCCCCTCCCCACGTCACCGCCCGGACGGTACTCCCACTACCGGCCACGGCTGGTACATAGTCTTTGCATTCAGCACCCCTGTTCTTCAATAGCACCAACGGCGGGATTCTAAGCAAAACTATGCCACTTCCATCTGTTCTTTTATAAGCTAAACACTGCACATCATCAAAGTCGTGATGCTTTGTGAATGCCAACCGCATCCCAAGATGGCACAACAGGACCGCATTATACATGCCACCCATTACATGTTGTTCATTTTACATGGCTCTGTTCCGTGTCTGCAGGGGGTAAGGGAAAAGGAAAAAGACAGCAAGGGAGATGAATTTGTAAGGGGTATACTGGGTTAGCAACAGATACGCTGCTAGCGATGTGTAGGGTATTAGAAAATGGGCTCTCCCTATTTCTGGAAGCCGAAGTTACTCCCAGTCGAGGCCCATCTTGAAGCGATAACATGGTAAAACACTCGCCCTCGTTAGAAAAGGTTTTGGTAGATGTTCGGTCGGAAAAACGCCCAGTCCGGGCGTGGCGTGGAATCCTGGTTTGGATATCCAATTAGTTTAGCGGGTTGTAAGACATCTGGGAAATATAATATGTGTAAAACCCAGTAAGGGGCGGTCTAGTCGTTGATTGTTAAAAATGTAGGACAGCACATTTAAGATAAAGAGTTGCATGATAAGTGGCATACTACAGCAGGAGCCTACCTTATTACTCTCCATGAGAAGAATTGACCGGGAGGAGAACTACGTTATCTGTGGGCGGGTACGCCGTCTTGTCAACGTCGGCAACTAACCTATTGTAAACAATGGCAGAGAAAATATCGACAGTTTTAGTCGAGAGAGCACTTCGCAAACGGTATATGACTGCTGTCTCGTGCGCTTTGTCTTACGGTAAAAGACAATAAGCCTATTCCCGAGTAAAGAGAATGGGAGCTCGCTTACCTTGTAGTTGTCGATCTCCCTCTTTTAGATTTCCCGGTTGCCGTGTTCCAGGTACGGACACGTAACCGGAAGTCAAACTGACTTAAATAGTGCTGTTTCGTTTCGAAAAACAACTAGACCGTCATGAAGTGAAACACTCCTTATCAATAGATGGCACAGAGAAGAGAAAATACTATCTTCTCTGTTTTATAAATACACCATACACAGTGTATTTCTCCTCCCATTTCTTCTCATGGAGAGTAATAAGGTAGGCTCCTGCTGTAGTATGCCACTTATCATGCAACTCTTTATCTTAAATGTGCTGTCCTACATTTTTAACAATCAACGACTAGACCGCCCCTTACTGGGTTTTACACATATTATATTTCCCAGATGTCTTACAACCCGCTAAACTAATTGGATATCCAAACCAGGATTCCACGCCACGCCCGGACTGGGCGTTTTTCCGACCGAACATCTACCAAAACCTTTTCTAACGAGGGTGAGTGTTTTACCATGTTATCTCTTCAAGATGGGCCTCGACTGGGAGTAACTTCGGCTTCCAGAAATAGGGAGAGCCCATTTTCTAATACCCTACTCATCGCTAGCAGCGTATCTGTTGCTAACCCAGTATACCCCTTACAAATTCATCTCCCTTGCTGTCTTTTTCCTTTTCCCTTACCCCCTGCAGACACGGAACAGAGCCGTGTTCACTGACCGGCCATTTCCTTCAAAATTCACTGACTTAACAAGGACAGGCTTTCCCAATCCAGGTAGGACATTTACCGAACAGAATGGACTACACACACGAGAGGGATTTATGGTTTCTTAAAACAATTTCTCAAATAAACCATAGTACTCACTCTATGAAAAGCAAATGTGTGTAAATAGTATATGTACAAATATCCGAATTTGTAAATATCAGAGTCCATGACAATATGTCCACCTCTCTTTCTCTTATTTTTAATAGCACCATTTCTAAGTCACTTTGGGTCACGACAATAACGAATGAATTTTCCACCTTGCCACTTCACCCATTGATCCGGTCAGTGTTCTCTGTCCCTGTGGGCTTTATACATATCTCTTACCCACAGACATCACTAGCTAAGTTGATTGAATGCTGTACAAAGTCACATAAAATGGCATGCTTTTGTCACATTGGGTTGACACTATCAAGTCACTACCTAAATGTGTTTACAAAAAGAAAAAGAACATGTTCCCAAAAAAATGTATTTTATGTTTTTATCCAGCCCTGAAGATTCGCAGCTTGTTCCCTGCGATGAAACACGTGTTGGCTTTTGAAACGGAACAATAAAACAGAAGTGTCCACACTAAGAACAGACTATGTTTCTACCTATGTATTTCCATGCATATAAGTTTATTCTCGGAGATTGACTACATGTTTAGATTTGTCTAATGTATTATTTACTAAGTGAAAGAAACTAGCACTACAGTTACAATCTGATTTCACTAAATTGTTTGAGTGCAGGGGCATAGTCGTTTTTCTATTGTGAGTGGATCAGCTTGCTGGTCCACAATTGAGCGGTTCAGAGGTATTACCGCTCGCCTCATTGCCTAAACCTATCACCATTCAGAACGTTACCTTGCGGTCATTAAGGAAGTGCGCCCAGTAATTCTGGAAAACTAAAAGACCTCTTAGCTGTTTCTGTTGTTCATTTTACATGTTTATTTTGTGGCAATTAGTGAGAGAAAGCGTTTTTCTTCTTAATTAAATTAGAATGTTTAGTCTTTGTTTGCATTTCTCATAAATTGTTAATAGAATAATGGTCAATGATGAGAGTTAGTGGATTTAGGCAACTCCTAACTTAAGACAAAATCCCAAAATTAGACAAAATACTACCTTAAGACAAAATACAAACTTAAGACAAAATACTAACTTTACTATTACTAAATGACTTCTGTGAATACCAAAAGTAGTAAGTTTAGGATTTTGTCTCAGATTTTGTCTCAGATTAGTTCTGTGTGGAAGTCTATGCCTTTGGGTCTCCTGTCTTTTTCTGTGCAGAGATCTCCACTCCGGCATCGGAGTCTCCACACACAAAGGTGTACATTTATTAAATGTGGGAGAGACAGGGGGATGGCCTGGAAAAAGAAGAATGCCTTCTACTAAAGGGAAGCAGTTAACGGAGGAATAAGGAGGGGTTAAGTGATGGGTAGAGAGGGGTTTACGGAGAGACATGCACCCATCCATAAAAAGAGTAAACAAACCCCTATTCACAAACTGCAATTCTAGAGTTACTGCTGCCAAAAGGACCCACATCAGTTGTAAAAGTCCTCCAGCTCGGACTTTGAGTAAGTCCAGTGCCACACATGGACACTCACAGGCGCTGCATCATCCACCCTCCCCTAAAAAATAATAGTGCCAAAAATAAATGTAGAAATAAATTGGGAAATTTCGATTTTTGTCAGCATTTTAAATATCACAATTAGTGAACGTTTGTATTGAAATGTATGTAACGCGCTAGTTATTTTTTCCTTCATCATATTTTTGCCGGGCAATCCTATAGAAGTATTTATCAAGGGGACAGTATTATGGTAAAACTTTTTTACACAAAATCCTGTTAATTGTTGGGACAAGGGGAATGTTTACCACGTTTTTTCTCACTAACACAAAAGCTCCAGAGTTATGTTCACAACACTTGAAACATATCTGGAAATAAAATGAGTGATTCTTATGATCCCCACCACCAATCTCCAGTTGAAACTCATTTCAACACCATCCAATCCAGAAAGGCTGACCACATAAGAAAAGAACACACATGCCAAACCTCTTGGGCTGCTGTCCCGATGTTGTTGAATGTGTTTGTTGCTTTGCCTCTCATTTTGAGGAATAATTATTTGAGAAGGAGGAGAGAGTGTGGTTATAAGCAAATGATCAACATCTTTGACCGACCAGGGTGGTGGCTGTCCGATACTGTGTCACAACTGATGTGATCCTTGATATGGTTGCCGATTGTGAGCAGGAAGTTGATTCACCCACAGCCTGCTCCCGGGCTATCCCGCCCATGTCGAAACACTGGCTGCACTCCATTTCATGGCCACTGGACCTTGTCATAGGATTCAATGATTGCATAAAGTGCTGATATGCATCAATGGACGTGTTGACTAGTTTATCGTCATTTTGCACTCACTTGTTGAAAGACAAAGAGTAACAGCGACATTTTTGGGATTTGGCCACTTCCCGTGTGTGCTAGGTGCCATTGACTGCACCCAAATGGCACTTCACCAACCTCACAGCACAGCGCACCTTGCCCACGACTCTGCTGTCACTCCATCAATGTGAAAGCTGTCTGCAATACCGGAAACCTTTGTGGAATCACATGCAGCAGCTACATCTTCAGACAGTCAGTTACCTCTTGCACATCACTTTGTTGCTGTGGATTTTAGTGACATCTGGCTCATTGATAAGTATCAGCATCTCACACTGGAGTTACATGTGCACCTGGGGAGCCACCTCGAACATACTCAACCATCACAACAACCACAGCATATTTGTAGGCATGATGTATTACATGCAAAATAGAGGATACTTTTTAAATATCTCTCATTTCTTTGTTGCAGGCAGTGCTGTGCATGCTCTCTCTTCCTATCTCCTCATGCCCTACAGATGTCCAACTGCACCACCTCAGCGGAGAACAAAAGGGCAATCGTGCATACATGAGCCATTATTGAACAGACTTTTGGGATCCATAAGTTGCAATTCAGATGTCTTGATCATACAGCAAGGAGGTGCTGATGTGCTTCCCAGAAGTTGTGTGCAAGCTATGAGACGGGGCTTACATGTCGACCTTGAGCGTGTGGACTGCTAACACAATGTCCATATATACCACCATGAGACAACTCTGTTTATTTCACATCATGTCAACAGCTAACATGCTAGGTTCCTGGGAAAAATGAACTGGTTCTTTATTTTCTTGGAACTCTTTAACACTTATTAACAAAACATTAACACAAAATCTCATGTACTACACTTATGTTTTAGGGAACACACTCAAATCCTTACTTAACACACACACATTAGGTAAGCAAAAAAAATATTTTTAAAAATATTTGAACAAAACTAGTCACATGCAGGGCTCTTCCTCTTGCATGTTGTGGTATCTTCTCAACTCCATCCCAAGTGAAACATCTTCGCCATGGAATCAGAGGGGAGGAGGTGGAGACTCCACACTCATAATGAAAATCTCTGCGTACCACAACAAACAGGAAATGACATACAGGAACTGGTCGGCAATTTTGTGAACATTTTGAACCATCCTTTCTTGTCCACATAGCATCATCTTCCTCCATCCTTTTACTCTTAGCCTTATTCTTACCACCAACATAGCTGAGGGGCTTTATGAAAAGCACCCCTTCTCTAAGGCCAGGATGTGGTTGAAAGTGCCCTCTGCTTTATGGGCAAAGTTGTGTGGGCCGAAATCTGGAAGGACATCGACTCTTGCTGCAGTGTAGTGAATGGACGCTTGTGGGGTAGCTCTGCCAGAAGCGCTAGGAAAACTGTCATTGCTGGGGAATAGCCTCTGCAACGCAGCTCAAACCACGCTGCGCCGGTACAATGTAATCTGAAACATGAATGCGTCTTCACAAATCATTCTTTTACCACGATAGTGGTTACAGCAATTTGCTTCGGGGAAAGCATTGTTGTACTGAGATTGGACTTTAAGTTCAAAGCATTCTCTACTGCTGCACAGACTGGAGTTGGAGTTTAAAATTATACTATTCAAATGTCCAGTGCTTTGAATAAGGCGAGTCATTGTAACGACTCGAATGGTAAAGGAATGCGTTGTAAAGATGAATTCATGCTTCGCACAGTGTTGTAAAGGCATGCATGGTAAATGCATGTGTAGTTTAACCATACAACCTATGGGCATCATTAGGATGGCGGGCGGACACATCCTGATGTGAAATGGGGCCACCTGCTATGTGTGCCGCGGTCCCGCATGAACAATTAGGATGCGTCCGCAACACTGGCAAGCGCATCCTGCATTTTTAACATTGCGGCGGGCGGTGCTTTCAGCAGCACCCGCCCAAAGCCAAAAATGCATGTTGTGCATGCACATGCAGGGGGGTACCATAGGTACCCCCCATGTGCCCCACGAACCCCCCAACATCCTGGGGTCCCGCAACGGGCCCCCAACTTCAGAATCTGCATGCCTTTCCTTGATATGGATGGCGGTGTCTAGCAGACACCGCCACCATATTAAACCCTTTTCCACACGATCGACTTGTCGATCGGGTGGAAAAGTGGCGGATGGTCTTCTTATCTGCTGCGGTACCCCCGCCATAGTAATAAAGCGGGGGAAATGGGTGGCGGGCAGGGAAGGATGTATGGCGAATCACCACTGCCCGCATCCTAATGGGCCCCTTAGTCTCTGGGCTTGAATTAAGGCAAAATATATTATGGGCTTCTCCTCCCATTCTCTATACCCCTGCATGACACCACTGTACCGGAATCCCGGTAACCCTCCATACTCAGCTCAAAGAGTTTGAGTAGCGGAGAGATAGTATGCATATATTCGGATTAATCACTGAGGGGCACATGTATTTTGAGAGCGGTGTTGTGTTATGTGTTTACTTTAAGCTTTGTTATAATCGTCCTTGCTATATTTAACATTTTGCATTTTGTGATAAGAATTGTTTAAAAGTTAAATTTTGATAACCTACGTGTTTATTGTTTGTTTAGTTTCTCCACCTTTTAATCATTTATTCCACAGGTATTTTGTAATTTTTCAATTTTAACTATTTGTAATTTCCAAAGTTTGAACATGAAAGCAGAGGATAGTGACACTTGTGTTAAAGACTCTATAATGTCAGCACTTGTATTATGAGAAAAAATCCCTTTTGGCAAAAATTATGTTGATGTGCATTATTGACCCATTGAATTCAACATGACTCTCTTTTTTTACATTCCTTTTCAACTGGGGTGAACAGAAAATGTGAACATCACAAGCCAGGAGGAAGAAGATATTGGATTTCCTCCAGGCCTTGAGCAAGACCAACCTGTGATACCCCAGGAGAAGGTCCCCACAACATCTTGGCCTGCACCAAGACCCTCTATAACTCTTGAGGCCCCATTCCATCAGGGCCTCCAGCTGCCCCCCCCCCCCCCAAGGATAATTTCCTACTCCCAGTGCCCGCCCAGAGCAACTACAGTCAAGATACACAACTGACCCGACATCCCACACCCGACTTGTGCAGACCAATCCCTTCTCCCTGAATATCTGTCCTTGATTTCTTTCAACAACGCTCTTAAACATTGGTTTAAGAGGCTCCTTTGGTTTGAGAGTTTCAGGGCTCAATCTCTCTGGCTATCCAGGACTTACTTGGTAAGGGCCAATTACTTGGGAAGTGGCCACTGAACTGCTGCGAATGTTATGTGGTCTAATGGCCTGTTTGACAGCAGGTCTAGTGTTGCATATGTATCCCCACACCACAACATCTCATATTGTCCTGTTTTCCAGTTCGTTTGCTTTCCTTGTTTCCACTGCCACCCCTCTGTTTCATACTTCCCGTGGAGTGTCTGGTCCTGCCATGGCCAGCCATTTGATGTCCGCATCTGAGGAGAATGTCTGTGTTGTTGTAATCAAAGAAGAAAGCGAAGACGGCAAAGAATTTTTGCCTCCCACATGATTCCTCAAACCCTTCTGGCTTAGGTTAATAACTTTGTTATAATTTGGGACAGTGAATTCTTGGGGGCAGATTTATGTCAGACTTGCGGCACTTTTGCGCCGCCGTTGCGTCATATCGGTGATGCAGCAGCGGCGTAAACCCTGCGCCACATTGCGACATACTTACATCGTGAAGCATCTATGGAGAATCCACAAGATTTCACTGAGTCACTTTCCCAACGCTGATGCGTCAAAACCCTGCGCCTGCTTGAAACAGGCGTAAGGCTTGACGCACCACGTTAGAGATAGTTGGAATAGTGCTGGAGTTGCGTGCTGCACGCAACACAACTTCAGCACTGCGCCAACTTCACCCCCTAGATGCGACACTCATCTGTTTATTCCTGCGCCAAGGATAAACTTGCATGCCGTATCTTTCCAGGCGCATCTCAGCCGATTTGCAGAGATGCGCCAGGCAACATAAATCTGCCCCTTGATTTTGGACCTTTGCTGGACTATGGACTTTGCTTTTCTTTTTCAGTTTGTATATAGAATGCTTCCTTTGATGTTTTCCGATATGTTTTAATTGTTTCCCCAACCACCTCCCAGTTAGAATTTCCCCTTTGATGTAAGACTATTCTCTTACAGCCTTAAAGCCCACAGTAGTAGGCTATTTTGGCCATTAAAGGCCCGCTCCAGTGTTCGGCAAGGGCCTTTAACAAGGGAGTGGACCTTTAATGCTGGTATTGTCTGCTATGGAGTACTGTAAGGCTATTAGAACATTCCACCACTGGAGGGCAAAAAGTTCAAGCACATAAAACAAAGGCCTCACAGAGGATTTGAATTCCCTCGGGCTCCGGATGCCTTTGTTCACAGCAACCGGCCATAGAAGCCCAAAGCATACCATTGTTTTCAATGGATCTCCCAACTTTACAATGTTCTATTTAGTTTTGGTCACTTACCAAGAGCAGTTTTTATCTCCTCACCACAAATATGTTTATGAAAATAATATTTGTAATATATATGTATAAAATCAGTTAAAACTAAAACATTCAATTCTTTCTTGCAGTTTCTACATTTGGAAGAATAATGTGTTGTATGTAGGCCAAAACAAATCTTTAGTTAGTTAGAAGATATTTTCTACATCAGAATTAAGTTTTACATGTGTTACACTTTGAAGGCAAATCAAGAACAGATCATACATAACACTTTCCTATGAAGTTAATGCAACATTAGACATTCAGCACAGATGAAAGTTTAACACAGGTTTGCTATTTGAAAGTGCAAGTAGTGAATGTGTTAGTGACAAAAGAACAAATCAATTTGTGATAAATGGACAAGTATTTGTGCGGGGGTTCTCCTATCACTCAGCCTATGATGTTGGTGAGAATGATTGAGACTGAGGTTAAAAAGAACAATTGTAAGTGAAGTGCAATAAAACTCACTGTGATACTTTTAATCTGCCATGTAAAATATATTTATGATGTTTAAGAGGAGAAGTTGAAACATTCGAGGATACTTAAATGTAATTTAATACAAAAGAGATAGGCGTGTTGGAGGTTGAGGTGGTGCTGATGGAGGTGGTGAAGGTGGTTGTGGTAGAGGTATGAGAATTACAGGTGGTGTGCCTCTCGTTCATTGAGGTGTCTCTGTAAAATCTCCTAAATGCATCAGCCATGAAGAGTGACATTGGGATGTGTGCTTATTGTCTCTATCATCTTCATGGCCTTGGCACGTTGTCTTGCCCTCACTTTCCTTGACATTATGAGATGCTCTCAGTACATCATTTCCATCTCTTGTTAACATTTTGCAATGAATTTCAAGACACAGATTTACCTGCCAATCATCCAATGGAGTCCTTTAAGGGAGGCAGAGATACCACGCAGAGTAGACCCCATTGCATGTATTTCCTTTGGTCAAATTGGACTGTTGATGGAAAGACTGATCCTCCCAGATAGAGCTTTAGCCCATGCCAAACCCTTTCACCTCCTGCAAGCATGGACAACTGACTTGGCCTGCAGGGTTTCCAGCATGGAGAGGGGTTTAATCTGGACATTTGGTGGGGGGACATTCAGAAAGGGGTGATACATGCTCCTCACCTGCGGTGTTATGTTCCTCAGATGATTCAGAGAATACCAGAGATGCACCTTCAAGGGAGGAGTGTGTAGGCAATTATACAGAAGTACATGCTAGTAAAGGATTGTGTGGAGGTGAACCTCGCATAGGTGGAACAAGTATCTGTGGCTGTTTAGCTAATGGTTGGGGACAGGCAGAAGTGATTAAGGAGGTCCTTCTTGATGTTCTAAGTGAGGGCTGACGTCTGCTGATTGGTCCCAGTCTTGGATTAGCAGTTTTTCTAGGAGAAATTGTTTTTGCAGATGGTGGATTGGACAACATCACAGGGCACTAAAAAGGTTAAAAGAAAATTATACGTATATAATAGAGCAACAGTATACATTCGACTATAACATACAGAAATTCAAACAAACATTATCAAATATACTATTAGGATTTAACAAAACACATGATACAAGAAGGTTATGGTTATTGGTAAGATTATAAACTGAAAGGCATACATACCTATGTGTGTAGATGGGATATTTTGCAATATCTACCCGTGTTTTGCTCTGCTGTTCTTGTAATAACTCTTGCCTCAGTTGACGCGTGTTAGAATGAATAGCCATATGAAAAAAGATAGTAATTCTAAAAGTGTAGAGTTACATTTGTGAACAGGCCCAGTTGTTTTACCTTAAATGAATAAAAATCTTATTGGCTGAGAATGTGCCAAATTATCTTCACTTTTATGCAAAATTTGGTCCTCCATGCTGCATGCTACAAAAACCTAGTATCCCTAATAATGTTAACACTCTGCGGAGTGTGTCATTATGATGATGAACTTCATATTTCCCATATTTCACAATTACCTTAGAAATCAAGTGTTAAAGTAATGTTATAGTTAGGGGGATATGTCAGTGATAACATTAACACTTTTCACTAACAAAAACACAGACATTCACCTCCCCCCGCCATGCACTGCTTATGACCTCTCATGTTACATTACTGATTAAATGTTCTAGGACATCATTTATAACATCACTAATGACATCTTTAATGACATAATTGATGACATCATTGATGACATCACTGATGATATTATCCAAGTGTCTTTTTCACACATTGCTCTATAAACGGGTATAACATTAGAGCTATGAAAGTAAGTGCAAAAAAGCTCAAAATAATATGAAGCATACTTACTGTTATCATACAGACAAAACTCAAAGGTGAAGCAAGCTTGTGTTATGTGCAACATTGACCCTGTACCATACACTTCATGATATGATATGATTTGGCTTTTATAAAGCGCGACTTACACTCCATGGAGTATCTTGGCGCTAGTAATAACGTGTCACAGAGGAGAAAAAAGGGAAACTTCATAACACCAGGAGAGGTGGAAATTAATGGACCTGAAAGTAAATTGTGAGGTGAGGGGGTTAAATTAGCGCTAGACAAAAGGTGTCAGAGGCATTAAAGATCCAGGTTTTGAGGGCCCTTCGAAACAGGTTCTCTGAGGGGATCAGACGCATGTGGGCTGGGAGCTTGTTCCAGGCTCTAGCTCCCAACACTCCTAGGGATTTTCCTCCTTTTGTTGTGAGTCTGAATCTGGGGACCACCAATAGGTTCATGTTGGAAGATCTGAGTGAGCGGAAGGGAGTATATCTTCCAAACCTTTGGGACAGATAGGTGGGACCCGACTGGTGGTAGGCTCTGAAAGTGATTAGTAAGATTTTGAATAACACTCTCTTGTGGATAGGTAGCCAGTGCAGGGTTCTAAGTGCTGCTGAAGCAGATGACTTCCTGGGAAGTCTCAGCACTAGGCGGGCGGCAGCGTTCTGAGCCATCTGCAGTTTGTGCAGAACAGCTTTGTTGGAGCCTGCGTAGATGCTGTTACAATAATCCAGACGGGATGTGATGAGGGCCACTGCTACTGTCTTTCTAGCTGTCAGGGGGAGGAGGTCGAAGAACCTTCTGAGGCCCTTGATAATGTTAAAGCAGGACCCTGCCACAGTGCCTGCTTGTTGTTTGAAAGATAGTGCTTCATCAAACCTGATCCCGAGGTTGCGGGCCGACTTGATGGTGTTCGGCATCTTGGGGCCACCAGTGTTTAGGGGAGAAAAGGTTGTCTTGGCCGAAAGGGAGGATTTCAGTTTTGCCTGAATTGCACTTGAGGTGGTGGGTTCTCATCCATTCAAAAGTTGCGGTGAGACAGTCTCTCAGATTTTCTTCTGCTATAGTCGTGTTGTTGTCCAAGACAAGGATGAGCTGAGTGTCATCAGCGTAGGATATCGTGCTGATGTTGAAGGATGTAATGAGCTCAATCAGAGGGGTCATGTAAAGGTTAAAAAGAGTTGGGCTCAGGCTGGAGCCCTGTGGCACCCCTGTTTTTAGTACTTTTTCGTCTGAACGGTGGCTTCCTAATATGGTAACTTGTTTCCTATGACTGAGGAAGTTTTTCAGCCATTTCAAGGCAATTCCTGTTAGTCCCGATTCTGCCAGGCGGCCAATTAATACGGGGTGTGAGACCGTATCAAAGGCCGCCGACAGATCGAGCAGGATCAGGACGGCTTTTTTTCCTTGATCCATTGCTATCTGAAGAGTCTCCACTGTGTGTAGAAGGGCTGACTCCGTGGAGTGTTTAGCTCTGAAACCTGCCTGGCTGGGGTGTAGCAGGTGATTATCCTCCAGAAATCTGGTCAACTGTTTGTTTACCACCGCTTCTGTAAGTTTGAACAGCAGTGGAAGCAGTGATATTGGACGAAGGTTGGAGAGTGTAGTGGGGTCAGCTAGGGGCTTTTTCTGAAGAGGTTTTACGGTGGCAAGTTTCCATTCAGATGGAATGGCGGCAGTGGCCAGAGAGGAGTTGATGATAGCATTTATAATTGGATTGACCGTGTCCACTAGAGTGCGGAGCAGCAGAGGGGGGCACGGGTCAAAAGGGGAGCCTGACTTGATGGAGAGAATAGCTTGACGAGTTTCGTCGAGGCTGACCGGAGCAAATTTATTTAACTGAGGATTTCTATTGGTAGGTAATGGGTTTTCATAGGAAAGGGATTCTGGGGGATCTGGGAAATCTTTGATAAGATTTTGAATTTTTTGTTCAAAGTAGTTTGCTATGGAATTGCATAAAGCAATTGAGGGCGGAATCTCTTGTCTAAGGATTCTGGGGTTCATGAAGTCATCAACTATTTTGAAGATTTCTTTCTGTTTGTTGTTAGACAGAGTGATGACTTCTAGGAAGTGATCTTTTTTAGCGATTTTTATCATTGCGTGATATTGTTTTCTAGCAGTTTTGTAGGCGAGAAGTTCAGTTGTATCATAAGTGAGGCGCCATTTCTTTTCAAGGGTTCTAACCTCTGAGCGTTTGTCTTTTAGATGGGGGGAGAACCATGGGGCGGACTTTTTGTTCTGTTTTTTTCTCATTTTTTCCGAGTTAGGAGGACCGCAGAAGTCTGTGATCCATTTACAGAAGTTGTTGTAGTCTGTTTCGGTACAACCAGTCAGGGGCGGTTTCGAGTCCTCAGCAATGAGGTGCAGATTGGGGGAGTTCACTAGTTTCTTCCAGTCTCTCTGTATCTGGATGTCGATTTTCAGGTTGGCTGTATTGGATCTTTTCTTATTGGCGACCAGTTTGAAAGGGATCAACCAATGATCGGTCCATGTTTGAACCAGGGGAGTTTCCACGGCTAGGGTTTTAATATTAGTGCAGATGCAGTCTAGAATGTGACCTGCTTTGTGTGTAGGCATTTTAGTCAATATTTCCAGTCCCAAGACATCAGTTAGATCATTGAGCCATATTGTGTAAGGGTCGTTGGGTTTATCGAGATGGAAATTTAGGTCGCCTAATACTGTGAAATTGGCGTATTTCAGGGTTAGAGTGCTGAGTGCCTCTTCAAAGCTTTGTAAAAAGCCGTTCTGAGGTCCTGGAGGACGATAAATTAGAGCACCAGCAAAGGTGTTCTCCTCATTTATCTGGATACAGAAACCCATGCTTTCTGCCCCCTTTATGTCCGAAAGTTCGAACGTGGAGCATTTCATGAAATCCCGGTGAATAATGGCTAAGCCCCCCCTCTTTGTTCTTGTCTATCGGTTCTCTGGATGAGGTAGCCTTGGGGGACAGTCTGGGCTATAATCGGGTTGCACCATGATTTTAGCCAAGTTTCCGTTACAAATAGCATGTCAATATTATTTTCCGTGATTAGGTCATGGACATGCGCCCCATTCTTGCATATTGACCTGGCGTTGATCAAGGCTCCTCGGAGAGGGGTCGAGTCTTCCGTGGTGGATGACTGTTTCTCCGGGGTAAGGAGGATTTTGCAAGTGTAGCAGCATGAAGGTCCTAACCATTTTTCAACATCAATCATATTGTGACAGTGATTATTATTCTGATTTAGGGAGAGAATCTTGTCTCTGGTGAGAGTAGGTTTTAGGTTAGTACATACCTTGGGTTGGGCGGCGTGACAGGCCCTAGGCCCGGTCGTGGCACGGACGGGCACAGACGGGCTTGCCTTAGGCGCGCCCGCTGCGCTCGCCCGCTGCGCTCGCCCGCTGCGCGTTCGGTGAAGGCACATATTTATGGAGGAGAGATAATGCCTGGAGAGGGCGTGGCCTCAGCGAAGGGGCGTGGCCGTGCTTCTCGCTGCTAATGGCGGTCTATGGAAATGGTTATTTTGATCCCGTTACAGCGATAGAATCCGCTGTGCAGGTGAAGAGATAGCCTGGGATGCAGGTAGGGGAAAGTGTTCCTTTTTTAAAATCAAAGTAACAGTGACAATCAAAATTTTAAAAACTGTCGTGCTTTACAGCTCCCGGCTTCCGCCTCAGGAGACATGGGTAGATGAGTTTCAAATAAGCTATGAACCACAAATGAAAGGGTAACCTATCCTGCTCACGGTGTTCAGTCTGTAAACAACTTTCTAGGGAAAAGGGCAAATTCCTCCAGATACTCAAAGCCTACTACAGACAGTCAAGCTATCCTCCAAAACCATTTTAAGCCCCGTGGAGCCTACTTCCATGGCCACATTTACCAAGGGGAAAGGGCACACAACCCCCTCTCTGAGTCATTATAGACCCCCTGGGGAGCCCACTCCTGGGGCTTAAATTCATCAACCATGGGGGGGGGGGGGAGTGCGCGCCCCATCCCTAAGCCATTATGTGCCCTGGAAATCCACCCCAGGCTGGAATTAACCCAAAAAGAGAAAAGGGGCCATGGAAGATCTGGGGTCAAGCCGTCCAGTAGTTTTTAAGCAATTAATGCTCAAAGACAATTGTATATTTGAGCAACCTTGTATCCACAACGTGGCGCACTGCTGACTGGGGGATGAAGTCCCCTTGGCTCTAGAGGATCTTTGGGGGCCAACTACCCCTCCTGTTACTTCTAGTAAGTCCCACAAAGGGGGATTGCTGAGGGGTCTTGGAAGCCATGCCCCCTTTTTCCACGACTCTGTAAATGCACCTCCTGGTAAATCTGCTGCCTGAAAGCCTCCCAGGTTGTGCCCGGCTCATTACATAGTGATAGGTCTGGAATATTTGATGTTATTTATAAAGAAGAAGGGCAATCAGCAATTTGCTGCCTTGCTGTATTGTTTTTTATTTTTTTACCGTTAATAGTCCTGCGATTACAATGGAGGAGCAGGTCGGTTAGCAGGTATCGAACAAAAGAGAAAAGAAGCACACAAGGAAGGAGCACCAGGAGGGCAGAAGAAAATGCAACAGGAGGATGACAACAACACCCGGGGGAAGGCACAGGCAACACAGAATGTGGGGGGAGAGAGCAACCCAGAGTGGAGGGAGACAGAAGCACATGGACGAGAAAAAGCAACATGGAGCACGGCGATGATAGAAGCTCATGAGGGAGACAGCTGGAAAACACATGCACGCTCATGCATTCTCTCTAGGGGAGCGACAAACAAAAGATGGGTAATGAGGTAATTGAATAAGAAGCAAGCAAATGAGAGTAAGAAGAACGTCAATCAATGCTAAGCAATAGCTGAAATTTAGGCTCATAATAGGTTGGTAAAGTGAGCTGCCTGGAAGTCTTGACATAATCAGGAGAGAAAAGTAATCTCAGAATACCCATTAACTACACCCCTGCAATTATAAAGGCATCTGTGAAATTAAGCTTGGAAGTGGGCATGGCCGGTTTAACAGAGACAAAGTTAAATACACATCCTAGCTGCTGATTGGTCTCTTTAAGGTGTAACAACTTCAGACAGAACCAGGTTTTCAGAGACTGTCACATTGCATCCTGGGACTGGTAGTTTAATTATCATTTGTATAATTGTAAGTGTGAGCTCACAAAACACTGCATGCAAGCTGCAGCTGGCGTAATGGCAACAACTGGCTGAAAATGCCTTGCATGCCATACTGCTACTTGGCAGTCATAAAGTATTTTCCTGTAAACATAAATTACCCACCAGAAACTACTACTGCTTGGCAACCAAAACTCAAATTTTTTTTAATGCAGTGGCAAGTGAGTAGGCAACTGCTGCTCGTTCTAAGCCTCTTCTGTAGTCTGAAAAGAGATTGCACTTCTGCAGCTGTTTAGTGCTTTCTGCTGCAACCTATATTGTCATGTCATGTTATATGCATTTGTAGAGTGCACGCCATGCGAGTATCCTGCTGCTGAGCAAGGTGTTTGTGCCTAGTCTAGCCTAGGGCTTGGGTTTAATTGAAAAGCCAGGTCTTCCGCTTCTTGCGGAACTCAAGAAGACTCCAGTAGGCTCTGATGTGTATTGGGTGGTCATTGTACACTTTAGGGCCAATGTACAGGAAGACCATCCCTCTGTATCTGTTTAAGTGTATTCGTAGCATGTGTGCGAGTAGGAGATTGGAAGAGCGGAGGTGTCTGCTTAGAGCTACTTCAACTTCACAGTGTTTGTCAGATCTTAATATCAAGCCAGATTTTCACTCTAAGCCAGAATCCATCTTGCTGCTTTATTCTTAGTTCTTAGTCTATAGTTTGTCCGACACAACTTGTATCATACCCCAATCCCTCTGCAGAGCACACACTTAATTCTGGTTTCTCCTCCTTTAGAGATTTAAAAATCACTTCAACAGATCAATACAGCATTATGTGTACATGCCTGTGGACCAATCAAAGAAAATAACCTCTTAGCACTTTATCTCAAATGTCTTCTAAGTCCCCCGGGTCTGAAGAATTGCCACAACAAATTCTTATCTTCAATGGTTCAAATCCTCTCTTGAAGAGATTGCTCCTTCAAACAATTTAAGTCCAGTGGAGCCATGACTTCAGGCCCATGGTACACAAATGAACTATCCTCCTCAACATTACTCTACAGCTGGCTCACGCTCAACCATCTCAAACGTAATACCATCAGATTGGCGTTCCTCCTCATTACCCTACTCAAACACAATCTTAAGATCGTCCTTAGGATGAAACATCTAACTGCTCTTAATTGTACTCCTCACTTTGTAGACTCTGTGAGATCTCTGAGAATTGTACTAGACAAACGTCTGCACATGCAGAACCACATCAGTAACGCCACCAAAAGAGCAAATTACCAGATGAGCATCCTAAGGAAACTAAAACCCTTCCTCCCCCGGATGTGCTGAAATCGACGGTCCAAGCCCTAGTCATCCCGAGGCTTGAGTATGGAAGTGCCATGTCCAGTGGCCTTCCCAGATACAAACAGGCCCCTTTACAGGCCTCCCGTAACGCTGCGGCCAGACTCATCACCGGAACTAAAAGAAACAGTCATATGTCCCCTGACTTGAAATCCCTAAGCTGGCTCCTGTATGAAGCACACATTCATCTAAAAATCGCTTGCATGACCCATAAAGCCATACATTGCAACACCCCCAGATACCTAGCATAAAAGCAGGAACTATCTGGCTGGTGTAGTACATCGCGTAGCAACTGCTCCATGCTGCTGAAACCACGATTTTTCCGCAAGAAGAAAACGTGCACTAGAGCTTTTTCAGGCTTCGCACTCAAAATCTGGAATTCTCTTCCAAAAGAAATCCATCTGGTTTACTCTACCGCCTCCTTCAAACGAGAAGTGAAATCATTCCTGATGTCTAAAAGTCATCATAATACTCTATATTGATCGAACTTACCTGTTGAACTCTATTTCTGTTGGTCACGACCAGGGGCGCAACTAGGTCTTAATTTCGGGGGGGGGGCTAACATGGCAGATGAAGGGGCGTGGCTAATGTAAATCAATGGGGTGGAGCTAAAATGGCAGATAATCAGGATCGGTTAATGCTCAGGTCAAGCGGAGAAAAAAATGTGGTGAATTCTGCATTTGAAACTGGACAACAATTAAAGCACACATTTTTGTTAGCTTGATGCATTGCCCCCCAAAACCCATACTCACCCTGAATCTTAAAATTACCCCAGGCACACCAAAACACATACCCACGCTGAACCCTAAAATTAACCCCCTCACACCCTAAAACCCATACCCGCCCTGAAATCTATAATTACCCCTGGCACCCCAAAACCCATACCCACCCCACACCCTAAAATTACCCCCTGGCACCCCAAAACCCAATACCACCCTGAACCCTAAAATCACCCCTCTGGAGCCCCAAAACCCATACCCGCCCTGAACCTTAAATTACCCCTGGCACCCCAGAAACCATACCCATGCTGAACCATAAATTCCCCCTTGCCCCCCAAAACCCAAACCCACCCTGAACCTTAAAATTACCCCAGGCACCCCAAAACCCATACCCATACCCATGCTGAACCATAAATTCCCATCTGGCACCCCATAACCCATACCCACCATGAACCCTAAAATAGCCCCCTGACATCTCAAACCCACACCTGCCCTAAACCCTAAAATTACCCCTGGCACTATAAAACACATACCCACGCTGAACCCTAAAATTAATCCCATGGCACCCCAAAACCCACACCTACCCTGTACCTTAAAATTACCCCTGGCACCCCAAACCCCATACCCATGCTGAACCATAAATTCCCCCCCGGCACCCCATAACCCATACCCACCCTGAACCATAAATTCCCCGCTGGCACCCCATAACCCATACCCACCCTGAACCCTAAAATTGCCCCCTGACAGCCCAAAACCCACACCTGCCCTGAAACCTAAAATTACTCCTGGTACACCAAAACACATACCCATGCTGAACCCTAAAATGTCCCCTGGCACCCCATACCCACCCTGAACCCTAAAATAGCCCCCTGACATCCGAAAACCCACACCTGCCCTAAACCCTAAAATTACCCCTGGCACCCCAAAACCCATACCCATGCTGAACCATAAATTCCCCCGGCACCCCATAACCCATACCCACCCTGAACCATAAATTCCCCCCTGGCACCCCATAACCCATACCCACCCTGAACCCTAAAATTGCCCCCTGACATCCCAAAACCCACACCTGCCCTGAACCCAAAATTACCCCTGGCACACCAAAACACATACCCACGCTGAACCCCAAAATGTCCCCTGGCGCACCAAAGCCCATACCTACCCTGAACCCTAAAATTGCCCCCTGGAATCCCAAAACCCATACCCGCTCAGAACCCTAAAATTAGCCCCTGGCACCCCAATCCGTAACCCACCCTGAACCATAAAATTACTCACTGGCACCCTAAAACCCACACCCACCCTGAACTCTAAAATTACCCACTAGCACCCCAAAAAAAAAACACTACAAACTTACACTACATTTGCATATTTGGAGGGCACTGTCCTCTTTGACGTTTCTATGTATGTAAGTCAAGAACAACATTCACAGTAACCTAGATATGCAGGCAGTAGGTAATGCTGTGCTGAAAAATGCATTAAAGTTACTGGAACTTACACAAAAAACTGCTGCCTGCTCTTCTGATACTATACTGTGGAGTCTGGCTGATCAGCAGCACTGTGTCCTGGCATCCAGCCCCTCCCGAAGGTCTCACTGTGTAGACCAATGTGGGTCAGTGCAGGTGAAGCTTTTCCTTTGTAAATTAATTCATGCTGGCGCCATAGCCCAGGGTTTGCTCTCTGTGCACTTGTATGGAATACACATCTATACAAGTGCACAGACAGCACACCCTGTGCTAAGATGCCAGCAGAAATTCCTTTACAAAGGAAAAGCATCACCTTAACTGGCCATGCCTTCCCCCTGCTGTGCAAATCTTTACACCCCATGCTCACAACCCATCAAGTGCTTAGGTGAAATCCCTGCCTTCAGGCAAGGATTTCACCTCTGCCACTCTAAAGGAAACACAAGAGATCAGGGCAGGGGGGTCGGTTCACTCGCTGAAACTTTTCAGAGGCTCGCTGTCTGGCTCGGGCTGCTGGGCCTCTCAGAAAGCATTAAAACAATCCCATTCTCGGATCGGATGCGCAGCCTTCCTGCACCATTTCAGTGCGTGTGATCTTAGCCCGGGCAGAGGAGGCGACGGGGGGGCGGGGGGGCTGAAGCCCGGTGAGCCCAATGGGTGTTGCGCGCCTGGTCACGACCACCTCCACCTGAGCTCCTAACGAGATTGCGCTCCTAGATTTGATACTCTTCAATGTTTATATATATGTCGTAAATTAACTTTCTTATTTTCTTTTACTGATGTATCGACTCCTGCCCCCCCCCCTTGTGAAGCGCTCTGAGACCCTCACAGGTCTTGTTCGTGCTATAAATTATTTTATAAATAAATCCTCCCATTGAAAACCACAATTGAAAGCCCCCGGAAACTGGAGAACAGATCACTGAGGAAATGCTGAACGCATTTGTCAGCCTTCAAATGGTACAGAATATTCAATAGTCAAAGAGGTCACTAAAGCCTTTCCTTCTTGAATACAACCTCCATCACATCTTGGTGATTTCCTTTCTGAATTCTTTTCAGGCAAAAGTGAAACGAGAGGTTCCACCTTTGATATTAATTCTTCTTCTGTTTTAAGAAATAGCTTCTGTGGCAATTCACCATCCTTTAAAGAGAGTGATCTTCTCTTCCAGTTGATAATAATACCTTGTTCGCTTTGCTAATTAAGTGAGGATTCCGCATGGACCCCTGTCAGGTCCATATTTGCATAAAATGCTTGATGCTGCTGCAGTCTCAATCCCTCCTTTGCTTCCTCAGTGGTACTCCGGAATGGAAGCGACCTTCAGTCATCCTGGTTCTGAGGAAATCTAATTGCATAAGCAGGTACACAGCTTTTTTTGACCTGTTTCTTTGCTCCCTCTTACAACATAAATTGTGCAAAAGGGAGGCCAATAGCCAGTTACTCAGGTTTATAGAGATCAATAACCTGTTGGATCAAGCTCAGCCTGTTTCATCCCCCCCATGGAACCAAAACAGCCCTCCTTGCAGCTGCCGAAGACTGCTATAGAATAATGGATCTTGGTGAAGAGCAGCCCTGGTCCACTTAGATTTGAAGGTCGCTTTAGAGATGCTCTCAAACAAGGTCCTGATTCATCGATTGTCTTGCCCAACTAGGCGTTTGAGATGCTGGTCTTGTGTGGGTCTAGTCTTTTCTTTATTATGGGCACAGGCTTCTCACCATGCTCTCTTTATCTCCTCCTTTAAAATTATACCCTGAGGAGTTCCACATGGTCCATTGCTCAGTCCTGCAAAACACACAAGATGATGGACGGAATGTTGCACAATGGCAAAACATTCACCCCCAGTCACAGATCTGGGTTTAATCCATCGTTATTTTGCTCATCGACTCCATCCGAGTCCAGACATTGCTATATGCAAATCAGCCTTGACCCTGTACCTCATGGGAACAGTCCAGCCCGAACTGCCAAGCCATGTCTTCCCTGGACCGGAATCAAGCATCCTAGGAGCGGTTTCTGGCTATCAGCCGTCTTCAGCCAGGATAGCTTGACTCCAGTGGAATTGCTCAGTCCTACCTTGTTTGACCTCTGTATCACTTCCTCTGCTTCCTTGCTAGACCTATGCTTTTTCCTAAATGATTTCCTCAGATGACACTGTGTTAGGGTATCTTTTTGTGATAACGTGTGCAGTGCTAAGCCCAGAATCAGAGCTTGCTTGGCATCAGCTGGCACTCAGATGAATTTCAAGTCCTTGCTCATCTTTTCTTTGGAGACCCCCACAGAGTGGTCATCTCTCTGGTGCTCTGCCGCCTTCCCACAATCCTACTGTTGTCTTCCACAAGTCTCTTTTTCTGGACAAGTTACCAAGGAATCAGCCTTATGCTTTATCTATCTGCATGTGTTACCCAAAATGGTACCCTTTCTATCCAGAGGATAGCTGCAAAGCCAGTGATTAATCATTATTAAAACATAAAATATCTCATTAATTGAAACTGTCTAAGACTGGTTTCTGAAGATCGCCAGCTGATCTGACGCGGAAGCTGAAAATGGTCCACAATACCGCAGCACAATTTTTTCTTGGCTCTCCCTTCCGTTCTGTGGTTTCACACCAACCTCATTGGCTGCCAGAGGCCAAACCACCCACTTTTAAATTATTTTGTCTCTGCCACAGGGCTACAGGGACATTCACAACCTGAGGGCTTCATTTACAGTGATTTGGTGTGGGCATCACCGCAATTGTTTTTGCTGCGCTGCCCTGTGCCAAATCGAGAGGGCAGGAATGAACCGTATTTATGAGGTTCGGTGCATTCCTGTCCTTTCAGCCAGCACCAGTACACAATATGGTGCCTAGCACCAACGCAATATGGTGCCTAGCACCAACGCAATATGGCGCCTAGCACCAACACAATATGGCGCCTAGCACCAACACAATATGGTGCCTAGCACCAACGCAAAATGGTGTCTAGCACCAACACAATATGGCGCCTAGCACCAACACAATATGGTGCCTAGCACCAACGCAATATGGTGCCTAGCACCAACGCAATATGGCGCCTAGCACCAACACAATATGGCACCTAGCACCAACACAATATGGTGCCTAGCACCAACGCAATATGGTCCCTAGCACCAACGCAATATGGTGCCTAGCACCAACGCAATATGGTCTGCATTGTTGGCAGGATTGTTTTTAAGTAGGAAAGGACACCTTCCTGCTCAAAAACAATCCATGAAGGCATTTTCCACTTTCTATGTGTGCTGCAAAATGCAACAAGAAGAAATAAACATGTTTCTCCTTGTTAGGCCTGCCCTGGGGAGGGAAGCAGTTTTCACGGATTGCAGGTTTTCAGATCCTTTTAAATGTGTGAATTGATCAAACCCCATGGGCGTTGCGTGGGAACACCCACTGCAACGCCCATGGAACTCCTCCCTCACGCATTACAATGCAACGCCCATGTGCTGCGTTGCCTTCAACCATATCCACGGAGCCATGAAAAGCCACACAAAGTGGCTTCATGTGGCCTTGTAGATATGGGTCTGACTCTGCTCTGCCAAAGCGTCATAAAAAGTGACGCACCAGGAGCCCAAGAGACTTGTAAATGGGCCCCCTGAGTCCATTGTAGTTCCATTAATCCTTTCAGAAAATACACTCCTGCTAGAACACTGTTGTATGCATCTGTGAGCTACCTCCAGGTCCATCATTTCAGGAAGCCCAATCTAGAGGGTCGGTCCTTTGCCTTTCACTCATTCAGATGTTGCAGTTTTGCGTAACCATTTGCCTTTCTGTAAAACCTTCAGGGTTTCATTCATGAGTTTTTGCCGTAGGGAAGTGCTGCAGGCCTTCCTGCTTTGCTGCCCAACAGCAAAAGGAAAGGGCAGGAATGTGCTGTATCTAAGGATGCGGTGCATTCATATCCTTTTCACCGACGCTGGCGCACAATGGGCTGCCGTGCGCCAATGCAGGCACATTTGCAGCATGGTGCAAAGGGGCCTTGTTTACGGGGATGATTATTTTTGGCAAACCTTCCTGCACAAAAACAATCACAAGAGGCTTTTTCCTCTTTCTATATGTTCTGCAGAATGCAGCGCACACAGAAAAAAGAAAAAAGAGTAGAGATAAACATATTTCTCCTCATTGTGATTCCATACGCCTCCCCTGGGGAGGCGTACGTTTTTGGCGCTGCATAAGAGTTAAGTTTTCTTATAAATCTGGGGAAATGTCAAAAATGCAACGGATGTTGCTGGGAATACCCGTAGCAACATCCATTGCATGCCCCTTATATGCAGAAAACTGCGTTAAAGGGAAGAATTTTTAGGGGGTTATTTACAAGCCCCTTGCGCCGCCAGTACATCACTTTTTCCCATAGAAAAAGTGACCCACCGGTGGCGCAAGGGGCTTATAAAGGCCCATCAATACCAAACTTTTCCCTGCTTTACAGCCCTTGGTCTCGTTAACTTTAGCGCCACGACACCCCATGGAGGTGAACAGTGAGCTCTGCAAGTGGCTTTCGTTCATTCATATAGCATGTAGTACCGCAGCTGCTTGTCCTATGCCTATCCTGTATATGTAGGTGCTGCCTGAGAAAGCATGTTCACTCTAGAGACCCCAAACTACTGGCTTTGTCATCACAGTATCTCCAGCGGCAGCCCCAGCGCTGTAGCTGCCAACCAGCTCCATGCCGTGTGCGAGACCTCGGCCAGTCCTGTGTTCTTTCTTGGCTTCTATGCAGACCCGTACATACCTGTAGCACAAAGGTGAAACTACAATTCCCAGAATCAATAGAGCCAGTGCTTTAAATGGGCCGGTGCTCACATGTACTGAGTACTGGCACTTCTTATTTTTATCACTCTGAGTACCTGGACTTCTCTACTGCCGAGGAGAGTACCAGTACTCATGAAAGGATAGGCGCTTTGGCTGCTAGGGCTGGTAACCTGTCTATGAGAGTCAAAACACTTCTGTAGCCCTGAGCTGAGCCCCCGCTGAACTATTCAGCCTGGACTCATTTGCATGCAATCTGGGTGTTCACCATCATGCTGTGGTGTAAGGGTTGGAGGCAGCCTGGTGACAGTGCAATTAAGAAAGTAATGGGAGGTAGGGAGGTTAAAATGGCTTTAATCCCACCCGATTCTTTTGTGTGAGTGTCTGTTTATGTTTGTCTGTTTACCTGTGCGTATTTTCGAGAAAAGAGAGAGGAAATCGAGAGACTCTTGGGGGAATATTAAAGGAAATGTGTAGAATGCTTTGCGTGTGCACGTCTTTCTGTATCTGTCTGTGTGAATATATAGTATTGTGCCAAGTAATAGTATTCAAGCGGCAAATATTATAAAACAAAGAAATGTTAAAATATCACTGGGTCTGTCTTTTGTTTTGTTTAACGATTTAACCTATTTTGTTCTTGAAACCTTTTCTCATGTGTTTTGTTATGTGCTACAACTATTATACAAGTCAATAAGTATGTCGGGCCTCATTTATGAGAAATGACGCATCGCTGCATGAAAACAGCGATGCGTCACTTCTCAGTGCGCAATCCTTGCGACATACTGGATGCGTAATATTTAATGTATGACGCATCATGTCGCAAGGAGTTACAGATACATCAGTATTTCTGACGTATCTGTAAGCACAAAAGTGACGCATTGCTGGAGTGTGTCACAAGCAATGCGTCCTTTCACTTGGGGCAAGCCCCATGTGAAAGAGCCAGCGTCAGTCTTACGCCTGCTGTGATGCAGGCGCAAGATTTTGACGCAACGGCGTCCTAAAAGTGACGCAGTGAAATCTCATAGATTTCACTGCATCACTTCTATGACCCTTCCTTGCGTCAATAAGCCCCCCTTGCATACATTATACCTGGCGCAGGTATAATGTGGTGCAGGGGTTTACAAATTGACGCATCTACCTAGATGCGTCACTTTGTAAATATGGCGCAACAAGGTGCATTTTGTACGCCACTGGTGCATCACAAAAAGTGACGCACCAGCGTCGTAAAAGTGATGCACAGCCTCATAAACGAGGCCCTGGTGCGTCACAAAAAGGGACACTCCGGCGGCGTAAAAGTGACGCACAGCCTCATAAATGAGGCCCGTCATGTCTTGCCTTTGGTCCTGCCCACTCGCCACATTTAAGTTAGTACCCGCACACTATTTTTCTCATTGAAAGCACTGCATAGAGCTCTTGCCTAAAGTAGCAAGACTGGCTACAGAGGCCCCTTGTTACACGCGGCCTTCATTTTCAGCTGTGCAAACAAATCCTTTAATACTGTGTTAGTCACATCAACAGAAAGAGGTTTATTGCCAATAATCTGTGACTTCCGGTGATCAGGGAAGCAGACATTTGACTATCACCTGACGTAGGGAAGCCTGATCAGAAGCCAGTCCTGAGATTCAGGCACGAAGAGTAGAGTTCTGTTTTCCTGAGACTGCAGGGAGTTCTTGCTTCCTGCAGAGGGCTCTGTGGTAAACCGATTTCCCACTCTTCTGCTCTGGGGTGCCGCGTGCAGGGACCCAAAGGAGGGCTGGGAACAGTGACAGTGAAGAACGGCCCGTGCTCGAGGAGCGTGAGCAGGCTGGAGGCAGGGAGCATCACCGTACACAGAGCATTAACAATGTGTCACGAGAGCAGTAGAGTCCCGAGCTCGCGCCACTTGAGCAGGCTGAAGGCAGGGAGCATAACCAGTGCCACAGAGTATTAACAATGTGTCATGACGCAACTCCAGCAATGTCAAGTCAAGTCAAGTCAAGTCAAAAACACTTTATTCGATTGTTTTAAAATCATAAAAGTATGCTACAGAAACCGTTTCAATCATACAAACAAGTTATTAAAATCATGTTTTAAAAATTAATATTAAAAATAGAAAAGTTCATATAAAAACATCTTTACCATCACATTTATCAATAATAACAATCTTGCAGGACCTTACAATGTACAAAAAATTTAAAATGTTGACAAATAAGGATGTTGTTACAGTTATATGTACAACGTACTAACAGCCTGGGGAAAAAGTGCAAAACGTGCAGATCATAAGTTCATTTTTAATGCGAGTCAAAATGACAGATAACATTCGCCTATTATTAAAATCAAAGAGTCAATCAACGTTAATTATTCAGCCTTAATCTTTTTTGTTTTGATCGAATTGACATTGTCAGGAAGTTGGCTACCCCATACTTTACTACTGTAGTTTCCATGAGCTGCAGATACAGTAAGGCTGGTTTAACCTGCATAAAATCTTGACCTCTCAGAATTGGTTTAATGTATTTTTCCCTCCCCTCCTTATAAAAGGGGCAGAAGAATACAAAATGTAATAAATCCTGATCAGAAAAGTGATCACATTTACAAGGAGCACTTTCATGAGGCTTACACCATTTTTCATATTCTCCTAGCAGAAAGTGAGCTTGGTTAAATCTGAATTTTGTGAGGACCCACCTATGAAAAGGTTTGTTTACTATCGTCAAATAAAGTTGAATGGATAACGAAGTAATCATCATGTAGTGGGCCCTTACAGTTGGTTTTGAAATTTCGCTAGCCTCTCTCTCTGCTTCCTTTTTCTCTATGAAATTTTTCTTCACCCAGTCGATGTCCTCTCTCATCAGGCTCTCGGGGTTTGTATATAGCTCTGGCCGGCCTAGGTATTCTGCTGTGAATTTAATATATTGTAACCAACCAATCTTAGCCACCTTTTGCCTCCCCATACAATCCCTGATAATCACATGATTTAGAATTAAAGCTGGATTAAGCCATGTCCTAATCCATGACAGTAGTGGGGCCAAAGACAATGAGTCTTCAATGTACCCTATCCCCAATTCCATGTGTACGGAAAAAGCTGGGGTGGATTTAGGAAGGCCCAGTATAGATCGCAAAAATAGGTTCTCTTCTCTTTGTATATAGGCCAGGTTTTTATATCCCCATATCGCTGCCCCATACCTCGCAATGGACAGAGTTTTAGCTCTGTAGATAGCCGGGGTCGCTAAGCCGGCGCTGCATAATGTGGCAGGCTCTTGTTAAGTGTTAAGGTGAGATCGAAAACACAGTGGGGCAGATTTACAAGGAACTGACGCATCTGCATAGATGCGTCAGTTTCCTTGCGGCACCTCCAAAATCCTTGTGCCGCCATGGATGCACTGTATTTACAATACAGTGCACCATGGCGCAAGGAGATGAGTCAAAAATTCTGACGCAACCGTTGGAGGAAAAGTGACACATTGTTGTAGTTTGCCACAAAAGTGACGCAACTCCAGCAATGTGCCAGAAAACATAGGTAGGTCCCATATAAAATGCCCTCCGTCAATCCTTACGCCTGGTCTGAGCAGGCATAGGGCTTTAGATGCAATGAAGGCGTAGAGTGATGCAGTGAAATCTTGTAAACTTCACTGCGCCAGTTCTAAGTGGCTTTTTGCATGAGAACGCCCACCCTGCATACATTATACTTGCCGCAGGTATAATGTGACGCAGGGCTTTACAACATGACGCATCTCCCTAGAAGCGTCACACTGTAAATGGACTGCTACTTTTACGCCACCACTGTGTCACAAAAGTGACACAACAGCAGCGCAAAAGTGACGCAAGGGGCTTGTAAATCTGCCCCCGATGTATCCATAGGAGCTGGAAGTAGGGGTGTGGAGGGCTGAGGCCGGCACCCCAAAATATCCATGCTGGAGTTTAGAAGGTTAATGTGCAATGAAGAAGCCTTTACACTTGTCCCATTTGTTATACATTCAAAGACAGAGATTAAATGTCAAGCTATGTCTTCTAACACATTATCTCTTGTTCTTTTACCATGGAGAGTTTGATTTCATTTTCTTTTCTTTCTCTGACTGTAAGATGAGAGGATTTTTTAAATTGAACTGTGTGAAAAACTTCCAATGGTGCAGAGGGAATGTGAAAGGAAAGGCTGTAGATTGCCAATTTTATTCTAACACAAAATACAGTTTCGATACCTGTAAATGAACTGTGAAAGTCTTTTAAAAAAAAGCCATTAGAAAGTACAAAAAAAACATTTGTACCTAATTTTAATAGGAGGAAAACAAATCAAGACACTTTTCTTGGTGATAAATATTTGCAGAAGCCTGAAACCCCAAATCCATGCATTAATGTTTGTGCACTGGATATTTTTATCTGTAAAACTGTGTGTGTTACAATGTAGTGACCATTTCAATGGTAAATGTGCTGTCTGTAAACAATATTGTTCCACCACCCCATGCTGTAGTAAAATATTTGCAACCATGTGCTCCAAAATGCACTAAGAACTACACTCTACATTCGTACCGCGCTCCTGTTGGAAGGGCGTGGCTCATTGTTACATTTGCTTTTTGTGCGAGGCTCAGATTTTTCCCAATCTCTATGACTACAGTGATGTAACATTGTTGGCAGTACCCCCACTCTGACAATTGTTCCAGCACCCCTGTATGTATTAATGTGACACCCCCAGCCACAAGGAAAAAGGAGGCAAACAGACATTTCCCCTTCAGTGGGGTCACTAGAAGTGGATTTTAGAGGGAACACACGTTGAGACACAGATACAACTGGTGGGTCCATCTACATATTAAACATTACATATATCTATAAATAATGACCAGTGCTTAATTTGTAAACAAATAAGTGTCAGGCCCTTGTCAGGAGACCATTTGGGCTTCACCGCCCATTGCTGCTGTCAGCACCGCCAATGATACTAACAACACAACTACTAATCATCACACTGATACAAGTGTGACTATTCTGACTATTTCTGGCCCCCAAAGCTATAAGAATGGCCTGTGTGGTTGGTGATAGTCATTTTTATTATATATTAAATTAATAATCAGCTATTGTTGTGTTTGTCTCTAGTCTAAGCTAGATAACCATTGCCACCATGTGGCAGCCTGTCATAAGTACAAATATTGCCAATTAAGTTCTGGTGCCGAGTACCAGAAACCACCATCTCAAATTAAGCACTGGTAGTAACTCAGACAGATTATTATTATTATAGAGGATTTGTAGAGCGCATAGCTGCCCTAAGGCTTCCCAGCGCTGTGATTAGTGACTGATCATATACCGGTAACTTAGAGATGTTGCTTGAATAGCCAGGTTTTGATTTGTTTTCGGAATTGCAGTTCATTATCTATTTTCCTGCATTCTGCTGGAATGGCATTCCAGAGTTTTGGGCCCAAATGTGAGAATGCCCTTCCACCCCATCTTTTTCTTTTAGCCTTTGTTTGTGTTAGGTTATTAGCTGTACTAGATCTCTGTAGTACACTTTTTATATGAGGATAGCAACACCACCCCCTACTTGTCCAATCCTATCTAACCTGTGCATCTCGTACTCTGGGGGAAGAGCCATAACTATGTCCGGCGAGGAATCTTCCTTGAGCCAGCTTTCTGTTATAAATATGGCATCTAGTTTTGTCTCCTCTAATAAAATTCGGATTTCTGTAGAGTGTTTAGGCAATGATCTGCTATTTATCAGTCCTAAATTCCAAGCAGGCGAATTATTGGGTATATCTGGTGTTGATTTCCTTAAAGTACTAGGAGTTGTTTTCTCATTGAGTGTGGGGAATCCACATTTCTTTAGTATGCCTGTCCTGTTAGCTGATTCTTTGATCATATTACAGTTTCTTCTCCTTTTGTTGTTGTAGTTGTGTAACTCCTCACTGGTGTATTTGATCAGGAGGATTTGTACAGGGGTCTTGGCCCCTGGTCCCATCTGGGCACGGATGGACAAAGACGGGCTTGCCTTTGGCGCGGCGTGCCAGTGGCGTGTCCACTGCGCGGGTCCACTGCATGTCTGGCTAAGCATCGGGCTAAATAGGCTCTCCCTGGAAGTAGCAACATCTAGAGCGCAGCCCCACCACTTCAAAGATGGCGTCTCTACTCTCTCCGATCACAGAGTATCCCTGCACTCCCTCCGCTCAAACAGGACTTCCAGCGTGAGGAACTGGCACCAAGGTGCAACAACATAGTTCCTATAATCGATGTGTTAGAATTAGCATGATGTATCTAAACCTATTAGTATATGCACATACACATTAGTATAATTACATCTGTCACGTTATAGAACCTTAGCCTGCACTGGCTTTTGCATTTTACGTTTTGTTGTCCCTACCGACGCCATTTTGTGGCCTCGCTCGGAGTCCTGTCTTAACAGCCCCCGTTCACTTTAACATATTCAGAAAGCATTCTCCTGAGAAATACGCCAACTGTTGCAGAATTGCTGTTTCAGCTCGTTAGGCCCGTCAAGGTTGTAGGTAGCAGAGGAGGGCCTGATAAGCACATTCCGGGAGGGGTGAAGGGGCAGGCTGTTCAGAAGCAGGCAGAAGGGAGTCACCCGGCCGACCTTGCTAATCTAGGATGAGCTAAACCAAGAGTGCTTTGTTTGCCATATATGGTCTTTCCTTTATGCACCAGACTGTACCAGCTTGTATTTTTCCATTTTGGGCAATGATTCTGCAAATGCAACTGTATATACATGATGTTCTGATAATGTGCCAGCAGTCTTCTTGGCGGACCTCGTGGGGTTAGGTCGCAAGGAGCTCCTCTGGCAGAGTTTGTCTTTTTCTAATAAATGCTTGGACCTTCTACACTGCCAACCGACTGATTATTGGTAATGCAAATGGGATTGGTTGTGATGATAACTGTAAGTGGGAGGTGGTGAATAATTTTCAGTACTTCAGTTGGCGACTCCGCCGGGACTCAGCGTTGGGGTCGTCTCTCTGTATCTCAGAGAGGGACATTAAAAAGGGGTACTCTCGATCGGGGGGGGGGGGATTGCAGAATAAACCAACGAGAAATTGGGGTTTTGCTTTGCCCCTCCGGTGGAGAGGATCTCAGCTGCTAGTGACCTCACGCCGGAGTCCTTCGGGTGCGACCCGAGAACCAGCCACGTTGGCCTTATTGAGAGTTGGCAGTGGAGAACGTGCAATCAGACCTGCGTGCACCAGGTGAGTGTTTTGTCCTGTCTTGTGTTTGATTCTGGACTTGGTACTTGGCATTTTTGTGACTTGTAGTCACGGAGATACTCTGAAAAGGGGGTCTGATGGGGCAATATTGAGATTGCACGTGTAGATGCCCTTGGTTTGGCTGTTGCGAAAAACTGGAGATAGTGATTACACGCCTTTCTTGTGGGAGACTGCGGTTTGCACTTGGGCCGGATTGTCCTCGGGAACGCCGACAGTTGAGATTGGGTAGCGCTCGGATAAATCTGGAGCAGCGCTTGCAAAAGCGGGCTTAGCCAGCATTGTCCGGGAGGTGAACCATGAATACTGCCGGATGGCCTGTAGGTTGGTCTGTGGTTTAGAAACCTGTGTAAACTATCTCCAGGCAGTCTAAGGACAAGACTGTTATTGAACATTGATTTTGTGGTTTTCTGAATATTGCATCAAAGAGTTCTCCACGGGCAGGAGTCGACGGGCTCCGCCCTTTCTGGTTGCAGGATATTGGTACACCATTTGTCTCTCGTTTGTGTACAACACGTTTTGTTTTATGTATGTTGGAATATGTACGTTGAATGAATGAAAACATGGCCATGTGTTTGATGAAATTGTGTTGAATACAATCTGGTTCAATTTTCCTGAATAATAACATTTGATTCCTTTCCAGCTGACTTAGTATAGAAAAGGACAATGCCGTGTCTCAGCAAACTGTGCTTTGGCTGTTTCCGCCCAGAGAGCATGAGGTGGGACGAAAGCCAACCTTCTCCTCCGGAAGGTACACCCAGCCACGATATGTATTGCAAGCATGGTATTGGTCCCCTTCTCTTTAATTCCTTGTGGCATAAGTACACCAAGGATAATATAGAATTACAGTGGCCAAAGACTGGATATTTTGATGAGAAAAAGATTCAGTATTTACAAGAACGTCTTTTCGTCAAGTGCAGCCGACAGGCTATGTTCGACACTCTGAATAAATGGCAGAAAGAAGCAAAAAGGAGACGTATTAGATCAGAATAATTACTTAAGGTTCAGCAAGGGCAAACTATTACGCAGAAAGCTATTGCACATGACAAGAGTAAAACAGAAAAGAACATGGAGATAGAAGATAGACGATTTAGGTTGCAAGTCGACAAAAGCTATGTAACAAGAAATGAAGCTGAGGACGAGATTGAGGATCTACTAGATCAAAGACCTCCCCCGCCATATGCCCCGCAACGCATATACCCTGCGGTCCCCGTCCAGGCAGCCGCTGTACCACCGGCATCAGCACCCGTGGATCAGAGTTCCACCACCCCTAACCGTGACACGAACATCCCGTTTCCCTCACCTGGAGGCATGGCTACTCTTATCCCTGATTCTAAATCGACCTATCCATTCCCCCGAGTACAACTGAGCGTACCGAGTCCCATTGGGGTCTCTCAATCAGCCAGCACCACGCCGGTGCGGCAGATCAGACTCCGAAAGGGGCATTAGGGGGGTTGGAAGGTAAACGGTTATTTACCAGGTCATCCGTGGCCTATGGAGAGAAGGAAGCGTTAGCTGATCAAGCTGTCCAATGGATCAGGAATAACGCATATACACTAGAAGACATATGGAGCACTGTGAAAGATTTGGAGCCCGTAATGCAACAACACGTGGTGTTTCAAATGTCGAATTCCCTCATTTGGGCTTGGTAGGTCAGCTTTAGCAATGGGAGCGCTCCTCAAATATTGTATGAGATTGGACCTATAGGTTTAATTTGAGTCCGCAGGAAGTGTATAAAAACGTAGTCACTATGGTCCAGTATAGGGGAAGATTATTTTTGAAATGTCCCCAATGGACTTCGGAACACCCCTTGACTCAGTGGACCTCGCAGCACCCCATGCGAGAGGTCCATCCCATTTATCATCCTGAGGTTCCCGAACTGCGCGATGATAATCAGGTCATTACTCGCCAACGAGTAGACGCCAGGTTTCAGGAGCAATGGGTGTACACTCCATGGAAAAGGAGTGAGGTCCTTTCATTGAAATCCCAACTGCCCGACCCTCGCAAGAACCCCACAGCCTATT
The DNA here is from genome assembly GCF_964263255.1 of Lissotriton vulgaris. Taxonomy (NCBI): domain Eukaryota; kingdom Metazoa; phylum Chordata; class Amphibia; order Caudata; family Salamandridae; genus Lissotriton; species Lissotriton vulgaris. The sequence continues at coordinate 100,152,899 of NC_141689.1, read as the reverse complement.
ACAAAGAACTGACCGAGGCTGCCGCCTCGGCTGTTATGACATTAGCAGATGTGGAGCTGTTCTTTGGTTTACTTGTGCCTGTGGATATATGGCGACAGGTGCACAACTCTGACCACGCCGAATTAGGGGGCTCGTGGGATGAGCTACGAGTATGGGACAGGGACCGCAAACCAGGAGACAAACCTAGGGTTGAAATAACATCCTTACCCGCGAGAATTATCACCTTTATGCACACTCTGATACCTCCAAGAAAAGTCGATTGGGACAAATTGACTGCTTGCAAGCAAAAGAAGGACGAAAGTGTGTCCGATTTTTTTACGAGGTTTGAAGGAGTTTTTATCGATTTTAGCAGACAAGATCTAGCGACAGAGGGTGGAATTAGGCTGTTTGTGAATAGATTTGTTACGAACTTGGCCCCGGAAGTTTCAGCACGTCTACAAGCAGCGGAAAGTACCTGGACTACCTCTACCCCTTCTGTAATTTTGAGCATGGCCCAGTACTACGAGCATAGAGAGAATGAATGTAAAGAGAAAGTGGAGAAGAAGGCCAAAGATTTGAAAACACGAGTGCTATTACAGCAGGTCGTGCGGGGACAAGGAGGCGAAAGAGGAACTCGGGGACCCGTGTCCCGAGGGGCGGGTGTGGGCCGAGGTGCGGGCGGGGCTCCGACTGTGGGTTTGAACCAGTGTTCCTATTGTAAAGAGGAGGGACATTGGAAAGCACAGTGTCCACTGTTACTTGCTCAGAACGGAGCAGTCCAAGGGCGAGGACGTGGACGGGGAGGCCCTGACGGGAACGATATGCGCAGAGAAGAGGGATCAGGCAAGTCTGAGCGTAATCACTTCGATAAAGGTCAAAACAGGCAGTACTATCAGAACGATTATGAATATGAGGATCAGGATTCGTATGCACAAGCATAGGACAGCTAGGGACAGAGTAGGGGCCAAGTGTCGATCCCGGTCAATCAAAAGGGACCCTATGTAAAAGGGGAGGTGTTGGGGACTTCTGAAAATGTCCTAATTGACACGGGGGCAATGAATAGTTCCGTTGCTCGATCGTTGGTTCCAGGGGCGACTCTGTCTGGGCAAAATAACATTTCAGTGGGATTCTCGGGAGTCCCAGTGGTCAGTCCCATTTCCAAACCTCTTCCCTTCTCGATTGGCCCTGCCACTGTCGACACTCCACTTTTGCTTACCTCAAATTGTGGAGAAAATTTGTTGGGTTTGGATATGTTGAAAAAGCTAAACGCGACAATACATTGTTCTGCTGATGGGGTATATTTGACGATCAGACCTTGTACTGAATACCTGAAACAATGCTTTGCTAAAAATGAGCCCCTGCCCCCGGAGTTCGATGGCATCCCAGCCACACTTTGGGCAACAGGGGATGCTGATGTTGGTAAGTTAGACATTCCCCCGGTTCACATCACGCTGAAACAAGGGGCAAAACTGCCACGCATTCCGCAGTACAAGATTGCACCAGCAGGTGAGCGGGCGTTGCTATCCATAATTCAGGATTTGATCGATAAGGGAGTGGTAGAAGAAACAGCCGCAAATGTGTGCAATAGCCCCATTCTTCCGATTTTGAAAAGGAATTCTGATTCTAGCATACCAGGACAAGATGCTGCTTACCGTTTTGTGATTGACCTTAGAGCTGTCAATAAGATTGTGGTGCCGCAGTATCCTGTGGTGACTGACATTACCACCATCCTTACGATGATTCCACCAACAGCACAATATTTTTCGGTCATTGATCTGAAGAATGCCTTCTTCAGTATTCCCATTCATCCCGATAGCAGGCAGATTTTTGGATTCTCGTTATCTGGCCGCAGCTTCCGCTTCTGCCGCGCACCACAAGGCTATACTGAAAGCCCGAGTATATACAGCCAGGCCCTCAAAGCTTTGCTGGATGACTTGGACTTGCCACAGGGTAACGTCCTACTACAATACGTGGATGATCTCCTGATCGCTTCGGATACGGAAGAAGGTTGCAAGGATGCGACCGTTAGATTGTTACATCATTTGGCTGCGAAGGGAAATAAGGTCTCCCTGTCGAAATTCCAATACTGTCGACAGGAGATGACCTACCTCGGTCATCTACTATCGAAGGAGGGTAGACGACTAACACCTGAACGTATTACTACCATTGCTACAATGTCTGTCCCTTGCACGCAACGCGAAGTTCGCGCTTTTCTTGGCATAACCTCTTACTGTCGCCAATGGATACCTAATTTTTCCCTTCTTGCTAAACCTCTGTTGCATCTGACTACTAAGGACGTGCATGAACCCCTTCCCTGGACGGATGAATGTCAGCACTCTTTTGAATCTTTAAAAACTGCTCTTTGTTCCGCCCCTGTCTTGGGCACTCCTGACTACCGTAAACCTTTTTGTACTATACGTGCATGAGGTCGATGGTTGCTCACTGTCAGTGTTAACGCAGGACTTTGGTGGTAAGCAAAGACCTTGCGCCTATTTGTCAGCTACATTGTATAATGTTGCAAGAGCACTTCCAAACTGTCTGAGGGCCACAGCAGCTGTTGCGGTGGCCATCCGGCAGTCAGAAGGACTCGTTTTAAATTCCAACCTAACAGTGATGGTACCGCACGCTGTGGATATGTTGCTAAACAAAATAAAAACACAGCATCTCACAAGCGCACGCCTTACTGGATACGAGTTAACACTATTCGCACCACATATCACGATCACCCGGTGTGCAACATTGAATCCGGCCACCTTGTTGCCACTCCCTACGGGTGAACATAATGATGACATACATGATTGTATTTTTCGCACCGAAGAAGAAACTAAAGGCAGGATTGATTTAACCGACACCCCCCTAGCTGAACCCCAGGGGGAATTGTATGTAGATTGGTCCTGTTTCAAATTGGCAGATGGAACAACAACAGCTGCATATGCAATTACGACTCTGAAGACAGTAGTCGAAACATTCCGAGTTCCGCATCGTTCAGCCCAAGCAGCTGAACTCTTGGCTCTCCTGCGAGCCTGCAAATTGAGCGAGGGAATTGAGGTCAACATTTACACTGACAGCCAATACGCCTTTGGCGTGGCCCATAGCTTTGGGCGGCTGTGGAGGGAGCGGGGTTTTCTTACTTCCCATGGTCAAAAGATACAGAATGGTCCCTTGGTGCTACGATTGTTGGATGCCCTCACCTTGCCTAAGAAAGTAGCCATCATTAAATGCAGTGCGCACAAAGCAATAGTAGATGAGGTGGGGGAAGGGAATGCCTTTGCGGATCAGGTGGCCAAGCAGACAGCACAGTCCCTAATGTCAAAAATGTTTGTGAATACTTCTGTTAGGTGGGTGGAGGACTCTGAGTTGTTCGATAACACCATGGAAAGTGTGAGGGTGTTACAGCAGGAAGCTACACCCGCTGAATTGGAGAAATGGGAAAAGGAGGTAGGAAGATTGGATGAGAATAATTGCTGGGTCGATCTGACAGAGAAACAAAGATGGTTATTGCCCAACGCGCTAGTGCAGGCCGTTGTGACTAAGGTGCAAGGTCCTGCACACATAGGAGCAAAAGGTATCTGTGGGCTTTTGGACCCAGTTTGGAACAACCCCAACATTCAAAGGACGGCTGCCCGGTTGGTCCAATACTGTATGGTGTGTCTGCGACACAATCCGGGGAAGGGAGAGAATGTCTTGAGTGGTAATTTTGCACCCCCGACACTGCCTTTCGAGGTACTTCAGATGGATTATATTCATATGGAGCGTGTTAACAATTTGAAGTACGTTCTAGTGGTTGTCTGTGCCTTTAGCAAATGGGTTGAGGCCTACCCCACCAAAGAAAACACGGCACTGGTCACAGCTAAAGCCCTCCTCAAAGAATTCCTGCCCTCCTTTGGTTTGCCCCGCTTGATCTGGTCAGATAACGGGGGACACTTCCATGGGGCCCTGGTTAAGCACATCTGTGAAGGCCTACAGGTTAAACAGAAATTCCACGCTGCCCGGCACCCTCAATCAGCTGGACTCGTGGAAAAATACAATGGCACGCTCAAACTGAAAATGGCCAAAATACAGGAAAGTACAGGATTGAAATGGCCTGACGCCTTGCCTTTAGCACTCATGTCCTTGCGGGTTACCCCTCATTCCCGATCTGGTCTATCACCTTATGAAATAGTTTTTGGGAGGCCGGCGAACGTGTGGGGGGTGCCCAGGCCACGGTCTTTTTCTGATATTGACTATCCTATGTTGATTACCTTTACGCTTTAACTAAAGACCTTCGTTCTGTTCATCAGCAGGTAGCCTCCATACTGCAGCCGCTGCCAGAGGGCCCCGGACATCGACTACAACCCGGCCAGTGGGTACTGGTGAAGAAATTTAAGAGAGACTCCAGCCTGGCTCCAAGGTGGTCCGAGCCCCGTCAGATTCTTCTGGCTACCCGGACGGCGGTTAAAGTGGACGGGAAGAAGCATTGGCTTCATGTTTCACATCTAAAGAGGCTGCCAATTCCACTTCCTTATGATCAGCAACGTGCAGGGGGTATTCTGACGCAGGAGAGTGAGAAAGCTGCTGCATTTGTGCCCTTTTCCGACGCCTGTGAGATCGAGACAAGGCTAGAGGAGAGGGTGGCGAGGCCAGACAACTTGGTCTCTACTGAATCTGTTGGAGCTTTGAATCCTGCTCCCCGTGCCCCTGCACATGAAAATTCTCAGAAAGTATCTGATGTGCTGTTTTCTGATCAGGAAGTGCCGGGTAGCGTGCGATACAACCTGCGGCTGAGAAAGCAGAAAACCGGCATCTCAGACCCCAGCGTCAGGAGATAAGGAAAGACTTGATTGCTTAGACAGGGCTTGTTAGCTTGATGGTCTGAGGTGCTGAGCGAGACACTGGACTGAACGCGCTGAGAGCTGGAACTTTGATCACTGTGCTCTGTTCAGAAAGAAAGACTGACGTCAACGAAAAGGCCAGGTTGTCGCACAAAATAAATTCAGACCACCTTCTTTTGGTTCTTCTGGGAAATGATGAGAGCCTGCCTGTAAGGCTCTAACGGACACAGGGAGAAGAACTCTCTTGCAGGACGGACTGCTAGGCCCGGACTTATCTTTAGGATTCTTTTAGCTAGGAATGTACCCTTTTGTCCGACCTGTATTAGAAGAAGAGATTCCAATTGCCCCACGTTATATACCTTTTTAACCAATGTTTTCGACATGGACCACAAAGGTCAAGGTAGCATTTGTAGTAGTAATTGCTGTCATAATAGCTGTGTTCATGGGATTATTTGTCTATCTGGAACATGAGTACCCTTTGCAGATATTTCTACCAACTACTGTTGCCCCCTCTGAGCATCTCCTATCCACTTTAGCACCCCACAAAGAGCGCCATCGCCAGACTTATGCCAAGAATGTTTTTGTTGAGCTGCCTAATCAAACTCACAGTGTTGCTAACACTACTGATTGCTGGGTGTGTGGGCTCTTGCCCTCGGTGGTCCATACTCATGATTTATTCCTCTCCTTACCCATGACCTATTTAGGAAGCTGTGAAGCATGGTTTAGGCTGTTTTCGGCTATATACTGCCATTGGGGTGAGCAGCGAAAAACTTTGGATTACAATGAGCATAACTTGGTGTTGGAGTACATTGATGCACATTATGGCTTTAATAAAAGTGGTCATGGGGGGCGGGGATATATAGACCCACAGGCTTGTATGCAGAAATATCTAGCAGTTAGAGATGAGGTTTGGATGGAGGAAGAACTTTATGACTTTAGAAATTTCAATGCATCCCAGTACTTCCAGTTGTTTCTTGAGCAAAATGTTACTAGAGATCGTGCTGTACCTATTCCTATCCTGAATGTTTCCTCAGTATTCTGTGTACAAGGGATAGGCCGAGTACAGGTTGGGGAGAGCATTTGCAACTACACCTATCGTTTACGAAAGCACATTTGCCCTCCGTTGGTCACCCCGCCCAATGTTTATTTTGTCTGTGGTGAAAATGCATACACTTGGTTACCTCGAAATTGGGCAGGACGATGTTACATGTTCTTCCTCTATCTGCCTGTGTATATAGCACCTTCAGATTACCATCGTACACACCGATTGCGCTCTATGACCCCAACGCCCTCATTGGTGCCCCAAAGGCAGCGCAGGCAGCTTATTAAGACTGAGGTCGACCAAACTGACACCTCTTTGCAGCAATTCACCGATTTTAGCAAAGGGTTAGTGCCATTCTGGGGCCCAATTTTTAATAGCAGAGAAATTCGAAGACTGTCCAGGATAGTGGAAAATGTTGTTAATATAACTACTGACATCATGACCAACCTTACGGCTGAGCTTCAGGCGACGAGGCTCGTTGCGCTCCAAAACGGTATGGTTTTAGACGTCATCTTAGCAGACCGCGGTGGAGCATGCCGCGTGATTGGCAGCTCTTGCTGCGTGTATATTCCTGACTCCGCCCCCTCTGTTCATTTGGCCATTCAGAAATTGCATCGCATTGCCTCTGACATGCATGTCGATTCCTGGTCACTGTCTGGGTGGTTCTGGGGACTTCTGACAACATGGGGATGGAAGATTTTGTTAATTCTGTGCGGAGCAGCCGGTATCGTTTTTACCTGCTGCGTCCTGTTGCAGTGCGGCCCGGCATGTTGTTCCTGCTGTGCTTCCAGGATCGCTACCATGTGTATACCAACCAAAGTCCCTTCTAAAGCCCAGATGTTGCAACAGGAGATAAATGAGCTGATGACAATCAATGAAGATATTTTTGAAGATTAGATTTTCTGTCCTATCTATTTAGCTACAGCACGCTAAAAGGAGGATTTGAGGAACTGGCATCAAGGTGCAACAACATAGTTCCTATAATCGATGTGTTAGAATTAGCATGATGTATCTAAACCTATTAGTATATGCACATACACATTAGCATAATTACATCTGTCACGTTATAGAACCATAGCCTACACTGGCCTTTGCATTTTACGTTTTGTTGTCCCTACCGACGCCATTTTGTGGCCTCGCTCGGAGTCCTGTATTAACAGCCCCAGTTCACTTTAACATATTCAGAAAGCATTCTCCTGAGAAATACGCCAACTGTTGCAGAATTGCTGTTTCAGCTCGTTAGGCCCGTCAAGGTTGTAGGTAGCAGAGGAGGGCCTGATAAGCAAATTCCGGGAGGGGTGCCGGGCAGGCTGTTCAGAAGCTGGCAGAAGGGAGTCACCTGGCCGCCCTTGCTAATCTAGGATGAGCTAAACCAAGAGTGCTTTGTTTGCCATATATGGTCTTTCCTTTATGCACCAGACAGTACCAGCTTGTATTTTTCCATTTTGGGCAATGATTCTGCAAATGCAACTGTATATACATGATGTTCTGATAATGTGCCAGCAGGCTTCTTGGCGGACCTCGTGGGGTTAGGTCGCAAGGAGCTCCTCTGGCAGAGTTTGTCTTTGTCTAATAAATGCTTGGACCTTCTACACTGCCAACCGACTGATTATTGGTAATGCAAATGGGATTGGTTGTGATGATAACTGTAAGTGGGAGGTGGTGAATAATTGTCAGTACTTCAAGCGGCAGACCAAAGAGTCGGACTCACCAAAGAACAGATTAATTTCCACTCCAAAGTTTCAACTTCAGCCTTCCAATCTTTTGGAATCTGATATTTTGCCATGTCTGGATGTTGTTTTCTTGTGATTCTTCATCTTCTAGAATATATATATGTATATATATATATTGTATTGTATGTATATTATATAGTGGCTTGTAAATGACCGTCCTGATAACAAAACGGATTCAGTCAGGTAAAGATAATCTCTGAGACTGAATGCGTGCACACTCCTCACTGCGTTTTCTTAAGCCACTGTACCTTAACCCGGTATATATATATATATATATATATATATATATATATATATATATATATATATATATATATATATATATATATATACATATATATATATATATATATATATATATATACATACATACATATATATATATATATATATATATATATATATATATATGTATATATATATATATATATATATGTATATATATATATATATATATATATATATATATATATATATATATATATATATATATATATATACCGGGTTAAGGTACAGTGGCTTAAGAAAACGCAGTGAGGAGTGTGCACGCATTCAGTCTCAGAGATTATCTTTACCTGACTGAATCCGTTTTGTTATCAGGACGGTCATTTACAAGCCGTATTCACCATGTCGGCCGCCGTGTTAAGTAGTAGGGAGCAGGCTGCCGAACTTGTATTTGTCACCCCGGCTGGGGGGGCAACAGCATCAACATCAGTGGGAAATGTTGCAAGCGCTATGAATCCAACGGCGCGCGATTTGTATCGCAAACTGGAAAAGCTAATGAAAAAAGAGACTTCCAAATGGTGGGAGAACAAGTCCCTGTCAATGTATTTGGAAGTTGGTCGCGTACCACGTGGCCTCCGAATTACCTTGGCCCCCAGCTACGAAACTCCAGATCCCCGCATGCTCGAGGAATGGGCAGCGACGAACTTAGAGTCTTCGGCTAAACTCATGAAGATTCTAATAAAATATGCTGAGAGTGACCGTATGAAAATCCAAAATGAAATCGAGTCCGTGGAAGCGGAATTGGAAAAACTGGGGGAAGATGAGGCCAATCTGAAAAAGATGAGGGAGGAAATGGAATTTCGGCTCCAAAAGGAGGAGGAAATAATCAAAAAGCGCAAGGCGTTTAAGTTTGAAAGGGACAGGTTGGACTACTTAAATGGGCACATATTCACCTCCGCACGAAGATTTGAGAAAGAAAAAAATAAGAGCCAGCTGGGAGGTAATAGTCGTGCAAACGCTACAAAGGGAAACACAAGCTCTGCCTCATCGATCAGCTTGAGCTCTACAGAAGGAAGTGAAATGGAAGATGAAATGCACAATGCGTCATTGGGGTTTACCGCACTTACACCTGCGCAGGAGGTGAGCCGCCTATGCGAGGCCAGACGCGAAACCTTAAGGCCAAGAGTGAACTTTGCCCAAACAGAAAAAGTGCAAACCGCAAACGGTCAGAGCAACGCAAACGCCACAAAGAAAAGTTGAACAACCAAAAAGAGAAACCAACGGAAATGGTCGAACAAGAAATGGGGTAATCAACAGGAAGCCCCTCAATAATTAACCTGACCAATATAACTTTAAGTCCTAAGGAAACGAGAATTCTTGGCTTAGGACTTTCCTATTGTCCACCACAAACCTTTGATTACGCTGGTACGCGCATGGACGCATATAGGTTTGTAAGAAAACTCAAACTTACTAAATTCCATCGTCTTCGACCCAAAAACGATTGTTGGACACTGAGAAAATACCTTTGAGCCCTAATCTGTTAACAGTTGAAGATGCCCCCTCCTTTGAAGAAATTTGGGAATTACAAACTGAACAAAACACAGCGAACTCTGATACATTGCCTGTTGCTACTCATGCCAGCACTGGTAAAGACAAGGCAATTACACCTTTCAGGCCGAAGTCCACTTTCAACCCCATTTCGGCCCATGACAATCTGGATATTTACCAGGATTTGATGGTAGAGGATCTTAAAAAACTGTATACTAATACCAACAAAAAGAGCCAAGCCATTGCACGACAAAATCAAAGTTACAATCTCCTGATTAAGAAATTGAAATCAGATGACAACTTAGTTGTGAAGCAAGCAGATAAGGGGGGCAATATTGTCCTATGGGCACGTGATAAATATATAGCTGAAGCCGAAAAACAACTCAGTGACACTGCCTGTTATCGCAAAACAAATATCACGACTATCAAAATGGCTTGGAATGACCTCAATGCCAAACTCATGGGATGGCGTAGCTGTGGATTGATCTCTTTGGATGAATTTAAATTCCTCAAAAAAGAATTCCCTGTGATCCCCACATTTTATCTTTTGCCGAAGATTCACAAGGATCCACTAGTTCCACCGGGGAGACCGATAATATCGGCAATTGACAGCGCAACAGAAAACTTGTCCAGGTACATTGACTTCTTTTTACAAGAATGGGTTAAAGGATTGAACTCTTACATAAGAGATACAACTGACTTCTTGTGTAAGTTATCTCAGCAGAGTTGGAATGAAGACTACTTACTTATGACATTGGACATTTGTTCTCTGTACACATCTATCAGGCATGTAGATGGCTTGAAGGCAACACAATTCTTTCTGGATAAACGCCCCATATACAACACACAGCACAACAAAATGCTTATGGGGATGCTAAATATATGCCTACAACAGAACTTTTTTACGTTTGGGGGCCAGGCCTATCAACAACTAAGAGGGGTGGCCATGGGGTCTTGCTTCTCCCCCAGCTTTGCGTGTTTACACATGGGGCTGTGGGAGGAGCAGACCTTGATGGGACAGCACAGAACAACAATGGAACACCATGCAACATTGTACCTCAGGTATATTGATGATTTGCTTTTTATCTGGAGGGGTTCTATGAAAAGTGCTGCTGATTTCGTTGATAGGTTAAATGTAAACAATTTAAACCTTCAATTCACTTCAACGATTAGCAATGTCTCAGTTAATTTTCTGGATGTAGAAATATATGTTAAGAACAGCAAAATAGAAACCAAACTACACAGAAAGGTTACCGCTGGTAACACAGTGTTACATGCCTCTAGTAGCCACCCTCGCCATCTTATTCATAGCATCCCCTACGGGGAGATGTTACGGATAAAAAGTATTTGTAGTACTGAGGAAGAATGTAAAAAAGCTCAACTTCAGTGTAAAATGCGGTTTTTGGAAAGAGGTTACAGCCAGAAAATGATAGATGAGGCTATTAAGAAAACAATGAAACTAAGAAGGGAACAGTTACTAGGAGTTTGTCCTGTCCCTACTACTACAACTGAAATCACGACTCCACCAATAGAGAAAATGCAGTGTAGGGCCATTGTCACATATAGTCAACAACATGCTGAGATTCGCAGGATTTTTAAAAAAAACTGGAATCTTGTACAAGGAGATCCGGTTATAGGTGATCTAGTGAAAAGCAGACCAGAGATCACATTTAGGAAATCCTCCTCGTTCGGCAGTGCTATTGTGAGTAATACCTTAGACGTTCCTAAGAAGTGGTGGGAACGTATTACAGGTTTCAAAAAATGTCAAGCCTGTAAAGCCTGTAAACAAGCCATCAACAAAACCCATTACACAAGTCCTTTCCATGATAAACCTATTGCCATCAGACAGAAGCTGGGGTGTAAGACGGAATGTGTGGTATATATATTAGTATGCCCATGTGGCCTACAATATGTAGGAAGTACACGCCTTCCAGCCCACAAGCGCATCCTACAGCACCTAAGAGCTATCTCTGGGAAGGACCAAGCCTATCCAGTAGCGAGGCATTTCGAGAAATGTCATCAAAGCAACCCAGAATTGCTACAATATTATCTGGTAGACTCCGTTCTACCTTTGAGGAGGGGGGGAGACAGAGACAGCAAACTGCGTCTACTGGAAACCCGGTACATCCTCGAATTAAACAGCAAACAACCTGGGGGGCTCAACAGCACGGAGGATCTTTATACATGTTTATGATCTTGTGATAGGATCCATGATGTCTCTTACTGTCACTCACATAGTTGATGAAATATTGTAAGATCTATATGTTTTGTTCGGCAGCCTGCATTTCAAACAAGAAACTTATAATATCAGTTTTAATTTTAGTTGCACAGTCACTTTAATTTCAGTTTATACTAATGACCCTCAAGGAAGTAACTAGCAAGATATACATACATTATGTATTTCGGGTAGTCAACACTAGGTATCATCTTCACCCACTTGGGTACTATTCAAATTAAACACTGTCATTAGTCACTAATTCCCCGAAATATCACACCACATATGATGAAACATTGGGAGTCCTATCGGAAACAAACAGCACAAACAAAATAATATGTTTTGTTTAGGACCCATGAGGCTTGAATAATGGATTTTTTACCATGATAATCATTGTAAATAATTATATATTTATTGTACATTATGTAAATATATGAATTCAGAAACTATATATTTTTCTAAAAAAACGAATGGTTTTAGAATTTTTCTAAAAATTGAAATTTATGAATTTTTGCCTCTTTTTGTACATCAACTTTACAATTATGATATTGATTGTTTATACATAATGTGAATGAACAATGATTTCATTGATTACTTTTGGGGATGTGACTGTGGTGTTAATAGGGCACTGCGCCCGTTATGAGGATTTGATGTATACCCCTTTAATTTAAACAGGATTTACTACCGATCATGTGATCAACTATGCTATTTAAAGTTACTTCCTTCCTTCTTTTCATGACATGTGATAAAGCCTCGGCTGAGGTGAAACGCGTCATGGCGACTGGTGGGCTGTTATTCATCACGAATAAAAGGCACTGATAACGAGAGCACGGATTCTGTGGCTTTACTCGAATTTCCGTTTTGCTGCGTGGCGTGGCGTGGCTGCGCTGTGCTGTGCTGCTTCGGACCAAACGTAATATATATATATATATATATATACATATATATATATATATATATATATATGTATATATATATATATATATATATTCACTGAAAAAACCATAGGTTATAGACCATATATAGTTAGGAATTCGCATTTACAAAACCTTATTTTACTCACACAAAACCATTGAAATTCCATACATAGTTAGTTGCACTAACTATATATCGCGCACCCGCAATCCACTGCTGATGATGTCACATATTACATCATTCATGACATGGTCAGTGACATCACTGATGACATCACTGATGACATCTCAAATGACATCACTGATGACATCTCAAATGACATCACTGATGACATCACTGATGACATCTCATTTGACATTACTGATCACATCACTGATGATATAATTCATGTGATAATACGATGAACCTCTTCAGACTCTAATATAACCTTAGATACAATCAGTGTAAACAGACACTCACAGACTGTCACTCATCCATGGAGTTACTCACACACCTAGTCTGTCATGCAAAGAATCAATCACACCTCCATTTCCTCAACTATACAGTTATACAAACTTTACTTATTCAAACATATACTAACACATATTTACTCTCTTATACAATCCCTGATACAAGTTCACAATGATCCATACAGCCACTCACACATTCACTGGCTCTTATGCACAGTTATTTATATATGTCAACTCTCACATGTACTGTGTTTTACATATGTACTTACTTTGACATGTAGCACTGAGATATCCATTCACTCACCAATACACTCATGCACACAGTCAACCGCCCATACAGCTGTTTCCACATGCACTTTTGAAACCATACATCTAGTGAATCAACTGCTCACACATCTATGCACAGAGTCATACACCTCCCAGCCACCCACACACACACTCAGTCTCCCATACAAATACTTGGGCAACCAATCAATAACCCATATAGTTACTCATATAGCTACTTATCAACACATGCAAGTTTACAGAACAACAGACATAACGATGCACAAATTAAGACAGTTTAGTCACTAACCCATGCAATCAGTGAGACACATTTAATCACTCACTCATACAGTCAGTCATGCACCTACTAAATCCTTCATCCAGACACTTATACATCCACTCATTCTTCAATATGTAAGACATATTTTAACTTTACAGAAACATACAGTCACTGGATGTTGTCATCAGTGATGTCATCAGTGATGTCATTTGAGATGTCATCAGTGATGTCATCAGTGATGTCACTGACCATGTCATGAATGATGTAATATGTGACATCATCAGCAGTGGATTGCGGGTGCGCGATATATAGTTAGTGCAACTAACTATATATGGAATTTCAATGGTTTTGTGTGAGTAAAATAAGGTTTTGTAAATGCGAATTCCTAACTATATATGGTCTATAACCTATGGTTTTTTCAGTGAATTTTCAAGGTTTTGTAAATGCTAATTCCTAACTATATATGGTCTATAACCTATGGTTTTTTCAGTGAATTTTCAAGGTTTTGTAAATGCTAATTCCTAACTATATATGGTCTATAGCCTATGGTTTTTTCAGTGAATATATATATATATACATACATATATAAACATATATCATCTGTATATCTATATAAATACAAACATAAATGCATGCATACATATACTTATAAGCATACAGATGCATGTTATTTACATGAAAGTTGAAAAAACACTAATAAAAGCAAAGCTAAAAAGCCACCTCATTACAAACAGAATGGCTTTAACTTAAACGAGGGCGAGATCTATTGCATTTTCAATGCTGTTTACTTTGGTTCCATCAAGAAGGCATTCAGATGTGTCACACATTTGCCATAAATTCTGAATGTTAGCACTCTAGTTGCACATTAGATCACTGTAGTAAAGCTACTGCTCACCAGGGACGTCTGCTGCTGGTATTCAAAGTGCATGTTTCAGTCTGCATGTCACAATTTTTTTAATGAAATAGAAGAGGATTTGAGAAGTCACTCAAAATGATCCCTAATTTTTCTTTCTGAAGCACTAATCATACTTTCTATGGCAAAATTAACCCCCTCATGTTGTTCCTTTTTAAATTGAGTGTTTTCAGACTTACCACTTCATTCCAATCAAGATGGCTTCTGGTGTGCCATACTTTTGGAAAGGGGCGACCACTCGGTCCCCCCGAACGTATGGTCAGGTGCCCCGATCCCCGCGGGAAACCATTTTGGGCGGGAGGCGTGTCACGGCTGGTATGCCCGAAGCGGCGTAGCCGGGGCGCGCCTTTTTTCCCGCCCAAGAGGGGTTGTCCTAGACACTCACACCGTTGGCCACGCCCTGAAGGCGGGCGGAGGAGGGTCCACGCCCTCCCAGAGAAGAATAAAAGGAGCAACAATCCAAGGAAGCATCCTCTTGTTCCTGTGCTTGGAAGCTGCACCCCGTCGTTGCACGTGAGCCCTTGACGGAACAAGAGCCAATTTTGAAACTTGTAATTTTGTGTTTCTTCTTTTAGCATTTTCGGAGCTTGTTGACCTAGGACCTCGAGGATTATCCGGGAACGATGCCTGGCAAGAAGGTCGGAAAGAAGGTTGGAACCGAGCAGATGCTTCGTATGCTGGGGAAGGACTTGACGAACATGAAGAAGCAAATGGCGGCAATGAATGGTGCGGGTGGACCGAAGAGAGTCATCGGACCTGCATTGCCGGGAGTAATCCCTAACGGGAGAGGTAGAAGGGCCAGGAAGGGGGCATCAGGTGGGGAGGCCCCGGTTCCCGAATCACCTCCAGCGAGCCCGGTCACTCCGATCGAGGCCCCAGTTCCGGTCCCACAGACGGGACAACCGATCCCTGTAGTAGTCATTCCGGTGAACGAGGGGGATATGCCTCCTGAGCTGGCTGCCCAGTTGGCGGCATGGTTGGGCAGAGAGAACGAGGGGGCCACGGCGGAAGAGGCCAGGTCGATAATGAAGCAGTTGCGGCAATCGAAAGATGCTGCGAAGGCACCTTGTCCTCTTGTTTCCCCGCAGGTTCCTGTGGAACAACCAGTATCGAGCGTTGGATCGGCAGCGACAACAGTCTCAGCTACTTGTTCGGGTAAGCAGCCATTGCCGATGGCGGGGGAGGGATCGTTACCCTCAAGGAGGGAAAAAATGGTTCAACATATCCCGATGGATGTGAAAGAAAGGATTTGGGCGGATAAATATGTGAACATGTTTTCCTTGTTGACCGATCATTATGAGATTGAGCATGTGAGAAATCAGAAGGAGTTGTTGCATCCTAGTGTATGGCGTGCAAAGATGGCGGGTTTCAGAGTGGAGAAAACGATCGCCAATTGGGCCAGGGCGTTTGGAATGTTCACTGCAATTATGGGGGAACGTAAGCCCGAATTATTGGTGGAACTAGCTGTTTATCAGACACGTATCATGGAATTCTATGAATCATATGGGGGCAATCAATGGTGTGGTTACGATAGCACTTTTCGTAAGTCCAAGGAGTACGACTCATCCCTGATGTGGGATTGTTTCGACTCCATTTCCTGGCAGAAACTTGCGGGTCGAACACGGCGAAGTCGCCTTCTTTGGGCGGGAACGGGCTTGAGCCTTCCCGCCATTCTTTGGGGGCGCCCTTTTGAGCGGGCACAAGCAGTGATCAGAACGCAAAGAATAATGGGAACTCAGGTAGGAAAGGGGTCTGTTGGAGCTTTAACAGAGGAAAGTGTACTAGGCCACAGGGGACATGCAAGTTCAGGCATGAGTGTGCAGGGTGCGGACAGTCCTCACACCCCGAGAGTTTGTGCAGAGCCAAGAATGGTGATACGGGAGGTAGAGGAGGCGCCAAACAGGTCTAAGATCGACCGAGGGGCACCATTACCTACTCCTGTTGATATCATGGCACTGATCCCGTGGCTGAACGAATACCCTGATTATGTCTCCGCCGGGGTGTTGCAAGACGGTTTCTCATATGGTTTCCGCATTCCGGTGGGGGATTTTCGGGGGGAGGCACAATGTAAGAACGAACTATCGGTTCAACAGAATACGGGGGTGGTGCAGGCAAAGATTGGGAAGGAAGTGGCCCGAGGTCGGGTTGCTGGACCATATGGCATGCCACCAGTCGATGACTTTGTTTGTTCACCGTTGGGAGTGGTCCCCAAGAAGGACCCAGGTGAGTTCAGGTTAATACACAATTTGTCCGCTCCAAGGGGTCTTTCGGTGAACGATGCGATTGACCCAGGAGTCTGTTTGGTGCGGTACGCATCCTTTGATGAGGCCGTCGCCATTTTGAATCGCCTGGGGCCCGGAGCGCTGATGGCTAAATCAGACATCGAGTCAGCGTTCCGGTTGCTCCCGGTACACCCAGATGATCAGCGTCTCCTAGGTTTTATGTTTCAAGGACGCTACTACATGGATAAATGTATGCCAATGGGTTGCTCCATCTCTTGTGCGTATTTTGAGAAGTTTAGTAGTTTTTTTGCAATGGGCGTTCACAAGAGCCACGGGCTTTACGCAGGTTATGCATTACCTTGATGATTTTCTGTTTCTGGGGGCAGCCGGGGACACGGAATGTGCACAGGCTTTGAGGGAATTCTGTATTCTGATGAAGGAATTTGGGGTGCCACTGGCACCAGGTAAGACGGTAGGGCCATCCACTACACTCGAGTTTCTGGGAATTGAGCTCGATTCTGTGGAGGGGTGCTTCCGCTTGCCCAAAGAAAAGGTAATGAAATTCAGGGCCTCGCTCGAAATGTGCCTGGGCAAGGAAAAAGTAACTCTTCATCAGTTACAACAGGCTGTGGGTCAACTTAACTTTGCCCTTAGAGTGATACCGATGGCTCGCCCCTTTTCCCGCTCTATCCCACAAGCCATGGTTGGCCTCAAGGAAGGGCACCACCGCACAAGGCTGTCAGCAGAGGTTCGCCAGGATATGCGCATATGGCTGGCATTTCTGGCAGATTTCAACGGTCGTGTCGTGTGGACCGAACCTCCAGTCTCCTCGGAAGAGCTGGGGTTGTGGAACAACTCGGCAGGGAGTGTGGGTTTTGGCGCCATATTTGGCAATCAATGGTCGGCACAAACCTAGCCAGGGTGGTGGCACGGTAATGGGCTCACAGGTAACATCGGGTTTCTGGAGCTGTTCCTCATTCTGGTGGCCTTGAAAACATGGCCGGAGGGGTTTCGTGATCGTTCTGTGGTGTTCTGGTCTGATAATATGACCGTGGTCGAATGTATCAATAATCAGGCAGCACGCTGCAAATGGATTTTGAGATTGCTGAAGGAAATTGTCCTGCTATGTCTGAGACTTAACGTCCATTTTAGGGCAAGACACGTGCCAGGGGTACTAAACCAGGCAGCTGATGCACTCTCTCGTTCCCATATGCAGGCCTTCCGGGGTTTTCTGCCCTCAGCGGACTCGGTGGCGGCACCATTTCCCGAAGCTCTCTGGTCTCTCGGTGCCCCGGATTACAAAACCTCGTGGGAGAGAGTCTAGCACCCAGGACAAGGAAGGCATATGAAGGGGGGTTCCGTTCCTATTGGTCCTTTTTGGGTTCAGCTAGGGGGGAGCATTGGGGGCAGGAAGAGTATGTCCTGAAATTTCTGGTAGCATTACATCAGGCAGGCAGATCAGTGGCTACGTCCAATACGCACCGGGCCGCCATTTCCTTCATGGCGCGGGCTCATGGCATACAGGACCCCACATTGTCCTTTCTTGTACAGAAGGCGCTGCGTGGGTGGCAACGCCTTGAGGGTCGTAGAGTGGATGAGAGGCATCCGATAGGTTTGGAAAGGTTGTCCCTGTTAATGTCCGTACTTCCTGCGACATGTTCATCCCAATCAGAGACAGTGCTGTTCCGGGCCGCTTTTGCATTAGCATTCCATGGGGCTATGCGGGTAAGCGAACTGGTAGCGAGGAACACACAGGACACGGGGGGAGGACTGTGTCGAGAACACATTCAAATTAAGGGCGAGACAATGGTGATCTCGATAGCCAGGTCCAAGACCGATCAGGGAGCGATCGGGGACAGTGTGGTAGTCCAGCGGATTCCGGGATCTCCCATGTGCCCGATTACATGCGTTGAAGAGTACTTAGCGCTGAGGGCGGCAGCATGGGGGGGAACCTTGCTGAGGCACACCGACGCCACCCCACTGACTAGGTTTCAGTTTCAGCGGGTGTTAACAATGGCAATCGCGACGGCGGGCTTGAACCCGAGCGATTTTGGGACCCATTCCTTCCGGATAGGGGCTGCTACAGAGGCTACAGCCAGGGGTCTGAGTGTTGAAAAAGTGAAGCGGTTGGGGCGTTGGTCCTCAAACTGTTATAAAAAGTATGTGCGTTTGCACCTGTTGTGAAGCTAATGTCATGCACTCACGCTTCTTGTTTTCTGTTTGGTTTTCAGTTTCGCGAGCAGGCTATGCGGGGCGGACTGTGCAGTTGACCCAACACCTGGGGACCAGCGGTCCAAGATCACCGGCTGAGGAAAGAGTGGTGTGGGTCGTTGGCCACTCATACGTGAGGCGCACCGCAGACGTATTCAAAGCAGGTGACATGATTTACGTGGCTGGGGAATACGGGTACAGGGTGACCTTCCACGAAAGGGGCGGGCTCTGTATTGACCAGTTTCAAAGTTTCATTGAGGGACTGTTAGGGCGGACGAGGTCACCGCCATCTGTAATCATAGTGCATCTTGGGGGCAATGATCTGGTGACCATTGGTCGACGAGTACTTCTCGAGTTAATTTTGTCCACAGTAAGTTGGTTGGCGAGAAGGATTCCGGGGTGCACAATCGCATGGTCACACATGATTCCTAGGAAAGTGTGGCGGGGGGCCCTCTCTGTGCCAGCTTTGAACCAGTCAGTGAAGAAGGTTAATAGCAAATTGCGCAGGTTGTTTCGTACAGGTAAATTGCAGTGTATCCCACACGGGTGTATCCGGGGGGACCATATGTATTTGGCGGATGGGGTCCATTTGTCCCGGGAGGGAAATGTCTTACTCATAGGAGACTGATTGGCTTGGTTAAAGGGTTTACGTAACTATGACCTTTAGTAGGAGCTTTGTGGGGGGTCCGGATAGCCGGTCAACTATCCGGCCTGTGGCAGTAAGGTCATGATCGGTGAGCAGTAATTGGAAGATCCCTAGAGGTGGGGCGCCACCCATTATGGATGGGAGCGCCCGGGGGGAGGCGGCCATTGGCCCCTCACACGGGGAGGCGGTACCCTTCTAAGGATGGGACTGCCGAAAGGGAAGGCGGTCAAGGCCCCTCCCTGGGGAGGAGGGGCTACGGGTCCCCTCCTTGGAATTTCCCGGGGCCAGGACATCCGCGACGGCGGATGTGGTAAGCAGTGTGGGGTGGGAGGGGGGTCTACGCTACCTTCTAGACACCTCACACGAGTCCTCGGACGACCACCAAGATGGCGTCGAGTAAATATGGGCCCCCATTAAGACAAGGGAAATTGGAAGTTGGCACAGAGGTACAGTCCTCTGTGCGCCCGCCCCTCACAAGTAAGGGGGGGAGTCTGGTTTTAGGGATCTGACACCGGTTACGACCTTGCCGTTGGCCCGTAATGTTAGGATGTACAATTTGAAGTTTGAGAAATGCATTTACAGGATGTTTTAGAATCGGCTAGGAGAACCTTTGTATTAGAGATATGTTAAGGTTAGCCAATAAACATCGTAATGTAAAAATGAAATTGTACATGATATGAAACTGTTATTTTAATGTTTTAATTTTGTTTCATATTTTAATAAATACGGCCGGGAGGGTAACTCCCTCCCGCCTTCCAAAAGCTCAAAAACTGCATTGGGGATTGTGTTGGGAGGGGGTGACGGGTATCCGGGTCATATGTCATAAGTAAGACTGTTAGCGCTCTAGTTGTTCTTTAGAACACTCTGGGACATTCTGTCATTGGGCTATACTTGGGCTACATCTGGGTGATATTTGGGCTACATTTGGGCTCTTTTGTCTCTGGTGGCCATTTTGGGAGACTGCATGTCAGAATGTTTTAATGAAATAGAAAAGGATTTGAGAAGTCACTCAAAATGTGCCCTAATTTTTCATTCTGCAGCACTAATCATACTTTCTATGGCAAAATATACCCCCTCATGTTGTTTCTTTTTAAATTAAATGTTTTAAGAGTTACCACTTTATTCCAATCAAGATGGCTTCAGGTGTGCCATACCTTTGTAATAAGTAGGACTGTTAGCGCTCTAGTTGTTCTTTAGAACACTCTAGGAGGCTGCAGTAGAACACAAAGGAATCAACTGACAGTCTCTGTCCTTGTTGGATGTACATGTTTTACTGAGAATGTCAGACTTCATTTTCACATGACTGAGAAAGATAATGTGAATTTACAGAAAATATGCTTTCAGTTTAGCTTATAGATCCCCTTCCAAACCACTGTGGGAAAATCATGAGATATTAGTTTTCTTTCAAACAATATTCATGATATCACAGCAGAAGGATTTTTCACATGATAAAATCACCTTAGAACCCACCACAATTCCTAAAACGAGTATGGTACCATCAACAAATGATTTATAATGTAACTAAAGTCCTAAAACCCTCTATTAACTACAATGCTTTTTAATGAGGTGCTATCATGTATATTGGTCCCAAGATGGCTGCCAACACTTCTTGGATGAAGTGCTGACAGCCAATCAGATCAGATGTGTGGTTAGGCTCCGCCCAGATATATATCTTTTTTTGAACCTAAATTACTCAAAATCCACTGGAGCACATATATTGAGACCTAGCAAAGGCACATCGGGCTAACAGTCCCTACAATTTTGCCAAGTTTCGTGCAAATCCATTCAGCCGTTCGAGCTAAAAGTGAGGCCAACCGCCCTATGGAAATTAATATGGGAAAAACGCGTTTTGGGACCCCCCTTTTTTCTCGGCCCCCCTTGATGAAACCCCCCCAAATTGTCAGGGGCTGCTCAGAAACAAAATGTTCAATTTTCCTGAAAATTTCAGCCAATTCCGTCCACAAACGCCAAAGTTATTAGACATAGAATTTTCAAAAATCCCATAGAGAAAAAATCCTAACTATATATACCTACTGGCGACCGCCAGTAGGTAATATATATATATATATATATATTCATTGAAAAAAACATAGGTTTCAGGGGTGTTATAGTTAGCTGGACATTTCACTCATACAAAACCATAGAAATTCCTCTGTTATAGTTCGCTGTATTAACAGTAACTCTCGCGCCCGCAATCCACTGGTGATGATGTCACATATTACATAATTCATGACATGGATGACATCCCTAAAAAAACAGGCAATAGTTCCACTTACCACTAACAAATTAACATCAACATTTAACTAATGTAAGGACGTTGACTATGTACTGCGTGAATTACATCCAACTCACAGCCATATTTAAAGAGCAATATGTGATAGAGGTTCTAATTATACACTTCCGACACCAAACAAAATCACAATACCCAGCGCCACCACCAATACAACCACCCCTCCTAAACTTTCCAAAATAATATATCCCCTCAACAGCACACTAGCTCAATGTTCAGAGATGTGGTAACCAAGTATGTATAAGGGAAAGAACTCGCACATCAACAATAATGTACACCCCCTTTGAAGCAGAAGCGGATTGGGCTGGTCCACCCTACGCAACGTAGGCGTAAGACTATAAAAAATTAGGCTACGCCTTGGGTGCGGTTCACTTCTGCAAAGAGAAGAGATTCCAACACAGCAAAGATCCTCACCCTGCCACGTGCCTGCCGCCATGACAATGTGCCTCCTCGATACAGGCCCATTGCGAACTCAGAGCCACACCACCGCAGACTTATGTTTGTATCAACTACTACCTTCGATCTACAGTGCGGATAGCAGGGTTCACAACTTAAATTCAGCTTGGATCTACACTACGGACAACATTGAAGTTAGCCTTGATTTATGTAAGGCAGAGACAATTGTACTTTATGTCCTCAGACTTTGTTAAAATAAGTGACAACAATTTTACGTCTATATCTGTGCTGACTACTACCTTCGATGTACAGTGCGGTCAGTAGAGTTTATAACTTGATACCAGTTGTGGATACGCACTGCAGACAACATTGAATTCAGTCTCGATTTATTTAAAGTACAGACAATTATACTATGTCCTCAGATTTTATTAAAGTATGTGACAAAAAAGCATTGCTCGATTTCTGTGTCAACTACTGCCTTCGATCTACACTGCGGACAGCAGGGTTCACAACTTGAATTCAGCTTTGCATCTACACTATGGACAACATTGAAGTTAGCCTTCTTTTATGTAAGGCAGAGACAATTTTGTTAAATGATGCAACAAAAAACATTCCTCAATGTCTGTACTGTGTACTGCCTTCAAATGTACACTGCGATCGACAGAGTTCACTGCTTGATACCAGAAGCGCATCCACACTACAGACACCATTAAATTCATTCTCGATTTATTTAAGGCAGAGACATTTTTACTGTGTCCTCAGATTTTGTTAACTGTGACAAAAAAGCATTCATCAATGTTTGTGTGGAGTACTGCCTACGATCTACACTGCGGACAGCAGGGTTCACAACTTGAATTCAACTTTGCATCTACACTACGGATAGTAGGGATTTCACTCTTGATTTATTTACTGCAGAGACAATTATACTGTATGTGTTCAGCTTTTGTTAAAATAAGAGACAAAAATCATCCGTCCATATCTGTGCTCAGTACTGCCTTTGATCTACAGTGCGGACAGCAGGGTTCACTACTTCAATTCAGCTTTGAATCTATACTACGGACAGCATCAAATTTAGCCTTAATTTATTTAAGGTAGAGATAATTGTACTTTATGTCCTCAGATTTTGTTAAAGGATATGACAAAAAGAATTTATTGATGTTTGTGCTGACTACTCCCTTCAATCTACATTGTGAGGGCTCATGATTCAGGTGGAATGGCTATTGCACATGAAGCATTCCAGTAGGCAAGAGACATTGCACCAGTGCGACCCGCCCGAACCACGAATCATCGCAGGGTGCGCACACGCTGAGTTCTTCAGGTACCACCAACTCACTGCACCACAAGTAATCTCCTGGTGGACTTATTAAGGCAGAATTCACTAAGCAAAAAACACTGCTCCTAGTGTGGCCTGCCCGTACCAAGCATCGTAACAGGTTACGTACCCGCTCAGTGCCAAAGCTACTACTAACTCAGTGCACCATGATTCATCGCCACATGACTGTATTGAGTCACATGTCTTATTTTGAAGAAAACACATCATAGTTTTTGGAGATCTACTGCAACTTACTCCCGTAAAAGGACAACCAGTATTTATAAGAAAACTTGATTTTAAAGAGTTTGCTACTCGTGCATCCTGCTCGGACCACGCACCATAGCAGGTTCCACAGAACCTTGTTGCTTAAGGTGCCACTAACTCTGTGCACCACTTATCATCGCTGGCTGCACACACACTAAATTACCAATACTGTGCAGCTCTAGTCGTGGCCGGGGGTGCTTGCTAGCTGCTGCCTCCTGCCTACACTGCAGCCATCAGAGCTCACAATTAATGAAACTGTTAATTCATTATTTGCAGAATACAATACCAAACTAAGTATAACATTTATCAAACC
Organism: Lissotriton vulgaris; assembly: GCF_964263255.1. Classification (NCBI taxonomy): domain Eukaryota; kingdom Metazoa; phylum Chordata; class Amphibia; order Caudata; family Salamandridae; genus Lissotriton; species Lissotriton vulgaris. The sequence continues at coordinate 100,128,871 of NC_141689.1, read as the reverse complement.
CTATACATAGGCTGTCCTGTTTTCAGTTTCTATTTTTGTTAAATTCTGGTGGGGTTTTTTCAGTGTTTTCAATATCTTAAAAAACAGTTGTTATCAGTGGTTACACACTTTCACGCCACTAAAAACAACAGAAAAAGTGTTTTTCCGGTGTTTATGGAACGTTTTGCTTTTATCATTGCTTGCTTTCTGCACTGAAAGAACATGGTATATAGACAGTGTACGTATAGTGTATATAACGTCCAAATAGATTTTTGCAAATTAATCTTATTGCAGTACACCATACAATACTTCTTCAGTGAGTCTTTGGTCATGTGCGCTCGTGCTTTCCTTCCCATGTAAACTTCTGTGAAAAGGCCCTCTCAGCATTCATAGCCCCTTGGGCTGACAACCGTCAGCTAAGGGACACAGTTGGGATGACTCTTTCTTTGATGCCACATAAAGCACGAAATGATAAATATTTGTGTTTTAGTTCCTGGGCATAAGAAAACAGTGCACCAGGATGGACTAAAAAGTCAATAGCATCCCTCATTAACTCTGAAGATTGTAAAGATGCTTTCAGCATACCATCTAACAAGTGGCAAGGATCTCCTACAGGGAATCACTTCAGCCCGAGTATCAATTTTGACAGGTAATCACACACATTTTTTATATACGTAGCTGAATCACTACAAATACAAACAGTATCACTCCAATCTTTGATGAACTTCGAAAGAACCTTTTTTGCAGAGCATAACAAGTGACACTGCGTTCCATGCTTTCCAAAAGTCTAGTGTCACGTTTTCACCACTATCCCAGATGCTTGGTAAATATATATACTAGTCACTATACCTTGCCTTTAATGTTTAAAGCCTGAGGTGTTGGGAATTCACCTACTATTAATACTGACCCACTAGAAACTATGGTCTGATGTATTAAGGGTTTTTACCCATTCTCTGTGGGTAAATGTGATTACACATATTAGGAAAGATTTTTCTGAAACTAGCCATTTTACCTATTAGTGAAAGAATCAAATGCAGCCAAAATATCAAATGTGAGTTTGATATGTCCTGATTCTCTACAGTTTATAAAATATTTAAACTAAACCTAAAACGTGAAACTAAACCCTGCATCTTTAGACCAAAGGCCATAAAACTGAAAAAAGTAAAAGGAAGAAGAAACAATATTTTAGTGGCATCCCTAAAGAACAAAACTCAAGCAGAATAATGTTAGCCAGTCTTTCTTACTGCTTACTGCTAGCTTACATTTTATTGACCCCTTCAGTAAGAACAAAATGACTTTCACTTTCTTTTTCCTTTCTTTGAATGGCATTTAGTTTGTGGTTGTGCAGGTGTTTTTTCAGTGTTTATATGTTTTCACCGGTGAGGGCTATTTTTCTTTCAGTGGGGTTGTTTCAGTTATTATAGGTTTAAACCTAAAACCCCACAGCCTACCTATACAATATCCCTTCAGTATGCTTCCTTTAAGAACTTCTTGTATATCACTTTTAGATGTAATTGAATAAAAAATTTCACGCTGCAAGTGCAAAGGCACACTTAATGACAGTCTACACTGTAGACAGCATAGGTCACAATTTGAACCTTACTTTTTCTTCATTGGAAACCTGAATTTCTTTTTTGGAGACAAACATGGCTACACCACTGGAAGAATCATCAGAATCTGATCATTTTGTTGCTGAAGAATTGATAACAATCCATGGTACTTTTTTTTCTCTCAAAGTACATGTAGTCCAGTATGCAACAGTCAATACTTTGAGTGCAGCCCATTTAGATCACGCATCATTGCAGGGTGAGCACACGCTAAACACCAGACGTACCACTAACTCAGTACACCATAAATATTCACCACAAGGCTTTATTAAGGCAAAATTCAGTAGTCAAAAAACATTGGGACATATTAGCAAGAACTTCATTAAAATTATCGCCGCTTTAGCGGCAGGAAACTGCTGCTAAAACGCCGATAAAGGGCTTGCTAATATGTGTTATAGAAGTCCAATATAAGCCCAGGTTAGATGTCCTGCAAATCTAACCTGGGCTTCTATTGGAATTCTATAACGCATATTCGCAAGCCCATTATCGCCGTTTTAGCGGCAGTTTCCTGCCGCTAAAACGGCAATAATTTTAATGAGATTCTTGCTAATATGCACCATTATCCCTAGTGCGGCCTGCCTGGACCATGCATCATCAGAGGTTATGTACACGCTCAGTCCCAAAGGTACTACTAACTCAGTGCACCATAATTCATCGCCACATGGCCGTATTCCGGCAGAATTCAACTGATTCTTCATTCATTATTTATAGAGTGCAGTACCAAACAAAGTATAACGTCCCTCAAACTTACACAATGTCCCTTTAGTAGCTTTTATTTGAAAACTTCTTTTCTATCAGTTCTAGGTTTAGTTGAAAAACAAAATTCACGATGGAAATGCAAAGGCACACTCAATGGTACTCTACACTGTGGACAGCACAAGTCACAACTTGAACTATAATGTCTCTAAAACATACATATTTCGATAATGTATTCCATACATGTTTCATCTTTTATTTCAATCGTGATTACAGATTATGCAGTCCAGTAGGCAACACGCTGACTACCAGACGTACCACTAACTCAGTGGACCATAAATAATTGCCACGTGGCCTTATTAAGGCAAAATTCAGTAGCCAAAAGACATTCTTAGCAGTGCGGTCTGCCTGAACCACACATCATTGCAGGTTCCACAATAACCGACCCTACCTTAGTGCACCACAACTCATGAACCCTTTACAATAGAATCTTCTGTGTATTATTTCACATGTAGTGCTCCTACCTTTGTACAGCAGAAGTCAGAAACCATTTATGATTGAATATCTATGTATGATATCATGATTACTATTCTACTTGTTACCAACAGCAAAGTAATAAAATGGAGTCGAGCACACGTGCCCATACACACTTCAACTATCTATTTGTGTCCGTGTATTTATTATGTTTGTTAAATGCTGCTCCTGCACCCTACCACATTATATTGTGATATAAATAGCGAATACAACCATCTTACCACTGACAGTAAGTGTGGGCTATTCCCCTTTAAAAAAATATTTTTTAGCATATTTATATAGCGCAAAATCAACCTAAAACTATATCAGCAATTTACATGAGCACCGTATTTACAGTACATTTTCAGGCATGCGTTGATTACGTCTTTACTCTACAATAACAGGATGTGTACGCAACTCCGAGCCTCGAACACTGACTTCCAGCACCAAGTTCAACAGTATACCTGAATGACCACATACGTATATATATTATCTGCCTTTCATGTGCCAAAAACTGCAACTTAAACCTTTCACAGCCCTGTATAACTACAGCTACAACACTCCACTGAATGTACAACAAACATTCATAATCGCAGAAAAGCGTCATGTCCACCATCTTTTATGTATGCAAATATGAATGAATATAGAGCCAGTGATACCCCGTACCTTCCATGTTGGCCATGTTGTGGAACTTTGCAGATATAATGACACATTTGAGTTTAAGACCCCGGTGACGTCAGCACTACAAGACGGACAACCGAATCACTTGATTTCCCATATAGCTCACGGCGGAACCACGCCGATTGCTCCGGAATCATAGTTCAGAGCCTCGTGCAGCACTGGCATACGTCAGGCCATCCCACTCCGCTTACGCTTTCAGGAAAAAATAAAAATGCAACATTGCCCAGATTTCCATTGTACTGATTTCTTAGTTCCAGGTCTAGTTGTCAGAACGGCACACACACACACACACACTCCTTCATGCCTGGTATACACCCACATCACACCCATCACGCACATTCGTCACTAAACACGTGACCCTACCAATAAAAAAGACGGGGCGCACGTGCTCTATGCCATTTTAGAGTTGCTACCATCGCAAGCGCTGTGATGGCCCGTCCTAGTGGTTCGGACGCTTCATGTAGGCCCGAACCACCGAGTACAAAGGCCCACCAGTGGCCTCTTTGGTCACTGAGTTAGTGGTACCGCTACGACTGAACGGGTGAGGAACCTGCGATGAAGATAGGTGCACAAGCATGTCCTTTCCCATAGCGATATCAAGACTCGGCACCATATGTGAGACTTCTTGGTGGCAGAGCGGTACTGCATGATGTAGAAGGTGTCCTGTCCACAAAAAGGTGAGCAATGAGGCCTGGGTGCGCATCGGAGCGAGTCGATGGGGTGCAGCAGACTGGATACAAAAAGGCGGCGCAGCGATTTAGGTGTACGCAGTCCTATATACCATATCTTATTGCATTCATATATTTTTTCCAATAGCTGGAACGTTTTTATAATCAGTCAAATGTCCGACGCTCGAGATGATCAAATCCGCGTGTATCACTTCCCACCACTTCGCAACCGGATAAAAACATTACTACTATAGTAATTTTTCAAAAATTGAAGCCTATTAAACAAGTTGGAACTGTACAAATAGTTGTTTTAAAAGCGGGAGGGAAGGTGTGTGAAAGGGCGATGTAATTCTACTCCACATTAAGATAGTAACAATTACCAATCATAACATTTTTCTTTTACTATCTTCTGGATGTAGAGCTTCAGGGTGCATTATGTCCCGGCACATCGTGAAAAACACACCAGTGACAGAAAGGTGAGCTGCAAATATTCTTTTCAGTCACTATCTCACTTCCTCTCTCCTTTGATAAAGAAATGACACACAATGTTAACTTCCTTTTTATCTTACAGGTTGTGTTTCACAAATTGGCGTCCCCCCAAACACCTCCAAAGCTCAACGTTCTTGCATTCTGCGATGATGCGTGGCCATCGTAACAATGTCTGAGAAGGCTGCTTCGACACGTGGTGCACCCTCTTTGAATCACGCCAATGGCACAAGGTGAGCAAATAAGCTTGTTTCCGAAACAACAAGTCATCTGTGGACGGAGACAGTGGGTAGTGTGCAGCAGCTTCACTGCTAGGAATGTACAATTACCTCCGAGCAGTGAGAATACATAGGTTACAACAGTCTGAGGGGCAGATTTACAAGCCCCTTGCACCACTTTTGTGTCACTTTTAACATAGGAAAAGTGGCGCAAGGAGCTTGTAAATCTGCCCCTCAGTGCGCAAGAAAAAGCACTCACCTCCGGACTCTGGGAGTCAATGGGGTGCAACAGTCTGGGTACGCGGTAATGAGAACTCACGGCAATGCAGTGGGAGTGCATGGGATATAGTACTTTGGAAGAAAAACAGCACACAGAGTCCTCCTTACAGTGGAAGTTGATGAAATACAGTATCCTGTCTTTACAAATACATAAAGTAAAAATATACTTGTGCAGTTGTATATACTCTGCTATTACTAACTCTATACTATCTTTCAGATCACTAAACTAGAGGGTGCACTATGAACCGGCACGTGCTTGGACACACAACGGAGGCAAAAAGGTGAGCTACGAAGATTTTCTCCAGTATTAACTGCTCCATCTATAACTTTCTCTCTCTCACAGTTTTAAAAAACAAATGTTATTGACAGATTGCACACATGGCGCAGCACCCCGCACTCCGGAGATAACTGCAACTCAAATACACAGCATCAAATGATTGGCAATCTATACATCATTTTGAGTCGAAAAAGTTAGCAGCAAACTTAACAATTCTACATCCCCCATCCCTCAACCCCTCCCCCCCCTTCTCCCAACTCCCCCCACCCGGATCCCACCCATCACGGTCGCACAATATTGTCTCACATTTCCTATACACTACGCTTTGTTCTGACAATATACACGCACCTTTCATCGCGGCCCCTTTACGCCACCTCCAGATCAACCTCCTGTTCCACCAGAGACTCCAGCCAGAGGCCCAATAGTCCGGCCATCGCCTCCATATCCTATAATGCTTTCTCGAGCAGCCTCGTCTCTCTCACAGTTTTAAAGTAGTTTTTTCTCTCTTTCTCTCTCTCACTCTCTCTCATATCGTTTCTCTTTCTCTTTTAAAGTTATGGACGCTGCTGTCCACTCTGCCGATAAAGAAATCAAGGCTGAATGTAATACAGTCTGCAGTGTACAACCAAAGCTGAGTTCAAGTTGTGAACTCTGTTCGCCACAGTGTTCACAGAGGTAAGCAGAGCCGCCTAGATACACAATGCCTCCGATTAAATGTGTTAGAAATAAAGGGGCTTATTTACAAGCCCCGTGCGCCACTTTTGCGTCACTTTTAACATGGGAAAAGTAACGCAAAAGTGACGCAAGGAGCTTGTAAATAAGCCCCAAAGAATATTGTTCTGCATAATGACTTGATCTCACACCTAATTCTATCTCATATCTGAAGCATTTTAAAGACCTGTTGGTCCATACTGTAAATTTGACTCAGTAGGCACTTCCGTACAGACACCTCTTGAACGCGGGCCCATAAGAGAGGTGGAATGTATCAGGCACACTGCAGATGTGCAAATTAACAAATATTGCCAAGTATTACCTTAACTTGCAATCTTTGACCTCCTTCAGTCACATCGATCTAATTTTAAACACTTATTTTCATTTTTGTTTTGCAGGTTACCTACCTGTAACGGCCGGATTCTCGGACCAGATAGGATCAGCTCCTCAGAGCACCTCCAACCCAGCCGGAACGTAACCACCTCCCTCCTCAGGACCCATCTGTCCAGGCACCTGGGTACCTACCTGAGGATGGGGAACTCGCAATATACAAGCTCATATCATCAGAAACACCACTAAATCTATAGGGATTACTAGGAATACTCACTGATTACTAAGGTCGTCCATGCCCTACACCACACTCATACCTCATAGTCTTGCGACCACATGTGTCCAGACTAATCTACCCTGGGGCAGTTCTGATTATTTACCATTACACACTGGTTATAGCCAGTGCTCGCTCAAGATAGGCACTGTATCCCCCCAGTGCTCTCACTATTTCATCCAGGTCCCAAGCCACAATCCTGTGGGTATACACACTGACCTCAGTCAGTGCTCTCATTAATGCCACTCTCTCTCTAGCAGCAATCTCACTACACACCGTGTCCCTCTGGTGCTCTCACAAGCCACAATCTTGTGGGTATACACACGGACCACAATCAGTGCTCTCACTAACGCCACCTTCCCTAGCAGCGATCTCACTATACACCGTATCCCCCAGGTGCTCTCATTAACGCCGCTACACAACGACGATCACTTTCCTATGAATACCTTTGGAAGGAATCTTTCATTGGCTACTAGGGATATGATACTACAATATTATGGATCACACAACAACTTACTGACTTAGAGGAGGTACAATCTATTCTCCACCTCAAGGAGCCCCTCTCTCCCTCATTGCTCAGTCACTACTTACCTGACCGGGAATTACATCCGTTCATGAAAACAATGCCTGACTAGAAGAACAGGTTACCCTGATTGAACAAGAATACGAGGCACATGCTGGTTCACTAAGAACTGGGGTATCTTTATTACAATAACAATAAAATGGGAATAGACACATACACAGATCTGCGGGGTCTCTGTAAAGCTTTATTACTATACTACATCCACATGTAACTAACAGGGACTGTTACACCGCTGAAAGAAAAAGGATTAGCAATACAATAGCCTAGGAAATAAAAGACAAGATTAAGGTGTAAGTGTAAAGCAAACTAGTTCAGACTACCTCACCTATTAGAAGGAATGTTTCTCTCTCTCTCTGGTGGAATCAGGGCTCTCTCTCTCTCCCTCCGTTACCACAGCTTCACTCCTCTGGCTCAACTGCTCCAGCTGGCAGCTTCAGCTCCTTCATCTGACTGGTAACTGCTTTAATGCATTCTGATAAACTGGCAGCTCCAGCTGATAGTTCCAACTTCGTTCATTTGACTGCTCTCTCCAGCTTCAGCAATTATCTGCCTTCTCTCTCCATTCCAGAAAACCAATTGAACTGAACTGTACTCTTCAGCTCCAGCAACCATCCTACTTCTCTCTCTTCAAGAACCAAACTGACCCTCCTCCTCTCCTGCACTTCGCTAATATCGAATCCTCTCCTCTAGTGGAAAGTTCCAGCCAGTAGCCTCCTCCCACCAGGTCCATGCACCAGGCTCCTTGCTCTAGACGCTCCCACAGTGATCAGCTGCTTGTTTCGTCTAGAGACCTGAGCCCAGGGACACTTCTTGATTAGATTCAGCTCTGGCCGGTTCTCTCCGGTTCGCTTAGGACGAACAACAGCTCAAAACTAAAATATTACCTTTACCCTGCAAGCATCTCAGTTCTGCAGGGACAGAAAGCAAAATGGAGTCTCTCTAGTTCTGGGCCTTGTAGGCCTGAGAAGGATGTTATAACACTTAGCTCTTTCAAAGTACCTACACAAACCATACCAATATGTAATAAAAAGTCAGGACTACAGGATCCACCCTCTACTATAGGCAGGATGATGAAAGGACACATAATTATGTCAAAGCCAATAGGCAATAGATGGATTAGAGTCAAAAATAAGGGATCTATCATCATATTAAGCATCTATCCTCTAGTTTATGCTTCTAGGTCTGGGAAAAAGGGCTTAAAGGGACCAACACAAAGCAAGAATACAGATTATAGATGTTAGCAAGCTTAAAGTCATCATCACTCAGAAATAGAGCCAAAAACCATGTCAGAACACTACCCTACTTCTATTGGAGTCCATATCACATTTTGGTTATTATATTGTTTTGTTAAAGTTATGTTTCTAGTTATTTATTATATTGTTATCTTAAAGTTACGTTTCTAGTTATTTATTGTTGTTTTAATAAAAGTTCATTTAAAAAGTATATACGTCTTCTTTTTCTGACAACATTTCACTATTATTTAGTGTGATAATCATGTACTTAGAAAACATTTAAAAATAGAAATGATATTTATAACTAGAATTATAATACTGAGGCTAACTCTTTACCAGCTCTTTACCAGAGTCTATAGCTACGACTAATGGTTCCTATGGAAAAATTTTAAAACTACAGCACAGTAACTGTTTCGATTAGCAACATTGTGTGGTGAACTCCTAACCTGTGTGCTCACTTAAGTGTTCCATGAACTGTTACTATGGTAACAGGCTGGAAGCAGTTTGGGGGCAGGGTTGAAAGGTACGGGCTGTACAGAAACCATTATATTTACCCAGAATCCTCTATATGACAGAAAGGAAAGCAAAGTTAGACAGAACACTGTATAGCAGATTTACAAGCCCCTCGCGGCACTTTCCGTCACTTTTCCCATCTTAAAAGTGATTAAATAGTAACGCAATGAACTTTTAAATCTACCCCTATGCACATTACGAGCAAAAGAAGTACACAACTCTTTGAATTCTTTATCGATCACAATTAGACAGTGTTGCTTCACGATTCACAATGCACTTCAATAAATACTTTGTGCCTATTTAAATGGGAGACGGGATTGTCGACATTACAAAACTTAGGGGCATATTTACAAAGACTGTGTTAAAATTGTCTCCGCTTTCACGGCAGCAAACTACAATAAAAACGGCGAAAAGGGACTTCAAAATCCTTTGTTATCTTATGGATGATTTTTTCAACATTGCTCTTTGCTATGCAAGAGTGAGAGCCACACCCCAGGGCTATAAAACAAATGGTTGGGGGGGCTCCAAGGCCCCCCCTGCAAAATTAGAGGTGGGGGGCCTCAACAACTCCCCCAAACCCCAGGGACCACCATCCCCGGGGCTTTCTGTATTGTGGGAGGGTAGCTGCGTGGTCCTCTCCTGAAGCCCTCGAGGGCCCTGGGGACTGCCACTTCCCAGGGCCAGCTCCTGCAGTGTAGTGGGGTGCTTACCCCCCGGACACTGCTGTTTGCTATGAGAGGGCAGGAGTCTCGTGGCTCCCGCCTTCGCATAGCAAACTTGGTTTGGATTTTGAAAGAGGGAGCAGGGAAATCTGTTGTCTCTTTCAAAATCCCTACCAAGAAAAAAGATGGGGCGCACGTGCTCTACGCCATTTTAGGGTTGCTCCCATCTCAAGCGCTGTGATGGCCCGTCCTGGTGGTTCCGACACCGCATGTCGGCCCAAACTACCAAACAGGGGGCCCACCACCACGTATGTGGCCTCTTTGTTCAATGAGTTAGTGGTATCGCAAGGCCTGAGCAGTTGAGGAACCTGCGATGATGATGGGTGCACGAGTATGTCCTTTCCAATGGCGATATCAAGACTCAGCACCATCTGTGATACTTCTTGGTGGGCGGAACTGCATGATGTAGAACTTACCCTCTCCACGAAAAGGTGAGCAGTGAGGCCTTGGTGCGCAGTGGAGGGAGTAGATGGGGTGCAGCAGACTGGATACAAAAAGGCGACACAGCGATTTAGGAGTACGCAGTCCAATATACCGTAGCTTATTACATTTGTATTTTTTTTCCTATAGCAGGACATTTTTTATATCCGGTCAAAAGTCTGTCACTCGTGATGATTGAAACCCCGTGTATCACTGCGCACCACTTGTTTTCTATAACCGGATGGAAAACATTACTACTCTACCACCCATTAAACAAGTTGGAACTGTACAAGGTAGACAGTCAAAATATCGAGTTGTAAATATCGACTTACCATAATATCGAGTCTGTAATATCGAAGGAGCATAATATCGAAGGCAAGAATATCGTAGGACAGAATATCGACCCAAGGTAAGTAATATCGAAATACTTAATATCGATGTAAGTAATATCGAAGTTAGTAATATCGATAGCATATATATCGATGTTAATAATTTCGATGACACTAATATCGATATTTGTATTATTTTATAGTTTTTTATTATGTATGTGTTATATGTTTAATTTAAGTATTTAAAATAATTACTATTATATGTGTATACATTTTCTATAATAATATAGAAATTTATAAGTAAATTTGATGTTTTAGTACCGGAGCGGGTTGTGGGTTTATAGGGGAATAGGGTGGGAAGTAATTTAATTATGGTAAGTTGATTAATAATTAGTAGGATTAATTAATTAATTATAATTATTTGCTAATTAATATTGATTAATTGGGAAATAATTAATTGATTAATTGATATATATTTTCTGTAGCGGGATGTGGGTTTATAGGGGAATAGGGTGGGGAGTAATTTAATATTAATTAATTAATTAATATATGTTTTTAAATATTTATAACTAATTAATTGGCAAATAATTAATATTAATTAGTTAATTAATTAATATAATTTGGTACATATTTTAAATTAGTAATTAATTGGTAATTAAATAATATTAGTTAGTTAATTACATTATTAGAGTTATTTATTTATATATAATTTTTAGTTACTGTTAATTAATTAATTGGGGAAAAATGATAATAATTATTAAATTATATTAATTACAGCTTATGTGCTAATATATTTAGTTTATTGTTATTGTTAATTAATTATTAATTGCAAATTAAAAGATATTATTTAACTTTGGGTTAAGGAGTATTTTTAGGGTTCAGGGTCATTTTTGGGTTTTTGGGTAAAGGGGTATTTTGAGTGTTTAGGGGCAGTTTTCAGTTTTTGGGTAAAGGGGTGTTTTTAGGGTTCAGGGTCAGTTTTCAGTTTTTGGGTAAAGGGGTATTTTTAGGGTTCAGGGTCAGTTTTCAGTTCATGGGTAAAGGGGTATTTTTAGTGTTCAGGGTCAGTTTTCAGTTCATGGGTAAAGGGGTATTTTTAGTGTTCAGGGTCAGTTTTCAGTTCATGGGTAAAGGGGTATTTTTAGTGTTCAGGGTCAGTTTTCAGTTCATGGGTAAAGGGGTATTTTTAGGGTTCAGGGTCAGTTTTCAGTTCATGGGTAAAGGGGTATTTTTAGGGTTCAGGGTCAGTTTTCAGTTCATGGGTAAAGGGGTATTTTTAGGGTTCAGGGTCAGTTTTCAGTTCATGGGTAAAGGGGTATTTTTAGTGTTCAGGGTCAGTTTTCAGTTCATGGGTAAAGGGGTATTTTTAGGGTTCAGGGTCAGTTTTCAGTTCATGGGTAAAGGGGTATTTTTAGGGTTCAGGGTCAGTTTTCAGTTTTTGGGTAAAGGGGTGTTTTTTTAGGGTTCAGGGTCAGTTTTCAGTTCATGGGTAAAGGGGTATTTTTAGGGTTCAGGGTCAGTTTTCAGTTCATGGGTAAAGGGGTATTTTTAGGGTTCAGGGTCAGTTTTCAGTTCATGGGGAAAGGGGTATTTTTAGGGTTCAGGGTCAGTTTTCAGTTCATGGGTAAAGGGGTATTTTTAGGGTTCAGGGTCAGTTTTCAGTTCTTGGGTAAAGGGGTATTTTTAGGGTTCAGGGTCAGTTTTCAGTTCTTGGATAAATAGGTATTTTTAGGGTTCAGGGTCAGTTTTCAGTTTTTGGGTAAAGGGGTATTTTTAGTAAATTAATTATTAATACTTATTGTTTAGTACATATATATTATATCTTTACTGTATATATTTTTATTTATTAATTTTAAACATTATTAGATACTTTTAAATATGTTTATTTTATTTATTAGTGTTATATACTTACTTTTACATTTATATATATTTAAAAAAAATCGATATTTTTAACATCGATATTTTTTACAACGATATTATTTTTTCGATATTTTTGTACTTACCATGTTGTAGATAGGATGTCGATATTTTTGCCCTCGATATTGTTGACTCGATATTCTTGTAGGTCGATATTTTTGTAGTCGATATTCTGTCATAGATCCCTGTACAAATAGTTGTATTTTTATTGCGGGAGGGAAGGTGTGTGAAAGGGCGATGTTATTCTACTCCACATTAAGATAGTGGAAATTACAAATCATAACATCTTTCTTTTACTATCTTTTAGATGTAGAGCTTCAGGGTGCACTATGTCTTGACACATGGTGAAAGACACACCGGTGACAGAATGGTGAGCTGCAAATATTCTTTTCAGTCACTCTCTCACTTCCTCTTTCCTTAGATAAACAAATGACGCACAATCTTTTCTTCCTTTTTATCTAACAGGTTATGTTTCACAAATTAGTGTCCCCCCACCAAAACCTCCAAATCTCTACGTTTGAGGATTCTGCGATGATGCGTGTCCATCGTAACAATGCATAAGAAGGCTGCTTCGACACGTGGTGGACCCTCTTTGAATCACGCCAATGGCACAAGGTGAGTAAAGAAGCTTATTTCCGAAGCAACGAGAAGTCACCTGTGGGCGGAGAGAGTGGATAGTGTGCAGCAACTTGACTGTGTATGAAGGTACAATTACCTCTGGGCAGTGGGAGTGGATAGGTTCCAACAGTCTGGGTGCGCAAGAAAGGGCACTCACCTCCGGACACTGGGAGTCAATGGGTGCAACAGTCTGGGTATGCAGTAATGAGAACTCACCGCTATGCAGTGAGAGTGCATGGGTGTAGTACTCTGAGAGAAAAAGAGCGCCCAGACACCTTCTTGCAGTGGAAGTTGATGTAATACAATATCCTGAGTGTCCAAAGGCATAACGCAGAAATATTCATGTGCAGTTGTATGTACTCTTCTATTACTAACTCTATACTATCTTTCAGATCACTAAACTTGAGGGTGGACTATGAAATGGCACGCTCTTGGACACAAACCGGAGACAAAAAGGTGAGCTACCAGATTTCGTCCAGTATCAACACTACCTCTCCTGCTCCATCTATTACTTTCTCTATCTCACACTTTCAATGTCGTTTTTTTCTCTCTTTCTCTCTCTCCCTCTCACATTGTTTCTCTTTCTCTTTTCAAGTTATGAACCCTGCTGTCCACTCTGCAGATAAATAAATCAAGGCTGAATTTAATACAGTCTGCAGTATGGAACCAGAGCAGAATTCAAGTTGTGAGCTCTGCTGAAAACAGTGTTTGCAAAAGGTAAGCAGAGCGGCCTAGATACACAATGTCTCCAATTAAACGCGCTGCAAATAAACATTATTGTCCTCATAATGACGTGATCTCTCATCTAATTCTGTCTCTTCACTGAATCATTTTAAAGAGCTGCTGGACCATACTGTAAATCTGACCGAGCAGGCACTTCCCTACAGACACCTCTTCAGCGCGGGTCTATGAGAGGGGTGGGATGTATCAGGCACACTGCACACTTGCGAATAAGCATTATTGCCAAGTGTTATGTTAATTTGTGATCCTTGACCTTATTCAGTCACATCTCTGTCTCATTATAAATACCATCCATACCATAAGATAGGCCTAAGCCTACAAGCGGCGCTGCCCTACAGACTCCAGTTGAGGGTGAATCTGTGGGAGGGGTAGGGTGCACTACCCTGAGTGTGCATGTTAGAAAAAACAATCTTGCCTTACGTAAAGATGTAATCTTTCACCTCATTCAATCACATTGATCTAATTTTGAAGACTTATTTTCATTTTTGTTTTGCAGGTTACCTACGCTCCTACCATTGGAGTCCATCTCACATTTTGTTCATTATACTGTTATGTTAAAGTTACATTTCTATTTATTTATTTTTGTTTTAATAAAAGTTAATTTTAAAAAAAAACTGAGTGTATACGTCTTCTTTTTCTGAAAACATTTCACTATTATTTAGTGTGATAATCATATGCAAAGAGAAGATTTTAAAATCAAAAGTAGAAATGATGTTTATAACTAGAAGTATACTGAGGCTAACTCTTTACCAGCTCTTTACCAGAGTCTGTAGCTGCGATTAACGGTTCCTATGGAAAATTTTAAAAAGTCCAGCACACTTGCTGTTTGGATTAGCAACATTGTGTGGTGAACTTGTGACCTGTGTGCTCAGTTAAGTGTTCCATGAACTGTTACTATGGTAACAGGCATTCAGCAGTTTGGGGTTAGGGTTGAAAGGTACTGGCTGTACAGAAGCCGTTATATTTACCCAGGATCCTCTACATGACAGAGGGGAAAGCAAACTGAAAAAAAAGTAAAAAAACTCTTTGAATTAACCTCAAGAGAGGGCTCAAGAAATAGCCACTGATGTTACAAAACCCCATGTGCAATTTGCCTATCTTTATCGATCACAATCAGACACTGTTGCTTCACGATTCACAGTGTGCACTTCACTAAATACTTCCTGCCTTTTTAAATGGGAGACAGGATTGTCGACATTCCAAAACTTAAAGGCATATTTACAAGGACGGCGTTAAAATTATCGCCGCTTTAGCATCAGCAAACTACAGCTAAAACGGAGATAATGGACTTCAAAAAGATTTTTTCAACACTGCTGTTTGCCCTGCCATAGCAAACTTGGTTTGCATTTTAAAAGAGAGAACACGAAAACCTACTCTCTCTTTTAAAATGCAAGGCAGAATACTTTTCCCCACGGGGAACTGCCTATTAGGAAAAGTAATGGTGGCTTCTGACGGATGCAGGGAGCTGACTGGCACCGTAGGGACATTGGGCCTCCATCCACAGTCCCCAATGTTGAATATACGCCCATGGGATGGGATCCCGAGGAAGAATAAAAATTAGTAGTAGGTGATTTTTTTTTACAGTAAAATTAGGAGTCTGTAATGGGCATATTTACAAGGACAGCGTTAAAATGTTCTGGTGTAAACCTGCGCTTCTATTGGAATTCTCATGAATTCTCACAAGCCTATTATTAAGCCCATTATGGGCGCTTTAACTGCACTTTCCTAACGCTAAAGTGACGATAATTTATTTTTCAGAAAGACACACATTCACTGGATGATGTCATCAGTGATGTCATCAGTGATGTCATTTGAGATGTCATGAGTGATGTCACTGACCATGTCATGAGTGATGTAATATGTGATGTCATCAGCAGTGCATTGCGCGCGCGCGAGTTATAGTTAGCTGAACTAACTATATCGGGTGAATTTCAATGGTTTTGTATGAGTAAAATATCCAACTAATTATAACATGTGTGAAACCTATGGTTTTTTCAGTGAATTTCTAAGGTTTTTTAAATGCTAATTCCTAACTATAACGTGGCTGAAACCTATGGTTTTTTCAGTGAATTTCTAAGTTTTTTTTAAATGCTAATTCTTAACTATAATGTGGCTGAAACCTATGGTTTTTTCAGTGAATTTCAAAGGTTTTGTAAATGATAACTTTTAAATGTATTAATTGTTATATTTTATTATACTGATTTACTACATTGTTTTAAAATATTTATTTTTTAAATTACATTACATATTTTTAATATAGATTGAAAAAAATGTTTTTTTAATATTGAAATTTAAATATTTAAATTTTTATATTTTATATTTTTTTAATTTATATATATTTTATATAGCAGGTAATGATATCCTATGGAAGGAAATTAAAGTTACTGTAACTACGATTAGAATTACTTTTCAGGATCAGTAGTGGGCTGAAAGATGCAGCGCTGAGGTCTTTCCTGATAACAGGTGAGTAAATCGGAATTTGTAGTTTGGCTGATTTTTGAGGAATTTTTTTAAACTTCCAAAACTCCACACTTAGAAGAATTTCCAAGTGAAACCAGTCAATGTTAGCCTATGGAAGGAAATGCAAGTTACTGTAACTACGGTTAGAATAACTTTTCAAGATCAGTAGTGGGCTGAAAGATGCAGCACTAAGGTCTCTTCGGATAACAGGTGAGTAAATCGGAATTCGTAGTTCGGCTGATTTTTGAGGATTTTTTTAAAGTTCCAAAACTCCACACTTAGAAAAATTTCTAAGTGAAACCAGTCAATGTTAGCCTATAGAAGGAAATTCAAGTTACTGTAAGTATGGTTAGAATTCCTTTTCAGTATCAATAGTGCACTCAAAGATGCAGCACTGACGTCTCTTGTGATAACAGGTGAGTAAATCGGAATTCATAGTTCGGCTGATTTTACAGGAATATTTTGCTCAATAGTGAAGAAAGGGGGCGGGGCCTGAGGTAACATGTGTGCAAACACGCCCTGTGGCGTGTTTTAGGTTGGGGAATTAATTCCTCTTCAATCCTGAGGGCCCCTGTGAGCCAACTAGCCCACCAGGTACCTCCAGTATGCGCCAGGGAGCTGCGTTGCAGACTGGTGTTCAGAGGGCACGCCCCCTTTTCATAACACTTTGCAACGCAGCTCCATGGTGCTTACTGGAGGTACCTGTTGGACTAGTTGGCCCCAAGGGGACCTCTGGATTGAAGAAGAATTAATTCCCCAACTTAAAAGGCGCCACAGGGCATGTTTGCACACATATCACCTCTAGCCCTGCCCCCTACTTTCACCACGGTGAAAACACGCCCCGTACCACGTTCTAAGTTGGGGGATTAAGTCCCCTTGCATACTGGGGGTCCATGGGGGCCAACTAGCCCACCAGAAACCTCCAGTATGCACCAGGGTGCTGTGTTGCAGAGAGGTGCAAAAAGGGGTGTGGCCTCATTACACCCCTCTGCAACGCAGCCCCCTGGCGCGTTTTAAGAGGGGGACTAATTTCCCTTGCATACTGGGGGTCCCTGGCGGCCAACTAGCCCACCAGGAACCTCCAGTATGCACCAGGGGGCTGCGTTGCAGAGAGGTGTAATGAGGCCACGCCCCCTTTTACACCTCTCTGCAACGCAGCCCCCTGGCACGTTTGCAGAGGGTGAACTAATTCCCCTTGCATACTGTGGGTCCCTGGGGGCCAACAAGCCCACCAGGAACCTCCAGTATGCACTAGGGGGCTGCGTTGCAGAGAGGTGTAATGAGGCCATGCCCCTTTTTACACCTCTCTGCAACGCAGCCCCCTGGTGCTTTTTCAGAGGGGGAACTAATTCCCCTTGCATACTGGGGGTCCCTGGGGGCCAACTAGCCCACCAGCAACCTCCAGTATGCGCCATCCAACAGACCAGTTGCATAAACCATAGGTTTCAGGCCTTATATAGTTAGGAATTAGCATTTAAAAAACCATTGAAATTGCTCCTATATAGTTAGTTGTACTAACTATATTTCGCGCACCCGCAATCCACTGCTGATGATGTCACATATTACATCATTTATGACATGGTCAGTGACATCACTAATGACATCACTGATGACATCTCAAATGACATCACTGATGACATCACTGATGACATCTCATTTGACATCACTGATGACATCACTGATGACATCATCCAGTGACTGTGTGTTTCTGTAAAGTTTAAATATGTTTTACATATTGAAGAATGAGTGGATGTATAAGTGGATGAAGGATTTAGTAGGTGCGTGACTGACTGTATGAGTGAGTGATTAAATGTGTCTTACTAAATGCATGGGGTAGTGACTAAACTGTCTGAATGTGTGCATCAGTATGTCTGTTGTTGTGTAAGCTGCTGCATGTGCTGATCAGTAGCTATATGAGTGGCTATATGGGTTATTGATTGGTTGCCCAAGTATTTGAATGGGAGACTGAGTGTGTGTGTGGGTGGCTGGGAGGTGTGTGACTCTGTGCATAGATGTGTGAGCTGTTGATTCACTAGGTGTATGAGTTCAAGAGTGCATGTGGCAACAGCTATATGGGCGGTTGACTGTGTGCATGGGTGTGTTGGGAGTGAATGGATATCTCAGTGCTACATATGCAAGTAAGTACATATGTAAAACACAGTGCATGTGAGAGTTGGCATATATAAATGACTATACATGAGAGCCAGTGAATGTGCAAGTGGCTATATGGATCATTGTGTACTTGTATCAGTGATTGTATAAGAGAGTAAGTATGTGTTAGTATATGTTTGAATAAGTAAGGTGTTGTGTGTATAACTGTATAGTTGAGGATATGGAAGTATGATTGATTCTTTGCATGACTGACTAGGTTTGTGAGTAACTCCATGGATGAGTGGCAGTGTGTGAGTGTCTGTATAGGTGTATGAGTGCATATGATAGTGTTGTATTGATGAGTGACTGTATGTATGAGTGATTCTATGGGTGAATGAGTGAATGTGTGTGCAGACCTAGGAATCAGTGAGTGCGTATGTAGTAACTGGTATTGGTGTGTCAATGGTTTCAAGAATGTTAGTCTGTATGTAACACTGGGTGTATCAAAGGTTATATTAGAGTGTGAGGAGGTGCATCGTATTATCACATGAATGATATCATCAGTGATGTGATCAGTGATGTCAAATGAGATGTCATCAGTGATGTCATCAGTGATGTCATCAGTGATGTCATTTGAGATGTCATCAGTGATGTCATCGTCCATGTCACTCTTTGTAAAATACAGAGTATCATATTTGAATCCATTGTTACAGCAATACAAGTATCTAAAAACCCACTCAGTGATTCATAGATGTATACACACATCTAATCACTTACCTGTAGATTCACTCATACATGCTGTCAATGAACAATAGAACACTATCAAAAATACGTATACTCCTATATCGACATTAAACAACAGCACACATCCTATTCACATATGAAGTCATCCTACTCACTTATGCAAACAATGGATCATACTTACATATTTACTTAACTACACACTTATACAAACACCACTTCATCTATTCATTTAGATAGTAAGTCATACTTAGTGAATTATAAAATCATTATTACAAGTATATTTTAGTATTCATACAGTCACTCACACAATCATTGAGTCTTATGTATACTTATATACTGCGATTTATTTTTCTAGTTTGTTGGACATGTACCATTGAGAAATATATTTGCTCATCACCACACCCATAAAGAGATTCACTCACCCAAACTGTTAGAACATGTAATTTTAACTTCATATATCTACTGAATCAACTATTCACACATCTTTAGACAGTCAAACACCCCCTACCGAACCACACACACTTTCACTCTCCCATACAAATACTCAGTTATCTGATCAATAACTAATATAGACTTTCACATAGCTAGTAACCAACTGTAGAACCAGTTTACACAACAACTGACAAAGTGATACAGATATTCACACAGTTTAGTCCCTATCCACTATATTTAGTGGGAAACTATAAATTGGTCAAGTAAACAGTCAATTACACTGCTACTAAATCCTCCATCCAAATATTTATTTATATATATCCACTCATTCTTCAATGTAAATTGCTATATATAATGCATATTTAAATAACGAAGCAAACCACATTCACTGAATGATGTCATCAGTGATGTCATTTGAGATGTCATCAGTGATGTCACTGACCATGTCATGAATGATCTAATATGGGACATCATCAGCAGTGCATTGCAGGTGCGCGAAATATAGTATGAGTGAAATGTCCAGCTAACTATAACACCCCTAAAACTTTTTGGGAGTGAATATATATATATATATATATATATATATGTATATATATATATATATATATATATACGTTTGCAAAAGTAAAGCTCTGGGGGTGATCTATCAAGCGGGGGCTGAGAAAAAAGGGGAGTCCCAAAACACAAAATCACCATGCATTTTCAACAGACACTTCTTTTTTTTTTTTTTTTTTTTTTTTTTTTTTTATTTCACAGAATTTTTATTGAGAGAGTTTGGTATTGATATGAGCAGAACAAATAATAGCAGATAAAGTCCATGGTACAAGTACATAATAAACCGAGAGGCGGTGAAGTAACATAATATGGACTAAACATAACATGCGGGGGGAAAAATAAACCAGGTAAATAAAGAAAATGACAATCAAGCATCAAGTCCGTACAACACGAAGGCATATGTCAGCAGGCAGATCGGTCATATAGCACAGCAGGGTGAATCACAACCATCAAATGACATATTGAGAAATTGCTTGCCACAACAATGTTTTAGGTGCCTCACGGAGGTTTGAAGAGATCAAAGTGAGCGTCAAGTGAGACCCATATTTTCCTGTGTTGTGGGCGCCAGGGGTGAGAGGCAAGTGCAATGGTATCGGCACCCCTGAGGTTAGAAACCCAGTTGAGCCAATGGGGGAAGGAGGCTTTGGCTGTATTTTTCCAGTTGGACGTTATGACTTTAACCGCCGCCGTCAGTAAAAGATCAAGTAGGGCTTTGTCATTTTCATTTAAAGTGACAGCTTTGGAAGAACCCATAACTAGAGTAGCAAATTCTCTCGGGAGAGAAACGTGCAGGGCTTTGTTAACAAAGTCAAATATCCTGTCCCAGTATGTGGCAACCCGGGGGCATTTAAATATTAGATGTTCAAGGTCTCCTCCCGCTTCCAAACAGTTCCAGCAGGAGTCATTGTCTTTGATGTTGTGCAGAAAAAGACACTTCTTTAAGACAGGCTACAGCAAATACCACTGAATGGAATTTACACCAAATTTGGCAGGAGGCTAGATCTTGGTCCGCAGATTGTGCTTTTTGTGATTTGTTGTAAATCCGTTTGGTAGTATTTTCGAAATTAAGGGTAAAAAAATATTAGTATATCTGGGCAGTTGAGTCCTCAAGAGGCTTGAGAGACTCTCGCGGAAGCACCAATTTTAAAATGGAACGTTCTGATTGGCCCATGGAGCTTTACTTCCTAAGGACTGATTCACACCTGTAGGGGTGAGCGCTTTAAATGGCTACCAGCAACATCAGAAAAATGTTGCTGGTAGCAATTACAGGACTCTGAGACTTAATTGGTAGTTACTGCCACACTCTCCCGTGACTCCTGCGAAATAAAAAAATGAAATAGCTGCAAGGGCCTCCCATGCTATGTAATTAAGGAGAGGGGTGCGTGCCCTCCTCCCAGAGCCATATTCGGCCCCAGCGACCACATCCCAAAGGCCCCCGGGCTGAATTCTAGTCAGGAGGGGCCACATGTACCCCTCCCCTAAATAAGTAAGTTGGGCCCCTATGTGATTGGGTCCCTGAGCAAAAAATGGCTCTGGAGGGGGTGCGCAGCCCCTCTTCACTGTTTATTTACATTTTGACCCTGGGGATGGGGTCCCTGGGTCCTAAATAGGCTCAGGGATGGGGGACATGTGCCCCCTCTCTTTATTAATTGCTTGGCTCTGGGGAATTTGGTCCCTGGGACCTAATAAGTCTAGGGAGAGGTGGACCGCCTGGTCTCCTCCCTTTTTTAATAAAATACGTCCTCTGGGAATGTAGTCCCTGGGGTCTAATAACTCTCTGGGAAATATGGCACGCACCCCACTTTCCCTTTATAATTTGGGCTCCCGGTTTTATGTTTATTTATTTTTTAACAATTCAATCTGTATTTATCCATATAAAAATGTTGGCCCTCTTATTGGTATTCATCCATATTTATTTTGCTTTTTGTGAATAAATGGAGTCATAAAATGGTATAATTCCACATTAATTTATCTGAGAAACATGCACCCATACTTTGCCGCCTGTCGTGTTTTAGCAAATTAAGCAGCCACATTTTGCAAAAAACTACACCCACTTACAAATAGCAGCATTATACTACAAACGTATGTTAACATATGCCTGTATTTAAGCAACCTCATTGTTAACCTGCTGTCTGTCTGCTGAGCTGGAGCCCCGGAAATCACACAAAAAACAGCACAGAGAATCACTCACAAGAAGAACACATTTCTGTACTTTTCTGCTTTTAAAAATAAATACAGACAATAAACAGATTGTTCAATCAGTAAAACCAGAAACCTGGAAGCCTTATTTATACTGTAACAGAGCCCCAGAGGATAGGGTCCCCGGGCATAATAAGGAGGAGGAGGCTACACAGCCCTCCTCCCCTTTTGATAAAATGGACATCCCTGGGGGTTGGGTTCCCCGGGGCTAAAGGAGGCATAGGGATGGGGTCCCCTGGGGCTGAGAAGGCTCGGGAGGAGGGGGCCATGTGACCCCCTGCCCTTTAAAAAAAATTAGACAGTTCAGGGGATGCGGGCCCCGGAACATTATAAGACTTTGAAAGGGGGTTGCACCACCACCGCTGATGATGTCATCCTGATCATGGATCACCACAATTTCCAACTCCGAACCAACTGCAAAATCATCATCCACGCCTACAGACCTCCAGGACAGCACTCCAGTTTCTGTACGCCATTCCCTACCTCAATGTTTACCTTGACAATCCCAACAACAGCAACACCGCCAACCTCCTCCAAAGTATGAGCAACATCGGCCTCTCCCAACTGGTCACTAACTCCACACACATTGGAGGACACAGACTCAACCCCATCTTCACGGCCAGTTGCAGAATCAAGTACAGCAATGTCAGCGAGCTCACCTGGACCGACCACGCCATCATCCACTTCACCATTGTGGGACCCCCTAGCACCACCTGCAAGTCGACCAGCACCTCACACTGTAGCCGGAGCAAGATCTCAGTGAGCCAATGGACCAATGCCCTCAACACCTCTTGCCCTCTCACAACGACCAACTTAAAACAGGCAGTCAAGAACTTCTCCGCTTGGATCACAGACTATGCTGACAGAGTCATGCCCAGCAAACCCATCAAACCCAAGATGTCCACCAAGCAAGACAGTTGGGACACTACAGAACTAACAACAATGAAGTACACCTGCAAATGACTCGAAAATAAATCAAGAACCAGCATGGAGCCACCAGACTGAACAACATGATTCAAAACAGCTCTCACCCCACCTATATAACAAACTCCTGAAAAAGACAAAAAGAAATGCCTTGCTGACCGCATCTAAGCATGCTCCAACCACATCAAGGAACTCTTCAACATTCTCAGAAGGTTTTCCAGCCCCTTATCCACTGAAAATGTCATCATCCCTTCACAGGAATTCTGCAACTCCCCAGCGGACTTGTTTAATGAACAAGATCTCCGCCATCTGCAGAAGATTCGAACCCCAACCCACCAACATCCAAAACCACCTTGCTCCCACAAACAAGGAACATTACCATCTGCTCACTACCTGAGGTAGTACACTACTCAAGACACCAAAGCTGTCATGAACTTTGTCCACTCAGAAGCACCCATGGACACTTGCCCCCACCACATCTTCAACCTTGGAAGCAAGATGGTCAGCAGCTAGCTCACCACCATCCTCAACGCATCCATTACCACAACCACCTTCCCCGAAGAATGGAAACATGCAGAAGTCAAGCCCCTACTCAAGAAAACATCCACCGACCCCCAAAACCCAAAAACTATTGCTGCTGCCCTTTCCCTCCAAAGTCCTCAAGAAGGCCAATAACTGCAAAGTCACAGAACACCTGGAGAAGAAAGATCTGCTGGACACCTCCCAATCTGGATTCTGTACCAACCACAGCACCAAAACAACACTGATTGCAGCCACAGATGGCATCAGATCCCTCTTACACCAAGGAAAAACAGTAGCAACGATCCACCTCGACCACTCACCAGCATTCAACACAGTACCACACCACACCCTCATCAAAGGGCTTCACAACATCTGTAAGCTAAGTAGATGGCCTCAAGTGGATCGCCTCATTCCTCACTGGAAGAAACCAAAGAATCTGCCTTCCTCTCTTCACCTCAGAACCCAAGAACACCATCTGGGTCATCCCCCAAGGTTCATCCCTCAGCCTTACCCTGTTCAACACCTACAAGACTAAACATCATCAGATTGCACAGAGTGTGCATCATATACTACTCTGACGAAACTCAGCTCGTCCTCCCTCTGTTAGAAGACCACTCAGCCACACTGACCAATTCCCACAGGTGCATGACAAACATCTCCAACCTGATGAGAGACAACTGCCTATAACTCAACACAGACAAGACAGAAGTGCTGAACTTCGGGGAACAAAATGCTTCTCAATGAAAAGAAGCATTGTGGCCTCTCAAACTCGGACCCTCACCCACTCTGACCAACCAAGTCCACAACCTCAGCATCATCCTGGACAGTAAACTCACCATGAAAAGACACATTAATGCAGTATCATCCACTTGCTTCCTCACCCTTTGAATGCTCTGCAAGGTTTTCAATTGGCTCCCCATTGACACCAGACACACAGTCACTCAAGCCCTGGTAATCAGCCAACTGGAGTACGGTAATGCACTCTATAAAGGAAGCACCTCACACCTCTTCAAAAAATTGCAAAGTATACAGAACTCAGTGGCCAAACTCCTCATTGACCTCCCCAAATTGGCACACATCACCCCCTCCTTAAAAAGCTACCCTGGCTCCCTATTCAGAAGTGATGGTAGTTTAAGATGCTCATTCACACGTTCTTAGGCCTCCACAACCAGGGACCAGCATACCTCAACCACCACCTGAACTTTCACCTTCCCACCAGACACCTGTTCCCCACCTCCACCTCCCTCTGCCTCGCACAGACCCACTAGCATCCGCAGTAACAATGGAGGATGCTTCTTGTACCCCACTGTGAAGTTTTGGTACAACCTCCCACTTCACCTACGTACCTCATCCTTTCAGGTGGAATTCAGAAAAGGACGCAAATGCTGGCTGTTCAACTGAGCCCCCACAGCAAGCAGCCAGCAGCTCTTCAAGCGCCTGGATACCCTCACAGGTGATTAGCCCCACTATACACATCCAGTTTGATTGATTGATTAAATGATTATGTAATCTTCAGTTCTCTTGTCCCGTGTCAGAGAACATTAATGTTGTACCTTGAATCCAACAGGAGAAATCCACCCCTTCCTCAACCACTACTGACCTGCTCAATATATGTGAGGCAAATAGTAGAAACTGGAAAAGGGGAACAGGATCAGTACACTTCTATAGTGGACACACATCACCACTACACAGCCATAATAAACACACTTCACCACTGCACCATCAGAGGGGGCCTGCTTCACCAGTACATCTCCATAATGGGCACACTTTACCAGTACAGTTCTATAGCAGCCACTCTTCAGCAGTACACCTCTATTATGGACACACTTCATCAGTACACCTCCATTGTTGGCATGCTTCTCCAGTACACCTCCATAGTGGACACAATTCACCAGTACACCTCCATGGCGGCCACTCTTCACTAGTACTCCTCCATAGTGGAAAAACGTCACCAGTAAACATCCATAGTGGTCACCCTTCACCTGAACACTGATGATATGAATACAGTGAACAGAAGCAGATGTGGAGTTATGAATCAATACTGAATATTTGTGACCTCACTATTGTAATAAACAGCTTAGGAAGGCAATGAAATATGATATTCGCCCACTGATACCATCAGAGAGCAATACATTCTCTTGACTTTCTGCCTGTTGTTAAACATATGGCGATATGAAAGAATTTGGTCTTGACTAGCTTTAGAAAGAAACCAAAAATTGGTGCGAAACTTTGTCATATGGGGGTTGCCAAAATGGTCAACCACTGGCAATCAATACAATTTGAATGTAAATACCCACCGTAGGAAAGAGGAAATATATCAAATCACACAATGTGGGGAAAATAAACTGCGCCAACAAATTAGTTGAGTAAATTCATTTTTATATGTTTCTCAAAGTTGAATGCAAACAAAACAAATGGTAAAGACAATACAACACAGGTACAGTGGAAGGTTTCCCAAAAAAGGGGAAGGGTGTGCTCGTG
The DNA here is from genome assembly GCF_964263255.1 of Lissotriton vulgaris. Classification (NCBI taxonomy): domain Eukaryota; kingdom Metazoa; phylum Chordata; class Amphibia; order Caudata; family Salamandridae; genus Lissotriton; species Lissotriton vulgaris. The sequence goes on along the minus strand of NC_141689.1, from coordinate 100,102,669 downwards.
TTGGGGGAAAGGAGTGAGAATCACTGGGTTAAGAATTGCAAACTGTTCATTATTTCAAGAAATAATCTGGTTTAACAGAAAGATTAGTCCAGTATAGCCTGTCCAATGAAGGGTATCCCTGGTGAACACTTCCAATATATCCTGGTGCCACTGAGGGGTGTTCCAGGAAACTATTCCCATTAGGTAAATAGTCCGCAAACTTGCAGTATGGCGCGCTGAAGAGGACCAAACTCATAAGATGTCCTCAAAGGTATTCAAAACCTCAACCATTAAAATTTTTGGCACCAGAATGGCAATCAATCCATATTCCTACAAAAATATGAGCGTGTCAAACCTCGTAGGAGTTGCCCTGTCAAGTTCCTCATCATATGAGTTTGGTCCTCTTCAGCGCGCCATACCGCATTTTGCGGGCTATTTACCTAATCTGAATAGTTTCCTGGAACACCCTCATTGGCACCAGGATATATTAAAATTGTTCACCTGGATGCCCTTCATTGGCACCTGGACTAGGTTGACCCCATCTGTCCTGAAGAAGACCCGCAAGCGGAGATTGCAAACCACCCTCTATGCATAAATCGGGTTGAAACGTCGACGCACTTCCCCCAGCAAGGGCCTGTACCACACCCCTTCTTCACCATTGGATGTTGCATTCTTGCACCTACGAAATAATATAAAATGTGGTGTAAATAAATGTCGTGGACAGGCTATACAGGACTGGTCTTTCTGTTAAACCAGTTTTTTCTTGAAATAAGGAACAGTTTGCAATTCTTAACCCAGTGATTCCCACTCCTTTCCCCCAACACAAGCATACCCTTCCCCTTCCTTGAGCAACCTTCTAGTGCACCTGTGTGATAATGTATTTACCGTTTGTTTTATGTTTGCATTCAACTTTGAGAAACATATAAAAATGAATTTACTTAACTAATTTGTTGGCGCAGATTGTTATCACACAATGTGTGTTTTGAGATATTTCCTCTTTCCTAGGGTGCCTATTTACAGTCAAATTGTATTGATTACCAGTGGTTGACCGTTTTGGCAAAACCCATAATACAAAGTTTAGCACCAATTTTTGGTTTCTTTCTAAAGCTAGTCAAGGACCAAATTCGTTCATATTATATTGTACCCAGGTCCTGTGGTGATTATCGGGTTACCCCACTAATTTGTAATGGGAACATTTGGCGATAGGCAGTCAATGCTGCCCTTCAAATTATTTATAGGAAAATTCCTCTGACTGTCTAGCTCCAAGAAAACCGGCCGGGTCACAGTGTCCATAACTCCCACAGAATCATAGCTCCTTACAAATCTAAACTCCCACAGAACCACAGCTCCTTGCAAATCCAAAACTCCGACAGAATCATAGCTCCTTACAAATCCAAACTCCCACAGAACCAGAGCTCCTTACAAATCCAAACTCCCACAGAACCACAGCTCCTTACAAATCCAAACTCCCACAGAACCACAGCTCCTTGCAAATCCAAAACTACGACAGAATCATAGCTCCTTACAAATCCAAACTCCCACAGAATCATAGCTCCTCACAAATCCAAACTCCCACAGAACCACAGCTCCTTGCAAATCCAAACTCCCACAGAACCAGAGCTCCTTACAAATCCAAACTCCCACAGAACCACAGCTCCTTGCAAATCCAAAACTCCGACAGAATCATAGCTCCTTACAAATCCAAACTCCCACAGAATCATAGCTCCTTGCAAATCCAAACTCCCACAGAACCAGAGCTCCTTACAAATCCAAACTCCCACAGAACCACAGCTCCTTGCAAATCCAAAACTCCGACAGAATCATAGCTCCTTACAAATCCAAACTCCCACAGAATCATAGCTCCTCACAAATCCAAACTCCCACAGAACCACAGCTCCTTGCAAATCCAAACTCCCACAGAACCAGAGCTCCTTACAAATCCAAACTCCCACAGAACCACAGCTCCTTGCAAATCCAAAACTCCGACAGAATCATAGCTCCTTACAAATCCAAACTCCCACAGAATCATAGCTCCTTGCAAATCCAAACTCCCACAGAACCAGAGCTCCTTACAAATCCAAACTCCCACAGAACCACAGCTCCTTGCAAATCCAAAACTCCGACAGAATCATAGCTCCTTACAAATCCAAACTCCCACAGAACCACAGCTCCTTGCAAATCCAAACTCCCACAGAACCAGAGCTCCTTACAAATCCAAACTCCCACAGAACCACAGCTCCTTGCAAATCCAAAACTCCGACAGAATCATAACTCCTTACAAATCCAAACTCCCACAGAACCAGAGCTCCTTACAAATTCAAACTCCCACAGAACCAGAGCTCCTTACAAATCCAAACTCCCAGAGAACCATAGCTCCTTAAAAATCCAAACTCCCACAGAATCATAGCTCCTTACAAATCCATAACCCCCACAGAATCATAGCTCCTTACAAATCCAAACTCCCACAGAACCAGAGCTCCTTACAAATCCAAACTCCCACAGAAGCATAGCTCCTTAAAAATCCAAACTCCCATAGAAGCATAGCTCCTTACAAATCCAAACTCCCACAGAAGCATAGCTCCTTAAAAATCCAAACTCCCAGAGAACCATAGCTCCTTAAAAATCCATGCTCAGTGGGGCAGCAGCAGCAAAGCCTGTGAGGATGATCGCCTGCTGATCAGGGCTGCATCACTGCGCGTGGACACAGTCCTTCCCCAACAGTCAGTGCAACAGACTCATGCTTGATTAAAATGACGAAACACAGACTATGGCTGAACCTCAATGGTGCATGACACCAAGAAAGCAGCATCACCACCTCCCTGCAGCCATCCACGAACACAAGGGAGTACATGGATTGGTTCCTCAGACTGCATAATATAAGGCCTATTTCCCGTGGAAAAGGCACCCAATGAGCACCATTTTGGGCGTTGAATTATAGTATTTTGCAGCCTAGCATTCGTAGTTTGTGGTTTTTATCACATAAATCGGTGACAGGCTTACCTATTGATTCTTACTTCTTTGCTATTGGTTCCTGTGCCTATACGTCAGTGTTAGGCACACTGGTGCCCTTCAGCCTGAGTCTTTTGAGAGAGTTAACCAGCATTTCCGTGTGTGAGGAGAGCATGTTTTCATTATCAGACGGAGGCTACTGATTTTCATTATTTGGGTAGCAACTCACCTCAATTGCTCATAGAGAGAATTTCGGCACTTCCTCCATTCATTACCACAGGACCAAAGGTGTGAAGCCTTTGAAGCTTATTTAGAAGCCATAGATGAAGATACATTCACGTCTCAAAAGCACAAGGATTTTGTGCTTTACAACGTGGGTCTGGAGTCCAGATCTCTTTTGAAAAGTTTACTGGTGAAAACAGTCAAAGGAGGCGGTCATTGTGGCTGTTATGGACACTCTAAGAACAGGTGCTGATAATAACATCTCTCAGGCCCTCGTCTTGTTGGATTTGGCGGCGGCTTTTGACACGGTCGATCATACTATAATGATCGACCGTGTCAACAATGCCGGCATCCAGGGCGTAGCCCTCGATTGGGTCAGATCTTTCCTGGACAAGCGTTCCCAAGCCGTACATCTCTCCACCTTTTCTGCTCCTTTCTCTTGTCTTTCTTGCGGATCCCTCAGGGCTCCGCTCTATCTCCTTTGCTTTTCAACCTGTATATGCAGCCCCTTATAGTTTCTCTTCGCAAATCCTCCGCAACAATCTTCAACTACGCGGATGATTTGCAGTTGATCTTTCCTATAGACAGCTCTCTTTCCTCCCGTATCAGTTTTCAATCCACCATGTTAGACATCTCAGACTGGATGTCTCACAGTCAGCTCAAACTAAACCCCACAAAGACCGAACTGGTGCTGGTGGGTGGATCCGCCAACCCATGGAATGACAGCTTTTGGCCCCACTCACTTGGGATCCCCCCCCCCGTCCTGTCAATTCCGTGAAAAGCCTCGGTGTAGTCATCTCTGGTGACCTTTCTATGAAGCCTCAGATTAGTGCTGTAACATCATCCTGCTTCTTCCACCTGCGTAGGATACACAAAATCTGTAGATTTCTCACCAGAGATGCACTTATCCTCGTCATCTTGGCTCTTGTAATGTCCAGAATTGACTTTGCTAACACCCTATACGCAGGGATCCCCGCCTACCAGCTCCACAGGTTGCAGCTGATGCAAAACCAGGCTGCTCGCCTGGTATATCATCAGCCTAAGCATCAGCACGTCTCGCCCCTATTACGGAGCCTGCACTGGCTCCCGGTGGCCAAACGTTGCACTTTCAAGCCTGGCTGTACAATATTCAAAGCCCTTTCCAATCGTGCGCCTGCCTTCATTTCTTCTAGCCTGAAGTGGTATACACCCACGAGAAACCTTCGCTCTTCCGCCGATAACCTTCTGTTTATCCCTCAAATTCGTCGCAAAAAACATGGCGGCCTCCGTTTCTCTTTTTTAGACCCCAAATTTTGGAACTCCCTTCCGTCCTCTTTTCGCCATTGCCCTACCTACGAGTGTTTTCGTAGGACACTGAAGACGTTTCTCTATCAGTTAGCATTTGAGTAAACCCCTGCTCTTGCCCTGCGCATCTGTTATGAGCGCCAAGAAACCGCTTCGGTGAACGTGTGCAGTATAAAATATTTTAACATAACAGAGATGTGATGGTAAAGTATGCTTCACATTTAAAAACCCTGGACAAAATATTTTGTTTAAAGAAAAACGTGGTGTAGCAACATGTTTCACACATTGTAGAAGAGACTATTGATGATTTTGTAGCAGCTTTGAAGACATTAGCTGTTGCATGCAATGATTGTGATCTCAAGGATGAGATAATTCGAGATAAACTCATAAAGAAAACGAACAATAAGAAGATGTTTGAAGTAATTACGCTGGGACAAGTAGGTAAGGAAACTTCGAGTTTAACGACCATTTGCCTCCACAGCTCCCAGGCTAATGAACACGCTCCTGGCATACAAACATGCACATTCTATTGTCATGACAGTGACATCACAGACGTCACTAAAGATAGAAGAGATTACCAACAATGTCGGAGACAATCTCTTTGGGAAAACCCTCTCTTGCAAAGAGGCTCTGAAGAAACTTGATGACCTCTTGTGAATTGGTATCAGTCATGAATTGCACCTCCCACCATCTACTAAAATAATCAGCCACAACTAAAGCAAATTTATACTTCTTAGGAAGAATGTTAAATGGTCGCACAAAATCAATGGCACGCTTCAATCAAGAACCATTGGGAACAATAACCTCTTGTACAGAAGGAGAGACAATTTTTATAACTTTGTCGCTGGAGCAACACACGTAGGTGGAGGTGATAGCGCGCGCAGATCACCCGGGTCACGATTTTACCAATTTTCCCCACGCACTGGGCCCTGACGTGAGTATAACCAAGATTTGAGTTTTGCATGAACCGGGTGATTTCTTGCACGCCACTATGAGTAATTTGGGGGGTGACTCTTACACCACTTACTATTCATGTACCTGACTTACCACAGGCACATTACTCCCAACGGATCAGGAGCTAGCAGTGGACAGGTGACAGGTTTCCTAGGAAAGAATACACTTCATAAACCAAAATACATAGTCCACACTGTAATCCGTAAAATAACCACAGACACCTGATGAGTTTAAAAGTTTATCTAAAGATCTTCAAAGTGAATATGCCAAGATAAGCGAAATACAAAATAACCCATCAAGTATTAAGATCACGATCAAAATATAGCTATGAATTAGGGCAAGGACCATTTGAATATATGGGAACACTATGGGATCTGAGCATTTAGGGAACACACTATTCAGCACAAGTTTAAACTAGGGCGAGGGACATGAATAGGATCTAGAATGTATATTTAAGTTAGGCTACTCATGCTATTCTTACTAAGTTCACTGCAACCATGCTAAAGGAAGGGGAAAAAACCGGAACACACTAAAATATAACAGTCAGATAATTTCCTACAGGTGGGGAGAGAAGTGGAAAAATTCTAATAAACAATTTCATATAATTTGCATTTCAAGGTGATAGAGCAATATAACAGGCGAGAGTGCTTTGTTAAGGAAAAGGAGAGTAAGAGAGAGAGAGAGAGAGAGAGACGTAAACCCACAGATTAATATTTACCTAATTTAGGAATGAGGACTAACCCTGGCCACGGGTCAGTTTGGAAGGACGGGGACAAGGACCCTCAGAAAAAGGAATGCCAGAATGCGAGCAGGTACGGCTCACGGGCAGTCAGGACAGGATACCCCTCAGGTTTGGGACAGGACTGGGCTCACCAAGGTACGACCAATACCCACAGCTTCGGATGCAACGCCTGCGTTACCCCTTCTGCAAGTAATCCGCCAGTAACCCCGATTGGGTTTTCGAATTTTCCCCAGCAAAGTGCTTCGCCAGTACTTTAAGACTATTTCCACCCCTAGGAGTTTGTGGAAAGTATGGACAGAGTGCTCCGCAGCACTCTAGATTGAGCACCTATAGAGTTCGTAGGGTCAGTGACAGGTCTGCTACTCGGACAAGTCGGACAATTTTCCTAAGCTAAACTAGGGCAATTATACTATTTTGGGGACCCTTAGACCACCCACTAATGTTGCAAGTGACAGTTTCTCACATTATGATTGGTCAGGAGAGGTGATTCGGTCATTGTCACCTCCTAGAATTCAACGTTCCCATCATAAATATTGAAATTTTGCTTATCCGCCCCTTGGGTTCACGTTCCCATCCATAGGAATACAGTAGAAAATATGAGTGTACAGGGTATAGCAACAATGTCTCTGAGGTTCAAGGTGGAATTTCATCGTCTTGTGCTGGGTTCTCAGGCGCATCGGGCTTCAGGAGCCAGCTGGCTTGTTTCAGCTTCTGCGCAGTAGAGTTTCTCCCAGGTCACATGGCAATACTCAGAGGAGCCTCAATATGGCAACGGTTATGTATGTCCCAGCCCCAGAGACGCGATACATGAAAAGTAAGCGAGAACAAATTAGAATCGTACATAAAAATGATCACACTGTATACCGTGATAGATTTTAACACACCCCTTATTTTATAACATCTATAGTATTAAAGTTTAGTGCGAAAAGACAGATAGGCGAAAGCAGCGGTAGCAAGCATAGAGCGTGGTGAGAGACAAGCGGCCATGTTTGCAACAGTGCGCATGAGCAACAGATTCCCTCCAGAATGCGAGTGCGTCACATCACATGGGTATGTCCGACGCATGCGCAGACTGAATTTCAGCGAAGCGGCCATTTCCTTAGTGCAAGCATTGTGAGGATGAAAAGACACACAGGCAAGCCTCTTGGGGACACCCGCGTGTTGGGAAAAATGCTAAATACAAGACGAACAGTTGGATTAATATGATTATAATTTGAACGAGGTTCATGAGTGAGAGCAAGTCGCTTTACGTGCGAATCCTTGCTCCATCAATCCCCTCTTTGATGATATTTACTATCATCACTACAAAGGAAACAGATGCCAACTCTCATTCTTCCATATCATTCATTTCAATCTCAACGAATTTATTATTTAATTTTCTCTCAGCTTCCCTATGAGAGTGGTGATTCTTCACCTTCTTGTAGATTTGATTCCTTAATTCTTCTAATTCTAATTCATCAATGTTTCGTTTCACCCCTCTCTTATTTACTGCATATTTCTTTTTACATTTTTGGCATTTACAGCAGATGAATATGATCAGAGCAAACACACCTATTCCGATTATTGGCATCGGTATTTTCCATAAAAGATTTCTACCTAAGTTAGAAAACCAACTACCTATTGAGGAGAGACCTCCAGTCAGTCTCGTCCAGGCACTGTCAACCTCTAATGGTTTGAGTTCTTTTTCCAAATTAGTTATATTTCTCACGTATCTTTTAAGTTCGATACTTTTATCAGGTATGTAGGTGCAACAATGTTGCGCCTTCAGCATTCTACAGACTCCGCCCTCTTTTGCCAATAAGGTGTCAAGAGCAAGGCGATTTTGCAAAACCATTGACCTGATCGCAACCATTTCAGTATTGACCAGCAGGAATCCAGCAGCAGTGTCAGTAGATAAGCGATCCACTACTGTAGACAGTTTGCAAATTCTGTGTGTGTTCAGAACTACCCCCATTCCAGGTATCAGTGCACTGAAAATATCGCCTATGATTTCTCCTACACTTTCACGTTTATTACGCACTAAGCCATTAGTATCTTCATCATTGCTTCCAGCAGCATTATTCCAATGGTATATTTTCGGGAAAACAATGCCAAAGTAGCAGCTTCCATACGAGTGATCCGGCAATTTGAAATAAGCCTTGTTCCCACATATATAATAAATTCCGGGAAACACAGGTTCTGACCCATTTTTGAAACCCCAACCTCCAATTACCTTATAATTATGTTCACACTCGCTGGAACCAATGAATACATTGTTATAATATTCTGTCCTTTCTCTATGGAGACAAAGTTTTCCTTTCCGTTCAAAATCCAGCAACAAAGCAGGATTAGCTTCGCCTTGTGAGGTGTTATCCATGTGCTCGGCCCATCTAGGGACTCTATCTTTTTCATCATTTGCCTTTTTCTGAAACTTTTCCCTCCTTCTGTCTGCCATTTTTATAAACATATTTTCCTGCTCTTGCAAGGAACAGGTCAGATTTTCTTGTCGTGCTTCATCTAAGTCTATGTCACCTATAGTCAGGAAATATTCACCCATATAACGGGTTACCTCGCTTTTTACGTGGACAAGGTTCAGATGTCCTCTAATAGGAAGTTCAGAAAATACTACGTCAGCATTTGAGTAGTAGTACTGCAAAGTGCTTCTATAAAACAAGCTAGCTAATATACTGCAGGAAATTCCGTAGGTTAGGGGTAAGTGGTGATATGTCACACCTTCAGCTACAGACGTGGGTAGCTTCATGCAGACATAGCAGTCTTCTATTTCCATAGCCTCTACATAATGCACTAGCAAGTTAGCAAATACATTTAGATGTGTCCTGTTTCTCATCTTGTGAAAGTGCAGTTCACCCTCATCTGATGCTTCTAAATTCGGTCGTGTGTGTCTCAGACTAACTCTGTTGTCACGTAGTTCTAAGCTTCGTGGTGTTTCTGCAGTCTGTACAACGTCTGTGTCTACTATTTCAGGTTCAGTAGGGGACAGGTTAGGATCTTTACTAATCATAAAAGGTATAAAGACTGTTAATCCTATCCACATCACTATTAGCATAGCTACACTACATAAGCATATTTTACAGCAAGTTTTACAACACCCAAATCTGGACCTTCCAGCTACGCTTGAATCAGACATTTTAGCTTACAGGTGGCTGTTGCAACCCCTCTTTGTTTCTTTCACCAAAGCTTCGCTCTGTTTCGTCTCAAGGAGGGTCTTCGTCCGAGCTCTGATCAGTGATGGACTCTTCGTCACTTTTGCCACTGCGACTGGGCTCATCAATTTCTTCCAGCACCAGGTATGTCCACTCGGGGCTCCGATACAGTCTATTCTGTTTCTTCACTCTGTCGCTCTTTCTCAGAGACTTGCCTCGGGCTGCTTTTCTTTCACTTTCAGCCCTCTTACGGTCTTTCAGTTTCTCCTCGACTGTTTTTATTCGGAGTCTTAGCCTTTTGACGTACCTGGGTGTACTTTTGCTTCTGTGACTTTCAGTGGTCGAGGACACTTGGCCTTCCTCATGCACTCTCTTTATTTTTTCTTTTTGCTGGACAGAGTCTATTTCCCTGCCTGTCTGACTAGTTCCAGGTCTTTCATCTATTTCTTCTGCCTGGTCCTCAAACTGGTCCTGTTCAGGTTCGCTTTGTAAGTTTTCTTTGCTTTCGGGTGAACTGGATTCCGATTCCTGAACAACTTCGTCTATTTCTATCTGCTCTGGTTCATGCACTTCGCTCCCTTCATTTTCTTCTGCATGAACATCTACTTTGACCACTATCTGTCCCTTTCCAGACTCCGGAGTTTCAGGTGGAGTGTCGACGTCTTGATCTGTCCCTACTTGGCCTATTTCCTGATCAGGTGTGATGTGAGTCTCGTTGACTTGACCTTCGTCTTCTAGTTCTGTCTCACCTGGACTATCCCACTCACTGTCTAGGTAGGAATATTTCCGGGTTCGTATTGGATCATGAACCAGGTCGTCTGCAGGGTACCATTCAACGTCTGGACTTGTGCTCGGCAGTTCGATGTCAGCGAGGTCCGGACTCTCTTCGGGAGTCTCCTCAGCAGGGCTGCCTTCAGCTTCAGTCGCGTTTTCTCCAGTTACCCGCTTGGTGTGGCTGGCATGGATCCACTTCGGCACACCAGCACACTTGACAGCAGTAGTGGTGACAAGGATCACTTGTCTTGGCTTTCCCCACTTTGGTCCAAGGCAACTCTTCCGGGTGTGTTTCTTTAACACCACCCAATCTCCTGGTTGAAGCTTATGCGCTGGAGTCTTGGGCCAGTCGTCAGCTGTCTCTCCAATCTGGTGGGAGATAGAACGCACTTGGTCACCCAGTTGCTTGCAGTATTCTAGCACCAAATCATCAGTAATGCTTAGCAGTTTGTGTCCAGGCACCCATGCTTGTCGCATCACTCTCCCCATATGGCCGAGATGCCCGCCACCCCCTCTCAACACAATCCCCAAAAGGAGGGAAACCGGAAACAGTTCTTGAAGTTTTTTGGAAGTGGGATGGAGTGACCATCCCGGCCGTATTTATTAAAACAAAATTAAAACATTAAACGTTTCATGTTATGTACAATTTCATTACCACATTACGATGTTTGGCTATCCTTAACAGATTCTCTAATACAGAGGTTCTCCTAGCCGAACTAGCAACCTACAAACATTTTCTTGACATATTGAAATTGTACATCCTAACGTTTAAGGGCCAACGGCAAGGTCATAACCGGTGTCAAGATCCCTAACCCGACTTACCCCTCCCACTTGGGAGGGGCGACAGCACGGAGGCGTACCTCAAGTGCAACTACTACCAATTTCCCTTGACTTGACGGGGGCACCTAAAGACTCGACGCCAGTTAAAGGTCGTTCGAATACTCGTGTGAGGTATCTAGAAGGTATCGTAGACCTTATCCCAACCCCACACAACTTACCGCATCTGCCGTCGCAGATGTCACTGGCCCCGGGAAATTCCCCAGGAGGGGGCTGTAACCCCTCCTACAAAGGAAGGGGCCTTGACCGCCTTTTCCCTTACTTCCGGCGACCCATCCTTAGAAGGGACCGCCTCCCCATTGAGGGGCCAATGGCCACCTCTCCCGAGCGCTCCCATCCGTGTTGGGTGACGCCCACTCATAGGGATCTACCAATTAGTGCTCACCGATCATGACCTTACCGCCTACCAAAATAAATACGACAGTGCTAACAAAGACAGTGCTAACAAAACCTAAGAATACATTGGCCACTATGACCGAAAAAGCATGCTTAAAATTCAACACTATATCTGCATCTCTTTAATGGCAAAACGTACTCAAACCGACTATTCTTTATTATACTCAACATCAACATGACTCCACAACCTGCAAACGAAATGGAAGCAAAATTAATCAACTTTATTACAAACAACTGGCTGTCTTCAGGGGCTGGTGGGTGGGTCAAAATTGGCTCTTCGTTCTGTCCCGAGCTCACGTGCAGCGAGGAGGTGCAGCTTCAGGGCACAAGAACAAGAGGATGTCTTCTGGTCTTGCGTCCCTTTTTATCCGTCTTCAGGGCGGGCGTATACCCGCCCCTGCCTGCCCCGGGGGCGTGGCTGGCTGCGTCGGTGTCTAGGCCAGCCCACTCTAGGGCGGGAACGGGCGCGCCCCAGCTACGCCGCTTCGGGCATACCAGCCGAGACGCGCCCCCCGCCCAAAATGGCTTCCCGGGGGGATCGAGGCACTCTGCCATAAGTTCGGGGGGACCGAGTTGGTCGCCCCTTTCCATATGGCCGAGATGCCCGCCACCCCCTCTCAACACAATCCCCAAAAGGAGGGAAACCGGAAACAGTTCTTGAAGTTTTTTGGAAGTGGGATGGAGTGACCATCCCGGCCGTATTTATTAAAACAAAATTAAAACATTAAACGTTTCATGTTATGTACAATTTCATTACCACATTACGATGTTTGGCTATCCTTAACAGATTCTCTAATACAGAGGTTCTCCTAGCCGAACTAGCAACCTACAAACATTTTCTTGACATATTGAAATTGTACATCCTAACGTTTAAGGGCCAACGGCAAGGTCATAACCGGTGTCAAGATCCCTAACCCGACTTACCCCTCCCACTTGGGAGGGGCGACAGCACGGAGGCGTACCTCAAGTGCAACTACTACCAATTTCCCTTGACTTGACGGGGGCACCTAAAGACTCGACGCCAGTTAAAGGTCGTTCGAATACTCGTGTGAGGTATCTAGAAGGTATCGTAGACCTTATCCCAACCCCACACAACTTACCGCATCTGCCGTCGCAGATGTCACTGGCCCCGGGAAATTCCCCAGGAGGGGGCTGTAACCCCTCCTACAAAGGAAGGGGCCTTGACCGCCTTTTCCCTTACTTCCGGCGACCCATCCTTAGAAGGGACCGCCTCCCCATTGAGGGGCCAATGGCCACCTCTCCCGAGCGCTCCCATCCGTGTTGGGTGACGCCCACTCATAGGGATCTACCAATTAGTGCTCACCGATCATGACCTTACCGCCACAGGCCGGATAGTTGACCGGCTATCCGGACCCCCACAAAACTCCTACCTAAAGGTCATGTTTCAACGTTTTTTAACCATGCCAAGAAGTCTCCTATGAGTAACTCATTTCCCACCCGAGACAAATGCACACCATCCCCTAGATACATACTGTCGTCATTAATACAACCATGCGAGATAGAATGCAATGTCTTGGAACGGAACAACCTACTCACTTTGTTATTAAGTTTTCTAACAGAATGGTTCAAAGCAGGAATCGAAACAGCCCCCCGCCACACTTTTCGTGGGATCATATGAGACCACGCAATTATGCACCCCGGAACTTTCCTCGCCAACCAACTTACAGTGGAAAGCATTGCCTCCAGGAGAAGTCGTCTACCGGTGGTGACCAAATCATTGCCCCCTAAATGTACTATGACTATAGACGGCGGTGACCTCGTCCGCCCTAACAAACCCTCAAAGAATGCCTGAAACTGGTCAATACAGAGACCGCCCCTTCCGTGGAAGGACACCCTGTACCCGTATTCCCCAGCTACGTGAATCATGTCACCTGCTTTGAATACGTCAGCGGCACGCCTCACGTATGAGTGGCCCACGACCCACACCTCTTTCCTCACAGCCGGTGATGTCTGACCGCTGGCCTGGTGTTGGGTCGACTGCATAGTCCGCCCCGCCTCGAAGGCTTGCGTAACTGAAAACCAAACAAAAGACAAGAAGCGTGAGTACATTATCATGGCTTCACAACATGTGCAACCGCACATACCTCTTATAACAATTGGAGGACCATCGCCCCACCCGTTTCACTTGTTCCACATTGAGACCCCTGGCTGTAGCTTCAGTGGCAGCCCCTATCCGAAAGGAATGGGTCCCGAACTCGCCCGGGTCCAAGCCCGCTGCGGTAATTGACATCGCGAGCACCCGCTGAAACTGAAATTTCGTCAGTGGGGTGGCGTCCGCGTGTCTCAACAATGTCCCTCCCCATGATGCCACCCTTCGTGCTAGGTAGTCTTCTAAACACTTTACCGGACACATGGAGGACCCTGGAATCCTGCGAATGACTATGCAGTCCCCCACCCCACCTTGATCGGTTTTGGACTTGACAAAGGATACAGTCATCGTCCCACCCCGGATCTGAACGTGTTCCCGGCACAAACCCCCCACCACATCCTGTTTGTTCCTTGCCACCAGCTCACTTATCCTCATCGCCCCGTGAAATGCAAGCGTAAAAGCAGCTCGGAACAAACAGGCCTCGAACTGAGACGAGCATGTGGCGGGGAGTGTGGCCAGCAACTGGGACAACCTATCCAGACCTATCGGGCGCCTCTCATCTACTCTGCGACCCTCTAGGCGTTGCCACCCACGCAGCGCTTTCTGTACCACAAAAGACGCTGTCGGGTCCTGGATATTATGAGCCCTGGCAACAAAGGAAATGGCAGCACGATGCCTCTGGGCTGTAGCCACCGACTTCCCAGCCCTACGCAAGGACATCAGAAAATGCACTACCCAATCCTCATGCCCCCAAAACCCCCCTCTCTCAGTCCCCAAAAAGGCTAAATAGGCCCGAAACGCCCCTTCGTATGCCTTCCTCGTCCTTGGTGCTAGACTCTCTCCCACGAGGTAACGAAGTTCGGGGCACCGAGAGACCAGAGAGCTTCGGGAAAGGGTGCCGGCTCTGGGTCCGCTGAGGGAAGGAAACCCGAGAAAGCCTGCATTTGAAAACGAGACAGTGCATCAGCTGCCTGATTCCTCACCCCTGGGACATGCTTCGCTCTGAATACCACGTTCAGTTGCATACACAGTAAGACAATTTCTTTAAGCAGCCTTAAAATCATTTTACAACGTGCTGCCTGACTATTGATGCATTCTACAACGGTCATATTGTCAGACCAAAATATGACAGAGTGATTTTTGAATCCATCGGGCCAGGTTCTGAGGGCCACCAAAATGGGAAACAGTTCTAGGAAAGCAATATTACTCGTCAGCCCCTCTTCGTGCCACCATGTTGGCCACCTTTGTGCCGACCATTTTGTGCCGAAGATGGCGCCAAAGCCCATGCTTCCCGCTGAATCCGTCCATAGACCAAGCTCCTCAGAGGACAAGGCTGGTTTGTTCCAGACGACTCGACCATTGAAATCCGCCAAAAATGCTAACCAAATACGCATGTCTTGGCGGACCTCAGCCGATAGTCTCGTGCGATGATGACCCTCGGTTAGGCCGACCATCGCCTGAGCAATTGAACGGGAAAAGGGGCGGGCCATTGGGATCACCCTCAGGGCAAAGTTCAACTTCCCCACCAATTGCTGCAATTGATGCAGCGTAACTTTAGATGCATTTATACACATTTGCAGGGCTGCCCTGAATTTCGACACTTTGGCAGCTGGTAAACGAAAACAACCCTCACTAGAGTCCAACTCGATCCCCAGAAACTCGAGGCAAGTCGTGGGACCCACAGTTTTTCCTGGTGCCAATGGCACGCCAAATCGATCCATTAATACACAAAATTCAGTCAAGGCCCGGGCACATTCGTCATCCCCAGCGGCCCCAAGGAACAGAAAGTCATCAAGGTAATGCATCACATTTCGAAAACCCGTTTCCTTCGTGTAAACCCATTGTAGAAAACTACTGAATTTCTCGAAATATGCACAAGATATAGAGCACCCCATCGGCATACACCTATCCATGTAATACGAACCTTGAAACATAAATCCCAGAAGACGTTGGTCGTCCGGGTGTACCGGGAGCAAACGGAACGCTGACTCGATATCTGATTTTGCCATCAGCGTCCCGGGCCCCAAGCGATTCAAAATGGCTACGGCCTCATCAAATGATGCGTACCGCACCGAACATACCTCTGGATCAATTGCATCATTCACAGAAAGGCCATGAGGAGCTGATAAATTGTGGATCAATCGAAACTCACCTGGGTCCTTCTTGGGGACCACCCCTAAAGGAGAACAGACAAAATTCTGTACCGGGGGAACACTAAATGGGCCGGCAACCCGACCTCGGATAACCTCTTTCCGGATCTTATCCTGCACTACAGTTGTATGCTGCAAGACGGAAAGTTGATTTTTGCACGTCCCGACACCCTGAAAGTCCCCCACCGGGATGCGGAAACCATATGAAAAACCGTTCCGCAGCACCCCAGCAGAAGTACGATCTGGGTACTCGCTGAGCCATGGAATCATCGCCAAGGTATCAATCGGGGTTGGTAAAGGCGCCCCTCGGACTACATTAGACCTGTTTGGCGCCTCCTCTACCCCCATTCTCACCCGTTTTGGCTCTGCACGAAGACTCAGGATGGGGTGCCCCGCAACCACTACATTCGTGCTTGAACTTACACGATCCCAGGGGCCTAGTACATTTACCTTTGTTGAAATTGAAACAGAAACCCTTCTTCCCTGCATTGCCGGCGGGTCTCGGATAATCGTCGGTTCCCGTACCCGACCGAAAGGGCGTCCCCCCATATTGGCGGGAGGATTCACCAACAGTACACCCCACCAACGGCATTTTCAACATCCCTGACTCTTTCATTTTATCCCATATCAAAGAATCATAACAGTCCCAGGTTAAACTTTTGTTATGCTCCATCGCTTTCCTGAAAAGGTTGTCATAACAGAACCATTGGTTACCTTGGTGTGATGTCGAGTACCCCATAATTCGTGACTGATATACTGGAAACTCAGGGAGCAATTCAGGCCTACGTTCCCCCAGAATTGACGTAAAAATTCCCCATGCATTGCCCCAGTTGCCAATATTCTCATTTACTTTAAAGGCGGCCATTTTTGCGCGCCAGACACTCGGATGCATCAGATCCTTTTGACTCTTAACAGTTTCAACCTCATAATGATCAACAAGCAAGGAGAAAATGTTTACATATTCCCCCGCCCAAATCTTCTCCTTTATTGCCAAAGGAACATGTTGCCCCAATTTTTCTCTACGAGAGGGTGCTGACTCATCCCTCGCGATCGGCAATGGCCGCTTACCTGCACCGCACGCTGCTTCCGCCACTCGTGGTTTGTCTATCACCGCAGCCGGCGCGGGTACCTTGGCTGTATCACGTTTCTCGCGCAACTGTTTCATCAGTGCTTGCGCTTCGGCAGCCGTGGCGCCCTCGCTACTGTCCCCCAACCATGCTGCTAACTGTGCCACCAACTCAGGAGGCATATCCTCAGTGGATGTCGGGGTGACTACGACGGGAATCGGATTCCCTTCCTTCGGTACCGGGGCCGGTACCGGGGCTGGCACCTCGAGCGGGGAACAGGGGACCGGGACGTCTCCCCCGGCTGGCCCCCTTCTCGGCCTCTTTGGCTTCCCTCCAGCCGGTGGACGCCCCGATCCCTCCTCCCCGTCTCGCTCCGCCAACCGCTTCTTTATTTCGGACATCTCCTTCATGAGGACCCGAACCATCTGGTCAGTCGTCATTCTCTTCGCGCCTTTCTTGGGCATCTTCCAAACGAAGTATCTAGAAGACAAAAGAAAGATTAAAACGCTCAAAATTGGCTCTTCGTTCTGTCCCGAGCTCACGTGCAGCGAGGAGGTGCAGCTTCAGGGCACAAGAACAAGAGGATGTCTTCTGGTCTTGCGTCCCTTTTTATCCGTCTTCAGGGCGGGCGTATACCCGCCCCTGCCTGCCCCGGGGGCGTGGCTGGCTGCGTCGGTGTCTAGGCCAGCCCACTCTAGGGCGGGAACGGGCGCGCCCCAGCTACGCCGCTTCGGGCATACCAGCCGAGACGCGCCCCCCGCCCAAAATGGCTTCCCGGGGGGATCGAGGCACTCTGCCATAAGTTCGGGGGGACCGAGTTGGTCGCCCCTTTCCATTATTACCTCATGGGGGCTCAGGCCTGTTTTTCGATTTGGAATACTTCTCAGACTCATCAGCACAAGGGGCAAAGCTTCTGTCCAGTTCATTTTGGAGGAATCACACATCTTCGCCAACCTGGATTTTATCGTGCCATTTATCTGTTCAACCACCCCTGACGCCTCGGGATGGTAGGCACAGTGCAGTCTTTGCTTCATTTTAAAGGCCCTACAGAGCTCTTCCAGGACATCGTTGGCAAAATGCCCACCTTGGTCTGTTTCAATCGTCTCTGGAATGCCGTACCTAGGTATCAACTCTCTGAGCAATAATTTGGCTACAGTCAAGGCATCATTTTTCTTTGCTGGGTAAGCTTCCACCCACCGGGAAAACAGGCACACTATAACCAGGACATACCTATATCCCTTGCATTTAGGCATGGTTATAAAGTCCGCCTGCATCCTTATAAAGGGACCTACTGCCTTTCCGATGGTACTTTGCTCCACTACCGTCCTCTTTCCTGCATTAAATTGCTGACACACTAGGCACCTCTGGCAAAACCTTTCCGCCTGGTTCCTGAACTTTGAATTGTAGAACACTTTGTCAAACACACGGCACATGGCGTCCCTTCCCATATGTGTAGGTTCATGTATCATCCTGACCATGGGATCTATCAGGCTGTCGGGCAGCACAGGTACTCCAGTTTTGTTTACCACCACGCCATCATTCCTTATTCTGCATTCATTCTCACTCCACCTGCCTTTTTCTTCCCTGTCTGTTAACTGTTGTAGGTCTTTCAACTCATCCCACGTTGACACATTATCAAACAACATCAGTTGGCAGCTGTGTCCACCCCATAACCCAATTTGGAGGGACATTTGGTATCGGGCACAAAACTGTTCGATTTGGTCAGCGTATCTGTTCCCGGCTGTCACATCATCATTTCCTGATCTGTGAGCCGCACACTTGACCACAGCCAATTCTTTGGGCAATTGAATAGCTTCCAATAATTCTTGTACCACCTTTCCGTTTCTGATAGGGGTACCTGAGGAAGTCACGAATTCTCTTTGTAACCATAGTTGGCCGAAGTCATGAACAACCCCGTAACAGTACTGACTGTCGGTATAAACAGTTATTCTTTTGTTCTTACCCCTCCTACAGGCTCTTGTCATGGCTATGAGCTCTGCTACCTGTGCAGATTTCACTTCACTTAGGTAAGAGGCTTCTATGGTGTTTGTCAATGTGACTACAGCATAGGCAGCACACAGACCACCATTTTCATGTCTTAAACATGAGCCGTCCACGAACATTGTAAGTTCCCCATCAAGTACTGCTACTTCTCGGATGTCAGGACGGGGCTTAGTGCTGAATTCTGTCAGATCAATGCAGTTGTGTTCCATTTCACCCTCGTCGTCTACATCCAGAGGAACAGGTAACAGAGTTGCTGGGTTTAGGATATTGCACCGAGAAATTGTTACATTCTCAGCACCAATCAAAATTCTCTCATACTTAGTCAGCCGACTAGGTGTGAGATACTGGGTCTTGGTTCTAGTCAGTAAAATTACAACAGAGTGTGGAACATATACGGTGACAGGATGTCCCATGACAATATTCTCACTCTGTTCCAGACTGATGCAAGTAGCAGCTACTGCTTTCAGGCATCCGGGCAATCCAGCAGCCGCTGGATCTAGAGTGGCTGAGAAATAGGCTACAGGACGCCTGACCAGCCCATGCTCCTGGGACAGGACTGAGAGCACACAATTTTCTCTGGTGTCACAGAACAGTTCAAAACGCTTGGAGTAATCTGGCATACCTAATGCAGGAGCGGTGCATAGGCAATTTCTCAGTGTTACCCACGCGTTCATGCTTTCACTGTCCCAACTGACTGGGTCTTCCACTCCTTTCTTGGTCATTTTTATCAAGGGTTTGGCTAGATTTGCGAATCCCACAATCCACTGCCTGCAGTACCCCACAACTCCTAGAAACATCCTCACCTCTTTCTGAGTTTGGGGTAGGTCCATGGCTTTAATTATTTTGATCCTTTCTGTGGTGACCTTTCGGATCCCTTTCTCTATCTGGTGTCCCAGATATTTTACTGAGTTTTTACAGAACTGCAATTTGTCAGGGGATACCTTATGTCCTCCCTTTCCTAGGTGATTCAGCAAGGCGATGGTGTCGGTGACACAATCATTTTGTGTTTTAGATGCCACTAAAAGGTCATCTATGTACTGTACCAAAACGGACTCTCCGGGCAGTATTAGGGACTCAAGACATTTCTTTAGGATCTGGTTGAAAATCGAAGGACTTTCAGTGTACCCCTGAGGGACACGATTCCAGACATAGATATGGCTGTCAAATTCAAAACTAAAAAGGAACTTGCTTTCTGGATGCAATGGGATGGAAAAGAATGCATGGCACAGGTCAATGACAGTGAACCATTCCGCATTCCAAGGAATCTGATACAAGATTACTGCAGGGTTAGGCACGATGGGGCAGCAAGGTACAACAATTTGGTTTACCTTGCGCAGGTCCTGCACTACTCGGTATTTTCCACTAGGCTTTTTAATCCCAATGATAGGCGAATTGCAGGGACTGCTCATTACTTCTTCTATGATTTCTGCTTCGAGCAGTCGGGTGATTTCAGTTGCGGCTCCTGCCTTTACTTCTGCACTCATTTTGTACTGTCTTGTTTTGGGATAGACTGCATTTGTTTTTATTGCTATTTTAACTGGGTCCACGTTTGCCATTAAGCCTACATCTTTTCCCGTGAAATCCCACACTTCTGGTACCACTCTTAACTGAAGCTCTTCAGGCAAGTCTTCAATCGTCAAGGTTTTAATGTCAGCGTCAGGCCTTACTAACATCAGTTTGTACAAACCATCTTCATCGGGGGTCTGAATTTCGACGCCTTTTTGTGAGCAAAAGATGGTGCAGTTCATTTTGCACAACAAATCGCGTCCTAACAGGTTCACAGGACTGGAATCACAGACCACAAATCTGTGCATATCTTTAAAGTTCCCTATGGAAATTTCCATAGGCTCAGTTACTGGAGTACTGATTATTTGATTGGAGACACCCACTACTTGGATAGCTTCTCCCGAGAGGGGTAGGTTAGGAACATCCACTGTTCTCACAGTGGACCGGGTAGCACCAGTGTCCAACAGAAAGGTGACATCTTTTCCTTCAACCTTTCCTTCAATGTATGGTCCAGTCTGGTCTACCGGTAAGGAGGCGCCAAGTACGCACTCCTTGTCCTCCCCTCTCAGGCCCCGTCAATCTAGTTCATCACAGAGGAAAGAATCATTTAACAGGTACTGTGGAATTGCTGCATTGCTTCCATTCTCTCCCTCCCATATTTCTGCCCTTTCATTCTGTTGGCCCTGATTCTTATAATTCTGTCTAGGAGCGCGAGGTACTGGAGGTAGCTTTACCTGTTGCTGGTTCTTTCTTGTCCCCTCTTTCTGCACCTGTGGATTTAAACCATTTATAGGGGCATTACCGGCCTGTAGGTGTGGACACTCGTCTCTCCAATGCCCCAACTGGCCGCACCCGTGGCATGGGAACTTCTTCATAGCCTCTTCCCGACTCATCTTTACCCGGGGCTTCCCTCCTCCCCCAGTAGTGGCATTCTGAGCATTATTATTGGAATTCAATTTACTTAACTGTTTTTCTTGCTGTTCAGCCAATTTCACCTGTGCCCACATCACTTTCTCCATGAGGGCTTTCTTTTTATTTTCGATTTCATCTTCGCAGTATTTTGCGTATTTCAGGACATCATCTATGGGCTTTCCCTGCCAACTTATTTTATTATCTCGAATGCATTGAGATATTTCAGGCCTTAATCCTAGCACAAATCTGTAACTGAAATGGGTCATGTCTTTCATGTCCACATTATCAATACCACTGTAAGTCTTGAATACTTGCAGTAACCTTTCATAAAAGGAATGAACGGTTTCATCACGTTCTTGGGTGGTTCTATCTATTCTGGTCCAATCTGTCTCCTTTGCGAGCACCTTTTTCTTGAGGTATTGTATGACTTGCTCATACTTCCTCATTACTTCCGGTGCGGGAGCTCCTGTTTTCTCGTCTCTCGCATATTCTTCACTAGGCCAATCAATCTCAATTTTGCAGTCGGTCCACAAATCTACAGGGACCACAATGTCGAAAAACCCATCCAGGTCTTTCAGAAGACATTTCTGAACTTTTATGAAGCGTTCAACCTGTCTGTACCAGTCAACTGGTTTCTCTCTTAATTTCGGGAAGTCATTAGTAAATGACACGATATCCTGTCGGGACCAAGGGACATGGACATACTTTCCTCCCGGGACCTCTCTCATGGGACACAATTTTTCTGTCGGGGTTACTTCTTTTAGCACGTATTCTGAAGCCTGAGACTTTGCCCTGCTGTCTTCCTTTTTCTTTGCCCACCGGGTTCTCCATTTTGTCACATCCCCCCATTTCTGCAAGAGTTTTAATAATTATTTTATCTGGATCTGTTTTCCTACCACATTCAAGCTCTCTAAGTCTTTGTCCGAAAAATCTACTCTGTAGGGTTTCTGAAGGATTTTGGAGCGACTGACATCTATACCCATTTCCGTGGCTGTGTCCATCAGTCTCTCATGGAGCAATCTAGCGTTTCGGGTAAGGTTTTTACTGATGAACAGCAGTTCTTCTTCGCTGAAGGAGTTTAAACGGTCTAATCCTACATTTCCAGCCATCATCTCTTCTATTTCTATTCTTAGTTTATAGATTTCTAATGGTTTAGGTTGGGGAGTGGTCTCTTTCTCTAATTCTTTGGTCCATCTGTCTAATTCTTCCGGGGATACCACTGTGGCACTTCTAACCCCAGTCGTACTTTCAATCAGAACCTCCTTCGCCCTACTCTGACTTCTCGCTCCCGACATGCTAGTTCTCTGTTCCCTACTGGACAGATCCATCAGGACCACTGATTCACACTCACTTTCTTGATCGTCATCTATGAATACTTCCTTTCTCGGGGTGGGATACTAGGAGTAGGCATGATTGGGGAGATAACAGGAGGACGAGGACTAGCCAGGTTATCCCTATAAAGAGGAATAGCGGGTCCAATGGTCACTGGAATAGTCAGAGAATCTGGATGGGGATGTATCTGGGCTATGGTCCGGACTAAATCGTCTCGCTGCTTAGCCAGGGCTTCCTTCTCTTGTTCACGCAAAGCCTTTTCTGCGGAATTGTCATGCAATACTTGGGGAACCAAGGGAGGGTAAATACTTGGGGCGGTCGGAGTGACCAACCGAGGTGGATCTTCTCCAAACGGCTGATAATTTGGGACCGTAGATCTAGGTCTGCAAAACCCATCCCCTTCACTGGTTTTACTATCCGTACCCGTTCCATCTGTCTCGCTATCCCTCCGACATCTAGGATATTTTGAAAACGGGTTTGGTGAATGCACAGGTTCTGATTCTGCAACATAGGGAGGTGGGTTTTTCATCAACAAATCTTCTAGGTGCTCATCCTCTGAGTCCCCCACGGGCATTAAATGATGGGTCTTTTCTTTACTTTTTCCTTTCCCTTGTTCTAATACCCCCATCATTGGAAACAAACCCTCCACCATCATGCTTTGTCTCCACTGTTTCATTTTCTGCTCTTTGGTTTCTCTATGGACCCTCGGATACCATTTGCTCACTCCCTTGTCCATCCGGGGTCTATCTCTCTCCAAAGCCTCAATTTCCCACTCTTCTAAAGCTTCGTACTAAGTTAATCTGGGCCTGGGATGCAATTCATTCATGCGGGTCCTTAAGTTAAACAGGATCCTACCATTAAAGGTACTATCAATAGGAAACGCTAGGACTCCATCATCTGCAGTATATTTTGCCCAATTCTCTAGCCATACACAGGTATGATACCCCTTTTCAAACATCATGAAGGAAGCAGGAGTATTCGGCGGAGGAATGATCACACCCTCCCTCGTTCTAATGGGCTTATCTGTTTTGAAGAAATTCTTTACCTTGTCGGCAAATGACATTTTTCTCTTTATTCCATACATCATGTGCGGTCTACCTCGTATAATCTGTTCCTTATAGAAGCCTGAGTTCTGGGGGTTAGGTAAGAACTCAGGATACCACATATGCCTTTCCAGGCTCGCTTCTAACTCGGCCTGATTAATTTTGTTTACCTTTGTACTTCCAATGCTAGCGCGACTCTTATTTTGTAGGAACCAATCAACACTGTGAATACAAAAATCCTTGTCCAATGGGTGCGCGGCCTTTCGCGAGACCAGGTCTCACGCTCCGGCACTCACCCCTCCCTTACGAATTCGGCTTCACTACACACCCGCTGTTTTGACCAATACCAGCGGGGCACGGAGTGACGTCAGAGCAGTCTTCCGACTGACTCCCTCCTTCACAAGGTAACGGAAACTTTTAATTCTTCCTAAAGAGCGAGTACAAATCTTAGTCAACAACACACAACGTCTGCCACTATGTCTGAGTGTTCTAAATAGGTAGAAAAATTTCCTCTCACTACAAGTAAACCACTTCTGTCTACTTTTCATTCACTCTGGATAGACTTCTTTGCCTAACCTCTCACACTAGTAATATAGAACCCGTTATTCTTCTGACTCATCCACTTTAGTCTGGGATATGTACTGAGCCAGGATTTCACCAGCGGACTATTTTACTTACCATTCAAGCCTCGGAGACCCTATTACTCCTCCCGTATGTGACCCTTACTAGGTGATATCACAATGAAAGTTTTATAAAGGACTCGTAGCTATCATTTATACAGATGCAAAAAAGATCCTAATTAGTGCTTCCAGGTATTCTTAACCCTACACTAATGACTCCAAACAAGTGACTTTTCCAGCTAACCGGATTCTACTCACCGTTAGCTATATACTTCCCCGGGGATTCGGACTACACTGAACACTTACAAACAGTTCTTTGTTAATACGACATGTAACACTTATAGCAGCAATGCAAAAATCATATACATTTACATATAAATCCTTAAAACATTGCAAAATTTGAACCAATACAGTAGAAAATCAGCAGCACATTTTATTTTCACGGTTTGTTTATCAACTATCCTGTCTACCTATCTTAACTAGTCCTAACCATCACCTCTGCTACCAGAAAATTACTGATAGCGCGCGCAGATTACCCGGGTCACGATTTTACCAATTTTCCCCACGCACTGGGCCCTGACGTGAGTATAACCAAGATTTAAGTTTTGCATGAACCGGGTGATTTCTTGCACGCCACTATGAGTTATTTGGGGGGTGACTCTTACACCACTTACTATTCATGTACCTGACTTACCACAGGCACATTACTCCCAACGGATCAGGAGCTAGCAGTGGACAGGTGACAGGTTTCCTAGGAAAGAATACACTTCATAAACCAAAATACATAGTCCACACTGTAATCCGTAAAATAACCACAGACACCTGATGAGTTTAAAAGTTTATCTAAAGATCTTCAAAGTGAATATGCCCAAGATAAGCGAAATACAAAATAACCCATCAAGTATTAAGATCACGATCAAAATATAGCTATGAATTAGGGCAAGGACCATTTGAATATATGGGAACACTATGGGATCTGAGCATTTAGGGAATACGCTATTCAGCACAAGTTTAAACTAGGGCGAGGGACATGAATAGGATCTAGAATGTATATTTAAGTTAGGCTACTCATGCTATTCTTACTAAGTTCACTGCAACCATGCTAAAGGAAGGGGAAAAAAACGGAACACACTAAAATATAACAGTCAGATAATTTCCTACAGGTGGGGAGAGAAGTGGAAAAATTCTAATAAACAATTTCATATAATTTGCATTTCAAGGTAATAGAGCAATATAACAGGCGAGAGTGCTTTGTTAAGGAAAAGGAGAGTAAGAGAGAGAGAGAGAGAGAGAGAGACGTAAACCCACAGATTAATATTTACCTAATTTAGGAATGAGGACTAACCCTGGCCACGGGTCAGTTTGGAAGGACGGGGACAAGGACCCTCAGAAAAAGGAATGCCAGAATGCGAGCAGGTACGGCTCACGGGCAATCAGGACAGGATACCCCTCAGGTTTGGGACAGGACTGGGCTCACCAAGGTACGACCAATACCCACAGCTTCGGATGCAACGCCTGCGTTACCCCTTCTGCAAGTAATCCGCCAGTAACCCCGATTGGGTTTTCGAATTTTCCCCAGCAAAGTGCTTCGCCAGCACTTTAAGACTATTTCCACCCCTAGGAGTTTGTGGAAAGTATGGACAGAGTGCTCCGCAGCACTCTAGATTGAGCACCTATAGAGTTCGTAGGGTCAGTGACAGGTCTGCTACTCGGACAAGTCGGACAATTTTCCTAAGCTAAACTAGGGCAATTATACTATTTTGGGGACCCTTAGACCACCCACTAATGTTGCAAGTGACAGTTTCTCACATTATGATTGGTCAGGAGAGGTGATTCGGTCATTGTCACCTCCTAGAATTCAACGTTCCCATCATAAATATTGAAATGTTGCTTATCCGCCCCTTGGGTTCACGTTCCCATCCATAGGAATACAGTAGAAAATACGAGTGTACAGGGTATAGCAACAATGTCTCTGAGGTTCAAGGTGGAATTTCATCGTCTTGTGCTGGGTTCTCAGGCGCATCGGGCTTCAGGAGCCAGCTGGCTTGTTTCAGCTTCTGCGCAGTAGAGTTTCTCCCAGGTCACATGGCAATACTCAGAGGAGCCTCAATATGGCAACGGTTATGTATGTCCCAGCCCCAGAGACGCGATACATGAAAAGTAAGCGAGAACAAATTAGAATCGTACATAAAAATGATCACACTGTATACCGTGATAGATTTTAACACACCCCTTATTTTATAACATCTATAGTATTAAAGTTTAGTGCGAAAAGACAGATAGGCGAAAGCAGCGGTAGCAAGCATAGAGCGTGGTGAGGGACAAGCGGCCATGTTTGCAACAGTGCGCATGAGCAACAGATTCCCTCCAGAATGCGAGTGCGTCACATCCCATGGGTATGTCCGACGCATGCGCAGACTGAATTTCAGCGAAGCGGCCATTTCCTTAGTGCAAGCATTGTGAGGATGAAAAGACACACAGGCAAGCCTCTTGGGGACACCTGCGTGTTGGGAAAAATGCTAAATACAAGACGAACAGTTGGATTAATATGATTATAATTTGAACGAGGTTCATGAGTGAGAGCAAGTCGCTTTACGTGCGAATCCTTGCTCCATCAGAGGCACTCAACGGTCAGCCAACTCGTCGCCAAATTGAAGTAATTACGCTGAGACAAGAAGGTAAGGAGACTTCGTGTTTAATTACCGGTTGCCTCCACAGCTCCCAAGAACTAACAGGCTCCTGGCATTCAAACATGTATTTTCTATTGTCATGACAGTGACATCACAGATGCCACTGAAGATACAAGAGATTACTACAACATCTATAATAAGTGTTTGTGCAGATCAACAAGAGGTTAAGTATTTCGATGGATTTCCCATAATTTATTTGCACAGGTAGTAGCATCACTGGATTTTTCATCATCCATGGGCTATCACTAGATTTCCCATCATCCATCTCCACAGAAAGTAACATCACTCAATTTCCCATCATCCATCTGCACATGAAGTGACATCACTGGCTTCTGGCCATAAGCGTCTTTAAAGAAGAAGCCAAGCAATACGACTTCATTTACCTATCTGCACAAGAAGTGACATCGCTGGATTTCCATGATCCATCTGCGAAGGAAGTGGCATCACTGGATTTCCCATCATCCATCTGCACAGGAATTGAAATCACTGGTTTCCTGCTCATAGTACTCTATGCTCTTCCCTCCTCCATAAACATATTTATTGGCTGCTACATTGTGTACATGCAGTGGATACAGGCAGCAGATATGTAGCTTGCATGCCAAAGGCAAGCTAGTCTACATCCAACTTCATCTCGACTGCGCCCAGCACCAGGAACTCTACCAACAACCTTGGTTCTCCCTTTACCCAATAATACCCTGCTGGGCTTCTCCATGCACCCAACCCCAGATCACCACTCTCTGCACCCTTGCCACACCACCCACACAACACAGAACAATCATTCACATGCTCCTTCTGCAAGTGCTCAAGCACTCTCCCACACCCTACATCCACCATTCTCGCATGCCTCTTGATTACACCCACACCTTACACCCACACAAAAAAGCTATCTGCTTAATCTCAAATAGACCAAATAACATATCACACTTGGATGCACCCTTCACCACACCCACCTACTCACCAAACATCCCATTGAGCAATGCTACCTACTGCATGACCACACCCCGTAACTGCTCTTCCTCGCTGAAACATGGCTAACCCCAACCTCCGTACCAGACATCACTACAGCCATCCCCACTGGCTACAAGATTGTCAGGCAAGACCATCAGCACAAGTGTAAGCTACTCACCCACGTGTACAAATCCCTCCACAACACCAGACCCAAATACCTCAATGAAAGAGTCTCCTTACACATACTCAAAAAGAACCTCCGCTCCCTTGACCTCGCAAAAACCCAGCACATCCATAGAACAAGAGCAGGTGGGACAGCCTTCTCCTACATCGCAGCCAAAGCCTGGAACAAGCTCTTAGTCAACATCAGACATTCCTGTACCACGAACACCTTCAGGAAGAGCCCCAAGACCTGGCTTTTCGGCAGATTTGGAGCTGCACCAGCCCCCCCAGCACATTGTACCCTCACAGTGAGTAACGCACTTTAAACTCCCTGAATGATTGATTGAGGTAGAGTCACAATTATATTCAAAGATACCATCAGCTGCACCGCCTAGACACCCAACCACATCAGCTACATGGAATACTTCATCTTCAAGATACCCATCTTTCCTAATTTCTCCTTGGCGGCAACACTCATATACAGACCACCAAGACTCTGCATCAATTTCACAATTAGCATCACTGACTTTCTTGCACATCTCATCATAAATGACAGCACTTTTATCCTCCTTGAAGACCTTAACTTTCACCTAGAAGACTACACCGACCCAAACTCTATGGCCCTTCCTGAAAATTTGGAAACCTAGGACTCACCCAGCACATTACTAAACCCACCGACGCTGCTGGACACCTATTGGACCTGATTTTCTTCTCAACCAGCAACACCACTGTCGACAAGCCCACAATTATGACCTGTAAAGATCACAACCTCATCAGTTCTAGCATACCCATCCGACACCACCACAGACCTACCCCCACTGAACCACTTGTTGCAGCTGGAAAAGTATCACAGCAGAGGAGTTGGGTTCTGTCCTCTCCAAGCTCTTGCCCGAGCATATCAGAAACTTTCTGAAAGCCACCAAGAACATCAACAGCTGAAACACTGCATGCTGCACCACCCTGGCTCCCCTCAAGAGCAACCCAATTGCAAGAGTCCGACCACAGGCCACCTGGTATACAGAGGAACTAAGGCTTATTAAATGCCAATGCAAGCAACTGGAGTGCAAATGGAGACCATGTCAAGACACCGTGAAGGGCGCTAGGGGGCGCACGAGCAAGATGGCCGTACATAGGTGAGGCTCCCACTGCCCGGACCCAAAAAATCCTACAAACCACTGGTAGCAGTGCAACCAAATGTGCGGAGTCTGTGATCAACCCCGTTGGAGAGCGAGGGATAGCAGTTCCTGGTCTGGCGAAGCTCTGATGCTGCGGAACACCAGGAAGTAAGTCACAACCTAGAGAAGGTGATGCAGCGGGCAGACCCATTAAAACCAACAATCCAGTAGTATACGGCGGGACCAAAAAACGAAGCAAAAAATAAAAAACACAAAAAATAGCTTCTTGGAAGATAAGCGGAGATCTGTCTGAAAGAAGTGATCTCTGCCAATGTGACTCGAGAAAGGCAATCGGGGTGCGCAGGACGAGGAGAGGCTGGCATATTAGATTCCTCCCAATCTCTGGGACCTCATTGTGTAAGAAATAAAGACAATACCTACCATTGGATTTACTGACTGCCACGCATTCGCCGACCAGACCCACAACATTACATAGCAGTGAGTGCTCCACTCAGACTTCAACACTGCAGAGTCCAGGCCACCCGGACCCCCAAAATAGTTGAATTAAAGCTGGGGAACAGAAGTGGGTAGCTGAGGGGCCAGAAGAGGTGTGTTTATTGGAGGGAGCTGACTGCTGCCCAAGGGAAACAACCTTAAGCCCACCATAGCGCAACACCATAGCACAAGCCCACAGCGGCGGAAACAAAGAATAACACGCAGGCTCCCTGGCCAAGAGAAATACATTGCAGTAAGCCTGAATTTCTGTGCTAAACAAGAAGCTATCTTTGGAGACCTGTTGACCTGTGTGAGATGCTTTTGAATGCTGCTCGTATTAGCAGCCGTCTGGGTGACCAGAGGAGAGCAATACTTATGAATCTGGGCCTGTACCTGGCTCTCGGCCTTTGGCCCTGACACCTCTCATTAGCCCTGATGAAGCGGGTTTCTGAAATTATTTCAGAAATAAAGCTTCCATAATCTTTAATACATTAATGAGTGTTGCACGTTTTTGTAATAACCAGCCTAGAATAATGTGCACCGACATAAACATTTGGGTTTAACAATATGTGCACTTGTCATGTTTGTTGTGTCGTTTTTAGTAATATATTTACCTTGTCTTTTGTTTTGTTGGACACTAATTGCAGCTGTTTCAAATAAATTGCTTGTGCTTTCTTTTAATGTGCTTTTGTTTTTGTCGTGTCTTTTATGTGACTGTGTCATGTTCGTCTTTTGTATGCAAAGCTAGGTAACATAGACTAATGGGTTAACATTAGCAAAGGGGGTGGGTAACAGAATAATTATTGTTTCTTGAATTAAATATTTGTTTGTGTTTCCTTGCATACTAGACTCCTGCTAAAAGAGGCCTGAGGCCTATTTCTAAAATGGAAGTCCGAAGTTCTGGCAAAAGTTGGGCCTTGCACAGCAGCGTTTGAAAATATTTCTTTTCAATAATTCTTTGAAAGACGCTTGTAAAGCGGAGCTGTGTGGAGCAATTGAAGGACAAGGCCAAAGCAGGATGTTTAGCGGTGGAAAGGCTCGGATGCAAAAAAGCTAAAGGACATTCTTTTACTCAATGTTGCAATTTTGGTGAAGCCTGTGACTCTCTGAGACAATGGACCGTTCTGCTTTTGAGGATGTGTAGTTTTCCTATGCGTGAAGCCGTATGACTTCATCGTACGATCCTTTTGGCCAATCATGCTTCATGTCTCGTGAATATTTGTATTCTTTTAGTTAGTTTTAGATAGGAAAAGGGTATAAAAACTGCCCCTTAGAAAGAGCACGGTTCGACTCGTTCCTGTGCTCGGGAGATGCTGCCGAATTTTTGATTCACGTAAGAGCATTATTAACTTGTGTTTTTGTTTACAGGTTTCCTTAGCAAGTTAGGGAAATAGGGTTTAGGGAATGAATTTCTTTAATGTTTAAGCTTTTCTCATGCTGATTTGAATTAAACTGACAGTCTAATGTGCCTTTCTAATAAAATAATGCCGCTGAAATAAATGCTAATAAAGATTTAAAATTCATTAAATGCTCTTTGCTCATAAAATAAAGATAATAAAATAGATTTTGAAATGACAAGCTGGTCTTGTTTGTTTCTTTAAGTTACCATTAGTTAATCCATTGCCAATGTTGTGATCTATTAAGTGTTTATTTGCGCTGTTTAATTAAATAGGTCATGTGATTCAGTTAGTTTCAGTCATTTATGGGCCTAGTGAAGAACTTCTTAAAATGGTAAAGATTTGGTGGTGTAGAGTTATACATATGAGACAGAATTTCTCTTGCCCCGCTGGATCAAATCCTTGGTAGCAGAGTTCGGTTACTATGGTAACTGATATGTTACATGGTAATTACATAGGATACATGTTTAACACATGTTAAGTTTTGCTTAGTTGTTATATGTTGTCAAAAGGTTTTTTCCAGCAGTGAGAAAAATCCTATATGTGCCGGCAGAGTAGCGTGACAGGTGAAGTTACACAGTTCATTTGTTCCGTTTCAGATTATTGGTACTGAATTATCAAGTGTTGTGGACGTACAACACAAGTTTAGGGATGAATTAGGTATGTCAGGATGTATGTATAGTGAGGTTTGCCTATAAAATTCTAGCTCTGAGTATAGGGACCAGGAGAGCCTGTTTTAAAACTCGTTGCGAAAAGATTAGTAGGATTTTTCCGAGCTTGTGTGAAGGGTAAGGTAGCGTCGTCTATTCTTACTGGCGATTGTGGATTTCTATTGGTTGGTTAGAGCCCTGCCGAAGGTTTCGTGTATACATGAATAGGTTTTCCCGTATGAATGCGTAAAACTGTTTTGTGAAAAATAGCGTCGTCTATTTCACGAGAGTGTAATCTTGAATATCTGGTAAAGCTATAACTTTATTTAGCGAAACGGATAAATGGTTTGTCTTTCTGTAGTTATTAACTGAAATCCATTGAAAAGGATTGTTTTAAAATGGCGCTGTAAAGATATTTTGTAAAGGAGGGGTGAGTTTACGGAGTGACACTAATACGCGTGCAGCTTCTCTGCAGCGGCAGTATACGTCACAAGGGTTTGCGCTGTGATTGGTTGACATACGTCACAGCGAGCGCACTGATTGGTTCATGTGACCAGAACAAGCTGTTAGCTGATTGGTCTTTGCTGGAAACTTGATTTTCATTGGTTGAGGAAGGTAGTGACGTGGCTTAACCTGATTGGTTTGTTGGTGACTTTTGCGCACGGATTGGCTAAGGTAGCGGAACAACAAGGAAATACTTACGATCTTCTCTAACTTCAACGAAACAGTTTTAAAACATGAGTTATTGGTACAAAGAAGAAAAGAAGCCTTCATGGTTTCAGAAAATTAAAAATTAATTCAATCCTGACAAGAAAATTGAAGCGCGTGGGCGAAAATTACTTCATAAGTACAAGACACCCACAGCATATATTGAAGGAGAATATGGTTATCATACGGTCCTCTGGTTTGAAAATTGGATGCAATACCAAAAATGATGGTGTTTTAGCCTGGCCAGAAGATGGATCGTTTAATGTTAAAGTTTTGAGAAACCTAAGAGAAAAAATGATGGCTCTTTCACCAAGACCCAGACCCACTCAATTTGAAGCTTTAGTTGAATGGGAAGGTGAAATGATGGAACTTGAGAGAGAAAATTGGGGAAATCCAAGAGGCATAGATAGGGAAACACACCAAGATAAAATACGTCGCTGGAGAAAAGGGGACATGCATGATGGCTTGTATCCGGTTTTAGAAATGGTTGTTGAAAGAGCAGGTCAAAAGAATTCTCAGAAAAAGGGTCATCTTGATCAAGAATTAGATGATCCAGTTTTAGAGGATATTTTAAATAATCCTCCACCTTATCAGCCAGATTGTTCACATTCTACCCCAACAAGTTTTTCAGGTATTTCTCCAAGTGCACTTAGGGAAGTTGATGATTCACCCAGATTTTTGAGACTTCCTGAAAGAGCGGGATCAAGAAGCAGAACAAGTACCCAAGAGAAAGTTCGAATTCGAGAAATAATTTTCCAAGAATTGATAAAAAGAAAGAATTGCCTGGTGATATACCAAATATTACAGAATATTTAAAAGTGAAGGGAGAATTAATTCAGCAGTTAACAAAAGGAATGGAAGCAGTAACAGTTCCAGTTACAATTGGTCCTGTTGTACCAGTTTTTGACCAAAATGAAAATAGACATTCTGTTATAGCTAATCTTTTAAATGTAGAAATTCAAAGGGTGGCTGAAAATTTTTATTCTGAGTTAACAGAAATTCATAAAGATAAAACAATGCCAAATGTAACTTTAAATCAAAGCTTGTCAAATGTCACACCATCAGCTGCAGAATCAGATTCTGGTTCCATAAATAAAACTGATTTAACGCAAAGTCCTCAACAAGTTCCTGAGTCAAAACAACTTGATGTTGCAAAATTAAATGCAGATTTAGAAGAATTAATTATTGGCACAATTGGAACTGATTGATGAAGCAATATCAGGATGATGAATTGTTGTTTATTTGTAAAAGTATTCAGTGGAAAACAAAAAATAAATATGATCAATTTGAAGAGGTGGCTGTTGAATTGGAAATAGATTTGACTCACCAGAAACAATTGCAAAAACATTACAGTGTGGATTTTTCTGAAAGGGATATAGAAAATCTAAATACTACAGGTAGAATAACCCATATTAAAGAA
Organism: Lissotriton vulgaris; assembly: GCF_964263255.1. Taxonomy (NCBI): domain Eukaryota; kingdom Metazoa; phylum Chordata; class Amphibia; order Caudata; family Salamandridae; genus Lissotriton; species Lissotriton vulgaris. The sequence continues at coordinate 100,069,060 of NC_141689.1, read as the reverse complement.
TTAATTGTGTTTCTAAAAAGATTAGGTGATTTAAGTAAACGGAGAGTTAAATGGACAAAGAAAAAGGAAGAAGATAAAAGAGAAAGAGGAGAAGTTTTTGCTGAATTTCCTATGAGGGAAATAGCTGGTGGAGGTTATTTTCATGTTCCATGCACAAGACAGGATATTCTTCTTTTCACAAATGATTTCCCTCGGCTGAGAGAAAAGCCACTGGAATGGTATAGTCAAGTTGACAGATTCATTAAAGTTTCAAAAGTTCTGTGGATTGATCTTGATGGTTTCTTTGACATTGTTGTCCCGTCAGATCTTTGGACAGAATGTGAAATTTCTGTTAGTTGGCCCAAAGAGGAACCGCCTCCACATAAAGTAACAGGCGCTCCTTCAGACATTGTCATGGATTTCTTTGTCAAAATAATTGTCTGGTTAAAAAACAAGATTCCTCCGAAAGAAGTAGATTGGGTTAAAATAGACAGAACAAATCAGGAACCAAAAGAATCAGTTCATTCCTTTTATGAAAGGTTACTCCTGGTTTTCAAACAATACAGTGGCTATGAAAAATCAAGTGAAAGCGACATGAGCCACTTCATTTACAGTTTTGTTTATGGTCTGAGACCTGAAATTGGTGACATGATCAGAAACGGGATTGTCGGTTGGCAATCACTTTCAGTTGATGACATCCGGAGAAAGGCAAAATATTGCAGTGATGAGATAGATGCAAAACAGAAGAAACTCAAAGAGAAAGCAATGTGGGCACAAGTGAAAGTAGCTGAACAACAGATAGCAACATTAGAAAATAAAAAATTTCAGCAGAATCCAGGAAAGTTCAAAGGAAATTTTACAAATAAGCCAAAATTTAAAATAAATATCGAAGAGCTTAAACAAAAGCTACCTTGTTTTAATTGCGGCAAAATTGGACACTGGAAGCGAGAGTGTAAAAATCCGCCCAGAAATTTAAAAAATTCATAATTAAATCCACAGATGCAGAGTGAGATAATCAGCAGCAACAGCTACAGTGACAGTTAAATAAAATAAGTCAGCAGCAACAACTACAGCGACAGTTAGCGAATCAGCAAAATCAATTGGACCAACAGAACCAAATTCCACAGCCACCCTTGCCAAATTGCATGAACACACAAAGATTCAGTCCAGAGACGGGTTTCTGTGGAGCTGAACAGGTAAAAAGATCACAAAAAGTAAATGTGTCAAATGTCTCTCAACAATTTAGGTAATGAATTTCTTTAATGTTTAAGCTTTTCTCATGCTGATTTGAATTAAACTGACAGTCTAATGTGCCTTTCTAAAAAATAATGCTGCTGAAATAAATGCTAACAAAGATTTAAAATTCATTAAATGCTCTTTGCTCATAAAATAAAGATAATAAAATAGATTTTGAAATGACAAGCTGGTCTTGTTTGTTTCTTTAAGTTACCGTTAGTTAATCCATTGCCAATGTTGTGATCTCTTAAATGTTTATTTGAGCTGTTTAATTAAATAGGTCATGTGATTCAGTTAGGGCAGCAAAACGTGTTTCAGTCATTTAAGGGCCTAGTGAAGAACTTATTAAAATGGTAAGATTTGGTGGTGTAGAGCTATACATATGAGACAGAATTTCTCTTGCCCCGCTGGATCAGCCCATACACACAATTCGTAAAATTCAAGTGAGTTGAGTGGAGAGCACCAAGCACCAGAGACAAGACCCCTACTTTAACTATTGATACTGTATAAGCCAGCCGCCCAGCACCAAACCATCTCTTAAAAGTACGCTCACGCAGGGGACAGAGCCGGCAATTGGACTTGACTATCGAGTGGTAAAAATGGACAGAACTGAGGGCAAACATTCTAAACTACCATTTCAAACTCGTAAAACGACTCTTATGTAGCCAAAAGAGCAGACCGGGGCTGGGGCCCCACTGGAGAGCCAAGAAGACGACTGGAAAGCCCTACTCATTACCATGAAAAACAGCCTCTCGTCCATAGAGTCTAAGATGGACACTATGTCGGGTCATCATAGCCAGATTGCTCAAATGCCGTGACTGGGACACGCTACTACGCCTAGCAAGGGAAAAAAAAGAAAATTGAATATGACAACACCATCCTCATGTTCTATCCGGACTTTACAATGACAGTACAGAAGACAAGGAAAAAGTTTGTACAGGTAAAGAGGAAGCTCCAACAGGCCCAGGTCAATTATGCCATGATGTATCTGGTGAGACTCAGGGAACACCAAGGAAAACAGCACTACTTCAACAACCCACAACAGGTTGGGGTGAGTACTTTCTAAAATTAATTCATTGAACAGCATCCAGAGAGAACTCCAACCAGTCCAGATCCTGATCAACTTCTCCATTATCCAAATTAGATTAAGGATAAAAAAGATAATAAGTGCAGCTCACCGTGGCTGAGTAAAGCCAAGTGACTCGAAGACGGCCTCCTCTCACAAACCTACCTGGTGGAACACTACAAGATTATAACACGATCTGGTAGTTCCCTTACCGGATCGCGGGGATATCAACAAGCCGAAGATTGGACTGCAGTCGAGAAGGTGACCTCTCTTTTCTAATTTATACCACCTCCAGCACTGACCTATATCCATAGGTCTGGGCACCTCCATACCCATGTTCTTTGAGAGACCCTTAGTCAACGGGTCAAATGGGGAGGAGGGTTACTGTGGGCGACCTAGCCGTACCTCTAATGGAGAACACCCTCCTTATCTCCCTTTATTTGTTTTTCATTATTATTGCTGTTTGCAGAAGAGAAGTATTGTTGTGAGTATTTTTTTTTATTATTATCAAAGGGTTGGTAATGTATTCCTGACAAGTTGGGGATGTCGGCGAGGGAAGAGGGAGGACTAGGGAAACATTCACAGTATCAAGACAATTATTGGTAGTTTACCTGAGAAATGCTAGTCAGTCGTTGTGTTTGTTTTGGAGCAATACTGGTTGTATTAAACCTCTCTTTTTTATTAGATTATAGCAGGGTCGCAGCAGTTCACTAATCTTAATTTCATGTCCTGGAATGTCCGAGGATTGAATAACCCTCACAAAAGAAGATATGTTCTGGGTACGTAGACAGGCATCGAACACACATTGCATTATTGCCTGAGACACATCTGGACCCCTCCATAGCCCTAAATGTCACTCCTCGATGGGCGGCACATTGCTGCTTTTCGTCTTACTCCACATACGCCAGAGGTGTAGTGATATTCATAAAAAAAAATATGCCATTTGTACTAGGATGGTCTCTACAAGATTCACAAAGTCAATACTGCATTATGTGGGGAAGCCTACGATCCTACACTGTTGCAATCTTTAATTGCTATGGTCCCAACATAGCTGACCCACATTTCTTCGCTACTCTATGGGGAAAAATACTCACCATTGGGTCGACATATATACTCTGGGAAGGGGATTATTGGATAGTTTCTAGAGGAATGGGGCAATGGGTGGAACAGGTGAAACACCTAGCTAGGACATACCCCGATCACTCCCCAATAAAATGTTATTAGCTGTCCCTGGAGGAGGGACACCTTATTGCAATTGGAGACTCAATTCAACAGCTTTGCTGGACACTGCATTCCAGGCTGAAATAGGACAAGAAACCCAATTCTCTTTTTACGTAAAATAGATTCTGTGGCAAAAATCACCACAGTATGAGAAGCCTTCAATGTTACCATGAGAGGACTCTGTGTCTCAAGGGGGGGCATATTGCGAGACATCAAAAACCAACAATAAAAGTTGGATGCGGAAATTAAAATTTCAGAACAGGAAATCACCACATCCACGGCTGGAGGAGATGGAAAAGCTGCCCTTAGGGATAACATTACTGAATAAAAAGACACAGTGGAGAGATAATGCAAGTTTAAGGGTAAAAACTAAAAGGCTCAAAACTTTGGAGAAGGAGATCACCCTGGGAAAGCCTCAGCGGACCATATCAGACAACCTAGGTTCTCTAATTACCTGACTGAAATTTATGATGCAGAGGGTGTGCTCTACAGGAGTTCCCCAGACCTGTTACGCACATTCAAGTCATACTATTCAATATTATACACCTCCAGCAACCCATCGACCTTCCTCCATTTTTTAAGGATATTATGCTAGTATGGTTGAGGGACTCCCAATGAGAGTTGCTAGCTGCAGATCTTGAAATAGATTAAATATCTACAGTCATTATGCAAATGAAGTCAGAATGGACCCTTGGCTCGGACAGACTTTCAGTAGAGTTCTATAAAACTCATGCAGTACATTTAGTCCCAATTTTAAAAAAAGTGTCCTAAGAGGCAAGTGAGGAAGGTACACTGCCTTAACCATGAGAGAGGCAATGATAACCTCACTGCTTAAGCCAGGCAAGCAAGCAGAACACTGCAAATCTTGAAGGCCACTTTCTCTAATCGACTGTGGCACCAACATCTTGGCCAAAGTTCTCTTAAATAGGTTAAATCTCTTGGTCGGTAACCTGGCGTTGCCAGGTCAATCTAGTTTCATACCAGGACGGGCGACGTCGCACAAACTCCGAACACTGTTCGCAATTATACAAGAGATAGACACAGAAATAGACGTGGTGGCAGTTTTCTTAGACGCCACTTAGGCGTTTGAGTCTGGGTAAAGGGACTATCTAGCGAGAACGCTCTGATGTATGGGACTACTTAAATGGATAGAACTATTATATCAGCAGCCCCTAGCTACTGTGTCCCTTAATGGCTCCTCACTATCTTTCAAAATCTCCAGAGGTACGAGGCAAGGCTTACCACTACTGCCACTATTATTTGCCATTGCTGTAGAGCCGTTGGAAGCCAAATTGAGACAACATCATAAAGAATGGGTGCTTGCATATCCCACTAGACATATCCTCGTATAGCTATGCGGACGACATAAGCTTGTACATTAGAGATTCACAAGAGAATCTGAATTCAGTTTTGCGTGAATTCATCAAGTTTGGAGAAATCTCCGGAATACATATTAACTGCAGTAAATCGCTAATATTCCCTCTTACTGATAAGGTTATTCCTCATGCACTAGATTATCCACTGGAATGGAGCATTATGGTGGTCAGACATATAGGCATCAAGATTACCAGAGACAAAACTGAACTCATGAGTATAAACTACGGCAGAACTTTAAATGCCCTAACAGAGTCCTTTACCCGCTGGATAGCTCTGCCGATATCCGTGGCAGGGAGAGTGTCATTAATAAAAATGGAGGTACTGCCCAAAATGATTTATCTGTTCACAAATATTCCTTATAGCCCTGAGAAACCATACTTTACAGGCTTGAAGACGCCACTGATTTGCCTAGTATGGGGAGGCAAGCAACCCAGGTTAAAATGGGAAGTGTTGGTTCTTCCTTTTTCACAAGGAGGATTCGAAGTACCTGACCTTGAGCTAGATTATCTTTGTGCAAAGGCACATTACGCAATATACTGGTTCCATCCACCCCAATTCATGCCACATCAAGTAGTTGAAATGGGATATATGGCCCTCACTCCCCTATCTGGGTTACTGCTACCCAGCCTAAAAAATGAGACACTGACCCCACTACGGTGTCATGTGCTGTCACTGCATGGAATAAACTTGCCCACAAATTTGAAATCCCAATGCAATATTTACCCTGATTACCCAGGAAATGCCACCCAGAGTTGAAAGTCAACTACGAAGGGATATTTAGGCATGTCCTAGATAAATTCCAGGTACAGACATGGGGAGACCTATACGACAATGGCATATTCCTATCCAAAGAACAGTTTTTTTGAGATAATTCATCCCCAGCAATGGAGTTATTCATGTACGTGAGACTCAGGGAAAGCGTTAGGGCTGCCCCCACTGAATTCCCACAAGAGCAGCAGGTATTCCCGCCATTACACAAGATATTGCAATCAGAACCACCCCGACATGTTACCTCTCTCATATATCAAAGTACGCAAAAAAAGTATAAGCAACTCCAGTCATCATCACGCACACACTGGGAAGCAGAACTAGACATACCATTATCGTACCAGCAATGGGAATATTGCTGCAAACAACTTGGCAATATCACAGCTAACAGTAGGTTATGTGTAACCCACCATAAGTTCTTCCCTCGTCTATATTACACCCTTGTAAAATTACACAAATTCCATTTACGGGACAATGATAGGCGCAAACTGTGCAAAACAGCAGGCACTGGGTTTCTACACCTTGCATGGGAATGCCCTGAAATTAATGAATACTGGCACAAGGTATTCGCAGCATTGTTACAAATGATGGAATCTCCAATCCAGGCATCCCCGATCACTGCCATTTGGCGTTTGGGCTATTGATATCCAAGAGAAAGGTTGCCTGTAAATGGTGGAGAGGAAGGGCCCACACATTTAAAGCATGGCTACAAGACCTGATATTATGGCAATGGAAATCACTGACATATGGAGAACTACTCCCACCTACTTCTAGACCAAGGGATATATGGGAAACCCCTGAAGAATTATCACCTTCCTGCAGCAGACAGCACATAGACTGCTGCAGTTGGATGGGGTGAGAAGGGACACCGAAGAGATAAAATATAAACTTTAGAACAACACCCCTATGCGAGCACACTGTTCAAATGTATCAGATGTTTTAAGATTCACCAGCTAGTAAGAACCCTGGATGGGGAGGATGCGATCAAGATGCTCCATACTGGAATGCTGGCATTTGTTTGAATTGTAATTATTAGTATTTATCAGATAAGCAGAACACATTTGTGTGACAATGATTTTTGATGTGCAACAATGTACGAGGAAGACATATACACATTTTGACTGTACTGCTAAATGTCATGTTGTGTAAAAGTAGAATAAATTTAAAAAAATAAAAAGTCAAGACACCGCAGATAAAGATATCCTTAAATCAGCCCTAAGATGCCACCACAGGCAGATTTGGAACACCAATCACACAACTCTTGCAGACCACATCAAAGCCAGCACTAACAGCAGCAACACAATCTTCGCTATCATCAGAGATTTCATTAAGTCTCAAGCCACCTCAGCAATATCATCCCCCTCACAAGACCTTTGCAGTAAGCCCTTGGAATTCCTTTGAAACAAAATCACCACCATTTGCAGCAACTTTGACCCGCAACCTGACCCCGTCACCATTGCCACTAAATTTCCCATCACTGCTGATGAACAATCCCTGACTGTGTGTGTCTGCTTTCACCACAATCAAAATCACCGCAACCATTGAGATCATCCACTTGGGGACTCCATCTGACTCTTGCCCCCACCATGCCTTCACCAAATGAGTCCTACCAATCAGCAAAATACCAACATCCATCCTCAATGCCTCCATCAACTCAGCCACTTTCCTGGACACATGGAAACATGCCAACATCATGCCCGTCATGCCCCTGCTCAAGAAAGAATCTGCTGACCCGGCCACATTTTCCAACTAAAGACCTATGTCCCTCCTACTATACCCATCAAAGGTCTTAGAGAAAATATTCAACCAACACCTCAACAACCACCTCAGAAACCGCCAGCTGCTCAAAGCCACACAGGTCAGGCCCAACTACAGTAGAAAAACAACAATCATTGCCGCCACAGACAACATCTGTATGATCCTTGTTAAAGGAAACATGGCAGCCATCATTCTTCTGGAGAGACCTGCAGCATTATACATGGTCTCAGACCCCATCTTCATCCGGTGCCTGTGCGAGATTGGCATCCAAGGACCTGCTCTTCTCTGGCCTAGCTTCTTCTTAACAGATAGAACACAAGCTGTGAGCCTGGCACCTTACTCCTTGGAAGCCTGCAGACTCATCTGCAAACTGCCTCAGGGTTCATAGCTCAACGGTACACAGACAAAATATCGATTTTTAAATATCGATATACAAAAATATTGAAGTTTAAATATCGATGGGACAAAATATCTAAGGTAATTAATATTGACAGTCTTAATATCGATATTGGTATGATATCAGTAATATCGAAGTTGTAAATATCGATGTCAATAATATCGAAATTAATAACTTCGATGTTACTAATATCAATTTTTAAATACATTTAGTGTATATTATATTGTATTTATTATGTTTTATTATTTATTTTTTAATGTAATTGAATTAAATATTGTCTTTTACTACTGTAGCGGGTTGTGGGTTTATAGGGGAATAGGGTGGGAAGTAATTTAATTATGCTAAAGTAATTTTTGATTAGTAGGAATTATTAATTAATTAATTGAGAAATAATTTTTAATTATTTGTAATTATTTGATTAATTGATAAATATGTTCTGTAGCGGGTTATGGGTTTATAGGGGAATAGGGTGGGAAGTAATTTAATATTAATTAATTAATTGATATATGTTTGTACATATTTTAATTAATAATTAATTGGTAATTAATTTCTATTAATTAGTTAAATAATTAATATAATTTTGTACATATTTATAATTATTAATTAGTTGGTAATTAATTAATATTAATTATTTAATTACATTAATTATAGTAATTATTTTATATATAATTTATTGTTATTATTAATTAATTAATTGGGAAAAATAATATTAATTATTAAATTAAATTAATTACAGCAAATGTGCTAATATATTTACTTTATTGGTATTGTTAATTCATAATTAATTGGTAATTAAATAATATTAATTAATTTTGGGTAAAGGAGTATTTTTAGGGTTCAGGGTCAGTTTTCAGTTTTTGGGTAAAGGGGTATTTTTAGGGTTCAGGGTCAGTTTTCAGTTTTTGGGTAAAGGGGTATTTTTAGGGTTCTGGGTCAGTTTTCAGTTCATGGGTAAAGGGGTATTTTTAGGGTTCAGGGTCAGTTTTCAGTTTTTGGGTAAAGGGGTATTTTTAGGGTTCTGGGTCAGTTTTCAGTTTTTGGGTAATGGGGTATTTTTAGGGTTCAGGGTCAGTTTTCAGTTTTTGGGTAAAGGGGTATTTTTAGGGATAAGGGTCAGTTTTCAGTTTTTGGGTAAAGGGGTATTTTTAGGTTTCAGGGTCAGTTTTGGGTTTTTGGGGTACAGGGATATTTTTAGGGTTCAGGGTCAGTTTTGGGTTTTTGGGGTACAGGCGTACAGGGTAAAAACAAAAAAAATATTACATTAAATCAAATAAATTACATGTTAAAAATTAAAATTACATCAAATTATTAAGTGTTTTATTTATTTTAAATGTATATGTATTAGTTTTAATTTTGTTTTAATATTTTTATTTAATATTTGTAAAATTATATGTATTTTAAAATTATTTTTACATTATTATTAATACATTTAAAAAAACGATATTTTTGATTCCGATATTTTTGTACTACGATATTATTTTTTCGATATTTTTGTACTTACCTTAATGAAGATAGGATTCCGATATTTTTGCTGTCGATATTTTTGCTCCGATATTTTTGCATTTCGATATTCTGTCTGTCGATATTATGTCAGATATTCAGCTCAACCCTACCCGGTTCAATTTATACATGATCCCTCAGGCTAAAGTCTTCTGTGTAAACATCATCAACATTCTGTCATACGCAAACAACACACAACTCGGATCACTGACAGAATTTCGAGAGTCAGAATACCGACCTACAGAAATATCAACGCAACACTATCGATGTCCAGAATATCAAAGTCCTATCTACATAATGGTAAGTACAAAGATATTGATGAAAAATGATCGTTGTTAAACATATCGTATTTTTTAATGTTTAAAAAATAATGTACAATAAAGTAAATAACACATATAACTAAAATAAACATAGTTAAAAATATTTAAAAAATTACAATTATAAGTAATACATATAATGTAAACATTTATTAAATATGTATCTATAAAATATAACATATACTTACCTAATAATATTAATAAATAATTATTTAATAAATTGTTTTAAAACATATTAAAAATTATAAATACATATATATATATATATATTTTTTTTTTTTTTCAAAAAATCTTTATTTCGATCACAGATCATAAAAGATGCATAGTATTTGTACACAGTAAAAAATGATTAAACATAGTGTGATCCAATGATTAAGAACATTTTAAGAAAAAGGGAACATAGGGTACAGTAAAAGCAGTAAAAATTTCAGGGGTACTGTTATATAAGTCTTTTCAGCGCTCGATTCCGGATGAACCACATAGAGGTCAAAAATTTTGAAAGGGCGAAAACCACAATGGGAGAGAGGTCTGACTTTAAAATTCTATAGGCAGGTTGAAAAGATCTGAAGCCCAAGTTTTTAAGTAGCGGGACTAGCCAGTATCTCCTACTCCTCTCGTAGCCCTTGCAGAAGAAGACGGCATGAACATCGTCTTCTTTCTGATGAGCACACACTGGGCAGAGTTCTGTGGTGGATCGTGATTGTGATAGAGCCCAATATATCCCCCAGAGGGGATATATTGGGCTCTATTGCGGAGGATAGGTCCTCCGTGCCATTCGCGACTATACGCCAAAATTTGCGGGAATCTCTTGTTGTTAGTGCTTTGGTGAGATTTTCCCAATAGTCATGGTCCCATTCGGCCCGGGCGTTCTCCAGGAGAGTTTTATACGCTTTTCTCCTGGCACGGATTTCTTCTCTGGTAAGGCGTACTTTTATGGCATGTAGCAAGAGGGTTTTAGCTTCCCTACAGGTGGCGTTGTACCGAGACATCTTGGGCGTGGGACCTTTCCTTTTCCCAGAGGAAAAAAATAAGTCCTCTTCTAAGGAATTAATCATATTGGCATGTATTTGTGCAAGCTTATCTCTGCTAGCATTGTCTTGAACCTCATTCCCAACCTGGAAGGCAATCTCCAAGAAGGGGATGATCCGTTCATATAGCCGGGGTATCCTGTCTATACTGTTGGCCAGTTTCTCCCACTTGACTTTCCTCCGATTGTTTTCTAGTAGGAGGCCCTCCTTGTCTTTGCCTGATCCGTGGGGTGTAACCTCACCCCCGGGCAGGGAAAGAGTCAATTCCAGTGCGTTATGGTCACTATCCATTCTTTCAGTGACTTGGAAGTCGACTATTGCTGGCCACATAAATAATTTAATCATTATGTAGTCCAGTCTAGATTCACTGCCAGTTTTGTTATAAGTATAAAGGCTGGGTATATCTGATCTACAACGGCCATTGCAGGCCCTTAGACCTAGATTGAGGGTAAGGGCAGTTATCTGCAGGGCCAGGGGAGTCCAAGCCCTCGGAGGTGGTGCCACCGTCTCTGGGATGAGCCAGCATGAGTCTTCCTCATGGGAGGGACCATCACGCAGTCCAGGCAGGGGTTCGTAGTGGCAGTTAAAATCCCCTCCTACCACGCAGGCGAGTTCACATGGGATGTCTTCTAAAAGCCCTGCTAACTCATCTATAGTACCTGATTCTTTGTGCATTGGTACTGGCCTTGAGTAAATATTGATAACTAGCAGCTTCGTGGAGTCAGGCCACTCAAGTAGAACAGCCAGTAGGTCGTCCGAGGCGGTTTCTAGATAAGAGGCCTGACATCCTAGGTCCGTAGCTACCCATGTCGTGAGCCCCCCTGATGGCCTGCCCCTTCCCCCCCATTTGGCAGCTTTAGAAAAGGAGGCAAAGCCCGGGAAGGATATTTCCTCACGCGCCCAGGTCTCTTGAAAGAGAAGTATGTTTTTAGAGCTAATATAAGAGCCCCACTCTGTGCAGTCAATTTTACTAGCAAGGCCTGCCACATTCCAAGAGGTCACTATTATTTGTGCTAGAGCAGTAGTTGCTTGACCAGGAATGGCGGAGTTATTGGAGGTAAGCTCAATGGGCGCCTGTTGGATTGTAGGGGGATAATTCATGCCCGTAGGCTTATTGACAGTGGGTGTAATTAAGTTCGTCGTACCACGAACTTGACTAAGTTCAACTATGCTGGGTGCATCGGGAGGAGTCCTACTCTCGTTCGTGGGAACTGCCATTAGAGCATTCCGCTCCTCAACCTCCTGTCAGTCCACTGTTTCTAGGCTACTATATCTGTTGTGCGTAGCGAGATAGGCAGGGTAGTGTATTCTATAAGGCCCAGGGATTCCTCTCATGTGGGCACCACCTCCCCCCCTCCTTCTCGGGACAGTTTCCCAGCCAGCCTCATTACCGTATGAAGAAAACTGTTCTAATGGTCTTCCTCTGTGTTGCTGATGGTCCAATCTCTCCCTGTAACAGTTTTCCCTACCCTCCAACAGCTCTTGGTGATACCCCCATCTGTAGTCCTCTGTGTTGTAGAGATTGGAGGGGTAGAAAAATGAAAGAGGGAGTGGTTGAACGACGGTACCAGAGTCCTCATCGGGAGCCCAAGTACAAATGTACGCGGCAGTGTTCGGGTCTCTAAAAGTGACCAGAATACAGTCTCCCCCGATTGATTTCTCTGTATAGCCCACCCACGGTACCCTCCTAGCCATAGAAATGTCACTAGTTGTTCCTCTCGGAAGTGGTCTGTTTTCCGAGAGCCAGTTAATGACTTTGTTCTTCAGTGAAGTCATAGATTCAAAAGTGGAGTGGTTTAATTCCGGTATCCCTGCCAGAACTAGGGTGTAAGGTGCTACCTCAGGAGGGAGATTTATAGGCTTAGATCTACGTTTGGGGTTCAGTTTCTCTCTAGTCTGTGGTGGATTACCTTTGGTGTTAGTCGGTGGCAAGGCCTTATCTTTTACTGCCGAGTTTATTTTTGGAGTGGCAGTCGCAGTTTGTGGTGTTAAGATAGGGGCCTTGTTGGCCTCAGGTGGTTGCAAAGTATTATTAGATATGGATTGAGCTGGTTTGGGGTTTGTAAGGGGGGGGCTTATTGTTTATTACTGTGGGGGGTCCATTGCCCCTAGGGGGTTTAGGACACGACCCCTCTTTCGCTATCTTTGTCCCATTGTTATCAGTTTTCCTAGAGTCGGCCAATTGCACTGTGGCCTTTTCGATGGTGACTAATCTCGCTTCGATTTTGATCAGTCTAGCCTCGAGGGGACTTAGCAAGGACCTAAGGAGAGTGCCTATATCCTCTAGTGTAATGTCATCAGAGGTAGTATCTAGTTGCACATTGTTGGTGGACTGTGGTAGTGTGGTTTGGTTGACAGTGCTGGGGGAAGTTGGCATTGCTGATCTTTCTAGCATTGGTGCAGAGGTGGCCCCCTTCCCCCCTTTACCTCTAGGCTTTTTAGGTGTGGGTGCTTTGATCTTATCATCGTCTATGTTTGGTGTACCCTGCTTCCTTTTTTTTGGTATGGCCCCCTCTCTAGTCCCCCTATTTCTATCTTTATTAGGTTCTGTGACTTTAGCTGCGTCTGTGTTCTCTGTTAGGAGCGGTTGGATGGTTTGGGAATTAGGTAGAGCCATGAGGCTCATATCCTCAAGATCGCTTGGAGCCTCAATGGTAAACTCTGGGTTATTAGTTGTGGAATTGGATAGTGAGCGGGTTACCTGGTCAATGCTGTTACTAGTAGGTAAACCCGATCTATCTTCAGGTGTTCTAGCTTGAGCCATCGGGCCCATTGAAGATCTCCTTACCCAGTCTATTTCTTGGGAGATTCTTCGCTCGAGGACCTCAATTTCTTCAATCAGGAGAGAACCCGCTTTGGCAAAGTAGGTGTTGATAGGGCCTTTGACAACTCCCGCCGCCGCCAGGGAAGATGTTTTACTCCTAGTTTCCCTTGTAGTCATATTGGTAATGTTTCAGACACCTCGGTATGGCAGGCAAGAGACAGTGCCCCGGACCGGACTCTCTCGTACTCGAACGGCCTCAAACGGCCCGCTCTTTGCCCGGTCTTCGCCCCGGCCTGCGTCCCGCGTGCGTCCCGCGATGCTGGAGTGCACGAGTCAGAATATACGAGGAGGTTGGGGGCATGGCCGCCGGGGGAAGAGGCACCAGCTGTGTAGAGCAGAGGCTGCTGGACCTCGCAGTCCCCCGGCAGGCTCAACGCGTTGCTGGCACTTTTAGATTGCTCACCCGGCCTGTCCTCTACTGGGAGCGCGTGTGCTCTCTGCCGACCGCAGAGCCGCTCACACCAGCGGGAGACCGGCCCGGGGAACAGCTGAGCGGCACCCGCGCAGCGGGTGTCGCGAAAGGTGAAGGGCGAGAAAGAAGGGCAGTCAGGCAGGAACCACCGTCTCTGGCAATCCTTGACGCAGTGAAAAGTCCGCTGAAAAGCACCCACCTCAGCCGATGGAAACAGCGATTGAAATGCTGGAGGCTGGGGGCGTGGCCGCCGGGGGAAGAGGCACCAGCTGTGTAGAGCAGAGGCTGCTGGACCTCGCAGTCCCCCGGCAGGCTCAACGCGTTGCTGGCACTTTTAGATTGCTCACCCGGCCTGTCCTCTACTGGGAGCACGTGTGCTCTCTGCCGACCGCAGAGCCGCTCACACCAGCGGGAGACCGGCCCGGGGAACAGCTGAGCGGCACCCGCGCAGCGGGTGTCGCGAAAGGTGAAGGGCGAGAAAGAAGGGCAGTCAGGCAGGAACCACCGTCTCTGGCAATCCTTGACGCAGTGAAAAGTCCACTATATATTACTGTCGCCAGTAGGTATATATAGTTAGGATGTTTTCCCTATGGGATTTTTGAAAATTCTATGTCTAATAACTTTGGCGTTTGTGGACGGAATCGGCTGAAATTTTCAGGAAAATGGCACATTTTGTTTCTGAGCAGCCCTTAAAAATTTGGGGGGGTTTCGTCAAGGGGGGGCCGAGAAAAAAGGGGGGTCCCAAAACGCATTTTTCCCATGTTAATTTCCATAGGGCGGTTGGCCTCACTTTTAGCTCGAACGGCTGAATGGATTTGCACGAAACTTGGCAAAATTGTAGTGACTGTTAGCCCGATGTGCCTTTGCTAGGTCTCAATATATGTGCTTCAGTGTATTTTGAGAAATTAACGTTCAAAAAAAGATATATATCTGTAACAGCGCTCCGGGCTGCGCTCCGGTTCGCGTACTTTTCGCGAAACGGAACTTTGCGATGCGAAGCTGATTGGCTCTCCGGTGTCTGTCAACATTCTAAACAGTCCGGAGCGGCCGCCATCTTATCTCTCGGTAAGATCGAGAGAGAAGAAGAGGTGAAAAACGAAGGGGGAATTTAATGAAAGGGGGCAAGGTAGACCCCTCTTGACCCCCTAGGAATGATGTTGGGGTTATTAAAGGGTCCCGTGGGGAAAATAAAAAAAAATTGATTTTTCACGGTAGAAGCGCTTCCCGGGCCGCGAACTGGGCCGCAAACTGGTAGCGAAACGGGAATTATCCATTTTGTGTTTCGTTTTAATTAAATTACTAGGTATAAGGGGGTGCGGGAGACGTATCCTGATCCCTTATGTTTTCTGAGGGTGGCTGAGGAGGCTCATATATGTTGATACATGTCTTCCAGCGGCAGTGCGTGAGCGTTTTTTTTTTTTGCTGCGTGACGTCTGTTAACGTTCAATTCGATGGAAATCAGGAAGTGTTGACCGCCAATTTGTCACTGCGATAAAAATTTTTGTTATAAATGAATCCTTATTGATAAATATTGTCTGCGCCATCTTGCCTTTTTTCCAATGCCACAATTTTGTCGTGCACGGCAGCCATTTTAGATGCCTTGACCAGACCCACTCTCTGCACGCCGTTGATTCTCAGCACGGCTCCCCACCCTCGCAAGCATCTCCCCCACGCACTGGTCACCCCCGCGCTCTCTCTCATGCATGGGCCATAAACGTCCCCCTATCTGCGCTGCTCTTCCCTGAGAATCACACCCTGTGCCCGCCCGACACCTCCCTTTCACCCTATTCACTACCGCACCCTCTGACACTCCTCTTCCTCTGTGTCCGATTGTCCAGGCCGGTCCCAGGCTATCACCTAGCCCTGCGGATGTAGTTTATGGCCCCAGCTGTAGAGAATCCAGACATGCCAACCCTCCCGATTCAGGCGTGAGACTACCGATTTCAGTGCTAGTCTCCCGCCTCCCGATTCCTGCAAGCAAAAACCCGATTCCTCGGGGGTTTCAGCTGACAGGGCTTGGTATTGTGTTACGTGCTAATTCTTCCAGGAAACGTCAGAGGGCCGATGCAGGGGCTCTAGAAGGGGTGATAAACCATTTAAGCCTCATTAACAAGCGCATGGTCTTTTAAAGATCTGTGAAGTACTCGGGGCGGCGGTGTGTGTGTGCCCTCTTTCAGGAGCGGGCGGGGGGGGGGGCACTGCCAGCAACTTGCCAGGCCAGGCAGTGTTCAACACTTGCATCACCCTTTCTCTGCCTGCTATTGCGCTCCATGCTTCGGAAAGGTAAGAAAAAGAACGTGCATTTGAGTTTGAAATGTCCGATCCTGTAGCAGCACACTTCCAAAGCCCACACATGACAATAACCCGATTCAAGGCCCCATTCACCCGATTTTTTAAAAATATATAGCACTCCAACAAAGTAGTAGGATTATAAAACTTTATTAACTTATAAATATAAATATATATTTTTTGGAAAAAAGAAGCAACAATGGTCAGTAGCTGTCTTTTGTGCGAATAGTCCCAAGGCAGCACAACGTGCTGAGTTCTGGACGGCACCCAGGTGATGTCACCTGGGTGCCGCACTGGTTTTTGGTATCCTACAATGCAGCTCAGAAAAACAGCGTGGGGCGCCCCGGGGGGTGCGCGGGGAGGCCTCGTCAGTAGCGGTCTGTTGTGCGAATAGTTCCAAGGCAGCAGAACGCGCTGAGATGTGGATGGCACCCAGGTGATGTCCAGTAAACTGCCGCACTGGTTTTGGTATCCTACAATGCTGCTCCGAAAAACGGCGTGGGGCGCCCCGGGGGGGGGGCGTGGGGGAGGCGGCGTGAACGGGCCTCCCCAGGTGGCGGCCATCCAGCTGAGTTGCGCCCGCTCTTGCGGCTACAGCCTCTCGCTCACCATGTAGTTGATTTGCGCCCACTCTTGCAGTGCAGCGTAGGCGGCTGCCACAGGACTCTTAAAATGGCGGACGGCTCTTCGGATTTGGGCCTGGTCCACTAAAATGGCCCTGGGACACCTTGGAACTCGGACGCTTGCCTGCTAGGGCTTGGGCTCCATTCTCGAAAGCGTCCTCTCAGCCGTGAAGATTCTACAAAAGTCTTGGGGGCCCTCGACTCCTGCAGGCTTCCATGATTGCTCGTGGATTGACCACGACGGAGCCACGAGATGGTGGTGCTTTCATGCTGACGCCAGCTTCAGTCTGAAACATCCAGAAACAAGGTGGGGCTTTCATCGTTTGGGAAAAAAAAATGTTCTAAACCAATGAAAAGTGTTATTTTTAGGTCATATGACCAAGCCTTCCATCTTTAGGAAACCAAAAGTAAAATGAACCAATGAAAAGTTTTATAAACAAGTCACATGACCTGTTATGCGGCATAGGGCTACAAAAAGCGTAGAAAATCCGTTGGCACGTGAGGCGGCGTCAGTAGCGGACCGATGTGCGAATAGGCCAAAGGCAGCACAACGCGCCGAGATCCGGATGGCACCGAGTTGGTGTCCAGCAAGTTGCTGCACTGGTGTGGCTATCCTACAATGCTGCGCCGAAAGTCGGCGTGGGGCGCCCCGTTGGCCTGTGAGGTCGCGTCAGTCAGTGGGGGCTGTGCGTCTCCCCCAAGATGGAGGCTCCTCGGCTGCAGTGGGGCGCCCCTTAGCGTTTCACTCGCCGTCCAACTGAGTTGCGTCCGCACTTGCGGTTACAGTAGGCCGAAGGCAGCACAGCGCGCCGAGATCCGGATGGCACCGAGGTGGTGTCCAGCAAGTTGCCGCACTGGTGTGGTCATCCTACAATGCTGCGCCGAAAGACGGCGTGTCCAGCTGAGTTGCGGTCACTCTTGCGGTACAGTGACTCGAACGCGCCGAGATCCGGATGGCACCGAGGTTGTGTCCAGCAAGTTGCCGCACTGGTGTGGCCATCCTACAATGCTGCGCCGAAAGACGGCGTGTCCAGCTGAGTTCCGGTCACTCTTGCGGTACAGTGACTCGAACGCGCCGAGATCCGGATGGCACCGAGGTGGTGTCCGGCAAGTTGTCGCACTGGTGTGGCCATCCTACAATGCTGCGTTGAAAGTCGGCGTGGGGTGCCCAGTTGGCTTATGAGGTGATGTCAGTAGTGGACCGATGTGTGAATAGGTCGGAACCAGCACAAGGCGCCAAGATCCGGATGGCAAGTCCTGGATGTTGAGTGCCATAGTTGAGAGTTCTGAGCAGTGTTTGTAACACTGTCTGAAGCTTATTTGCACCTGCTGCAGCTTCACTATTGTCCTGGTGTGGCCAAAGATCGCCCATGACATAGGCGGCCGGCTCCCGAGGTCCGGCGGAACATTTTTCCTTTTCCTTTCTGCATCTTGTCCCACAATCTGTTTGACCTGAAGACACGACCAGGTCCCTGAATGTGTGCAGGGGGACGTTATTGATTGAATCAAAATGGCGGCTTCACACAAAGCTGACTCAAGCGTTGCTGTTGATGCTATACAGACAAAAATTGGTTTTCAGTTTGTACATTCTTCAGGATTTTTTTTCCATCCAAGGCTGATTGAGAGTTTGTAGAACAATGGCTTCAGATTTTCAACATACTACTCTTCAACATTCTTCCTAAATGTAACAATGTGAGACTCACTAGGAGAACGGCTGTTTATCTTTCCTTTCAAAATGCTGCCAACAATATTTTCTGAATGGAAGACACCATCTTGTAGCATAAAGGGCCGAAAGGGGTTCTGGTCTGGCCGATGGTTGGTGGAGACATTTTGACTATATCTTGGACCTGCCCGGCCTCGCCCAAAATGGCGCCGGTATAAATGGGACTCGTAACTCCTTGTTGTGTACTGGTTGAACAACCTTGATATCACGAGATATGAATGTAGTTTTGATGCTCATGGCGGGCGGGGACGAGAATTTATTGAATATTTCGACATCCCTATTGATATTAAGTTCTGATGTGTTATTGATTACTGTACTATTGAAAGTTCGAATTAACGTCACCCATGGTACTTGCCCGCAAATGTATATCTAGATAATTTTTTTGTAAGTGGCCCTATCGTATTTTAATTACAAAATGTATGTCCACCGATTCCGCAACTGTTAGACACCTTAGTTCTTGCAACCTAATGGCCCGCTCGTTACGTTCCTCTACAATGTAAATGTCTCCTCATCATATACGAGTTCAGTTTGCTCCGTGGCCGGCCCACGTGGTTATAGGCCCGTATTTGTATACTGACATTTTCACAATAAATGTTTTTAAAACAAAACATGGTAGTAGTATTTACATTGGTAAAGTTTTTACTTTTAGTCACTGTTTTCGAATCAGTAAAAGGCAAGTGAAATAAAGCAGTCCAATTACATGACGGATAAAAGGTATAATACGTAGGAACGCAGTAAAGATAAATGGTCAAGGGCAGTTGTGTTTTCCACTCCTGCAACATAAAGTGATCGATAAGAATCTGATAATCAGGCGTATCGGCGACTAAGACAGCAGGCCGAACCTCTTTTACTCAACGGCTCCGTCATGGGACGAAGAAACGCCCTTTTTCTCGAAAAAGGAATATATTTTACTTGCAGGACAGTTGTAAATTTTCCGGGAAAGTACATTAGCCTGGAACATTATAACATATATGTTTAAAAAAAAATAATGTTCGAAACCAATAAAAAGCGTAATTTTTAGGTCCTATGACCAAGCTTTTCATCATTAAAATAACAAAAGTAAAATGAACCAATGAAAAGTTTTATTAACAAGTCACATGACCTGTTATGCTTACGTTACGCGCTGCGCGCCGCGCCGCGCCCCGGATCGCTTCCGGGAAGCTCCGCTTCGCGCATCGGAGCACTTCCGGGTGCGCTAACGCGGCGTGTCATATAACGCATTACGCGACAACGTAGGTCAAGAATATAGCCAAAATGTCTCCACCAACCAGCGTTCGGAACACAACCCCTTTCAGCAGTCCAAAAAGTTCTGTTAAATGACAACAGAGGGGACAGGCAACAAGAACCATCAGTCAAAGAGGGGAGGGCAAGTTCTTCTCTACCGGGTCATGTTGGGGCGCTACCGGAACTGATCGAAGTGGTAGTCTACAGTGTTTGTGGATGTTTCAGACTGAAGCTGGCGTCAGCATGAGAGCACCACCATCTCGTAGCTCCGTCGTGGCCATTCCACGAGCAATCATGGCAGCCGCTCCCCACCAGAAGCCTGCGGGAGTTGGGGGCCCCCAAGACTTTTGTAGAATCTTCACGGCTGAGGGGACGCTTTCGAGAATGGGACCCAAGCCCTATCAGGCAAGCGTCCGAGTTCCAAGGTGTTCCAGGGCCATTTTAGTGGACCACGCCCATATCTGAAGAGCCGGCCGCCATTTTGAGAGTCCTGTGGCAGCCGCCTATCGTTGCATCGCAAGAGCGGGAGCAACTCAACTACATGGTGAGCGAGACGCTGTAGTCGCAAGAGCGGGCGGTAAACAGCTGAATGGCGGAAGAGGCACAGTGTAGCAAAAGCGGGCGGAAAGGCAACTAAAATGGTAAAGGGGCGCCCCACTACAGCGTGTCTTCAGGTCAAACGGATTGTGGGACAAGGTCCAGAATAGAAGAGTCATCAAAAGGCAAAAAGTTCCGCCGAACCCCGGGAGCCGGCCGCCTATGTCGGGGGCGATCTCAGGCTACACCAGTGCTATAAGACTTGGGGAGGGGGTCGGAGCCAAGCGTCTTCTCCGAGTCCGTGCCATCACACCGCCCCTCGGGGGCCTCCGTCAAGCGGTTTAGGGAGGTATCATATCACATTGTTTTCAAATGCAGGCAGGTCCACAAACGGCCCTCACTTACTTTGAGAATAGTGAAGCTGCAGTACGTGCAAATAAGCTTCAGACAGTGTTACAAGCGCTGCTCAGAACTCTGAACTATGGCACCCAACATCCAGAACTTATGCCATTTGAGAATGGCAGTGACATCGAAGCAACTCAGGGACCAAAATCATGAACGTACTTTCATGTATGAAAATCTTACTTGGGGAGGTGGCAGGAGCCAAGTGCCCCCTCCCAGTCCGCGCCACCACACCGTATGTTTTTAAATCTGAAGCCATCGTTCTACAAATTCAACCAACCTTGGATGAAAAAAACTAGAAGAATGTACAAACTGAAAACCAGTTTTGGTCTGCATAGCATCAGCAACAACGCTTGCTATCAGAGTGCATGAGTTTGATGCTTGATCGATTGAGCTAGCCGGATCGGGCAACAAAAAGTATAAAATAGTTATGTAAATAGTTATTTAATAAAATGTTTTACCCTGTTACTTTGCTGGTGTGTTGTATATATTTTTAATATTTGCATAGGGTTTGTCGTTATTTTGGGCGGGGTGGGTGACGGAGCCGAGCTGTCTTGCAGCCCTCATGGTGTGGAGCTCAGTTCATCTCACTATTTTCGTATTTCTCATGAAGGGTTGTTCCTAATGTTTCTATTTTAGCGAGGTCAAAAAGAGATCCAATTAGTGGCCTACTGATTTTGCTCGATTACTTTTATTTACACGATTTTTCACTATCTGCAAAGACTAAACAGAGTATTGCGACTTTGTGCTTGTTTGTAAATAGAGAATGAACCAAAAAGAAACAATTGTAAAACAGTAAATGCTTGGATAACAATCAATCAAATGGAGAGACAAGCAGGCACGACGGATTACAACGGGGGTAAAGGCCTGCGTTAACTACCCTTCACTATCTGCAAAGAGAGAGTACTACTAAGAGAAAAGAGGGGAGGGGGGGGCAGCGTTCAAAGCACATCAGCGTGCATAAACACGAAAAAGTTTTTACCTATCACGTACTTGACATTTGACAGCTTTTGATATTTGCTATTAAAAAACCATTGAAATTCACAGAAAAAACCATAGGTTATAGACCATATATAGTTAGGAATTTGCATTTACAAAACCTTGAAAATTCACTGAAAAAACCATTGGTTATAGACCATATATAGTTAGGAATTAGCATTTACAAAACCTTATTTTACTCACACAAAACCACTGAAATTCCATATATAGTTAGTTGCACTAACTATATATCGCGCACCCGCAATCCACTGCTGATGATGTCACATATTACATCATTCATGACATGGTCAGTGACATCACTGATGACATCACTGATGACAACTCAAATGACATCACTGACAACATCACTGATGACGTCATTCATGTGATAATACGATGAATCTGTTCAGACTCTAATATAACCTAAGATACACTCAGTGTAAAGAGACACTCACAGATTGTCACTCATCCATAGAGTTACTCATATACCTAGTCAGTCATGCAAAGAATCAATCACACCTCCATTTCCTCAACTATACAGTTATACACACCTTACTTATTGAAACTTATTCTAACACATATTTACTCTCTTATACAATCACTGATACAAGTTCTCAATGATCCATGCAGCCACTCACACATTCACTAGCTATTATACACTGTAATTTATATATGTCAACTCTCACATGTACTGTGTTTTACATATGTACTTACTTTGACATGTAGCATTGAGATATCCATTCACTCACCAATACACTCATGCACACAGTCAACCACACATACAGCTGTTTCCACATGCAGTTTTGAACCCATACATCTAGTGAATCAACTGCTCACACATCTATGTACAGAGTCATACACCTCCCAGCCACTCAAACACATACTCAGTCTCCCATACAAATACGTGGGCAACCAATCAATAACCCATATAGTTACTCATATAGCTACTGATTAACACATGCAGCAGTTTACAGAACAACAGACATAATGATGCACAAATTAAGACAGTTTAGTCACTAACCCATGCACTCAGTGAGACACATTTAATCACTCACTCATACAGTCAGTTATGCACCTACTAAATCCTTCATCCAGACACATATACATCCACTCATTCTTCAATATGTAAGACATATTTTAACTTTACAGAAACATACAGTCACTGGATGTTGTCATCAGTGATGTCATCAGTGATGTCACTGACCATGTCATGAATGATGTAATATGTGACATCATCAGCAGTGGATTGCGGGTGCGCGATATATAGTTAGTGCAACTAACTATATATGGAATTTCAGTGGTTTTGTGTGAGTAAAATAAGGTTTTGTAAATGCTAATTCCTAACTATTTACGGTCTATAACCAATGGTTTTTTCAGTGAATTTTCAAGGTTTTGTAAATGCAAATTCCTAACTATATATGGTCTATAACCTATGGTTTTTTCTGTGAATATATATATATACATACACCAATAATATAAATTAAAATTAAAACATATATGTAACTAATTAAATGATTACAATATTTTTATTCTTTTGAAAATACATTTTATACTACATTAACTAAAACAATAGAGGAAATATTGGATAGCGTAGGGGATAAAATTACTATTCCTACTCTTGAGAGTGCAACAGTAGGGAAAGTGTTGGATAGCGTAGGGGTAAAAATAACTATTCCCACTCCAGAGAGTGCAACAGTAAGGAAAGTGTTGGATAGCGGAGGGGTAAAAATTACTATCCCCACTCCAGAGAGTGCAAAAGTTAGGCAAGTATTGGATAGTGAAAGGGTAAAAATTACTATTCCCACTCCACGAGAGCAACAGTAGGGAAAGTGTTGGATAGCGTAGGGGTTAAAATTACTATTCCTACTCCAGACAGTGCAACAGTAGGGAAAGTGTTGGATAGCGTAGGGGTAAAAATAACTATTCCCACTCCCCCACTCCAGTGAGTGCAACAGTAGGGAAGTATTGGATAGTGGAGATGTACAAATTACTATTCCCACTCCAGAGAGTGCAAGAGTAGTACAAGTGTTGGATAGCGTAGAGGTGAAATTTACTATTGCCGCTCCAAAGAGTGCAACAGTAGGGAAAGTGTTGGATAGCGTACAGGAAAAACGTACTATTGCCACTCCAATGAGTGCAACAGTAGGGAATGTTTTGGATAGCGAAGAGGTACACATTGCTATTCCCACTCCAGAGAGTGCAAGAGTAGGGAAAGTGTTGGATAGCGTAGAGGTGAAATTTACTATTGCCACTTCAGTGAGTGCAACAGTAGGGAAAGTATTGGATAGTGTAGGGGTAAAAATTACTATTCCCACTCCAGTGAGTGCAACAGAAGGGAAAAACGTGTTTTGATAGCATAGGGGTAAAAAATACTATTCCCACTCCAGTGAGTGCAACAGTAGGGAAAGTGGTGGATAGTGTAGCGGTTAAAATTTACATTCCCACTCCAGTGAGTGCAACAGTAGGAGACGTGTTGGATAGCAGAGGGTTACAATCTACATACTTATCAATTGAATAATAGTAAAAATAAATAACCAATAAACAATTCATTATTTATACATTATTTATAAATACTAATAAATAAATATTAATAATTACTTTTTTAGAATTAAATGACTTCCCACCCTATTCTCCTATAAACCCACAGCCCACTCATAAAAAAGATAATTAATATAACTATCAACAAATTAATACTAATTAATAGCCAATTTTTAAATTAATTAATAATACATTCACTATAAATAATAATAAATAAATAATAATAATTACTTTATTAAGATTACATTACTTGACACCCTACTCCCCTATAACCTACAGCCCACTCCTATAAAAATAACAAAATGAATCTTATCTATTACTTAATTAATATTAATTAAGAACCAATTAATAATTAATCATAAATTAATTATAAATACTAATACATCATTATTGATTACTTTATTATAATTAAATTGCTTCCCACCCTATTCCCCTATAATCCCACAACCTGCTGCTAAAAGAATTGACAATTTATATAATTATCTATTAGTTATTAATAATTAACAACCAATTAATAATAATTAATAATACATTCATTATAAATACTAATAAATATACATTAATGATTACTTTATTATTATTAAATTACTTCCCACCCTATTCCCCTATAAATTTACAACCCGCTCCTAAAATAATTACACAATTTATATAATTGTCTATTAATTATTAATAACCAATTAATAATTAATTAATAATACATTAATT
This sequence comes from Lissotriton vulgaris, assembly GCF_964263255.1. Taxonomy (NCBI): domain Eukaryota; kingdom Metazoa; phylum Chordata; class Amphibia; order Caudata; family Salamandridae; genus Lissotriton; species Lissotriton vulgaris. Next base: position 100,044,158 of record NC_141689.1, on the reverse strand, counting down.
ATAAATACTTATAAATAAACATGAATAATTACTCTATTATATTTAAATTACTTCCTACCCTATTCCCCTATAAACCCACAACCCCCTACAAAACTAAATTACGCAAAAATAATTTTACATAAAAATATTTACTGCTAAAAATGTAACACATACATTAAAAAAAACTAGACTGATTGTCTATATTCTGTATAACGATATTCTTGATGTTGATATTCTTGACTTACGATATTTCGATATTTAACTCAATATTAGGGTAGGTCAAAATAAAAAACTTCTGTCTGTTCACCACACAACTCATACTTTCCCTCTCGGATCCTTAACACAAGAAACAAGTTCAATACCTGCAAGATCAAAGTCGTTAACTGGAAGAAAGCCAACCTTCTCAGGCTCAACACCAACAAGACAGAAGCAGTTATCTTCCACAAAAACACAACACCATGGAAACCCAACTGGTCCCCAGCCAAACTTGGACCCACACCCGAAACCCATGCAAGGAACCTCAGAACAATCGACAGCAAACTGTACATGACTGCACACATAAACACCATGGCTGCATCCTGCTTCCACACCCTCAAAATGCTGAGGATGATTGTCAATTGGCTCCCACTCAACATGGGAAAAACTGTCAATCACTCTCTATTCGGCAATAGGTTGGACCTTTAAGTACCCTGTAAGCCAGGATCACCAGGCAACTCACTAAAAGACTACAAATCATACAGAACACTGCAGCCAGACACATACTCAACCCGTCACGCAGAACTCACCACACACTACACCTAATGAAGCTTGACTGCCTCCTGATACACAAAAGCATTCAATTCAAATTCCTCACACACACAGAAGCATCACCTTCCACCAACCAGTTAGACACCTCTGCTCCACAGGACACACATCCAACACATACAGAGAACCAAATCAGGAGACAGGTGTTCTCTTACATCATTCCTAAAAGGTGGAATGACTTTCCACTAACATAACATAACACACATGTATGTTTCCAAGATGGTAAAGCAGCGTAATGTTAAACTGAATGGTGACAAAGCACAGATATGCCTTAATACTAGTTCATCCAAGAGTGTGCAGGATAAAAATGTTGCTATGTGTTTTTGATTTGGGAGCAAGTTTCAGGTTAGCAATTCAAAGTCTTCCATAGCTCTTAATGCTGAATGCTTTGAATGAGGCAATAGAGGTAATTTTACATTTGTGCAATGCCACTGCAAGGATATTGACTGCCAACCAACACTGTGAAGCCTAACCATAGAGAAAAGAACACTGTGAAGGTGTTGAAAAAAGGTACAGGCAGAAGACCCTTTTCCGCAGTTGCCCGGCGTTAACCACCTATATACCCATTCAAGTTACTAAACAAAGAGGCAGGCGCTGGAGACCGAAAGGCAGGAAACAGAAGTTTTATTCCGACGGAGCAGAACACATCAAATCAGACAACAGGGTATCTTCTCGAGGTGCTCTAACTGCATCTCTGTGGCCTGGCCTCTTATACACGGGTTTATTACTTTATTGCACAAAACACATCGCTGTTAACCCTTTGATGTATGGGAAGACATCCTCGGAATCCCCGCTTCAGGCCCGTTCCCACACACATTTACAGTTGAAGTCCCCACCCCGGTCACAACAGATGATGATTATCGCGCGGCTGGACATTCCGCCAATTCACGGAATGTGTGAGGTTGATCGGATCTCATGGGGTAGGGGCTTTGATCAGCTCAAGGATCCTTTGATGGGGGGGGGGTATTTCCTACTGTACAGGAGGAAGGGGCAATGACAGTATCCGCAGGGCCAGGTGGCGGCTTGGGAACGAGTGAGACAAACGGGCACAAAGGAAAGAGGGGTGTTATCAAAGGATTCGGGATCATGAAAGGAATGGAGGGAGGTGTTGTGTTGGGAACAGGATGGGATTCCGAGGCAGAGCTGCGTGGTAGAGGGGTTTATGACCCAAGGCATGTGAGAGCGGGGGCCGTCAGCGTGCGGGGGATGTTTGCGAGGTCAGGAGAGAGAGAGACGCGCTGGCTATCGATGATGGGCAGAGAGGTCATGGTACTAAAAATGGCTGCCGCTTACGCGCATGGATGGGCTCAAAAAGGGACAAGACGGCGCCGATAATGTTGACGTTTTCGGCCTATCTTTTAACAGTCCTCCCGTTTCAACATATCTAGCCAACTTGCCTACTCAATGTCAATCTTCATCAAATTCCTAACCTCGGCATCATATAATGCTCCCATGCGTTCGTTTCCAAAGTCCACAGTCTTGGGGCAAATACAATTTGTACATAATGAACACAGAGGTGGCAGGCATTGAATTCCTAAGCATAGACCACATATTGCCACTACAGGGATCAAGATAATGGTAAATAGTCTCCAGCCCCAGTTCTTAACCGTGCTCCAGAACCATCCACCAAGTGACCATTCTTCCTGCTCCTGGTGGACTTCTGAAGACAGTCTGTGGAGATGCTCGATGGCTTTATATACTGATGGTGAATTGTCCGGTATGTATGTACAGCAGCTGGACCCAATAATGCGACATGCTCCACCACGGTCCGCAAGAACCATATCTAGCACAAGGCGGTTCTGGAGTGCTACCAAGCGGACCGCTTGAAGCTCGGCAGTGTTGTTAGCAAGGATACCAGCTGTGATGTTCATTGTTGTCTCAACTGCCTGAGTCAGATGTCGGATGGCACGGCTGTTTGCCATCGGGCCCCAGAGTGGAACAAGTCCCTTCATAGCATCGAGGAACTGTGCTCCTGTTGAGTCGGCTTGTTCAATGTCCTTGGCTCGTTTTTGTCTGTGGTGATTCGCTGGAGCCACATAAGTCGGAGGAAGGATGAAGCAGATGAAACAAGTGCCCCTCCAGCCTTTGGGGAGCCAGGTGTAAGCCTTTGTGCCGCAAACGAAGTACATATTTGGAGAGGATACAAAGGAAGGTGGGTCGGTGGAGTCCAAAGTTCTGGTGAAACGGCAGGCACTGCGGCCTACCAGCTGTGTCCCAAGCCCTTCTATGCACATGTGGCCTGTGACGTTGATGACTGACAGGGCCACAGTCAGAGTGGCAGCCGTTCGTTTCCGCAGGTAAGAGAAGGTGGGTCTAGTTGGATTGTTGAACACCTGCATTTCAATTCGTTCTTTAGCAGGGATGTCCATGTGGATTGAGTCGTTGGAGGTCTGCGGGCAGAAGTGTATCTTTGTCCGGTTTCGCCAGACCCCATGATAGAAGTGCGTCATGGTTTTGCCGGAAGTGGCATTGTCTTTATAGCTTTCTTGCAGGAGGATCAGCCAAGCAAGGCAGGAGCCGTGAACTGAAAAGGGTGAAGGGATGAAAGGTATCGAGTGTCCAGTGGCGTGGGGTAGCAACCCACAGATCCAACAGTTGGTGGAGTTGGTGGCAAGATTGTGCTGGTGCAGCAACTGTACAAAGGAGTTATTCCAAAACTCTTTTCGTCTCTATCTGAGTTGTGGGGAGAGCGAAATCAGATAATGTTCCTTCATGGTGGTAGGCTGAGCAGTGGTCAGGAATGTTTCGTGAGCAGGTGTATTTTCTTCCACAATCCAGAGCGTGGTCATGAGGAGAAAGCAGAAAAGGATCGTGATAAAAAGTGCAATTGTCTTGGAGCTGTGGAGTCTGTCTGCTTTCGGGTTTCTGTAGTGGGTATTTCCTGTTGCTTCCATCATCTTCTTATTTGGCGCTTCCATCATCTTCTTATTTGGCGCTTCCATCATCTTCAAGGTGCTCGGTAGCGGGCAGAACCACAGACTTCGTTTAGCGTCTCTCCGGGTGACCCTTGGTGGTGTTTTAGGTCACCGTTCTGAGATTTTAACTTAGCCCGTGGTCTACTTAGCCGAAGCTCCCTCCTTTCGTCGCAGGAAATACCCTTCTCTGGATGGCACAGTAGGATCAGAGAATTTTGCAAGTTCAAGGGCTTCGGAATCAGGATAGCAGGCTAGTGACGGTCGGTCCTTGTTCAGGAGCTCTTCTTGGTTATCGATGCTTTCCGTTGTGGCCAAAGCCGAGGAGACCTTCTTGCAGTGGTGTGCGTGCAGCCAGTGCCGTTTCCTCTCCACACGAAGAGCCGTCCGGGTGGTGAGCAGCACTTGCCAGGGGCCCGTCCACCTGGGTTCCAGACTTTTCGTTCGCTGAAAATTTCGGATCGGCACACAAAAGAGGAGATAGGTCCTTGGCGGGGCTGAGGGAGGGCTGGACCCTATATAATGAGAACAAACACAGTGTGCCCCCTCACTCAATTACTTAAATTTGAGGGACCCAATAAACGAAAACGTTAGATTTGGTCCGGTATATTTATTTATACCCTTTTCATTATAAATGTTTCAAAAAACAATTTTGTTTAGCAGATAGATAATACACCATACACAATTATTAACAATTAACACTAACCTACATTTACACAATGATACTAACATACTGTGTGAAAAAGACTGTGTGAAACAAAGATTTCAAATGTAACATCCCACAAATAATACAGTGCTGGACCATAAACTTCATTTCGGATCAGCACGAAATCTCCAGGTTGGATGCCGTGACCCGGACCCCTGGAAGCATCGGGGATGGCCTGCTGCACCTGCTGATGAATGACAGACAGAGTTTCAGTTAATTTATACAGATAATCAGACATTAGGACGTCTGGGACATCATGAATGGAAGTCGGTTTTGGTGCAGACCAGACGCTCATGGGTCGGCCGCAAACGACCTCGTAAGGTGTCAAGTGGTGCTTGGTGGGGGTAGAACGCATCGATAGCAATGTCAGGGGGAGAGCGTCTGGCCATTTCAGTCCTGTGGTAGCTACTATCTTGGCTAGTTTAAGCTTTAGTGTGGCATTGTGTCGCTCGACAAGTCCAGCAGACTGGGGGTGGAAAACTGCATGGAACTTCTGCTTGATGCCCAGCCCCTTTATGATGAGCTGGATGACTTCGGCTATGAAGTGGGGGCCATTGTCGCTCCATAAAATTCGACAAAGGCCGTAGCGAGGGAAGAATTCCTTTAATAGTACCTTTGCAGTGGCCATGGCGGTGTTGTCACGGGTTGGATATGCCTCTACCCACTTGCTAAATGCACACACCACAACGAGTACGTATTTCAGGCCTTGGCATCTGTCTAGTTGAATATAGTCCATCTGCAGGATTTCAAACGGGTGATTTGGGACCCCAAACCCTCCCCGGGGTACTACAGTTCCTTTCCCGGGGTTGTGTTGTAGGCATATCAAGCATTGTTGGACCAGGCGTTTGGCGGAGTCTGTGATTTTATCATTGTGCCAAACTCTGGAGACAAGTTCAATCATGGGGGCTGATCCTATGTGGGTGGGGGAGTGTGCCATAGTCAGTATGGGAATCAGATAGGAGTCAGGTAGCAACCATTTGTTTGTGTCCTTTGTCCGCCAGCAGCCTTCGTCGTCTTTTAATCCCATCCGTGTCCATTCAGTCAGTTCGTGTTGTGTGCTAGCCATTTGAATGTCTCTAATAGTGTCCCTAGCGTCAGTCCATTTTTCTGCTTGTGACCTGGTCACGTACATACGTGTTGTCGTCCTGTTTTCAGCTGTCGTTCGAGCAGTGATGTCGGCTAGTGCATTTCCTTGTCCAATAATGTCTGTCACCTTTTTGTGTGCCTGACATTTGATGACTGCAAGCTTTTTGGGGAGAAGGACAGCTTCGATCAAGGCGGAGACTAGATCCCCATGCAAGATTGGTGTGCCGTGTGAGGTCAAGAATCCCCTCTCCCTCCAAAGGAGCCCAAAATGGTGAACCACCCCGAAGGCGTACTGGCTATCGGTGTAAATGTTTGCAGTGGTTCCTGCTGCTAGAATGCAGGCTCGCGTCAGGGCAATCAGTTCTGCTGCCTGAGCAGATCATTGTGTGATGCGGGCTGTCTCGACTACATTTCGAGCCGTGGTGACTGCATAGGCAGCTGAAGTGGTGCCATCGGGGAGTTTGATACAAGAACCGTCCACCCACAGCTCTCCGTCAGGGTCAGGAAAAGCCGTGTCTCTGAGGTCAACCCTACTTCTAGTCTGTTCGTCCGTAAGAGTCACACAGTCATGTACAGGGAGCACATTGGGATCGTTCTCTGGTAAGGGTAACAGAGTTGCCGGGTTCAGTGTGGTGCATCTTTTTAGGGTGATATGGGGTGCTAGCAAAGTCAGCTCGTATCCAGTCAGTCGTGCACTCGTCAGGTGTTGCGTCTTGGTTTGGTTCAGGAGGGTGTCAACTGCATGGGGTACCAGTACTGTGAGGGGATTCGAGAGTACGATCCCCTCACTCTGTCGGATAGAGATAGCAGCGGCAGCTACAGCTCGAAGGCAGGCAGGCAAGGCTCTGGCTACAGGGTCAAGAGTGGCAGAGAAGTAAGCGCACGGTCGTTGCTTTGAGCCAATGGACTGGGTCAGGACAGATAAAGCGCACCCCTCCCTTTCGTGAGTGTAAAGGGAGAAGGGCTTTGTGTAATCAGGGGTACCTAGGACAGGGGCCGAACAGAGGGCATCTCGTAGTTCCGTGAAGGAGGTTTGGCACTCAGGGGTCCAAGGGAGTGGGAAGGGGACGTCTTTAGCTAGCAGAGAAAGCAGTGGTTTCACAACGAGGCTAAAGTTTGGCAACCACTGTCGGCAGAAGGAGGTGAGGCCTAGTAGGGAGCGAACCTGTTTCTGAGTCTTAGGGACAGGAGTTTCGAGAATGGTTTGGATCCGGTCGGGAGTGAGCTTCCTCCCGTCTTTGGACAGGAGATGGCCTAAGTATGTCACTTGGGGTTGGCAGAATTGTAACTTCTTCCTGGAGACCTTGTGGCCATTTTCCGCAAGGAAGTGTAGGAGGTGAATGGTGGCTGTGACTGCTAGCGGAGTGGTGTCGGCCGCCAAAAGGATATCATCGACGTATTGCACCAACACCACTCCATCGGGTAACTGGACTTGATCCAGTTGTCTCTTGAGGGCCTGGCTGTAAATGCTAGGGCTTTCTGTATAGCCCTGGGGTGCTCGACAGAACCTATACGAGCGGGCCTTTAGGGTGAAGCCGAAGAGATATCGGCTGTCTGGGTGAATGGGGATGGAAAAGAATGCGTTTTTGAGGTCAATGACAGTGAAGGTAGTAGCAGTAGAAGGAATCAATGTCAGGATGGTGGTGATGTCTGAGACCACGGGGTACTGGGGTACCACCACTTTGTTGATCTCTCGAAGGTCAATGATAAAGTGGTATGCTTTCTCATCTCCTTCTCCTTGTTTCTTGATGATGGGCAAGATAGGGCTGTTGCAAACGTTGCTAACCACTTCCTCTACCACTCCTGCGTCTATCAGTGACTGAATAATCTTTACCAATGCCTTCTCACCCTCGGGCGATATCCAATATTGTGGAAGTTTTGGGAGTGTTGCGTCTGGTCGGACAGTAATGTGTATTGGGTCAATCATCATGCGCCCTACGTCCGAATCTGTCTTGGCCCACAGATACGGAGGCAGGGTGTCAAGCAGGGATGCGTCAGCGTCAGTGATGGAAAACATGCGTCGGGGAGGGCAATGTCTAAGCAGAACGGGGTTGTCGTAAAGGAAAACTCGAACTCCGTCTTGAGAACATCTAATTGTTGCTCGGAAGTGTTTCAATAGATCAAGTCCCATAATGGCGTCAGGGCTATTGGAGGAAAGTAAAAACGTGGTGTCAGTGGTGTTGTTCTCTAAGTCGAAGAGGATCGGAGTGGACAAAGGGTTAGTGGAGGGCGTTCCATTTAAAACCTGTCGATGTTATAAGTGAGCCAGACAAGGGTGCCCTTGGAATCAGTCGTTTAGATAACGCACTACGTGTTGCGCCAGTGTCTACCAGAAATGGAGACTTTGTACCCAAGACCTTAGCAGTGACATAAGGGCCTTGTTGGTCAACATAGAGCTCGACTGGATCCCTCCCTTGCCCTTGGCAGTCCTATGCAAAGTCGTGGGCGTCGTCATAGTCAGACTGCTGGCATTGGTTCTGTCTGGGTCGGTCAAATGTATTTGGTCTGCCTGATCTGTCATTAGTCGTGTCATTTGAAGGCCCTCGCTGCTGTCCCTTATTTCTTGGTCCGTTTGCTATGTCCTTGGGGTCTTTGTTTCTGATTATTTCCAAAAGGATCGGGCATTGGGATTTCCAATGGCCAGTTCCTTTACAGAAAGCGCACTGGTCCTCTCTAATGTCCGTACGTCCAATGTGGGGAGTCGAAGTACGGTCCTTGGGAGGTGCAGTCTTAGGGACGTTCATCTGATAGTTTCCCCTGTATTGGTCACGTCCTATAGTCACCCCTTGCAGTTGTGCTATCATCACCCTCTCTTTCAAGTCTTTCTTCTTTTTCTCTGTTGCTCTATCGTTTTCATTTTTCTGATGTTCGTAATATTGGGCCATCTGGAGGATAGCCGTGGGTTTGGAGGCTGCCCAACTACTCTCGCTGGCCTGCAGTTTCTGGGAGACCTCTGGTGACAAACCCTTAACATAATTCTGGATGAACAGATGGTGTCCGGTTGCAGAGGTCATGTCCTGGCCGCTGTAATCGGAGAACACCGTTTCAAACACCGTTTCAAACCGGGAGAAGTAATCCGATACATCCTCCTGGGGTTTCTGGCGACAGGCCGTTACTATCGACCAGTCCACTTTCTTTTCTGGAATCAGGGTTTTTAATTTCAGTACGATTTTGTCTGGAAGGTCTAGAATAGATTTGAAGGGCTTTTGTCCAGGTTCTCGTTGTTTATCAATGCCATCGAGTTGTGACCAGGTATGTGCAAACAGCTCAAGGTGGTCGACTTTCCGGATTTGCTTCCACACATCAGCTGGTAGACATAACCCGAAGAACAAGTCGATATCAGCCAGGGTCATAATCGTTGAACCTAGGGCTGTAGCTAACTCAGTATAGAAGGCAGTTGGGTTTTTACGTAGATCAGGCAGAGATTTCCGAAACGTCAGAATCTCTTGTCGGTCCCACGTCTGGTAGACCCAGTTGTACACTACCCTTCCTTTTGCATCTTTGTTGTTTGCATCATCGTGAGTCCCTTCACCTCGTGGAGGAACCCAGTAAGGGGCAGCTTCTCGTATCGGCATCATGGCGTTAGATCGCTCAGTTTGTGATTCGGTTGCTATGGATGTCGTGGGTTTAGCTTCCGATCCTTGTTCAGTGAGGTGGCGGAAAACCTCAAGCGTTCGCATAAGGAGGTCCGTCACATCACACTCGCCCTCATCCCCGATATCGACCTTCCGGTACAGAGTCGTTAGGCTCTGGGGACCTTTGTCTCGATATCGGTCCTCGTATGCGTTTAAGGCATAGTAACACAGTTGAACGGTAAAGTGTCGTCTGTGACTTCCTGTATACGATTTAAACATATCCGTGATATACTCTTCATCTTCCTTTCTTTCTACCAACGTCCTTGCTATCTTGTCAATCCCTGCTCGCTCATCTTTGCTTAATCTGTTTGTTTTTGTAGAACCAGCCCTTCGGGTCTCAGGGTCGCCTAACGTTGTCGTTTGTGTAGTATCTAATACAAGGAGTTCGGCCGGCACAGAGGCCACGGGGGCCGAAGCTGTGGTGCTACTCTCGTTTGTGCCTGGGGATGGTGGGTGCTGTGCTAAGGGTTGGGAAGGGGCATATGGAGGGGGCATGTAGATGATCGGAGGACCTAGCAGCAGATCATCGTTGGCTCACTGTTTCGAGGGTAATTCAGGGTAGAGCGTGGAGGGCGTTCTAACCGGACACTGGTTCGATGTTTCTATCTCTGGTTTCTGATCGGCTTCCTCTCTTTCCTTGATCTCTTCTTCTAGTTTCTTAGCAGCTAGGTGGGCTGCCTTTCGCAGCTCTTTTCCAAACCTACTCTCATTTCTCTTCTTACGCTGTTCGGTTTCTTTGTGCCACATGCCGAAACTGTCAAGCATAGTGGTTGTTGTCTTGTTTTTACCAAGGGCTGTTTCTAGCGCGCTCATTTTATCATCATCGAAGGATCCTATCAGTGGCCACTGACTTTCTCGATCCTTTTTCGTATATTTATGCCACAGCTTGCTATAAGCTATAGCGATCAATCCATGCTTCATGAACATGTCCTTATTAGGGGTGCCTTCCAGTGGAGCCGGATGGTTCATCTCTAATAAGCGGTCCGGGCTAAACAGGCTACCAATCAGGGGGGAGAAGACAGGCATGACGGAAATGGGGATAAGAGTCAGCACTACCTATCTTATCACTGTGTGCAAAGACTAGACAGAATATTTCTATTCTACGTTGTTTGCAGTGAATACCTCATGAACCAATATCGAGCGGTCAATGTTCGGTCAATCAAATAATCAGTGGGGAGAATAAGTAGGCCCGCAAAAGTCTGCGTTACCTACCCTTTCACCATCTGCAAAGAGGGAACCTGTTCTTTCCTGTTTGTAGACAGAGAATCTCCAGAAAATAATCCGCGAACGGTAGTTCGGGTTCAATCAATTAATCAGTGGAGGAGAAGGATAGGCGTGATGGATGACAATGGGGACAAAAGTCTGTGTTACCTATCCTTTACTGCTTGCAAAGAGAGAGCCTGTTGTTTCCCCGTTTGCAGGCAGCGAATCTCCAAATGAATCAACAAAGAGTAATACTAGTATTTTTTCAAACAATCAATCATTTCGTAATTTGTCGTGTTTACACGACCTTACCTGGACCGCATGGACAGTTTCTTGTCTTCCGAATCCAGCGCCCGATCGTCCTCTATTCTTCGTGATCCTCGCGGCATTCCTGATGGTTCCCAGTCAGGACTGTAGATCACTCGAGAGAGGTCTGTTCGGAACCAGTGAAGTTCGGATGATCGGCTGTCAGACGAGGGTCTATCGGACAGGTGCACTCCCGATCGTTGCAGTCGTTCACTCTGTCGTCAGGACCTCTCCCACTGGATCCACGAGTCGCTGATGGGCCCCACGTTTGGGACGCCAATTGTTGAAAAAAGGTACAGGCAGAAGACCCTTTTCCGCAGTTGCCCGGCGTTAACCGCCTATATACCCATTCAAGTTACCAAACAAAGAGGCAGGCGCTGGAGACCGAAAGGCAGGAAACAGAAGTATTATTCCGACGGAGCAGAACACATCAAATCAGACAACAGGGTATCTTCTCGAGGTGCTCTAACTGCATCTCTGTGGCCTGGCCTCTTATACACGGGTTTATTACTTTATTGCATAAAACACATCGCTGTTAACCCTTTGATGTATGGGAAGACATCCTCGGAATCCCCGCTTCAGGCCCGTTCCCACACACATTTACAGTTGAAGTCCCCACCCCGGTCACAACTAGGTGTGGGCGGAAAATCCGTTCCGCTCGCGGATTTTGCGGATTTTCGGGAAATCCGCAATCCGCGAGATTTGCGAATTTCCCGCAAAATCCGCAAATCCGCGAGCAGCGGATTTTGCTCGCGCTGCTCGCACTGTTAGCGTGAGTTCGCGCCCCGCGAATAAGTGCGAAATTGCAGAAATACGATCTTGGCAAAACTGAAAGTAACTACTTACCAGGTTCAAAAGTTCAGGCACATCATTAGTAGCCATTTCCTGTAGGGCTTCCTGAGGGGCCCCTCCAGAGTTCAGTTGCCAGTTGAAACTATTATGTGACCCTGCTCTGAACCTCAGAATAGTTACACATATGCCACAAAGGTCCTGAATTACAGCTAAGGGAGACAAGCAGGAGCCAGGCTGGAAGTTAAAATCCATTAATCAGCCCCTAATTCATTATTGTCAGTTGGGGCAGGGCAGGTGTTGTAACTAATTTTGCAACAATGAAAGCACTTAGCAAGTGCAAAAGATCACTAATCAGGGCGCACTAAGGAAGCAGGTGCCAGCTAAAAAAATATTCTGTGACACATTAATCAGCCCCAAATTAATTCAGGTCACTTGAGGCAGGGAAGGTGTGCTTTGCTTTGCCGAAAATAATGTACACTGGACAACCAGAGGGTGTAGTGATGAAACAGAGGGTGGCATGGGTGGGCCAGAGGGTGGCATGAGTAGTCAGAGAGTGGCAGTGGTGACAGAGAGTGGCAGTGATGAAGAAGAGTGTCCCAAACAGGCTGGACACGTAGAAACAACAAGTTCGCAAAACTTGCGACCCGACAGGTAAGTTCGCAAATTGCGAAATTGTAAAAACCCTCGCGAACTGGCAGAAACACGGGCGAACACAAAAAAAAAAAAAATCCGCAAATTCGCGGGAATTCGCGGATTTTGCGGATTGCGAATCCGCAAATCCGCAAAATTCGCGGATTGCCAATCCGCAAAATCCGCTCATGCTTAGTCACAACAGATGATGATTATCGCGCGGCTGGACATTCCGCCAATTCACAGAATGTGTGAGGTTGATCGGATCTCATGGGGTAGGGGCTTTGATCAGCTCAAGGATCCTTTGATGGGGGGGGGTGTTTCCTACTGTACAGGAGGAAGGGGCAATGACAGTATCCGCAGGGCCAGGTGGCGGCTTGGGAACGAGTGAGACAAACGGGCACAAAGGAAAGAGGGGTGTTATCAAAGGATTCGGGATCATGAAAGGAATGGAGGGAGGTGTTGTGTTGGGAACAGGATGGGATTCCGAGGCAGAGCTGCGTGGTAGAAGGGTTTATGACCCAAGGCATGTGAGAGCGGGGGCCGTCAGCGTGCGGGGGATGTTTGCGAGGTCAGGAGAGAGAGAGACGCGCTGGCTATCGATGATGGGCAGAGAGGCCATGGTACTAAAAATGGCTGCCGCTTACGCGCATGGATGGGCTCAAAAAGGGACAAGATGGCGCCGATAATGTTGACGTTTTCGGCCTATCTTTTAACAAAGGAATTAGATGATGGCATGTATATTGATGAAGAAAACATTGTTCTTAGAGCATCAGTTGTGGACACATTGGTAGTAAGTAAACTAACACCCATAAGTGTGTTAAGGAAAACAAAACACCTTTTTGTTTTGTACCCATGAAGGGTCAACATGTTAAAGTGATGCTTGACTCTGGGTCATCCTTCACATTAAGCAGTGAGGAAGAATTTTATAAGCTGAGGAGGTATAACTTCTAACTACCAACATTAAGGGGCAGATCTACAAGAAAGTGCTGCAGCGCAGCACTGCAAGCCCTTTGGCTGCGCCACGCTGCAGCACTTTCAGAGCACCGGAATGCGACATATCTACAATGATATGTCGCATTCCGGTGCTCTCCCCTGCGCTGGCGCAGAAACAGCTGCCATGCACCGGCGCAGGCACCCTTGCATCATGGTGCAAGGATGCCTGTGCCATGGGGAGATTGCTTTTGCGAAGGAGGGTCCCTTCCTGAACAAAAGTATTCACTGCAGGCATTTTCCCGTTTCAATGCATGCTGTAGAATGCAGCACACATTGAAAGAGGAAATACGAGGAGAAATGAAAACATTTCTCCTCGTTTCGCTTGACTACGCCACCTCTATTGTGGTGCAGCAAGCTGACGTATTTCCAGGTTTACAATTTCTTATAAATCTGGAAATGCATTAGTGGCCATGGGTGTTGCGTGGGAACACCCACAGCAACACCCATGTCCCGCCCCTAACACGCAAAATGTTGCAAGAACAGGGGCGATATTTACAAGCACAGGTTAACTCACGCAGTGTGACTTTACCTGTGCTTGTAAATATCCCTTAGCAGGCTGCGCCACCAGTGCGTCACACAACGTGATGCACTCGCGGTGCATGAGTCTTGTAAATCTGCCCCCAAGATTTTAAAATATGGTAGTAAGAAAGTGGATGTAGTGGGCAAGTTTGAACTCAAGTGAAATTTGTTGCTATGGTCACTATGTCGCCAAGAATGATTCTAGTCTGTTAGGTTGGGAAAAGCAAGGTGAATTGAATAACATTTGAGCCCAATCATCCTCATCTGGTGATATCTAGTTGAAGTATGTTGAAAGAGAGATGTACTGAAAGCCAAAAGACGTTAAGTGAGGGGTGCACTGAATGAGATGAAGTGGATGAACATTCACCCTTAGGTTTTGTCAGATCAGCCAGGTAAATTGAGGCATTTCCAAAACGGTCTTTGTTGCATAATCATCCTGTGCCCTGGGCACCCCCCAACTTTTTTTGCTGACTGGTACCGGTGGTAACTGACTCTGACTGACCCTGGGCTCTGCCTAACCAGGTCCGGGGCTAGTGCTGAGCTGACAGGAACACATTAGAATACAGTGAAAACACCTACAGACACTAGGGTACACTATGGGTTGGGTACCTCTGTGATTAGCATGACCTACCCTATAAGCCCTAGTACATAATTGGGCAGGGGGATTGAAACTACCTCTCAGTCCCTAGTCTATAATAGGGCATGGCAGTTTATAGGCCAGCAGCCCTTTCTGCGCTTGCATGTGTGCACTACTGAAGCCTGAGTATGTTTAAAAGTGGCTTTTAAAAAGGAGATTGTGCCCAAACTCGACTTTTGACTTAAAAATTGATAACCTACCATGTTTGGGCATATTAGGTACCCCCAGGGTCTCCCCTAGGTATCCCAAAGGTGGGGGATCAGGTATTTATAAGGAGGACCCTTATATAATGAGCTTTATATGCCCTGAGTTAAGTAAAAATGCACATTTTGCTCCCCACATTGTGATAAAGTGCTGCACAAAATCCACTTTGGTGCTAGGAGCACTGTGAAGGGAGGATATGCAATATTTTTACATATTCAGAACCCCTAAAGTCTCCCCTAGGTGTTTCAGGGGTGGGGGTCCTGTAGATATAGACAGAGTGCTTATAAAATTTGTTTTTATAAGCCTTGGTGCTGGAAAAATGGCCCAAGTCATTTTTCCCATTGCAAATCCCCTGCCTCATAGGTTAACAAGGCAAGAAGTTATTAACTAATAGATCCTGCTAGGAGAATGACAAAAATAGCACTCAAAGACTTCTCAGAAGTATTAATAAATCGCACATGATGATATTGTTGAATTTCTCCTAAAATGTACAGACAAGAAGTTATAAGACTTTCTTATTTGTAAGCCCAGATTCAGCCATCCATTGGTCTGTCCTGATTGGTCAGAGTTAAGTGGATTTGCAAGGCTCTGCTGAAGAGGTGATAATGAGCCCCTGGGGTTAACCAGCTCTGATACACAGGAGTGCCATAGTAGGGGGAGGAGTCGTAAACAATGGACTTCCAGGGAAGGGGAAGACACAAATGAATGAATGAATAAATACAAGCTTTATAAAGGGCAAACTTAGCCCAGAGGCGTCAAAGTGCTGCGGACAGGTATCAGGGATCAAAGATGCCCATGAAAAAGGGCTTACAGATTCAGGATGGTGAAGAGCCAGGTCTTCAAAACCTTACGGAATGCAGAATGAATTTCCAGAACCGAAATTGAAGGAGGGCGGGAATTCCACAAGTTAGATACAGCCAGTGAAAAAGTCCCCCCCAACCCCCGCCCCCCAGCCCCCTCCCCCCCCACACTATATCGGCTTTCCTGAACCTGGGAACTGTCACTAGATTCTTGCTGGCAGATCTTAGCTGCTTGCTGGGGACATATCTCCAAAACTGTTTTTTAATGCCTACTGACCCCTTATTGTAGAAAGCCTTGTGCACCAGGCACAGGGCTTTAAAAGCAATTCTCCGCCTCAGAGAAACCAGTGCAGGCTTCTGAAAGTGGCCAAAACAGAGTGATATTTTGGAAGGCCTATCACCAGCCTGGCAGCGGCATTCTGCACTAATTAAAAAACATTGCAATAATCTAATCTAGACAGCAAAAGGGCCACAACTGCCTGTTTCCGGGAGGCGAGAGAGAGAAATTGAAAGATCTTTTTAGGAGACCTTATCATCCTGAAGCAGGTGGAAGCTGTTCTATTAATTTGAGGGCCCAGAGAGAGGGAGGTGTCTACTATGATGCCTAGACTTTTGGCACTGAAGCTAGGAGAAGGACAGGATCCAAGTGTATCGGGCCACCAGGCCTCGGACCAAATCTCCTGTCTGTCTCCGAAAATTAAAATCTCGGTTTTGATCCCATTGAGTCTTAGATAGTTCTCTACCATCCATGAAGCCACAGCCTGCATACAGTTTTTAAAGTTTGCAGCTGATGCTTCGACACTCTCAATGATGGTAATCATGATTTGAGTGTCATCAGCGTAGGATAACACTTCTAAGATGAATGATCTTACCACTCTGGCAAGGGGGGCTACATAAATATTAAAAAGGGTAGGACTTAATGAGGATCCCTGGGTAACTCCACAGAACAACTGTTTAGGAGCTGAGAAGAATTGGTCCATCTTAACTTGAAGGACCGGGTTTTTAGAACCCAGCGGCGTCAGGGAGAACGCCTGAAACCTTCGAGTTCCCCTGTCTTGGCAAACAGAGACACAGGATACTTCTTGATGACGTCAAAGACCAAAGTTTATTGGCTGCAACCAGGAACAGAGATCTACGAAGCACACACGGGTGGTTCGTCAGAGACTGCACAAATTCAATAAGCGGAGCATGGTCTTTTATGCCAAAAATCAAGCCTCAGGCAACATTTCAAATTTACATTCGGTGCATACAATCTGACCAATGACAATGTAACATTTCAAAAGTAGCGTATGACGTCGATCCCAGACAATCCCATTTTCCGTTGTCCAGCCCACTAGAAATGACCATGCACATTCCCAAGTTTCCTGTTCGATCAGGCCGGAAAAACCCATCATAAAGCCTTCAACCCAAATCAATGATTATGTCGCAAAGGAAAGGCAGAAACAGATTGGAAAGGAGATAGAAAGGTGGGAGCAGTGTACCATAAACTCAGGCACGTCCTGCTCTTTGATCTTTATCGGACCAGCTGCTGAACAAGGAACTGGATCAGCGAGGTCAGCCTCGGGCAAGGAGTCAGTTCGGCCAGGTCACCCAGAAGTCAGCTAAGGCGTACGTGTCTCAAGGACTCGTTCGGCCACAGTCATTGGGCCTATGTTAGGGCAATCACACAAAATGGCTGCCATATACAAAATGGAACCCGAAGGTTCAAACTAAATCCTTGAATAGAGCGCTGCTAGAGGTATCTGAGACTATTAGGGAATCAGTGGACAGGGGCGAGGAGGCCATGTTGGTTCTCCTCGACCTGTCCGCTGCATTTGATACCGTTTCACATGACATACTCACTTCCCGTCTACACCAACTGGGGTTTGGCGGTACAGTCTTAGCTTGGATTAAATCCTTTCTATCCGGAAGAACCCAAAGGGTACTGATGCATCCTTTTGAATCAGAAGATAAACCCCTCATGTGTGGAGTGCCTCAAGGCTCCGCCTTGAGCCCCTTATTATTTAATGTTTATTTGGCCCCGCTTGCCAGGTTAGTTGAGTCCTGGGGGGTCAGAGTGGTCTCCTATGCTGATGATACTCAGCTTGTTTTCCAACTTCAGAAACTGCCTGAGCAACATCTGCACCTGGATGGCTACCAATCATTTGGCTCTAAATGCGGACAAGACTGAGGTCCTCTTTTTTAGCCAGAAGTCCACTCCCCCTGCTAACTTATGGTGGCCCACTGTCCTGAACCCCCCTCCTATACCTGTGCAGTCTGCCCGTAATCTTGGCTTTTTATTCGACAACACCTTGTCCTGTAAAGCCCAGGTTAACAAAGTCTCAACGGCCTGTTTCAATAAACTTCGCATGATAAGGAAGATCTTTCCCTATCTCCCTCAGTCCTCCCGCAAAACGATCGTGCAATCACTCATTATGGCACATCTCGATTACGCCAATAGCTTATATGCTGGTGCCCCTCTATATCTTATAGACAGATTGCAAATCGTTCAGAACGCGGCAGCAAGGCTTATTGGTAACATCCCCGCCCGCCACTCGGTCAGAGGTTACCGAGATGAGCTTCACTGGCTGCCTATAGCTAGACGGATTGACTTTAAGATTCTGATCCTTGCCTTTCGGGCAATCCATGGCACTGGCCCGGCCTATCTCAGCAAAAGACTCAAGATATCTTCTTCAGTGAGGCATTTGAGATCCAATAGCCTCCGATTATTGAATGTCCCCCGATTCAGACTGGCCCGTAGTGGTGGTAGAACTTTCACCGTTATTGCAGCCAGGCTCTGGAACAGTCTTCCCCTGGACCTTAGGTTCACTGAATCGGAACAAGTCTTTCGACGCAAACTAAAAACCTTGCTGTTTCCCAAACATTTACCTAACTAAAGCTCCCCTGCTGGTCTTTTGGATGGTTCTGTACCTGGTAACCTCTCTTGCGATTTGACCTGTAATCTCAGCGCCGGGACACCCCCGCCGGAGGTAGCCGCGCGCTTTACAAGCTTCTAAAATAAATAAATAATAAATAGAGAGTGTTCTCCTATATCGATTCATACGAAAACACTCAGACACGCTACACTCGCCATTTGCGGTCTGCTGATGCCAAAATCATCCATTTCCGACAATCTTTAGTGAACGGGTTCGGAACCATCGAACCCAGTTCGCGAACCACGGAACTACAAACTCTTTGTGACCGTTCCATAAGAATTGATGTAAGCAGATTAAGCGCGAGGCCTTCAATCCCTATTTCCCGGAGTCTCCCAGCCAATTTTAGACAAGAGTGGTATCAAAGGCTGCCGTCAGGTCCAGAAGGATCAGTAAGGTGGTATGACCAGCGTCAACCTGTTGTCGAATGTTGTTGAATACAACGGTTAACGCCGTCTCTGTACTGTGCTCACATCTGAACCCATGCTGTGAGCCATTGAGCAGCTGATGATCCTCCAGATAAGTACTAAGATGGAGGTTCAAATGCTTCTCCAAGATTTTTGCTCGGACAGGCAACAGGGAAATAGGCCGGTAGTTCTTTAGTTCTGCAGGGTCCAAAGAAGGCTTCTTTAAGAGAGGTTTAACCACTGTAGTTTTCCACACAGTGGGATACTGGCCTGAGGTAATGACAGCAATAAAAATTAAGGTCAAGGGTGGGACAATAGCCTTCATTCCCAGTGTCATGATTTTCAGGGGGCAGGGCTCCAAGGAAGAATCAGACCTGATTCCACTTAGAACGCCCTCAGTATCCTCTTGAGATATAGGAGGAAAGGAGCGCAAGTGGCAATCCTTCAAAGGAGCAACCACCAGTGTAATTTACAACTCTACTCTTTTGAACACAGCAAGATAATAGACTTAAGGAAGAAATGAGCAGATGCAAGGGGGAGAGACTCTGGAGATTAGCCATCACAGGGGTGTGGTTAGCCATCTCTTCTCTCCCTGCTGGAAAATCAGCCATGATGAATTTGGAAGAATTGGTGCACTCAGGGACAAAATAGTGCCACACTTTGCAGGATGTGGTCATACCTTTGGTGGTACCCTGACCCCCATAGGACAGGGGTGACCTCCTGCTTGACCCAGAGTAATTGAAATAAGTATCTGAGAGGGGCACAGCCTCTCGGATCTGCTGCTTGAAACCTAAGAGAGCAAGATGGGCCATGCTAAGAAGTTTGATGTGCAATCACTAAGGCCTGCACTCTGAAGATTGCGCCTTCTGTACCATCTGGAACTATCACCCTGTGGACTACTGTGCTGGGAAAGGATTAAAGAGTGGATTCCCTACAAGCTACAGGTTAACATAGCTCATCTTGAACATCACCACCAAGAATCCTCAACCCGGAGCACTACCAGTGGATTTGGAAGGGTTTTGTCCAAGTGGATTGTGGGAACTGAAGTCCTCAACTTTCAAGGACCATCTTGGAGCTTCTAGACCCTTGGAGTGAGTTTGAGATACGTTGGGACTCTTTGGGGAACTTCAAGAAGAAGTTTCAGAAGTTTGGAGAACTTGGGAGCAACTTTGGAAAAAAGCTCCATAAGCAGACCAACTCAACCTGGCCAGCCAAGCCGCTAATACTTCACCCATGAGCCAGCCTGCAGTCCAGGTTCGTTCTGCTGAAGAGCTCCATAGGTCCAACTTCCAGTGTTTGACCGGGAGTAGCCAAAATCCGAGGCCGGTGAACCCTCGCCAAATCTGGCCTGGTGAAGAACATCGAGGTACACCCTCCCCCCACCAAGAAAAAGCTCTGTAAAAGTTTTTAAGTCCGAAGAAGAAAATGTGACCAAGAGCAACTGCGAGAGCCAAGCTGCCTGCCTTGAACTGCGAGTCGGCCGTGCATCCTTGATTCGTCCTGCTTGAATGCTCTGGAGGGCGGCCTTCCATAAGTTTGAATGGGAGCTCGTCACCAGCCAATCCGGCAAATGCTCACCGAATCCAGACTGGCTGAGAGCTTCGATAGACCCCGTGAAGAAAAGCTCCAGAAAAGTTTCTGTCAGCAGGTAATAACTTTGACTGAGACCTATCACAAGGGGTATCAGCACAGGGCTTCATTGTGGTCGGCCTGAAACTTTGACTTTAACCAGGTTTACCGCTACGAGATGTCCCGATATAGCGCTATAGGGCTCTATGTGCTAGATAATGCTAAATATTTGGAAAATCATATCTCCGGTTTCCTTCATTGGATTTTTGTCGTTTTGGTGTCATTTTAAAGATACAAATATTTCCTATTATTATAAATTAGTGTTAGATTTGTATTGTGTATTGTGTCTTACTTATTTACTGAATTGGTGTTTTTAAATATTTTACATGCCTGACTTTGAGGTTAAGCCTGCCTGCTCGCAGCCTAGCTACCAAGGATTGAGCATAGGAATAATTTTCCAAAACCTATTCTGAGCCCTATACTGTGTTAGTGGCCTTATTGCTAGCAGCAGATATACATTTGCTCCTACTAATAATCCACTTTCCAACAGCTGTGTATTAAAAGAGGCACTATTACTATAGCACACAAGGCAAGGAGAGTGCCTATAAACTTGAGGCAGGAGTGAAAGTCTGAAAAGCATTATAATTTAGGAAATATTGAGCCCATTATAAGGTTCTAGATGATTAGCTCATGTTGTTATAGCATGCAAAGCTAAGAAATGATTAAGGTTATGTGTGGATTTGTGTGACTTGAGTAGCAGAATTTGGGTTTACTGCTAACCTCTCCCCAACATAAATGAGTTGCTGGTCATTCTCAAACATAGAGCTTTTTTCCCCTCACTTGACATGTCTACTGCGTATCACCAAATTGAACTTCATGAACACTCCAGTCATTTAATATCTTTCTTGAGACCAGAGGGACTGATTCACAATGTGTGAATGACATTTGGTGTAGGGTCCGCTTCCTCTGTGTTTCAAAGATTGATGATTTGATGTGATGATGTTCTTTGAGGCTGATGTAGTGGACTTCCAGGAGGATATTTTGGTGTATGGGAGACATGTAACTGATCACATCCTAAAGCCAATTAAGGTTTTGAGGATCATGAAGACTAGTGGTTTGAAACTAAGAATGGAAAAATGCAAATTCATGCTCAGTGGTGTGGATTATTTTGGTCACTCTGTTTATGGCAAAAGTTTCTGAAACATAAAGAAGCTGTTGGAGGAAGTGGAAAAGACACCTGCTCCAGCAAATCAGGAATAACGTAGGCCCTTTCTGGTACTTCTATAATACTATTCTACATTTGTAAAGACTTTTGCTGGCAAACTGTTGCACTATGAACACTTTAAAAATAAAACAGAAGAATCAGTGGAATGGTGAATGCGATGATGTTTTCTCACAAATGAAGAACGAGGTCAATTCTTATCACCAGCTCAAGCTGTTTGACACCAACAATGTGACTAGATCTGGGACGGATGTGAATAAACAAGGAATGGGTGCTGTTTTACTAAACAAAAGAGTCTAGGGAAACAAGGGGCCTCATTTATGAGGCTATGCGTCACTTTTACACTGCCGGTGCGTCACTTTTTGTGACGCACCAGTGACGTAAAAAATGCGCTTTGTTGCGCGATATCTAGGTAGATGCGTCACTTTATAAACCCCTGCGCCACATTATACCTGCGCCAGGTATAATGTATGCAAGGGGGCGTATTGACGCAAGGAAGGATCGTAGAAGGGACGCAGTGAAATCTATGAGATTTCACTGCATCACTTTTAGGACGCCGTTGCGTCAAAATCTTGCGCCTGCCTCACAGCAGGTGTAAGACTGACGCTGGCCCTTTCACATGGGGCATCGCTGCTTTCACACAGTGATGCATCATTTCTCATAAATGAGGCCCAAGGAGATTGTTGCTTTTAACTCTAGAGCCTTTCATGGAGCTGAGTATACTTATTCCACAATTGATGATGCTCTTTGAATGTGGTGGGCTGTTCAACATCTTAGGAATTTTATGTGGGGAAGAGAGTTTATTTTTAGTATTGACCACAAGCCCCTGGTAGATATGCTTAGTACCACATGAGGTGGGATAGCAACTCCTTGGGTTGCCAAGGGGCAGTATCGTTTATAAGAGTTTCAGTACTAGCCAGAATATGTGGCTGGAGCAAAGAAGTATGCCATTGATTGACGTTTTGGGTTGCCATTAAGGTGGGATGAGTTCATTGTTGATGAGGATGAGGACATTGAGATGGTGGGGTTCCTTAGTACTGATGGTCAGATTTTGTAGCATGGATGGAGATGTGGAAGCGGATTATTGAAAACCTACTGGTGCAGGGTCACCCTTAGTCCACGGGTTCTTAACAAGTAAGGAGGAATTGACACTGGAGTGAAGTACAAATCAAGGGTCATTTATCAGCATTCATGAATGGGGGCTTATCCGACAAGCACCATGGAGATACTAGGAGGAAGCACACGAAACAATGGTTACATGGTTTTTATAGCAAAAGATCACAAACAAGGGAGGCCCAGAGGTAAACAGAGCTTTGGGAAGAACCCACAAATGAGGTAACAGTAAGAATTGACAGCCTTGGTGTCTTGTGCAATTGTCTTGTCCTAAGGCTGCACAACAAGATCTGATATCTGAGTAAACTTTACTTTAGGCTTTACCATTGTCTGAAAAACCCCAAGCAGACGCCAGCTGTTGTTTTGCGCTGACTCTGCATGTATAGACAGCCTATAATGCCCCAATCTAGATTCTTTACTCATGTTTATACAAATGAGGTGTCAAGGATAGAGCCAGGCTTGAAGTAGGGCAGGGGTGAAAAATGGATGAAGCATAGCTTAATAAAATAAATGAGAGAATCAGATTTTACATTTTAACAGTCCTTCCTTTTCAGCCTGTGCTGAATGCATTTTAAAAGTACATATATTCATTTTGTATATCGATGTTCATATTTTCGTAAATTTCAGTTTGCATCATCATTTTTCGATTCGATTCATGAACATTAATCGGGGGAGATTTAATATTATTACAAGTGGCTATACAAGCTGTACATATTGTAGGGGCAAATTGAATGCAGCAACAGAAGGTGAGAAAGATGATTCCTATGGTTGCTATTCCCATTAACAATTTCCAGCCCCTGGTAGAAATTATTCCCCATACCCACTCAGACCAAGTCCATGTTCCTTGGTCTTGGTGTATTTCCGCAGCTATTTTATGTAATTTGGAAATGGCATAATAAACAGATGGGGCGTAGTCAGGGATAAATACTCAACAGCTACTATCTATAATGCGACATGCTCCACCACGATCAGCTAGTGTCACGTCTAATGCCATCCTATTTTGTAATGTTACAATTCTCGTAATTTGGAGCTCTTCTGTAATATTTCCAAGAGCCATTGCTGTTTGATTAGTTACTGCTTCTAGCACTCGGGTCAGGTGCCTAATCTTTCTACTATTTAGGGCTGCACCAACAAAGAAAAAGAATCCCAGGTTAAAATCAACGTATTGCTATAATGCTGTATCAGTTTGATCTACTTCATCATTATGTATAGTTCTATTAAATCTTTTGCAGGAAATGTCATTAAAATGTTGTTGGTCTCTGTGATAAGATGCAGGTGCTAAGAACACAGGAGGAAGCAAAAAGGACATATAACATATTCCGGATCATTCGACTGGTAGATAATAATAACCTTTGTTTCCACAAATGAAGTAAGTGTTATGGGAAGATAGAAAACTACTATTGTTCGTTCCAGTGATATTCAATAATCTAGTACAGTCATTTTTTGCCATAGGAATTCTACCAATACTGCTCACACAAAGATCTGCTCGGGCTCTGGTTACAGTGATAACAGGAGGTCCATTACCTTTGGCTGTTCGAGTGTTAGGAAAAACGTATCTTGCTATACACTTTCATTTCCCATACAGTTCCTTTGGCCTGCGGGAGGCCTTCATCATCTAACCTTATTTAGCTGGGCATTGAGTCATTGTACATCAGCTAGAGTAATATTACTAATTTCAGAGGCCCACAAAAATGCGAACCAGCCTCCACAAGAGCCATTATGTTAAAATGGCAGGGGAATGAGAGGCGTTTGTCCCTTCTGATGGGCTGGCAACATTCCAAACACCCAGCAGTTAGTAGTATTTGTAGCATTATGAGTATGATGTAACATGTGTATGAAAGTCTTATTGAGGTATGACATTCAGTGTTTTTTTTCATGGTAGGGAAGGGTGAAGTAATAATGTTCCATGGGGACAGGAGTAGTAGTGGGCAATAAGAATCAAGCCAGAATCACTTTCCCCATTGTCCAAAAAAGTGCTGCCAATATTATCCATAATATGATCAGAGTCACCATACACAGGGTCTTGTCATTGCTTTGCAACTTAGATCCCAATTTTTGCATTTCTCCTTCCTGGTATCGATACAACCACAGTTCAGAGAGAGACCCAGGCACCACTGAACAGGTATCACAACCCACTCTGAACGTAGTTCGGCCGATTCTGTGATCCTACTGTGTCACAGCCGAATCATTCCACTAATTGAAACTGGTCCTCAGGTATCTCTATCTGCTCCTTTCCTTCCTTGGTCGTAAATCGTACCTTGTTGCTGAAGGCACAGTTTGAAAGTATCTTCATTCAAGGAGCAGCATTTTTCTGAGTTTGTAAGATGTCTTTCTTACCATTTCTGCCTTCTGGTTTGAGAACAGTTGCTGGGATTCGTTTACAGTATGCAGCGTTGATCCAATTCCGTCTGTTGGTAACACAGACAGCAGTTCGGGTTGCCAGCAAGACTTGTTCGCCGTTCTTCCAACGAGGTTCCAGATTTTTAGAGTGTTTATCAGGACAAATTCACTGGGTTGAAACCATGAGCGGGACCCTTTGATTTGTCTGGTATAGCTTCATGCACCTGCTGGTAAATCAGAGACAACTTTTCAGTTACATTTTTTCAGGTCATCACTCAAAATAGGGTACTGTATTTCCTTTATCACATTTGGCCTTGGGGGGGTCCCCATACATTCAATAGCCTGACAAAAAATATTTCCTAGGGAGAAAGTCCAATCTTACTACTTGGGATGGAACAAACTGATAACAACGCTAGTCGCAAAGCATCTGGCCAATTAAGGCCTGTTGTTGCCTGTATCTTTGCTAGTTTCAACTTCAATGTGGATTTGTACCTCTCTACTAGACCCGCTGCCTGGGGCTAATTAGCAGCATGAAACTTTTGGTTTACCCCTAAACCCTTCATTAGGTACTCTATTATCTGACTAGTAAAGTGGGGGCCATTGTCACTCCATAGGCTCTACAAACCCCAAAACGGGGGGGAAGAACGCCTTTAACAGAATTTTAGCTGTTGTCAAGGCTTTTTTGTCTTTGGTTGGATAAGCTTCTACCCACTTACTAAAGTTACAAACCACTACTAATACATACTTCAAATTCTACAGCTCTCTAACTGAATATAATCTATTTGAGGTTCTTCAAAGGGAGCCTGGGGTGGAGAAAATCCACCGGTAGGGGTTGATACTTCCTTCCTGGGATTGTGCTGTAGACATATCATGCAATGTTTAACCAAATGCTCAGCTGTTTTCCAAATGTGCTGATTATCCCAAACCTGTTCTAGTTGGGAGATAGTATTTTTGGCACTAATGTGAGCAGGTCCATGAGCCATGGTTACAAAGGGCACTAAATAAGCATAAGGCAACTTCCATTTCAGCATATCTTTGGACCTCCCACACCCCTCATCATCCAATTCGCCTTCCTTTTTCCATTCTGCCTTTTCTTGTTCCGTAGCCAACTGCTGTATTTCTTTGATCTCTGTATACATATTTTCCCATTTTTCAGCTTGGGATCGTAATACATACATCCTACTCGTGTGTATACTTGCAATATTTCTGGCGACTTCATCTACAAAGGTATTTTCTTGTCCCCCTTTGTCTGTGATTCTCTTGTGGGCACTACATTTGATAATAGCTACACTCTTTGGCAATGTCAAGGCAGTAAGAAGACTATTTACCAATTCACTGTGCTGTATTTTTGAACGATGGGAGGTTAGGAATCCCCTTTCTTTCCAAAGCTTGCCAGAATTGTGTGCCACACCAAATGCATACTGACTGTCTGTGTAAATGTTCATTGATAATCCTTCACAGGCCCTTAAAAGCGCAATGAGTTCAGCTGCTTGGGCAGATTTTTGCAGAATATGGGCTGATAATGTGGTTATGGCATAGGATGCAGAGGTGGTGCCGTCAGGTAATTTCAAGCAGGAACCACCCACCCATAATTCCCCCTCAGGATCTAACAAAGGTGTATCTTTAAGATCTATTCTTCCCTTCATTTGTTCTTCTGTCAGAAAAATACAGTCGTGCAAATCATGAGTTTATTCAGCTGGCAAAGGTAACAATGTAGCTGGGCTTAATGTCAAACATCTCTTGAGTGTGATATGAGGTGCCAAGAGCGTAAGTTTGTATCCTGTGAGTCTAGCGCTAGTCAGGTATTGTGTCTTGATCTGATTAAGAGTGCATCTACAGAATGTGGTACCGTAACCATAAACTTGTTACTAAACACAATCCCCTCAGATTGTCGTATAGAGATGGCTGGGGCAGCAACCGCTCTAAGACAGCCTGGAAGTCCTCTGGTCACTGTGTCTAAAACAGCCGAAAAAGAAGCACATGGACGATGCTTATTAGCTTACAGTTGTATTAAAACTGGCGATGCACATCCTTCTCTGTCGTGTACATATAATATGAAAGGTTTAGCATAGTCTGGAGTGCCTAATACTGGAGCATGACAAAGGGATGCATGAAGCTGCTGATAGAGGAAAGGGAGTGTCTTTAGTAACAAGAGACAAAAAAGGTTTGATAATAAGTGAAAAGCTGGGGATCCACTGTCTAATACCAATAAGTGCCCTGACTTCTTTTTGAGTACTTGGAATGGGAATTTTTAGGATGGTTTGAATACTGTCTTTAGTCAGAGTGCGGCCTTCTTTAGACAAGAGGTGACCCAAATAAGTCAACGTTGCAACTTATTCTTAGAGACTTCATGTCCCTTAACAGCAAGATGATGCAATAGGAAAAGAGTGGCTTCTTTACAATGCTCAACTGTGTCTGCTGCCAGCAAAATGTCATCGACATATTGCACAAGTCTAACTCCTGGTGGCAAAAGAAGTTCATCCAACTGTCGTTTAAGTGCCTGATTGTAAATGCTAGCACTTTCTGTATAACCTTGTGGAGCTCTACAAAATCTAAATGAGCAGCCACTTAATGAGAATCCAAACAAATATCTACTGTCCACATGTATAGGAATAGAGAAAAAAGCATTCTTGAGGTCGATAACAGAAAATACAGTGGCTGTAGGTGGGATTAATGTCAACAAGGTCGTAATATCAGAGACAACAGGATATTGAGGAATCACTATTTTGTTTACTTCTCTTAAATCGATCACAAATCGATAAATTTTGACCCCTGTTCCATCTCCCCATTTTAGAATGGGGAGAATGGGGCTATTGCATATATTGTAAGAAACTTCCTCAGCAACTCCTGTACGTATCATGTCATCAATGATAGATAGTAGCCCATCCTCACCTTCTTTCTATATTTTATATTGCGGGAGTGGGACCCTTGGTAAGGAAGCACCCTCCCGAACCTGTATGTCTACTGGGTAAATGTCCATTCTTCAAACATCTGTGTCAGCAGTAGCCCAAACACATGGAGGAACAGAATCAAGATCCGAACATAAAGATAAATTATATTGTTTAGGGAATGTCTTTTTCCCAAAAATGACACATACTCCAGACGGGGGACAATGAATAGTAGCATGGAGATATTTCAAAAGATCAAGTCCCATCAAATTATCAAGAGCGTTTGGGGGAGGTAAAAAGGGGGCTGAAGCAACAAAATTCTCAACCTGCATAGGCAAATTTTGGGACACAGACTTAGGAGTTGGTGTTCCATCAAACCGAATCAATGTAATTACTTTGCCAGACAAGGGTATCCCAGGGACCAGTTTTTGAGATATCGCACTGCGTGTCGCCCCTGTATCCACTAAAGATTTCTGATCCTGCCCAAGTATGGCGGCTGTTATATAGGGTCCTCACTGGTCTACAGGTATCTCAACTGGTCCTCCTTGTCCTATGGTGTCCTAGGTAAAGTGCGTTTCCACAGTTTCCTCTGATTCCCAATCCTCCATAGATTGATTGTAATACTTTATTCGATGAACATACATCATAAAAGTACAAACGTACAAACATATAAAACAAATGATCCATAGTACTGCAATTACATCTCATAAAACAGGAAAAAACAGAAATTATTTTAAGAAATTAACTTCCCCTTTCCCGAAATTTACACATTGTTCACCAATCTAGAGCGTAATATCCACGCACCCCCCAAATATTTGGCCACCCCACAAACAATGTACAAAGAAACCGTGTTGGTTGTAATAATACGTAAGGCTGACATACAATCTTTAACCCCCAACTCCCTACATACAGGTTTCAGCCATTTAGTTCTAACAACTTTATACGTTGGGCAAGCAAATAGGAAATGGGGAAGGGTTTCCTCAGGACATTGGCACCCTGGACATTTTAATTCAGTTCCCCCCTTAGAATTCCATTTTCCCACAAAACCATTAAGGGGCAGGGTGCCATACCTTAATTTCAAATATAATGTTCTATGGCTGGCTATTTGGATGAAATCTAGGAACGGTTCTAGCTTCATGTGTGGTTTATGAGCAAGAAAGTTCGTTGTTAGCGTTCCCAAGTTTGAACTGTTATTAATTTTGGACTCAACCCAATCCCAGTACAATTTTTTTACACTTTCTTTTGGGGGTGGATCCTGTGACGCCCAAAACTCCCCCAGTCCTACTGACACTACTAGTTTTTTGAGGTTGTTAAGCCATTTTATTTGTTTGGAAACATTGAGAGTAATTAGCTCATCCAACACTCGAGCGTACCCCCTTAATTCCTCGGTTCTTCTAAGGCGGACCCAAAATAACAAAGGCCGAAGCCGAACTTTGTCCGCAATTGACTTTTTACCCATGTCAAAAAATAGGGGTAACAAGGGTGAGGAGATCGGAAGTGACACTAAATCTCTGATAAACTTATTTTCAGCAATTACCAGAGGCCTAGTGTTTTCTGCCCCCCAAAGTTCGGCGCCATAAACTGCCGAAGATAAAGCCTTCCCTTCGTAGACTATTAGGGCCGGGGCTACCGGACGGCTTATGGAAAGTCGTTGATTTTTTGTTATTGCACCGGACACCCTTTTTAAATTCAGTACCATCTTAGAAATATGGGAGTCCCAAGTCATACGGTTAGACAGTCTCACCCCCAGGTAGTCAAACTCACTCACAACCTCCAAGGGTGAACCACACAGGGTAACATGTACCTTTCTCAACTTACTATTGGGGGTTAAGACCATTAGTTTAGTCTTCAAAGTGTTGACAGTTAACCCACGGTCCTCACAAAATAAAGAGAAACGGTCAAGAAGCGTTTGTAAACCTTTGGGGGTTTTAGACATCAAGAGGGTGTCGTCAGCAAAGAGGAGGGTCGGGGTTTTCTCCCCGGCAAGAATGGGGGCATCTGCCGGAACCTCCCTCAAATGGTCCACCACCCCATTTATAAAGAGGGAGAATAGTGTTGGCGCCATCACACATCCCTGCCGTACCCCCCTGCTGACTGGAACCCTCTCTGTCAGTTGGCCCTGCTTTCCCCAACGTATTCTTGCATAGGTGTTCTCATGCATTTTAATAACTAATTGGAGTAGAGGGCATGGAAACCCCATAGCTTCAAGAATTTCCCATAACTTAGCCCGAGGGATAACATCGAATGCCGTTTTTAGATCAATGAAAGCCAAGTACAGGCAACCCTTGGTGATTGATACTGACTTCCAGTATACGGCACAAAACCGGAAGACTTGGTCCATAGCACCAACATTCCGCCTAAAACCAGCCTGAAAATGCGTGAGGATGTCATTATCCATTAACCAGGTCTCTACTCGGTTTATGATGACCCTACCAACTACCTTCTGGATAGTGTCAATCAGACTAATGGGTCTGTAGTTAGCCGGGTCCTCTCTATCTCCTTTTTTAAAGATTGTAATCACCTCCGCACCTTTCCATGATGCAGGGATTGGGTGGCCTAGCTGGATAAGAGCCAATAAAGTAGCTATATAGTTAGCCCAGAGTGGGGGGTCATGTAGTATAAGATCTCCCGGCAGGCCGTCTGGGCCAGCTGCTTTCCCTGGATACATCTTTAAAATCGCCGCTTTAACTTCTAACTCGGAGAAAGGTAATCCGTTAGTCAACATTTCCGAACCAGATGCAATTTTACTAAACTCCAACAAAGACGGGATGGGAGCCTGAATAACAGGATTACAGTATAGTTTTAAAAAATGGGCATACCATTGCTGATCAGTAATATGATTTACAATTGGGCTACCAGCCCTCCTGTCTAACTTGTTAATCAATTTCCAAAATATAATGGAATTTTTACCACTGGCAGCAGTTTTAAGCTTCTGCCAGTGCTCTTCCTCCCAATTTTTTTTTGCCAAGGCAATGGCACCACGGTATTCTTTCCTTGCTAATCTAACTAACAGTGGATCCTTTAATTTTATTGCTGTGCCAATAGCTTTCCTCTTGGCTTTGCATTCTGCTGTAAACCACGGATTCTCTTTAGACAATCCGTTGGTCACTGCGGGTTTCCTTTGCGATGTTTTAACAAAATTTGCTCCTACTTTGTCAATGAAAGTTTGGTATTGGTCCAGAAGTTTTTGGCCCATAGGGGGAGTATTACTTCTTACCATTTCGACAAGGTTGGAAGTTTCTATTCGGACCAATTCCCTAATTTTATCGATTTTCCCCTCTTCAAGCTTAACCACCTCCCACCTCAGTTTCCGATTGCAATTGGATGGTTGAACATCCTTTGTGATCATCTCGGGGCCACCTTTGTTGTTAATCCCAATGCCCCAGTCAATTTCCATACAAAGTGGGTTGTGGTCACTGTCAGAGGACTGTTTAACTTCCATATCTTTTAGACTAGCCCAAGAAGGTACATCTAGGAAGATATAATCAATACGTGAAGGGCAGTTAATTCTATTGAAGGTCATTGCTCCTTCACGATCAGAAATTGTCCGACCATTTAATGCCCGTAAGTTATGGTCCAGAGCTAATGCATTCAACTGTAATGCTCTTGCTGTCCACTTTTTGATAGGCACCAACGTTAACAGTGGAATAGCCTGACTCACGTCTTCGGTATTTGAACCCATGACATCCTCTTCATCCAAAGGTTCAAATGTACAATTGAAATCTCCCCCCAGCAAGATTCTAGACTTAGGTGGAAGCTCGGACAATTTAACATCTAAAAGCTCAATCGTTGGGGAAATAGAACCACCCGGTGTCCCTCTAGCATATACACAAAACAGATGAACACAGCTCCCATTGGGACTTTTCAGAGAAATATGCAGGATATCGCTTGACAGTGTATTATGTAACATAACAGAATAATTCAAAATCACTTTCACCCAAATAAGCAGGCCGCCAGAGGGGCGCCCTTTGCCTATAGAGACCGCTGGCACAAAGTAAGAAGAATACCCATTTTTATATTGGGGAGTCATGCACCATGTTTCCTGAAACATACAAATGTGGAACTTATCAACAAAGTCATTCCATTCTGGGATTTCAAGGTTTTTCCTTAGTCCCGCTATATTCCAAGAGAGAATGTGGATGGACCGAGAGTCAGTGACTATTACCGGAGTTGAGGACAGGGGACTGCACTCAGATTCAATCGCTCTAATGGGCATATCGATCAAAGAATCTTCTCTATTTTCTCCACCAGTCTGTATTAGGACCCTATCACCTAAGGTGTGGGTTGGAAGTCAATCTACTCCCTCTAAGCTGCTAAAATGATTGAAACAAGGAAGAGGGGGGGGGGTAATGTTGCTGGCCCGACCAATCTCCCTGAAACTGGCTAGCCCCCTGAGGGTATCTGCCTGTTCTCCTTCGTACGGTACTCCATCCTCTATCTTCCCCTCCATCCCAGAAGTTAGCTTTATGATCACGGAAAGATTCTCTCGATCCCCATCTTGAATTGTTCGGAGCTCTTAACCAACTCCATCTATTGCTACGTTGATCATGAGACATATAAAAGTAAGAGAGCGATTTAACCTGAATAGGCGAGTTAGTGTCACATGGGGATCCGGCACATATGAATTCTACTGTGCGCGGGTCCCCAAATGTCACAACTATACAATCCCCCTGAATGTTTTTGGTCTTCTGGCCCACCCAAGGTGCTCTTTCTAACATAAGCATGTCACTGCGAGTATTTGGCGGTAAAGGATAATTTCTGTCAAGCCAGTAGCATACTTTATTCTTAAGAGCCCAAAATGGTTCAGATGAAGAGGGGGGTAGCTCGGTAACTCCTGTTAAGACAATTACATAGGGGTGAGCATCAGGGGGTAGGTTGATATTCCGTCGTGATTTAATACCTACAGGAGGGGCTGAGGGTGGTTTAGAGTCAATTGCATTGGAGGATTTAGTACCTACAGGAGGGGCTGGGGGTGGTTTAGGATCAGTTGTATTGGGAGTTTTAGGGGCAGTAGTTGAGGCAACCTTCCCTATTAAAGGCAAGCTGGTTGACTTAGAGGGAAGGATGTTGGAGCTATTGTTAACAGTCTTGGCAGGGAGGATTTTAGCAGGACGCACAAGTGGGGCCGGGACATTCCCTACAGCTGGTAAGGAGGGCAAGGAAGGTATATCACCAACTAAAACTTGCCCTCCAGTGGTCTTTACTGGAAATGGAATTGGTTTACCTTTTAATTCTAGATTCAAGGCTTTCAGATTATCTTCTATGGCCTTTAATCTAGTTTCCAAAGGGGCCAGAAGGGAAGCCATCAGTGTAGCTATAGAGCTCATAAAAATACCTCTCTCGTTTTCCTCCCCATCAGGTTGCTCCACCTGAGAACAATCCTCAAGGAAGTTTTCCAAACTTTGGGTTGAGGCTGTGTCATCGGGAATACCCAATGGTAGGGGGTGAGAAGCACGATGCTCCGCAGTTTTGTCTTCGCTGGTTAATACGAAGCCCACAGTATCGTTTTCTACCTCCAACCCACCAGACAAACAGTTTGGATCTCTAGGGGTTCCCCCCTCAACCAATACGGGTATTAAAACAGTGTTATTCTGTTTCGAACAATGCGAGGATTTGGGTATAGCACCTTCCCTAAGACCTTTAAGTGCGAGTAGAGCATCAGGTTCATTAGGATTATTTGGATGTACTATTAATGAAGTCAAAGAGGCAACTTGGGGGGTTAGTAAGGGAGTATGGTCCTCAGATGCAGTATGACTGGTAGAACCCGGTTGGTTTTCAGAAATGGATTGTGAAGGGTCTAGGAGGCGAATGCATTGGGAACTGTTTGGTGAGGGTGCATGGGCTAAAGGGCCTAACGATGATCTCCTAGCAACCTCGAGATCCCTGGACACTCTTCGTTCCATGAGGGCAATTCCCTCATCTATTAACGAGTTAGTGCGCACAATAAAATTATCCAGGGTTCCCGTCAGTTTGGCGGCGCTAGCAGCAGCCTTACTTCGGGTTTCACGAGTGAACATCCCTGGACCCAAAGGACAGCCCTATGAGAAGTAATGAAAGACACCCTTATTTATAACAATTACCAAACAATCAATAATAATAACCTGGAGATATGGCCCAGACCAGGTTCTACGGGTCTCGGAGGGCCACAGAGGGCCCGCCCTTTGCCCGGGCTTAGCCCCGGGCGCTACCGCGCGCTACCGCGCAGCGGGATCCACTAACTCTTATATAGAGCTAGGGGCGGGGGCGTTGCCGGCAGGGAGAGCAGCCACAGGTGTGACAGGCAGGGACTCTTGGGATATTGAGTCCCTGCAGTACTGCTCGCAGCCCTGCCGGTGCCTCAAGACGGTTGCAATCACTCGGTCTTCACAGCCCCAGAAAGTCCAAGAACCAGGAGGGCGCAGCGGGACCCGCGAAGCGGGTCCGGCAAGGTGTGGGTTGTGCAGAAGCAGGCGAGGGTAAAATCTTAAAATCGGCTCCCAGCGTCAGCAAACAACCAGTAAGGGTTCCCAGAGCACACTACCTCCAGCACAGTTTAAGAAGGGGCGGGGGCGTTGCCGGCAGGGAGAGCAGCCACAGGTGTGACAGGCAGGGACTCTTGGGATATTGAGTCCCTGCAGTACTGCTCGCAGCCCTGCCGGTGCCTCAAGACGGTTGCAATCACTCGGTCTTCACAGCCCCAGAAAGTCCAAGAACCAGGAGGGCGCAGCGGGACCCGCGAAGCGGGTCCGGCAAGGTGTGGGTTGTGCAGAAGCAGGCGAGGGTAAAATCTTAAAATCGGCTCCCAGCGTCAGCAAACAACCAGTAAGGGTTCCCAGAGCACACTACCTCCAGCACAGTTTAAGAAGGGGCGGGGGCGTTGCCGGCAGGGAGAGCAGCCACAGGTGTGACAGGCAGGGTCTCTTGGGATATTGAGTCCCTGCAGTACTGCTCGCAGCCCTGCCGGTGCCTCAAGACGGTTGCAATCACTCGGTCTTCACAGCCCCAGAAAGTCCAAGAACCAGGAGGGCGCAGCGGGACCCGCGAAGCGGGTCCGGCAAGGTGTGGGTTGTGCAGAAGCAGGCGAGGGTAAAATCTTAAAATCGGCTCCCAGCGTCAGCAAACAACCAGTAAGGGTTCCCAGAGCACACTACCTCCAGCACAGTTTAAGAAGGGGCGGGGGCGTTGCCGGCAGGGAGAGCAGCCACAGGTGTGACAGGCAGGGACTCTTGGGATATTGAGTCCCTGCAGTACTGCTCGCAGCCCTGCCGGTGCCTCAAGACGGTTGCAATCACTCGGTCTTCACAGCCCTAGAAAGTCCAAGAACCAGGAGGGCGCAGCGGGACCCGCGAAGCGGGTCCGGCAAGGTGTGGGTTGTGCAGAAGCAGGCGAGGGTAAAATCTTAAAATCGGCTCCCAGCGTCAGCAAACAACCAGTAAGGGTTCCCCATAGAACATTGATTATTTTGTTGAGCAAAATAGTTTTCTAACCCATTTTTCTCTGGAGCTTGAGCTTGTTGTAGCTGCTGTTGGGAACTGGAGTCCCCCGGCTACCCTTCACATGTCCCCTTCCTTTCCCACCAGCAACTAAAACAGAACATTCGGAACCCCAATGTCCTTTCTCCTTACAATGAGCACATTGATCTGGGCCCTAGTGGAGTTTGTCTACGCGTTGGTCTTACTGGAGGTGTTTGTCTGAAATTGTGACCGTAGGTTTGACCATGACTTCGACCTTGGGGTCCATAGACCTGGACCATCATTACCTTAGTTTTCAAATATTTTAGTTTTCCTTCTTTCCGTTCTTGCTCAGTGGTCACCTGATTCTGATAATACTGAGCCATATCTAATATAGCTTTCAGGGTTACCGAAGCCCAGGTACTCTCAGAATTTTTTAAGCAAACTGATACCTCGGGAAGTAAGTTTCCCACAAATTGATCTACAGATAAATGTGCACCCATAGGTGAAGAAGTATCTTGCCCACTAAAATCATGGAACACTTCCTCAAAGCAAGTAAAGAAATCAGGGACAGCCTCTCCCTGTTTTTGTTTACAAGCAGTGAGAAGTGCCCAATCTATTTTCCTTGCCGGAACTATCGTTTTTATATAAGTAAGTATGTTACTAGGAAGATCCAGTATGAGTTGACTAGGTTTCTGACCAGGTTTCCTATCCCTGCTGGCTGCTATGATGGCAGTCCAGTCTCCTCCTAAATCAGCAGCATGATCCTGTTTCCGAGTAAGTTGCCACATATCTGGTGGCAGGATCATACCAAAAAACATATCAATATCATCTAAAGTCATGACACAGGAATCAATGGCTGCCTGTACATCATCATAAAATCCTCGGTACACAGACAAAATATTGAGTTTTAAATTTCGATATACAATTATATCGAAGTTTAAATATCGATGGGACAAAATATCGAAGGTAAGTAATATCGACAGTCTTAATATCGATATTAGTATGATATCAGTAATGTTGAAGTTTTAAATATCGATGTCAATAATATCGAAATAAATAACTTCGATGTTACTAATATCAATTTTTAAATAAATTTAGTGTGTATTATATTGTATTTATTATATTTTATTATTTATTTTTAATGTAATTTAATTAAATATTGACTTTTACTACTGTAGCGGGTTGTGGGTTTATAGGGGAATAGGGTGGGAAGTAATTTAATTATGTTAAATTAATTATTAATTAGTAGTAATTATTAATTAATTAATTGAGAATTAATTTTTAATTAATTTTAATTAATTGATTAATTGATAAATATGTTCTGTAGCAGGTTATGGGTTTATAGGGGGAATAGGGTGGGAAGTGATTTAATAATAATTAATTAATTAATATATGTTTGTACATATTTTAATTAATAATTAATTGGTAATTTATTTATATTAATTAGATAATTAATTAATATAATTTTGTACATATTTGTAATTATTAATTAGTTGGTAATTAATTAATATTAATTAGTTAATTACATTAATTAGAGTAATTTTTTATATATATAATTTTTTGTTATTCTTAATTAATTAATTGGGAAAAATAATATTAATTATTAAATTAAATTAATTACAGCTAATGTGCTAATATATTAACTTTATTGTTATTTTTAATTAATAATTAATTGGTAATTAAATAATATTAATTAATTTTGGGTAAAGGAGTATTTTTAGGGTTCAGGGTCAGTTTTCAGTTTGTGGGTAAAGGGGTATTTTTAGGGTTCAGGGTCAGTTTTCAGTTCTTGGGTAAAGGGGTATTTTTAGGGTTCAGGGTCAGTTTTCGGGTAAAGGGGTATTTTTAGGGTTCAGGGTCAGTTTTCGGGTAAAGGGGTATTTTTAGGGTTCAATCAATCAATCAATCAAAGACATTTATAGAGCGCACTACCTACCCGTAGGGTCTCGAGGCGCTTTTGGGGGGGGGGTGCCGCTACTGCTCGAACAGCCAGGTCTTGAGCTTCTTCCTGAAGGAGAGGTGGTCTTGGGTCAGGTGCAGGTCGGCCGGGAGGGAGTTCCAGGTCTTGGCGGCCAGGTAGGAGAAGGACCTTCCTCCTGTAGTGGCTCTGCGGATGCGTGGGACGGCGGCGAGGGCGTGGCTGGCGGATCGGAGGTGGCGTTTGGGAGCGTAGAAGTTGATTCGGTTGTTGAGGTAGCTCGGGCCTTGGTCGTGGAGAGCTTTGTGTGCGTGGGTAAGGAGGCGGAAGGTGATTCTCTTGTTGACCGGGAGCCAGTGCAGGTCTCTTAGGTGCCCGGAGATGTGGCTGTGTCGTGGGATGTCGAGGATGAGTCTGGCTGAGGCGTTCTGGATGCGCTGGAGTCTCTTCTGGATCTTGGCGGTGGTTCCGGTGTAGAGTGCGTTGCCGTAGTCCAGTCGGCTGGTGACGAGGGCCTGGGTGACGGTCTTCCTGGTCTCTGTGGGGATCCACCAGAAGATCTTCCGAAGCATGCGCAGGATGTTGAAGCACGACGAGGAGACGGCGTTGACTTGCCTGGTCATGGAGAGGGAGGAGTCCAAGATGAAACCCAGGTTGCGTGCGTGGTCCGTCGGTTTGGGTGCGGTGCCCAGGGCGGGGGGCCACCAGGAGTCGTCCCAGGCGGGGGCGAGGAGCCCAGGATGAGGACCTCCGTCTTATCTGTGTTCAGCTTCAGGCGGCTCGTCGTCATCCACTCAGCTACCTCTCTCATCCCTTCGTGCAGGTTGGCTCTGGCAGCGGCGGGGTCGTTGGTCAGGGAGAGGATCAGCTGGGTGTCGTCGGCGTAGGAGATTATGTTGAGGTTGTGTTGGCGTGCGATGGCCGCGAGGGGGCTCATGTAGACGTTGAAGAGAGTCGGGCTCAGTGAGGATCCTTGAGAGACGCCGCAGATGACTTTGGTGGCCTCTGACTTGTATGGTGGTAGGCGGACTCTTTGTGTTCTTCCGTCGAGAAAGGAGACGATCCATGCCAGCGCCTTCTCCTGTATTCCGACGTTGCTGAGGCGCTGCACTAGGGTGCGGTGGCAGACCGTGTCGAAAGCCGCGGAGAGGTCTAGGAGGATGAGGGCCGCTGTTTCCCCGTTGTCCATCAGGGCTCGGATGTCGTCGGTGGCGGCGATGAGGGCGGTCTCGGTGCTGTGGTTGGCACGGAATCCGGACTGCGATGGGTCGAGGGATCCATTTGTCTCGAGGAAGGTGGCCAGCTGTTTGTTGACGGTCTTCTCGATGACTTTGGCTGGAAACGGGAGTAGCGAGATGGGGCGGTGATTCTTGAGTTCGGTGGGGTCTGCTGTAGGTTTCTTCAGTAGAGCGCTGAGTTCGGCGTGCTTCCAGCTCTCGGGGAAGGTGGCGGTGTTGAATGAGGTGTTGATGATGTCCCGCAGGTGGGGTGCGATGACAGCGTCGGCTTTGTTGAAGACGTGGTGAGGGCAGGGGTCGGTTGGAGATCCGGAGTGGACGGAGTTCATCGTGTGGACGGTGTCTTCGGTGTTGACCGGGGTCCAGGCGCGGAGGGTGGTGGTGGGTGGAGGTCCAGCGGTCGTGGCGTGCGTCGGTTGAGTGCTGAAGCTGTCGTGTATGTCCGCGATCTTGTTGTGGAAGTAGGAAGCGAGGGAGTTGCAGAGGTCTTGCGAAGGGGTGATGTCGTTGTTTCCGGCGTTGGGGTTGGAGAGCTCTTTCACGATGTTGAAGAGTTCCTTGCAGTTGTGTGCGTTGTTGTCCAGTCGGTTTTTGAAAGCCGTTTTCTTGGCGATGCGGATCAGTTGGTGGTGTTTCCGGGTGGCGAGCTTGAGGGTGGTCCTGTTGTCCGGCGTGGGTTCCCTTCTCCAGGCTTTCTCGAGGGCTCGGCAGTTCTTCTTGGAGCTCTTGAGTTCGTCGGTGAACCATGGGGCTCTCTTACTGCCGGGTCTGCTGGGCGGGGTCCTCAGTGGGGCGAGTTCGTCCGCGCAGGGTCAGTTTTCAGTTCTTGGGTAAAGGGGTATTTTTAGGGTTCAGGGTCAGTTTTCAGTTTTTGGGTAAAGGGGTATTTTTAGGGTTCAGGGTCAGTTTTGGGTTTTTGGGGTACAGGGGTATTTTTAGGGTTCAGGGTCAGTTTGGGGTTTTTGGGGTACAGGGATATTTTTAGGGTTCAGGGTCAGTTTTGGGTTTTTGGGGTACAGGCGTACAGGGTAAAAATATTTTTTTTTTACATTAAATCAATTAAATGAAATTAAAAAAAAATTACATTAAATTATTAAGTGTTTTATTTATTTTAAATGTATATGTATTAGTTTTAATTTTTTTAATATTTTTATTTAATATTTGTAAAATTATATGTATTTTAAAATTATTTTTACATTATTATTAATACATTTAAAAAAACGATATTTTTAATTTCGATATTTTTGTACTACGATATTATTTTTTCGATATTTTTGTACTTACCTTTATGAAGATATGACTCCGATATTTTTGATGTCGATATTTTTGCGCCGATATTTTTGTATTTCGATATTCTGTCTGTCGATATTATGTCAGACATTCAAAATCCTCTATGTTTTTTCCATACGTCTGGTAAGGAGGCTTTTAAAGTGAGTACATCCGTCCTTTAAGGGGGCGTCTATATATATAGTTGTACAAAAAATGGGCTCTAGCATTGGGCCTATTAGGGTCATCATTATCTTTAGGGGTGGGCGGACACCTCTGTTCCACCCACGGAATGTGCGGAGATTTGCCCTTCCGCCCTTGCGCAAAGAAGACGGAGATTTGAGGCAAATCTCCGCACATTCGGGGGCGGTACGGAAGTTGGCCGCCTGCCCGCCGCCCGCCTCCCACACGCCTCCCGCCCACCTCCCGCCTGCCCTATTAAATTATATTTAAAAGCCTAAAATTAAACTTAAATAAAACGTACCTTATTGCGGCCGCATCCTTGCCCATCGCGGCTTCATCTGGATACTGCGCATGCGCAGTCCTGGCGAGGTAACTCGGGAGCAGCAACATTATCAAGGTGTCACCGGGGCTTTAAGTTGAAGCTTTTTCAATATTATATACAAGCAGGCCCGGTTCCAGGAATTTTACTCTGGATGGGCCAAGTTTTCATTCATGTAGGCCAATGTGGGCCCAGTTTTTGTCAAGTCTGTAGGTAGACTTGAAGCCCAAGATTTACATCATATCTTCTTCCAAACAGGCATACAGAGCGCCCAGAGAGTCATTTGAGAGTAAGAGCTGCTTCCTCTACTGAACAGCCCAACTCTTACAAATTCCAGCAGGCCAGGCTTTAGCACTAGCACCAGGATTCCAAGCAGAGGGTAATAGTAGTTCAAGGTTAAGGAGATCCCTTTTCCCACAACTAAGCCGTGGCATCTTGCACTACGAAGGCTGACACTGAAAGCTTGATCCTGGCTTGAGCTTCGAGCCCCTAATGAGGCGAGCTTTCCTGTACCTTCTGACTGCCACCCTCAATCTACCCAGGATGTGAAGTAAGGGTGAAAACTTCCAACTTTGGAACTCAAAAGCTAGGTTTGAGTCACTGCGTTGGCTCAACATCCTGTGATTCTGGACAAATCTCCAGTGCCCAAAAGAAATGAATGTGACCTTGTGGAATGTAACTGGTGTTTATGTAAATCGCTCCAATATCTCCAGGTCGAGTTCACACTATATAAAAACAGCAGAAACCCGCACAAAGAGGTAAAAAAGATGCATTAACAGAAAAAGGAGAGACAATTAGAGAGACATTTAGTGGCGGATTTGTACAAAGTGAAAACATAAAGCCTGGATAAATTGCAGATTGTTTGAGCTTTGGCAAATATTTTATTTCAACCAAACTAATTTTTCTTCATATTTGAGCTTGAAAGGACATTCAAAATGCATGAATTGGAAATCCAATTATACAAAAACCTGTTGTGTTTGATTGAATAGACTAATGTTGCTCTATAATAAACTGGGCCACATATAGGGTTCACTTGACAACTGACTTGCCTGTTGGTTCACTAATGGCACTGTCACCAGTGTGAGGACGGGGGCAGGAATGACTCTAAGCTCACGTTTAAAAACTATCATTTTGAATAAGTTCTCCTTAGTGCAACGCTATATTGTGACATATAAATGACAAAGCTTCCATGTGTTAAAGAAATACACTTTTTTTCATTTTGAAGAGACAGTATCATATTTTATATGATGTTTGTTGAATGTTTTACATAGCAAACATTTTCAGGCCTCGGATTGTGCATGGGCTCGAAGAACCAAGCAAAAGCCTTCGCTCGGTTCTCCCTGTGAATGTGCTTGCTCTCCCACCTCCACCCCCAAAACAGACTGTGTTTTCTCCGCAGCCTCTGCTGCCGTGACTAGGTAGGCCAAAGGTCATGTTTGGGTGGGCCAGGCCTGTATACAAGCCATACTTGCTGCTTATTTATCTTATGCAACTAACAACCATTTACAAAGCCAATAGTTCTGGCTTGTTATAGGTATGATGTTACTTGTTGCATCATATATATCTGGATGCAATGACAGAAATAACAGAAAACAAGTTGGGCGGCAGACTACGTTAAGCACAGTTTTTTAGCTTATGTGACTTTAAGCCACGCCCTCAATTACATCGGCAACGCCCCTTTGAGACCACCCCCCTTCGTTTTTTCACCCGACTTAAAGCCCTGCATCTGAATACCAGCATCCACTCAGCTTTCTCTGATTCTGGGCAAATCACTGAGGGGCAGATTTACTACTCCTGGCGCATCTCTGCTAATCAGCAGGGATGCGCCAGAAGAGTTGCGACGCATCTGCCCACCTGTGTGCCACCACTGATGCGCGGCGCACCGTGGCGCACGGATGGGCAGACGTGTGTCGCATCCCCCGGCAGAAAGGCGGCGCATTGCTGGAGGCGCGTAGCAAGCGCGACGCAGCTCCAGCAAGGCTCGGGGTGCCCCTATGCCTAACATGCTGCGTCAATCCTTACGCCTGCTTCAAGCAGGCGCAGGGGTTTGACGCAGCATGGCCGTAAAAGTGACTGAGTGAAATCTTGGAGATTTCACTCAGCCACTTTTCAGAGGCGTTCCTGCGCCAGAACGCCCCCTCCTCCCCCCCCCCCCCGTGCTGGAACGCCCACATGTGACGCAGGGCTTTACAACGTGACGCATCTCCCTAGATGTGTCACGTTGTAAATACCCCGCAGCATGGGGCTGGCTTTGCGCCACCGCTGTGTCACAAAAATGACACAACGGTGGCGCAAATATGTTGTACGGGGCTTGTAAATCTGCCCCTTAATCCCTCTGTGCTTCAAAGAAAGCAAAACGAGTAAGGAAAGGGCTGATTCTGTAATTAAAAAAAAAACTCTATTAAAAAACAAAGAAGTGTAAACGGATGGTTGCCTTTATGTATTACTCTTCAAAAACTAATAGTGGCAGTTTTTGCACTCGCGCAGGGTGTGAATGACTCTGTTTCTGTGATGGTAGCTCCTCTCGTGGCCTTCTAAGCACTTTCAGAGACTAAGAGGTGAGGCCTTTCACCCCGGGGCCTCCCCCTACAGCAGCTTTCCAAAGCCGAGTGCAGCCCCGGGCCTCAGGGCAGTGATCGTCCGCTCTTTGGAGGCTCATGACGCGCGTCTGGGACCGGGAGGAGAGGCCGCGATGGAGATGGCGCCTACGGGCCCGGGTTATCGAGAGCTGCGGAGGAGCCTTATCGCGGCAGCGCTTGTCTCTAATTA
The DNA here is from genome assembly GCF_964263255.1 of Lissotriton vulgaris. NCBI lineage: Eukaryota > Metazoa > Chordata > Amphibia > Caudata > Salamandridae > Lissotriton > Lissotriton vulgaris. Next base: position 100,001,372 of record NC_141689.1, on the reverse strand, counting down.
CCGAGGAGGTGAAAGGCGCCGTCGCTGCCGCGTGAACCCTGGGCTGTGATAACACCCGCCGCAGTTGTACACACAGGCAGCCTCATTAACCTTTCTTGATTAAGGCAATTATTTCTAGCACATTATCCTCTAATCTAAACATCGCAGACTGCTCCTCTAGCGGGGACCGCAGCGCACGCGAGCCAGCCTGGGCGCCGAGGCTCGCCAAGATGGAGGAACCATGCCAGGGAAGGGATGGGGCAGGGTGGAGGCCTGGGGGGCTAAGATGGAGGGACGAATGACAGGGAAGGGAAGGGGCAGGGTGGAGGCCTGGGGGGCTAAGATGGAGGGACGAATGACAGGGAAGGGAAGGGGCAGGGTGGAGACCTGGGGGGCTAAGATGGAGGGACGAATGCCAGCCCAGGGAAGGGAAGGGGCAAGATGGAGGCCAGAGGGGAAGGGCATGTGTATGTGGATGGAAGAGACGGCTAGTTGAGCACTACTGAGGCCTTCCAAGATGGCGGAACCCATGCCAGCTCAGGGAGGTGTAAAGCTGATATGAATGAAATAAACAATCCTTTGCAAACCAGTTGAAGTAGGAAATAAGGTTTATTCCAGGGACTGGATGGAGTCCCGTGGTGAGGCTGCAGCTCTGTAGGAGGCTGGAGTCCTGGGGGGAGGCTGCAGCTCTGCAGGAGGCTGGAGGCCTGGGGTAGAGGCATGTGCTCATGGCTAGAAGCGTCCACCAATGGAACAATAGGAATCCTCTCATTACTGAAGCTCTCCAAGATGGCGGTACCCATGCCAGCTCAGGGATGGGGCAGGAAGGAGGCCTGTGGAGAGAGGCATCTGCAAGGAAGTGGCCACCACTCAATCAATCAATTAATCATGGTTTATATAGCGTGACTACTCACTGGTAAGGGTCTCAAGGCGCTGAGGGGGGCTGCTGATCCGAGTGTGCACTAGGGTTCGGTCGAAAAGCCAGGTCTTGAGATCCTTCCTGAATTGGGTCAGCGACAGGGCTTGCCTGAGGTGGGGAGGCAGGGTATTCCAAGTCTTGGCGCTGAGGTAGGAGAAGGATCTTTCTCTGGTCCTTGTCTTTCAGATCCGTGGGACGGTGGCCAGGGCCAGCGCCAGCGCGGTGGTGTACGGTGGGTTTGGTGAAAGTGAAATGCACGCAGTGAGGGTTGGTCCACAGGAATTCGGATGTGTGGTTGAAGCTTATGTTTTCGCTGGCAGAGAAAACAGGGTTGAGCGTGTGTCCTGCTGAGTGGGTTGAAGAGGTGACGAGCTGCTTGAGCCCTACGCTGACGAGGTTCTCCAGAAGGGATCTGGGGTTCGGGTCATTGGGGTTGTCCAGGTGAAAATTGAGGTTGCCGAGTAGGATGTAGTTGGTGGATGGAGGAAGCGCCTTGAGACCTAACGGTGAATTGTGCGCTCTGCGAAAGCATCTGACTTATGACTTATGGATGCGAGATCCTCGGGTGCGATGAAGTCGATAATGGCGTTGGTGGAGGGCGGGTAGGTTCCAAGAAGTCTGTAGACGAGAGTGGCATGGAGGGTGGTGTTGGGGTTGGTCTTGACTTGAAAGTGGAGGTGTTCCATGCTTGTAATTGGGACATCTGAGTGCAGCTGCAGCCCGTGCTTGTAAGCGCGGTGGGGTGGTTGGGAGGGGGATTTTGACAGACGACCGCAAGGCGAAATTAAATAAATAATACATTTCCCCTGATGGTCGTCTGTCAAACCCCCCCCAACCGGCCCCACCGCTCTTACCTGTAAAGGACGCGGCTGTCTGAGTTGTTGGTCAGGCAGAGGGTGTTTTTGTGGACGATGGTGATGCCTCTTCCTGGTTGGTTGATGCAGTCCTTGCAGGTGATCTTGTATCCATCAAGGATGGCGGTGGCGCTGTCCGAGGCTGAGCTGGGATTCATCCAGGTTTCCGTGAGAAAGTTGATATCGGGAGAGACGGAGGTAGGGAGGTCCCAGATTTCTGATACATGTTTGTGAAGGGAGCGAGTGTTGAGGAGGATGGGTATGCTGTGGGTTGACCGAGTGGTGGGAGGAGTTGGCGTGCGGAGGTGGGTGAGGGTGCGGCAGTGGCGGCAAGAGAAGGGGCCATTTATTTATTTAGGAGATTTATAAGGTGCTTGATTCACCCCCGGTGGGGTATCTCAGCGCCAGGATGTTGCAGGCGAGAACGGAAGAGCAGATATCTAGAAAAGGTTTTAAGTAGCTTTCTAAAGCGCAGGTAGTCAGAGCATTGGCACAAATGGATGGGGAGCTTATTCCAATACGACGGGCCAGGTAAGAGAAGGCCTTCTCTCCTAACCTTGCTCTCCTAATCCGGGGAACCCTGAGAAGGGCTTTAGTGCTCGAGCGAAGGATTCTACTAGGAACGTAACTGATCAGCCTTACAGCAAGATAGGAGGGGCCTTTATTATGTAGCGTCTTGTGCACAGTAGAGCAGATCTTAAACTGCACACGCTGATGCACCGGGAGCCAATGCAGCCAGCGCAGCAGCGGAAGGGAGGGAGTCTTGGAGGGGACGTTCAAGACAAGGAGAGCAGCGGTGTTCTGAACTACCTGTAAGTGCCGCAAAGATGACTCGTTAGCTGAGATCAACAGGGCGTGGCAGTAATCTATATGACTCAGCAACAGCGCCTGCATAAGAGTTTCACGTGAAGAATCAGGGAACAGAGGAAAGACTCTCTGAAGTAATCCCAGTACATGGAAGCAAAAGCTGACAGTGGCAGTTGCGTGCTCCTTAAGGGTCAGGGCTAGGTCAAGGTGAATGCCTAGATTTTTTACACAGATCTTAGGTGTTCGGGGGCGCCCAGGTCTCCCGGCCACCATTATGGCGTCCACCACAAAGGGACCTCACCGAAGAGCATAATCTCAGTCTTAGCAGCATTAAACTAGAGGAAGTTATTCTTCATCCAGCTGGAGGTGGCACTCAACCCTGAGGAAAAGGAGGCTTGAACTGAGGGGATGAATTTACTGAATACCAACAGCAGTTGCGTATCATCCGCATAGGATATTGGGACAAAGCCTAGTGACCTCAGAAGGTTGCCCAGGGGAGCCACATGGATGTTAAATAAGGTAGGGCTCAGACAAGAGCTCTGGGGTACTCCCCTCGTAAGTTCCCGGGCCTATGAGAGACAAAGGCCCAGATTGATTGTCTGAGATCTAGAAGAAAGAAAACTTGAAATCCACTGCAACGCAGCCCCTCTCAGTCCTATCTCCTCCACTCTCCAGAGCAAGATACGGTGTGAGACTGTATCAAACGCAGCGGAGAGGTCTACGAGTACCAGGATTGTTGATTGGCCACTATCTAGGGTCATTCTGATGGTATCTGTGACCGCTAGGAGGGCAGTTTCTATGCTATGATTAGGTCTAAATCCGGATTGTGAAGGATCTAAAGCACCAGTGGATTCTACATACTCTGACAACTGTTTATTGATGTATTTCTCCAAAACCTTGCTCAGGAGCGGGAGGAGAGAGATGGGGCACAGATTGGAGAGATCTGACGTGGGGACCTTAGTATTTTTGCGAATGGGAATGATCTGATCCATTCTGATGGGAGAAAGCCCTCCTTCATAGAAAGATTCAGAAGCAGGGTAATAAATTGAACCAGGAGAGGGGATAGAGAGGCTACAATTTTAGCCGGGATAATATCAAGTGGGGATCCAGATTTGACTGAGCCTAGTAAAGCTTCCACTACTTCTGGGGTCAAAAAATTATCCAGCACCTGCATGAAATTAGGCCCCTGTGCCAAATGGAAAGGGAAGTCCGGAGTACTCCCCGATAGAGTAACTTTGTCGTAGATAGAATGGATCTTCTGAGTAAAAAACCTATTGATGTTATTCCATAGGGCTTGAGATGGAACCTCTACTGAGTCGCAAGCCTTAGGGTTAGTAAAAGTCTTCAGGATCTGGAACAGCGATTTAGATGTGTAACCTGCCTGTGCTAGCTGAGAGGCTAGGAAAAATTTCTGGGTCGGTTTTTATATTTTTGTGGTATAAGGCAAAATCTGTCTTGACATTTTCCTTGTCCCTGTCTTCATGGTTTCTTCTCCAGCATCTCTCTAGATTCTTATATCTGTTTTTTTCAGCTCGAAGCTCAGAGGAGTACCAGACCATTTGTGGGCGCCTGGTTGAGGTGGGGAGAGATTTCAGGGGGGCCGAATTATACAAGGCGAGCCCCTCCTCTAATTTAGTGGGTTCAATAACCCAAGGGGCTGAAAAAACATTTTGAAAGAAGTCGGGTGATTTTATACCACTGTCTGCCGACCCGGTGGGGGACGGTATGCGGAACTACCTCTCCGGCACCTTGTATGTGAAATGTAATCAAGAAATGGTCTGACTAGGTTAGAGGAAGGGTCTGTTCACATCAAATCTTGGGGGAGTTGGAGAAAATAATGTCAAGCGTGTGCCCGGCTATATGCGATGGGCCATCATTACTCTTCACTAAGTTTAGTGCTGCCAGGTCCACTAGAAAAGCAGATACTTCCATATTAGCTGAACATTCGCTATGGACGTTAAATTCCCCTAACAGCAACACACTGTTGTTCGAAATAGCATAGGGTGCAATAAGTTTCATTAGTTGAATGGAAAAATCCCCAAGGGGACCAGGGGGGCGGTAGAGTAGAGCACCCTTCCAGCTCGACCGGGGGTGTAAATCCATGCAAAAAATGAAAAATTCTAAATTCGCATTGCATCGTTGATAGAGAATAGTAACTTCAATTCCCTCTTAATGGATAATGGCTATCCCTCCCCTATTTTAAGTGGTCTATCCTGTTTGATTATTTTATACCCTTCTGGAAGAGCTAGCACAATGGTCAGGGTAGCGCAGGGCTTGAGCCAGGTTTCTGTAAGGAAGCCAAGCTCAGGGGATTCGGGGGATAAGAGATCCCAGACCTCTGTAGCGTGTTAAGGGAGGGATCTGATGTTACAAAGCAAGCCTTTCAATCCTTTGCAGAGGTTTACAGATGACGACACCCCACTAGTGCTGGCAATGCGTGAAGGTTTATTGCTGCAAGGATGATATGCAAAGGAGGCCTGACCAATGTATTATAACTCATTGATGCTGGCAAAATAGGCAGGAGAAGGGGCCTTCAGGTGCCTGCCAAATCTGGTTTCTTGCTGCATCCTGAGTGAGAGCAGGGCACCCCGGTCCCGACGCTTTCCTCATATTGTGCAGTTCCCCACGAGAATAGGATGTTACAAAGGTGGATGAGACCGGAGGCCGTGTAACCAGGGTTCCTGGCTCCTGGTGACGACAGGGCGCGGACGGGCGCAGAAGGGTTTTGAGGTTCCGTGACGATTTGACCCCGTGTTTTCAACATTGTTGTAAACTCATAATTGTGGTACCACTGAACCGCAAATGATCCATTTAGCATATCCTGGTGTTTTCGCTATGTTATGAGCAGGAGCACTCCTGTTATAACCACATTTCTGATACTCCGATGGCATCCATTTTAGATCATGGCATCCATCTTGTTTCCTTGCCCTCACATAGTCAATGGACACGCAGTGACCTCTGATGAACCCATTTCGTTTAAGGACACGTAAGCTTTAGCCGGCGATTCACCTTGCTAGTGACACGTGCACTTTAGAACAGAAACGCTGTGGCCGCATGACTCGGCAAAAGCTGCCTCCCCAGCCTGAGGCCAGTCCTGCTATACTGGTTCTCGTATTCGTTGGCCTGATCATGATTAGGCGGCCGAAGAGCCTTGCCCATTTACAACCCACAAACATCTCTTATCCTGCTTTTCTATCTTCCGCACCTGGCTCTGCTCCTTTCCTTCTGGGCCTTTATTAGGGGGAGGTAACGAAATTTACGATGAGGCGGTCCGGCTCTTGAATGAAAAGTTGACATGGGATTATGATGGAACAGTGGGAACCCCTCGTTTGTAATGTTTTGACATCAGATATTGTTGACGATTCTTGTGTTACGCCAAATATTTATTGTTTAGACATAAAGGTTTAGAAACATACCAACATGTGAAGAATTTTGCCCCGAGCTAAAAATTCTATATTTAAGGAGCAACCCACTTGGTACAAATCGAACAGGCTCCTAGAATCTGCCCGTGTATAGTTTCTGTGACTTCTGTGTCCCTGCAGTAATAAACCTTTGGTCTTTGACGCCACCATCGAGAAGCCCGTGTTTCTGTTTATTTGTGCACCGAGACAGGTAGAACTCAGGGGTCTTCGGGTGTTGTCCCTGACACCTCTGGACAGTACCAAAAAGTCCAGAACTCCAATTGGCGCCCAACATGGGGCGACGTCATTCGGTACCAGTCCAAAAGCCTGAAGAGTTCGAGAAGCTTCGTGTGAAGATTCCAGAGGGAGGCGCCCCACTTCATCGATCCCGGCATATCGCAAAAGTGGCCCGACGTTCTCTTCCACGAGGGTTCCCGTTCGGACGGCTGCAGTGGTCCGCTGCCTTGACTGTCGCCCTGTCTTGGACCCGAGGTGCAGACCTTAGTACGGCGAGACAAGACGGGTTTCTCCTTGGTGACGTCTTCAGTGCCTCAGTTAAGTATTAAGTGGTTGCTAGTTGTTTGGTTACTTCGTAAGGGTTTGCTCCTGTTTGGATAATCCTTTTAGTCCTTGGTTTGGTTTGGTTTCGTAAGATTATCACTGGTTGTTCTAGTTACGATAATCATTTGGTTTAGTTTGGGTATCGATACATTTGTTTGCTTTGGTAGGCCTAAGTTCTTGGTTCGAGTGCGCATCTTTGTTTGTGTCTGTTCTGTGTTCCGGATTATAAAATGGTAAGTCGGAAAAATTATATGTTGTCTTGTTTTGGTTGCAACAGGGATTCCCGGTTGGAGGACTCATGTCTGGTTCCTCCGATTGGAACTCCTCTTTATGATCTTTATTGACTTTAGAACAGTCTGCCAAGCAGCTGCAACTCAATGAATCTGAGAAAGCAATGGAGGTGGCCAATAGAGAGCGTAATTTAGCGATAGACAAGTGCTATCTTGCCTTGCCATCAAGTACAGCTAAGATAGTAGAGGACCCTGAAAAGGATCCCCTATTGTCTTACTTGTTGAGGTCACCCCCACCATATGTACAAGGTGCTACAGCTCCACCCTTGCCTAATGTTCAATTACCGGTTGCTGGACAGCCTGGTATACCTGCTCCTGCACCCCCGAATCAAGCTCCTGCACTTCCTGTGGTTAATCTTAATGTTCCTCCTCCGGCACCCCTCTTCCAGGGTTGCCGGCTCCTCTGCCTATGCCTGTACCGCTGATTCCTGTTGTTTCACAAGCTGTTTTGCCTGCTACCCCTACTGTTGCTGTTTCCTCTGTCCCGACTACTACTCTCCTCCAAACCTCTGCAAGCTATATGACTCCGCTTTCTGTTCGTCGGAGAATCACTGATTCTGTCACTAATATTCTATCTCCCTTTTACAAAACTTTGATTAGAAGTCCTGTCTCTGATTCCGTTCAGAGACGTAGTCAGCTCCCTAGTAGTGAAGAACGTGGAATCTTAGACTCCACTGCCCTTAGGTGGATTTCGAAAGTTGGGAGGTATAATGTACGAGATGTATTAGATACATTCATGCAATGGAAGGAACCGACACAGCGCTATGTGTTTGATGTCATGTGTTCCCTTTTACGTGAAGAATGGGAAGAGAGCGAGTCTGAACAGGTACCGGATGAATTAATCCAAGTTCAACAAAAATTCACTGCAGGTATGATAGTTGGTCAAGAGATAAAAGAAGCAATGGAATTAATTTTAGATTTTAGATTCGATCCTTCCCTTCGTTCACCAAGAGATTTAGACAAGCGTAGCACGAAACAAGGTCGTCGATATCCTATGAGAGAAGTTCCGCCAATTTGGCGCGAAGCTGTACAAGCCGATGCGGCCCATGGCATTGCAGCCGCTACGGCTCAATTCCAAAAGAGTGTGGATACATATTCCGTGGAAGTGAGCAGAAGTGTTAGCAGTAAAACAGGCTTTGCCAGATCCGCGTAAGAATCCAGCAGGATATTACAAAGAGTTGGCCCAAACAGTTGAAGCTTGCGTTATGAATTTAGCGGACATTGACATGTTATTTGGCAACGTAGTACCACAACCAATTTGGGCTAAAACTCGTAAAGAAAATCATCCAGTTGCCCTAGGTGGTGATTGGGCAGCTATAATAGCGGCAGATGGTCAACAAATAGGTGGTTCTAAACCCGAACCTCTAATTGCTGATTTACCTGGTAGAATAATCGAATTAATGAAAACTTTGATGCCAGCATTGCGTGTTAACTGGGACAAGTTGTCCGCATGCAAGCAAAAGAAGGACGAAAGTGTCTCTGACTTTTTCACAAGGTTTGAAGAAACTTTCGTAGATCACAGTGGTCAGGATATGAGCACGGAAGGAGGCCAGAGATTATTTGTTGATAAATTTGTGCACAATCTGTTACCAGAGCTCAGTAATAAATTAAAAGATTCTGAAAGTGCGTGGGCTGTCTCTACGACTGCACAAATACTTGCAACTGCTCAGTACTATGAAAATAGGGATAAGGAAGAAAAAGAAAAGTCAGATAAGAAAACAAAAGATTTAAAAACCAAAGTCCTTTTGCAACAAGCATATCCGCCTCGCACGAATCAGACAAATACCCAGCAAGGGCCATATCAGAGGACAGACTATAATTCTCAGAGACCACAATACCAATGGAATCAGTGTGCGTACTGCAAAAAGGAAGGTCATTATAAGAATGAGTGTCCAGTACTAGCACAAAACAATGCTGCAGCAGCTCAGAGAGGTCGTGGTGGTTCTACGCAAAATTCTAGAGGTCGAGGACGAGGTGCTATGCCTCCACAAACGAATGATCGCCCTTCTAATTATTTTGATCAGCGAAATGGACAATCTGCACTACCAACTAGATCCCAACAGTATCACGTTGAGGATTATTGTGAAGTTAGTGAGGAATTTCAGCAAAATGAGTACTAGGACAGCCATAGACAAAGAGAGGGAGTAGTATCAGTTCCAGTAGATCAGAGTGGGCCTTATGTCGCAGTAGCCACATCAGGTGTAGTCGAACCGTTTCTGTTGGATACTGGTGCAGCAAAAAGTTCTATCATACATGCGAAACTCCCTGGCGCACCTTTGTCTGGCTTAACAAATGTTTCAGTAGGTTTTTCAGGCGCCCCTGTTCACAACCCTGTATCTGGTCCTTTGTCTATTTCTGTTGGACCACGTCAATTGAAAGCACCCCTGATTTTGACCACTGGTTGTAATGAAAATCTGCTTGGTTTAGACTTGTTAAAACGCCTATATGCGACTTTGTACTGTTCTCCGGCAGGAGTACAGCTTACATTAGGTAAAAGAATCATCTCCCCGATGTATTTGTCAATGGATGCGCTCCCACTGGAGCTGCGTTCTCTCCCTGATACTCTTTGGGCGACTGGTCCTAACGATGTTGGTCTTTTAGAAATTCCACCATATGTAGTCACTTTGAAAGCAAATGTCAAATTTCCACGAATCCCACAATACAAGATCTCTAGTGAAGGTGAACGTGCGCTTTTATTGATCGTGCAAGATTTGATCAAGAAAGACGTAATAGAGGAAACTAGAGGAAATGTCTGTAACAGTCCTGTATTGCCTATTTTAAAACGCACAGATCCTTCTAAGCCTCCAGTCTATAGGTTTGTAATTGATCTTAGAGAGGTTAACAAAATTGTGATTCCACAGTTTCCTGTGGTTCCAGACATTACTGCATTGTTAACGTTGATTCCTGCTACAGCCACATGGTTCTCAGTTATCGACTTGAAGAATGCCTTTTTCAGCATTCCGATAGCCGAGGAAAGCAGAGATATTTTCGGCTTCTCTATAGGAGGCCGAAGCTTCAGGTTTAAACGTGCTCCACAAGGCTATTGTGAAAGCCCATCCATTTACAGTCAGGCATTAAAAAGTCAGTTAGATTCCTTTGTACTTCCTTCTGGTTCTGCTTTAGTGCAATATGTCGATGATCTTCTAGTGGCTGCCGATGACAAGGAAACTTGCAAAGCAGCTACAATTTCCCTACTGCATCATTTGTCTAATTTAAATCACAAGGTGTCACCTTCCAAAATGCAATACTGTTGCCAAGAAGTGACCTACCTAGGTCATCTCTTGTCAAAGGAGGGAAGAAGGTTGACCCCAGAGAGAATAAAAGCAATTACGCAGATGAATGTTCCTAGTACACAGAGAGAAGTGCGTGCCTTTTTAGGTATTACCTCATACTGTAGGCAATGGATCCCAAATGTTTCTCTTTTGGCAAAACCAGTGGTGGCCTTGACTGGAAAAGGTGTTCCGAGTCCGGTGCCATGGTCTGCCGAATGCCAGCAAAGTTTCTCTGAGTTACGAAATGCACTGTGTTCAGCTCCTGTATTGGGTACACCCGACTACAGTAAACCTTTTACTCTCTATGTCCACGAGAGGGAAGGTTGCGCGTTGAGTGTTCTGACACAACAATTTGGTGATAACGCCCTTCTGCGTATTTTTCATCAACATTAGACCCGGTAGCCAGAGCGTTGCCTAGTTGCTTGAGAGCTACAGCAGCAGCTGCAGCGTCCATTCGACAATCTGCTGGTTTGGTCATGAACAACATGCTAGTGGTCATGGTTCCTCACGCCGTGGACACACTCATGAACTGAACCAAGACACAACACCTTACCAGGGCTAGATTATCAGGCTATGAGCTGACACTGTTAGCAAGTCATATTCAGATTAAAAGATGCAATGTATTGAATCCAGCAACATTGTTGCCAACTAGTCAGGAGTCGAGTGATTCTGAGCCTCACGACTGTTGTTTCAGAACCGGAAGAGACAAAGGGACGGATTGATCTCAAAGACACTCCATTATCAGAACCAGATGGCACGTTGTATGTTGACGGGTCTTGTTTTAAATTGGAGAATGGTGATGTAACAGCTGCCTACGCAGTAACGACTTTGAGTACGATTGTGGAGACTGCAAGAGTGAGTCAGAATTCTGCCCAAGCTGCAGAATTAATTGCGTTGACAAGAGCGTGTGTTTTAGCTAAGGGAAAGAGAGTGAATGTGTTCACAGATAGTCAGTACGCGTTCGGCGTTGCCCATAGTTTTGGTCGTTTGTGGAAGGAAAGAGGTTTCATTACGTCCCATGGGACTAAGATCCAACATGGTCAGCTAGTCAATGACCTGTTGGAATCTCTAACCTTGCCGACTGAAGTTGCGATTGTAAAGTGCAGTGCTCATCGAGCAATCACGGATGATGTTGGGCGTGGAAATGCTTTTGCTGATGAGACCGCTAAACAGACAGCTAGAAATACGATGAGTAGAATGTATGTTACAACGTCTGCAAGATGGATTACTGAATCAGGAATGTGTGAGGATACAGTGGAAAGTGTGAAAGCAATTCAGGAAGAAGCGACTGAAGAGGAAAAGCTTGCATGGAAAGAGAACTTGGGTAAGTTGGACTCGAATGGGTGTTGGATTGATTTGTCGGAACAGCAGTGTTGGATGTTGCCTGATGCGTATGTGCTTGCGGTGGTAACGATGGCGCATGGAGCAGCGCACATCAGTTCTAAAGGGATTTGTAAGATGTTGGCTCCAGTCTGGAAGAATGATGGAATTAGTAAGTGTGCAGAAAGAGTGGTGAGAAATTGCATGATATGCCTGATGCATAATCCTGGCAAGGGAATCCCCACACCCGCTGGTCACTTCGCTCCTCCTTCTTGCCCCTTCAAAGTGATCCAGTTAGACTTCATTCACATGGATCGTTGCAAAAACCTCAAGTACGTTCTAGTGGTAGTCTGTGCTTTTTCGAGGTGGATCGAAGCATATCCACTGAAAGACAATACTGCCCTGTCCACTGCCAAAATCCTTCTAAAAGAATATTTCCCGAGATTTGGTATGCCACGGATTGTATGGTCAGATAACGGAAGTGAATTCGTAGGGAAAGTTATGCAGAGTGTGTGTGCAGGTTTAAATATTAAACAAAAATTTCACAGTGCGAATCACCCCCAGTCTGCTGGATTAGTGGAAGGCTACAATGGCACCCTCAAGCTGAAGCTGGCCAAGATACAAGCCTCCACGGGCTTGTCCTGGCCAGACGCACTACCTTTGGCTCTGTTATCCACAAGAGCGACTGTACATTCTCGAGTAGGGCTGCAACATGTTCGGTCGACCTGCAAACGTTTGGGGGGTACCTAGACCGAAAGAGTTTAAACAACTGGAATATCCAATGCTAATTGATTACCTTTTTGACTTGACTGCTAAATTAAGTCTCATTCACCAACAGGTTTTCGATGCATTGCCAAAGCCACCGGAAAGTCCAGGTCATCAGCTGAAACCCGGCGACCAAGTCGTCATCAGGAACTTTGGACGGACCAGAAATCTACAACCGAAGTTCGTCGGACCATTTCAAGTTCTTTTGGCGACAAGGACTGCTATACGTGTGGCTGGCAGAAAGAATTGGATCCACGCGACACATGCAAAGCGTGTACCCCTTCCACTCCCTTATGATAACTGGGTGAGAAAAGGAGTTGGTGCCTCTGAAACAGAACCAGTTCCTAGATACATTCCTTTCAGCAATGCAGAATTAATTACTGATTCACCGAACTCTGACTCCCCTTCTGAAACTGTTCCTTTGAACACTGAACATTTGTCCCCTGCATCAAACGAACACTTGCCATCTGCGGACTCGAACATTGTAACTCCTGCTGAAAACAGTCTATTTCCAGACCAAACAACGCCAGGAAAACTGAGATATAACCTCCGTTCTCATTTTAAGGACAAATAAAGCAGGAAACTGCCTATCTCTTTCATATTTTAATTTGATACATTGCCTCCAGCCAGGAAGTTTGCTAACATTTTGTGTTTCTCTAAGTATATTTTGTTGTTTTAATTACCTTGCCGTCTGGGTAGCCGTAGGGTCGTGGCTTTGTACCTAGTTGAATCTGCGGGGGCCAGACACAAGGTTGGTCTTTCTGTTAGTTCTGGGAACTCCCAGGGCTGATAGAGGCATTTTCAACTACGTACATATCATCAGTGGTCGCGAGCGGTTGTAGAAGATGGAGCTTCCTGAGCTGCACCGAGAGAATGTAATTTATGTTCGCAGAAATAGACTCTACAAGATTCTTCATAACAAATGTTTTCTGATGCAATGTGCAATTACGTTTTTGATTGTTTTAATAACGTTGGTGGGTGGAATCGTCTTTGGTGTACATTTAATTTTTGCACCAATAACAAGTACAGTACCTCCCCTTGATTTTGTTTCTTCTACTGTTGCTTCTTACCATTCTTTTCACCCGTTCCCTGAACATGAGCAAGCTCGACACTCAGAATTCATAAATAACACTTTTGTACAACTCTTGCATCAACACCAACTGGTAGTTAACACGACAGACTGTTGGGTATGTGGATTGATACCACACACTATGGATAAAGGCATTCCCTCTCTGGTCTTGCCTTTTAGCTATAATGGATCATTTCAGGCCTTTCAGACTATATTTGTCTATGCCCTTGAGACCTATCCCCCGCGTCCACCACGTTCCGCTAAATATAACTCTGCTAATAAAGCTCTAGTCAAGGGAATCATTGACATGATTAAAGACATCAATAACACCCCATCTTATCCTAGGGATGAACTGCGAGTATATCTGAGTTGGAATTCTACAGAGTATCGCATTAGTTTGGGTGAAAGCAAGCGTAAGAGCTCCACTCCAGTTTGGGTCGTGCCTCACCGAGGTCAAGTCTGTTTGCAAGGTAATGGGAGAAATCCAAGAGCTCGGCTAGGGAAGAGTGACTGCGTTGAGACTTATGTGTATCCGTCTAACTCTTCCCCTGCCTTTCTCACTGCTAAGGGTACTTACTTCATCTGTCAGGATAGGGCATATACATGGTTGCCTGCTGACTTTTCAGGTTCATGCTATATTGCTCGACTATTGCCTCCGACGTACACTGCTTCCCCAGATTATCACAAGACCAGAGTAGCAAGAGGTGTTTTCAGCAAAGAAGATACCGCTGGTCAGGAAGCCGGAGACTTTTTCAAAGGTTTCCTTCCGTTTTGGGGGCCTATGGCCAATAGTAGAAATCTACGTCAGCTAACACGGGTAGTTGAATCTACTATTACAGAAACTGCTGGTGCCCTTAGTAACTTAACAGCTGAGCTCCAGGCGGATCGTCTCATGACGTTACAGAATCGTATGGTTCTTGACGTAATACTTGCAGATCGAGGTGGGGTATGCAGAATGATCCAATCGAGCTGCTGTGTTTTTATCCCCAATAATGCTCCGACAGTCTATGAAGCGATCTCTAAGCTACACAAGATTTCCGACTCTATCCACGTAGATAAGGGAAACTGGTCCTTAATGGAATGGCTCTGGACTCTAATATCAGCGTGGGGATGGAAGGTTCTGATGGTCGTTGGTATTATCCTAGTATTCCTATTCTCGTGTTGCCTTATTATCCAATGTGGTCCCGCTTTATGTAGCCTCTTTGCTGCAACATGTTTTAGAAAACAACCTGTGTTTGGAGACAAGATACGAGAAAGGATGATGATGCAACAACATATCACTGACCTAATGAACATCGAGATAGACTCTGACATAGACTGAGTAATTGCCTATGTAAGGGCAAAAGGAGGGTCTGAGGTTCCATGACGATTTGAACCCGTGTTTTCAACATTGTCGTAAACTCATAATTTTGGTACCAATGAACCGCAAATGATCCATTTAGCATATCCTGGTGTTTTCGCTATGTTATGAGCAGGAGCACTCCTGTTATAACCACATTTCTGATACTCCGATGGCATCCATTTTAGATCATGGCATCTATCTTGTTTCCTTGCCCTCACATAGTCAATGGACACGCAGTGACCTCTGATCAACCCATTTCGTTTAAGGACACGTAAGCTTTAGCCGGCGATTCACCTTGCTAGTGACACGTGCACTTTAGAACAGAAACGCTGTGGCCGCATGACTCGGCAAAAGCTGCCTCCCCAGCCTGAGGCCAGTCCTGCTATACTGGTTCTCATATTCGTTGGCCTGATCATGATTAGGCGGCCGAAGCTGGTAGCCTTGCCCATTTACAACCCACAAACATCTCTTATCCTGCTTTTCTATCTTCCGCACCTGGCTCTGCTCCTTTCCTTCTGGGCCTTTATTAGGGGGAGGTAACGAAATTTACGATGAGGCGGTCCGGCTCTTGAATGAAAAGTTGACATGGGATTATGATGGAACAGTGGGAACCCCTCGTTTGTAATGTTTTGACATCAGATATTGTTGACGATTCTTGTGTAACGCCAAATATTTATTGTTTAGACATAAAGGTTTAGAAACATACCAACATGTGAAGAATTTTGTCCCTAGCTAAAAATTCTGTATTTAAGGAGAACCCACTTGGTACAAATCGAACAGGCTCCTAGAATCTGCCCGTGTGTAGTTTCTGTGACTTCTGTGTCCCTGCAGTAATAAACCTTTGGTCTTTGACGCCACCATCGAGAAGCCCGTGTTTCTGTTTATTTGTGCACCGAGACAGGTAGAACTCAGGGGTCTTCGGGTGTTGTCCCTGACACCTCTGGACAGTACCAAAAAGTCCAGAACTCCAGTTTGCCTTTGATGCACCCCTGGCACGCTCTCTGCGTGTGTCCGCTGCACGTTCTGCTAGATATCCGGTATTATCGAGGGCTGCAGGGACCGCTAGAATGCCAACCTCCCTTGCAAGCGGAAATTGCCAAAAGCCCTCCACAACAAACGGGAGATTCCCACGGTCGACTGGGGTGAGGCAATCAGCTGAGCACTAAATAAAAACCAGAGTATAAAACAATTTTAACTAAATTTAAAAACAGGCCATGAGTATTTTTTGGTGTCTTGAGGCCGCATGCGGTGTTGCGTCCGGGGTGAAGGGCTTGGAAGGTGCAGGCGTCGTAGCAGTGGCAGGTCCGAGGGCCAGGGTGCCTTGCGCTGGGCGTGGTCGAGGCACAGATGGGCGCAGATGATCTTGCCTTCGGCTCCACTGGAGCACTACTGAAGCACCCCAAGATGGAGGAACCCATGGCAACTCAGGGAAGATCAGGCTGGAGGCCTGGGGGCAGAGGCATGTGCATGTGGAAGGAAGTGACCACCAATGGAGCACTACTGAGGCTCTCCAAGATGGAGGACCCATGGCAGCTCTGGGAGGGGGCACGCTGAAGCCCTGTGAGAAGAGGCATGTGCATGTGGCCAGAAGAGTCTCTTCCCTGTCTCTATGGTGTAGAGCAGATGTGAGAAGCTGGCCTGGTATATGATGTCCACTAATGTAAGTGGACATCTAGTACCAGTCCCGACAACAGCTCGCTTATTGGCAGCTGTGGAGAGCAGCCTTCTGTCTTTGTCTAGAAGGAATGTAAAACAGATTTTTTTTTACCAGAATGCAATCTTATAGTATAGACTAAGTGAAAAAGAACCACACAAGGTATTTATAAAAATATGTATTTATTATATAATACTCTCTAACATGTTTAGATATCTCCTACATGGAGATAAACACAATGCACACAATACTTTGCCTAGAAATACCGTAAATAGCGCAAAATACACAGTTGACCCCGGGGGGAGGACCGAGAAGAACCACAACTCGGGTCAAGACAACGTCGAGAGGATGCAGAAGTGCTGGGGACCCAAGGAACCACCCAATGTGAGTAACCCCACAGAGAGCGTGTGCAGTGTGGGAACACAACCGCATGCACAGTACAAGTCTACGTGTAAGGCGCGTTTGGATTTTTAAAGATTATGGACCCTTCCCAGTGGACCCTGAAGAAACCCAGTGGAATACAGAAGGTTGGAGAGCCACCCCACCTGTGGATACCCTAGTACCCACATTACCTACACCAGGGAAGCCTGGTGCATAGGCGTGAAGTGGTGTCGGAAACCGCCTTCGAACCCAATGGAGGACTTCAGGAAAGTGCCGCTGCTGAAGAAGGAGAATATTTTTGGTGGAATCCGAAGGTGGATTTTAGATGAGAGCTATCTGCAAGCAGAGGGGACAGAGTTGTGTCACTCTCATGAGAAACCAGGGGCCTCACTTATGAGGCAATGCGTCACTTTTATGCCGCCGGTGCGTCACTTTTTGTGACGCACCAGCAGCGTAAAAAATGTGCCTTGTTGCACCAAATTTACAAAGTGACGTATCTAGGTAGATGCGTCACTTTGTAAACCCCTGCGCTACATTATACCTACGCCAGGTATAATGTATGCAAGGGGGGCGTTCTGACGCAAGAAAGGGTCAAAGAAGTGACGCAGTGAAATCTATAAGATTTCACTGTGCCACTTCTAGGACACAAATGCGTCAATTTCTTATGCCTGCCTCACAGCAGGCATAAGACTGGCTTGCCCCATGTGAAAGGACACATTGCTGGAGTTGCGTCACTTTTGTGACACTCCAGCAATGCGTCATTTTTGCGCCATACAGATACGTCAGAAATACTGACGTATCTGTAACTCCTTGCGCCATGATGCGTCATACTGTAAATATGACGCATCATTGGTGTCGCAAGGAGGGTGCAGTGAAAAGTGACGCATCGCTGTTTTCACGCAGCGATGCATCACTTTTCATAAATGAGGCCCCAAGAGACTTGGAAGACGAATGCCCTCCGATGTCAGGTGTTGCAGGAGAGATTACGATGATCTTGACTCTGCAGCTGTGAGGACCAGGCGAAGCTGAGAAAGTCCAGGAGCCATGCACGAGCTGTCCCACATCGGATATTGAGTTCTGAGGGGTCTGTGTCCGGTGGGAGAACCAACCAGCCTTGGCAAATGCAACCAATGCAGCGATCGAAGAGGGTGCTATGTCGGGACCAGCAAGGTCCTGGGGACTCTCCACAAGCAGGGGGGTCAGGGCAGGCCCTAAGCAATATGGGGAGCCCAAAAGAAACAAAAGTGACCCTCAAATGGACTCACAGGCCAGAGGCACTGAAGTCGCAAGAGGACCTCAAGGAGCTCACCAAAAGATGCAGGCTACCATGCAAAACGATGCAGTGTGGCCAAATATTCTAGTCACTAGAGAGGCTTGATGTTGGGGCTACTTGGAGCCCAAAGATCTTCTTGGATGGAAGCCAACAAGCTTTTGCAACTGCAAGTTGATGCTGTGCACAGGGGTTCCGTTATTACAACCCCCACGAGGAATATCGGCCTCAAACTTGGTGAGGGGGCAGGGCAGGCCACCGGAGCTGTGGAAAACTACCACTTGTGTTTCTGAATCTTTCGGAGTCTGGAGGAGCTCAGGATCAGCAGACCAGTCAACTTAGTTGTATTGCCTGCGCATGCAGGGAAGTGACTCCTTCACTTCAAGGGCGATTCCTTCAGGTGTCTTTGATGCCCACGGGCCTTGGAAGGTTCCTGTATGGTGCTCAGGCACAGATGATGCAGCGGACTGGATCAGACTATAGGGCTGACTTATAGGTTTTAAGTGCAGTGACCCTAGATATAGGAAACCTATATCTTTTGTAAGTGGCACTAGAACCAGCTTACACAGGCTGCAATGGCAGGCCTGTAGTTCCATTTTGAATGGTCTCCAATGGATGGCATAATGCATTCTTCGGCCCATGGGGGACCTCTGGGGTACCTATGCCCTGGGTACATTCGTACCATATACTAGTGACTTATAAGCGTACCCCAGTATCCAATCCGGGATGTACCTAAGTACTGGCCATAACTATTTAAGGGAGAAAGCAGATAGACTGGGGTCCTGATTAGTAGGATCTCAGTAAGACTAGTCAATAACAGCTTAGCACCAGGGAAAAAGTGGGGGTAACCATAGAAGCAGATCCTACTTTCCTACAGTAGGCTTCTTAAACGAGTAGCTTGTGAGCTACTGGTAGCTCTCCCTCTACTTATAAGTAGCTCTCAGGTGTACACTCCAGCAAAATAAATGAGAAGCCTTTGCTTGGTTGAATTATTACTATATGTGTAGCAAATTTGACTATTCAATATGAGAATATCCCCAAACATAAGCTCATGATTTCTTTTTCAGAACTCATGAGCTGATGTTTGGGGAAACTTACTATAGTATTAGCTTGATGCCAGGGGTACTGCAGCTTTGGCTGATTTTTATGACCCATGTAAAGGTATTCCTCATTGACCATTCATTGTTTACATTACTGCTGGCAACCGTGCCAGTTGCACTGAGGTGTCCCCTGCTGGTACTTCTCCATATGGTGGCCACTAATGTAGTCTTGTCTGATGTGATCGGTATTAAAGCTCTAATGATATTAGTAGTTTGGGATTTTTTTAATTGAACATTAGTAGCTCTTTTCAAAGGAAAAGTTGAATACCCCGGGTGTAGAGATACTCGTTTCTGTGGGTGTTTCTTAGAGCACAGACAGATCAGGCCCTCTGGCATTGTATGTGGGTCAGAATGTGAAGTGGAGGGCCGTGGGGGGCATGGTGCATAACTAAAATTGGATGTTGGGACCCAAGGAACAAGAAGCTGTGCAGGCCACAATAAATCAGAGATGTGGAAGAGCACAGCTAGCACCACCAGTGGAGCAAACAAAACCTGTAACTACTGTATAAAGCTGTATTTCTTTGTAGCTAGTTTCAGAAGCACTTGTTATGTTGTGTAATGTGCATTTGTGGAGCACTTTATCACCTGTCCGAGCCTCACCTGAAGGGACGAGAGGCTTATGCAGAAGTCAAGAAGAGAGGAGGAGCCTCTGATCTGTGGTGGGGGATCGTTCCATGCTTTAGGAGCAAAGTACGAGAAGCCTTGACTTCCGGAACTGTTGTTGTGCATGAGTGGGATGTGTATGAGCAGGAGTCTGGCTGAGCGGAGGCACCTGAAAGGATGGTGGAAGGAGACATGGCTGTTTCAGTATACAGCCATGACAACGCGGGGATTACCCCGCAATGCCATTACAACGCAGGGATTACATCGTTGGATAGGGAATAGTTTAATTTTCTATCCAATACCTTCCCTACTGTCAACGTGGGCTGGAGTTGGAATAGAAAATTAAACTATTCCACTATCCAACACCCTTCAGCGAAAGTCGTTGTAACGACTTTCGTTGTAATCCCGGCGTTGTAATGGCATGCGGGGTAAAAGCCCGCGTTGTAATGGCATACAACCGCTGTTTCGGTATGCCAGGCATGTGTTGAGCAGTGCTTTGAAGGTGTGGGTACACACATATACCCTTCCTGGTGAGGTTGTCTGTTACAGGACTGTATGGAAGGTCTGTGCTTTAATAAGTTGAGGATGGGCCGCAGCCTTCGGCCACCACGTAGTCAAACTAGTCAAAAGGACTGGGGGAATGGCCTTTTTAGTGTGTGGTTAGTGATCCAGGACATGCCTTCTATTTTACATTAAGAGCCTGCCGTGACACCTGCAGGAGCTGTGGTTAAAGAGATGGCAGGCTCCACAACACCACGCCTTCATCACACCCAAGCCACGGGCAATGAGACCCCTTGGCACACAGTTCAGAAATCATCATGCCTGAGACATGGGTGCAAGTGACCTCCAAGAGTCCACCCCAAAACACTAGGTGGAACTCATGACATAAATTGCAAAACTACACACATCACTTACAGGAGTTGTACCTTTCTGTCTCCTGTTTGTTGCAATAGTACCATGTTTTAAAGAAAATAAGTCTGCAACCTATACTTTGCCTCTTAAAAAATGTTAATTAAATGCAATAACGACATAGGCACCCAAGTGGCGCAGGAGTGTGGATTAAGAGCAATGCGAAAAAAAATCCAAATCCCTCTGCTGTAAGGTTCATATACATATTTATGATTTTTTTTCTTTCAAAGCACCGATTGCTGCATTTAATCAGGTCTGAAGTGCTGCTTCGTACATGTTCTTCTTAAGCATTGCATGTAAAAATAAACACAATCTCGATAGACGCTTTAGCATACCCTATAAACAGGCCACTTGAGAAAGAGCAATTTTCCGAGACCCAAAACACGTGTGCTATAGAAAGTTAGCTTGTGGTTAGCCTGTGACCCCTCACATATTATTCAGAAAGCTCTCCACAAAAGACCCCTCAGCACAGAATGAATAAAGTTGTGGGCCCCTCTCAGAAAGGCATTCCTAATTTTAACTCAAGTACCCAGATGTGTTTGCCAAGTTAAAAAAAAACATAAATTCCCATTTTCTCATTGACGGAATCTGGGTGGATAATGTTTTATCCACTGCTTGAAATGTCATTCTGAGTATACCTAGTTACTGGATGAGTTTGTGGTCCTTCATGTGTTGGTCCACCAGGTCAGCCAGTTAATGTAGCCATATATCACCGGACTCACAACTTGCAAACCTACTCCAGCTAATAGTAGAAGTAAATACATTCTCAGGATGAGAATGATGATGGAACATATCCAAAACTGGGGAAACCGGTGGAGATACTTCTGTATAGAGAAATGAATTCCCACTTGGAATGAGATAAGGACAAGTTTACAAGTACAAGTGCGACTCGTCATTACAGGTCTGCTTGTGTACAACAATTGCATTTCCATTCCCTTATGATTCAGCAAATGTCTCAGATTCGGAAATAGTTTGTCAATTCCTAGAACGGTAGAAGGTTGCCTCAGATGATGTAAACTCTGCTGGATATGTTGGCCCCTGATTAGAGCTATTGTTACTGCTGTATATTGATTCTTCATGTAGTATGGCTGACAATAGTCATTAGCCCTTCCTTAGTGTTCTTACCTCCTCAGCCTCCCAGAATACCTGTGTGAGTTCTAACCTGTGCCAGAGGGTTCTACTTGGTCAGCTGATGGTCTGGTCAGCTGGCGAGGTTTTGTACTCAGCTGTGTCTTGGAATAAATCTACATGTAATCAACTAGAAGTATCCTATCATCTATCACCATCTTATTTACAACAGTTACCTTATTATTGTGGGCCCTTGTAAATTCAGAAGGGGGGGTATTAATGAAGATTGAGAGATTTTGCGGGATAGCATGCTCTCTCACCATTTTGCACATCACTTTACTGGAGCTTTCATGTTGAGGTTTCGGCCGCTTGGGCAACTGGTCTAAGCCTTTGCCAGGTACAATTTGAGACTCAGCAAACGTCGCTGGTTCTATCTGACCATTGCATCCAGGTTGTGAAATCGCTGATTGGACCCACAGAACAGACAATGGACAGATACTACAATGCTGAAAGCTTCAGATCCACACAGACTCCTTTAATGACACTTAGGAGCAGTGAGTCCTCATACTGCTTCAGCAGAGCTCTGTGTTTACCTCACGTCAGAAGAGTTGCAAATGGGGAATAGTTAAATCCCATCACCGGGCTATTATTCGGGTGACCTTGCAGCAAGCTGGGTGGCGCTGATTATCGTCCTCATGCTTTATTCTATTAAAGACATGCTTCCTGGTCTATTCTGCAGGAGTCCAGCTTTATAATAATCACATCATTAAGATAAAAATGATAACATGTTTTTATAAACACTTCATACCACACTTCTTCTGTTTCTTCACTGGAAGTTAAAGGCATTACTATTACTCAATTTAATGGTACGCAGTTAACCAATCTCGGAAGGATTGTCAGTTCCTTCCCTTCCTTTCCTCTCCTTTCCTTTCCCTTCCTTTCCTTCCCTTTCCTTCTCTCCCCTTCCATTCCCTCCCCTTCTCTTCTTTGCCTTCCCCACCCTTACCTCCATTACCTCCTCGTCAGCCCTCCCCGTCCCAGTCCTTACTAATGAGCATAGCTCCTCCCACCAGAAACTCCCAAGCAACTAAAAACCCATCCCTTCCCTCCAGGCCACACCCACACCCTAAGGCATATAAGCATGTGACCCGCCCATCCACATCCTGTTTGTTTTTTCTGCGGAATTCATTTCCTGGCAACTACGTCGTGGGGGTACTGGACGGTGGGGCCTTGCTGGTGTTTGCCGGTGGTCCCTTGTTGTTTCCCCTCTGTCTCGGGGTGTCTGGTCCACTTGCGGGTTGGCTGTGGTGTGTCTGGACCTCCTGGCTTTGGGGTGTTCCGGCTGAGTTTTTTCTCGGTTCGGGAGCCCTTCGCCTCTCCTGTCCTGTGCCTGTCATGGGGTTTTCTTCCTGGATTGCTGTCCGACACAGGGTGTGTCTGCATTGGATTCCGGGGCTTGTCTTGGGTTTCTGGGTGTTTGGCTTCGACTTGGGTCGGACTGTATGCTCCCTGCGAGCTCTGTGGGCGGATGGTTGGCCTTTCGGGGTTCGGGCGTTGGGCTGGTGCGCCCCTTGGTGTCCAGGTGGTTGTGGGGTTGTTTCCCCCTGGAGCCGTTCTTTCGTTCCTTTGCTCCTTGTTGGAGTTTCTGGTTCTGCCTGTTTTCTGTCCTGTTCCTCTTACTGGGGTTTGGGTGCTGCTGCTCTGTTTGGCGGTTGTGCGGACTCTGGCGGTGTGCCTTCTTCCTGCTGTGCCTTTTTTATGGGGTGGTGTTCCCTTTTTGTTGCCCTTAGGCTGGCTGGTCGTGTTCTGGGGCCTTCTGTGGCTGCTCTCCATCAGTGGCTGTGTTGGCTGTGCGGCCTGCTGTTGGGCTTGTGGTGTGTTGACGCCTGGGTGGGTTCGAGGTTACTCACCTCTGGGGTAGCTGCTCCTTGGGCTTACTTCCGGGATGGGGCGCCCTGGCCGTGTTCTGTGTGGATGCTGCTGGGTGTTCTCCTCGTGCTTTTATGTCCTGTAGTCGTTGTGTGATATGTGGGACTGTGTCTCCTGGGTTTGGGAACGCTGGCTTGCGTTCTGCTCGGGTTGTGTGACTTTCTGCTTGTGCGGCTTGAGTCTGTTTTTCTGCTATGTGAAGCCGATTCTTGCTTTGGTATCTGCTCATTAGTAAGGACTGGGACGGGGAGGGCTGACGAGGAGGTAATGACCGGTTACTCACCGGTAATATTCATTACTCCGAGTCGTAGCCCTCCCCGTCCCAGACCTGGTTCCCTTCCCTCCCTCCCTGTTCGGCTTCTTGTGCTTGGTAGTACATGATGTGGATGGGCGGGTCACATGCTTATATGCCTTAGGGTGTGGGTGTGGCCTGGAGGGAAGGGATGGGTTTTTAGTTGCTTGGGAGTTTCTGGTGGGAGGAGCTATGCTCATTAGTAAGGACTGGGACGGGGAGGGCTACGACTCGGAGTAATGAATATTACTGGTGAGTAACCGGTCATTCCCACCCCCTTCCCTTCTCCAGCCTCCCCTTCATTTCCTTTCCCTTTTGGTTAGTCCTATACCACTGCCTTCCGCTCTACTGAACGATAGACACAGCAATGTGTGGGTCCGTAGTCACCTCTGTATTCCTTTCAATGTAGGACATCAATAATCTGCATATGCAGAAACACAAGTTCTTTGCCGTATTTCCTGTAGACACGGTAATGCTTGGTATCTCTTCCACTGCATTCCGCTCTATAAATTATGTGGTATATTGGAACTGAGACGGCTATGGAATACTCAGGACCCCCACGCCGTATCACTCACCCGACCTGAACCTTGCGCTGTCCGGGTCCCAGGAACGTGATCCGATGGCATTGAACAGCAATGCGTATTGGACTAAAACAAACAAGACAAGAAACGGTGGACGGCCGTCGCTCCTCTCTCGCGACAGAGGGAGAGGCTTCCAAACGAGAAGAATTACGCACACCTGCGTGTGCGTTGCCTGTCAGATTTAAGGCCCCACCTTCCTATGACCTTCTGGGAGTTGTAGTTCACTCCCCGTTTAGGTAGGCGATTCCTGCCTTGAAACCTGACATTAGGTGCACCAAAAAAATCATTGAAGGTTGCATGGTGGCCGTCCTGGAATGGCTCTTATTTTCCTTTAGGAAACATCATTCCAAAATGGTCAGTCTGTATGTGTGTGGGTGCACTGAGGCCATTTTGGAAAAAAACACAAGCATTGGCAAAGGCAGTAAAGCTGACGCCACCACCAAAGGTGTAACCTGTTAGCTTTACCAATGCTTGTTTTTACCATGTAATCTGACCCCTGGTCTTTGCTGCCATGCTGTAGGCTATTTTTATTTTTAATGCAAATTGAATATACAGTATAAATCTAAACTGTTTCATTAAAGGGTCTCCATCCAGCTGTATATCCATACCTATGACTGTCAAGCTAGTCATTCATCCATAAATGTGTCCATCTGTCTGCCTCTCTGGCTGTCTGCGTATCTGTCAGATACAACTATATAAAATCCAGTGAGCATATACATATTTTTTTTTATAGGTGACTGATCCTTTTTTTTTAATGTATCTTTCTTCAGTTTGTTGGTATCAGCTGAGTAACCTTCAATTCTGCAGGGGTCAAACCAACTAAGAGCCCTCTTATGGTGCTGTTGCAGGGATTCTGCTCGGACACAGAACTGTGCACAGAGACCCAGGACCTCAGTGAATTGTGGTGGACCAAAAACTCACCTCAGTACCTTGAACCCCTAACCGACTAGCATAAGTGCCACATTAGCTCTTCCTATAGCAAAGTAACCAATGATTAGACAACCCAAAACATGCGACTTAGGTTACTCTCAGGAATGGTGGGAATCAAGAACACTCTTTCATTTGTTATTCTCATACCAGTCCACAACATGGATAAAAAAGAGACACAATAACGTTTAAAATATTTATTTTAACAACGTGCTCTAAGATGCAGTATTTTTGCTAACTTTAGCCCCTTTCCTTCCCTTCCCTACCCTTCCCTTCCCTTCCCTTCCCTTCCCTTCCCTTCCCTTCCCTTCCCTTCCCTTCCCTTCCCTTCCCTTCCCTTCTCTTCCCTTCCCTTCCCTTCCCTTCCCTTCCATTCCCTTTTCCAGCCTCCCGTTCCCTTCCTTTCATTTTGCTTCTCCACTCTTCCCTTCCCATCCTTTCCCTTCCCTTCCCTTCACTTCCCTTCCCTTCCCTTCCGTTCTCTCACCTTCCCCTCCCTTCTCCCTTGCCTTCCCTTCTTCTGCCTTGCCCTCCCTACCCTTCCCTTCCTTTGCCTTTCCTTCCCATCCCTTCTTTTGCCTTCGCTACCCTTCCCCTCCCTGCCGTACCTTCCCTTCCCTTCCCATCCCTTCTCCAGCCTTCCCTTCCATCCCATTCTCCCATGCCTCCCTCTTCCCTTCCCTTCCCCCTTGCCTTCCCTTCCATCCTGTTCCCGTCCACTCCCTTCCCTTCCCTTCCTTTCCCTTCTCCACCCTTCCTTTCCCTTCCTTTTCCTTCATTTCCTTCCCCTTCCCTTCCATTCCCTTCCCTTACCTTCCCTTCCCTCCCTTTCCCTTTCCTTTTCCCTTTCTTTCCCTTCCCTTCCCTTCCCTTCCCTTCCCTTCCCTTCCCTTCCCTTCCCTTCCCTTCCCTTCCTTCCCTTCTTTTCCCATCCCTGCCCATCCCTTTGCTTCTCTCCTCTCCTCTCCCCTTCCCTTCTCTTCCCATCCCTTCATTCCCCTCCATTCCTTCCCTGCTCTTCCCTTCCCGTCCCTTACCTTCCTTCCGTTCCCTCCACATCCCTTCCCAACCCTTCGCTTCCCTTTTGTTTCCTTCCCTTCTTTCCCTTCTTTTCCCGTCCCTTACCTTCCCTTCTCTTCCCTTCCCGTCCTTTCCCTTCCTTTTTTCCCTTCTTTTCCCTTATCTTCCCTTCCCTCCCCTTCTCTTTCCCTCTCTGATATAGAATTCACTTTAGATTTCTATCACTATTAGGAATCTTGGCAGTCACTTTGAAGCCTTGCTCTGACAGATGCATTTTAACTTAAAATAAGATTACACTGCACCTTACTGGTGCTGCTTTTACTATGGATTACTGTAGTGTATAAATGCCCTGCTGACAGGCCCTTCACTCCCATTTCAAGAACACCATAGTAGCCCCCTTGAGTGAGTTTTTTTGCACAGTCTTACCTTTGTTTCTAGAAGGCCATGTCCTGGGCCCTGGGGGGGAGATGTTTCCATGACCACTGACCCTTCTGCCACCTGGGACACAATTACAGCTAATTGTAATGGTGGATTTCATCTGATGAGAATCCTTGTCCACCTGGAATAGGAAAGAATACACCAATTTAATTCACATAAACAACTACAAGTCCTGCAGGTGAGAAGGACCTCAAGCTCTCAGGTGCAGCAGAGGTCTCTGAGTTAATTCAGCAACAGATTGAATATGCAGGTACAGGGGTCATCTCATGGAGCCTTCAGCACTTGCTTGTTTCAAACCACATTTGTAAAATGACTTGTTTTTTAGGTTTTATTAAACCACGCGTTTGTGGCTCATACGCATCCTGTTCTGGGGATGGGCGAGCAGGACCCCCACACCAGACTAGTACATGTGTGGGCCCTTACAAAACAAACAGAGATGCATTACTTTTGATACAGACAGGGGGGTTGGGAGAGAAGTTCATGGGTGCTTGGGATAGGTTCAGGTCGTAAAAGTGCAGAGTGCAGCATTTTTGGGACAATGTGGAACAACTTTGGTGTCAGGGATCTCTTTCTTCAGAGATCGGAACTCCTCAGAATCCAGTTGCAGTAATAAAGGGTCCACCTCCTGACATCCCCAACTCTGACTATAACTACAGAGTGTTAGGGCGGTCAGTCGAGGGAAGGAAAGGAAGGGGAACAGCGGGGAAAGGGATCCTGTAAAAGAAAAAAGGACCACAATGAAATACCACACAACAATATCCTACTCTCATGTGGTCTCGCTAATGTGTTCTAGGTACCTTCGTATCGAGCAGTCCTTCCTTACTAAACGTCAACCAATGAGGAGCATGTCTGTCCACCATACGATATCTACAAGGTATAAGAGCACACTGTAACACCAGAGATAACCACAATGACTTAGATATGCTACTGCAAGCAAACCTCTCTCATATAATGTTCCTGAGTAAGAAGAAGGTAAAAGGATTCCCATGAAAACAAAGATACTAATGTGAGGCACCTCTCCTTGTCTTAATCCATAACACCACTGCGGAATATCCTGAACCTTTTCGTGAGCCACAGTTTATGTATTCAAACAAACTTCAATTGGAAATGGTTCATAAGACACACTGTCTTGAAATTCTTTTTATTCCCATTGCTTGACTCAGTTGAACCTCCGGAAATAATCCACCCCTCCTTTCTTAAGTGGAGAAAAGTGCATAAAGGAAAATCATAATACAAAAGTCACTGTGTGGATTTGCCAGAAACGGCAAGGTATGGTTAATCCTATACCACTGCCTTCCGCTCTACTGAACAATAGACACAGCAATGTGTGGTTCTATAGTCACCACTGCATTCCTTTCAATGTAGGACATCAATAATCTGCATATGCAGAAACGCAAGTTCTTTGCCGTATTACCTGTAGACACGGTAATGCATGGTATCTCTTCCACTGCATTCCGCTCTACAAATTATGTGGTATATTGGAACTGAGACGGCTATGGAATACTAAGGGCCCCCATGCCATATCACTCACCCAACCTGAACCTTGCACTGTCCGGGTCCCAGGAACGTGATCCGAAGGCGTTGAACAGCAATGCGTATTGGACTAAAACAAACAAGACAAGAAACGGTGGACGGCCGTCGCTCCTCTCTCACTGCAGAGGGAGAGGCTTCCAAACGAGAAGAATTATGCACACCTGTGTGTGCGTTGCCTGTCAGATTTAAGTCCCCACCTTCCTAAGGCCTTCTGGGAGTTGTAGTTCACACCCCGTTTAGTTAGGCGTTACCCGCCTAGAAACCTGACAATAGGTGCACCAGAAAAATCATTGAAGGTTGCCTGGTGGCCGTCCTTTAGGAAACATCATTCCAAAATGGTCAGTCTGTATATGTGTGGGTGCACTGAGGCAATTTTGAAAAAACACAAGCATTGGCAAAGACAGTAGAGCTGACGCCACCACCAAAGGTGTAACCTTTAGCTTTACCAATGCTTGTTTTTTCCATGTAATCTTGGCCCCGGTCTATGCTGCGATGCTGTAGGCAATTTTTATTTTTAATGCAAATTGAATATACAGTATAAATGTAAACTGTTCCATTAAAGGGTCTCCATCCAGCTTTATGTCCATGCCTATGACTGTCAAGCCAGTCATTCATCCATAAATGTGTCCGGCTGTCTGCCTCTCTGCGTATCTGTCGGATACAACTATATAAAATCCAATGAGCATATACATACTTTTTTTTATAGCTGCATGATCCTTTTTTCTTTCATGTATCTTTCTTCAACTTGTTGGTATCAGCTGTGTAACATTCAATTCTGCAGTGGTGAAACCAACTAGGAGCCCTCTTATGGTGGACACAGAACTGTGCACAGAGACCCAGGACCTCAGTGACTTGTGGTGGACCAAAAAACTCACCTCAGTACCAAGAACCCCTAACCGACTAACATCAGTATCACATTAGCTCTACGTCCTATAGCAAATTAACCAATGATTAGAAAACCCAGAACATGCGACTTAGGTTACTCTCAGGAATGGTGGGAATCAAGAACACTCTTTTGTTTGTTATTCTCATACCAGTCCACAACATGGGTAAAAAAGAAACACTATAAAGTTTAAAATATTTATTTTAACAACGTGCTCTAAGATCCAGTATTTTTGCTAACATAAGCAGGCATATGATTAAAAATATGATCAGCATTGTTATAATTCCATAAAACACAAAAGGAGAAATCATATTATAATGAATAGTGAAAACATGACCTATAGTGCCTTGTATACCACCCTCCCTAGCTAGGAACTATGTTTTATAAAATATAGAATGTCTCTTAGGGTTGAATAGGGGACCGCATACCTCCAAGATCAGCAGGAGTGAATCACAACAGGATCTACAAAAGCTCTCTGTCTCTTTGGAAACAGATTTTCTCCAAGTGCCTAAAATCATGTATGCAGTGAAATTTTAAAGGCACCAGAATTTCAGTTAGCTGCAGCTGCATGCATGTTGTGTCTAAGCGTGAGCCAATCAGCCCGAATAACAGCTAACATTGTTATGATATCCTTGGAGGTTTCAGAACTTACTGTGCAGACTAAGGTCGCCCTGTAAGTCTAGGGATGCTGAAAACAAGCCATTTTCATATGAAGATATTCACAAAGTCAAACTTACAACAGCTACATGCAGTGTCGTGTGAAAAAGCGGCAAAAAGGTAAAATAGCATTTAAACTTCTAATAAGCTTAGGCTAACATAGCAATGTGTGCAAGCAAGGCCTGCCTTCACTACACCCTCCCTTGATTGGAAAACTCACAAAAAGGGGGGAAATTTTGGAACGCAGAGTTCAAGTTCAAATGAGACAGAACCAAGTTCAAAATGTTGCCAAACTGGATAATTGGGAGTAAAATTCCGAATTAGTAACCATAAAACATTTTCAAAACCCAGCAGGAGTTGTACAGTGTTCAGCACATGTAATGTGCAGTAAGAAAACATGAATTAAAAAAATATGAGTCCAGTACGTGTCTATGAAGTAGAAAAACTGTCACTTCAATCCAGCAGCATATAGGCACAGTACGTTGCAACTGCCTCCAATAGGAAGTTGTTGTTATCATCATAAAACATTTCAGCCATCCAATTCATCAATGGAAAAGAACACACATGTTCTTCGACAGCCGGAGCCTCTAGCACTATCAGAGGACAACGCGGGTGTTCTTCAAGATAACTGCGTGCCAGAAAGTCATGGGCTGAAGTCCATATATTCCAATTATCTAGGACTCCATGTGCTGCTGCGCAGGCCATTATTCCAATACCAGAACAGTCTAATTCATAAGCAACTAAGGGACTCATTAGTAGATCAGAATTCGGGTTAGGAGACACCGTGTTGCAGAGACACAAATCCAGAGCCCATTCAAAACCACAATCCAGGCAATGGAAGACAGGCTGCACGCATGTAAAGTACAAGAACCGGAAAGATAATCCATACGCTACACTCAAGGTAGCCAGTGGCAGCGCTCTATAGTAATTCGGTTATGAAGGTGGAGCAACCGTGGCAGATTGTCGTGGGGCACAGATTGTGCAGCCATTTTTGAGCAAGCAAATTAACATCAGTATACTGGCAGCCAAGGCGAGAATTAACGGTAAACCGCCATAGAGGCTGGAAAAAATAGAGTGAAAAAAATGCCGGTATCACAACAAATATAGTTTGGAATGAGATCACAAGGCCTGAACTTACAATTTTAAAAAAGTGCGCCAAGCCCGTGGTCGACGAGGCATTGAAGATAGTGTGAATCAAAGCACAGAAATGCAGGGGGAAATCTGTATTCAAAAGGGCATGTACTGAGGTGCGAGTGTTTGCCAAGTGAAGGATGAATATTTCACGCGAAGAAGTAAGGGCGACTTCTTTTTAGGACAATAGAGCCCTTATTCGACTCATCTTGTTGAACTCTGCTTTCAAGGTTGGATTGGAAGGCCAGATGGATATATTGAGCTTCCCATGCAGAGTAGGGAAGAGCACATTCTTGCAACAAACTACACTTTGGGAGACAGTCACATTGTACGGAATCCCTGTCAGCATACCACAGCAATCTTCATTATTTAAAAGTAAATAACTGCAGTTAGCTAGCAACGTGAAAGTCGGAGTTGTGGCCGGGACAGGATTTCCTTTTAAAATGCATGCTAAATTCAGGGTGTCAGAATTGCAAGAGCCATGCAATTGGATATTCCTGCAGACTAATGAATGATCAGGTGTTGAAGTGCAATCTTCAACCTTTATATAAACTTCTTTACCCTCCCTCAGGCACCTATAGGTGAACGGCAGAGACCAAGCTTCATGAAGATAATCGTTGCCCAAAGGTTCATATCTGGCTATGGCACAGTATTTCATACATGAATCGAATTTGAACAGCGGAAAAGGTAACGTTATTAACCCATGAATGAGCCATGCAGCTGAATAATACTCGGCCACAGAAAATGGTAAAGGTTCCAATTTTTCAATATACAGTAGTGAATACGTAGCTTCTTTCATAGACATAAATTGTTGTTTTACAGTCAGATTAAATGGTAAAAATAGAGAAGATGTATTCATGTAGTCCCAAGGCACTTTAACATTTTTAAAGTCCAAGCAAATTGCATAATGGAACGTACTTGATTTTGACCATGGTACATAACAGACGCATCATCCTGTACGATATCAACTACAGATGAAACAATATTGTCCAACGTGTAAATTAAGGAAGAAAGGGCGTTAATGTTGTTATCAACAACTGCAAGCACTTTTTTAGGGCTCGTGCCTGCGTTGCAATGCGCAGCACTGCTCGCGCAGCGAGAGCCCTTCTGTATGGGGTTTTGAAAGCTGCTCACATGCTCATGCTTGTGGTTTTGCTTTCCACTGCTCTATTGGCTTTCGTGTGCTTTTTAAAAAAAAAGCCAGTACGCAATTGGGCAAAGGCGGGCCCATGTCCCGCCTTTGCTTTGCCCATTCCCGTCCGTGGCTAACACGTGCAGCAGCACGCGTTCGCCCCGCTGCTGCTCTCCATAACCCCCACAATGGCAGAGGAGATATTTTATTATCGTGCAATTGTTCTTGTAACTGGAATTTCTTACATAGGAAATGGCTCAGTGTTACTGTGGCATTATTTGCACAAAAAAGGCGGCATGTGGTGGCTATGAATGTTCATGTCAGTAGAAGATCCTATCCCGACCACTTGCCACTGAGTCTAGCGCATTTCTGGTTCTCCCTGTAATTTAATTTTAAAAAAAGATGAGGGAGGGAGAACCGGGAAAGGACGGTGGCAGCTGTTTTTTTTTGCAAAGGTAATGCTAGTGTGTTGGTGCAGTGCTGTCTGCCTTTAACCCCTTCCAGGCTGATGACGAGCTGGGCTCGTCATGGCGTAGCCTCCTCGCACGCTGATGACGAGCCCAGCTCGTCACCAAAAGTGCGATTTCGAAAATCTCAGCGCAGGAGCGGAAATCCGCTAATGCGCATGAGGTTAGGGGAAGCTCGCGCAGCTCCTGCTTGTGACGCACGTGTTCGGTGTATGAAGGGAGGCAGGTGCGCAACGACCAATGAACTTGAAAAGCACCATACCCCCAGCCCCCTTCCACCCACGCCCACTGTCTACCTCCATCCCAAGCACACAAGAGGGAATCAAAAAGGTAATTTCTTCTAAAATAACTCGAGGGGGGATGTTGATAAATCGGCTGCAACGGTCTGCTGAACCCACTGGCTCATAACTTCAAATCCCAGAGGGGGTGGCTGTGGTTCTCTCTTTCATCTCTCCAAGATGATATTAATTTCATTTAATGTTGTAAGAATACCTCCTGCTGTTATTAAGTGCCTTGAGGCAGAACCATACAAAATGCTGACAATTTCTTCTTTTTTTCTTATAAACCACTGTGTATAGTGGGTAGAAAGACACACTCCAAATGTATCCAACCACGGAGGTCTCAATGCATGGAATGAAATGAGCACAGGATAAACTGGCAATAGCTCACTAGGCTGAGCTTATGTTGTAGAAAGTGTGGTCAAATTCAAGTTCCAACCCTCTTAAGGTAGCTTCAGGGGTTAAGGGTTTGTCACAAAGACCTACAGGTAACTGGGTCCATTAACCCAGGTTCATACGCGAGAAGGATAGCTTAGTGGGTTACTGAACCTGCAGCTGAGACTTCCATTTCACCGACAGGTCGCTGCACCTACTGCGGAAATGTGTTTCTGTAGCCTGCAGGTCACAAAGTCCTTCCATGGTAAGACAGCTTTTGTTGTTACTGTGCCTACTCCAAGGTCTGTTTTACCTTACAGGTGACAGTGTTGAAAGTTACAATGCTTGCAGACAAGCTGATGGTGGAAGAGAAAAGCAACTAGATGTTTACGTAAAAGCCCCGGACTATAGAACAGGGGCGTGGTGTCCTCAGGTAACCTTATGCAGAAATTGTGTATGGCCTGCAAGTGACAGGCTCGATTTCTTCCAGGAGATGGAGTTCAAGATATAGCCCCTGTGTTATATATCTGCCCTAACAAAGTCCTGGTAGAAGCTAGGCATCGTTTATTAAAACCTTTATGTTTTAGATATAATCTGTTTACTGTCAATGACCTGATCGCCTTAATTATATAGTCCTCACATGAATTAGTTTATTAATTTGTTAATTTGTATACATTTTTAACATCTTTTTTATCACCATTTAAAAAAGAAATTATGTATCTTTTGTTATATTTATAATAATGTATCGATGTATCCATTTTAAATTGTTGATCTCTGAATAGGTATAAATTAATGAATTAAATTGAATTGCAGGACCAACCTGGGCTTTGAGCCTTGCAAGGCAGATACAAC
Organism: Lissotriton vulgaris; assembly: GCF_964263255.1. Lineage (NCBI taxonomy): Eukaryota > Metazoa > Chordata > Amphibia > Caudata > Salamandridae > Lissotriton > Lissotriton vulgaris. The sequence continues at coordinate 99,967,313 of NC_141689.1, read as the reverse complement.
GAGTGTATTTAAATGGGATAAAAGTAACACCTATTTGTTCAATGAGCAGAACTGTTGCTGGAGGTTATTTTACTTGCTTTTCTCTTCCCCTCTTCTCAGTGCTTTAAATGGGCAGGTACGGATGTATGATGTTACAACGCATGCTTTTACCACGCATGCCTTTACAACGCGGTTTTTAAAACGCATGCCTTTACAACGCATAGTGCTTTGGGGCGCCCGGATAGTGAATAGTTTAATTTACTATTCCAACTCCAGTCCCCGTGGATAGTAGGGAAGGTGTTGAATAGTACATTAAACCTATTCCCTATCCTAGAGCGCCCCCCAGCGCAATTCCTTGTAATGGTTTGCGTTGTAAAAGTTGCGTCGTAATGGTAGTGCGTTGTAAAAGTTTCATTGTAAAGGTTGTTGACCGGCAGGTACCATCAGGTACTCAGTACCTGCACTTTAATTTGTAAGGAATGGTACCGGAACTTCTCAGCACTACTGAAATACTTTTAACAGGAGTGTGCGCACAATTTTCAGCAGCAAGCCCTTTTGTATGGGGTTTTGAAAGCTGCTCACACGCTTGTGCGTGTGGTTTTGCTTTCCACGGCTCTATTGGCTTTCGCGTGATTTTTTAAAAAAAGCCAGTATGCAACAGGGCAAAGGTGGGGAGATGTCCCACCTTTGCTCCGCCCATTCCCATCAGTGGCTAGCACGCGCAGCAGCCGGCGTTCGCCTCGCTGCCGCACTCCCTAGCCCCGCACCTCGGTGTTGCGCGTGCACCACTGGTTTCGATTTCCGCTCCTCTGTGGTGAGCGCGCACCACTGACTTTTTTAAATCCGACAAGCCAACTAAAAGGAGAACTCGCATGACCTCCTGCCGAATGTAAAAGCAGAACAATGTTTCAAAATAAGGCTCTTCATAACCTACCATTCACAGCTGGGTAACCTGAGCCACGCGGACAAGAAGTGGTCGCATTATACGAAAGTGGAGATAGAAAATATTTACCCGTGGCAGATTGCTGTGTCCCTGGACCGTGGCCAAAAAGCCTTCTCTAATTAGGCTAAATAAGACCTTGATGGCTTTCAACGCGGACATAATAATCATTTTGGCTTAGAGATTTGGCATCGTTTGACGCTTCAGCTAAAACTGTCGAGCTGCAGTAATCTGTGCACCTTTGCCATCCTGCGCGCGCAGCTGCTTCTGCAAGTCTACTGCAGCTGGAACAGCTGACGTCTGCTCGCCTGAACTAGAGACACATTTGACAATTGCGTAGTTTTCATCCCGGTTACTCTTTAACAACTGGAAGCTTTCTGTGGTAACATTAAAATACCTTCCTCGTCTTTTTAATGCATAAAAGGATGAAAAATTAGGAGACTTGCCGTGTGCCTTTGCAGATAAAATTTATGACATTGCACAGTCATTTGATAAGTAATCTCCGTAGAGAATACAGGCAGTACACTTGGAGTTCGTGTGGAGATAACGTTTAAGGCTCTATTGAATATTGTGTTGTGTTGGTATGTATGTGTTGCTTTCCATGATAGAGATAGTGGAAGAGACATTACACTTCCTTTGAACCCTCTGGTGACAACACAGGAAGTAAAATTTGGTGATTTTTAACCCAGATGACATCAAACAAAAGTGGTACCCTGTGTCGTTTTGCTTGCAGACATAACCACAAATGACATAACTGACGTTAAAAAACAATAAGTGCAACATTAATAAAAACTACCCAGAGGTCTATTTTAGTTACCTTTCACACATTGACCTCTTGCTTGCCTGGGTGTTTGCACCTCTGTGCTGGAGCATTTTTCAGAATATTCGGCATTAGGTTGGTCAACCACATTGTTTTTTTTGGTATATTCAGGCCTGAATACCAGTGCAAACTTTATGTCAAGATCTCATTGTAGCCTGAAGGTATAATGAAAAATGTAGCAGTATTTTCATTTTTTAAATTGATTTGTTCAGTATTTTGATGCAGCTCTCAAACAGAAAAAACGTAAATAACGGAACACTAATCAAGAAAATGTTGCTCTGATTGTCTACAGTTTGAGCTATTGGCATTGCTAAATAATGCAACTAATAGCTCAAACTTTAATAATGCGAGACCTATTGCATTGCAAATGCTTTTCTAAATTAGCTTGATCAATAGCAGGTAATCTAGATGCAGCTTCTATTTGTGATAAATTCCAAATTTCGTTGTAAACAGCAAATAAACCATAGATAAATCTCTTCGACCTGCCACCTGCAGGGCCTTTCACTAATTCATTCAGATTGACATCTTCAGTCAAATTGGACAAATGGAGTTTAACTGACGCAAATGGTGGAATGTTTGAGCCAATTTTGACATAATTTGCCTACCGAATAGGTAGTAAAAGTATGGTAACTTTCAAAACAGGGATCCACCCTAACCTGTGTATAGCCAGGGGCCAGACCCAGAAAACGATGTTGGCATGAATCTGAACTTTTTTGCCATAACAACCAACCTTGGGGATCAAAACTGGAAATGTTAAAAGACGAATTTAGCATCAGAGACTGCAAATCACTAAGGGACCTATCTGTGTGATTGGACCATGTAGGGTATTCTCCCAAATCAGGAAGAGAAGGAGCATTTAATTTTGTAGACATAGCCAATCCAAAGCAGGTTGTTTGTGAAATAGTCAAATTCAAAAATAACACATGGTTCAGGATGAGACATGCATGATGCAAAGCCTGCCAGCCTTTAGAACCCCAAACAGATTTAAGATCAATGGTATCTTTCCACAGTTCATAACCCCTTACTGCTAATTGGTCAAGAAAGGACTTAGAATATAGTAATTTAGTATCGGTAAGTCTAACTTTGGAAGAGGACTTGCCAGTCATCTTAAAATAAAATGCATCAGGATTAGATTGATTAAAATCAGTAAAATATGTGAACTTTTTCAAAAGAGTGTTTGAGCTACCCTCAAAGGGAGCCGCATGATGTTCCCATTGTGTGTAATTAACCACATTTCTAAATGTGCTTGCTTTGTGCAGAAAAGTATTGCCATAATGTTGGTAGCAAAACAAATTAGCATAGTTGGCTAAGTCTAAATACAAATCTTCAGCATCAAAAGCAGTATAATATTTCAAATCAAGAAACAGAGCCTCTACTGCCTGGACATCCCAGTCATCAGAGTGTATATTTTGTTTAACCACATCCCCCATTGAAACACGTAGTACATTGGGAATATTAATAACCCCTGTGGGGCCGTGGATTTGAAAATTGACAGCATCCCATACAATCCCATCTAAAACGGGCCAAGCAGTGATGTTAACAAAAGTCTGGTCCCACTTCATGATGTGAGACGAGGAGTGGGGTGTCAAAGTTCCATCAATTAGTCTAATTGAAGTTCTTTATTTAACATAGTGTCTATTTACAAAACGGAAAAAATACACCACAAATCCAATTGACATGTTTTTTTTTAGAAAAGCACTAGCCAAATGTAAGTCCATGGGGTATCAACAAATGTTTCCTAAACCAAACAACAAAAATGGAAATTTTTTATGGAGTCAGTGTCAAATGAAAAATGTGACTGGTTAACTGCAGATGTAAATCAGGCATTGACAAGTCTGTGTATTCAATAAAGGATCAGTAATAATAGGCATCTCAATGGCAATGTCAGGCCTGGTGGAACTCGCCGGAGCCAAAACAGAATTTCTCAGCATCAGTGGACAAGAGACCGCTGGAGTCATCAAGAAGAATCGGCCACTCGCTGTAATTTGACATTGTCAACGGAGATGTACCTGTTTTCCTTGCGACCAGGAAGTGGAGGTAAAATGACTATTCTTGTACCCTGCACGCCAAGCACAGGAAATGGTGCATGATAAGAGGGGCCAAACTCCTTCTTGTTCTCCACCTTCTCAAGGACTAGATCACCAACTCGGGGTAGCCAGCCAACTACCTGAATCTGAAGAGCAGCATCAGATGTGGAGGTCAAATTTCCTTTGCAAGACTATCTCTGGCCTTTTGTAGGTTTGGTAAAACATTAGAATGTTCATCTATGTCAAAGGATGTGGCAGACGGCGCCATGTCTAGACCCTCAAGGTCCGGTACAAACATGTTGATGCCAAAGAGCATTTCATATGGGGTCCGCCCACCCAGAGACCTTCTGGGGAGATTAGTAAGTGCACGCTGAATGCTATAGAGATAGGCTAGCCAGTTCCGGCCTGTACCTAAAACCTTAGCTGTCAAGGATTGCTTTAAGTCAAGGTTCATTCGCTTCACAACCGAATTGCCCTCAGGCCTGAATGGAGACAAAAATTTGACTTGGACCCCCAATGAAGGCATGGCATCCTTGTACGCCATAGAGGCGAACTCTGGACCCTGGTCCGAATGAAAGGTACCACAAGCAAAAATTCCCAGTGAGAGCATCAGAGCTCCTTTGTGGCCACACCCAAACAAAGCGTGCGCATGAATCAACTGCAACTAAGATGTACTTATACACAGTATCAAAGGAGAAAGGACCGCAGTGATCTAAATAAACACACCCAACTGGTTTATTAGATATGTACAACTGTGTCTGGGGTGAGCGCGCAGCAGTTGAAGGTTTAATCTGCTAGCATATGTCACAATGAAGGACATATTCACGCGTCTGTTTGTACAATCCACGCCACCAGTAATGCTGTGGAAGGAGAGATACAGTGGCTGACACGCTGACGTGAGCCGAGGCATGCCCTCGTGAGCCGCTGTTATCAAAGACTGCCTGCGGTCCACGTTGGGAATCAACCTGTCACCAACGTTATTAATTCTCATGTAGGGAACTTTATCAGGACTTAAATGATAAGAGTATTTAGAAGGAAACCCCTAATGTAATTACCTCCCTTTCTTGTTGCGGCAATAGCTAGCAAGATGTCATCCTCAATCTTACTGTTGGAATGTGTAACTGCTGCTACTAAGTTTGTCGCAACTGCGGTCTTCGCTGCTTCATCAGCAAGACAGTTACCAACAGCGTCTACCCCCACGCGTTGGTGACCAAGAGTATGAATTACAAAGGCGAGTGGGAGCCGTTCTTTAAGGTTGGCCATTCGAACCCATAGCATTTTGTGTTTAATCGTGCTACCTTTGGAATCACAATAGTCATTCTGAGTCCAAAAGAATAAGTTGTGTTTGTAAAACTGTACACAGTAGTAAGAGTCACTTACAATAAGAGTAGTCACACTAGGGTCAGCGTACACAAGTGCAAGCACCAGAGCAGGAAGCTCTGCCAATTGGGTGGTAGAGTCCCCTAATGTCTGTGGATGCACGACATCGAACTTGAACTCTCCATTCACCATAGTACCAACCACAATTGCGCAGGCTGATGAATATGCATGCTTTGACCCCGTAGCTGGTTGCGCCGATCCGTCTGTGTAAATTATACAATGGAAATCCTCCAGGGGGGCATGGTCAGAGGAGCAGGATGGACAAATTCATACTGCAAGTACTCTTGAGTCTGCAAAGAGGAGTCAAAAATGAAAGTAACATCCACAGACGTCAAGGATGTTGCCCATTGTATCCACCGAGGATGCAAAGCTTTCTAATTAGGTACACTGGCTTTCATCACTGCCTCCAGAGCAGGATACGGTTTAACAACCAACAGGCGTTTCCCCTGCGACAGTGCCCATTCTTTCAGACTTGCCATCTGCACTGCAGTCAAAACTTTTTCCACAGTGGAAAACGGTAATGCAGCCGAAGTGTACAAGTGTGACTTGTAAGCAATAGAGACTGTGTCTCCCTCATTAAACGTCAGGTACATGAAACCCACTGCCCCAGGTTCAATTCTTATTACCAGGTTGGTGTGGTTATCACGAGTCAGTAAGTATGTAGATTCAAGAAGATCAGACTGCAAAGATTGCAAAATTGCAGAATGTTCAGGCAGCCAGCAAGATTTGGTGAAAGTAGGTTGTACCAAGGCATAAAGCGGCTTGATACGCTGGGCATAGTCGGGAATGTAAGTACGCTCGAAGTTAAAAAAAAACAGTAAAGATTGTAGTTTTTTCAGAGTTTTAGGAGCATGCAGCTGTGCGAATTTCTCCTGGAAGTGAGGTGCTAAACCTCGACCTTCATTGTTGAGCTCATAGCCCAGGAACAACACTGTGTACTCTGCAATGTGTGTTTTTGCAAAGTTAAATTTGTAACCGAAGTCCACAAACATGCAAATGATGCGGTCAAGGCGACACAGATGCGGCCATAATTCGTTGTCTGTGAGATAAATGTCATCAACATACGAACACGCATCAGGGTCGAGTCTCTGAAAAAGAGAAACAATGTGGGCGTCAAAGATTTCTATACTGTTCTTATAGCCCATATTTAATCTTCGGAACTGTTTTTGTTTACCGCCACAGGTAAAAGCCGTTCATTGACTACTAATAGAGGACAGGTTATGGCTAAAAAAGCCATTAGATATATCAAGTGTGGTTTTAAACCGTTTGTGCATGAGACTACCAACTAGGGCAGAACTGTGAGTATTCTGAACTGCACAGGTCCGACAATGGGAGTTTAAGTGCCGGCAATCTAATACCAAATGGTACGAGTCATCAGGCCTCGTCACAGTAAAAAGAGGATTATTCATCGGAGACACACACTTTTCAATCACACCTTGATATTCCAATTGTTCAAGGTCTCCGCCAGGGAAGGTTTTGCTTCATGTCTCATGGGATATTGGGGTGGAGGCTGTGGCCTAGACCGCAATGGTATCTCGTGTATGGGGAAAAATGTGGCCCATCCACATTGAGTATGTTACATGCCAGTGCAAGCAACTTAGCCCACTCTTCTGCAAAGTGTATATGCGAAAGCAGTGAGGATTACCTCCTGCCCTTGCAGAGCGGCCAAAACGGAAGTCGGGCGCCAATCTGCCTCTGCTAACAAGATGTCAGAGGTGGTTGTAAGATTCTCCCAAAATACCCCTTTTATAGTACGTTGTATGTCACCTTCAATCAAAAGAACTATTTCATAGAGTCTTTCAGGGGGAGCCACTCTAGTGTCAGCTGTTGCAACAGTAATGAACGTGTCAATTGCAGTCACCTTCAGAAATGGACGCAATGCTTCCCGCACTACTGTAATTTCTGCCTAGCAGCGTTAGCGCCCATGTCAGGTTCCGAAGCTGTGATCTCACTATCCGTGGCATATCTCGCTGTTAAAGCAGCAACTTTCTTCTTCTGAAACTGGGGTTGATGACGCTGAAAGTCGTCTTGCTTGCCTTTACCGTCAGTCTTGCGGGGCTGCTCATGGCTTTGTTGGGCACCCCGACCTTTGCCGCCATCTCCTCCACCGGTTCGTGAGACCGATGTATCCTGCAAAGAGTGAGGAGAACTTTATTCAGGAACCTGAAGACGATCAGGCGACTTAATATTAGCGCGGTCGCGCAAATCATATGTGCACTCAATAGAAACAGGTATTGGCGAAGAAAGACGTGACCCCTGTTTCTGTTGCATTTTCCTCTATTTTTTATTCTTATTCCAATTCTGCTTAGGAAAATTGGGGTGTTCATCTTTATTAGACTTCTGCTCCTGAGTTTGCTTCCGTGCTGCCTTAGCAAAAGGCTTAACACCCAAACAATTGCGGCCAATGGTCTTAAAAGCATCCGCAATGATTTTCGGTAACTGCCTGGGTTTATCGGCATCGGTGACATAGCGCAGAGTATTAGACACCTGGAAGTTCACCGCATCACCCTTGACATTAGCAAGGACTAGATCGGAAACCACCTCAAACGCCCCAACAAGTCTATTTCCCAATTCAACTGCCGCCTCCGCTCCATGTTCATCTTGGACACGCCTACTGACGGAGGGTAGGATAGCCATGGACGGAGTGCCGAAGCACTTAGTACAGACTGTCGCAAATATCTTACCCCAGGTTTCACAATCAAGTACCTCCGGTATTAAGTCTTTCTGCAAACTTATCGTTAGGATCCTGTGTTTCTCAACAGGAGTCGTATTAGGAAATACTGCTTCTAGCTGGTCAAATTTCTCAGTAAGTCAAAAAAGGCAAATCATCCTTATCTTGGGGCCGCTTGCCCATAACCAAATTAACCATGACGGTATTAATATTCATCCCGGCATGACCGGCTGGTTGGGCCGCAGCACCAGGTGGCCCCACCTGGACGTTGCAGGAAACGTATTGCACTAGAGACTGGTGCACTACAACCAAAGAGGTATAGAGCACCCGCAACTCATCAATAGTGACTTGCAAGTAACTCGGATGCGGCGTGTAACCGTCCTAAACCGGCCACGAGTCCCCGGGAATAGACAAAGGGCCCAACCAAACCACCTTTACCGATTGGGGAAGGGTGCCATTAAATAAAACTCGATGCTGCCAAGCAGAAATAGGAATCTGTATCCTATATTGGGTGTAGGTAAGAGGGACAGCCGTGGGAGTATAAATATGAAACAGACTAGAATTCGCATTGACTACAGGAAAGGTAACCTATGAGTAGAAGAGCTCAGCACTCACCACGAAAACAACCGCCATGCCATCCACAGTGACGCCATACGTCTGCAAATGATTGCGGACGGCCACCCTACTATGTTGAGGGATCTGAAAAGACAAAGGAAAAGAACTGTTGCAAAAAAACGGTCGTAACTCAAAGTATGAACCGTTTCACATTATCAAGCTTGAAAAGACCTATGTAACTATAGGTAGGTTAATCCGTCACCACTGTCAACCGGAACCAATAGTGAGGGGGTCATGGACAGATATAAGCACTACTCGAGAGTCTCAAAATAAGACCACTACGTTGGGCGCCATGTTGCAGGAATTCTGCTCAGACACAGAACTGTGCACAGAGACCCAGGACCTCAGTGAATTGTGGTGGACCAATAAATTCACCTCAGTATCTAGAAATCTTAAGCAACTAGCATCAGTGTCACATTAACTCTTTGTCCTATAGAAAGTAACCAATGATTAGACAACCCAGAACATGCAACTTAGCTTACTCTCAGGAATGGTGGGAATAAAGAACAGTCTTTTGTTTGGTATTCTCATACCAGTCCACAACATGGGTAAAAAAAGAGACAAGATAAAGTTATAAATATTTATTTTAACGATGTGCTCTAAGTTGCAGTATTTTTGCTAACACAAGCAGGCATATGATTAAAAATAAAATGATCAGCAGTGTTACAATTCCATAAAACACAAAAGGAGAAATTATATTATAATGAATAGTGGAAACAGGTCCTATAGTGCCTTGTATACCCCCCTCCCTAGTTAGGAACTATGGGCCAGATATAGGAGCCCTAATACCGGTCGGAAACGGCCGATTTCGGTTTTCAGATGTAGGGGGCTGAAAAATACAGAATCGGTATATTTACAGATTCGGTAAAATTACCGATTCGGTAAATTACTGAATCGGTAAATATACCGATTCTGTAATCACAAATGTAGGTGGCACAGTTTACAGTGCCACAGGCCCTTAAGAGTCGGTATTTTACCACACAATCTTATTGTGTGGTAAAATACTGAATTCAGGTGTGCATGCACATCTGTGCATGCACACCTGTGCAATGTGACACACAGACATGCCCTTAAGGCATGTATGTGTGCCACATTGCACACAAGCCTGTACTTGGGGTGCTAGAGGGTATCAAAGTGACACCCCCTGCACCCTTGCAGGATTCGGTATTTACCGATTCTGTAAATACAGAATCGGTATTTCCCATTGATTCCTATGGGCTTCAAAGCACATAGGAATCAATGGGAAATACCGATTCTGTATTTACAGAATCGGTAAATACCGAATTATACAGATTCTGTAATTCAGATTTTAAAATTACCTACATCTGCCCCCTTCCCATTTACAGACTCTTACATACCGAATCAGTAAAATTCGGTATTTAAGAGTCTGTAAATGGGAATTACCTACATCTAGCCCTATGTTTTATAAAATATAGAAGGTCACTTAGGTGAGAATAGGGGACCCCATACCTCCAAGATCAGCAAGAGTGAATCACATCAGGGTCTGCAAAAGCTCTCTGTCTCTTTGGAAATGGATTTTCTCTAAGCTCATAAAATCATGTATGCAGTGCAATATTAAAGGCGCCAGAATTTCAGTTAGCTGCAGCTGCGTGCATGTTGTGTCTAAGCGTGAGCGATCAGCCCAAATAACAGCTAAAATTGTTGTGAGAACCTTGGAGGCTTCAGCCCTCACTTTGCAGACTAAGGTTGCGATGTAAGTCTAGGGATGTTGAAAACAAGCCATTCTCATGTGAATGTATTCACGAAGTCAAACTTACAAAAACAGATACATGCAGTGTCGTGTCCAAAAGGGGCAAAAAGGTAAAATGGCGTTTAAACTTCTAATAAGCTTAGGCTAACATAGCAATGTGCGCAAGCAAGGCCCTGCCTTCACTACAGTGCACTATGCTAATGTACCCTTCATTTCTCGGCTCAAACAGTGAACCAGACAGTATATGGAAACCTAACTACTAAACAATGAAGCTTAGAGACATAATCATCTCTCTTGTGGATATCAGGGTTTGAGATCTGCCTATCAAGGCACCGCAGACGGGGGTGGCGGGAGGCGGGTACGCATGTTTAGGAAGCCCCCATTTAGTTCTATTTATTTGGACAAGCTTCTATGTTTATCAGCTAAGGGGGCTTTTCTTCAGTCCAGGAGTTAAATCCAGCATTATGTCAAAGCATGACACTTGACATGAACCAACAATGAGTGTACATGGACATGCTAGAAACTGGGTGGGCTGGGTATGTCAAAAAGGGGCACAGGAGGGTGGGGCAAGTATGTTGGGGTGCCATTGTTAGTGGGAAGACGCTGTTGGAACAGATGGATGTCTCCTTATTCCACCCTTACCATAGGCTAGCTACCGGGAGACCACAAGAGGCGCAGACCAAGCACCAAACCAGTGTGCCAAAAACATCTTGGGATATATTTATTAGAGAAATAATGCAAAAGTAATTTTTATTAGGACATAGAACATTTGGAGTTCAATCGAAGTGCACATTTATTTACATCGCAAAACTAGCAATCTTAAGACTTTCCTGTGGAATCATGATTAGCCTCTAAATCGGTCTTCTATTACCAACAAAACTTTAACTACCATGGGCAACTAGACCCCACGTCAGATGTTTTAACTCTGCGCCCCCTACCTAGCGAGGTGGAGATCTTAATTAGATAACATAGCCACGTCTGAGGCGGCCCAACCGGTGCACCCCTTTACCCCCTAAAAACCTTCTCAGGGATGAACCTGGGCAACCAGGCTGTAAGGTCTTCCACTGGCATAGCCTCTTCTTGCCCACCCTGTAAACTATAAGGATGGTTGTCTACAAATAGGACCCCCAGTATCCTACTCAAATAGGCTTCCAAAGCCACCTTTAGGGTAAAAAGCAACCTTGAACTATGGAAGTTTGTGAGGGGTGTAAATGGAAGAAATGGGGTTATTGATTGAGAGGCGTGAAAACCCTACTCAACCAACAACCACAGTCATTCAGAGGGTGAATCACAAAAGTTACCAAATTAACCCTGTGGTAGCTTGGCTCAAAAGCAGTCAGGCTTAACTTAGAGTCAATGTGTAAAGTATTTGTGCAGCACACAAACAATATTTAAATTAAAACACAATGCAAGACAAATACTAAACCAATGTAGAAAAATACAGAAAATTGTAATAAATTAAATGACACAAAAAGAAATTAAATCCCTCAAAAGCAGAGCTATTCAGAGTCATGTGACCCAGGATACTTATAGCAGGTACCACATGGTTAGGGCCTGAGAATTATATCAAACAAAAGGGAAAAATAGTAGTGTGTTACAGGACTCACACCTGCCCTTAATATCTTATGTGCACACAAAATTGGTATGCTACCCCTGAGAGTCTGCCGTCTGCCTAGGCAGGTAATTTTCAGGGACCCTAAGTGTTTCCTGTGAGCTGCTAACTGTGCTTGACCTCATCTCAAGGCAATTGCAAGAATTGGACGATGATGGCTCACTCACGTAATGTGACATGCTTCATCATTTGCCACCTCGTCGCACCCTGGTAAGTTGAATACTACCAAGCTGGGCCCGACCTCAGAATGGGGCTTTTCTGAGGGAACTCTTAGATATTTCTATTCTTTCAGGACAGTGATTGGATCCAGTTCATGAGTTTAAAAACGCTTAGGATAAATCACTAAAGTATCCTTTAATTTGGTGGTATCCTAGGTTCATAAAAAAATTATCAAAGGGTAAATACAGGAGGCATATCTGGGTAGAATGGCCTGTATGCGTCACTGTATGACTAAATATTTAAATAGAGTTCTGAAGTCCCTGAAAACAACCTGCTGATCAGCTGAATAGGCAGACAGCAGACTCTCAGGGGTACCATGCCAATTTTTGTGTTTATATCGGGCATGAAATTGCCAACTTTGTAATGTGTCTGTTTCAGAAATGTGACCAAATATCTGACTTTACCATTAAAGAGTATTTTAAATTATAATTAATTTGAGTCCAAACATGTACTCATATCTGCATCCAACACAAAGTTAGAACGTTTTACCTGTATTTAGGTAACCCAATGTTATCCAATAGGAGAGATATGACTTACAGTAGTGAAAAACACATTTAGGAGCTCTTTACTACTGGGACATCTAAAACTTAGAACCACATGTCCTATTTTAGAAATACAATGCACCCTGCTGTATAGGCCTTTAGGACCTTCTTTAGAGATTACTAATAAGTATTCAAAAGACATGTTTAGGGCTTGCAAACTTTTATAGTGCCAGGTTGAATTGGCAGTTTAAAGCTTCACTACATGCTCCAGTGGCAGGTCTGAGCCATGTTTTGAAGGGCCACTTTAGTGGGTGGCGCAATAAGTGCTGTGGGCCCACTTGCAGCATTTTAATTGACAGGCCCCGGGTACATGTAGTACCACTTTACTAGGGACTTACAAGTAAATTAAAAGTGCCAATCAGGTGTGGGTCAATTTGGTCATTTTAAAAGGAGGAGCACAAACACTTTCGAAATGGTAAGCAGTGGTAAAGTGAACAGAGTCCTAATGTCAACAAAAGCAAACTGAAAAAACAAGACGGCTAAATGTAGAAAGCATTTGTTGGTCTACCACTTCAGAGGCCACAGATCAGTCCATAAAATATGGGCGAAAGTGTGTTTGAGAAGAGAAGAAGGTATGGTATGCCATGTAAGTCTGTACTACAGAATGGTCTATGGTAGGCAACTTTTTTTTTAACCCAGTCTAGTAAAGGAGAATTATTTTTCTTTTTTGGCCAATTCTCGTATATGCTTTTGCTTCCACATTTGATTAAGTAATTGACCACTAGTTTGCTGGATCTGTGAATTTGCCCTTTTGTGAATTGGGTATAGATTAAATTCATGCCATGACTGAGGCACTTGTGCATTCAAGAATGAAACTTGATATCATGGGGCATATCAGCTTTGGAAAGAGACCCTGGTAGGCCATTGGGCCTTGGAGCCGCATCTCTGTTGACTTTAAGGCCCTTTTGACAACAGCCTGTGTAATCAGGTTCTCATATTCATTTTGGTTATCAGACCAATTCTTGTTTGAGTTTTTGCTACCTGTATGATTTTTATGCAATGGCGTATACAGTCCTCATATATGTTCAACACACTTTGCTTGTGGGACTTCATTTCCCTGGTTGTATGCTTTATTAATCAGGAAGTTCACATACAAGCAGAACTTTTATGATTGTTATGCCCCAGCAATGTGTATACTCGTCCCCATTGATCTTTTAAATATTTGGCCTCTTCCTCCCAAAGGTTTGTTCGATACATCTCCCTTGAATTTTTATAAATGAAGCTCAGCCACCCTCTCTGATTTATCGTTATTGAAGGTTCTTTATGTGACTGCAGTTCCTTTAATGTTTCACAGAAGCCTTCTGGTTTTACAATCCTTGCTGTGCAAGTTCAGACATGTATTACTAATCAACATTTAGTCATACCTCATGAATTGCATTGATTGGGTGTTATGACTTAGTGTGAAGGTTTTTGTTTATCTATTAAAATAACTAATTTAGCACTCATTTAAAAAAATTCATTGCCGTAGATACATAATCAATTACCCTTCTGATGGTCTGCCAAAGTTGTTGTTTTAATGGCCAGATGATATATTTTGTAATATCCCTCATTTGGTAGAGAACTTATAGACCGTGTGGTATACTTGCCACCAGAACATCACTTTTTCTGACGGTCTGGTGGCGTTAACTCCTTCGCTTTATTTACAAGGTGGCGTTAAGCCACTTAACTTGGCTTAACGCCGCCTTGTAAATAATGTTCCTATTCACGCAGCACTTAGCATAAAAGGAGTGTGCAGTGGATGTTGCAGTGAATGTTTCACCGCAACACCCATCACTTTTTGATGCTGCCCCATATTACATATATGCCGCCAGGGAACACCTGGTCTTAAGCAGGCCTTACGAGGAGATATGTTTAAGTTCTACTCGTATTTTGCTCTTTCCACGTGTGCTGCATTCTGCAGTACCCATTGATAGAGAGAATGGCCTGTAAAGACTATTTGTGTGCAGGAAGGTGTGCCTTCCTGCACATAAACAATTGCCCCTGCAGCGCAGACACCGTAGCAAAATTGCGTTAGGGTGCCTGCGCTGGCGGTAGGCATATTTTTTAGCACCAGCGCTAGGGGTAACACAGGGGTGTACCGCATTCTTGTGAATACAGCACCTCCCTGCACTTTGAAACTGTCGGAGAGCAGGGTTACCAATTCTGGCGTAAAACCACACTCCATCAGTTTCTTTTAAATATGCCCACGTGTCCTGCAAAAAAATAAGTCAATGATGTCCTTGGTTTTCGGGAAGTTCAGAGTGTCAATCTGATTAAGACTTTGTGTAAAACCGGCCACGTTCCATGATACAAGTAAGATTTGACTACTGCCTAGCCTGTAACGCGCATTGTTTTGTTGGTTTATGTTGAAAGTCGGTGATATTCTTGAAAGATCACCGACAGGTGACCAACATCAGCCTGCCTCTTTCTCTGCACCTGGTAGAGCACAAATGGTGCAATATCTTTGATTATTTACTTAGAGATTGGTACGAATCTGGGTGCTCCTGTTTAATGAAGAACCAGTGCACTGTTCACACCCTTAAGAACTCTTTTTGTAATCTGTTTTGTACCATCTGTCTCCCTGAGATTAGTTAGAAAGAAAGGGTACCTCTCTGGACCTCAGTTTTTATGGTTATACCCCACTGAGACAAAGGGGATTTATCTCAGAGAACCTGTAGGACCTGCTTTTTTCCCACCCAGCTTCCATGACTTTGTTGGTCATTGCTGGAGCCATCAGGGCTTTTGAAAAGTTCCTGTTTATATGAATAATGGCCTACTACACTTTGTGATTTCCTGGTGGACAGATTTGTTAAATTCTCGTTTATCTTTTCCTTCCAGCTAATTTGAACAATTTGGTCACTAGTGATAGTTATACATGCTAAGTCACCTTGAGGATGATTCGGTGCGCAAACCACATTACCTGGTAAAAATACCAGCTGTTTTACCACTTATACCTTGATGCTGGTAGGAGTGCCCTAGTTGGATGAAAGCTTGGGTTGTGTTATCTTATGTGGTGTTTCATGATGAGAGCTCCCAATGTTTTCGACATTAATAATTCTAACTTCTGGCGTCATCTTTGGAGGTGGATGTTCCTGTCTTTCATTGAAGATTGGAAAGAATTTGTTCTCTAAATAATCTCTAATGACTCCTAGTTCCCACCTGATGGGTTGCTTGAATGGTTTTAGTTCTATTAAACTTGTGCTTGTTTTTATTCAGTCTCTTCTTTTCCTCTTTACTTAGTGGTCTACAAGTATGGATAGATGCTTCAAACACTGGAAGGTTATTGGATGGAGAAAGATCTCCTGAATATCGGCAATAATGTCCGTATACAGGTAAATACACAGCAGTGAGTCTTGATTCAATGATTTTGATACGTACTCAGTCTTTAATTCAAGGAGACTTTTATTGGGAACGGCTGATGTTGAGTTCTGTTTAGCAGGTGGTTCAGAGGCTTATACAGTTTGATACTTGAGTGCAGAGTCTATTTTGAGGGCAATCATTTCCTTTAAGCTATCCACCAAGAGTGTAATATTTAGATTGGGAAGGATTCAAGTTTTGTCCACTATCTTTCTCTGAACTATGTTTGTTTGATTACATCTAGTAGTTTGGCATCTGTATCGCTTAGGACAAAGCTGACTGAGTGAGTTAGGATATTTCCACCGTCTCTAAGTGACGTCAAAAGAGGAGCAGACGTTGGAGATAGCTCGATCATTGGTACGTCGACTAGGTCTTCAACGTCTTTATGGCTGTGAGACACTTGTGGTAGTGTTACAAGTGTACAAAATTGATGGGCTCCTTGAGACAATGTGGGGGTCTTTAATTCATCTGAGTATGGTGGTAGAGGATAATCCGGGGCAGGTTTTAGGCTAGTCAAATATCATTTGTTGTTGGTGTATTTTGTCTTATGGCAGATAACCTGCAGCCCTGAATTATATTGATTGCTCCATGATATGACCCTTACTCCAGGCAGATGAGGTAATGTTTATCTTGATGTTGAGCTTTTGCTTTGTTTTTCCTTGTCCCTCAGTACTGCACCTCATTTGGAAGACTCAGTGGGATAGCTTGCAATGTAATAAGAAAGCTGTGCTGCACTCCGAGTAGCTCTGGTCGTGACTTCTCCTCGGGGAGATCTGAGGTCTTTCGGTACTAGGCACTCGGAGGACATAACACAGGTGATCAATCACATAGTTAGAACACTGCTGTACTATTATTAATTAAGGGTAGATAAAACTATTTCAAGCCTGTTTGATCTGTAAAAGGTCATCTGTTGGTTGTAAATTGGCCAGTTCTCCACCTTTATCTTTGGCCCTCCCCTCTGTCCTCACTACTGTTCTGCTGCCACCTCCTGATTTCCCACACCTTCCTGCATTTCAAAAAAACTCTGTGAGTTTTGTGGTTTTCCATAATCATCACAGATTTTCAGAGTTTCAGAAGCTAATTGTACAGAGGTCTGTCAAGGGCTGTGGCCTCTGCTAGGTGGCTGCAAGACAGTGAATTTATTGCTGGCTATGAGGAGTGACAGGAAAAGGAAGCCTGCCGGGAGCCCGCCCCACCAAGGCGACTGCCTGTTGCACATCCTGAATTACCACTATTCCCCCACAGATTGGGCCCTGGAATGGCCTGCTAGGCAACTAGAGCTTTACTGCTATTGTGTAAGTTCTATAAATTACCTCTACTACTCCCAGTGCACAATTTCAGCATTTCCAAGTGGGTTCCTCCTCACACATGCTTGATATCCAGTTTTGTTCACCTTTTCCTCGCAACGCTTCTACATTCCTGGAAATGCAAGATGGCCGACAAGTGCTACGTTCGGGAGCTCCCGGGCTAGAGATTGCCTTTTTGGCTCTTACCCCTAAAATCTACCCCCCCCCCTTGACCTTCCACACCCCTCGGGTTATAGGGACTGAGGTCCACCTACTTTCTAATTCCCTTGATCGAATCTATACGACGACTTCAGCAACTTCTGAGGAGCCATGATGATCTTTACGACAGCTGGGTCCTAGCAACATGGCCGTTGCTCGGTGGAGCTGCCTGGGTAGCTGTAGAGGAGACTGGCTGTGATTCTCCTCCTTGGTGGTCACCTACCCTCCGGACATTGGCACTGTTTCTTACCTCCCGCTGTGTCTACTTCTTTCCTGCACCTCGGGTTGCAGATCCTTTTCGATACGGACAACGCCTGGTTCAGCTGCCTTGTGAGGAGATGGGCTGGGGAGCACCCCTCTGGCCGTTACCTGCCTTCCGGGCTTTACCACGGTCGCCTGGCATCTGCTACACCTTCTGGATCTGCAGAGAAGAATGCAGCGAGAATGCAGTGACGCTGCTGCCCTGTGCAATCGAGCTTGATTTTTTTTCCCTTGCGTTTTCTTGGTGAGCGTGCCCTCTTGACACCTCAGCAACCTCCCTCTTCCGGGACTGCTGCCTGGGCGCCCTAACAACACAGCATGTTTAATGGTGACACTGCTCCCCTTGTACCCCGAGTGTTTGCTTATGACGACCCAAGTGAGATCGGCGATCGACAGCCTTCCTCTCGCCTGAGCTTGTGGCTGCCTCCTCCATCTAGTCCTGCTCTATTGGGTCGGTTTTCTTGTGGCTTCTTCAATTGGATTTTTGTTTATCTGCTACACCGCCATTTTGAAGCAAAGTTGCTTTATGTCCATGACTTGGGTCCTCCATGTTGGTGGCTTCAATGGATTTGCAGGTCGATGCATGCCCCTGGACTACACCTTGTGCCCCTCCCCTGGACCTGGTCCATGTCCAAGGTGATCAGACACAGAGAGTGAGTCCGACAGTAGATGTTGTGATTGCTTATCCCCTGCCGGTTTGATTACTTTCACTCTGACGTTTGGTATCCCTTGAAGTTCTTTCCTCCTTGCCGGTCTGCCTGACCCGATCTACATTCTAACCCTTTTTACTTTTCCCCCCTCTACCTTTTATGCCCCATGGGACTTGTGTCTATGTTATGCTCTAGTAACTCAAGTAATTGCGTAACACTGTTTTTTTCCCATGTTATGCTAGGCTCCAGTAGCTGATGTAATTCATGTAACATGCTAATCCTCATGGAAAGCACTCTGATACCTCTGGTTTTAGCCAGTGCTATATAAAACTCTCTTTAAATTCCACGTTCCAAGCTCTGTCCTATCTTGTCTAAACGTGGCATTCTTCATCCGATTCAGTGAGGGCTGTTGCGGGCTGTGTAATGATTTTATGGTTTAAATCTTTTATTAAGTTTTCAAAGAAGGAAAAAAGAGATGGACCATATTTGTCTTTCAAGCGTTGCCAATCTTGTTCCACCATAATAAACACAGTCAAATGTAATGCTGTAATAAGTTGGGTAACAATGCAGGTCCCAGAGAACACCATAAGGTGGTGTAACAACGCCCCCCCTGTCCACAAAGCAAAAGGGATATCCCACTAAGGAAAAAGGAAAAAGGTATTAAGAGGGTCTTTAGTTCCCAGCATTATGTTTGGGTGCGGGCGCCTTCTGTTCCGGAATTGGTGTGTCTGCCTAGCGCAGAAGGCACAGGTATCGGGGACAGCTCAACTCCCTGAATTCCCCTGTAAGCAGCGCCAGAAAGGGTCTCTAGACTTTCCGCCAATTCCTCGCCCCTTCCCGCCCGCACCAAGGACAGTTTCTCCATACCTAGCACCATCCGCAGCCTGTGCAACCAACCTCTGAGTGGGTGGGGTTTGCGTGGTCCTCCAGTGTGCCAGGATGTTCTTTGTGGCTGCTCCTAGCGCAATAGCGATGAGCCCGCCTCTCCGTGATTTCAGAGGGTACATCAAAGCGTTAGGCAGCCCCAGCAATATGTAAGCAGGGAACCTCGGGAGCTGGGTGTCTAAGTGTGAATCTACGTCAGCCAGTATTGTGTCCCAATACCCCTGCAGGCGGTCACGGCTCCAGAGTAGGTGTTCCAGCGGGCCACGTTCCCCGCACCCTCTCCAGCAACGGGGGTCAAATTGATGTAGGCGTTGAGGTGTGTGATACCAGTATGTGGCTAGCTTGGTTAGCGTTTCCGTGAGGCCGGTGTGATATGCTGAGTGTCTGGCCCTATGGTAAATACTGCTCCATTCTCCCCAGTTCCCGCTCCCATCGGCTTCTGCCTGCATTGTATGTGTAGGTGTTCGTGAGAAGGAGATGTTGATATAGGTCAGAGATCAGTTTTTTGTCAGAAGTTTTGTCTAGCCACTTCTCGTACGGGGTGAGGTGGCATTGTGCTCCCGGTCTGAATTCCGGCTGAAGTGCCCAGTGTCGCACCTGCATGTAGGGTACTCTATCACTCTCCGGTATGCCATAGTCCTCCCTCATCTGTTGAAAGGAGAGGATACTGTGTAGATTAAAGAGATGCCCTAGTTCTCTGCAGGGGGAATGTCGCCAGGTTGTAAATGCTTTGGGGTGGAGGCCTGGGGTAAAGTCGGGGTTGGCAAATAATGGTGTCATAGGGGAGGGGAAGAATGTCAGGTCGTGTTTGACGGCTACTCGGTCCCACACCTCCAGGACCGTGCCCGTGATCAGCGATGCATATAGATTAGGTGGCCGATGACGTTTGGGGAGAAAGGGGATTCCCTGTAGGGGCATGCCGGCAACCGCTTGATCCTGGAAGAGCCAGTTCTTGCCGGATTCCAGCTGATGCCACTCTACCAGACTGCGGAGCTGTGCCGCGTAGTAGTAAAGTTGAAGATCTGGAAACCCCACTCCACCATGGCTAGGTAGCAGTACAGCAATCGCATGTTTAATGTGTGGTCGGCGGCCTTGCCAGATGAAGCGTGCCAATACGGACTGTGTCTGTTCTATCCAGCCCATTGGCGGGCGCAGGGGAAGGGTCTGGATTACATAAAGTATCTGTCGCAGGAGTGTCATCTTGTCGGCCGCTATCCCCCAGCCAGGAGAGGGAGTGGTGCTTCCACCTCCGGATTTCTTCGCGGAGTCTCGAGCGAAGCTTGGTATAGTTCGCCTCGACGGTGGCGGGATGTTGGGGCCCAGGAGGACTCCCAGGTAAGGGACCGTAGTACTGGACCACTGCATATCGTGTTCTTCCTGCACCTCTGCTAGCGTCTCGGGAGACAGTGATATATTGAGGGCCACCGATTTGTCAGTGTTAATTTTGAACCCAGAGGCCCGTGCAAACCTGTAGAGTTCAATGAATAGTGCGCGGAGCGATTGGGTCGGCTCGTTGAGGGAGAGTAATATGTCATCTGCATAGAGACTGATCTTGTGCATGTCTTCCCCGAATGGGACGCCTTTGATGAGGGCGTGTTGCCTGATCCGTTGCGCCAGCGGCTCCATGTATAGGGCAAAAAGGATAGGGGAGAGGGGCATCCCTGTCTGGTCCCCCTGCCGATCAGGAAGCGAGGGATAGTGTGTCCATTGACGCGTACCATGGCATTAGGCTGTCTATAGCAATTTAATATGCGGGTGCAGAGAGCTTCCCCCATGCCAAAGAGATGTAGTACTTTCTCCAGGTATGGCCAGTGTACCCTGTCAAAGGCCTTTTCGGCATCGATGGTGAGAAGCATGCAATCTGGTTGCGTCCGCGACCCAGCTTCAATGAGGTGCAGGATCCATCTGGTGTTGTCGCTGGTTTGACGCTGGGGTATAAATCCGGCTTGTTCGGGCTCCACGAGTTGTTGCATATAGGGTTGCATATAGGGTACTAATCTACTTGCTAGAATGCCTGTGTACAGTTTAAAGGGGAGATTTAAGAGGGAGATCGGCCTATAAGACTCTTGGTCCCGGCAAGTCACCACCGCTCGTCCGTATGGCTTTCACTCCCTGTCTTTGGCGCTGCTCACGAAGCTTGCTTGCCAGCAGTCGCCCACATCTGTCCCCTCCTGTGTAATAAGCCTGCCGGAGTCGAAGGGCTGCATATTCCGCAGCGTCTTGATCTAGAGCCGCCAACATCTTCCGTTCCGCGCATAGTTGGCGCCACGCCCGCATTGCCCCTGTGCGTTGGTGCATACGTTCCAGTTTCGCTACGCGTTGCGTGATCTCGGCCCGTTTTTGTGCTCTGTCCTTGTTGTTGGCCGTGGCGATGGAGATAAATTTGCCTCGCAGGACAGCTTTAAGTGCAGCCCACTGTTTGGCCCTAGAGGTGTCCGTGTTATCGTTGTGGGTCAAGAAATGTGTAATGGCGGTTTTAATCTGCTCCACTATCGACGGGGTCGTTGTGGGGTATGTGCAGCCGGGAAAAGGAAGGTAGCCACCACTGGGGAGTGGTCAGACAACAAGGCTGGCTGGATGTCTACTTCCTGTGCTCGGGGTACTAGTGGGGAGGTGCAGAGGAAGTAGTAGAGCCTAGTGTATGATTTATGGGCCCCTGAGTTGTAAGTGTATGCAGTGTCCCGTGGGTGGAGGTGTCTCCACAGATCAACGAGGCCCAAGTCTCAGATGTGTGCGTGTCCCACTATGGAGAGAGCTCCCACCTGGCCTGACCGTTGGCAGGAGCGGTCTGCTGTGTTGTGGAAGACTAAATTAAGGTCGCCCCCTAGTATTAGATGTTGTTCGGTGTTGGCCGTGGCGGCCACTAATGCTTGGCGGAGAAAGGTTTCCTGCCCCTTGATAGGTGCATATATCGAGCCTCCCATAAGTGCCTGCCCTGCTATAAGGAAGCGATGCACCAATAATCTCCCCTTTATCTCCGCTTCTCTCTGGAGGACTTGGCCTGCAAAGGATCTGGACACCAAGATTGCCACCCCGCCACCTTCTTGGAGTCGGATGAGAATAGCTGCGTGGGGAAAGCCCCGGATTTAAGGCAGTGTTGGTCCTTGGGCAGTAAGTGTGTCTCCTGTAGGAGGCAGATATCGGCTGCTGAGTGCTCCAAGAGGGACAGTATTGCTCGGCGTTTGATAGGGTTGTTGAGCCCCCTCACATTAAGGGAGAGGATTGTAATTCTGGAGTGTGTCATTGGTGGACCAAAAAGGGCATCTACGCTCCTTGCAAGGTGTGGGAAAGAAAACCGAAAAGAAAGTGGACAGAGGGGTGCCCCCTAAAAACAACCTCCAATAGAACTCTCAAAACTCCCCTCCTTCCCAGATCCCACCCCCTCCTTCCAACTCCCACCTCCTGTGTCCATCCCCTCCCACTTCCATCCCAACCAAAAAAAATAACAAATCATAGTCTCAGGCCAGTCACCCACAGTTCAGGCCTGTAGTAGTAAAGTGTGAGGGAGTGTGTGGCAGTGGCGGCCCCGTCGGCCCCCCGCCCCGTCCCCCGTAGCCCTGTGTATAGGCGGTGCGAATGTATCCCCAGTGTCTGCTGAGTCAAGTCCCCGCCATTGTGTCCTTGAAAACCTCATGTATGGCTGCCGCCTGTTCCTGCGCCATCGTCGTTGGGTCCGGCTTGAGTTTGATTCTGGGCGAGCGTTGACAACCCACTCGTTGCCAGCCGCCTCGGGAAGGCTGAGGGGATTTTGTCTGCGATAGCTGCGGTGCTTCCCCTTCCGTCTCTGCGCTGTCCTCCCTGTTGATGCCCAGCAGTTCACACGTCTCTCGCAGAGACCGAAGCTGGTGTAGGGATCCCTTGCATTTAAAGATGACCCGAAAGAGATGGCCCCAAGAGTATGGGACCCCATTGTCCCGCAGGAAGGTAGTGGCCACCCTAAAGGCCTTCCTCTTTTGTAGTGTTATAGCTGAAAGGTCCTGGTATAGCGTCACTGGGTAATCCTGGAATTTGAGGGGTTGCTTACTGCGTGCCTCCTGTAGAATACGTTCCTTTAGCGGGAAGTCAGGCAGGAAAGCCAAGATGTCCAGAGGGGGAGGAGGCACCCGGCGAGCTAAGCCCACTCTATGCGCCCTGTCTATGCGGACCTCGAAATCGTCAGATTTCCCCAGGATCTCCCGAAACATCTGCTGTAGATAACTGGTGATGTTGTTCCCCTCTGATTTGGAAGGCACGCCTCGCACTTGAATGTTGTTGCAACGAGAGAGGTTCACGAGGTGTTCAGTGTGCACTTGTAGGTCGCTCTGTTGCTCCTGTAGACGAATAATTTCTTGTTGCAGGAATTCCACTTCCTCACTCCTGGAGTGGTCCACTTCTTCCACCGCTGCAACTCGTTCTCCCAATCCATCTACATCGCGTCGCAGCTCCCGGTGTTCCCCTGCTATGTCCTGTTTAAAGGTTTGGAAGTCTTCCCTCAATGCGTTAAACAGAGACTCCAGGAAGGTTTTCGTTATACGGGCCTCTCCATCTTCCTGTCCCGGGGGATCTTTAGTTGCTCACGGTTGCGTTGGGCTCTTCTCCCCTTTTGGGGTGCTCTTCGTTAGCATGTCGGTGATAGTGCGCCCACCTCTGCGGTTCGCGGTCGCCATGGTGCTTGCCCCGCTGGTCCCTCAATAGCCACTCAGGTTGGTCTGCTAGATAGAGGGCACTCCAGGGCGCGTGGGGAGCTCTTGTCTGGAAGCGGGGCTCCCCGTTCTAGGTCCCCGGTGGCAAACAGGCTCAGCGCAGTTGTTGCCTCAAGGCCTCTGTGGGGGATGGGGTGTGTGCAACGAGGCCTCTGTGTCCAGTCCTGGCCCTGTCGTATAGTGTAGACAGCCCCTCAGCTCCAGCGCCCCGAGCCACTACCACGTGGCCTCCAAAATTGCTCTGCTCGCACTGCCTTCTATGTCTGAGCACTGTGTCTGCCGGGGAGGTCTTGCTGCTCCGGCCTCAGCCCTGCAGGAACGTGCAGATGCTGATGCTCCTACGTCCCAGTGAGTCAAGGTCTCTCCTCTCTCTCCTGCCACCGCCGCTCCTTCCAAGCACGGTACCGCTCGCAGGTCAGGTTCGTTAGGTCCCAAGCCGGGGGCTCATTTGCTCACTCTCGCGCTCTGCCATTGCCTCATCCGGCCCATCCCGCCGCTTCTCACCTCCGCTACCACCCAGGACAGTGCAGCCAGGCCTTCGCTGCCTGCGGAGTGCCGAGAATGATGCCCCTGTGTCCCAGGTAGGCATGGCCTCCACTTTCTCTCCTGCCACTGCCGCTCCTCCCACGCGCGGGGCCGCTCGCAGGTCAGTCTTCGTTAGGCCCCCAAGCCGGGGACTCGAGTCACGTCCTCTCGCGCTCCGCTTCCGCCACCTCCGGCCCCTTGCACTGCTCCTCACCTCCTGGTCCGCCCAGGGCAATGTAGCAAGGCCGTTGCTGCACGCCAGGCACTCCGCCCATGGCCCCGCTGTTAAGCCGTCGGTGGGTTGTCAATGGGCGGATCCTCTGCGCTCGATGCTAGGCCCAAGGCCTGGGCCTCGAGTCTCGCTCCTGCAGGCGGGATCTGCCGGAGTCTCACCCCCAGTGTCTCGTTTGCTGCCGCCCACACCGGGGCACTGGCTCTCACGCTCTCCTCCGGTCCTGAAGGCGGTACCGCACTGCGGTCTGGAAGGCTGCAGTCACCCGCCGGGCAGTGTCGGACCAGTCTGGCCGCAGTTAGTCGGCAGGCTCGGCCGCCATGTTTCTGCTCTGTAGCCCCGGTGCGCTCCGTGTGGGGGAACAGTGGTCACGGTCAGCTCCCGTACCGGCATCCGATCCCACCAGGGCGGCCGGCGGTAGGTTCACCCCAGCAGGGCACAGCGTGGATAGCTTAGGGGGTCTGAATGCTTATTTAAGGGCACCAAGGGGGACCAGGACGGGGAGCCCTCGGAAAAGACGTCCTCTCAGTCCGCCATCTTGGCCACGTCCCCTTACGCTGAACTGTGGCTAGGACCAGTTGGTGCCATAGTAACAATCTAAGAGCTGTGTTTGGAGGTAAGTAGCCCCAGTTCACCAATCATAGTGAAGTTTTATTCTTCTTAGCTGTACTATTTCCAACCAGCACCAACAGCACCACTTTTTGGTGGTTTGATGTTGGGTGCTATTTGAACCTTCATACTCTAGTTCAGGCCTTTTACAATGATCACCCCAGTAGTAGCATGGATGTCCATCAGGGTTATCTGAGAACAGGGAACTGAAATTAGAGCCGCTCCAGTTCACAAATAGTGTATGCAGTAAAACGAGTGACTCTGCAGAGTTTCTGCTTCTTTATCCTTCACATAATCAAGCTCTTAGGGTCATACCTGTGATTTAAAAAAAAAAAAATTCTGGAGGCATGGTTTTGCATCGGTCGAAGACAGGCACCATTTAGGAGAGCTCTGGGGCAGCTGCGGAGGGGAATCAGGTCATTACTCTAATGTCCCAGCTACAAAGGACACAGAATCAGATAGATAAGTTTCGATCTATCTTTGTTCACGTCTTCTCTTCTCGTAATTCAGACTACAACTGCCTCTTCTCGGGCATGCTCCTCCTCTTCCCCTGTCCCTCCCTCATTCCGCCTCCTTGCCGAGGACGTCCTAGTGCCCACATCATAATGCACACATTACAATTACCTTAAACGGGAACTCCGGAAACACCAGGATAGCATTTTTTCTCATTATTTTCGATTGACAGAGGATGGACGGACAGAGGCGATTCCTCACCGTAAGGGGCCTCACAATGTTTCCTGACCTCCAAGAATTTCGTATAACACACCAGGTACAGGACTTAGCAGAATTTAAGAAAATAAAACAGAGAGGAAGGTATGATGGAACTAGTCCTAGTCCCCTGTGGAATAGCAATATCAACAAAGAAGGAACAGTTCCGAATTCAAACTTATTGCACCCAAGGAAGTTGAAATGTTACAAGAAAATAATATTCTTTTTAAAAGAACCCTCACTCACTAACCTAGTTGTTGGAATACTTCAGTGCCTCCCAGGTGAGCTTCGACACCTGAATTACAGTGGCTTGGGTTTTTGTTGGACAGTGCAGGAAAGTGAAAAAGTGACTCGAATTAAAGTTGCCTCTAGGATCTCCATCCTAACAAGGATAACCTACATTTTTATTAATAGGGTCGTAGGGCAAAGTTTTAAATAAATAAGTAGGGATATTGTATGTGATAAAATTGATCTCACACATCCCTGAATTGGTCTACATGTTTCAGCCTGTGTAGCCAAGTGGCTAGGCTTTCTTCAGGACAGGTGAAAAGAAGTGCACTTATTAGTAATATGCAAACGAAAGTTACTGTTCTGCTGTATGCAACAATTTATTGGTCGCAACTATGCGACACGTCATGGATCCCAGCGGGGGGTACCTATTGTCAAAACTTCATCAAGGAAAGCTGACTGTGTCTGTCACCTATTCTAGTCCCAGCACGAGATCCCGGAGATCCCAGGTGGGAATCCAATGATGAAGCATGCCACCAACTAGGTTGGTGGGTGAGGGTTCTTTTAAAAAGAATATTATTTTCTTGTAACATTTCAGATTCCTTGAATACAGTAAGATTGAATTTGGAACTGTTCCTTCTTTGTTGATATTGTTTTGTAGAATTTAAACACAATTCTGGTATTTGTCTTACAACAATATATTTTTCTTCAGACTGCTTTTGGCTGGCAATTACTGTGTCATTTATTTACCTCTCATTTACACTTTTGCCTTATGGGGAAAACAAGAAATTAGAAATTGCATGCGCATGTTTTGCCTTCTACTTGCAACTATTTTGCAGTGGATACTTTCGGTTCTTTCTTTGCTTGGGAGGCCGCGATGGAGGGTCCAATAGGCACACTCCAGGATTCTGCTTCTTCGTCCTCAGCACCATCATTCCTACCCCTACTACTAAAATAGCCTCTAAATTTAATTCAACCAATGATTCTACTATTAAAAGAGCAAAATAAAACCTCCTTCACTCATTAAATCCCACGCTTCTAGGTGAATGGACGTTTACTTGATGAAATAGGAGCCCTTAAACCCTAAATGGAGGTACATAATAAGATACTCAAGCTTTTGGATGATAAGTTGTCACTTGTGGAAGACAGAGTAACAAGAGTGGACCAAATAGTTACTGACCTCCAGAATACTGTGCAGACTCTTCAACATCTTTAATCTGAGGTGACAAACTTGACAAACACAAGCTGAAGATTTCAAAATCGAAATAAAGAAATAACCTCCAAATTTATGGTCTGGCGGAAGGGATGAAGGGCTCAGACCCGATCTCATATTTTCAAACTTTTACACTGAAAGTTTGAGAAATGCTAGGCTCCCCTTAATTAAATATACAACGGACGCATAGACTTGGTTCATGTTCTTCTCAGAATTCCAGAGCAGTCATCATTTTACTCCTAGAGTATATTGACCTTCTTAAAGGTAAGCAGCTATGCCAAAAGGTCGTATTTCCTTGTCTGGCTCTAACTTATTCTTTGCTCAAGAAATTTTCTAAGTTCACAGGAGACAGATGAAAAAGATTTCTGGACAAGCAACTAACTATTCATTCATTAAATGCCAGATTTGGTCCTTGTAATTCCTGCTTGTATAATATGCATATTATGTTTTATATTCCCATTATATTATCCTGTTTCTCTAATGTTTTTTCATTCTTCTTTAGGCATTTATTCAGTATTTGAAGGATTTCATGAATTAACATTCTATGTGATCTGATCTTCCCCTTTTGTTGGTTGTTCCAGACTCCATTTGTGCCAACTTCCTCATATCGCTTCGCCACCCTCATTTTTTTGTTTGTTTTATAGGTATGTCCTCTTTTTCTCTGTATTTTTATGTTATATCTCACTCATAATTCTGATTCTCCCTTACTTGTTTATATTTTTCCGTACTTACTTTTCTTGTTTTCTTGTCTTTCCATTTGCTTCCTTTCTTTTCTTTTTATCCTTTTGATTTTCTTTCTGTCTTACCTCTTCTACTATTATGCACAGATCTATAATTTTTCTCTACTGTACATTTTTCAAAATCCAGGATTGATTACTTGTTTGTTTTCAAAAGCTCTTTCACAACATATATTAACTGCAGATATTGGCTCTATATTAATCCCTGACCATGCCACAGTTACATTCAATTTAGATCTTCACCCCGTAGGCCATAGTAAAAACAAAGGTATTTTAATACTTTTTTACTATTAGACCCAATTTTCATACAATATTTGAACCCCTTATCATTGAATGTTTTCAGTTGATTTATTTTTAGATGTAACTCCCCAGATTATATGGGATAATAAAAGGAAAATTTCCATTCAAAAAGCATGTTAGTTCACGAAACACATAAAAAGGGATTTATGTCGTTACAATGCATACTTTTACAATGCATACCTTTACAACGCATTTTTTACACCGCAACATCCATTACAACGCATTCCATTACAATGCATGCCATTACAACTAATTCTTTGAAACTACCTTTACAACGCATTCCACTACAACGCATACTACATTTACAACGTTCCCATTACAACGCATACCATTACATTGCATGTATGGTAAGTATTGGAAAGTGTAGGGGTAAATATTACTATTCTAACTCCAGGGGGGTGCAACAGTAGGGTAAGTGTTGGATATTGTAGGGGTAAAAATTACTATTCTAACTCCAGGGGGTGCAACAGTAAGGTAAGTATTGGATAGTGTAGGGGTAAAAATGACTATTCTAACTCCAGGGGATGCAGCAGTAGGGTAAGTTTGGATAGTGTAGGTATGCGTTGTAATGGTATGCGTTGTTATGACTGCGTTGTAATGACATGCGTTGTAGTGGTATGCATTGTAGTGACATGCGTTGTAATGGTTGCGTTGTAATGGCATGCGTTGTAATGGATGTTTCGTTGTAAAAGTTTCGTTGTAAAGGTAGTGCGTTGTAAAAGTTGCGTTGTAAGTGTTGTTTCCCCATCAAAAACTTAGAACACATATATTATACTAAGTGTAAGGCTTGTTTGGATGAACTAGTGGAAGCTAGATATGAATTTAACAAACATTCTGCAGAAGATGCTGCTTCATATCTTCTTACATCCAGTGCAAATTACTATGGTGAGCAAAACAAATCTGAAAAGCTTCTTGGTTAAAATAAAGAAAGATTGTGTTAAAATGTACTCAAATGTGTGTGATGACCAGGTGATATTACATAAAGGCACAGATATTTCCACAGAATTTACCAATTATTATCAGACTCTCCATACTTCTGAAACAATTCCTAGTCCAGAGTATGTTGCTCATTATTTATATTCCATTAAGAAAGACTCTAACTTAGACATACATTTCTTTAAGAATGGAAAAGCCCCACGTACCTATGGATTCCCTGTAGAATTTTATATATATTTCTCCGAACGTTTAATTCTGAAATTTACTATTCACTTATTTTACCAACTCAAATTTGGCTTTAGGTTCCTTTCAAGGTGCTTTAAACTGTCTCATTCTCAAAGACAATAGTGGCCTTAAATTTTGCAAAAATGATAGACCAACTTCCCTTGTTAGCACAGATTAAAACATTTTTGCCTAGATTCTTGTACTCTATTCCATAATTTAATCAGAAGGGAACAATCAGGTTTTATCAAAGGTTGTCACATTTGTGATAATACTAGATCATTGTTTAACATCCTAAATAGATCTAATTATTATAAACACTCTTTGGCGAACATTTCTACAAACATTTTCCTCAGATCTAGGAAAAGGCATTTGATCATATGAATTCGCCTTTTACCTTCTCCACTCTACTTTGGTTTGGATTCGATCCCACATTTGTGAAATTAGTGTCACTTTTGCTCTCCCTACCTAAGGCTTATATTTTTGTTAATGATTTAGGATCGTCATAATTTTCACTTCATCGTGGTGTCAGACAGGGTTGCCCCTCTATCACCTCTATTGTTCGTGCTGACTCTGGAACCTTTCTTATCTCAAATTTGACAGACTCCTAACATTCACGATTTCCAATACGATGACAAACAGTTAAAAGTCTTTGTATATTTGTGAGAAGTTGGCTTGGTATATGGTGTTCACTATTCTAGTGATCACCTTGCACCAGTCCAAACAACCCTTATGGTGATGGTTGTAAAGTCAATCTTATAGACCAGCTATCCTAGAGGTAGCATGGACAGAACAGTCTTAGGCTAGAAGACTCTTGAGGGCATGTAAAGCCTGGCTGAATCAGAGATTGCATTGTTCAAATTTTTCAGACTACTGAGATTAAGATTTTTCTTTAAAGACATGCAGGACACGCAAAAGGAAGAAACATGGGATAAAGATTTCAACCCAAAAAGCAACTTTTGCGCTCCATTCACTCATAAGACAATAGAGGCTTTTGAAAGATCAATAATTCCAGAAGTGCAATGTATTCCTTTCACCAAACCCAAGAAAAGTAATTTATTCTCCAAAGAATGGAACACACTCTAGAATTTAAGCCAAGACAATAAACTGGCTTTCCAGAAGGCTGACAAGGGGGGAGCCCTAGTGGTGATGGATTCTACAACAAAAGTGTTGACAATCACGTTTCTGATCAAAACATTTATCTACCTCTAGAGTTGGATCCTACACATGAATATCAGCTGATCCTACAAAAAATGTTAGACCACGCATTACAAATGCAATGGATCAACCAAAAAACTCACAAACTTTTTTAAATGAAATTTCCAAGAAGACCGCTAACTATATATGTTGCCTAAAATGCACAAAGACCCTGTGAATCCTCCCTTTAGACCCATCGTTTCGGCTTGCGGATCCATCTCCGAACCCATTGGTAAATTTGTAGACACATTTTTACAACCGATTGTCCAGAAAAACATCACATGTTTAAAGGACACCACAGCATTTTTGAATCTTCTTAAGACAGTGACATTAGATGAAGACATGACATATTGGTTATGTACGATTGATGTAACCGCTTTGTGCATGTCAATCCCCCACAATGAGGGCATTGAAGCTCTTGAATGGAGTCTTTTGAACAGTGACCTTGAAGACGCCCAGAGACTTTTCATCATGGAGCTAATGCAATTTGCATTATACTACAGCTACTTCGAATGGCAAGGGAAATTTTTTAACCAATGCAATAATACATCCATGGGCTTCGGGGGTGCCCTCGTACGCCAATATTTACATGAGTAAATTTGAGACAGAACACATCTTGACAAATCCCTGTTGGATTGAAGGTCTTGTGATTTTCAAACGGTTAATTGATGATATTTCATCATTTGGAAAGGTTCCAGAGACAAATTGGAAAAAACATTACCATGTTGAACACTGTGAATGAGCGCATACAATTCACTCATAACATTCACAAAGAGACCATTGAATTTTTGGATGTGAAAGTAATGTTACAAAGCAATCAAATCAGCACCAAATATACATAAAGAAAACAGACAGAAATTCAAGTCTTTTATTTTTTTATTTTTTTTTATTAAATATATTTTTATTGCAGGAAACACGTATGAGTACAACATTGGCACCTGAAATGTAATCCGGGTTCGTGTTGGTTACAGTAACATTACGCCTATACACGGCCATTCAGCCCACAACCCGGAGGTCGGGCGGCGTGTGCCATTCTGCTGTTGTTGATTTGTCTCTGTCCTCACCGGTGTTCATAGGTGATAGAATAAATCACTTCTGCTTTTCCAAACACCCCAACCCAACATATCCCCCCTCCCTCCTATCGCCTTGCCCCCCAGAGGAAGAAAAGTGTCCTTCATCATGGTACAGGATTCTAATGTTTAACGGAAGTGATCGTCGCTCCTCCCCCCCTATCCCCCACCCACCTCCCCCCTCGTCATCGGTAGTCTATCTCGAGGTTGCATGTCGTGTGCTGTTAGCTGTGATTGTCTATGTCTGGGGCTCTCCAGCAGTAGCATCTTGTTGGGAATCAGGCTGCCCCCCATCAGTGCTGTCTGAATCGGTGAATGTGTCAATGTCGCGCAGGGCCTGCACTATCGTTTCCCAAGCCTGCGCCGCCTCTAAGGTCCGCTCATCTCGTCGCCGTCCCGCCTGCTGGAATCTCAATGTGCTTTCGCTTCCCGCCCACTTGAGGAGTTCATTGCGCCATTTAGCGCCCGTTGGACCAACTCGCGCCTTGAAATTCAAGTCTTTTATTTCAAAGTTTCCACCCGGAACCACTCAAAAAACATTTGCCCACATCACAATATATAAGACTTAAAAGGATTACAACCAACAACATTGATTTGGAAGAATCTTTAGCATTACAAACGTCTAAATATCGACAAAGGGGCTATCCTCAAGATATCTTAGATTAATCTTTGGCACGAGTAACAACTCAATCAAGAGAAACACTTCTGAAAGAGAGAACTAAATTAAAGGTTCAAAAAACAGTTTGCGTGTTAAAGTATTCAACGGAAGCCAACAAAATCAAACGCATCATTAATAAACATTGGCCATTGATTCAATCAGAACCTGATCTCAAGGGATTGTACAATGATAAAATTACCTTTGCATTTCAAAGATCAAAATTTTTTAAAGAAATTCTGAATACTCCTATCAAAGAAAATCAAATTGGCGAGGTATGCTGAAATGCCAAAACTGCATTCATTGCAGCAACGTAATCACTGGGAATAAACTGATGCATCCAACGAAAGGTTATCAAATAGAATTGCACCAAACAAGTACTTGTGATACTATGAATTGCGTTTATTTGATAAAATGTCCCTGCAGGAAAACATACGTAGGTCAAACTGAACGAAAATTGAAAATACTAATAACAGAACACAAGAGCAACATTAGACTGGCCAATATGAAGTCAACAATAGCTAATCATTGGGCGGAAGCAAGACACCAAATTTCGCAATTACGATTCATGGTGTTGGAGACTATATCGCAATGCCGAGACAAGGATCCAATTAAACAAAGACTAAGGGCTGAATATTTTTGGATCAAAAAGCTAAATTCTACCCAGCCCATGGGTCTGAATGATCGGATTGAATATTCGTGCTTTTTATAAATATCAATTCGCATTGACTATAGACTCATGTTGAGTACCCCGTTATAATCAGCGTCTTACTCATTAAGTAAAAAATGATTTGAGCATGTGCTTTCATTTTGCTTTATTACTTTCAGTGTACACATTACAAAGGTATAATTGTGATGCATTTAGAAGTTTCTCTTTAGTACGTATGTTTACTATTTACGAACTGTCACGCATTTCCTGCTGAAGCCGTTATGCTAGTATCACATGACACGGACCTTGTGTTTTGAACAATTTGATTGGTTGTGAGGCTGATCACGTGATCGGTTTAGTTTTTCCCTTGTTTATTTGTATTTCACGCGTAATTCCAGTTCCGTATAGCTGTTGTTCACGCAAACAAGTGGAGACTCTGGTTCCAGTCCCCGGTAAGCTGAGGACATCTATGCATTCATGCCTTAGATAACGTAGCATTGACGTGGTATGAGACCGATAATCTAGTCCTCTTTTCAGAATTTAAGCCGTAGCAGCTACTACTGTTCACGTTTGTACGAAAGCATGTAAGGTTTAAAGAAATGCATTGGGTCCATGTTTTACCGTATTGTTGTTGATAACAGTGATTCATGTGTTTTTAGTGTGTGTGCACATTATGAACTTGATAGAGAGATTGTTGAATATAGAATTGCATCATGTCATCATGTATTATGTTGTGGAGTTTCTGACCAGGTCCTGTCTCATTTCTTCACAGACCCCTGATGAAGGGTCATTTGTCGTTGACCCGAAATACATTAGGTTTTTGCAAAATTATGTGAACAACTTTGAAAAATACAACATAAAAAGATTATTATGTCTGTAAACTACAGTGAATATGAACTGATTTAAGATTTCAGAAAAACTCACAAACATTCATTGAATTAAATTTAAACTCATGAAGAAACCGGTGTGTTTCATGTTATATTGAGCGCGCATTTCGGTGGGTAGAAAGCTCTACCCACAACAGTGTTACAAGCCAGCTGTTTTACCATATGTAACCTCTTGAATACCAAATGAAAGGACACTACACAGGATATCTATAAAATATATATGTATTTATTCACTAACACACTCCGCTGAACTCTTTATGAGGTCAGAGGCAAAAGCACATAACACGTTACACTTAGAAATACTTTAAATAGCACAATTTACAGTTAGGCCCTAGGGGCGCGTAAAACCATATACTAAGTAAGTGGTATAAGAACCACAACTTGGGAAAGGAGAAGGCCTAGGGCCTAGGGAATCGCTGGGGCTACACTATCTGACCCTTAGGTTAGGAGTAGGAGGCCCACATGCGGCACGGGCAGTGTCAGTACACTCACGCGAGAGTCAATAGAAAGTCAATGGGTATTAAAAAAGGTAAGTAATTGAAGATTTAGGACACTTCCGGTCTAACTAGGATTACACAACTAACAAAACTGAACACTAGGATAGTCAATCCCTACAGGAGCACCGAAGTACTCGCGTTACCTCACCCACGGGCTGCGGGTGCATAGGTGTAAAAGTGTGTCGGGTTTTCTCGTTGATTCCTAAGGAGCCTCGAAAGAAGATGCTCCTGGCGACCAGGAGGAAGATGTCCGGGTGGATCCAAGGGTGGATCGGAGTTGAAGAAGACCTGAAAGCTGAGGGGACAGAGTCTAGGTCACTAGCCAGTGACCGGGTGGAACCAGGAAGGAACCAGACATCGTCGAGGAGCAATCAGGTGCTGTTGTGAAGCTTGTCTTTGCAGCCACGCGGACCAGGAGGCATCAAGGACAACCAGGTGCTGGAAAGGAGCTGTCCCACAAAGGTTTTCGCAGATGGAGGGGTCGACTTCAAGATCGGAGCCAACAAGCCTAAGCAAAGGCAACCCACGCAGGATACACAAAAAGCTTCTGGTGCAGACCAGGAGGGTCTGAGGTACTTCACCTTTTCAGGGAAGTGAGGGCCAGTCTGGAGTAACCAGACGAGCGATGCATTTTCAAAAGGATCGTCGCCACAGGGCTACTAGCCAACGGGCCAGCAACCGGACAACGCGTCGAGCAGAACACAAGCAGAAGGGCCCCACGCAGATCTCATGGAGTGTGGAGGGCTGGTCTTCGGTGTAGGTGGAGCTAGTTGTCGGGGTGTCTCAGTCCCCAGTGCACAGTTTCGAGGATGCCTCAGGAGCTGCGCTGTTAGCAAGTTGCAGACTTTCCAAGATGTCCGGTCCCAACGCCTTCCACGGTACTCAGCTGTGCTGGAGTCATGCAGTGGGGTCAGAGAGGTCTGGGAGTCTGGATCTTGTTGGGCTCTGTGCTCGGGTTCCGGCAGGAACGGGGACAAAGCAAGCCGTCGAGTTGCTGGATGGTGCCTGGTTGCCCACGGTGGTCACTCCTTGGCCACAAGGGAGTTTCTTCAGTTTTCAGCTCAGGTGAATGTCACAGGGTCCATAGTTTCGTCTCAAGTCGATTCCAGGATTAATCTAAAGTCTCCTGGGTCAGCTCCTACCTTTATACAACTAAAGGGGGCTGGTTTAGTCTCTAGGTCCCTCCCGTGGGTGGGACCAGGAAGGGGGGTGGTTACACCCCCTTTCCTTTGTCCAGTTTCGCGCTAGAGCTGGGGCTGGAGTGCCCCAGCAACCGGTTTGAACTGGGGCATGCATGAAGCACTTAGTGTGCTCCAGGCAGTGTCTGTTTCTTTTCAGCCCTCCCTGTCCTAATACACAAAGTCCTGTCTGGGGTGGTGCTCGCACCTCCCCAGGCAGGAAACCTATTGTCCAGGCCTCCCTGACTGGAAGGACTCCCAGCAGCAGGAGGTCAGACTTGTGTCTGTGGCAGCAGCATTCATTTTGTGATGCTGGGGCTCTGGTTAACTTTAACCGGGTACAGTACTCTAACATGTCTTCTCCCTCTAGAAGGCTGGAATGCTACCCCCGTTGCCAGAATTGGCAGGGGGGTAGTATTCCCAAGTGTATGACACCTTACACGACATGTTTTGATAAAGCCAAACCAAAGTTAGCATTAACCGCGAGGATTATGATGCACTTAAAAGTATATGGTATGGCAATATCATAGAACAGCTATAAGGACATGGTTCTGAAAGCTGCAGACAGGTTCAGCTCATGCTAGAGCACCCTCTCACATATTACCAAGCACTCTGCCTCTAGGATTGTTAAGGCCTGCCATAGGAGTGACTTATAGGTAACTATGTGTCTATCTATATAGTAGGTGTAGGGATACTACACCTAAGCAAGGGGTGATTACACGACCTTGCCCCAGCTGAGTGATCAGCCAGTTGTGTCAGTATGGATGGCCAGCCAGGGGTGGCATAATACATGCTGCTGCCCCTGGTAGGCCTTGGGTGCACCTATGCCCTGGGTACCTAAGGTACACTATACAGGGGCTGATAAGGTGACCCAATATCCAATTAGGTATGTACCTAAGGTACATGGAGTCAATTTTAAGGAGAGAGCAGATAGCCTGGGGCCCTGAGTAGCAGGATCCCAGGCCAACTAAGTCGAAAACCAGCTAAACACTAGGCAAAAAGTTGGGGTAACCATAGTCAGATATCCACCTTCCTACAATATTCAGATGATATTCTGCTATTTATGTCACTTATACAATCCTCCTTTCTTGTCAAAGTCACTAATATTGCCTACGTTTCAGGATATAAACTCAAATAAATGAAAAATACTTCCACTTAATATAGGGTGTTTTTCTGCAGATTCTTTTTCTTCTCATTTGCATTAAATTCGGATAAAATCAAATTCCTTCCGATAAAAGAGAATATTTCTCTTAATTTAAAGGTAGTTCTTACAACTCTAACTTCTCTTACATCTAGACAGAATCCTCTATTTTTATCATAGTGGAGTAGGTTGGACACTATTAAAATAAGGGCCTGTGGTACTCTTTAATCTCTCCACAATCCCTATTAACATCCATTTGGTATTTTTAAAATGTATTCGATCCTCTCTTCTTTCTTGTGGAATAACAAAAAACAAAAAACCCTGTATGTCTATTCAAAAAACTTCAACTTCCTCTCCCTCTTCCTCTTCATAAGGACCTAAACACAGGGGCGGCTCCTCCGTTATGGCGGAGGAGCATCGCCCGACCCCCCTGTTGATAGCCAGCATAGGTAAAGGACAAAAATAAAATGATAATAAAAGCCTTGCAGGCTGCGAACTGAGGGAGGGGTGTGGCCTCCCATATTGACACTACAGCTGCAGCACCAGGGAGGAGGAGGAGAGTGGTGGGCACAGTCAAGTGCGAAGATGGTTTGTCCAGCCCTCTGGGGCCTGACAAACCATCATGCGCACTTACCCTTTCTCCACCTGAGCTGTGTTGTACAGCTGGGTGGAGAAACCAACACAGGCTCCCAGTCCACTGTCTGAGTGCCAAACCAACGTGCTCAGACTAATCCCAGCACTGCTATTCCCAGCATGTGAGCAGCACTGGGATTGGGAGCTTTGAGCCTGTGCAGTGTGCAGAAGTTTCCGGACGGGACGCAATGATCGGGAGCAAGGTGGCAGCCGTCGCAGCAGGTAAGTTTAATTTTTGTTATTTATACTTCTGTTTTTAGGTCTCGCGACCTATCAATGCGCGCAAGCGCATTGAGCGGAGCGAGAATTCAAGTGCTCAAAATCTTTGTGAAACCAAGGGTTTCGTTTGTGCGGTTTTCTTTGAGTTCACGTGAATCACGTGACCAAACAAGCATGTGCATCAGCCTCCCTCCCTCTCTCCTAATTGCATTTTTTTCACGGCCACCACCACATCAAAGGGCTTCTCCCTTTGATGTTCTCCCTTTGATCAGCGCCTCCACTCTTTCCCAGGCCTGAAAAATGACCGGATTCCCCACCCTGTGCTGTTCAACCTGCATAACATTGTTCCCTTTAACTTTCTTGAAAGTGTTATTTATGAAATGCCGTCTTTACCACTTTACTTGTTTCAACCTGCATAACATTGTTCCCTTTAACTTTCTTGAAAGTGTTATTTATGAAATGGCATCTTTACCACTTTACAAGTATATATGTATGTTCTTCCGTATGCTTTTGATACAGCATTCCTCTGATGTGAGCGAGCTAGGCTGGCCGACTTCTCTCTGTTGTCTGTTTTGCAACATTTATCCATCCCCATCATGTTTTCTCTTTGTCATGAGCTCGGCCTTGCGTGATACGGCGCATGCAGTCTGTACTCGTTGTCAGCTGCCGTCCAAAATGGTTACGTTATGTCTGCCTTGAAAACTACGTCGATTGACAGCAGCTCTGCTGGTGCGTGGGGATCATGTTTACAAACACCGTGCACACTCTCAAAGAGCGAGCACACGGCTGCAGGTCCGGGCTTCGCACCCTCTCGGCGCAGGAGTGGACTGAAGAATGTTGTTGGCGAGATAGCGTGGACTTCGGTTAGATTTGTTAAGTGTAGTTACAGTTACCCGACCTTTTGTTTAACGATCAGAAAACCACGTCTCCTTTCCTGGTGAATGTTTTTGTGCATGCCCTAGGTGTGTGGTATCTGCTAGCAAGGATTATGTAACCGAAAATGCAAAGTATTTGGCGAAGCGATTCATTACCTAATGCTGCCACGTTTCTTCTGACTCAATACTTTTGAGATTGTTCCCCTAGGCACTTTGTGTTCTGTGAGAACTTCCGGCTGATATGAGATGTCCACATGTAGGAGAATGTGTCCGAGAGATGGCCTGTGGCATTTTATTGAGATTACCACATTGACCAGTCAAATGTTTCTACTCTAATCTCCCTAACGTCTAGGAAAAGGGCATAACTAGGGGCGAACAGACTGCAAGCTGCCGTCAATATATACATTCCTGTTGTATTTATCAGTCTTTTTTTTTAAATATTATTTTATCAGTATGCCAAGAATCATCAGATGACTGGGTATTAGCAGCCAAGACACACCCGGCTGGGTGTGTCACTGTTGACCAACCTCTCTATTTGCTGCCTGGGGACATGGTGATCATCTGTCTTGTAATTAGAGAGCTTGATAATATTTACAAAACAGAATGGAACAGAGTGATGCACATGAGACATCATCCTGAACTTGTTCCATGTTTAACCAGCCCTCGTTTGACTGAATTGCCCGTTGAAACAACGCAGGTTTCTATGTTTGGTCAGCGCGCAGTGCATTGTTTGAAGGCAGATGTTATAGCTCCGCAATTCTAGAAGTACTGAGGGGGCGTTTTGTTATGAACAGATTCACTGTCTACAAATATTTCACTCTGGCTTGTGGCTCTTGCATTCCTGGCAGCGTCTCTGTGTTCAACTTTGTGACATAAGTGGGAGGTGGTGAAAGCCTTTCTAAACCAACTAACATTCTTGAAATATTCATTTCAAAGCTGGGTGTTTTTGCGCTGTTGTTGCATAACTTATGCTCAAAGCTGCAACTAGTCTTTTTTTATTTAGTGTTTACGTTGTCTTGAGAGTTTTGTATAAATGAAATGTACAGTACATATTACACCAAATCTTGGATTGTCAGTAGTTGATGTTTTTAATTGTGGGATATATATCTCATATTTAAAGGAGATGATATTAGCAGATGCAAAGTAAATGTATCTCTTCACTTAAAATATTGATATATATTGCTTTTG
The DNA here is from genome assembly GCF_964263255.1 of Lissotriton vulgaris. Classification (NCBI taxonomy): domain Eukaryota; kingdom Metazoa; phylum Chordata; class Amphibia; order Caudata; family Salamandridae; genus Lissotriton; species Lissotriton vulgaris. The sequence continues at coordinate 99,927,579 of NC_141689.1, read as the reverse complement.
TAATAGAACACTAGAACTAGTGGTTCTAGTGTCTTTAATTGAGCGTGAATGCTTGCTTTTGTAATAGATAAACCATATTTAAAAATGCATTTTTGTAGTGTCTTAAATTGAGAATTAATTTTGCTAAATTTTAAAATGTCTGCAAGATTTAAAATGGAATAGGTTGTCTTGTTGGTTCTGGCTTCTGGAGTATTTTACTAACATTTATTGGATGTGGCCTCAGGAAGCAAGCATACATAGCCCCACTCAGCACCACCACAGCACCACTCAGCACCACCACATTATCACTCAGCACCACCACATTATCACACAGCACCACCACAGCACCACTCAGCACCACCACATTACCACTCAGCACCACCACATTATCACTCAGCACCACCACATTATCACTCAGCAGCACCACAGCACAACTCAGCACCACCCCAGCATCACTCAGCACCACCCCAGCATCACTCAGCACCACCTCAGCACCACTCAACACCACCACAACACCAATCAGCACCACCACAGCACCACCACACCACCACAGCACCACTCAGCACCACCACAGCACCACTCAGCACCACCACAGCACCACTCAGCACCACCACAGCATCACTCAGCATCACCACAGCATCACTCAGCACCACCACAGCACCACTCAGCACCACCACAGCACCACTCCGCACCACTACAGCATCACTCCGCGCAACCCCAGGTTATGGGTGTCACATTTGCGAAAGTTATAACTATTGGCATTGTAAAGGACAAAGCTATTAATTTACCTATTTTCAAAACCAAAACCCACAACCAAAACCAATAGGTCTCGCAGTAGGAAAGTTGGAGCTATTGGTTTTGTAAATGACAAAGCCCTTTATGTTTTTAAAATGAAAACAAAAATAAAAGGCATTGTTATTTGCAATTGTAATAGCTCCAACTTTCCTACTGCGAGACCTATTGGCAACGCCAGTGCTTGTTTTGTGTGTGTGTGTGTTCTCCCTTCTCCACGCCCACCACTGTGCATTATGAGTGGCCGCTCCAGCCTAAACACATTGACTAGTCAAACAATGACTCAAGCTTCTGAGCTGGACTGTGCATTCACTGAGTTATTAAAATTTAATATGGAGCTTGGTGTGGGTCTTATTCAATGCTATCTTTACAGTATCCCTTATCCCAGAGCACCGCTAAGTGGGCTAAAATTATCTCCATTTTCATGGAGGCAGCTCCCAGACTACCAGAATATTATCGACCAATCTCTTCAATAAATACCACTGAGAGGTTTTGCGAGTGTAACTTTGGACCACCTGCATGATGGGTCACTTGCTAATGGTGTGTCTTTATGTTTTAACTCTTATATCCAAGTGATCTTATGAGGCACAACATATACATACATATTGGGGGATATTCTCAAGAACATGCGATAATCATCATCAAAATAGGTTAAAGCAAATTTTCATATCGCCGTCTATCACGGGATAATAACTCTGTGTTAACGTAGTATTCACAACACGGCCGTAACATGCAATAGTTTCCCGATAATGCGTCAAATGTCAGCGATAAATTCACCAAGATGGCGATAAAAATCTAAACCCGAACGTAAAAAAGTGATGGGCCAAACTGCAATAAAAAATATATCGATAAGCAATGCCAGGCCTGCATCCCACAAGTCAGGCGGGAAAAATCACTATAAACGCGGCAACAAAAGACACAAACAAAACACAAACAACTGGGAAGCACCATGGAGGTAGCCGGAACAAGTACAGAGGACAACCAGAACCCCACAAGCCCCACGGAGGACCAGCCTGGAACCATCATTGGGGACACGGTGGAAGGAGTTGGGGGACCGGACACTGCACATGACCTGAGCCATTAGCAACAGGGTGAGTAACGACCAGAGACTGGAGGGACGGGGGAGATGGGCACAATGGCACACATGCCAATTAATTATAGCACATCTATGGACAACCATGCCCTAGAGTTACAACTCCTACCAAGAGCCCAATTTACCCAAGTCTGCAACATCTCAGCTCTGTAAGCACAGAAGTGAAAGGCACACCGCCTGAAAGGGATAAGGGCCAGCCAAATCAGAGCTGAAGGGGCAACTGACCCACAATTGTGCACACACATGTAAAAATCAGAGCACCCCAACATTGACAACAATGTGGTACAAACTGCAACACTTTCACAACAGAACGGAGGACACAACTGCTGCCCTTGTGTGTAGAAAATGGCTATTCGCATTTGGCATAGCAGGAAATTGTGAGATGACAATATACAAGTACAACCTCACATCTGTGATGGTGTAGAAATGTTAACTGTCCCGCATCAAACAGGCATCTCCTTAAAAAACAGTCACCATGTACATTGTCATGCAGTCTGTTAGTAAACTTGTATAATGCGTGAACATACATGTGAACACAATGTCAATCTGCATCTCCCCTTCACATTGCAGAGGGAGAATCAATACCTCCTGCAGAGCAGACCCATCAACACAGCACTGATTATGAAGAGGACTTCCCCTACATCGACACTGACGCCTTCCAACAGCTCATGGACAGCTCCAGCAACCAAGGACCAGGGCAGCCCAGCTGCATCGAGGAGACCCCACCCCCTGCACAGACCACACAGCATGAAGCACCCACCACCACAGCTGTCTCCCAGAACCTCCACAACCAACACATGGCATTCCAACGCCATGTGTTAGGGTGCCAGGTGAAGATGGCTGATCAGCTGTGGGTGGGGTTTGACCTCATGGCAGCCAAACTAGATGCCATACATGGGTGTTTAAGTCCCATTAGGGACTATTCACAGTCCCTAATGAACACCCACTGTCCGCTCCATGCTCTCCAAAAATCCATGGCTGACATCGCTGGAGTCATGACTCTGAGCCAAGAACAACTGTCTATTCAAAGTGGCTCCAGCGATGTCAGTCGGGAGTTGGGACACATAAGGAGAAATGATGGAGAGCTTGGAGCGGATGCAGGCTGAAAGAATGTTTGCTACGTCTGCACACCAGCGAGATGTAGCTGTGATCTTCCATGCCCTGCAGATCCTCTTCATGGCATTGCCACCACAAGGCCTGGCGCGGATGAATGCTGCTGCTACCACTCCATCCACATCTCCGCCCCCTGAAGTGTCAGTGCCACATAGTGCGGCAGACATTCCACCTCCGGCCTCTGATGTGTCACTGCCACACAGTGATGCAGACAAAACAACACCACCCGCATGTGAGGCACCTGACACTTCAGAGTATGAAGATGATGAGAAATCTGGCTTTGTGGTAAGAATGAAGTGGTAGTATTCATCTCCGCCATATGGCCGGTTTCAGCTTGGTTCTGCCCTCCGCATCATGCCTTGGAATAACACCTTCCACTGTCCCTCGATACACTCAGCGACACTCACCTTGGTCCTCAACATGGACTGCCATATTTTGTCTGGTTACCAATGACACAGCAATCACACTGCGGACTGAAGTCTTCCACTTATGATGAACTTGTCAATCCCTAAAGGACTCTAGCTGGCCCTCCACAGGGCAACAATGTAAAGTGAGGTTTGCATGACCCTGTACTGGTCCAGCTTCAACACTCCACTGAATGTAAATAAAACATTCTAATTCACACAGATGTGTCATGGCTATGATAAATTAAGTATGGATGAATGTAGGGATAGGGATTCAACAAAAAGGTACTCCCTGGGTACTACTATCAATACGCATGTATGGCTGTGACCCAGATAGGCAGTGAAACACACATTGTCATTCCAATCAACACTCATCACAGTTGAATACAAGTGAAGGTGCGTAGACTTTATAAGCATATGCTCAGTACGGGCAAGATAAGTGCCACAACATGCAGACCAATGCAGCAGTATGTCAGAATGAGGAACGTTGCCAAGTGCCGCTGGAGGCATAAGATAATCCATCGAAACGCATCAACTCCTAGTTAACTACATAATTCGATCAGCGGAACAAGGGCGGTGGTTAAAGACTATAAATCATAAAGTACCAAGTTCCACACCCTCTGCATTGTTACATCACAGATGTGTACATGTAAATGACATACTGTGTCTATGTTAGTGACTCTCCTTTTTTAACTGTTTTGGTTTTTAATTGTTTTATGTTATTACATTGTGATAAGAATTGTTAATGAACTATCTGATGAATCATGACTACTAGCTATGTTATGAATAACAACCGTGTCTCTCTTTTTTAAATAATAAATGAATTTGTATTTTTTCATTTGCTCATCAGTTTTGGTTATCTGTTAGCTATATATGGTTCAATCTTCTTGAGCGTGGATGAGTGAGAGTACAGGTGGAAAATCAGGCTTGAATGTTACGTACAGAATGGATGTTGTGTAGCTAATATAGGGCTCGATTAGGATGGCGGTGAATCCGCATCCTCTGGGCCGGTGGAAGCCACCCACGGCCCAGAGGATGCGGATTCACCGCCACGGTCCCTGTAAACACCACCCGCCAGATCAGGATGGCGGTAGGATCAGCGGCGGACGGCAGGTTCATCCGCCGCTGATCCGCGGGGTGTAGCCTGCTATTTGGTGGCGGTGTCTGCAAGACACCGCCAGCCAAATTAGGAAGCATGTGTAAACATGCTTTTCTGCTGCGGTTTTTCCGCCGTGGAAAAGCATGTGGGCCTTTGCTTCTGGGGGGCCCTTGCGGGCCCCCAGGGTGAAGGGGGGTGGGGGTGCACATGGGGGGTACCATTTGCATTCACAAAGGGGCAGGCACCGCGCGGTGCTGACGCTTTGTGCATGCAAATGCAATGCATGCATTTTAAACATTGCGGCGGGTGCTGCTTAAAGCAGCACCCGCCACAATGTTAAGGATACAGGATGTGACCGCCAGGGTGGCGGTCATATCCTAATTGGCATGGAGGGACCACCGCTGCCCTTGCGGACGGTCCCTCCACCTCGGGGTGGCGGACGGACCTGCGTCCGTCCGCCATCCTAATGGCCCCCATAGTTTGGTCCAAAGTATTCTGTTCTTTGATCACTGTATAGTGCCCTATTCATTTGGTCTCAAGGGGCTCCTCTTTACTCTTGACAGTAAGTGTGAAGGCCATTCCATGCAAGATAACTTCAAACATGGACTTCTGTCTGGTGGGTGTGTATATGTTGGTCGTTCATTGGGCTTGGGAATCGTCATCAGCTGCTATAGTATCTGCCAGGGGGTGCCAGGCACATGTAATTCCGAGGATAGTGCGAGAGTGCCTACTTTGCGGGAAATTATTGTTTATGTGCAGGAAGGCGTCCCTTCCTGCTCACAAACAATCCAGAATGACGATTTGTAACTCCTGTGTGTGCTGCACACATAGAAACTGCTAGTACAGGCGGTTCAGTAGAACTAAAACCGCTGTTGGCTGCTCGCACGAGCTAAATGAATATTGTTGTATTAACAGGAACCGTTTGGGATTTGACATCCAGCCGGCAGCCGTAGTGGGTACAGGCGTTGAACTATTAACAGGTACTCCTTTAATAAAGCGATACTATTCAGTCTGAAAAGGCTACAATTGTATCATTTCCTCTCCTCTTTTGCTAGTTTGTTCCTGGAAGCTGCCGGGATTACAAAGTATCTTTCTAGTACACGAAATGATTAGTACAAGCTCTGTACAGCTTTGAGAAGGTACGTGACTTTCGCAGCTTGTTGCAAAAATGCACGGTTCTTGACCTTTTTGTGTTGACAAGTAGCATAGCCCTAGGTACTATTTTCCGTGGCAGAATTCGCCTCGAAATACAGATTGGTATGATAAACATTACCTCAAAGAGAGACCTCAACCAGTGAACTAGAGGTATGATTGTACCACGCTCATAGTTCCTTTCAAGCATTTTGCTTTTCCATGCAAAACAAGTAGTGTTTTTACACATATAATATTCTTCCTTTATAGGGAATTAATATCCCTGATGAATATAATGAGCCACTACCTCCAAAATGAGGAGTGAAACAGTTTAATCTGAGCCTTCTTCCGGAAACTTGAAGGTTCAGGTAACCAGATTGCTACAGGTACATTAACATACTTTGATACCTTACAGTGTAAGGCGAGATAGAGGAAAGGTTTCAAGTTTGTAAATAAAACTTTATTGTTTTTCTGCATCTTACACAGAAAAGTCACAAAGCCCTGATGAGAATCCGGGAACTGGTTTTCCTGAATTTGAAACGTGCTGGCACACCTGAAGGAGCAAGCAATATCATTAATAGTTTAAACTGGCATTCGCTAGTTGAAAAATTTGTCTTCTATTGGCGTTTGTGCTCCTCTGTTGACTTTGTCCTTTATTTTTGGATATAGATTCACTCAATTGAAAGAAAAACATAAATGTATGATGTTTGTTTGTATAATGTATTGTTTCTGAGATGTTTGATGTTTGTTTATTTTTTTTTTCTCAGAGAGTATTTGGAGTGTAAATATATGTTTGTAAATAGCATTGTATAATAAGGGAAAGGTATTGAATGCACAGTTTTTCCTTTTTGTGCTTAAATTTGAAAAATAGATAAAAAAGAATTACAAAGTAGACGGGTATAAATAAAAATACTGGGTCAAACCAAAGAAGTCTGTGTTTGATCCATACGTTAAGATTTTTTGAAAATAAGTTTGGTGTAGGCAAGATTTTGTGTTTCCTGCACACATAGAAACAGCAAATCACCTTGAGTGTTTGTTTATATTGTATTGTGTATTGTGGCATACTTGTATAGCGCGACCTGTCACCACCAAGGGCATCCTGGCGCTTTGACCCATAATCCAGCGAAAAACAGTAGCTCAGCCTATCCTGGGAAAAAGTTGAGTTTTCAGAGCCTTTCTAAAAGCTAAGAGATCTTCAAGGCTTCTCAAGGATATAGGCAGAGAGTTCCAGAGTTTGGCTGCCGCTACTCTGAACGAGCGGCCACCCATCCTCACTCTCTGGAAGCTGTCCCTTCCTGAACATAAGCAATCATTAAAAAATTATGATTTGCAACTTCTATGTGTACTGCACAATGCAGCACACATAGGAGTTAAAAATTGCCATTCTGTATTGTTTTTGTGCAAGAAGGGAAATAAACAATAATTCCCTGCAATGCCGCACTGTTGCACTTTAGTGCAAGGATGCCTGCGTTGGCGCTAGGCCATTTAATTTAGCGCTAGGGGAAATGCAGGAGTATGCCTTATCATTATAAATACAGCGCATCCTTGGATTTTTTAACTGACGGAGCGTGTCGTTAGCAATTCTGGAGCTAACCCCTGCTCCTCCAGTTCATTGTACATATGCCCCATGGTGTCTAAAAGCCATACATCTGGAAACCAGACAGAGCTCCATGAAAGTTGCCAGCAGTAGCACATCCTTACAAATAAGTGGATGCAAAATACCTATGGAGGGTAAAGTTAATTTTAGCAGAGGAGGCTCCTTCTTTTTATTTTCATTATAATTTTCATCACTGAGCCGAGTCTTGAGGGCGGGCCATACTGATGACACCGGGCAAGGGAGAGGAGTTGTAGGCACTGCAAGTGCGCATACCGGTTTGGCCGTCTGTCTTAGGACCAGAGCTGGTCTGGGAACAGTACCCAGCCCTGGCAGATTGCTGCTAGATCGGCCCTGCTAGTAAAAAGCACCACTCCCGCTTTTGTTACTGGGAGCCGATATGGTTTTTAATCTCACTCACTGACTTTGGACTCCCACTTAGCTTAGAAGTGCATCCCTGTCATCAGGTGTGTGTCCGCCCTCTACCAAACCAAGATTTTAGAGGGCGAGGACGGCCATGATGAAGCATGGCACCGGGTGGTGTGTGAGGCCAGTCCTAAACTTTTTGTGAGATACCTTCACTCACATACACATAACACACCGGAGCACTATTTAGGTAATTTTAGTGATAGCGGCCTCATTTGTGTAGAACCCCTTGAAGCGCTACCCTGAGTCACAGAGAAAGGACGGGAATGTACCATATTTATCCAATGCGGTGCAGTCCTATCCTTACCCCCTGCTCTGGTGCGATTTCAGCAGCCTACTGCCAATGCAAGCACCCATGCAACGATTCTGCACAAACACAATCTATAGAGTTGTTTCCTCTTTCTCATTGTGCTGCGCAACGCAGCACATGTAGAAAGAGGAAAATACGAGGCGAAATAAAGATTTTCTTCTATTTACGCTTTGCCTGGGGAGGCGTATCTTATTGACGCATTCCCAGTTTTACCAGGTATGGTAAATCTTGGAATACGTAAAAAACCATGGGATTGTGTGGGAACACCCACCCAACACCGATGGAACGCCTTACTTACGCAGAGTAATGCAACGCAGCGATTTGTGCTGCGTTGCATTATTCCATATTTGTGAAGTCGTGTAGAGCCACGCAAAGTGGATCTGCGTGGCTTCATAAATATGATTTGGAGTTTTGCGTCGTGCACGTGCCATGCTGCATGGTGGAAGCATGACGCAAGGTCCTCATAAAAATGTCCCACAGCCCTTTTCGAACCTCGTACAGCTTGCAGATTCCTTCCAATTATCCTTTTCTGTGAATGAGTTCACAGCGTTACTGGCTTCATCTGTTCCTCTTTTCATAATTTTTCAGTTTGATTCAGTCTTAAATACGAATTCTTTCCACCTAGCTGCTTTCATAGTCTATGGTGTTAGTTTAAATCGTTCTGCACCTCTTTCTGATAATTTAAACATCTATGTTTACTCTTGATTTGTGAGTGAACTAAACTGAACTTAGCTAAACAAAACTATATTATTTGCCTGCTCTGCCAGCAGGACTTCACAGTTTCCAGGTCGAATCCACCCATTCTTATATATAAAAGATCTAATTGCCAGGTGACACGTCATTTTACCCACTGCCTTCCTAGGTCAGACTCTCCCTGGCATGCTATGGGTGAGCAGCTCTGTAACCCTTTTAAGAACCCATTAATCTGCCAGTCTCGGACACCACCCGTCAAAGCATCTAATGCCTCTTCGGGCTCACGCTGCACCCACGGGACTGAGCATCACACGCACGGCTAGCTCCTCGTTCCTCACCACTGTCCTCAAAGCGCTGAAATGACTCTGCGGCCTGGAGGGCTGCGGCCTTCAGACCTGGCTTGACGCGCCCTGGGAGGAGCGGAGGTCACGAGAGGTCAAGTTCCTTCTGAGAATGGCGCTGTTCAGAGTGGGTTCCTTGGGAAGGCGAAATGTGCTTGTTGGCTTGAATCGGGGGAGCGGGGGAGCGTGACAGATGGGACATTTTGTAGGACTTAAGTGATGGAGAGTGAACATCCGAGGAGCCTGGATGTCAAAGTGGGGGTGTCAGTCAGGAATCCAAAGGGGAATGTCCACGGATGAGCACAGGGCTGACATTAATAGCCTGTGGAGGTGGAGGGGGCAGAGACGTCCATCTTAAGGGCACAAAGGATAAAGCTGCTGTCGGTCACGTCAACAAAAAATACTCTTATTTGGAATGATCTATATTTCATGAATTGCAATTTGAAATTAAACCCTGTTATTAGAGTCAGTACTGTTTTTAGATGCTTCTCAAACTAACTACGCCCCCTCCACAAGCAACCATGATTCTTATGCCCTCTGCGCCTTCTAACACGCTACGTGCAGGCCTTTGCAGCCACAGTTGCAGACATAAACCTCCAGCAACCCTCCCACTCAACCATCCATAATGTCCCTGTGCCGGCCAGCAGCAGAAGTGCCATGCCATGGTTGTCCCAGCCCAGGGGAGTGTGTTACTTGCCCTCCTGGGCTGCTGCAGGGTGTAAGCGGAAGTCGAGCAATGCCGCTGGCCGCAGCCTCGTCCTTTAGTACTTAAACAAGCTTGGTCTCCGCCACAACGGTTGTCTGACAGAATACCGGTGACAAAAATATTGTGTGGACAGAATATTGTGTCAAAAATAATAAATATCGAAGAGCAAATTATCGAGAAGTGAGTGCAAATATGTAACTATGGGTCTTATTTGGATCTTGGCGGACGGGTTACTCTATCACAACGGTGACGGATATCCCTTCCACCGAAATATAAATCCAAAGGATATAATGGAATTTCAGACATCGCTGATTTCCATAAATTCTTTGGGCTTGATTACGAGTTCAGAGGTCGTATTGCCATACCGCCGCAGCAGCGGCCCCAACTGCACTGTCGGGTCGGTTGACTCTTGCCTGCCGTATTAGGCTGTTTCTGCTGGCCCAGTGTCAGTGTTTCTGATGGCGGGGAATATTTTTCCATATGTTTTGATGCAGCTGTGTAACAATTGACTGCACATGTTCTGTACACATATGTGTGGCACGTGCTAAAATATCTAGTAGATGTACTTTGCCAGTGCCGGGGTCCGGCCCACATGTGCCCAGTCTGGTCAATGGGTGACAAGTGAGAAACAGATTTAGCTGGATTTCGGCACTGGTTGTTTTCTTTGGGGCCAAGTTGCTGCTGTGTAAGAGGGCCCTGGAAGAAGGGATCCATTTGGAAGACTGAAGGGAAATAAAAGGAAATAGGTGAGTTTACATCCCATTTACTTTGATTCCGCCAACTCGAAGAAGACCGTCTTACTGCCACAATCAGCTTGACTGAAAGGCAACTCAAAATCCGGATGGCGGTAAGATTGTTTGTACCGCCCTCTGACAACTGCTATCCCCCTGCTGCCATCGCGGTGGCTGGTGGTGTCAGCAGTATTCAGGCGGTCTTCCCTCCAGCATCCCACCAACTTGGTAATTTGGCAGGCAGACCACCAGCTAGGCAGGCGGGGAATCCAACACCGCCGTGACTGCAGGGCCATCACCGCCAAACTCGCTCGAATCAGGCCCTTTGCATTGTATAACGTATTTGATTAGTTTAGAATAATACACATTGCAAACTTAAAAAATACCAAGGAAGTGAGTTTGTTCCAGAGTGAGTGACTAAAAGGTATGATTTAATTTAATATACCCTGAAGGCCTGTTCTAGAATGGTAGGAGGTTAGGGTATCATTTCTGAAAGAGCAGTACAGGAGTGGGTATAATAACATTAAATAACCAGGGATGGGGTAGTGCCCATTAAACAACATTGGGCTTGGTAGTGTACATTAAACAATAAGTGGTGGTGTAGTGTGCATTAAATAACCACGGGTGTTGTAGAGCCCATTAAATAACAATGGGCTTGGTGGTGTATATTAAATAATAAGGGGGTGGGGGGTGCAGTGCACATTAAATAACTAGAGGTGATGTAGTGCCCATTAAATAACAATGGGATTGGTGTTGTACATTAAATAATAAGGGGGGTGTAGTGCACATTGAATAACCAGGGGTGGTGTAGTGCCTATTAAATAATAATGGGCTTGGTGGTGTACATTAAATAATAAGGTGTGGGGTAGTGCACATTAAATAACCAGGGGTGATGTAGTGCCCATTAAATAACAATGGGCTTGGTGGTGTACATTAAATAATAAGGGGAGGGTGCAGTACACGTTAAATAACCAGGGGTGGTGTAGGGCCTATTAAATACCAATGGGTTTGGTGGTGTACATTAAATAATGTGGGGGGTGTAATGCACAATAAATACCCAGGGGTGATGTACTGCCCATTAAATAACAATGGGCTTGGTGGTGTTCATTAAATAATAAGGGGAGGGTGCAGTACACGTTAAATAACCAGGGGTGGTGTAGTGCCTATTAAATAACAATGGGTTTGGTGGTGTACATTAAATAATAAGGGAGGAGGGGGGTATTGCACATTAAATAACCAGGGGTGATGTAGTGCCCATTAAATAACAATGGGTTTGGTTGTGTACATTAAATAATAAGGGGTGGGGGGTGTAGTGCACATTAAATAACCAGGGCTGATGTAGTGCCCATTAAATAACAATGGGCTTGGTGGTGTATATTAAATAATAAAGGTGGGGATGTAGTGCACATTAAATAACCAGCGCTGATGTAGTGCCCATTAAAGAACAATGGGCTTGGTGGTGTACATTGAATTATAAGGGGGGTGCTGTGCACGGTAAATAACCATGGGTGGTGTAATGCCTATTAAATAACAATCGGTGTTGTGATGTACAATAAATAATAAGGGGTGGAGTAGTGCACGTTAAATACCAGGAGTGGTGTTGTCCCCATTAAATAACAATGGACATGGTGAATTCATTAAATAATAAGGGGTGGAGTAGTGCACATTAAATCACCAGGTGTGGTGCAGTGCCCATTAAATAACAATGGTCGTGGTGGTGTACATTAAATGAAAAGGGGTGGTGTGGTGCACGGTAAATGACAAGATGTGGGTTCTACTGATTTGGGCCTTATAACTCAAATAGAATTATAGAGCTGAGTGGAAATCTTTTGGGGTGACTGGCATTGGGATGTAGTCCCAGCACCTACAGACACTACAGCATAGAGTGAGCGTTAGTAGTGAGGTACTGGGTTTTTCTCTGAACCAATACTATTACAATAACCCAGCGGTGTCAGGGCAACACCCAAAGACCCCGGATTCCCCTGTCTTGGCAAACAGACACGGGATACTTCTCGATGACGTCAAAGACCAAAGTTTAATGGTTGCAACCAGGGACAGAGGTCTACGAAGTACACACGGGTAGTTCAAAAGAGACTGCACCACCTCAATGAACAAAACTCTGTCTTTTATGCAGAAAATTACGCTTCTGGCAACATCACAATTTACATTTGGTGCATACAAAATGAACCAATGAACAAGTAGCATTTCAAAAAGTAAAGAATCACAACAGTCAAAGCTAATCCCACTTTCCGTTGTCCAGCCCACCAAAAACGATCGCACATATGCTAGTTTCTTGTTCGATCAGGCCGGACAAACCCATCATAAAACCTTCAACTCAGATCGATGAACATGTTGTAAAGGAAAGGCAGAAACAGATGGGAAGGAGATAGGGGAGTGGTAATGGTGGGCCATAAAGTCGGACCACGTCCTGCTCTTTGATTTCTATCAGTGCAGCTGCTAACCAAGGAACTGGCTCAGCAGGATTCGCCCCAGGGGAAAAGTCAGTTTGGCCAGGTCAACCAAGAGTCAACTAAGGCGTACGTGTCAAGGACTCGCTCGGCCACGATCATAGGGCCTATGTTAGGGCAACCATACAAGATGGCTGCCACATTACAAAATGGAACCCGAGGGTTCAAACTAAATCCTCAAACACAGAGTGTTCTCCTATATCGATTCATACGAAAACACTCAGACACGCTACACTCATCATCTGTAGAAACCAAGATCATCAATTTTCGACGATCTTTATAAATCGGGTTTCAGCACTATCGAACCCATTTTGGAATCACGGAACCACAGACCCTCCTTTTGCCCTATCATAGGCAATAAACCCAGACTCAATTTAATCTGAATCCGGATCTATATTCATCAGATCATCGATATGCTGCTATAGCATCATCTTATTACTATGAATCTCCCTCCAGACAGGCTTCCGTTCGCATAAAGTAGCACAAAGGCCACAAATAGCCAGAGCACACTGTACACAGAGACAGAACATGAACAGAATCGCTAAGACCATACCAATGACCATCAAAATCTTCCAACCCCAGGTGGATATCAATCCCCATAACCATCCCATCAAAGACCAATCCCCTTTGTCCAGATGGACAGAATCGGAGATCCTATGCAATTTGGAAATGGCTTGGAAGACTGACGGAGCATTATCCGGAATAAAAACGCAGCAGCTCGATTGAATCAATCTACAAACTCCCCCTCGATCTGCTAGAATAACGTCTAGGGCAACTCTATTCTGAAGTGTCATAAGTCTATCCGACTGGAGCTCAGCAGTCAGATTACCAAGGGCACCGGCAGTCTCAACTATGGTGGACTCAACCACTCTCGTAAGCTGACGAATATTCCTACTGTTAGCCATAGGTCCCCAAAACGGCAGAAAATCCTTGAAGAAATCACCCAATTCTTGTCCTGCGGTGTCTTCTTGGCTAAAGACACCTCTAGCAATTCTCATCTTGTGATAATCTGCCGCAGCTGTGAAAGTGGGGGGTAACAGAAAGGAAACAAAACATGTGCCCGAAAAATCATGGGGCAACCATGTGTATGCTTTATCGTAGCAAACAAAATAAGTACCCTTGGCTGCTAAAAACGCTGAGGAAGACTGAGACGGAAACACATAAGTCTCAGCGCAAACACTCTTCCCTAACTGAGCTCTCGGATTCTTACCGTTGCCCTGTAGACAATAGTAACCCTTATGGGGCACTATCCAGATCGGTAGAGGACTAATACTCAGACTTACTCCATATCCATTTACGCTCCAACCACTATATGGTTGCCTTTCGACTTTCGGAATAGTCTCTACTGCATTAGTCCCTTGGATCATATCGACTATGCCTCTAGCTATAGGACTATTCTTCGGGTTGTCTCTCGGTGAACGTAAAGGATCAACACTATGGGCATATATGAACATAGTTCTGTAAGCTCGCGAATCGAACCATTTAAACTGAAAGGCAGAACTAAATATGGAATTCCCTTATCGGCTGTATGAGGCATCAAACCACAAATCCAGCAGTTTGTTGTATTAATCACTAACTGATGCTGGTGCAAAAGCTGTATGAAGGAATTGTTAACGAATTCCTTACGTCGGACTACCTCATGTTCAGGCAAAGGGTGGAAAAAATGTGAGGAAATAGTAGGTGAAGGTGTAGATTGCACAGTGGAATTAAACGTTTCTTTAGAAACAAATGCTACATAACCAATTATAAAAATTACAAAACTCAGTAGTAAAAGTATACAGGGAATCAAAAAACATTTCTTCAACATTGTTTCGTAAATGCGTTCTCTAAAAGTCAATGTCTGCACAGGTCTCTCCGACTCAAAGAAATCCATCCTAAACTAAAGTTGCTGCCCGCGGTGGTTGGTTGATTCTGCTTGAGAGGGCCTCCGCTGAACCCAGGAAGACGGCCTCGGACCAACGGAACCCAAGACCTAGTGTCTCAGGCTTGCACTCCCAAGACTGGTAGCAACCGCGACCCTAGCAGCAGGAACCGGATGGCAGTTCAGAAAAACAAAATACGTAGATCCTTGGTGGAGAGTTAACCTGCAAACAGTAAAAAAAAATCAACTTTATTAAAATGTATTTGTCCTTAGTTCTCGATCTCAAATTATATCTGTCTCTTCCAGGTACTTCTTGATCAATGAACAACAGATGTGGCTCAGAAGTGTCCAACCGTTTTGCAGGAGGTATTGAAGCTTGCAAAAGGCTATCGCTCTCCAGTTCTGAATTAGTACCAATCAAACGAGCATCACTGAATGTGGCAAACTTCGGGACAGTCTCAGTTTCTTCCCACGAACTCGTACCGCAGATCTCGTCGACAAAAGGACCTGATAGGGTCCAGTCCAGCGGGGCTGTTCGTTCTTGGTGCGTTGAAAATTTCTTAAGAAGATCCAAGACCCAGGTTCAATGATGTGACCTGGATCTTCGACAGCTTGTGGAAGAGAATCATGAACCTGTTGGCGTAAAACATTCATTTTAGTTGTCATTTCACGCAAGTAATCAAGCAAAACAGAGTACTCAAGATCGCTAAACTTCGTTGGTCTTGGTACGCCCCAAATATTCGCCGGGCGACCAAACACAACCTCATACGGACTCAAACCCATTCGCGAGTGCATACGGGTGGACAAAAGTGCTAATGGCAAAGCATCTGGCCATTGTAAACCAGTGCTCTCTTGAATTTTGGCCAATTTTAACTTTAGAGTGCCATTATAGCACTTGACTAAACCAGCTGATTGGGGATGATTTGCAGCATGGAACTTCTGCCTAATCCCGAGACCTTCACAAACTCTCTTCATCACTCGTCCCACAAACTCACTTCCATTATCACTCCAAATGATTCTTGGCAATCCGAACATAGGGAAAAATTCTTTTATCAAAACTTTGGCAGTGGACAAAGCAGTGTTGTCCTTAAGGGGGTATGCTTCTACCCATCTAGAGAAAGAACAAACAACCACTAACACATACTTCAAGTTGTTGCATCTTTCCATATGGATAAAATCTAGCTGCAAAGCCTCAAACGGATACGTAGGAGGAGCAAAATGACCAGCTGGTGTTGGAGTTCCCTTGCCAGGATTATGCATCAAACACACCATGCAATTCTTGACCAAATTCTCTGCACATTTAGGAATTCCCACATTCTGCCAAACCGGAGCCAACAGCTTACAAATCCCTTTCACACTAATGTGTGTCAACCCATGTGCCATTGTAATAACTGGCAGCACGTACGCATTCGGCAGCAACCATCTTTGATGTTCGGACAAATCAGTCCAACAACCATTCGAATCCAACCTACTCTTCCTCTCTCTCCATTCATCCAACTCTTTCTCGGTGGCCTCACTCTGAATAATTTTCACGCTCTCAATGGTGTCTTCACACATGCCTTTCTCCGGAACCCATCTAGCTGGACCCACAACATACATTCGACTCGTCATATTCCTTGCAGTTTCTTTCGCAACCTCATCCACAAACGCATTACCACGACCAACATCATCTATGACCTTTTTATGGGCACTACACTTCACAATCGCTATCTACAAAGGCGACGTAAGAGATTCAAGAAGTTCATTCACCAGTTGCCCATGCTGGATCTTCGTCCCATGCGATGTCAAAAATCCACGTTCATGCCACAATCGTCCAAAACTGTGGGCCACTCCAAACGCATACTGACTATCAGTATATACATTCACTCTTTTCCCTTTCGCCAACACACATGCTCTCGTAAGTGCGATCAACTCTGCCGCTTGAGCAGAATTGTATGGAATTCGAGCAGCTTCGACAACTGTATGTAAAGTCGTCACGGCATATGCTGCAGTGGTATCGCCATTCGGTAATTTAAAACATGAGCCGTCAACCCACAAGGCATCATTACAATCAGGGAGAGGAGTATCCTTCAGATCTATCCTCCCTTTCGTCTCTTCTTCAGTTCTCAAGAAACAATTGTGTTGCTCTTCGCTATCATCGTCTGTCTCAAGCGAAATCGGCAACAACGTAGCCGGGTTTAGGGTATTGCACCTCTTAATGTGCACATGGCTCGCTTAACAACGTAAGCTCATATCCTGACAACCGAGCACTAGTCAAGTGCTTTGTCTTTGTCCGATTCAACAAGGTATCCACTGCATGTGGAACCATAACCACTAGCGTATTATCCATAACCAAACCAGCAGATTGTCTAATCGAAACAGCCGCTGCTGCAGTTGCTCTCAAGCAACTCGGCAATGCTCTGGCCACAGGATCTAAAGTTGACGAAAAGTACGTACATGGGCGTTGCTTCCCGCCAAATTGTTGAGTCAAAACCGACAATGCACATCCTTCCCTTTCATGCACATACAATGTGAAAGGCTTGCTGTAGTCGGGAGTACCCAACACAGGAGCCGAACACAACGCATTTCGTAGTTCAGAAAAACTTTTTTGACATTCCTCAGTCCAAGGAATCGGATTTGGAGTGTCCTTAACCATAAGAGCTATCAAAGGTTTTGCTGAAAGGGAAAAATTTGGGATCCACTGTCTACAGTACGACGTAATACCCAAAAACACACGTACTTCTCTCTGTGTCGTAGGGACACTCATTTTCGCAATGGTCTGGATTCTTTCTGGGGTCAGTTTCCTTCCCTCCTTCGATAAGAGGTGACCTAGATAGGTAACTTCTTGGCGAGAAAACTGTAGTTTGGAAAGAGAAACTTTGTGATGGCAATCAGACAAATGAGACAACAAGGACACAGTGACATCCTTACACATCTCTTCAGTATCAGCAGCGACTAACAAATCGTCAACATACTGGATAAGGGCCGCACCTTCCGGTAAGGCCAACAAGTCAAGTTGTGTCTTCAGAGCTTGACTGTAAATTGATGGACTCTCGCAATAACCTTGAGGAGCGCGCTTAAAGCGGAAACTTCGTCCTCCAAAAGAAAATCCAAAGATATCTCTACTCTCTATGGCAATCGGGATGCTGAAGAAAGCATTCTTCAAGTTGATCACTGAAAACCAAGTAGCTGAAGCTGGAATCAATGTCAGTAACGCAGTAATGTCAGGTACAACAGGGAATTGCGGAACAACTATTTTGTTCACTTCGCGAAGATCAATAACAAACCTATATACAGGAGGCTGTAAAGAATCAGTTCTCTTTAGAACAGGCAAAACCGGACTATTGCACACATTACCTCGAGTCTCTTCAATAACATATTTGTCAATCAAATCATAAATGATCGCTAAAAGCGCTCGTTCACCATCACTTGAAATAAGATATTGCGGAATGCGAGGCAACTGAGCATTCGCCTTCAACGTCACAACATATGGAGGAATGCCTAACAGGCCCACATCATTTGGACCCGTAGCCCACAACGAGTCTGGTAAAGAAGACAATTCAGATGGAAGACAATCTTTTGAAACATAGATCGGAGAAATCACATTCTCACCCAACGTAAGACGTACTCCTGACGGAGAACAGTACAATGTCGCATACAATCTTTTCAACAAATCAAGGCCTAGTAAGTTCTCATTACAACCTGTTGTCAAAAGAAGGGGTGCTTCAAGTCTTCGAGGACCAACAGAAATGGGCAATGGAACGGAAATAGGATTCATAATGGGGGCGCCAGAAAAACCTATAGAAACATTATTTAAGCCAGACAAAGGTGCGCCAGGGAGTTTCAAATGCATAATAGAACTCTTCGTAGCACCAGTGTCTAGCAGAAAAGGCTCTGACACACCTGATGCAATCACTTCCACGTAAGGTCCACTCTGATCTACCGGAACTGAAACAACTCCCTCTCTTTGTCCATGGCTGTCCTAATAATCATTACCTTGCTCTCCATCGCCTTCAACATAGTAATCGTCTACTTAGTACTGCGTAGATCTACCAGAAGAACTCTGTTGCTGATCAAAACTATTCATTGAATTTTGGGGAGGCAAAGGGCGCGCGTTCTGTCCGCGACCTCTACCTCTAAGCACTTGTTGAGCACCTCTACCTCTAACACCAGGAGCACTATTTGCACGTTGCAGCAAAACGGGACAACTATTCTTGTAATGACCCTCTTCTCTGCAATATGCACACTGATTAGGACCATATGGAATATGCTGTTGTTGAGGAGTCTCGTTTCTTTGCGAGTTCCTCGAATACTGTTGAGGCTGCTGATAGTCACGCTGATTATTAACTCGGGGTGGATAAGCTTGTTGTAGAAGAACTTTAGTCTTCAATTCCTTGGTCTTCTTATCCGCTTTCTCTAACTCATCCTTACGCCTATTCTCGTAGTACTGAGCCGTAGCAAGAATCTGTGCTGAAGTAGAAACGGGCCAAGAACTCTCGGAATCTTTCAATTTAGTACACAACTCGGGAAGAAGATTGTGCACAAATTTATCAACAAACAATCTCTGGCCACCCTCAGTAGCCATATCTTGACCACTATGATCTACAAACGTTTCCTCGAAACGCGAGAAAAAGTCTGAAACAGACTCTTCTTTCTTCTGCTTACAGCCTGACAATTTATCCCAATTAACACGGACTTCAGGCATTAAAGTCTTCATGAAAGTAATAATCCTACCAGGAAGTTCAGTAATAGCATCTTCACGCTTAGCACCTCCCACTTGTCTGTCATTTGCTGCAGCGAGATTCACCCATGTATCACCCAACTCAGCATCGTGATCTGTATAACGAATGACATTCCAAATGGGCTGTGGAACAACATTCCCAAAAAGCATATCTATATCCTCCAAATTCATAACACACGAACTCACAGTCTGTGTAAATTCTTTATAATACCCTGCAGGATTCTTTCCTGGATCTGGTAAAGTCTGCTTAAGCGCTAGAACTTCTGCACGCTTTCATGGCACATGAACCCACACACGTTGGAAGTGCGCTAAAACAGGTGGCTGAGCATTAGGATCAGCAGGTCTCCATACTGGAGGAACCTCTCGCATCGGATATTGGCGCACTTTTCTCCTAACTGACGAGTCTGGCTCAAACAACTGTTCAATAGGAACGTCGCTTCAGAGCAACAGTAACGTTGAAACCGCTTTCTCAACATCGGGTAGACTCACAATCGTTCCTTTGGCAAACTCCAAACGCAATCGGGATAATTCTACAGGAACTCTACCCACTTCATCCATCCATTGTTCATGGAGGAACGCACACATAAGTTCAAAAACATAACGCTGTTTTGGTGCTTCCCATTGTCGGAAAACATCCACAATACCTTCCAGATCATACTGGGACTTATACGTCACCCATCTACGTGTCATATGGTCTAGAATCACTCGCTTATCTGCATCGGGCAATTGTCTACGCTCATTCATAGGAGACATACTCATTTGTCCAAAAATAGGAGTCAGAAAATTAGAAAAGGCAGCGGTCATCCGCTGTCTAGGAGAAGGAACAGTCGGAAGGACAAGAGGAGACGAAACAGTAGTAGTAGGATCCATAGTCGGAACAGGCATAGAGACAGTAGTAGCAGAAGAAGGCAAAGTGTGCAACCCTTGAGAAGGCTGCGCATTAGGAGCAACAACCAACGGAGGAGTTGGCTGTGGAGGAATAACAGGAGGCAAAACATTAGGAGCTTGCACGGCCACAATAGGCTGTGGTGGAGCCTTAGCATTCTGCATATAAGGTGGTGGCGAATTTAACAAATGCAACATCAAAGGGTCTTTCACAAGATCCTTTTCGTCTTTCTGCTCTTTAGCTGGTAGAACTGGGTAGCATCTGTCTACCGCTAACTTCCTCACTCTAAGCATCTGCTCACTATCTTTTTCGTCCTCATCGTTCCTGTATGCAACGGCGGCTTGCACCATTGACATACCCTTTCTATTCTTCTTCGCTAACTTAATTTCTTTCTGTTTGGCTTCCTTGCGCCATATGAAAAAAGAATCAAACATCGCCGGCCGGGCTTTCTTCTTGAACAACTTCACTTCGAGATTATCCAAGACTTCTGTCTCAAAACTACCATAACGGGGCCACTGTAGGACACCGTCGTTCTTCGTGTATTTTATCCAAATCTCATTATAGCTAATCGGACCTACTCCATGCTTCACATACAACTCGTACGTAGGAGTTCCGATCGGAGGAACCGGACACGAATCCTCTAACCGGGAATCTCTCATAGTTCCACAACTGAACAAATTCCTAAGACTGCTAAAACCAGGCATCTTGTTCACTAGTCTAGCTTCAAACAACAAGGGTAATCAAAAATCGATAAACTCGTGAATACACGAATCCCTTGGCTTTGGCGCTTGCAAGTTCCAAACAAGGTGTATCTCAAAGATACCAAAACTAAGAACAAAACTAAGGACTGGGAGACGCTCCACTTATACTTAACTGAATTGTCGATGGCGTCACCAGAAGACCCGTCAATCGTCTCGCTCTACAAACGTCTAAGGCTCCAAAACAGGGCGACAGTCAGGGCAGCAGTCCTTCGTAGCCGTCGGGACGCGGAAAGCCTCGCTGCAAAGACCTTCGGAACCACGTCGACATACAGGGGTCGCTGAAGTGGCTGGCCAACCTCCGGAATTTTCACACGACGCTCCTCACGAACCTCTGGCTTGGACCGGTACCGCTGAACTCGAGCCCCACGTTGGACGCCAAAAGAGGTACTGGGTTTCTCTCGGAACCAATACTATTACAATAACCCAGCGGTGTCAGGGCAACACCCAAAGACCCCGGATTCCCCTGTCTTGGCAAACAGAGACACGGGATACTTCTCGATGACGTCAAAGACCAAAGTTTAATGGTTGCAACCAGGGACAGAGGTCTACAAAGTACACACGGGTAGTTCGAAAGAGACTGCACCACCTCAATGAACAAAACTCTGTCTTATATGCCGAAAATTACGCTTCTGGCAACATCACAATTTACATTTGGTGCATACAAAATGAACCAATGAACAAGTAGCATTTCAAAAAGTAACGAATCACGACAGTCAAAGCTAATCCCACTTTCCGTTGTCCAGCCCACCAAAAACAATCACACATATGCTAGTTTCCTGTTCGATCAGGCCGGACAAACCCATCATAAAACCTTCAACTCAGATCGATGAACATGTTGTAAAGGAAAGGCAGAAACAGATGGGAAGGAGAGAGGGGAGTGGTAACGGTGGGCCATAAAGTCGGACCACGTCCTGCTCTTTGATCTCTATCAGTGCAGCTGCTAACCAAGGAACTGGCTCAGCAGGATTCGCCCCAGGGGAAAAGTCAGTTCGGCTAGGTCAACCAAGAGTCAACTAAGGCGTATGTGTCAAGGACTCGCTCGGCCACGATCATAGGGCCTATGTTAGGGCAACCATACAAGATGGCTGCCACATTACAAAATGGATGCCGAGGGTTCAAACTAAATCCTCAAACACAGAGTGTTCTCCTATATCGATTCATACGAAAACACTCAGACACGCTACACTCATCATTTGCGGTCTATAGAGACCAAGATCGTCAATTTCCGACGATCTTTATAAATCAGGTTTCAGCACTATCGAACCCTTTTCGAAATCACGGAACCACAGTAGTGCCTTCTCATTCCTGCAATCGAAAGTAGGAACTACTACTGTACCGCCGAGCACTTAAAATGCAAAGGTTTTCATTAAGCAGGTACCCCGCCAAGAGAAGCAAAAGAGCAATCAGCCCACCTGAGCCCTTCCAAGATCCTCACTATGAACAAGTGGTTCAACATTGGCCATAAAGGTAATTTTGTAGGACTAAGGACAGCCCTAGCTAAGCAAACCTTTGTTGGAACATATCATCCCGAGCCAGGGCATGCTCCAGTATTCTAATAGGACACAATACATGTATACATTTCCAATTTACAATCGGCTTCACAATGTCATGGGCGAGCTGTTAGTCTTGCCTTGGAGGCGGCTTTATAGGTGGGTACAGGGGTATTATGGTATTTCCCCTGAATTTACCAACTTTCATGCAACTAAAGGTTACTCCGCAATCTGCAGCTTGTGTTGCACAAATCGCAAAACAATACACAGTGACATATTTATTTGGTGCTAAAAATACCTTTGTTGCGTGACACTAAACACAATTTAAGATTGTGCTACATTGTAAAGGTAAGCAATCAACAACTTTGGTGAGCTTGTGCTCGGGGTACACCTTTCAGGAGAAACCTTTACCTGTAGTGAAGTGCCCCTGGGTAAGTATGCAATATTTGTAATTTAATGGAAATGTAATAATATGCAATAAAGTCAACCTCAACAATGTAGTGTGGAAAATAAATCTGGTTATAAGTGCTGAGATGAAAAGTTTGTTTCAATGGAAATAACATTAATCTTGTCTTATGTGTTGCCCCTCTGTTCTGTCATAGTTTGATTTCATTACATCAACCTTTTTTGGTCTCCCTACAGTCTGTTGTCAACAGGCCAAGTTGGGAACACCAAGACTAAGAGTGGACTTTGGGGCTTCCCTGTGCTCATCATTGGCTGGCTTTCTAGTCAATCTCATTTGCCTACTTGTTATTTGTTGCTTTTTTTCCTCTTAGTGTATTTGCCCCTCCCTATAGCATAGCTTCTTTACCATCATTTTGATTAGATGACTTGAATACTTCCACTGCTTAGATTAATAAGCGACCTTTTTTTTCTTTTGATTTTAGTATTCCATGGGAGTGCATGTGTTTCCTTACTCTCTATCCGTCTCTCTGGGTGGTGCTTGATAGTTGTTTCTCCTGTTCTTCCTCGTCCCAGCTTGGCATTTGATTAATACCCGCTCCTCTGCTGCTTCCCCACCCCTTCCTGCTCGTCACTTCTGCTCGTTGAGGGCTTTTACTTGCACGTGCAAATGGTGGTCCCTTGTTAAGTTTTTAATTTTTTTTTACTTTTTAGAGGGGTGTGACAGCTGCAATTCACTACTGGACTGCTCCATTCTGGAAATTCTCTTTGACATACATTTTTTTCAATGCACTGCTTCAAGAAGTGTGTACAACTTCTTGAAACAAAAATAAAATGGCTGCCACATCATGACTATAAATATGTGGCGACCCATGCACGCGTCTGTGAGTCATGGCGCCTCGTTCCGGGGTGCGTAAAGAGTGTGGAGAATGTGACTCTTTGGTTCCTTCGGACCCTTCTCCGCCCTTGTACCTCCCTCTTGTGTACTTCCTAGTCTCTGTGCTTTCTTGAACCATTTCTCCCCTCTCTCCCTTCCTTCTTGTGCCATCCCTCCCAGCTCTAGTGTATCTTCATTCCTGAGTGTTGTTGTCACACTGTCCCATTCATCTGTTATCCTGCATCCCGTATCCCAGTATCTTTCCCCCATGCTGCTGGCCCTTTTCTAGACTTTTTAATTCATAGTGTCCATGCTTCTTTCTGGCATTGGTCCATCTTTGTGGGGCTGTGTTATTTGGGGATGGTGTTTTTTTCACCCGGGTGGCTGCTCGCTGCTCACACTGGCAAAGCAAGGTCGTCCTTCTGAGTACCATTAAATCGGGTAATGGTTATATCTGCCACATGCAGTGGCTAAAAACTTCATAGAGACTACATAAAAATACGATAATATAATTATTTTTGGGGACCAGAGTTTGTGTTGATCGAGGCTGTCTCCCAGTATCTGTACCCCTTCCCCCCTTGGCTCTCAGTGCCTCTGGATTCTCATTCCTGCTGCATTATTTGACCCCCTCTTGTCCTGCATCAGTGACATTCAGTTGTCAGTGACTGTGTGTTACTGTCCCACTGTGGCCGACCCTCTGATGCAGTCACTGAGGGTTCCTGTTACCTGTCTGGGTGTTTCTTCTGTCTGTTCAGTTGTTCCTCTGGGGAGATGTCAAAAGATTGTGTACAAAAGTATCGTCTGACATAATAATTGTATCCTAAATATGGCGCACAAAAATATAGGGTGTAACATTTCTATTATAAACTCCGGTGGGGCGATATTTTGCTAAACAATATTTAGCAGGTTATATTTATGTTACAAGATATTTTGACTACAATATCGCAGTATCATATTGTCTCTTTCTGCCTGTTTCTGTGCCTCTCTCATTATTTCATTTTAACTTTCTTTTAGTGCATCCAAATTACACTCATAAGGTCCAATTCACAGAACTAACTTAAGACAAAATCCTAAACTTGCTACCATTTTGGTATGCACAGAAGACACTTACTCATTTTGGTATTCACAGAAGGCCCTTACTCATCAATGAGGAAGGGCCTTCTGTGAATACCAAAATGAGTAAGTTACTCAAAATGAGTAACTTACTTAAAATGAGTAAGTTACTCATTTTGGTATTCACAGAAGGCACTTACACATAATTTATAGCATTTGTAGAGCGCTTCTGCAACCCTACGGGCATCCTGGCGCTGTGTACATATTGCTGAAAATACTGTGCATCAGAGGAGGGGGATAGTATAAAGTTCTGGTGAGATTAAACTTTGGGGAAGAGCCATGTTTTCACCTTTTTACGGAAAGCCATCAGTTCGTCTGTTTTCCTGATGTCGATAGGCAATTTGTTCCACAGATGGGCTGCGGCTATGCTGAAGGCTCTGCCACCGTAGGTGGCTTTCCTGATCCTGGGTATGCTTATCAGGTTGGAAGATGAGGAACGGAGGGGCCGTGTGGGTATATACCATTTGAATTTCTTTTGAAGTGGTCGGGGGCCCATTCCGTGTACTGCCCTAAAGACAATGCAGAGGGATTTAAAGCAGATCCTTTGATGTACAGGTAGCCAGTGAAGATCGGCTAGAGCGAGGGTGGTAGAGGATCTTCGCTCTCGGGAGAGTGCCAGCTTCGCTGCTGCCGCCTGGATGCTTTGCAGTCTGGAGATCAAATAGGCCGGGGATTCCAGAAGCAAAGCATTACAGTAATCCAGGCGGCTGAGAATGGTGCTCCTAACTATGGTGGTTCTGACCTGCGCTGGTAAGAGGGGTAGCAGCTTTCGCAGTCCTCTCATTAAAGCAAAGCAGCTACTCATCTGCTTGTTGACATTGGTCTCTAAGCTCAGACAGTCGTTAAAGCTGACTCCGAGATTCTTCACTGATTTCACTGGGGTTAATGACTCCCCCGAGTCCAAGGGCCAGAAATCGGTGGGTAGACTGCTGGTAATTCTGCCAACTGCGCAGTGCATTATTTCCGTTTTATCACTATTAAATTGTAGTGAGTTCTGGTTTAGCCAGAGTGTCATTTCTGCCATGCAGGTATGGAAAGCCGTGAGTGAGTTGGCCTGGGCACCATCAAGGGAAATCATCAGCTGCGTGTCGTCCGCATAGTTGATCACGCTAATACCGTGGGCCTTGATAATGCCCAACAGGGGTTGCATATATATATTAAAAATAAATGAGTTAGTTCTGTGAATCGGGCCCGTAAAGCAGTTGTAAGTCTGCGTTCGCAGATAACTCAGTGCCTGGTTGCCGTGTTACAAACTTTCTGAATTCAATAAGCTCTCTGAACATGTGCAAGCCCTGTGTGGCCCTGTGTGGGGTCTCAGTATGGAAAGGGGTCTCGGCAGGTCAACATTCAGTGCACAGTCACAGCTTGCAGGGTGTTCTACAAAGGACACTCCTCTGGGTCACTGAGAGCATCGACAGAGCTGTGTGTGCCTGGGCTGGACCAGCAGTGCTGCTGCACGTGGCATTAAACAGCTGTAGGTGTACCCAGGTACTGGGATAGTAGGAGATGCTCCAAGGCACGGTAGAGGTGTCCCGTAGAGTTGTTTACTCCATGAGTTGGGGTCCTGTGAGTCATGTTAGGGAACTTTGAAAACTTGTACATAACTCGAGTTAAAGCCCAGATTTACTAATGATTTGCAGTGGATTCTCGTTGCTTTTGTAAAGCAAACCTGGTGCAAAGTGTTAGAAGATAATCTCCTGCTCCATGAGTCCCAAGCAGGTTTCCGCCCTAAATTAGGGACGGAAGCTGCTCTTCTGACAGTGACTGAGGTGGCAAGGAAACAGATGGACCAAGGCGGCACTGTAGCAATTATGTTGCTTGATCTTAGTGCCGCCTTCGACACCATCAATACCAGCATTCTTCTCCACCGCCTACGCCAAATAGGAATCTCAGGGAAGGCCATACTTTGGCTCCAATCTTTTATGAAGAATCGTTCGTTTGAAGTAGTTGGGAGCAATGCCCATTCAAAAATCTGGCCCCTTGATCAAGGCGTTCCACAGGGCTCGTCTTTGAGCCCTACCCTATTTAATGTGTATCTACAACCCCTCGCTGAAATTGTGCATTCGTTTGGCCTAGACATCGTAACCTACGCCGACGATACACAACTGGTCGTTTCTATGAACCAGCCTAATACTTCCCCCCCTAACCTCACCAAATGTTTAGTTGCAGTAAATCAGTGGATGACCTCCTCACACCTAAAGCTCAATGGTGAGAAGACTGAGCTTATGATCCTGGGCAACTCACTCACCCCTGGTCCCATGTTAGAATGGCCTCCTAGCTTGGGAAACCCGCCTCAACCTAAAACCCAAATAAAGAGTCTGGGTATGTGGCTGGATACTAAGCTAAATTTCAAGCAACAAGCTACTGTCCTGTCCGCCACCTGCTTTGGCCTGATGCGGACACTCAGGAAAGTGTTGCCACTATTACCCTTCCAAGCACGTAGAATCATGGTGCAAGCCATTATTCTATCTCGATTAGACTATGGAAACTCTCTTTACTTGGGAGCTCCCATTTCCACCACAAGAAAACTCCAGGTCACCCAAAATGCGGCTGCTCGCCTCCTCTTAGGCCTGAGCCGACGAGAATCTGCTACAGCAGCTCTGAAGGAACTGCACTGGCTGCCCATCAAGGCTAGAGTTCTGTTTAAATCTATGTGCATTATGCACAAGGCCATGTGGAGAACTGCTCCATCTATGATCTGCTCTCTGGCAACCCCTTATCTTCCTCATAGATCCCTGAGATCTAGTTCAGCTTTCCTGGCCACTGTAAACAGAACCAAACGGGCCAGATGGGGCGGGCGATCCTTCTCTTGGAATGCCGCCAAAGCCTGGTACTCCCTGCCTGATACCCTTCGCGGCGAACCTAACTTGCTGAAGTTCCGGAAAAACTTGAAAACGCTCCTCTTCATCTAACTTGGCTCTCTGGCCCTCTCTTGAATCAGACAATACAGCGCTACGAGGCCTCCGGGTTGTTTGCGCTCAACAAAACCCTATTATTAATAATAATAATAATAATAGGGTGGAATTTATTGCACAATCAAGTCAGGGTTTACACTAGATAGTGTGCCACAGTAACGCAATGTTGTGCTGTGCACTGCTTTGCATTACTTTGTGTGAAAGCGCGTTCCCTGGGTGTTGCACAGGCGTTCCCATTCATTCACCCATGGGTTTTGACACAAATCCCATTCTACAAACATTGATAGAGAGGGAACTACACCAAAATCTTACACCTCCTCGAGGCATCTGTAACGAAGAGAAATATTTTCGTTTCTCCTTGTACTTCCAACTTTGCATGTGTGCCACATTTTTCAGCAGGCAAACAAAGCAGGACGAGTGTTAAACAAGAGTTTTTGTACTAGGAAAGATTCTCTTCCAGAAAAAGAAATTCCCTACTGAAGCACACACCCTTGCACTATGGCACAAGGGTGTGTGCATTGGCGCATGGCAGCCAAACGTGTCCGACTGCAGGGAGAGAGGAAGACAGCGCCACATCTTAGTCGATATGACTCCTTTCATTCAACACAGCGCAGCAACTGTAGTTGCTGCGTTGCATTGCATATATGCTTCAAATATCCGGTCCAACGTGTTGGTGTCCATTCTTATCTGTCAAAGTTGGGAGCACCTACAAACAAGCCTAGGTCAGAGACAGATATGCTAATATAAACAGAGGGCCTTATTTACAAGAAACAAACACATCGGCATCGATACTCCAGATTCTTTGCACCTGCAGCAAATGCCCTAGCGACACCATGGATGCGCTGTATTCATAATACGGGGCTCCATGACGCAAGGATTAACAAATGTGTCAGAAATTCTGGCGCATTTGTTGGTGCAAAACTAACGCATTGCTGTAATTGGTTGTAAAAATTATTGAACTCCAACAATGCATCAGAACACAGAGGAGAGTCCCTTGTAAAAGCCCTGGGTCAATCCTTGCGCCTGGTTTGAGAAGGAGTAGGGGTTTTTGACGCAGTAAAATGTTGTAAATTTCAATGCGCCACTTCTACCTGTCTTTTTGCATGAGAACGTCCACCCTGCATACATTATACCTGGCGCAGGCACAATGCGACAAGGGGTTCTACAAACTGACGCAATGCGCGAGTTTGAAGATAAGGAGCAGTGTGGCGCCCTGTTTGCACCGCCGCGGTGTCAAAAAAACGTGACGCGGCGGCAGCGCAAAGGGCTTGTCAATGAGGGCCTTAACCTTCACAGTGGACCTTTACAAGATTTTATTTGTTTGAGGATAATAAAGAAACATATTGAAAAGCCATTCACAGTGGAATAAAAAGCAGAGTGTCGAAGGTAAATGAAAAAAGAAGTGAGTCAAGGAACAAAAAGGAGGAAGGAAGAAACCTGAAAGGAAATTGGGAAGAGCATGAGTAAGATTCGCAGACGCCGTGCAAAGTGGGATTCTGTGGAGCTCCTGGGGTGATTAATATGTATGAGGCATGGAAGGCAGATGCTGCTGGCATCTGTGTGATGTCAGAAGGCTGTCAACACATTGTTAGCATAGCTGACATGCAAACTGCTCAGCAGCCCCCTCCACATGGCGTCCTGAGTTATGCGGCGTGAATTAAATTTTCATGTTTCTCTTACGACATTTGGCACCGTCTCTGGCTTATGTTCCCTCCTCAAATACCCAATTACAGCCAGGAGGCACAAAAGGGATGTTTTTATGCAACTCCTCCTCCGAAGTGTGCATCTCAGCTAAATAACAAACGCCGGCTTTGAAGGCAGGAGTTTCAAATGTTGCATTTCTAGCTTATGCTTCGACTCAAAACACAATAATTACTGAGGTTTTTTTTTAATTCTGAGAAGTGACTCAGATGGGAAGGAATTGCTGACACAACTCGGCTCGCGATGAACCCAGCACGGTGATAAGTGTATCAGGATGAGCTGTGAAAGATGCATTGCTTCCTCCTGCCTGGCATCGAATGACGTGGCCTCCTTCTATTGGCTGCAGCAGTAGTAACTGCCCAGGCCTCAGTCAGCTTCACCTGTGATGGAGCTTTCGGGAATGTAAGCTGAGGGCTCTTGTTTCCCAGAACCAAGGGGCAGATTTATGAGTTCTGGCGCATCTCTGCAAATCAGCAGGGATGAGCCAGAACTGATGCGTCACGCAATTCCCTCCTTGCGGCACCACAGATGCGGCGCATCATGGTGCAAGGAAGGGCAGATGCGTGACGCATCTTGTGGTGTATGGGCGGCGCATTGCTGGAGTAGTGTCGCAAGTGCGACGCAACTCCTGCAATGTACAGAGACCACCCATACATAACGTGGTGCGTCACTCCTTACGGATTTGAAGCAGCAGCGTCGTAAAACTGACTCAGTGAAATCTTGTAGATTTCACTGCGTCAGTTTTACGGGGCTTTCCTACGAGGGAACGCCCACCCTGCGACAGAACGCCCACATGAAACCTGACGCAGGTTCCATGTGGCGCAGGGCTTTACAACGTGACGCATCTGCCTAGATGCGTCACGTTGTAAATAGGTTGCAGGGATGCGCCACGTTTCCGCGCCGTTGCGTCACACAACGGCGGTCCAAGTTTGCAGGTCATCCGCACCAAGCTTTTATCTTGGCATTTTAGGGTCTTATTTAGAGGCAAGTAAAAACGTCCCTGCAAAAGGAAATGGCTGAAGGACTACTTTATCCGTGTTCCAGGGCCTTATTGTGAGTGCGTAGGAAGGTGATGCTTCGGCCAGATATGGAGGACATGACGCCACAGGAAATAGAATCTGGACTGCTACCCTATTTAGAGTTACCATACCGCTACCATGTCCAGTTTTGTCCTTTCTATCTGAAACTACACACACCATGGCAGTATTGCCCAGACACATCTCACAAATCGATTATATGTGGGGAGAAAACTCAGGGATGGTGGAAATACAAACTACAGGCCTTATTTATAGGATTTTGGTGTAGGGCAGCTTAGCAAGGAAACTTGCTACGCTGCCCTACGCCAAAGTGAAAGGGCAGGAATTTAAGCGATACAGTGCATTCTGTTTCCACTGGCACTGTTTCTGCAGTCTAGCGCCAATGCAACCACCCTTGCACCATGGTGCAAGAGTGCAGCCATTGCAGGCAGGATTGTTTTTGTGCAGAAAGGGGCTCCTTCCTGCACAAAACCAATCATACAAGGCGTTTCCCTCTTCCTATGTGTGCTACAGAAAGCACACATGGGAAAGAGGAAAAACGTGGAGTAATTAACGCATTTCTCCTCGTTACGCCTCACCTTGAGATGCGTACGGACTTGACGTTTCCCCAGGTTTACATCACTTTGTAAATCTGGCACAGCATCAAAAGCCATTGGTGTACATGGGAAAACCCACTGCAACACCCATGGAAGGCCTCCCGACCGCAGAGGAAGGTGACACAAAGATGTGCACTACATTGCCATACTCATGATTTATGAGACCACTCAAGGCGTCATAAGTCTTTATGAGAGCCCTGCATCATGCATGAACCACTTTACATGGTGCAAAAGTAACCATGTAATAAGCCACTATGTTTGTGAGTAGAAAAAAATAAGTTGAAAACGCTCAACAAATAAAGAATATTTAAAAGCATTGCTCACATCTGCTTCACTTTTCGACACCTGTCCTCAAATTATATCACACAAACATATTTTTACTGAATTTACATTCAACTGAATCTCAAAACGTCATTAGTGCACATGAATCTCATTAAGTGTCATTATGTGTACATTCACATGTATATAATTTCCACAGTTGAAAAATCCTCTTTCAAATTTCTTCCTTGTGATATGATTTAGGTAATCTAGAAACCGACAGCCAACACATGTTTTGCTGCCTCAAGGCTTAGATATCTCATAGCTATTGTCATCCCAAGTTATTTCTTCCTAAAGCACTAAAAAAAGTCTGATTTAATGTGATTTGCCTTCAATGCTTTCTCTGATTCTTAAAATGTATATGTGGAAATGATCTAAACACAAAATGGCTTCTATCATATAGATAGTGCCATTAGAATCGGTTCCCACAAGATTTGATTGCAAGAAAAGTTCAGTGGCGCTTGGAACAGGTAATAGTGGTAAGGAGGGGAGGGGTGGGGGAAATTCGATGGGAGAGGTAAAATTAACTAAAATAAAAAATAAAAAAAACAAATACCTGGTGCTCGGCACATCGCCGATCCGGCAAGCGCGAGGTAAGTGGTTTTATTTATTTTTAATTTAATTGTACCTCTTCCATCGACTGTCGAATTTCCCCAACCCCACTCCGCCCTGCCCAACTGCCCCACTGCTCCTACCTGTGCAGGCCGCTACTGGAAAAGTTCAATAATATTCGAGGACCTATGATACGGCCCACTAGAGGTTACTCTTCAATGGAATCATGGAGCAAAAACTCCTCGTATGACAGGGATATTTTAATGTGGATACTAGAAATTAGACTATCTTTGCGGGTACGTTTCAACTTTTCAAGAACCATTTTTTGTCACAGTAGAATCACTGGGCTACCAATGTAAGGTGGACCTTCCAGCCAAACATTTATTCCCCAAAACGGTATTCAATAAGTAGATTGGTGACGTTTCGGGGTGCAGAAGCCCTGGTTCTTGGGCAGAGATCTAGAAATCCAGTGTACCATGCTCTGTTGATGTGGCAGAGGTGTTAACTTAGCCAATCAGGTGGGCTCTGAGGAAGTCAGTGAATTTAGCACTAGGCAAGAGACATGTGGTCATGATTTCTTACAACACACACCAATTCTACTGCTGCATTAATGGGCAAATCTGGTGTCTTTCCTGGTTGGAGTGCTGGGACAAAGTAAAAGAGGTTGTCACAGGCCAGTCCGACTGAAATTAGAGCATTTATAATCCCAAAAAATAATGTCTGGGGTACCAAAGGGAAAATGTTTCCAGCTGTCTTTGTTGGAGGCAAATATATTAATCTGGGATTAAAACGTCATAGAATCAATATTTCTGAAGCCATGATTTTCTTTTTAGTGAAGGTAACTGAAAAGACAGATTCCTAAAGCATGAGAATATAGAGTCCCAGAGGTCTTCACTGCGCTGATCTCTTCAGGTTGTGTCTTGCCCAAGAACAACTTCAGAAAGATCTTTTACATCCATTCATTGGCAATGTCAAACAACATCTGAAAAGGGATTCAGATGGACTGGTGTGCCCCCTGAAAACTGTCCTACGGTGTTAAGATTTGCATTTTCGTAAAAAGAAATGTTGCTGAATAAATTTTTAACATTGGATTAAATGCAGTAATATAAACAGTAATGTGAATTCATTCGAAAAGAGTTTTAAACAGTGTATAGAAGTGTGTGGATTCTATGAAATGAAAATGAATCAAATGAATGAAAACTTATATGGCGCTACTTAGCCCGGAGGCATCAAGGCACCTATCAAGAAAAGATCACAGAAAAGGCAGATACCACAAACTAAGGGTAGGCTTTGGCAAAGAGCCATGTCTTCAGAGCCCTTCTAAAGGCTTGCATTGATGGTAGGGACTTAATTTCACGGGGCAGAGTGTTCCACAATTTCGGAGCAAGGCTAGAAAACGCCCTGCCTCCCCACTTAGCTCTTCGAACGCGGGGGACTGATAACAAGAACTTTTTGGAGGAACAAAGGTTTCTGGAGGGTTCATACAGATTCTAGAAGATGCTGTTCTGATGCTCATTGTCATCCATGCATTTCTTCCCCCTCCCATCCCTTATTTTTCCCCATTTACTTTTTGTCCTTTTTTCTTAACTGTATATTTAATTTATTTTACTCATATCTCCAATTGTGGTAGATGTTAACAAAAACTAAGGCGCTGAAGTAGATTCCAAACGTCATGATTTTATTTTGCAACAACCCAATGCATTTCGGGAATAGAATTCCCTTCTTGTCAGGGGCATCAAAAAAATATACAAACACATGTATTTTACTTTATATTTGTCAACATGAATAATGCATGATATTGAAACAACAGATTTCATCTGTTGCACGAAAAAATACAATTTCCACTGAACTCAACAATTAAGTATGCTTAAACATTGCTAATCAATCTGACCTGCTACTAAAATAATTTTTCACTGACATACTGCCTCCAATCCCCTTTTCAACACACACAAACTACCTCCCATCCCTTCCCCAACGCCCCTGTTAATCTCTGATGTTAAGTAAACCATATTGACCCTTAAATCACTCCCACCCCTTTTCTTTACTAAACCAAGGACTAGATGTGCCCAATTACTTAGCCCAAAAGCTACTTTAGACGAACTCCCGCTTACCATGACATTCAGTAAATCCTAGGATTAAAACATCATCTCTAAGGATTCCACCTCTTTTAAAACCCGAATACTTAGGGGCATATTATCCAGACAGGCGATATAATTATTCCTGTTTTAGCGGCAGTTAAAATGGCGATAACGGACTTGATAATATGCTCTAAGGAATTCCAACTGAAGCCCATGTTAGATGTCCTTCACATCTCACATGGGCTTCAATTGTAATTCCATAGAGCATATTATCAAGCCCATTATCTTGATAATATGCCCCTTAGTTCTTCCATTTGCTAGCGTGCTGAGGCGCGCGTAACCCATTTGAATGCCATCTAAATGCCTCGATGCAACTGGCTGTTTTATGCATATCCTCCCATGGTAACTATCGCCAAGGTGGTCAATTACGTGTTTCTTTACATCCCCCCTTCTTTCTTTGTGTTAATATAGTCAATTCAACTACATATCCTATAATGCAGTATGCCATCTACTTCAAATCGCTAATCTATTCACAAACCCCAGAATATACAGTTAAGAAAAAAAGACAAAAAGTGAATGGTGAAAAATAAGAATAACAGTGGATTAAAAATGATTAGAATTGAATTCATTGGATTCATATAAAGTCTTTGGCTGTGCTGCTTGGTGGAACCTATGTTGGTTCCCCTGATGGTATTATCTATAAACATGCCACACTGAAACTGCAGTTTCTCTAATTCTGTGTGTAAGAATTGTTTTTAAGAACCCCTTGGTTTTGGGTGTTAGCCATACACGTTCCTGGTCCTCTAAGGATACTGTCCAATTTCCTACAGATTTTCTATTGATTGGGGACTCGGAGAAATTCTAATTTCTGACTATGCACTTTGCATCTGAACCTTCAAGGCATTACTCTGTACCGCTTGATTTTTGACATTCTGTAATAAACCCTTTAATGTTTTCCCTGTCCTCTGTCGTTGAGTGGTCCCAGTTACCTATTTTCTACTCTGCTAGATTTATGTTCAGTCTGATGTTGGGGAGGGTGTCATTTAATTCAACATCAACCCTGGAGCCAGTGAAAGATTTTGGGTGTTCTGAATTTTGGGGTGTTCTGAATTTTGAGTTACAGCGTTCCACTTCCACAATATTGAAACCAAGGTATTGATGGGACACAATATCGAGAACACAATATCAAAAATCAAATATTGACAGGTAAGTAAGTCTAGATTTTCAATCCCTAACCCCACATAAAAGCACCTTTGCAGTACTGACATCTTCAATGTAGACAGATGTGGAGTTAGAAATAGTAAATCCATACTTCCCTATTTGCACTTACCTCTCGATATTTTGCCCTTCGATATTCTGCCATCTGTGTTTTCAATACAATGATATTGTCGGTGTTGATATTCAGTAGTAAAGGGGTCTCCAAACTTTTCTGTAGTCAGAGCTACTTCTGGTCACTGAAAAGCATCAGGAGCTGCTGCCTAACAAATGGGTGTTAGACAACATCACTGGAAGTCCATGTCACTTGAACACTACACCTGGAGCCTCCCTGTCCTTCTCTTGTGAGCATCCAGCAATAATGCCACTCAAGCTAAATTGCAAATGGAAACTTGTGGGGTCCCCAGAAATCATTTTTGTCCCTTGTGTATGAATCACACTGAGAGGTGAGAGTCTAATTTAGACATGTAGTTCGGCCCACAAAGTACCCCAAATATCCATGCTGAGCTGCCGCCATGCCCCGTATTTGGTGCACAGACAAAATATCGACTCCAAAATATCGAATGGACAAAATATTGAGTTAAAAATATCGACAATAATAAAATATCGATAACAAAAATATAGTTGGTCAAAATATCGATTGAAATAATGATAAAAAAATATCGAGTACAAAATATCGACAAAATATATATAAATAGTCAAAGTAAAAAATTTCGATAATATGTAGAAAAAAGGTTAAAAAAAGAAAAATGTTTTATTAATAGTAATATAAATTGTAGTTAATGTTTAGGAGCGGGATGTTGGGTTAATAGGGGATAAGGGTGGGGAGTACTTTAATAATAATTAATTAATTAATATATGTTTGTAAATATTTTTAATTAATAATTAATTGGTAATTAATTAATATTAATTAGTTAATTAATTAATATAATTTTGTACATATTTTTAATTAGTAATTAATTGGTAATTAAATAATATTAATTAGTTAATTACAATAATTAGAGTAATTTATTATATATATAATTTTTAGTTATTGTTAATTAATTAATTGGGAAAAATAATATTAAATATTAAAATTAATTAATTACAGCTAATGTGCTAATATATTTACTTTATTGTTATTGTTAATTAATAATTAATTGGTATTTAAATAATATTAATTAATTTTGGGTAAAGGAGTATTTTTAGGGTTCAGGGTCAGTTTTCAGTTTTTGGGTAAAGGGGTATTTTTAGGGTTCAGGGTCAGTTTTCAGTTTTTGGGTAAAGGGGTATTTTTAGGGTTCAGGGTCAGTTTTCAGTTTTTGGGTAAAGGGGTATTTTTAGGGTTCAGGGTCAGTTTTCAGTTTTTGAGTAAAGGGGTATTTTTAGGGTTCAGGGTCAGTTTTCAGTTTTTGGGTAAAGGGGTATTTTTAGGGTTCAGGGTCAGTTTTCAGTTTTTGGGTAAAGGGGTATTTTCAGGGTTCAGGGTCAGTTTGGGGTTTTTGGGTAAAGGGGTATTTTTAGGGTTCAGGGTCAGTTTTCGGTTTTTGGGTAAAGGGGTATTTTTAGGGTTCAGGGTCAGTTTTCCCTACTGTTGCACCCACTGGAGTGGGAATAGTAATTTTAACCTCTACGCTATCCAACGCTTTCCCTACGCTTGCACTCTTTGGAGTGGGAATAGTATTTTTTACACTTCTGGTATCGTACGGTAATATAATAGTATCTTATTTAATTATAGTATGTTACTATATATATATGTTTTAACAAATAAGATTGTAAAAAAATATTTTTATTATTTTCATTTATTATTTAATTATTATAAGTTAATGTAAGTATTTTTAAGTATATTTTAGTAATTAAATTTTAATATTAATTTAATTTAACACTGTTTTTAATAAAGTCGATATTTTTTACAACTATATTATTGTAAACGATATTTTGTACTCGATATTTTTGTACTTACCTGTTTGTAGATACAAACTCGATATTTTGACTGTCGATATTTTGTCCACGATATTTTTGCAAGTCGATATTTTGTCCCTCGATATTATTTCAGTGATCCCCCGTATTTATTGCAGTCTAGAATTTCTTGGGGAAAGGACGTTTGTGCTCCAGTAACTCAATAAAACTGCCCACCTGTCTCTGCCCCCATCCTGTGGTACCATGGGGGTGGGGAGGAGGGGCGTGGGGCGTGCACCGTCTGCGAAACAGCAGACATTCTACTGCCCTCCCTTGGTGCTGTGACTGCGTCCCGCCTCCGACCCCACTTAATGGAACTCTGCTCTCCTGTTTTTTTGGGTCTTGACCTGAGAAAATCTACTATTTGTATATATATGTATATAGAGATAACTCTAACCACTACTATATGTAGTAGACCTTTGTACTCTCTACCATTCCTATGTGACTCTTAGAGTTTATCCATTTGTGTCTCTTCCATTAGTTACTTTACAACTTGCACATTTGCAAATTTTTTCTGTTTGTATCTCTTCCTTGTGTGACTTTACAACTTGTACATTTGCAATTTTTTCTGTTTGTACCCCTTCCCTGTGTGACTTTACAACTTGTACATTTTCAATTTTTTTCCGTTTGTATTTTTTATGTAACTCATGTAATCCTAAATCCTTATATATCGCAACTGGTTCTTATGTAAAGCGCTCTGTCAACTTAGGGGAATGTTCGTGCTATATAAAATCACATTAAATAAATAAAGAAAGAAATAAAGAAATTAAGAGGACACTGCTTATTTTGAGAGTTAGGGCATGAAGGACCATTAGCAGTAATAAATTTTGTGAAGTGTATGAAGGACCTTTTTCATGTGCTATATGTAGATTTCAGGCTACATACACATCAATTATCAGGGGTTATGTTAGGGAAACACTTCTATGATGAAAGGCTGGAAAAGCTTCCTGCTAAATGTTCGCTCCCTACCGCAACATCACTTACAAATATGGAATCTTATCCACACCCTTAAACCTGAAATCAGCTTTCTTACTGAAACGTGGCTAAAACCGCATACTACCCCTTCCATCACTTTGGGGATTCCCACTGGGTATAAAATTCTAAGACAGGATTGTCCTGAGAAAATTGGTGGTGGTATCGCCATTATACATAAAGAACATCTCAAAGTCTCAGTTATAGAACAGATCAATCAGCTTACTATGGAAGTTATGATCTTTAAAATCGTGATAGGACCTAAGGAGCACTGGAAGGGTGCCTTAGTTTATCGCCCCCCTGGACCCTATGTTGGCTTCACCTTAGCGTTGATGGAAATACTGGCACAACATATGAAAGTTAAAGAAAAGTTCATTTTATTGGGAGACTTTAACTTTCATGTGGACAATGTAGACCATCCAGAGACAAAGACCTTAATGTCCGACCTGGCCTTATTGGGTCTTGAGCTGCAGAATAGTGGGCCCACTCCCAGAGGTGGCCATACACTGGACCTAACATTTACTAATTGCACTTCAGTATATTGTCACCATCCTAAAGCAGTTAACTGGTCAGACCATAGTATGCTTGAATTCATCCTGAAGGGTCTAAATAAACCAAATAAACCCCCTACCGTCCCGACCATTAAACGAAGGCCCTGGCACAAGATCACTTTAGAAACAGTAGAAGAAGTCTGGAATGAGCCTGTAATACTGGATTCTGATGACATTGAATCAGCTTTGTCTAAATTTGATGACACTCTATCTGACATGCTGAATCATTTGGCCCCACAAAAAACAATCAAACAACCTTCTGCGGCCAAGAGAGAGGTATGGTACACAGAATCTTTAAAATTAGAAAAGCAAGGGTGCAGGAAGCTGGAAAAACTCTGGAGAAAAACCCATACCAGTGAAAATAAGACCAACTACCAAAAAGCCATGTCTGCCTACTATAAAAATATTAAGCAGGCAAGAAAGAGCAGCATTATTGCACAACTAGCTGAAGCTGGCAATTCCTCCAGAGAGCTGTATAAAA
Organism: Lissotriton vulgaris; assembly: GCF_964263255.1. Classification (NCBI taxonomy): domain Eukaryota; kingdom Metazoa; phylum Chordata; class Amphibia; order Caudata; family Salamandridae; genus Lissotriton; species Lissotriton vulgaris. Next base: position 99,888,235 of record NC_141689.1, on the reverse strand, counting down.
TCTTGGATACTTTCACTAAACCAACTGCATGTGAAAGTCCAGACGAATTTACACAAATTTTGTGTAATAACATCTCTCAATTTTTTGAGGATAAAATTGAGACAATTTATAAAAAAATCACCACTGCTCAATGCCCCAGGGACCTGGAGCATTCCAGCATGACTCACCCCGATACATCTAGAGGCACCCTACTTACCTTCCCTGAGGTTAATTACAGTGATATCCAGACACTAATAAACAACATGAAAACAGGATCCCCTCTTGATTTGATACCAGCTAAGCTAACTGTCACCTTGAACAATATACTTTGCCCTACAATTCAAAAGATTCTAAATCTCTCCTTTAAAGAAGGTCAGCTCCCTCGGCAGTGGAAGGGGGCAGTTGTGAACCCAATACGGAAGAACACGGCCTTACCATGGACAGAGCTTTCCAACCTCCGCCCCATCTCTCTCTTACCTTTTTTAAGTAAATTGGCAGAGAAGCATGTAAACATCCATGTTTCCAGGTTCATAGAGGCGACAGGGGGCCTGGACCCATCACAATCCGGGTTCAGGCCCAACTACAGCACAGAGTCGGCACTCCTCTCCGTGACAGACAACATCAAGATGTCACAGGATAGAGGAGGATCGATGATTCTGGTGCTGTTAGACCTGTCGGCCGCTTTTGATACTGTATCTCATGAGATTCTTCTCGGCCGATTGCAGAGAGTGGGTATTGGAGGATTGGCACTGTCCTGGTTGGAGAGTTTTCTCTCCGGCCGCTCACAATCTGTCAGCGTGGGACCCTATCGTTCTATCTCGAGGGTACTCACTAAGGAGGTGCCACTGGGCTCATGCCTAAGCCCCACATTATTTAATGTGTATGTGGCCCCCCTTGCAGAGATTGTGAGAAGGTTTGGGTTCGCTCCAGTGTCATATGCTGATGACACCCAGCTGCTTTTCCCTTTCAACTCTCTTACGCCTGATGTGAAGAACAATTTTGCCGAGGGCATGAGAGCAGTGTCCAACTGGATGGCTACAAACTGCCTTCAATGCAATGTCGGGAAGACCGAGGTAATGCTTTTTGGGAAAGCTAGCATGCTCTGGTCTCCCGATTGGTGGCCTTTAGATCTTGGCCCTGTCCCATGCCCAAAGCCAACTGTTAAGAACTTGGGGGTGAAGCTTGATCAAAATCTGAGCCTAAAGGAGCATGCCAATTATGTCACAGGAGCTTGTTTTAGAACAATTGGCCAGTTAAGGCGAGTCTTCCCTTTGCTGCCTGACATCCACAGGAAGACTCTTGTACAGGCCCTGGTGATAAGCCGCTTAGACTACTGCAACGGCCTCCTCATATCAGCAAATGAGGAGGCGCTTAACCGTTTGCAGGTAGTCCAAAATACGGCGGCCAGACTAATTCTAAATGCTTCTGCAAGAACCCTGTTCAAACCCCTGTTAAGATACCTTCACTGGTTGCCCATACGACAACGTGTTAGATTTAAAATCTGCTGCTCAGTGCACAAATGCCTTTATGGGCAAGGCCCCAGATATTTGGCACAAAAATTTCAGATATACAAACCTGAACGCCTTTTACGTTCCAGCAACCAGTGTCTACTGGAAATCCCCACTATAAAAAAAGCAGACAAGGTGGACGTGCTCTATCATTTATAGGCCCTACCATGTGGAAAAAGCTTACATCTGACCTAAGACACAACGCCAACCATCTGTGCTTTAGGAAAGCCTTAAAAACCCATCTGTTTCAGGAAGCATAACTCACCCTGTGGTACTCCACAGAGACAACATATCCCAGTACTTATGCGAGCAAAGCGCGGAGATACCTCATGGGTCGATTCTGGCGCGATATAAGCAATTAAATAAATAATAAAAATATGCAGACTTCATAGCTGTCCACAAGTAAACACATTTCGGCAGTGACCGGCACACTGTACAGCAGTCAAACAATAATGACACACAAATTAATATATGAAGAGATTGCTTTTAGAAGTGAAGCACTCTTTAAACAAAGAAAGAAAAAACAGAAGAAAGACGTAAATAGAGACTGACAAATGAAAGAGAAAGGAAGTAGAGGAAGAGAAATGAAGGTGAGGAAAAAAAATAAAAAGGAAGTACAGGGAGAAAAGGGAAATGTGAAGAAGAAAACGGAGGAGAGGATGAAGCAAGAGACAAACAAACTAAGAGGCGGAAGATTGGTCAGAGAAAGAGAAAAGGGTACAGAATGGAGATAAGCAGCAACAAAGGGGAGTGGATCAGAAAAAAGGAAGGGAGAGAGTGAGGTGAGGTGAAAGAGAGCAAGAGAAAGGGAGGGAGGAAGAAGAGAATGAAAGAAAACAGGAGAGGACAGAAGAAGAGGACAAGCTAAAAACTAAAAGGAGACATGAGGGAAGGCAAAATAATAAAGTAAAAGATTGAGACTAAAAAAGGGAAAAAGGAAAAAGAAAGGAAGAAAAACAAAATGGACCTAAACAAAGAAGAACCATTAAAGGAGAAACACAAATGGGAGAAAAAGAAAGAAACAGAGCAAGACTGAAAAAAGAAAAGAACATGTCAGAAAGAAAAATAGTGAAGGACAGAGGAAAGGAGAGAAAGTAGAGTTCAAGTCGAGAAGGAAGCGTAGAAAAAGGAGAGCAAGAAAGAAAATAACAAAGTGGAAGAAAGAGAAAATCCAGAAAGGAGGTTAAGGTGAGATGACAGGAGTGCATGAAAGAGCAAAATAAAGTAACAAATAAAGAAAAAGGAGAGAAAAGGAAGAAAAGTAGAATAAAGGAGAAAAGTAAAAAAAAAGTAAAAGAAAGGCAAGAAGAACTCGAAAAGAAAGATAGGAAGAATAATGAAAGGAGACAAAGAAGAGAAGTAGAGAAAGAATATGAATATGAAAAAATAAAGCTAGCAGTAGAAAGGAGAGGAAGTTGGACGAAACAAGAACAAACAATTATAGAAAGTGTGAAAGGAAGCAACAAAAGCTGCAACTAACAAAAAAAACATAGAAAGATGCACAAGGAGAAAAAGAAAGTAGCAAAATAAGGAAACAAGTAGCAAAAACACTATAAATTAAAGAAAACAGAAAGGAAAGAAACAACATTTTTTTCAAAAGCGTGTGGGCTACCTAGTCCTGTATTTTCAGCTTACTTGGCTCCAGAGATAGCAGGGCGCTGTGTTTTACAGTGCTGCCTTAGCATTTTGGCAGTTGCATATTGTCAAACAAGTTGACAGGTAATTATCCTGTACAAGCCATTCAGAAGTGGCCTTAGAGCTACTAGTAACTTGTTGTATGCTCCTGGAGCAGTACAACCAGATACATTGATATCCTAATTCACATTCATTAGGAGTTGGATAGTCTCTTGATTGTGTATACATGAAAATCATGGGAAGATGATCTGAAGGCTCATCATGGAGGTCTTAGGTGATGGGTGAGCAAGATGGTATTGGGTTCAGCTTTAGATAGAGAAGATTGGAGCATTGGCATCACATCATCAAGAAGAAGCTGATCTACACCGGAGCAGTACCTTCATCCTCATCGCATCATAACCTTGGAATCAATATTGCATGAGCTACCATGTAGAAGTCCACTAAGACTTCTAAGACAAGCGAGTTGGCGATATCGGCTTCATCAATGGTCAACCTAGATAATCCAGCACCTCAACTTGCATTGACTCAGTTCTTCACCCTTGCTTTACGCCTGTTTCTGTGAGTCAAGGATACCCGAGGATTCAACATTATCTCTGAGCCCACCATAACTGGATTTCATCACAAGACTGGAGGCTACATTATGCATTATCTTTTAATGCAACTCACAAGCAGCCGCACTACATCACAATGGTAAAAGGTCTAGGGTCTACATAACACAGGATAAAGGATGTAACCAGGAAACAGTCTGCCTCTTTTAAAAGCGGCTCGCAGGCAGATAAGTCACTTCCTTTGCTTGTCCTTGATTTTCTGTTCATTGTCCTTATTTGTTATATATTCATGGTTCTGTACCTACTTTTAATGAATAAGGCTTATAATCGACTTGTCTAACAACATTTTATGCATTTTTAGCCTTTTTAACATGGTGGCGCCGGTCCCCCCCCACCTCCACTACCTCAAGTTACAATTTATGGTTGTCCCCTCTTTTAAAATTCCATTACCTCATCCACTTCGGACTCGCGATATCCTCTTTTCCTTCCGGTCGCTTTCCTTCATGGTACGATGGTTATTTTAACTCATATATTCTTAACTCCGATGGGCATTTCTTTAAATCCGATCGCTTCCCCTTCTTTGCACGGGTGATTTTCTCGGCCCGTATGGGCAGAACGAATGAATCGTGCACCTCTAATGCCTGCTTTGGTACCGTTCAGATGCCTCCTCGCAGACTTAGAGGAATGACCATTGGCTACGCTCACGTTGTGTGCCTCATTCACTAAGTGCCCTCTTCTAACTCCGGCAGCGGCTGAGCTCGAGCGATTTGTCTTTCCGTCAGTTGGATCGCTCTCAGCTGCTGCCGGAGACGCTTACTTTTACAATTAATTAATCCATCATTTCGTTTAGCCTCTTTAGCCTATCATATAAAAAAAAAAAGAAAACAAAATAAGGGAGTATTGGCATCTTAAGTTTAGTAATCTTTACCATATTATCCTTTTACCCCCCCAAAAAAAAGACTAGCATTCTAACACTACTAGGATATTAATCTTCCCATCAGATAGTTTTAGATAATAATAATATTACACTCTCTCAGAGACTGTCCTTATATCCTCTTAATTCTAGTTTAAAATCTAACATAGTTGTTATATTAATATTAATCCTTAAAACCTTACTGCTCGAGGACTAAAAGTCATCATATCTGACCTTGAGTCTGATGATGCTACTGCTAGCTCGCCAGCGCCAGTAAGCCAATCTCTTAAAAAATTCTTACACCAAGAGATTAAATACTGTATGATGGTAACCCTGAAAGAGGTAATATCCTCCAGAAGACCGCTTGATTTCCAGGACCCCCCCCTAACCGAATCAACGGTAAGAGACCCAAAAAATTAAAACACTGTGATGTATCTTTCCAAACCACTACTGGAGGCCCTAGCGTCTCTTCTCGATCGAGAGGTCCTAGCACCTCACTTTCGATGGGAGGCCATTGCGCCTCACTTGACCCTGATGATGGACTTAGCTGAAAAAGATCCCTCAGAGAATCCTAAAGGTCTCTTATTTGGGGAAGATATGATTAAAACGATTGGAAAATACGTTTCAACCTTTACTGCCCTCGACAGGGCCCAAAATAACCTCAGACGTGTCTTCAACCCAAACCTTTTCGGTCAGGCCGGGAGAAGGGGCCGTTCTTCCGGCCGAGCCTACCAACGGCCCTTCTCGACCTTCAGAGGAACAGGTAGAGGCTTCTACCCACCAAGACAAACTTTCTACCCTCAGAGAGGAAGATGTCCCAGAAACAGAGGTTCAAGAGGACGTGGTACTCCCAACACCACCAACCCTTCAAGTAAGTCTCCCTCTTCCTTCCTCTTCCCCTCCCAAGGTGGGGGGCAGGCTAAAACATTTTTATCATGTTTGGGAATCCCTGACCCAGGACCCCTGGGTTCTGGAGACTGTTCTGGGCTTCAGAATAGATTTTGTAGAGATCCCCTTCCAGTCGCACCTGCCCCAACCCTTTATCCTTTCAGAAGAACAACAGAAAATTGTGGAAGAAGAAATCCTTTCTATGCTCAAAAAGGGCACTATTGTAGGAGTTCCATGGTCTCTTGCGAGATTCATAAGCACACTCTTTCTGGTGCAAAAAAAGGGCAAGGGGTGGAGACCCGTTATAAACCTTCGAGAAGTCAACAAATTTCTGGTTTATTGTCACTTCAAAATGGAGGGTATCCACCTCCTCAGAGATCTCCCTCTCAAAGGAGACTGGCTGCTCAAACTGGACTTGAAGGACGCCTACTTTCCCACCCCAGTGGCAAAAGATCACCAACTCTTCCTTCAATTTTCTTGGAAGGATCGTCTATTCCAATTTAAAGCCCTACCTTTCGGCCTCTCTTCTGCCCCTTGGTGTTTCAACAAGATTATGAAGAACATTGTTTCTTTCCTGAGAGAAAGGGGCATCCGTCTCATCATCTACCTAGACGATATCCTTATCATGTCTCAAGCCCACTCAGACCTCATCAGAGATCTGACTACTTCCATAAATCTAATAGAGAGTCTTGGTTTCATTATAAACAGAGTGAAGTCCATTCTCTCTCCCTGCAAGTCCCTAGAGTTCCTTGGCTTCACGATAGACACCTCGGAATGTCTTCTCCTCCTTCCTGCAAAAAATATCGCCAAGATCCGAAAGAACATCAGATCAGTGCTAAAACAAGAATCTTTAACCCTTCGAGAACTATCCAGACTTCTTGGCCTTCTTTCTTCCTCCATCCAGGCCATCTTTCCTGGGCCTCTGAATTACCGCGCTCTTCAGAGAATAAAGAGGAAAGCCCTCAATTCAGGTCATTGGTATGGAGACCTTGTGACTCTGGACCCGGACGGCAGGACAGAACTCTTTTGGTGGCTGGAGAACATAGATGCCTGAAATGGCAAGGCTATCTTTGGCTCAGCCCCAGATTTCATCCTTGAATCAGATGCCAGCTTTCATGGATGGGGTGCACTTGGAATCCCTTACCCAGGATCCCTGGGTTCTAGAAATGGTTCTGGGCTTCAGAATAGATTTTGTAGAGGTCCCCTTAAAATCTCTTTTACCCCAACCTTTTATCCTTTCAGAAGAACAACAGAAGATCGTGGAGGAAGAAATCCTTTCTATGGTCAAAAAGGGCGCAATTGCAGAGGTTCCATGGTCTCTAGCGAGATTCATAAGCACACTCTTTCTGGTTCAAAAAAAGGACAAAGGGTGGAGACCTGTTATAAACCTTCGAGAAGTCAACAAATTTCTGGTTTATCGTCACTTCAAAATGGAGGGTATCCACCTCCTCGGAGATCTCCTTCTCAAAGGAGACTGGCTAGCCAAATTGGACTTGAGGACGCATACTTTACCATCCCTATGGCAAAAGATCATCAACCCTACCTTCAATTTGCTTGGAAGGATCGTCTATTCCAATTTCAAGCCCTACCTTTTGGCCTCTCCTCTGCCCCTTGGTGTTTCACCAAGATTATGAAGACCATTGTTTCTATTCTGAGAGAAAGGTGCATCCACCTCATCATCTACTTAGACGATATACTTATCATGTCTCAAGCCCAATCAGACCTCGTCAGAGATCTGAATACTTCCATGAATCTAACAGAGAGCCTTGGTTTCATTATAAACAGAGAAAAGTCCATTCTCTCTCCCTGCAAGTCCATAGAGTTCCTTGGCTTCACGGTAGACACCTTGAAATGTCTTCTTCTCCTTCCTGCAAAAATGATTGCCAAGATCCGAAAGGAGATCAGATCAGTCCTAAAACAAGAATCTTTAAGCCTTCGAGAACTATCCAGACTTCTTGGCCTTCTTTCTTCCTCCATCCAGGCCATCTTTCCTGGACCTCTGAATTACCGTGCTCTTCAGAGAATAAAGAGGAAAGCACTCAATTCAGGTCTTTGGTATGGAGACCTTGTGTCTCTGGACACCGACGCGAGGGAGGAGCTCTTTTGGTGGCTGGATAACCTAGATGCCTGGAATGGCAAGGCTATCTTCGGTTCAACCCCGGATTTCATCCTAGAATCGGATGCCAGCCTTCATGGCTGGGGTGCAAGCTTGCAAGACCCAAACACCGGCGGGGTTTGGACCCTAACGGAATCCTCGCATCATATACATTTTCTGGAGCTCACCGCCGGTTTATATGCACTTATGAGCTTCAAACACTATCTTCAGGGGAGGTCCGTTGTTCTGAAGATGGACAACATTTCTGCTGTGGCTTATATCAATCGTCTTGGAGGAACGAGGTCTGCAGACCTCTCCAATCTAGCAAAGAAACTTTGGATGTTCTGCCTGGAACACAAAATCTCCCTCAAGGCAGAATACCGTCCTGGAAAATCAAACTTGTCTGCAGATTGGAATTCGAGATTTCTCCTAGATTTCACAGACTGGAAGCACAATGTGAGCGTTTTCAATACTCTCTTCCATTTCTGGGGTCCCCTAGACGTGGACTTATTTGCCAGCAGACTGACCTTCCAATTATCAAACTACTTCAGTTGGATGCCAAACCCGGGCGCCCTTGCTGTGAACGCATTTCTGCAACCCTGGTCTCACTTCCTGGGTTATACCTTCCCTCCCTTTGCCATAATTCAGAGGGTCTTTCAGAAGGTCAGGACGGAAGAATGCTTTCTGATCTTAATACCTCCCTTTTGGCCATGCCAAGCTTGGTTCCCGACAGCCATGGAACTCGCATGCGACATTCCCTTTCTGATCCCAGCAGTCAGAGGCCTGCTTTCAAACGCAGAAGGGGAAGATCATCATCTTATCCGCTCGGGGAATTTGAACCTTCTTGCCTGGAAAGTTTCAGGCAATCTAACGAATTGTCTGGACTTTCGTCGTCAGCTCTCTCTCTTCTCTGGGAATCCTGGGCACCCGGAACACACCTTAGGTACAACAACATTTGGAAAAAATGGTTTCATTGGTGCTTGGAAAGGAGTCTGGATTAACCATGGGCGGAAAATCCGTTTCGCTCGCGGATTTTGCGGATTTTCGGTAAATTCGCAATCCGCGAGATTCGCGAATCTCCCGCAAAATCCGCAAATCCGCGAGCAGCGGATTTTGCTCGCACTGTTCGCACTGTTCGCGTGAGTTCGCGCCCCGCGAATAAGTGCAAAATTGCAGAAATACGATCTTAGCAAAACTGAAAGTAACTACTTACCAGGTTCAAAAGTTCAGGCTCATCATTAGTAGCCATTTCCTGTAGTGCTTCCTGAGGGGCCCCTCCAGAGTTCAGTTGCCAGTTGAAACTATTATGTGACCCTGCTCTGAACCTCAGAATAGTTACACATATGCCACAAAGGTCCTGAATTACAGCTAAGGGAGACAAGCAGGAGCCAGGCTGGAAGTTCAAATCCATTAATCAGCCCCTAATGCATTATTGTCAGTTGGGGCAGGGCAGGTGTTGTAACTAATTTTGCAACAATGAAAGCACTTAGCAAGTGCAAAAGATCACTAATCAGGAAGCACTAAGGAAGCAGGTGCCAGCTAAAAAAATATTCTGTGACACATTAATCAGCCCCAAATTAATTCAGGTCACTTGAGGCAGGGAAGGTGTGCTTGCGTTGCCACAATAATGTACACTGACTGGACAACCAGAGGGTGCTGTGATGAAACAGAGGGTGGCATGGGTGGGCCAGAGGGTGGCATGAGTAGTCAGAGAGTGGCAGTGGTGACAGAGAGTGGCAGTGATGAAGAAGAGTGTCCCAAACAGGCTGGACACGTAGAAACAACAAGTTCGCGAAACTTGCGACCCGACAGGTAAGTTCACAATTTGCGACATTGTAAAAAACCCTCGCGAACTGGCAGAAACCCGCGCAAACACCAACAAAAAAAAATCCGCAAATTCGCGAGAATTCGCGGATTTTGCGGATTGCGAGTTCGCAAATCCGCAAAATTCGCGAATGCGAGATTCGCAAAATTCGCCCATGCTTAGTCTGGATCCCGTGGAGACTCCTGTCGTCAATATCGTAAACTTTCTTGTTGAACAATTTGACAGAGGCCTCTCCTATCGTTCAATTAATTGCTTTAGATCCGCAATCTCTGCGGGCCATTCACCCATCAACGGTAAATCGGTAGGTAAGAATGCTATCATTTGTAGAGTCCTCAAGAGTATTAGGCTAAGGAGACCCCCTAGACCTAAGTGACTCTTTGGGATGTTAAGGGTATTCTAGATCTTTTTTCTTCATGGCCAGATAACTCTTCCCTTAACAGGAAATTTCTCTCCTTCAAACTCGCTACTCTCTTATGTTTAATCTCCTGTAGGAGAGTCTCTGACATCAAAAGCTTAGATATTTCTAATAGATGTTATGATATGTTTGGAGTTAAGTTTGAGATTCTGAGGAGAACCAAAACCATGTCAGATTTTATCTTTTACCCTCGTTTTGACCTTTTCCCTAAACTTTGTGTGGTTGCATGTATGAAAGAGTATGATTCGAGGATGTGTAACCTTCGCTCTAGCGATGCAAATCAACTTTTGGTTTCCTTTGTTAAGCCTTTTAAACCTGTTACCTCTTACTCCATAGCTAGATGAGTTAAGTGTATATGAGTCTAGCTGGTATTGACCTCTCCAGGTTTCAAGCACATTCTATCAGAGGAGCTATGGCCAGTAAGTCCTTTTGGTCTGGTGGTAAGTTGGATGATATCCTAAAAACTGCTGACTGGTCAAATGCCAACACCTTTGCTCGTCATTATTGCAAGCCTATCGAGCATATGTCTGATGTTGTCCTTCGGGTCTACGAACATGCATAATGTAGCCTCCAGTCTTGTAATGAAATTGCGATTCTCCTATTAACATGACCAGAGAATCTGGATTTCATTAAAGACACGGAGGCTGACATTATCACTCCCTCTCCTCCCTTTCAAATGTTTCAATACTGAGCTTCAATTGTTTCAATACTGAGTTTATTGTTAACATCACTTGTTGATATGTTACTGTTATCTTTATTTCCTTTTGGGAAATGTTGATCTCTAGGCTTTTTCTGGTAATGGTTCTTAATCCTATCTTTTCTCCTTCCCAGGTAATTCTGTTTAACCGTCTGGTCCTTTCATTTTAAGACTCCGAAGTTAAGTTCAAGATGGATTTACAAGTTCAAGTTGGATCTCGCCATTTTCTGAAAACTTTGCTGCTGCCATTCTTTTAAAAGAGGCAGACTGTTTCCTGGTTATATCCTTTATCCTGTGTTATGTAGACTCTAGAACTTTTACCTTTGTAATGTAGTGCGGCTGCTTGTGAGTTGCATTAAAAGATAATGCATAATGTCAGCCTCCGTATCTTTAATGAAATCCAGATTCTCTGGTCATGTTAATAGGAGATTCGCAATTCACTGTTATCTTACCTTCTCGTGAAGGTGGAAAGGAGACATGTTAGTTGTCAGGGTTCGAATGGTCCGATGTAGGCTTTTCGGAGCAGTGAAAGTACCGCCTCAAAGCGTGGGATTCTTTGCCCTGGAACAAAGAATTAAAAGTTGTGGAAAGTCCTGGAATGACCTGTTGTTCCAGTGGAAATATCTGCACCTCAGGGATCCATGGCATGTCCTAATTTAATCTTCTGTAAGTAGTTCAATAACTGAAATGCTGAGAGAATTGAGCAAACAGCAAATCATACTGAAGCAAGGTATTTCAAAGGATTAAAATCTGTTTTTAGAAATATGTCCTGCAGTGAAAGAGAAAACTTGGCCGATCAGCATCTGTTGCTGTGTAGTAAAATTACCAATGTTAGCTGCAGCACCATGATTAAAGATGGCAGCTTCTTTTTAAAAAGCTATAAAGAAATATGTTGCATTTCAAGAGAGTGACCCGAAAAAGCACAGAGTTTGGGGAATAATGGCCCCTCCCGCCCCCTTCTGACAGACTTGAAAATAGCCAGCATTGGCCCTACCGGTCACATGCAAGGATGGCTTGCTTAACAGGAGAACCTCTTGTCTGGGATCAAGCTGGGATGACATTCTTAATATTAACTATTTTTGTGGACACAAATTTGGCAAGATTGGAACACTGTTCTGCTGCTTGAAATGCCTTCGAAATAGACGGAGGATGAATCAATTTCTCACGCATCCGAACTAAGTGGACCTCAGTGGATCTTTGGGGCGTGTTTCTTTTTTGTTGAAAAGTCCACATCTATTTTATTTTTGTAAAAACATTACTGTAACATCAAATAAAATAAAGATGACTCTTTGGTTGCTGTGTTCCAGATGTAGATTTATTGTTGATATGAAGTCAAAGGATAAATAGACACAGTGTAATGAAGATACCGGAAACGGTAATTAAACGGAAAAGTATTTATTTCCATAAAATGCTGCAGCCACGACAGGACGCTCACGCCACACACCAGGATCTGAATAACGTTGTTGGAATCCTGGCATGTCGCGTCCTGCATCCGAACGTGGAACGACATCCAAATGATACACAGTGCATGCAAGCACTTCTCGTGACACCTCGCGCCAGATCCCCAGCACGATGATGTCGAGACAAGGAACATATTACAACACACAGCTTATAATCAAGATAATAGAATCTTGAGTTAAAGGCCCCACTGGGAGCAGATGCCCGGCTGCTCAGCCTGCAAGGTAACTGACAGTACTCTCAAACATACACAGATAGAACTTAGGATGAGGACATCATAGAGACAGGCTGAGCATCAGAGTACAAGAGACCAAGAAAGGACAAGAAAGAGAGAAGAGCAGGAAGAAGCAGGATACAACAATTACCCTCTACATACTACAGTACAGGCACATTGCGAGAACAAGTGAGGCTCTATATCTGTAGACAGGCCTACAAGCACTGTATGTGTAGATCCCACTTTTAGAAGTCCTGCTTTAGAGACGGGCTCAAACCTGAAAAGTGAGGCAAAGTCCTTCTGACTGCCACTCCCTGCCATTCAAAACTGCATAATTTCTGCGATGTTACTGGGTGCTGCCGTGCTGTGCACTCACAGTCTTAATGTGAGGATCCCACACCAATTCGAGCACTGTCCCCCCGGCGTGGAACCTTCTTCCAGCTCAACTTAGGAAAGAAACTAATCTCCTTCTCTTCAGGAAGAATCTGAAGTCTGTGCTCTTCTTGGAAGCTTGGGGGCCCCTGTGAGTGGGTGGTCTGGTGTTCTTACTGGTGTGTGTCCGCTGATAGCGCTTAGATACCTCTGGGTGATAAGGCGCTTTACAAGCTCATAATAACATAACATAACATAACATAACATAACAATTCAACACCTGTGTTGTAACCTGTAAGATTGTGTTTTATCAACTCTTTGATGGCTATCTTGACCTTCAGAGCATTTTTCAAACTGTGGATAAAATCACAAATTCTGAATTGAGATTATTGAAAAATATTTCTGCAAGCAGGTAGTGGCAAAAATGTAGATTTTTCAGCAGCCACTATCTCTTGCCTCACATGATTTATTGGCTGGGTAAACATACCATTCAGATGATTACCCAGAATCTGGGGTGGTGGTGTTATAGAAAGGGGATAATTCACTCATTGATAACATAGGCTACATTTCAAGATTCATAGATGTGGAGTTAGCAATGGTACATCTATAAATCCCTATATGCACTTACCTTTCGATAGTGTTTTCCTCAATATTCTGTTGTTGATATTCTTGTACCACGATATTCTGATGGTCAATATTCAATAGAGCAATCGTCCTGAGTGGACACAAATAAAAATGAATGGCCTTTAAAGTAGAAGGTTGCCTGCTCCTCTGTTGCACTCTGGGTTCACATGCTTCGGAGTGCTGGTTTAGACCAACTTATGTGTTGGGCCAGGATGACATGAGTAGCTGGTATGGGTTCAAATAAAGCTTGAGAGTTTACAAACAGCGCCTGAAGGACTCGCCAAGGTCTGCACTGTTGGGGGAAGGTAGGTTGAAGTTAGGCCACGATTGGTTAATTTCTAGGATTGAAATGACAACTAATCAAGTATATGATTTTCCTTTTCATTGACCTGCTCAACTAACATCTACAATGTGTTTCATATGAATCACAGCTGAATTCCTACATTATTCCTGCCTGTCTGGCGATTGATTCCAGGCTTGGCTTGCCAAACGTCTGACTCTGCCCCTGGAATAGTGGAGCCTTCTTGCCATCCTTCTAGCCTTAGGACAAGCACAAGAGTAATGCTGCACAATGCATCAACACCGTGCGGATGGTTGACATAAATCCCAGGTTGCATATAACTAATGAGAGTTGTGGACGTTGTTTGCAAAAGATGCAAAATATAAATCTTTATATGTGTTGGAAAGTGGATTATTGGCAGGGGCAAATGTAAGTATGCCACTGTCAATAAGGCCACTAACACATGGAAGGACTCAGCATAGGTTTTAGAAATTTAGTCCCATGCTCAATGTAATGTAATGTAATGTATAGGCATTTATATAGCGCACTACTTACCCGGAGGGTCCCAAGGCGCTTCGACCGCTGCGAAACCCTTCCTGGCTTCCCTGAGAGATGGTCCCTTAATGGGTATCTCCAGGGTGAGACCAGGCATCCCCGGCGGTCTGGTGGGGCCGTTAGTGAAGATGAGGCAAGCTAATGCCCAGAGTTGCCGAGTGTGATCGCTGATCAGAGTGGGCACCGAGGCGAGAGAATTATCGAGTCCGCTGACCCTGGTCCAGAAACCTGCCGCGCCGGGAATCGAACCCTGGTCCCCGGCCATCCTCTGCTCTCGGGTCTGCCGCCTCTAACCAGTGAGCCACACTACTTCACTCAACCCTGGGTAACGTGGCTGCGAGCAGACAGGCTTAACTTGAAAGACAGGTAAGTAAAGCATTTAAAAACACCAATTCAGTAAATAATTAGGACACCACACATAATAAAAATTCAACACGAATTCATAAAGATAGGTAATATTTGTATGTTTGAAATGACATCAAAATGACAACAAATCCAATGTAGGGAAGCGGAGACATGAATTTTCAAAGATTTAGCATTATATAGCACTTAGAAACATATAGCGCCTTATTGGGATATCTGGTCGCGAAAGACTGGCTCAAAGTCAAAGTTTCAGGATAACCGCGATGGAGCCCTGAGCGGCTACCACTCACAGTTTTCTTTGTTCGGACTTAGAAACTTTTACGGAGCTTTTTCTCGCGGGATCCCTCGATGCACTTCACCAGGTCAGATTTGGTGAGGGTTCGCCAGTCTTCAACTTCTTATACTCCCGGTCAAACTCTGGAAGTGGGACCTACGGAGCTTTTAGCGGGACGAACCTGGATGGCTTGATCGGCTCACGGTGGAAGGCAGGCGGCTTGGCTGGCCAGGTTGTGTCGGTACCCTTATGGAGCTTTTTTTCAAAGTTGCTCCAAACTTCTCCAAACTTCTGGAACTTCTTCCTGGAGTTCCCCAAATGGTCTCAAAGTGTCTCAAACTCACTCTAAGGGTCTGGAAGCTCCAAGATGGTCCTTGAAAATTGAGGACTTCAGGTCCCACACTGCACTTGGACAAAACCTTTACAAATCCTCTGGTATTTCTCCAGGTTGAGGATCCTTGGTGGTGATGGTCCAGGTGAGCTCTGTTAACCTGTTGCTTACAGGGAGTCCACTCTTTAGTTCTTTTACAGCAAGGAAATCCACAGGGCTGTAGTTTCAGGGGGTGCTGTCTTCAGAGGGCAGGCCTTAGAATTTGCACATCAACTTCTCAGCATGCCAACGGCTTGCTTCCTTAAGTGTCAAGCAGCAGATATGAGATGCTCTGCCCCTCTCAGATGCTTTTTCCAAGTTCTCTGGGTCAAGCAGGAGGTCACTGCTGACCAATGGGAGCAGGGCAACTGCCCAAGAATATGACCACATCCTGTAGAGTGTGGCATTATTTTTCCCCAGAGTGCACCAAATCCTCCAAATCATATTGGCTGATTTTCCAGCAGGGAGGTAAGAGCTGGCTAAACACACCCCTAGGATGGCTCCTTTTGATAAGCACTCCCCTTTGCATCTGTCCATCCCTTCCATAAGCCTAGCTCGGGCTGAGGTGAAAGGTTTAGAGTTGTAAATGACACTAAGGCCGCCTCTTCTCTTTGAAGACCATGGTTTTTTTACTCCTCCCCCTGCTCTGGCATTACCCAGCAGAGTTGGTTAACCCCAGGGGCTCTCTATCACCTCTTCAAGGCAGCCTGCTAATCCACTTAACTCTGAACAATCAGGACAGACCACTGGAAGGCTGAATCTGGACTTACAAACAAGAAAGTCGTATAACTTCTTGCATGTACACTTTGGGAAAAAGTCAACCATATCATACTCTTGAGTTTATTCAGCGAAGTCTTTTAATGGTACTTCTAGCCCTCTCCTATCAAGAGGTATTAGGTAATAACTTCCTGCTATGTTACCCTATGTGGCAGGGGATTTGCAATGGGAAAAATGACTTGGGCCATTTTTCCAACAACGGGACTTAAAAAACATATTTTATAAGTACTTTGCTTATATCTACAGGACCCCCACCCCATGGAACAACTAGGGGAAGCTTTAGGGGTTCTTAATCTGTAGAAATATTGCAGATCATCTCTCCACAGTGCTCCTAGCATAAAAGTTGAATGTGGGCAGCACTTTAGCGCAACGTGGGGAGTGAAATGTGAAATTATTTTTATAAGGGTCTACCTTATAAATACCTGACCCCCCACCCCTGGGTCACCTAGTGGAGACCCTGGGGTTTCCTAATATGCCAAAACATTGAAGGTTATTCATTCTAAGTGCCCCAAACCCCAAAGTCGAATTTGAGCACAATTTTCTTTTTAAAAGCAGTCCTGACACCCAAGGCTACGTTTAAAATGACCTCAGGCTTCAGCTGTGCACACATGCAAGTGCAAAAAAGCTGCTGACCTCTAAACTGCCATGCCCTATTTATACTAGGGACTAATAGGTAGTTTCAACCCCCCCTGCCCTAATATGCACTAGGGCCCTAGGAGCTAGGAGGTAGGTCATGCATATCACAGGGGTATGCCATACCATTATGTACCTTAGTGTATGTAGGTGTTTTCACTGTCTTCCAAATGTGTCTCTTTCAGCATTGCACTGGCCTGGGCCTGGTTAAGCAGAGCCCAGGGTCATTCAAAGTCAGTCACCACCAGGACCGTTCAGCAAAAAGTTGGGGGTGCCCAGGGCACAGGATGACTTTGCAACAATATTCATATCATAAACAAGTAAACATACAAAATAGCTTCAAAATAGCAGGCATAGTTCAGAGAAAAAGTAGGTGAAGTGCAGGCAGAAATGTCTACCTCCGAATGCAAAAAAGAAATTTTACTTTTTTCTATTCAGCAATATTCACTGGCTCTAAGGCTGCGCTGGGTCACAGACGTGTTCCTAGGAAAATAATGTGACTTTTCCAGTGGACTCCCAATCCTCCTGTGCTGAGTTCTCCTTAGTGGAAACTTGTAAAGGGCCCATTTTGAGGTTTGGCCTGAGTCAGCGTGCAGGCGCTACTCAGCGAGACTGGTGTAGTGGAGTATGGAGGAGAATCCCAATCCACTCTCCGCTCATGTTTGTCATTGTCTTGTGTCAGTGTCCTTCCTAAATGCTAGCATCTGATTCGTAAATAGGCTTTTTAGTCCCTCCTTACTACCGCCTTGTCTTCATCTGTAACCTAAAAAACAATAGAGTAAAGAGGGCCTAAGGGAGTTCAAAGACCACGCAGAGACACATTCCCTAAATAAACATGTGAAACACAAAAGTGTCAAAGGGTCTAAATTAGAAATCTATGTGTGACACATTAAACTGGTACTGTCTGTAACAACCCACTTAAAAGAAAAGACATAGAAAAGTGTCCTGTGATCCCTATAAGACCTATCAGGATACCCATCAGTCACTACTCGGAATCGCCCTTCATCATTTGGGATTCCTGTAAACCATCTACTTGGACCACTGCCGGTAAGTGTAGAAGGTCAGATCTCATAACCTCCTAAAAACCTGGCAGTGACCAGTGTGGTTAAAATGTCAATAGTGCCAGTTGGTAGGTAAAGGGGTGACTGATTTGCAGTGCTTATAAAAAAGAAAAGTGAGTGATAGTGAAAATAAAATTGGGTGAGGGAGCAAGAATGAAAGTTTATTCTGTCTTTTGCTCGCTCCACCAATATTAAAAGAGCAGCAAAGGTAGCCTTAACAAATATCTACCTAGATGTAGAAAATGGTCAACATGTTTCAGCAATTTGAAAGGACCAACGAGTCCATTGCTTTCATCAGGGACGGATATTACATAGTGCTACTGCAAGGATAAAGTGAAATATTAAAAGTGACTACATAATTAACATACTGTGACACAGAAAAAGATCACATGAGTTCCTAGGTGTAGTCTTTGCTTGCAGTTGTTTTGTATGTCACTAGTGGGAAGAAAAAAAAAGGCACAGACAGAAAACAGTGAAATAACCACATACATATAGATATAGTCACATGTCATTATAACACATTTAACTCAAACATGATTGTTTGATAGAACAACACATTGGTTCTCAAATTTTCAGGCATGTAGGTACTTAGATGTTGTTCCTCTTTGTGATAGAATGTACTTTGTCTTACCCTTATTGTCGAAGTTGAGGGCCCCACCCCGCCAGCCAACGGCTCAGGGAACGAGGGAAGCACCGCTCTATTCATAAAAAGGAAGCAAGAACAAGGATATGTAATTGCTTTCTGTCAACTGAAAAATAGCAAGCACCAGTATTTCAAAAGATGTGTGATACAGAACACTTGTGCTTCTCGAAGGTATATGAGAAGCAAACAAGGAGTTTAGAAGATTCTTTTGATGACCGCGAAAAAGAATCATGGCTGGTTTCATCAAGTCATGAGAGCAGAGTGCCATTAGGACTAGACAGCCGCTCTGAAAATCATCTACATATCTGTCTTATAGCGTCTATGCCACAGGGGTGTCAGAAGCATGTAAGGCACTGCTTTGCCGTTCTACACCTCGAGTCTCAAACCCCCGTATAAAACCATGGTCGCATTATGTGAGTAAAGAGAATACGATTATACTAAACGGCAAATATGAGCTTTTCTCGTACTCTGTTATCGCGTCAGTTTTTAACTAGACCTCACAAAATTCTTAAACAGAGTTCAAATGTATCGTAAAATTCACCTTTGCGAAAGAAATATACTGGCGAAAAAATCTCTAGTGCATCTCACCTCTCTGTCGGTACCTCTTCGCCGTCTTCCGAGCTGGTTGGGGAGGTGCCTGAGCGGAGTGTGAACCACGGTTAAAAGCAATTTGTTAATTGGTCCTAACCCGGTCATGTGATCGGACCGTGCGGTTGAAAGTTTAATGCCTATTGGGCCAGTTGGAGATCAGGTGATATCCGCGGCCGCCTCAGTATTGTGCAGAGTAAATATATGTTCTCTGACGTATCTCTTGCAGTCGTACCGAGGCAAATTGGTGTCTGAAAACTGAAAAAAGACTCATTCAGATGTTTAAACACACACGATACTTCTACCATTTCCTCTATTGTTTACAAGACAACTATGTGTCGTATATCTTGTAAACTGAGAAAAGGAAGAGTTTTAACTGTTTAATTTTTTTATAATCACGAATTGTGAAGGCTTAGTTGATGGTCAAAAAAGTTATTTATTTAAATCTGCCGACTACGAAAATATAATTCTACGTCTTCACATTGCCTGGTGTTTCATGCTCTTCCACTCTTTAATAAATGTATAGTCTCCCATGACCCTGAAGGCAATGGGTTTCAATGGTAACTTGTTAAACAGGGGTTTCCCAGAGACCACGGAAATTGCATGTATATCATGGAACATCCTGGGGAATGTACATTCCTTACTTACGTTTGAATTTCCGAACATAGGAGTACTATTCGTTGTAAAAGGCAGGCAACCAAACTTATTATTCATTTTTTGGAAAAACAACATGCCCCCACTGCATTTGTTTGGACTGTCCTTGAGCAGCCCTACATCCCTCCCCATGTCACAAACTACTCTAATTTTCTTTTACACAAAGAACAGAAATGGGTGTTCAAGCTGGGGACAAACAAGGGTGGTTTAAATGATCATATACCTTGGTCTACCCTGTAACTGCCATACTCTCTTTTGGAGGTGTTACAAGTGACTGTTCCAATTTTCAGCTTTTTTGAGGGGGTCTCACAATGGACATAGGAGGTTCCCCCTATGAAAATTCCTAGATTAGATGACATCTTATATGCAGTTGTACTATAGAAATGTCCCATAAGAGATTTAAATTGTTTCTATACTCAGTAAAAAATGTACAATCCCCAGGATGTTCCATGATATACATGCAATTTCCTTGGTCTCTGGGAAACCCCTGTTTAACAAGTTACCATTGAAACCCATTGCCTTCAGGGTCATAGGAGACTATACATTTATTAAAGAGTGGAAGAGCATGAAACACCAGGCAATGTGAAGACGTAGAATTATATTTTCGTAGTCGGCAGATTTTAATAAATAACTTTTTTGATCATCAACTAAGCCTTCACAATTCGTGATTATGAAAAAATTAAACAGTTAAAACTCTTCCTTTTCTCAGTTTACAAGATATACAACACATAGCTGTCTTGTAAACAATAGAGGAAATGGTAGAAGTATTGTGTGTGTTTAAACATCTGAATGAGTCTTTTTTCAGTTTTCAGACACCAATTTGCCTCGGCACGACTGCAAGAGATACGTCAGAGAACATATATTTACTCTGCACCACACTGAGGCGGCCGCGGAGATCACCTGATCCCCAACTGGCCCAATAGGCATTAAACTTTCAACCGCACGGTCCGATCACATGACCGGGTTAGGACCAATTAACAAATTGCTTTTAACCGTGGTTCACACTCCGCTCAGGCACCTCCCCAACCGGCTCGGAAGACGGCGAAGAGGTACCGACAGAGAGGTGAGATGCACTAGAGCTTTTTTCGCCAGTATATTTCTTTTGCAAAGGTGAATTTTACGATACATTTGAACTCTGTTTAAGACTTTTGTGAGGTCTAGTTAAAAACTGACGCGATTACAGAGTACGAGAAAAGCTCATATTTGCCATTTAGTATAATCGTATTCTCTTTACTCACATAATGTGACCATGATTTTATACGGGGGTTTGAGACTCGAGGTGTAGAACGGCAAAGCAGTGCCTTACATGCTTCTGACACCCCTTTGGCATAGACGCTATAAGACAGATATGTAAATGATTTTCAGAGCGGCTGTCTAGTCCTAATGACACTCTGCTCTCATGACTTGATGAAACCAGCCATGATTCTTTTTCGGGGTCATCAAAAGAATCTTCTAAACTCCTTGTTTGCTTCTCATATACCTTCGAGAAGCAGAAGTATTCTGTATCACACTACCTTTGGAAATACTGGTGCTTGCTATTTTTCAAGTTAACAGAAAGCAATTACATATCCTTGTTCTTGCTTCCTTTTTATGAATAAAGCGGTGCTTCCCTCGTTCCCTGAGCCGTTGCCAGGTGGGGTGGATCCCTCAACTTCGACAATAAGGGTAAGACGAAGTACATTCTATCACATGCAGTAACTACATCTAAGTGCCTTCATGCCTGAAAATTTGAGAACCAATGTGTTGTTCTATCAAACAATCATGTTTGAGTTAAATGTGTATTAATGACATGTGACTATATCTATATGTGCGTCGTTATTTCACTGTTTTCTGTCTGTGCCTTTTTTTCTTCCCACTAGTGACATACAAAACAACTGCAAGCAAAGACTACACCTAGGAACTCAGGTCATCTTTTTCTGTGTCGCAGTATGTTAATTATGTAGTCACTTTCATTATTTCACTTTATCCTTGCAGTAGCACTATGTAATATCCCGGTCCTGATGAAAGCAATGGACTCGTTGGTCCTTTCAAATTGCTGAAACATGTTGACCATTTTCTACATCTAGGTAGATATTTGTTAAGTCTACCTTTGCTGCTCTTTTAATATTGGTGGAGCGAGCAAAAGACAGAATAAACTTTCATTCTTGCTCCCTCACCCAATTTTATTTTCACTATCACTCACTCTTCTTTTTTATAAGCACTGCAAATCAGTCACCCCTTTACCTACCAACTTGCACTATTGACATTTTAACCACACTGGTCACTGCCAGGTTTTTAGGAGGTTATGAGATCTGACCTTCTACACTTACTGGCAGTGGTCCAAGTAGATGGTTTACAGGAATCCCAAATGATGAAGGGCGGTTCCGATTGGTGACTGATGGGTATCCTGATAGGTCTTATAGGGATCACAGGACACTTTGCTATGTCTTTTCTTTTAAGTGGGTTGTTACAGACAGTACCAGTTTATTGTGTCACACATAGATTTCTAAGTTAGACCCTTTGACACTTTTGTGTTTCACATGTTCATCTGCAACCTCCCATGGTGACTGGCCCCTTTACTTCGGTTGTTACAAGGTATGTGTGCTTAAGTGTGTAAGCACTATGATACTTCCAATGCAACAATAAAAATTATTTTTAAAAAACAAAAAAAGTGTGTAAGCACTATGTTCTTTAATGAGTTTCTCTAGCAGCAGGCACGACGTGCTTTACTTACATTCAGTGCGCCGTGCCCTCTATCTCTTTTGAAGCAGCCTGGCACAATGGCAGCTGCTTCTTTGAAATGCAATAGGTCTCGCATTTAAATACAAGACAAATTGCAAATATTTTTTGAGGGACAAATCATACAAATATTTTTTAGAGAGTAAAATATTCCAGGCTAACTATTAATCAGAGTCTGATCTAACAAAACTAAAGAACAATTCCACAAGTGAACTAGTATGGCGACCATTACCTGTTGAAATCCATGAAACTGAACGCATTACTTAAGTGTATAGCATTGCAATTGCATTCATATAGCGCTTACTACATCTGTGTAAACATCGAAGTGCTTCAAAAAGTCTGGCAAATGCAAGTGAATATCGGCAGCATGGGCGGATTTACTTTATTTTGGTACTTGTTATACGAGAGTTCTTATGCCAGGCCAGATAAGCAGCAGCTTCAAACAAGCGTGACCGATTATTAAAATTACTTTTCTTTAAAATTAACAAGCTGGAAAGGGAGAGAGAGTACGATGTATGAGGCACTTTCAATGGGTCCAGGCTTTTGCTTTCTTACACGTTGCGTTTTGATTATTAGGATTTCATCAGTTGCTTTTCCGCATAAACTCCCAGCACGTAAATTGCTGGCGGATGGGATGGCAAGTGACAGAAGGTTGGCTGTCCGTGGTCCACAAAGGGGACCCTCATAAGAGGGCGACCGCCTTAGTGCCACATGAGGGCACACAAGACAGTCCAGCGTTGTGAGACCCCCTAGAGGTCTGCGTGCAGCGTCACTTCTGGTACGGGTTGGGCGGGGGATGAGGTATAAGTGCCTCTCCCCGCCCACCTGGCGGCCTCTTTGCCGCTGCCCTTGACGCTGTTTCCCTCCCTACCTCTTACCCAGTGTAAGTGCAAGGGTGGGGTGGGAGAGGTGTTCTAACTTGTAATTTTGTTTTGCAGGCGGAGAGACAGGGTGATCCAGAGGCAGAAAGGTACTCAGCGGTACCCTTTTCAGGAGCACCTAGCGTGCTAAGACCCATGTTTTCCACAGCAAGTACTCACGCTGGACCCTGGAGGAGCAAAGGCAACCCATTAGTCCTAAGGGCGGTTGTAAGCCTGAGCAACCGGAGGTTGCCTGGAACGCTCTGCCCCTTTGAAGGCGTAAGTAACGGGTTGGAATGGCGGTCCACCGGTGGGAGGGGTTAGCCCCTCCCCCAAAATTGGTAAGCACTGATTGGCGATGGCCACGGTGTAATTTGGCTCATCAGGCGGGCAGGTGGCGGAGGGGCTCCCTGCCCTTGGATCGCACGTAAGATAACCCACCATGTTGGCCCATTTGGTTTACAAATAAATCTGCAGCAATTTTCTCCACAAGGTGTTGTGCGGTTTATTTCCTAATAATATTGCTGTATGTTGGATGGGGAGTGTTGCTGATATTGGCACTAGGTCGCTTATTAATTTTGTGCTGCTTTCTAGCTCGAACTCCATAAAATTAGTTACTTATAAAAGCACCAAATATCTGCGGGACGTCCAATCACTAACAGCTCCGACATCACAATCTGGGCACAGCGAGTAGCACCCGCCATTCCTGCACCCAGTCACAAGCTGTGCACTGAGGTTCCGTGACGATTTGAACCCGTGTTTTCAACATTGTCGTAAATACATAATTTTGGTATCAGTGAACCGCAAATGATCCATTTAGCATATCCTGGTGATTTCGCTATGCTACGAGCAAGAGTACTCCTGTTACAAACACATTTCTGATCTACCCATGGCATCCATCTTAGATTATGGCAGCCATTTTGTGTTTCTTGCCCTCACATAGACAATGGACACGCAATGACCTCTGATTACTTCATTTCGATTAAGGACACGTAGGCTTTAGCCGGCGATTCACCTCTCTAGTGACACGTGTACCTTTAGACAGAAAACGCCATGGTTGCATGACTCGACAGAAACTGCCTCCTCTGCCTGAGGCCAGTCCTGCTATACTGGTTCTTGTGTTCATTGGCCTGATCATGATTAGGCGACCGAAGTCGGTAGCCTTGCCCATTTACGACCCACAAACATCTCTTATCCTGCTTTTCTATCTTCTACACCTGGCTCTGCTCCTTTCCTTCTGGGCCTTTATTAGGGGGAGGTAACGAAATTTACGATGAGGCGGTCCGGCTCTTGAATGAAAAGTTGACATGGGATTATGATGGAACAGTGGGAACCCCTCGTTCATAATGTTTTGACATCAGATATTGTTGACGATTCCTGTGCAACGCCAAATATTTATTGTTTAGGACACAAAGGTTTGGGAATGTACTAACATGTAAAGAATTTGCCCGAAGCCCAATATTTAGTATATAAGGAGCAACCCTCTTTGTACAAATCGAACAGGCTCCTAGATACTGCCCGTGTGTAGTTTCTGTGACTTCTGTGTCCCTGCAGTAATAAACCTTTGGTCTTTGACGCCACCATCGAGAAGCCCGTGTTTCTGTTTATTTGTGCACCGAGACAGGTAGAACTCCGGGGTCTTCGGGTGTTATCCCTGACACCTCTGGACGGAACCAAAAAGTCCAGAACTCCAATTGGCGCCCAACGTGGGGCGACGTCATTCGGTACCGGTCCAAAAGCCTGAAGAGTTCGAGAAGCTTCGTGTGAAGATTCCTGAGGGAGGCGCCCCACTTCATCGATCCCGGCATATCGCAAAAGTGGCCCGACGTTCTCTTCCACGAGGGTTCCCGTTCGGACGGCTGCAGTGGTCCGTTGCCTTGACCGTCGCCCTGTCTTGGACCCGAGGTGCAGTCCTTAGTACGGCGAGACGTGACGGGTTTCTCCTTGGTGACGTCTTCAGTACCTCAGTTAAGTATTAAGTGGTTGCTAGTTGGTTACTTCGTAAGGGTTGCTCCTGTTTGGATAATCCTTTTTAGTTCTTGGTTTGGTTTGGTGTCGTGAGATTATCACTGGTTGTTCTGGTTACGATAATCTATTGGCTTAGTTTGGGTATCGATACATTCGTTCGCTTTTGGTAGGCCTAAGTTCTTGGTTCGAGTGCACATTTTTGTTTGTGTTTTGTCTGTTCTGTGTTCCGGATTATAAAATGGTAAGTCGGAAAAATTGTATGTTGTCGTGTTTTGGTTGCAACAGTGATTCCCGGTTGGAGGACTCATGTCTGGTTCCTCCGATCGGAACTCCTCTTTATGATCTGTATTGTAAGTTTGGTGTGGGTCCAATATCTTATAATGAGGTATGGATCCGATATACCGAGAAAGACGGTGTCCTTAGTTGGCCACTGCATGGTAGTTTTGAACCTGAAGTCCTTGATAATTTGGAAGTGAAGTTGTTTAAGAAGAAAGCCCGGCCGGCAATGTTTGATTCTTTCCGTTACTGGCGAAAAGAATCCAAACAAAGAGAAATTAAAAAGTTGAAGAAAGAACAGAAAGAGCAAGAGTTGACTTTAGAACAGGCTGCTAAGCAGCTGCAACTCAACGAGTCTGAGAAAGCAATGGAGGTGGCAACTAGAGAGCGTAATTTAGCGATAGACAAGTGCTATCCTGCCTTGCCATCGAGTACAGCTAAGACGGTAGAGGACCCCGAAAATGATCCTCTGTTGTCTTATTTGTTAAGGTCACCCCCACCGCATGCACAGGGTGCTACGGCTCCACCTTTACCGAATGTTCAATTGCCGGTTGCTGGACAACCCGGTATTCCTGCTCCCGCTCCCCTGAATCAAGCTCCTGTACCTCCTGTGGTCAATGTTAATGTTCCTTCGGCACCCCCTCTTCCAGGGTTGCCGGCTTCTTTACCTATACCTGCATCACTTACACCTGTTGTTTCACAAGCTACTTTGCCTGATACTCCTACTGTTCCTGTTCTATCTGTTCCAACTGCTACTGTATTTTCTACTTCTGCTAGTATTATGACTCCACTTTCTGTTCGTCGGAGAATCACTGATTCTGTCTCTAATATTCTGTCTCCCTTCTATAAAACTTTAATTAAGACTCCTCCCTCTGACTCTGTTCAGAGACGTAGTCAGCTTCCCAGTACTGAAGAACGGGGAATATTAGATTCCACCGCTCTTAGATGGATTTCAAAAAGTAGAAGATATAGTACTAGAGATGTATTAGATACATTTATGCAATGGAAAGAACCGACACAACGATATGTGTTTGACGAGATGTGCTCCCTTTTGCGTGAGGAATTAGAAGAAGATGACTCTGAATCAAATCTAGAAGAATTAATTAATGTTCAGAAAGAGTTTGCTGCAGGTATGATAGTTGGTCAGGATATAAAGGAAGCGATGGAACTAATTTTAAGCTATAGGAATGACCCATCCCTTCGTTCACCGAGAGAGTTAGAGAAATGTAGTACGAAGCAGAATCGCCAATATCCAATGAGGGAGGTTCCTCCAATTTGGCGCGAAGCTGTGCAAGCTGATGCAGTGAATGGTATTGCAGCGGCTCCGGCGCAATTCCAGAGAGTGTGGATACACATTCCGTGGAAGCGGGCTGAAGTATTAGCAGTGAAACAGGCCTTGCCTGATCCGCGTAAGAATCCTGCCGGATACTATAAAGAGTTAGCGCAGACAGTTGAAGCTTGCGTAATGAATTTGGCGGACATTGACATGTTATTTGGGAATGTAGTTCCGCAACCAATTTGGGCTAAAATTCGTAAAGAGAATCATCCCGTCGCCCTAGGTGGTGATTGGGCAGCTATAATTGCGGCAGATGGTCAGCAAATAGGTGGTTCCAAACCTGAACCTTTAATTGCTAATTTACCAGGTAGAATAATTGACTTAATGAAGACTCTGATGCCAGCACTGCGTGTTAACTGGGACAAGTTGTCCGCATGCAGGCAAAAGAAAGACGAAAGTGTCTCCGACTTTTTCACAAGGTTCGAAGAGACTTTTGTAGATCATAGTGGTCAGGATATGAGCACAGAAGGAGGACAGAGACTGTTTGTTGATAAATTTGTACACAATCTGCTGCCAGAGCTCAGTAATAAATTGAAAGATTCCGAGAGTGCGTGGGCTGTCTCTACAACTGCGCAAATACTTGCAACTGCACAGTATTATGAAAATAGGGATAAAGAGGAGAAGGAAAAGTCAGAAAAGAAAACGAAAGATTTAAAAACTAAAGTTCTTTTGCAGCAAGCATATCCGCCTCGCACGAATCAGACTAATACACAGCAAGGGTCATATCAAAGGACAGATTATAGTTCGCCGAGGCCTCAATATCAATGGAACCAATGTGCGTACTGTAAGAAAGAAGGTCATTATAAGAATGACTGTCCAGTCTTAGCGCAAAATAATGCTGCAGCAGCTCAGAGGGGTCGTGGTGGTTCTATGCAGAATTCTAGAGGTCGAGGACGAGGTGCTATGCCTCCACAAACGAATGATCGTCCTTCTAATCATTTTGATCAACGGAATGGACAGTCTGCCTACCAAAATAGATCTCAACAGTATCATGTTGAAGACTATTGTGAAGTTGATGAGGGATTTCAGCAAACTGAGTACTAGGACAGCCATGGACAGAGAGAGGGAGTAGTATCAGTTCCAGTGGATCAGAGTGGGCCTTATGTCGCAGTAGCAACATCAGGTGTAGTCGAACCGTTTCTGTTGGATACTGGTGCAGCAAAAATTTCTATCATTCATGCGAAACTCCCTGGCGCACCTTTGTCCGGCTTAACAAATGTTTCAGTAGGTTTTTCAGGCGCCCCTGTTTACAACCCCGTATCTGGTCCTTTGTCTATTTCTGTTGGACCGTGTCAATTGAAAGCACCCTTGATTTTGACAACCGGTTGTAATGAAAATCTGCTTGGTTTAGACTTGTTAAAACGCCTATATGCGACATTGTACTGTTCTCCTTCAGGAGTACAGCTTACATTGGGTAAAAGAATCACTTCTCCGATGTACTTGTCAATGGATGCACTCCCGCCAGAGCTGCGTTCACTCCCTGATACTCTTTGGGCGACTGGTCCTAACGATGTAGGCCTTTTAGAAATTCCACCATATGTAGTCACTTTGAAAGCAAATATCAAATTTCCACGACTTCCTCAATATAAGATTTCTAGTGAAGGTGAACGTGCACTTTTGTTGATCGTGCAAGATTTGATTAAGCAAGGCGTGGTTGAAGAAACTAGAGGAAATGTCTGTAACAGTCCCGTATTGCCAATTTTGAAACGTACTGATCCTTCCAAGCCTCCAGTGTATAGGTTTGTAATCGATCTTAGGGAGGTTACTAAAATTGTGGTTCCGCAGTTTCCTGTGGTTCCAGACATTACTGCATTGTTAACGTTGATCCCTGCTACAGCCACATGGTTTTCAGTTATCGACTTGAAGAATGCCTTTTTCAGCATTCCGATAGCCAAAGAAAGCAGAGATATTTTCGGCTTCTCTCTAGGAGGTCGAAGCTTCAGGTTTAAACGTGCTCCACAAGGCTATTGTGAGAGTCCGTCCATTTACAGTCAGGCATTAAAAAGTCAGTTAGATTCCTTTGTACTTCCTCCTGGTTCTGCTCTAGTGCAATATGTAGATGATCTTCTAGTGGCTGCCGATGACAAAGAAACTTGCAAAGCAGCTACAATTTCCCTATTGCATCATTTGTCTAATTTGAACCACAAGGTGTCACCTTCGAAAATGCAATACTGTTGCCAAGAAGTGACCTACCTAGGTCATCTCTTGTCAAAGGAGGGAAGGAAGTTGACCCCAGAGAGAATAAAAGCAATTACGCAAATGAATGTTCCCAGCACACAGAGAGAAGTACGTGCCTTTTTAGGTATTACCTCATACTGTAGGCAGTGGATCCCAAATTTTTCTCTTTTGGCAAAACCATTGGTAGCTTTGACTGGGAAAAATGTTCCGAGTCCGGTGCCATGGTCTGCTGAATGTCAGGAGAGTTTTTCTGAATTACGAAATGCACTATGTTCAGCTCCTGTATTGGGTACACCCGATTACAGTAAACCATTCACGCTCTATGTTCATGAGAGAGAAGGTTGCGCGTTGAGTGTTCTGACACAGAGATTTGGTGATAAACAACGCCCTTGTGCGTATTTTTCATCAACATTAGATCCGGTAGCGAGAGCGTTGCCTAGTTGTTTGAGAGCTACAGCGGCAGCTGCAGCTTCCATTCGACAATCTGCTGGTTTGGTGATGAACAACATGCTAGTGGTTATGGTTCCTCATGCCGTGGATACACTCATGAACCGAACCAAGACACAGCACCTTACCAGTGCTAGATTATCAGGCTATGAGCTGACACTGTTAGCGAGTCATATTCAGATCAAAAGATGCAATGTATTGAATCCAGCAACATTGTTGCCGACTAATCAGGAGTCGAGTGATTCTGAACCCCATGATTGCTGTTTCAGAACCGAGGAAGAGACTAAAGGACGAATTGATTTAAAAGACACTCCGTTGTCAGATCCAGATGGCACGTTGTATGTTGATGGATCGCGCTTTAAATTGGAGAATGGTGATGTGACTGCTGCTTACGCAGTAACGACTTTGAGTACGATTGTGGAGACTGCGAGAGTGTGATCAAGTGCCAGTGGCGGTTTACACACTTTTTAATGGCATTGCTTTTTGTGTTAAACGTCGTCACACAAACCAGACGTTCCTCTTTGGGTTTGGGTTTAGTGCAGAGCAAGTGCTCCCGATGGTTATGCCATGCCCTCTTTCTGGCTTTTTTGAGCAATCTAGTGGGGTACCCACGTTCACTTAGTCTTGACATTAAAAAGTGTGTAAACCGCCACTGGCACTTGATCAGTGCTGAACTAGGGGGAATTCCACCACCATTACACGCATTCCGCAAGGGTATGAATATCCGCGATCACCTAGTGCAATCTATGTTGCCTAACAAACAGACCATGAGCCAATCTACACTATGGGATGGACAAACAGTGACTGGCCACAGGAAATGTGGCTCTTGTAAAGCCTGCCCGCTTACAATAAAGGGTAAGAGTTTCACCCACAATGAGCGCACATATAGATTGATACAACATACTAACTGTAACACTTCATGGCTCATTTATGCAATCATGTGCCCATGTGGGTTTTTGTACGTTGGTCAGACAACACAAAAAATAAAGTGCAGGATTTTGCAACACATGAGCCGGATACGTTGTAAAACTCAGGGTGCCCCTCTGGTAGATCACTTCAGCAGATTTGAACATTCAGAAAATAGCTTGAGGTGGTGGGTCATAGAGAAAATAACTCAAAATCCACGAGGTGGTAACCTAAAAAACATCCTGAACAGAAGGGAATGTAAGTGGATATACTCGCTTAACACCGTCAATAAGGGACTCAACGAACTTGAGGAAATGAATAAACAAGTTGCCTTGCTTGGCATATGAGTACCAATGTGTTCGGAGCATGTCTATTTATCTATAATTCCCCATGGTACATCTATACTGAATAACACTATATGTACTTATGTACTCATTTCTTTGAGAAATATGCAGGACTGTATGTGTACTCAATCATCTATAAGTACAAAAAAGTGTGCTTCATTGTATGTAAATTTATAGATTATCTAAACCATATTGTTTGTCAACAGACGATGCTGTCCAATGTATTGACTGGAGCTCTGGTAGTTTGTTTATCTGTATAGTGAAATGGTTATGATATGCGAGTTGTCCTATGTCTGTTTCTCTGATGGAGGCTGACAATCCGAGTAATAGAATTGTTGTATTGCGTCTCAGGACAATCCCGATAATGCTAGCAATTCAGATAATTAATTGGAGCTGTAAAATTCCTTAAATAGGATTCGCTAACAAGTCCCAAAATTTTTTTTTTGTTATCTCCTAATAAACTCGTTAATTTTCACAATGACTTGCACTATGCTCAAAATGAATTATTGTTTACTCCCGCCGGCCGTTCATACAACGGCGAGCGTAGAACAGTGTACCTCGCTACACGTTTTTAAAATGCAGTCCGCTCTCTATGTCCAGCGTTGGTAGAGGCGCAAGACACAATTACACGCGCATGCGCAGGATCAGTAACGGCGGCGTCTACGGAACAAGCGAGGTTTGACCGCTCGCCAACACCGGGAGATAGGTAAGACGTCCCGAGATTGACTACGTCTTATTAGCCCCTCAACTTGAATTTCCTGTAGTAAAACTAGCTGGACAACGTTTAGGGAGACATTTAACTATCTGTGCTTCTCCCTTCCTCCCGACTTCAGAATCCTGACCCGAGGAATAGGCACCCCGACTATAAACACGGCAAATGCGCAGATAAGGTAAATGGGGTTGACACCCGGTTTTCTAAGGTCAATATATATAATTTTCCTGTGTTTCCAATACTGTATATGTTGAGTGAGACTATACTGTGTCTCTGTTTGTAGCTACCTGATTGAACCACTGGAGCTATCTAGAATCTGCGACAAGTCCCAATTCTCTAAGGTAAATCGTTTTGGATTAAACCCCAATTCCCCCTGTTGAGTCTTAATAAAATTTGGTGCATTGTACACTGATACTGATATAATTTATTGCAGGTAATAATTTACCATGGTGCCTGTATGAATCTTTGAATCCTTACCGAGATGTGGTGACAATGGAATTCACATAATAAGGGTAATTAAATAAATAAATGTTAATCTCTACTCTATACATGTAGACAGAGTAGTATGCAGACCTAGATAAATTCTGGGGTCTATCATATTTTTATTATTTGTCTTACAGAATACTAAAAGGAAAGTTGGAATTCAGGACCACTTCCTCTTGTTCTTTCGCTCTATTGAAGGGTAAGAATATACCTCACTCTGGCTACGGCCGTGAAAAATAAAAACCTATCCACCTTAGTTAGTAATTGCCACTTTTATCTCTCTTAGGGTTAATATTATCCCTTGGTTGCCTATGTTCGTTCTCCAGTCCTGATGAAGACTTGCAATGCCAAGGTTTAAATCACCGGTTGGGCATAAGACGAGTCGAAACGTCGACAATATCTCTAATTACCCTTGGACCAACTTAAGAACTGTATATAGTGCAAAATCTTTCTCAGATATATGTCTACTTAAAATTGTTCCAAAAAACTTTAAATCAGTTGGCCAGGGTCTCAATATGACTGAGCAGAAAGTCCGTTATTGTTTTGTAAATAATGTGAATAGTTGTTTCTTCACCCTCTAATTTGCTTCTCTTCCGTTCACTTGCTTTCACACTCCTGATCACCCCCTTTGCACAATTCCTTTCTGGGCAACCTCTGTTTTTATCAATTTGGAAATGAAATGTCTGTGTATAATATGAACTGTTAAAACATATAAAAATATCAAGAAAGATGATGTATAAGTTAATAAATCAAAAGTAATCTCTTGTTGGTGGTTTAGGTTTATTGTGTGATGCATAATCCTGGCAAGGGAATCCCCACACCTGCTGGTCACTTCGCTCCTCCTTCTTGCCCCTTTGAAGTGATTCAGTTAGACTTCATTCACATGGATCGTTGCAACAATCTAAAGTACGTCCTAGTGGTAGTTTGTGCTTTTTCCAGATGGATCGAAGCATATCCATTAAAGGACAACACTGCTTTGTCTACTGCCAAAATTCTTCCCCAGGTATGGCATGCCTAGGATTGTATGGTCAGATAATAGAAGTGAGTTTGTAGGGAAAGTTATGCAGAGTGTGTGTGCCGGTTTAGGGATTAAACAAAAGTTCCACAGTGCAAATCATCCCCAGTCTGCTGGTTTAGTTGAGGGTTACAATGGCACCCTCAAACTAAAACTTGCTAAGATACAAGCATCCACGGGTTTGCCCTGGCCAGATGCACTACCTTTGGCTCTGTTATCCACGAGAGCGACTGTACATTCTAGAGTAGGGCTCAGTCCATATGAAATAGTGTTCGGTCGTCCCGCCAATGTTTGGGGGGTACCTAGGCCAAAGGAATTTAGACAGCTGGAATATCCAATGTTAATTGATTACCTTTTCGACTTTATTTATTATTTATTTATTGTAGAGTTTTATATAGCGCGAACAAGACCCGTGGGTATCAGAGCGCTTAACATCAGAATAGATAACCAACACAAGTGATTACATTATAGGAAACAAACATATAAGAGGTATATAATAGGATAAATACAATTATGTGAACAGTATATATGCAAACCAATACATGTGCAAATCGCCTTAATAGGTGTGATAAGGCTAAGCTTATATCATATGCCCATATTCCTGGCCAAGGTGAGGTAGGCGAAGGTAAAGTTTTGGCTTAACAAATGTTAACCTTTTCTAAAAACAGAACCGTTATGAGGTAGATAGTATGGAAATGAGTATGAGAGATAGTATATAAGCGAAGCCCAGGTACCATGCAATTCGTATTAAGATGTGGGGTACGGCTAAGTTTATATCATATGCCATGTACCCAGGCTAGATATGTTATCCCATTGCACTTAAGGTCATAAGGTACGAATATCTCTGCATCTTATATAAATCTCAAGTCTTGAGTCACCAAATAGCTTTGATAATATTCCAGTTAGAGCTTCTCCTTCTGAGAGCAGCTCAAAGTCGGGGCAGCTTATCTAAGCAAGGTATTTGCTCATCATGAAGCTTGAGTCTTATTCACCAACAGGTTTTCGATGCATTGCCAAAGCCACCGGAGAGTCCAGGTCATCAGCTGAAACCAGGGGACCACGTCGTCATTCGTAATTTCGCAAGAACGAAAAATCTTCAGCCCAGATTCGTTGGCCCCGTCCAGGTGTTATTGGCAACGAGAACTGCTATTCGTGTGGCCGGACGGAAGAACTGGATCCACACGACGCACGTCAAACGTGTGCCCCTGCCACTTCCTTACGACAACTGGGTGAAGACGGGAATCGGCGCCTCTGAAACTGAACAAATACCCAGGTTTATCCCTTTCAGCGATGCAGAACTAATCACTGACACATCGAACTCTGGCTCTCCTACTGAAACTGCTCTTTTGAACTCTGAACATTTGACACCTGCGACAAAAGAACATTTGCCATCTGCGGACTTGAACATTGCAACACCTGCCGAAAATACACTGTTTCCAGATCAAACAGCTCCTGCAAAACTGAGATACAATTTACGATCTCGCAATATGGACAAATAAAGCAGGAAACTGCCTATATTATACATTTGAATTTTGATACATTGCCTCCAGCCAGGAAGTTTGCTAATACTTTGCATTGTTTTGTTGTTTTAAAATTGCCTTGCCGTCTGGGTAGCCGTAGGGTCGTGGCTGTGTGCCTAGTTGAATCTGCGGGGGTCAGACACTAGGTCGATCTTTCTGTTAGTTCTGGGAACTCTCAGGGCTGATAGAGGCATTTTCATCTACGTACACATCATCAGTGGTCGCGAGCGGATTGTAGAAGATGGAACTTCCTGAGCTGCAACGAGAGAATGTAATATATGTTCGCAGAAACAGACTTTACAAAATTCTTCACAGCAAATGGTTTCTAATGCAATGTGCCATTACATTTTTGATTGTTTTGATAACGTTGGTGGGTGGAATCGTCTTTGGTGTTCATTTAATTTTTACACCGGTAACAACTACCGTACCTCCCCTTGATCCTGTTTCTTCTACTGTTGCTTCTATGCATTCTTTTCACTCATTTCCTGAACACGAACAAGCTCGACGCTCGGAATTCATTAATAACACATTTGTACAGCTCTTGCACCAACACCAACTGGTAGTTAACACTGCAGACTGCTGGGTGTGTGGCTTGATACCCCACACTATGGATAAAGGCATTCCTTATCTAGTCTTGCCTTTTAGCTATAATGGATCATTTCAGGCCTTTCAGACCATTTTTGCCTATGCCCTTGAGACCTATCCTCCGTGTCCACCACGTTCCACTAAATACAACTCTGTCAACAAAGCCTTAGTCCAGGGAATTATTGATATGATTAAAGACGTCAATAATACTCCATCTTACCCTAGAGATGAATTACGGGTGTATTTGAGTTGGAATTCTACAGAGTATCGCCTTAGTTTGGGAGAGAGCAAGCGTAAAAGCTCCACTCCAGTCTGGGTCGTACCTCACCGAGGTCAAGTCTGTTTGCAGGGAAATGGGAGGAATCCGAGAGCTCAGCTAGGGAAGAGTGAGTGCGTTGAGACTTACGTATTTCTGTCTAACTCTTCCCCTGCTTTTCTTACTGCTAGGGGTACCTACTTCATCTGTCAGGACAGAGCATATACATGGTTGCCTGTTGACTTTTCAGGTTCATGTTATATTGCCCGACTGTTGCCTCCAACGTACACTGTGTTGAAGGTGAGCCCATAATTCTATCGATGCCCAGGCTGCTGGCGCAAACCGCCTCTTAGTTCCCATGTTGAATAATTACCAAATAAAGAGACGGGCGCTGGGAGCAGGAATCAAGAACAGAGTTTATTTCTCATGAGGAGAGCCAGTCATTTCGGACACGAAACACAGTGTCTTTCGGGAGGTGCTCTAACAAGTGAGCGTGAGACTCTGGTTTTTATACATTTGCAGAACATTTGATGATACAATCAGGTCAGTGTGTCGCAAAAGGAAAACATTCCTATAATCCTCGTGATGATCCTATTCCACATACATTCACAATGGGGACCCTTGACCTGCTGATAAGAGGGGAGGGCAATCATGCAGCTGAGTGTGTCGTAGGATGTGTGCGCCTGATCATGGCCCAGGGGGTGGGGTGGCTAGGCATACAATAAGGGCAGTAAATGGTATCTCCTGGCTTAGGCGATGGCCTCGGACATGTGTGGTCAGCCGAACTCGGGGGAAGGGGTCATCAAAGGAGTGGTATTCATGCCTGCGTGGACAATCGAGCGCGAAGGGAGGGCTCGTCAATAGAGGGGCATTCATGGAAGGGAAGGAGGTGCTGGTCAGGCGCGGCCGTGACTCTCAAGGACAGGGCTTTGCGAAAGAAGAGGGTTTATGACTCGCTCATATGAGGAGAAGGGGGGGGGGGTCAGGGTGCATGCAGGGCCAGAGTCGCGCAGAGAGAGAGAGAGAGAGAGATCTTATGACCTGTATATGAGAGAACAGGGGCAGTCAGATACAACTGGGGGGCTATGTCAGCTGAGGCGAAGGATGCCTCTTCAAGAGGGAAATGGGGGGGGGGGTGCCTGGGTCAAGCAGGAGAGTTGCCTTTCATAGCAGGGTCGCGCAGAGTGCTGGGTTTCATGGTCTATGTATGTGAGAGTGGGAGAGGGGGGGGTGCCCAAATGCGCGCGGGAGGGAAGCCAGTGATTCTAATGAGTGGGCAAGAGGCCAAGGTGCCTAAAATGGCTATCATGTACACATGGGTACAGGCCTTTGCGGGCTGAGGGATGCAGTCAATGCTTTACAATATTCCTGGTGCGTGCAGGGAGGGGAGTGGGAAAAAGGGAAATGAACGTTGCCTATGTACATCAATACTTCTTATTTTCTACAGTCGCCCCTTTTTACATAGCAAAGTTCATTTTTGCAGTCGATGAAGGTACATATAAACAGGTGCGATCGAAGAATTTGCATTTGTCAACACTAACATATGGCATATAATCATGGACAGTTG
The DNA here is from genome assembly GCF_964263255.1 of Lissotriton vulgaris. Classification (NCBI taxonomy): domain Eukaryota; kingdom Metazoa; phylum Chordata; class Amphibia; order Caudata; family Salamandridae; genus Lissotriton; species Lissotriton vulgaris. Next base: position 99,851,695 of record NC_141689.1, on the reverse strand, counting down.
ATGTGTTTGGCAGAACGCAGCACATAGAGGATGGCATTTGTCGAGTTCCTATCATTTCAAATCACTACATAGCATAAATGTTTCTGACTTAAAAATGTGACCAATGAACATTTTGACCAAGTAGTCAAAGGAGGAATTCAGTTCAATACGCAAGATCTCTTCGCCACAGTGTCTTTTATCAGTGAGCCATCACTGGTAGGCTCTAGTCCATGTCCTTTCGTTGGCGCTGTTGAGCACCCGCGGTGGAGCTATAGGTCCAGCTCGGTTCTATCCTTACGCGTTGCAGGGTGCGGTCAGTCCTCTGCTGTTAGACCACAGTCCTGTTCCCTAACCAATCCTTTGAGTGGCGCCTTAAGCTTGGCACCTATATTTCCGTGGTGTAACCCCATTTCCATCTAGATGCTGTTCTTCCTTTCAGCAGAGAGTCGCATGGAAAAGAGGGTGTGCGGTTTCATTAGTCGATGGGAGTGAGAGGGCGGAGTGGGGGCAGATTTTCCCGGGACACACCAAAGGGACCAAGGGAGCAATGGGTAACAAGCAAGCAGGCCCATCAATCGGGCTTGAAAAGAGGGACGGAGGCTCCAGGCACACGTGGGTTGGCGGACAGAGAGCTTCAGGACAGCCCTTCATTCTTTCTTTTACCACCTTTGAGAGTGCTGCCTCGTCCCGTTTCTTGTTGTCCTGCGGCTCCACCTTTGGTTGAGGTCGCATGTGTCTCATGATCTGCAGCCACGCTGTGCGTCACGTCCGGCCCTTCTCCTCCGGTGATTGAGTATCTTTAAATGGGTAAAAACAAGTTTTAGAGAACTGGCAGGAGAAGAGATTTTTACATATGAATTCCACTCGCAATCTTAGCACCTGGCGTTATGCTCATTGGTCATAGTCAGAAGTCTATTACCATGAAGTAAGTAGGTGGGTATTTCTACTGCGTCCGCACCAAGTCTAATCGGCGTTCGTTCATGACATATATGGACAGAGGTCGGACTCTTATCACTTGCGTATTTCAACAAAAACCCTAAGATTGACAACATTCAGGAGAGACTCGTCCTTCTAATTCGAGCCTTAACAGTCTTACATTTTCCTTTAGAGCTGGCTAACTCTTTAAAACAAGCGGGTGTGCAATCATTGAAAGACAGAGTCAAAACATGTTTTTCTCGAGGGGCGGCAGTTACTCATGGTCATCAGATATATATATCGGGGACAGTAGCTGGGGTCGATCAAGTGGGGCGGGGACGCTTCAGGCATTCGTGCTTGGGTGCAAAGGGGTGGGGCAATCTGGGCATTGGGGGTCAATCTGGACCTTGGCGCTTGTCTCTAACAATAAAAATTAGGATGCCATTGACATATAGTTCCCCTATAAAAGGCCAAATTGGGGGACCTTAGTCGTCTTACCTGTCCTTTCCTTCTCAGCCAATTCAAGTTCATTCATTTTGCAGAAAGGAGAGGCAGTAACATGGCGAGATACAGTCATTTTAGTTTCGGTCAATTTCGCTGAACACCTTCGTGTTCAATATGTATCAAATCAGACTGGTGCCGGTGGGGCACAATTTTACCAAAAAGAGGGAGAGAAAATAGGGAGACTCTCATAGAGAGTGAGAGTCGTCCGCAATCTAAACGAGCCATTCGGTACACGTATGACATGTAGAGAGAGAGAGAGAAAAGGGTGGTGAGAGATAGAGAGAGACGTGTACGAAAATAGGTCATTTAGTGCGCTCACAACACAGAACAGCAAAGGTCGGGTAACATGCAGATATAGACAGAGGGGAGACATATATTCGTACGTTACACACACACAAACTCAGACAGGGAAGACGGCACATGTATTACACATATACAAGACATTCACAACAAGACAGGAAACAATTGTTAGTCTACAACATCTGTTTTTATATATATCCTACGTATCTTTACTATCCTATTTATCTACGTGCTTAGCTCTTTCTGCCCTTCCCCCCTTTTCCTTCTCGTTTGTCACGCCTGCGAGCGTTCCCAATTACCAATACTCACACCTCGGTTGGTTGATCGGAAATTAACCTGGTCGTGCTAGTTACCCATGGTTGGATCTTAAACCATTTTTTTTTGTTCCCTCCTTTGGTGGGAAGTTCTCCAGGCTGAGGCAACGGCAAGTATTGATCGGAGAAAACAGTCGGACAGCTTGGCTATATCTGTAAGAGTGTGAGAAAGGGGGCAGTGCATTTTGAACATCGGCAACATTTCTAGCTTCCTAGGCGGGTGGTGCCGTGGCAACCCTTACCCGTACAATTTTTCTTTGTCCTTTCCCTACCTAGTCAAAACGTCCAGTTATATTATTTAACGCGTCGTTTCTAGTCAAATTTTTGTCATTCAGTACTTGTCCAGTCTCTATGTCAGTCCATCCTCCCGTTGCTATGTTCTAAGGAGGAACAGTCATGTTTAAGTCTACGTCTTTAAAAAACTTTTATTTGTCGTAAGGACCATGCTCACATTCCCCTTTTTCCCCTCTCATCGGCGGCTTGGTCGTCGTCCATCCATACATCAGCCAGTGTTCCGACGTGACCTGCAGAAGGGGGGAAAAAGAAGGGGTGGGGGGCAACATTCAAAACCTCATCAACGTGCAGTAATCCGGAAATGCTTTACCTACCACATACTCGACCTATTTTCACGTAGTGCATTTCCCTACCATCACGGCGTTTAAGCCCAGATGGACCAGAAAGGTCAGACAGATAATCATTGACGATCTGTGCGACATGAGCTACTCGGTCGTAACCTCTTTTGATCGGGTACAAGGGTGGCGGTCAGGTGGCATTTCTGTGGTGTCGCTTTTTGGGCTTCTAAAGCACCTTTCCGGCTGCCTGTCACACATAGTGTGGTTGCTAAATATCGGGTCCTTTTTAACCTTTAGCCTTCATCATACTTTCTCGTTGCTCATAGTAGTAATACATTCAAAACTCATTAATGCAATCCGCTACAACTATGCTTTCGTTTCCAAAATATCTTTAATAAAGAGGGTTGACACATAAATACAGGCCTACAACTCGGTGGGCTAGCCGCGGAGCAGATTGGAACTGTACATGGGAAGAACGAAGCTGGTGGCAGTTCATTGCATAAAGTGCGGTAGTGCAATAAAATCATATTAAACTCCCCTACAGAGCAAGCATGATGCATGTCAGTAATTCATTTTTAATACATTCATAAATACATCATCCAATAATCATTCATTACCTTAAATTACACCAATTCATTTTCCAACTCATAATCAGTACCCACCCTTAAGTCAATTCATTATCCAAGCACATACTCAATATCCGTCATATCTACTTTCATTATCCAAACGTTATATATATCTCGGGGCAAAAAGCTTGCGCAATCAGGGTGCAACAAAGTTCATTAAAAAACGTCTCATTTTGTGTCGGCGCCATTTTGGGTGGGGTCAGGCAGGTTCCAGCACAGTCAGAGTGTCTCTAGTCTCACATGGTTGGCTCAGACTTTCCGTTGGCAGTTCAAAAAGTCTCGTGCTATGTGGTTAACAGTCTAACAATATGGACCATGAGTCAAAGAGTGGGAAGGGCGGCAACAATTTTCCTACCGGGTCATTCTGGTGTTCCTCCGGAACTGAACAAGCCTGTGCCGTGGCGGCATCTTAGCCATTTCCGATCCGAGTCTGGTGCCGGCAGGAGTAGCACCGATGTCGTGGTTCCCAGTGAAGGGGGCGGGGGCACCCATGCAGAGGGTCGGGGGCCCCCCGGCTCTTATAGAATCTTCAAGGTCGAGGAGAGGCGATATGGAGCGTGTGCCCGTCCTGGGCAGAAGACCTCTTTTTGATGTTGACCCTCTTTAAGCAAAGAGTGTTGGGGTGTCGCTGGAAGCCTCCACCTGGAGGGAGGTGGGGGAGGGTCGTTCGCGCCACCTCCCCCTTCCAGCGACCCCGCGCCGTTCCCCGGCTCCATCGTTTTCGACATTGGCTGTGCCAGCCATTGATGATGGGGGGGGGTGGTCGGCGGCTGAGGCAAGACAGCCCCCCCCTTCCCTTTTTGACATGTGGCGGGACTATCTGATTCTCCAGGGAGCCCGAAATGTGGCAGGACCGCCTGTACCTATGAAGGCGGCGGCAGGCGGCGAATTTGGCATCTGGCGGGACTATTTGATTTGCCGCCGTTCTTGCCTTGGCGTCGGCCTTTGGCAAAAGCCGGATCGGGTGAGAGAGAGGGGTGGTCGGTGGCCAAGGCAAGACAGCCCCCTCTCTCCCCGTGGCCTCCAGGGCGGCAGAAGGGAGAAGACGGAGAGGTCCTTGACATCCTTTGGACCGCCTGCCCAATGTCATCTCCTCCTGACCGTGGCCAGGCGAGTCCCTCGTGCCTCCAGGCCTCGCCTTCCGGATGGGCGTAACCGCGGACCTGTTGCACTTCGGGAGCTTCCGGAACGGGGGTAGGTACCTATTGAGTTGTTTCTATTTCATGTGACCGTTATTTGGGCGGGGCGGGCAATGAGGCAGACATGTTGGGAACAGGAACAGGCAGTGAAGCCTAGCTACCTCGTGCCTATGCTCTGCTATCGAATCTTTTCGCCATTTTACATTTCTTATTACGAACTACTTCTAATGTTTCTTATTTTTGGTGAAGTCAAAAGCTCATCAGGGGGTTACTGACTTAGCCTGATTTCTTTTTATTTTTCTTTCTCTTCCTTAGCGTGTTTCGAGCTAAAGCTTTCTGTTAGTAGGGAACGGTGATCACTTCATATTTTTATGTGTCCTTTTCACTAGGGGGGGTACGTCTGGACGGACCAGACGAGTCCCCTCCAATAAATGGTCCGGGGTGGAACGAGATTATCGATCAAAAGGGGAACATATATTCCTTCATTAGGGTATCATCCTGGACAGACCGAGCGATGTACTTCCACTTACTAGGGTAGCCTCCTGGACGGACCAGTCGGTCTATTTCTATTAAATGGCCCATGAGTAGAGAGCATATGTCCTCCATAAGAGTAGTCTCCTGGGCGGACCATGCGAGCTACCCCACAATAACCAACCAGTGGGGAGTGGGTAGGACTGACGAATTCACAAAGGGGCATAACCTACCCTTTTCTACTTGCAAAGACTAGACAGAGTGTTTCTATTTTACGTTGTTTGCAAATAGAAAATACCTCAAATGAAACAATTCCTGGAACAACAATGTCCAGGCAACCAACCAATCAGTGGGGAGAAAAACAGGCATGACGGATTACAACGGGGACAAATGTCTGCATTACCTGCCCTTCGCTATCCAAAAAGGAAGACAGAATATTTCTACTCGTCTCAGTTTGTAGACAGGGAAGATCTCAAAGAGCAACAATCGATTATTAATCGACTTCAAACAATCAGTGGGGAGAAAAGTAGGCATGACGGATTACAACGGGGACAAAAGTCTGCATTACCTACCCTTCTCTATCTGCAAAGAGGGACGACATTCCTATTCGCCGCTGTTTGCAAACAGAGAATGTCTCGTTCTCAAAAGAGAACCAATATGTCAAGTAGCCCTCAAAGCTAAATGAACCAATACCAACCAATACAATATCAGTATACAAATAGCGATTTCAATACAATCAATTCAATCAATCAGGTGGATAGAACCACCCTACCAATCAGGCGTAAAAACACCCTACTTAATCTTACCCGGACCGGACCATACGGACAGTTCTTCGACTCCCTCCTCCAGCGCCCGATCGTTCTCTTACTCCATGTAGCATTCCTGTGGGATTCCAGTCAGGACAATAGGTCACTCAAGAGAGGTCCGTTCAGAATTGGTGAAGTTCTGTCGATCGGCAGCCGGGCTAGGGCCCTCTCAAGGCAGGTATACTCCGATCATTTTAGACGTTCACTTCTTCGTCTGGATCTCTCTTACCGAACCCTATGTCACTGATGGACCCCGCGTTGGGACGCCAATTGTTGAAGGTGAGCCCATAATTCTATCGATGCCCAGGCTGCTGGCGCAAACCGCCTCTTAGTTCCCATGTTGAATAATTACCAAATAAAGAGACGGGCGCTGGGAGCAGGAATCAAGAACAGAGTTTATTTCTCATGAGGAGAGCCAGTCATTTCGGACACGAAACACAGTGTCTTTCGGGAGGTGCTCTAACAAGTGAGCGTGAGACTCTGGTTTTTATACATTTGCAGAACATTTGATGATACAATCAGGTCAGTGTGTCGCAAAAGGAAAACATTCCTATAATCCTCGTGATGATCCTATTCCACATACATTCACAATGGGGACCCTTGACCTGCTGATAAGAGGGGAGGGCAATCATGCAGCTGAGTGTGTCGTAGGATGTGTGCGCCTGATCATGGCCCAGGGGGTGGGGTGGCTAGGCATACAATAAGGAAATAAATGGTATCTCCTGGCTTAGGCGATGGCCTCGGACATGTGTGGTCAGCCGAACTCGGGGGAAGGGGTCATCAAAGGAGTGGTATTCATGCCTGCGTGGACAATCGAGCGCGAAGGGAGGGCTCGTCAATAGAGGGGCATTCATGGAAGGGAAGGAGGTGCTGGTCAGGCGCGGCCGTGACTCTCAAGGACAGGGCTTTGCGAAAGAAGAGGGTTTATGACTCGCTCATATGAGGAGAAGGGGGGGGGGGGTCAGGGTGCATGCAGGGCCAGAGTTGCGCAGAGAGAGAGAGAGAGAGAGATCTTATGACCTGTATATGAGAGAACAGGGGCAGTCAGATACAACTGGGGGGCTATGTCAGCTGAGGCGAAGGATGCCTCTTCAAGAGGGAAATGGGGGGGGGGGGTGCCTGGGTCAAGCAGGAGAGTTGCCTTTCATAGCAGGGTCGCGCAGAGTGCTGGGTTTCATGGTCTATGTATGTGAGAGTGGGAGAGGGGGGGGTGCCCAAATGCGCGCGGGAGGGAAGCCAGTGATTCTAATGAGTGGGCAAGAGGCCAAGGTGCCTAAAATGGCTATCATGTACACATGGGTACAGGCCTTTGCGGGCTGAGGGATGCAGTCAATGCTTTACAATATTCCTGGTGCGTGCAGGGAGGGGAGTGGGAAAAAGGGAAATGAACGTTGCCTATGTACATCAATACTTCTTATTTTCTACAACTGCTTCTTCAGATTATCACAAGACCAGAGTAGCAAGAGGTGTCTTCAGTAAGGAAGATACCGCTGGTCAGGAAGCTGGAGACTTCTTCAAAGGTTTCCTTCCGTTCTGGGGGCCTATGGCCAATAGTAGAAATATACGTCAGCTAACACGGGTAGTTGAATCTACTATTACCGAAACTGCTGGTGCCCTTAGCAACTTGACAGCTGAGCTTCAGGCGGATCGTCTCATGACGTTGCAGAACCGTATGGTTCTAGACGTAATACTTGCAGATCGAGGTGGGGTATGCAGAATGATCCAATCAAGCTGCTGTGTTTTTATTCCCAATAACGCTCCAACTGTCTATGAGGCGATCTCTAAGCTACACAAGATTTCCGACTCTATACACGTAGACAAGGGAAACTGGTCCTTAATGGAGTGGTTTTGGACTCTGCTATCAGCGTGGGGATGGAAGGTTCTGATGGTCATTGGTGTCATCTTAGTATTCCTGTTCTGGTGCTGCCTGATTATCCAGTGTGGTCCCGCTTTGTGTAGTCTCTGTGCTGCAACCTGTTTCAGAAAACCACCTGCGTTTGGAGAAAAGGCGCGAGAAAGGATGATGATACAGCAACATGTCATTGACCTAATGAGCATAGAGTTAGACTCTGACATAGACTAAGTAATTGCCTATGTAAGGGCAAAAGGAGGGTCTGAGGTTCCGTGACGATTTGAACCCGTGTTTTCAACATTGTCGTAAATACATAATTTTGGTATCAGTGAACTGCAAATGATCCATTTAGCATATCCTGGTGATTTCGCTATGCTACGAGCAAGAGTACTCCTGTTACAAACACATTTCTGATCTACGCATGGCATCCATCTTAGATTATGGCAGCCATTTTGTGTTTCTTGCCCTCACATAGACAATGGACACGCAATGACCTCTGATTACTTCATTTCGATTAAGGACACGTAGGCTTTAGCCGGCGATTCACCTCTCTAGTGACACGTGTACCTTTAGACAGAAAACGCCATGGTTGTATGACTCGACAGAAACTGCCTCCTCTGCCTGAGACCAGTCCTGCTATACTGGTTCTTGTGTTCATTGGCCTGATCATGATTAGGCGGCCGAAGTCGGTAGCCTTGCCCATTTACGACCCACAAACATCTCTTATCCTGCTTTTCTATCTTCTACACCTGGCTCTGCTCCTTTCCTTCTGGGCCTTTATTAGGGGGAGGTAACGAAATTTACGACCAGGCGGTCCGGCTCTTGAATGAAAAGTTGACATGGGATTATGATGGAACAGTGGGAACCCCTCGTTCGTAATGTTTTGACATCAGATATTGTTGACGATTCCTGTGCAACGCCAAATATTTATTGTTTAGGACACAAAGGTTTGGGAATGTACTAACATGTAAAGAATTTGCCCGAAGCCCAATATTTAGTATATAAGGAGCAACCCTCTTTGTACAAATCGAACAGGCTCCTAGATACTGCCCGTGTGTAGTTTCTGTGACTTCTGTGTCCCTGCAGTAATAAACCTTTGGTCTTTGACGCCACCATCGAGAAGCCCGTGTTTCTGTTTATTTGTGCACCGAGACAGGTAGAACTCCGGGGTCTTCGGGTGTTATCCCTGACACCTCTGGACGGAACCAAAAAGTCCAGAACTCCAGCACCGACACAGATGAATGTGGAACTTTGCGCTCCATCCTTCTTCCAGGCTCTGCTGTTGGGTTCCTTCTCTGTGGCCGAAGCAATTAAGGGCGTGGCTTAAAAACACATAACCTAAAAATCTGTGCTTAGCATAGCGCTCTACCCGACTGGATATTTTGCTGGTTCCGTCTAATACAGCAAGTAACATTGCACCTACAACAACAAACCAGGACTATTGGCTTTGCCAATGGTTGTTAGCTGCATAAGACAAATAAGCAGCAACTATGGCTTTGTTGTATATTACACTGATAACGCTTCAGTTTTGAAATGAGACTGTGAAAGAATTATAATGAGTCTCTTTGAAGATACATCAAAGGCAGTGAAGGGCGGTACTGCTGCAGAGTTAAGATTTTCTTTTTTTAATTGAGGGTGAGGGCAAAAATGGAGATCCCTTTAGGGACAAGTCTCAGCACCTGCTTTTTAAAACTGCCGGTCTGAGCACCAGCAGGACCCGGCCCACTTAAAGCACTGTGTGAAATTGTGCTAATCCGACTAACTGCTGCTTGCTTTGCCCATAATATTTAGGGGTATATTCTCAAGGAACTATAGCCGAGTTAATGGCACTTTATTGCAGCCAAAGTTGTGATAAATTTGGATGTATGACGTTACCACGCGTACTTTTACATCGCATACCATTACAGCGCGATTTTTACAACGCAGGATCCTTGCAACGCATGCCTTTACAACGCATGTCATTACATAGCAGATACTATTAGAACGCATGCCATTACAACGTAAGTATAGGTAAGTATATCTTTTTTTATAAATTGTAATTAATTTAATTATTTAATTTAATTAATTTAATTTAATTAATTTAATTTAAAGTCGTTTTTTAAAAAAACTGAACACTTAAAATACCCCTGTACCTCATAACCCAAACCTAGCCCTGAACCCTAAAAATACCCCTGTACCCCATAACCCACACCTAGCCCTGAACCCTAAAAATACCCCTGTACCTCATAACCCAAACCTAGCCCTGAACCCTAAAATACCCCTGTACTCCATTACCCAAACCTAGCCCTGAACCCTAAAAATACCCCTGTAGCCCATAACCCAAACCTAGCCATGAACCCTAAAAATACCCCTGTACCCCATAACCCAAACCTAGCCCTGAACCCTAAAAATACCCCTGTACCCCATTACCCAAACCTAGCCCTGAACCCTAAAAATACCCCTGTACCCCAGAAACCAAACCTAGCCCTGAACCCTAAAAAGACCCCTGTACCCCATAACCCAAACCTAGCCCTGAACCCTAAAAATACCCCTGTACCCCATAACCCAAACCTAGCCCTGAACCCTAAAAATACCCCTGTACCCCATAACCCAAACCTAGCCCTGAACCCTAAAAACACCTCTGTACCCCATTACCCAAACCTAGCCCTGAACCCTAAAAATACCCTATACTCATACTTATTTTTTAAAATTACTAAAATTAATATATTTAATTTATTTTATAAAAATGCATAAATTAATATATTTATTTATTTTTAATATTAATTAAATTAATTAAATAATGTTAAATAAAATATAAAATAAAATTATATACTTACCTATACTTACGTTGTAATGGCATGCGTTGTAATAGTATCTGCTATGTAATGACATGCGTTGTAAAGGCATGCGTTGTAAAGGATCCTGCGTTGTAAAAGAAGCGTTGTAATGGTAGTGCGTTGTAAAAATTGCGTGGTAACCGTTGTATACCGGCTGGGTTATGTCTAGTGATCTCAAGGGATGATGAAAAGGTCAATAGTACCCAAAGATAATCACCCTATTCGGATCTTGCATCCCAACCCAGATAAATAGGACCTCTGCCTTAGGTCAAGGCAGAGGACCACATAATAATTGCGATATGAATAAGTCCGACACAGAGATATGCATGTGCTCTACCCCTCACTCTGCCCGCCTGTGGTCAGAGTAACTTTGCAGTAAATTTATCTTCAGGTGTAAAATCAGCACACCTGGATACCGAACAACTCTTTATCATGGTCTCAGTCACCCACCACCCTATACATAAGGTAGCGGCGTTAATGGGCGAATTAATGTGACAGAGGGTCTGTTACATGCTGTGGTGACATGGTACATTGAAGCACTACAGAGCTGAAAAGATTCCCTTTCCTACCTTGGGCTTGCAATTAGGTCAACCGAGTCTGAAGCCAAAAACAAAATTCTCTGGCATTTATTCCTCAGTCTTCAGGCTGCTCTGACCAGCAAGTGCACCTGCATGAGCCTAGCACAAGCTCCCATGTTTGTAATTAGTGTCAGTACAGGACAGTTGGCCAAATGAATTTCCCTGCTACAAAACTTAACGCTGATCGTGATCCACAATCTTTTTGCCATCTGGACTCCACGGCACGTGCTGCATTCAAGATGCTCAAACTGGAAGAGTTTAGCGAGGCGGCCATTTTGCTGGAAGAGCTATAAATCTTGATAAACATGTCAAGCCGATAGGATTATTCCCAAAGAGGGAATTGTTCTGTGGGAAAGTCTAATATGCAAAATCACGAAGGCCTAACCGGATGCAGTCTAAAGAATTGGAAACAAGCATTGCAGTGCCTAAAAAAATTTCGAAAAAAATCATGAAACCTAGGTTAGCCACAGGCACATATTGATGCAGTTCTCTGGAACAGATCAATCAACACACGTCAGACCTGGAAATAATACCACATTCGTCATTATGCAGCTGAAGAGCAACCATTGTAGATTTTGTACAGAAAATAAGCAGTGAAAGGCATCTGTTTTCTCTTTGTTACAAAGTTATGAGTCCACGTCTCATGTGTGCATGATGCCTCTGAGCCGGGTGCCCGGAGTCACTGCCTAGTCGCATCCTTTTCGCCCCTATGGTTGGTGATGATTGATTCAGAGACGGTTGTCTCACTCCTGGCCTGAAACCCCATTCACACAGCTTCCAATGTCTCCCTGATGTGCTACAGATCAGTGGCCATGTTTCTCATCCAAGCTGGCTATTTTGGCATTTATGATGAAGTTACTCATGGCCTGCATATGTAGGTGCAGAGGTACTTTTCTTGCATGACCACTGCATTCAAGGACTTCCAAATCTGATTTGATGGATGTTAGGTCTTGTGGGACAACAGTGGCAATGTGTGTCTGACATTCAAGTATCTCGTTGTCCGAGTCCAAAGTTCAAGTTCAAAAGACCTTTATTCGAATTTCATAAAATTCATAAAAGTACCACAATTAAAAACAACAATTCATTTACATTATACATTATTACAGAGATTTCATGATTAAAATGTAATACAATTCTATTCTGTTGAGGCCAATTTCAGGGATTTTCCATCGTTTTACGCACTCGTGTTATCAGTCTCAAAAAAGTGCTAGTGCAGAAGATTAGTTCATCAGAATCCTGGGAAACCAACATTCTATAAGACTCCTTAAGGGAGAGTGGTCTGTGTTTCTTAAAATATGGGGTTAAAAACCATGTAATATATCTTAAGTAAAATTTGCAGAAAAATAGGAAGTGCAGATCATCCTGTGAACTAACACCATCGCATGGGCAGGGGTTAAAATCTGTACTATGTCGGTAACCCAAAGGGAAAGACAACAAAAATTTTACTGAGCCCGCTCTTAGACGAAAAAAAAGTGATCTCTCCCAACTAGTCATAGGTAGGGAGAGATAGGACGGGAGTGGTTGCCTACACAATTCATTTCCCAAATATTTTGCGACAGTTGATTTTGTTGATTCTCTTCCCATCTGTTCAGAATTATAAAGTGCATACAGTGCATGTTTGACCTCAACTTTATCCTTGGGCTCAATCCTGGTAGGGTCTGAAAATAGATTGCCTCTCTCCATGGCGCTCAGTGTTTTAAAAACTCCTGAGAGCCATGGAATCTCCATCCCATGATCAAAGTTTAAGCAATCTTTTATGATATTTTGTGTGAGGGTAGCTGAATTGTTTCTCCAAACCCTAATCCAGAAAAGTGCTGCTCTGGCTCTGATAAAATCACTTACGTAGGGAAGATTTAATTCATTATGGCAAATATAATCAGAGGATGAGATTGGAGCGCCCAATATTTTCCTGCAAAAACGGCTTTCTTCCTGCTGAATACATGGGCTGTTTCCCAACCCTCAGACCTCAGCTCCATATGAGGCGACAGGTAAGCACTGTAATCTAAAAAAAATTAAAATAGCTCTAGTGGCACCTAGTCCGAGTCAATAAGATGGTCTTGTGTTTCTGTGGACGGCCTGGCAGACATGAGTTTTGAGGGTGTGGCTTTACCAGTGGCTAAGGATGGGTGTTAGTTTGGATGTTAGACCTCATGCCAGGAGAGTATTTATTGAGCCTTTGGAGGTTTACAGATGATCTCCAAGAGTAGCATAAAGGTGCCATCATTATTGTATTGTTTGTTGGCTTTGACATGGTGATGTCTTCAGAAGGTTTTACGGCATTATTATTGGCACTATATGCAATGATGGTGAACAGGAATGTGTGGAGTTTTGTGCTTTCATTGTAGAACTCAGTGATGCCATGGAATGACATCACTGAGAGATTCTGTAAGGACAGTCAGTTGAAGAAGCTGGAGGGCGCTGTATGCATATGAAGATATACTCTCATGAATAAAGGCTTTTATTCATTAACCACTGCCTCTGTGGTTACTACATTTTATGGCGACGAGGATGAAGCCTTGAATAGTGACAGGGAGTATATGGAGCTTAAAGATATCATAGGTGAGGGATGGAAAAATGTGATGACTTTGAGTGAAGAATTTAAGAAATATTTAAAGGTTAAGGACCAGTTGAGTATTCAAATCAATAAAGTTTTGAGATGCAACCGTGTAGTTCCACCTAGGATGTTGAGAGGGAAATTAGTCAAACTTGTACACGAAGGACACTTAAGGAGAAGCATGTGCAAAAGAAGATTGAGACAACATTTTTGGTGGCCTGAAATGGATAGGGAGGTGGAAGAGATTGTAAAAGACTGTCAAGCATGTAGCAATAGTGACAAATGTAGAGTGATCCGACAACCTCACTGGGATGTGTAGGTGTTCCTAACCGATCCTGGTAGAAATTAGCAATGGATTTTTTTGGTCCTATTAATAGATTAGGTGCAAGAAGTAGGTTTTTAATTGTTTCAGTTGATTACCACAGTAAATGGTTTGTAGTTAAATCTGTAGAACATATTAAATCAGAAATTGTAATTGAATTTTTGAGAAATGCATTTTTGGAAGAAGGGATACCTAAGAGTTTAGTTACGGACAATGGAGTTCAACTTGCTTCCTCTATCATGGAAAAGATTCCTACAGGATTGGGTATTAAACATAAAAGGGTGGCGTTATTCAGACCACAAGCAAATGGATTGGTTGAGCGAGTTAATCGCATCATATTGGACAATATCCAATTATCTCTGAATAATGGATTAAGGTGGAAAGAGGAATTATATAAGATGATGTGGGCTCACAGGGTGGCTCTCCATTCTGTCACAGGTGTGTCACATTTTGTGGCTTTAAAAGGAAGAGAGCCAGCAACCAAAGAATCTCCTGTGTGGCTGCAAAAGAAAGATCAGGTTTGGGAGGATCGTGAGCAAATTGCAGAAAGAGTTAAGGTGTCTCAAGAAAGGAATAAGAATGATTATGACAAAAGAAAAGGAGTGAAGGATGTTAAAATTGTTAATGGTGACTGGGTGGTACTAAAATAATGGGATTTGTGACAAAAGGAGAAAGCAAATATTCCAGGCCACTAAGAGCGATAAAAGCGATGAACTCAGAGGTAACTCTTGAAGATGGTAAAATGTGGAGCATGGGTAACTTACGAAAAATTGATGTTCTATATTCTATTGAGTGATTATTTGGTTATTAGCTGTTATAACATATGAATGTTTTATTTCTTGTTATGGATTTTGACATGTATATTTATTGATGTTTTATTATAATTCCTTGTAAGGGGGAGATGTGTGGAGTTTTGTGCTTTCATTGTAGAACTCAGTGATGCCATGGAATGACATCACTGAGAGATTCTGTAAGGACATTCATTTGAAGAAGCTGGAGGTCGCTGTATGCATATGAAGATATACGCTCATGAATAAAGGCTTTTATTCATTAACCACTGCCTCTGTGGTTACTTCATTGCTCAATAAGAGCGTTGTTACCTCATGCGTGTCATAAATGACAAATTACACTTACAGATGAGGTCAGATCTGTATGACATGTTATGACAAGTATTTGTAAATTCAATAGGTATCAGATCTAAAAGGCTGAATTATTCACTTTGACAATGGTTTTTGCCATGGGTTTAAAAATGCATGCATAAAACCCCACACGCATGCATCCGACAATATTGCAAAGTATGTTCTATTACAGAAAACCTGTTCTAAGATGGCCACCGATGTGCACACAGGTTGCATATGTTGTGATGTATGTACATGTATGCTTTGTGATATTTGAATGCACATGTGTCCTGAAGCATAGGGGCTATTTAAAGACAGATGTAAATCAAGTCTGCGCCAATGCAAAAAAAAGGACGTCTGAGTGGTATTTTTCGACTGCAGGGTTACTGTTTTTTTTCAACAGGGAGCAGGATGAGGAGAATTGGGAAGTGTGGGAGCAGATGAAACCTAGATAACCTACTTAAGATGTCCGCTCTCGAACAGTGTATCAGCCAGGGTGATCGCTAGGTGCTCCATTCCACAGTGTAAACTTTAGAATAATGTAATCCAGGCCATATAACGAGTAGTGGACCCCTTCAGCCCCAGCCTTCTCCATGACTGGAAATTTCAGGTGTATAACATTTCATCGCAGCAGCTTAGCCACACCTTGGCATTCTAGAGTGCACAACACTTCACACAATGCTAATGCAACGTAGGGTCTTCTTCATGAGAGGTCAGAGCGTCACTTTTTTTGACCTCTCAATCAGATCTATGAAGTGACATACAGTCACTCTGCGTGGCTTTACATGGCCTTGTAGATATGGTGTAAGGTACCGCAATGCAAGGCCTTACCTTGCCTTACTCTGCATCAAGGATAAGTTCCATGGGCGTTGTAGTGGGTTTTCCAATGCAGCATCAATTGATTTTGACACTGCCTCAGATTTACTTAATTATGTAAACCCGGGGAAGCAACAAAACCTTACGCCTCCCCATTGCAGGCGTAATAAGGAAAAATATTTTTATTTCTCCTCGTTTTTTCCTCTTTCCTCTTAAAGAGGAAAACACATCCATGGATTCCCTTACTGCACAAAAACAATTCTGCATGCAACAAAGGTAAACCCAAATTGTGTGCCAGCGCAGAAGGAAAGGACAGGAATGAACAGTTTGTTATCAATACAGTGCATTCCTGCCCTTTCACACTGGCATAGGGCAGCTCCCTAGGCCCAACTTGTTTTGTATATAGAGCTTTATACCAATCACTGATAATAATAGGTGTTTTTAATACCCATTGTAAATGTACTCGGTTTAGCTACCATGGTGCACTGGTTCAGTGAACAATAGGTTTCAATGAATGCACTTTTATGCGTAAGATATATAATGATTCATCATGGTATCACTCCCTCAGTGTCAATGTGCAAGTGGAAAGACTGAGATATTGAGGGCCTCACTTTCACGTGCACGCTCTTCGCCATGTTGGACTCATTACTGTCCCAGTGTGGCACATGTCATTGCAGATATGTCAAGTCTAGATAAATGTCATCTCTGCGCCATTGACACATCCGCCATTAAAATCTAGCATCTGTTTACTCCTGCTGGACATGTGTTGTATATTTACTAGGGCTGATTCCTGCAGGTTGTAGGATACGGACCTCAACATAAACTAATGAAGCAATAAAGATTGTAAGTTCTGCAAGAGAGTAAATGGGCATTCATACCTGGTGTTGCTTCTCCCTCCACGCCAGCTGTGCCTGTCTTCAGTTCCTTTCAATATTTCAAATGCAGGTTTAGAAGCAAAATGCTCCTTTCTTGAAGTAAGTCATCCTGGGTATCTGGTCTGCCTCTGTGGCCTGAGCTGACTTTCTCTGTTTTGGCAATTTCTCCCTTGTTCGGTGCCTTACGTCATCACATCTTGTTTTTGATTCTGAGAGTCCCTTGAGTAGTTAACACTGCATTTATATTTTCTAGGATGCTCTGCAACACTTTCAGCACCATACTTGACTCATCACTCACTATGAACCTCCAAATCAACGCAGTTTCCTAAGCCTGCTTCCACATGCTACGCCTGATTTGAAAGACATTCAGATGGATCCCCACACAATCCAAAAATAAGGTCACCCACACACTTATTACCAGTAAACTAGACTAAGGCAATGCACCCTATGCCGCCGTCACCCAGACACAGCTCAAGAAACTACAGAATGTTCAAAACGCCACAGCCAGATTGGTCCTCAACATCCCCACCACACCCACATTGCGCAACACCTACGACAATTCCACTGACTCCCAGTCATCAAGAGCCACTTTCAAACTCTTCACTGACACCACAAACCTTCACACAATGAGGGCTAGCCTACCTGAACCATCACCTCACATTCCACATACCCGCCAGACAACACCAATCTTACCAACTCGCCTTTGCCTCTGTCCCCAGGATCCACAAGACCAGAACAGAAGGAAGGTTGTTCTCCTCCCTTGCTGCTAAGATCTGCAACACCCTGCCCCTGCACCTCAAGATTCACAAGACCAGAACAGGAGGAAGGTTGGTCTTGTACGTTCTTCTAACTTCTTGGACCTGGAACACCCTGCTGGTGCACGTCAGGCAATCCACATCGCTGACCCAATACAGGAAGTACCTCAAGACCTGACTCTTTGACTGAACATCCGCCCAGTCTGACCAGCAGCACCCTTCCCTCAGTGCCTTGAGACCCTCAGAGGTGAGTAGCCACATTACATAAGTCCCTGATTGATTGATTGATTTTCCTCAGTGCCACCCAAACGAAAATTCCTGGCTAGCATACACCATACTGGTGGAGAGGGGCCGGCTGGCCACACTCCACTATACCTCATGTCAAACCTAGTGCCTGGTCATCTGGCGCAATGATGGGCCGGCTACACACAGGGGTGACATTGACACCTGGCCATTCCACCGTACTGGTGGACTGACCGGCTAGGGGTCGCAGCCCACCAGGACAGGTGACAGCAGACACCCTGGACTCCAAATTAGACTCTGTTCTTGCGGCTGTGGCCAATATAGGTACCTCAACCGAACAAATGCACTCTTCCCTTGAGGGCTGCATCGACAAATTCACAGATGACTTCACCCCGGAGCGTGCTGATCATTGCAAGCTGATCATTGCAAGCTGACAAGGTACACGACATTGAGCAAGAACTGGCCGAAGTCCACCTTATTATCTGGACCGTAGCGTTGGTGGTACAGCAGGTAATGGCATGTGTGAAGTTATTAGAAAGAAGAGCGAAGGATGCAGAGGGTCACTACCAGAAGAACAACAAGCAGGTGGTGGGTCTGCCCGAGGGAGCAGAAGGAGCTGATGCAGTTGCATATATTGAGACATGGTTGCATGACCTACTGCAAGCTGGTGCACTTTCCCCATGTTGTGGAGCGGGCTAATCGAGTACTGGTGAGTCATCCGCCGCTGGGGACAGGTCCTAAAATCTGCCTCTTCTACTGTCTACAGGGATCATGACGCTGTCATGAGGGCAGAACGCCAGCTGGGGGAGGTGAAAATGGATAATGCCACAGTACTTTTCTTCCCTGACTATGCCACTGGGGTGCAGCAGCAGAGGGGGTTGTTTCTAGTGGTCAAGTGTGCTTCCGAGAGTTGGTCATAAAATACTCCCTCCTCTGCCCAGCAAGGCTGCAAGTAGTCTCAGATGGTAACACACGATTTTTTGATGCCGCTGAACAGGCCTGACCTGGCTGGAATCTACTGGTCACCAGGTGCTGCAGACATGGAGTGAAGGGTCTGTGCGCAAGCTGTCATCCACGAAGCCAGTCATAGTGGAAGGCGTAGAAGGAGCAGGCATCCCCTGCCACAACTACAAGCCACCCCCAATTTGGAGCAGGTTACACGAGAGAGGCAGAAGGCGCTGTATAAGGGGAGCAGGTCTAGTCGTCACCCAAAGGTAACGGAGCAGTTGTTCAGGTGAGTGACACATGACAGGCGTGGTTGTCTCTTTGGTGCTCCTAGCTGCAATGGTATTGACCTTGCCAAGGATGAATTATGGGAGTTCTTCTATTATCCAAGGGCCTTATTTATGAAGCCCTAGCAGCACTTTTTCACTTCTGAAATGTCAATTCTGTTACGATCCGGTGTTGTAATTGTGTCACAGCATATTTACTAGGCTACATAAAGCCAATTTACATGGCTTTTGATGACCTAATAAATATGTGCCCCCTTTATGCATTAAACTGCGTGAAAGAGGAGTTACATGGGCGTTGCTGGGTGTTGGAACGAGCTACTGGCAGACATCAAACCCGCCCCCTCCCTGAGCACCTTCAGGAAGACCCTCAAGACCTGGCTCTACAGCTAAACAGATCTGCGGACCCCCCCCCCCCCCAACACCTTGAGCGTAGCGTGCTTACAATTCCCTGATTGATTGATTAACTGCTGTGGGTGTTCCCACCGAAAACCATTGGAATCTGAAGCATTTCCAAATTCATGAGAAACCGTAAACCTGGAAATGCGTCAGAATCTGACACCACCCCAAGGGTGGCATTTCGGAAGCGCAACAAAGATAAATGTTTTCATTTCATTTCTCCTCTTTTTTTCCTTTTTCAATGTGTGCAGCATTCTGCAGCACACATAGATAGAGGAAATTGCCTGGATTGATTGATTTTGTGCTAGAAGGTGTCCACAATGCAGACACCCTTGCACCATGATGCAAGGGTGGCCGCGTAGGCGCATGGCAACCATTGAGCGCCAATGTAGAGGAAAAAGCCAGGAATGCGCACTATCTCATTGGTAGGGTGCATTCCTGCCCTTTTGTTTTTTTCACAGGCAACGCAGCAAGATTCCTTGCTTTTCAGAAGTGTACAGCTTTCCAGCATCACCCTTGCGTCTCATATGTGGTTCCACCACTAGGCTGAAGGCACAAAAAGTAAGAAAAATGGGGAACATCTTAGAAGAATGGGAAAAATGTGGTAAAAAATGTGTTTTTGATACAGCCCTGCTTATTTTCGAAAGCTGATGATGATTTAAGTGCCCAAACCTTTTGTTGATACTTTTATTTTTAGGACTCTACCATTTTTCACAAAAAGTTAAAATGTACCTATATTTTTGCTATTTTCTTGTTCCCTGAATCCACAAAAATCTGGGCACCCATAGAATCCTCATGATCTTAGCAAAAAAGGACATAAATTTGGCATGGATGACTCATGTGGCATTTGGCACCCTGAAAGCTTTGCGCAGATTTTTTCCACTACTGCCAAGGGAAGCTAAAGAGACGGTGTCGCGTGCCCTAATTTTATCTAGGCTCGACTATGCCAATGCCTTGTTCAGTGGCAAGCCATCCTATTTGATTCAACGACTCCAGGTTGTCCAGAATGCGGTAGCTAGACTCCTGTTTAATATCCCTAGGAGGTCTAGCATCCGCCTTCATCTGCGCAGTCTACATTGGCTGCCAGTGGCACAGCGGATTCTATTTAAATCGCTGGTTCTCTCCTTGAGAGCGACACACGAGCAAGGGCCATTGTACCTGAGAAAACGCTTCTCTATGTATGTCCCTACTCGCTGTCTTAGATCAGCTAACCAGTGCAGGATGGTCCTTACCCGATTTAAGCGTGCTAGGCTGGGGGGCCATTCTATCTCTGTTACAGCAGCCAGGGCCTGGAATGCACTCCCCCTTCACCTCCGGGTTATTCAGGACATTTCCCTCTTCAAAAAAGCTTTACAAACTTACCTTTTTTATTCAAACAACTAATCAATGTTGTCTCACTCTGCCTCTGCTCATCTTACAACCCCCCACGCGCCAGGATACTCTTGAGTAACAGAGCGTGTTACAAAACATTCTATAACATAACATAACATAACATAACATAACATAACATAACATAACATAAATGTCAGTGATACTCAAAGTACGCCCAGGGGGGCGCTTTCTTCCCTCTTGACCTTAACATGCGCCCCCCATGTGAAAAGCAGCGCAAGCTGCTATTTAGTTACTGAACACTAACATTTAGAAAAAATGGTTAAATAAACGGACACATATTTATTAACCTACAAATAAATGCTTGTCCATTTATTTAAATTTATTTTAAACCTCCTTACACGATTACCCACCCAGGTGCCCTACCGCTACATGTGCTGGCATCAGTGCAGCCCTCGGCCACACCACAGACCGTACTTTGTGGCCACTGCTGGGAAAAGGTTTGCGAGTACCCATATCTTATGTGGAAAAACAAGTTATGGAGGTGTATACCCCAAATAGCAAAAAAAGGTCCCAGCTCTGGGGTGGAAAAGTCTCAGCAGTTAAGGGATTAACAGTACAAGGTATACCAAGAATTAATGCAAATCCACATGCAATAAAAAATTTGACACTTAAGAAAGTGGAATGTACACAAATAGAAAATGGCTGAACAACAATAATGTGTAAACACTTAGGGAAACAGGCAATGAAACAAAAGTCATCATAATAATAATAAAGCCTAGTGACAACACAATGGAGCAGTTTAATGCAAGGTGACCACTTCAGTCCAGGTTTATATGGTCACTCTCTCTAGTCTTGAACATTTCACATAGAATGTATTGTTTTCATGTGTCTTAGTGTTTCCGGTCAATGGAAGCAAAGCAAGACTACAGCACCCAGAATGCATTAGGTGATCCAGCTAAAGGAAAGGGTGTTCATACTGACCTGGAAAGACGAGGTCACCCTAGGTGAACAGGCAAAACATAACTCAGTAGGAACCGATCAGTATAGGGTAAGATATTTCAGATTTGAATGATCAAATGCAGAATCTGACAGTGGATGAGGAGGGTGGCAAGTGAATAAACAGGAAAAGAAAAAACTTCAGTGATGGAGAGAGGACAGAGGAAGGAGGAGCTTAAGACGGATAAAGATGATAAATAGGTCAAGGACATGTTGAAAGAGAAGATTGTTCAAAAGGAGGAGAGAAAGACTAATATATAAGAGAGCCAATTCAAGAGGAGCATTGCATAGGCTTTGGGCCACATGTAGGTAAAGGTAGAAGAGCAGGGTAGACTGGAAATGAAACAAACGTTTTTTTTAGAACAGCAGGAGTTTAAATCCTTTTTAAAAGCAATAAGAGAAAGATTTTTGCTATGCATCAGGGCATTGAGTTCCAAAGTGTTGTTACACTGCCAGGGAAGACCCCATTCATTTTTAACAATGTTAAGGGCTGCTGTTTTCCACTCCCAGAGTAGGGGGCATGATTTGAAACAAACGCAGAGTATTACATGTGGTTGCCACAGGAATCACCATTAGACAACTTTCTATTCAGCACCTATATGCAACCACTGACTGTAAGCATTTCATAGTGCCATATCCAACTCTGAGGGGCATATTTATGGGGGCTATGCATCCTGCTTGCACCATGGAGTGTGGTACAGGCATAACGCAAACCTCTATGTCATATTTATGAACCAACACAAAACCACTTTGTATAGCTTTGAATGGATTCACAAATATGGAATAATGCAACGCAGCGCAAATCACGGCATTGCCTTACTTTGTGCAAGAGAGACGTGCCATGGGCTTTGCAATTCCCATGGTTTCCAATGTATTCCCAGATTTACAAGGACTTGTAAACCTGGAATATGTTAACATCTTATGCCTACCCAGGTGAGTAGTAACAAGGAGAAATATCTTTATTCCTCTTTCTATGTCTGAATAGAAAGAGCAAAACACCTCTGTGGATTGCATTTATTCAGGAAGCTGCCCCTTCCTGCACAAAAACAATCCTCCTGTAACACGGGCACCGTGCCATTGCAGGGGGAAAGGACAGGAATACACAGTATTGGATAAATATGGTTCATTCCTGCTCTTTTTCTGTGATGTAGGGCAGATCAGCAAGGTAACTTGCTGAGCTGCCCTGTGCCACAATTCCAGTAAATATGCCCCTAAATGTATACTGATGTTATCTTTCTCTAAGGATATTTACTTAGGAGTAAATGAAAGCAGCTCTATCAGACTGGCTTAAATGCTAAATCCTCGGACTCCTCTTGGAGAGCAACAAGCCACTTACCTGGCACTTGGAACAAGTGCCAGGTAAGTGGCTTGGCATCAGCGCTGGAGCTGGTCAAGAACAATAACTTCTTCCTGATGCTCCTAAGAAGACTGATGCCTCTTCTCCAGGTGTTCCATCAAGTTGAGCTAACCAGGGCATTTATGCAATCAAGACTGGATAGCTGCACTTTTGCATAACAGATCCCCCAAGATGGAAACTGCAGTACTACAGAGGCTGTAGTATCAAGCAATCAAGCTTTCCTTTAACCCAAAACATGATCAAAGTTCTCAAAGAATTACACTGGCTCCCAGTGGAACATGTGATAAAATTCTTCAATGTGATCTTTCGATCCTGCATCTGAACCACTGAGGCCACCTTGCCCTTGAAATAAAAGTAGAGCCCTGGAAATATTGAAGAACTACTGACAAAGATCAGATTCTACACGCCTCAACCAGTTGCTCAGTTCTTTTGAGAGGGACTTTGATTCACAGAAACCTCTGAGTCTATCCATAAATGCAGCTCATGACCTGTTGAGATGAAGGAGCTCCTGACTGGGACAGAGTTTTGCTATTGGGTTCATTCCCTTTTATAGTTCATTATAAATTGGGAAAGGGCAGAATGCAGAGGAAGCAGAGGCAGATCCTTCAGACCATCCTCACATCCAAGGGGCTCTTTCTTCCTGACATGTTTGGTATCAGTTTGAATCTCTTCAGATGAAGACGCCGTCTTCCAGAACCACCACTGTAGCACTCGTTGTACATCCGCCATAATGTCTGATGACGCTTTACTTGTCAATCATTATGCATGATTGCTGTGTTGTTGGAATGAGGTCTTGCTTTTTATTATGCCATCTTGGTCTCCTACGAGTAGTCCCTCTTTCAAGGTATTGAAGCAAAGAGTCAGGTTTAGTTAGACACTGGTAATGACACTGATGAACCTGATGAGGAGAATGAGTCATGGACTTAGTATTACAGTTTATCCATTAGAAAACAGGAATTGAAGGTACGTGAATCTTCATATTCTAGATTCAGGCAAGAAAGTGGTGGAGGTCACATATACTTATTTCTGGAAATGTGATGAACAGGATTTAATAAAGAAGCATGCAAAACCTTATGTGCATACCTTATGTCCATCTTCGCGGCAATCATTATCTTTGTTTCTCAATTTTTTTAGCATGTGCCTTTTGTTCAGTCCAGGCTCCGTTCCTCAAGTTCTCTCTGCCTAGTTCTTCCCTTCTTACTTCTCTGTGCCGTCACTTCTTGCTTTGAGACCAATCCAGTTCACCTTTGCTGTCACTGTCTTCCAGTTATTATCCGCTTCATGTGGTTAAAGACCAATCTCTGTTTTCCGTGCTGGAATTCTAATCATCCGCTCTGTTCCCTTGAGCCTAAGCCTTTTCTGGCTTCATTAAGATAGCCCCAGTCAAGATTTTCCTCTTGTCAAAACTTCAGTTCAACTTACTTGTGCCGGGATCATTATCATATCTGAGCGTCTTCAAAGAAGCTTCAAGTCAAGAGCGGGCCACTTTTCTCAAGTCAAGACCAACATATCTTAGCATCAATCACCTCAAGACATCTGGGAATTTTTAAAATCTCTCGAAGTACTACTCCTGGTACCAGAGTACCACACCTGTCTGGCTTCATGACTACCAGCCGTGGCTAAGTAAGTCTAAGACGTCACTATTTTGTCCTGGCGTTCTCTATGCCACCAGTATTCCTTCTCTGCAGGTGCATTTCAGTGTCGGGGTATATGATCATACAAGACTATGCTTCCATCAATCATCCGCAATAATGTTAAAGGCCTTAGTGATAATATGGTGCTAGGAAATAATGTCTGTTAATGTCTTTACTATTCATTTATTGTTAAGATTACTTATTTTGTAAACTGCTGGCTTGAGACAGAAGTCACTTTGTGAGACTGCCGTCACAGAATCAGAGTCAGATCTCTATCAAAAGAACCAATAAACTGGATGAGACATTTAGACTCTGAGCTTTGTCAGTAGCCACTCCATAGTACCAGGGCTCTGTTTTTATTTCAAGGGGCAGGGTGGTCCATGTGGTTGAGAGATCGGATTAGAAGGCTCTCTAAAGAATTGTATCACATGTTCCACTGGTAACCTGTGTAACTTTTGAGAGCTGGTGTACTGTGGTTATATATTTTGTAAAAAGAGAGACTGTCTGCTTGATACTGCTGCCCCTGTTGGTTGACAGTTTCCTTGTTGTGATACCGAGTACACAATTGTACAGTAGACCAGTCTGGAAAGCACCAATAGCATGGTTAGCTCAATGGGACAGGATACCTCTGGCAGTCAGAAGTCTTTCTAGGAGCATTAGGTAGAATGTATTGTTCTTGACCACCCCAATGGTGATGGAATAGTTCCTTGTTCCACTGGTCAGGTAAGGGGCATGTTGTTCACCAAGGAAGTCAGGCTCTGAGGATTTAGGTTTTGAGATGGTCAGATAGAGCTGCTTTCATTTATCCATAAGCAAATAAGCTTAAAGCAAGGGGAGACAGGTGAGTTGGATATCCTCAGTATGTCTTCGGAGTGGGATACAACATTTTGGAATGTTTACAGTTAGTGATTGCATATACATGCTGAATAGAGAAGAGTGATAACTCTGTGACCCGCATGTGACAGTCTGCCTTAGTTTCGATTCAAGTCTATATTATGAAATGGGAAATCAACAGCCCTTAACGACTTTGGAAAATAATGACGTATTCTCTGGCAGTGTGACCAAACTTTGGAACTCAGCACCCTGACTCTTGCAGGACTTCCCGTCTTCCTGTCAGAAAGGATTTTAAACTCTTGCTGTTTCGAAGAAGTTTTGTTTCAAGTATACCCTTCTCTCCTAACTCTACCTCCATGCTGCACAAAAGTCTATTCACAGGTGCTCTTGAATTTATGTTTATGTTTATGGGACTTATAAAGCGCTCGTATACCAACGGTCTGATGGCGTTAAGGGGAGAAGAGAGCTACCTTTCAGGCTCTAGCAGTAGGCTTGGGTGAATAGCCATGTTTGAAGTTTTTTTCTAAAGCTGGAATATTCTGAGGTTAGTCTGATTTCAATTGGAAGGGAATTCCACAGTGTGGGACCTAATACTGAGAAGTGCGAGCCCCCCATCCTCTTTCGTTTAAATCTTGAAATAGTCAACATGTTCATGGTCACTCAACTAAGATTCCGTGTAGGCAAGTATTTTGAGATCTTGGTGGATATGAACTTGGGTCCTGATTCGTGGAGTGCATTGAAAATCATACAACCGGTCTTAAACAGAGACGGCTATATCACAGGAAGCCATTGAAGCTTCTTCATTAATGGTCTGGTGTGGCAATGTCTTGGTTGTTGAAAATCAGCCTAGCTGCTTGATTTTGAATGAGCTGTAATCTGTGAGTTTGGCTGACAGGGAGTCTTAAGTATATGGAATTTGCATAATCCAACCCGGACAATATTAGTTTACTCCCTTCCATATCAGTTTCCATATCAGTTTTTCTCTCCTCTTCTTCAGTTTTCCATATTAACTTGGCTTGTTTTTATTCCCATTCGTCTCTCGACCCATTCTTATCCATCTTAAGCTCCTGCTTGTTCAATTCGCTCTCCCTCACTCCAGCTTTACTCTCTTTTCTCATTTAACCAGTTGTCAGCTCCGTCATTCGCTTTTCCATCCTGCATTTGACATTGAAATATGTTACTATATACTGATCGCTTCCCACTGAGTTATGTTTTGCCTGTTAACCCAGAGTGACCACCTCCTTCCAGGTCATTAGGAACACTGTTTCCAGTGCTGAAAATGTGTTTGATCACCTAATGCAGTCTTTGTGCTATAGCATTGCTTTGCTTCCATTGATGATTGAATTTAACTAACACATCTGAAAATAATGCAGGTGAACAGTTCAAGATTGGGTAGAGTGTCCTTATCAACCTGGACTGAAGTGGTCACCTCACAATAAACTGGTTCATTGTGTTGTCTCTAGTTTTCACTATTGTTATGATGAATTTTGTTTTACTTATGGTGTCCCTAAGTTTATCATTGGGCAACCATTTTTTATTTCGTTTTTTATTTGCTGCATTCCAATTTGTTATTTAGATGCCTGATTTTAATCATATTTGTTTTTGTAGTTTTTTGTGTACTGTGAATAGTTAATGTTCATATTATAATGTGCTCTAACCCTGCGTAGAAAGCAGAGGATAGCAAACCTTAGTAGATAATATCTAACTGATTAGTGAAATGGAACACTGACAGTCAGTAGCAATGGGCAGCATGATCAGGGACGTGGCAGCCATTGGTGCAGTGGGTGTAGTGGCACCAGTGCCCAGAACCCTGAGGGGCCCATTAAATACTCATAATTGCTGTATGTTACTAACACAACAACCGTCAACAAGGCTATTTTGCTTGTTGCACCAGGACCTCTGGCATACTTGTTATGCTTCTGTAAGAGGATTGGTGTATTAGTTGAGGTAGGTGAGAACTAACCTCAAATTATGATCACAATCCTTGTCAGGGTAAACTACTAAAGTCAAGTTCAAGTTCAAAGATCTTTATTCGGTTATTTGAACAAACAACCATAAAAGCAAAATCAAATAAACAAAGTTTAAAATAAATTAGTACAATCTAAAAACCACTTCCAGAATTAAAAGTAACAATTCGTCTTAAGCATTACAGTGTTAAAAACAAATTAAAATATTTAACCCTCCATGCTATTGCTAAATTTTAGTGCTAGTTTAAAAAAAACAGTTACAAATAAAGTGCAATCATGGGTTAGCAGCTGTAAATAACAAAGTGCAGGTCTAACTTGTGTAAAGTTCATTTTTTTCAGAAGGGGTTTTAAGTAAAGTATCCTAGGTATGTCATAGTAAGGACAGATAAATAGAAAGTGCACTAGGTCCTGCGGAGACACGTTGTCGCAGCCGCAGGACGGTAGCACTTGGCCTCGGTGGCTCCCCTTAGGAATAGCAAGCAATAAGTGGGAAAGGCCCAAGGGGAACCTAGTTAACAGGAATCGATCAAAGCCCGACATTGGCCATGACAAGTACGGTTCCATGCTGGGTGTAGATTTTGTTACAACATATTTCCGGACACTGCTTTTATTCAGTTCCACCTCCTCACGTTGTAAATACAGAGAGAGGGAAAAGGTTTTCCTGACAAATGTAATGTCAGATCTGCTAATGGACTCTGGTCTTATGAAAAGCTCAGGGCGCCCCAATTCTGAGAAAGAATCTTTCAGGTATTTAAGCCACGGGATTTTGTGCATATTGTCCCAGGATAGGGCTTCTCTCAGAAGTTGATGATTAAGTGGCAGGTCTTTATTTAGCCAGCAATTTAACCAACAGAGTAAGGGTTGTAGCGCTATGGTATCACTTAAGAAGGGAACGCCCAGTTCTTCAAGCACTATAAAACTGCCCGTTCCCCTTGGGACCCCCAACATCTGTTTCACAAAGTTGTTTTCTGCAACTGCCAGGTCCTTAATTGTCGTATGCCCCCAGAGCTCACTCCCATAACAGGTTATCACCACACTCTTTGCCTGGTAAATTTTTAGCAATGCAGCAATTGGGCGATTGCCAATTTTCCTAGCAAAGCTAAGAATGGCTGCATTAGCCCGGGTTAGCTCCCCCCTTTTCCTCTGGACTGCAGGGCCCCATTTCAACTGATTATCAAACAGGACACCGAGATATGAGAAGGTTTTTGTAGTAGGGATCTTCTCCCCGTTAACATGAAATGAGGGTGTCTTTTTAGGGCCCTTCCCTACATTCATTACAAAGGATTTTGCATTGTTAATTGCAAGGTCTCAGGATTTCATGAAGTTGTAGAAGGAGTTAAGTAACGATTGTAGTCCTTTTGCGGTCCTTGCCAACAAAACGGCATTGTCCGCATAGAGTAGGACAGGTAGTCCTTTACGTCCAACATAGGGGTAATCTGCTCCAGTATTTAAAATATCCTCTTCCAGATTATTGATATATAAATTAAAAAGAAACGGAGCTAAAATACAGCCCAGCCAGACTCCCCGATGTACTCCAAAATCCCTTGTTACCTTTAACTCTTGAGAGTAACGTACGTTGGCCCTCGTGTCCTGGTGCAGATCTGCCAGTAAGTTAACTACATTTTGCTCCACGCCCATATGGCCCATGGCCTCCCACAGCTTGGCCCGGTTAACACAATCGAAGGCCGATGAGAGGTCCTTAAAGGCCATGTGTATTATACCCTGGCGTGCTAAGGTGTATTTTCCTAGGACCATGTACAAATTAAGACACTGTGAGATCGTGGAGTGGCCAGGCCTAAAGCCGTATTGGATCGGGGAGATTATATTGTGCTCTTCCGCCCAGGTTGTTATTCTGTTTAAGATTACCCCCCGCTACCTTGACTACAGAATCGATTAAAGATATTGGTCTCTAGCAGGCCGTGCTGTTACGGTCCCCTTTCTTAAACACGGGGACTATCGTGGAGACCCCCCACGACCTGGGACATCCAGATACACCGGCTGCATTAAGCACAGAGGTAAGGACAGGTGCCCACAATGATACACATGACTTAGAAAGGACCGGGGGCAGGCCGTCAGGCCCTGGGGCTTTATTACTTGTTAGGCCCTTGATCCCCTTTTCAACCTCACTAATAGAGAAGCACAGAGGGTTATCTTCTAATATATCATGTTTAAATTCTGCTTGTGGTAAATTACTGTTAAAAATAGAACTAAAATGAGAGACCCACTCTTCTTCTGGTATATTAGTGCTTATAGCGGAGTTACCTGTTGATTCAAAAAGAGGTTTATTTATAATTTCCCAAAACTTTGCACTATTTCTTAAGGTTTTGGGGTCTAGCAGGTTTTCCCAAATAGAGGCCTTAACTTCTGATTTGCGTTTAACTAGGGCCTTCTTATAGCAAATACGTGAAGCCCTAATTCGAGCAGGATCTCTGGGCCTGGCCTTTAATTCCATCTTTAAGTCACGACTTGCCTTGGAGCAAGAGTGATCGAACCATTTCGGGCCACTGCAAGACGGTCCCGTAAGGGGCACGGTTAACATTGCCCCAACTTTAGATATGATGCCATCAAAAGCAGACAAAATCTCTTGGGGCGGGGGCACCGAAGACACACAAAGAGACAACTCAGGGCCACACATGTTTTTAATTGACTCGAATAGTTGGCTCGGGTCTACCGTTGCCCACTTTAAACGACGTTTACCATCAGTACACTTTAAGCCATCTACTCTCTTCTTGCACAGTTCAAAGATCACACCTCCCAGTTGAATACAGACTGGGTTATGATCACTATGTTGGTTCTCCTCAATTTTAAAGCCCAAGATGGAGGTACCGAGATCACCAGAAAACCGTATATGGTCAATATAGGAACCTCCTGGGATGCCTTTATAAGTGGGTACGTCGTGAAGGGTGTGGTCAGCCACCACTGACATGGCCGAGGTGAAATTAAATTTGTTCAGAAGGTCATTCAACAAATTACCCCGCCGTGTGTGATCGAAATGAAAACCTCTCTGTCTGTGACAGCCCATAGAGCCTGATACAGAGACCCCTGGGTTCCCACAGGGGTGTGCATTAAAATCCCCTGCGATGAGTATATGATGTGGGAGGGTCTCCAGTTTGTTCCTAAGGAAGTTGCCCAAATTCACAAGTCTACAGTCACCATTATAGTTTACAGCGTTATAAAAATTAATCAAAGTTAGTGAGTCTTTCCCTTTCTTAACCAACAGCTCTTGAATGTCAATATTACAGAAGGAATGTCTTTTGACAGTGCAAACGAGTGCTAGATTAATGAATACAGCCAATCCCCCTTTGGCTCTACCGCTCCGTGACAGCTCTGCCGGTACAAAAAAGCTTTTGTATCCTTCGATAAATACGTTATTCCCAACCAACCATGTCTCTTGAAAACATACCACTGCAAAGGATCTTATAAAGGCTACCCAGGTTGGGTCACTAATTTTACCTGCTAGCCCAGCGATGTTCCAAGAGATTACATTAAATCTAGGAGTCACTAGTTCATTAGGGGCCTTCACACGTGCATCTAAAGCTTTTTCTGGGGGAGCCGTAGGACTAACTTCACTGCTATCCCCTATGACTATGTTAACTCAGTGTCGTCTCTCTGGGTAATTTTTGACAATTCAGTAAGTTCATTGGTTGTTACAGAATATACTTTGTCTGGGCCGCTATAATTCAAGGGGACGTTATCTACCGCTGAGTGCCCTAAGTGAAGCTCAGCCACGTTGGTTCCCCTATCTGTATCAGTTATAAACGGGTTTGATGTATCCCTTATGGCAGCTAAAGAAACCTGAACTACCTTTGTCTGTTCCCTGTTTGCTATCCCACCTCGTGGTTCAGTAGAATTACAACTAGCAGGGAACGGGGTCTTTACACAAAGTCAATCCACTCCCTCAAAGTCTCCCTGGGACTGGAAGGTGTTATATCCATTATAGGTGGGAACCCTATATCGATTGTCATGGTAATCGTAATACCTATTTACATGGGTATAATTTGGGTACAGGTTGAAAAGCATCATTGGTTGGTTATCGAAGTAGTCATAAAACCTATTTCCTTTTGTATATTATTGAAACCTATTTCTTTGGTTCGTGGGGGTAGGTGGATAAAAATAGCTGAGTTCGACAGTTTGGATACTACTTTCTAGTCGCCCTCCCTCCAACCACTAATATAGTTTGCCACACGCCTGTCTTTGAAATTTATGATGATGCAATCGCCTTTTAAGTCCGTGCTTCTCTGTCCCACCTAGTCTACCCTTCTAACGTGAAGTATTTTGCCATTTAGGTGTGGGGGAATTGGTCTGTGTCTGGTTAGCCAATGGCTAACTTTATTTTTTAATTCACTATGATTTTCCAATTTCCCCTCTCCTAGTGTTGGTATGCCTATCATGACCACAGTATAGGGGTGGGAGTCAGGGGGCAATTCAGTGTGTATGTTCTTATTTAGAGGTCTTGGTCTTTTTGGTTGCTCTGGCTGGCTATTGGTAACAGTATGTGTTGTGCCCTCTGACGCCCACTCACTCTCGTCCATCCCGTTTATATTTTCTGCTGCTGCTTCCCTAGATTTTACTTCGGGAGGGGGTAATACATCCCTACTATCACCACGCATGTTGTGAGACTCCTTGCGACTTTCAACTAAAGGTGTCGGTGTCTGTGCCTGCTTAGATGTTTTACTAGTAACTGATAGGGCTTATCTAGTACTTTTATTATTTGGCGAGTTCAGTGGTTTGTCATTAAGTTTTTGTTGAGGCTGTGGTTTGTGAAATTTGATATGTTTTGTCATAATTGCATTATTTTGATGTTGTGCTGCTTCTAATTTCTCCAGTTTCTCCCCTATCATTTTTACCCTTTCAAGGATGGGGAGAATGAGGGACCTCATTAGGTGTTCCATTTTTTCCATAAGAGGTTTCACACAGATATGGTTATCACAGGCCTGATTTGCTAGTCCTGTAGTGACTTGCCCTGTCGTTCCCTGGTTGTCAGCTGCCTGGTTTGGGGCTAATGGTGTGATGGGTTTTAGAACCCTATAGGTGATCCTCTGTATATGGCTCATGCTTCTCCTCTGCCTGTGTCTAGGTTTGTGCCATACAGCCTTCAGTTTTGCCCTAGGTTTTCTGGAAGCCCTCATGGTACTTCATGATGGCGAATTGCCTGTGTACCCTTTCACTCGTGAGCACTCATTTCGGGGACTCCCTTTGTCGGATGATGTACAAGCTCCATTGGGGATACAAACATCAGTCCCTTCTTCTCCGTCCAGCTCATTAATGAGGGTGGGCGGTTTAACATTTGTCGACATGCTAGGGGTCATTGACAGCCTGCTTTCTCTGTTGTTAAAGTCAGGTAGTGAAGTTTGGTCTAATGGTATTATCTGATTGCTCTCAATGTTTAGAAAGACTTTATATGATTGCATGAGAATAGAGTCCTGGGAATACACTCTAGTATTGGAAATATTAGCATTCGGAGTCATTTGGGTTGACGGGTTGGATAGGCACATACTTGGAGGTAAGGAAAGGCGCCTCTCCGTGCTCTCAATCGCATTGACCACGACGCCTATGGTCTTTTGGAGCATTCTGTCAATTGTGATGAGACTTGGGAGTGGGGTGGTAACTAGCGCCTTTTTCCTTGAGGTAGATCTAGTCGTATGTTTAGACTTATTCATGATGTATTTCCTTTGCATGACAGTAAATGTGGCATACAATACCCCCTTAAGTGAAGTTATAATACAGGCACAAGAAATAGACGTGTGCCAAAAATAGAACAACAAGTACCAGGGGGGAAAAGTCAAAAAGTCACCTTGTTCACAGTTTCTGGGAGCAACTTGAAGGGGGGATGGCCCAGCCCAGCCTCCTTAGGCCTCTGAGGGCCACAGAGGGCCCGCCCTTTGCCCGGGCTTCACCCGGCGTCGCCCGCGTGCGTCCCGCGGCGCGGAGGGAGTTCCGGTTCTTTAAGCGCCTCCGGGCACGAAAGTGGCAATGGGTGGGCGGGGCTGTGCCGGCGGTGTGTTCTGGGGGCTGTGGCCCCCCCCTCGGTGGATGCGTAGGTGGAGGATACTAAAGTCACTAAATGAACCTGTGCTTAACTCTCCGGCAGCTTAGTGCAAAGCAGTCAGGCTTAAATTAAAGGCAATCTGTAAAGTACTTATGCGGTTCTCAAACACAAATGAAGTGACAACACAACTCAAGAAATCTCAAACCAAGTTAGAAAGATAAAATACATTTTAATAAATGAAATTACATTAAACCGTCAAAAATACATTAGGTAGAACTGGAGAGATAGGAATTTCTTATGTTTGAAGTAAAAATAGCATAAAAAAACACAAAATGCCAACCACGCTGGACCGGGTCAAAGTCAAAAGTTAAGGTCGACCACAATGGAGCGTGGGAAGATACAGGGACAAGGTTCATGGAAACCCATGGAAAGTTTACCAGCCGACTTCCGAACTTTTATAGAGAAAAGGTGGTTGTTTATGAGTCTGTGGTAGGTCAAGCTGCAGACTGGATTGTATGCGGCGCTTAATGACAGTGGGTTGCTGAAGAGCAGAGTCCCATGCGATTGTTGTGTAGTGTAGTTCCTATTTCCCTAATAGGCTCTGCGCATTGGAATAATATACACTATAGTTTTGGCATAGGACTGAGGTCAGTATGCCCCTATAGAGTATTTTAAACTTAATTACTTTGTGTGCCAGTTAACTCAGAGACCACTAGAAACTCCTTGTATAACAAGACAGAAGCAGTTTCTGGCAACCGCATATACATGACAACTTTGTTTCCCTTTAGAATCGGAACACTATCAGAATCGTGGAAACAATAGATAACAGTTTCACTCAGCTAATCGTGCATGCTTAGTTTCTGCAGAGTTACACAGAAAGAATAGACAGGCGTTTCAATAAAAAGCATTTATGGAACAGTCTTATTTCTCGTGTAAGAGATATGTGCTGTTACAATCAAAAGACAGTATGCGAGATATATTATGTACAGCGTAAGCAGTAGAAAGAAATAATACTGCAATAGCATTGTCTTTTAGCTGTGACACATATTTATATACATATACATATATAACACAGGCTAGAATGCAAGTACTCATACGATGCGTTCTCTAACTAGTTCTACCCCAGTGTACCTAACCTAAGTGTAGTACAAGGTAAGAAGTAGGTGCTGTATTCTATAGTATGGTATGCTATAGTTTGTATGCTAAGTTTGTATGCTAAGTTTGTATTCTAAGTTTGTATGCCAAGAGTCCCTCTAGGTTCTAGTCAGCTCCATACCTTGAGAATGAGAGAGGTTGGAATCTCTTTCTGGGTCTCGAACTCTAACACCCTGCAAAGGGAGTCAGAACACCGGAAGCTGGATTCTCTGTGAGCAGGGATGACAGCGTCTTGTTAGTGCGTCAGGTCGGGACACGGGCTCTTCTAAGTCGAGGTCTCCTCCTTACTTGCAGTGGCGAGTGCAGCCAAATTAAGCAGTGGTGTGCCATGGTACGGGAAGGTATATTTATACCTGGAAGGGGCTTAGGAATGTATGCTTTGACGTAAAGATGTCAGGAATGAACCCTTTGGGTATAGCGGTTCACGCATAATAAATGAGTTCTTGAAGAAATCAATAGTCCTGGGCTAGGGAAACTCCCAACAGCTTAAGGGTCTGGTTTCTAAGAACTCGTTGTGACGTTGGGGTGGACAGATATAGGTGAACATGCCTGTATTTGGATAGCATGGCTAATGCCTAAATAAGGACTGGGATCTTATGCCTAAAAAAGGGCAATGCAAAGGGTGCCTATATAAGAACATGTGTAAGGAAAACCTATATGCAGACACCAAAAGTGCAATACAACAGTTGGCAAAGGTGGAAAATTTCCCAGTGGGTGAAATACGAAGGAAGGCATTGATGTAAACAGGTTGCTGCTAGATTGCGTTCTGCTTTAGAAACCTTTCTGGAAATCAAATCTCTTTCAGCGAGCAAAGTTAAAAGCTGAGGTTGAATGGTGATTTGACATCGACAGCGATCCTGGTTGGTTCTCCAGACAGAAAGTTGACAAAAGGTTTGTAAGTCATAGCTTTTGCAACTTGGGGACAGGAGAAATACCCTCTAACACCAGCCAATGGTCCAGGACCTGGTGGAACCATATGGGGATTAGGACTCACTCCAAAATAGGCCAGCAGCAGGGCCAAGGGCCCATCCAGTTGGCACTGGTCAGCTGGGCAGTCACACAGAAAGGGTCTTTTGTTGCTTGCTGTGTCCCTGAAGCTCAAACAGGAGGCCACTCTACTATTCCTTGAAATTAAGTCTAGGATTCTGGGTTCCAGGCAGGCAGATCAAGTGTTCCTTTGGGTTTCAGACAGCAAGGCAGTCTTTTTTCTGTTCTTCACAAGTCCAAGATTGTTCTGAGGAGGATACTGGCAATGCCACTTTCATGCCCAGTGCCAGCCTGTGGGTGGGGAAAACTCCTGGTCTCTCCCTAACCAATGGACTAAAAGTTCCTTGGGGTGACCTTACTTTCTGTATTGTTTCAGTGTAAATTATCCCACACCACCCTTCTCTACCTAATTCAAAATGGCACAACCTTTTTCCCCTGGTCAGAGTTCCCTCTGCCCACCTAGAAATGTGGCTATGATAATGGGAAAACTGTCCCATTTGGTCACTCCAAACCTGTTCTGAGGCAGCTACCCCCTCCGATTGTGTTTTGAGCTAAGCTCGCTAGGAAGGCAAAGGGATGCAAGCCTTGGTGTGAGCGACATCTGTGGCAGGGTATGAATCCTTTGAAGCTCGAGAAATGGCTAGACACAGCCCTTTAGACATCCTACTCAAGGAAGAAAAGCACCCCATGTCCACTGTCTGGGAGCAATCAACATCTCAGCATAGTGGAGCCATCAGCAGTCAGGTGACATTGGACACTGGCAGAAAGGCCCTTGCAACTCAGACAGGAAAATGGCAACTTTCTAGAAGTGTAATTTCGAAAATAGTAACACAAAATTTGACTGGACCATTAAGTCTGATTTTAAAAGGAGTCCTGAACCATTTCTCCAGCTAATCCCAAACTGAATTTAGGACCTATTAAAGGTGATAGTGTAAAACCATATTAACCTATGGGAAAACCAGCTTTGCCACAGTGAAAAATGACCTTGTAAGTTTTTCCATGTCAGGCAAATTATATATGTCCTACTTTTTAAACACCATGCACTCTGCCCCATGCACATTATCTATCTTAGGGTGTCTTATAAGTATTTAAAAGGGAGTTTTAAGCCTAGTAAAAGGGTTCTCTTTCCAGGCCAAAATGGCTGTTTAAATTGTACACCCAGGCTTCTGCCGAGGCAGACCTGGAGGTATGCTTTGCAGAGCTACTGTAGTAAGTGGCACAATGAGTGCTGCAGCCAACTAGTAGCCCACTAGGATGTATGACGTTACCACGCATACTTTTATATCGCATACCATTACAACGCGATTTTTACAACGCAGGATCCTTTACAACGCATGCCTTTACAATGCATGTCAATACATAGCAGATACTATTACAACGTATGCAATTACAACATAAGTATAGGTAAGTATATCTTTTTTTAAATAAATTGTAATTAATTTAATTAATTGAATTGAATTAATTTATTTTAATTTAATTAATTTAATTTATTTAAAGTCGTTTTTTAAAAAACTGAACACTTAAAATACCCCTGTACCCCATAGCCCAAACCTAGCCCTGCACCCTAAAAATACCCCTGTACCCCATAACCAAAACCTAGCCCTGAACCCTAAAAATACCCCTGTAACCCATAACCCAAACCTAGCCCTGAACCCTAAAATACCCCTGTACCTTATTACCCAAACCTAGCCTTGAACCCTAAACATACCCCTGTACCCCATAACCCAAACCTAGCCCTGAACCCTAAAAATACCCCTGTACCCCATAACCCAAACCTAGCCCTGAACCCTAAAAATACCCCTGTACCCCATTACCCAAACCTAGCCCTGAACCCTAAAAATACCCCTGTACCCCATAACCCAAACCTAGCCCTGAACCCTAAAAATACCCCTGTACCCCATAACCCAAACCTAGCCCTGGACCCTAAAAATACCCCTGTATCCCATAACCCAAACCTAGCCCTGAACCCTAAAAATACCCCTGTACCCCATAACCCAAACCTAGCCCTGAACCCTAAAAATACCCCTGTCCCCCATTACCCAAACCTAGCCCTGAACCCTAAAAATACCCCTGTACCCCATAACCCAAACCTAGCCCTGAACCCTAAAAATACCCCTGTACCCCATAACCCAAACCTAGCCCTGAACCCTAAAAATACCCTATACTCATACTTATTTTTTAAAATTACTAAAATTAATATATTAAATTTATTTTTATAAAAATACATAAATTAATATATTTATTTATTTTTAATATTAATAAAATAATGTTAAATAAAATATAAAATAAAATGATATACTTACCTACAGTTACGTTGTAATGGCATACATTGTAATAGTATCTGCTATGTAATGACATGCGTTGTAAAGGCATGCGTTGTAAAGGATCCTGCATTGTAAAAGTAGCATTGTAATGGTAGTGCATTGTAAAAATTGCGTGGTAACGGTTGTATACCAACCCAGCCATTATAGATTCACACTCCATGCCCTGAGTAAGGGTAGAGACACTTGATTCAGGTGGTCCTGAAGAAAAGCTATGGATCATTCCTGGACCATGGAGGCGTGAAACATGTTGACATTTTAAGCACCTATTGTGAAACTGTCACGCTGCGTAACACTTTCTTGACAATCTATAGCCACTTACTTTTAATCCTAGCAAGAGGACCCCTGATTAAAATATCTCTTGGTACCCCGTAGGTAGTTTTAATCCATTTTTTTCACTACACTCACCACTGAGTACCCACACACCTGCACACATCATCACAGCTAAGAGAAAAGATCTCTGCCAATGAGCCCTCTTGCGGGCCCCATAGGGCATTTCACCACTGGCCCCATGAGAAGCTAAGCCCAATGAGGAAGCATGCCACCCACATGGTTGTGTGAGGGCAACACCTTCCAATAAGGAAGAGGCCCTCACGTCATATGAATTCCAACCAGACATCTTCTATAAAGGAACAGCTACCCCTTTTTCTCATGCATATAATATGACCACAGAATTGTTGATTGTGAGTTAGTTCCATGTACTGTACAATCAGATTTACCATGTGTGATGCCGCATGTGGACTTTTCGCACATGGTTTAACTGGTGTTGTAAAACCACGCATACACAAATTACAACCTGTGAGCAGGAACCGACATAGAAAAAGACTAGATAGGTCATTTCTGACTGCCAACTGCATTGCAGCTGAATTGGGAAAGCTTCATGCTTCATAGGAAGCCATCCACTTGCATCTTCTGATAAGAATTCACTCCCAGTCGGATATACAGCCGCCATTTTGGATTTTACAATTCAATTCTTTCCTACACCTTGCTCAGCCATCAGCTGTTGAAATCAATACAAAATAGCATCCTGACCTCCAGCTATTTGAAGAAGATAGAATTTAATGACCGAGAACTTCAAGTACTTGCAAAACAGGTGGACAAGAGGGAGCAAAGATTTATGACCTCCCACAACTCTTCTAAGGTAAGGTCAAAACTGTGGCAGGAGTGGACATTACAAATAAGGAAACTGGGTTCCATCTTATCCTTGTACAGTTGACAACTGTAAAAGCATTTTCAAGATCTTAAGTGTCATGTTTGAGATCTAATTAGGCCAGGGAAAAATTTAAATTATGCCAGCATAATTTATGTAATTTTGAGAATTCCGCGTTATGCTAGTTGTGCAAAATTCCCGATATCACGCCATTACACCACATCATGTAATTACACTGCATTCATGGTACTGCAAGCATGCAGGAATTACGCGAACATCCAGAATGAAAGAGGCTGTTGCCTACACTACTTCTGTTTTCTGCACTACTTTTTTACCTTGAAATGCATTGTTGGGTCAAAAACTGACAGAAGGGATGTTTCACGCTAAAACATGATGGATTTGTGTTTAATTTCATGCACATATGCAAAAGCAAATTATGTGAATTTTGCACAGCCCTAGAGATAATGTCCAAACATTGGCGAGAAACCCTCACTTCTGGTGGTGGATCCGCACCAGAATTGGAGCTACAACCCTGGCAGGAAATTGTGAGATCAATCATCCATCCAGCAAGCACTTAGAGCACTGAAGGTAGAGGGTGGGCAAATAGAAGAAGGTGAATCATTTATAATTAAGGGCCAGATGTAGGTAATTTCATTTTACAGATTCTAAAATACCGACTCATACCGAATCGGTATTTCAGAATCGGAAAATGAGATGTAGGTAAAAAGTCGGTAAAATTTACCGATTCGGAATCACTCGGTATCTGAAATCGGTATTTACCGATTCGGTAATTCCCGAATCGGTAAATACCAAATCGGTAAAACACATGCATTCCAAAGGGCCACACGACCCATAGGTATGAATGAGTTTTACCGATTCGGAATTCACAGATTCGGAAAATACCGAATCGGTAAATACCGAATCGGAAATTTGAAACTGACAAACATGTGAGCCTGTGAACCAATCAGAAACACCAACCACACCCAAAAACAAAGGTACAGGGGAATCAACCAATCAGAATCAAGCACCCCTCCCCAGTACCTGGGAGTGGCCACACCCATGCAGGTGCAGAAACCAACAGTCAGGAGAGCAGGAGGACAGACTGAGGAGCAGGCTTCCCTGAGCTAAGCTGAACAGCACCATGGAGAGTCAGGATGGACAGAGGGATGCAGCAGAGTGCAGATGAAAATTGAAATTCAGCCCTGAAGAACTGCAGGTGCTTGTTGCAGAGGTTGTGAAACATTACAGCAAGATTTTTGGGAAACAATCTCTGCATGTTGCGGAGTCAATCAAGCGCACCACCTGGATTGAAATACAGGCAAAGGTAAATTCCATTGGTGTCACCCACCGTGAAATTGATGATTTGAAAAAAAGTTGGTATGACCTTCGCATAATAACAAAAAAGAAACTAGCTGCCCACCGTAATGAAGCTGCAGCAACAAGGGGAGGTCAAATCCGAGCACCACAACTCACCGACATAGAGGAGCTGGTGGAATCCACCCTTGAGCCTGAATGCATCCATGGCATTGGTGACGCTGACAGCTCCGCAAGAGCTGCAAGGAAACAAGGTAAGATGCATGTACATCATCATGATCCCATTTTCCTATTCCCCTTGCCCACATCATACTCCAGAACAGGTATAACTAATGGCCAGCAATGTATTATGGGAGACGTAGTCATAGGTAGATACCTCAATGCAGTCAGCATGCCACACAGCAAGGGATGCGACACACATCTAGCATTAGCAAATGAGGGACAGGCAAATGTGTGATAGTAGTGTGATTTAATCAAGAGACACAGGTGAACTACTCCACTGACACAATGTCCATGTCTGTCCACAGGAGAGTCATCGTGCAGCACAGCAATTGAAAGGGAGAAAAGGAGAGAGGAAGCTGGTCCCAGCACAGTACATGGAGGGAATGACAAAGAGCAGGCAGCCAAGACACCTGAGGGCCCAACCACACCACAGCCTCTGTCTCCTCTTCTGCTTGGGAGTCAGGAGTCAGGAGCAGCTGCACAGTCCCCCACACCAACAACTCCGTCACCTGTGCGGGAAAGGGCAAGGCGGCTGGATGTGCCCCCTCCCCGCATACTAGAGACATCTGAGGAGGAAGAGGATGAGGGTGAAATGGCAAGCAATCCACCAGAGTCAGCCAACACTGAGCAGCAGCCCACTCCTAGAGCTGTGCGGGCCAGTGTCCGAGGACGAATGTCACGGGAGAGAGCTGAAGGGCTTAACGGTCAGGGGGTCTTCTGCGGTCTGGAGGCCACCATGGTCAAGGTCCAGCTCCTGCAGGCAAAAGCAATGATCGGAGTTCAGAGGCAGGCACGCAGCACCAACAACAAGCTGAATAACATAGACAAGGGCATAGGAAACATTTCTGAGAGCATGCAGTCGCTGGCAAATGGCATGACAGACATGACCCAGTGCATGACTGTCCGGTGCGACAAGTTGGACAGGGACCACTTGGAGAGGCGCTCGAGTGGATGTGCGGCAGCAGACAAAAGCCTTTAACCGATTTGCTACTGCAACCTCCTTGCTGTGCAGACGGCCAGTAGCGATGCAGGATGCTATTGTTCAGTGCTGCACAAATTTATCCGTGGGCATGGGCAGAGTGACCTCTGCCATCGAGCTCAAGCTCGCTCAACAGGCAGCCACTCGTGGCGAAACATGTGTGGCTGACAGTGAGGAATCCATCAGCAGGAGTGGCGCAAGCACTCCTGTCCCAGAAATAAGCAGGAGCGGCAGGCGTCATGCAACAGAGACAGGCCACACCGAAAGCCATGACACACAGCCCCAGCATTCCAGCCCTGTGATCCGTGGACGCAAACATTGATTATGCTCTCCACCCAAAGGAAAGGTTACCGTAGTGCTAACTGTAACCAACCAGTAATGGACATTGATATTTCGTGTGACCATTGTGTGGTATCATAACACTTGCGTAGAGAAAATTCAACTACGTACATCATAATCTTTGCCTGTCTGTTTCTCATTACTCACTCAGAATTATTGCTGTGTGATCTCGGCCCGTCTCAGTCTCCCATCTGTAGCTAGTGTTCCTACTGTAGCATGGGGCTCTGCCTGTTCAGTGTCATCATCAATGTCCTCATGATCTGTTATGTTATCTCCACCTTGGTGGCGAGATTGTGTAATATGGCGCATGTCGCTATGATTTTGCAGCACAGGATTGGAGTGTACTGGCGTGCCCCTCCACTCTTGCGGAGGCAGCGAAACCTGCTCTTCAGGAGTCCAAAGGTGCGCTCCACAACGTTGCGTGTGGATCTGTGAGCCACATTGTACCGCTTTTCACTCCTGGTGGATGGGTTGAGGTAGGGGGTGAGCACAAAGGACCGCAGGGCATATGTACTGTCGCCTAGGGGGGGAAAGAATGACATTAGTTGCATGTACGTGATACATTAATCTACTCTTTGTGTCAGGGTGTGTCAATGTCATTTACCTAGCAGGTATCCTATAACAAATGTTATCTGGAATGAAGAAATTAGGTGACAGCTACTCTTGGTCCCCATAGCGTTTTTTTGGGGCAGTGTTTTGGGGGATTGAGTAGACATGACTGTCACTCCTGGTGGTGCACAAGGTCACAAGGCGTGTGTGTGGATCTGTGCATGGGTGTGCTGCTTCTCATTCAATAGGTTCCACTTTATCTCTAGGTCATCAGCTCACTGTTTCTGAAAACCCAGAACCCAGCAGTTCCACAACTCCACCCGCCACGGCTGGCAAAATGGCGGGTCTTCGGATTTTTCTAGCATTGCTTGTCACCTTCACAAGTCAATGCCGGTGGACAGATCTCCTTTGTGAACGCTGCTCTTCACAGTTCAGTGACCCCTGCTTGTGTTTGGAGCAGGCACATTATGTGAGATGCCTGCTCCCTCACCAGCAGTCAGAGTGTGATTTGTCAAGACAGAGCAAAGGGCGCTCAAGTGTTGTTTTCAGAATGACCAACAAAAGACAGTGTTCGATTCCGATAACAACTTCATTCCATAGACACTGAAACTTATGCTGGAGTTTACGGTTCTGAGGGGAGATGGGCCAAACATCACCTGCAGTAAACTGGTTTGCCCTTGTTGAGCTCAGTGTTCGAACACTGTTTGCCATCAGAGCCATCCCTGACCAGTACAGACTTATGCCCCTTACATCCTTCAGTGTTAGCACACACTTGTTGCATGCATGTTCCCTGGCAGAGCTACTAAAATGTAGATCTGGCTCGCCTATTGACCCCTGGGCTGCCAAACAATACAAAGCCCTGGCTCATCTCCTTAACCCCGTATTGAATGGCATTTGGAACGACTCCCTCAGGACAGGCATATTTCTGGAATCTTGGAAACACGCCCAACTTGTCCCCATCCTTAAAAAAGCCAATGCAGATCCTAATGAACCTGCCAATTACAGGCCTATTTCATTATTACCTGCTCCAGCTAAGGTGCATGAAAAACTAGCACAACAACAACTAGCGAACTTCCTTGAAGCTCACGGGTCTTTTCACGACTCTCAACACGGGTTTAGACCGGGCCACAGCACCAAGTCGGCCCTAATTGAGATGGCTGACTCCGTTCGATGGAGTCTGGACGGGGGGTCGAGAGCGGTGTTGGTGCTGCTCGACTTGTCGGCAGCTTTCGACACCGTCTCCCACCCCGTCCTACTCGACCGCCTCCAATCCAAGGGCATTCAAGGCAAGGCCTTGAAATGGCTGTCCTCATTTCTATCTAACCGGACATAGACAGTACTTACCCCGCCCTTCACTTCATATAGCCACCTACTTAAGTGGGGTGTCCCCCAGGGCTCCTCCTTAAGCCTCTCCTGTTCAATGTTTACTTTTTCCCTCTGGCAGAGCTGATTGCCCAATCTGGAATTAAAGCCACATCGTATGCTGACAACATTTAGCTCCTATTTTCTTACGATAACCCCTCTTCGTCCACATTTGATCCACTAAAAAACTGTCTCCGCAACATCGCCCAGTGGATAAATAACAACTGTCTCTGGCTTAATGCTGGTAAGACCGAAGTCCTTTTTTTCCAGCAGCCGTCCCCCCTAGATCCGAACCTGTGGTGGCCACTCGACCTGAGCACGCCCCTCTCCCCCAAGGAATCCGTAAAAAACCTTGGGGTTAGATGGGACTCCAGCCTTTCCTTCCACCATCAGGTACAGGCGGTCTCAGCTGCCTGTTTCTCTAAAATTAGGATGGTTAAAAAGTTTATTAATTTTCTTCCAAGCAACACCAGGAAAACCATCGTCCAGGTACTTATTACTTCTCACCTGGACTACGCCAATGGCCTATATATTGGATTCTCCTCTGGCCTCTGCCACCGGCTACAAATAGTTCAGAATGCGGCAGTCCGATTGGTCTGTGGCATCTCTCTCAGAGAACACATTTTGCCACATTGGCGTAAGCTCCATTGGCTTCCAGTACAAAAAAGGGCAGAATTTAAAGCCCTTATATTGGCGCACCGGGCAATAAAGGGAGCTGGCTCTGCGTATCTCTCCTCCTGCCTTCGTCCATACAAAAATGCCAGATCACTACGATCCAGCTCAAAAAATCTCCTTACCACTCCGAAATTCAAAAAGGACCGGTCAGGAGGAAAAACCTTTCAAGTATGTGCCTCTTCCCATTGGAACAAACTCCCTCTCCCCATTAGGATGATTCAGGAAGAACTTCCATTCCGCAGAGCATTGAAAACTTTCCTCTTCTGCTAAAAAGTCAACTAAGGAAACCTCATCGCACAGCTAGGAGCGCCGGGAAACCCCGTTGGGGTAGCTGCGCGCTATATAAAATATACTAAATAAATAAATAAATAAATGTCCATACTAGTCTTTAGTGTGCACACATGCACCACGCCCACTCCAGCCACA
Source organism: Lissotriton vulgaris (assembly GCF_964263255.1). Classification (NCBI taxonomy): domain Eukaryota; kingdom Metazoa; phylum Chordata; class Amphibia; order Caudata; family Salamandridae; genus Lissotriton; species Lissotriton vulgaris. The sequence goes on along the minus strand of NC_141689.1, from coordinate 99,806,924 downwards.
CACACTCACTTCATATTCACTGAACACCCCCGCCCCCATCCTTCAGTGTTGGCTTCAGTCTGGGAACCAGGCTCACTTCATGCCTACCCCATTGTGTAGTGTGTGAGGCAGGTGCCCAGAAACCTTCCGCCTCAGTGGTAGGCACTCACACCCTTTGCATCCACCTCATCCTTCAGTGTATGAAGCAGGCGCCCAGAAGCCTTCCTCCTGGGTGGTAGGCACAGACACGTTTCTCATCCACCCCAGCTTTCAGCGTATGAGGCAGGTGCTCAGAAGCCCTCCTCCTGGGTGGTAGGCACACACACGCTTCACATCTACCCCAGATTTCAGTATGTGAGGCAGGCGCCCAAAAGCCTTCCTCCTGGGTGGGTGGCACACACAAGCTCAGGTGGAGAAGTGTGGCTTAATGGCTAGAGCGGCAGACCCTGATGCAGAAGTCTGGCCCGGGACCAGGGTTCAATTCCTGCCTCGGCGGGTCTTGGGCTCAATTTCCTCGGACCTGTTAATTCTCGCCTCGGTTCCTATTCTAATCATGGGTCCCACTCTGCAACTCTGGGCAATAGCTTGCTTAATCTCCACAACGGCCCCAACAGCGCTGGGATGCCTGGCTTCACCTTGGGGGTGTCCAGGAGTGGGCACTTCACAGGGAAAGGCCAGGAAGGGTTCCTCAGCGGTATTCGTACAAGCGCCGAGATGCCTTCGGGTAGTCGTGCGCTATACAAGTACCTCTACATTTACACTCTACATTACATTTACGCTTCTCATCCATCCGATCCTTCAGTGTATGAGGCAGGCGCCCAGAAGCCTTCCTCCTGGGTGGTAAGCACACACACCCTTCTTATCCACCCCATCCTTCAGTCTGGGAGGCGGGCGCCCAGAAGCCTTTCTCCTGGGTGGTAGGCGCACACACAGGCTTCGCTTCCACCCCATCTTTCAGTCTGGGAGGCAGGCGCCCAGAAGCCCTGCTCCTGTGTGGTAGGCACACACACTCTTCGCTTCCACCCCATCCTTCAGTCTGGGAGGCAGGCGCCCAGATGCCCTGCTCCTGTGTGGTAGGCACACACACGCTTCGCTTCCACCCCATCCTTCAGTCTGGGAGGCAGGCGCCCAGAAGCCCTGCTCCGGGGGGTAGGCACACACACTCTTCGTTTCCACCCCATCCTTCAGTCTGGGAGGCAGGCGCCCAGAAGCCTTCCTTCTGTGTGGTAGACACACACACTCTTCGCTTCCACCCCATCCTTCAGTCTGGGAGGCAGGCGCCCAGACGCCCTCCTCCCGGGTGGTAGGCACACACACAGGCGTCGCTTCCACCCCATCCTTCAGTCTGGGAGGCAGGCGCCCAGACGCCCTCCTCCCGGGTGGTAGGCACACACACAGGCTTCGCTTCCACCCCATCCTTCAGTCTGGGAGGCAGGCGCCCAGAAGCCCTCCTCCTGGGTGGTAGGCACACACACAGGCTTCGCTTCCACCCCATCTTTCAGTCTGGGAGGCAGGCGCCCAGAAGCCCTGCTCCTGTGTGGTAGGCACACACACAGGCTTCGCTTCCACCCCATCTTTCAGTCTGGGAGGCAGGCGCCCAGAAGCCCTGCTCCTGTGTGGTAGGCACACACACTCTTCGCTTCCACCCCATCCTTCAGTCTGGGAGGCAGGCACCCAGATGCCTTGCTCCTGTGTGGTAGGCACACACACGCTTCGCTTCCACCCCATCCTTCAGTCTGGGAGGCAGGCGCCCAGAAGCCCTGCTCCGGGGGGTAGGCACACACACTCTTCGTTTCCACCCCATCCTTCAGTCTGGGAGGCAGGCGCCCAGAAGCCTTCCTTCTGTGTGGTAGACACACACACTCTTCGCTTCCACCCCATCCTTCAGTCTGGGAGGCAGGCGCCCAGACGCCCTCCTCCCGGGTGGTAGGCACACACACAGGCTTCGCTTCCACCCCATCCTTCAGTCTGGGAGGCAGGCGCCCAGACGCCCTCCTCCCGGGTGGTAGGCACACACACAGGCTTCGCTTCCACCCCATCCTTCAGTCTGGGAGGCAGGCGCCCAGAAGCCCTCCTCCTGGGTGGTAGGCACACACACAGGCTTCGCTTCCACCCCATCTTTCAGTCTGGGAGGCAGGCGCCCAGAAGCCCTGCTCCTGTGGGGTAGGCACACACACTCTTCGCTTCCACCCCATCCTTCAGTCTGGGAGGCAGGCGCCCAGAAGCCCTCCTCCTGGGTGGTAGGCACACACACGCTTCGCTTCCACCCCATCCTTCAGTCTGGGAGGCAGGCGCCCAGAGGCCTTCCTCCTGGGTGGTAGGCACACACACAGGCTTCGCTTCCACCCCATCTTTCAGTCTGGGAGGCAGGCG